>NC_064640.1:447348731-449848731 GCF_023864345.2 Schistocerca serialis cubense
GGCTAATGGACTGGCCTGCCCGTACTCCCGAATTAAATTCCATCGGGTATGTGTGGGATGTGTTGAGGAGATGTATTGCATCAACGACCATCCAGCAGTTGTCAACCGCGCTGATGGGGAAATGGAACGCCCTAAAACAAGAACCACTTACCAACCTGCCGGCCGGAGTGGCCGAGCGGTTCTAGGCACTTCAGTCTGGAACCGCGAGACCGCTACGGTCGCAGGTTGAATCCTGCCTCGGGCATGGATGTGTGTGATGTCCTTAGGTTAGTTAGGTTTAAGTAGTTCTAAGTTCTAGGGAACTGATGACCTCAGATGTTAAGTCCTATAGTGCTCAGAGCCATTTGAACCATTTTTGAACCTTACCAACCTTGTGGTCGGCAAGGGTGGCTTCAGCGTAATTATTGTCTATGAATGAAAGTTTCGTTTTTGTTCGTCTCATTGCGCATTTCTTTCAGTTACCTTGTGTAATATATGTACCAGTTCTTTCTATGTATCATCCAAGTTTCATTGGGGCTTTTTCACGTGACAGTGACACATCATGCGAACGTTAGTTTCTTCCTTAAGTTTTGTACACCAGTGAGTACATTCACTGTACCGATAAAGAAACTGGTATAGGCATGTGTGTTCAAATACAGAGATATGTAAACAGGCTGAGTAAACGGCGCTGTAGCCGCAACCGCTATATAAGACTAGTGTCGCGCGCAGTTTTTAGATCAGTTACTGCAGCTACAATGGCAGGTTATCTAGATTCAAGTGAGTTTGAACGTGGTGTTATAGTCGGCGCACGAGCGATTGGACACAGCATTTACGAGGTAGCGATGAAATGGGAATTTACCCGTACGACCATTTCGCGAGTGTACCGTGGACATCAGGCATCCGGTAAAACATCAAATACGCGACATCTCTGCGGCTGGGAAAAGATCCTGCAAGAACGGGACTAACGACGACTGAAGAGAATCGTTCAGCGTGACAGAAATGCAACTGCTTCGCAAATTGCTGCAGATTTCAATGTTGGGCCATCAACAAATGTCAGCGTGCGAACAATTCAACGAAACATCATCGACATGGGCTTTCGGAGCCTAATGCCCACTCGTGTACCCGTGATGACCGGACGACGCAAAGCTTTACGCCTCGCCTGGGCCCGTAAACACCGACAGTGGACTGTTGATGAGTGGAAACATGTTGCCTGGTCGGACGAGTCTCCTTTTAAATTGTGTCGAGCGGATGGACGTGTGTGGGTATGGAGACAACCCAATGAATCCATGGACCCTGCATGTCAGCAGGGTACTGTTCAAGCTGGTGGAGGCTCTGTAATGGTGTGGCGCATGTGCAGTTGGAGTGCTATGGGACCCCCGATACATATAGATACGACTCTGACAGGTGACATGTACGTAAGCATCTTCTCTCATCACCTCCATCTATTAATGTACATTGTCCATCCGACGGACTTGGGTAATTCCAGCAGGAAGTCCAGAATTGCTACAGAGTGGCTCCAGGAACACTTTTTTGAGTTTAAACACTTCCGCTGGCCACCAAACTCCCGATACATTAACATTATTGAGCATATCTGGGACGCTTTGCAACGTGCTGTTCAGAAGAGATCTCCAGCCCCTCGTACTCGTACGGATTTATGGACAGCCCTGCAGGATTCATGGTGTCAGTTCCTCCCAGAACTACTTCAGACGTTAGTCGAGTCCACGCCACGTCGTGTTGCGGCCCTTCTGCGTGCTTCGGGGGAATCTACACGATATTAGGCACGTGAAACAGTTTCTTTGGCTCTTCGGTGTATAACCGCCGAAAAATGTTCCTATCGGAGCACATAAAAAGGTGACTATTCTCCTGTTCAAAAGACTTTTACTGAAAAGTTTGGTACCAACCGCCTCATTCTACCTTCCTCACGACCTTTAAAATTTTTCCTAAAAATTTTGGCATGCGAATATCAGCGCGCTCTTTTTAAAATTCGACTCATCTCACACTCCCACAAGCTCCCATAACTGTAGCTCGGTCACATCCACTATGCTGTCGCTGTTAATCGCCCTTACCCAGTCCCATTTGCCCATGATCACTCACTCATTCTGTCCGACTCATTGTCATAATCTCTCTGTCACTCTCTCTGAGCTACAGTCTCCTTCGGTCTGTGCTACTACTACTGCCTCCTGTTATTGTCACAACTTCCTCCTGGTCTCTCTTACTGGTACTGTCTAATTCAAATGGTTCAAATGGCTCTGAGCACTATGGGACTCAACATCTTAGGTCATAAGTCCCCTAGAACTTAGAACTACTTAAGCCTAAATAACCTAAGGACATCACACACACCCATGCCCGAGGCAGGATTCGAACCTGCGACCGTAGCAGTCCCGCGGTTCCGGACTGCAGCGCCAGAACCGCTAGACCACCGCGGCCGGCTACTGTCTAATTCATTCGTTCCCACTGCTACTGCCTCTTCTCCCTACCACTATCTTTATCCCTCTCCCACTTACACAGTCTTTTTCAGTCTTTTCCTAGCACTGTACTGTCACTGTCTACTATGTTCCACTTCCACTGCTTCCCTCCCTTTCTCTCACACTGTCACTGCCTCCTTCGCGTTTTCTATACCACAACCCCTGTCTACTATCTTCCAGTATTTCTTACTTTTCCGTCTTCTTCCCATTGGCACTGTCTACTCCTCTGTCACCATAAAAAAGCGCGAATATGTTCACATGACAAAACTTTTGGGAAATTGTTTAAAGGTGTTGAGGTAGATAGAATGAGGCAACTGGTAACCCACTGTTAGGTCAGTGTCTTTTAAATACGAGCATATTCGCCTTTTTTGTGTTCCAATAGGAGCATTTTTCCGCTGTTTTCTTCTTTTCCCTGCCAGAGCATGGCATAATACTCATATGAAAAGAACTTTGTGGATCGGTGATATTTTGATAATTTACTTACGTGAACTTGAGATAAGACAAAAATAATTTTACACTGCAAACCAGATTTTACGCGCACGAAAATTTTGCATGTACTTCAGTACTACAGTATTGGGTTTCCAGCACTCTTCCGATGATAACGGACAGACTTTAGAGCATATTTCTCTGTGTTACGTCACTTTACAATCTTCGTTTTCTCCTGACACCGGATTTTACTTGCATATTTTACGTACACGGGTAGGATAACTTTGAACCTCAGTATCTCGGAGACGGATGAAGATACAAGAAAATATTCAAGGGTATTCAAGGTCAGAATTTTAGGAATATATCGAAAAAGTTTCAACCATTTGCTGTTGATAGCCGTCTTGGAATCCGGGGCTCTGTTTTGGTACAAAAATGGTGAAAAACCATTTTTTTTTGAGGTTGCGTAAGGATCCGCCCATGAACTAATGGCGCCTCCGTAGATCCCTTGAGGTCCACCGCAAAAACATCAAATGCAGAAAGAACCAGCCGATTTGCTCCAGTTGCCTAAGCAGGAGGAAGTGTGCAATATTCATACTTGACCCTCTACTTACTTTCTGTCGTGTATACAAATGGTCTCCAGCCCAAAGGCTATCTAAGACACTCCATCCTACCTTTCTGTCACCAGTAGAGCCATAGGTATGAGCCCTGAAAAAATCCCGTTTTTATGCTCGGAGGTTTGGAACATATTATGTAGCGCACGCTGTCGCTCGCGTTCGTGTGCCATTCATCATATTAACGAGAGAGGTTCTGCTTATTAGTTGACTAATAGGCGATGTCTCGATGTCAGCAGATATGGCATTTACCTGTCAGTTTCCAGGCTATTGGTATGTTAGATTTTAGTGGAATATTTTTAGCAGAAACATTAATGATGTGCTTTTGTATGGTTGCTTAATCGGTGAGTTATAAACTTCCTCGATTACCGTGATGACACCTAAGCAGCCGGCCGACGTTGGAGAGCTGATATATCACTTGTAATTTGAGTCTCAGTGGAGCGTCGTCACGTCTACTTAGTATCCGTTGTTTTGCAACCGCCCATTTGTAAACGAAGTGATTACACACCAAGGAGAGGCGTTTCCCTTGAGACGCTTCATTTGCAAACGAACTTGTTTTAAAATTTCTTCACGGAACTTGTTTTAAATAGATTGCACCATTTGTTAAACGTTCTCGAGGTCACGATGACTAATTGAGTATAAATAAGTGCCGCAGTGAGGGGTCAGGAGTGCGCAAATCCACCTCGTATGTCAACGCTCGCAGCCTGTGAGTCCGGCGCATTAATCCCAACACTCGGGCCATCTGGTTGGAAGCTCGTGCACGCTATGTAGCCATGCAGCGGGAGCGTCTGCCCGTCACGTCCAGCAGTTAATCATTTCAGACCATCAGGCGTCGTTTCCCGTCTCGCAGGTGGCTGTGCATATACGAAGGCGTCCGAATCAGCACTGACATTACTGGCTCTTACACGGGAAGTGTTATTCGCTGTTGCAGTGTCTACAGTGAGTTGCCGAAGAAGGGCAAATAGTCTCTGCAGTGCCAGTTCCTTACCTTCTTTGAAAAAGATAAAAAGAGGCTATACACAGTTGCAGACTGTCTAATCAAATGTATCCGGACACCCCCATGTAATACGGAAATGACAGCTAGATGTCACGAGAGAAGGACCTACCAGTATAAAAGGAGGTGGGGAGTATTTTTTTGCCAGTATGAAGCAGTAGCAGCATTCAATGTCACCTGAATAACAAAATCATCAGGAACATTTCAGCCGTTCTAAAGCTGCCCCAGTAGACAGCTAATGATGTGATTGTGTAGTGGAAACGCGAAGGAACAACCACAGATAAACCAAGATCAGGCAGACCTCACGTACTATCGGGCAGCAACCGTCGAGCATTGTGGAGGGTGGCTGTAAAAAATTGAATGAAATCAGAGAAAGGAATCACTCGATAGTCCAAACTGCGACCAGCAGTCCAGCTAACACAATGACTGCGCGTAGGGAGCTAAAAAAATGTGGTACAATGGTCGAGAAGCTTCTCATAAGCCACACATGTCACACATGCACTGAGTAACCGGAAGTCACCCGTTGGGATATTTTGTGATCTCTCAAATGCTTTTGATTGTGTAAATCACGGAATACTTCTAGATAAGCTTAAGTACTGTGGTATGAATGGGACAGCGCTCAAATGGTTTAAATCATATCTAACTGGAAGAGTGCAGAAAGTTGAAATAAGCAGTTCACATAATGTGCAAAAAAAACCTGGTGATTTCTCAAACTGAGGAACAATCAAGAATGGGGTGCCGCAAGGTTCGATCTTGGGTCCTCTGCTGTTCTTAATATATATTAATGACTTGCCATTCTATATTCACGAAGATGCAAAGCTGGTACTTTCTGCCGATGATAAAAGTATAGCTATCACACCCAAGAGACAAAATTTAACTGGTGAAATTGTAAACGATGTTTTCAGAAAATCATTAAGTGGTTCTCTGCAAATCGGCACTCATTAAACTTTGACAAAACACAGTACATACAGTTCCACACAGTAAATGGAATGACACCATTAATAAATATAGACTTCTATCAGAAATCGGTAGGTAAGGTAGAATAGCCAAAATTTATAGGTGTATGCACTGATGAGGGGTTGAACTGGAAAAAACACACTGAAAATCGGTTGAAATGTTTGAGTTCAGCTACTTATGCTATTAGGGTCATTGCAAATTTTGGCGATATACATCTCAGTAAATTATCTTACCACGCCTATTTTCATTCTCTGCTTTCGTATGGCATCATATTCTGGGGTAACTCATCATTGAGTAAAAGAATGTTCATTGCAAAAAAAAGTGTAACCATAATAATTGCTCGAGCTCATCCAATGTCAATCTGCAGACACTTATTTAAAGAGCTAGAGATCTTCACTGTAGCCTCACAATATATATATTCACTTATGAAATTTGTTATTAACAATCCGAACGAATTCAAAAGTAATAGCAGTGTACATGGCTACAACACTAGGAGAAAGGATGATCTTCACTGCTCAAGGTTAAATCTAACTTTGGCTCAGAAGGGGGTAAATTATGCTGCCACAAAAGTCTTTGGTCACTTACCTAACAGCATCAAAAGTCTGACAGATAGACATATAGCATTTAAAAGGAAATCAAAACAATTTCTTAATGGGAACTCCTTCTACTCATTAGATGAATTTTTGGATATAGTAAGTGGGTAATTTCCCCAACCCCACAAAAAATGTTAAAAATATTAAGTGTCAAGTAATATTTTGTGTAATGTAATATCTTGTATAGACACCTTTTATTAACCTGACACGTTCCACATCATTACGAAGTGTCGTATTCATGATCTATGGAACAAGTACTAATCTAATCTCATCTAGTGACAGCCAACCGATGGTTCAGGTGGTGTAAAGAGCGACGCCACCAGATAGTAGATGACAGGATACGAGTGATTTTGAGCGATGAGCTATGATATACACTGTGGCAATCCGAATTAAGGATTTGGGTTTTGTGAAAGGCTGGAGGACATTACCTGCCATCGTGCGTTGTGGGAACAGTAAAACACAGAGAAGGTGGTGTTATGCCTGTGGGAGGTCTTTTACTTGGTAACGGCGTGACCCCAATATAGCTACTAAGAAAACGATAAATACTGAAGGACATGAACACATTCTGCAGCACTGTGTACTTTGTGCATTAGATAGACTGTTCAGAGACGATAGCTGTTTATGTCAGCATGCATCCTGAAATGATCTGATCTGCCCAGAGTCCAGACCTGAACCCAGTGCAACACACCTGCACAGTTCAAGCCGTCAATAATGCGAAGGGTGGACACATTCCATAATAGGTGTCTGGACACTTTTGGTAAGATAGTGTAGTTACCTTTCTAATCCAGTGTTTAAATTACAGGAACGGCATTCCGGAGGATTGGGGTTCGAATTCCCGGCCCGTAATTCACAGTCAGGTATTCTGTGGCTACACTAAATAACTTAAGGCCTATTTCGTGATAGTTTCTTTGAAAGGGGGAAGCTAATTTACTTTCCTATCCTTCCCTAGTATGGCCTTGTGTTCTTCCTCTAATTTACTCCTCGCCGACGAGACCTAATGATTAATCTCCCGCTTCTCCTTAATAATTTCAAGGAATGTTCAAAGTCATGTACTTACAGGCAATTACTTTCATGTGGAGACATTACAGAGCACTGGTCTCTTGAAGTGACTCATCTACACTGATTAGCCAAAGAAACTGGTACACCTGACTAATATCGTGTAGGGCTCCCGCGAGCACAAAGAAGTGCCACAACACGGTGTGGCATGAATTTGACCAATGTCTGAAGTAGTGCTGGAGGAAATTTACCATAAAACCTGTAGGGCTGTCCATACATCCATAAGAGTACGAGGGTGTGGCGAACTCTTCTGCACAGCACGTTGTAAGGCACTCCAGATATGCTCAATAATGTTCATGTCTGGTGACCAGCGAAAGTGTTTAAACTCAGAAGAGTGTTCCTTGAGCCACTCTGTAGCAATTCTGGATGTGTGGGGTGTCGCATCGTCCTGCCGGAATTTCCCAAATCTGTCGGAATTCACAATGGACATTCATGGATGCAGGTGAACAAAAAATGGTTCAAATGGCTCTAAGCACTTTTTTTCATTTAAACACTTCACAGTAGCCCACCACCTGGGTTATTAAGGTGGGCTGTGTGCTACTTAAAGTAACAAGCCACGCAGCATGTAGGTCTCTTAGTCGTAATGGCTGCTCACAAGTTAGGTTAGCTTGGCAAGCACCCATTCCGTTGCCTGTCCCTGCCACGAGGAGGCGGACCTATTTCTAATATTTCTGCCCGGCTGCTGCTCTGCGTGTTAGTCCACTATATAATACAGAAAGTGATGTTTGAATTCAGCATAATTAATAAAAGCAATATAATTGTACAGAATATAAAAGAAAATAAAGATAGACAAAGAAATTTCTAGACTTTATGGTATCAACCAAAACCAAGTTCTCACTCATGCGATTCCAGAGTGCCCTGAAGTTGAACAGAACTACATTTCTCTATATAAGATTATAAGTGAAGTTAAAATTTCACATGAAACATAAAAGCATAATGAATATTAACATATAATGATGTAAGTTTAAGATAAAGTTTCAATGCTATTAGTAATAACTGAAGCTAAAATTCTTACATAGACAATTTTAGATACAGGAAGTATGCAAATAGCTAAGGTTGAACATAAAAAAATTCCTCCATTCAAAATTTAAAAATTTAATTTAGAGATAAGATAGCATTACAAATCAACAATTGTTAGAGACAAGTGCTTTGAAAAGTTTGGATAATTAATAAAAACAATGTAATTATACTAAGTACAAAAGAAAATAAAAATAGACAGTGAATTTTTGAAATGTATAGTGTCACCCGAAACCAAGTACTCGCTTATGCTATTCATGAGTACAGAGGATGTGTACATGCCTTGAGGTTGAACATAACTAGATTTCTCTATGTGAGATTATAAATGAGGTTTCAAATTTCACACGAATAATAAAAACAATATGAATATTAACATATAACAATAGAAGTTTAACATTTGAAAGCTATTAGTCATAACTGATGCCAAAATTCTCGCATAGACAAGTATAGATACAAAAATATTCAGGTAGCTAGAAGTTGAACATAATCAATTCATATATATATATAAAAAGCACTATGTCACGCATCAGGGTCCCATATCAGTCCAACTGCACACGACCCACTCCATTACAGAGCCTCCACCAGCTTGAACAGTCCACTGCTGACATGCAGGGTCCATGGATTCATGAGGTTGTCTCTATACCCATACACGTCCATCCGCTAGATACAAGTTGAAACGGGACTCGTCCGACAAGCAACACGTTTCCAGTCATCAACAGTCCAGTGTCGGTGTTTATGGGCCCAGACGAGGCGTAAAGTTTTTCGTCCTGCGGTCATCAAGGCTCCGAAAGCCCATATCGATGACGTTTCGTTGAATGTTTCGCAAGCTGACACTTGTTGATGGACCAGCATTGAAATATGCAGCAATTTGCGGAAGGGTTGCATTTCTATCACTTTGAACGATTCTCTTCAGTCGTCGTTGGTTCCGTTCTTGCAGGATCTTTTTCCGGCCGCAAACATGTCCGACATTTGATGTTTTACCGAATTCCTGATATTTACGGTACACTCGCGAAGTGGTCGTACGGGAAACTTCCCACTTCATCGCTACTTCGCAGGTGCTTTGACCCATCACTCGAGCGCCGACTGTAACACCAAGTTCAAATCACTTAAATCTTGTTAACATGGCATTGTAGCAGCAGTAACAGGTCTAAGAACTGCGCCAGACACTTTTTATAGTCGGCGCACGAGCGATGAGACACAGCATCTCCGAGGTAGCGATGAAGTGGGAATTTACCCGTATGACCATTTCCCGAGTGTACCGTGAACATCAGGAATCCGGTAAAACATCAAATCTGCGACATCGCTGCGGCCGGGAAAAGATCCTGCAAGAACGGGACTAACGACGACTGAAGAGAATCGTTCAACGTGACAGAAATGCAACCGTTCCGCAAATTGCTGCAGATTTCAATGTTGGGCCATCAACAAGTATCAGCGTGCGAACCATTAAACGAAACATCATCGACATGAGCTTTCGGAGCCGAAGGCCCACTCGTGTACCCTTGATGACCGGACGATGCAAAGCTTTACGCCTCGCCTGGGCCCGTAAACACTGGAAACATGTTGCCTGGTCGGACGAATCTCGTTTCAAATTGTGTCGAGCGGATTTACGTGTGTGGGTATGGAGACAACCTAATGAATCCATGGACCCTGCATGTCAGCACAGGACTGTTCGAGCTGGTGGAGGCTCTGTAACGGTGTGGCGCATGTGCAGTTGGAGTGCTATGGGACCCCCGATACATATAGATACGACTCTGACAGGTGACATGTACGTAAGCATCTTCTCTCATCACCTCCATCTATTAATGTACATTGTCCATCCGACGGACTTGGGCAACAGGAGCAGGACAATGTGGTACGCCACACGTGCAGAATTGCTACAGAGTGGCTCCAGGAACACTTTTGTGAGTTGAAATACTTCCGCTGGCCACCAAACTCCCGAGACATGAACATTATTGAGCATATCTGGGATGCCTTACAGCGTGCTGTTCAGTAGGGATCTCCACCCCCTCGTACTCTTACGGATTTAAGGACAGCCCTGTACTATTCGTGGTGTCAGTTCCCTCCAGCACTACTTCAAACATTAGTCGAGTCCATGCTACATCGTGTTGCAGCACTTCTGCATGCTCACGGGGGCCCTACCCGATATTAGATGGGTGTACCAGAGTTTTCGGCTCTTCCGTGTGCATTATGCACTCGCATAAGCGACAAAAAAAATGGCTCTGAGCACTATGGGACTTAACATTTTAGGTCATCAGTCCCCTAGAACTTAGAACTACTTAAACCTAACTAACCTAAGGACATCACACACATCCATGCCCGAGGCAGGATTCGAACCTGCGACCGTAGCAGTCCCGCGGTTCCGGACTGCAGCGCCTAGAACCGCACGGCCATAAGCGACAGGTACTGCAAATTTTCTTGAAAGCTGATATCATGAGATAACTCGCTGTTATGTAGTAATGCTTAGTGGCGTCGTGCTACACCGATTTCTTTTCTCACTGCAGTCTTCCTCCGTACTAAGGCTGATACAGGTTGCAGATACACAACATTCGGGGATGAAGCTCTGAGTATAGCTACTTGAAAAGACGCGCCGATCAATGAGTGAAGGGCAGTGAGCTCATGTGAATTCAACACCCTCTGGTACCATATACGTGTGGCCCTACCCATCGGAGACAGCGATCGATGGAATAATGAGGTGCTGTATCCCGTGTAGCAGTGTGATACGATCGGCGCTCCGGGTGTGGTCGACGAAGGCGTTTTCGATACCACACACATAATCGTACTTTCGTAAATAATCACGGATGGGGCAGTGAGTCAAATTGTTTCGTATGTCAGGAAATACTCCATCTTCTCCATTCTTTGGACCACGGCTTTCAGGACTTTATGAAAAAAGAGCTAACGTCGGGTTTCGGATGATCGATGTTCTCGGAATCCGTGCTGTTTGGCATGGGTAAGGACATCCTGTTCGAGGTACCACGTGAAGTTTGAGCCCAGAATACGACGTAAGTTTCTGCAGCAGATGGATGTTTATGATGATGGACGGTAGTTACTGGCGATGTGTAGATTCAAACGTGTTTGTTTTGTCGCTATAGCACGTGAGACAGGGACTGGCTATAGAACTTACAACTAGAGTGTTACTGACATTTTTATGCACTATTTCTGCAAGAATTTAGTTATCGAAAGTGTCTGAGCGGCGCCCACTGTGGGACGTGAGACAGAAAAATTATCACAACAGATTCATGTGTGACCAAGAGTGGACGAACGTGTGAAGGCTGTGGACTCAGCAAGTGCGTATTGCTTTATTAATTTCTAATTTATGTTTAGGTGAGACGATTACGAGTGATGTTACTCTTGCGTTTGACGAAACTCGGGTTTTATTCTCAAAATACGGTCGTCTGCCAATTAGCTGCACTTATCTTCAACTCATTCGAGGTTGTAATGCTGCTGTTTGCTTTGCAAAAAAAAAAAAGAAAAAAAAAAAAGTAGGCCGAATGATGAATAATTATCTACCAGTATCAGTGGGAGCTGCTCTCGCAGACACGAATACTGATGAGCCAAAATACTAGGAACACTAACCGCCGGGAGTTTAATGCTGCCTGGCGTTGCTGCGCATACGTGACGTGGTAAAGATATTATATACGAGGAGTATAGACGAATAGTGAATCATTGTAGAAACTCTACGGAGCGCAGATGGGGATATCCTTCGATCTAACGAACTTTGACGAAGGGCAGATTGTTATGGCCAGGCAGTTGGGACCGGGCATCTCGGAAACGGTGAAAATGGACTGTTGTTCTATGAAAAGTGGATTAAGGGTGGTGAACCGCGAATATATGCAACAAGATGTTGGACGTCCACGCCTCATTACAGAACGTGGGATGTCCGCATAGCATACCCATGATCTGTAGAAATAAATTTGCACCATTTCCTTTCCCAGTTGCCTCTAGGTATTTTCCTTTGAATTCTGCGGATGCTTTCTCCCTTTCAGTGTGTATTCTTTTCGAGCAGGAGATACATCTTGTCCTCAACACCCATCTTCTTCCTCTTACGTAAATTTGTGCCGCTGGGATCAAAACATTCATTTATCTGCACAGAAGCTGTACGTTCATCTGAAACATTTGATAGAGTTTGTATTTCTCACCTCAGGCTCCACCAGTTTAGTTGATATGCATTCAACTTCTGTATTATCACTGGAATCAGTCTCAGTGTTTAAAACAATGCTGTATGTCTTTTCTTCCAAATATTGGAGACAGAACTGTAACAAAATATTTCTTATTGTAGCTCGTTAGATGTATAAATAATAGGCCATATTTATTATTCACAATGACAAAGAAGCGAAAACTATTGACAGATTAAAGTAATATGCTTAAAATCTGTTTACTGTGTTTTGGGTTGGACTGTCTCCAGGAAAGCGAAGTGAGCATGCAGAACTTTCGTTTCGCTGAGACATATGATCCTCTTCGAAGCATTCTTTCTGTTCTATTTTTCCGATATGAGCCGCTAATGTTTCTCCATGTGTTCTTGAATATTTTGTTTAAAATGACATGAAATATAGGTTTATTAAAATAACATTACTCTAGCTTATTTAATTTTTGTTCATGTTCTCGACAACAGGAGTATCTTTTCCATTTCTAGGATCTTCCTTGCGAATCTCTTTGATGACCCTCGGATCTGTGTCACGTATTTACTTAAGCTCGCGTGCCGTCTTGTCACATGACGCGAAAGCTAGCGCTCTTGCGTACAAAGTAAAAACTATACCGCCCGTGACGGTTAATATTTATGGAGTAACGCATCGATATGAATGACGCACCTTTCCTGACGCACCTCGCAAACAAATTATATCTCAGAACTCGCACTTTCGAGAGTACATTGATTTTATGTTCACTCCATCATCAGATATTTACATTTATTTAGTTATCGTGAACATTGTTTCTTTACTTACGACGTATTACAGTAACTGTCTTAAAAACTATCATTGCAAAATTCTGCAACGCCGTTAGTAAAGAAAGAATGTTCAAGGCACGTAAATAAATGTAAACGCCTGAAGATGGAGTGCCAAGCACCATGAAAAGTCATATGGAATATAAACGCCAATGAAAGGAACTGGTTACAGCTAATTGATCATAATTCACCTTAAGCTTCAACAGCTGCAATATTCTAATATGTCTGCAATGGACAAGAGCTATTTACTAATGCGAACTCGAGAATGAAAAGAAAAACAAAATACGGCAATGAAACAAGCAATCCCCGTCGACAAGACATTAACAGTAACTTAGCGATAATTGGCCACAGGCAGGTCATTAGAGTATTTGAAATTTAGTGAGTTAATATTCGCAAACACTATTAGCAAGCACTTTTTAAATATTTGTACAAGAATACTTGTCATGACTGATGGCATAGAAGTGGGTTATTTCGCTAACACTAAATAAATTAAGCTATGTTTTCTTTGTTCATTTTAAAAAAGTTTAAAAGTCTAAATCACTGTATCATACAGAAACCAAACTTGAAAAATGCGAACAGTAGAATGGCGAATACCCGAAAATGCGTCACGGGCGGAGTGCAACGCGATCACCCCTCTCTCTCGTCCATACCTATTTCTTCCGCCGGCCGGACTGAAACCAATCGCGGGTCGGATCCAGCCCGCAAGGCCCCGTTTGCCCAGATATGCTCTAGAGGATATATCAGCAGCAATGTACGAGGAGTACTGGCCACATTTCTCTACCAAAATTCTCCTATTTACATGAAATACATTCGAAGTTAGCAATATGAACATCCGTTAACTGTACAAGGGAATGACGACAATGAAAATCTGTAGCAGGGGGGCTAGGCCGGTGTGACGCCACTCTCCATTGTTGTCAACCGTATCCAAGATGGCGGCGATGACGTCATCCAATATGGCGGTCGTGACGTCATTCTAGCTGGCTGATTTTGGTCGCAAGATCAGTCAATTGAGCTACCTCCACTAACCTACCCCCTCCCCTCCCCCAGAAAATGGCAGGAAGTTCAAATTCCACTAGGACAATGCAACACACACCTCTATTAACCTAAGAAAATGGCAGGAACATAGGTCACTTGGGCTACCTCCACTAACCTAAGTCATCCGACCGCCACCTATTCCTATGGGTTGGTTGGAAAATGACTCAGCCTGCGCTTGGCTGCTGGGGAGAGGAAGGACTGTACTTTATTTATCTTGGAACAATTTATTTAGGGATGGATTTTGAGAGATAGTATATTTATCACAGTGATACAGAACGCACACTCTGAAATGCTTGGGGGCCACACCACACAGCCAACAGACCTGCAGACCACTCGTAGATAATGCAATACATTTATGTCCAGAGAGCCAAACAACTCGTAAATCATCAAAATAATAATCCATCTAAAAGACTCTGCACACACGCTCGCTAGTCATCAACTGTTGAAATCATGTACCAGTCTTTATTTAAACAATTTGAGGCATTACTGCCATCCAGTGTGTTCGCCACGAGATCCAAAGTCCAACTGACCTAGTACACAGTATCACCATCAGAGGGCGCTGTCGTCCGTTCTGTGGTGTAATCCAAGATGGCGGCCATAGCGTCAGATGATGACACAAGTACCATTATCCAAGATGGCGGATTTTGATGGAAACAGTGTGTTCACCACGAGGTCTGCACCTAGTACACAGTACTGCCACCAGAGAGCACCGTCGTCCATTCCGTGACATAACCCACGATGACTGACTGTATGGAAAAATGACTCACCCTGTGCTAGGTTGCTGGAGAGAGGAAGGAGTGTACTTTATTTATTCCGGAACAATTTATTTAGGGATGGATTTTGAAAGATAGTATATTTACCACGCTGTACAAAACACATACTCTGACATGCTTGGGGTCATGCCACACAGCCTACAGACCTGTAAACTACTCCTAAATAACGTTCTGCAGACATGCAAACAACTCCTAAATTGCCAAAATAATTTCAGTACAAACATGCAAACTCCTCCAAAATAATGCAGTACACTGACGTGCAGACACGACATCAACTCGTAAACTGTCCAAATAATGCATAGCACAGCCTACAGACCTGCTCGCAAAATAATGCAACAGACACGCAAACAATTTGCACAACACAGGCACTGCCCACCGCCCCCTGTCAACTGTGTCGCACAGAAGGCAACCGCACATGCTCCCAGAAGTTAGGATGCACCAGCACCCCTCACGAAGTGAAGCACAGGTGCCCATTACAATCTCACAAGTGTGAGGTTGCGACATCCCTTTCATACTTGGTACCTGAGAAACGCTCCCAGAAGTAGGGATGCAACGGTACTCCCCCACGAACTGACGCGCAGGTGCCCATTCTGGTCTTGCAAGTGTGAGGCAGCAATATCCCTTTCATACTTGGTATCTGAGAAATTCCTCTCGAATATATATGTTCACCTAGGCACCGTAGCTGATGTGACCAGACAGGAGCGAATACCTATTTGCAGAGTCCGTTAACACCATGAGCTGCCGCCGGACGCAATCCAGTGCGAACCATCACTCTCACTATGCTGCTAATTGCGTGTGAAAGTTCTTCGATTGTTATACGGACATCACACGTCTATGTAAATAAGCGCCAAGTCATCCTCTAGACCACACGCACGTGTGTTTACCGTTGCTGGCGCGATTATATATAGCTGCATTGTGTGTCGAGTGGGATCACCGTTCGCCATTGCTTCCTGCAGATGGGACTTTCAGCGACAATATTATTTTGCACAGATTTCTAAATTGCACTGACAGTTAAACCCAAAAAAGTTGTCCACAGATCATCAAATACATACAAGACTCACAAGAATATTGGAAGCCAGGAACATATTTACCAGTGTAACTACAACTAAATATTACGATTGCTGCTACAGTCTGACATCAATGGATGTGCAGGTAATGTCTCCTCTTCATGACTGTGATTCTGGAACGAATCTCGGTATCTATAGTACACATAATTTTCCACATAAAAAATCTCTCTCATTCCATTGTGGTTATCGATGTGCTGAATCTATACATCCCACACGATAGGACACACACTCATCTTCTCTGGCCATGCCACAATATAAGCCACAGTAAGTTTACACTGCAATAGATACACATTTTATACCAATAGTGCAGTTATCTTTTATATCTGGACAGTGCCAAAAAAAAATTATGTTATACCTACACTCACACTGGCTATATGTCTCAATTCTCCTCAGTCCTAGGAAATTATCTGACAAAGTCTTACAATCAGTGCTTCTGGAAGGTGCTGGATTCTGCCAAGATTCTCTGAAACAAATGTTATGAAGGACAGGTGTCCGGCAGTATGTATGATAATGAATACCACACCTGCGAACGTAATGCTTGGAAAGACATCACCGACTCGGGTTGGTGTACTGTAATCTTAATCAGTATCGATAAAACAACAAGGAAAATGCGAATTCGTTCTTACAACCAGTCTTAACGTGGCATCCCCTCCATCACGTGTTACCCTTCCTGCTTTCAACATACACAAACGTTCTCACCACTATGTAGAGACTCCTATATCCCAGCACAAAGGGTGTCTTGTGAATGAAAGGGGGATTATGATTGGCTCTTATCGAATTTACTCACCGAATTACTGATGTCGCCAGTGTGGAAGCACCATCTGCCTTTTTTCTTCTTTCTGCTACGAGACTTTCAGTGGCAAAAAGCTATTTTACACTGATCGCCATATTGCACTGACAACTAAACCTTGCAAAGTGCCCAACATATCATCAAATATGGATAGAGTCTTACTCAGTTACACTGTTCTCCCACTGAGGGCAGGAGCTCGAATATTAGAAAGTGAAACTGATGTCCTGCATCATATTTCCACTTGCAAATAGCGATGTCAAAGAAGTCACAGATTCCAAATCATCCCCATAATTTACAAAGTCAACTAAGGTGTTTCTCATGCCTAGAGAACTGGCAAACTTGTCTTAGACCTGATAAATGCACATACCACAATCGATCTTCTCTCAGCTAAATAAAGAAGTCAAATGGGAAGAAGCAATCAACCGAACAATATACATGGGAGAGAATAATGACCCAGGGCCAACACATGCCCATATTGAATCTTGTCAAATTCCCACTTGATCACGAAAGCCGCCCAACACATACTAAGTATTAGTTCGCTATTCAACTGTCTAGAGGACAATATGGTTAAGTCAGCTACACTCCTACACTATAACAGGCCTCTCCATTTGAACAGTTTTTACCGTTAATGGGAAACGTGAATCATTCCTGTCACCAGCGCTGCTTGCTAAGCACGCACAGGTAGAATCGTCCTAGGAAACCGGTCGCATATATGTTTTATCATTCTACTTACAACTAAATTTTATGGTTGCAGTCTATGTTGAATGTCATTCAACAATGAGCGAAGTATTGGAAATACACCCTGCTGATGGCTGTGACTCTGGAAATAGAAATATCTGTACCATTCTTATGACTTGATATAGTCTCCCCTTTACTGTCACAGTACTCCAAGTGAAATCCATACCTTCCTTACGACTGGACATAGTCATTTCCTTTGTACATGTTGGAACACAAACACATACTTTATAAGCCTGATGCTCAAGGTGAACTTATCATGCACCGCCTACTACTAAGTATAACACATCACCAATAAATGATTACAGACGATACAGAATAATACTGACTGAAAATCAACAATGGGTGGACGTGTCTCATCAATTGTTCTTGTGGGCGCTACCACCATGCCTTAGAAAGAGAGGTGTAATCGTCTTACAAACCGCTATATGTTAAAAAAGAAAACACAACCATATTTCCATCACAAGCGGTCTTTGGTCTACATGTGCACACAAGTATCCATGTTGAAAACTATATCAGCTTTATAAATCCACTTACGGCATTACCTACGAATCACGTGGTTTTTCCAGACAAATATCGAGATAGTGATTGCTGGAGTGTATATTATCACACCAGAAGTGCGGTTACACATCACTGACAGTGCACCCTCATAATAAAATTATCGAATTTTGAAAGTGATTCGGCTAAGGGGCATGGTGTGAAACAGGTATTTGCAGCCCCTTCACACCGCTGCCACTAGATATTTCTCCAGAATTTGTAACGCATTCTGTCTCGACGCCATTTCATATTTCTGGCACTCTCATATCTCTAAATGAGCCACCTTTGTCGAACCTATCTGCTGCAGTAAAATTCCAACATGGTTTTAGATAGCCCCTATGTATCTGGCAACTACCTCTCAGACTCTGCGCTACCACCCCTACAGCTTTGTGCATGTGGTTGTCCCATTGTAAGTCGGAACTGAAGTCAGAGAAAGCTTATTCTATCACCTTTGGCAACCCATGTAGAAACAGGCGAAGCTGAGTTGCTGTGACAGAACTGTGTTTGTACCATTTGACGGAAATGAAGCCTGCTCCTGCAACATGAGGTGGTATAAAAGACAGTATGGGAACTGGGGGAAGGGAGTGGATTTTGCTACTGGATTGTGGTGCTTCTCCAGACTTCGAGCAGGTACTACAGATCCACGTTCCTCAGGGTCCATTCACGTTTAGCACCCAAACATTCTATTATCGTTATTCTATTCCATCCACCAGAGAAAAATTACGAACTATAAAAGCTCCACTAACTTTATCCCATAGAAAACTCGATAATATTTTTACTCTGTCTCTCTCCTCCCATATGTCGAAAAGAAAATACCACATGCGTGCAGGCATTGATCACATGTAACGGTCGGATTAAATATACAGGCACTGATCCACTCCACAGACCAGTTTAAAGTTTCATCACCTGAACTGTTGTAGGATGACCGTATCCCACAGACTGTACTGTAATCGCAGGAGATGCTCTCTGTGACCCCGTGTCATTGTTTGAAACACTGGTTTCTTTTTTTCTGCTGTAACACGCTCTGTACACTGGCATACATTATGTTTCTCCGCCACAACTTTGAGGTATGTGTCAGGTTCTAAACTGACATTATGACGTTCTGATCCATGGCCTCTCGCAGAAAACTAGACGTCCCACAGTGTAAATCATCTTGTTACTGCGGCTACCATAACACGCCACCCACACTGGTTGATTTTAAATAAAAGACAGTTACAACATAAGGAAACTGGAAGAGTTTGGCGGCATTGTGGAAATTTTCCAAACTGCTGTCCAAAAGTGATTGATGGCCTCTACATTTAAACTCATTTGTCACAGTGATGGAATTGCTGATGTCTATGCATTCTGTTTCGACTGATTCCTCACATTGCAGTGATGTACACGATCGCTGTTTTGGTGCTATCCATCCCCAGACGGTATAATCCCTACAGCGAAACGTTTTCTCCAACTCAGACAAGCGATGTCAATCGTTATGTGGTAACCAACAGCGTACCTGTGGACGGATGGGGTGGAAAAGACACCATCAATGTACTCTAATAATAAGCATCACAGTTGATAGTGTGAACAATTTTAGCAATTTTACAGTGACTTCAACACCAAGCAATGGTGCGACAGCATGTTTCCCAATTTAAGTATCACAGCTAAACTGCCCCCCTCTCTACTTTGCGAGTATCATTGCGAATATAGATAGATGACTGTGGAGTACATCAATTCATTGTTAATTGTCGAACACATACATCATCAAAGTACACCAGACAGCACTCCACACCTCGAGCATAGTGCTTAATTTACGATCTATCTCTATGCCGATTTGGGGGGGGGGGGGGGGGTCACAGAGCATTCACACAATCTTAGGATAAAATTAGAGACTGAAAGACCCCTCACACTGTCATTGACCAACCCGCCCTGCAGCACCGTTACCGATTTAATCTGCAACCGACCAGAAGTAGGCCACTACATTCCACGTCTCATAAACGAATGGAGCTTGCCAAGTCCTCGCCCATCAGAGTACACAAGATTTCTCCAGATGCACCCATGTCGAGGAGGTTACCACCCCTTATCGGTGTATACTAACAGACCTGAAAGTGTTGTGATGTAATAGCAGACGAGTAAGAAGAACAAGAAATGGGTGATCTTTATGCAGGATGGAGCTCCAGACAGATGGAGTTCGAAGTATTTTATGTAAATCAAATACGCTATCAACTCTAAAGTATTGTTCTAGAGTCTAGGATCAGTAGCCGGAAGGTATTGGTAAGAGAGAACATAAACACACCCACTCCTAAGGCTACAACATACCGCAGTTAAAACAGGCTATAATGTCAGATCGCTTGAGTTTCCGAACTATCAGTCATGTGGAATGTAGCGCTGTTAATATTCCAATGTAAGAAATATACTTACAGCGCGTGACATACATCCTTCTTGCAGGTTGCTCTAGGATAAACTATGGTATCAAACCGTAAAGCGAGAAAACTATTTCCTTAAAACAGTGTCTCTGTATGATACATACACAATATAGCTTTCCAGAGATGTACAGCGTCCACTGGCCTCATCCGATCATGGTTCGGAAATTATACTATGCCCACATCAGTCCTATATAAAATGATGCTTGGTAATGGAGAATACTTCTTACAAGGAAACAGATAAACGCATAGCAGCGGCGTCTGACGTGTGAAATTACAAGCAATGCCGCCACTAACTTTGTAAGAAGCACATCTGTCAAGCAGATGTATAACAGGGGACTGCAGTGTCACACAAACACCTATCGCTAACTTAGTTATGAAACTGAAGTATCGATTTTACACTTAAGATGTGACAGGGGAATGGACTACATCGCAGAAATCTTCGTTCGTTTAGAGGAATGTGTCACGTTTCCTCACATGGGAAATGGAACTGCTCTGATGACCGAAAGGTTTACTGCTAACGATATCAAGTAGACACTGCTCTAAGAACCGCACAGAAAAAGCGGTTGTATATGAGTTGCGGTGTTGCCAAGTCTACACGCCGCCATCTTGGATGACAGCATCACCGCCATCTTGAATACATCTCGCAACAATGGAGCATGGCGCCGCAGCCGCTCACCCCCCTTCTTATATCAGCAGCAATGCGCAAGGAGTACGGTCCTCATTTGTCTACCAAAATTCTCCTGTTTACATGAAATATATTCGAAGTTAGCAATCCAAACAACCTTCAGCTGTATCGGAGAATGATGACCATAAAAATCTGTGCCAGACCGGGAGTCGAACCCGGATTTCCCACTTTGTGTGAGAAGTCATCTTAACTGTTTTGGTATTTGTGCACGACCTATGATCAGACACAGACTTTCTTATGTCATCGCTCCTGCATCACAACCTGTACTCGTACACACATTATGGAAGTTCTGTACGAGGGAGGACATTTTAACTGGAAGTCGCTGTCCAGTATAGGCGGATAAGTAAGATATTGCTGTGGCTGTGTTGTTAAGAAGTACGATGCAATGTTCCTTCAGACATGTATACATGTGGAATTTATCTGCCGATACCTGACAGTGATTTTCAATTAAAAGGTCTTCCCCATACGTGGATTACATAATGTAGTGTAGGTTGTGACGCAGGAATGACGACATATGGAAGCTTGGGTCTGACCGTGGTTCGTGCACGGATAGCCAAAATAGTTAAGGCGACCTCATGTGTGTAGCGGGAAATACGGGTTCGAGTCCCCGACCGGCACAAATTTTCACTGTCGTCAATCTCTTCCCCGCATTCGCAATTGCGAATAAATTTAATGTATTTCATAACGGGTGACTTGTCGCAGTGCCTGTTCCTTCGGACATGCATGCATGTCCGAAGAAACATTACATCGTTCTCCTTTATAAAACAGGAACTACAATATCGTATTCTCCTAACTGTTTGCCAGTCCCTCCAACAGGAACATTTTGGAAAAAGGAAAAGAATTTTCGCCCAAATGGAAGTTTACCAACCGCGACAGTGCTGGAACAAGATGCGCTTCTACATGCGATGCTTTAAATCATAGACACGCTGATGTTGAGAGACGGAGTATTACTTCCTGTGAGAGACTCATCGACGGTCCTTCCACTTTTCTTTGACTAGACATCTTGCAGCAACACTACGTAGAAGGTCTCAGTCGTACCGTTTTTGTCGCAGCTCTAGTCCCTGGTGCAGTACTGCGGTTGCAGCTGCACTGGCTGGACGCCGCAGCCAAAGCTCAAACTGCGGTTGCCTTTGTCCCAACAGCAGCAAGCGGTCCTAGCTTCGACAACGCACCATTAGTGAAGGTTTGACAGCCTGTCGCCTGTCAAATGCGGCCAAGGCAGCTACCAGTAATTTCCATACAGTGAACAATTAACCTTGTGCCCGCATGAAACAAGTACAGTTCTTATCCATTTCTTATTTCGTAAAACTATGAATAATAAAAAAATGTACAAACCAAAACAGTCAGAAAGTAACAAAGAAACTACGGACAGTACTGAACAAGAGATCAAACAATCGATTGTGGGGTTAAGGCGGCGTAAATCTACGTTACTAAACCTAGAATGCACACACAACAGAAAGTAGGAAAATAAAAACTAGCACAGAAGTATACGCTACATGTAGGCTAGCATTATAGTAACGATCCCAAAATACGCCAATTTCAATAACACTGCTAAAATAGATAGATAAACAGTTACTATTAACCACTTCTGAGAAGCAAGTTTAGAAAACTACTAATCTAAACAATATACACGAACCAAGTGGTTGGGGTACAGCAAGATGGTATCAGCTCCATCAACAGTCACTGACCTAATTCGGGACGATTAAGGTAAATGATATCACAATTCGGATCGTGCACAGGGACCCACTGCAGTTCAGATTCTTGGATATTCGTGGGACATGATGAAATATTCAGGTTGGTGGCCTATTCTTTCTTAAGGTGTGTACCTGTGTCGTGTCATGAGTGCTTCTTGAATGTAATGTGCTGTTATGTTTGTGCTGTTAAAGGTGAAAATGAAAGGACGTGGGAAGGTAGTATCTGCACATAGCTCATTCCTCTCGAATAGCACCAATGGAGCCATGGGCACTGACTTGTCCAATCGACGAACAGGCTACAATCGGCAGTGCCACAACTTTGTGGAGAAATCTGGGATTTGACTCATTAAACTGGGGCAACGTCTGGTCATTAGGCACAGCCAATCTTCTCATTAACGGCAAAACAGTGGCAACAAAATTTCCTTCCACCACCAGGACACGATGATGATGATGATTATTGGTTTGTGGGGCGCTGAAATGCACGGTTATCAGCGTCCGTACAAATTCCCAACCTTTGCTCAGTCCAGTCTCCAGGATACGAATTGCCTATCTATGTGTTTTAGCGTTACGACTAAAGCATAAGTTTCATACCTTTATGAAGAATTTGCGTTGTTTATACACTCCTGGAAATTGAAATAAGAACACCGTGAATTCATTGTCCCAGGAAGGGGAAACTTTATTGACACATTCCTGGGGTTAGATACATCACATGATTACACTGACAGAACCACAGGCACATAGACACAGGCAACAGAGCATGCACAATGTCGGCACTAGTACAGTGTATATCCACCTTTCGCAGCAATGCAGGCTGCTATTCTCCCATGGAGACGATCGTAGAGATGCTGGATGTAGTCCTGTGGAACGGTTTGCCATGCCATTTCCACCTGGCGCCTCAGTTGGACCAGCGTTCGTGCTGGACGTGCAGACCGCGTGAGACGACGCTTCATCCAGTCCCAAACATGCTCAATGGGGGACAGATCCGGAGATCTTGCTGGCCAGGGTAGTTGACTTACACCTTCTAGAGCACGTTGGGTGGCACGGGATACATGCGGACGTGGATTGTCCTGTTGGAACAGCAAGTTCCCTTGCCGGTCTAGGAATGGTAGAACGATGGGTTCGATGACGGTTTGGATGTACCGTGCACTATTCAGTGTCCCCTCGACGATCACCAGTGGTGTACGGCCGGTGTAGGAGATCGCTCCCCACACCATGATGCCGGGTGTTGGCCCTGTGTGCCTCGGTCGTATGCAGTCCTGATTGTGGCGCTCACCTGCACGGCGCCAAACACGCATACGACCATCACTGGCACCAAGGCAGAAGCGACTCTCATCGCTGAAGACGACACGTCTCCATTCGTCCATCCATTCACGCCTGTCGCGACACCACTGGAGGCGGGCTGCACGATGTTGGGGCGTGAGCGGAAGACGGCCTAACGGTGTGCGGGACCGTAGCCCAGCTTCATGGAGACGGTTGCGAATGGTCCTCGCCGATACCCCAGGAGCAACAGTGTCCCTAATTTGCTGGGCAGTGGCGGTGCGGTCCCCTACGGCACTGCGTAGGATCCTACGGTCTTGGCGTGCATCCGTGCGTCGCTGCGGTCCGGTCCCAGGTCGACGGGCACGTGCACCTTCCGCCGACCACTGGCGTCAACATCGATGTACTGTGGAGATCTCACGCCCCACGTGTTGTGCAATTCGGCAGTACGTCCACCCGGCCTCCCGCATGCCCACTATACGCCCTCGCTCAAAGTCCGTCAACTGCACATACGGTTCACGTCCACGCTGTCGCGGCATGCTACTAGTGTTAAAGACTGCGATGGAGCTCCGTATGCCACGGCAAACTGGCTGACACTGACGGCGGCGGTGCACAAATGCTGCGCAGCTAGCGCCATTCGACGGCCAACACCGCGGTTCCTGGTGTGTCCGCTGTGCCGTACGTGTGATCATTGCTTGTACAGCCCTCTCGCAGTGTCCGGAGCAAGTATGGTGGGTCTGACACACCGGTGTCAATGTGTTCTTTTTTCCATTTCCAGGAGTGTATGTGCTTTAAAGAACTACTTTAAATAATATTTTTCAATATTTAAAAGTATTTAGGCAACCGCCACAACTTCGTTGAAATACCGCACACACACATACTGAATTTTCCAATTCACATCTTCCACTGCCCACCACGACTTTGGATGCCTCCTGGTGGCGTTGTGGGCACGTGACGCGGTAACAAAACTATGTAAGCCGAAGCTCTATAGAATATATGAGCTGCAGATGGGGAAATCCATTGACATAAGTGACTTTCAAAAAGGGCAGATTATTATTACGCAGAGACTGTGAACGAGTATCTCGAGAACGGCGAAGCTGGTCGAATGTTCACGTGCTACTGTCGTGAGCATTACGGAAAGAGTTAGATGGATAGTGAAACTGCCACTAGGTGCTAAATGGTTGGACGTCGACGACTCTTTACAGAGCGTGCGGGGTTCGGAGGCTTATCTGCTCTGTAAAGTAGGATGGGTGCTGGCCTGTGGCATCTCTGCAAAAAGAACGATGTCATCTTTCACCAATAGAACTGTCCCTGCCTCGGAGCCAGAACCGTGCTACGGTGGTTTGAGGAGCATTATAGTGAACTCCGCGACCAAATTCGCCTGATGTCAATCCTATGGAACTCATCTCGGTCGCTACCGAGCGTTATCACCGCGTACGCGAATCAGCGGACCATTATTTACGCGAATTACATGACATGTGGGTAGAAATCTCTTGCCACATACACGCACAAAAGCCGGCCGGGGTGGCCGAGCGGTTATAGGCGCTACAGTATGGGACCGCGTGACCGCTACGGTCGCGGGTTCGAATCCTGCCTCGGGCATGGATGTGTGTGATGTCCTTAGGTTAGTTAGGTTTAAGTAGTTCAAAGTTATAGGGGACTGATGACCTCAGAAGTTAAGCCCCATAGTGCTCAGAGCCAGCCATGCAAAAAACTACTAACAAATAATCGGATCCCTGATACGCAGTATCAGTGATGTATTTCGTTCTAGACAGTCCCAGACAAGCTATTAAGTAGATGATCATAATTTTTCTGCTCATCAGTGTATTGTTTTGTAATAACAGTGCTTTCAAAACATAAAAATACCAGATTTTATTTTAATTCAAAAGTAGTGAAAATGAAAATTCATATAGGGCTGGAAAAGTGTAAAAATACGATAAACAAGTAAGCCCTATTCCATGTGTTTACTGGGATTAAGTAAAAGCGTAGCTGCTGTAGTGTTTCAGTTCGTTGCTGGGAGGTAACCAAGAACGTATGTCACAGACTGTTTGGAGGAATCAGCGGTGAGATGCCGAATAGAGCTATGTGCTGCAGTTCAGTCTCTGTTGTCTGTAGATCGGCTCATAAGCGGGTTTAGCCATCATAAAAGTAGAGTATGCATCATTAAAACGCACAGTGGCTGTTCTTTGAATTACTTTTACACTCAACACCGTGATAATGAGGCCCTAAAAACCGCCGGCCGAAGTGGCCGTGCGGTTAAAGGCGCTGCAGTCTGGAACCGCAAGACCACTACGGTCGCAGGTTCGAATCCTGCCTCGGGCATGGATGTTAGTGATGTCCTTAGGTTACTTAGGTTTAACTAGTTCTAAGTTCTAGGGGACTAATGACCTCAGCAGTTGAGTCTCATAGTGCTCAGAGCCATTTGAACCATTTAGAGCCCTAAAAACCGAACTCTGGATGAAGTAAAAACAGGCTAATCTATACTGAAGACCCAAAAAAACTGGTACACCTGCCTAACCTCGGGTAGGGAACACGCGAGCACGCAGAAATACCACAACACGACGTAGCATGGTCTCGACTAATGTCTGAAGTAGTGCTGGAGGGAATTGATACCATGAATCCTGCAGAGCTGCCCATAAATCCGTTAGAGTACGAGGGGGTGGAGATCTCTTCTGAATAACACGTTGCAAGGCATCCCAGATATGCTCAATAATGTTCATGTCTGGGGAGTTCAGTGGACAGCGCAAGTGTTTAAACACAGAAGGGTGTCATTGGAGCCACTCTGTAGCAATTCTGGACATGTGGGGTGTCGGATTGTCCTGCTGGAATTGCCCAAGTCCGTCGGAATGTGCAATGGACATGAATGGCTGCAGGTGATCGGGCGGGATTCTTACGTACGTGTCACCTATCAGAGTCATATCTAGACGTATCAGGGGTCACATATCACTCCGACTGCACACGCCCCACACCATTACAGAGCCTCCACCAGATTCAACAGTCCCCTGCTGACATGCTGGTCCACGGATTCATGAGCTTGTCTCCATACCCGAACACGTCCATCCACTCAATACAATTTGAAACCAGACTCGTCCGACCAGGCAACATGTTTCCAGTCACCAACAGCTCAATGTCGGTGTTGACGGGCCCAGGCGAGGCGTAAAGCTTTGTGTCGTGCAGTCAGCAAGGCTACATGAGTGGGCCTTCTGCTCCGAAAGCCCATATCGGTGATGTTTCGTTGTATGGTTCGTACCCTGACATTTGTTGATGGCCCAACATCAAAATCTGCAGCAATTTGCGGAACGGTTGCATTTCTGTCACTTTGAACGGTTGTCTCCAGTCGTCGTTGGTCCCGTTCTTGGAAGATATTTTTCCGGCTGCAGCGATGTCGGAGATTTGGTGTTTTACCGGATTCATGATATTCACGGTACACTCGTGAAACGGTCGTACTGGAAAATCCCTACTTCATCGCTACCTCGGAGGTGCTGTATCTCATCGCTCGTGCGCCGAATATATCACCACGTTTAAACTCATTTGAATCTTGATACCCTGCTATTGTAGCAGCAGTAACCGATATATCAACTGCGACAGACACTTTTCGTCTTTTGTAGGCGTATTCTGCCTGTTTACGTATCTCTGTATTTGAATACGCATGCCTATACCAGTTTCTTTGGCGCTTCATTGTTTATCTCAATTACTAAACGGATAAACCGGTGGTCGTTGCATTATCGCAGACGCAGTATGCCTATCTAATGGCTTCCAGGGAAACAAATACTTGATTTCTAATATTTGATGTTGTACTGAGCGAATTTAAAAATTTAAAATGCTGTCGTAATAGAGTTATTAAGAAGTATAGTCGTATGTTAAAGGTTTAACACTGTAAGGTAAGTAAGTTGGAAACTGTCTTGTGACAGCGAAACTTAATGGCGCGCCAATTACCCAGAATTTTTTTGTATTTGAGAATAAGAGTATTTAGCGACTTCCAACAATCTTTACATATAATTTCATACATTTACGAAAGTTTTTCTCTTTGACAACCGCCTCCCCATATTGATGATAGGAAAAAAAGTATCGTTTACTACTTTCCGCTGATCAGCATCAGGTATGACGTTTCAATTTATTACTTCTTTACTACTAGCTCTGTTCGCAACATATTTCCCAGACAGCATCACACATTTACCACCTAATTCACCTGTGACATTGTGTCATTATACGACACATAATTCTAGAGATTATACGTCATAAATAATAGGATGCGTGAAAAAGTAGCTTTTGCTAAAGATGGAACCCAAATTACCCCGACAATATTGATCAAGTGTTTGATACTGAGAGCACTTAGTGACCTCCGACAAAATAAACTCTAAACGGTTTGTAAACTTGTCCTCTCTTCCACGTTTAACGTCAAATATTTAAGACATTAACTCATTTGTGAAAAGTAATCATGCGTTTGAAGCAGTTTTATACATGGGAGGTCGATTCTTTAAAGAATCTGAGGAGTAGGGTTTACTGGTTAATTTCTAAATTAGATATTTGAACTACAAGTATTCGAGGATCTACACGCTAGGTGGCTGCATTCCCAAGTCAGGTTACTTCACGCTTTCCTCATTCTCTTATTGTACCGCATGTGAGACGGTCGTATCGCTTAGCGCACCGCCGTTCCCCCTGGTTGCGTGATTTAACGCTGCGGGGACACGCAAAGCCCGTGTTAGTTACCCGCTGGAATGAGTTATCGGCGCACATTGCGGAGGGGAGGCTTCTGTAATTAATTGTACTGACGTCACGAGGTGTGTCAACAGGTGAGCTTTGCCCTGTTGGCGGCTTTGAACACACTCCAGTACACAGCTCTGTCGGCTCGAGAGAGACCAACTTACACCGCTGGCTGTTGTTTCGGTACTCCCAAGTCAAAATCATTCCAGCATTGTTGTTTTCGGAATGGTAACAAGGAGGGTCGAATTTGGGGGGGGGGGGGGGGCAACTTGCTGTTGCTTAATCCAGCCTTGCAAAAGGTGTCAAATGTGTATCTGAGTCATGCGTCTGACTATAATAAGCACCTGTGTAGAATAAGATTGTGATGATGTTATTATGGATGAGTATAGAACGGAAGGAAAAAAAAAGAGGGTAAAATCTAGTGCCGGCACACAGCCTACGCTGAACATGACGTTATCATCCGACGGGCGGTTCATCAGTGGTATGTACAGAGGATGGACAAAAATGTGGAAACAAGAAAATCACAACACATGACAATGTCTATTACGCCGTACGAAACGCGTTGGCATTCAGAACAGCTACCAGTCGTCTTCGAGGTGCTGTATCGTTTTCAAGCAAATATTATACTATTCTTCCTATAAAATAGTGGCAAGTTCAGGTAACGAAGATGGAGGTGGATAGCAACCACGCACGCTTCTTTCAAAAGTAGTGCACAAAGACTCAGAACGTTCAGATTTGATGACTGTGGTGACCAGAGGAGATGCCACAATTCATCCTCGAGCTCCCAAAGTCAGCCGTGGACGATGCGAGCTGTGTAAACAGGAGTCCTGTAGTCTTGGAACACAGCATCACTACTGGAGATGGACCCGATAAGCCAAAATGGTGACATAATTCTTGGCAGTAATGTGACCTTGCAAAGCAATGGTGTGGGTCGTGATATGGCTACCCAAATCGTCACCGAACATCCGCCATCTTTCACTGTTGGGACGTAAAATCGGCCACAAGCTGGAAACTGCGTGAAACGAGACTCATCCGACCAAGTTACTTTTTTCTATTGCTCCACAGTACAGGCTTTATGGCTTTCGCACCACGTTTCCCTGTTACGGGCATTTACATCATTTGTGAATGATTTTGGAATTCCAGCTTGTCCTACAATTCTCAGCTGATGGAGCTTCCTTCGTGTTATTTATTTGTAATTTCTGCGACCAGTCACTTTTTTATTTTTTTTTTGTGTTTTGCATCAGTTGTGTGTTACGAAAATAGCGTGAAAGGCTTTTATATGACAGTTGATCACTTAAGAAATGGCTCTAAACACTATGGGACTTAACATATCAGGTCATCAGTCCCCGAGACTTAAAACTACTTAAAACTAACTAACCTAGGGACATCACACACATCCATGCCTAAGGCAGGATTCGAACCTGCAACAGTAGGAGCAGCGCGGTTCCGGACTGAAGCGCCTAGAACCGCTCGGCAACAACGGCCGGCGATCACTTAAGATTTCATCACCTTGCAGCTTCACTTGCATCACTGGTGTAATGGCGGAGCTGTTGATTAACATTACACTATTGCACATTGTATTTTGTCATTGATTTCCAACGCATCACCGCGCGGGATTAGCCGAGCGGTCTATGGGCGCTGCAGTCATGGACTGTGTGGCTGGTCCCGGCGGACGTTCGAGTCTTCCCTCGGGCATGGGTGTGTGTGTTTGTCCTTAGGATAATTTAGGTTCAGTAGTGTGTAAGCTTAGGGACTGATGACCTTACCAGTTAAGTCCCATAAGATTTCACACACATTTGAACATTTTTTTTCCAACGCATCCTCGTGTTGTTTTGATGGTTCAAATGGTTCAAATGGCTCTGAGCACTATGGGACTTAACTTCTGAGGTCATCAGTCCCCTAGAACTTAGAACTACTTAAACCTAACTAACCTAAGGACATCACACACATCCATGCCCGAGGCAGGATTCGAACCTGCGACCGTAGCGGTCGCACGGTTTCAGAATGTAGCGCCTAGAAGCGCTCGGCCACTGCGGCCGGCGTTGTTTTGATGCTGACAGGGTTCGCGAGTGCGACATTCAGTTCTACAGTGACCTTTGCAACTGTCGTCTTATTATTTTTAGCCATGATCCTCGTTAATGACCGGCTATCACGATCACTGAGCACAAATTTTCGTTCCTGTTGTGACTTTGCGGATGATGTTTTCCCGCTTTCGGTGTGTATGGCATAAATCTTCGCTACGGTGCCTCTTAAAACACCAAATACTTCGGCTCCCTTGGTTACGGAAGCACCCATCATTGGAACACCAACAATTTGCCGACTTTGGAATTCAGTTAGCTCCGACATAATGCAGTCACAACTAAACAGAGAAGTGTTCTGACCACGACTGACATTTGCAACGTAACCAGGTGATTGGACGGGTACCTTTCGTAGTCAAATACAGCAGTGCAACTTGTAGGCTTGGCTAGGACCAGCATTTATGTTCAAGAATGCATTTGTCGCGGGGTTTCCGTATTTTTCTCCAACCCCCGTTAGCTCAGTGGACAAAATAGATTACCTCTTTAAACGAGTACACTGGTGAAGAGCTGGTAACAGACGGTAATGTGATCTTCCACCACTAACGTAACCCATGTACGTGAAGTTAAGTATGTGCTAGTCGGCTGAACGGAAGCAGCGAGATAAGATGGGACGCGGGGAGACGTGACTGAATGCGAGAAAGTGGTACGTGTTAGGACGTGCCAATGGTCACTCCGTGAATGAAGTTGCTCTGTTCTGTGGTGTATCAACACAGATCGTCCAACTTGTCTACAAGGTATGGTGTAGCACACGCAGCCATGTAACTCGGCGTAAGAAAAGTCGACGTACCATAAAAATTACTTAACCACCATAGACCGGAGACGAACGTCACGCCTTGTCAATGACTATTGGTATCAATCTCGATGGGAATAGCTACTTTCAGTCAATACAAATCCACCTTAACCAGTTTCCGACCAACCATTGCGAGGGGGTCGGGTACTTCGCCGTTGCTCACAGCGGCACATACAGCTGCACGCCTTCAACGGTCCAAATAACACAGAAACAGATCAGTAGGTGGCTAGACACATGCAGTGTGGTCCGAAGTGTTGGGATTTTGCCTCGTTTCAAATGACGGAAGGCGTCGAATGAGTCAGCCTAATCACATGTTTAACCACAAGTGTTTTGGGCGCTTGAACGTCGCACAGACTCCCGTATAGAGGACGTAGTAATAGGCATCCTTGGCCTAGAGAAGCAGCTGAAAGAGTTGACAAGAGAGAAGGAACAAAATCCAGATGGACTCCCAATTCCATTTTACAGAGACTACTCTACGACATTGGCCACTTACTTAGCTAGCGTTTATCGCGAAGCCCTCGTCCAGCACAAAGTCCCGAGCGACTAAGAAAAAACGCAGGTGACTCCTGTATATAAGAAAGTTTTAGAACGGGCCCACAAAATTAAAGACTAATGTCCTTAACATCGGATTTCTGTAGAATTCTTGAACATAATCTGAGTTCGAATATAATACATTTCCTGGAGATGGAAAAGCTTCAGTACACAAATCAGCGCTGATTTAAAAAGCGTCGCTTGTGTGAAACGCAGCTTGCTCTTTTCTCACACGATATCCTGCAAACCATCGGTGTATGGCAACAGGCAGATTCCATGTTGTTAGATTTCTGGAAAGATTTTTCCACGGTGCCCCACTGCAGAGTGTTAACGCAGGTCTGAGTACAAGGGTGAGGGTCTCAGATATGAGAGTGTCTTGAAGACGTCTTACATGACAGAACCCAGTAAGTTGTCCTGAACGGCGAGTATCGTTAGAAGTGCCACAGGGAAGTGTGATAGGACCGCTCTTATTCCCTATGTACATCAGTAATATGACGAACAGGTTGAGGATCAATGTGCGGCTGTTTGCTGATGACGCTGTGGTCTACGAGTTGATGTCGTTGTCGAGTGACTGCAGGAGGATACGAGATGACTTAGACAAGTTGGTTGGTGCGATGAGCGGCAGCTTGCTTTAAATGTAGAAAAATGTAAGTTACTGCACATGAGTAGGAGAAGGAATCCAGCAGTGTGCTGCTTGACACAGTCGCGTCAATGATACAGTATGTACCCGTCACGTTGTAATGCGGTATGAAATGGGACCGTAGTAGGGAAGGTGAATGGTCGACTTCGGTTTACTCGTAGAATTTTAGGAAAGTGTAGCACAGCTATAAAGGAGACCGCATATAGAACACTAATGCGACCCGGTCAAGAGTACTGATCGGATGTTTGGGATCCCCACCAGGTCGGATTAAAGGACGACGAAACAACTCAGAGGCGAGCCGCTAGATTTGTTACTTGTAGGTTCGATCAACACGCGAACATGACGGAGATGCTTCGTGAACTCAAATGGGGATCCCTGGAGGGAAGACGACGTTCTTCTCACGAAACGCTATTGAGAAAATGTATGGAACCATTGCTTGAAGCGGACTGCAGAATGATTCTAGAACGATTCTACTGCCACCAACGTACATTTCGCGTAAGGTCTACGAAGATGAGATAAGAGAAATTAAGGCTCTTACGGAGGCATATAAACGGTCGTTTTTCCCTGGCCCTATTTTCGAATGGAGCAGGAGAAGATATGGTTTTTAGTGGTACTAGATCCCCCCCCTCGCCATGCTCCATACCGTGGCTTGCGGCGTATATATGCAGATGTAGCGTGTAACTCAGACTGGAGGTGATACTGTAATGCTTTGGTGGTGTTTTTTTGTGCTATGACTTTGGCCCATTCATTCAGGTTACCGTGAAAATGTTTATTCCAGAATGTTTATTCCAACATTCTCGGTGACCAAGACTCTCTCTGTCTGCTGCAGATCCATGATGAGTATGCTGCCCAAACTCCCGTCTTCCAATATGATAACACCCGTGTCCAGGGGACTGCACGCATACTTTTCTTGTTCGACAACACTCAGGCACCCCTATCGTACCTAGGCTGGCGCAGATATCATTATACCTTTAAAATGTCTGAAACTCTCTGAAAGAGCAGGTGAAACTAGCAATCAGCATCTCGAAATTGGTTAGCTTTACGGGATCTAATGCTCAATGAATGGCTTCGGCTACATTTCTCTTACCTTAAGGAACTTAACGGCTCTCTTCCTAGCCAAACTGCTGCCGTTATCAAGTCTAAAAACGCTGTTACATGGTATTAGAGTGGTGTCTCCTGGTGGTGGCTAACTTTTTGTCCTGTGCACTTACCACCACTCCACGATACACTTCGGACAGATTTCTGAGTTATCTCATAGTACTAGAATTCAGTTTAATATTTAAAAAGTACGCCCCACCTCTGCTCTCCTGTTGACCAAATACTGGCGATGATAAATACGTCCACCAGAGGGAGTCGAATATGCCACCTCCGGGTCGTGACCGCTGCAGCTAATGAGCGTTCGTGACCCAGTTTGCGGAAGTGGGTTTCGATTCTGTGCACCGCAGATGACAGGACGGGCTATGGACAGAGGCACCGTGAGTTCCATCCTCTGCAATAGACTGGGATACTTCCGGCGTTTTATTCGCCTCAACTACTCTGAGACTGCGCTCCGAGATACAGGGGAGGGAAAAACTATAATAACATCGCGAGGAATGCTTGCTTGAACATAAATGAAGACGCTAGCTAAGCCTGCCGTAAGTTGAGCCGTTGTGTGTGACGACGAGCAGCACCTTTGCAATGTTCTGTGTTAGTTGTGCTCAGAACAGTGTCCTGCGTAATTGTGAGTGCATTATGTCGGAGTTGAATTAATTGGACTGTGGACAAATTGTTCGTTCTCGTACAGTGGGTGCATCCGAAGGTAGCAGAAGTGTTCGGTATTTAGGAGGTACCGTGTCGAAGATTTACGCGGAGTGGGGAAACATTATCCGTAAAGTCAAACGCGGACGAAAATGCGTGTTGAGGCTTCGTGACAGACGGTCACTGAAGAGGACTGAAACGAAAAATAAGAAGACGAAAATTGCAAAAGTCACTGCAAAACTGAATGTCACATTCGCGAACCCTGTAAGCACCTAAAAAACACGAAGGGAGCTCCATAAGCTCGGAATTGCAGGGCAGCTGGGATTCCAAAACCATTTGTAAGTGATGTAAATGTCCGTAACAGGAAACGTGGTGCCAAAGCCATAGAACCTAGACTATAGAGCAATGGAAGAAAGTCATTTGGTCGGATGAGTCTTGTTTCATACAGATTCCAATTTCTGGGCAAATTTTCATCCCAACATGACGGAGGTTCTGCGATGATTTTGGTAGTCATATAGTGGTATTTCATGAGTCCTACGGTTACTCTACAAGGTCGCACTACTCCCATCGACTGTGCTGTACATTGTTTGTCTCCCAATGGTGATGCTGTGTTCCAAGACAAAAGGGTCCCTGTTGACACAGCTTGCGTCGTTCGGGACTGGTTTTATGATAGCGAGGAGGAGTTGTCGTGTCTCACAAGACTGCCACAGTCACTACATCTCAATATCTTTGAGATTTTGTGGACTGCCTTGGAGAGAATTGTGCGTGATCGCTATCCAACTACATCATCGTTACCTGAAGTCGTCAATATTCTGCAGGAAGAGTGGTGTATGTTTCCCTTGAAAGCCATACAGGACCTTTATCTACCCATCCCGAGACGATTGGAAGCTGCCAATAGTTTCACTATGCCATATTAGACATGGTAAAGTGTTGTGTTTTTAGTGTTTTCATGTTTTTGTCCACCCGGGTGTCACTAAATCAGTTCGGAGGGGTAGAGTTGAAGGCGGACCACGAGTAGTTTTAATGCTACGATATATTCCCAAAAAGGCTTACACAAAACGCCTGAGCAGTAATGATGAAATACAGACTACAATAACATTTTTATGTTCAAACTTCACGGTAGATTAAAACGGTCTTTAAACACCCCTCCCCCCCCCCCCCCCCCCCCAACCCCAGGTTGTGCCTTTGTCATGTCGCTGCAATATCCTATGCTAGTCCCGCAAGGTATGCAGGAGAACTTTGTAAGTAGCCTGTTTATATGTTTGTATGTTGGCAGCGCTATAGACTGTAATTACTATCGCTGACAGCACTCTGCGTCCTCGGTAAGAGACTGTGATAGGGCGGACTAGCAGTTAGCAAGCGGACGGCTTGGACATGTGTCCTTCATGGAGACTCAGAGTTGGCAGGACATGCATTGTAAAATGAAGATGGATGTAGTTGGTAATGTTTGGGGAGTGGAATTATTCACGACTATATAATTTTTGGAACTGAATGTCACATGAATAGGGTAAAATCTGCTAAATACATTGTTTGATCTTCAACAAAATCTTTCTATTGCTAACCATATGGTTCCTAGTAGTTAGAGCCTATAGTAGTTAGGATCTTTTTATTTAGCTGGCTGTAGTTGCTGCTTGCTGTAATTGCTGTAGTTCGGTTATGATGATTTTCTGTGAGGTAAGTGACTTACGAAAAAGTGAGGCTTATTGTTAGGATTTCTTCCAATTCAGGGCCATTCTTTTGTGTTAACTATTTGAAGTCATGTTGTCATTTTAGAGCAGTCAGGTTGCGTTGCGCTTGTATATTGTGGGTAAGAAATGAATAGGTTAAGTTTTTGTTGTCCTTGTCACGGAAAATTCCGTAGTTCAGTGTTGAAATGATAAAAATAAGTAACGAGACTGTAAGTTCAGTGGCATTCAGTAGTTTAAGACTCACACAAAGTAGTTTCAACTTCTGTAAAGTCTGGAAGGCAGGAAATGAAGTACTGGAGGAAATGAAGCTGTGAAGACAAGTCGTGAGTTGTACTTGGATAGCTCAATTGGTCTGCCGGCACGGTAGCTCAGCGTGGTCGGTCAGAGGGTTAGCTACTCTCTGCAATAAAAAGAACTGAGAGAACGGAGCAACGAAGATCCTGAACGGGTGTCATCGGACGTCCACCCTGAACAAATTCACGAACAATATAGAACAAAACGGGATTAAAAAGAAATCGGTAGAGCACTTGCCCGCGAAAGGCAATGGTCACACCTTCGAATCCTGGTCCAGCATACAATTTTAATCTTCCAGGAAGTTTCATATCAGCATACACTATGCTGTAGCGAGAAAATTCATTCTTTTTTTGTTGATTATCAGCTAATGGTCTTACATAAAGTGTCTTTCTTTAAATACCCCAAAACATTTTAAAAATGATGATTACCTGACATTATCAGCTGTATTGGAAGCGATCTCAGAATCTAAACACTGTTGTTCTTCACATTACAGAAATTTATTCGCCCAGATCGCATAAAAACACACAGTGCTTACTAGTTTCAGAGAAATTAAATCGCCTTCTTCATATTACTTGTATGGACAAAATGTTTACAAGGCCAATCCATTTTGTCGACTGTTTAAATTAATTGGACACAACTGTAATGTATATAAAGGAACAATCACGGAAAATTCTAACTTGAAACCAACGCAAAATGCATACAAATTCAAAGGAAAGATACCTTATAGAGACGATATACCATAGTAGCGTCTCTCGTCATACAATAAGAGAATCTGTGCGAACATATCGTAACCTAAATTATGACTCAGGTAACAGACTTAATACATTAAGCCATAACCTAGACCTCGAGCTACTCAGCACACATCAGCCGATCGTTGTAGACACATTATTGTACGACACTCTACACTCGCATGTAGTAATGACACACAACAGTTTTAAATATCTTCTTTTGTTAGTGCGAGCTTAAGAACGGGGGATGGTCCATGTTAACATACTGATAAGACATGTTTTACACGCTTTAGTCACACTCGTTCAACAAGAATTTTGTCTGGGTGCCAATAACTTTGATGTTGGGCTCCCTAAAGCTGAAAGGTATCAATCTCAGAGTGCAATAGTGTTGTTCGTGTTCAGTGTTGTTACCAGGCCTGGTAATGGCATATAAGGGGCATGAACGCAGTAAGAAGTTGAATGACCACTGTGAACGACATGTGTTAGTTTGTGTCAGTGGCTTTTAAATCATTCAGTTTTTTGTACGTTCTCAATGAGCAATGATTATGGAGTGGCCCAATGAAGTGATTATGGAGTTCAAGAACCTTCTATCTGAAAGACGCAAAATGCTGACCACAAAAATACAAGGGCTGTTCGGAAAGTAAGTTCCGATCGGTAGCGAAACGGAAACCACAGTGAAAATCTAAAATGTTTCATTTACAACAGTTAGCTACACCTTCCAGCTACTTTTCTATATTACCGCCGCTCAAACTAAGACATACGTCGTAGCGTTGTGCCAACTTTCCAATACTCTCGTCATAGAAGGCAGCCGCCTATGCTTTCCACCAATACCCTACGCTGTTCTACAACTCGTCGACTGTGCCAAAACGTTGTCTTCAAAGCCAGCGGTTCATGTGAGCAGAGATGAAACTCAGGGGCATCCAGTTACAGTCTGCATTGTGGGTGATCGTACACTTCCCATCGAAAACGCTGCGGAAGCATCTTCATTGCCCCTGTAGAGTGTGGCCGAGAATTGTCATGAAGAAAGAACCACATGGCATTTGTGTTATATGGACTGGATGACATAAGGCGAAATCTCTCACCAGGCCCTCATACTTGGCAGGAGATGCTATTTCCTAGGCATCTTTACGTGCTCACTGTGCATGCAGAATTGAAAAGAGCGACGTGACGCGATCGACGGGAATACTAGAGACACTGCCCAACACATCTGTGCAAGGCTTCATCGATCTTTCACAGTGGTTTCCAATTTCGCGACCGATCGGAACATACTTTACGAATAGCCCTCGCAAATAAAAGATGCATGGAGCTTGCAAGCGAATCCAAGGTATCATCAGCGTTGGGTGTTCTTTAAATGAGCTGAGAAAGAAGAATGAAAATTGGATGGCGTCTTACGGGAAGTTGGCGTTAAACGTAAAGTACAGTACGAAAACTGGGGCTGGTACTAACGAAGCGTACAAGGCGGAATGCTTTGTATACGACAAAATAACATCGTTTTTGTGCGGGATCTACACACCGAGGAAAATGGAAACGTCTGATATGGTAAGGACTTTTATGGACAAGTTTAAAGCTTTTCTTTTCTCTTACTACATACTTTTGCTCAATTCTAGCTCTTAGTGCTTTCCTTCAATGAAAAAACTTATATGAATGAACGGAAGTGCGGTGTGCAAGTAACCAAATTCGCGTAGATAATCCATTTATTGGAACTTCCTGTACAATAATTACTTATTTATTAACAATATTGCCATGGTAACTTGCCACTTGTCGTGAAGTATTCAGCGAAGGAGTCGCGAAAACCCCTTGCTCTGTATTATGATGTGTTTGCTGTCAATCTCCCCCAAACAGTTCGGAAAGTTCTAAACACTTTCGTAATGTTGTGCTATGTCCAGCCACTTATCTTCATTGATAGGCAACTGAAAAAGGTAAGGTTGTTATTCTATGCACATGTGATAAAGCAAATTTAAATGTAATGATTTTTTAAAGTGTGCATCTAAAATTGACAACATGGTTACAGAAAGGCAGGCTATAGATTGTGCATTGTTTTCAGGGCTCAGACAATAAACGGAATAATCCACAACTACTGAACATGCAACACCTGCTCCAACAGAATATTCTGAAATAAACACTGTGTACTACCATAAAGAAAGTCATGACATTGCAGTTACTGAATCTGCTGTAATTGATCAAGGTGGACCTCCAGGAAAGGAAAAGCCCAACAGACAGCAAACGTTGAGCAGCATATGGACGAGGCTTAAGATTTTTGAAAATAAGTTGATAACAAAATGAAAATAGCAAAATATGAAAGATCTTTACTCTGTGATCTACTGTGTTTGAAATTGAGAGCGCTAAATGATGACACTCGTGAAATAGTGATGCACTAAATCACCAACCTTAAGTTTAATGTTAAAAAAAGAACAATATTCAACAGCTATACTGACAGTATATTCACAACTATCAACAGATTAGATTTTTGCAAATACCTTTCCACACAGCCAGGTGTGAATCCAGTCGGATCATCACTTGACGGATCTGAAAGTTCTTTTTCTTCGGATGTCTCGCCTGGATATAATCCTCCAGCTACAACTACACTGCAGTATGGTTCCAATGACAACCAAACTGAAATACTGTGTCGCAATGCAGCTGATTATTTTCATAATTTCAGTGTTAATTTAAAATTACTGCTGTTATTTTTTAAATTATGTTTATTTAGTGTAAATGTATAAAAGAATACAATGACGGCAGATTTAAAATAACATTAACGTTTACTTCTTCTTGGAGCTCTTGTATAATGGCCTGACACACTTCGTTTACTCATCTGGAGCCGTGCTCCTTTGCGAACTTAAATTGCTACACCAAGAAGAAATGCAGATGATAAACGGGTATTCATTGGAAAAATATATTATACTAGAACTGACATGTAATTATATTTTCACGCAATTTGGGTGCATAGATCCTGAGAAATCAGTGCCCAAAACAACCACCTCTGGCCGTAATAACGGCTTTGATACGCCTGGGCATTGAGTCAAACAGAGCTTGGATGGCGTGTACAGGTACAGCTGCCCATGGAGCTTCAACACGATACCACAGTTCATCAAGAGTAGTGACTGGCGTATTGTGACGAGCCAGTTGCTCGGCCACCAGACGTTTTCAATTGGTGAGAGATCTGGAGAATGTGCTAGCCAGGGCAGCAGTCGAACGTTTTCTGTATCCAGAAAGGCCCGTACAGGACCTGCAACATGCGGTCGTGCGTTATCCTGCTGAAATGTAGTAGGGTTTCGCAGGGATCGAATGAAGGGTAGAGCCACGTGTCGTAACACATCTGAAATGTAACGTCACTGTTCAAAAAATGGCTCTGAGCACTATGGGACTTAACATCTGAGGTCATCAGTCCCCTAGAACCTAGAACTACTTAAACCTAACTAACCTAAGGACATCACACACATCCATGCCCGAGGCAGGATTCGAACCTGCGACCGTAGCAGTCGCGCGGTTTCGGACTGAAGCGCCTAGAACCGCTTGACCACAGCGGCCGGCTTGTAAGTAATGGAATAATGGAATATTGTCTTCAGTATCGCTATGAGATTGATTTTTAGTGGACTGCAGGATATTCTTAGAGTCACGTTTGAAAACTTTCCGAATTTTGTAAGTAAAATGGCGAGATACGAAGCGTGTTTTTTACGTAAGGTCCGTTTGAACATAAGTACACAATGAAAGGTTATTTCAAAAAAGTAAATTTATTTTCAGAAAGTACATACTTCACTCTATTTTGCGATATAGTTGCCAAGTTTGTTCAAAAACGTATCCTACCTCTCAACCAATTTTAAAATACCCTCTTCATAAAAACTTGCCGCCTGCTCCGATAACCAAGAGTTCACTGCCGTTTTCACGTCGTCGTCATCATTGTAACGGTTGCCACTGAGGTGTTGTTTGAGGTGGAGGAAAAGATGGCAATTGCTAGGCGCAAGATCAGGACTGTAGGGTGGGTGGTCTAAAACTTCTCAGCCAAAACTGTCCAATAAATTGCGTGTCTGACCTGCAGTGTGAGGTCTTGCACTGTCATGGAGAAGGACAATTCCCTCTGTCAGCATGCCATATCTTTTGTTTTGAATCGCTCTGCGTAGCTTTCTCAGGGTTTGGCAGTATGCTTCTGCATTGATAGTGGTTCCTCGTTGCATGAAGTTGACCAACAAAACACCATGCCTATCCAAAAACACCGACTCCATGATTTTGCGCTGGGACAGAGTCTGTTTGGCCTTCACCTTTACAGACGAGTGTGCGTGTCTCCATTCCATGCTCTGTTGCTTCGATTCGGGCGTGATATGCGAAACCCATGTTTCGTCTCCAGTTACGATCTGACTCAAGAAGCCGTCACCTTCTTCGTGATAACGAGTTAAGAACTTCATCGCACACTCCAATCTTTGGTTTTTGTGGTCCTCTGTTAGGAGTTTTGGGACCCAATGGGAGCACAGTTTCCTAAACTTTACGTGTTCTGAAACAATGTTGTAAAGCACTGATCTCGACACGTCAGGAAATTCGTTTGAGAGACCTGTTATTGTGAAGCGCCTGTTCTCACGAATCCTCGCTTCAACTGAAGCCACCAAATCGTCTGTAATCAAAGAAGGGCGACCGGAGCGGTCCTCATAATGGACGTTGTCACGGCCATCTTTGAATTCTCGTACCCACTTACGCACTTTGCTTTCACTCATAAAAGTATCACCGTATACTTCGCAAATATGTCGATGAATTTCTGCAGCAGACAGTTTCCTTACTGAAAAAAAACCGCATTACTGAGCGAACCTCACACACTGCGGGCGAGTTGATAGTCTTAAACATTTTGAAAGCACAGAACAGAACCGTACAGGTTAGCTACAGGGCTGAAACTGAGCACAGTTGTTCCAGAGGCATGCCGGTACACGACGCACCCGTTCGTTGCGGTATGCGAGCGAACTACTAGTGTGTGCAACAAAACAGACCTTACTTAAAAAACACGCCTCGTATTTTCGGCATCTTACTTCGAGAGTCTGCCAGGATCGAGTTTTCGGTATATCTGTGACGCTCCCTTGTGTACGAAATTTGTGGATATTCGTGATGCTACCTACTTTCCCTTCGCTCGGTGTCCAGCTAAATGTAGATTACACTCCAGTAATATTGCAACATTATTGCTAAACTCTTGTCCAAAGTTTCCTCTTTTCTACTCAGACTGCAGTTCTTTTCATGCTTGCAATGAAACGAAGCTCGTGTTTGGTTTCATGCATTTATTTATTTATTCTTTTGCATCACCTGTAAGACTAATGGCCATGAGGTCATCCCTTTTGTCTAACCAGAATTATCATTGAAATATGTATAGTACGTGAGCAGTACACAATAATAATGTCACGTCGTAACCACAATCACGTCCAAATCAGAAAGCAGGATCGTTAGTGAAGTGCAGTACTTGGCACTGAAAGCACATTTATTACGAAAACCATAGATCAGTCAGAACAGAACCGAGCTCCTGGACGGAGAGCGCTGATATTTGTAACAACATAGAATATTCCAGAATTTATACACATTACAAACATAAGAAATTTTCAGAAACTTCCGCGCGTCTGTTGTATTCACCAAATAAGTTTGGCACCCAGCTTTAAGGTAGCAGGAAGCGAATCCCCCTACTATAGAAAGTAGGTGCTGTAGCGAGGCGGCGTGCTTGCACGCAGCAGCTGTCTTGTCACAGGGCAAAACTGGACTACAACAAATATAACGTTGATAACACAATGAGAAACGATTAACAGTAATTATATATATATATATATATATATATATATATATATATATGTGTGTGTGTGTGTGTGTGTGTGTGTGTGTGTGTGTGTGTGTGTGTATGAACTCACCTTTAGTGTATTGCTGATAAGAAGGCTTGGCACTGCAATTAAAGTTGTAAACACTGGTCCAAATCTAACTCAGTGGTCTGACTCTGCTGTTAGTGACAATCTGTATGTTCCGTGTTAATAACGCGACACTGTGGTCCTCAGCGAATACTTCGACACAGTGCGATGACTGTGGCAGCGTGATAACTGTCCGATGACTGGTGGTGCTATGCCTGATGACAACTGTGGCAACTGGCAACCGGCAGAGTGAGGCTGTGTGTCCGCTTTTATCCGCTGTTGGCGCATGAATGTTCGTTTTGCGAACTGTTCGTCTGACGTCCGGTGGAAGCAGCGTACGGTTCCTGTCATCATCGCCCGCTGTGGCGTCAGAGCATAGCTATGGCGGGTGGATTGGACTAGCTGTAGTCATTATGGCGGAAGCATAATATGGTCCTCGTTACGTGCGTCCTGTGTGGTGACTGACCGTAACTATGTGGCGCTACAGTAGAGACAGGCCTGGCGGGCGGCGGACACGGCAGGAAGCTACGCCGATAAAGCTGTAAGCTCCTCTTGAATCCAGAGCAGCTTTGGGTGAGACATCAGCAGATGAACAACTCCGCGAGCCGTTTGAATCGGATCTATGTCTCAAGGGCGTTGGCGATGTCGAGGGAGAACGCAGAAATCTGGCCGACCGCGTTTACAGACCATGAGGCATACATTTATACGGTTACCCTAACCAGTTTGGACAAGAAGAGAATAGAAGCTTTCGAAATGTGGTGCTACAGAAGAATGCTGAAGATAAGGTGGGTAGATTACGTAACTAATGAGGAGGTATTGAATAGGATTGGGGAGAAGAGAAGTTTGTGGCACAACTTGACTAGAAGAAGGGATCGGTTGGTAGGACATGTTTTGAGGCATCAAGGGATCACAAATTTAGCACTGGAGGGCAGCGTGGAGAGTAAAAATCGTAGAGGGAGACCAAGAGATCAATACACTAAGCAGATTCAGAAGGATGTAGGTTGCAGTAGGTACTGGGAGATGAAGAAGCTTGCACAGGATAGAGTAGCATGGAGAGCTGCATCAAACCAGTCTCAGGACTGAAGACCACAACAACAACAACAACCCTTGCTAGACAGCAGGTATGGAGACAGAGCGGTAATTGGAAGATGACCGTCTCCCACCTGTGTGATACAGGATGCCGACGCATGGTGGAGAACACGTGGCATGGCTGCCTCCACCGAAGAAATTCTTACGGTTCTGTCCTGTAGTGGTGGATCGAGTGCGCGAAGACAGCTTTACGGAGAACGTCGATAGGTTATGGGAAGGAGGTTTCTCGATGGCAGCGCCTGACCTCAGACTTACTTTACGGCCCTCCGGGAACTGTTCACTCAAACACCTACACCGGAACGCCAGACAGCCGTTCACCGAGTCAAGGCGAAGCTGATACAACTTGCGATGCTAAGGGTGGTGGTTACGATGACGCGCAGGTCGCAGGACTGCCTGCCCAACGAACTTCCCTCGATGGATTATGTGATACAGGAAGGAAGAAGGAGACGGAGGACGTTAATTCATGAGATTCAACACAAAGGGACATAGCACAGGCGTTCAAGGAAGATTTTAGCAGGTTGTATGCGAGCGACGGGGAGGGCCAGCGAGAGCTGGGGAACGTCCTGGACGAGATCCCAGACGCGACACGCGCGAACGGAGAAGGGGACGTGTTATCTGAAATTAATTGTAAGGAGCTGGAGGAAGTGATTACACGAGGTGCCTCCAAGAAGTTTCAGCCCCTGATGGATTTAAGTTGGAATTTTACCATGCCTTTGTGACTATTATGACACCGATGCGGTTATGCATGTTTAATGAGCTTGTGCGGCAAGAAGTCCCTGTTCCCTTAAATTCACGGAAGGGCTCGTGCTCCCGATACCCACGCCACGTGACGGCAAACGATCGTATGATAGTCTCCACCGATGGTATCTTCATCTGCTACCCCACCGATGGTCCCTAATCAGTGTATACAGAGCCAGCCAAATCCGCAGCACATTACGTCAGCCTACCTACAGCCAATTCATTCACAAGTGTCCGCTGTTCAGTTCCACGAGGACTCACACAACCTTGGCCTGAACTGTCGTCACAATTCTTCTACCGATAACAGCTCAGAATAAGCGTTTCACAATTTGTAAAACATCATTTAACTTCACTTTTCCTTCTGTTTCCTCTGATTTATTATTTGTAAACTTATGTTATTTTAGTTTTATATTAAAATCTAAATAAAAAAGAGATTCTTTAAAAAATTGTGTTAATTTTACTGTCTTACCTCAAAGTTGGGAGATGAAAAAGCTTGCACAGGATAGAGTGGCATGGAGAGCTGCATCAAACCAGTCTCAGGACTGAAGACCACAACAACAACAACAACAACAACAACCTCAAAGTTACGGCCAGCATCTGAATCGGTTGGATACATTCCCTCATTAATGTATCTTGGTTTTGAAGACGGTTCTTTAGTTTCACATGTAAATCATCGAATAATTTCATTGACATCCTGAAGTAATTAAAAAATTTGTCTTCGTGCTCTCGCAGCTTCGGGAAAATGGTGTAGAATACTCCAGATTCCTACCGTAGGGTAATGAGAGGGTGCTCCCAATGAAACTACCATTCCTCCTTCGTTTTTTATTCTTTTATAGAGAAACAACATAGCAACCACTCGGCTTCTCTCCATGATCACTACTGAGCCTGTGTAGGAAGAAAACACAAAACCTAATATGAACCGTGTGAGAATCGTGTATGTGTGAAAGGGTTTCATTCGTTTTCGGTTGCAACTGAAAACGAGTCGAACCGAACCGAGCCGAATCGAACCGTATACGTGTGAAACAGGCCTTAGAAAAGCCAAAAGAAAATGGCGGTTCCCTGTTCTTCATAGAGACGCTGTCTGCCACTTCGTTCTTTGTCATTCAGACTCCTTTGACCATATTAGTAGCGTCTGCACTGCCTAATCAATGTGTCACACGATGGTGAATTGTTGCCGTACATTTCGATCAATTCAGCATGGAGTGTTGGCCCCTTGTTCTCCTTCAAATGCAGGGAATGAATTAACGCATCGTACTCCTCTTCATCAATTGGCTGCACCATTTTATTTTTGCTCATTTGTTACTTTAATAAGTTACGATTGCAAAATACTGACACGAATACTTCACAGGGAAATAGGAAACCTGGTAGAAGCCGACCTCGGGGAATATCAATTTTGATTCAGGAGATATGTAGGAAAACGCGAGGCAATATTGACCCTACGAATTATATTACAAGTTAGATTAAGGAAATTCAAACCTATGTTTATAGCATTTATAGACTTACAGAAACGTTTTGAACAGTGCTGACTGGAATACTTTCTTTGAAATTCTGAAAGGGATTGGGGTAAAATACAAGGAGCGTAAGGCTGTTCACAACTTGTACAGAAACAAGGCGGCAGTTATAAGAGTCGAGGGGCATGAAAAGGAAGCAGTGGCTGAGAAGGGAATGAGACAGGGTCGTATCCTATCCCAGATGTAATTCAGTCTGTACATTGAGCAAGCAGTAAAGGAAACCGAAGAAAAATAGCCAGAATTAATATTCATGGAGTAGAAATAAAACTTTGAGGTTTGTCGACGACACTGTAATTGTGTCAGCGACAGCAAAGGACTTAGAAGAGCAGTGAACGGAATAGACAATATCTTGAAAGAAGGATATAAGATGAAGATCAACAAAAGAAAAATACTCCGTCTTCAGGCCACAAGTGGCCCATCGGGACCATCCGACCGCCGTGCAATCCTCAGATGAGGATGCAGATAGGAAGGGCGTGTGGTCAGCACACCGAACTCCCGGTCGTTATGACTGTTTTCTTTGAGCGGAGCCGCTACTATTCGGTCGAGTAGCTCCTCAGTTGGCATCACGAGGCTGAGTGCACCCCGAAAACTGGCAACAGCGCATGGCGGCCTGAATGGTCACCCATCCAAGTGCCGACCGCGCCCGACAGCGCTTAACTTCAGTGATCTGACGGGAACTGGTGTATCCACTGCGGCAAAACAGGGATAAAGAAATGTGGTCGAATTAAATCAGGTGATGCTGAAGAAATTAGATTAGGAAACGAGACACTTGAAGTAGTAGAAGAGTTTTGTTATTTGGGCACCAAAATAGCTGATGATAGCCAAAGTAGAGAGGACTAAAATGTAGACTGGCAGTGGAAAGAAAAGTGTTCCCAAAGAAGAGAAATTTCATTGGCATTTAATACATAGTCAGTTGTTGGGAAGTGTTTCCAGCAAGTATTTGTGTGGAGTGGAGCCATGTATGGAAGAGAAATGTGGTACCACAGAAGAATGTTGAAGTTCAGATGGGTTGATCATGTAACTAATGATGAGGTACTGAACAGACTTGAGGAGAAAAGAAGTTTATGACACAGCATGACTAGAAGAAGGGCTCGGTTGGCGGGACACATTCTGACCGTTTAGTACTGGAGCAAAGTGTGTGGGGTAAAAACTGTACAGCAAGACTGGACCAAACCAGTCTTCAGACTGAAGACCCAACCCACAGAGGCAAACTACGGTACTATGGTGCAGTGATTGCAGCGTGTACCGGAGCTACACACACGCCCCCCCAAACAAGCAAAAAGTTAATTACGTCACTCTGTTTCCTCGAGGCAATAATTAAAATTTTACGCCTACCCTTAGTAGATATTTTAAAGAGAACGCCCTTGCTAGGATTCTATTCCGATAGTAGATTGAATTTGCTGTCGTTGTTGTGCTAAAGCAAGGTTTAGGAAACTGTGGAGCGGTGACGTAGGTGTGACGACGCCGGCTGAGGACTCCGGACAGGCTCCGAAAGCGCAGTGCGAATCACGCGAGAGGCGTTATTTGTGCGCCGAGCGCGGCCGGCCCCTCATTAGCCTGTCCCTGTTATTAATGCCCGCGCACCTGCCAGACGCGAGTAGGATTCAATTTTTAATCTGCATGTTCGGCGGCGCGCCCGTCCGCTGCGCCAGTAAATTGATCCCCGGCCGCGAAATGGCCCTTGAAATCAAAGGTGAAGCCTCCCCCAGTGTTTGGGTAATGGAGGCCTCCGCGTGTTAAGAGCTGCCTGCAAGACCGATCCCCAAATCGAATCCCCGGAGTGGGTGGAGGGAAAATAAAATAAAACGAAGTAATGGGAAACTTTGTTGCGATGAGAATGAGGGAGCTTTCTTGTTCTTTTTCTACGCACCCTGTGTATTCTGTAGCATGAGAGGCGGCTTGTAAGGAGGCGCGGTAAAAAATAAAAAGTTAAATTGGTTGTGAGGCCCGAGCACGGAGGAAGGGACATGTCCTTGCCGGCCATATCGGCCACAAATACCTCTCCCGAGTCGGAAAAGAAAATTGCCTTGCAACTGCACTTAAGTCGGCTGCGCCGTCTAGGTTGGTGCCGCCCTTTCTTTACGACGGCTGCGTTAAACAGCTCTCCAGTGTAATCTGTCTGCTCTCGCCTCTGTTAATCGCGTGCTACCTCCTTCCATTACAGAGCTCGAACTATCCTGACAAAAACTATCTTCGTATTTTTATGATATATAATTTCATTTTAATCGTGCTATTTCAGTGCTTTAAACGCAACTGCCGATACGAGCGGCCTCTAACACATATATCTGGATTTTCTCGTCCGCTCGGAATTCCAGTATTTGATGTTATTCGGTACCGTAACTGTTAAAGAGTTACGACACGTCGTATTAATGGGACTAGTACGTGAGTAAGTGTCAAAAAATCGACTTTTTAATTTTGGTCTTAAAAGAATCTCTTTAGTTTTCCGAACAAGAAAAAGTTTACTTCGAGAACAATGTGCTGAAGAAGCTAAAAAATTAGAGAAATTTAAAAATGTATTTACATATGAAGACGCTCCCATATCACGCAGGCAGCACTGTTAAAAAGAGAGTGTTGTTCACACTTGTTGTTTTATGACTTTTTAGTCATTAATGCCTTACAAGGAACCCCGTGAGTGCGAGATGACAGAAGGCCAATGATGTTTACGGCATTCGACGCCTCACATATTGTCTACCATGGAACCACGATATTGGCTGTTAATGGCAATGGGGGGCAGGAGTGGAGGTATGCAATGGTGAGCGCAGCATGACGCTACGGAGCTACTTCAGTTGCTTACAAAACGAACTCCCCATCGCACCCACCTCAGATTTAGTGGCAATATGTCACAGTGGACAGCCCGTCAAAATCTGAACAAAGATCGCCACGCGGGATTACCGAGCGGTCTAAGGCGTTGCAGTCTTGGACTGTACGGCTGGTCTCGGCGGAGGCTCGAGTCCTCCCTCGGGCATGGGTGTGTGTGTTTGTCCTTAGGATAATTTAGGTTAAGTAGTGTGTAAGCTTAGGGACTGATGACTTTAGCAGTTAATCCCATAAGATTTCACACACATTTGAACATTTGAACAAAGATCAAGCATGAAAACAGGAAGAAGGTGCACTGAATTGTGAAAAAAGAATCAAAACAGAAACTGTGAACGGTCTAAGCTTAATATGCGCAACAACGATCGAAATGCTAGAATCACACCGTCGTGGTTGTGTGGTTACAGTACTGGACTACAAGGCGCGAGATCTGTGTTCGAACCACCCTCGCACCCCCTTTTTTTTTTTCCTCACAAAAGTAAGAGCTTTCCGTCTTGACAATTGGAACAGATGGTTATGGAGTATGAGTCATGTGGTAAGAACGTATTACCGTCGCAAGTGAATGTGATGAATAGTAACAGCAGGTGAGATGTTGCATAAACTTCTCACAGAAATGAAAACAACAAATAAACGGCTCAAAATGGTTCAAATGGCTCTGAGCACTATGGGACATAACTTCAGAGGTTATCAGTCCCCTAGAACTTAGAACTACTTAAACCGAACTAACCTAAGGACATCACACACATCCATGCCCTAGGCAGGATTCCAACAAATAAACGGGTGTGAACTATGTTACAGCGAAGGAATTCAAGAGTCAAAACTTACAATAGGGAACGCAAGAGTCATAACTTGTGGCACTTGTGTAGAACAAATAAGAGATACGTAAGTCTAGAGGTCTCTTCCTTACGCATCGCTGTTGCAAACGGACGTTACACCACGACAGAGACACAAATTTGAATGCAGTAAACAGACACGTCAGTGAACGGACGGACAGTTCATAAATGGGCTGGGACACATAACAAACCACAATCACACTGTATTCTGATGTAGTAAAAAGTGTTTTACTACGTTATTCGTGGAAAATACTTGTTATAGCTACATATGCATCACAACATCTCAGCATGATGCGGAGAATGGAAGTGCTTGCCACACAAAAATGTAAGTAAATAAGACAATAGGCGCGAAAACATCGGGAAAAACTAAATTACGTTCTAGAAGATAGGTTACCTCCCAGCAAACAACTTTCTCATCAACATCGTTTGGTTTTAGATGACAAGCTACCTGTAGTACACTACTGGCCATTAAAATTGCTACACCACGAAGATGACGTGCTACAGACGCGAAATTTAACCGACAGGAAGAAGATGCTGTGATATGCAAATGATCAGCTTTTCAGAGCATTCACATTAGGTTGGCGCCGATGGCGACACCTACAATGTGCTGACATGAGGAAAGTTTCCAACCGATTTCTCATACATAAACAGCAGTTGATCAGTGTTGCCTGGTGAAACGTTGTTGAGATGTCTCGTGTAGGGAGGAGAAATGCGTACCATCACGTTTCCGACTTTGATAAATGTCGGATTGTAGCCTATCGCGATTGCGGTTTATCGTATCGCGACATTGCTGCTCGCGTTGGTCGAGATCCAATGACTGTTAGCAGAATATTGAATCGGTGGGTTCAGCAGGGTAATACGGAACGCCGTGCTGGATGCCAACGGCCTCGTATCACTAGCAGTCGAGATGACAGGCATCTTATCCGCATGGCTGTAACGGATCGTGCAGCCACGTCTCGATCCCTGAGTCAACAGATGGGGACATTTGCAAGACAACAACCATCTGCACGAACAGTTCGACGACGTTTGCAGCAGCATGGACTATCAGCTCGGAGACCATGGCTGCGGTTACCCTTGACCCTGCATCACAGACAGGAGCGCCTCCGATGGTGTACTCAACGACGAACCTGGGTGCACGTATAGCAAAACGTCATTTTTTCGGATGAATCCAGGTTCTGTTTACAGTATCATGATGGTCGCATCCGCGTTTGGCGACATCGCGGTGAACGCAAATTGGAAGCGTGCATTCGTCATCGCCATACTGGCGCATCACCCGACTTGATGGTATGGGTTGCCATTAGTTACACGTCACGGTCACCTCTTGTTCGCATTGACGGCACTTTGAACAGTGGACGTTACATTTCAGATGTGTTATGACCCGTGGCTCTACCCTTCATTCGACCCCTGCGAAACCCTACATTGCAGCAGAATAATGCACGACCGCATGTTGCAGGTCCTGTACGGGCCTTTCTGGATACAGAAAATGTTCGACTGCTGCCCTGGCCAGCACATTTTCCAGATCTCTCACCAATTGAAAACGTCTGGTCAATGGTGGCCGAGCAACTGGCTCGTCACAATACGCCAGTCACCACTTTTGATGAACTGTGGTGTCGTGTTGAAGCTGCATGGGCAGCTGTACCTGTGCACGCCATCCAAGTTCTGTTTGACTCAATGCCCAGGCGTATTAAGGCCGTTATTACGACCAGAGGTGGTTGTTCTGGGTACTGATTTCTCAGGATCTGTGCACCCAAATTGCGTGAAAATGTAATCACATGTCAGTTCTAGTATAACATATTTGTCATCTGCATTTCTTCTTGGTGTAGCAATCTTAATGGTCAGTAGTGTAATTAACACAAACGTGATCCAGAAAATTCATGCACACCAAATGGAAAGGTATTTACACAAAGGAACGATCTGTTGTTTGAACTAAAAATGCACATAATTTTATAATCATTGAACAAAAACGTTCACATTGCAGAATAAATAAAAACGAAAACCCACTGATGATGGCACAGTGGTGCCGAAACATGTTTGGGTACTGAGAAAAACGGTGTTTTTGCATAACTGGCGTACCTCCCATCCAAAACATTTTAACTGCAAACACGGCCAATACAAGGAGCTGCAAATAAAAAAAAAGGATAAGAAAATATTTCCTTGACAGTTTAAATTCTTTAGAAAGAAAAACATGTTTTATATAAGTACAGTATGTAACGACGAACCTGATTTGTTGAATGAATAGTTATCACCAACTAAACTCTTCAAAAACTTTCTGATCAGTGTTACAACTATCAAAGGATATGGATATCGAAGAGAAGCAAAACCTGGTGTTTATCTTAATGCAAGTTACTAGGGGATTGATCAGATCTGTATGAGTACTGATGTCTAACTATAGACCGATGTCTGTAAAAATCTGCGCACTCTCTCTCAGAACATAGGAACGCGATTCCGTCCAGGATGAATTTTTCACTTTTCAGCGGAGTGTGCGCTCATACGAAACTTCCTGGCGGATTAAAAGTGTGGGTTGGACCGATATTCCAACTCGGGACCTTTGGCTTTCGCCAGTAAGTACTCTGCTAACAGAGCTACCCAAGCACGCTGCACAACCCGTCCTCAGAGACTGATTTCCGTCAGTACCTAATTTCCTACCTTTCAAACTTTACAGAAGTCCTTCTGCGAAACATGCGGGACTAGTACTCCAGGAAGACAGTACATTGCGGAAACATGGGTTAGCCACATCCTGGGGAATGTTTCCAAAATGAATTTTTCACTCTGCAGCGGGCTGTGGTCGGAATCTTCCTGTCAGATCAAAAATGTGTACCAGACCGAGACTCGAATTCGGAAACTTTTCCTTTGCTTGCGAGTGCTTTAACAACTGAGCTATCCAAGTACGACAAAACGAGCTGGTCTTCTTTGGGTCATCTCTGTTTCCTTCGTCAATCCTTTCTGGTATGGGTTTCAGACTAACAATCAATATTCAAGTATCGGTCGAACAACGGGTCTGTAAGCTACCTCCATCGTGGGTGGACTATACGCCCTATTGATTCTCCCAATGAATCTCTGTCTAGAACCTGACTTTCCGACGATTAGTTTTATGTAGTCGCTTCACTTTAAATCGCCCTGTACGCATACTCCCATACATTTAATGGATATGACTACATCCAGTGCAATAATGAGCCTTTCAACTTATTTATGTACAATACGTTGCATTTGCTTATACTGAGGGTCAACTGCCCCGCCCTACATCAAGCACCGATCCTCTGCAGTTCTCACTGAATTTCGCTACAATTTTCTAGTGTTTCGTATCGACTGTTAAAACAGCAGTATCCAGCTTTCGACTTATCTACCAGGATTCTTGTGAGTAGGACTGGTCCTACGTCCGCCTCCGTAGCTCTATGGTCGGAGCGGCTAACTGCTACGCGGAGAACCACAGTTCGATTCCCGGTACTGCCAACGCTTTTTTCCTTGGTGAGAGCACTGGCGCGGGGTGCACTGAACCTCGTGAGGCCCACTGATGAGCTACTTGACCAAGTGGTAGCGGTTCCAAGTAACGGAAACCGAAAGCGACTGGGAGAGCGGTGTTCTGGCACAACGCCCCTCATATATCTCAGCCGATGGTGCCATTTGTAGAGGGTGATTCGGCGTTCGGTCGGTGTCGTTGGGCCCTTTGGGGTGGAGTTCAGTTAGTTTACTAATGGTTCTATAACACTTCCTTGGAAAACCCTCTGAATTATTTTTATGTCTGAGTTCATCCCTTTAAGAATGACTTGCTTTGTTTTAATTGTTAGGAACTCTTCAGTTCAATCACAAAAGAGGTCTGATATTTCCTTATAGGATTCTCCGCCGTTAGGGGAGGCAACCTGCAGATGTCAACTTTTGCACCGTGCGAGGGGCGCCGGCAGCGCCTGCTGCCTGGTGCCCCCGCATCTTCACAGTAGCGACCTGTAGTCCCCCACCTCAGTGGGGCGCAGCTCCACGCATACCGTGTCGTAACACTGAATATGAACGGCGCCCTCGCGTCCGTCAAGATCCATCCCCTGAAAGAAATGATACGACCTTCGGAACTAGACATTGCATTGTTACAGGAGGTGCAGTTAGCAGCGCTACCACGGATAGCAGGGTGCGAATGCTATATTTCACGGATAGCAGGGTGCGAATGCTATATTTCCCATGGCGAACACCTTGGCCATGGAGTGGCGGTGTACGTACGCGAAGGCATCGCGATTGACGACATCACGTATCTTCCGTCTACCAGGGATACGGCGTTCAAAATTCACTCCACGGGTGTCATTAATGTCTATGCCCCTTTTGGCGTTAGCGTGAAAGGGCACGATTTTAAACGGAGGAGATTGCCACACTGTTCTTAGAAGGACACGAACATCTACTCTTCGGAGGGAACTTTTAATGCATTCTCGGTCGGAAAGATCAATACCAAGAATTTTACAACGTGTCAGGAGCTGCGTCTCACTGTTCGCAATCTAACCCTACGGGAACTAGGGAGGTACGGAGTGCAGAAGACCGGGGATTCACGTTTCATATGAGCTGTTCAGCAAGTCTGTTGGGCCGCATTTATGTATGCGGTGCTCGATGTAGAGCGCTGGCGTTGGTGTTCTCCGACCACTGCGCGTATATGTGTACACTGCACTGCTTCTTCCCCGCCTGCGGTTTGGAAGAATAGGGCACCATGGAGACTCAACACTCACCATCTACAGGATCCTGATTGTTGCCAACGTATCACTGAGACGTGGACAAGGTGCGAAGGGCGTCTCTGATCATACCCATCAGTGTTGGACTGGTGGCTGGAATGTGCTAAACCTTCTCCCCGTCGTACATTCCTCACCTACAGCAGGGACCTGACCTCCACGACCTTGATGGCCAGCCACCTTTTCCGGAAGTTTTAGACTGAACACAGCATGGTTAAGGAGAAGCTAATAGCGATTACTCGCCGGAAACTGCAGGAAGCTGTGGTGCCAGCTGGCAAACCTGATGTGGTGTGGCGGGAGAATCACTCCATACATCATACTGTGCACGATCGCAGACACCACAGACAAAACTTAGTCACTGAACTCGTCGATCACAGTGAGCAGCGGGTCACCTGTCAAGCGGACATAGCCGATAGTTTTGTCGAACATTACCGCCGAGTCTACCGTGCCGTCCTGGAGTTCGATCCTGTCGCCGTGGACTTTCAACGCGCCCTCACAGTTGAGGAGGGGGTTACGTTAATGGAACCTTTCACCTCCGAGAAGGCGACTATCACTATCTTCAGGCATGCGCTGTGCATGATGCCAGGCATCGACGAACTCCCTACTGAATTTTATTGTACGTTTTGTGGTCTCATGTCTAAACAATGGACGGATATGTGTAATGAAGTTATTATGTCTGTAGTTATTTTTCGTGGGAATTATTATTCCCGTTCATAAACCAACACCTGGAATTGCGAGGTACAGTCCACAGAGAAGACGACTCCAGGTGACACAGTTAACGTCCAGACAGCCACTGGAGACTGTCGTGACGTGATGGCACTGGCAGAAGCATGTAGGCTTCGTGTGTCGATCGGAACCGTAGATTTTGTCAGCATAGAACAGAGGGGCTTCCCTGCCAAGTTCATCAGCGTGTTTGGCGGCTCTGTAACAGCGCGCGTTCGTTGGTTCAGGTCAATGGGTGCGTGGCGGATCCGATCCAACGGTCAGTCCTGCAAGGCTGCCCACTTTCCATGTACAGTTGTGCTCAAAAGTATCCGAACAACCTGAATTGCATTTCGCCTGACATTTCACAGACATTTGAACATTTTTCGAGTTCCACAATGAATGCCGCGATGTGTGGAAGCACGAGCATGATGCTACCGACAGGTACCGGCGACGAGAGGGCTACTGGCATAAGGTCGGCACATAAATGGTGTGTAATGAAGGCTTCGACACCGCGCCATTGTTTGAACATCGTGGCCGTGTAGAGTGCCCCCGCACGATAGCGTGCGTTCGTATGACCAAGCCCTCCTACATGCGGGGTCGAGTCAGTGTGTCGCAGTGGACTTTGAAGATGAACCCAGCCGTCATAAAATATCCGAATGCCGCTTGAATACTGCTACCTATCGTAATCAGCATCGGTAGGACTCGCAGTATGAACAATTCTGGATGCCACACAGGCATTCAGGTAGGTAACACGCTGCAAAGGATCAAGGCGGCGTAAGGAGTTGTGAATGATCGTCATACGGATAATTCCCAAAACTCGACGAAAGTTGATCTCCGCTGTCCGGCGCGTAGACGACGTAAAGGTGAGCCCAAGATAGCGGAAACATTGGACACAGGGCGGGGTCGCCAGATCTTCCGGGGGTATCCCGCAAACAATGGACAGCGCCATGGATTTGCGCACGTTCATCACACTTCTAACATCCCTCCTATGAGCCGAAATGGTGTCGAGGATCTGCGCGACCTCCTCCGAGAACAAAGAAGCAGCAGGAGATCATGTACTTACGCGCGATCTTTAGAGGTGTAACTGCGTAAGGAGAGTCTAGACAGCTGAGCCGTCAGCAAGCCTATGAGCAGCTCCAGCGCCACCGCATGGAGGAACAGTCGTGCTCAAAAGTATCCGAACTATCTGAATTGCATTTCGCCTGATTCGAATGCAACCCACATAGCGCAGCTATCTAGCAGGTCCTCTAATCGCCCCTCGGTACAGTCGTTTGACTATTGAAAATGTTTCCAACAAGTCACCACTAGAAAACACTGCTCTGTATCGCAATAACTCAAGATGTAAAGTAATAACAAGGTACTACAAGTATCAGGGAACATCTTATCACAGATAAGACGGTTCTTCAGGGTTGTAAGTTCACATTTATTACAATAAATGACATACACGAAATGTTACCACTCTTTTCATTATTACGTCAGATAGGTAATTCACGTAGTAAGTTCGTCGTATTCATGATATCCTCTTCAAAATAACTTACCGTACTTATTATTTAACACAAAATGACAATAAAAATCTAGGTTATTCACGAGCAGCTAGTTGAGAATATGTATGAACTTCAAATGACACGACGAACCGTCTCGTTCTGCATGTGGATTCAAACCCAGGTCATGCAGACTAAGCAAAGACTTCGTGACTGACGAAAACTAACAGTCATTCCTGACTAGGCATACAGAGAGTGATATACTTCGATTTTAGACAGTATTAGTTGGCAAATATCAACTTTAAATTACATAACGTAAACATTGTTAACGGACGCGAATTCCTACCCAGCATCTATTGTCCTTGTTAACGAACTACGAGAGATGTTAAATATTGCTTCTTCACAAGTAACTTACTTGAAATGCCGTGAGGTAAAGCTGTGTGTTGGACAGGGATTCGAACCCAGAACCTAATTGGATTGTCATCGAAGCACGATCAACTGTGACATATCGGATTTTCTCGCCAGTAGCTAGATGTTTTAACTGAAATGACGCCGGCCGAGGTGGCCGTGCGGTTGTGGCGCTGCAGTCCGGAACCGCGGGACTGCTACGGTCGCAGGTTCGAATCCTGCCTCAGGCATGGGTGTGTGTGATGTCCTTAGGTTAGTTAGGTTTAAGTAGTTCTAAGTTCTAGGGGACTTATGACCTAAGATGTTGAGTCCCATAGTGCTCAGAGCCATTTGAGCCGTTTGAACTGAAACGACGAGACGAAACATTAATTTTTTCTTTCCCAGGACTCCAACCTGGCACCTATCGCTGTTATATTCAAGAGAAAACGAACGTTAAAAATGGGTTTGTTACACCAGCAGAGACATGTGAGCATGTTTTAACTAGAAATAATATGACGAAGATTTCAGTGCTGAGTGGGAATCGAGCCCCACACATATCATTGTTGACTGCACATAAAGAGACGTCAGTCCGCAGCTCGTGGTCGTGCGGTAGCGTTCTCGTTTCCCACGCCCGCGTTCCTGGTCTCGATTCCCGGCGGGGTCAGGAATTTTCTCTGCCTCGTGATGATTGAGTGTTGTGTGATGTCCTTAGGTTAGTTAGGTTTAAGTAATTCTAAGTTCTGGGGGACTGATGACCATAGATGTTAAGTCCCATAGTGTTCAGAGCCATTTCAACCATTTTGAACCAAAGAGACGTCAGCTATCGAATTTTTCTCCACCAGCAGCTCGGAATAACATCCTTGAATTTACAATGATTTCGCAAACAGTTCTGTGTCTCACTGGGACTCAAAAACGTCAGATACTGTTAGTGTTGACAGCGAATGAAAATACATTAAAAACCAAAATTATTACCCACCAGCAGATAGGTGTTCTCATGCTAGAGATTGATAATACATAATGAAAACCTTAGCGCCGGGCCAGGATTCGAACCCTTTCACGCGCAATATGTGGAGATGTTGAGGAATCTGCAGTTTTGAACAAACAACAAATTACAGTCGAGTTGTATTGTCACGAAGGGATCAAATTCCGCGTTAAGGGCGGTCTGAGTTGCATTCCCAGATCAGAACTAATTTTATCGACATACAGAAGCTCAAGTAAAAGATGGAATAAGTGTCCTGTGACCCTACATTGCGTTTGTTTCGTCACTATAAATAAATAACTAGTATAAGAAAGGTTACTGCTGATAGAGTTTCTACGTGACGCGACTCCTGACTTGATTGTGGTTCAAACTAACGTCTACTTGGTAGAGAAGGAATATCATGTTTAACATGAATTTCAGACCACAATGCCATTATACCTTCTTCACTTGGCGTAGCCAGAAGAGAACAGAATCTGTCTCTCCTTATCAAAAATCATCAGCAGAAGCTGGAATCGAACCCAGACCATAAGCATATAGAACTAGCATCAATTCAAGAGACCACCAAATTCTCTTCTCTATCACTCATTATTCTATCATAACAATGTCGCGCCACACTGGATGAGAATTCTGACACACAGACTCCCTGTAGTAGTTTGCAGCATGTTCAGTACGTTCATTTACTTGGTTGACCGAATCACCATGATCTAGCTGCCTCGGCTACCCAGTGCATACATTCGACTCTTTTGTAATCACCGAAATAAAATCACGTAACTGACATCTACACAGAACTGCCAACAGTGTAGGATGCAGAAATTTAAACAGGAAGTGTTCCTTTCGACTTGAGCTACTCTATTGCGCTATCTGTTTGTTAAAAACGTCGTGCAGTGCGTAAGAAAAGCTGTAACTGTCTGTCTCTCAGAAATCTAGATCCGGCCATATGTTTTATCTCACAGCACTGTCCAATGAGCAAGTTCTGGAAGAATTGTTGTTGACTTCTGGAGGTGCTGTAGCTATGTCTCAGCTAGTGGCGTAACGGTAATCGTCGCGCACTGTTGATAAGACCTCGCGAGTTTGGGTACTTCACTGCTACATTTTTTTTAAAACGCCGTAATGCTGTCTGCTGAAGTTATCGATCTAATGGAACTTCGAACATAATTCCCTTCACTTCTCAACCCAAAATAGTCGCATGCGGAAAAAGGGCTAACTTTTTGTTCTTTTCAGGTTTAATAGATGGCCAGGCTGGAGCTGCATCTCGAAACTTTTGTATTATGTATGGGGAGAGCGCATCGTGCCAAAATACGTCAGAAAAGTATTTTCTACATTAGCTGTCGTGTGGCAGTGGCATTTCATTCTTCATAAAACCTTGTTTGACAGCTTTAACTCAGAACAAGTTTTCTACATGCATGTAATCAATAAACTGCATGGGCATTGTTAGGCTGTTATAGATAACATCAGAGAATTCGCATATATCGTTGATGATTAATTTCTCTCTCATGTTAACTAATGTTTTAACAACACTAAAAGAAACCGTACGAAAATTGTGCACTGTATTATAAAAAATAAAAGCCGGCAGAAGTGTCCGTGCGGTTAAAGGCGCTGCAGTCTGGAACCGCAAGACCGCTACGGTCGTAGGTTCGAATCCTGCCTCGGGCATGGATGTTTGTGATGTCCTTAGGTTAGTTTAGGTTTAACTAGTTCTAAGTTCTAGGGGACTAATGACCTCAGCAGTTGAGTCCCATAGTGCTCAGAGCCATTTGAACCATTTGAGGAAATAAAACAAAACTACCCAAGATAACCTAACGACGAAAGTCTGTTTCAATAAAACTGAGTATCTGTTGGTGAGTAAGCAAGTGTTAGTTAAGCTATGTTCGTGGATGATAAAGAAGGACGGTCGGTGTACGGTTCGATTGTGATGAACGTGCGCAAATCCATGGCGCTGTCCATTGTTTGCGGGCTCCCCCCGGAAGATCTGGCGACCCCGCTCTGTGTCCAATGTTTCCGCTATCTTGGGCTCACCTTTACGTCGTCTACGCACCGGACAGCGGAGATCAACTTCCGTCGAGTTTTGGGAATTATCTGTATGACGATCATTCACAACTCCTTACGCCGCCTTGATCCTTTGCAGCGTGTTACCTACCTGAATGCCTGTGTGGCATCCAGAATTGTTCATACTGCGAGTCCTACCGATGCTGATTACGATAGGTAGCAGTATTCAAGCGGCATTCGGATATTTTATGACGGCTGGGTTCATCTTCAAAGTCCACTGCGACACACTGACTCGACCCCCTCATGTAGGAGGGCTTGGTCATACGAACGCACGCTATCGTGCGGGGGCACTCTACACGGCCACGATGTTCAAACAATGGCGCGGTGTCGAAGCCTTCATTACACACCATTTATGTGCCGACCTTATGCCAGTAGCCCTCTCGCCGCCGGTACCTGTCGGTAGCATCATGCTCGTGCTTCCACACATCGCGGCATTCATTGTGGAACTCGAAAAATGTTCAAATGTCTGTGAAATCTTATGGTTCTTAACTGCTGAGGTCATCAGTCCCTAAGCTTACACACTACTTAACCTAAATTATCCTAAGGACAAACACACACACCCATGCCTGAGGGAGGACTCGAACCTCCACCGGGACCAGCCGCACAGTCCATGACTGCAACGCCTCTGACCGCTCGGCTAATCCCGCGCGGCTGTGGAACTCAGTTTCACGATCCAGCACATTATGTGACTTCACTTGATTTGCTGTGCGATACTTTGCTGAAAACTACTAATGTAAAACTACAACTTTTTACGGACACAGAATAATTATAAGTTGTTGAGCATGACGTCAGAAGAGGCATAGTTCGTTTTTTGCATGGACATGCCTTTGCAAACTGTAGGTTTATGGCTGACTGTAATGAAAATAACGATGAAACTTGTAGCATATACCTCAATGATAATAGTCTCTACAAATGAAATGAAATGGGCGTATGGCTTCGTTGGCCAGGAGGCCCCTATCCGGGGAAGTTCGACCACCAGGTGCAAGGCTTATTTCAGTCTACGCCACGTTGGGCTATTTGGGCGTCGGTGATGAGGATGAAGTAATGATGACGACAACACAAGACCCAGCCTCGAACGGAGAAAATCTCCAACCCAGCCGGGAATCGAACCCGGTCCCACTTGCATGGGAGACTAGCACGTTACCAACCAGCTAAGCAGGCGGACAATAGTGTCTAGTGTTGGGCAATGACGCAATAGCTACCGCACTCAAATTTTGCATGACTGTCTGTGGACAGTTATGATGTAATGAGCAAATCAGGTAATTCAGACACTTTACATTTTAAAAGTTGATTTTGAGTATACAAAAAATATCCATAAGTTCTCTCCGATCTACCATTATTCACAGAGAAAATGGTATTATCACCAGCATCAACAACACAAGAGTTCCAAAAAATATAATTTACACATTATAAGTTAAAAATATTATATGATTAACTACAGAAATTTAAAGCAGTGTTTGAATAATAATCTTTATTCTAAGGAAAATTCACTGGATATTTCATTCCTTCAAGATCCCTGGATGCAAAACTATATCGATATTAATGCTGAGAAATGTATGAATGCATAAAACGATTTCCAAAACAATTTTTTCAAACTAATGAAGAACAATGTTTTTGGGAAAACTATGAAGAATGTGCAAAAAATGAGTGATGTGAATATAGTAACACAATGGTAAGATAGATATGGAGCTGATGCTCTCACTGCAATACTTAATTTCAAGTGAAGTGACATATTCAAGGAACTTTTGGTTACTATTGAATTAAGGTTGGACAAATCCATAGTTGTAGGAATTTCTGCTTTAGGTAACTGTAAGGCTCTTGGTCCAAATGGTTCAAATGTTTCTGAGCACTATGGGACTTAACTTCTGAGGTCATCAGTCCCCTATAACTTAGGACTACTTAAATATGACTAACCTAAGGACATCACACACATCAATGCCAGAGGCAGGATTCGAACCTGTGACCGTAGCGGTCGCGTGTAAAGCTCTTCTTATAGTTTCCCGTTATGGACAGATGTTGAGGCATTTAGGGCAAAAAATACTTAAAATGTGTTACACAGGCATAGACAGCTTAATATACAGGGTGGGGCCGTTAAAATTGTGGAAATATCTGGGACACTACGACAAGGATGAAGAAAAGGTTGTAAAAAAATTGTTCATCTCAAAAGGGAATATCCAATGACAGTAAACTCGACCCCCTACACCACTCCCAGGCGGTTGGGAGGGGGTCAACTTTGAAATCTTCAATAGGAACCCCCAATTTTTATTCCGTATACGAATTCTCCGGAAAAATTTAACATTTGTATGGAACGATTTTATCGTTGCGAGATGGATGGTGCTGGAATCGACACAAATCGAAATGGGTTACAAACCGTTGGAAAGTGGGTAGGGTAATGTTCGATACCTTAACCAATGTCCGCGACACATTTTGTACCGTTCGAATAACTGTCTGTGATGCACGGACGGCGATCATGCGTCGCAGCCCGTGGTGAGACTCTCACTGTAGGTGCAACACTTTCTAGCTGCAACGATGAAATTCCATTGCTTCGAGGGCGACTGTGACCACACCGCGAACTACGGACAAGGAAATGGCGGCACGAAGCGGCCACGGTTCACTTTATTGCAAACATTCGAGCCGCAGACATCAATTCCTTCGTGTGCAAAGATGTTGACGATTGCAGAGAGGGTAGATATCACTGCTTCGTAGTTTGCGTCAAACAGGCATGTAGGAGAAGCTCTTCGACGGTATGTAAACCTGTTCCTGAGCGTCTCTTTCTGCAAGAGAGCCGCTCAGTAGCTCGGTACGGGCATTTGTTGAATTTACGAGAACATACCTTCACCGAGGAGTCAAGCAGTATATTGCTCCCTCGTGTACATATCTCACGAAGAGACCATGAGGATAAAATCAGAGAGATTTGAGCCCACACAGAGGCATACCGACAATCTTTCTTTCCACGAACAATACGAGACTGGAATAGAAGGGAGAATCGTTAGAGGTACTCGAGGCACCCTCCACCACACACCGTCAGGTGGCTTGCGGAGTATTGATGTAGATGTAGATGTAGATGTAGAGTGTTCCTTCTGCAACGAGATTTCGCAGTATTTATATGTCCATCTTTATACAAATGGTTGCGGGACCTCGGCTGCTCAGTACAGAATGTCGAATCAAAACACATTTCCACCGTCTACATTTACAGTTGTTGATTTACTGAGCAACCAGTTTCGGCGATATATTATGCCGTGATCGATGTGTAGGAAGATCACCACCTCTGGCCCAGTCAAAATAAGGGCCAGCGTTCAATGACTGTATCCTTTTTGACATAGCAAGTGATGACCGAAGGGACCGCTGTGTCGAAAATCTACAGATGCCAGTCATTGAATGATGGTCCCTATTTTTACCAGACCAGAGGTGGGAATCTTCGTACGAACTTGTCGGTCGGGGGGCCAGAAGATGGCGTAATATACTGGCGAAACTAGTTGCTCAATAAAATAACATTTAGAAATGTAGACGGCTTAAAGGTGTTTTGATTCGGCATTTCGCAGTATTATCCAACGGTTTACAGCAACTGGAAGTGTTCAAAGCACACGAAGAATACGACTACGGCCTGCGGCGAACGGAAATGCTGCAGTGGATATTTTAGCTGTAACCGCTGCTTATTCTCACACTAGTTCGCGGCAAATCGCACGAGGTACAGGATTTTCTCGGCGAAGTGTTATGCCATGGGAGATAGTCTCCTGTGCTTGTATGGGACCTGTGGTAGTTATCGAAGACATGTTGACAGCATCGAACCACCTGCATCCCTTCAAGCTTGATGTCTTCCGCGACGGCGATGTCATCTTTCAGCAGTATGAGTGTTCGTGTCTCGGAGTCAGATCTGTGCTACAGTGATTTGAACAGCATTATAGTGAAATGACGTTGATATCCCGGCGACCAAATTCGCCTGATGTAAATGCTATGGAACCTACCTGTGTCGCTACAGGGCACCATCACCGCGTACGCAGATCAGCGGCCCGTTATTTACGTGAATTGCATGACCTGTGCATAGACCTCTAATGTCACATGCATGCTCAAAACTACTGACTAACTGTCGGGTCCCTGATACGCAGAATCAGTGATGCATTTCGTACCAAAGGCGGAGAAACAAGTTATTAAGCAGATGGTCATATTTTTTTGACTCATCACTGTATTAAAAGTATATAGCCTGTGTCCGTCCGTATAGTTATTAGATCGTCGTGAAAAAATTTGAAGTAAATCGGTCAAATACTTTTCGAGATATTTGCTAACAACGCTTAACAACGACTTGTCTTTATATTCTAGTATAAATTGATTAAACTTGTCATTAATATCATTAAAGGTTGAATGCGACAAAATATATGTGATTAAATAACAGTTCACAAATTATGCAGGGTGATTCAGCTAATACAGGTTGCCGGAGATATATCCAGATTCAGTAAATATATCAAGGTGCGGTTTTCGCCAAATTATAATGGACAATATGACGAATTGCTTGGCGTTTGCAAGTGATTTTTGTCGTTCATAGTATCCGAATTACGACACTGGTTTCTATTTTTTCTAGTGGAACGATGTACTTTTTTCTGTGGCATTTGAAAGAAGCTTCTAAGGGAATTTCAATGGCATAACATGTATGGGACTTGATCAAATAATATCAAGATAGCAGCTCCGCAAACCACTGTCCCACTGTCAGAAGAGGTTCCGTAAACGTCTGCCTTACTACACCAAGTGTGAACACTGACGTAACTCAGTACGGTTCGTGTGTTTATTATCATGGCTGTCGTACCAAGTGCTCAAAATGTTCACCAGGAGCGCTGATACAGGTTGTAAGGTGATTCTGGAGAAACAATAATGCACGTTGAATTTCTTCTGGAGTTAAAAGACAGCACAGTCCCGTGTTGAAACGGCTCTGAGCACTATGGGACTTAACATCTGAGGTCATCAGTCCCCTAGAACTTAGAACTACTTAAACCTAACTAACTTAAGGACATCACACACATCCATGCTCGAGGCAGGATTCGAACCTGCGACTGTAGCAGTTGCGCAGTTCAGAGCACATGCCCGTGTTATAAGGCATTTCATACCCCTTCAGGAGTGTTGGTATTTCCTAACAGACCTCTCGATTTAGTTATCGCCAAAGATAAAAATATAGAAGTGTTAAGTTTGGTGAGTGTGCAGCGGGGCGTTTTTTTTTTTTTCTTTATGTTGTCACCGTGCAGGCTGAAAATTAAAATTCACCTACCTCAGAACGGCGTCTGCTCGATGTCCCTTCACTCGGCAAGCTAGGTACTTACAAGACGATCTAACAGCAGCGTTGATAAAAAAACACCATCTAATATCTACCACTACTGAGGCCGCGCAACTCTAGTTATGAAAGAAATTTCTGTAGAAAAATTGCCGTTCAGTTTTATCGGACAGTAAGAAAACGGATTGGCTTCTGGAAAATAATGTTCGAAATTCCCTCACAGAAATGTTTATTTTGTCCTTGACAGCCAAGAAAAGGTACTATTTAGTCCACATTTAAACTACTGCCTATTTTCTTCCAGTTCACAACTCATACATACATTTCACATGCACAGCAGCCAGAAATCTGTCCAAACCCGACCCGAATTAAACAACGTTTTCACAGTCATTATTTTCACCACCAATTTGAGTTATTCCATTCGGTCCTTCTTGTGGATTTCTAAACAAGAAACTGCTCGCCAAAAATGCTCAGTGCCACGTGGATACTATGAAGGCCAATATTTCACACGCGAATATCTGCCCAACAGATTTAGTCAGAATCTCTGAAATTTCGCCAAGCAGTCCTAAACAGCAAGTGCTATCGACGTAGCTCACCAATATCTCAAACACTAAGAAATTCTTCATCTTAAACATTATTTTGACTGGCACTAGTAACATGACCGTCCGTGTTCAAAGCTAGCGAGCGACTCCCTTCTTCCAGCCTCACTCCCAGTGTAACAGTCAGGTACCGGCCGAAGTGGCCGTGCGGTTAAAGGCGCTGCAGTCTGGAACCGCAAGACCGCTACGGTCGCAGGTTCGAATCCTGCATCGGGCATGGATGTTTGTGATGTCCTTAGGTTAGTTAGGTTTAACTAGTTCTAAGTTCTAGGGGACTAATGACCTCAGCAGTTGAGTCCCATAGTGCTCAGAGCCATTTTTGAACAATCAGGTAACGAGCGGGAACCATCTCAGTTCTGATTGGCTGACCATACTCGCTGCCAATCAGAATGCTCGCTCATGATCATACTCACGCCAAAACTGGCCTGCACCAATCCTTATACACAGACGCATTTGCGTCAATATGACATGCAAATACTTAAGTCATGTTTAATAAACGAAAACGAAAAGACAATAATTCTGGAAATATTCTTTAGATACAGATTTTACACGAGCTGACTTTTTGGCTGCTCTGTTACAATAGCAATCACACCCAGACATACGTCACCAGCAAAGTGAGTAAATCCCCTAGGATCATTTTCCCATGACAGGCTTGTGTAACTCTTGCAGGTTACTTCAAAATGGCTCTTAGCACTATGGACCTTACTTCTGAGGTCATCAGTCCCCTAGAACTTAGAACTACTTAAACCTAACTAACCTAAGGAGATCACACACATCCATGACCGAGGCAGGATTCGAACCTGCGACCTCAGCGGTCGTGCGGTTCCAGACTGTAGCGCCTAGAACCGCTCGGCCACTTCGGTCGGTGCAGGTTACTTAAGACAGTATATAATGCAACATTGAAATTAAACGAATGTCCCACATACACACTCTCATTTACTCACATTTACTCCCACAACCATATCAGACACAAATAATAACTTTTATTTTTATATCACAAAAACGGAAAATAATTAAAGTTTTAATACGAAAATCTCAATTAATTAATTCTGCACCCTGAGAGTTCGGTTTATGTTTTTCAATTATACTAAAAGATAACCTATCATATTTCGTAACTGAATTTAGTTCCCTAAGTGTTGGTTTTTTTACTTTTTAGTATGTTTTTTATCTCCGAAACTATGATAGTTACAATGTTCAAATTTTTAAACAATCTTCTCCTGAGTAACAAAAGGTAGTGTACCGATTTTGAAAATGATTGAATAATATTTAATATCATTTATTTAGGTTCTTGGTGGTGAATGTATGCGTCCATTAAGAGACCTTGAATAGCTTTCCCACGGCAGGCAGTGACAGGTGCTCGTGTATCTCTCAGTTAGGCCGCTAGATGTCAGCCCCCGAAGTTACATGCAGCTAGCTATCCTAAAACAAACGTTCGCTCGGAACAACTTGCGACGCTACAAGTGTGGTGTCACCGCCAGACACCACACTTGCTAGGTGGTAGCTTAAATCGGCCGCGGTCCATGTAGTACATGTCGGACCCGCGTGTCGCCACTGTGATCGCAGACCTAGCGCCACCACCAAGGCAGGTCTCGTGATACGAGAGTGGACTCGCCCCAGTTGTACGCGAACCTAGCTACCGCCCAGTTGTACGAGAACCTAGCTACCGCCCAGTTGTACGAAGCCTTTCTCTCTTATTAGCCGAGAGACAGAATAGCCATCAGCTAAGTTAATGGCTACGAACTAGCAAGGCGCCATTTGTATCAGTGCCTATAGCTTACGAGTATTCAAGAGAGATGTATTCCAAGGACTAAATAAAAGATAAGTAATAAGCATCTACATACTTTTCTTCTTATTCATTTATAAGTTCTCATGTTCCAGACTTCACGCCCGTCTGCTTTTAGCCGTGCGTGCCCTATCGGCTACAGCGTTAGTCTAGAGTTCATTTTCAGCCATCTCAACTTCACGGTGTCGGCCCAGCTACCGACACAACAACAAGTGTTCAGACCATCTTGCATTTCTTGGACGACGGTTCCAGTGCTCTCCAAATGTTCTGCCATTACATGTATGGAATGTGAGGGACATCCGCCATGCCGGTACCACACTGACTGCCTTATGTAAGTCAGTGGGATGTCCTTCGATAACAACGGCAGCAGAATATCTTAGAAACTCGAGATACCCAAGCGTATTTAGAGTCCCATCAATAAAACAGGGACCATCGGTGTGGATCTTGCAAAACACGCACCGAACGCTGATAGATCAAGAGCGCTGTTTTTATCCACTTCTTTGAGTCAGCGTGGATATCAACTGATAATAAATGCATATTGCGGAAAATGAGTTGCCTATGGTTTGTAAACGCCGTATCACTTTGCACTTTCCATAGGTAACATTCGGAGAACGCTAACCGATTTTGGAAGTCATTGACATGACGTTGTAGGTGCAGCAAAATGTGCAGAGGATGAAGTACGATGGAATGTAGTGTTCGCAGAACACTCGGTTGGTTGATCCCTCTTGTACTTCCGAGACGCTTCTGAGTGACATCTGCATTGTGTGTTACTGCTGTTAAAATCTTAGTTTTATTTCTTTCATCAATCGCTCTTCCTTTTCCTTGGCGTATGTTATTCTATACATTTCCAGTTTCCAGAATTTTTTTGTAATGCTTGCAAAGACACATCGTGAGTGCATACAACCGCACCGTTGCTCCAATAGTTTGGTGACATTCGGCGTAAACGGTACTAACTTTTCCGACTGTCGTATACAGGATGGTCCATTGATCGTGACTGGGCCAAATATGTCACGAAATAAGCGTCAAATGAAAAAACTACAAAGAACGAAACTTGTCTAGCTTGAAGGGGGAAACCAGATGGCGCTATGGTTGGCCCACTAGATGGCGCTGCCATAGGTCAAACGGATATCAACTGCGTTTTTTTTTAAAACGGAACCCCCATTTTTTATTACATATTCGTCTGGTACGTAAAGAAATATGAATGTTTTAGTTGGACCATTTTTTCGCTTTGTGATAGATGGCGCTGTCATAGTCACAAACATATAGCTCAAAATTTTAGACGAACAGTTAGTAACAGGTAGGTTTTTTTAAATTAAAACACAGGACGTAGGTACCTTTGAACATTTTATTTCGGTTGTTCCAATGTGATAAATGTACCTTTGTGAACTTATCATTTCTGAGAACGCATCTGTTACAGCGTGATTACCTGTAAATACCACATTAATGCAATAAATGCTCAAAATGATGTCCGTCAGCCTCAATGCATTTGGCATCAGCAAGTAGTTCGCCTTCCGTAATGTTCTCACGTGCATTGACAATGCGCTGACGCATGTTGTCAGGCGTTGTCGGTGGATCACGAGAGCAAATATCCTTCACCTTTCCCCACAGACAGAAATCCGGGGACTTCAGATCCGGTGAACTTACGGGCCATGGTATGGTGCTTCGACGACCAATCCACCCGTCATGAAATATGCTATTCAATACCGCTTCAACCGCACGCGAGCGACCGAAGTGGCCGTGCGGTTAAAGGCGCTGCAGTCTGGAACCGCAAGACCGCTACGGTCGCAGGTTCGAATCCTGCCTCGAGCATGGATGTTTGTGATGTCATTAGGTTAGTTAGGTTTAACTAGTTCTAAGTTCTAGGGGACTAATGACCTCAGAAGTTGAGTCCCATAGTGCTCAGAGCCATTTTGAACCGCACGCGAGCTATGTGCCGGACATCCATCATGTTGGAAGTACATCGCCATTCTGTCATGCAGTGAAACATCTTGTAGCAACATCAGTAGAACATTACGTAGGAAATCATCATACACTGCACCATTTAGATTGCCATCGATAAAATGGGGGCCAATTATCCTTCCTCCCATAATGCCGCACTATACATTAACCCGCCAAGGTCGTTGATGTTACACTTGTCGCAGCCATCGTGGATTTTCCGTTGCCCAATAGTGCATATTATGCCGGTTTACGTTACCGCTGTTGGTGAATGACGCTTCGTCGCTAAATAGAACGCGTGCAAAAAATCTGTCATCGTCCCGTAATTTCTCTTGTGCCCAGTGGGAGAACTGTACACGACGTTCAAAGTCGTCGCCACGCAATTCCTGGTGCATAGAAATATGGAAGGGGTGCAATCGATGTTGATGTAGCATTCTCAACACCGACGTTTTTGAGATTCCCGATTCTCGCGCAATTTGTCTGCTACTGATGTGCGGATTAGCCGCGACAGCAGCTAAAACACCTACTTGGGCATAATCATTTGTTGCAGGTCGTGGTTGACGTTTCACATGTGGCTGAACACTTCCTGTTTCCTTAAATAACGTAACTATCTGGCGAACGGTCCGGACACTTGGATGATGTCGTCCAGGATACCGAGCAGCATACATAGCAAACGCCCGTTGGGCATTTTGATCGCAATAGCCATACATCAACACGATATCGACCTTTTCCGCAATTGGTAAACGGTCCATTTTAACCCAGGTAATGCATCACGAAGCAAGTACCGTCCGCACTGGCGGAATGTTACGTGATACCACGTACTTATACGTTTGTGACTATTACAGCGCCATCTGTCACAAAGCGAAAAAAGTGGTCTAACTAAAACATTCATATTTCTTTACATACTACACGAATATGTACTAAAAATGGGGGTTCCCATTAAAAAAAACCGCAGTTGATATCCGTTTGACCTATGGCAGCGCCATCTAGCGGGCCAACCATAGCTCCATCTGGTTTCCCCCTTCAAGCTATACGAGTTTCGTTCTTTGTAGTTTTTTCGTTTGATGCTTATTTCGTGAGATATTTGGCCCGGTCACTATCAATGGATGAACCACATCTTCCCAAAATTCTACCAATGAACCGAAGACGACTATCCGCCTTCCCCACAACTGCCATTACATGCTTGTCCCACTTCATATCGCTCTGCAATGTTACGCCAAAATATTTAATCGACGTGACTGTGTCAAGCGCTACACTACTAATGGAGTATTCAAACATTACGGGATCTTTATCCCATTCATCTGCATTAATTTACATTTCTCTATATTTAGAGTTAGCTGCCATTCTTTACACCAATCACAAATCCTGTCCAAGTCATCTTGTATCCTCCTACAGTCACTCAACGACGACATCTTCCCGTACACCACAGCTGACCAGCTGACGGAGTGTGCGCTGATCTCGAAAGTGAGGTTAGAGAGAGAGAGAGAGAGAGAGAGAGAGAGAGAGAGAGAGATGAGACCATGTCACTTCCTTACTCCCTTCCAAATGTAGTCTATCCACGCTGAATGGCTTTAGCAGCTTTCACATCGGATTAAGGCTTTCATAGAGGCAATCTGAAGTTTGGAGATCGTTAGTCGCCAAAGAAGGCATAATTTATACAATTAGTGCAGGAATAGCAAAAACAAGCTGTTGAAGATGTCGCCTGACTTTTGATGCTTATTTACAGTGCTTCGCCATAAGATGACTGCTTTCCCTCTGTTCATAGTAGTTACTGCGACTGTGTCGCTAGAAGCTACGTAAGTCGTCATCAACTTGACACTGTTGCTTTCGATGGCTTTCGATGCACCTAACACACTGACAGCCTTCCAGTTTTCGACGCACTTGCTGAATCCAAATGTTTTCGAAAATGTCTCTTCGTTTAAACTTAGTGACCGTTGTTTTACCTTTCTTACTTTTGACTTATAGCATGCATGAATACTTAATGCATCGCCTATCGTAGTGTAGACTAATTTATAAGGTTCAGTGTCTCAATCGGCAAAAACGGAGCTCTTACGGGATCACACTGTTGTCCTTCTGTTTGACTGTCCACATGTTAAGACCTTCTTTTCTCAAGAACGGATAGAAGAATCATCCCCTGCTGGTGTGAAAAAATTGAAGCTTCTAAGTAAGTGGAATCAAAAGATATGGCCATTTGTCACGAAAACTCTCTCATCAAAACCTGTAGATGAACTGGAATGAGGTTTTCACTCTACAGCGGAGTGTGCGCTTATATGAAACTTCCTGGCAGATTAAAACTGGGTGTCAGACCGAGACTCGAACTCGGGGCCTTTGCCTTTTGCGGGCAGTGCTCTACCATCCCCCAGTCTGTGGCTAAGCTGTGCCTCCGCAATATCCTTCCTTCCAGGAGTGCTAGTTCTACAAGGTTCGCAGACCGGCACCCACCTGTAGATGAACTACCTATATACGTAATTAACGGGTAACACCACTATAAAATTTTCAAAAAAATCATTTTCTACTGTCTTCAAATAAGCCTAGAATCTTCTAAAATGTGAGGCGAAAAGTCTAATCCCTGAAAAAAATTTGTTCTATGGAATTCCGAGCTCCTATTCAAGCGCCTCGGGTAACCCGAAACGGCATAACTGCGCCAACTCGATACGCCCTGGTTATAGTTAGAAACATTTCACAACTATAATACTTTCGCTTGGTGTCAGCAAGTGTCTCTACGTATACGAAAAAGACAATTCTTTAGCTTGTAATCTTGACCTTTGCATTCAGCATCGATTTTTGATAGTGTATTTGTGATCTCATAGTATACAGTTTTGTCTTTCAAGTAAGAAAGAGTAGTAAGAAAGTGTACGTGGGCAGAAAAGGTACGAAAATGTCGTACCCAGCGTGGCGTCGAAGCAGTATGTCATCAAAACATCAAAAGAATAGCTGTGAGGCTGAGAACAGTTCGGAAGGATACGCCTCTGCTAAGAAACTGAAAGACATTGAGCAGTATTTTGATGTAAATTAGGGATTGAACTATAGGATTATAAATTTTACTGCCGTTTTCTCTGTTATTTCGCAAAACGTGAAGTGTAAAACGTTGCAAGAAAGAATTCCTCGAGGCTTACGCTTCACAATAATTACTGCTTATCCTAATTGCCCAGAAGTTGTTATACCAAGTAATAAGTTTATACGGAACGTATATGAAGTCAACCGTCGAATCGTCCTAGCAGTGCACCTGGTTGGAGCAGGGCTAAGCGGAATTGTGAAGTTTTGTGCTTTCAGTCGACCGCTGTGGCCGAGCGGTTCTAGGCGCTTCAGCCGGCTGCGGTGGTCTAGCGGTTCTAGGCGCTCAGTCCGGAACCGCGCGACTGCTACGGTCGCAGGTTCGAATCCTGCCTCGGGCATGGATGTGTGTGATGTCTTTAGGTTAGGTTTAAGTAGTTCTAAGTCTAGGGGACTGCTGACCTCAGATGTTAAGTCCCATAGTGCTTAGAGCCATTTGAACCATTTTGCGCGTTCATGGAACCGCCACGACCGATATTTCAATCGGGTCTATCATAAAACAGCGCATACGATTTCTATCGCAACGGCAACAGTACGACAGGCCAGTCCTTGGATAGCAGATTAATGGTAAGAGTTTTCTGAAAGTAGATTTTTTTGATTTGTTGATGTCTACAACACATTTCCCAACTTCAGACGCGTTTTTCTCGGAATATGATTTTTCAAAATGGCACGCACCATAATTACAACCATTTTCAACCTTACTTTTTGAAAGTTCAACAAAGACTCTGAAATAACATTTCAAATGAATCACGTAGGAGATTTTCGATCAGTTGATTTGAACAATAGTTATTAACCAATGAGTGTTCTTTCCGATGAAAATTGAACGACTTTATTCAACCACTCGCCAGTTACATAAAATTAATATTTCTAAAATCATCTATTTGGTTCACTGTCTACACTCATATAGATTACATAGATTTTTTTCTTTTTTTACAGATTGAAACTGGCACCAGTTATAGTGCGTGCCGCAGATCGCCTCATATTCAACATGCCTGAGGAGAAGTGCTGCAGTGTCGACATTTTGTACTATTTCCCGGCAAAATTTTTTTGTAATATGCCTAAATATATGCTCAATAACTATCCAAAGTATTATTTGTCTATTGCCGTACCTTCCACGCAAAAAATTGTCAAGGAAGCGCTTTTTTAAGCTGCTACAGTGGTATTATTCCTCAAGTTTGTACAGAACCCCTAGAGCGCGAATCTTATTCGTACTTGTCCGTTTCTTTTTTTTTTCGTTACAGTGACAATGACAGTTATGGAGTACTAATGTTCAGTAATACCATAGAAGAGCTGTAGCGTTGTATTATGTTACAAGTTTGCTACAATAGTGTTCGTCAATTTTTAGAGTATGTAGGATTTTTATTTCATCGTAGTGTTATTAATAGTTAAGCAGTTAGCTGTCCGAGAGGTGAGCCGCTGATATTAAAATATTGCTGAAGGAAGGATGAACAAAAATAGCTTAGGTGGTCCATATAGATAGTTGCCGTACTAACAAATCCTCCGGTATGTTGGGCCCAGCCGGGAGAACGTTCAGTAAGAGTCGAGGTAGGATTTGCTTAAAATGGAACAACGTTTTTGATATCTTCAGTGTCGAATGAAAATGACAGATATTTATTGACCACAGGAATCCGTCATTAGCCATATTCTAGTAGAAGAGGACGAGGGTTCGGTATATTACAACAGAGGAATATTGTCATCCAAACTAGCAGTATGTAAAGAACTGGGTGTCACGCACTGTGTTACTTTAGGGGAGCTGGAATTTCTTAGTTTAGTTGTTTGGAGATATACAGTTTCGTCGAAAGCTTTGAAGAGCAGATATTTTCTATAGTTTCGGACAGAACATTGTAAATTCCATACTAAAATTTTTCCAGATAGTTATTTCTATTTAGCAACCGCAATAACGTTTGCTATCTCTTTGCAACGGTGTCAATAACCGACTTATTCCTCATCTCGTCCTTTGCAATAAAATATTGTCAGGTTGTTCTCGTCACCTGTTGGCACGGCTAACAATAATATCAAACATATGTGAGTTATGAGAAGAAAGAGCTGATAATTTTAAACTACATAAAGAATTGATTAATGTTTCTGACAACAATAGCTGCCAGTCCAAATAAAACATCAAACACAGTCGTGGAATAAATGGTTCAAATGGCTCTGTGCACTATGGGACTTAACATCTGTGGTCATCAGTCCCCTAGAACTTAGAACTACTTAAACCTAACTAACCTAAGGACACCGCACACATCCATGCCCGAGGCAGGATTCGAACCCGCGACCGTAGCAGTCACGCGGTTCCGGACTGAGCGCCTAGAACCGCGAGACCACCGCGGCCAGCAGTCGTGGAATAAACCAACATCGTATGAGTATCGACGCGCAGAACGCCTGGTTCTGAAATACAAGATGGTTGCCACAAATATTTTTCTTACCACGAATCTGCATCTCGTCTCAAGCGATATGTATCTCCTCACATCTATCTGTTCTCTTACGTATAGTATTTTAACAGTCGTAAAGTAACAATTTACTTACTGTCGCATCTACTGACACCGAAACACCTGACACAGACAAGATCAGATAATTTAAAACTTGATCTATTCATTTCATTGTAGATTCTTGAAAGAGTAAACAAAAAATGAAAGACGTCAAAGATTATTTATTTACTCAAGACGCTTTGGTCTTTCATCAGTAGATTCATTTCTTCATTTTAATGAAATCTCTGCTCTAATCTCTACGGCCAGAAATAATGTTTTTTGTTTTATTCTTCTGAGTGCCATTTGCAACGGAAAGTTAACAACGTAAAAGTACATTCACTTGCTTCTCTTCTCAAATTCGCTCTCAACACTCTAGCTCTTGCGATGCGCCAAGGACGTAACGAGACATTGCAAGTCTGTTGTCTCAAGCAAACTTTAGAGAGTTCTTCGTCAGAAAAAACGGTCCCTTAGGCCCAATGGGTACCAGTACAGGCTGCTCTGTTTATTCCACTGGATATCACTGACATATGTTCAAATGGTTCAAATGGCTCTGAGCACTATGGGACTTAACATCTGAGGTCATCAGTCCCCTAGAACTTAGAACTACTTAAACCTAACTAACCATAGGACATCACACACATCCATGCCCGAGGCAGGATTCGAACCTGCGACCGTAGCGGTCACGCGGTTCCAGACTGAAGCGCCTTTAACCGCGTGGCCACACTGGCCGGCGACATATGTTCGTGATCCTTCATAAATATCAGAAATTTGTAATCATCCTTAACTTCGGCATCGTGTTGCTAACGGTGCGGTGGTTGATTGGACATTCAGCACTTAACATGAAGACAAAACAGTTTCATTGTTTCTTAATAAAAAGGCATGAAGGTTAGTCTCTGGTGGCATGGCGTCAGCGAGTCGTTGTGCATCACGAAGAGGTTTACTGTTAAAATTCCGATAGCGTGCTTTCCAAGAAGAGTCAGCCACCATATTAATTCCTCCCACGTACATCTCGCGAAATGACCACGGCGAGAAAATCAGAGAAATTCGATCTGACGCAGTGGCGTACCGACAGTCGTCCTGCCCGCGAACCACACGCGAGTGGAAGAGGGAAGGCGGAAAGTGATAGCGACACACTGTAACGTGGCTTACTAAGCGTAGATGCAGAGACAGCTCATATGGATAAAGTTTGTTTTACGGGTGTGGACCTTCAAGAAATAGAAAACAAACAAAAAACTTCTGGCTACATGGATTTTTGGCAGCCGAGGTTTACCTGAACTGCTTGCTTCAAAATAAAAACAGAGGAATACATTTTTGGAGACCGCTACGACATACAAATTGCTTGTGTCACAGATCTCTATAGTTTGTCAAATTCTTCACTCAGTTTAAATCGAAATGAACGTATAACATATAAAATATCGAATCAAAATCGACAGTAGCTAAGTGATTGAATTCCCAGTTTTTTTTGTCAATTTCCTTTAAATACCATTTCTCAACTTTCGGAATAAGAATTTCTTACATTATGCATCTTAAATCATTTAGGATGCAATATGCCTTCACTGGTCAGTTAAAATCAGAGGTGACGCCAGTGTTGCGGAAGTGTTACGTTTCCGTTACCTTGCTGTAGAGTAACGCCTATCCCTCAAAAATTCTATCGAGCAAAAACATCGCAAGGCAAATCGTGACTGGTGTATCTGTGTTCTGAGTAACATTACTTCTCGTCAGACTCTGTATGATGGAAGAACTGTCTCGTCTCACGGTATTATCCATATTATGTCCGTCCCCGGTAGCTGAGTGGTCAGCGCGACAGACTGTCAATCCAAAGGGCCCGGGTTCGATTCCCGGCTGGGTCGGAGATTTTCTCCGCTCAGGGACTGGGTGTTGTGTTGTCCTAATCATCATCATTTCATCCCCATCGACGCGCAAGTCGCCGAAGTGGCGTCAAATCGAAAGACTTGCACCAGGCGAACGGTCTACCCGACGGGAGGCCCTCGTCACACGACATTTCATCCATATTATTTCAAAGATATAGCTCTAGCTTCTTTGCTAATACAATTTTAGTAGATGAAGTCAGAAAGAGCTGAGCCCCACTCTTAGCAAAGAACTCGTTTTGTGCATCAAAAGAAGATAAGGCAATGTTAAGAAAATATTAAGAGTATATTTTATTAAAATATTTTAAAAAAGGTGAAGTATTATTTTCAATACCTTGGCTGACAGAAGCATGACGGGAAAAGTGTATAAAGAAGTATGTAATTACGGGCTTCAATTACAAGTACGAAACGTTTTAGCTTTTTGCGAACCGCACATCAGTAAGTGTAAGCTATATATTTTATCATTCTGTCAATGCCCAATTTTGTTCTGAATGCATACTTGCCTTTCTTTTGTTTTCCTGTCAGTTTTTTAGTCGAGTTTGAGAGTGTTTGTACTCTTATTGACTTACTCACGGTAATGTAAATGTTAGGGTCAGCCGATTCAAACAACGATTTAAAACGCGGAAAGGAAACTGTCGCAAGCGTTTGTTGTTCTTGAAAGGGCAAAAGATTAGTCTGCTCACATATATGTACGCGCATTTCTACCTGAAGAGCATGTTGTGAAATCGTATTGGAAGTATTAACACGATTTTTTATGAATTGCTGAATTCGTGTGAGACCGCATGGTTCTGTGCAAGGTATACGGATGAGTCAAAGGTTTTCCGTGAAGTCTTGGGGGTTGTGGCATACCTGACCAACAAATACAGAAACACATGCACACACGCGCACACGGACACAAGCGCGCACGGTCACACGCACAGAAGTATTTATACGCAGCAGTCTACAGCATGCATTTACTCTACAGTTGGGGGTTGAATTTGCGAGATGCCTCACCTTCTTGTTATGCTGAAACACAAAGTTTTACTGTCTATTGCAAGCATAAAAGTGAAGGAGACACAGTGCTACCAGCACACAGAGAACTTACATTGCTGTGCCATTAATATTCTTCACAGGAAAAAGTGAGATGGAAAGTGGACCAAAGTTACGAGATAACAAACACGCATTTTCATCAAAAGCAGTTTAAAGGAAAACATATTCTCACCATATGCTGCTTTTAGTGAATAAGGAATAAAGCACTATTTACCTATAAGCGGCCTATGGTGGTGACATGAATTTTTTAAATTCATGAAAGCTGTCGAGGACATTTTACCAAAAATACACAAAATAGTTTACAAAAAGGCCAGTATTTTCTTCTGGTGGTGGAAAAAATAGTAATGTATGAGCATCACAGATGGTAATAACTTTCTTCGTAATGTATGGCGTTTTGTACCACACGATGTGGATCCCATTAATGGTTTGCGAGCTGCTACGAACTTTTATGTCTCTCATCAAGTGATAACCTCTTCACAACTGATATAGACTTTTTGTTGTTATCGTACTTTCAGTTGTTATGGTGCAGATGAAATACCACGATACAGAGGAGTTTTGGGACACAGTGATCCACTTACAATCCTGAATGTACATGGCTGATGACGTGCAAACCACCCCATACTTTATGTCCAATATGTGGCAACATTCTGATGCTCACATGTCGACATATGGTTCAAATGGCTCTGAACACTATGGGACTTAACTTCTGAGGTCATCAGTCCCCTAGAACTTAGAACTACTTAAACCTAACTAACCTAAGGATATCACACACATCCATGCCCTAGGCATGATTCGAACCTGCGACCGTAGCGGTCGCGCGGTTCCAGACTAGCGCCTAGAACCACTCGGCCACCCCGGCCGGCCATGTCGACATAGCATTGGGTCAATTGGCTGCTTAGGCTATCATCGTCAGAGCAGTCGTCATCCATAACATGGCAGTCTTGTAGCAATACAGTGAGCAGGATGGCGTCGAATGAGTGTTGCGTCAGCTTCACTACCTGACACTACCTACAGCAGCGGCCAAACGAACGACTACCGGGACATTACTTATACTCATCGTTCGAGCCACGGGGCATGTTCAGACCGGCGGCCGTGACGGCCATTGTGCTGCTGGCCCCCAGCATCCTCTGGACAGCCGTCATCATCTTCAGCCAGCCACTCGTACGTCAAGGTCCGGAGTTTGAGGGCGCCGTGCCGCCCCACGTTCACACTGCTGCTCAGTTCTGCGGGCAGCGCCAGCTGAGCCGCAGGGACCGTGACACCCACCGCTAGCTCAGCCCATAGTGCATCACCACCACCAAGTAGCCTCGCTGCCGCCCAAACAAGCGCAGACTCGCTCCGCGTGAGCCAGAGGTCGAAGCCTAATCACGCCCGCGGAACAAAAGAACCTACCCTTCTCTGGCAAAGTCCGCAGTTCGTGGTCGTGCGGTAGCGCTCTCGCTTCCCGCGCACGGGTTCCCGGGATCGATTCCCGGCGGGGTCAGGGATTTTCTCTGCCTCGTGATCACTGGGTGTTGTGTGATGTCCTTAGGTTAGTTAGGTTTAAGTAGTTCTAGGGGACTGATGACCATAGACGTTAAGTCCCATAGTGCTCAGAGCCATTTGAAGCCTTCTCTGGCAAACATATCCGTTGTTTCTTGTAAGGTATACCAAGGACACAGTCAGGTCAGTTTTCTGTATGTTGGTAGCACTGTGCCTCCTTGCCTGTTATACTGTGTCATCAGAGGTTGGTGTTGTGATGATTGGTTTGGAACCTCCCCATCCATCGTCGAACCCTCAACACTCGGGTAGAAGAGTAGTTACACCACCCTGGGAACCAGAAGAATGGCTCCCCACCCATCCGTAGCAGTCATAAAACAACTTTACCTCTACATTTGGTGGCAGAGGTGCGATTGGTGGAGGTATACAATAACACATCTTGCATCCTTGCCATACTATGCTGTTCTGAGCCAGACGTTGCATGAGGAAAAATCTTACCATAGGGCTCTGTTACAACTGTGCAGTATCTGTTGAGACACTGGTCTCTGCTGAATCATGGCTGTCGGCTACGTAACTAGAGAAAAGGATCACAGACCACAGACGAGAAGGAGTGTGGCATAGAAACGGCAAGGAAGAGCAAAGGCTACGCACACCACCCACGCACTCTGTGGACGTCAATCATATACACCGCTGAAAAAAAATATTAGTACACCTGAAAATACGACGTCGATTTTGCTTTGATGACGGCATATGCCACCTGGGGGATAGTAAATGTAATGATAATGGTTTCAACGTCGTCCGTCAACAGATAACATAGCGGCATACCTACCAGAGCGCCATCTGTGTCTATCCTGTAATAGAGAATACACAGACAGAAAGCTCAGTGTGGTGCTAACATGTGAAGTAAGTAGGCAACCATGCCACGGAGAGGCACTCGAGATCTCTACAGTCAACTGAGCGAATTTGAAAGGGGTCGAATTGTGGCCTTCCGAGTGGCAGGATGGTCCTTTCTGTGAATTGCGACACGAGTTGGATGTGCTGCCCTAGTTGTGCAACGACTCTGGTATCAGTGGTCATGTGAACATCCTCATGTCTGTAGACGAGTTTTGGGACGTCCACACAGCACAAGCGCCCGCCAGGATCGTTGTATTGTAAATGCAGCAGTGGCAGATCTAACAGCTACCAAGGCGTAGATAAAAAATGGTTCAAATGGTTCTAAGCACTATGAGACTTAACATCTAAGGTCATCAGTCCCATAGACTTAGAACTACTTAAACCTAACTAACCTAAGGACATCACACACATCCATGCCCGAGGCAGGATTCGAACCTGCGACCGTAGCAGCAGCGCGGTTCAGGACTGAAGCGCCTGGAACCGATCGGCCACAGCGTCACAGAATTCACGGAAGTCTTTGTGATGCAAGCACCGTCACATTCCGATCTGTCAGAAATGTTTGGCTAATATGTCTCAACAGCGGCATCTCAAGATTTATTACTGTGCAGTTCACTGAAACTACAGTAACAGGGGTGTAGAAAGTAACGTATCAGCCGTGAAGAGCGTAAAATGTTGCGGAAAAGCACTTCGAAAACCAGTTAACTAGGTCCGCACTGTGTCGTACAAAAAAGTATGCATCACGAAGAAAGTTATTATTACTTGCTGTGGTGCTTGTGAATAACTATTACTGTTCCACGTGTTTTGGCAGAAGATAATTGACATTTTTACTAAATTTTATATCGTTAAAATTCTGTTTTGTCAACTCATAACTTCGGTCTAATTGGCATCCAAGTTCTGGTTTACTGTAGGGTATTGAGGGAACACATATAAGATTGCTGTGTGTTGGTAACACTGTGTCTCCTTGCCTGCTATGCCGCGTAATAGCGAAGCAATGTAGTTCTGCATAATGAAAAGCGAGGGAAGGGAAGCCGCTGATTTCCGCAGGGTTAATTATCTACTCACTTCTGTGGGTTGGAAATATCGTTAGGTTTATGGAATTGGAGGTGGAAGAACAGAAATGAGATGAAAAATTAAGGAGCCGGCATCTTCACCAATAAGAGAAATGTCTTTCGGATATCGGCGGAGTGTGTGCCAAAGAGCGTCGAAGACGTGCAGAATGTTTCTTCTTCCAACAAAACTGCAATCCGAAACTCTAGAGACTATCCATCTGGGTTTTTTGAAACATACCTCACATACTTTGAAAATACCTGCACAGTCATCCTGTGCCAGTCGGTGCAAATATTAGAGATGAACTCGGCAGGTGACTGAGTAAGCTACATATTACCAGCAAAACGCTATAGAAGGAAGTAATTTGTTTAAGAATGCTGGAATAATGATCACAACGTGAAAAAAACTCCTCTGAGTTTCACAAATTGATATTTTTTGGTATGTTTCTGGGCTCGTATAAGGACTTACGTGCAGGCATGAATTATCGCATGTACACTCCTGGAAATTGAAATAAGAACACCGTGAATTCATTGTCCCAGGAAGGGGAAACTTTATTGACACATTCCTGGGGTCAGATACATCACATGATCACACTGACAGAACCACAGGCACATAGACACAGGCAACAGAGCATGCACAATGTCGGCACTAGTACAGTGTATATCCACCTTTCGCAGCAATGCAGGCTGCTATTCTCCCATGGAGACGATCGCAGAGATGCTGGATGTAGTCCTGTGGAACGGCTTGCCATGCCATTTCCACCTGGCGCCTCAGTTGGACCAGCGTTCGTGCTGGACGTGCAGACCGCGTGAGACGACGCTTCATCCAGTCCCAAACATGCTCAATGGGGGACAGATCCGGAGATCTTGCTGGCCAGGGTAGTTGACTTACACCTTCTAGAGCACGTTGGATGGCACGGGATACATGCGGACGTGCATTGTCCTGTTGGAACAGCAAGTTCCCTTGCCGGTCTAGGAATGGTAGAACGATGGGTTCGATGACGGTTTGGATGTACCGTGCACTATTCAGTGTCCCCTCGACGATCACCAGTGGTGTACGGCCAGTGTAGGAGATCGCTCCCCACACCATGATGCCGGGTGTTGGCCCTGTGTGCCTCGGTCGTATGCAGTCCTGATTGTGGCGCTCACCTGCACGGCGCCAAACACGCATACGACCATCATTGGCACCAAGGCAGAAGCGACTCTCATCGCTGAAGACGACACGTCTCCATTCGTCCCTCCATTCACGCCTGTCGCGACACCACTGGAGGCGGGCTGCACGATGTTGGGGCGTGAGCGGAAGACGGCCTAACGGTGTGCGAGACCGTATGCCACGGCAAACTGGCTGACACTGACGGCGGCGGTGCACAAATGCTGCGCAGCTAGCGCCATTCGACGGCCAACACCGCGGTTCCTGGTGTGTCCGCTGTGCCGTGCGTGTGATCATTGCTTGTACAGCCCTCTCGCAGTGTCCGGAGCAAGTATGGTGGGTCTGACACACCGGTGTCAATGTGTTCTTTTTTCCATTTCCAGGAGTGTATATTAGTTTTTGTAGTATACCAGAAAAATTTCTTTAGGAGACTTAGTCACACAGCCAGCTGATCAGAGATTTGAAAGTGTGATACCATGCTGTTCATTTTCGTTGATACACTATCCACAAATATATGGAGGCATTTCCGTTATTTGCTATTGTAGACACACAGTACACTGAAACATTAAACACCGAGGGTGTACTCGACCCCTTGATTTATGCCGTATGAAGCTACGATGCTATCACAATACAATGAACATAAGCGCATGCTCCAGCAAAAAGGAAATTCTGCTTCATCTTTCATATCATATTTACCTATGACATCTATTTCCTGGCTCATCCGTGTACAATCGTACCTTTGCGGAAATGTTTTAAGACAGTCACATGTACTTGCGTTTATTTTCTGGAAAATAATCGATCATCCATCAGTAGATACCAAAATGCAATTCTTCAACAAATATGCAGATCGTAGTTGATGTAATTACATCCAGGGTTACAGGTCCACGGCTTCATTAGATGTTCGATATGAAATTGAAGTATAGGATAACAAACTGAAGCTTTATGGAATGTTAGCTTATTGTCAGCATCCACCACCAACAGAAACAAGTAGACCTATATGCTTCCTTCGAATATAGCCTCTATAAACATTGCCACTTCAGCATTACTGAAGAACGGAAGTACTGGTACAGTACCAAGTGATACACATCTGCAGCTGTCAGCTCCACCACCATCACACTGTGCTAGTATCCTTCCTGATCCTCCGACAGTTATCACCCACCCTGCAAAATGCCTTTTGAATCAAATTGTCAATTACAGAATTTTAAATTATGCAGAAGGGCAGTTTTATGTCGTATGTAATGCATCAAAGTAAATGGTTCAAATGGCTCTGAGCACTATGGGACTAAACATCTGAGGTCATCAGTCCCCTACAACTTAGAACTACTTAAATCTAACTAACCTAAGGACATCACACACATCCATGCCCGTGGCAGGATTCGAACCTGCGACCGTAGCGGTCACGCGGTTCTAGACTGAAGCGCCTAGAACCGCTCGGCCACACCGGCCGGCCATCAAGTTAAAAATCAGAATCACTTGTAGATTGCCCGTTCCTTCCACATGCAAATCATGTATATAATATATTAATTGAACCGTGTTGACATGGAAATCGAAGGACTAGAAACATACAAAAATCACTATAAAATGCCTAAATAAATATTAAACCGAATGTTATTTCTATGTATATCAAATGAATGTATATTATTAGTAGAGTACAAATCTGAAATTGGATTTAGCCATCTATCGATGCATTTTGTAGAAACTTAAATTAATTACTATTACTTAAAACATCGATTAACTTTTCTTCAAAATTAAAACATTGTCAATTAGGTATAGGTATTTATCTCAGTGAAGGTATTTTAACGCCGCACTTCACTTGAGATAACTTAATTGCATCATAATACTTTTTAAATATAATATTAAAATATAAGCTGATGAGAATCGTTCATGTAAGCTATTTTTCACAAACCTATTATGTCAGTGCGAATAAGAGATCCTTTTGACTTTCAATAAATGTTCGCACTGTTGGGCATAATTTCTAAAAAGGAAACAAAAAGCAAATATTTGAATCATACGATGAGAGCTGAATGAGTACATATAAGACGTGAAAAGACTCATATGAAAGGAAACGGATGATTTCAAACAGTTTTATGTTTGTAGCCGAAACAGTCAGTTATATGTTCTACGAATCATTTGAACGAATTTTTATCTCAATGATGTTGAACGAGTCAGTGTACAGCACGTGTGTACACGATTAAAAAATGGTTCAAACGGCTCTGAGCACTATGGGACTTAACTACTGAGGTCATCAGTCCCCTAGAACTTAGAACCACTTAAACCTAACTAACCTAAAGACATCACACACATCCATGCCCGAGGCAGGATTCGAACCTGCGACCGTAGCGGTCGTGCTGTTCCAGACTGTAGCACCTAGAAACGCTCGGCCACCCCGGCCGGCTGTACACGATTAGTTTTAATACTAACTAACGGATTATTTTTAAGTCCTACTCATACAACTAGACTTAAATTCAGATTTCCTTACAGGCTATCATCTTTTAAACAGTAATATGTCCATAGAGTAGGAGTTGCCCAGAAGAAAAGATTTTAGGTTAAATTTAAAACTTGCTTTGCTGCCTGTCACAAATTTTTGTTATTTTGCGAAAGATTAAAAAATTTGATTGCTGCATATTGAAATCCTTTCTGAGCCGCTTAAAGCTTCAATATCGGATGATAAATGTATGTTATTGCTATTGTGTTATGGATCATCTACTCTATCTGAAAGGTGGCATACCGAACAAAATTGAAATCCTTGATTTGCTTCTAACACATCTTTATCCACACTGATACACTTATTTTTATACTTATCTTTTTGAAAATCACTCTAGAAACTTACTGCGGTAGGTAGCATGCTTCACGCTTTGTTAATGGATACCGCTAGCTCCATGCCGTGATCTGTCACTCTGAGACGTTTATCACAAAGACTTTGAAACATTCTATATATATATATATACTTAATCTGAAACAAAAAGATCACTTCTTCGTCTGTACATGTTCATATAGGGGAAAGAAGGGAAAGGGGGCCAGGTTGGTAAAAGTGGCCACTGCTTATTTGATGTTTTCACCAGTGCTGCTTCCTACCGACAAGTGGGCAAACTAGCTGTATTCGACTCCATTAGTGTTGTCAGTGTTGTTGACAAAAAGGAAGCTTTTTCGGTTATTTTTCTGTGAAACCATTTAGATTTTTCGATCGTTTGATGTAAGGTAAGTCACTCATATTACTCTAATTGCTTCACCTTTATGTAGAGCAATAGGTTTTTGCGATATCAGGTTCACCGCTATGCCTTTCGGCTTACAAATATGTCACCGTCATTTCATTCGTTTCACGTGTGAGCCACTGATGCAGACATGGCGTTCAGTCGGGGAAACTGGCCACGCTACACGTCGGGAAAAGTGGCCAAGGCGGCCACTTTCTCCGGTAGAGGCCACTATTCTCGATAATTCATTTTCAGTCTGTTTTCCCCAATGAGAATTACCTAATTCCATATTTTATGCAAAGTATAACAATTGAAATGAATAAAGTTAGAAATCGTTTTACACAAAAAACTAATATCCGTTATACTGATCTTCTGCAAGGGTTTACAAGAGCTTCAAGATATTAAGAAAATACATCCAGAATACAGAGCAACAAACGTGGGACCCTGTTGCGATGCAAAAGGTGAAAGCAGTAAAGAATGATAACGCATCTTTTTCAGCAGCAGCAAAACAAATCAATATTGCAGGTAATACGCTAAAACGAAGAGTTACAGGGAAAAACAGAGGTGCAGTTGGGATTAAAAAGGTTATGGACATGTTAAATGCAGTGTTAAGTGAAGTACAAGAGCAAGAAATTCTTAATTACATTTTTGAAATTAAGAAGTAATTTTATGGAATTACAGTGAATGATCTGCGGCAATTAGCGTTCCAGTTGGCAGAACACAACAAAATACCACATCGTTTCAACAAGAGGTCTGAAATGGCAGGGAAAGATTTGGTGGATAATATTTCGGGGCTGTAAACGCTGAGTTCATGAACTGTGCGCTGGATGTGATGGGGACGATGACAACTTCACGAGCAAATTTTATACGTGACTTAATATTGTTTCTTAGCGGATAAATTGTGAATCAATTAGACGGCAGTAGTTACTCATAATTAATCATTTATTTCTCTATTTATAACATTACGAATTGTTGACCTTTATGTGCCAACGATGTATTGCAACACGTTCTTTCTGATTTGTATTATTGTTCACCTAATGATAATCAGTGGTGAAATAAAAACTATAAACATGCCTATTTTTTAAAATTAAACAATCTATTTAGGAATGGTGGCAAAGGTCTGGTCACTTTACACCATTAAGTCGGGAAGAGTGGCCACTATGTAGATTCATTTGTTTCCAAGACTAGCAATTATATGAAGAGCAAAAATAGCTGAAACCTAGCAATTTGACATGTACAGTAACATGTCCCTTCCAGTTCAAGTTTTCATTAATATATACAACCAAAAATTTGGAGCATTCTACTGTGTTTACTGACTGTTGTTCAGGTGTTAAATCAATTTCTAGTATGACTATTTGCTGTACAGAACTCAATATAGTGTGATTTCTCAAAATTTAGGGAGTGCCCAATTTCGGAGATCCACTTCTTACTTATTTCAAAAACATTTTTAATCGTTTCTTCTTTTACTTTTTCTTAATGGAATTCATTATAACACTCGTATCGTCTGTCTAAGCGACACTTTTCCTTGATAAATGTTAAAAGTATAAGCAATAGGAGTGGACTCAAAACTGAAACCTATTGGACTCCCTTCGTGATTTCTACTCTTTCAATCAAATTTTCTCTCCTTACAACATTTTCTGAATTGATCAGCATAACTTTTTACATTCTGTTTGTTAAAAATGTTCCAAACCAGAAGTTTGCAAAGCAATCAGTTCCATAAAACTAAAGTTTTTCTGAGAGTATAATGTGATCTACGAGACGAAACGCTTTAGAAATATCACCAGCAATACCTAGTGGCGATGTTTTATTACTTCGGTCTCGTAATATTTGATGAGTGAATGGATAAATAAGATTTTCAGTCGAGCAGTCCTTCTGCAATACGACCTGTGATATACTAAATAAATTATTTTTTCTTACATATATCACCAAGAACATTAAGCATTGAGTCAGAACAACTCTGAATTGTATCTGAAATTTCGTCCTGATTTTATGGGCTTTGGTTTACTGGAACTTTTATAATTCTGCTAATTTCCGTGACGGATGTTGGTGTTACTTCCAGCTACTTAAATTTTTGTGGAATGGCGTTTTTAATACATTCTGTTGCTTCTTCAACTGAAGCATTTAATCATATTTTTGCTGTTACATTTGCAGAGTGATAGCGAAAAATACTCGCAATTTGTGTATTATCAGTCACAACATTGCCATTGTGATGATATCTTGTGCACTGGCTGTTTGTCCTGCCTCCCGTTTCACAATATCACGTATAATTTTAATTTTATTGGCTGTATTGTGTTATTAATTTCTCTCCTGTCGTGAATATTTCTAGACTTTTAATGACTTACCTTAAAATATCACAGTATTCTTTGTAGAGTGCAAGTAATGTCGGATCTGGATTTGTTATGCTACATCAGAAGCAACTTTCATTATGTCAAAATTTAGGCTATATAATCAAGCCTCTCATCAGAAGCAATCGGTTAGATGTAGATCAAGTACCGACAGTCATTCTTATATTGAGAGAAAGAGCGGAAAACCCAACAGACTTTTATCACCATAGCGCCACAGAAAATTTTTCTGACTTACTTTTCGCTTGCAGAAAGCTCGCTTTTTATATTGTGCTGTATACAGGGAGGTCCATAGGTGCGGAACCACCCTTCTAAAACAAAAACAGGAGGACAAACAATGTTAAAGCGAGTTAGTATGAGATGGAAGAGGGGGAAACCTGTCAAACAGTTACCAACAAAGCGGCCATTTTGGAAGCGGCCATCTTCGATGGAGCCCGTAATTTTGAAACGCAAACTTAGTCACATGACACATCAGACACATAGAAAATTACACGAGAAAAACAGCGATGTCTTTCATTTGAGCATAGCTTTATTCATCCTTAGTTATGTCTCATTTTGTACAGAAACACTTAAATGTTGATGATAATATGCAAAGACTACAGGATGTACGCGATGTGTTATCCAACTGGTTGTAAGGTGGTTGTTATCCGCTTCAACCGTTCCTCGTGGGCGTTAACCAACACATACGAACACAAGCATCAACAACCCACTGTATCATTGCTGATGGACCACTGACACCAGTTTCCTACGAGGTGCGATGAGCACTGCACTCTCGATTATCACTGGCGGCTTCAGAATAGCGTTTGATGTTGCCTTATTTTGTAATGAAACTGGTGAGTGGTACATTCTCGTTGTTTAGTAGGGAAAACGATGTATTTATTTAACTGACATAACGATCCAAGAAGACACCACGTATTATAGCATTCTTTGTCACCTGTAACAATAATACTATTATTACGAACACAATATTGCCGTATGTATTAATATAAAAGGCGAAGGGCTTTGCCGCAGTGGTAACACCGGTTCCCGTTTTATCACCCAAGTTAAGCGCTTTTGGGCTTGGCTAGTACTTGGATGGGTCACCGTCCCGGTCTGCCGAGCCCTGTTGGCAAGCTGGGTGCACTCAGCCTTTTTGAGGCCAGTCGAGATATCATTTGATTGAGAAGTAGCGGCTCTGGTCACGAAAACTGACAACGGCGGGGAGAGTGGTGTCCTGGCCACATGCCTCTCCATATCCGCATCCAGCGACGCCTGTCGGCAGAGGATGACACGGCGGTTGGTCGGTACGGTTGGGCCTTACAAGGTTTCATCAGATGGAGTTTACTTTTTGGTTTAGCGTACTATATAAACTATTTTCACTCAGACGATGTCATTTGAAAATGGTCGTGAATACACTCTAAGGAAAGAGAAAGGCGATGCATCACGAAGGAATGATCCGAATGGGACGGAAAATGGCAGATGTTATGTACATGTATAGACAAACAAATGATTACAGTTTAAAAAAAATTAGATTTATTTAAGAGGAAAAAGCTTCATAAAGTGAGCAAGTCAATAACGCGGTGGCCCACCTCCGGCCCTTACGCAAGCAGTTATTCGGCTTGGCATTGATCGATAGAGTTGTTGGATGTTCTCCTGAGGGATATCTTACCAAATTATGTCAAAGTGGCGCGTTAGATCGTCAGAATCCCGAGCTGATGCGAGGGCGCTATGCATAATGCTCCAAACGTTCTCAACTGGGGAGAGATCCAGCGACCTTGCTGGCGTGATAGTCTCTGGCAAGCACGAAGACAAGCAGTAGAAATTCTTGCCGTGTGCCTGCTGGCTGATGTGTCCTAGTTATCTCAGTAGAGTCTTCTACCATAGGGATCAAGGGAGAGGTGGTTGTTTAGTGGCCGGTATCCTCTTTCTACAACACAACTGCACACATGTATTATCAGGGTTCTATATTTACAAGAACAGGAAGCTACTTATCTTTAACAGAATCCATGTGTCGTGGTACAAGCTCCTACGTAATAGTCCACGTAGCCTCACTGCTAGTGTAGTAGAAGTCTCGCTTTAACCACTGCTCTGGTCGCAATGTTCTGACAGACACCATCTAGCATACTGACTGAGCTAATGACTAACCTAGTGCGCCAGTGACTGACTCTGAGTCTGAGCCCTCATTGTTACTACTTGTGTACCGACTGGTGTGGGGGCGACAGCTTATGCCAGCACACTGGTGGCATTAAGTTGCTGAAATATAAGCCCGGGAATGCTTGCTATGAAAGGCAACAAACTGGGGCGCAGAATATCTTCGACGTACCGCTGATTTGTAACAGAGCAGCGGATGACAACCAGAGGTGTTCTCCTATGAAAAAAAAATGGCACCCCAGACCACCAATTCTGGTTGTCGGGCCGTATGGCGGGCAACAGTCAGGTTGGTATCCAACCTCTGTCCGGGGCGGTCTCCCGACACGTCTTCGGCCTGGAATATCATTGACTGGAGTAGAATTATCTTCAGGGATAAGTCCCGCTTCGAAATGAGGCCCTATTACCAGCGAAGTCGTATCTGGAGACGCCCCCGCCAGCGGTGCGATACCAGGCTGACTGTCGCCCCCATACGGTCCAACAACCAGGAATTATGGTCTGAGATACCATTTCATTTCACAGTAGGTCCACTTTGGTTTTCATCTGCGTCACCCTTAGAGCACAGCGATAATACTGTTCGCCCCGTTTTGTCGACCTTCACGACAAACCATCCTGAGCTTACCTTTCAGCGAGATAATAGTCGCCCGCACACGACGACAGTTTCTACTGCTTGTCTTTGTACTTCCCAAACCCTACCTTGGACAGCACTGTCCACGAGCCTTTTCCGAACTGAGAACATTAGGAGTAGTTTGGGCAGTGTCCAACCAGCTCGAGATTCTGGAGATCTAACCCGCCATTTGGACAGAATGTGACGTAATATCCTTCAGGAGGACATTCACCAACTCTAGCAATCACTGCCAAACCGAATAACTGCTTGCACAAAGGCCGGAGGTGGACCACTGCAATGTTGACTAGCTCGATTTGTGAAGCTCTTTCTCTTGAGTAAATCGTCCAATTTTTCTGAAATTATTGTCATCTGTTTTTCTGCACATGTGCATCATATCTACCGATTTCCGTTACGTTCTGATAATTTCTCCGTGGTAAGACGATTTTCTTTGTCTTAGAGAGTATTTTGTGTACCTATGTACATTGGTTATTATTATTATTACGATTATTATTATTACTTTAAACATAGCTGCGCTACAGCAACGGTTCCACGTAAATCAGACTAAGAACAGCCGACCAGTTGCAAAGGATAAAGTAATCTTTACCTAGGTTTCAATAGATATAAATCTATCTTCTTCAGAAGACGGCAGTATTATAACATGAAGTGATATGTCCTTATCGTTTAGGCAAACATCCGCATAGTTACATTAATCATATAAAATATAGCCCTGAAAACAGGGTTTGTCAAACAAATAAAATAGGTACATAGAAGTTGCAGAGCGCCTAAGCTTAGGCGCTCTGCAACTTCTATGTACCTATTTTATTTGTTTTCAAACCCTGTTTTCAGGGCTATATTTTATATGATTAATGTAACTATGCGGATGTTTGCCTAAACGATAAGGAGATATCACTTCATGTTATAATACTGCCGTCTTCTGAAGAAGATAGATTTATATCTATTGAAACCTAGGTAAAGATTACTTTATCCTTTGCAACTGGTCGGCTGTTCTTAGTCTGATTATTATTATTAGTTTAGATGCTCATGACTGAAACAATTTGAAATACTAAACTGAAAATGAGTTGTAAGTAAAATATGTACACATGATTGTAAGTTGCTTTTGTTTGCGATGTGGCCAGTATCTACACACATCAAAAAAGTTTTGCGTCTTCCCGGTTCCCAGAACTCCTGGAGAGAGACGTTGACCTTGGATATAGTATCACAGACACAGTCCCTCTGACTATTCAGATATGTCACTAAACCCGCGCAAAGATGTGAACAACCATGCATGAGCAGCGCCTATTAGACGGAAGGGGTCCGACAGCCGACAGTTCTAGTCATCCACCAGGAAGGAGGTACACGGCTCGTGTTGTCTGTAGTTCAACCACGCCTAGACGGTCAATACCGCGGTTCGATTGCGTCCGCATTGTTACTTTGTGCCAGGAAGGGCTCTCAACAAGGGAAATGTCCAGGCGTCTCGAGGCGAACCAAAGCGATGTTGTTCGGATGTGGAGGAGATACAGAGAGACAGGAACTGTCGATGACATGCCTCGCTCAGGCCGCCCAAGGGCTACTACTGCAGTGGATGACCGCCACCTACGGATTATGGCTCGGAGGAACCTTGACAGGAACGCCAGCGTGTTGAATAACGCTTTTCGTGCAGCCACAGGACGTCGTGTTACGACTCACTGTGCGCAATAGGCTACACGATGCGCAACTTCATTCCCGACGTCCATGGCTAGGTCCATCTTTGCAACCACGACACCATGCAGCGGGGTAAAGATGGGCCCCACAACATGCCGAATGGACCGCTCAGGATTGGCATCACGTTCTATTCACCGATGAGTGTCGCATATGCCTTCAACCAGACAATTGTCGGAGACGTGTTTGAAGCAACTCGGTCAGATCTCTTAGACACACTGTCCAGCGAGTGCAGCAAGGTGAAAGTTCCCTGCTGTTTTGGGGTGGCATTATGTAAGGCCGAAGTACGCCGCTGGTGGTCATGGAAGGCGCCGTAACGGCTGTATGATACGTGAATGCCATACTCCGACCGATAGTGCAACCAAATCGGCAGCATATTGGCGAGGCATTTGTCTTCATGGACGACAATTCGAGTCCCCATCGTGCACATCTTGTAAATGACTTCCTTCAGGATAACGACATCGTCCAACTAGTGGTCAGTATGTTCTTCAGACATGAACCCTATCGAACATGCCTGGGATAGAATGAAAAGGGCTGTTTATGGATGACGTGCCCCACCAACCCCTCCGAGCTATCTACGCCGAATCACCGTTCAGTAGCGGGACAAACTGGACCAACAGTGCCTTGATAAACTTGTGGATAGTATTCCACGACGAATGCAGGCATGCATCAATGCAAGAGGACGTGCTACTGGGTATTAGAAGTAGCGGTGTGTACAGCAATCTGGACTACCACCTCTGGCTGTATCGTGGTACAACACGCAGTGTGTGGTTTTCACGATCAACAAAAAGGTCGGAAATGATGATTATGTTGATCTGTATTCCAATTTTCTGTATAGGTTCGGGAACTCTCTGAACCGAAGTGATACAAAACGTTTTTTGATGTGTGTATGAAATGTATTATCTTTACAGTTGCACTCGTGCAGGAGGAAATGAATCCCATCAGACTGATTTCTGAAGTAGTTCGTGTAGATGATGACGGTGTGTGGTGTTATGTTTTGAAACATTTGGGAAGACTGCTAATAAGATGAAGAAAATGCAGCATTTCATTTAATAACACGTTAGAAAACTGAAACCTTGAAATATATTATGGAAATAGGATCACAGCACTGGAAATACTGTGCCAAGAACAACGAACTCGAATAATGAATGAACAACAGACGGTAGATAAGTAGAACAAAAACCATTTGTTTCAACATTAACTTGAAAACATTACTCAAACGTCTAATTTTGTGTTTTGTATTTATTTTCTAAGGAGGTGACGCAGCTAGTGAGACTTTCTAAATGTATATTATTTTCATTGTTTAGAATATTTCAGCATAATATTCATAAGAGATAGGTTAGAACCTGTTGCCGTTTTCGATCGTTCAGCCTTCGGTAGATTACGACAGGAACAGTTTCTCGGTACATCGCGAGAAGTTTCGCCAACACACAGAAGATAAGGGTGGTCTGACCCAGTGGTGTTGGTTGAAATCCTCTGCTATTACGTGATTCGTCCTCTCTCCTGTTATCAGGGCGTTCTCAAAGCATAACACTTATGTAAACGCTATCAACTCTCGGTTCACCTGTGTGAAGAAAACATCAGTCATGCCTCGATAAAGAATAAAGCTATGCTGCAATGAATGGTATCATTGGTTTTCTCGTGTAATTCTCAATCGCTCTGATAACCCCCTTTTGATTTGAAAATGAGGAATTGCATCTTCCGTATATCCACCAGTCTTCGTTTCACAAAAAAAAAAAAAAAAAAAAAAGTTGAAATGTGTGTGAAATCTTACGGGACGTAACTGCTGGGGTCATCAGTCCCTAAGCTTACACACTACTTAACCTAAATTTTCCTAAGGACAAACACACACACACCCATGCCAAAGGGAGGACTCGAACCTCCGCTGGGACCAGCCGCACAGTCCACGACTGCAGCGCCTAAGACCGCTCGGCTAATCCCGTGCGGCTTCGTTTCAGAAGGGTGGATTCGCACCTACGGATCACGTTGTATAACGCAATTCATGGCGTATTAAATGATACTGAGCGAGAGAAATAATTTTATAACGACTCTGCGATCGATTTTGCTAAGATATTTCAGGCAAGCAACGAAACAAAACACCGAAAAATTATCTATAATTGAGGCATGAAGTATTTCCGTTGAAGTCATTCTTCGTTGTGTGTACTCTGTGAAAAATAACGATTACCCGCTATGTAATTCGTGATGTGTAGGACTTGGGGCTATCACCACAATAATAGAAATGGCGCTGACAATAGAATCACGAATCTCGACTAAACTTCGGAGTGACGTGTCAAATAGGGGTTGAGCTACCAGCAGCACAACCGACAATAGCGGACTTTTAAGCAGTTAGCATCGCGGATATACTTTACATGTAAGTGTTTAGCGCGTCAGTGACACAGAATCCACAAGAAAGTTGACGGGAAAGTTTAGCGCGCTGCGACACTAGAAAGAATCATTGTGTTTCTACGCTGGCGTCTCGCAGCTTGGCGGCGTAAGACAGCAAGAAAGCCGTAGAGGACACGCCGGATGCGTTCGATTGCCTTTATTGTGATGGCCAGAAGCCAGTGAGTCAGCAGCGCACGCTGCCAGCGCTTCTTGCGAACTCGGCGCTTGCCACTCAGGCCACCGCGCATTATCCGCCCACTCCGTAGTGATTTAAGAGTTGCAGGAATACTTCAGCTGTGATACTACATGTTTAACGTATTATTCGGCAAGATCAACTGTGGATCTGTCCAAAGCGGCCATTTTGCAGTGTTTATACACAAGAAAGAGACGGATAAATCCAGGTGAGGATACAAGGTTCGCTCCGAGGGGTAGGAGGCAGCCTATAAAATGGGACTTTAATTCCTTAGTCAGGCTGTTCCAGCCGTCCGCTGTGATCGAGCGGTTCTAGGCGCTTCAGTCCGGAACCACGCGGCTGTTACGGTCGCAGGTTCGAATCCTGCCTCGGGCATGGATGTGTGTGATGTCCTAAGGTTAGTTAGGTTTAAGTAGTCCTAAGTCTAGGGGACTGATGACCTCAGATGTTAAGTCCCATAGTGATCAGAGCCATTTGAACAGAAAATTGCAGCTCTAATTACTTACGTACTCGCCGATGGTGTGTAGGTGTTCGAAGTTCATTGACATCCGATCGCGTCTTCAAGTGTTTCACCTTTTTTGTCAAGCAGCGTAAATAAAACGTTTTCATCTAATCATACCCATTTGTTTACTTCCGTGATTAGTACAGTACTTTTGATTTTTGCGGTTATGACCCTTCTCCCCACTTTTGTATACGCTCGTGGATAAATCGCAAAAATCTGAATGTTGTCGATTCAGCTAAATGTCTGGGCTCTACGATTAAGAACAACTTAACACTGGATCCGTCACTTTACAAAGATGTTGTGGCGAGTGCACACCAAAGACTACGTTTTATTGGCAGAACACGTACAAGGCGCAACAAATCTACTAAAGAGACTGCCCATACCAGATTTCTTTATCCTCTTCTGAAATACTGCTGCACTGTATGAGGTACTTATCACATAGGACAGACAGAGGACATCGACAAAGTTCTAAAAGGGGCAGCTCGTTTTGCATCATCACGACATAAGGTATAAAGGAACTTAATAATTTTTTCTTATTGATAAATGTATAGACAATTATTCGACTATCACACCAAAGATCCACTTGAAAAGTATTTAATACTGACTGACAAAATAAACTTTACACTCTTCTTTTATTAGCTTTAGTATTAGTTACCTTTCGTTGTTCTCATGCCATGGATCCCAGCTCCTGTAACTCTGGAAGATTATTATTATTATTTTAATTTTTTATGGAGAATTTAGACGGGGGCGAAGATCTTCACGATGGCGCTGCTCAACAATAGACGTACGTGAATGGGTTCATATCTTTCCCTTCGTGGACGGCACTGTCAATTTCAATATTTAGGTCATATTTGCCGCGACATTCAGAACCTGCAGCCTTCCTTTTCATTTAATTACGAAGTCCGATTATTTTCTTTTCTTAGGTGAATAAATACATTTTTCCACAATTCTTTTTACCCAGGTCACGGGGAATGATAGGACTTAGAACGTACGTGGCTCTATCCCGAGCGTACATTCGCATACAACTGAGTGTGTACCGACGTAATTATACTTATAACCTATTTCCCTTACAGTATTAATTCTTATTTTGAACCACTCACTCGCAAATGTACATACCCTCTTATTTTGTGTAGTCAACCGGGTGTGTTCCTTAATAATATTAGGCCTACTATTAATATTCAGTGGCTTAGTTTTCACAATTGACCTTTACCTGTGTCGCAACAGCGCTTCACGTGAAATATTTATTATGCGACTATCATACTAACTCTCATTTCAAAATTACCACACCTGCTGACTAGGTTTCTAACAATTTTGACAGGGCGGTTACAATGGTGACCGAGTGCCATGACCTTTGTTTCAGAAAAAAATTAGTGCAAATTTTAAGTTGAAATGTTTAAGTAATTTTTTCCACCCATTATTGACTATAACCAATTGTTTTTATTATATGTTACACCAACTGCGTACCAGACAAGATAATTATTACCGAAACCAGGCCTTAAAATTGACAAATATGAGGTAGCACTCATTTTTTTAAAATTTCTTTTTCAGTTAGTTTTGTAGATTTTTTTGTAAATATATTATACGTGAATGTATCCCAAGATGGCGGATCATTTTCATTGCTTGCGCGCGTAGAAGTCACTTATCAGTCTTCTGTTTCACCAGAGGCAAATTTTACTACACTGAATTTCACGAACGAGCGCGACTTCATCTGTGATTTGTTTGCGAGCCGCAATAGTAGTGAAGTTCGGTTGCACGCTGATTTATGGATATATACAGCTATGTTGAAATTAAGATCACAAACCAAAACGATGGATAATTCATCCGATGAGCAATCAGTTGCTCAGCCTATGCCTAACACATAAGTAGAAAACATTGCAGATATTGCTAACTCAGTCGCAGCGACAGACGATAAGATGTCAACTTCGGAAACTGTTCCAGATTCCGCAAATGTACAAGTTCCAGTAGAGCCAGACATTAGCAGATGTTTAGAGTAATGCAGGCAGATTTAATGTCATAGTTTGTAACTGAGATAACAGCCCAAATTAATACACAGATATGGAATGTAACTGCCCAAATGAATACACAGATAGGAAGTAAGTGTCACATCACAGATAAGCAATGTCACTACACAGGTAGACAATGGCACTACACAGATAGGGAATGTAACCACTCAAATGAACAAGCTAGATAGTGATGTAAAAAACCTTACTGAAATGCGCAATAACCTGACAACACAACTAAAAAGAGAGGTAGTGGATCAGGTAATAGAAGTGGTACGAGAAGATTTAAATTCCATGAATCAGGATATTGGTAATTTGGAAACCACAGTTAAGGATATGCCAGATCAGATACGTAAGTTAACTGAAACTTTCAACGCTATGAGTGTACAGCAAACCGAGCTCAATACATAAATTCAGGAAGTTGTAAATCAAGTTGAGGACATGACAAAACAGCAAAAACAACAGTTTGAGGACTTTCTAGAAGAAAAAGACACACACATGCACGGTATTCAAGAAACAGAGTTACAAAAAGCAATAAGTAACACAATGGAGCAAGTATACACTACACAAAACACATCTGTAGTTAAACTGCAAACTTACATCGGCCAGATACAGAAAACTTTGACACAGGACTTACCGTGATGGCAAAATCAAATAGTCGAGCAACTTAACAGGAGACTTAGTACAATGAAAGAACGACACCAAGACGAAGGGAAGAAGAGCGTGACTACATACCCACAGGTAAGAGCGATACTGCAACTAGTGACGATCCTACCCAGAATTTACATTTGTGTTCACCAAATTATGAGGCGTACGGCAACCAACGACACCGTGATGAAAGAAAGAAACAGCAGATAGCTGAACCCACTTGTCATCAATTTTGTTAGAAGAGAGTCTTATAAAACATCAGCAATTTCAAGTGTTTAGCCCTGAAAAGATGTCCGTGCATACGGTAACTATTATAAAGTGATTCAAAAATGTATTGCCTAAAACGTGGTCGGAACAGCAAAAGATACAATATATTACGGGATACACCCAAGGCGAAGGAGCGTTGTGGGCGATGGAAATGTCAGAAACTTGTCAGACATTACAACAGTTTGAAAACGCGTTTCTTTCAAAGTACTGGTCACAGGGCGTTCAAGAGAGATTAAGAGAAGCTCTATTCAACCCTGAACAATATAATACAAATTTTGGATCACTGCGAAAGTATTTTGAGGATTATTTAAATAAGACGAAGTTCTGGGACGAGCCAGTAACACATACTAACGTCCAACGCATTGTGGAAGCTAAACTACCGTTGAATATTGGGAAAAGCTAGTACAAGTACCCGAAAGCAATTTGGTATATTTTCTATCTGTCTTGGACTCTATTGACTCAATTAATGAAGATGCAAGACAGAGCCACACCTACGAAAATAATTTCCGTAGCAGTGGTGGCAACCAGCCTCCAGTGTAGCGTGCGCGGCTGAGTCACGATCGGATTTTGTCAATCTCGCCACAACAGCGCATATGCCAGGCCCGAGTTCGGGAGGCAATTTTAGTAAATAATGTAACCAAAATTTTAACCCACCATATAAAAGGTAAAGAAAAAATGGTGACAGAAACTACTCTGGCTACTCCGGTAACCGGGAACAAAATTGGAAAAGAAATGATAACGGGAATCAGTGGGGTAACGCTTACAGTAATTTTCAGCCTCAATTTAGCAACAACAACACGGCTGACCCACGAAATGTGCAGTGGCAGTATCCGATTACTAATCAACCCTATCACTCACAAGCGCAAAGTAACATTACGCCCATAAACTCAGGGCGGAATCGTGATCGGAATGCGCAACAGAGGAACAATACGTCGGAAGTGAATATTATAGAAGTGACAATCGAAACACCTACAAACAGTAATAATGGGGCGTTAAACTAAACTGGTTTCATTATGCTCCCCAATGTTGGCCATGGATAGCCGTGGGGGCAATATGTGTTACCACGGTAGTAATTTGCTATTATAGAGTAAGCTCAACTCCTAAAGAAACACTTTGACAAAACATCTACATGGTGTTACCAGATTTGTGACTGGAGAAAAAGTATCACTTAGACCCATGTGAAATCTTCTCTGTTAGCCACGAAAAACGCTAAGTGGCAAATAAGGTATACTGGTCCTTACATCATCGTACATATCCCGCATGACGGATGTTATTTACTTGCGTATCCTCACAATGGTAAAATCAAAGAACTCTATGCACACAGAGACTTGAGGAAATTCTACCATGTTTAAGTATCACACTTCACATCTGTCTATGCATACGATTGAAATAAGTAACCACATTTTATGTAAGTGCGTATGGAGTGAACTAGTGATTAGCCATTGATCGAGACACCAACCAGACAGGACGAAAAAATGTAACTACAGAAACGCACATAACCTTTACCCGCGAAACAGTTCTTGATAAATACGCATTAATTTTCCTCAAGGCTAGTTTGCAGGTGACATGCTGTAAAAAAAAAAAGTATAATAATGCAGTTCATTTAGCGATGTAATTTTAAGGTGAGCATCTAAACAAAACAAACCAAATTTCACATATTGTACTTTACAAATAAAATTTTGATCCACAGATGATGACACAAAGGTGTCGAAACATGTCTGGGCAAATACAAAATAAACAAATTGTATTTGCATAAGGCTGATTTCAAAACAACCAATTTTAAATCGCAGACACGGAAGAACATCAAGAGGAGCTTCAGACCATAGTAAAATGAGTATCGTTATTATGTCGACGGAGATGGATTGTCGGAGGAGTAATCATTCGATCAGTATTACAAGCCAAAGGGTGATTTTACGTTCTTTATTTGCTATGAGACAATCGGTGTTGTTGTTGAGACAGGTGTGTGCCTCGGACGGGCCTTCGGAAGACGCTCCGAACTGTATGGGACCTGGAAAAACCTAAGGAGGTTGGGGGCTTTCTCCACAGCTCCGAACATAGCGTAGCACTTCGGAATGAGTTCGTTGCACATGGCGTTTGAGTGCTTTCCGTGCTTTCTAGTTAGTTTGCCGAATATGACCACCAGTGTGGTGCTGAAACAATGAGAATGCTCGTCGCTGATGGACAAGATGGGTATGATCCAGTGACAGCGCTGCTTGGTTAAGAAGCCCGACTGTTTAACAAAGTTCTGGAGTTACTTTGAATTTGTGAAACCTCAAGTCGGTCGCGGATCATAGTGTGAGAAGGAGAGAAGATCCAGCGGGAACTGGTTACGTAGTATTATCGACAGTTCGAAAAGTTATTATTTTAGATAAGGTGCGTGTGGAGTTATGGCAGCTTCTTTGGTGTGATGTCTCCTGGCTGTGTTGACTCTGAAAGTCGCGGGCCAAGCTGTTCGATGGGAATTTTTTTATTAGACCTGGGAGCTAATAGGTATGTGAGGGTCGAAGAATCAGATTTGGAGAGGTTTATTCTTGTGGGAATAAACCTTATTTTTCTCCAAAGGAACTGGAATCCTAGAGTTTTGTGTGACTTTCTTACCTGCAAGTGTCTGAAGTGCTGTCTTCCTCGCAGATTAAAACTGTGTGCCGTATCGAGACACGAACACGGAACCTTAACTTTGGGGGGAAATCCGTTTGCCGACTGAGCTATTCGTACACTACTACCTATCGGCTTTCGCAGGTTTACTTCTTGCATGTCTTGCGGTATTTGCACTCCTAGAAGAAAAGATATTGCGGAGAAACGGTTTAGCCACAGCGTAGGGGATTGTTTTGAGAATTTATCTATCACTCTGTAGCGGAGTTTGTACTGTTTTGGAACTTAATAGCAGGTTCAAACTTTCTGCCGGGAATGCCAGTCCGGCAAGATATACAGGAGAAGTCTTATGAAATTTGGATGATAGGAGAAAGATACTGGTGGAAGTAAAGATGTGAGGGAGAGCAGTGAGTAGTGCCTGTCTAGCTCAGTCGGTAAGAGCAGTGCCAAAGAAGGTCCCAGGTTCGAGTCCCGACCAACACAGGTTTAATCTGCCTGGGAGGTTCAAAAGAGGCTGAAAGATTGATTCATTTATCAAAGATCAAGCAATATAAACATTGAAGAACAGGCGTAATTGCTAGATAACGAAAACACGCATGGAATTCTGAGTGAAGAAGTGCAAAAAGTAATGAACTAGTTGAAAAATATCACAGCATGTGTAATTGACGAAATGCCAGTAGAAGTATTCAACAGCTTGGGAGACAGAGATAGAAGAGAGATAATGCACCTTTGTATTGAGATATACGAAACAGGAGAATGGTCACAGGACGTCATCACAACAACAATGATACCAACTGAGAAGAGGAATACCAACATGTGTGAAAAACACAGAATTATCAGTTTAATTTCTCATTCAGTCAAAATATTATTGAGAGTCCTAAACGAAAGTTTATTGAAAGTTTGTCCTGCATATTGCACGGGAAGAGTTTGGATTTGGTCAACAGATGTAATTTTGCAGCTAATCAGCATAGGAGAAAGATATGTTGACAGAGGTGAAGAAATCTGTAGTGTATTTGTTGACTTAGAAAACATTCAGACTGTGTACATTCGAGAAAGGTGATGAGTATTTGGAAGAACAAAAGTTTATTGGAAGGAGAGGAGATTGGTACAAAATTTATGTCTGTAAAAGCAGATGAGACTATCAACAGCTACATCTACATCGATACTATGCAAACCACCTTACGGCACGTGCCGGAGTGTGGTCCATCATTTCGTTTCCTGTTCCACTCGTAAGTAGGAGGGGCAAACGAGTTTCTATATGCCTCCGTTTGAGTCCTAATTTCCCCGTATCTTATCTTCGTGGCCTTTAAGCGCAATGTTTGTTGGAAGCAACAGAATCGTTCTGCAGTCAGCTTCAAATGACGGTTCTCTAAATTTTCTTAATAGTATTCCTCGAAAAGAACGCCACCTTCCCCCCAAAGATTCCCATTTGAATTCCCAAAGCACCTCCATAACACTTGCGTGTTGTTCGACCCTACCAGGAACAAATCTAGCAGCACGCCTCTGAGTTGCTTCGACGTCTCTCTTCAATCCGATCTGGTACGGATCCCAAACACTCGAGTAGTTCTCAAGAATAGGTCGCACTAGCGTCCTATATACGGTATCCTTTATAGATAAACCTCACTTTCCTAGAAGTTTCGCAATAAACCAAAATCGACCATTCGCCTTTCCTACCACAATCCTCGCATGCTAGTTCCATTTTATATCGCTTTGCAACGTTACGCCCAGATATTTAAACGACATGACTGTCAAGCAGAACACTACTAATGGTATATCCGGACATCACGCGTTCGTTTTTTCCACTCATCCACATTAACTCGCATTTTTCTACATTTAGGGCTAGTTGCCATTCATCACAAGAACTAGAAATTTTGCCTAAGTTGTCTTGTATCTTCCTACAGTCATTCAGCTTCGACATCTTACCGCACACCGCAGCGTCATCAGCAAACAACCGCAGATTGCTGCCCACCCTGTCCGTCAAATCATTTATGTATATAGAGAATAGCAGTGGTCCTATCACACTTCCCTGGGGCACTCCTGACGATAACCTTGTCTCTGACGAACATTCACCGCCGTGGGCAACATACTGGATTTATAACTTAAGAAGTCTTCGAGCCACTCATATCTGTGAACCTATTCCATAAGCTCGTACCGTCATTAACAGATTGCAATAGGGCACCATGTCAAACCTTTCCAGAAATTTAAAAATATGGAATCAGCCTCCATAGTTCGCAGTGTATGATGTGAGAAAAGGGCAAGCTGAGTTTCGCGATGCTTTCTAAAACCATGCTGATTCGTGGCCGCAAGCTTCTCGGTCACAAAGTTTTTTATATATTCGAACTGAGAATACGTTCAGGGATTCTGCAGGAAACAGATGTCAGGAATATTGGTCTATAATTTTGTGGCTCCGTTCTTTTGCTCTTCTTATACACAGGAGTCACCTGCCGTTTTTTCCAGTCGCTTGGGATTTTGCTCTGGGCTAGAGATTCACCGTAAATGCAAGCTAGGTAAGAAGCCATCGCTGTAGAGTACTCTTTGAAAATCCGAACTGGGATTTGATTTGGACCTGGTGACTTATTTGTTTTCAGCTCCTTCAGTTCTTTCTCTACGCAATGGATGCTTATTACTATGTCGCCAATACGGGAGTCTGTTCGACGGTCAAATGGCGGTATGTTTGTCCGATTCTCCTGCTTGAACGATTTCTTCAACGTGAAATTAAAACTTTGGTATTAGTTTTGCTGTCTTCAGCTGCCACACCAGACTGGTCAACAAGTGACTGGATGGAAGCATTACACTCACTTAGCGAATTTACTTAGGACCAGAGTTTACTTGGATTTTCTGCCAGAGCTTTTGCTAAGGTATGACGGTGGTAAGAGTTGTATGCTTCGAGCGTAGATCTTTTCACTGACGCACGAATGTCTACTAACCTTTGCTTGTCGTCATTTGCGAGTTCTCTTTTGAACCGAGTGTGCAACACCGTCTCCTTCCTCGGCATTTTCCGAATCTCGTTATTAAACCATGGCAGATCTTTTCCGTCCTTACTAGGCACATCATTCTCCAGACCAAGATTTAAAATCTGCTTAAACTTTGCCCATAAAGCCGCTACTTTCATCTTACTGGAACTAAGTGATGTCAATTCACTTTCTAATTGAGATGCTAACAACTGTAAATCTCCTCTTTCTAGCAGATACAGTTCCTAGCCTTGTTAAATGATTTACTGACTTTCGTAGCATTAGCTGCCATAATGACGTCAAGATCGCTAATCCCAGTTCCAATACTGACGTTGTTTATACGATCCGGCCTATTCGTAGCTCGAGGCCTAAGATATTTCCGTTGCGTGTGAGCTGCAGTTCTAACTGCTCAAGATAGTTTTCAGAAAATGTGCCTAAGAGTACTTCCCATGGCTGTGTGTCTGTACTTCCTGCAATGCATCCATAGACATCTCAGTATATACTCGGTAGGTTAAAGTCGCCTCCAAACAGTAATGCATGGCCTGGTTACTTGCGCTCTACTGCCCAAAGACATTCTTTGCAAGACTCTAGAACTGTCACAGCAGAATCGGGTGGCCGATAAAAATCCAACAATTAGCTTGTTTTCACTTAGACCTGCTATACGCGACCAACTTCACTGTCAACTCAACTTCGAACTCAACAGAGAATATATTTTTGTCAACTGCAATGCCCCCGCCGGAAGTTCGAGTCCTCACTCGGGCATGGGTGTGTGTGTTGTTCTTAGCATAAGTTAGGTTAAGTAATGCGTAAGTCTAATAACCGATGACCTCGGCAGTGCCCCTCCTGTGGCCTCTAATCTGTCTTTCCGATATACGTTCCATGACTCGCTAAATATTTGAGAGTTTTCCATCTCGGGTTTGTCAGCTCTCGGTACAGAGAATAATTTGAGCACGAAAACTTACCTGAAGGCAATAAATTCGGGAACTTTTTTAGGAGTATTTCGACAATTTACTAATAAAATTTTGACACTTGAGGTGTCTTTACTCTGAATGCTGTCTGACTTCCCTTGCTGCGTATCGACTGGCGAGGGTTTAGCAGAGTATCTAAAACTACCGCCTAGCCTAAAAACACTCACGTGAAATTTACAGGTACTTGCTACCCCAGTAGCTGCTTCCTTTATGTAGTGCACATCTGACCTATCAAAGGAAGTCCTACAAATCCCCATCCGATCCAGAAATCTGCAGCCAAGACCGTCACAGAGTCGATGAAGCCATTAGTTAAGACCCTCCACTCGGCTCCAAACCAAAGGAACCCAATCAACTCTGAGAACAATGCTGTAAATTGCGAGCGGCCGCGCGGAGTGGCCGCGCGGTTTGATGTGCCATGTCACGGATTGCGCTGCCCCGCCCACCAGAGTTCGAGTCCTCCCTCGGACACGGGTGTTTGTGTTGTTCTTAGCATAAGTTAGGTTAAGTAGTGTGTAAGTCTAGGAACCGATGACCTCAGAAATTTGGTCCCTTAGGAATTCACACACACATTTGTACATTTGTAAGCTCTGCTTGCATTCCAGCCTTCACCACTTCCGCCAGCTGCCTGTATGAACTGAGGATGGGCTGAGAACTCATGCGATAGTCGTTGTTGATACCAATGTGAGCCACAGCTTCCAGACGACTGCACCCTGCACGCTCGATAGGCGCTGGGAAGGCAGCTCCAAATCTCGGATGAGGCCCCCCGGCAGATATACCGAGTGCACACGGACTTTCTTTCCAGCCAAGAACGCTATTTGCCTAAGGAGCTCCATAACGCACCTATCGCTGGATCTCCCAATAAGTACCGAGCGAGGTGGCACAGTGGTTAGCACACTGCACACGCATTCGGGAGGACGACGGTTCAAACCCGCGTCTGGCCATCCTGATTTAGGTTTTCCGTGATTTCCCTAAATCGCTTCAGACAAATGCCGGATTGGTTTCTTTCAAAGAGCACAGCCAACTTCCTTCCCCATCCTTCCCTTAATCGATGGGATTGCTGACCTCGCTGTTTGGTCCCCTCTCCATAATCAACGAACCACCCCAATAACTAGTAAACCGCTTCCCCCGTGTGCCTGCTCGGACCCTGCCAAAGTAGCGGCCACATGTCTACTCACAGGGTGAATGCACGAGGCCAGACGATCAGCACATTGGACCCCCGCCACTCTCTCTGCTGTGAGGACGAATCCACAGCGTCGGTTGCACTAGGAGGTGCCTCAGTAGCAGAGCCCGCGGGTGAAAGAAGCCGCACCTGAGGTCTCCCATGCGACACGCCAGATTCTCCTCCACCGCTACACCCCGAAGGTAGCAGCCTGAAGGAGACACACCGTAGCCAAAAGCGTATTCAGCTGTTCCCTTGCTGCGGCCAGCTCACCCTGCATCCACACGCAGCATCCACACATCTTACTCATCATAGCAAGTCTAACTGAAGAAGTAAACTATAAAAGCAGACAGAGTCCTAGACATGCAACTTGCTACCCTCCTGTTGTGACACTAATGGACGGGTACGCCGCAATGAGCTATGTAGCTGACTGTTCAGAAGAAATGAAATTGTGCTACAGATTGCCCGAATTTACACTTACAAAATGTGTTCTCACACCTCTTAAATGGAATAACACACGAAATTTAATTTACGCTACTGGCCATTAAAATTGCTACACCAAGAAGAAATGCAGATGATAAACGGGTATTCATTGGACAAATATATTATACTAGAACTGACATGTGATTACATTTTCACGCAATTTGGTTGCATAGATCCTGAGAAATCAGTACCCAGAACAACACCATCTGGCCGTAATAACGGCCTTGATACGTCTGGGCATTGAGTCAAACAGAGCTTGGATGGCGTGTACAAGTACAGCTGCCCATGCAGCTTAAACACGATACGACAGTTCATCAAGAGTAGTGACTGGCGTATTGTGACGGGCCAGTTGCTCGGCCACCATTGACCAGAGGTTGTCAGTTGGTGAGAGATCTGGAGAATGTGCGGGCCAGGGCAGCAGCCGAACATTTCCTCTATCCAGAAAGGCCCGTACAGGACCTGCAACATGCGGTCGTGCATTATCCTGCTGAAATGTAGGATTTCGCAGGGATCGAATGAAGGGTAGAGCCACGGGTCGTAACACATCTGAAATGCAACGTCCACTGTTCAAAGTGCCGTCAATGCGAACAAGAGGTGACCGAGACGTGTAACCAATGGCACCCCATACCATCACGTCGGGTGATACGCCAGTATGGCGATGAGGAATACACGCTTCCAATGTGCGTTCACCGCGATGTCGCCAAACACGGATGCGACCATCATGATGCTGTAAACAGAATCTGGATTCATCCGAAATAATGACGTTTTGCCATTCGTGCACCCAGGTTCGTCGTTGAGTACACCATCGCAGGCGCTGCTGTCTGTGGTGCCGCGTCAAGGGTAACTGCAGCCATGGTCTCCGAGCTGATAGTCCATGCTGCTGCAAACGTCGTCGAACTGTTCGTGCAGATGGTTGTTGTGTTGCAAACGTCCCCATCTGTTGACTCAGGGACCGAGACGTGGCTGCACGATCCGTTACAGCCATGTGGATAAGATGCCTGTCATCTCAACTGCTAGTGATACGAGGCCGTTGGGATCCAGCATGGCGTTCCGTATTAATCTCCTGAACCCACCGATTCCATATTCTGCTAATAGTCTTTGGATCTCGACCAACGCGAGCAGCAATGTCGCGATACGATAAACCGCAATCGCGATAGGCTACAATTCGACCTTTATCAAAGTCGGAAACGTGATGGTACGCATTTCTCTGCCTTACACGAGGCATCACAACAACGTTTCACCAGGCAACGCCGGTCAACTGCTGTTTGTGTATGAGAAATCGGTTGGAAACTTTCCTCATGTCAGCACGTTGTAGGTGTCGCCACCGGTGCCAACCTTGTGTGAATGCTCTGAAAAGCTAATCATTTGCATATCACAGCATCTTCTTCCTGTCGCGTCTGTAGCACGTCATGTTCGTGGTGTAGCAATTTTAATGGCCAGTAGTGCATTACGAGGAAAAGACAGGATAAGGTAAACACTTAACTTGCCGCTCTGTAGATCTGTATCAACCGAGGGCTGAAGCGTCACTGAATACGGCTTGGAGATGAAATGTCTGAGGGAATTTAGGCAAGTCCCGTGTCTTTTCCATTGATCTTTAAAAATACCTAGAGGAAATTATTGAGATATACTCAGCTATAAGAAGTGGAGTTTGTATTGAAAGGAAGAGAATAGCATATGTACGATTTGCGGGTGATATGGTGTTACTCGCAGGAAGTGAAAGTAGAGCAAACAAATTTTAAACGTACTTAATGAGGCCCATGAAGAATACGGTATGAAAATTAATAACTGATTAAGACAGTGTATAGTTGTTGGTAAAGAAAGTAAAATAGTTAATATTGAGATAGAGGAAATCAAAAGTAGACAATTGAAGGCTGTCAGATGCCTAGGAAGCATAATAATGGAAGGTTTCAGATGGTACCGGGATTTCAATGCTTGACTTGTGGTAGCTAAGAAAGCTTTCAGTAGAAAGAGGAACTTTTTATGTGGTAATGTAGATAAAGAGCTCAGGAAGAGACTAGCCAAGTGTTTGTCTATACTGTGGAACTCTATGGAACTGAAATATGTGCACTGAGACGAAAGGACGAAACGAGATTGTAAGTATTTGAGATGTTGTTGTGGAGGAAGATGGAAAGGTTTAATTGGGTAGAGACTATTTGATGGTGAATGCATTGGAAGGAATAGTGTGTGGAGGAGGATTGAGAGGAAGGAGAAGATACAAGACGGCGGATGACATTTAATGAAGTGGAAGCTACTCCGAAATGAATAGGGCAGCAGAATACAGAGGGCCATTGAGAGCAACCGGGCACAACACGTAATAATAATAATAATAATAATGATAATAATAATTTGATGTTTCCTGTTCAGTCGTTAGAGCTTGGAATTTCTCTGAGTGCAGTCAGATTGCCTCAGTAAATGGATCTATTCTTTCATAGGTGTAACAAACCCAACCTCGTCTCTTGGTTTGAAACGAGGCTGGAAGAACTTAGCAAAGATCCTCTTATATAACACAACAGAAATTTGATCAGTTTAAACTGATGAACAGTTCCTTCACCCACAAAGTGCAATTACGTCTCTTAGTGGGATCGCATGTGACGAAAACACGGAGTGCTTGTTCTAAGCGCAGCTAAGAGAGAAGAAGTGCATTAGTATTAGAAACATCTTGATAGTCGCTAAAAACTATTCAGGACGACGTCGGAAAACTTAAACATGAATAGACGAATTAGGATTACAACTGTGCTTCCTCTGAAGACGTTTTTAGTTTTCTATCCATTTCAATGTCGACAAAAGCGTGTGTCGGCTAGTAACAATCACACCGTTTCCTTTGTTAAATTATGAAGGTGTGAATCGAATAGCAAAGATTAAGATTTCCGGTGTGAAGAAACAGCACACCAGTTGCGTAGCAAAACAGTTTTTAATGCTGATAGTGTGCTATTTCTTCACATCGGCGTCCTTCAAAAACAATCGCTCAGAATGATGAACAAAAATCTAAATGACAAGATTGGTCTTTGCGGTGGGTGGAGGCGTGTGGGGGAAAACGTTGACGCACTCGGCGCTCGGCGCTGCCAACAGAAACTGCGATGTTTAGCTTCAGCACGCAGTTTTGACACTACCACTGCTAAGTCGCTGACGTTGGCAGAAATGAAAAAGCAAGAAAGTCGATATGAAGTGTTCTGGAAAAATCAGATATGTGTTGAAACCGAACGACGGACCCATCGGGCACCTTTTATTGTGCCACTTACATACAATTACCATTGCTAACGAAGTGGTTATCGCCAAGTGTGAATGTACATAGTTTTTCCTTCAGTTCTTGTTCTAAGGAGGATAGGCATGCTGCTAGCTTGTTGATGTACAGAATGTCTAATAATAAATCAATACTTAAATATACAGCTCTAAAACAGGCTGTAAATTTATAATGTGAAGCCGATGTTTTTATAGGCAGGTACGTAGATATTTTTTGTGTGGTGTCACCGCCAGACACCACACTTGCTAGGTGGTAGCCTTTAAATCGGCCGCGGTCCGTTAGTATACGTCGGACCCGCGTGTCGCCACTATCAGTGATTGCAGACCGAGCGCCGCCACACGGCAGGTCTAGAGAGACTTCCTAGCACTCGCCCCAGTTGTACAACCGACTTTGCTAGCGATGGTTCACTGACAAAATACGCTCTCATTTGCCGAGACGATAGTTAGCATAGCCTTCGGCTACGTCATTTGCTACGACCTAGCAAGGCGCCATTACCAGTTACTATTGATACTGTCAATAATGTACCGTCAAGAGCGACGTTCACCATTAATGGATTAAAGTTAAGTATTCCACCAGCTACGTCCGTTTTTTCTAAATTCTAATTTCCTTGTCCTGTTCCAGACCTCACGCCAGCCTGCGTGATCTAAAACGCGTGCCTTTCGGCTTCCTCTAGTAACATGGTGTTGGCTCTCCTGCCAACCACAACATTTTGCATCGATATATCGAATTATTGACAATTCTTTCGATATATGTATCAAGAGCAGATAATGGTATTTTTAAAATATTTGTATATCGAATTCCCGATACTTTTAAAAATATCAACAGTCCTAATTCCATGCACAGCAAATGGCTGTAATTTTTACGATGTGTTCCTAAGATCCTTATCTCAAACAATTTTCTTCATATCCTTATCCGTTTCCGAGATATAGAGGTTCAAAGTTGCCCTACTTGTAACCGTTAAATTCGTACGTAAAATCCGTTGTGAGGCGAAAAAGTAGTTTATAAAGTGGCGCAGCAAAGAGAAATATGTTTAAAAGCATCTCAGCTATCATCTGGGTTATTTCAATTTCACGTAAGTAAACTATCTAAATTTTACTGACGCCCTCTTATCACATGAGTTACATGATCTGCTGCGGCTGGGAAAAGAAGGGAAACAGCGGAAAAATGTGGGGTACCAGCTGCCTCATTCTACCTTCCTTAGCACCTTTGAAAATTTGCTCAATATTTTGGCATGCAAACATACTCGTACTTTTTTTATGCAGTGTGTGAAGACAGCGGCAATGGCAGAGAGACGTAAAAGTAATAAATATTGGAAGATAGGAGACATTGGTTGTGTTATAGAAAAAGCGAAGGAGCCAGTGGCAATGAGAGAGAGAGAGAGAGAGAGAGAGAGAGAGAGAGAGAGAGAGAGAGAGAGAGACAGTGACGGTGGAATTTAATGACAGTGACAGAACAGCGCAAGGGAAAGAGTGAAGGAGACAGTGTCTGAAGGGTGGGGGAGGGGGAGGGGGGAGGAATAAAGGCAGATAGAAAGTGGAAGTGGGTGAGAGACAGAGATAATGAGAGAGAGAGTATATGACAATGACAACGAGACAGAGAGATACAATGATAATGATAAGAGACAGCACCAGTAGGAAGGAAGGAATGAAGTATTAGCAGTAAGAGAGAGCAAGAGGGAGACAGAGACACTAAGAGGAGACAGTAGTAGTAGGACAGAACAAAGGGGACTGTGGCTGTGACACAGGAGACAATGACAGAGACACAAAGAGGTAATGGCAATGAGTGCGGCTGAATGAACGAGTGAGAAAGGGCAATCCTGAGGGAATTGGTATGAGCTAATTACAGCCATGGACTTGTGGGTGTAAGTGAGTTACAGTTAAGGAAGCTTATGGGACTTCGAGGTAAGCTACACATTAAAAAAAGAGCAAGTGTGTTCGCACGCCAAAACTTTGAGAAAATTTTTAAATGTGCTGAGGAAAGCAGAAGAGGTAACTGGTAGCCCACTTTTCAGTCACAGTCTTTTTAATAAACAGGAATGTATTCACATTTTTTGTGCTCGGACAGGAGCATTTTTGCGTTGATGATGTATTTGTCTGAAGACAGGATACTGACAGTCACGCATCACGATTATCACGTAATATCAGTTAAACGATTTGTACGTAAATCCAAGGCAGGTGAGCGGGCAGAAGTAACGCCACTGGCTGTGTTCTTGGGTCACAGGGAAGGCCGACAGCCGACATACTGGCTGTGCGATGACCCGTTGAGCCGTTCGTACGACCAGTCCTGCGGTTCCGTAACTGTTTACGGCACGAACATTGCACTGCTGCAGCTGGCAGTGTCGCAGCCACGAACACTGCGCATATTGCACAGGAACATGCGAACCTGACTACGGAAAACGAACACTTCCGAACCGTGTACACTGTAGAGAACAACGAATGGCGAACGACAGAAGCTTCCAGCATTTTGTTTGTCAAAGAACTATTAGAGAATTAACAACATTCGAGAGCTTGGCCATTTAGGAGGCAGAAAATATGATACGTGGTAGAACGTAAGGAAATGTAGTGTCAGTTGTCATGACTGCTCTTCTAAAGGAACCTTCGCGCTCGACGATAGAATTTAGAAAGCAGTGCACATTCTGTGCCTCCACGCAATGCGGCTCTCACTTCTAGCTCACGTGCTATCCAGCAAAAGAAAGCTTTATATTAAAAGAAGTCAAATGGATAACTACTGTAACTCAAGAAATTGTCTCACGGACCCACTAGAAATATTACACTGAAGTTCCAAAGAAACTGGTATAAGCATTCGTGTTCAAATACAGAGATATGAAAACAGGCAGAATAAGGCGCTGCGGTCGGCAGCGCTTTTATAAAACAACAAGTGTCTCGAAGAGTTGTTAGATCGGTTACAGCTGCTACAATGCCACGTTATCAATACTTCAGTGAGTTTCAACGTGGTGTTATAGTCGGCGCACGAGAGATGGGACACAGCATCTCCGAGGTAGCGATGAAGTGGGGATTTTCACGTACGACAATTTCACGAGTGTACCGTGAATACCAGGAATTCGGGAAAACATCAAATCTTCGACATCGCTGCGGCCGAAAAAGGATCCTACAAGGACGGGACCAACGACGACTGAAGAGAAGCGTTCAACGTGACGGAAGTGCAACCCTTCCGCAAGTTGCTGCAGATTTCAAAGATGTGTCAGCGTGCGAACCATTCAACGAAACATCATCGACACGGGCTTTCGGAGCCGAAGGTCCACTCGTGTACCCTTGATGATTGCACGACACGAAGCTTTACGCCTCGCCTGGGCCCGTCAACGCCGACATTGGACTGTTAATGACTGGAAACAGGTTGCCTGGTCGGAGGAGTGTAGTTCCAAATTGTATAGAGTGGACGGACGTGAACGGGTATGGAGACAACCTAATGAATTCATGAACCCTGCATGTCAGCAGGGGACTGTTGAATCTGGTGGAGGCACTGTAATGGTGTGGGGCGGGTGCAGTTGGAGTGATATGGGACCCCTGATACGTCTAGATACGACTCTGACAGGTGACACGTACGTAAGCATCGTGTGTGATCACCTGCATCCATTCATGTTCATTTTGCATTCCGACAGACCTAGGCAATGCCAGCAGGGCAATGCGACACCCCACACGTCCGGAACTGCCAGAGAGTGGCTCCAGGAACACTCTTCTGAGTTTACACACTTCCGTTGGCCACCAAACTCCCCCGCTACGGTCGCAGGTTCGAATCCTGCCTCGGGCATGGATGTGTGTGAAGTCCTTAGGTTAGTTAGGTTTAATTAGTTCTAAGTTCTAGGCGACTGATGACCTCAGAAGTTAAGTCGCATAGTGCTCGGAGCCATTTGAACCAAACTCCCCAGACATAAACATTACTGAGCATATTTGTAATGCCTTGCATCGTGCTGCTCAGAAGAGATCTCCACCCCCTCGTACTCTTACAGATTTATAGAGAGCCCTGCAGGATTCGTGGCGTCAATTCCCTCCAGCACTACTTCAGACATTAGTCGAGTCCAGGCCACGTCGTGTTCTTGCGGGGGCCCTACACGATATTAGGCAGGTGCACCAGTTTCTTTGGCTCTTCAGTGTAAGACGCTTGAGATCCAACATTCAAACACATTCCACTCTGGAGACTAATTACAAAACTGGTAGATACCACACAGCAGGCGGCCTATGAGGTCCAACCCCAACCCGCCCTTACGAAACACAGCAGTGCTGGACCAATGTTTAGCGGCCTTGTGTCAATGAAATACTAAAGATAAAGATGGAAAAGGTGCATATGTTATTCCGAAACACTCAGCTACGAAATTGTCCAGAAGTAACACTGCACAACATTATGGACCAGCATCAATTTTCATGATGACGGAAATCCTTAAGAAAATAAAACAATGGGAAACACGTTCAATTTACACCAATAGTCTCAGACTTTGCATTTTGCACGAACACCCCAATTTCCAGAAGAAGGAATATCGAAGACATGGCTCAAACCTAACCAACACTTCGAATTGCCTGAGTACAATGTAGTTCGAGCAGATGAAGATGAAGGTTTAAATGGATGCAGGCTTTTGATTCGTCGCGGCACTCAGTACGTAACACACTCATTACAGCATCTCGGTCTACCACTGCGAGCGATAAGTGTAGCCTTGTGCGTCGCGGACGGTACTTTCAAAGTACTTCTCGTTTACAAACTGCAAAGAGAATCTCAAATGAAAAATCGATATAGAAAGCGATATATACTCTGGAACATTCTGAATTTATAAGCAAACTTAAGATCACATGTCTGGGATGCCGCTAAAGAAAACGTGAAAGTATTAGCTGTAGTAATACATGAGGAGAACATCGTCATACCCTATGATGGCTCTCCTATTAAGCTTTCGCAAAGAGAACTGATTATATACTAACGATTGCAGCTTGATTATATTGCCTGTCAAATGTAAACTGAAATCATAATCATTGAAATGAACTACATCTGAAAGTCTTCTCTGAAAGTCTTCTCACAAAGTTCTTTCAACATCGTCCCATGGCTCTACCTGTGCCGTTGAGTCCTTCGGGATCGCCAGATGATCAAGTTCCTTGTCCTCAGATATGACACTCTAAAGGGTTCTTTCACACTGACCAGTGCAAGAATCTAACATTGATACAGATGTTTCTCCCTCACTGGGTAAGGAAACATCTTTCAAACACCTTTCGATCTGGTGAGACGTTTGCTTACCAGATTTCGATGCTGTCACAATGGCATTTTGTGCTTCAAAAAGAAATTCTCGAATTTTCGGTCCAAACACACCATTAGTTACTTTTAAAACTATGAAAAGGCGGGTGGTAAAAGTGAAAAAAACTGTTTTGAGACTTGTACCCGAGGATAAGAAACATGTGTTGATCCCAAAGGGCTCGATGAGAAAGGTACACCCGTGCAACCTATACGGCTTTCGACGTTGGAAGAATTGTGTGAGAAGATTTTCAGATCTAGTTCTGTTGAATAATTATGATGTCAGTCTCCAATTAAGGAACAATACAGTGAAACTGCAGTCACTAGTACATAATCCCAAGGTTTGCCAATTCACGGAAATGTGGTGACAATTTGAAATCGTGCTGAGTTTTGTTTTATATTGGCGGCTTCTCAGACGTATATATTACGTGAAGGAATTTCATTTTATGTGCATAGTGTAAGAAAACGTTAAATTTTAGATATTTCTTTACCGAATATCGTTATTATAATCATTTTCTATCATAATAATGAGATACTTACTATTTTCAGTTAACAAGATACACGCATGTGAAAAGATAAACTAAAAAAAAAAAAAAAAAAAAAAAAAAAAAAAAAAGAACACGAATGTAAAACTTAAAAAAAGCATTTTAAAACATCAAACAAATATAAGTAAAATGAATGATTAGAATAGTAATGAATGTTCAGATACTTTAATTAGGTATGTTGAAAGTACTCCGACAGCAGTCCGCGGCTCGTGGTCTTGCGGTAGCGTTATCGCTTCCCGTGCACGGAGCCCCGGGTTCGGTTCCCGGCGGGGCAGGCATTTTCTCTGCCTCGATATGACTGGGTGTTGTATGTCTTTCATCCTCATTCACTCGCAAGTCGCCGTAGTGGCGTTAAAGAACGTGTGGAGCGGCGGCAGAACTGCCCCGCGATGGGACTTCTGGCTACCAGTGCCATACACTAATTATTTCTCCGACAGCACATTGTAGATAGCTTATTTTCCAAAAACGGTATCCCAGAAACCAGCTTTATTACACAGGGATGTATGTGGCTTGAAAGCTTCTTTAATTTACGTTGTAACAAATGTTTTCAGTTTTCAGAATTAATTAATAGTGGTGAGGTATTTTGCAAAATTTGAAATTACTACAAAAGATGAATTCACAGTTTTCAAGAACATTAACTAGACACCAACTTTTATATAAAAAAACATTATATATATATATATATATATATATATATATATATATATATATAATTGTTTCGAATATATTTCCTCGAAACCTAAAATTACCTTTCGGGGTGTGTTTTACGCCTTAAAAGGGAAATTTGGCACAAAAATACGTATTGCACTATTTTACCCCCTTTAAACACTCGCCTAGTTTCATCAATGTCGTTTATTGACAGTTGGGAATGTTCCCTCGTAAGTGGACTTCTCCCAGCAGTGGCGGCGTACGGAACCTCCTGTGGGCCTGTCTTCGTCGACGTCTCTCATTCGATGTTGCGTTTGCCAGCGACTGTCTTTAGCTTGTGGTTGTGTTATGGGGTGCTAACATTACTCGGGGAACTCACTCTTCGGACGACACCACATTGCTGACTGGGCGTTGTACATGTGCACGACATATGAAACTTACGTCTCTAAGAGAGATAATAAACAAAGATATCTGTTAATCAAGAACTAATATACGTCAAAAGAAGGTGCTTTCCAAGAGTGTCAATTCTTGTAATACACCTTTAAGAAGAATGTTTCGCGTGCATACGAATGTGTGTGAGTGTGTGTGTGTGTGTGTGTGTGTGTGTGTGTGTGTGTGTGTGTGTGCGTGTGCGTGTGTGTGAGTATGTGTAAGTTAATAATGGATAAGTTCTTTACGTCTAACAGTATATAGTGCAATGCATATGTTACGGGTGTGAGAAGAAGTAAGCCAATCGCATACTGACCGAGTCCCCTTCCAGGACGACAACGAGACAGCAACCGCCCCTAGGTGAAGAAGACATAAGCGCCGCGCGCGACTGGTGGCGGCCCACTTAATGTCGCCCTTTGCTTGCGACGCATCTGTGAAAGTTAAGTATTATAACTATATCGTGTCTATTTGTAATAAAACTCATTAATACGAGTTGCTTGATTATTTGTCTAGCGAAATGATTAGGCAGGATTCCTAGACACAACAACATAGGCTGTTTCAAAAAGATTCATCCGAATTCACAAAACTTTGTCATCTACAGGAATGGAGATAGAAATTTGGGGTAACTTAAGCATAAGACTACAAATCTTTTACTTTCAAAAGAATTGTTTGATTTTACAAAGGTATATCTCTTACATGCATGCATATACAACTTCGGGGTACATCTTAACAGTTACATTTTTCATTTATCTTTCACAAATGTTAACTTTGACCTCCACTGGACGGACGACAAGATCCTGACAAAATTCAGACACGTCCAATGCCTTTGCGAGCGTGTATAGAGTTGCAGTATCCACTGCTGTTGCTATACGACGTGGTAGTTCCCTAGAAGTGCCGGTAGTTGGAAGGGGGGCTGATAGACGGAGTCTTTCTCAAACCCACAAAAAAAAAAAAAAAAATACATACGGTGAGGTGAGGTGGCTTTGGTGGACAAGGGTGCAATGCGAGATCTGTACGGCCCCTTACTGAAGGTCCACCGTTGAGGCAGCGCACTGTTAAGAAATGCTGTTATATGAAGGAGAGTTTGTAGTAGTGCTCCATCGTGTGGAAACGGAGAATGCGAGGCGTCTTTTATTGCTTAGTTCAAATGTGTGTGAAATCTTATGGGACTTAACTGCTAAGGTCATCAGTCCCTAAGCTGACACACTACTTAACCCAAATTACCCTAAGGACAAACTCACACACCCATGCCCGAGGGAGAACTCGAACCTCCGCCAGAACCAGCCGCGCAGTCCGTGACTGCAGCGCCTCACACCGCTCGGCTAATCCTGTGCGGCTTATTGCTTAGTTATCGCCATTTAGACTCGATACGGACTGGGTAATGAACGAGCGAGCGAGCTGCAAGGGTGGGACAAAAATATGGAAACACGGCGAGAAATGCATACTTGAACATAAATACACGTGCCCTCTCGTTGCGCTGTTGAATTTGACGACCAACAGCACCTGTGTAACATACTGAATAAGTAGGAAGTGCCAGTGATGATCAGACAGTGTTCTATGTAATTGTGACTACATTATATCGGAAATAAATGAATGCAAATATGTGCAAATGGAGGGTGATCGTCTGGTGAGGGCTTCTGTAACCAAGACAGCCCAAGTATTTGGTTTATATTAAAAATGAAGAAATTCCTCCAGCTGTATTTAGTATTTGAGTTACTACCCACCTTCCACACTTATCACGTACATATCTCACCACTGACTGCTAGTATCAGCAGCACGCAGTTGATGCCAACAAGTGTATGGGCCTGAAGATGACGTTGTCACAACGTTGAAACTAGTTGCCAAAATAAAATCGACACCTTAAATACAGCTGGAGGAATTTCTTCATTTTTAATATAAATTTACACCAGCTGACGTCCCACTGTACTCCATTTCAACTACGGATGTACGAAGACAAGTATTTGGTGGTTGAAGAGGCAACGTACTGAAGATTTATGCCGCACACAGCGAAAGCAGGAAAACATCATCTTGTAAGTCACAATGAGAACGAAAGTGTGAGCTGAATGATCGTGACAGATGGACATCGGAGAGGATTGAGACGAAAAATAACAGGACGAAAGTTGCAAAAGCCACTGCAGAACTGAATGTCGCGCTCGTGAACCCTGTCAGCACCGAAACAACCCGAATAGCAAGCCAAGCTGGAATTCCGAAGCCACACATCAGTGATGCAAATATCCGTAACAGGAAAACGCGGTGCCAAAGCCATAAGACCTGGACTATGGAGCAATGGAAGAAAGTCAGTCGGTTGGATGAGTCTTGCTGTATATTGTTTCCAACTTGTGGCTGAATTTACGCCCCAAAAGTGAAAACATAGCGAGGTTTCGGTGATGATTTGGGCAACCATATCGTAGCACTCCATGGGACACAGGAGTTCTCTGCAAGGCCGCGTTTCTGCCAATGATTACGTTACCATTTGGCTGACCAGTTCCATTCGATGGTAAAATGTTCATTCCACAATGGTGATGTGTTTCAAGACGACAGTGCCGTTGTTCACACAGCTCGCATCGTCCGGGACTGATTTTGTGATAACGAGGTTGAATTCTCGTATCCCAACCCAGTCACCAGATTTGAAAGTTATTGAGCCTTCGTTGTTTATTTTGGAGAGAAGTGTGCGTGATCGCTATCCACTTCCATCATTGTTACCTGACTTTGCCATTATTTTGCGGTAAGAATGGTGTAAGGTTCCCTTGAAAACCATGCAGGACCTGTGTTTCTCCCTTTCGAGAAGAGTGGAAGTTTCTTTGTTTGTTGTCCATAGTGGCTAATACGTAAAAGAAGAATAAGAAGATAAACTGCATGCTTCAGTATGCCCTATATGTGGATAAGACATGCTTGTGGAAGACAGTAAAATTATCATTTTCATGAAGATCCCGCTCAACAAATTCCGTATGAGGTGCGAAGTCTGGTGGTTCTAGCGATTGCACCCTTTGAAGGTGGAACAGACACAGCCCCTTTGAATGTTCAGAGATATCAGTAATCCCGCCCAAAAATGTAAACAACCATGCGTGAGCAGCGCCTATCAGTCGGAGGTGGTGCGACGGCCGATCTGTTCCAGTCATTCCCGGAAGGAGGTACACGGCTCGTGTTGTTTGTAGTTCAACCATGCCTAGACGGTCAATACCGCGGTTCGATCGCGTCCGCATTGCTATTTTGTGCCAGGAAGGGCTTTCAAAAAGGGAAGTGTCCAGGCGTCTCGGAGTGAACCAAAGCGATGTTGATCGGACATGGAGGAGATACAGAGAGACAGGAACTGTCGATGGCATGCCTCGCTCAGGCCACCCAAGGGCTACTACTGCAGTGGGTGACCGCTACCTGCGGATTATGGCTCGGAGGAACCCTGACAGCAAAACCACCATGCTGAATAATAGTTTTCATGCTGCCACAGGAGTTGAATAATGGTTTTCGTGCAGCCACAGGACGTCGTGTTACGATTCAAACTGTGCGCAACAGATTGCATGATGCGCAACTGCACTCACGACGTCCATGGCGAGGTCCATCTCCGCAACCACGACACCATGCAGCGCGGTACAGATGAGCCCAACAACATGCAATGGACCGCTCAGGATTGGTATCACGTTATCTTCACCGATGAGTGTCGCGTATGCCTTCAACCAGACAATCGTCGGAGACGTGTTTGAGGGCAACGGTGGAGGTTCCTTGCTATTTTGGGGTGGCATTATGTGGGGCCGACGTCCGCCGCTGGTGCTCATGGAAGGCGCCGTAACGGCTGTACGATACGTGAATGCCATCCTCCGACCGATAGTACAAACCATATCGGCAGCATATTGGGGAGGTATTCGTATTCATGGACGACAATTCGCGGCCCCATCGTGCACTTCTTGTGAATGACTTCCTTCATGAAAACGACATCGCTCGACTAGAGTTCTCCAGACATGAACCCTATCGAACATTCCTGTGATAGGTTGAAAAGGGCTGTTTATGGACGACGTACACTTCTGGAAATTGAAATAAGAACACCGTGAATTCATTGTCCCAGGAAGGGGAAACTTTATTGACACATTCCTGGGGTCAGATACATCACATGATCACACTGACAGAACCACAGGCACATAGACACAGGCAACAGAGCATGCACAATGTCGGCACTAGTACAGTGTATATCCACCTTTCGCAGCAATGCAGGCTGCTATTCTCCCATGGAGACGATCGTAGAGATGCTGGATGTAGTCCTGTGGAACGGCTTGCCATGCCATTTCCACCTGGCGCCTCAGTTGGACCAGCGTTTGTGCTGGACGTGCAGACCGCGTGAGACGACGCTTCATCCAGTCCCAAACATGCTCAATGGGGGACAGATCCGGAGATCTTGCTGGCCAGGGTAGTTGACTTACACCTTCTAGAGCACGTTGGGTGGCACGGGATACATGCGGACGTGCATTGTCCTGTTGGAACAGCAAGTTCCCTTGCCGGTCTAGGAACGGTAGAACGATGGGTTCGATGACGGTCTGGATGTACCGTGCACTATTCAGTGTCCCCTCGACGATCACCAGTGGTGTACGGCCAGTGTAGGAGATCGCTCCCCACACCATGATGCCAGGTGTTGGCCCTGTGTGCCTCGGTCGGATGCAGTCCTGATTGTGGCGCTCACCTGCACGGCGCCAAACACGCATACGACCATCATTGGCACCAAGGCAGAAGCGACTCTCATCGCTGAAGACGACACGTCTCCATTCGTCCCTCCATTCACGCCTGTCGCGACACCACTGGAGGCGGGCTGCACGATGTTGGGGCGTGAGCGGAAGACGGCCTAACGGTGTGCGGGACCGTAGCCCAGCTTCATGGAGACGGTTGCGAATGGTCCTCGCCGATACCCCAGGAGCAACAGTGTCCCTAATTTGCTGGGAAGTGGCGGTGCGGTCCCCTACGGCACTGCGTAGGATCCTACGGTCTTGGCGTGCATCCGTGCGTCGCTGCGGTCCGGTCCCAGGTCGACGGGCACGTGCACCTTCCGCCGACCACTGGCGACAACATCGATGTACTGTGGAGACCTCACGCCCCACGTGTTGAGCAATTCGGCGGTACGTCCACCCGGCCTCCCGCATGCCCACTATACGCCCTCGCTCAAAGTCCGTCAACTGCACATACGGTTCACGTCCACGCTGTCGCGGCATGCTACCAGTGTTAAAGACTGCGATGGAGCTCCGTATGCCACGGCAAACTGGCTGACACTGACGGCGGCGGTGCACAAATGCTGCGTAGCTAGCGCCATTCGACGGCCAACACCGCGGTTCCTGGTGTGTCCGCTGTGCCGTGTGTGTGATCATTGCTTGTACAGCCCTCTCGCAGTGTCCGGAGCAAGTATGGTGGGTCTGACACACCGGTGTCAATGTGTTCTTTTTTCCATTTCCAGGAGTGTAATAACCCGCCAACCACTCTGAGGGATCTACGCCTAATCGCCGTTGAGGGGTGAGACAATCTGGGCCAACAGTGCCTTGATGAACTTCTATATCTACATCTACATGTATACTCCGCTAACCACCAAGCGATGTGTGGCGGAGGGCACAATTCACGCCAAAGCCATATTCCCCCCACCTCTGTTCCACTCGCGGATAGCGCGAGGGAAAAACGACTGTCTGAACGCCTCAGTACGAGCTCTTATTTCCCTTATCTTTGAATGATGATCATTATGCGATTTGGAAGTTGATGGTAGTAATATATGCTCTATATCCTCGGCGAAGATTGGATTTCGGAATTTAGTGAGTAGCCCCTTTTGCTTAGCGCGTCGTGTATCTGTAAGTGTGTCCCAATTCAAACATTCTATGAGATCTGTAACGCTCTCGCGATGGCTAAATGTACCAGTCAAGAATCTTGCCGCTCTTCTTTGGGCCTTCTCAATCTCTTGAATCAGACCCAACTGGTAAGGGTCCCATACAGACGAACAGTACTCTAAGACTGGACGAACTAACGTATTGTAAGCTATTTCCTTTGCTGAAGGACTGCATCGCTTCAGGATTCTACCAATAATCTGCAATCTAGAGTTCGCCTTACCCGTTACTTGTGTAATCTGATCATTCCATTTGAGATCATTTCGAATAGTCACACCCAGATACTTGACTGATGTTACCGCTTCCGAAGACTGATCATTTATTTTGTACTCATACATTAATAGGGATTTTCGCCTTGTTATACGCAGTAGGTTACACTTATTAATATTGAGAGATAACTGACAGTCATTACACCACACATTTATTTTCTGCAAATCCTCATTGATTTGTTCACAAATTTCATGTGATACTACTTTCCTGTAGACTTCAGCGTCATCGGCAAACAGTCTAATGCCGCTGTCAATACCATCAACCAGATCGTTTATGTAAATCGGTAAAAGCAGAGGACCTATTACGCTGTCCTGGGGCACACCTGAAGTTACTCTTGTTTCTGTTGAAGTTACCCCGTTCAGTACGACATACTGCTCGCTGTCTGTTAGAAAACTTTCTATCCAACCGCATATGTCATGGGATAGACCGTAAGCGCGCACTTTTTGTAGCAAGCGACAGTGCGGAAATGAGTCGAACGCCTTTCGAAAGTCGAGAAATAAGGCATCAACCTGCGAGCCGGTATCTATAGCCTGTTGTATATCATGCACAAAGAGGGCCAGCTGTGTCTCGCATGACCGCTGTTTCCTAAAACCGTGCTGGTTTCTGCAGATGAGCTTGTCAGTCTAGAAAGGACATTATGTCTGAACACAAAATATGTTCCATGATTCTACAACAAATCGATGTCAGTGAAATTCGTCGGTAATAATGTGCATCCGATTTTCTACCCTTTTTATAGATTGCTATGACCTGGGCCTTCTTCCAGTCCCCTGGAACTTTCCGCCGTTCCAATGATCTCTGCTAGATGACGAATAAGAATGGTGCTATATTTGTAGCATAGTCAACATAAAATCTTACGGGGATACCGTCTGGGCCAGATGCCTTTCTGGCGTCTAAGGATCTTAACTGTTTTACAATCCCAGATACACTAAATACTATGTCAGCCATCCTTTCATTTGTTCGATAATTGAAAGGGGGAATGGTGCTGCAGTCCTCTATCGTAAACGAGTTTTTGAAAGCTAGGTTAAGAATTTCGGTCTTCTGTTTATCATCATCAGTTACATTACCCGTACTGTCAGCAAGAGAAGGTATGGAATTATTTGTGGGGTTCATAGATTTTACGTACGACCAAAATTTTTTGGAGTTATTTTTAGAATCTGCAGATAAAATATTGCTTTCAAATTCGTTGACAGAGTCTCTTATTGTCCCTCTGACAGCTGCTTTCATTTCACATAATTTCTCTTTGTCAGCGGGGCAGTGGATAGTTTATATAAACCTGTTCATCTTTGCGTAACTACTACAACCTACATCTGTTTGCTGCTGCAAATTTCTTTTCCCCACCGTCTTGTTGACGAAGTCTTTATCAGGTACCCAGTGTACCCACTAATCTTCAGCATTCTTCTATAGTACCACATTTCAAAAGCTTCTAATAGTGTGCGAACTCTTTATCGCCTACGTTTCAGTTGCCTACAAGAATATACTCCAGACAAATACCTTCAGAAAAGACATCCTAACGCTTAGATTTGTATTCTAAATTAACAGATTTTTCTTTTTCAGTCAGCCATCACCAGTTATTTTGCTGTCCAAATAGCGTAACTCTTCTGCTACTTTGAATGTCTCATTTCCTAATCTAATCCTATCGGCATTACCTGATATAGTTCGACTACATTTCGTTGCACTTGTTTACTTTTGTCGTTCACTGTATAACCTCTTTTCAAGAAATTATCCGTGCCATTCACTTGATTTTACAAGCTTTTCGACTCACCTAAGAGAGTTACAATGTCATCAGCGAGAGCCTTTATTTCTTATCGCTGAACTTTTATTCCATTTTCTGAATTGCTCCTTGATTATTTTACCTTTCGCTCATTGTACAAATTGAATAACGTCGGAGAGAGGTTACCATCCTGTCTCTCTCCCTTCTCCACCACTGCTTCTCTTTCATGTCCTTCATCTCTTGTAGCTACAGTCCGGATTGCGCAAAGCTTGTACGAAACTTATCGCTTCCTGTATTTTATCTATGCTACCTTCAGACTTTCAGAGAGACTATTCAAGAGAGCGTCGTCAAAAGCTTTCCCTAAATACACAAGTGCTGTAAATGTAGGCTTGTCTTTCTTCAAACTACCTTCTAAGTTAAATCTTAGCGTCAGTATTGCTTCAAGTGTTCCTACATTTCTCGGGAAACCAAACCGATCTTTCCCGAAGTCGGCTTCTACCAGCTTTACGGTTTTTATGTAGATAATTGGTGTCAGTATTTTACAACCGCGACTTACTAAAATTGACGGTCTGAATTTGCCAGTCGAAGAGATCCACCTTTTGTTTACTTGATGATAATTTTCAGTTGCAAAGCGTGTCATTTCGTGATGGTTTTATGGTCTTGATCGTTAGCGTCAAGTATTGTTCATGTGTGTCATCAATATCTATGTAATGTGGAGGAAAATTTTAACGCCCATGGAAACATTCCCAGGCAGTAGTAGCCGACCGAGACAGACGCAGCAACAGGGAAGTAACCGCTTTTGTGACAAATGGTTCAAATGGCTCTGAGCACTATGGGACTCAACTGCCGAGGTCATTAGTCCCCTAGAACTTAGAACTAGTTAAACCTAACTAACCTAAGGACATCACAAACATCCATGCCCGAGGCAGGATTCGAACCTGCGACCGTAGCGGTCTTGCGGTTCCAGACTGCAGCGCCTTTAACCGCACGGCCACTTCGGCCGGCGCTTTTGTGACATTTACGAGTTCCTAACCAGGAGCGAATTTTATTATATCATCTGTGTACTTTAATAGTTTAGTTTTTTGAGTTTCTGCGTGTAAATTTAATGTCTAATAGCCACTGTTCTCACGTTTTCGTTTGCGTTGGGAGGTAAACCGATTTTTGACATATTTCAAGTTCCCAATCAGGGGCGAATTATTTAGTTTCATTTGAGTGCTTCGGTACTTAGGTTTTTGAATATCTGCGTATTATTAGACACGATTCCTGCGTTTTCGTCAGGATCTACAGTTGAGTTGCGCAGCACGTGCTGATAGTCCGTTTATCTGCATAGTTTAGTTTTCCACGGTCTTTAGTATGGACAGGCACTGCGATTGTTGTGTGCGGATGCGAGCCGAGCTGGTGACATTTCGCTCTCAGCTTCAGGCTGTGATGGCTTCGGTTACACAGCTTGAGGCAGCAGTGGATGAGCACCACTGTTGTGGGCCGGCCGTGGGGATCCAACGGACGTCCAGCACGTCCGAGTCCTCCAGTCGGTCCTCACCAGTGGCCAACCCAGTTACTGCTCGCACTGAGGCTGATCCCTTACCTGTGGTAGAGTAGGAGGTCGCCCTGGGGCGAAGCAGACGGCGAAAGACTTCCCAGGCGGCCGCACGAAAGGTCTCCCATGTTTGTCTGACAAACAGGTTCCTGGTGCTGTCTGTGGCTGACACTGTTGCTGAGCCAGACGCTGTCACCTGTGCTGTTTCAGAGGAAACCACTCAGCCTGCAAGATCCGGGCAATCACAGAGGGTGGGGTTATTGGTAGTTGGGAGCTCCAATGTTAGTGCGTTATGGGGCCTCTTAGGGACTTGGCTGACAAGAAGGGTAAGAAAACCAATGTGCACTCTGTGTGCATACCGGGTGGAGTCATTCCAGATGTGGAAATGGTCCTCCTGGATGCCATGAAGGGCACAGGGTGCAGCCAGCTGCAGGTGGTTGCTCACGTTCGTACCAATGATGTGTGTCACTTTGGATCAGAAGAGATTCTCACTGGTTTAGAGCGGCTAACAGAAGTGGTAAAGGCTGCCAGTCTTGCTTGCAAGATGAAAGCAGAGTTGACCATTTGCAGCATAGTCTACAGGACCGACTGCGGACCTTTGGTACAGAGCCGAGAGGAGGGTCTGAATCAGAGGCTCAGACGGTTCTGCGACCGTGTAGGCTGCAGATTCCTCGACTTGCGCCAAAGGGTGGTTGGGTTTCGGGTTCCGCTGAATATGTCAGGTGTCCATTATATGCAGGAGGCGGCTACACGGGTAGCAGGGGATGTGTGGCGTGGACTTGGCAGTATTTTAGGTTAGAGGGTCTCGGGAAAACACAAGAAGGGCTTCAGTCACAAAGGGTGCAGGCTGAACACAGGAAGAACGTAGATACAGGAACCATTGGTATAATAGTTGTAAATTGTCGTAACTGTCGTGGGAAAGTACCAGAGCTCCAAGCGCTAATAGAAAGCACTGGTGCTCAAATCGTTATAGGCACTGAAAGCTGGCTAAAGCCGGATATAAGCCCAGGCGAAGTTTTTGCGAAGAGCCTAACGGGGTTCCGAAAGGATAGGCTAAACACAGTTGGCGGTGGCGTGTTTGTTGGTGTTAGAAGTAGTTTAACTTGTCGCGAAATTGAAGTAGATACTTCTTGTGAGTTAGTATGCTCAGAGGTCATTGTTGGCAACTGGAATAACATAATAACTGGATCGTTTTACCAACCTCCCGATTCAGATGATACAGCAGCTGAAAGGTTAAAAAAACTTGAGTTTGATTTCAAACACGTACCCGAATCATACGATTACGGTTGGTGGTGACTTTAATTTACCCTCCATATGTTGGCGAAAATACATGTTTGATTCCTGAGGTACGCATAAAATATAATAGGAAATTGTGCTAAACGCATTCTCTGAAAATTATTTCTAGCAGTTAGTTCATGAGCCCAAGCGAATAGTAAACGGTTGTGAAAACACACTTGACCTCTTAGCAACAAATAATCCTGAGTTAATAACGAGGATCAAAACCGATTGAGGGATTAGTGAACACAGGGTTGTCGTAGCGAGATTGAATATTGTAATCCCAAATCCTCGAAAAATAAGCGAAAATATACCTATTCAAAAAAGCAGATAAAAATTCACGCCTTCCTGAGAGACAATATCCACTCATTCCAAATTAATAATATAAGTGTAGGCCGGATGTGGCTTAAATTCAAAGAAATAGTATCGGCAGCAATTCCGAGATTTATACCAAATAAATTAACAAACGACGTATCTGATCCTCCTTGGTACACAAAACGGATTAGAACAGTGTTGCAGAAACAACGAAACAAACATGCCAAATTCAAACAGACGCAAAATCACCAAGATTGGCGATCTTTTACAGAAGCTCGAAATTTAGCGTGGGCTTCAATGCGAGATGCTTATAACAGTTATCAGAACGAAACTTTGTCTCGAAACCTGACAGAAAATCCAAAGAGATTCTGGTCGTATGCGAAGTATGTTAGCGGCAAGAAAAAATCAATGCCATCTCTGCGCGATAGCAATGGAGATACTATTGAAGACAGTGCTGCCAAAGCAGAGTTACTAAACACGGTCTTCCGAAATGCCTTCACAAAAGAAGACTAAGTAAATATTCCAGAATTCGATTCGAGAACAACTGCGAACATGAGTAAAGTAGAAGTAAATATCCTCGGAGTAGTGAAGCAACTTAAATCACTTAATAAAAGCAAGTCTTCTGGTCCAGACTGTATACCAATTAGATCCCTTTCGGAGTATGCTGATGCATTAGCTCCATACTTAACAATCATATACAACCGTTCGCTCGACGAAAGATCGGTACCGAAAGACTCGAAAGTTGCACAGATCACACCAATGTTCAAGAAAGGTAGTAGGTGTAATCCATTAAATTACAGGCCCATATCGCTAACGTCGATATGCAGCAGGACTTTGGAACACATATTGTGTTCGGACATTATGAATTGCGTCGAAGAAAACGCCCTATTGACACACAGCCAACGTGGATTTAGAAAACATCGTTCCTGTGAAACACAACTAGCTCTCTATTCACATGAAGTGTTGAGTGCTATTGACAGGGGATTTCAGATCGATTGCGTATTTCTGAATTTCCGGAAGGCTTTTGACACTGTGCCACACAAGCGGCTCGTAGTGAAATTTCGTGCTTGTGGAATATCGTCTCAGTTATGTGACCGGATTTGTGATTTCCTGTCAGAGAGGTCACAGTTCGTAGTAACTGAAGGAAAGTCATCGAGTAAAACTGAAGTGATTTCTGGCGCTCCCCAAGGTAGTGTTTTAGGCCATTTGCTGTTCCTTATCTATATAAAGGATTTGTGAGACAGCGTCTTCGGGTGTTTGCAGGTGACGTTGTCGTTTATCGACTAATAAAGACATCAGAAGTTCAAAACAAACTGCAAAACGATTTAGAAAAGATGTCTGAATGGTGCGATAAGTGGAAGTCGACCCTAAATAACGAAAAGTGTGTGGTCATCCACATGAGTGCTAAAAGGAACTCGTTAAACTTCGGTTACACAATAAATCAGTTTAATCTAAAAGCCGTAAATTGAACTAAATACCTAGGTATCACAATTACGAACAACTTAAATTGGAAGGAACACATAGAAATTGTTGTGGGGAAGGCTATCCAAAGACTGCGTTTTATTGGAAGGACACTTAGAAAATGTAACAGACCTATTAATGAGACTGCCTACACTACGCTTGTCCGTCCTCTTTTAGAATACTGCTGCGCGGTGTGGGATCCTTACTAGATAGGACTGACGGAGTACATCGAAAAAGTTCAAAGAAAGGCAGCACGTTTTGTATTATCGCGAAATGTGGTAGGGAGTGTCACAGAAATGATACAGGATTTGGGCTGGACATCATTAAGAGAAAGGCGTTTTTCGTTGTGACGGTATCTTCTCACGAAATTCCAATCACTAAATTTCTCCTCCGAATGCGAAAATATTTTTTTGACACCGACCTACATAGGGAGGAACGATCACCACGATAAAATAAGGGGAATCAGAGATCGTACGGAAAGATAAAGGTGTTCATTCTTTCCGCGCGATATACGAGATTGGAATAATAGGGTATTGTGAAGTTGGTTAGATGAACCCTCTGCCAGGCACTTAAATGTGATTTGCAAAGTATCCATATAGATGTAGATTCTTCTGCGTTTAAACACTTCTGCTGACGACCAAACTCCCCAGACATGAACATTATTGAGCATATCTGGGATACCTTGCAACGTGCTATTCAAAAGAGATCTCTACCCCCTCCTACTCTTACGGATTTATGGACAGTCCTGCAGGATTCATGGTGTTAATTCCCTCCAGCACTACTTCAGACATTAGTCGAGTCTCCATGCCACGTCGTGTTGTGGCAATTCTGCATGCTTGCTGGGGCCGCCCTACATGATATTAGGCAGGTATACCAGTTTCTGTAGCTGTTCATTGTATTTTAAGTTCATAGAAAACATCACTACGCTGTCTAAAGTTCATCCCCAAAATTAGCATTCACAATATTACAAGACGCCTTTAGAGTTAACCATTGCTTTCAGATTTAGCCCGGTCACAGTGAAATATTATGTTTACTCTTTTTCACACTAAACTAAGGTGAATCGATAATTACTACTTTTTGCCCCTACTGTTCACACTCCAATGCGCTCATGCACGCTTCGCGCTCGCCTACAACCAGCTCAGTAGACTGACTGCCACGCGCTAAATCGGCAGTCGCCAAAAAAACGCTCCTACACTGAGATGATGGGGCATGTCCACACCGACTGTGGACTCCGACCCGGCAGATATGAGTAAGGGCAAGATTCGCTACGTAGAAACTGTATCGATATTTGTACCCTTACAGCCTCTATTACCAGGTGCATTTATATCAATAAGGCATTGCTGTGTTTTTCGATGCGACTTCTGGTGCCTGTGTCACTGTCTTTCAGTGGTCACAGGCTCTTTTTGCAGTCCTGTACACAGCAGGTGCAACAAATTTTGTATAAGCTGAACAAAGTAGTGCATTGTGACCAGTTTCAATAAGCTGTCGTTTCAACTGGATTAATGCTTGAGGATGAAAAATGCGACTACTCTACACTGAACTCTTTCTATTAGTAGACATATCACCTGAATTTCTGTGGATTCTCTGAAAACCGTGCCGCTCTACGGCAAACAATCGTCTACTAATTTTCCACAGATTTTGTTGCTTTTGGGTCCGCCGATGAAGACCCCAGGTCCACGACAGGAATTCCGCAGGCTGGCGAGCCTCGGCTTGTTATGGATTCGCGCGAGCTGCCGCGCCTCACGTCCTGGCATGGGCTGCGGCACGTGGTACTGGCAGCGGCGTATGACGCGCCTTCTTACGTTCGCAAATGTGCGACCAACTGCTCATGCGTGACTCGTTTCGGCGCTTCCTCGAACCGGCCGCCAACGTTGCGCATATCTGCTGCGCCGCCTTTGTGGTTGCGAAAGGCGTTGCCTTGTCTCGTGTCTTGTCTTGTTCCCTGTCCCGAGCTCCGAGTCGAGCACGCTGCTTGCGTACTATTGGCCAACTTCCCTATACGAGTTCCACAGGTGCTACACATTTCAACTAACCAGGTTCAGATCCAAAGGGAGGGAGAGTTTATCAGAAAAGCTTTTGTATTTTTAAGTATACAGTGTGTAAACAACTGTTCAAAGAACACCACATTGGTGTAGGTGAAGTCGAGACAGATAAATTGATACAGGACGCTTGATGTCTATCAAGTCCGTAAACAGCCTCAAATTGGTGCCCAAAAGCCACCTAAACTATAGAACAGTATCGATGCACGACGTTTTTATTTAATATCGTCCTTGAATATTAAAAGCCCCTCCTTCTTGCACTAACAAAACATAAAACTGACGTTTGTCTAATTTTTACCTCAAAATACTATAAATTTTTACAGCTGTGCACAAAATACAGATTAATTCTTGCAAGGAATAAAACAACAACCAGCCACTATTAATAATGCTATTTATTTATCCAAATAGCTCCGTTACCGGTTTCGAACCAACAGGTTCATCTTTAGACAGCTTTTCACGTTTAGATGCACATTTATTGATGTTTGTCGTTGAGTGCCTGTAAACTCCTCTGTTACTGGTGTTTGCATTGGTTTTCTGCTCTTTGTTTTCCCTTGTGGTGAAAGGTCCTTGGGATGGTTTCTAACGCCGTCTTTTATTGTAGGGTACCATCACCGCAAGGAACCTTCGCCACATGGGGGAAAAAGGGCCAAAACCCAACGAAAAACATCAATAAATGTGCCATTTGGAGATGAATCAGTCGGTTCGAAACCGGTAACGGAGCCATTTGTGTAAATAAATAGCATTATGAATAGCGATTGGTTGCTGTTTCTTCTTTGCAAGTATCAGCCTGTATCACAATTTATTTTTTATTTTTTTCCCTGATCTTCTTACTACGAGTCCGCCTCGATAGCTGAGTGGTCAGCGGGGCGGTCTGTCTCGCCAAGGGGCCTGGGTTCTATTCCCGGCTGGGTCGGAGATTTTCTCCACTCAGGTTGTCCTCGTTATCATTTCATCATCATCAGTGGAAGGCAACGGGAAACCACCACTGGAATCACTTCCCTAGACGCTCATGCGGTGGACCTCTCTAACGAGGCTTCCTCATGACAAGACCTGCCGAAAGGCAGAACACAAAGTTTTTCCTCACTACGAAACTGTTGTGCTTCTATGGATTAAGCTTAGATCAAATTGTAAACATAATTAGATTTTGGATAGCGTTTACAAAAATCTTTTTTCCTTTTATTACCTTCCGGGAAAATTTAAGTCAATAATGTTAACGAAATAGCCGACTAATCTGGTAACGTGAAGTGAGCAAGAGGATACTGAAAATCTCGAGCGGCGCGCATTCGCTATGGTTTAGGTGGCCTGCGTAGGCTAATTTGAGGTTTTTTCTCGGCTTGATAGACAGCAGGTGTCCTACATCAAATTGTTCGTCTCTAGTTCCACTACATCTCTTTGATAAGTTGTAACGGTTATCCTTTATACTTCGTGTAAGTTTCCAAATTTCTCATTTAACGTGCTCCTTGAAATTCTCCCGTCGTAAAGAGTGAAGCTTCCTGATTGCAGCCGGATTACATCGACTTTTCGCCACGATATTTAGGCTGTCAACTATTTAGCCATCTACAGGTGCGTGTTTTGCGCTAGATATACCTTTAATTTCTTTTTTTTCCTTTTCTTTGTGAGGTTGGAGGTTGCGGTACGGCGTCACTGGTTTGGAGCTGTTTGTCTTCGTGTAGGAGTAAGACCTTCCTACATTACAGTGACATCATTGTACTGCTCTTTGAAGGTGTGGCGATGGGACCTGAATCCCCGTACGACCTTCCGACGGTGGGTGGAGATTACTTGCTCACATCTCTAACTTTATGCCGAAAGTTGGCGGCTCGTTTTGTATTATCGCGAAATAGGGGAGAAAGTGCCACAGACATGATACGTGAACTGGAGTGGCAATCATTAAAACAAAGGCATTTTTCGTTACAATGGGATCTTCTCACGAAATTTCAGTCACCAATTTCCTCCTCCGATTGCGAAAACATTCTTTCGGAACCCACCTACATAGGGAGAAATGATCGTCACGATAAAATAAGAGAAATCAGGGCTCGCACAGAAAAATTTAAGTGCTCGCTTTTCCAGCGCTTCGTTCGAGGGTGGAACGGTAGAGAGACAGCTTGAAGGTGGTTCACTGAACTCTCTGCCAGGCACTTCATTGTCAATAGTAGAGTAATCACGTAGATGTAGATGTAGATGTAGACGCATGTGCAAAGGCAGCTCCTACATGCGGCCTCTGTCAAGTTTCGCTCCCTCTTGGAATATTGCTCCATATGTGGCGAGGAGGCGCATTCGTAATGGTCATACTACGATGTGCGTTCAGTAAATATGGTATTACACTTCTTTCTCGGCCAGTTTCGGTTGAGAAAAAATAGAATTCGTTGTGGGATGTCATGCAATATTGCCGCTTCAGTCCCTAAAGTGTCACGAAGTTTAGATAGGTGGCGGAACTATACGTAGCCTTCAAAATGGCTTCTGTTCTGCGTTCCAAGCAGAGAGATATCATTGAGTTTCTTTTGGCGGAAAACCAGAGCATCGTAAATATTCATAGGTACTTGCAGAATGTCTACGGAGACCTGGAAGTGAATAAAAGCACGGTGATTCGTTGGGCGAGGCGTCTGTCATTATCGTAACGAGGTCACGCGAACATAGGCTATGGCTCACTTACTGGGCTGCGAAAGGCGAGTGTAACGATCACGTTCAACGCTTCTCTCACGCTCCGTGAGCGTTGTCTGATTAATGTAGGCTGTACCACAATAGCCAGGTATTCTGTAGATGGCCGGCCGTTGTGACCGAGCGGTTCTAGGCGCTTCAGTCTGGAACCGCGTGACCGCTACGGTCGCGGGTTCGAATCCTGCCTCGGGCATGGATGTGTGTAATGTCCTTAGGTTAGTTAGGTTTAAGTAGTTCTAAGTTCTAGGGGACTGATAACCTCAGATGTTAAGTCCCATAGTGCTCAGAGCCATTCGAACCAATATTCTGTAGATTACAGATCTCCGCAATTCCAGATCGTTCATTGCTGAACTAAGAGGAGCACCTGTCTTTGTAAGTGGGAGGAAGATTACTTTAACATATTGTTTCTTTCAGATTCTACCTAATTTCGACAAAATATTGTCGACATACGGGAGGAACTCCCTGGAATTTAACCGCTTCTTCTACTCTTGATAGTCATGGAAGATATTCTCCTCATCAGATCAGCACAACTTTAAGAAAGAAGAAAAGTGACCACCCACAAGAACGAAAAAATCACGTTCGTGGCTTGGCCACAAAATTCACCTGAGGTGAACCCGATGCAATACATCTATGACGATATCGATCGTGTGATCTCCGCCCACAAACCACAGGTCTGTTATTTACCGGAATTGCGTGAGATGTCTGTAGACATATAATGCCAAATAGCGCTGGAAACCTAACAAGGACTTGTCGAATCCATGATACGTAGATTCGCTGCTGTATTGCATTACAAAGGTGGACAAACACGCTATTAAGCCTGAAGTGATTATTATTTTGGCTCTTTAGTGTATGCTTTAATAACTAACATTGTTCCACGGCTGGCTGATTTTATAATGGTCTTTGACCGCAAGTTTCAACAGTTGAGCTATTACACTAGAAAAGAAAACAAGACTTTTTTTAAATTAAAAAAAAATCTTTAACGCTAGTAAATAAATATGATAGCTATCAGTTTAAAACCCTATGAGTTAACTAGTTACGTCACGACAAAGCGTTATGAAAAATACAAGAAAACGTAACCATACTGACTTCATAGTTTAAGAAGAAAAATCCCACTTGCAAATATCAGCCTCAGCAACCGACCCCACGCGTAAATTTGGGCCATAATTCGGGTAGTTCGCTGTTACGACTTTCTGGAAATACAGCTTTTAAAGATGCACGCGCACCTTTTCTCACTCGCTCCGTCCCACTGCAGTCGCTTAATACAAGAGGGCGAAGTACTGTACCGTGGAGTTAGTAAGAGATTTGTGAAATACTGCACTTACGTTGGTAACACGTTTTGCTCATTGTGTTAAACTGCGAGGTTTCTCACCTGTAGATGGTGCCAGAGATCTCTCCGCTTTCAATATTTCTTTTTGCGAATCACAAATGCAGTAAATGAACGAAAAGAATGCGTGTGTCATTAACTTATTTACATTGCTTTTGTGGGTTATTTTCTTTGGATTAAAAAAAAAAATGGTTCAAATGGCTCTGAGCACTATGGGACTTAACATCTGAGGTCATCAGTCCCCTAGAAATCAGAACTACTTAAACCTAACTAACCTAAGGACATCACACACATCCATGCCCGAGGCAGGATTCGAACCTGCGACCGTAGAGGTCACGCGGTTCCGGACTGAAGTGCCTAGAACCGCACGGCCACACAGGCCGGCTGGATTTTAAAGCTGGCAGCGTTAGAGTGAAATTCATTTGCAGGAGATGCGCTGTTCTACGACGTGATGGGCGTATTCGATTGCGAATAATTTTTTTTCCTTTATAGTTATTTCATCCCTCTCGCCCCATACGGGCGGAGGGAGGCGAGTAGGCTGTCAGCAGTACAATTCTTTGCTCTTCAGCCAAGCAAATGAAATTATACAGAAAAATAGGAGCAAAATTTGGGTCTGTTTTTCTATTTTAAGTTAAAAAAGAAACGAAAGTATATATTTAAAAAAAAGATCGCAGAAAGGTGAAATTCTTCAGATAAAAACACTGAAGCACCGCACTTTCACTTAAAATCTGAAGGATAAGCACTGGGCGAGAAATATTGTCGGAGGAGAGTGTATATTTCGCAGAGTTGAGGGCTGTCGGTAGAAAGACAGGAGTCTGTTAGATAGGAAGACTATGGAGACGATAGGTAGCAGTTGAGGTGGATGGTGGGAAACACAGTCGGTGAGAAACACAGAGAGTGAGGACTATTGTATTGTGTGGGTAATGCAGTGGCTACAAGGGGAAAGGGATGGAGAGAGAAAAGGATAGAGAAGTCCTGATGTGTAGTGGAATAGGTGGGGGAAGAGGTAAAGTTGGAAGAAGGGATAAATATCGGGGCGGATCGCATTGTCTGGGAAAGGGATTTGTTGTGTTGAGATAGGATATGGATTGCGTATTAATATAAGGACGGAGGGATGTGTTTGCCAAGGCGCGGCAGCATGGTTGGTGACCAGAGGGGAGACAATGGGGTGATGGGAATCTAGTTTGCGGAGGTGTTCGATGTTGGTGAGGAACGGTTTGTAAATCAATGCTTCACTTGCTTAGGTTTATTTTGATTTTGAGATGTATATATAGCTGCAGAATACCCATATGTGAATACTGTTAAAATAAACATAATGGACGATATGTCCATTTCCCTCTCTTCTTCTCTTTCGCCTTTAACATTCCTCGCATATGTAGGCTCTGGTTGTCACTCGGCTGTACAGTACTTAGCGCTCGGGTATTAGGCGGCTGCTGTGGGGCGGAGCAAGTGATAAACAACCAGTGCGCGCGAAAGTTTAATATCTGTATTTTCAGAATGTCGTAACCACGAACTATCAGAATTATGGCCCTCATTTTCGAGCGGGGTCGATTTCAGGGGCTGATATGTAGGTAATTTGCTTTTTTCTCCTTAAAATATAAGGTCAAGTTGGTGAGGTTTTCTTGTTAGACTCTTAAAATGGACAAGCATTATACAGAAATATCAGTGGATGGTGAGTGTAGCCAAATATATGCTCCAGTATTTTATAACATTCATGAAAATGTAGAGCGATTATTTTGCTGACGTACCTCTGTACAGAAGGCTTAGCGCTGCGTTTCAGATGTTCATTTCCCTAAATCACTGCAGGCGAATGCTGAAATGATATGTTGAACAGTCCACGACCGCTTTTTTTCTCAGTCGTTATACGATCAAAGCTGGAGCTCAATTTTTAATGAGCTCGTGGTCTGAGAGTTCTTACACTGTAACCTTTCTCCTTTCCTTCACAGACAGTTTCATCAGTCGCGGTAATACCTACTGAATTTGCCAACTCAGTGATTAAGGCTGGAACTGGATTCAGATCATCTGACTCGGATTTCGTGCAGTTTTGTTATATTATTCTTAGAAAATACTACAAACTGTTCCTTATTTAAGGATAAGGGAGTTTCGTCTGCCCACACATTCCTCAGAAATGAAATGGTATTCCGAACTCGAGTCAGTTCCCCATAGAACCGACGTTGCACCCTAATGAAAACAGCTATCGGAACGGTTTACTGAATGAATCATGTCACTTAAAAATAAATTGATAGGTGCAGAAAAAAACATATCTTATGATGCGTAATGTAGAAGAAAATCCGCTACCGACCACTCTGGGAGGCTGTTTATTTAAACACGAGCGGTTTTGGTCTTATGCCCATCTTCAGATCAATAGATTCAATTTTGTATTTACACATTTAATGTCAGAGTTAATCATAAATTGAGTTTCCAAACGATAATTCTATACTTGAACCCAAAGTTGTCATTTGAAGCACCATATTCATATGGAATTAATGTGAATATAGAAATTGTTGTTTTCATCATTCTCCACTGAATATCCTGTGGAGATAAAAATATGAGACTTGGTTTGTTGCAAAAGGCGAATGCAGCATTGATGTTTAGTGGAGCATTCTTCCAAAGTGCGCGTGGTCTGGCCTATGTAAGCCATACCACGTTGACAAGATATTTTGTAAATGCAAGTCTTATGCAGTAATAAATCGCCATTGACTGATCCCAGAAGGCCTGCAGCTTCGATAGTGTGCAGAAAACAAAGTTAACACGGAGTTTTCGGAGAATGCTTGCTATGTTGAACGAAATGTTGCCAATAAATGGAAGAAAGGATAGCGATTTTGCGAGCGTACTCTTCTCTCTATTAACGTCCTGGTTTATGCCTTTCACTAATAGTGCCCTGTTATTCTGTTGGGTGTTCTGTTCTGTGTTATCGTATTTTATAAGAGGTGATCAAAAAGTTACGGTTTGAGAGCGTTGCTGCATGCAGTGAAGCACGACTCCTATGCGGATATATAAGTTCTGATATGTTAGTGTTGCATTCGTGTCTTTCCGACGTGTGTGCGGTGAAAGCGGAAACGTGAATTATGGCGACGTTATTACCGAATGCGTCCAAACAGGGCGCCGAAGTGCAAATGCCGGTAGACATCTAACGGAGAATGAAAAATGTGTATCAGGCAGAATGGCTGTGGGAAACCACAGCTGTGGCATGGTGCTCCAAGGGATGCTGCTGCCTTATGAAAACGCAAGTCCTCATATCGCAAATGTCGTAACGCTGAAGTTAGGCTAACTCAAGTGGGATACACTCGAACATCCGAACTATAGTCCTGAATTCTCCCCACGCGGTAATCAAAAAATGTCTCAAAGAATGTTTTGAAAGGTGGCCGATTCCTTGCAGGAGGAATGCGCAGCAGGACACAGTGTTTTACCGTAAGATTATCTTCAACCTGGTCCGTCAGTGGAACGTCTGCCTCATTGCTCACGGCGATTTTACCAGATTAGCATACCGACTCTGCACTGTACGGCCTCGAAACGGAAACTTTTTGATCGCCCCTTACAACTGTCTGATAACATTATTTTCCGGGGCGGAGAGTGGGGATCTCCAGCATTTGTCTATAAGAGCGCGAGAAACCGCCTAGGAACATAACTTCGCCTGGCCGGTGTACCGAGGCAACGGTCGTTAATCCGACGCGAGAATTCTCTCTGTAACTCAAATGAGAGCGCTGCGCGTTTATCTACAAGAGAAGGTCGATCATTTTGGTATTCGCCTCACAATTAAGTAAACTACAGAAAAATGATATATCACTCCCACTCCTGTCACATACGGGTGTTATATTGTCTGCCACTGAAAGAGGGGCACGCTCAATCTGCCACGTGTCAATAAAATGATATAAACAGGAAATTAGCACTACACAGCTACTAAAGTACAGAGTGTTGATAATTAAACTTTCGCTACTTAAGTCGGATACCGTGGAAAACTAGCGACCGTGGGACAATGAAACTTTGCGGAAACATTTGTAAGGACACATGGAAGAGCAGTAACGAATAAACCACAGAAAAAACACATTTCTGTTTCCACATGAGAGGGTAACATTTGTTAAGTGCGTACCATGTCTACGTTCCAGGCTACAAACGTTGCTCAATGTCACGACCATCTGCATCCATGACAGCCTGGAACCGCACTAGAGATACCATTCCACAGTTGTTCGCAACACTTTTCGAACGTTGAACTACGGAATGTTCAGCTATCGTGACACAGCTCGTTGGCCCGCATCTCGTGGTTGTGCGGTAGCGTTCTCGCTTCCCACGCCCGGGTTTCCGGGTTCGATTCCCGGCGGGGTCAGGGATTTTCTCTGCCTCGTGATGGCTGGGTGTTGTGTGCTGTCCTTAGGTTAGTTAGGTTTAAGTAGTTCTAAGTTCTAGGGGACTTATGACCACAGCAGTTGAGTCCCATAGTGCTCAGAGCCATTTGAACCATTTTGAACAGCTCGTTGACTGCCTGAAGGTCGCACATTGCGTAAAGCATGCTCCATGGCAACTTCTTCAATTTTTAGCTGAACTGACTATCGGACTCTCCCCGGAGCAGTCCCCAAATCGCCGATTGCCTCGAACTTCCCAATCATGTTCTTCGATCCCGGTGCGGAAAGAGGACCTCCCCATATTCCTTTAATGAGTCGACATTCGCAAAGACCAGCAGCACTGTTGCTATTGTTTTGATAAAAAGGTTTTACGAGTAAAACCCTGCTCACCTTGTCCAGACCCATACTGACCGTCTGCAACTGTAATGCGCACTGATTCTTGTCTTTCAACCCTATGTCGCCGTACCAGTACTGGCGCCTAATGGCACTTCATCACATTAACACAACTAAGAACGCAAATCCTGCAGCGCAAATTCTGAACATCATTCCTATAACGTTTGGCAACCATCCCGTAAATAGTTTTCCGTCTACATTGGCTCAAAAAAAAAAAAAAAAAAAAAAAAAAAAAAAAAAAATTCAAATGTGCGTGAAATCTTATGGGACTTAACTGCTAAGGTCATGAGTCCTTAAACTTACACACTAATTAATCTAAATTATCCTAAGGACAAACACACACACCCACGCCCGAAGGAGGACTCGAAACTCCGACGGGACCAGCCGTCTACATTGGCTGACGAAGCGGAAGTTATATCCATCCTGTGGACAACCTGCGTGAGGTATTTATGAAGTTTTCCTTATCACCTCGAAAAATTCAGTCTGCGACTATGAAAGCTGGTGCTGTTGTTGGTCCTCTAAGTTTTCACCCTTTAGAGCGACAATTTCTTTTTTTTCAGCGATGGGTGACCTTGATAGTAGAAGTCTGCATTTCAGCTCTTAAGGAAACGTTGCATATCGAAAATTATTCTGGAAATGTCTGCCCAATGGCTTCTTTGTCGGAGGGAAGAGGAATAAGGCACAAGGTGCCCCGTCGGGAGAATACAGGGGACAGGAAAAATCTGATAGCGCCAACAAGCAGCATGTGTTACTGTCTCCTGTGCAGAAGTAACTGAGGCGTTACCGTGGAGGAAACACTTCACCGTGGACAGCTTTTCGCGACTCTTCTTCTTAGACTCCGTGATTTCCCTACATCGCTCCAAGCAAATGCCGGGATGGTTCCTTTCAAAGGGCACGGCCGACTTCCTTCCCCGTCCTTCCCTAATCCGGTGAGACCGATGACCTCGCTGTCTGGTCTCCTTCCCCGACACAACCAACCACCCACTCTCGTCCAAAGTAGTGAATAGTCAACTGCCAGCCAGGGAGCCTCGTTAGCAGGAATACTCTCTCTTCCGTGCGCTGTAGTCGACTGACGTCGTGTGTTTCGATGTTTGTTTAGGTGTGGCGTCCCCATACTACGGCGCAGTTACCTCGCATCGGACGGACGGACGGACAGATAATAATTGTCTGAAAATAAAAAATTAATCTTTTCAGTCGATGGACAACTTGAACTAAGGACCTCTCGTTCCGCAGCCGCTCACGCTAACCACGGGACCACGGCGCTCTAGAGCTCACAGTCTCCTTGATGTTGCCTATGTTGCGCATTGACTACTCTGTTCGTATATTTTGCTTATTTTTTCATAGTTCCACACAACTTCTTCCTGTTTTCTCGATTGATCTGGATTCAGTTTTTCAAGGCCTATCCACTGTGCCAACTTATAACTAAATCTGAGGGGGGTGCGATGAGGAGGTTCCCTTGTTAGCAACAAATAATCCTGAGCAAATTGGGAGTATCGTGAGGTATAAGAGTGATTAGGGACCACGTGGTCGTTGTAACAAGACTGAATGTTGTAAGATTCAAATCCACCCAAAAAACGCAACGTATACTATTTAAAAAAGAAGATACAATTTTGCTTGATGACTTCCTAAAAGAAAGTTTGAACTCCTTACAACAGTCAATGTATGTGCAGAGCAGATGTGGTTTCAATTCAAGGAAATAGTATCGACTTCCCCCCCATGAACCATGGACCTTGCCGTTGGTGGGGAGGCTTGCGTGCCTCAGCGATACAGATAGCCGTACCGTAGGTGCAACCACAACGGAGGGGTATCTGTTGAGAGGCCAGACAAACGTGTGGTTCCTGAAGAGGGGCAGCAGCCTTTTCAGTAGTTGCAAGGGCAACAGTCTGGATGATTGACTGATCTGGCCTTGTAACAATAACCAAAACGGCCTTGCTGTGCTGGTACTGCGAACGGCTGAAAGCAAGGGGAAACTACAGCCGTAATTTTTCCCGAGGGCATGCAGCTTTACTGTATGATTACATGATGATGGCGTCCTCTTGGGTAAAATATTCCGGAGGTAAAATAGTCCCCCATTCGGATCTCCGGGCGGGGACTACTCAAGAGGATGTCGTTATCAGGAGAAAGAAAACTGGCGTTCTACGGATCGGAGCGTGGAATGTCAGATCCCTTAATCGGGCAGGTAGGTTAGAAAATTTAAAAAGGGAAATGGATAGGTTGAAGTTAGATATAGTGGGAATTAGTGAAGTTCGGTGGCAGGAGGAACAAGACTTCTGGTCAGGTGACTACAGGGTTATAAACACAATATCAAATAGGGGTAATGCAGGAGTAGGTTTAATAATGAATAGGAAAATAGGAATGCGGGTAAGCTACTACAAACAGCATAGTGAACGCATTATTGTGGCCAAGATAGATACGAAGCCCACGCCTACTACAGTAGTACAAGTTTATATGCCAACTAGCTCTGCAGATGACGAAGAAATTGAAGAAATGTATGATGAAATAAAAGAAATTATTCAGATTGTGAAGGGAGACGAAAATTTAATAGTCATGGGTGACTGGAATTCGAGTGTAGGAAAAGGGAGAGAAGGAAACATAGTAGGTGAATATGGACTGGGGGACAGAAATGAAAGAGGAAGCCGCCTGGTCGAATTTTGCACAGAGCACAACATAATCATAACTAACACTTGGTTTAAGAATCATGAAAGAAGGTTGTATACATGGAAGAACCCTGGAGATACTAAAAGGTATCAGATAGATTATATAATGGTAAGACAGAGATTTAGGAACCAGGTTTTAAATTGTAAGACATTTCCAGGGGCAGATGTGGACTCTGACCACAATCTATTGGTTATGACCTGTAGATTAAAACTGAAGAAACTGCAAAAAGGTGGGAATTTAAGGAGATGGGACCTGGATAAACTAAAAGAACCAGAGGTTGTACAGAGATTCAGGGAGAGCATAAGGGAGCAATTGACAGGAATGGGGGAAATAAATACAGTAGAAGAAGAATGGGTAGCTTTGAGGGATGAAGTAGTGAAGGCAGCAGAGGATCAAGTAGGTAAAAAGACGAGGGCTAGTAGAAATCCTTGGGTAACAGAAGAAATATTGAATTTAATTGATGAAAGGAGAAAATATAAAAATGCAGTAAGTGAAACAGGCAAAAAGGAATACAAACGTCTCAAAAATGAGATCGACAGGAAGTGCAAAATGGCTAAGCAGGGATGGCTAGAGGACAAATGTAAGGATGTAGAGGCCTGTCTCACTAGGGGTAAGATAGATACCGCCTACAGGAAAATTAAAGAGACCTTTGGAGATAAGAGAACGACTTGTATGAATATCAAGAGCTCAGATGGAAACCCAGTTCTAAGCAAAGAAGGGAAAGCAGAAAGGTGGAAGGAGTATATAGAGGGTCTATACAAGGGCGATGTACTTGAGGACAATATTATGGAAATGGAAGAGGATGTAGATGAAGATGAAATGGGAGATATGATACTGCGTGAAGAGTTTGACAGAGCACTGAAAGACCTGAGTCGAAACAAGGCCCCCGGAGTAGACAATATTCCATTGGAACTACTGACGGCCGTGGGAGAGCCGGTCCTGACAAAACTCTACCATCTGGTGAGCAAGATGTATGAAACAGGCGAAATACCCTCAGACTTCAAGAAGAATATAATAATTCCAATCCCAAAGGAAGCAGGTGTTGACAGATGTGAAAATTACCGAACTATCAGCTTAATAAGTCACAGCTGCAAAATACTAACACGAATTCTTTACAGACGAATGGAAAAACTAGTAGAAGCCAACCTCGGAGAAGATCAGTTTGGATTCCGTAGAAACACTGGAACACGTGAGGCAATACTGACCTTACGACTTATCTTAGAAGAAAGATTAAGGAAAGGCAAACCTACGTTTCTAGCATTTGTAGACTTAGAGAAAGCTTTTGACAATGTTGACTGGAATACTCTCTTTCAAATTCTAAAGGTGGCAGGGGTAAAATACAGGGAGCGAAAGACTATTTACAATTTGTACAGAAACCAGATGGCAGTTATAAGAGTCGAGGGACATGAAAGGGAAGCAGTGGTTGGGAAGGGAGTAAGACAGGGTTGTAGCCTCTCCCCGATGTTGTTCAATCTGTATATTGAGCAAGCAGTAAAGGAAACAAAAGAAAAATTCGGAGTAGGTATTAAAATTCATGGAGAAGAAATAAAAACTTTGAGGTTCGCCGATGACATTGTAATTCTGTCAGAGACAGCAAAGGACTTGGAAGAGCAATTGAATGGAATGGACAGTGTCTTGAAAGGAGGATATAAGATGAACATCAACAAAAGCAAAACAAGGATAATGGAATGTAGTCTAATTAAGTCGGGTGATGCTGAGGGAATTAGATTAGGAAATGAGGCACTTAAAGTAGTAAAGGAGTTTTGCTATTTGGGGAGCAAAATAACTGATGATGGTCGAAGTAGAGAGGATATAAAATGTAGGCTGGCAATGGCAAGGAAAGCGTTTCTGAAGAAGAGAAATTTGTTAACATCCAGTATAGATTTAAGTGTCAGGAAGTCATTTCTGAAAGTATTCGTATGGAGTGTAGCCATGTATGGAAGTGAAACATGGACGATAAATAGTTTGGACAAGAAGAGAATAGAAGCTTTCGAAATGTGGTGCTACAGAAGAATGCTGAAGATTAGATGGGTAGATCACGTAACTAATGGGGAAGTATTGAATAGGATTGGGGAGAAGAGAAGTTTGTGGCACAACTTGACCAGAAGAAGGGATCGGTTGGTAGGACATGTTCTGAGGCATCAAGGGATCACCAATTTAGTATTGGAGGGCAGCGTGGAGGGTAAAAATCGTAGAGGGAGACCAAGAGATGAATACACTAAGCAGATTCAGAGGGATGTAGGTTGCAGTAGGTACTGGGAGATGAAAAAGCTTGCACAGGATAGAGTAGCATGGAGAGCTGCATCAAACCAGTCTCAGGACTGAAGACCACAACAACAACAACAGTATCGACTTGAATGCGAGGTGCTCTTAATAGTTTTCACAGCGAAACTGTGTCTCGAAACCTGGCAGAAAATACGAAGAGATTCTGGTCTTATTTAAAGTATAACAGCGGCAAGACGCAATAGATACCGTCACTGCGCGATAGCAATGGTAATGTCACTGATGACAGTGCAACTAGAGTTACTAAATACGGTCTTCCGAAATTCCTTCACCAACGAAGACGAAGTAAACACTCCAGAATTCGAATTAAGAACTGCCAACATGAGCAACTTAGAAACAGATATCCTCAGTGTAGCGAAGCAGGTTAAAACAGTTAATAAAGGCAAGGCCTCTGGTCCGAACTGTATACCAGTTGGGTTCCTTTCAGAGTATGCCGATACAATAGTTCCCTACTTGACAATCACATACAACCGCACGCTCGTCGAAAGAACCGTACCGAAAGACCGGAGAGTTGCATATGTCACACCAATACTCAAGGAACGAAATAGGAATAATCCGCTGAATTACAGACCCATATCACTAACGTCGATTTCCAGTAGGATTTTGGAATATATACTGTGTTCGAACATTATGAATTACCTCGAAGAAAACAAATTATTGACAGATAGCCAACACGGATTCAAAAAATATCGTTCTTATGAACTACAGAAAGCTCTTTATTCTCACGCTGTAACAATTGCTACTAACAGGGGATGTCAAGTTCATTCCATATTTTCAGAGTTCTGTAAGGCTTTTGATACTGTTCTTCATAGGCGACTTCTAGTGAAATTGTTTGCCTTCTTAGATTGTTTGCAGATAATGCTGCCGTTTATCACCTTCTAAAGTCATCAGATGATCAAAGCCAACTGCAAAAATATTTAGACAAGATATCTGTATGGTGCGAAAAGTGGCAATTGACTCTAAACAATGAAATGTGTGAAGCCATCCACTGGAGTACTAAAGGAATCCGATAAATTTCTGTTACAAGATATTGTTGTTGTGGTCTTCAGTCCAAAGACTGCTTTCAAGTAGCTATCCATCCATGCTACTTTACCCTGTGCAAGCCTCGTCATCCCTGAATAACTGCGGCAACCTACATCCGTCCACATCTGCTTACTATATCCATCATTTGCTCTCCCCTTCAGTACTAAATTGGTGATCCCTTGACGTCTAAGAATGTGTCGTATCAACGGATTCCTTCTTCTATTCAGGTTGTGCGACAAATATCCTTTCTCCCCAGCTCTACTCAGTACCTCTTCATTAGCTACGTGATGTACCCATCTAATCTTCAGCATTCGTCTGTAGCACTATATTTCGAAAGCTTCTGTGCTATCCTTGTCTAAACTGTCTATCGTATATATTTCACTTTCGTACATTGCTACGCTCCATACAAACCTTTTCATAGAAGACTTACTCATACTTAAATATATATTCGATGTTAACAAATACCTCTTTTGCAGAAACACTTCTCTTGCCATTCCCAGTCTTATTTTATTTCATCTCTACTTCGGACATCGTCAGTTATTTTGTTGCCAAAATAGCAAAACTCATTTACTACTTTAAGTGTCTCGTTTCGTAAACTAATTCCCTCAGCATCACTTGATTTAATTCGACTAAATTCCATTATCCTTTATTTGATTTTGTTCATGTTCATCTTGTATCCCCCTTTTAAGGCACATGCCATTCCATTCAACAGCTCTTTCAAGTCTTTTGCTGTCTCTAGCAGAATTACAATTTCATCGGTAAACCTCAAAGTTTTTTTTCTCGCTGGGCTTTAATTGATACTCCGAATTTTTTTTAAATTTTCTTTACTGCTTGCTCAAAGAACAGAGTGACTGAAATCGGGAATAGGTTACAAACCTGTCTCACTCCCTTCTCAACTATGCTTCCGTTTCATGCCCCTCGACTCTTATAACTGTCTTCTGGTTTCGATACAAGTTGTAAATAGCCTTATGCTCCCTGTATTTTACGCCTGCAACCTTCAGAATTTCAAGGAGAGTATTCCAGTCAACATGTCAAAAGCGTTCGCTAAGTCTGCAAATGCTGTAAATGTAGGTTTGTTTTCCTTAACTAACTTCTAAGATAAGTTGTAGGGTCAGTACTGCCTCGCGTGTTCCTGCATTTCTCCGGAATTCAAACTGATCTTCCTCGGTCTCGGTTTCAACCAGTTTTTCCATTCTTCTGTAAAGAATTCGTATGATTATTTTGCAGTCGAGACTTATTAAACTGATAGTTCGGTAATATTCACACCGGTCAGCACCTACTTTCTTTAGAATTGGGATTATTATATTATTGTTGAAGTCTGAGAGTATTTAGCCTGTCTCATGCATCTTGCACAACAATTGGAATAGTTTGTCGTGGCTTGCAGTCCCAAGGCTACCGGTAGTTCTTACGGAATGCCGTCTACTCCTGGGACCATATTTTGGCATTAGTCTTTCAGCACTCTGTCAGATTCTACTCGCAGTATCATATCTCCTAACTCATATTCATCTACGTCTTCTTCCATTTGTATAATACTGCCCTCAAGCATATCTCCCTTGCATGGACCTTCTACATACTTCAACCTTTGAGCTTTCTCTTCTTTGCTGAGGACTGGTTTCTATCTGACTTCTTAATATTCAGACAACTGCTTGACATTTTACCAAAGCCTCTTTGATTTTCCTATAGGCAGTATCCATCTTTCATCTAGTGATATATGCTCCTAAATCCTTTCATTTGTCCTTTAGCCATTCCCGCTTAGCCATTTTGCACTTCCTGTCACTCTCATTTTTTAGACGCTTGTCCTCCGTTTTGCCTGCTTCATTTACTACAGTTTTGTATTTTCTCCTTTCATCAATTAAATTCTTTATCTCCTATTATCCAAGGATTTCCACTAGACCTTGTCTTTTTAATTATTTTAGCCTCTGCTGCCTTCGCTAATTCATCTCTCACACGGCTACCTATTCGTCTTCTACTGTATTCCTCTCCCCTGTTCCAGTCAGTCGTTGCTAGTGCTCCCTACGAAACTCTCAACAAGCTCTAGGTCATTCAACTTATCCAAGTTCCAGCTCCTTAATTTCTTACCTTTTTGCAGTTTTTTCAGTTTCAGTCTACAGTTCATAACCAAAAATTGTGGCCAGAGTTCACATCTGCACTTGGCAATGTCTTACATTTGTAAAATCTGGTTCCGAAATCTCTGTCTTCCCATTGTACAGGGTGGGCAGAAAATGTCTGAAACGTTTGTAGTGATTTTGTAGGACAGGTTGTGCTGAGACACAAATGTTAAGGAGAAAATTCGATACGTTGCGCCGTTTCCGAGTTATTCAGCAACTTAGCCAATCAGGTCGTCGCGCGCGCAAGTTCAAGTTTCAGCTAACCAATCAAAGCACTCGTTGGCCAACACCGCCCGTGGCAGGCCGCTTGAATGGAAGCTCCCGACGCCCCGATTGGCTAATTTCAATGCTAAATAACTCGGAAATGGCCCAACTTATCGACTTTTTTTCTTAAAACTTATATCTCAGTACAACCTGACCTGTAACATCCCTACAAGTGTTCCAGATATTTTCTGACTACCCTGTATAATCAATCTGAAACCTTCCGGTGCCTCCAGGTCTCATCCATGTATACAACCTTCTTTCACGATTCTTCAACCAAGTGTTAGCGATGGTTGAATTATGCTCCTTGCAGAATTCTACCAGGCGGTTTCCTCTTTCATTCCTTTACCCCAGTTCATATTCACCTATTACTTTTCCTTCTCTTCCCTTTCCTAGTATCGAATTTCTGTAGCCCATCACTATTAAATTTTCGTCTGCCTTAACTATATGAGTAATTTGTGTTATATCGTCATACATTTCTTCAATCACTTCATCATCTCCGGAACTACTATCATATGGACTTGTACTACTGTTGTGGGTGTGGGCTTAGTGTCTATCTTGGCTACAATAATGCTTTCACTATGCTATTTATAGTAGCTTACCCGCGTTCCTATTTTGTTATTCATTATTAAATGTGCTCCTGCATTACCCCTATCTGATTTTGTATAGTCGCTTCAGTCTGGAACTGCGTGACCGCTGCCGGCCGTTGTGGCCGAGCGGTTCTAGGCGCTTCAGTCCGGAACCGCGCTGCTGCTGCGGTCGCACGTTCGAATCCTGTCTCGGGCATGGATGTGTGTGATGCCCTTAGGTTAGTTAGGTTTAAGTAGTTCTAAGTTCTAGGGGACTGATGACCACAGCAGTTAAGTCCCGTAGTGCTCAGAGCCATTTGAACCATTTGAACGACCGCTACGGTCGCAGGTTCGAATGCTGCCTCGGGCATGGATGTGTGTGATGTCCTTAGGTTAGTTAGGTTTAAGTAGTTCTAAGTTCTAGGGGACTGATGACCACAGCAGTTAAGTCCCGTAGTGCTCAGAGCCATTTGAACCATTTGAACGACCGCTACGGTCGCAGGTTCGAATGCTGCCTCGGGCATGGATGTCTGTGATGTCCTTAGGTTAGTTAGGTTTAAGTAGTTCTAAGTCCTAGGGGACTGATGACCACAGCAGTTAAGTCCCGTAGTGCTCAGAGCCATTTGAACCATTTGAACGACCGCTATGGTCGCAGGTTCGAATGCTGCCTCGGGCATGGATGTCTGTGATGTCCTTAGGTTAGTTAGGTTTAAGTAGTTCTAAGTTCTAGGGGACTGATGACCACAGCAGTTAAGTCCCGTAGTGCTCAGAGCCATTTGAACCATTTGAACCATTTGAACGACCGCTACGGTCGCAGGTTCGAATGCTGCCTCGGGTATGGATGTCTGTGATGTCCTTAGGTTAGTTAGGTTTAAGTAGTTCTAAGTTCTAGGGGACTGATGACCTCAGATGTTAAGTCGCATAGTGCTCAGAGCCATTTGAACCATTTTTGGTTTTGTATTTGTAAACTTGTTTTCAACTGAATAGAAGTCCTGTTCCTCCTGCCACCGAACGTCACTAATTCCCACTATATCCAACTGTAAACTGTTCATTTCCTTTTTTAAATTTTCTAATCTACCTGTCCGATTAAGGGATCCAACATTCCACCGATCCGCAAAACGTCAGTTTTGTTTGTCCTCATGACGGCAAGGCAGATCACACAAATCTAAAGGCTGCCAATTCAACGAGATACCTAGGAATTGCAAGTACGAACAACTGCAGCTAGAACGCGGAAGTCAAAGACTGAATTTTATTGGCTGAATGCTTAGAAGATGCAACGAAACCACTAAAGAGACTGCCTACACTACGCATGTTCGTCCTCTTCTAGAGTACTGCTGCGCGGGCTGCAGTCCGCGTGATATATGATTGACGGTGGACATCGAAAGAGTTCAAAGAAGGGCAGCTCGTTTTGTGTTATCACGAAATAAAGGACAGAGTGCCGCGGATATGATACGCGAATTGCGGTGACAATCATTAAAACAAAGGCGTTTTTCTTTGCTGCAGGATCTTCTTGTGAAATTTCACTCACCAATTTCTCCTCCGAATGCGACTAATTTTTTTTTTTTCACCTCCCTGCATAGGGAGAAGTGATCACCGTAATAAAATTATAGAAAGAAGAGCTCGCTCGGAATGACCGAAGTATTCGGTTTCCCCGCGAGTTGTTCGATAGTGGAACGCTAGAGAAATAGCTTGAATGAACAATCTTCCAGGGACTTAATTGTGAATTGCAGAGTAATCATGTAGATGAAAACTTTACCACTACACGTTGCAGGGAATAGCACAGAAATGACGGGCGCGATAAGCTAGTAGTAAGGCGAGCAGGAGGAGTAGCGTGTGGGGAGGAAAGTGGTGCTTCCTTTGTGGCGCGCGCCTGTATTGCGATGCGCGGCGCGTGTGCCGGTGGCGCCGGCTGGGACGCGCAGCGCGTGCATGCCGCTTTTTCAGAGGTCACCACGCACCACGGGGCATCCTCCAGCCGGATTACTCAGCGCCAAGCCACATACAAACCACACTCGTCTCGCTTTATTGCTCTCAAAATGTTCTTGCTTTATAGTTACATTTTCATCCCAGCACTCATTTATATAGGATGGCCCAGGGATGTAGTACATCCCCATTTGGTCAATTTGAAGCTCAGCTCGAATTTACACCAGTGTAACTTATAGATACCTATTCTACAAAATTTATCGTCACTGAGAAGCAAAATAAAATTTTTTCTTGAAAAGTACATTACGGAAATGGTTACCTCGTTTGGCGATGTATTGCTGACGAAGTTCGCGGAAATTACCCATTACGTTCTCCACCATTTCTCGAGGAATGGCCTCTATCTCTTCCCGGATTGCGCTTTTCAACTCGTCAATGTTCTGGAGTCGCCGTGAAAAACGTTGTTCTTGAGGTCACCTCACAGAAAAATATCAGGGACTGATAGATCAGTTGATCTCATCGGCCATGAAGTATCACCGAAAACTGAACGTTATCCATGTGGAAAGTGGCGCCGCAGTCTAGTCACTCAACTACGAGTCGTACTATCTTTAGTTCAAATGGTTCAAATGGCTCTGAGCACTATGGGACTTAACTTATGAGGTCATAAGTCCCCTAGAACTTAGACCTACTTAAACCTAACTGACCTGAGGACACACATCCATGCCCGAGGCAGGATTTGAACCTGCGACCGTAGCGGTCGCGCGGTTCCAGACTATCTTTAGTACCTGTAGCTGTAAAATGGAGAAATTGCTAATCATAGCCCCATATCATTCGAACTGACACTCACAAAAAAAGAACCACCGATTCCAATGGACTGAACAATAGCACACTAAACAACTAATTTTGGGCTACTTTAGATCTTGTCATGAATGAGCTGCAGGTCTATGTCCGATTAATGTTGAAAGTTTTGTTTAGTGACAAACCCATTGTGATGAGAGTTTTCCTCATTTGATACAAGATTTGTCAGAAGCGCGTCAGTTCTGTACAGCAATGATGTTTAGAAACTGCACCTACTCATTATTTCCCAGAACAGTTGTCGAGCCACTTGCAGTTTACAAGGATGAAAGTTTAAATGTTATTTTATAATCCATTGAAAATACGTTCGAAGGATCTGTAATGTTCTGGAATGGCGACAGACAAATTCTGTGGGCTTTGCTGCAGAGCAGCACGAATTTCATGGATATTTTCCGCCGTTTGAACTTTCATTTTAGGTCCGTTATGCTTGATACTGATTATAGAATCCGTCTCATGCCACTGATTTATCCAACCGTATATTGCCATGTCTGCAACTTGGAAATGCCGGTCTCTTCCATGGCGCATTGCGTGTTGGACAGCAGCAATGCTCTGTAACGACAGAACCTCTCCACTCCCACAACATCCACCTGCGCTGGCCAACGTCCAATAATGAGCCGTATAGTATTGTATGCGCGGCCAATTAAATACCGTAAATGGCACGAGCACATCTACGAGGGCGTGCTGAAAAGTAATGCCTCCGAATTTTTTATAAGAAGACTATTAAAGATTCTTAAATAAAACAAACGTTATTCTACATCTTTGTTCTCCATGTCTACATATTTATTCCTCAACATAGTCACCTAGACAACGAACACATTTATCCAAGTGAGAGACCAGTCTGTTGATACTGTCACTGTAGAATGTTTGACTTTGTTGACGGAGCCACAACTTCATCTCTGCTTGCACTACTTCATCACTATAAACGTGAAGTCCTCGAAGTTGTTCTTTAAGGTGAGAATCAGATCGGGACTGTAAGAAAGGCTGATCGATGACAGTGAACCAAAGGCGTCGGATTGTCGCAGATGTCGCAGCGCTCGTGTGCGGTCCCACATTGTCGTGCTGAAGGAGAGGGTGCTCCAAGTGTGGCCAGACTCTTCGAATTCGAAACTCGACTACAGTACGCTGTTCCCTACGCACCGACATTCACTGATCAGCCAGAACATTATGACCACCTGCCTAATAGCCGGTATCCACCTTTGGCACGGATAACAGTGGTCGGCCGGAGTGGCCGAGCGGTTCTAGACGCTTCAGTCTGGAACCGCGCGACCGCTACGGTGGTAGGTTCGAATCCGGCCTCGGGCATGGATGTGTGTGATGTCCTTGGGTTAGTTAGGTTTAAGTAGTTCTAAGTTCTAGGGGACTGATGACCTCAGAAGTTAAGTCCCATAGTGCTCAGAGCCATTTCTTTTGTTAAGTCCCATAGTGATCAGAGCCATTTGAACCATTGGATAACAGTGGTGACGCATCATGACATGGAAGCAATGAGGCCTTGTTAGATCACTGGAGCGAGTTGGCACCATATCTGCACTAATTACCGTAAATTATTGGATAGGGGCGATGATCTTTAACGTCACCTTCAATCACATCCCAGATGTGTTCGATCGGGTTCAGATCTGGTGAGTTGGGGGGCCAGCTCATCAATTGAAACTTGCCACTGTGTTACTCGAACCACTTCATCACATTCCTGGCCTTGTGACATGGCGCATTGTCTTGTTGAAAAATGCCGCTGCCGATGGGAAACATGATAGTCGTGAAGGGGTGTACATGGTCAGTAACCCTTGGCGGTCACGGTGCCCTGGACGAGCTCCACCACACCCATGGATGCCCACGTCAATTTTCCCAGAGCATAATGGAACCGCCGCGAGCTTGCCTCTGTCCCACAGTACAGATGTCAAGGAGCTGTTTCCGCGGAAGACGACAGATTCACTCCTCCCATCGGCATGCTGAAGAAGGTATCGGGATTCATGAGATCATGCAACGCTCTGCCACTGCGCGAACGTCCAGTGCCGATGCTCACGTGTCCTTTTCAGTCGCAGTTGCCGATATCTTCGTGTTAACATTGGCACATGCATGAGTCGTCGGCCGCGGAGGCCCGTCGTCAGAAGTGTTCGGTGCACTGTATGTTCAGACGCACTTGTACTCTGCCCAGCATTAAAGTCTGATGTTACTTCTACCACAGTTCGCCGCCTGTCCTGTTTTACCAGTCTGCCCAGCCTATGACGTCCGACAGCTGTAATGAAGGATGGCCACCTAACCCCAAAACGTCTGGACGTGGTTTCACCTTGGTTTTGCGACGTCTTGAAGACACTCACAACAGCACTTCACGAACACCCGATAATCCTGCAGTTTCCGAAATCGTCGCGCCATCACAATCTGCCCTCGGTCAAATTCAAAAAGATAGCTTTCCTTCCTCATTCTACACACGGGCAGCACGCTCACCGATACCACATGCACTGTGCGAGTGTGTGACTAGCAGATATTCCTCACCACGTGACGCTGTTAGCGTCTAGACGGGTTTATATCGATAGTAGGTCGGTGATCATAATGTTCTGACTGATCAGTGTACTTACGTTACACACCGCTATGTTATGCACAACAGTTTGTAGCCGTCTAGCGGAAGGCTACTTCTTATACGTAGGCATGAAGAATATTGATGTAGAATGTTAATAACGTTTTCTTTAAATACGCTTTACTCGTTTTCACATTAAATATTCGGAAGCATTACTTTTCAGCACGTCCTTGTGCCAAGGCCGTCCCACAATATCCGTAGTCGTTGATACTGCTTGCCAAGTGACCATGAATTATTGGCAGTGTTTCATTTGTGAACTACTGGTAAGTTTCTAAGTGTGTGTATACGAACGCTGAGAGTGGAGCCGGGCGGAGCCGATTCTTGCAATTACAGACGGGCTCTTCTCGGCTGCTGCTCCCGAGTGCTATCTTCTTCTTCTTCTCCTCCATTCAGTGAATCTTACAATAACTGTATAAAAGACTCACTAATTCATTCTAAGAAAGCTCTGATGATGTTGTATCGAGCTGCCGACACTGTGAACTCTAGTGGCTACGCCGAACATTACGATCTCTGTAGATCGCATGGTGAGAGATCAGGACGGCATGGAGGATGCGTATGGGCTTCTGCAGCGTAGTCGAAACAACCTCAGCAACGTGTGGCCGGGTATTATTCTGCAACAGAATGATGGCGGCCACCATCGTTCCTTGGCGTTTGCATTTGATGGAGCGCCTCAGTTTTAGCAAAGTATCCACGTGGACACATGTTGCCAAAGTTGTTTCAACTACGCTGCAGAAGTTTCGCAGATAAGCCCTTACACATCCTCTATAAAGTCCGGATATCTCCCCATGATATTTCCATATGCCTTGGAGCCCTGGAGAAAGACATTCGTGGCCGTTGGCTTGCTTCGAACTGAGGTAGTCATGTATCCGTAGCCAACCGAAAATATTTTTTCCAAGAATTCGTTGACCGTATTGCCTCAGAGTGCGATAAGTGTATTAATAGTTATGGTGATTATTTTTGAAATAATAAACAGTTTACTTACTATTTTCCATGTCTCAGTGCCATCTGACTGCCCCTTATAGAGCAATCTCTCTGTCCATAGTGAAAGCGGCGTCCATCGTAATCTAAGATATTAATTTAGATGATAATTTTGACGCAACATGAGGCATCATGAACGCAAACAGTCGTGAACTCTTAAGAAGTAATGTTTAGCAAACTTTTTTTGGCTCATACACCCCATAGTTCTGAATCGGAAGAAGTCGCAAGCAGTCGGAAAGCTTCGGGCCGCTAGTCTTTTGTTTATGCCACTACCAGTCTCGACAGCACATGAAGCACTTTACTACACACAACAATGGCAACAACAATACCGCACACTATATTATTGTATCTGTGTTGCTTTTCAGAACTGAAATTTCAGTTCTTACAAAACTGTGTGGTATCAGATCCATCATTATCCAACTGAAAGTGCAATTAACAACGTTAACTCGGTGTTTTTCTAGGGAGCAGTCTGCTGCGGGCAAAAATGCTGTAATATGCAATTGTATGTAGCATTTAGTTAAAATATGTAAAACATTTAATTATAATGAAATATGTAAAACTATGTAACGAAAATATGAAATATATCAACGTTTGAAACAAAGCTCGTGAACGTTTACACTTTTCACTCTCATATGAGAGAAGGAATAAAATGCAATTACATAAAAATTAATAATGTCTAAATGCTCGGGTTTTAATTTTTGCTGATGTACAGACCATATGAATGAACTTTTATTCCAACAGGTACAGTAAATCAGTAAGTGTAAACTAAGAAAATGATGTAAAGGAAAACACAAATTAAATTTAAAATTCTCTTTGTTCTCGAATCACATTTTTGCAGCAAATGGTCAAAATTCTTTCTTGCTGCTTTGCACAGTGGAACGCGATAAACACAACATAACACAGCAGCAGCTTGGTTGGAAAAAACCGCGAATTATAAAATTTTCCCGATGAACTTAATATTCAAGGAAGTTTCGCGTATGCTGCCGGTCGTTGTTAACTGCAGTACACGATATTTCGACTGGGCGCCATCGAAGAATGAACACTTCCCCCAGTCTGCAGTTTTTTGTGCCTTGTATGTGTTTCACGTATGAATTAAGATAGGGATGGCAGACTGACCTCACTATCCTATGGGCAGGGTCCTCGGTAGTGGAACTGTGGAACACAGTTACCCTCACGGATGTCGCTCGCCGCGGCAATCGGCGTATTCGCGTGGACCGAATGGTGGAAATGATGGGGTTCCACACTTCTTTTTTTTTTGGGTTGTCAGTCTTCTGACTGGTTTGATGCAGCCCGCCGCTAATTCCTCACCTTTTCATCTCAAAGTAGCAATTGCACCCTACGTCCTCAACTGTTTGCTGGACGTTTTCCAATCACTGTCTTGCTCTACAGTTTTTACCGCCCACAGCACCCTCTAGTATTATGGAAGTTATCCCTTGATGCCTTAACAGATATCCCGTTCCTTCTCCTTGTCAATGTTTTCCATATGTTCCTTTCCTCGCCGATTCTACGGAGAACCTCCTCACTCCACACCTTATCCGTCCACCTAATTTTCAACATTCTTTTGTAGCACCACATCTCAAATGCTTCGATTCACTTCTGTTTTCGCTTTCCCACAGTCCGTGTCTCACTCCTATACAATGCTGTGCTCCAAACGTAGATTCTCAGAAATTTCTTCCTCAAGTTAAAATCTATGTTCGATACTAGCTGACTTCTATTGGCCAGGAATGCCTTTTTCGTCAGTGCTACTCTGCTTTTTATGCCCACCTTGCTCCGTCCATCATTGGTTATTTTGCAGACTAGGTAGCAGAATTACTTAACTTCGTCTACTTCGTGATTACCAGTTGTAATGTTAAGTTCCTCACTCTTCTCATTTCTGCTACTTTTCATTACTCTGGTCTTTCTTTTATTTACTCTCAACCCATATTCTGTGCTCATTAGACTGTTCATTCCATTCAAAATGTCCTGCAGTTCTTCTTCACTTTCACTAAGGATAGTAATGTCATCGGTGAATCTTATCATTGATATCCTTTATTCTGAATTTTCTTCCCACGCTTGAACCGTTCTTTTATTCCCCTGATTGCTTCTTCGATGTGTAGGTTGAACAGTAGGGACGAAAGACTACATCCCTGTCTTACACCCTTTTTAATCCGAGCGCCTCGCTCTTGGTCGTCGAGTTCTATTGTTACCTCGTGGTTCTTGTATATATTGTATATTACGCATCTTTCCGTATAGTTTACCCCTATTTTTCCCAGAATTTCGAACGTCTTGCACCATTTTACATTGTCGAACGCTTTCTCCAGGTCGATAAATCCTACGAACGTGTCTCGTAATTTCTTCAGTCTTGCTTCCATTATCATCCGCAATGTCAAAACTGCCTCTCTGATGCCTTTACCTTTCCTAAAGGCAAACTGGTCATCACCTAACAGATCCTCAGTTTCCTTTTCCATTCTTCTGTACATACTTCTTGTCAGCAACTTGGATGCATGACTTGTTAGGCTGATTGTGCGATAGTTCTCGCACTTGTCTGTTTCCGCTATCTTCGGAATTGTGTGGATGATGTTTTTACAGAAAGGCAGATGGTACATTGCCAGTGTCATACATTCTACACACCAACTTGAATAGTCGTTTTGTTGCCACTTTCCACAACGATTGTGGAAATTCAGATAGAATGTCATCTATCCCTTCTGCCTTATTTCATCTTAAGTCTTCCAAAGCTCTTTTAAATTATGATTCTAATACTGTATCCCCTATCTCTTCCCTGTCGACTCCCGTTTCTTCTTCTATATCGTCGTCAGACAAGTCTTTCCCCTCGCAGAGGCCTCCAGTGTACTCTTGCTGCCTATCCGCTCTCTCCTCTGCTTTTATCGGTGGAATACCCATTGAATTCTTAATGTTACCACCCTTGCTTTTAATATCACCAAAGGTTGTCTTGACCTTTCTATACGCTGAATCAGTCTGTCTGACAATCATTTCTTTATCCATTTCTTAACATTTATCATGCAGCCATTTTGCCATAGCTTCCCTGCACTTCCTATTCATATCGCTCCAAACTGACTTGTATCTCTGTATTCGTGAATTTACCTGAACGTTTTTTTTTACTACCTTCTTTCGTTGATCAGCTGAAGCATTTCATTTGTTACCCTTGGTTTCTTCACAGTTGTCTTCTTGTACCTACTGTTTTCCTTCCAACTTCTGTAACTGCCCTCTTTAGATATGTCCATTCCTCTTCAACAGTACTGCATACTAAACTATTCATTATCTCAGTGTCTGTAGCCTCAGAGAATTTCAAACGTATCTCTTCATTTATCCCACTTCTTTGCACACTGGTGCTTGCTCACTGGTTTCTTAAACTTCAATCTGCTCTTCATCATTACTAAATTGTGAGCTGAATCTATACCTGCTCCTTTGTATGCCTTCTAGTCCACACACATATTATCCAAATGGTTGCCGCTGTCACAGTTCTTCAGATTTTTCGCCATATTACTTCTTAAGTAATAGAACCCAGTACGTTGTCCTCGATGGTGAGTGTTCATCGGAGGTGAGGGTATCATCTGGAGTGCCACAGGGAAGTGTGGTAGGTCCGCTGTTGTTTTCTATCTACATAAATGATCTTTTGGATAGGATGGATAGCAATGTGCGGCTCTTTGCTGATGATGTGGTGTACGGGAAGGTGTCGTCGTTGAGTGACTGTAGGAGGATACAAGATGACTTGGACAGGATTTGTGATTGGTGTAAGGAATGGCAGCTAACTCTAAATATAGATAAATGTAAGTTAATGCAGATGAATAGGAAAAAGAATCCTGTAATATTTGAATACTCCATTAGTAGTGTAGCGCTTGACACAGTCACGTCGATTAAATATTTGGGAGTAACAGTGCAGAGCGATATGAAGTGGGACAAACATGTAATGGCAGTTGTGGGGAAGGCGGATAGTAGTCTTCGGTTCATTGGTAGAATTTTGGGAAGATGTGGTTCATCTGTAAAGGAGACCGCTTATAAAACAGTAATACGACCTACTCGAGCGTTTGGGATCCCTATCAGGTCGGATTGAGGGAGGACATAGAAGCAATTCAGAGGCGGGCTGCTAGATTTGTTACTGGTAGGTTTTATCATCACGCGAGTGTTACGGAAATGCTTCAGGAACTCGGGTGGGAGTCTCTAGAGGAAAGGAGGCGTTCTTTTCGTGAATCGCTACTGAGGAAATTTAGAGAACCAGCATTTGAGGCTCACTGCAGTACAATTTTACTGCCGCCAACTTATATTACGCGGAAAGACCACAAAGATAAGATAAGAGAGATTATGGCTCGTATAGAGGCATATAGGCAGTCATTTTTCTCTCTTTCTGTTTGGGAGTGTGTAGGGAAGCAGCCTACTCACGCCGTAATAAATTCACATCAGTCTTTCCATTGTGTGCCAGCCAGTCCGCTGTAACTAGCTCTGACGTCATAAATGTTGCGCAATACTTCAAAAATCAAGTAAATAACCTAAAATATTTCTAGCATGTCAGGAGTAATACTAAATTAATATTTGTTGAATATCAGTTCGATAACTTTAACCATTCTTTTTCTGTAAAAATCATTGGCGCTACAGAAAAGAGCTAGAGATTTAAAAATTTATATTTAGATACCTTTTTCAAAATTATTTAATAGAAACAGTCTTCTGGGTCTCACAAATTAAGATTTTAGTTGAAATTCATAATTTTCTGGTTTTTGTCTTAAAAATTAAGGAAGCAAGATAGATTAAGTAGGCTAATAAATAAGGCTAGGATGTTTATATTTAAGTAGAATGGAGATCCGCTATAACCATAAAGATGTGAGAAGATTCATTTGAATAACTGTAAAACTATAGCGATAGCGTATCTCCAAAGGGCAAGTTCAGAGCTCGTCTACTGCGTGCAGTGAAATTAAATTAATTCTCTCGCCCAAAATATTTAACTTAGCCATGTCAAACTTTTATTATGATTACTTACCTGTGTGCTGAATGCACATTTAAATTGAGAGCTTCATCGGCCATCAGCAAAAGAAGCTATGATTTATTCGGTAACTTAAAGTGGTGCATTACTAGCCCAGCGGCTAGTCGGGAGAGCCGATTTGATCAGGTGTTCCCTTAGCCGTCCGCTCCGCGGCTTTATATATAAGAACGCTGCGCGAGAAAGCAAGGCCCCAGTTCTCTCCAGACGCTGAATAGCACGCCATGTGTCGGGAGTCGCGTCGCGTCGGTATCATTGCTATAAACAGCCTCGGATGCCGTATTAAGTTACTCGGGATACGCGTAACCATGAAATCATTTTCGAGTGAAGTGTTCATTCTGGGATGACTTTAATTATCGATTTTCAGTTTGCGTATGTCATATTTTCACGTGCCGCCGCGGGACAGGCATTCTACCATTATTTAGCGTGGCGTTTGATGAACATTATCATCAAATTATGGCGAGCATTCATTTAAATATTTAATTTGGACAGTTATAGTGGCATCAGCGCATTAGACTCTGAACTGCTCTGTTAGTCAGATTGTGTGGATTCTTATTTTTTTTCATCTGTGACTTTCAGAATATAGGAAATTTGTTTTTTCTTCTTTTCACGATAGTTTTTGATTATGAATCCCAGACAATCTCCTAATTCCTCAGAGCTATAAGCTGTAGCTATAAGTGTATTTCTGAGATGAAGTGGGCGCTAGGAATTCTAATTACAGGCTTCACGTTTTGCTAATCACTTTCTGGTTGCCAATATTGTAGTTAGAGAGCCAGTGTTGAGAACGGCAAAACAACAGCATAAATAATAGGAACACTTATATAACAATTAATTCCACCCGCCGCCCCACATACGGTTAAACGGCAGGGAAATGCATTCTTTTTTACTTTAAATTCTACATTTTAAATAAACAATTAATTTCTACCCGCCGCCCCACATATGGGGCCGGGAAAGGAAAGAAACTGAGTAAAAGTGAAAGTGATTTTTAAATATTCGGATTCGGGAGTGAAATGCGACATGCAACTGAGTAATAGAACAGTGATAGTGTTACGTGTGTATGTGGGGCGGCGGGTAGAAATTAATTGTTTATTTAAAATGTAGAATGTAAAGTAGAAACGAATGCATTTCCCTGCCATTTAACCATATGTGGGGTGGCGGGTGGAATTAATTGTTATATAAGTGTTCCTATTATTTATGCTGTTGTTTTGCCGTTCTCAACACTGGCTCTCTAACTACAATATTGGCAACCAGAAAGTGATTAGCAAAACGTGAAGCCTGTAATTAGAATTCCTAGCGCCCACTTCATCTCAGAAATACACTTATAGCTACAGCTTATAGCTCTGAGGAATTAGGAGATTGTCTGGGATTCATAATCAAAAACGATCGTGAAAAGAAAAACAAATTTCCTATAGTCTGAAAGTCACAGATGAAAAAAAATAAGAATCCACACAATCTGACTAACAGAGCAGTTCAGAGTCTAATGCGCTGATGCCACTATAACTGTCCAAATTAAATATTTAAATGAATGCTCGCCATAATTTGATGATAATGTTCATCAAACGCCACGCTAAATAATGGTAGAATGTCTGTCCCGCGGCGGCACGTGAAAATATGACATACGCAAACTGAAAATCGATAATTAAAGTCATCCCAGAATGAACACTTCACTCGAAAATGATTTCATGGTTACGCGTATCCCGAGTAACTTAATACTGCATCGGAGGCTGTTTATAGCAACGATACCGACGCGACGCGACTCCCGACACAGATGGCGTGCTATTCAGCGTCTGGAGAGAACTGGGGCCTTGCTTCCTCGCGCAGCGTTCTTCTATATAAAGCCGCGGGCGGACGGCTAAGGGAACACCTGATCAAATCGGCTCTCCCGACTAGCCGCTGGGCTAATAATGCACCACTTTAAGTTACCGAATAAATCATAGCTTCTTTTGCTGATGGCCGATGAAGCTCTCAATTTACATGTGCATTCAGCACACAGGTAAGTAATCATAATAAAAGTTTGACATGGCTAAGTTAAATATTTTGGGCGAGAGAATTAATTTAATTTCACTGCACGCAGTAGACGAGCTCTGAACTTGCCCTTTGGAGATACGCTATCGCTATAGTTTTACAGTTATTCAAATGAATCTTCTCACATCTTTATGGTTATAGCGGATCTCCATTCTACTTAAATATAAACATCCTAGCCTTATTTATTAGCCTACTTAATCTATCTTGCTTCCTTAATTTTTAAGACAAAAACCAGAAAATTATGAATTTCAACTAAAATCTTAATTTGTGAGACCCAGAAGACTGTTTCTATTAAATAATTTTGAAAAAGCTATCTAAATATAAATTTTTAAATCTCTAGCTCTTTTCTGTTGCGCCAATGATTTTTACAGAAAAACGTCCAAATTTCGAAAATGGTTAAAGTTATCGAACTGATATTCAACACATATTAATTTAGTATTACTCCTGACATGCTAGAAATATTTTAGGTTATTTACTTGATTTTTAAAGTATTGCGCAACATTTATGACGTCAGAGCTAGTTACAGCGGACTGGCTGGCACACAATGGAAAGACTGATGTGAATTTATTATGGCGTGAATAGGCTGCTTCCCTACAAGTGGAACAGGGAGAGAAGATGCTAGTTGTGGTACGAGGTACCCTCCGCCACGCACCGTATGGTGGATTGCGGAGTATGTATGTAGCTATAAATGTAGATGAACGGATTCTTTAAAAAAGGAGACTAAAAATAATGTTGCTATAGCTCAAAATTTTGCCTCATCATACTCCATTTCATGTCCACTGGAGATAAAATGTTCAGCAATGGGAGACTTGGTTGATTGTATAAAGAGAGTGCAGCGTTGATATTCGATGGTGCGGTCTTCCACAGTGCACGTGGTCTGGCCTACGTCAGCCATAAAACATTGGAAGGGTATTTTGTAGATTCTGGCTTTCCGTAATAACAAAGCATCCTGCATTGTTCCCAGAAGGTCTGAAACTTTGCAAACGAAGGTAAAAAGCTGGAGATTTTGCTGGCGTGCTATCTTACATACAGTTTGGTTTTTGCTTTTAAGTGGCAGTGCCTTATTAATCTGCTGGCCAGAACATCCATTATTCTCTGAACACTGTTATTAGATGGGCGAGCTCCTTAGACAAAATATGTGGATGTCTGGCTATGTGTGCTCTCTGTGTATTTTAAGTACTTTTATAATTTGCGGCAGATGATGACATCTCGACCACTGCTAATACAAATCAGTATTTGAGTGGGCTTACGAAAAACTGAATGCCCTAGGGCACCATCATTCTTAGGTCTAACAAAAACATCCAGGAAAGGTAGACAACAACTTTTCATAACAGCGTTCAAGTCACTATGAAAATAGCGAAAAAAACACTCAGAAAGGTAGACAAGCCTCTTTCTGTATTTTCTCCGTGAGGTCGCGCTATGTAACTAGCGTCTACGTATCTTCAAAACACAGTTGGTTCAAAATGGCTCTGAGCACTATGGGACTTAACATCTGAGGTCATCAGTCCCCTAGAACTTAGAACTACTTAAACCTAAGGACATCACACACATCAATGCCCGAGGCAGGATTCGAACCTGCGACCGTAGTGGTCACGGTTCCAGACTGAATCGCCTAGAACCGCTCGGCCACACCGGCCGGCTAAAACACAGTTGGTTTAAGGGACGCAGATTCGATCGCTCTCTCTTCAAAGTCCTTCATAAAGAGATGGTCACCAGGTGAGAAAGAGGGCTACCCATGACGACTCCATCAGTCTGTTAAAAAACTTCTTGTGGACGTAAAATTAGGTGAAGGAAGTGCATGCGGAAAGAAAGCAGTGATGTCCGTCTGAAATTAATAACTAATTAATGACAAGGACACTGCGAGAGGGATTTTGCATAGAGTGATACTACGTCACAGCTAACTAAACTGTTCGAAATGCTTAGACGAAAAGCTCCCAGTCTATTCGTAAAATCGGCCGAATTACATATATGATGGGAACATTTGTCAACCAACGATCTCTACAAGGAAGCAAGATGTTTAGGTAGGTCATATATAGGAGCACCAATGTTGTTTAATATTGGCCTTGAAGGTAAACCCCACGTATGAATTTTGTGAAGTCCATATAGGCTGTATGGTACGCAACCATGATGTCTTAATCTGTTGATGGGCTCTTAAGGTAATTAGGAAGAATTCTAGGGCGCAAAAGGTTCCCGTTCTACATACTCCGTAGGCTCGTATTCATCATATTATAGATGATCTTCAACAACCATGCATCTTAGCCACTTACAAAATACGAGGAAACAGTAACGTTGCATTACTTTTGCTGGCCTTCAGTCCACCATGTCAGGATCCTTCGCAGTACAGCGCTTGCTGAGTTGCCGCGTGGAGAAGGAGCTTTCAAAAGCGCTCGGCATGTTTCCCCTCTTATTTCTTCTGCGTCATCCACAGCAGGCGTGGCCAAACAGCTGTCCGAGGGCGCGAGTGGTACGGTCGCGCCCAGAATGCAGCGGCGAGTGGGGTGAGGTGAGAGGAGGAACAGGGCGCCACACACATCAAGCAGGTTACGACAAGTACCACTTGCGTGATTTAGGAAGGCCTGCTGAAAAGTAATGCCTCCGAATTACGGGAAAACTCGACTTCGTTGACGGAGCCACAATCTCACATTTGTTTGCACCGCTTCGTTGGTATCAAAGTGGAGCCCTCGCAGGCGTTCTTTAAGTTTCGGAAACAGATAAAAATGGGCTCGTACAATGGCGTCTACGGAATTGTCAAAAAAAAAAAAAAAAAAAAAAGGACTGAGCTCTCACACCGTTTAACGGTGAATGGGAATTGCTTTATTTTCGTATTGTTTGAAGGCTGTCCAAAGTGCTTAATACGCCATCGCACTACTACGAGCTACAAAATCAGTGACTGGAATGTCATTACAACACAAGCCACAGCCGCATCTGCATCTACACGACTATTCTGCAACTCTCAATTAGATGCCAGGCAGAGGGTTAATCGAACCGCCTTCAAGCTATTTCTCTGCCAGTACATTCTCGAACAGCGAGATGGAAAAAGAAACACTTAATGACAATATGAATGCTAGCTGAATTGACGGCGGTCATTAGGGAAAAAAGCTGAGATAACGGTAAGTAGAGGAGTGAAAAACTATTTATGGTCTACATCACCAGTTGTTTGTAGTCATGAAATCTTAAATGTAAGAGGAGTATCATTTGGTAACAGATTTGGTGGACAAGATGGATGCTATAAAAAGGAAATTAATCCTATTGAATAATCAGCTTAAAGTGCATAACGCGGAACATTTTCCGGAATTCAAGGCAGTCATTTGTGGAACATGAATTTTTGAATTCCAGTAATTGAAACATTTCATCCAGAGTTCTCAAAGAGTTTCCAAGACTTTGTAAGACGGAAGACTGATTCTAATCCATTTGTCAGGGCGTTCTCGCTGCTGCCTGCCGATATACCTCATCCCTTCCAACTAGATCTGATTGACGTACAATGTAGCACCTGCTCAGCGACCTGTTCATCTAGTGTAATAAATAAAAATAACTTTTATGAAATGTTATCCCAAGATCAATTTTGTCGGGTGAATTAAGACAGGCTGCTAAATTTACCTCAGTGTTTGGTGCAATAGCCGGCCGCGGTGGTCTCGCGGTTCTAGGCGATCAGTCCGGAACCGCGCGACTGCTACGGTCGCAGGTTCGAATCCTGCCTCGGGCATGGATGTGTGTGATGTCCTTAGGTTAGTTAGGTTTAAGTAGTTCTAAGTTCTAGGGGACTGATGATCACAGATGTTAAGTCCCATAGTGCTCAGAGCCATTTGCACCATTTGGTGCAATAACTGTTTGCGAACGTTTTTTTTTTTTTGTGTTATGAAACTGACAAAGTCCCGTCTATGTCCGAGTTTAATAAGTTTTAATCTCCGTATCATAGTTCCAGATATACGAAGGTTGGAACTTAAATAGTGGCACCATTTGGTGCAATAACTGTTTGCGAACGTTTTTTTTTTTGTGTTGTGAAACTGACAAAGTCCCGTCTATGTCCGAGTTTAATAGGTTTTAATCTCCGTATCATAGTTCCAGATATACGAAGGTTGGAACTTAAATAGTGGCAACTATTTATTCACAACCGATACAAAAGAGTTACATGTTTGCACCTGTTACTGTCCTTCAGAGTAGTCACCAGCGTTGTGTAGAACCCGATGCCAGCCATGTGGAAGGCGTAGTATGCCGTTAGCAGAGCCTGTTCTGTGGATGGTGCGAATGGAGCGATCTACTGCCTGTCGAATCTCTGGAACAGTTCTGAAGCGAATGCCACGAAGTGGTTCCTTCATCTTCGGAATCAAATTAAAGTCACAATGACTTAAGTCCGGGAAATATGGTGGATGGTACAGTACCTCCCAGTCCCATCGACCGAACAGAGCAGCCACAGCTTGCGCTGTATGCGCCCGCGCATTGTCGTGCAAAATAATGGGTGGGTTGCGCAGAAAGTGTCGCCGCTTCTTTCGCAAAGCTGGTCGCAGGTGATGCTCCAAAAACGAACAGTAATACTGTACATAGATGGTCTGCCGTGGAGGAACGTAATGCGTTACGATAACACCATCGCAGTCGTACACGAGTGTCACCATAACTCTAGACCGCTCCATTCGCACCATCAACAGAACAGGCTCTGCTAACGGTATACTTCTCCTTCCACATCGCTGGCAACGGGTTCTACACAACGCTGGTGACTACTTTGAAGGACAGCGACAGGTGCAAACGCGTAACTCTTTTGTATCGGTTGTGAATAAACAGCTGCCTCTATTTAAGTTCCAACACTCATATTACATATTCTAAAGTCGAAATGTGTGTAAATTTATGTACATACAATTTGAAGCTAGAAAAGTTTTTGTAATTCTATTCACAGTATTAGCACTGTATAATGTACTTACTGAAGTAACCCATTGACTTAGTAATATTTTTCCCATAGTCGACAATATATTAACCATTTAAATTTACGGAAATCAGCATATTTTATCTTACACATTTTCTCAAAATTATATAGTTTCTTTGGATACGAATTCTTTATAAATCACACCTTACTATTTATTGAAGTGATGAGGAGTGAAGATAATGGTGTTTTAGAATTTTTGTGTGGTGTAGCCGAAAACATTCAGGCATTTGCAAGGCCACTACACATTTCTCACAATCATGCCGAGTGTCACTTTTCTTCTTCCTTGCTTTGCAGACTATACAGTTTCTGGAGGATATGTCTTTGACGGGATTGGCGGGAGGAGATAAACCTAACAAAATGTGCCTTATTTGCTGCTTGTAATCTGAAAGGGGAAATTCCATTTATGGCTCTGAGCACTATGGGACTCAACTGCTGTGGTCATAAGTCCCCTAGAACTTAGAACTACTTAAACCTAACTAACCTAAGGACAGCACACAACACCCAGCCATCACGAGGCAGAGAAAATCCCTGACCCCGCCGGGAATCGAACCCAGGAACCCGGGCGTGGGAAGCGAGAACGCTACCGCACGAGCACGAGATGCGGGCGAAATTCCATTTATATCTGGGGTAGTCTGGTCGAGTGACCTGCTGTGTCGTGTCCTCAGTCAGCTGAATTCTAAACTGACTGAAACAAGATTTTTTCCTGTCACATTGTTTAGTAGGGTATATGAATTGAAAATCGCAATGTCCATCCGGTAAAAAAATACTTTGTTATGTGCTTTGGAATATCTTCTCATAAGAGGGAGAAATGACAACTGCTTGTCCTGTCTGTCACCTGCGTCCATTGACTTGCTGTACTGCATAACTGCTTGGGGATTCTGGACGGCGTTTTGGTTTTCCTATCAGTTTTTCCTGTTGCTGTCATATTCATACGTGTATGGACAGTGGATAGCATATTTATTTCTTTTTATCCATCCACTTCAGAGACATGAGCTTGTGTGGAAATAACACAAAAGTCTTTCCTTTTTTTACTTTAGATTTTTGGAACTGGTCTGGCAAGTTTCGCGTTATGGATCTAACTGTCCCTACGGCATTCGTGCCATTTTCAGTCGACCTTGCGAACAGTGACCGGGAAGTATAACAGTTGAAAACATATACGGTACGACCATTGTCCAAATACGGTTGCACGAGGTCCATAACAACGGCTTCACTAATCGGGATTTCCTTATTGCTCGGCTCAGGTTTTTTCCTGTATAAATATCAAATCCTGACTCACAAATTTTGAAGAACTTTGTTCCGAAACGTGCCCATTTTTGAGGATTGAATTGGTCGTAGCAGAGTCTACCTCTGAATTTTATGAGGCATTCATCAATTGCAATATCTTCTTCAGGGTAATAAACGTCTTGGAAATTTTGTTTCAGATGGCCAGTGACAGGTTGCAACTTGTTCAGACCATTAGCAGGATCAGCACCATCGTTATTTACAAAATGAAGGACCCTAAAAATATATAAGTATCTTTTGTATGGCATGACGTCCCAAACGAAAGGTGTATGAATTGATATTGTTATGCACCGGTATGATAGAGGTGCTCGCTTCTTCACCTGTGCCGTGACAGTACATAAAGCAAAATATGCGTCAATTTCGCCAGATGTAGTATGAATCCAAGCACTGTTTAATTTCAAGGTAGGACATTTTTATAACAATCTATTGCATATCTAGTTTTTTCTACTGCTACCTCCTCTCACAAAGACACATGAACCATTTTTGTGCACACGTATAAGGGAGTTAGTTGTTGACGGAGTTGTCTTTGAATTCTAAGATTAATGCCACTAGAACCATAAAATGAATTTTTGGAAGTTTTATCCTGATTTATTTCCCATTTTCATTTTTCTACCTTCTGTCTTGTACCAACACTCAAACCTGTTGCTGATACATTACGGCTACTCTCTGTTTTATTTGCCTCACTGTCATCACTAGTATCATTTACTTCACTGTCTTCATTATCAGAACTACCACAAATATCACTTTCAGAAACAACACTTTCAGGAACATCACTGTCACTTTATTCAATAGAATTTCGATTTCCTTATCTGAAAGAATTTTTTTTCTGTACGGCATTGCTTGCTACTACACATCTGGTGAAAATACCCTGAAAACGATTGCTTCTAACTCGCAAAATATCGAAAGAAATGGAGTTTGTTAGCACCACTCAATAGATCGATTTCTCAGCTTTCCAGTGGGATATAACATGTCACGCCATCAGTGCGATAACGGACTGCACCCAGCTATGAGCCGGTTTTGTAAGCCAATGGGTTAAGTAGTAAAGTTGCTGCTTTGGCGGAAAAATAAAAGGTTAAAAATAAACGTTGTTGATAAAATCCAGCTTATGGTTCAAATGGCTCTGAGCACTATGGGACTTAACATCTTAGGTAATCAGTCCCCTAGAACTTAGAACTACTTAAACCTAACTAACCTAAGGACATCACACACATCCGTGCCCGAGGCAGGATTCGAACCTGCGGCCGTAGCGGTCGCGCGGTTCCAGACTGAAGCGCATAGAACCGCTCGGCCACTATGGCCGGCAAGACGACCTACAGTTATTTGGAAATTTTTACTCAATTTGACATCTACCACCATTCTTTGTCCTTATTACTAGGTTTTTTGCTCCATCCTGCAGATGATCGAGTCGAAGTTGTGGCTGTGGAATCGTCGAGTGGAACAGCTGAAGGTGACGACTAGGATTTCTGCGGACAGACCTACAGCTTCTTTGTGTTACACCACTCGACAAAGATGTGGAATGAAACTAGTGGATTGGACGGGAAGGCTGGAAAGTCCAATCCGCGTCCACATTCGAGATACTGTCGGCGAATTTAAGGGTAGGGGTAGCGATGGTAGCACGGAGATACCGACTGCGTATAAGGCGCGCATACAGGGACGGCGGGAGGTGGCAGCACTATATAAGAGAGCAGCGGAGAGTAAGCAGGTGAATGGCTCGGCGCCGGCGCCCATTGAGCACGGCCTGGGCGCACGCCCGCCGCATCCCTAACGACGCACGCTACAGGTTGCACCGCCTCAAAAACGCCTCTAATTGTGCCTTTCTTAAAAGTTTGTCAAGCACGGAACCTAACCTCGGCAGCCCTGTAAGGAAGCAGGCGAATGGCGCGAAAAACTGGCCGTTTGTCGGTTGTTTGTCTGCGCGACTCGCCGTCGGCGGGAACCCGTTCCGTCGTGTTCGGCGCGCCGGCCGTTCGCAAGGAAATGACCTGTCGCCTAGTGCCTGCCGTCAGCCGCCGTCGTGGAGGCAGACGCCGCCGCCGCCGCCGATGTGGCCGACCTTCCCGCACCACCAACTTGCGAGCTGCTCGTCGGGGCCGATCCACGAGTCACGTGCTACCACACGAGACTGAAAAATCTGCAAAATAGACGCTTTTGGGTACGACAGGGGCCGGACAGGGCAAAGGGTGGGGGGGGGGGGGGGGGTGTAAGAAGACGACGACACTGGGAGGTAATATCCTTGTTCAGCCTGTAAAGGTGGCACCAGCCAATCTGCGTTGTGCTATGATGATTTCGCGACGGGGTATCTTTGGTAGTGCGTCGAACACACAACAAATTTCAACATCCTATTCCTAGCATCTGTGACACTGACCGTATATTTCAGACATCTCATATCCAAAATACGGGAGCTGGACGAAGATACGGAAACATCAGAAACACAGCACATTACCGTGCCTAATACTGTGTAGGAAGACCCTTGACATTCAAAACAGCTGCCAGTTATTTTGGAATGCATAAATGCAGGTTCCGTATGGCTTTCAAGGGAGTGTTATACCGTTCTTCCTACAAAATACTGGCAAGTTCAGGCACCCTTCTCATCAAAGTAGACCACAAAGGCTCAATGATTTTGAGAATTGCTGAGTGTGGTCGCCAGAGGAGAGGTGACAATTCATCCTCTTGCTCAAAAGATCAGTCCTGGATGATGCAAGCTGTGTGGAAAAGGGCGATCTCATCTTACAACAAAGCGTCATCATTGGGGAACAAACATTGTACCATGGCATTGGCGCGATCAACCGAAATGGTGACATAATCTCTTGATGGTAATGTGACCTAGCAGAGTAACCATGGGGCTCATGCACTACCACGGTATGGCTGCCCGAAGTACTACTGAACCCTCGCCATGTTTCACTCTTGGGACGTAATCTCGGCTAGAAGTTGGAAGCAGTGCGAAAAGAAGACTCATCTGACCAAATGACTATTCCATTGCTCCATAATCCAGGTCTTATGGCTTCGGCACCACTTTTTCGTGTTAGGGACATCTGCACCACTGATAAGTGGATTTGAAATTCCAGCTCGCCCTACAGCTCCCTGTTTATGGAGTTTCCTTCGTGTTGTTTTGGTGCCGACAGGTTTCGCGAGTGCGACACTCAGTTCTGCAGTCACTTTTGCAGCCGTCGTCCTCTTATTTTTTCGCCAGAATCTGATTTAATGCCAATGTTATGATCTTGAACACACACTTCTGTCCGCGTTGTGACTTAGTGGTTCAAATGGCTCTAAGCACTATGGGACTTAACATCTGAGGCCATCAGTCTGCTAGACTTAGAACTACGTAAACCTAACTAACCTAAGGACATCACACACATCCATGCCTGAGGCAGGATTCGAACCTGCGACCGTAGCAGCCGCGTGGTTCCGGACTGAAGCCCCTAGAACCGCTCGGCCACCGCGGCCGGCTGTGACTTAGTGGATGATGATTTTTTTTTTTTTTTTGGTTTCCCCTGCATGCGGTATAAACCTTCTATTAGGTGTCTGTTAAAACATCAAACACTTCGACTTCGTAAGCTATAGAAGCACCCACCATACGAACACCAATAATTTGCCTACGTTCGAATTCACTTAGCTGCGACGGACATAATGCACACACGACCGCGGTAGCGTTCTCGCTTCCCGCGCTCGGGTTCCCGGGTTCGATTCCCGGCGGGGTCAGGGATTTTCTCTGCCCCGTGATGACTGGGTGTTGTGTGATGTGCTTAGGTTAGTTAGGTTTAAGTAGTTTTAAGTTCTAGGGGACTGATGACCATAGATGTTAAGTCCCATAGTGCTCAGAGCCATTTGAACCATTTTTTTGAACCACACACGACCACACAGAACACTCTTCCGACAGCGACTGAAACTTGTAACGTAATGAGGACATTGCACAGGTGTCGTTCGTGGTCAAATACAGCAGAGTAACCTGTGTATCGTTTCGAGACTATGATTTTCGTAAGTACTAATTTCTTCATGGGAATACACTTTTTTACTAGAGGCGTAAATGAAAATGCGCAAAGTGATTCAGACAATACATCCGTAAGTTGCGAAAAGCGATAGTTCAGCCTAAACAACAAAAAGTGTGAGGTCCTCCATGTGAGATCTAAAAAATTCGGTTGCACAATAAATTGCACAAATTTAGAGGTTGTCGATTCACCTTAATATCTAAGGATTATCATTATGAACAACTTAAAATGGAATCATCACACAGAAAATGTTGTGGGGTAGGCGAACCACAGACTGGGTTTTATTTGCGGAAGACTTAGAAGCTGCAATAGATCCACTAAAGAAACTGCTTGTCAATGTCTGCTAGAGTGTCTCTGCACGATATGGCATCTTTACTGGATAGGACTGACTGAGGGCATCGAAAAAGTTGGAAGAATAGCAACTCGTTTTGTTTTACCATGAAGTAAGGCAGAGAATGATACGCAAGTTGGGATGGCAGTTATTTAAGAAGAAAAGCGTATTTTATTGCCGTGAGATCTTTTACGAAAACTGTCACCAGCTTTCTCCTCCGGATGCGAAAATATTTTGCTGACTCTCGTCTGCATAAAAAGAAATGACCGCGGTAGTAAATTAACAGAAATCAGAGCTCGGGCGGAAAGATTTAGGGGTTCGTTATTCGGACATGCCACTCGAGACTCGAAGGTCGAGAACTAGTTTGAAAGTGGTTCAATGAATCCTCTGCGAGTTGAAGGTTTATCATGTAGATGTACATGTATTCGAAAAATAGTCATCTGACTTCGCAAAACTTTACCTTCTACACGAATAAAGACAGGATCTTACGATAAATTTTCCGTTAAGCGTAGGATTACAGAAGTTTTGTTTTCAAAACAACTATCCGGTTTTGCAAGCATGCATCATTCAAATAGGTGGACATACAACCTCGGAGTACTTTTTACAGTTACACTGAAGTTCAAAGTTTTCATTTAACTTTCAGAAATTTTTCCACACGCCGTCCACATGACGCGCGACTATTATGCAAAGTATAGTCGAACTCGCCGCAAACGTTTGCAGTCGCCTGGAGCAACAGCATTCACTAATTTCGGCCTACGGCGTCGTAGCTCACACAAAGTTGTTGGAAGGAGAGACACATAAAAGGAGTCTTTCTCAAGCCCCTACGAAATGTTACGTATCGCGATATCAGGCAAATTTGGTGGACAATTTTTCAATGCGAAATCTGTATGCTCCTTACGTCCAGCGCTGAGTCAGCTCTTACAAGCAGCTGCCAGTGTGGTGGTGTTTTGTCTTGTCCAAAACTGAAATTTTCAGCATTTCTCTCAGTTACGGGAAAATACAGATGAATGACCGAGCGAGCGAGCTAGTTACCTGCACCATGGAGACTGTAACCGAACATCACACTAACTTACAGGGGACACAAAGGTAAACCTTTAGTTTCCATGCGCAAGTAAAAGTTCATCCCAAGTTTCTGTCAGCATTCTTGAAGATAACAAACTGGTGTGCACAACGTAAGGATGAAAGCACGATACGCCACTGCGAAGTAACATAACTCCCTGAAACTTGAACCGTACAGAGAAAGAACTGCTGCAGTATAGCACATGAGGTATCTGAATGAAATACGCAATGAGACGAACAGAACTGATTCTTTTATTCAAAGACAATAATTAAACTTAAGTCACCGCGATTTATGATGGTCCCGTAGACATTTAAAACGGGGGCGTGGGCCTTAATATGGTGTGAGGTCACCACGGACGGAAGTGCATTCTCTCCAACGTGTTCCCAAGGTTCGTAAGGGTTACACGCGGCAGGGCGTTCCGATCGTACACCAGCGCAGATGACAACTGTTGGATGGTTATTGGTGCGTGTGGACGTGCTGCAGTACATCTACTCAACGCATCCCAAACATCGTTTATGGGATTTGAGTCGGAATTAAGATTAGGAGGGTTTAACGCGCCGACGACAACGAGGTCTGAGACCGAGTACAAGCTCGAACGTTTTTTGTGGCGAAGGAACCATCCCGGAATTTGCCTGGAGCTGTTTAGGGAAATAAAGGAGAATCTCAATCTGGATGGCCGGAGGCGGATTTGAACTGCCGTTCTCCTGAATGCAAGTTCAGTGTCCTAACCGCTGCGGCACCTCGCTTGGTTGTTTAAGACAAGGGAACGAACAGGCCAGTCCATTCACCGAATATTCTCTCGTTACAAGAGCTTCTCCACCTGTGCGGTTCGACGCAGTTGCGCATTGTCAGCCATAAAAATGGAGTCACGTCCGAATGCACCCCCAAAAAGATGCGCATAGGGGGGGAGTACCGAGTCACATTAATGGTGACCGACGAGTGTAGCATGTTCAAAAATTTAGAGATCAGTACATCCCTGCAACATTACGCCTCCTCACACCATAACGCGTGGACAGTGTTCCTGGGTGCATTACATTATCTCATACGGCGAGAGGTACATTGTCGAACATGATCGTTTCGGTGGCCTAGGTGTTTTGGTGTGAAGAGGCATAATGTTGAAGGTTTGTACTGACCTCCAAATCTTTGAACATGCTACATTATTGTGACATTGTACTCCTTCCGAATGTGCGTCTTTTTACAGGTGCATTCGGCCCCGATTTCATTTTTATGGGTGTCATTGTGCGATCATATCGAACAGTGAGCGTAGAGGAGATCTTGAAAGGATAGGATATTCGGCGAATGGACTGACTTGCCCGTTCCCCTGCCTTATATGTGATCGATCACGTATGGGGTGCGTTGGGGAGACATATCGCAGCACGTCAATATGCACTGACAACCATCCAACAGTTGTCAAGCGCGCTCGTGGAGAAATTCAACACACTATCACAAGAGCCCCTTACCAACTTTGTGCCTAGCCTGGGAGCACTTGACAAAGCATGCATTTCCCTCCAGGGGACCATCAAAAATCGCTGTGACTTCAGTGTAATTATTGTCTTCGTATGAAAGTATCATTTCCTTTCGTCTCATTGAATATTTCTTTCTGTGCTATACTGTAACAGTTATTTCTATGTATGGCCATCTTGCTATGTTACTTACCAGTGACACTTCACACTAAACTTAACTGTTGCACACTGGTGTAGAATCTTGTGAAATCAGATGAATGTTTTTGCACCACCCTGTAGTATACATTCACGTAATGGACTGGATACTGCCGGTGAAAGGTGCAACGGGTTTGATGCTTGTAATGCAGACGGAGAGAGAGCGTTTCGTTTGTAACAATCTTGTTCTCATCTTTGGCAGCTGCGCGCAGTCGTGATCTACACGCTACAGGCCTTTGCAACTCGAGCGATGCCATTACACGACCTAATATAAGACTATTTGGCGAAGGACTTGTTAATTGTGGACTCGGACCTTTTTTATGCACTGCAATAACAGAGAATAGTTTCTGGTAAGGGTCGGCAGCCCCCCTTTAACCGGCATTACAAGGTTAAAAGATCTTAGCTCAGACAAAATTGATGACTGCATTGTGCCAAACCGAGTAAATTCTATGAAACTCCAAGACCTGACATTTGAACTGAAAACATACACCACAAACACTTCCCATTAAACCGCCGAATGTCTCCTTGGTACATCCTCGGCAATCTCAGCCAATGATGAAGTTCTTTCTATTAGATTCAACGTTATAAAGATCAGAAAGTCATTTCAAAGGAATGACCTTAACTTCAGAGGAAGCATTATATTGAAACTATACGTTAATAGTAGCAAGAGCGTTCCAGTAAACATACATACGCAAATGATCCGTTTGCATGATAACTGCGAACTTGTGGTTACGAGCTGCTTGTTCGCCCATTGCTTGAATACTGCTCAGCAGTGTGGGATCCGTACCAGATAGGGTTGATAGAAGATATAGAGAAGATCCAACGGAGAGCAGCGCTCTTCGTTACAGGATCATTTAGTAATCGCGAAAGCGTTACGGAGATGATAGATAAACTCCAGTGGAAGACTCTGCAGGAGAGACGCTCAGTAGCTCGGTACGGGCTTTTGTCAAAGTTTCGAGAACATACCTTCACCGAAGAGTCAAGCAGTATATTGCTCCCTCCTACGTATATCTCGCGAAGAGACCATGAGGATAAAATCAGAGAGATTAGAGCCCACACAGAGGCATACCGACAATCCTTCTTTCCACGAACAATACGAGACTGGAATAGAAGGGAGAACCGATAGAGGTACTCAAGGTACCCTCCGCCACACACCGTCAGGTGGCTTGCGGAGTATGGATGTAGATGTAGATGTAGATGCTACTACTTTCAATTCAAATATTATCCTAGTTATTACAAATATATTTGAAGTGTAACCTTTTAGGTTAAGACCCCTCTAATAGTGCTGAAACTAACGTAAACCCGCACGCAGTTCGCCAGTCATTACATCAGAAACATTTCTCATTATATGTTTGGTTTGAGTCATTACATGGTCGTCTGATTTGGGTCAACAAATTTTCCTAAAAAAACTTGATGAACAGAGATATTTGGTTTCTGCGGCGGGATCTTCCAGGACTGCTTGAGGGTGCTGCTTTTGCGCGACGTTGGGGAATGCGCTACATGCTGAATGAGACGATACCTAACACGCCAGGTCGAATAGAGTGTATACTATGACCCCCAAGAACACCTGACTTCAGTCTTGTGTATTTTTATGTCTGAAGTCATATCAAAAGTGAAGTGTAGAACACACCCGTTCATGCGGATAAAGACGTGGAGTAGCGAATTACACAGTATCGCAAAAATTTACGAGATAATCCGGAGGTGGTTGGAAGAATTCGTAGTTCGTTGCAGAGGCGAGTCCAGCATTTTTTTCTTTGGTTTATTGAATCATACTGCCAACAGCTTGGTTCAACAAAGATTCCGAAGCAACATACATCTGGAGATTAGAGTATTTATGGCACTACAGACAGAGCACCAAATTTCATACGCACAAATTGCAGTCTCGTAGAAAACAGAGCATAGTTTTATAATAATTGAAATTTTCCAGACATAATAAAACAGGATGTGGCAACTTCAATTTCACAAAATTTTGAGGTAAGCAGTTTTGCCGTGCTTCAAAGAAATTGCAGGGAAACAGCGAGTGTTTGATATCTCCTTCTTCTTCCTTCTAGTCGTCCTTGATGTCTATGCGACGTACATGAAATGGACAAAAATACGGAAACACTGCGAGATATGGATGCTTGATCATAAACGGAGATATTAGCTAGGTCTAAAGGTTGCACTCTGCAATTTTATCACGAGAGGCACGTATGTAATGTACTCAATACGTTGCAAGTGTCCGTCGTGGCCAAAACAGTGTTCTTTGTTGCGAGTGCCCTATATCGCTGCTAAGGGACCTGCGTTGATGTTGTTGCGCAAATTGTTGGTTCTTGTACAGTGAATGCTTCCGTAACCGTGCAGCCGGGGTATTTGGTGTTCCGAGAGTCACCATAACGAAGATTTATATCACATATGGGGAAAGCGGAAAAATATGATCCGCTATGTCACAACACGGACGAAAGTGTGTGTTGAGTGATCGTGAGAATCGACCATTGAAGGAAACTGCGACGTAAAATAAGAGGACGACAGCTGGCAAAGTCACTGCACAACTGATTGTCGCACACACGAACCCTGCCCGCACCAAACCAACACGAAGCCAGCACCATAAGCTTGGAACTGCAGGCGATCTAGCATTTTAAAACCAAACACAAACTACACTAAATTCCGCTCCAACAGGCCATGAGGGCCCAACGGTACCCACCGGCCGCCATGTCATCCTCACCCTGAGGCGTCACTGGATGCGGATATGGAAGGACATGGGGTCAGCACACCACTCTCCCGGCCGTATGTCAGTTACCGAGACCGAAGCCGCTGCTTCTCAACCAAGTAGCTCCTCAGTTTGCATCACAAGAGCTAAGTGCACCCCGCTTGCCAACGGCGCTCGGCAGATCGAATGGCCATCCATCTAAGTTCTAGCTCAGCCCGACAGTGCTTAACTCCGGTGATCTCATTGGAACCGCTGTTACCACTGTGGCAAGGTCGTTAAAACCAAAATCAATAATGCAAATGCCTGTGCTGGCCGTTGTGGCCTAGCGATTCTAGGCGCTTCAGTCCGGAACCGCGCTGCTGCTCCGGTCGCAGGTTCGAATCCTGCCTCGGGCGTGGATGTGTGTGATGTCCTTAGGTTAGTCAGGTTTAAGTAGTTCTAAGTCTAGGGGACTGATGACCTCAGATGTTAAGTCCCATACTGCTTAGAGCCATTTGAACCATTTGAGCAAATGCCCGTAACAGAAAAACGTGGCGCTGAAGCCGTGAAAACTGGGGTATGCCAATGGAAGAAAATCATTTGGTCTGGTGAGCCTTGTTTTACACTGATTCCATCTTTTAGCAGAGTTCACGTCCCAAGAGCGAAACATGGTGGGGGTTCGATAATGACGTGGCGGCGTTCCATGGCCTCACGGTTACTCTGCAAGATGGCATTGCTGCCAAAGATTATGTGGCGATTTTGGCTGATAAGGTACGTCCCGTGCCATTATTTTTTCTCCGTAATGGTGACGCTTTGCTCCAAGACGACAGGGAGGCTCTTTAACGTCCAGGACTGGTTTTGTGAGCACGAGGATGAGTTGTTGCGTCTTCCCTTGTCACACAGTCACCAGATCTCAATATTATTGAGCCTTTGTAGTCTACTTTGGAGAGAAAGGTGCGTGACCGGCATCCATCTCCAAAATAATTACCTGTTCTTGCCACTATTTTGCAAGAAGAATGGTGAGAACGACACATTCCATTCCGAGATGCTGTTTTGCGTGTCAGTGGTTTTCGTACACCGTATTAGGCATGGTAATATGTTGTGTTTTTATTGTTTCCATGTTTTCGTCCACCTCCTCGAAGTGGGAAGGATTTGAACCATGGTAGACGAGTGCAATGCTACATCCAAATGTGAGAGCAACATATGAAACATCTCCTGTAAGAGGTGGCGATGGTACAGTAAATTGTAACACGTAACCTGCTGAAGCAGTATGGTGTTTCTTCTTAAGGTCGAGCATAGGTGAAATATGAGCTCCATCACCTGGGGACTTAATTGAAAAGTTTACGTTTAAAATATGTTTTTACTAATTAGGAGAATATTAGATACTGATGTCGGCGGTGCCTCGCAACCATGCATTCGTAATTATCTCGCAGACGGTTCGTCGGCGGACCTAATTTTGCTGGAACATTTCCGCTGCTGTTATCGTATATTATCACCGGTGTCAGTCTTTGCTTTAATTGTGATATACCATGAGTTTTAGGAACGTCGTTAAGACTATTTCTTCTAACAGCACCTCTCGATGTAACTACTAGCTCCCTGATCTAACACTAAAAACCGCTTGATAATTAGACCAGCTTGGGACAAATCGTCGTACACTCGACTTTGATAGTTACAGCTGCAGATGTATTACTACGCCAGAGTTATATTTGTAAAATCAGATGCACCTGCGCTAAAATGTTGAAGTCTGTCTTCGAAAGTCTGAACTGCCGATATGATACTCCACGTCCAGGTCGCGCTGAACTTGCCTTCGTCCTTCCATAATTTCCCGACCGGCTCGGATTTCGCGAGTTTACAGTAAATCCCGACTTTTGATAAGTATTTAATCTTCATGTCCAATTGCCCTTGTTATTGTAGAGGTCTTGATTTATTTCTCGCCCACAGGTGTTCTCCCTGCTTCCACCATCGCTCCATCCACCCCCTCCCTCTATTCACTACACCTAATAAAACCACCTTACTTTTGACCAAATACGCTAAAATAACTAAGAAACTTAATTCGAAACAAGGCTCCCGAAGTAGGCGAATTTTACTGGGAATAATTGATCAAAAAAAAATTACACCAGTATGAAAAATATGTGAGAGAGACGGAGTACCCCAAGACTTCAGTAAGGGCGTAATAACCCTAAATCCAGAGAAGGCAGGTATTAACATGTGTGAATGTCACATAAATATTAGGCTGCAAAATACGAACACTGATTATTTACAGAAAAAGGAAAGAAAAGCGATACCCGGAATATTGAAGGAAATTGAAAGTGACGAGGAAAAAGTGAGGTAGAGAAAGGAGACTGTGAGCTTACGTAAGAACGATGCAAGATGGGGGAGTAGGGGGGAGGGGGGCGGTAGAGCGAAGTCCTAAGGGAAGAGTTAGAGGCGTGCCAAGTGAATATATTACCGTGACTGACGTTCAGACCAGACAGATCACAAGGATCGGAGGTGCATCACAAATAACACACGTCTCTCTTCCGCAGTGCACAGCAGAGTCTTCACTGTGGAAGCTACACACCAATTCTGTGTAGAACAATACAAAATAGCTACCAACTGCGAATGTTAGATAAAAACATGCAAACAACCTTATCGAAAGTAAACGATAATTATGTATGATGACGTTTTAGATTAAAGTTAACCTTGAATTATGAAGATAAACTGAAATAAATAAATGGTTATAAACAGTCCCTTTACTATGTTTCTACAATGCTTTTCAGAGTGTCACAGCTTTTGTCTCTGGATCGAGTTATCTAAAAATTAACATAAAATCGATGTTAGCTTTTGTGAGTATGCTTTCCTGGCTGAACTGTGTCACTTCCAAAGCAAAAATCGGATCTCAAGTCGTTTTATGCCATTAATTTGCACATATAAGGAAGTAATTACATGATCTGACTCACAAAGCTATGCGATGTCGACGGGCTGCTGTATCATACTCCGCCAATGACGTCATTCAGATGCAGTATGGAAGGACATGGACTCAAAATATCGTTCCCCGTCGTTGTCAGTAAAGGTGGAGGAGATTGCATGTATAAATAGAGGAATATATGCCTTTCAGTGGTCGCAGGCTGCTTTAACGACAGCATGATACGTTTCGCATTTGATAAACTGATATGTGCAGAGACAATTTGCTGGAGGATAATTTGCGCAAAGATTTCATATCATTACGATACTGCAAGTAATGGCGAATTATACACAACAGCGGCGAACGTATAACAAACAACAACAAATAGTTCAACTTGAATTCTGTTACTCTCTTTTTTGTCCGTGTATGTTCACGCGCGATTGTGTGCGTGTGTGGTGTATGTTTGGAGGGGGACGAGAAGAACAGGAAGAGCTTGAGAGAGATGGAGAAATACAGAGAGAGAGAGAGAGAGAGAGAGAGAGAGAGAGAGAGAGAGGGAGAGAGAGAGAGAGAGAGAGAGTGAGTATAGGCGTAGGTGAAAATGGGAAGCAGATAATCATTGAGTGGAAGAGCAGAAAGGTGCCCAAGTGTAGCAGAAAATTTAGTGGACTGTATTGCAGTAACTGGATGTAGAAATACGTGACTTAAGACTTAATGCTCCCAGACAGTATATTCGGGATGAACCAAAATTCACGCACTCGGACACCACAGCGCATGCTGACAGTACAATAATGTTAGTAGCAAATTTCGTATGGTGTATGTTTTCAGTAGAAAAAGAACCTGAAAGAAATGCAATTTGACAACACTGTGCGACAAGTGTCTTCGTTTCATACTGTGTAATTGTGCTACGCAGTTGGTGCTGTAGGTACAGTTCGAGAGTTTGATTCCCGTTCTGAATGCAATACATTTTATTTTCTAATTTTAGACTGCTTGATGGATTATCTGCCTTCTTAATCATTATACAGCAATAATAACAGGGCTCATGCAAGTATTTTATACTAACACAGAAATTACAGTACAATCATTTTGTCATTCCGTTTTTAAAGCCGTATTTTGTTTTGAAAAGTTTACTCTGTTCTCTTCCATTCACTACACTCCTAAGTGTTTTTCAGTTCATTCACACGCTGGCGCTCATAGTGTATTCGAAATACATTACGCAACACAATTGAAGAATAACATTTTCGAAATCCCACAACTGTCTCCCATTGCGACGTAGACATTTGAAATTCGGCTCAAAGGTGCGTACGACCTTCCTCTGTAATGGTACAAAAGAGTGGCACCCTGCGACGCTTCTAACGGCAAGGTGTCGAAACGCTCGAAAAAAAAACCCCAGAAATCAGAAGTTCATGTGAGCTGTAAGGTGTGTTAATGTTGTAACATTGACACCAAATTTCACTACAATCCTGCCCAACGACACCATGGACGTGTCACACACTCTCTTACGAACATTTCACCCCTTTTTTTGACGCCTTTGAGATGAAATCAAGCGGTTTGCTTATCAGTGACCGAGGAAAACGTTTCAGACCCATCACCGCTCAGAACAGATAGGAAAAGGCCTTCGAGGGTGGCATATAGCTCGTCAGTGAAACCATCGCTCCCCTTGGTGCGTTGATTCTGACGCATTTCGCTATAGAAAACGACAATTCGCAGTGCGATGAGCAAGACGACACCGCTATCACCCACCGGGCGATTCAACATTTCTCTGTGGGCCATCAACCTCAATGAACTTGATCTCATCCCTTTGGAGGGCAGCGCGACCGCAAGTTTTGCTCTGGCCTACGGGGTGGAACCACTAGGGACTTTCCAAAACCATTCGACGAAGTTTGAATGTGATAGGTGCTAGCAAATAGTACCTACGCTTTTGTCAGTCCTCTTGTTTCGCGCCCTGCTGTGGCATGATCACGGAGGGTGTGACATTGACGCATGTGTGAATAAAACGGCAAATGATTCCTGTAAGGCCATCCATTTCGGTAACAATCTCAGTGTCAGACGCTGTCCTTCGCTGAGCACTTTAAAAGTATATTGTACCGAGACATTCTGCCGCGGAGACTTACTAGGCACCTGCAGGCAGGCTATGCTGATGCTCTAGCCCATGCTAGCGGATGTGCTCAATTAGAGGGATGTCAGGGGGTTGCCTGCATGCAGGTGCCTACAACTCCGTCATACGTTGTCTATATTTTTAAAGGGCAGATAGCACCACGGGTGTTGCGAACTGCTTGGTCTTAGAGTGACCCTTTGCTGTTTTATTCACACATGTGTGAATGTCGCATCCACTCATGATCATGTCACAGGAGAGTGCAAAACAGGAGGGCTGACGAAGCATAAAAACTCTTTCCCACTTCGGATCACGTTCAAATTTCGTCGATTGATTTTGAATGGTCCCTAGTGGTTCCACCCTGTACACCAGAGGAAAAATTGCGGTGATATGATCCTGCAAGGGGTACGATCACGTTCAATGGGATTGCTGGCCCACGATGTCCTTAGAGAAGGATTGAATCGTCCGGGGGATGTCAGCAGTGTCAGGAGTTGTCAAGAATGTAGTCTAGTTGCTCGTAGCACTGCGAACTGTCATTTTCGATCGCGAAGTTTGTGGGAATGAACACTCTAAGGAAATGACTGGTTTCATTGACACCTTTATGCTATCACCTAAAGCATTTTCCTACCGATTCTGAGTGGCGGTGTGTCTGAAATGTTTTCTTCGGTTACTCATAAAAAAACCGCGTGGTTTCATCACTGGGCGTCGGGGTTCTGACCTACGTCGCATAGGCGTCAAAAGATGACGTGAAATGTGGATAAGAGAGTTTTGACAACCTATCCATTGAGTGACGCGTCTACGGTGGCCTTAGGCAGAATTTTGGTGAAATTAGCCTTCCTTAAAGCTCACATGAACTTCTGATCTCTGGCCTTTTTTCCTCATTTGTCGACACCTCGTAGTCTGGAGCATCACCGACACCCAGAGTGATGTCGCAGGGCGCCACGCTTTCCCATTATCACAGAACAGTTGTAGGCACCTTTGAGCAGAATTCCGAACTTCGAGGTCGCAATGGGAGGAAATTAGGGGTTTCGAAAACGTGATCCTTTAATTCTCTTGCACGGTGTATTATAACTGGCCTCTCTTACTGAATTTAGTAGGTATATTTCACATCTTCACATCGATAAGTTTTGTAGTTATTTCTGTCCTATGACTAGCAGTTTATTATTAGCTGATTATTGCTCTTCATTGATATTTCTGACATGTCCGACCAATAACTGTTATGTTCAACATTAAGAAACATGTAATATTAATGTATGCATTGCTTAAGAAAGCGTGTATACTACAGCATTATTGGACAGATCAAAACTGGAAAACACTCCTAGATCCGGAAACCAACTCTCATACTGGAGTATTCTGATTCAGAACTCTACCCACTGCACTAACTGCAGGGCATAGCTACAAAGTATTGACTGAAGGTACTTGTCGTACATTTGATTAGAATGTTGCCAAGTTGCCTTTCTTCCATGTTCACTTTGTGCTGAAAGTATGTATGATACGAAATTTTGGCACAAACATTTTTGTACTGGTAGTCTGCGAGGAATCGCGCTGCGGTGTCCAACAGCGTGAATTTTTATTCTCCTTGTCCACACAAATATTCACTTAAGCTGAAAGGAAGTGCATCTGTTTATTTGTAGGAGTTTCTCAGTTGTCTGAATAGAGCTGCACTGATGTTTTAAAGTACTTTTAAATCAATCTGAATATACCGTGAGAAACGCACGCTTGAACATAAATGCAGATGCTAGCCTAGTCTACATGTTGCGCTGTTGCATTTGACAACGAACAGCACCTGTGCTATGTCCTCAGTTCGTTGCAAGTGCCAGTCGTGATCAGAACACTGTCCGTAATGTCGGAGCTAAGTGAATTCGAACGTGGGAAAATTGTTGATGGTCGTATGGTGGGTGCTTCCGTGACGAAGGTAGCCAAAGTGATTGGTGGTCCAAGAGGGACCGTATCGAAGATTCACACTGCATACAGGAAAAGCGAATGAACATCATCCCCGAAGCCACAACTCGGGCGAAAGTGATCGCGACGGACGAACATTGAAGAGGACTGTAAGAGGCTGACAGCTGAAAAACTCACTGCAGAGCTGAATGTCGCACTAGCGAGCCCTGTCAACACCAAAACAATACGAAGGAGCTCCAAAAACAGAGAATTGCAGGGTGAGCCGGAATTCCAAAACTGCTCCTCACTGACAAGAAAACGTGGTCAAAAGTCATAAAAGGTGGCGTATGGAGCGACGGAAAAAAGTTTATCAGATGAGTCTTATCTCACAGTGTTTCCAACTTCTGGCCGGGTTAACATCACAAGAGTGACAAACTTGGCGGGGTGTCGGAGACCATTTGGGCAGCCATATCGCGGTGTTGCATTATTTCCATGGTTGCTCGGCAAGGTCGCATTACTGCCAAGGGATATGTGAACATTTTGGCTGATATGGTCCATACCATGGTACTGCGTTTGCAAAGTTGATGCTGTGTTCCATTCCAACACAACAGGACTCCTGTTCATACAGCTCACTTCTTCCAGGACTCCATGGTGGTCAAGAAGTTCTAGGCGCTTCAGTCCGGACCCGCGTGACTGCTACGGTCACAGGTTCGAATCCTGGCTCGGGCATGGATGTGTGTGATGTCCTTAGGTTTAAGTAGTTCTAAGTTCTAGGGGACTGATGACCTCCGATGTTAAGTCCCATAGTGCTCAGAGCCATTTGAACCATTTTTGAACCTCCAGGATGGATTTTGTGAGTAAGAAGATAAATTGTCGCATCTTCCTTGGTCTCCATAGTCACCAGATCTAAATGTTATTGAACCTTTGTGGTCTGCCTTACAGAGAAGTGTGCATGATCGCTTTCCACCTCCATCTTCATTACGTGATCTTTCATTATTCTGAAAGAAGAATGGTACAAGATTCCCTTGAAAACCATACAGGACTTGTGTTTACTCATTCTGAGACGACCGGAAGCTATTTTGAATGCCAACGGTTTTCCTTCGCCACGTTAGGGGTGAAATTGTGTTGTGCTTCTAGTTGTCTCTGAGCACTATGGAACTTAACATCTGAGGTCATCAGTCCCCTAGAACTTAGAACTACTTAAAGCTAACTAACCTAAGGACATCACACACATCCATGCCCGAGGCAGGATTCGAACCTGCGACCGTAGCAGTCTCACGGTTCCGGGCTGAAGCGCCTAGAACCGCATGGCCACCACGGCCGGCGTGCTTCTAGTGTTTTCACATTCTTTTCCTCACTCGTATATTCTCAGCACGACTTTGGGCACTTTCGCAATTTTGGAATCTACCTTTGGACTCCACGAGACGCTCATTTTTGTTTGCAGCAAGTGCACAATGCCGATAGCTTTCCTTAGATAACAGCATCGTCAGTGAAAGTGTGAGAGTGTCACTTGTTCTGCCTGATAAATTATTTTTGGGTATTGAGGACATTTGAATTTCTATTTCGAATTATTGGGGCACACCCGATGTTGCTTTCGTTTACGCCGACCATTCACAGTTCTAGTATAACTCCTTTCTTTTTGGCATCGTTCTTGTAAATGGTTTTAAGCATCACTCCTCGATTTCGTCTCCTGTGCCAACTTCTTAATTTCAGAGTATGATTTTCAGCCAATGTCTTAGTTATTTGTTGGACATATTCCAATCTCTGTCTTCGCTTACACTTTTTACCATGTACAATTTTTTTTTTAAATGGTTCGAATGGCTCTGAGCACTATGGAGTTTAGTCCCCCTTAAACATCCCAACAACCACCACCACCAGCACTATGGAACTTAACATCTGAGGTCATCAGTCCCCTAGAACTTACAACTTATTAAACCTAACTAACCTAAGGACATCACACACATCCATGCCCGAGGCAGGATTCGAACCTGCGACTGCAGTAGTCTCGCGATTCCGGACTGAAGTGCCTAGAACCGCTCGGCCACCGAGGCCGGCTTTACCCTGTACAGCCCCCACAGGTACCATGCAGGTACCATGGATGTTATTCCATGATGTCTTAACACACGCCCTGTAATCCTGTCCTTTATTTTCAACGTCTTCCGCGTGTTCCCCTCCTCGCGAGTCTGAGGGGGACTTTCTCATTTTTATTTTACAACATACTGGGTTCCATTTCACAAAAATTCATCGAGGTAATCAGGCATCTGTGAGGATAGTTCGTACGCTAGTAGATTGGTGTTCGACTACGGGGTACGTCATGTAACACCTGTCGTAAATCTGGGCAGACGGGATCTACCTGCTTAGCTGCATCCACCATTTGCAAGATAATTATTGTGAATAAATAATGTCTCAGAAATGTGACTTTCCTGAATCCGTATTGATCTGTTTGTGAGAAATGTCTTTAGGTCATGCAACGTCATAACGTTTGAGCCCGGAATGTTTCCTGGGATCGATCAACAGGTGGTTGTTAACGATGTTGTACTACCGTTCTGCGCATCCGTTCTTTTACACTTATTGTGGACAAGAGTGAAATGAGCTTGATATGGCACTACCGCTGCAACATATTCAAATACAACCTATTAGAGAATCTATCAGGGCTTGGTACTTCCTTTGTTTGGAGTATTTTTAATCGGTTTTCAGTAACGAGGATGCGTATTTCAACATATCTCTTTTGTCGATGGTTGCGGCAGACAAATGTTACTTCCGGAGTGTGCTGACTAGTGAATTCATATGTAAACGAAGTGCATATCAACAAAAGATTCACGGTAGAAGTTTCTCAGCATGAGAATAACAAAGGACAGTCATATACATTCTTACAACATGTACAGAAACACAGCAGTCGTAGACAATATGTTACACTCTACATTAATTCTTTACGACGACTAAAATTCAGTTACTCTACGTGACACGTTACAAAAAATGAATTATTGTCTCCAAAAACTCGTAGTAGAATGATAAGTAAATGTAAAATTTCTAATTTAAGTATGTACGTTGTTGCCTTGTTCTGGTCTTTGCACTGATTATGCGGGAACAATACAGTTTAACGTGTACTGCGAATCGCTGTGTACAAATCGGAAGTGAAAGAAACGCTAAGTTGTAGAAAATATCTTAGGACAACCTCAGGACAGAACCGTGAAACTTTGGAATTGTTATCCAGACACTTAGGCACTTAGCTATCGAACCACACGTTATGAATACTTACATTTACTCGAAAATTACGACTTAGAATAAGACAACCGCGTTACAAAACAGGCTTGTTTATATAGTTATTCTTTGTGGTGGTAAGTTTTAATATTACGTGTGTGATGTCTTGGAAGGGAATTGTATAAACTTGCATCAATTCAAAATGATTATTTGCAATAAACTGTTCTCCATGATCAGTTGATGAAATCTAGTTACGTCGTGGACCGTGAAAAACGAAAAAAGCGTCCGGAAAATATAATCTGGATTCCAAGTTCCTGTTGATTTTGGACTGGGCTCGCATGTTAAAAGTATTAGGAAATAAATCTGTCGTGTGCATTTCAGAAAAGAACTATTTCGGCTTCACCTTTTTAGCAGCAATAGAAATCAAACGATGTTTGAACCCAATTTCTTCCATTGTGAGTGTAGTGGCTTCATCATTGCGCCACCCCCCAAAGGCACTTCTGCCATATAAATAATACCTTGCAGTAGCTCCTTACGTTGTTGTTACGGAGTTTATACCTTGGGGAATGTATTAGAATAAGACACTAAGCTCTGAAGGAACTGTGTTATCGTCTTCATAGAGCACATTGAATTATTGTTACTGTGGTTTGGGATGTGTTTGTAAGGCACTTAACCGACGCCAGTTCATTCTAAATATGTTTGAAGACATTCAAGCTGTACCACTCAGCCAGAAAACGCAGCAAATCCTCTTTAGTTTCTTCAGATAATGCAAGTGTCCACATCTCGTGTGTCGGGGCTTTTAAGTAAAATACGAAAATTTTTGAATGAAATCATTCCGCTTTAGGCTGTTGAAATATTATTTACTGCGCTCGCAACTCCGACACATGGTCATTTACAAGCATTTTGAAAACAATTAGTCATTAAAAACGATACACGTAATTACGAAATTGACAAACATTGAAAATGAATATTTCAATGCTGCTTACGTGGCATGTTGTAACCCACTCAATAATATAAAGCTGTGGCATTCTGTGTAAGAGCAGTTGCGTGTGGTGGTGTGGCTTTATCCGCTGTTCCATATACCACACTTTAGAAAGCTGGTGAAATAATAATGTAAACACTAACTTTAAATCTTGTGGTAAACGGATCGCAAAAGTGACAAAGATGTAGAAATACGCAGAGTATGAGCTATGGAGTGCAGAGATGCTAATATTGAGAGTCGATATCACATGGTTTGCGAAATATGTGGGCAGAAATGAGAAGAGTGACTGAAATGTATGTTAAACAAAAACGGAATCCACAAATGATATAAGAATGTAGATTAAAAGTAGGTAAAAAGATGAAGTGACTATCAAGTCACAACAAAACAATACCCACAAAATACAAGTACACAAGAGAGTCTGAAATCTCAGATATAGTTGAAAGTAGTGGTCGACACTCGCAAAATAAATGCGTGTAATACACAAATGTTGGAAGGAAACAGGTGCTAATTAGCCACAGGTGTAACATGATGTAGAATATTTAGCCAGGATAACACGGCTAAAGTTAATCAAAAAGAAAACACCAGATTCTGAGACGTTCATGGAGCAGTGCAAGAATTTCGTATTTTTAACGTCAGATTGTTCATTTAAAATGTGTTCTGGCTGGTCTCTAAACGTCCTGTAGATTTAGACCTCTCCTAAGCAGTGAAGCTGGCTTCCTTTTCCGAGTCTTTGGAGAGTTTCTAAAGAGATTTCGATGTTATCCAACATGTGTCTAGTCGCCCAAATATGGTTCGCGAACCATGATTTACGCTTATCACTGGTCTTACTGTGTTATCTAAAACGAATGTTAAAACTTCTACCAGTTTGACCTAGATAAATGTTATTGCATTCTCTACAGTTGATCTCCTATATAAAAGTTACTGCATTTTCCACAGTTGATTTTATAAACACCAGGTTGCGTCTACGGTTTATTGTGTTAGATACTATGACGCATGGTCAGACATAACGTGTTGGCAGTACGGGAAATTATTCTTACTTTGATGTTACGAGATCGTTGAGCTATTCTTTCAGAAATAGATCCGCTTTATGGTAGGTACGAATATTTAGTTTTAGCTTCTTCCTGTTTCTGCAGTGTGATCTTATCAGTAGTACTGTGATTGGGTAATTTGGCAGCAAACATTTTATCAGTCATCTGTGCAGTGAAACGGTTGTTCAGTGTTACATGTCCAAGGATCTTTAGTTCTTTGTCAGTTTCCTTTTGTTCTAGCGGAAGATTGATTAATCTGTGAATCACAGAATGGAAAAGTACCTCCTTTCTGCAGTGTGATCTGATCACTTACCACTTAATGGGTGGAAGGAATTATTAAAGATGACATTGTCAATGTAAGTGGGCTTACAACAGATGCCAAATCTATGAGCACCATTATCGTTCTCTATAGTCAGATCCAAAAAGTTAATTGCGTGTTTTTTTCTAAATACATGGTGAAATTAGTGTTAGTGTGCATACTATTGAGTTGTGCTAATATAATACTAAAGTGTTATCCAAATATCTACTGTAATATTAGATTTTATTAGCTGTGGTGGGGAATTTCTTGAATTTCTGACTTCCAAATTGGTTAACAAAAGTGGCAGCACGTGTGGTCGCCATACAACTACCCATGCCAATGTTATGAAAAAATTTCATCTTCAAACTTGAAATAATTATTGGAGAGTATCAGACTTAATAAGCTAATGACATCACTAGCTTCTAGCACACTTACTTTCTGGTGTTGGAGAAGATTCTCTTCAATGATTTCAGTAGAGTCTAGAATAGGAAAGCGATTAAATAAATTAAATATGCAAAGGATACAAGTTTACGACTAGCATGAATGGAGGCGTCTTTAATTTTTGCTATTGTTTCGAGGGAATCTTTCACAATCAGTTTACTTCGAAAACGTATCATTCTTTAAGTAGTGTACCTAATTTTTACTGACTTTATAGGCAGGGTGGTCTACACAATTATCAATGGGACGAATTGGAATACCACTTTTAGGTGAAGCACGTAAGGTAGGGTGTACAGGTTAATAACAAAGATTTTTTTACATCGTTTTAAGAAAAAATAAAATCACACTTTATCTTTTTACCTACTTTTAATTTACATTCTCAGTATCATTTGTGGATTTCGTTTTTATTTAACACATATTCCTGTCACTTTTCTCCTTTCTGCACACGCATTTCACAAACCATATGATATCGACCTTCTATATTGACATCTTTGCACACTATAAGTCATACACATCGTATGTTTACATATTTGCTGCTTTTGTGCTACATGTACCACGCTTGTTACACGAGATTTAAACTGAAGTGTTTATATCATTATTTCATCAACTTCCTAACGTGTACTCGCATGGCATACAGAACAGAGTATAAATTCACACCATCATATGCGAATGCTCTAACACATAATGTCACAGCTTTACATTATTGAGTGGGTTATAAAATCCAAAATTAGTAACTTTGAAATTTTCATTTTCAACGTTTGTCAATTTCGTAATTACGTGTATTATATTTGATGACTAATTGCTTTCAGAATGTTTGAAAATGAACATGTGTCGAAATTGTGAGCGCAAGAAATAATGTTTTAACGGCTTAAAACGGACGGATTTCATTTAAAGTTTCAGGTAATCTGTGGACCCAGTGCTCATCAAAATTATAAAATGTGAAAACGTTGTAACCATGTAGGAAGTAAGCTGCTGCCGAAACTACTCTCGGAATTACCTCCATTTTGCAATGGAGTAAAGCTAATGACTCGAGCCGAATAAGGAAAATCAGCTCTAAATCCTGAGACCATCTATACCGATGTTCAATGGCGTCATACCACTTCCGTGTCGTACCATTAGCTAGATGTTCACCAAGTTCGCACGCACCCATTTCAGTGTCACATCATGTTAGCAGCACTATTTACTTCAAAGAGTGTCCCTGAGCTATATTACACCAAACTGACTGCGTTTTGGCCTCATTCTAAATGACTTGAACTCATTCTTGTGGTGAGTGGCTTCTGGGCAGCACAATTACCATGAAAACCGTATTAAGTATATCAGAACGGTGTTTGGACTTCCGCATCTATATGGACACTCTGCAAATCACATGTAAGTGTCTGGCAGAAAGTTCATCGAACCACCTTCACAATTCTCTATTATTCCAACCTCGTCTAGCGCGCGGAAAGAACGAACACCTACATCTTTCCGTAAGAGCTCTGATTTGCCATAGTTTAACATGGTGGTCGTTTCTCAATATGCAGGTCGGGGTCAACAAATTATTTTCGCAATCGGAGGAGAAAGTTGGTGATAGAAATTTCGTGAGAAGATTCCGCCGCAACGAAAAACACCTTTATTTTAATGATGTCCGCCCCAAATCCTGTATCATTTCAGTAACACTCTCCCCCCTATTTCGCGATAATACAAAACGTGCTGTTCTTCTTTGAACTTTCTCAATGTACTCCGTTAATCCTATCTTTTAAGGATCCCACACCGCGCAGCAGTATTCTAAAGGATGACGGACAAACGTAGTTTAGGCAGTCTCCTTGGTAGATCTATTACGTTTTCTAAGTGTCCTGCCAATAAAACGCAGTCTTTGGTTAGTCTTCCCCACAACATTTTCTACTTGTTCCTTCCAATTTAAGTTGATCGTAATTGTAATTCCTAGTTATTTAGTTGAGTTTACGGCCTTTAGATTTTACTGATTTATTGAGTAGCCGAAGTTCAACGGTTTCCTTTTAGTACTCATGTGGACGACCTCACACTTTCGTTATTTAGGATCAGTTGCCAACTTTCGCACCGTACAGATATCTTTACTAAATCGTTTTGTAATTTGTTTTTATCTTCTGATGACTTTACTCCCCCCCATGAACCATGGACCTTGCCGTTGGTGGGGAGGCTTGCGTGCCTCAGCGATACCGATAGCCGTACCGTAGGTGCAACCACAACGGAGGGGTATCTGTTGAGAGGCCAGACAAACGTGTGGTTCCTGAAGAGGGGCAGCAGCCTTTTCAGTAGTTGCAAGGGCAACAGTCTGGATGATTGACTGATCTGGCCTTGTAACAATAACCAAAACGGCCTTGCTGTGCTGGTACTGCGAACGGCTGAAAGCAAGGGGAAACTACAGCCGTAATTTTTCCCGAGGGCATGCAGCTTTACTGTATGATTACATGATGATGGCGTCCTCTTGGGTAAAATATTCCGGAGGTAAAATAGTCCCCCATTCGGATCTCCGGGCGGGGACTACTCAAGAGGATGTCGTTATCAGGAGAAAGAAAACTGGCGTTCTACGGATCGGAGCGTGGAATGTCAGATCCCTTAATCGGGCAGGTAGGTTAGAAAATTTAAAAAGGGAAATGGATAGGTTGAAGTTAGATATAGTGGGAATTAGTGAAGTTCGGTGGCAGGAGGAACAAGACTTCTGGTCAGGTGACTACAGGGTTATAAACACAAAATCAAATAGGGGTAATGCAGGAGTAGGTTTAATAATGAATAGGAAAATAGGAATGCGGGTAAGCTACTACAAACAGCATAGTGAACGCATTATTGTGGCCAAGATAGATACGAAGCCCACACCTACTACAGTAGTACAAGTTTATATGCCAACTAGCTCTGCAGATGACGAAGAAATTGAAGAAATGTATGATGAAATAAAAGAAATTATTCAGATTGTGAAGGGAGACGAAAATTTAATAGTCATGGGTGACTGGAATTCGAGTGTAGGAAAAGGGAGAGAAGGAAACATAGTAGGTGAATATGGATTGGGGGACAGAAATGAAAGAGGAAGCCGCCTGGTAGAATTTTGCACAGAGCACAACATAATCATAACTAACACTTGGTTTAAGAATCATGAAAGAAGGTTGTATACATGGAAGAACCCTAGAGATACTAAAAGGTATCAGATAGATTATATAATGGTAAGACAGAGATTTAGGAACCAGGTTTTAAATTGTAAGACATTTCCAGGGGCAGATGTGGACTCTGACCACAATCTATTGGTTATGATCTGTAGATTAAAACTGAAGAAACTGCAAAAAGGTGAGAATTTAAGGAGATGGGACCTGGATAAACTAAAAGAACCAGAGGTTGTACAGAGATACAGGGAGAGCATAAGAGAGCAATTGACAGGAATGGGGGAAATAAATACAGTAGAAGAAGAATGGGTAGCTTTGAGGGATGAAGTAGTGAAGGCAGCAGAGGATCAAGTAGGTAAAAAGACGAGGGCTAGTAGAAATCCTTGGGTAACAGAAGAAATATTGAATTTAATTGATGAAAGGAGAAAATATAAAAATGCAGTAAGTGAAACAGGCAAAAAGGAATACAAACGTCTCAAAAATGAGATCGACAGGAAGTGCAAAATGGCTAAGCAGGGATGGCTAGAGGACAAATGTAAGGATGTAGAGGCCTATCTCAGTAGGGGTAAGATAGATACCGCCTACAGGAAAATTAAAGAGACCTTTGGAGATAAGAGAACGACTTGTATGAATATCAAGAGCTCAGATGGAAACCCAGTTCTAAGCAAAGAAGGGAAAGCAGAAAGGTGGAAGGAGTATATAGAGGGTCTATACAAGGGCGATGTACTTGAGGACAATATTATGGAAATGGAAGAGGATGTAGATGAAGATGAAATGGGAGATACGATACTGCGTGAAGAGTTTGACAGAGCACTGAAAGACCTGAGTCGAAACAAGGCCCCCGGAGTAGACAATATTCCATTGGAACTACTGACGGCCGTGGGAGAGCCAGTCCTGACAAAACTCTACCATCTGGTGAGCAAGATGTATGAAACAGGCGAAATACCCTCAGACTTCAAGAAGAATATAATAATTATAATCCCAAAGAAAGCAGGTGTTGACAGATGTGAAAATTACCGAACTATCAGCTTAATAAGTCACAGCTGCAAAATATTAACACGAATTCTTTACAGATGAATGGAAAAACTAGTAGAAGCCAACCTCGGGGAAGATCAGTTTGGATTCCGTAGAAACACTGGAGCACGTGAGGCAATACTGACCTTACGACTTATCTTAGAAGAAAGATTAAGGAAAGGCAAACCTACGTTTCTAGCATTTGTAGACTTAGAGAAAGCTTTTGACAATGTTGACTGGAATACTCTCTTTCAAATTCTAAAGGTGGCAGGGGTAAAATACAGGGAGCGAAAGGCTATTTACAATTTGTACAGAAACCAGATGGCATTTATAAGAGTCGAGGGACATGAAAGGGAAGCAGTGGTTGGGAAGGGAGTAAGACAGGGTTGTAGCCTCTCCCCGATGTTGTTCAATCTGTATATTGAGCAAGCAGTAAAGGAAACAAAAGAAAAATTCGGAGTAGGTATTAAAATTGATGGAGAAGAAATAAAAACTTTGAGGTTCGCCGATGACATTGTAATTCTGTCAGAGACAGCAAAGGACTTGGAAGAGCAGTTGAATGGAATGGACAGTGTCTTGAAAGGAGGATATAAGATGAACATCAACAAAAGCAAAACAAGGATAATGGAATGTAGTCTAATTAAGTCGGGTGATGCTGAGGGAATTAGATTAGGAAATGAGGCACTTAAAGTAGTAAAGGAGTTTTGCTATTTGGGGAGCAAAATAACTGATGATGGTCGAAGTAGAGAGGATATAAAATGTAGGCTGGCAATGGCAAGGAAAGCGTTTCTGAAGAAGAGAAATTTGTTAACATCCAGTATTGATTTAAGTGTCAGGAAGTCATTTCTGAAAGTATTCGTGTGGAGTGTAGCCATGTATGGAAGTGAAACATGGACGATAAATAGTTTGGACAAGAAGAGAATAGAAGCTTTCGAAATGTGGTGCTACAGAAGAATGCTGAAGATTAGATGGGTAGATCACATAACTAATGAGGAAGTATTGAATAGGATTGGGGAGAAGAGAAGTTTGTGGCACAACTTGACCAGAAGAAGGGATCGGTTGGTAGGACATGTTCTGAGGCATTAAGGGATCACCAATTTAGTATTGGAGGGCAGCGTGGAGGGTAAAAATCGTAGAGGGAGACCAAGAGATGAATACACTAAGCAGATTCAGAAGGATGTAGGTTGCAGTAGGTACTGGGAGATGTAAAAGCTTGCACAGGATAGAGTAGCATGGAGAGCTGCATCAAACCAGTCTCAGGACTGAAGACCACAACAACAACAACATGACTTTACTGGTCGATAAACGACAGCGTAATCTGCAAACAAGCTAATACAGCTGCTCATATTGTCTCCCAAATCTTTTATATACACACATCAAAAAAAGTTTTTAATCAACTCTGTTCCGAGAGTTCCGGAACCTGTACAGAAAATTGGAATAGAGATCAACATAAATATCATTTCTGCCCTTTTTATTGCTCATGAAAACCACACATTGCATGTTGTACCACCATACAGTTAGACCTTCGGAGGTGGTGGTCCAGATTGCTGTACACACCAATACCTCTAATACCCAGTAGCACGTCCCCTTTCATTGATGCATGCCTATATTCGTCGTGGCATACAATCCAAAAGTTCATCAAGGTACTGTTGGCCCAGATTGTCCCACTCCTCAACGGCGATTCCGTGTAGATCCCTCAGAGTGGTTGCTGGATCACGTCGTCAATAAACAGCCCTTTTCAATACATCCCAACCATGTTCGATAGGGTTCATGTCTGGAGAACGTGCTGGCCACTCTAGTCGAGCGATGTCGTTATCCTGAAGGAAGGCATTCAGAAGAGGTGCACAACGTGGGCACGATCTGTAGTCCATGAAGATGAATACCTCGCCAATATGCTGCCGATATGGTTGCACTATCGGTCGGAGGACGGCATTTAAGTATCGTACAGCCGTTTCGGCGCCTTCCATGACCGCCACCGGCGTACGTCGTCTCCACATAAAGCCACCCAAAAACAGCAGGGAACCTCCACCTTGCTGCACTCGCTGGACAGTGTGTCTAAGGCGTGCAGCCTGACCGGGTTCCTTCTGATTGAAGGCATATGCGACACACATTTATGAAGAGAACGTGATGCCAATCCTTAGCGGTCCATTCGGCATATTGTTGGGCCCATATGTACCGAGCTGCATGATGTCATGGCTGCAAAGATGGACCTCGCCATGGACGTCGGGAGCGAAATTGCGCATCATGCAGCCTATCGCGTACAGTTTGAGTCATAACAGGACGTACTGTGGCTGCTCGAAAAGCATTAGTCAACAAGGTGGAGTTGTTGTCAGGGTTCCTCCGAACCATAATCCATAGGCAACGGTCATCCACTGCAAAAGTTGCCCTTGGGCCGCATGTCTCGCTGTATCTCCTCCATGTCCGAACAACATCGCTTTGATCCACTCCGAGACACCTGGACACTTCCTTGTTGAGAGCCCTTCCTGGCACAAAGTAACAATGTAGACGCTATGGAACCGCGGTATTGGCCGTCTAGGCAAGGATGAACTACAGACAACACAAGCCGTGTACCTCCTTCCTGGTGGAATGACTGGAACTGATCGGCTGTCGGACCCCCTCCGTCTAATAGGAGATGGTCATGCATGGTTGCTTACTTTTTTGGGCGGGTTTAGTGACATCTCTGAACATTCGAAGGGACTATATCTGTGATACAATATCCACAGTCAACGTCTATCTTCAGGAATTCTGGGAACCGAGGTTATGCAAAACTTTTGTGATGTGTGTAGGTAAGGAACAGCAATCGGCCTATAACACTACCATGGGGAACGCCAGAAATCACTTCCGTTTTGCTCGATGTCTTTCCGTGAATTACTGCGAACTGTGACCTCTCTGACAGGAAAACACGAATCCAGTCACATAACTGAGATGTTATATCATAAGCATGCAATTTCACTACAAGCGACTTGTGTGATACATTTCCACAAGCTTTCCGCAAATCCAGAAATACGGCATCAATCTGAAATCCCTTATCAATAGCACTCAACACTCACGCGAGAAAAGAGCTAGCTGTCTTTCACAAGAACGATGCTTTCTGAATCCATGTTGACTGTGTGTCAATAGACCTTTCTCTTCGAGGTAATTCATAATATTCGAATGCAATATACGTTCCAAAATCCTGCTGCATATCGACGTTAATGATATGGGCCTGTAATTTAGTGGATTTCTCCTATTACCTTTTTTGAATATCGGTGTAACCTGTGGAACTTTCCAGTCTTTGGGTACGGATATTTCGTCGAGCGAACGGTTGTATATGATTGTTAAGTATGGAGCTAGTGCATCAGCATACTCTGAAAGGTACCTAACTGGTACACAGTCTGGACGAGAAGACTTGCTTTTATTAAGTGATTTATGTTGCTTCACTACTCCGAGGATATTTGCTTCTACGTTACTCATGTTGGCAGCCGTTCTTGATTCGAATTGTGGAATATTTATTTCGTCTTCTTCTGTGAAGGTATATTTCGGAAGACTGTGTTTAGTAACTCTGCTTTGGCAGCACTGTCTTCGATAGTATCTCCATTGCTATGGCGCAGAGAAGGCATCGATTGTGTCTTGCCGCTAACATACTTCTCATACGGCCAGAATATCTTTGGATTTTCTGCCAGGTTTCGGGACAAAGTTCGCTGTGGGAACTATTATAAGCATCTCGCATTGAAGTCTGAGCTAAATTTCGAGCTTCTGCAAAAGATCGCCAATCTTGGAGATTTTGCGTCTGTTTGAATTTGGCATGTTTGTTTCGTTGTTTCTGCAACAGTGTTCTGACCCGTTTTGTGTACCAAGGAGGATCAGCTCCGTCGTTTGTTAAATTATTTGGTATGAATCTTTCAACTGCTGCCGATACTATTTCTTTGAATTCAAGCCAAATCTGGTCTACATTTTGTTAATTCCGAAGGAGTGGATATTGTCTCTCAGGAAGGCATCAAGTGAATTTTTGTAGGCTTTTTTGAATAGGTATATTTTTCGTTTATTATTGGAGGATTTGGATGTTACAATATTCAGTCTCGCTACGACAACGCTGTGTTCACTAATCCTTGTATGCATTTTGATGATCGTTATAAACTCAGGATTATTTGTCGCTAAGAGGTGAAGTGTGTTCTCACAACCGTTTATTATTCGTTTGGGCTCATGAACTAGCTGCTTTATATAATTTTTAAGGACTGCGTTTAGCACAATTTCGAATGATGTTTGATGCGTACCTCCAGAATTAAAGATGCTTTTCGCCAGTACATCGAGGATAAATTAAAGTCACCACCAACTATAATCATATGAGTCGGGTACTTGTTTGAAATTAAACCCAGGTTTTCTTTGAATCTTTCAGCAATTGTATCATCTGAATTGGGAGGTCGGTAAAAGTGTCCAATTACACTCCTGGAATTTGAAATAAGAACACCGTGAATTCATTGTCCCAGGAAGGGGAAACTTTATTGACTCATTCCTGGGGTCAGATACATCACATGATCACAGTGACAGAACCACAGGCACATAGACACAGGCAACAGAGCATGCACAATGTCGGCACTAGTACAGTGTATATCCACCTTTCGCAGCAATGCAGGCTGCTATTCTCCCATGGAGACGATCGTAGAGATGCTGGATGTAGTCCTGTGGAACGGCTTGCCATGCCATTTCCACCTGGCGCCTCAGTTGGACCAGCGTTCGTGCTGGACGTGCAGACCGCGTGAGACGACGCTTCATCCAGTCCCAAAAATGCTCAATGGGGGACAGATCCGGAGATCTTGCTGGCCAGGGTAGTTGACGTACACCTTCTAGAGCACGTTGGGTGGCACGGGATACATGCGGACGTGCATTGTCCTGTTGGAACAGCAAGTTCCCTTGCCGGTCTAGGAATGGTAGAACGATGGGTTCGATGACGGTTTGGATGTACCGTGCACTATTCAGTGTCCCCTCGACGATCACCAGTGGTGTACGGCCAGTGTAGGAGATCGCTCCCCACACCATGATGCCGGGTGTTGGCCCTGTGTGCCTCGGTCGTATGCAGTCCTGATTGTGGCGCTCACCTGCACGGCGCCAAACACGCATACGACCATCATTGGCACCAAGGCAGAAGCGACTCTCATCGCTGAAGACGACACGTCTCCATTCGTCCCTCCATTCACGCCTGTCGCGACACCAATGGAGGCGGGCTGCACGATGTTGGGGCGTGAGCGGAAGACGGCCTAACGGTGTGCGGGACCGTAGCCCAGCTTCATGGAGACGGTTGCGAATGGTCCTCGCCGATACCCCAGGAGCAACAGTGTCCCTAATTTGCTGGGAAGTGGCGGTGCGGTCCCCTACGGCACTGCGTAGGATCCTACGGTCTTGGCGTGCATCTGTGCGTCGCTGCGGTCCGGTCCCAGGTCGACGGGCACGTGCACCTTCCGCCGACCACTGGCGACAACATCGATGTACTGTGGAGACCTCACGCCCCACGTGTTGAGCAATTCGGCGGTACGTCCACCCGGCCTCCCGCATGCCCACTATACGCCCTCGCTCAAAGTCCGTCAACTGCACATACGGTTCACGTCCACGCTGTCGCGGCATGCTACCAGTGTTAAAGACTGCGATGGAGCTCCGTATGCCACGGCAAACTGGCTGACACTGACGACGGCGGTGCACAAATGCTGCGCAGCTAGCGCCATTCGACGGCCAACACCGCGGTTCCTGGTGTGTCCGCTGTGCCGTGCGTGTGATCATTGCTTGTACAGCCCTCTCGCAGTGTCCGGAGCAAGTATGGTGGGTCTGACACACCGGTGTCAATGTGTTCTTTTTTCCATTTCCAGGAGTGTATTATTTTATTTCTTTTTTTTAAAATCGTGCTATAACATCGCTAACATTGGACTTTGCACATGCTGCACCTATGTGTGTCTGACGGGACCCTCAAGCCAGTGCGTCGCTATAAAAACAACCAGTTTGCATGCGGTCAGTTCTTTCCGTTGGCTCGCTCTGACATGTAACACAACTCTGATGTTAAGACATTGTGCCTACACTTATACCCTATTAGTTTCGTAACTTGATTCTACAAAAAGGGCTTTTATTGTTTCCGGAGACTTTTGATCACAGAGTGTGCAATAGTAGCGCATAGTTATTGAATTGTGGGGCGATGAACGTCAGTGAACCGGGACTCCAATGACGATTCCGAACAGCTTGTCGACGACGGACATCTGCAATCACCCACAATTAACAAAAAATGGCTCTGAGCACAATGGGACTCAACTGCTGAGGTCATTAGTCCCCTAGAACTTAGAACTAGTTAAACCTAACTAACCTAAGGACATCACAAACATCCATGCCCGAGGCAGGATTCGAACCTGCGACCGTAGCGGTCTTGCGCACGGCCACTTCGGCCGGCCACAATTAACAAAAGCGAATCTATATGTATACGCGGAGCGCATAAATCAGTGGACACTAGATAGGGTCGTATTTAGTCTGTCGATATTCACAAGATTTCGAAGTCTTAGAAGGAGTCTTCATACTGCTTCTGCAAGATGAAATGAATGAAATGCAATAAAATGAAATGAATGGATTGATGAGGATGAAACCAATGAAAATACGATGAAAAATGTAATGACATGATATAATATTGGCAACAATTTTTACCAGACGGAGGCAGTTTTCAGACTGTCACTGCATTTTCGTTACGGTGCTGGCTCAGCATTTCTGAACGGTTTGCGCTGATCTTGTGGTGTCACCGCCAGACACCACACTTGCTAGGTGGTAGCTTAAATCGGCCGCGGTCCATTTAGTACATGTCGGACCCGCGTGTTGCCACTGTGTGATCGCAGACCGAGCGCCACCACAAGGCAGGTCTCGAGATACGGAATAGCACTCGACCCAGTTGTACGGACGACATTGCTAGCGACAATACGGACGAAGCCTTCCTCTCATTTGCCGAGAGACAGTTAGAATAGCCTTCTGCTAAGTCCATGACTACGACCTAGCAAGGCGCCATTAGCCTTACCTAGTTTGAGAGTTATCGTATAAATGTCTCAAGAAGAACGTTGTAAACCAACAAAGATTAAAAGTTAAGTATATTCCAAAGCTACGTATTTTCTTTATAGCAGTCATAACGTATCCTGTTCCAGAATTGACGCCAGTCGGCGTGTGTGTACGCGTGCCTTTCTTTCGGCTCCCTTCCCAGTGTGGCGTAGCAAGCTTGTTACGCCACAACAGATCTCATTCCAAGTCATTACATCGTCACTGATTTAGTCCCCATGTATCCATTTATTTAATTTCAGTCCATTTCATTGATTTCGTATACAGGGACTACCACAATTCACAACGAAAACAGGTGTGGTGGAAGTAGACGATACAAGCAAACACAGCCATCTGCGAGATACCTGCTAACGTGTGATTACGAATGGCCACTGTCTTCTGTATGAAATACTGTCATAATTAGTGAAAACATATTTCAGATGAAAATTTAGTGCTTAGTGCCCATATAATTCGGCTCGTATTTCACCTGTGGACTAACTTAATACACTCCTGGAAATTGAAATAAGAACACCGTGAATTCATTGTCCCAGGAAGGGGAAACTTTATTGACACATTCCTGGGGTCAGATACATCACATGATCACACTGACAGAACCACAGGCACATAGACACAGGCAACAGAGCATGCACAATGTCGGCACTAGTACAGTGTATATCCACCTTTCGCAGCAATGCAGGCTGCTATTCTCCCATGGAGACGATCGTAGAGATGCTGGATGTAGTCCTGTGGAACGGCTTGCCATGCCATTTGCACCTGGAGCCTCAGTTGGACCAGCGTTCGTGCTGGACGTGCAGACCGCGTGAGACGACGCTTCATCCAGTCCCAAACATGCTCAATGGGGGACAGATCCGGAGATCTTGCTGGCCAGGGTAGTTGACGTACACCTTCTAGAGCACGTTGGGTGGCACGGGATACATGCGGACATGCATTGTCCTGTTGGAACAGCAAGTTCCCTTGCCGGTCTAGGAATGGTAGAACGATGGGTTCGATGACGGTTTGGATGTACCATGCACTATTCAGTGTCCCCTCGACGATCACCAGTGGTGTACGGCCAGTGTAGGAGATCGCTCCCCACACCTTGATGCCGGGTGTTGGCCCTGTGTGCCTCGGTCGTATGCAGTCCTGATTGTGGCGCTCACCTGCACGGCGCCAAACACGCATACGACCATCATTGGCACCAAGGCAGAAGCGACTCTCATCGCTGAAGACGACACGTCTCCATTCGTCCCTCCATTCACGCCTGTCGCGACACCACTGGAGGCGGGCAGCACGATGTTGGGGCGTGAGCGGAAGACGGCCTAACGGTGTGCGGGACCGTAGCCCAGCTTCATGGAGACGGTTGCGAATGATCCTCGCCGATACCCCAGGAGCAACAGTGTCCCTAATTTGCTGGGAAGTGGCGGTGCGGTCCCCTACGGCACTGCGTAGGATCCTACGGTCTTGGCGTGGAACCGTGCGTCGCTGCGGTCCGGTCCCAGGTCGACGGGCACGTGCACCTTCCGCCGACCACTGGCGACAACATCGATGTACTGTGGAGACCTCACGCCCCACGTGTTGAGCAATTCGGCGGTACGTCCACCCGGCCTCCCGCATGCCCACTATACGCCCTCGCTCAAAGTCCGTCAACTGCACATACGGTTCACGTCCACGCTGTCGCGGCATGCTACCAGTGTTAAAGACTGCGATGGAGCTTCGTATGCCACGGCAAACTGGCTGACACTGACGGCGGCGGTGCACAAATGCTGCGCAGCTAGCGCCATTCGACGGCCAACACCGCGGTTCCTGGTGTGTCCGCTGTGCCGTGCGTGTGATCATTGCTTGTACAGCCCTCTCGCAGTGTCCGGAGCAAGTATGGTGGGTCTGACACACCGGTGTCAATGTATTCTTTTTTCCATTTCCAGGAGTGTATGAACCTGTTATAGGAGGTGTTCCACGTCACAGCCTCACATTTGGATGCAACGCTGCACTCGTCTCTGTAGTGAGTTACGTATTTTTTTCAAACAGTCACGGATCGTCACGTAAAACGTTACAAGACTTTGCTGCTCACGTTGTTTAGCAGTATCAACGGAAGTGCTGTGCACGTCAGTTTTGAGACGACCCCAGACAGAGAAATCCAGAGGGCTGAGATCAGGTGACGTTGGAGACCGAGTTACAGGCCCTTTCCCACCCAGCCATCATGGGCCATGTTGATGCGTTAGATAATTTCTTCCTCCGGCAGCATAACGTGCCGGTGTCCCATCACGCATGTGCCCCAAGCTCCACCGTTGCACAAGGAGAACATCATAAAGCAAGCCCCAGGAACCGAAGGTACCCTCGTCCAACAAGTTTTCTTGGAAGAGTGTTTGGCCCAATGAGACACAACATACTACCTTGCCTAATATGGTTTAAAAAACAGTCCTCATTAAAAACAACTTCCTGTCTTTTTGGAATGGATAAATGAAGGTACTGTGTGGTTTTCAAGGAAATCTTATACCACTCCCCTGCAAAACAATGGCAAATTGTGTCAACGATAAGGGAGGTGGATATCTACCACACTAACCTCTCTTCAAAGTTAATCACAAAGGCTCAATAATTTTGAGATCTGGTGACTGTGGTGACCACGTAGATGCGAAAATTTTCCATCGTGCTCACAAAACCAGTCCAAGACGATGCGAGCTGTGTGATCAGGGGCCCTGTCGTCTTAGTACACATCATCCCCATTGGGCAACAGACATTGTACCATGGGATGGATCTCTTTGGCAGTAATACGACCTTGCACAGTATCCACGAGAACCATGGACTATCGCGATATGTCTGCACGAATCAACAACGAACACGAGCCTTGTTTACTCTCGGAATGTAAACTCCGCCAGAAGTTGGAAACAGTGTGAAAGAAGATCTATCCGACCAAGTGATTTCCTACCATTACTCCACAGTCCAGGTTTTATGGCTTCGGCACCACGTTTTCCTGTTACAGACATTTGCATCACTGATGAGTGGTTTTGGAATTCTAGTTCGCCCAGCAATTTCTCGCTTCCGGACCTCCCTTAGTGTTGCTTTGGTGGTGTCAGGGTCCGTGAGTGCGACATTCATTTCTGCTGTGACTTTAGCAGCTGTCGTCCTCTTACTTTTCGTCAAAATTCTATTCAATGACCGTCCGTCACAAACAATCAACACGTACTGTCCCCCGCGTTGTGACTTAGCGGGTGATATTTTTCCGCTTTCCCTGTATGTCGTATAAATCGTCGATAAGACGCCTTTTGAACTTCCTAAAAATTCAGCTACCATGGTTACGGAAACACTAACTGTACGAGCTCCAACAATTTGCCCTGGTCTGAATTGACTTAGGTCAGACACAATGCACTCACAACTACACAGAAATGTGTTCTGACCGCGACTGACACTTGAAACGTATTGAGAACATTGAGCGGATGCAGTTCGGGTCAAACAGAACAGCGCAACCTGCAGACTTGACTAGCATCTGCACTTACGTTAAAGCATACATTTCTAGCGGTGTTTACGTATTTTTGTCCAATCCTTGTTTCTGCATCTGCCGTCGGTAGTATTGTTAGGAAATTATAGGTTGGAACATCAACGACAGTAAGAGTTTGAGTGAGGCCTCGAGACTTGCTCAGATGGTGGAATGGTTAAGGGGATAAGTAGGAAATTCAAGTTCGAATCGCGGTACGGCACGAATTTTCAACTCACTACACCTTCATTCCGGAAGGTCTGTTGGATATGCGTAAACCTAGATTGTGTGTTCCATATTGTTACTATTCCACATGTCACTTGAACATTTCTGCATGACGATTAAAGCTGTTGACAGAAAGGATGCGATAGGCTGGTATATACACTGAAGCGCAAAAGAAACTGGTATAGGCATGCGTATTCCAATACGGGGATATGTTAACAGGCAGAATATGGCGCAGCGGTCGGCAACGCCTATATAAGACAACAAGTGTCTGGCACAGTTGTTAGATCGGTTACTGCTGCTACAGTTTAAGTGAGTTTGAACGTGGTGTTACAGTCGGCGCACGAGCGATGGGACACAGCATCTCCGACGTAGCCATGATGTGGAGATTTTCCCATACGACCATTTCACGAGTGTACCGTGAATATCACGAATCCAGTAAAACAAAAATCCCCGACATCGCTGCCGTCGGAAAAAGATCCTGCAAGAACGGCTCCAACGACGACTGAAGAGAATCGTTCAACTTGGCAGAAGTGCAAGGGGTCTGCAAATTGCTCCAGATTTCAATGCTGGGCCATCAACAAGTGTCAGAGTGAGAACCATTCAACGAAGCATCATCGACATGGGCTATCAGACCCGAAGGTTCACTCGTGTACCCTTGATGACTGCACGACACAAAGCTTTACGCCTCGCCTGGGACCGTCAACACCGACATTGGACCTTGATGATTGGAAACATGCTGCCTGGTCGGACGAGTCTCGTTTCAAATTGTATCGAGCGGATGGACGTGTACCGGTATGGAGACAACCTCATGAACCCATGGAGCCTGTATGTCAGCAGGGGGCTGCTCAAGCCGGAGGAGGCTCTGTAATGATGTGGGGCGTGTGCAGTTGGAGTGATATGGGACCCCTGATACTGTCTAGATACGACCCTGACAGTTGACATGTAAGTAAGCATCCTGTGTGATCACCTACACCAATTCATGTTAATTTTGCATTTCGACGGACTTAGGCAATTCCAGCAGGACAATGCGACACCCCATACTTCCAGAATTGCTGCAGAGTGGCTCCAGGAAAAGTCTTTTGAGTTTAAACACTTCCATTGGCCACCAAACTCCCCAAAGATGAACATTATTGAGCATATCTGTGATGGCTTGCAGCGTGCTGATCAGAAGGGATCTCCACCCCCTCCTACTCCTACAGAATTAGGGACAGCCCTGCAGGATTCATGGTGTCACTTTCCTCCAGCACTTCTTCAGACATTAGCCGAGTCCATGACACATCGTGTTGCGGCACTTCTGAGTGCTCGCGGGGCCCTACACGATATTAGGCAGGTGTACCAGTTTCTTTGTCTCTTCAGTGTAGTTTCCAAGATTAAAATTATTTTGTGATGTCTGAAAGTTTTATTCCACTGCAGTCACTCGCTTCAGCGAACAAACGCAGACAATGTACTGAAAAAACTTTCTCAGAGCTCCAAAGGAGCCTAGCGATTGTTTTCTAAGTTCGAAATTTTCTGTTATTGACGATGATTGTCGAACACGTGAACTTGCTGGAGTCTAGGGCAGAAGCCATTGTAGACAGTTAATTTATTTTCTATTACAGTGTTTTGTTTGGCAATAACGTAACTGCGATGAACGAAGGAAAGGAAAAGCGAGTGGTTCGTTCTGCAGGGTTGCCTATCAGGATCTACATGCAGGAAATCGCACGCAGCTGCGACACGCGTAGTCGTCGGTTCCCTAGGCATTCCTGGGGTAGCGGGCTGATGCCTTGAGTACGTGTCGCAAATAACAAGCGCCGCCCATAATGATCGCTGCTGGCTCCAGAGCTTTCACCCCTCTCCTCGGCACGCGCATTTCCCTCAGCCTCCTCATACCCGGAATCCTGTCACGCCCCACGGTTTTTTGTTTTCCACGAGCGTATAGTTCTTCAACGAGATGCTGCGGACTTCTTGTCCGTTAATTTTAATATTTCCCGAAAACCTGTAGTTTTATAGCTTCCTTTTTGATAACTGGTGCCCTGCCCATGACTTTAAACTGTGAAATGAAGTTTGTCTTAAGGTTCGTTTACACATGTGCACTCTGCACCTAGTCACTGTTCTTAAAAGACTAATGTAGATACAAGAAAATAACTGTTATCATAATTAGCTGGTGGCAAGTCCTTAGCCATCCATTCAGTTTGTCGATCCAGTTACATGTAGTGAAGTGTGCCTGGTGTCAGTTTGATACTTTTCTCAACTATTTACAGTTTGTCATTAAATTCTCCTCACTACATCGAGCTAAAGTATGTTATCAAGTGTTTCCTATAGTTTCCTATTGTATTACAAACCTCCATATAAGACTGAAATAAGTTTGATATTCAGAACAGATAGAGTAATTTCGCAGTGTTATAATTATTACGAGACTGCTCACCGATTTTCGGAGAGTGAAATTGCGTTAGAGTTCATCTCTTTGAAATGTGCGACACTAAAGCAGAAAATGCTACAGTTATCATTACAAAAACGAAGTTGACACGCATTTCTGTGAACAGAATTACAATGTATTGAATGATTCCGGAAATATCAGGTGAACTGTTTAGGTGAGATATACGGGGTGATTATAATTAAACTTTCAAAACGTTGTAGAAATAACATCCCTGGTGAGAACGACGTCAAATTGCAACGGGATATTATCGGATAAGAGGGAAAACGTATGGCAGAAGAAAAAAATAGTGTGAAAACTAATCAATAAATGGCGCCGTATGTGTCAGAATACGTAAATGAAAACACCTGTCATGCGCACGATCCATTGAAGTTGGTACAACCACGCCGGGTACAGGGCTTTTCCTCCCTTCACGTCTGCGACGTTCGCCGTGACTGTGTCAATGCAGGACCGCGCTCTGCTTGTAAAGCTGTATTACGAGAAAGATGACGACTGTGCACACGTCATTTTGCAGAAGTTCCAAACACTGAAGGGTTTAAAAAAAGACGTTGCTCCGATGACTGCCTTGGGTCTGCAGAAAATGATTCGGAAATTCTAAAAGATGGGTTCTTTCGGTGTGCAACCTGGTAGAGGGAGGAAACGAATTGATTCGACGTCAGTGGAAGCAGCAGCCACAGCAATGCAGGAGGAAACGGGTGGTCGAGTGCAAAACTGTAGTGCACGGACAACTGCCCGAGCACGGTACGTAAAATCCTACGAAACATCCTTCTTTGCTATCCATTCAAAATTACCCATGTGCACGAGTTGCTTCTGTTGACCTGCGCCGGCCGATGTGGCTGAGCGGTTTAGGCACTTCAGTCTGGAACCGCACGACCGCTACGATCGCAGATTCCAATCCTGCCTCGGGCATGGATGTGTGTGATGTCCTTAGGTTAGTTAGGTTTAAGTAGTTCTAAGTCTAGGGGACTGATGACCTCAGATGTTAAGTCCCATAGTGCTCAGAGCCAATTGAACCACTTTTTGTTGACCCGCCAGCAAGAGAGAACTTTGCTTTAGAATTTCTTGCTCGTATGGAAGTGGACAATGATTGGCCATGGAAGATCTTGTGGGCAGACGAAGTCCACTTCCATCTGACAGGATATGTCAATACACAGACTTGTCGAATATAGGCTACGGAAAATGTATACCCAGATCAACCAGTACCAATTCATCCTGAAAAGGTTACTGTGTGGTGCATGTCCGCATCATTTATCATAGGGCCATATTTTTTCGAAGAGACAGGTACTTCCGGCCCTGTTACCTGTAACGTCACTGGTAAGCGCTATAAGTGTCTTTTGCGCAACCACGTCATTCCAGCTCTCCAACAGCGTGGATATGTGGACGGGATCATCTTTATGCAAGAGGCGCACCTCTGCACATTGCAAATCCAGTTAAGCAGCTGCTGAAGCGCCATTTCGTAAATGCTAGAATTATCAGCTGCTATTTCCCTACAGCCTGGCCTTCCCGATCACCTGATCTTAATGCGTGTGACTTCTGGCTGTGGGCCTATCTGAAAGATGGTGTGTTCAGTGTTCCGATTGCAAACATAGCTGCACTGAAGGCACGTATTGCGCAACACATTCTGAACATGTCTCCGGAAGCACTACGATCAGTTGCGCTACATGCTGTTTCTCGATTTCAGCTTGTTGCAGAAAACGGCAAACGGGATATTGAACGTGTTTTGCGCCAGTCACTCGGAAATTAATAATCCGATTTGATTTTGATTGATGCTTTTTATGCGAATTTTGGCCTCAGGACAATTAAAAGCCGATTCTTCACATCCGATGTGATATGCCCTTGCCGTGGTGGGTGGGCTTACATAACTAACAGTACCACACCTGTACACACGTGCACACTGAGTAGTACAGTTTGTTTAACGTCAAACGTACACCTTAGGCATTGTTGTATGATTCATTTGTCATTTGTAGTCGACCACTATTAAATTATGATGCTTACAGTGCCGCCTATTGCTACATTTTGTAACTATTTTTCTTCTCCCATACGTTTTCCCCGAACCAGTCCTGACAAAACTCTACCATCTGGCGAGCAAGATGTATGAGACAGGCAAAATACTCACAGACTTCAAGAAGAATATAATAATTCCAATCCCAAAGAAAGCAGGTGTTGACAGATGTGAAAATTACCGAACTATCAGTTTAATAAGTCACAGCTGCAAAATACTAACACGAATTCTTTACAGACGAATGGAAAAACTGATAGAAGCCGACCTCGGGGAAGATCAGTTTGGATTCCGTAGAAATGTTGGAACACGTGAGGCAATACTGACCCTACGACTTATCTCAGAAGAAAGATTAAGGAAAGGCAAATCTACGTTTCTAGCATTTGTAGACTTAGGGAAAGCTTTTGACAATGTTGATTGGAATACTCTCTTTCAAATGCTGAAGGTGGCAGGGGTAAAATACAGGGAGCGAAGGGCTATTTACAATTTGTACAGAAACCAGATGGCAGTTATAAGAGTCGAGGGACATGAAAGGGATGCAGCGGTTGGGAAGGGAGTGAGACAGGGTTGTAGCCTATCCCCGATGTTATTCAATCTGTATATTGAGCAAGCAGTAAAGGAAACAAAAGAAAAGTTCGGAGTAGGTATTAAAATCCATGGAGAAGAAATAAAAACTCTGAGGTTCGCCGATGACATTGTAATTCTGTCAGAGACAGCAAAGGACTTGGAAGAGCAGTTGAACGGAATGGACAGTATCTGGGAAGGAGGGTATAAGATGAACATCAACAAAAGCAAAACGAGGATAATGGAATGCAGTCGAATTAAGTCGGGTGATGCTGAAGGAATTAGATTAGGAAATGAGACACTTAAAGTAGTAAAGGAGTTTTGCTATTCGGGGAGCAAAATAAGTGATGATGGTCGAAGTAGAGAGGATATAAGATGTAGACTGGCAATGGCAAGGAAAGCGTTTCTGAAGAAGAAAAATTTGTTAACATCGAGTATAGATTTAAATCTCAGGAAGTCGTTTCTGAAAGTATTTGTATGGAGTGTAGCCATGTATGGAAGTGAAACATGGACGATAAATAGATTAGACAAGAAGAGAATAGAAGTTTTCGAAATGTGGTGCTACAGAAGAATGCTGAAGATTAGATGGGCAGATCACATAACTAATGAGGAGGTATTGAATAGAATTGGGGAGAAGAGGAGCTTGTGGCACAACTTGACTAGAAGAAGGGATCGGTTGGTAGGACATGTTCTGAGACATCGAGGTATCACCAATTTAGTATTGGAGGGCAGCGTGGAGGGTAGAAATCGAAGAGGGAGACCAACAGATGAATACACTAAGCAGATTCAGAAGGATGTAGGCTGCAGTAGGAAATGGGAGATGAAGAAGCTTGCACAGGATAGAGTAGCATGGAGAGCTGCATCAAGCCAGTCTCAGGACTGAGGATCACAACAGCAACAACGTTTTTCCCCTTCTCCGACAATATTCCGTTGCAATTAGACGTCACTCTGGCTAGTGATGTTATTTCTACAGCTGTTTGAAAGTTTAACTTTAATTATAATCGTCCAATATACACAGAATGTTTCAGACTATTTGCATCAAATGTCTAAGGGAGATAGATCACTTCATGGAGTATAACTTTTGTTAGAGCAAAACTCTTAACTGGTGTTCCTTGTGACACTGGGCACCCTTTTGTACTAGTTACGCCACTGAAAGGTGGCAGGGCGTAGGGAATCTGTGGCGTGCATATGCCTTGTGTGTTGCCTATAAACCAGTCACGAGCTCCCTATGAAAGGGATGAAAGGGAGTAGCCCCAGCAAAATAAAAATTCATGTTTCGCTCCTAAAATGTATTTCGCCGCTTAACATCCATTCTTGTTTTCTTGTTGAAAATCACTTTGTCAATTTACTTCGGTGGGTAGTGTGTTGCACACCTGGTTAGCATGCCCTGCTAATTCGATGAAATTTCGCCACAGGGTTGGAGAATTCTAATGGACGCATAGAATCGCTGGGGAGCGTCAGTGAACAACGTTTTATCCCTAGCAAAAGTTGTTCCTCACCCCTGTCTTGCTCCTCCAGACGTTCGGAGCACATTGAAACACCTTATATGTGACAGTCATTATAATAAATACACGAACTGAAGCTTAGTTACGTTTTTGCTTGCATTTGGTAGAGAAGATCAAACGTTTGTGGGATCTCTTCTCCCGACAGTGGGACCGTAGTTTGCGGTGCTGTAGTCTTATTGCCATTTGCGCAAGTTCCACGAATCTTATGTCGCTGAAGCCCTCTTGAAGGATCTTTCCAATGACAGAAAGAGTATTTTGATATAGTCCATTTTTTAAAGAGCCAGAGTGGTACCAGAACGACAGATGTTCTGTTCATTCCTACAGATCTTCTTAACTCAGTATTTGGAAACAGTTATATTGGTCAGTCTGGAATCACAAAAGCCGCGCGGGATTAGCCGGCGGTCTGAGGCGCTGCAGTCATGGACTGTGCGGCTGGTCCCGGTGTGTGTGTGTGTTTGTCCTTAGGATAATTTAGGTTACTAGTGTGTAAGCTTAGGGACTGATGACCCTAGCAGTTAAGTCCCGTAAGATTTCACACACATTTGACCTTTTTTTTTTTTTTTGAATCACTAAATGGCATGTACGCTCACCAGAGTTAACTCCTCTAAGCTTATAATGTGAGACTGAGTAAAACATGAGGTCTACAAGGAAACACCAGCGACTCTCGAATACATGAGACACCATATAACATGGTCTTGTGCCTACGAAAAGGGCAAATAAAATTCAGTGTGCAGTATTGTCTTCCGGGGTGGCTTTATAGCATGTAACAGTGTTCAAGGTCACCATTTTGCGCACCTGGTATGAAAATCATAATAATTAATAACTACATGGCCCATACCTGGGTTACGTGTTTGGTTACAGTTGGAACTGTGGGACATACATGTGTGCAGTTTTGTCTTGACAGAAGGACAGTGGTTTATGACGCTTTTATCTCGTCACTATTTAACAAAGTTCCAAACGTGTTACCTCGTTTACGTCCTCTTGAAGCCTCTTTGCAATACCACAGTAAAGGACGTATAGTTCCATTAAAAATAGCCCGTTTTACGATTCGCACCTACACACGTTCAAAATTGAGTGCGTCAGGAAATTCGCTATATTTTCCATTATAACCTAGCTAATACCACACTTCTATGCATTTACTATTTCTGGATATACATTTGCCTCGTCTGTAGCTTCAGAATTCTCATCGTGTATTATCATGCAAAATGACGTGCCACTCTGTGGGTAAGTGCTTGGCTACGTATCCAAAGATCTTCCCTAGGTATTAGTGGTTCCATTTAGCGCAATGCAAGTTTTCACCATTTGAGGTATCATGGATAGCCTAATTTTTACCCTGTTTTTCTGTCCACTCGGGTACCGCCATCAGCGTGCACGGTTCTTCAAGAGCTCAGGTGACCTTTTCCAATGATTGTGTATAGGATATGAAAAATCAAACTGGCCCGGAAAATATTTCATGCCCCTTAAGATAGGTAATGCAACTTACATCATATGCCCAGAGAATAAATCTCTTCGAAATATTTCCTGTACCAGTTTTATTTTGCTCACCCTCTATTAGCGCTCACTTTGACCCTGCGCATAGCGATGTGCTGGTGGTAGAGTTACTTCCGTGGGTCGATGTGCACTATCCTCCATTGAAAGAAAATTGTTGATTGTCGCTGCCCACGTGCCGTCATCTAGCACTGAAATCATGGAGGGTCTTTTGTGCTATGGTAAGCATATTTGCCGTTACAGTCCGAGAAACTACACTTGAGCGCCAGTGTGTCATAGGTTGTTCAAAATATCACACATCGTGGCAACGATGGTTGCTCCTGATTTAAAGTACTTAAAGCAGATTCTGACACGGGGGCCTGCCGAAAACAGTGTTCGCACAGCATCAGAGATGTAGTACCGATAAAGAAAGAACAGAGTTCACCGTCTCGAGACGATGCTCTAGGCCAGTTGGACATGCTGGATGGAGGATTGAGGATGCCTTTAATAAAGGAATCATCTCCACATTAGCCTAACTTGCTTTAGGGCAAGCACGAATAAATTAAGTCAGCTAGTCTGGCCGGAGGCTTCAACTCTCATCTCCTTCCGAACACAAGTCACTGCGACAGGTTGCTCAGTAACGTCCCCCTGCCTTGAGAATGATAAAAACGCTGAAATCTCGTGTCCGGACCATCCTGTGTAGACATGCAATAGTCAGTCACTAAGGAACTCTCTCTCTCTCTCTCTCTCTCTCTCTCTCTCTCTCTCTCCCTCTCTCTCTTTTTTTTTCAAGATGGCGGTAGGAAGTTCTTTCTGCCTTTCAGGTAATCTGCACACTAACTGCCTGAATGGTCGCGCATATTACGACGCAGAGACGTGCAGTGGTACCATAGCTATTGTTCTTTCTCAAGGAGGACAACTAGAAAAAAAGTAGGTGTTTGTTTCCAGGGGATAATTGTTACGTTAGCGAACAAACATAAAAAAAGGATGAAAAATTTACCTCCAAATATGTATGGCGATGCAAGTTCGACTGTAAAGAGGAGTAAGATACGCCCTGTAACATTCTTCTAGCGTGTATTTAAGGAAATGATTGATCAAAGATCTCTTACCGTCGTCGAGAGCGGTTTCAAAGGTTCAACTACTTTGAATAAGGACAGGTAGATAACTATCAAGATCGTATCATTAACCCAACTCATTTTCCAAAACCATTTGAAGTTTATTTGTATCATCGCAAGAGAGCATGTTTTTCGCGAATTCACAATCTTTGTTGGATTTTAGTTTTAAGCTCCGTAAACCAAGAGTCCTGATGGAGCTTTTATTGTAAAACTGTATATTGTAGTTCATAACCAAAATTTAGCAAAACCATTTCAGACTATACTATTCTCTTCTTGGAAAACTTGTGCTCTGTGTCTAATGACCCAGAAGTCAAGGGGACTTTAAGCCTTTTGTCCCTTTTTTATGCAATTCAAAGTAGACAACAGCCTAGTGCCTGTTGGAGTTGTGCAGTTTCACTGGAATTGGAGGCCCGTCCTCTCATAACAATGATAATCTACCGTGTCTGTAATCGGTATGAGCGATCATCGTGATTTGGGATATCCGTGCCATTCTTTGAATCACTTCAGACGAGTGCTAGGATGAGTCTTTTAGCAATGCCACCCTCATTCGCTTCACAATCCTCACTGAGCTAGTGCTCCATCTGTGATGACTTCTGTGCAAACAAGAAACTAACCTTTCACCTTTCTGCTTAATTATAGTTCTTAGTGTCAAGAACTTTGACATCAATGAACAAATGTGAACAAAAAATCTAAAACGTAATTTATTTAAACCGCGAACTTCTAAGACAGAAATCTTAAAACATATCACACTTCATTAGATATCTAAATACGTGTCCGCCCAAAAAATACGAAGACTGATTTTATTCCTCTCTTATGAGCAACACCAGTGCAGTAAATACACTGGCATCTTGAACCAACGGATGTACTTTCGACCAGTAAGTTGTGAGCAGGTGGTGTTAGGTAGTGGACATGAGGCCGTAGTGTGTCAACTTTGTTGTGTCACAAATCGTAGTGGGGCAACATCTCTATATCGAGTGTTCAAGACATTCTGCGGAACTTTTGAAGAAGAGAAAAGTGTGCGTAAAGTCTGACCAGCACACTTAGACTCCTGAGCGAAAACAAACACGTCGACGTATGCCGCGACTTGAAAGAAATGCCAAACGCCGACAATAACGAGTGACGAGACTCGGTGTTATCATTCCGAAGCTACCACAATACGACAAAGAGCAGAAATTCACATGAAGCCTCAACGCTTTCATGACATAATCGACATTCCAGTCAGTGCGACGCGCGGTTTCACAACGCCTCAAACAAAGACTTTTATGTCAGTTTTCATACGGTTCTGTGAACCTGCTGTACGTCATACTCAAGTGGGATTGGGGGTGAAGGGGAATCCAGTATCAAAACTTTTTGGACTTACATTGTATACTGATCAAATGGCTCTGAGCACTATGGGACTTAACATCTGAGGTCATCAGTCCCCTAGAACTTAGACCTACTTAAACCTAATTAACCTAAGGACATCACACACATCCATGCCCGAGGCAGGATTCGAACCTGCGACCGTAGCGGTGGCGCAGTTCCAGACTGAAGCACCTAGAATCGCTCGGCCACCGCGGCCGGCATTGTATAAGGAAGTGCTTGCAGCTCTGTAGAATAACTGAACAGAAAACCAAGATTTTTATTTGCAATTGAAATGTTACATTGTCCCAATTCGTCACTACAATAAAAATTAAATTCCAGCAAGAAAACTGTTTCCCCTGGGATGAGAAAAAGTAAAATGCCAACGTCAGCAGTCTCGTCCTTACACTAACTTCGCTAGGTTCTTCTAGTGGCAATGTCGAAGACGATCATGACGTGGTCTACTTACTATTATTGTTTTTAGACCTTGGCAGACGTGACCTGTCAACACGAATACACTCGGTTGACGTTGGTGGCACAAAACGGTGAATCAACTTGATCTCCTGCCGGCACAGAGAAATATTTATAGAAGTAGCAGTGGTACGATCCACATGCGACCCTTCGCAGGGAATAGCCGTTAGAGTTTTTCCTATGTTCCGGTGGTCTCGCAGCCTTGCTCCGACTGAACCGGTTCCGAATAAGGCTGGCCGTTTCTTGCGCGCTTGCGATTGTAATTGGACTGTGTAGTGTCCTGGAATATGCGAGGTAGCATTGTGCAGTTTTTAGGCAGCGGCGCGCCACGTTGCGACAGCAGCGGCCGTGATGCAAGCCGGCAATGCCCGCGTTTTTGCGCGGAGCCGCGGACCGCGCACTCTTGGCAGATGATCCCAACTTTCCAGCGCCTGTTGCGGCCAGCGGGTGGAGAAAGCGGCGTGCGCAGTGAATAACAATGCCCGACGGCCGCCCCTCTAATTGTGCCCACTGCCATGCAACCACAATTTTCTTGGCCGACATCATATAGGAGCTCCCACCTGACGATTTCCTCCATTATGTTAGCATTTTTATCGTGACGTGATGGAGCGCAGTATTATATATTTACAGACACTGTTGACAATGTTGACTGGACTACACTTTTTGAAATTTGAAAGTACCGGGTATAAAATACAGGGAGTGAAAGATTATTTACAATTTGTGCGAAAACCAGAGAGCAGTTACACGCTCCAGTCACATTAATGTGACCACCATCTATGTTCGATGTCAACGTGCAATAACCACTCACAGACGGCAGGTGGCAGCACTAGCAGTGGAGGGCATATAAAGAATGTGGGGGGACGCGGAAAACAGTGCAGTTGTTGTCGTACTGCGGAAACGAAGCGATTTATCCGACATCCAAAAAGGACATGATCATTTGCCTTAGCACCCGAGGGTACAACCATTTCGTAAACGACTAAGTTTGTAAGCTGTTTGCGTGCTACCGTCGTTCAAGTACACTGGTGTCCAAAATTAAAGCAGTGAACCACTGTTTCCCCGTCCTGTATCTAATTCACGATATAATCATACAAGCTGTCAACAGATGCCCATACGATCGTGTCATGCATGGAAGATGGCATTCCAGGCAATGGACAACCACGTGCTGGCCGCTGTGGCCCAGCGGTTCTAGGTGCTTCAGTCCGGAACCACGCTGCTGCTACGGTCGCAGGTTCGAATCCTGCCTCGGGCATGGATGTGTGTGATGTCCTTAGGTTAGTTAGGTTTAAGTAGCTCTAAGTCTAGGGGACTGATGACCTCAGATGTTAAGTCTCATAGTGCTTAGAGCCATTTGAACCATTTAAACAACCACGCCAGCTATGACATCAGGGCACCTATCAAACGGAGTGTTTGCCGGGTAGGTCTACATCGACAATCGCTGTCTACACACTCACAGACGGTGTAGCGTGGCAAATACAAGACACCTACCAGACTCTCTTTGGTGGACGACCATAGGAAGAATGGAAACCGGATAGTAGCAAACTCATGTGGCCCGATGGATTCATGTGAATCGTTTTGTTTTTTCTCGGATGTGGGGCCGACCACGTGTGACATAAGAAAGAGAGGATCGTTATTTGGCTGTAGGGCACGACGGTACCGCCTTAGTACTGCACGGTAACTGGCATCTGACCTCGCAGCAACCACTGGACGTGTTGTATCGAGGCAGACGGTGTACAGAAGGTTTGAGCAGAGTGGCCTTTATTGTCGGCGACCTGCTGCATGTGTAGCTCTGAGGCATCTTCACAGAAGGCTCAAAATGGTTCAAATGGCTCTGAGCACTATGAGACTCAACATCTGAGGTCATCAGTCCCCTAGAACTTAGAACTACTTAAAACTAACTAACCTAAGGACATCACATACATCCATGCCCGAGGCAGGATTCGAACCTGCTACCGTAGCGGTCGCGCGGTTCCAGACTGTGGTGCCTAGAACCGCTCGGCCACCCCGGCCGGCTTCACAGAAGGGAACTTCTAGAGTACAGTAGTCAACATGCCACCTAGACGGCCGAATAATGGGTCGATGTTCTTTTCACAGATGATTCCCGATTTGGTCTGGAGAGTGATTCTCAACAGATTTGCATGTGGAGGGAACTTAGAGCTTGATTTCGGGACCCAAACATTGTGAAAAGAAACCGATATTGAGGAGGATCCTTAATGATGTGGACAACGATTACCTTGACCACTAGAACACGTCTTCATGAAACTGCTGTCAAGTATCGTGACGAGATCTTGAGATCGCATGTGCGGTTGTTGCGAGATACTATGAGCCCAGTCTTCGTACTGATGGACGGTAATGCTCGGCCTAGTATAGCAATGGTATGTGATGTTTTCTTGGAAACGGAAGATATTGCACGCATGGTGTGGCCTGCTCGTTCTCCCGATTTGAATCCCATAGAGCACGTCTGGGATGTACGGAGAGACGGGTTGCATGACGTCAGCATCCACCAACCACTCTCAAAGACTTGATAACAGCTGTACCGGAAGAATGGGCATTATTGCCTCACCATGAGATTGATGACATCATTCACAGCATGACCTGTGGTTGTGAGGCCTGTATTGCTGCCAGAGGAGGTCACACACCACAATGAGCACATTAACCAGTTGTCGCAATGTGTGTGCAGATCCGTTATTTTGCAAAAAACGAAGAACATTTTCATCTTCAGTTATGCATATTGCAGTTGTTTACGTTCTGTATTCTTTACATTATTTCTTCTTTACTACCACTTGTTTATAATGTTTAGTGGCAAAATAAACGCAATATTTCAAAATTTCCGTTTGTTGCTTTAATTTTGGGCACAAGTGTATTTCGTGAATGGCAAAATGGCGCTATCCAAAACCGACCTGAGACAACTATGGTGCACCAAGGGGCCATAGATGACAGAGGTGAACGACGGCTTCTGAGATGTGTGCGGTCGAACAGACGTGCAACTGTTGAGCAGCTGACCACAAAGGTGAACCAAGGGACTACCAACAGTGTCTCCTCAGCGACCCTTCAGCGAGCGATACTGCGTATGAGCCTCTGCGGGAGGCGCCTGGTTCTTGCACCAATGCTCACTGCTGTTCATCAGTGACGAAGGCTGGAAGTTGCACGTCAATACTGCAGCTTGACTCTACTGACTGCTGATGGGCTGCATTTTCGGATGAATCACATTTTATGCTCGTTCTGACTGAAAGCAAACCCTCTGCTACAATAGTCGGAAGGGTCCAGAGCAGAGGAGGGAGCTATGTGGTCTGGGGAATGTTTTCGTCGGATTCCATGGATTATCTCGTAATACTGAAAGGCTAAATGAATTAACAGAAGTACGCATCTATTCTTGGGGACCAGGTTCACCCCTACATGCAGTTTGTATTTCTTCAGAACGATGGTATCTTGCAGTAGGACAATGCATCGTATCACACAGTTCGCAGTGTACGTGCATGGTTCGAAGAGCAGCAGGATGTGTTCACCGTACCCCCCTGGCCGCCATACTGCCCGGATTTACGCCCAATCGAGAATCCGTGGGACCGCTTCGTTCGGGCTATTCGCGCCATGGATTTCTCGACCGAGAAATCTAGAGCAGATGGCTACGGTAATGGAGTCGGCATGGCTGCGCATCCCTGTCGGTACCTTCCAGAACCACAATGACTCTTCCTGCACGGCTCGTAGACGTCCGCGCTGCAGAAGTGGTTATTGAGGCTTTTGACAGGTGGTCACTTTAATGTGACCGAACAGTGTATAAGAGTCGAGGGGCATGAAAGGGAAGCAGTGGTTGAAAAGGGAGTGAGACAGTAATGTAGCCTATTTACAATGTTGTTCACATGTACACTGAACAAACACTAAAGGCGACCAAGGATAAATTTGGAATAAGAATGAAAGTTCAGGGAAAATAAATAAAAGCTTTTGTTGTTTGCGAGTGACACTGTAATTCTGTCAGAGACAGCAAAAGATTTGAAAAAGCAATAGAAAGGAGTGGGTAGCGTCTTGGGAGGAGAATATAAGAAGAACATCAATAAAAGTAAAACAATGGTAATGGAATGTAACCGAAAAATGGTGACTGCAAATAACAGGATTTCACTGTTCTGAAGGTATTTTCATAGACGCAACTGTAACTGGGGTAACAAATTAATCATATTTACATTATTACTGTGTAACGAACAAGACCGCCTGGAGTGTCGACAGCGTTAAAGCTTCTGAGACACGGGAAATCGAGCTGCTCCGTATACAATCCGCCTCGCGTGTTAACCATGAGGGGACGGGAGGCAGCCAGCCTGAATGTGGTTCTTAGGCGGTTTCCCATATCCAACTAAGTAAACGCTGGACTGGTAATCACTTCCTACCTCAGATACACACTACGCATCAAATTTGTAGGCCTTATCACACTTAAAAGTGAGATATATTTTAGAGGCAGACAGATGAGATACGAAGATTCCTTTCCGGCGGAAGTTATGGCGTCAATCGGGAATCCGGCTGCTAAATACGAGTGGCACTGCCAAAATAAGTGCATAATAAGGCCGACCCCGTAGAGAAAAGGGAAAAGGTAAAGGGAAAACAACCAAAGGACTCTTGAACTAGCCACCGGAGACCACGGGTCTCTTACACTAAAATACTGAAAAAATATCCCGGTTTGATCAGTGGAATCGGGGTTCATCTAGCAGATCTTCTTCCGAGCGAGGAGGCGCAGTGTGATGGACTCTCATCCGGGAGGACAGTGGTTAAAATTCCCGTCCTGCCATCCATATTTACTTTCTCCGGTGTTTCCCTACATCTACATCTACATATACAGAGCGGCCGGAGACAGCGGTAATGTGTGCCTCAAGTATGTCTGCTTGTCTGAATGTGTGAGTGTTTTACTTTCTTTTCTGAAGAAGTTTTTGACCAAAAGCTCAGTGTGTGACAGCCTTTTCGTTGTACCTCTCTACAATTCAACGTGGTTTCTTTAAGATGAGTAGCATCCTGTCCTTTCCATAATTGGTGAAAATGTAAATAATTAATGGAGCATATTGCCCCATTTCTGTGATTACTTACATTCCATAAGCGAGCGAATGCGATTCTCATCTCTACGACACTTCATTGTTGTGAGTACAGCGCCTGTAAAAAATGTACCACTGAGAGAAGCGTAGCGCTGTGAATGCAATATGAATGCATTTTTTTTTTTTTTTTTTTTTTTAGTGGACGTGACGAAATATCTCAAGGCAATTAATTTTTCGATACCCAATATGTGAGTGTAAACTGCATTATGCCCATGACATCATAAAAAGTAACCCTGTAATCAGGCTGAGAAGACCACAGGATGTCGAACAGCAGCCGTCTCATCTTCTGCAATACGCCGTCTCGGATGCGGTATCGAGCAGCATACTGTCTACTCACAGCTCACGTGGCCACTGTCAGCTTAGGGATGGGAAAAATCGGCAGGTTAAATCCGATAACGGTATTTTAGTTCTGAATAACCAGTATTTTTCGATATTTATTTGATCTCTGTTATTACAGAAATTTTTATTTTTTACTAATAACCGGGTGAAAACCGAAATATCAGTTAGCCATACCAGTAGTGTTAAATTTTTCGTTTTTAAATAAACATTTTTTAAAGAATGAGTAAATTTTATTCGGAAGATTAAAACAAAGGCATATGTCGTTGCTGCGGGATATTCTCACGATATTTCAGCCACCAGCTTTCTCCTTCGGATGTGAAAACATTTTGTTGACACCGACCTACACAGGGAGAAACGATAATCCTAATAAAGTAAGGGAAATCCATGCTTGTACAGAAACATATAGATGTTCGTTTTTTGCGCATGCTGTTCGAGAATGGAATAACGGATAATTATTGTGAAGATGGTTCGATGAACCCTCTCCCAGACTCCTAAGTGTGATTTGCAGAGTACGCCTGTAGATGTAGATTTGCATTGCTTTGAAATATTGCGTTATTATTGAAAATGGAAGAAGCGATCAGTGCTGCTTTAATAACATTGCCCACAGAAATGAGCAACAAACGCATGGCGTAAGAACTGGTGCAGCACTGCTGAGACGATAATGTACCTATTAGCATGCGACGTGGACTATTTGATGGTAGGTGTGTACATGCAATGTGCAAGAGTTGTCCTATTTGGTCTTTAAGCTAGTTTTTCACTGTAGTCGTCGGACATCAGTTGTATTACAGAATAGAACCATCCCTAGTCTGGAAGTATTTTACGAAGTGCGGTATCAATGAAGTATAATGCTGCATTTGCTTTAAAAGATTAAAAACTGGAGGAACCACAGCCAACTTGTGACATAATATAAGGAAAATATGTAAAACTTAACAGTTCATTCATAGTTTACCATGAAAATACCAGCTGGTCTGCTACCTGTGTCCACATAACATACCTTGATCTGCTTGTAGTGCTGGTAAACGGATACATTGAGACGAAAGATAAAGTTCTTCAACCTCAGTTTTCACCCTTCAGCACTGACTATTTGTAATCTGTAAACAGTGATATGAACTCCGATTACAAAATGATTTTGCAGCAGAGTTTCAAAAAATTAGAATCAATACGAAAATACTGGTGATTTTTTGTAGTATCCTACTACTTATTTTCGAGGAAAGCAGTGAACTTTGGTCGGAGTAAGTTCTCTTTTATCTGAATATTTAACTTAATATTTTGACTACATGGTTCGTGAAATTGAAGGAGTTAAAATTTTTCAGCGTTTGTTCGATTTCTACCTTTACTACAGGAAACAGTAGGAATAAAACAAATAAATGGGTTGTTTCAGAAACAGGAAATTTTGAGCCGTTTTAACTGTCCAGTTAAACTGGCGTTGAAAAAACCGATATAATAGAAAATCGGTTGTTTCGGTGATTTCTGCCATTTCTGTCAGTTTACCAGACTTCAGAGCTGCTTCTGCTCGTTCAAGATGTTGCTCAGCTGTCTTCCAACAAGGGAAAAATCTTTGGCAGTACCGGGAACTGATCCCACGTCCTCCACACGGCAATCAGACACAGAAATTGCGTGTTCGTCCATAAGTTTCAATTTTCCCTATTATATTTTATCTACGTTGTCTTTAGTAGATTGCGACACTCAGCTTTGCAGTACTTTACGCGTATCTGCTATAATCAGTTTTATTTAATCTATATATCCACTGTAAACAACCTCTTTTCAAGGTCGCTGAAGTGATTTTGCATCTTTGGGATGTGAGCTTGATTTTCGACCAGTGGAAAGCCTTCGTAGATTGCAAGCCACGAGACAACTTTCCTTGTTTGAAATCACATTCTCCGTCCATTCAAGCACTGGTTCTAACTCGTGGTGTCGTGTTTGGAGGAGTCCTGTTCTATCTGTTGCAGAAACAACGAAACAAACATGCCAGATTTAAACAGACGCAAAATCTCCAAGATTGGCGATCCTTTACAGAAGCTCGAAACTTAGCGCGGGGTTCAGTGCGAGACACCTATAACAGTTTCCACAACGAAACTTTGTCTCGAAACCTGGCAGAAAATCCAAAGAGATTCTGGTCGTATGTGAAGTATGTTAGCGGCAAGAAACAATCAATGCCTTCTCTGCGCGATAACAATGGAAATACTATCTAAGAGAGTGCTGCCAAAGCAGATTTACTAAACACAGCCTTCCGATATACCTTCACAAAAGAAGACGAAGTAAATACTCCAGAATTAGAATCGAGAACAGCTGCCAACCTGAGTAACGTAGAAGTAAATATCCTCGGAGTAATGAAGCGCAGCGCGGAATTAGCAGAGCGGTCTAAGGGGCTGCAGTTATGGACTGTGCGGCTGGTCCCGGCGGAGGTTCGAGTACTCCCTCAGGCGTGGGTGTGTGTGTTTGCTCTTAAGGATAATTTAAGTTAAATAGCGTGCAAGCTTAGGAACTGATGACCTTAGCAGTTAAGTCCCATAAGATTTCACACACTTTTTTTTTTAACAGTGAAGCAACTGAAATCACTTAATAAAAGCAAGTCTTCTGGTCCAGACTGTATACCAATTAGGTTCCTTTCGGAGTATGCTGATGCATTAGCTCCATACTTATCAGTCATATACAACCATTCGCTCGACGAAAGATCCGTACCCAAAGACTGGAAAGATGCACAGCTCACACCAACATTCAAGAAAGGTAGTAAGAGTAATTCACTACCACACATATCGTTAACGTCGATGTGCAGCAGGATTTTAGAACATATATTGTGTTTGAACATTATGAATTACCTCGAAGGAAACGGTCTATTGACACACAGTCAACATGGGTTTAGAAAACATCGTTCCTGTGGAACACAACTAGCTCTTTATTCACATGAAGTTCTGAGTGCTATTGGCAAGGGATTTCAGGTCGATTCCGTATGCCTGGATTTCCGGAAGGCTTTTGACACTGTACCACACAAGCGGCTTGTAGTAAAATTGCATGCTTATGGAATATGGTTTCAGTTATGTGACTGGATTTCCGATTTCCTGTCAGAGAGGTCACAGTTCGTAGTAACTGATGGAAAGTCATCGAGTAAAACAGAAGTGATTTCAGGCGTTCTCCAAGGTAGTGTTATAAGCTCTTTGCTGTTCCTTATCTATATAAACGGTTTGGGAGACAATCTGATAAGGCGTCTTTGGTTGTTTGCAGAGGACGCTGTCGTTTATCGACTAATAAAGTCATCAGAAGAGCAAAACAAACTGCAAAACGATTTTTAAAAAAATATTTGAATGGTGCGAAAAGTGGCAGTTCACCCTAAATAACGAAAAGTGGGAGGTCATCCACATGGGTCCGAAAAGGAACTCGTTAAACTTCGGTTAAATGATAAATCAGTTTAATCTAAAAGCCGTAAATTCAACTAAATACCTAGGTATTACAATTACGAACAACTTAAATTGGATAGAACACATAGAAAATGTTGTGGGGAAGGCTAACCAAAGGCTGCGTTTTATTGGCAGGACAATTAGAAAATGTAACAGACCTACTAATGAGACTGTCTACACTACGCTTGTCCGTCCTCTCTTAGAATACTATTGCGCGGTGTGGGGTCTTTACCAGGTAGGACTGACGGAGTACATCGAAAAAGTTCAAAGAAAGGCAGCACGTCTTGTATTACCGCGAAATATGGGAGAGAGTGTCACAGAAATGATACAGGATTTAGGCTGGACATCATTAAAAGAAAGGCGTTTTTCGTTGCGACGGAATCTTCTCACGAAATTCCAATCACCAACTTTCTCCTCCGAATGCGAAAATATTTTGTTGACACCGACCTACGTAGGGCGGAACGATCACCACGATAAAATAAGGGAAATCAGAGCTCGTACGGAAAGATTCTTTCCGAGCGCTATACGAGATTGGAATAATAGAGAATTGTGAAGGTGGTTCGATGAACCCTCTGCCAGACACTTAAATGTGATTTGCAGAGTATCCATGTAGATGTAGATGTAGATGTACATGTAGATCATCCGACCCGGGTAGAAAGCTGCCTTTGTCTGGCGGCGATCTCTGATGCTATGGAGATTCTACAATGGTGTAAGAATTGGCTGAGAGCATTTCTGTTTCTTAGCGTGGTGAAGCTGAGGTAAAGTGTTTAGGTTAGTTCGACATTGCTTGGTTGCGATTACTCCACGATTAGGCCTGCGGCAGTGTGCTTGCGCGTGGTAAAGTTTAAACTCGTAGGCCGCTTACATTTGACTTACGGAAGCTGATTACAGTGGCGTATATTACCTTTTCATTTCGTCGTGGTGTAGCATCAAAGTTGTACTCTCACCTAAATTATCATATGGTCATTAATTACCGGGAACGTGAATTTGAATTTTGTATCTGTTGCTTCGAGGACCCATGAAGGTTTGCATATTAGTTACCTATGTTTAGTAACAAGATACACACTTATCAGTTTATTTCGATGTAAGTCACACCATTCCTTATTACAGAAACATAATTCAGTGTAGTGTCACGATGCGTGATCGTCATTTTGTTGTATATCGTGTGTTTTTCCCAACGCAATTGAATATTCTGGCGAATAGCAACATATTGAGTTGCAGTCACAGAGTGTTAGTAATAAGCAGCCTACTTTTGGATGATACCGGTATCAAGTTTCAGGGGTCGACAAGGTAGGTTAACAGGTGCTGTTTCGGCAATTGCTGTCTGATAAGTATTGTGAGGAGTGATGACGCACATTATCATGATATTACGTTGGGATGATATTCACGAATTAAGAGTTGGTTCTGGTAGTTTAATTATCCTTTATCTCTGAATTCAATGATTACGGAACTGACGTAACGTGCTGAATTGCATAGTTGGATGCTATAAGCAGAAGCTAACACTTTTGCATTGTAGGATAAATCTTTTGACGAACCATTAATCACTCTGTAGTATTTAAATAATAGCTATGCAAGCCCATTTTTTCAGTTGCGCCGGATCATAAAAGTGTATGACCAATTCTATTAAATTTCGGCAGTTACATAGCGTTTGCAGACTGTTTTCTGGGCCGCAGGATTATATTTTTGCATAGCGTAAAGATTTCAGGGCTTCAGGGCTTAACTATCACTACTTATGGGAACAGTCGTTGTTTTTTATCGGAATACATACCTGCCAACACGCCGAGCGCTCATTTACGTAGGCGGACACATGATATCACTTAGAATACAGTAAAATTGACAACCCAGAGACAACATCTCAACGGAGTCAATTGTTTACGATGCAGATGATTTAAACTATGCTGGTATTTTAGTCTCGATTGTATTGATTCCTTTGATGTCGAAACACGTTTATAATATTATTTCGTGCAACGCACGAAATATATGTACATAACGTGCGGCACTTCCTGAAGAAATTTTCAGTTTATTGAAGAAAATAATTAAAACCTAAACAGTCACTCTTTTCTTGTTTTTATAGGTGTATAAGAGAGTTCTTATCTTATCTCGCTTGACTTTCTCTCCGCGGTGACAAAGCTCAAATGACTGTTGTGACGAAATAAAATCTTTAGGTGCACCTCAAAGACTTTAACATCTCAAGTTTTCACAGTGTGACGTATCAATCAAATAAGGGTTACATTAAATGTTTAATTAATGTTAAGCTAGTTGCCGTGAGACTTTTCGCACACTGACTAACACCTATTACGGAAGGTTATGAATATTATTATGTAATTAATTCTTTTATTATTGATACACGCGGCTATTACGATTAATGAACGCCCACTATCTAACTGTGAACACGGTAGCAGAAAAAAACCGCACTACAAAAATTCGAACAAGCGAGCTTCTTGTCAGTTGAGCGTCCTTAATGTGCGCACAACGATCGCTTTTCTGAGATCCTCTGTAGCTTTGATTTGTGTAGTAATGATGGCACAATTGGAACTGCAAACTACATAAAGCTGCAGTCTCAATTTTTTTCCTCTTTTAGCTCGATTATTGACTTACACACATACAAAATTTTGAGTTTGAAACAACACCGAAAACACCCTCGATTTTCACTAAGTTATCCATATGATCCAGGCGTTCCTATAAATAATTGTAGGACAAAATTTCGAAATTACGTAGCTGTTCAGTTTCTGTATTAAGCCGTATGTCCTTCTTAACTGGCTGGCTAAGATGGCTCTTAAGTTAGAAGAACGAGAGCAAAAGGAACTTATCATAGAGCGATATCTCCTTTACAATGATGGCGGTATTTAGTGACGTGAAAGAAATCAGAGTCCTCAACTGAGAAGAAACAGGATGGTCAGAAACAATTTGAAAAGCCTTTAAGGGTGTTGCAGAGTAAGTTGTGCTGAGAAATAAAATTCGATATTTCACGCCGTTTCAGAGTTAGCTAGCGTCGAAGTTAGCCAGTCAAGCCGGTCAGTTGTTCTCATAGCATAGATGACAGCGCACGAGAATATTCAGCCTTTCGCTCGGATTCGATCCCTACTACCGTCCCATGTCCAGTTTTTGTGTCGCTCTCTTATTCGGTTTTAGGAAACCAAAAAGCATACGTTTGGCGACACCGCCTCTGGCAGGCCGCAGGAATTTGCTCACGCAGCGGCCTGATTGGCTAACTACAAAGCTAATTAACTCAGATGTGGTACAACTTATCGAATTTTTCCTCGTCAATTATTTCTCAGCATAACCTACCCTGCAACACCCTTACAAGTTTTTCAGACTGTTTCTGACCACTTTCATAAGACACTCCCACGAAAGGCACAAATTTACGACCTCCTACAGGAGCTGAGCGTAGCGTATATTGCGATAACGATGTCTGCTATCAGCACCTGTGGTACAACAAAGCTTGCTTACATTGTATGCCCCAGTTCATTGGTACGCCGAGGATTACGTTCGGCCGCGTAACAGGAATGTATTTTTTCAAAACACACACACACACACACACACACACACACACACACACACACACACACATATACATACATATAGTGTCTCACGTAACGTACGGCAGGGGCTTAGGAAACCAAATACTATGCGAAATTTTAAAACGTAAACAAATACTATTTTCAACACAAACTTGTGTATTTTTAAATGAATACCCCCTATTATTTCGGATGCAATCAGTAGCATGAAAAATCAAAAAAATAATGGCCTTGGTTGCATCGCAATAAGACAATTACATCCCAATAAATTGCGAAGCGAAGTTGACGCTTGAAATTAATGACGCGCACAGCTAGCGCACGTCCTGAGATTCAAGCTTGCACCTCACGCCGCCTATGTCAGGGGCTTACACCATGGGAAGGTATGCATAATCCACAAAAATTAACAAGTAACACATCCAATGCAAAGTTACCTTTTTTCTAATTGTAAATGTACGTATGTTTATTCTAGCGATATGATAAATAGGGCTACAATTAGAGATAACACACTTGAATTCACTTTGCTAAACACATTTACTAGTGCTCTGTCGCCCACAGAAATTGTATTGTTGTGCATTACAACATATTTTCGAAGTGCTCTCTGTTTACATCAATACACGTTTGCAGACGGGTAACGAAGAGTGTTGCACAGATTGTAGAGTTTCTACAGATACTGCCCCACACGCCGCAGTAATACGATGTTGCATATCTTCTACTGTCGTTGGGGTTCTTGATAATACTCTCCGTCTCTCACTGCGCCCCAGAGAAAGAAGTCTAATGGCTTCAAGTCGGGGGATCGTGCTGACCATCGCGCAGTACCTCCCTGCCCCATCCACCTACTTGGAAATGTCGCATCTAGAACGTCCCTGGCAACTTTTGCATTGTGTGCGGGACATCCATAATGTTGGATTCTCACTGATAGACGAGTTTCTAATCCTAGATCCTCCATGAGGAGCGTTAGTGTGTGTTGAAGAAACGATGCATATTGCTGTCCATTCAATGTTCCACGGTGAAAATAGGGACATACAATACAGTTATCAATAATACCGCACCAAACATTGACACTCTACTGTCGTTGATGAGCAACTTGGCGAATCCAGTGGGGATTTTGCACGGACCAGTAGTGCATGTTCCGCACATTCACATTACCATGATTTGTAAATGAAGCCTCGTCCGTAAACAACGAATTGCTTAGGAATACTGGATTACCTTGCAACTGTTGAAGTGCAAATCGACAGAAAGCAATGCGGGATTCAAAGTCATTCCCGTACAGTTCTTGGTGCAGTGTGATACGGAACGGATGAAACCGATGCCGATGCAAGATTCAGCACACACTACTGTGGCTTATTCCTACACCTCGTGCAATTTCTTGTGCACCCAACTGAGGATTGTGCGCTACAGCAGCCAGAACAACAATTTCGTTTCCATTGCCAGCCGCTGGCGTTGTACGTCGACGTTTTGTGGGAGCCCAGCTTCCTGTTTCCGTGAGTGTCTTGCAGATGTTGCCAATGGTTCGACGTGACGGACACCGCCGATCTGGGTAGCGTTCAGCATACAGTGTTACAGCTGCGGTTGCATTTCAGTGACATTCGCCATAAATTAAAGTAATATCTAGTTTTTCTACATTACTGAAGGCCGGAATATCGACTAGATAACGGCAAATGAAACAAGCCACAAGAAACGGGGTTTTAATATGCCAACGTATGTGAATTATGTTACGGTATGAGAGCAGTTCAGCAGACCAGATTAGGAGACACTTGTATACTGAAGGAAGAGCGTGCCGTGGTGATATTGGTATGTTTACGGCAGGATACAGTCGCCAAGGCAAGCTACCCCTGCTCTGAGTACAGTACTACATGTGACGCATTACGTCAGAAATTGCAACGCTGTTGCTATCCTTTACAAGCTACACATTTCAGAACTTATGAGCTTTAGAAACGTGAAACCAAGTGTGTTACCATTAATTGTACCTCTAGATGTCATTTCGCAACAATAAACATTATGCGCGGGACATCCGTCATTCTGATACCGCATTATTTGACACATTATAAGAGGTGGAATGGTTCAAGTAAGGTACAGCTCAAGAAGGGGCTAAACTGTTCCCCTTTAGGGGTGCCACCAATGGAATATGGGCCAATGATGTGTTGTCATACAATACCACACCATACATTAACACTCCACTGACGTAGTACGCCAATCACAACACGATTACCGGCAGCGTGAGATGCACGCTTGAGTCGCAGGATGTGCGCTAGCTGTGCGCTTCATTTATTTCAAGCGTCAACTTCGCTTCGCAATTTCTAGGGATGTAATTGTCGTATTGCGATGCAACCAAGGCCATTATTTTTGTAATTTTTCATCCTATTGATTGCATACGAAATAGTAGGGTTGTCCATTAAAAAATACACAGGTTTGTGTTGAAAATAGCATTTGTTTACGTTTTAAATTTTCGCATAGTATTAGGTTTCCTAAGCCCCTGCCGTACGTTCATGCTTTTGAAAACCGTTTTTTAATATCTATTGTTGTTCCAAAGATATTTGAGGTGGCATAGCACTGCTACTATGGTTAATTAACCGAGACTAAACAAATACCAAAAAATATCGGTTAGTCAGAACTAAAATACCAGTATAGGTTTTAACAGATCGGCTTTTCCCATCCTACTCCACAACTCCTCCAAGTCGACCGCGGCCACATATGCGTGCCTTAGATATGGCTCATATTTTGGGTTAAGTCAGTACAAACGACACGACACAACCTATGATTTCAGCAGTCTGCTCGCAGAGCTGATAGCGAAAAGGGGCAATTTTCAAACCCAATATGGGGCCTTTTTACTTAACAAATTACTACTAATCTGCGCGGGAATGCCTAGCGAAACTTTAATTGTCACTGTTCTTCAGTAACTTGTTCAAATGAGCACAGTTAAGTTTTCGTGATATAGCCCTTCTGAGTAGGGCTTTGCATGGTTATAGCAAATTAATATACGATGATTCCTAACAATAGGTCATGACTAGCAAGTTCCCCATTCTCTGACCATAATTAATAATATGAAATTAATAATAATGATAATAATTTGTCCCACAACATAGGGCAGGGAGGGCTCAGGGAAAGACAACCTCGACAAACTCAGTCAGGTCGCGATACCTAGAGGTGGCAGTCCCATAATGCAACTTAACACACGCAGCGCTCGTAACGCAGGCAGGGGATTGTTAGACTAACGAGAATCTCACAAACAGCCTCGGATACAGGACTGGATCAACAGGCGACGACCAGAAATTTTAAAGGACAAAGCATTTGGCATTACTGATTATATGTCTTTGGAAACGTGGAATGTTCGAGGACTATCGAACAAAGAAAGCGAGTTAAATGAACTTCTGAAAGAGAGGCAAGCAGACACTGCAATAATAACAGAAACTAAGAAAGAAGTAAAAGGAACAACAGTTTTGGCAGATTACTGGTTGGCTTACAGTGACATCCCTCAAAGAAAACGAGCCAGTGTTGGAATAGCAATTTTAGTCAATGATGAATGGAGAGGAAAGATTCGTGAATACAGCTTCGTAAATGAAAGAATAACGGCAGTCGGATTTCAAATTACAAGAGGTCTTCTAACAGTTATAGGTGTATACAGGGTGTTACAAAAAGGTACGGCCAAACTTTCAGGAAACATTCCTCACACACAAAGAAAGAAAATACTTTATGTGGACATGTGTCCGGAAACGCTTACTTTCCATGATAGAGCTCATTTTATTACTTCTCTTCGAATCACATTAATCATGGAATGGAAACACGTAGCAACAGAACGTACCAGCGTGACTTCAAACGCCTTGTTACAGGAAATGTTCAAAATGTCCTCCGTTAGCGAGGATACATGCATCCACCCTCCGTCGCATGGAATCCCTGATGCGCTGATGCAGCCCTGGAGAATGGCGTATTGTATCACAGCCGTCCACAATACGAGCACGAAGAGTCTCTACATTTGGTACCGGGGTTGCGCAGACAAGAGCTTTCAAATGCGCCCATAAATGAAAGTCAAGAGCGTGAGGTCAGGAGAGCGTGGAGGCCATGGAATTGGTCCGCCTCTACCAATCCATCGGTCACCGAATCTGTTGTTGAGAAGCGTACGAACACTTCGACTGAAATGTGCAGGAGCTCCATCGTGCATGAACCACATGCTGTGTCGTACTTGTAAAGGTACATGTTCTAGCAGCACAGGTAGAGTATCCCGTAGGAAATCATGATAACGTGCTCCATTGAGCGTAGGTGGAAGAACTAAAATGAGCTCTAACATGGAAATTAAGCGTTTCCGGACACATGTCCACATAGCATCTTTTCTTTATTTGTGTGTGAGGAATGTTTCCTGAAAGCTTGGCCATACCTTTTTGTAACACACTGTATAGCCCACAGGAGGGAAGGAAAGATGGTACTGACACTTTTTATGATGATCTCTGGAATGGAGTGAAGAAAATTAACTAGACAGTCTATGTTTCCATCGTTGGTGATTTTAATGCAAGAGTTAGAAACCTACTTATACCAGAAATAGTAGGATTATTTGGAGAAAAACCTCTTAATAATAACGGACTTGAACTACGTCAATTTGCCTCTTCCAATAATTTTAGAATTACCAACACATTTTACAGAATGAAAGACATTCACAAGTTTACATGGAATGCACTATGAATAAGGTCTGTAATTGATTACATATTAATTAATAATAAAATGAAGAATCACATGCAAGATATAAGTGTTTATAGAGAAAGCGATATAAGTAGCGACCCCATCCTTTTAGGTAGTAAGATAAGACTACTATCAAAACGGAAGAAAACAAAGAAACTCCAAAAAAAGACGCAAACGAGTTTTCAAATTATATCTCCTGTCGGGTTATTGTATTAGGTAATTTTATCAACACAGACTCCAAGAAAAGCTTGCTTGTCTATCAGTCAATAAAGACATCGATATAGAATGGAATAATATTAAGACCTGCATCATCGAAGCAGTCCCAGAAGTACATGGAAAAAGGAAGAAAACAGATGGGAAAAACGACTAAGGAGTTGGAATAAAGAAATTAAAGAAGCCTTTATAGAAAAACAAGTAGCTTAGTTGAAGTTTCTTCTGACAAAAGCACCAGAGAGCTGGGAAACATACAAAAGAAAAAGGAACGGTGCGAAACAGATAGTGCGCGAAGCACGCCAAGAGTCTTGAGACTCGTTTATAAGCGTCTTAGAACACGACGTACGGCGGACAGCAATGTGCGTGTGAAGTCATGGAAGCCCTGAACAAGGAAGAAAAGGACACTGCTCCACTGAACATTATACCCTGTGAACAATGGATAAATCTTTATACAGACTTTTGGTGTACACAAGGCCGAAGATGACACTGGAGAAAGGATGGACGATGAAATAATAGAGCCAGTTACGATAGAGGAGCTACAAGAACTTTTTAAAGGCATGAAAAACAGAAAAGCTACGTCAAAATTTCGACCATGTGAAGGATTTTGACGGTGTGAGCCGTGACACCCTTTGGAAATTACGTCTGAACGTGGCTATCCTTATCGCCTAATAGAGGCAATGAAAAGCCTTTACAAAAATACACAAATTGTAATAAACACAGATAGGAATCGATTAGAAGAAATAATTATTAACTATGGTGTAAGAGAAGGGTGTGGGCAATAACCTACCCTTTTTAATATTTATATTGACTTCATTCTTCGTAAATGATAATGTAAAGTAAACAAAGGAATTTAGAAAACGAATGAGGAATACCTGAATGTGCTTATTTTTGCAGAAGATATTGTCATTAGTCAAAAGAATGAAGATGGCCTCCAAAGATCAGTATACCAGCTGAACGAAACATGCAATAAGTACAGCTTCGAAATTTGTGAAATTTGTGGCAATATAACGAAGATAACAGCATTTCGAGGAAAATATCCAGTCAGATCAAAAATTATTTTGGATAATTGAGTTTTAGAACAAGTCTCTCAAATCTTTTACATAGGCTGTGCTATTAGTTTTGATTTTGACTCTGGTGATGAAAATAAAATACACAAATTCCAAGCTGTTTATGGTATCATTAGCAGAACGCTATGCTATAAAGTACAAAAAGATACCATGGAGAAATTCTATAAAGTGATGACAGTTCCTGTGTTATCCTATGGAAGCGAAAACTGGGTTAGCACAAAATAAAGAAAAACAAGAAAATAAAATCCAGTTAGCAGAGACCTTATTCATAAGGAAGACGAAGGGCTGCACAAGAAGAGACATGATTAGAAGTGAAGGTATTAGAACAGAATTAAATATTTTCAGCGTGACTGGAAAAAATCATGAGAATTGGCGGCAATGGCTCATGAGAATGCCACGTCTCAAAATTCCCCAGAAGATGCTGAACTACATGCCGAATGGGAAAAGAGATACTGGAAGACCTCGAAAACGAAGGGAATGATCTTGTTCATGAGTTCGGAACAGGCAACATACTAATCCTTGAAAGGGAGGTGATGATGATGAGAAATAATAATAATGATGATATTAACTGAAATTTCCGTCGGTCCTTGGTAAAACATTCCTGTGTAATACTAACACCTATATTAATAGTGATATGGCACAGCATGAAGGTGGGAATAATATATCCAGGCAATGGGATTAATCAGTGTCGATTGACAACACAATGGACTAAATCAGCGAAGATATTATGATCGAAAAACTTAATATAATTGGTATAGTTACTGATGCGACAATTTTTTTTACTAATGGCGTGCAGAAAACAAAAACAGAAGACTCAAAAAGTATCACGAATGACAAATCCATATGTCGGGTATCAAATGTATTCATGGTGTGGTGATACCTGCAGAAGTAGTAAATTCGAGGTACTTTGATAAAAAAAGTGAAGAGCTTAGGACTGCGAGAGGCGAACTTTAATCAACGAAAGCAAACCGTTTTACTATAGACGTACAGTATGAGGAAAATAATTTTGAAGAAGAAACAGCTCTCGTATGACAGTTCGAATTTCTGCTACACATGAACATTTCCTGAACTCATCAGTGGTAGTGAATGTTAATGACGTCAGTGATTGAAAGTGTTAATATAAATACGCATATATAGTCTCTCAAATCTTTTGGGTCAAATTGAAACAGATGGTGGTGGGTGCACAACTGATTACACTGAGATATGGAATTGTTGTTTTTGTTGTGGTCTTCAATACAAAGACTGGTTTGATGCTGCTCTCCATGCTACTCTAACCTGTGTAAGCCTCTTCATCTCCGTGTAACTACTGCAACCTACATATTCCTGAGTCATCTCTTGGTCTCCCTCTACGATTCTTAAGCCACACGATTGCCACCAGTACTGAACTGGTGATCCCTTGATGCCTCATACTGTGCTCTATCAACCGATACCTTCTTTTAGTCAGGTTGTACCACAATTCTCTACTCTCTCCGATTCCATTCAATACCTCCTCATTAGTTACATGATCTACCCATCTAGTCTTCATCATTACTCGGTAGCATCACACCTCAAAAGCTTCAATTCTCTTTTTGTCTCAATTGTTTATCGTCCATGTTCCACTTTCATACATTGCTACACTCCATGCAAATAATTTCAGAAAGGACACTTAAATCTATACTCGATGTTAACAAATTTCTCTTCTTCAGAAATGTTTTTATTGCCATTGCCGTTCTATATTTTATATCCTCTCTACTTCGACCATCATCAGTTATTTTGTTTCCCAAATACTCATGTACTAGTTTAAGCGTCTCATTTCCTAATCTAATTCCCTCAGCATCATTTAATTTAATTCGACTATATTCCATTGTCCTCCTTTTGCTTTTGTTGATGTTCATCATAGATCCTCCTTTCAAGACACTGCCCATTCCGTTTAACTGATCTTCCAAGTTCTCTGCTGTCTCTGACAGAATTAGAATGTCGTCGGCATACCTCAAAGTTTTTATTTCTTCTCCTTGGACTTTAATTCCTACTCCGAAATTTTCTTTTGTTTTCCTTGCTGCTTGCTCAAAATACAGATTAGATAACATCGGGGGTAGGCTGCAACCCTATCTCACTCCCTTCTCAACCATCTCTTCCCTTTCGTGCCCCTCGACTCTTATAACAGCCATGTGATTTCTGAACAAGTTGTAAATAGCCTTCCGCTCCTTGTATTTTACCCATTACCACCTTTAGAATTTGAGTGAGAGTATTCCAGTCAATATTGTCAAAAGCTTTCTCTAAATCTACAAATGCTATAAACGTAGGTTTATCTTTCCTTAACCTATCTTCTGTGAGAAGTCGTAATGTCAGTATCACCTCGCGTCCTCCTATGTTTCTCTGGAATCCAAACTGATCTTCCTCGAGTTCGGCTTGTACCAGCTTTTCCATTCTTCGGTGGAGGATTCGTGTTAGTATTTTGCGACAATGACTTGTTAAAGTAATAGTTCGGCAATTTTCACACCTGTCAGCACCTGATTTCTTTGGATTTGGAATAACTGTAGGATAGGGAATTAATGGTCGGAAATTCATATTTATTGTATTATGGACATACACAGCGTACACCGCACAACAACAGCGTAGCTCACAGTAATTGTTGAGAACGATTGAGAGCGACGACCGCCAGTGTCGGTGCAAGTATTGCAACGGCGCGTGCAGTTTTGCTGCACTATCGCAAGGCTCCTGGGTGTCTGTCGTACACTGGAACAGGCAGCGGGTGATAAACAGCGTACCCCATGAACGTGTTGTATTTGTTGACGGACGAGGCTTCATTTACCCGTGATGAGGTTTTCAACAGTCACGACAGCCATGTCTGAAGTGAAGATTGGCAAAGTTTTACAAAAGTTCGAAATATAGCGCGTACTTCACTCAGAGATGCTTTTAATCATTTCCACAACGAAATTCTGTCTCGAAATCTGGCAGAAAACGCAGAGAGGTTCTGGTCATACATAAAGCACACCAGTGGCAAGACGCAATCAATACCTTCACTGCGCGATAACAACGGTGATGTGACTGATGACATTGCCACTAAAGCAGAGTTATTAAACACGGTTTTCCGAAACTCCTTCACCAAAGAAGACGAAGTAAATATTCCTGAATTCCAATCAAGAACAACTGCCAAGATGAGAAACATAGAAGTAGATATCTTCGGCGTAACAGAGCAGCTTAAATCACTTAATAAAGGCAAGGCCTCCGGTCCACATTGTATACCAGTCAGGTTCCTCTCAGAGTATGCTGATAAAATAGCTCCATATTTAGCAGTTATATACAACCACTCGCTCACAGAAAGATCCGTACCTAAAGTCTGGAAAATGGCACAAGTCACACCAATACCCAAAAAGGGAAGTATAAGTAATCCGCTTAATTACAGGCCTATATCATTAACGTCGATTTGCAGTAGGGTTTTGGAACATATACTATATTCGAACATTATGAGGTATCTCGAAGAAAACGATTTGTTGACACATAGTCAGCACTGTTTCAGAAAATATCGTTCTTGTGAAACACAACTAGCTATTTGTACTCTTGAAGTAATAAGTGCTATCGACAGGGGATGTCAAATTGATTCCATATTTTTAGATTTCCAGAAGGCTTTCGACACTGTTCCTCACAAGCGTCTTCTAACCAAAATGCGTGCCTACGGAGTATCGCCTCAGTTGTGCGACTGGATTCGTGATTTCCTGTCAGAAAGGTCACAGTTCGTAGTAATAGACGGAAAGCCATCGAGTAAAACAGAAGTAATATCCGTGGTTCCCCAAGGAAGTTTTATAGGCCCTCTGTTGTTCCTGAACCGAATTAACGACATAGGAGACAATCTGAGTAGCCGTCTTAGATTGTTTGCATATGATGCTGTCATTTACCGTCTTGTAATCATCAGATAATCAAAACGACTTGCAAAATGATTTAGATAAGATATCTGTATGGTGCGAAAAGTGGCAATTGACCCTGAATAACGAAAAGTGTGAAGTTATTCACATGAGTACTAAAAGAAATCAGCTAAATTTCGATTACGCGATAAGTCACACAAATCTGAAGGCTATAAATTCAGCTAAATACTTAGGGATTACAATTAAAAAAAAACCTAAATTGGGCCGGCCGGAGTGGCCGTGCGGTTCTAGGCGCTACAGTCTGGAACCGAGCGACCCTTACGGTCGCAGGTTCGAATCCGGCCTCGGGCATGGATGTGTGTGATGTCCTTAGGTTAGTTAGGTTTAATTAGTTCTAAATTCTAGATGACTGATGACCTCAGAAGTTAAGTCGCATAGTACTTAGAGCCATAGATAATATTGTGGGTAGAGCAAACCAAAGACTGCGATTCATTGCCAGAACACTTAGAAGGTGAAACAGGTCTAGTAAAGAGACTGCTTACCCTAGCCTTGTCCGCCCTATTCTGGAGTACTGCTGTGCGGTGTGGGATCTGCATCAGGTGGGACTGACAGATGGCATCGAAAAAGTACAAAGAAGTGTTGTATCCACGGACCCAACAAACCAACCAACCAACTCGCGCACGCGAGCCCTGACCGTGACATCGCTGGCCACAGTTCCTGTCGCGGCCGTCGGCGTCTCAGGGCGTTACCGCCGACGGAAGAGGTCGCACAACGGCTGAGCTCGGGTCCGCAGCGCCCTCTGCCTTTTGCATATAAGGAGGAGCGCTGGCCCCGGGACGGGCAGTCTATTGTCGATTGTCTATTGCTAACCTTTCGTGGAGTTTATAGCGGAGCCATTGCAGTGTGATATTTGCTATTGTATTCGACTAGGCTCAGTACACGGATTACTCTTGGATATTACATGGACTCGTATTGCTGGTGCACGTTTCGTCAGAAATAAAGATAAGTTATCTTTTCATTCTAGCTGGCGCAATTCTTGTCATTAATTATTTTTCGGCCAACAGACATAGCTACATCCTGGTCACTACCCGCGCTTTATACAATTAGTGGTGGCTGCCCCAAAAGTACCGCCGAGGACCTTGGGTTTGGGAGCTGTCACAAAAAGAAGGGCAGCTCGTTTTGTATTATCGTGAAATAAGGGAGGTAGTGTCACAGATATGTTACGTGAATTGGAGTGGCAATCATTAAAACAAAGGCGTTTTTCGTTGCGATGGGATCTCCTTACGAAATTTCAATCACCAGTTTTCTCCTCCCATTGCGAAAACATTCTACATAGGGAGAAATGATCATCACGATAAAATAAGAGAAATCAGGGCTCGCACAGAAAAATTTTAACGCTCGTTTTTCCCGCGTGCCGTTCGTGAGTGGAGTGGTAGGGAGGCAGCCTGAATGTGTTTAATTGGAACCTCTGCCAAACATTTTATTGTGAATAGTAGAGTAATCACGTAGGTGTAGGTGAGGACAAACCCCACGCTACTCACACTGGTGACCACCAGCAATGATTATCTGTCAACGTATGGGCGGGCATTGTCCAAGATCACCTAATAGAACCTTATTTGCTGCCTCCCCGTTTGACTGGTCCACGTTACGTGGCGTTCCTGCGAGATGTGCCGACACATGGTCTAGCGGTTCTAGGCGCTCAGTCCGGAGCCGCGCGACTGCTACGGTCGCAGGTTCGAATCCTGCCTCGGGCATGGATGCGTGTGGTGTCCTTAGGTTAGTTAGGTTTAAGTAGTTCTAAGTTCTAGGGGACTGATGACCATAGATGTTAAGTCCCATAGTGCTCAGAGCCATTTTTTTTGTGCCGACACAGTTCTAGGTGACTGTACCCCTTGTTGTCCATGAAACGATGTGGTTTCAACACGACGACGCACTAGCTCACTGCGATGTCAATATCCGTGAGCACGTGAACAACTAGTATCCTCATCGTTGGACTGGAAGGGGAGGTCGAATCCCATGGTCAGCGCGATCGCGAGATTTCACGCCTTTTTCCTCTGAGGTTACGTCGAGATCCTGGTGTACGAAACCCCCGTAGAAACGGATCAAGACCTGCTTGATAGGGTCCATGCTGTAGCAGACAACAGGAATGCTTGAGAGAGTGCGGCAGAAGTTCATCCGCCGTTGCCATGCATGCACTGAGGCAGGCATTCGTCACTTTGAACAATTACTGTGAGCTGCGTTGTTGTTATTCGGTGTATGCTATGTATGTCCATAACACAATAAACATGCATCTCTGACTATTCGTTCGCTATCTCAGTATAATCGGCTGTGGACGCAATATGACCTGCTTCAAAAGATTTGCAACATCCTGTATGCAAGGACTTCAGAAAGTAAATTACACATGTCGTCCGCCGCCAACTGGAAAGATTCTCCAACGGTGACATGTGTTCGACAGTAAGATTCTTGTGAGCAAAATGACTAAATTACGCTCAGATTCACCATGAAATTCTGACGGTATATATATCATGTCAAGCCTTAGTGAAATGGTGCAATAAATTTGAGCTAAGCCTCTCAGGCGTAGATGATGCTGATCTAGTATGCAGTCTAGATCTTGCACCATGCAATTTCCATCTTTCTGGCAAGCTGAAAAACATCTGAGGAGAAGGAGATTTTTTAATGACGAGCGGTTCTCGAAATGGCACCGTAACCGAGGAGTGTATTTCTGTCATCGAGGAACTGAAGGACTGGTAGAACGTCCCGACTCTTGTTTACAGAGACTTGATGAGTATGTTGAAAAATGGTGTCGTGTGTGTGTCACTTTGAAGTGTAGTGCAGCATTTGATAAGTTGCTTGGCATGCCATAATAATGTATAACTTGCTTTTCGATATATCCTCGAAATCGCTTCAGTCACAAAAATATTGTAAACTTCTCGCAGGGCTGTATAGATGTAAACAAAATGTCTTGTCACTGGTGTGCCGACGGAAATGGACGTACAGGGGTATTCACTGTGCGCCGAAATGGGTATTTTAGACCAAATCAGGTCATGTGTTTTTCTGCGTACGCCTTGTGATAGGATCGGCTGATTATATTGAATATAATTTAGAGAATTTGCGCATGTGGCTGAAATAATTATATATTCGATGAATTCATTTATTACTTATTTACTTTATTTCGGTATTAATGAATTATGTTAGTGATATGCTTCGTGTTCATGGGGGCATCGTTGCATTGGTAAAGTAAAGTAAAAATATTGTGCCCGACTAAGCATTGTGACACAGTCTTCCTGACGAATGACACTTAAATTTAACGCAAAATTTTAAGTATATTCACTCTTCATTTCGTCTGACTAATTTTCATCCCTGAAATTGTCACCAAGCGTTCACAATTGCGAGGGCGTGAAGCCCACAATCTTCAAATTCGATTATTACAGAGTATGCATTCACACACATGCCCAATGGAAAAGCTGAGAGACTAGTCACGTAACTGAATGATGACATTATGGCATGTTTGAAGCGGAGCGATCTCTGCCGTACCGTGCGCACATATTTTTACGGGCAGTTGCGCCGTCTTCCTTTTTCTGGAAGCAACCGGGCATTAGCAACAATTACCGCCGTTTGTCGTCATTACCGTGCTCGGGCTGCGCTCTCGGTAACTACCGAAATGTCAGTGATCGGGCTCGAGGCTGCAAGCTGCGATGTGTGCCACGATAGGGCGGCCCTCCGTGCTCACACGAGCAATTCAGGCAGCACGCCTACTGTGCGCCGCTCACCACAGTGACACACGACGTGCCTGCCGTTATTCACACGTTCACGTTCACGTTCCCCTTACCACGCAGCCGGGCTCCTTCGGATGTAGAACGCACTCATCCAGTTTTACTAACTTATACATGGTGCTCAGAAACAATGTGCGTTCACGTTCCCCTTACCACGCAGCCGGGCTCCTTCGGATGTAGAACGCACTCATCCAGTTTTACTAACTTATACATGGTGCTCAGAAACAATGTGAAAAGCTTGTGTTGTAGGGTAGGTTGTGCTGAGAAATAATTGTTTGGAAAAAATACGTAACGCTGCGCCATTTCCGAGTTTTTTTAGCGTTGAATTGAGCCAATCAGGCCTTTGCGCGCGTCCCACCAGATACAATTAGTGTCAATTGTCCCCACAACATACATGATAGCGCACGAGACTGCTCAGCGTTTCGCTCGGATTGGACCCTTATTAGCGTCCAATGTCCAATTTTTGCATCGCTCTCTCAGTTTCTAAGCACAACCTACCCAGAAACACCCTTGCATCATTTCCAGGCTATATATATATATATATATTATTGTTGTGGTGTTCAGTCCAGAGACTGGTCTGACGCAGCTCACCATGCTACTCTATCCTGTGCAAGCTTTTTCATCTCCCAGTACCTACTGCAACCTACATCCTTCTGAATCTGTTTAATGTATTCATCTCTTGGTCTCCCTCTACGATTTTTACCCTCCACACTGCCCTCCAGTACTAAATTGGTGATCCCTTGATACCTCAGAATATGCCTCACAACCGATCCCTTCTTCTAGTCAGCCCAGTCCATATTCACCTACTACGTTTCCTTCTCTCCCTTTTCCTACTATCGAATTCCAGTCACCCATGACTATTAAATTTTCGTCTCCGTTCACTATCTGAATAATTTTTTTATCTCATCATACATTTCATCAATCTCTTCGTCATCTGCGCAGCTAGTTGGCATATAAACTTCTACTACTGTGGTAGGCGTGGGCTTCGTATCTATCTTGGCCACAATAATGCATTCACTATGCTGTTTATAGCAGCTTACCCGCTTTCCTATTTTCCTATTCATTATTAAACCTACTCCTGCATTACCCCTATTTGATTTTGTATTTATAACCCTGTATTCATCTGACCAGAAGTCTTGTTCCTCCTGACACCGAAGTTCACTAATTCCCACTATATTTAACTTTAACCTGTCCATTTACCTTTTTAAATTTTCTAACCTACCTGTCCGGTTATGGGATCTGACATTCCACGCTCCGATCTGTAGAACGCCAGTTTTCTTTCTCCTGATAACAACGTCCTCCTGAATAGTCCCCGCCCGGAGATCCGAATGGGAGACTATTTTATCTCCGGAATATTTTACCCAAGAGGACGCCATCATCATTAACCATACAATAAAGCTGCATGCCTTCGGGAAAAATTACGGCTGTAGCTTCCCCTTGCTTTCAGCCGTTCGCAGTACCAGCACAACAGGCCGTTTTGGTTAGTGTTACAAGGCCAGATCAGTCAACTACTGAAAAGGCTGCTGCACCTCTTCAGGAACCACACGTTTGTCTGGCCTCTCAACAGATACCCCTCTGTTGTGGTTGCACCTACGGTACGGCTGTCTGTATCGCTGAGGCACGCAAGCCTCTCCATCAACGGCAAGGTCCATGGTTCATGAGGAGGATATACAGGGTGTCCCAGCTATCTTGTCCATCCAAAATATCTCTGGAACAATAACAGCTATTGGAAAACAACTTTCACCGGTATCAATGTAGGGCTGGGGCCCACGAACGTACATATTTGGAAACATTCTAAAACGAAAGCATATGTGTTTTTTAACACAAACTTATGTTTTTTTAAATGGACCTCCTATATTTTTTCTTCAGCAATCCATAGCATGACAAAGCACATACACAATGACGTTGATTGCATCGCATTATTCCCATTACATCCCGAGATATTGAGACGTGAAGTTGACGCTTGAAACACCCGACAAGCGCTGCTAGCGCACGTCCTGAGGCTCAGGCGTGAACCCCATGCTGCCCGTAATCGCGATGTGATTGACATGTGTAATCACACCTTATCAAGAGGTCCGAAACGAATAATACGGTCTGCTGCCATCAACTCTCATAAGCACATAATGGTTTCCCTCTTGCACGTTTTACGTATCTACGTACACAATATGAACCAGTACCGATCGGTGTACACCCGTCGGGTTGTCTTATTTATCCTGCACACCCAAAATAAGGTTTATCTAATGCGTTATATGACCCATTGTGCCTGTCGCGCAGGGCATGGCTCTACCTAGTCAAGTGTCCAACGTAGTTCCGACTCCTGCCACTTCGCCTTGTTTATGATTTGCGACCCATGCAAACTCCTGTACTCCACCACCCTCCGAGCATCCCATTTGTTGTTGCTTTGGCGTGCAGTACAACGCTTGCCAGCCGGCCGTTGTGGCCGTGCGGTTCTAAGCGCGTCAGTTTGGAACCGCGTGACCGCTACGGTCGCAGGTTCGAATCCTGCCTCGGGCGTGGATGTGTGTGATGTCCTTAGGTAAGTTAGGCTTAAGTAGTTCTGAGTTCTGGGGGACTGTTGACCTCAGATGTTAAGTCCCATAGTGCTCAGAGCCAAGCCACCGCTTGCCAGTGTAGTCGTGCATCAGAGCAATCTAGTGACGGCACGGAGGTAGTACACATTGTGAATAAACGTTGTGTTGTGGAACTTATACTGTACATTATAATGTACACACATGAAGATATGGTAGAAATGCTGCTGATCTTTGGAGAATGTACGTTGACGGGAAATACGTTTTGAGATTGCTTGTTTGTTGATAGTACTGTTAGCGAACATTATGATTATTAAGTTAATATGTCTGTTTTCTACCCTACTCTACATACCTGTACTGTACCCTGTTGTAGGTGGACGAAATGCTCTTCAGGCAGAACGACTGTAGAGAAGACTGACAAGCCATCGCCTTCACGCCGGATGTTTGGTCGTCTCACATCTCGTCTACGTGAAACGGGAAGCTTAAATCCAAGACCTCGTCCTAGAACATGCACAGATGAACGTGCTGAAGTTGCTGTGCTCGCTACCATAGCTGTGAATCCTCAAATCAGCACACGTCAAACTGAACGTGAAGTTGGTGTGTCGAAATCAAGTGCACAGCGTATTTTTAAACGTCATAAATTTCATCCTTACCATGTTCATTTACACCAGGATCTTCATGGAAATGACTTCCGCAATAGGGTAACATTTTGTCGGTGAGCTCAACAAAAACTTCTGACTAATCCAAATTTTTTTGCAGATGTTCTCTTTACCGACGAGGCATCATTCTCCAACAAAGGAATTGTCAATATGAGGAATATGCATTATTGGTCCGCAGACAATCCAAAATGGCTCCGTCAGGTAGAGCATCAACGTCCGTGGAAAGTTAATGTTTGGTGTGGGATTATTGGAGATACCATTATCGGACCTTTCTTTATAAATGGCATCCAAAATGGCAGACAATACTCCAGATTTATACGACACAATCTTCCTGTTCTCTTGGACACCGTACCTCTGAACCGGAGAATGGTCATGTGGTATCAGCATGACGGATGCCCTGCACATACGCCTTACGAGCACGGCGACTTCTGAACTGTAAGTTCCCTGGTAGGTGGATTGGACGAGGTGGCCCAGTTAGGTGGCCTGCCCGATCTCCGGACCTTACACCGCTGGATTATTTTCTTTGGGGAGCAGTGAAGGATGCTGTTTACCAACATGAACCAACAACACCAGAGGACATGAAGCAACGCATTATTGATGCTTGTACAGCCATCAAAGAGGAAACAGTAGCACGAAGTAGGGCATCCTTCATCCGCAGAGTGACCCTATGTATGCAAGCCAGTGGGCATCACTTTGAGCATGAGATGTGGACGCTATGTCTAGTATGTAGTGCTGGTATCACAGTGGAAGTTTCTGCAGAGGGCCATTTTATCCAGTGATGCTAAGAAACATTTGTTTGCAACAATTTGTCATTTAACGCATTAGATAAACATAACATTGATAATTATGTGATAATAAAACTAATTGGTTAAACATGTTTAAATTCATCTTCTATGTCCTACCTGAACTTCCCAAATCAAAACATTTTTACCTAAACAATGGTAAAACTTTTAGTCCAATTGCTCCTTTCACTAAAACCATCAACATGAATTTTACTATTACGAGTGAATGATTAACTGTCACTTGCGCTAGATCTACAGTACAGTAAAGTTTTAACGTTGAACGGCATTACCTTTTTAGTAACGGATTAACGATAAGCGAAGATAACTTTGTGACTAACGTTGCGGTACACAGATATGTTACAGAACCGCATCACCCCTAGCCTATGGGATAAATACCTGCTGGAATGTACGACGTTAATGCAGGATGGCAGCAGACCGTATTATTCGTTTCGGACCTCTTGATAAGTATGGAAGTGTGATTACGCATTTCAATCACATCGCGATTACGGGCAGCATGGGGTTCACGCCTGAGCCTCAGGACGGGTGTTTCAAGCGTCAACTTCGTGTCTTAATATCTCGGAATGTAATGGGAATATTGCGATGCAATCGACGCCATTGTGTATGTGCTTTGTCATGCTATGGATTGCTGAAGAAAAAATATAGGAGGTCCATTTAAAAAAACGTAAGTTTGTGTTAAAAAACACATATGCTTTCGTTTTAGAATGTTTCCAAATATGTACATTCATTGGCCCCAGCCCTACATTGATACCGGTGAAAGTCGTTTTCCAATAGCTGTTATTATTCCAGAGATATTTTGGGTGGACAAGATAGCTGGGACACCCTTTATATATATATATATATATATATATATATATATATATATATATATATATATATATATATATATATATATATAAAGTCCCCAGTCGCGTTTCTTTGTATGTGAAGGCTTATCTCAGGAACTGCTAAACAGATTTTAATACGGTTTTCACTGATAGATTAAATGATTCATGAGGATGGTGTGTGTTTATATTTTATAATAAATAGTAATGATGACGTGTAATACATATAAACACATCAAAGAATGTTTTACATCACATTGGTTCCGTGAGTTCGGGAACATGTACTGAAGATTGGAATAGAGATCAATATAAACATCATATCCGCCCTTTTTATTGCTCATGAAAACCACACATTACATGTTGTACCACCATACATCGAGACCTTCAAAGGTGGTGGTCCAGATTGCTGTACATACCAGTACCTCTAGTACCCAGTAGCGCTTCCTCTTGCATTGATGCATATCTGTATTCGTCGTGGCATACTATCCACAAGTTAATCAAGGCACTGTTGGTCCAGATTGTGCCACTCCTCAACGGCGATTCGGCGTAGATCCCTCAGAGTGGTCGGTGGGTCACGTCTTCCATAAACAGACCTTTTCAATCTATCAAAGGCATCTTTGATGGGGTTCATGTCTGGAGAACATACTGGCCACACTAATCGAGCGATGTCGTTATCCTGAAGGAAGTCATTCACAAGATGTGCACGATGGGGGCACGAATTGTCGTCCATGAAGACGAATTTCTCGGCAACATGCTGTCGATATGGTTGCACTATCGGTCGGATGATGGCATACACGTATCGTACAGCCGTTACGGCGCCTTCCATGACCACCAGCGGCGTACGTCAGCCCCACACAATGCCATCCTAAAACAGCAGGGAACCTCCACCTTGCTGCACTCGCTGGACAGTGTGTCTAAGGCGTTCAGCCTGACTGGGTTGCCTCCAAACACGTCTCCGTCGATTGTCTGATTGAAGGCATACGCGACACTCATCGGTGAAGAGAACGTGATGCCAATCCTGAGCGGTCCGGTCCAATCGGCATTTTGGTGGGCCTACCTGTACCGCACTGCATGGTGTCATAGCTGCATAGATGGACCTCGCCATGGACGTCGGGAGCGAAGTTGCGCATCATGCAGCCTGTTGCGCTCAGTTTGAGTCGTAACACGACGTCCTGTGGCTGCACGAAAAGCATTGTTCAACATGGTGGCGTTGTTGTCAGGGTACCTCCGAGCCATAATCCGTAGGTAGCGGTCATCTACTGCAGTAGTAGCCCTCGGATGGCCTGAGCGAGGCATGTCATAGACGGTTCCTGTCTCTCTATATCTCCTCCACGTCCGAACAACATCCCTTTGGTTCACTCCGAGATGCCTGGAAACTTCCCTTGTTGATAGTCCTTCCTAGCACAAAGTAACAATGTGGACGCGATCGAACCGCCGTATTGACCGTCTAGGTATGGTTGAACTACAGAAAACACGAGCCGTGTTCCTCCTTCCTGGTGGAATGACTGGTACTAACCGGCTGTCGGACCCCCTCCGTCTAATAAGCGCTGCTCATGCATGGTTGTTTACATCTTTGGGCGGGTTTAGTGTCATCTCTGAACAGTCAAAGGGACTGTGTCTGTGATACAATATATACATTCCAAGTTTATCTTCAGGAGTTCTGGGAAACGGGGTGATGCAAAACTTTTTTTGATGTGTGTATTTTGTCTGTTCAGTATTGAATTGGAATCTGACTGGTACCTCGTGGCAATGATGGGAGCTGCGAGCTGGTCAACTACAGAGGAGGTGGTACCCAGAGAGCAGCGAAGCTAGCCAGAGTTTGTACCTCCATACATATCTTCTATCGTTACGTAGTATAAATTAATGTCCCTCGTCCCGTTTTTCTGTCTGTTTGTGAAGGCTCATAACAGGAACTACTGTAGGGATATTTATAAATTTTTCACTAATAGATAGAGTGATTCACGAGAAAGTGTTGTGCATAGAATTTTGTATTGCTACGCACAGGCAAGTCGTCCGCCCATAGATACTTAAAAGGAAACATCACCTACCTGACCTCGTACTCTGACGTGGAGTGAACTCAATCTGTGACCTCATGATCCGTTCGTTATCTTCTTAATTCTGGTCATGTCAGTGGTACGATATTGAAATTACCTCAACGAACGACACTACGTTCTACCGCGCAACCGACACTATTAGCAATGCTTCTCCAATGTCTTAGGGAGCACCTTTAACGATCCGCCTCGCAGCTGGAACGTCCTGGCCATGAGTAGCTGAAAACTGATCTGAACTGATCTGAAGCTCCCCGAACCGAACATAACCGATAACGGAATCGACTCCCACTCATCGAGAAGACATGTTTAGACGTGTTGGCCGACGCTGCCCGCTGCTCAAGGCGCTCATATATAAAACAAACAAGAGGAAAAAAAATAAAAAAACAGATAACTAAATATGTTAAATTTTCACGACTCCCTTGTGGTTTCCTTTCTCGCCCCCCTCGTAGCTCTACGTTAGTTCTACTGGGAATTGGATTTGGTAGGGGCCAACGCCTGAAGCGGTGTTTTTTTTTTCTTTATTTAGGGCAAAGTTGCGGTAGCAATTTTCCTTCCTTATTTTTGAATCACTTTTATACTTTCCAGGAGATTTTTTTAAAAAAGGTGATTCTATACACCATCATCAGTGGGTTTTATAATCTAAAACATGCAGAAAATAGCATGGTTGTACAAACACAGTGAAACATTATTACATTTTTTACTATTCGTTTTTTGGAATATAGTTTTCTATACACCATACCATCCAACGAACGTGAGTACACGAATAGCTAAGTATCATCTCAGTACACAGCAAATAACTGGATTCCACAACACTACCGCAACAAATCAAAAATGTGTGTAAAATCTTATGGAACTTAACTGCTAAGGTCATCAGCCGGGATCAGCCGCACAGTCCACGACTGCAGCGCCCAAGACCGCTCGGCTAATCCCGCGCGGCACTACCGCAACAGCGACAATAATTCTCAAAAGCATGCTGTAATATACAATAAATGAGGTAGTATGAAAATGTTCATAGGAAACTATATTTCAAAAAACGATTAGTAAAAAATGTAATCATGTGCCACTGTGTTTGTATAACGATGCTATTTTCTGCATGTTTTAGATTTAGAAAAAAACACTGATGTTGTGATAGTTGTCGCCGAAATTAGTTTGGGAGAATAAAGAAATAAACGAATAACAAGGTGCTTTGCATCAAGGTGGACTCAGTTTCTGATGTTGTTGTTTTTCTATGCAAACACGGATCAAATGGAAGAGTTCCAATATAAAAATATATGGCCTTCATCGCACATGGAATTATGAACTTAGTCATCATACAGGATACTTCTTATTAACATTTAAAGACCTCCGAGGCAACGTATATGACGATGAGACAAGTGATTTGATGTAAGATACATGGAGTCACAAATATCGAAAAATACCCCAAAAGTGCGTGACGGATGTTTAATATGTGACGTCACCACATGACGTACTACGCTGCACGTGCAGCGGTTAAACCAATCTGTCTGTCGCACGTAATCATCCCAACCCAAATGAAATATTCCTGTCGGTGTGGCTGTGGGTCCACGTGCGCGACTTTAGCGCGTGGGGCTCATGGTTAGAGTCTTGCGTCTCGCAGGCAGTATGTGTATGTGTGTTTTTTGTTTTTTTTTTCATTGTGATAGACAGTCATGTGCTTATATTGAGGTCAGATTTTTTTTCGTTGCGTTAGACAGTCCTGCGCTTAATTTATTTACCGGTCTCGCGGTCCCTGCTGGTTTATTGCAAAGCACAGTAGAACAGGAACCTACCGTATTGCGTCACGTGTAAATGAGTATAAACTTCCGAATTTCATCATTACCCGTAAAGCACCTTTGTTTTATTTACTAAATAATGTCTGTAAATAAGGAAAGAAGGGACGAAGGGAAAGAAATTCAAAACAAGAACAGATTTTACTTGGTTTCAGCGAGGACAATAATTCTGTAACTTCTACGTTTACAACAGGTCACATTTATAAAAGGTGTTCGAAACATGCACCGTTTGCTCGAATGCATCGCTCAATCATCTCTTCACGCCCAAGCCAAACATCTACACTTGCGGCGACGTGACATGTTGAACGTTTCTTACGCATTTTTGGGGTATTTCCCTACATTTGCGACCCCATGTGTCTTATAAAATTACTTGTCTGTGTCATCTACGTCGCTTCTGGGATTTTTAAACGTTAATAAGAGTCATCCTGTATACCTAAATAATTGCCCCCAATAAGAGTGGCCGGCCGGAGTGGCTGAGCGGTTAAAGGCGCTACAGTCTGGAACCGCACGACCGCTACGGTCGCAGGTTCGAATCCTGCCTCGGGGATGGATGTGTGTGATGTCCTTAGGTTAGTTAGGTTTAAGTAGTTCTAAGTTCTAGGAGACTTATGACCAAAGCAGTTGAGTCCCATAATGCTCAGAGCCATTTGAACCATTAAGAGTGCGGGAGAAGTTTAGTATACCCTCCTAGTAGATATTTTCAGCTTGCGATTATAGGCAGATAGTGATGGAAGCAGGGTGATATGGTGTGATGGTTAACAGACTGGATTCAAATTGAAGAGGAGTGAGTTTCAAATTTCCCTCAGGCCATTCTGATTTAAGGCTGCCGCAGTAACTCTATATTAGTGGAGGCGAGTATCGTCTGCAACCGGCTTGTACACTGAGTGTAAATGTATGTGTACTACACTTATTCGTATTTTTAACGAAGATAAGCGTCTCACCCCGGTCTTTCGTAAAGTGGCTGCAGCACCGTGGCGTTATCGGGACACATCCACGAAACTGAGTTTGAGTGACGTCTTTTGTTTAGCCCAGTGAGTGTTAATACGACTGAAACTAAAAAACATATATTGTTTTCACAGTCATTTCGATATCTTTCTGTTTCCAATATAATTCACGACGAGTGATTTCTATTCAGACCTATGAATATTTCTTTTAATACATCTACAGTTCCTCTTATGCTGTTATCGAGGTCATAGCGGTATATACAGTGTTCTACTCGCGCACGCCCTTGATATTTCGTGGTTGTCGGGAACTAACAGTACACAAGGAGGCGAGCGTTTTGACAGTGCAGTTGATGCTCGCAGTTTTTAGTTTGCGAGGACGTGGACGCAACAGTTGTTTCTTAAACATCACAATGTATTTTAAAGACCTTCCAGAGTCCCTGACAAAAAGAGTGTACTGACACTTCCCGGAATACCAGCTAGGAAATGTACTACATATAACGAGCATTGGAGTCTCACTTGCTTGGGGGTATAAATATTTGGTAACTGGGAAGAAACAGTAAGGTTGATTTCACATTATGGAGACCTTGCACCTATTGATGAAAATTTCAGTGTGAACTTAAAGGAGTGTCTCATTGCCATTCTCCTCTTCGAAACCCATGGGAACTGAAAGCTTCTTAATGCAAGTGCCATGTTCCCAATGACCCCCCCCCCCCCCCCGAAGTATCAATAGCCTTTGGTTTAGAGATGAATGAAAACAACTTGAAATTAACGACCCAATTAGAATTCCCACTGTATCCAGACATGTACTAGTGGATTTACTCCCTTTGTTCAACACACTATAGCCTGATTTTATTACTTGGTAATTGAAATTTCACAGGATGAGCTGTCTTCCTCCAAGAGCAATCAACGTCACGTCCAAGCTGTTCGCTGTTGACAAGCTGCCGCTTATGGTCTATTCACTTCCACTATTTGGCTACTGTTACGTAAGGAGCATGCATATTTCGTAACAGTCGTGTGTGTGTGTGTGTGTGTGTGTGTGTGTGTGTGTGTGTGTGGTTTTTCGGAAAATCCGAAGAAAAATGTTCGAATGTATGTAAAGTCTTCCTTTGGTCGTCCTCCCTCCTCATTCATTCTCATTCATTTCAACCGGAAACTTTCCTTGTTGTGAAGGCGATGGAGAAACTGCACCCTTCTTCAATGATCCTGACTTCACCCACTGATCCATGTTAGAAGTAATTAACTGCTCAAAAATCGACTTATGAAACAGGTAGTGCACTGACAAGGCAAGTTTAACATTTAATGATGCCTTGGGCCGCATACGTGCTAGCGAGCGCTGTTATTGGTCGACAAAGCTCGCTCCGCGCATGCGTAAAAGGTTTCAGCGGATCTAGCGCCCTGAGCCAGGGCACAAACGACCCCGTATTGTTGCGAAACAGTCGATCAGAGAAGCCGCATTCTCCAGCACTAAACAGTGTATACGTTCTCACTTAGGAACCGCAAAGGCTGCTTGGGAATACGACCTGAAGTAAAACTGCACATGTTTTTCACACGAAAAAAAATAGTATTGAATTTGATTTTCACATTTTTATTCAGTAATTTTACTCATTATTTTACACGGATTTGGTGAAAGGTGGCCGCGGACCCCCTAGAAAGAGCCGGCGGACTGCTAAGGGGTCTGCGGACCACAGGTTGGGAAGCCCTGATCTAACACATACTCATGTCAAAATCAGGTCTTGCTAACAGAGCTTTCGAGCTGCAACGGTTACTCATTTGCACGAATAGCAACAGACTGTAGGAGCATGACAAGTAAAAGTTAGAAGTAAACACCCTGTTGACAACGATGACACGCAAGACAGGACAGTTCAGCTGAATACATATAAAGGGGAATATGCTTTTGTCTTATGAAGAAACAAGACTGGTATTCACTCGTAATTATGTAAGGAAACCACGAAAAACCTTTTCAGGGGTACTCGTGTTCTCCCTATTAAGTGTCAACCATGACCGGCAACAAATGACATAGCGAACGAGATGGCTAGGAGACGTAATAGAACCGGCACTGTAGCTCAGCGTGTTCGGTCACAGGGCGCGCTGCCCTCTATACTAAAAAGGAAAACACAGAGTGAATAACTATTGAATGATGAAATTGAAACGGTGGCGTCTGACGTCCGCCCAGGATAAATTGCGAGAACAATGACGCAGCAAATGAAAGAAAGAACACTATGGGACTCAACATCTTAGGTCATAAGTCCCCTAGAACTTAGAACTACTTAAACCTAGCTAACCTAAGGACATCACACACACCCATGCCCGAGGCAGGATTCGAACCTGCGACCGTAGCAGTCCCGCGGTTCCGGACTGCAGCGCCAGAACCGCACGGCCAGCGCGGCCGGCGCAAATGAAAGAAAGAGGTCAGCACAATGGAGTAGTGTTCGAGAGCACGATGGTTTAAATCTGCGTCTGGCCATCCTCATTTAGATTTTCCATGATGTTCCTAAATCGTTCTAGGCAAACACGCTTTTGAAAGGGTACGGCCGATTTCCTTTCCCATCCTGGAAACATTCCGAGCGTGTGGTCGGTCTCTGTTGTTTTGAAAAATCGATTTAGAGAATGCATGCAGGATTCTTTTTAAAAGGAAACGACCAAATGCCTTCCCCATTCATTCCCATCGGAACTTGTGCTCCATCTCTACCTGAAAGCGTAACCTTCCTTCCTTTCTTCAATTGGGTGTCACTCATTTAGTCACCCAGGTTGTTTCTTCTTAGTAGATCAATAGTAAAATTGTTTTCACGCACATGAAAAGTGCGGTAATCAATAAATGGTTCAAAAGTAACATTAGTTCGATACACGTTACTTCTCACATTAGTTTAAAAATGCAGCTACATACGCGTGTGTTGTGACAAGACTTAACTGCAATCGTTCGGCCACAACTGTGGGTCCTTTGATTGCTCTGGTGAGTCTCAAAGCAGACTAGAACATATGAAATATTAGTTCAATTTATTATAAAAGCTTTACTTAGCTTTTACACAGGTCTTTGCCACGGGACTGCTTGATAAGTTTTAACTGTTCTTGACTATTAAAGCATCACTTGATTCACAGATTTGCAAACTGTTTTCTTGCAATACAGTGTTCCACATTTGAATGAACAAATCCATCACGTTGGCCCTATACTACGATGTTGACTGTTCCAGGTGAAGTCACGAACTCGGCAGTGTTGTTGCTAGCTGGAAACTTATTGGCCTCAGCGTTAGGGTGTTGCTATGGTGAGAGGAAGGCACCGTCTTCAGGAGTGCCTCCTATACGTCGTTGCGGATTGCAGCGACCCCTCGCTAATGTATGTGGCATCGATTGGTGTTGTCAACTTCGGTGTGGCAACGCGATCTCAGTACGATGACACAGCGTGTAAGCAGTATCACTTGAGAACTCTGAAATGAAGGAAACTAGACTTTCTTCTGCGTCAGCTGATTTAGTAGTAGCAGTAGTAGTAGTAGCAGCTGCTTTATTCATCCGTAGATCTCTTTCTACAAGGACCCATCTCAAAGAATTTACAAGTTTAGACCAATTTAAAATAAGCTAATTCGTATACATATCGAGATTTAGAGTTAGAGACAATCATTAGATTTACTCATGGTAAACAATACTTTTTTTTACAAAAACTTATTAAATAATGTACAGCCACACTGTTCACTCATATCCCACTATCCGTCACTGCACACACTATACACACATTGTTTCATAACACTTAACTCACTGCACACACACAAACACATAGATACTGGTGATCTCTGGGCCATTTTCTGTACCACAACTTCCCATTTGCTATCCTGAAAAACTGAATCAGCATCCCTCTACAATGAGTGGGAGTGAGTATTGTGCTATGCATAGCTTGGGGTAAGTTTTTCTAGAAAAGGAAAAAAACAAGGAAAAAACAGTCTGAAGGTGTTATGTGAAATGTTGGGTGTTTTATAATCATTATTATTCGTTATTTCTGTAACATTTTTTTACCAAACCCCCTACTCTGTTCTATCTAAGTAATCCTTCGGTGTATAAAATGTATTTCATGACATTTACTTTTTCGCTGCCTTTTTAAATAGGTGTATTTTTGCAATTTCTTTAATCTCTTTTGGTAGTTTGTTGTACAGTTTTATTCCTTGGTAGAAAATACTGTTTTAAGTTTTATGTTTATTTTTTCTTGGTAAATGTAAGTTGAGTCTAGTTCTTGTTCCACGGTCATGTGGACAGAGCTGTTTGTGAAGTAATTACCAATGTTATTTTTGATGTGTATAACTGACTGGTAAATGTATTCACACGGAGCACTTAAAATCCCAGTGTTTTGAACAGATCTCTACAATGAGCTCGACTACTTTTTTTGGTTATTATTATTATGGCTCTTTCCTGGAGTTTGAAAATTGTGTTCATATTTTGTGCATTTGTTCCTCAAAAAAGAATGCTATAGCTAAAAATTGAGTGTACATGTGAATAGTATGTAACTAAAAGACACTGCATGTTTCACACTGATGACAGAATTCTAAGGGCTTACCATTCTGATGACATTCTGTTTGCAGGTACAGTACCTTCCTTCGTGTGTTCACACCACTTCAACTGAGAATCAATATTAAATTCAAGGAAATCAAACTAACGGAAAAGCGGGCATGAAATCAATGACATGAAATGATATATGTGTAGTGCCAGCACTATTTTCTGACGTAACTGAGAAAACGCCGGTGCCACAGCTAATCCAAAAGGCCATGGAAGCGGGTCAGATTGGAGAAGGCCAGACGCCGTTACTGCAGGGGCTACCTGCTGATATGGCGAGTATCGGCTCCAAGGTATGGGGTCGATTACCACGTGTTGCAACTGAGTGGATGCACCAGAGACATTATAGTACTGGGACAACAGAAAGGCAGGGCCACCAGGTGATCTAACTGCTGCCTGTCCGAGCTGTGGTTTGCTGTGGCTTACGCGATAGAAACTGATGCTGTGGCTAAACAAGAAGGGACCAAATCCGTGTAAATACTCGTTATTTTTAGTCAGGAGGTATTACGGTCTGCCAGCCAGCAGTTACGAAGGGCTCTATGACAAAAAGTCACCGTCTTTGGATTCTGCCGCTGCTAGATGCAGCCCTGGTGCTTAGCGCCTTCCAATCGGCAGGCCACGTGGTGACCTACTGCAGCTGCTGCCGGCGTCCTGCCCACGACAGGGTAGCAACTCAGCCGCCATCGTTTGTGCTGCTAAACTCGTTGCGCGCTGCTTCTGCTCGTGTGGGCAGACACTGATGCCGCCTCGTTCACGCTGGGTCCACGGCGTGATTCGGCGGGCTTATTGTGTCTCATCCGGTGCAGCCGGGCAGCCTGTAGCCTGCAGTGTGGGCAAGCTGATTGCCGGCCGCTGCTGCAGTCAGCGTCCTTGCGCGGTCGCTGTCATCATCACCTACCGGCCGCACGATCGCATCTCTTCACAGTCTGACTACGGCTTATGTATAGGAGACGTTGACTTCTTCAAGCATCGTCACGACTGCTGTAATTTACTGGCAAGGGGAGGCAACGTCGTTGGGATTACAGATTTACTTCAAACTTTGTACATATTCAGATGACCATTAAAACAACATAACGTGCAAGCAGTGAGGTGCAGTCTCTGGCAATTCGGAGAAAATAGCAAGAGAAGTTTTGCCAGTTTATTATGTAACTGATGCATCTGTGCGTAGGTAACAAAGTTACAGTTCATGTGGCTGAGTGGTCCCAGGACTATGGAGAGGCTACACCGTCATACGTGAAGGCGTACTCGGCACCGACGGGAGATACAACGGAATCGGCGAGCAACGCGCCCACGAAGAGAGACGTGGTCCTGAATTGTTTTGTACTGAACGAAGCATTTTATGTTTATCATCATTACACCATTTATATAAAAAAGAGATGTTGAAAAAGTCCACTTATTTACGTTTTCCAGCAATATTTTATTTTATAAAGAACATCGCCCTATTTTCACACAGTAGAAATTTTTATTTGCTTTATTTTTATTTTATTTTTTGAAGGAAAAAAAGTGGTTAGCGTTCGAGCTACGTAAAACGAACTTGTATGAGGTGACGTTCGACTGCCGCTGAAATATAAATTTTAATCCATGTTTTTTTCGTCACTGGTTATATTATTTAATTTATATAACATCTGAGAGGTTATGTAATTTTAAAAAACCACCTTTGTTTGCAAGAAGTTTTAGTGAAATCCATGTTATTTGACTACTTACTATTTTTAATAAAGTTTAATTATTTGAACAAACATATTTATAAATATCGATAAGTAAATGTAGAAAGGCTAGTTTTCCAGAAAATGTATGCGTTTCGTGATCTGCGAAATCCCTTACACATTCCATCTAGTAAGGCACGCGGAACTGCTTTGCACCTCAACGCTTCGAGCTGCAGACATACAGGCTGTCCCTAATTGACAGTTAACCTACTGAGCGGTGAGACGTTGCTAATTAGCAAGAACGAATATTTTAGGTGCAAACTTTTAATATAACAGAATTTACACTTGTACTGTAAAAATGTTGGTTTGAGTGTGAGTCGAACCGTTGCGTCATACATGTTCATCTTGCGAATCTCGAACCCTAACCACCTACGTACAGATACATCAGTTACATAATACACGAATGAAACTGCTCTTGCGATTCTCTCGGAATTGCCTTTCTACTTGCACATTATGTCTATTTAATGTCCTACTAAAGGCATACAAATTTTGAAGTAAATCCGTGATCCCAACGTCGTGGCTTCCCTTGTGAGTAAAACGAGACGTGTTCAATAAGTCATGCAACGCATTTTTTTCTCGGCCAATGTCGGTTGAAAAAAATTCGGAATTTTTTTGGAACATGGTGGAAAATTCTCGCTTCAGCCCCTGTAGTTTCATGAAGTTCCGACAGGTGGCGGCGCTATACGTAGCCTTCAAAATGGCGTCTGTATTGGAGGTGCGTTCCAAGAAATCTGTCGTTCAGTTTCTTTTGGCAGAAAACCAGAGCACTGCAGATGTTCATAGGTGCTTGCTGAATGTCTACGGAGGCCTGGCAGTGAACAAAAGCCCAGTGAGTCGTTGGACGAGGCGTCTGTCATCATCACAACAAGGTCGCGCAAACCTGTTCGATCTGCCGCGAGCCGGCCGGCCGCACACGGCTGTGACTTTTGTAGTACTGGAACGTGCGGACACTCTCATTCGAGGTGATCGACAGATCACAATCAAACACCTCGCTGATAAACTGAAAGTATCTGTTGGTAGTGCTGACGCACTCGTCCACCAGTTGGGTTATTCAAAGGCGTATGCCCGCTGTGTTTCACGGTGCATAACGGAAGGCCTTAAAGAGCAACGGAGGCTCAGCTGTTGGGCCCAATGAAGGACCCACTCCGCGGGAGGCAGTACGTGGATGATGGAGAGGTTACTGAGGAAGCAAGACGTTGGTTCCGACGCCGACCGTATAGTGGAACTATGTGGGCCTACACGCCCTTCTAGTAAGGTGGCGTAGCGCCGTCGCGTTGAACGGAGATTATGTTGAAAAATAAGGTTTTTTAGCCAAAAGAGTGGGAAATCATATGGTGTAGCGGAACCCTGAATAAAACCAAGCTGCTCTCAGAAAAATCGTGTTGCATTGCTTATCGAACGCACCTTGTAAATGAACGTACTAACGCTGATGTTTCCATGTTGATACTCTGGGAGGGCTACCACACTTCTATACAATGCATCGCTGCTACTCTGTTCAGGGTGGTGTACTACCAGCATCCTGCCACAAACGATTCAGTTCCGGCACCCACCGTAGTGTCCATCCACTCCCAGCCATTACTCAAGTGGGAGCCCTTCTCGGATTTTTTACGACGACTGCTCGCGAATTCCCGTATGGCATAAATTATTTGTACTGGCTCTTTTTCAGGATTAGCATTTATGAACGAATTTCACTGGTATCATTTCATGCTTTTAAGGGATCCACTCAGCCTCTCGGTACCAGTTGAGGAGCTAATTGAATGAGCAGTAGTGCCTCTAGGTCTGATAAACCGATAACGGCTGGGAGAGCGGGGAGCTGGCCTCACTCCCATCCATGTCGCTTTCAGATGATGCCATTGGCACAGAATGACACGGCAGTCGCTTTGTCCCTATTGGTATCCCTGAGGACAGAATGGCGGAGCTTTCCATGTCGTTGCATTTAACTGACTTTTATTTCGAATTATTCCATTCACTTCATTTCACTGCATGTAATCCAGTTGATGAACGTCTGTTTCGTGCGGTACACCATGGTCCTCTGTCATATCAGTTCTTCAGCAAACACTATGCCCGAAGGGGGGACTGTCTGGAAGAGTAGGAAGGAGCCTAAGTGATAGAGAATGTTGGGGTACCTCATGGAGGAACGCTCAGACTGTTCAGTTGACCAAGGTGACTGATTATGATTACCAGGATTTCCGGGCTAGAATCCGATACTGTCACAAATTGTCATTTTTCAATAAGAATTTATTTTTTCTGCATGGTAATGATATGAGTTACTGCGCAGTTATCGCGTTGAACTTTATCGACCTTGATCAAATTCCTTGACTACAACCGTCATATCAACATAATTTTAAACTATTTCTGGCATTGGGCCGGCCGCTGTGATCGAGCGGTTCTAGGCTAAAATGGTTCAAATGGCTCTGAGCACTATGGGACTTAACTTCTGAGGTCATCAGTCCCCTAGAACGTAGAACTACTTAAACCTAATTAACCTAAGGACATCACACACATCCATGCCCGAGGCAAGATTCGAACCTCCGACCGTAGCGGTCGCGCGGTTCCAGACTGAATTGTCTAGGGGCGGTTCTCGGCGCTTCAGTCCGGAACCACGCGGCTGCTACGGTCGCAGGTTCGAATCCCGCTCCGGGCATTGGAAATGTGTGATGTCCTTATGTTAGTTAGGTTTAAGTAGTTCTAAGTCTATGGGACTGATGACCTCAGATGTTAAGTCCCATAGTGCTTAGAGACATTTGAACCATTTGAATTTCTGGCATTCGCAGTCGGCTCTTGGAAGCCAAATTCCCACTGTTTAAAGTCTAATTGACCGTTCACAAGTAGAAACTTCCGGTCAGAGGCTAAACATATCGTCCTTATGACGCAAATAGGTGTAGCATTTGAATCCAATCTAAGGCACTGCCGGCGAACCTCGGTGTGTATTTCAGCCACTTCTACGCTCGTATAAAGCTATTGTTACGCTGTTCAAAGGTTGCCGCTGTAAATGCGTGCTTATTTGTACCCAGCTTCGCTGCTGGAAGGGGGAGAAAAAGGGCACGCAGAATGCACAAAGCGGCGGCAGGTGGAGCTGAATCACGCTAGTGAGAACGTACTTAACGGAAGCGTCATCGGTGCGCAGTCAACTCGTTTCTCCTGGACAGGGTTAACCGTTCCTTCTTTTGGGGAGCAACTGCTCCATTTTGATACACAAAAGTCTTTTCATCGTATGTCTCGCTGTTTCGGCTTTAAATTAACTGCATCCGACGATCAAAGCATGTTGAATTCTGAAACTGTTTGTGATACCAAGTAACATGCAGTACTGGTCGCAATCTCACGTTTCAAAGTATCTTACTGGGTTCCAAGCATTGCAAACAACAACTTAAACTGTGCGAGATTATCAGCCGCAGGTCGCTTTCATGAATTCTACTTTACATCAAGATTAGGGACCAATGACCTCAGTAATTTGTTCCCTTAGAAATTCACACACATTCATACACAAGATCATGCTGACGCCTCTACGTATGTGTTATATTTTCTCGACAAACAAATTGTTTGCTAGTTATTACTGGAGTTTGCTGGTTGTGATGTTGCGCCATATTTCAAAATATCTCGCACTTCTAACCTATTTCTAATTTTACTTTGTCAGAAAATAACAATTCAGCAAACGTCACGAGTCGTTTCTGTGAGGATTTTGCGTTATGTGTTCTCTTAACCATGAGAACAGTTGACATATAAAACTATAATTGCTTATGACATTTATTATTACAGAAGTATAAGTTTTAACGTAGTTTACGTTCTTCCTTTGATACATCATGATGTAACTGTCTCTGTAAATTCAGAGATATGAGATTTCCTACTTGCAGAATGATTTCCAGACGTTAATTTACAACATGCACGTGATCTTTTGAATAACTTGTTATAGACATCCTTTTCTCTCACACAGTAATTTTAACTACCACAGTCTTTACAACTACTCGACACAGTACAATTACAGCTTTCCTATTACAGTAGTTCCAAAATGTCTGAACCTACATACAAGACGCCACCGACACCGATACACTGTATTCTCTTCCCGCCAACCACCTGACAAGGCGGGGGCGGGGGTGAGGTGAATGAGAACACCACCGACACAGAGGTAGTTCAGAGCTACTATCTGAATATTTTTGTATAAGTGACCAACCGTCTGCGGCGGATCGTTACAGAGTTACTGCATTTCGTTTGGTTCACTACTCCTTCTAGCTCCGTATCTGTATTGCACTGAAAATAGTGCACAACAGCGCAAATGTCGACGTTATGTACAGTGTGTCTTGTTTGGAAACTAACTTCTTGTATTCTCTCACGGTACTTGTACTTGGCAACAGTAATGCGCACACTATTCTTTTCCGACTAGACTGGTCGCGGTTGTCCTGTTCCGGGGCCATATCGGTCACCAGACGTGACACCAATGGATTTCTGACAGAACAGACTCAGCACACTATGATGAAAGTGTACCTATTGCATCTGAGAGTTGTTGCCTTATTCTTTGTTGTGTGTTTCGGTTATTGCTTCTTCACCGTTGTGAAGGTATTTTCACAGAAACGGGGGTGACATCCGCGAGAAAGCGAATCGATCGTAATCAAGTTGTTAATTTGTAACGAGTCGTCGGAGACCGTTGGTCACTTGTACGAAAATATTCAGAAGGTATCCCTGAACAACCTTTGAAAATTCGTCGGTGTACTTTTGGTTCACCCTGTATATACAGCAAAGTAGTTACTTTGAGGCAATCTTTTCCTCGGTTAACTGAAAAATTTTTCATTAACAATATTAACCACAAAACTTCAGAAATGCCATTGAATAATGGGAAAATTTCAAAATAAATTAAAGGCTCGAAAAATAATTTTCTCGAAAAAATGACAAAGTTAGTATTATTTATATTTAACCACTTTTCGGATGCATATTATTTACATAAAAACACGTAAACATTCTCTTTATGTCAATTAAATAACAGTCTAGTGTGAATCATCTTGTTTAGCAATGGTGACAGTATGCCATTGACCATTTGCCGAACACACGGAATAAAACCGACGTTTCGGCCACAGTTGAAGTAACCTTCCTCTGTGTCTACATTGTCGAGCGTTGACTTGTACATTGCCAGAAAAATATTTGTACATGTGGAAACATGACGTCGATTTTGATCCGATGACACCATATGCCACCTAGGGGGTAGTAGATGTACTGATAACGGTTTCGATGTCCTCTGACAACAGATAGTGTAGTGGCTTAGCTACCTGAGTACCATCTGTGTCAACCCGTTACTAGGGAAGGCTCACAACCAGAAGGCTCGGTGTGGTGCAGGCGCGTGAAGCAAGCAGGCAACCATGCCATGCAGAAGCACACGTGCTTCCTACAGCCAATTGAGCAGGTCTGAAAGGGGTCAAATTTAAATCTTCCAAGTGGTGGGATGGGCATTGATTAGAATTGCCCTACAAGTTTGACGTGCTGCGACAGTTGTGCAACAATGCTGGTGTCAGTGGTCACGTTAACATTCTCACACTATAACACTAACGTGCCGTGAAAAACACTCATGTTACCCTCTGAGAGGATTTCAAAGTCCGACCGTGCGTGTGTCTCATGGAAAGAGGTATCGGGCTATAATTGCTAATTTTGTGAAGTTAACAGTAAAACCAACTTCTGTTAACAGAAGTGGCAAAATTATAAGTGAATGAAAAAAATGAACAGTCTCTAGAATAATTAGGCACATTAATTTGGGAATATGTATTTCAGAAAATTGGATATTAGTTATTGCAGTTACTTTTTTATTAGATTTCCCTTTGAATAGCAAACAGGATACAAACTGACACAGTGCAATCTGTACTGTGTATAGTAGCAGTTATCAATAACACATACACCACTAAATTATGAGGAGCAAAACTGCACCGAGTTCATATTAATGACGGCCACAATCAATAGCATTACTTAATCAAAATACTGAAACATCGCTGCATGAAGTGCAGAACTAATTTTGGACATGATGGGCTTCCATCTTGACTGACATGAATAACACAAATAAAGATAAATAACATCTTAAATACACTGTTTAAGCTCCTCTATATATAACAGTTTTCCTTCGTAACAGTAATAGTTCATTATTTTCTTAAGATGAGGACAATATGATGGGACCCATAAACTAATATAGTTTCACTAGCCAAGGTTCTTAGATTATTGCAAAAGTGAAAACTATCTCTAAAAGCCAATTCACTTAAATTAATTTGCAAGGTAATAAAATGCACTGGGCTTAATTACTTCAAAATGGGCCATTCATAACAGGCACCAAAAATACACTATCTTTGAAAATGTGCATAACTTCACTTCTAATAGTACTATCGCAAATCGGTTCCTTAAAGATTTATATGTACTTGCACTTCTATCACCTCTGATGCAGGTATACTTGGCAATAATATTTACACAATCTTGCACTGTAATTCTACAAAACTATATTTTATAATAAACTAAGGATGCTTTAGCAAAAGGCTATCCAACTTCACTTTTATGGTTTTAGCTTTTAAATAATTAAGGTTTTCACTTTCCTATTGATTGATCTTTAAATTTGAGTACTTAAACTTCCTACCCTGACAATTTCACTTGGAGCAGTCCATAAAAAAAACATCCAAATTTTACTCTTACTTTAACTTTTACTACTCATTTTACTTTAGACAAAAAATCACTTTTAAACACATGAATGCCAGAGTTGATCATTTAAATCAGGATACTCGGTTTTAGTAGCACTTAGGTCAGGACCCTGCATAGGATCGTTTGACGTTTAAGTGATTATTATTGAACAACACACAAATTAATTGGGTCATGCTAATATACATTACATAAGTGAATTTATGAAGTTTGTGAAGCAGTGGCGAAGATTAGTGGCAGGCGAAATGGTGGCTAACTGTACTCACGGCTCTTGATGTGCGAATGCTCTATAAAATCTCTTCTTGGCGTCGGATTTTCAACATATTAAAGCCATTACATTATTCCGTGAATACGAACTAATAGCCAGATCCACATCCGAGGAAAATCCCTTCTAATGCAGCTTCCAATTGCCTCTCTTAGTACCGTCGAAGTGTACCGTGCTAAGGCTAGCCACACACTGCGTGCCTTTCATACAAAGGAGCCACTCAGTTCGACCGTCAAACCTACCTTTTACATCGCGCCATGCCACTTACGTTGCGGAGGGACTTCCCTGCAGCGTTTATATGTTACAAATACAATAGCCCTAAGCGTGAACCAGTTTTTTACAAAAATACTTCTATCATAAACATATTAATATCATAATAATTTAAAATTTCAACATATTCTTTTGCTTTTTTCATATATACATTACATACATCAAGGAGTTCAAACAACACAGAATGCCCACTTCATAGATTGCAGATACACAGTTACTTAAACCTATTCTTAATCGTTGTAAGTGTTACAACACCTGTAGACGAGGTTCTGGACGTCCACGCAGCACAGACGCCAGCCAGGATCATCGTCTTGTCAGGGCAGCAGTGGCAGACCGTATAGCTACCACAGCCCAGATAAGAGGGCTTGTGAACCCAGCGCGTCGACACCATTGGCTGCGAACCGGTTATTAGTAGTGGGACTACGGACACGCACACCTCTAGCACGTCTTCCACTCACCCCACAGCATCGACGTGCACGGCTCGACTGGCGCCATCAGAGGATCACTTGGAAGATGGGATGGCACACTGTGGTCTTCAGCGATGAAAGTAAATTCCACCTGCACTCACGTGATAGTCGGTTGCGCGTACGATGTAGACCTGGTGAGCACTGTGTCGCAGAGTGCCTTTGTCCAATACACACTGGCCCCACCCCAGGCCTAGGAGTTGCGATAAGCTATAGCTCTCGTTCATCTGTGGTGTTTCTGGAGGGGAGGGGACGCTAACCAGTGCTCGGCATGTGCAGAATGTTGGTAGACCGTTCTTTTGTCGCTCTTGCAACAGGAAGGTGATGTGTTGTTCCAACAGGATAATACTCTCCCACACACGTCCCATGAAACTTAACGTACTCTGCAAAATGTGCGCCACGCGGAGTGGTCTCGCGGTTTGAGGCGCCATGTCACAGATTGTGCGGCCCTTCCCGCCGGAGGTTCGAGTCCTCCCTCGGGCATGGATGTGTGTGTTGTTCTTAGCATAAGTTAGTTTAAGTAGTGTGTAAGTCTAGGGACCGATGATCTCAGCAGTTAGGGTCCCTTAGGAATTCACACACTTTTTTTTTGCAAAATGTGGAGCAACACCCCTGGGCAGCACAATCTCCAGACTTGTCTCCAATGGAGCACTTAAGCGATATGACGGGAAAAGAAGTGACTCGTGCGACTCGTCAACCAGCAACGCTTACAGAACTATGTGAACAGATCAAGCAGGCGTGGCATAACGTATCCCAGGACAGTATTCACCACCTGTACGATCGACTGGATGCCAGAATCAGCGCCTGTGGAGACTACACCACATACTAATATTTATGTTTCAGCACGGGTCGATACCTGCTACCTGAGGGCCGCTTGTGCCATTGAGCTGTAAATGTAACCATTTCATGCACACCATATGCACTGTTGCAACAATAAATCTTGGGTGAATTGGCAACCTCTAAAAGCGTGTACTGTTTTTTTCCGGCAGTGTATTTCGTCATGACTCCTCTACTGATCATGACATAACGTTACAATTTTAAAATCTATTGATATGGCTCGTCTCCTATCTTGGAACTTTATTAAATTCTTTTCCTGTAGTGGAATGAGTAGGGATCGGCTGTTGGGGGCAATAGAAAACTAGAAAAAGAGAGAGCCTACTTGCAATGTTTCAACAGTCCGTGTTAAGTGAGAAAGCTACTAATATACACGGTCACCTACGTATCGTTCCCGTACGGACCGTGACGACAAGAGCGGAATAATTATCGTGCCTTTTTTTTTTTCTTTATTGAGTTTCGATTCCCCCCGCAGGGGGCGGGCTGGCAGCACCTTATTAAGTCGCTCTTCAGTAATTATTGTGCGAACAGGGGCTTTTAAGCAGTCATTGTTCCCGCCCTTCATACGTGAAAGTTACGGAAGAAGCCATGACTCGTGGTGCAATGAGAAGTACATTTTGCCTTGTATTCCACCACGGTGTGCAGAGTATGGATGTAGGTGTAATTGTAGAAGTGGGTTATGTGCTAAAATGTATTTAGAGCATAAGTGAATTACTGAATGTTTCTAGACATTTGCGCAGGAATAGCAGTGAGGAAACGTGCGCTGGTCTACAGTTGTTTTCCACGTTAAAAGCGGTGAGTTTTATGCCCACTGGAACTGCGTGTTCCACAGGCAAACGAAGAGGACATTGGGTAAGTGAGGCGCAGCGGAAGAGGCCTCGCGCGAGGGGCGGCAGCCGCGTATCATATTCCACAAGACGCATGGCCGTAGCTCATATCTGTGCGCAAACCTCGGCATAAATAACTTGCCGGCGACATCTCCATCTCGGGCCCGAGATACGGCGCGGCACGCCGCATTATAACTTGAATATCGGCTGTGGCTATCTCGCCGCTTCCCACAGACAGGCTTCGTTTCCACATCAGAGGCGCGCCGTCGCTTCCGGTGCTGCCCTGGGAAAGCTTTGTATCTAGGACAACAAAGGACGCACTGCTCGCATTGTTACCACTCTGCAGACCAGCCAAAGTGGTAACAGCGAATGGACGACGCTATAAGGCGAAGCGTCTCAACACCTTCCTAGTAATGGGGAGCATTACAGTTTCCCAACAATAATCTCGAAATTCTCTAGCACGTTTGCGGTTGTATCTAGAAAAGTAGGACTAAGATATTTAGTAATAGATCGCAAAAGACGTCATTGTAAAGGGATCCTACTATACAATTACTGAATTTCTTACTCAGCTGCATAGTTGTTGTTGTCGTCGTCGTCTTCGTTTTCAGTCTGAAGACTGGTTTCATGCAGCTCACTATGCAAGTCTAACCTGTGCAAGTCGCTTCATCTCTGCATAATACGGCAACCCACATCTGTTTGAATCTACTTACTGTATCGAAGCCTTGGTCTTTCTCTACAATTTTGCACTCAAAGTTCCATCCACTACTACAATGAGAATTCTTTAATGTCTCAGGATGTGTTCTATCAAACGACCCATTCTTTCAGTCAAGTTGTGGCACGTAGTTGATTCATGCATCTAAACTTCAGCATTTTCCTATAGCACCGCGTTTCGAAAGCGCCTAATCTTTTCTTATCTGAATTGTCAGTCGACCACCTTTCGCTTCCAAGTAGCTTCAGAAAGGACTTCCTCACACTCAAATTTATATTAGATATAAAATTCCTCTTTGTCACAAATGTCTTTCTACCTATTGGCAGTCTACATTTTATACGCTGACGGAAAATTTTTTCCAACACCAAGACGGAGTTGTTCGACATGAACGAAAGTTGGTAGCGTGTTCCTACATCTGAAAGATGATGTCTATTCATGTTTCGTACTGGTCGCATAAGACTGGCGCTACTATGAGGATGCAAATCAGGTTTGCTATAAATGCACGCTGTACCGGTAGAGAGTGTTAGTTACTTTTGAGATTGAACGTGGTGAGTTAATGTTAGTCAAGAACGTCTCTAAGGCAGCAAAAACGTCATTATCAACATCTCACTGACTTTGAACGAGGACGTGTAATAGAGCTGGATGTTCCTTCTGCGATACTGGATAAAAACTTAGTAGGAATGTAGCCACTGTATACGACTTCAGGCAGCGGTGCTCACGAGAATGTACGGTCCCAAGAAGACCGGGCTCCAGAAAGCCACATGGCACTACCAAGAGGGGAGACATCATGTTCAGCGTGTGGCTCTGGCGCATCGTACTGCATCTGCAGCAGCAATTTGAACACCAATTGGCACTACAGCGACACAACGAACTGTTACAAATCGGGTACTTCACGACAGCTCCGAGCTATACGCCCTGTAGCGTGCATTCCACTGACCGGAGACCACAGCCATTTGCGACTTCAGTGGTGTCAATCGAGAGCTCATTGGAGGGCAGGGTGGAGATCTATTGTGTTTTCTGATGAAAGCTGGTTCTCACTCGGTGTCAGTGATGGCTGTCTGTTGGTTAGAAGGTGGCCAGCTGAGGGCCTATCACCAACCTGACTGTGTGCTAGACACACTGGACCTACGCCTGGAGTTATAGTCTGGGGTGCGATTTCATATCACAAAAGGAGCCCTCTCGTAGTTCATCAGTAAACACTTCCGGGCTAAGTTGCCGTGGTCGATCTGTAGAACTTCTTCTCCCTGACGTTTCGTTCTCAACTACGGAGAACATCTTCCGAGGTGAGTCAACGACTGCCTGCTAGGAGCTGGGGCCGCCGCTTATATGGACATCGTAGGGGGCGCCGCCGCACGTCACGTGGCGTCGATGTGCAGCTATCTCTGGCTATCGTCTGTTCTCTCGATTGCACGCAATCGATTGTCACGTGATTCATGCAACGTCGACCGCCATATCTTATCCAATTTTAATCCTTCTTCTTTACGATTAAAATTACATTGATGTTTGTGGATTTCAATTGCCTCTCTATACATACGTGTATAATAGTGCGACGTCCTCGCTAGCACGCTTGTTTCACCAAATTTTATTTCGTGATCTCCATCGTTAAAAACATGTTCCGCTACTGCCGATTTGTCGATATGTCCCAAGCGACAGTTTCTTTTGTGCTCCGTCAACCGTGTATTCATGCTTCTTTTTGTAGTTCCTATGTAAACCCTGCCACAGCTACACGGAATTTTATATACCCATGGGGTGGCTAGGGGGTGACGAGCATCTTTTGTTGATCTTAGGCATTCACTAATTTTCTTAGTAGGTCTAAAAATGGTCTCTACCTGAAACTTGGCTAGTACTTTCCCAATGCGATCCGTGATATTATGGATGAACGGAAGAAATACTTTTCCAGCTGATGGTTGTTGCTGTCTCCTATTTTTAGGCATTTTTCTATTTGGGTGAAGTGCTCGGTTAATCTCGTTTTTCGTATAACCATTTTTCGCAAAGGCCATTCGTAAATGATTTAGTTCTTCTTGTAAGTAGCCTGGTTCACAAATATTATTGGCCCTATCCACTAGTGTTTTTATGACCCCCCTCTTTTGCCTAGGGTGGTGGTTTGAGTTCTTATGGAGGTAGCGATCAGTATGTGTACCTTTCCTATAGACCTTATGGCCTAAGGTCCCATCCGCCCGTTTGATAACTGATACATCCAAGAAGTTAAGTTGTCCATTCTTCTCCTTCTCCATAGTAAATTTAATCTTTGGGTTGATGCTATTTAAGTGTACCAGGAAATCATTCAAGTCTTCTTCTTCATGATTCCATATTACAAAGGTATCATCCACATACCGATACCACTTCGAGGGGCTTTTTTTTGGCCGACTGCAGTGCTTGATGTTCAAAATATTCCATGAATCAATTCGCAATTGCGGGACTTAGGGGGCTTCCCATGGCTACCCCATCGATCTGTTCATAAAATTCACCATTGTACTGAAAATAGGTCGAGGATAGACAGTGTTGGTACAAGGCTACTATATCAGTAGGGAACATATCGGCTATATGGGAGAGAGCTTCATCAACTAGAACCATCGTGAACAAAGACACTATATCAAAACTGACAAGGATGTCATTAGGACCGACAGTAACTTCCCTCAATTTCTCAATGAAGTGTAGAGAGTTTTTAATATGACTCTCAGTTTTGCCTATGTAGGGTTGTAACAAAGAGGCAAGGTGTCTGGCTAGTTCTTGGGTAGGAGCTCCAATTGCGCTGACTATTGGTCTCAAAGGAACATCAGGCTTATGTATCTTTGGTAATCCATATAATCTCGGAGGATAAGCCTCCGTTTTACAAAGATACTTTTTAACTTCTGTAGGAATGGAAGACTGTTTTATCAGACGATTGGTGGCATTCAGCACATTCGTTGTGGGATCCTTTTTCAACTTCTTGTATGTGCTGGGTTCCAGGAGATCACTGATCTTCTTATGATAATCCTCAGTATTCATTAAAACAGTAACATTTCCCTTGTCAGCGGCAACTATAATAACATTCTTGTCTGCATTGATCTCCCGCAATGCCTTCCTTTCCCCTTGAGACAGATTGCTGCTGGGTGGCTTAGCTTTGCGTAACATCCTGGAGGTTTCCATTCTAATTTCATCAGCAGAATATGATGGCCCCAGCTCCTAGCAGGCAGTCGTTGACTCACCTCGGAAGATGTTCTCCGTAGTTGAGAACGAAACGTCAGGGAGAAGAAGTTCTACAGATCGACCACGGCAACTTAGCCCGGAAGTGTTTACTGATGAAGACGCCGGCCGTGAAAGCCTACATGGAATGATTCCTCTCGTAGTTATCTTTCGAACTCTGACTGCAAATCCTTACGTCAGTCTGGTAAGTCGACGTGTTGTGCTGCCATTCATGAACAGCGTTCCAGAGGGTGTTTTCCAACAGTATAACCCACATACCGCTGTTGTAACTCAGCACCCTCTACAGTGTGTCGACGTATTTCCTTGACCTTCTCGATCACCAGCTCTGTCAGCAGTCAACCAGATATGGGATACGACAACTCCAGTGTCATCCACAACCAGCATTAACCGTTTCTATATTGACTGATAAAGTGCAACTGGCAAGGAACTCCATCCCACAAACTGATGTACGCCACATGTTCAACACAATGTACGTACGTTTGCGTGCTTTCATTCAACATTCTTGCGGTTACACAGGTTGTTAATGTACCAGCATTTTCCATTTGCAATGGCTCATCTCGCGCATGCATTAACTCGTGATTCTGCTGCGTTAATCGCTTACATATATTACCTAGACGAAAGTATTGCTGAAATTTCATTACTCTACATTAATTACTTCTTGATGTTCCAAATTTTTGCCTCAGCATATATTCTCCACTTCGGTCGTCATCGGTTACTTTGCTGCCCAAACAGCAAAAATAATCTGCTACTTTTAGTGTCTCGCATCCTAATCTAATTTCCTCAGCAGTGCCTGGATTACTTCCTCTGCATTCCACTACCCTTGTTTTACTTTAATATAATTATTTATATCTCTTATCAAGACACTGTCCATTCCATACAACTTCTCTTCGAAGTCTTTAGACGAGTTTGACATAATTATGTCATCGGAAAACCGCAAAGGCTTCATGTCACCTCCCTAAACTGTCATTCCGTTTCCACAGTTCTCCTTCGTTTTCTCCACAGTTTTCTCAACGTAGAGATTGAATAACTTCGGAAATAGGCTTCCAACCTATCTCAATCCATTCTCAGCAATAGCTTCCCTTTCACGACCTTCGACTTTTATAACTGCAGTCTGGTTTTTGTACAAGTTGTATATAAACTTTCGCTCCCATTATTTTATCCCTGCTAGCTTCCTAATTTCAAAATGTTGAGTCTAGCCCATATTATCAAAAGCCTTCTGTAAATCTACAAATCCTATAAACGTAGGTTTGCCTTTCGTCAACCTATTTTTTAAGGTAAGTCGTAGAGGCAGTACTGCTTTGCATGTTTCTACGTTTCTCTGGAAACCAAAATGATCATTCCCACTGTCGACCCTTGCCAGCTTTTCCATTCTTCTGTAAAGAATTCCTTGTAGTATTTTGCTATCATGACTTATTAAATTGATGGTATGGTGGTATTCAAACCTGTCAGGGTCCGCCATCTTTGGAATTGGAATTATTACATTTTTCTTGAAGTCTGGTGGTATTTCGCCTGTTATATATCTTGCACACCAGGTGAAATAATCCTCTTACAAGGATTTCTACAATTCTGAGAAAACGTCATCTACTCCAACGTCCCTGATTCCATATAGATGTTTCAGAACTACGTCAAATTCTTCTCACAGTATCATGTCTCCCATCTCGTTCTTACCTGCTTTCTCTTCTCTTGTCCTCAAGTTCGTTCCCGTTATATAGACTGTCTGTATATTCCTTCCACCTTTCAGTTTTCCCGTCTTTGCTTAGCTTACTTTCTTGCTCAGTTACCTGAAGAAAGATAAAAAAAGAGTTTGTTCCTTCTTACATTTTCTACGTTTTCACCTTCTTATTCTAAGGTACCCGGTTAAAACCCCGGTTAGTCCAATGATTTTTGTTTGTCGCGAACCAGTTCTTTCACCTGTGGCAATCATTGTCGATGTGAAAAATGCCGAATTGCACCGTGGTTCGGAATTCACGTTAAACTGTAGGTCTTCTTATCAATTTCTGGGTGAGTCAGTTCAAAGATCTGTGGAAGGAAACGGCATACCACCTCCAACAGATCCTACTAAAGTACTCTGTTATTCAAACCAACTTTCAGTTTGATGACGGCTTTACTTTATTCTAATTCGCGGATGGCATGCGGGAAGAAAGATTGTTGCCACTACCTCAGTGTTAAACAGTGTTTCACCGTACTTCTCATTAGGCGACACGCATCTTGTAGGAAGGAACACGCTTATTGACTTACACAAAACGTAGATTCTGGAAAGAGTGGGAGTTAGGCTCTTTGGGAACCACAGCGGCTTTTTTGCAGCTCCTCCGCTGGTATTTGTTGAACATTCCCTTGGCGCTCTTGCCATAGCTAAATACGTCAGTAACGAATCACACAGCCCCTCTTGACTTCTTTTCTACCACTTCCGCACACTTAACAGAGTAAGGATTCCATAAACTGTAGCATAACGTGTCTTCTCACACTTACATTTGTATCGTCATTCAATCTTAAACCATTCTGAATAGACATTTCCAAAGACTAGGCTATTGTCTTTGATTTTATAGACTGATCTTTCATCATGTAGTCAAACAACATCCGATGTTTCCGTCTCTATGTGCGCATTAGCCTTAAAGATCTCGGCTGTGGCCGGCCGATGTGGTCGAACAGTTCTAGGCCCTTCAGTTTGGAACCGCGCGACCGCTACGGTCGCAGGTTCGAATCCTGCCTCGGGCATGGACGTGTGTGATGCCCTTAGGTTAGTTAGGTTTAAGTAGTTCTAAGTTCTAGAGGACTGATAGCTTCAAGTGTTCCGTCCCATAGTGCTCAGAGCCATTTGAACAATTTTTGATCTCGGCTGTAAACAATGTTAAGAGAGATTCGATGAGGAAAAGAATTATTACATGTAAAACGCGGAAAGTGATGCGCTTTTTTTTCCAAATTATTGGCTTTCGGGTCGTGCCAATTCAGCCATCTCAATAGAGCAATGTCAATTTTGACGACGTGAACGTAAGGACAACACAAAACCCAGTCCCCGAGCGGAGAAAAATCCCTGACTGGACCAGAATATCGAGCTCGGGCCCATTATGTGAACGAGCCACTGCGATGACCGCACAACTACAGAGGCGGACGCGGCGTTGTTTATTCATATACGTTGATAGTTCCGAGATAAACCAAGAAATTTGAGCTCCATCTGTAATTTCAGGTACTCACTAACGGCAACGTTGTGTGGAAACGAGCATGTAAACATTCGTAGGTGCCAAAAACATTGCTGCTAGTGGTAGTAACGTGTGCGGTGTACGTGCCAGGAAAACGCTTTTCAGGGACGATTTGTGCAAAAACGAGGACGACGAGAATAAATACGACACAGATAAACATCATGAATATGTCTCTAACAGCAAATGCGCCTCAAAATCTGTTGCTAATCAGAGAAAGGAGAATAATACTTCGAGCAAGTAAACAATGTTGTGCACGTTATTATGGAAAACTAAAACTAAACTCCACCCGAGCAGGCCATGATGGCCCAACGGTACCGACCGACCGCCGTGTCATCTTCACCGTCACTGGACGCGGATGTGGAGGGGCCTGTGGTCAGCACACCGCTCTCCCGGCCGTATGTCAGTTTACGAGACCGGAGCCGATACTTCTCAATCAAGCAGCTCCTCAGTTTGCCTCACAAGGGCCGAGTGCACCCTGCTTGCCAACAGCGCTCGGCAGACCGGATGGTCACCCATCCACGTGCTTGTCCAGCTCGAGTGCGCTTAACTTCGGTAATCTGACGGGAACCGGTGTTACCACTGCGGCAAGGCCGCTGGCGAACGTCATTATTTATTACGTGAATTTACGTGACAGTGTGATGGCAAAAATGTTAACGGACGTCCTTAATATGATAGATTACTTTGAGATTGTTAGTTATAGTTCTTTGTTTCAAAACGTGGTAATGCAGATATTAGCATCACAAATTGAAACAATGGGGACCTTTTAAATAAGTATTTGTGAGAGGTTTGGCAGTCATGTTTCGCTAATTGCTCCAGTAAACAGTACTAAGCCAATTTTAACAATGTTAAGTGCACTCAGTTTACAAAAAAATTGTTAAGTACCAATTATGGTTTTAAAAATATGTCGTTATTCTAGAAGTATTTGAAAATAACGACGTATAACGACTTAAAAGAAAACAACGGTTGTACTTGAAATATCTCATTTATGATATTTTATTTAAACTTTACTACGTAGTTTCACAAAACAACCATTTAGTCCCTTGCTATTGTTTACAACTGAGGTCTCCATTCATTTTGCGGGTTCTGCCATTACATTTATGCTTGTGGACGGCTGTCAGTCTTAGCAATTAGCGCTAATCATCCGCTAGTCTTCCTGCACTTTGTAGAAGTTTTCTATCGACGAGACCTCCCCTTATACATCTGTGTCGTCTGCAAACTTATTTGTTTTAATTTTTTCTCTATTTACGTAGAATAAACATGTTTAAAAGTATTGTATTCGTCAAATGTTTTTGGAGAAAAAATGTCGTGTGACTAGGGCCTCCCGTCGGGTAGACCGTTCGCCGGGTACAAGTCTTTCGATTTGACGCCACTCCGGCAACTTGCGCGTCAATGGAGATGAAATGATGATGATTAGGACAACACAACACCCAGTCCCTGAGCGGAGAAAATCTCCGACTCAGTCGGGAATCGAACCCGGGCCCTCTTTTTCTTTTGAAAAATCTCATTTTGATCTGTACTGTTCGTTGAATTTGTTCGGGGCGGACGTCCGATGACACCCGTGCGGGTTCTTCGTTGATCTATTCACTCAGTTTTTTCATTACAGGGGGTTGCTAACCCTCTGACCGAACACACTGAGCTACTGTGATGGCGGCTCTTAGGATTGTCATTACGTCGCGCTGACCACTCAGCTACTGGGGGCGGACGCTTTTGGAAACAACATATAAATGTGATAGGAGGAGAATCCCTCACCACCGACAGTAGTTGCCGTTACTGAGGTCGCTTCCTTGCACGCAGCAGCTATACAGTCTCGTCACAGGGCCAAATAGGTTTAGGAAAACATCGGCAAAACCGAAGGCAACAATTTACAAAAGGTTGTTGAGAGAAAATATATATTACGTATCGTGAGTTTGAAGATGTTTTTGAAATTTCAGTTGCTCTGACCTAACTTTTGAACACTGGTCTACCCCTGTATCCAGTGAAATGTGACTAATATAACTAGTGGGACGTCCAGTTGGGCTCTTCTGAGTGGCGACCGGGTGTAAGTGCTAGTGCTGTTTTGCTGCACGGTGTTGTTACGGTCGAACTAACTTTTGGCGCACTTTGAGTGGAGCCGTGCGTCAGTTACTATCCGCGTTTGGCGGATGGATGCTCACTTGCGAACTATTCGTTTAATTGTAGGTGGAAGCGTAAAATAGTACTTGTGGGCGCTCTCTATAGCGTCTGGCAATAGCTATGTTGCTCCTTTTTGGAGGATGGTTTTGGCGTGTGGCGCCCCCTGAGTGTATGGCAACGTTTCGTATCTCTGGAGGACACAGCAAATAAGTTTTAAAGCTGTTTTCAAATTATAAGCGTAACCAAAAATTGCTGTTTCCATCGTGGAAGGAGGAACGCAAAGGGAACTTACAAATGGAAATACTGGAAAAAGGAAGGAGAAAGGAAGACTTCAAACCATTTAATAAGCCTCCCTTCTACGTTGCCACTGATTTAGTCTACATCTCGGAATAAGGGCCACTTGTAGTACCAAATGATGTGTCGCAGTGGTTATTACACTGAACTCGCAATCGGGATCATCAGAGTGTAAATCGCCGTCCGGGTATGTAGATTTTCTGTGGTTTTACTAAATCGCTTAAGGCAGATATTTGTGTGGTTTCTTTGAAATGAACAAGACCAAGGCGACATAACATGCTTATTCTAATTCTGCTTACTGGTGTAACCCCGGCACATAGATCTCAGGCTCAGAAATATTTGAGGCCTCGCAGTTCGGTTGTGTCAAAATTTTCTATTCTTCTATTCTTGCAGTGTTGGAGACAAGAGAAAATTAAGTTTCAGAATGGTGCTCGAGACATTTGCCGCTTTCTGATGGCGTCGTCATGCTACACGTGTAACATGGAGCCGAAGGTATCTTAGGCAGATCCGTGTACGTCGCGACGCACGGAATGTGGTGCCCTCATTGCACTGTACACGCACTAGTCTCTGTCCCACCAATTTCCCAGGGAGGTTCACCACTGCATGTAAATAATACACTCTGCATAAAGTTTGTGAGTGATTTTATCACATTTTTCTCTATTATGTCTCATAATTCTCAGTACCTTATATGTCGTTTATCCCGATGTCCAGGAACACATCACATCTACATGGGTGAGTTGGCTGCCGTGTAGTCCATGTCCAAAACTGAAATTTATCAAGAGACCAAATTTAAAGTTTGCAGCTCGTAATTATACATTTCTTGAATAAATTAAGGCACGAGCAATAACTTGTAAATGTAAACATTCTATCAAAATGTATAAAGGTATGTAGAAAGGTTTTAACTACATTAACTACATTAAAATTAAAAATTCCGAAATCATTATCTGAAAAAAAAATTTGGGAAGGGGAATGAGCTTAAATAAAAGTTGGAAACCCTTTCAAGAAACATAACTGTTATTTAGTGACAAGAGATACTCAGAAAAAGAAAACTGAAAAACACAAAATGAAAATTCAGACAATGTCATTATTTTAATGTTGTCATAGTGTCATCAAATTGTGTGCAACTTTGCCACGGCCACATTGTACAGCTTGAAAAAAATGATATAAAATTCAGTAGGTCCGCCATATTTTTGTTCTTTGTTTCTGTGACAATTTTTTCATCAGAGGAAGCTATTTGAAACTGACGTAAAGCAAATCTTATTGACAGTTGCTCATTCCTATTTTCAGAAGTACGCCCTTTTCTCAATTCAAGGTGATGGAATTCAAACATCACTTTTTGGCTTTATTAAAAAAACCATTTTCCAAGCGTTCTGTCGTACTTGATGTAAAGCATTCTACATCTGCATCTATGTATATACTCCGCAAGCCACCCTATGGTGGATGGAGGAGGGTATCTTTTGTTATTTTCCTTTCCTTTTTCTCTCTTTCCCGACCATCTTCAGCCACTTGTCATTTCCAGCAACATTTTTTTTCTCTTTGTGATACATTATTAAAGGTTTTTGTCAGAAAATCTAAACGGTGCTTTTCATAAACCAGAAATTTATTCATTACAAGGTGGTGGTATCAGACATGACGCCTTGAGCATCTGGACGTACTTGAATACCACTAGATAGCCAAGGCGCTCAGCAGTTATTAATTGTCAGCCACTATTGAACTAGGCGCAAATGGCTCTAAGCACTATGGGGCTTAACATCTGAGGTCATCAGTCCTCTAGACTTAGAACTACTTAAACCAAACTAACCTAAGGACATCACACACAGCCATGCCCGAGGCAGGATTCGAACCTACGACCGTAGCAGCAGCGCGGTTCTGGACTGAAGCGCCTAGAACCGCTCGGCCACTGCGGCCAGGCCACTTTTCAGATGCACCACTTTGGCCAAATATGTCGTTGTTCTTCAACACTAACCAAAACAACAAATACGGCAAAAAAGACTGGGTAAAACTTAAATTTCTCTCTAAATCATTATTTCATTTGGTCAATCTTACAGAGATCCATTGCTTTATTGTAATTTTTATTATTTGTGTCGTATAAATGAAGTGAAATAATACAGGCCGGCCGCTGTGGCCGAGCGGTTCTAGGCGCTTCAGCCTGGAACCGCGCGACCGCTACGGTCGCCGGTTCGAATCCTGCCTCGTGCATGGATGTGTGTGATGTCCTTAGGTTAGTTAGGTTTAAGTAGTTCTGAGTTCTAGGGGACTGATCACGTCAGATGTTAAGTCCCGTAGTGCTCCGAGCCATTTGAACCATTTTGAAATAATACACTGACAAAAAAACAGAACTTCAAGGAAAATGTCATGGAAAGCAGCAATGTACATTTATGTGGAAAGAGAATCATAGAAACTCTTGTAATATTTAGGGAAGATGTTGCTGTTAACCAAATTATCTAAATCACGAATTTTGTTTTCTGACAGGGTCATTTTTGTAGTATATCTTTGCTTCCCGCGTGTCGTGTGCTACAGATAGAACTGGTGACTTTTTTCTGCATACAGAACCCATATGACGCCAAAGATACACGCGCCTATACTTTTCTTATCTTCTGCAAGGCGTCATTACCTACTGAAGCAAGTTTCAGCGTTCTGTGTCGTCGATTACACGTAATAGAAATATTAGAAGGATAAATATGCCGCTGGTTCCTTGGAACGTAAGACGGAAAGCAGGTTTCAAATCGAAATTACTGCCTTTACATTCCCTGTTAAACGCATGTTTCTGAATTTAAACCAAACTTGTCTCTGACTGTTTGTAGGTACTGTCATATTGAAACACATCGTTTGCCTTTTCACTTTCAAATAATTTAATTTAAGACACTTTGAATATAATCCCGTCAACATCCTTGAGCTTGTAAGGAGCCATCCCATCATGTAAAGCTTTAATGCCCTTGAAATCTGAGAAACCCTATTTCTCTTAAGATGCTGAGGATTTCTCTTATTTTTTGCATTTCGGATAAGTGATATGTATTGGTCGGGTACATAGGTTGGCTCTGAATTCTTAGCACTTGAACTGGTCTCTGTCATGCTATGAACAGCGTCTCCCTCGCCCGTGTGACTACGAATCAAGTAAGTGCACAGAATGGACCGAACATCCAGACATTGTACCACATACAAATACTCTGCAATCACGTATCTGTGACAAAAGTGGAAAATTTCAATGAATGTGATACCTAATACAGAAACATATTGTTAAATTATTTCTGCGAATCACAATATGAATTTTTGATACTTATTTGTTCTTGTGTTGTCCTCCACAGCTGGAAGAGTAAAATACAACATATTCTCACAAGGAAGGTTATTAGATAACTTTTCAAGACACTGAAACACACAAGTTGCTATTTCTATCATCCCTCTGTTTGCAGTTCCCTCATGCCAAAACAGCAGATACTTTTGTCGTTTCCAGTATCGGTCAACTGCACCAAACAAGAAAAATAATCTAAAATAGACTTCAAGAGTACTAACAGATTGTGAGAACAGTGAACATATGGACACTTACTGTGAAACTGTAGCAGCGAGTCTCGACTTACAGAAAAAGGCAGATGTTTGTCCCGTTGGCACTGGACAGACAGCTTGTAAATCATAAACTGCTAGTTGTGTCTACTTATTCTGAATCGCCGGCCGCTGTGGCCGAGTGCTTCTAGGCGCTTCAGTCCGGAACCACGCGGCTGCTGCGGTCGCAGGTTCCAATCCTGCCTCGGGCATGGAAATGTGTGATGTCCTTAGGTTAGTTAGGTTTAAATAGTCCTAGATCTAGGGGACTGATGACCTCAGATGTTCAGTTCCATAGTGCTTGCTTCGTGATGACTGGGTGTTGTGTGATGTCCTTAGGTTAGTTAGATTTAAGTAGTTCTAAGTTCTAGGGGACTGATGACCATAGATGTTAAGTCCCATAGTGCTCAGAGCCATTTGAACCATTCCATGGTGCTTAGAGCCATTTGAACCATTTATTTTGAACCAACTACCTGGCCATCTTTTTCTGTATTCGACTCAGTTCTTTTACTTCCTAATTTTTTCAAATGCGTCTTGTAACTTTGCCTTCTTTTCAACTGTAGCGTTTTTGTAAGTTTCACAGTGATCACACTGATCCTTCTTTGGCACAAAAAAATCCGATATTAAAATCGGTACTAAGTATACATGTGTAGGCGTCGTAATTCGCAGCTCTCAGGTTAGCGGAGGATCACTCTGAAGAATCATTTCTGTGTGTTTCTGCGATGCATAAGACTACGTCGATGAATTCTCTTCTTGCGTTCCCTTAAACAGTGACTCTCAATACGGGTAATTGAGTTTATGTGATTCCTAACTGACTCCAAGTTTTGTGAATCAATTTTACAATGTTTTCCATGTTGAAGGTGCCATCCCGGTCCGAGTCATTTTGACTTCGTTAACTGTGAAATGAAATGATCGTAAGACATTGATGACCGGGAGTCCCCACCTGGGCAAGTTCGGCCGCCGAGTTGCAAATTGTGCTATCACTTATCGATACCACCCTAGAGGCGTCTTTAAGTTGGCAATGGAACTGCAAGTTTCCGTCAGACGCTGATAGAGGTCGTACAGGATCCGATGACCCCGCTGAAGCATGCCCGCTACGCCATGCCTCCAGCGGCTCCGTATTAGCCCCCGTGATATAGAACGGCCGGTGGCAGCCACCCACAACCTCTCGTACTTGGAGCCTCTTCGCTACATGGCACTATGCAGTCATCGCCTAGTGGCGGCTCCGACACCATAGTTCGTGACTTTGTTCGGAAGGCCTCATCATTGTTGACATTTGGACTGTATTTCTTGCTGCTTATTTGTAACGAGTCGTCGTACGCTTCGAGAAATAAAAGTTAAGTAAATCTTCTGTTTACTGTGTCAACTTGTTCACTCATCATTTCTGCTCCTGACATTTGCCGCAGCACTCAGTAGCCGAACTCTCCTTACCGTTGTGAACGAGTTTGTACGCAACACATTTCTTTTCAGTTGACGTAACATTGGACGACTTTCGTGGCTGCGATGATGGAATGATTTGGAGGACAACACGACACCCAGTCCCCGAGCAGAGAAACTCTCCGACTCAGCCGGTAATCGAAGCCGGGCCCACTGCATGGCAGTCAGATGTGCTGCCCACTCAGCTAAGTGGGTGGACTTGATAACAGTATGGATTTGCCTTTCGATTATTCCAACAGTACTGATTAGAAATGTGTTGCATCCACTAATCTTCTGCGCATCTTCCATCAAACAGAGAACACTATTCAGATTTCTAGGCTCTCGAGCAGTAATGTGACGGTATTTGATGCAAACGTTTAAATATACGCATTCAGAAAATTTCCTTGTTTTTGTAACGATTCCAGTGCTCAGTAATTTCTGAACAACTGGCGTCTGTAGTCTTCTGATGGTTTCTTTGTACAAGAGAGAATACATTTATGAATAAACGCAGCATACGTTTTCGAGTCTTGACAACTTTACCAGGTTTTGGGATATAGCATTCCCCTCTGTTCCTCAACGTTTTTGCTTTTACTCTGCCTCAGTTGCTAACATTCTGCATTCTCTTTTTAGTTTTTTATTGGGAGATTTTTCACTTGAACCAGAGGAAAAATCTGAACTGATTTTGGAACTGCTGCTAGAGATAGGAGATGTTACCGACACTCCTTTCAGAATCAATTTTGTCACGCTTGTCCTTTGAACCTCATGCATATTTGAATCCGTTATTTGTGTGAGGTTGATGTCTGTGGCTCCATTTTGCCCACTCGGTTCAAATGGCTCTGAGCACTATGGGACTTAACTTCTAAGGTCATCAGTCCCCTAGAACTTAGAACTACTTGAACCTAACTAACCTAAGGACAGCACACACACCCATGCCCGAGGCAGGATTCGAATCTGCGACCGTATCGGTCGCGCGGTTCCAGACTGAAGCGTCTAGAACCGCTGGGCCACCCTGGCCGGCTTTACCTCCTTTGGCCTTTTGTTATCCACCATTATCCCTTCAAGAGCAAAGCGGATAATCTTCTTTGCTCGTACGTTCATTTTTGTCCCCATAAAAAAGAAATGAAATTGACTTAAATGTATTCAACCCATTTTTCTCACGTTATCAATGTCACTAAGAACAGTTCTGACACAAGTTATTTAAAACTTGAGAAAACAGTGACGTTAAGAATGATTATGATGCAAAAGTTACTCAAACGTCGGGAAAACAATGACACTCTGTATACTCAAGATGTAATCATACCTAATATTTCAGTTGAAATCCACGCTATTCAAAAGTTGTGTCGTTGTTTCACTGGACACGTTACTTCATTCACCAAATGGAAAAACACAACTGACAATTACGACGATGTCCTTCCCACCCTAAGTCACAACGACAGATATTTCTGCATAGACGCAACTACCCTCCAGCGACACTGTGTGTAGCAATATTTCTGACAATGTTTCAAAATGGCTCTGAGCACTATGGGACTTAACTTCTCAGGTCATCAGTCCCTAGAACTTAGAACTACCTAAACCTAACTAACCTAAGGACATCACACACATCCATGCCCGAGGGACAATGTTTACTGTATTTGCCACCTATTTCTGAGATGACTGAAACAATAGACTCGATTTGTCGAGATTTGAAGTTACATCATTTTTCTTCCGCAACGGCGATTATCTTCATTATGAATGAAAGGAAGGAAGGAAGAAATATAAGAGTTTGGCGTCCCGTCGACAACGAGATAATTAGAGACGGATCACAAGCTCGAATTATGAAAGGATGGGGAAGAAAATCGGCCAGGTGTCTTCAAAAGTACTATCCGAGCAAGGATGGGAGGAATGGAAGAAGTTGGAAGATTGAGTTTAACATCCCGTTGACATCGAGGTCATTAGAGGCCGAGCATAAATTCGGATTGTGTCAAGGATGGGTAAGGAAATCGGCCGGGCCCTTTCAAAGGAACCATCCCGGCATTTGCGTGGAGTGATTTAGGGAAATCACGGAAAATCTAAAACTGGATGGCCGAACGCGGGTTGAACCATCGTCCTCCCGAATGCGAGTCTAGTGTGTTAACCTCTGCACCACTACACCACGTAAATCAGGATGGATGGACGGAAATTTGAACCGTCGTAGGCGCTAATGCAAATAAATCTACATGAATGAATAGAAACTTGGGGTGGATTTTAACTGGCGCATCGAAGCTAATACCTTATCGTGTAATTGTAATGCGCCGGTTAATGTGGTTGCCGGTGGGAACTTCTCGATGCAGCTTGCTAACTCATCCATTATCCAATGTTCGTCGAGTCGAGATGGCGATCACACACCGACAAGAGTGATCTACGTTCCCCGTTTCAGCAGGTGCATTTCAGTAACAACTGTGTGACGAGATGACGATCACACACCTGCGTTCACCTTTTCAGCAAGTGCATTTCAGTGTGGCCGTGCGGTTAAAGGCGCTGCAGTCTGGAACCGCAAGACTGCTACGGTCGCAGGTTCGAATCCTGACTCGGGCATGGATGTTTGTGATGTCCTTAGGTTAGTTAGGTTTAACTAGTTCTAAGTTCTAGGGGACTAATGACCTCAGAAATTGAGTCCCATAGTGCTCAGAGCCTTTTGAACCATTTTTTTGCATTTCAGTAACAACTGTATAACGTGATTCTCCTTGAGAGTGCGCACTGCACCGACTACATCTGAAAACATTCGACGATGGCACCGGAAGTTTCAAGACAATGGTTGTTAAGTAAGAGGAAATCCACAGGTCGCTGCCGTACTCTCGTTCAATACGTAGACTACACTCAACAACGTTTTGAGGACGTACGGTAGTCCACAGAAGTCTACTTCTCGTTCCAACAGAGAGACAGCCATTCCTTGTGTGTCTTTCTGGAATGTTATGCGACAACGTTTGTGTATCAAAGCATACAGGATTCAGCTGCTACAAACCTTCACATTGTTGAGAAACAACGATGTGTAGAGTCTTGTGAGTTAATTCTGTGCATGAAGACTGAAGGTACCAACCTCCTTTCACGTTTAGTCTTCAGTATGAAGGGTATATTCTAGTTAAGTGAAAAACTGCCACGCCTCTCCGTACCACGCCCAATGACTCTGTTGACGGAAGATGACGTGGCGGTCGGTCGGTACTGATGGACCCGCCATGTTCTGTGGACAGAGTTCACGTTTCGTAAGAATGTGGGGAACATAGCAGCCAATACCATAGTCGAGCACAAGAGAGACTCCAGAGGCTCATGAGTTTTTCTCTTTTACCAGCGGAATTTTTGCGGCGGGTTCTTTTTTGCGAAAAAGGTGGTTACGGGAATCACATACCATGGTATCTTGGAGATCAGGGCGGGGCAGCACGGTACTGCCACGTTATTGTAAGAGAATTTCTGAACAATATGTTGCCGCAACGATGGATCGGCCGTAAGTGCTGTATGGTTCTCATGTTGAACTATTTATCTCCAAGACTGATTTCACGTTCTTTGATAATTTGTAAGGATGTACTGCTATCGATAGTGGTATGACCTAGTAAATTGTGTCAGCCACTGATCCTATGGAACTTAGGGAGCTGAGTGCGCGTTTTCCAGCAGGGGCATTGTCTGGCTGTTATGTTCAGTAATGCTCAAGCGTTAGTGGTCATGCGTCAGAATGCGAGGTGGATGCTGTTGTCCCTGTTTAGCGCGGAACGGTCGCGTGTAGTTGAGGCGAACCTGTATTTTCTGAACAGTTTACTAATGTGATGGAATGTGAATCTGGACGTTTACTGTCGAATGGTAGGGCAACGGCGAGTAATTATTCGGTTTACCCGAAGAGGGTGCGTGTAATTACTCAGGAAATCAGTGGACAAATCAGAGTCATCATTCTTTGTCAGTAGCATCCATTGGTGGGACATTCACGGTGTTGTGGTTACTAATATAACAACATAAAGTGGAATACTTGAGACGTAATTGAGATATTTATTGGCGGTTCACTTCTACAAGTATGGCAATTCAAAATGTGTTCTGTGTTTGCTTGCTGCAGTTGTTACCGCGTGTGCATACGCGTAACTGCTTCTTTCACTTAAACACACGTCAGTAGCCACATGGACTCAACAACAGAAGTGGTTCTGTGTGCTTTCTCCCCCGGAGCTAAAGTCTGTTACAATGCTACTGCGTCGCTTTCGGCCTGAATATGACTGCGACCTACTCACGATGTTTCCACTTATGTAACATTGTGAGGAATTTCTTCGACCACGAGTTCTCGATCGCTTGGCCAGCTAGAAGCCCAGACAATACTCTACTAGATTTCTTTCTGAGGGGGTTTATCAAGAATCAAATGTACCAGACACCACTTCGTGATGTACTGGATCTGCGCCGTCGTATTCGCGCAGATATCGCAAATGTTACGCCTACAATGTTGCAAAACACTTGGAGAGAACTGGAAAACACATTAGATGTGTTTTGCGCTTCTTCCGGTTGCGCGTATCGATATGTATTAGGCGTGTAAAAACATATTGATTTACCATACTTGTTGATACGTATCGTCAATAAATATCTCAATTACTTATCACGTTATTAAATTTTACTTTATTACATGTTTAACCGGAACACACTGTATTAATATCTGAACAGTCATAGCCCGAAAGGTTACTTTAGAAAAGCTGTACAGCAGTGGCAAACTTAAGTGTGACAGTAGAAAAAATATAACTATTAATATGAGCACAGTTGGGTCCAGGCATTGTTAGGAAGTGTGTTAATTACGAAATCAGTGAACGAAGTAAAATGGTATGTACTGTAATTCTTTCAAGCAACATTTTTCCACCTAAATTTGAGAAAGTCTGATATTGGTAAAGAGACACGTTTTTGTTTAGACAACACTGTCATATTTCTCAACGAAACGGGTTCTCTCTAAAAACCATCCTTATCATCGTCCAATCACTGCAGCTAAACTGTTGAAGTGAAGCATGAGCAAAAAATATAGAGGGGTGGAGGTTATAACTTTTGCAGGGTTTGTGAAAGACTGTCAATGTCACTCCTTTCAACAGGTTTGGGTGAGCTGCGATGCTCTAGGACAACATCAGTGAATGCAATAAGCCTCGACATGATTGCAAAAGTATGAGACAATTATGACTACCGTGTCGTTTATAGCTGTGTGTCTGGTGGAGGGCATATTGAGCATTTTATGAAAGGTAAATGAAAACTTTGACCCTAAACGTATGTACATGCATGTAAAAGATATTCCCTTGTAAAATAGGATTGTTCTTTTGAAATTAAAATCTTTGTGGTCCTAAACATTGGTTTATGTTCACCCCAAGTTTCTGTCTTCAATCACGTAGAAGATATTGTTTTGAGAATTCGGAATCCGGCTAGGCGACTAATTCAGGCACGTCCAGATGCAAATGCCAGATGTAAGTAAATTTCAGTACGTGGAATTCTGACGAAGACGGTCGGTCGCTTCAGAGGGCCGGCTACGCTCCAAAAATGGCAGACTTTGAGATAAGCTGAAAGATTGCTTCTTACAACTATTTGAAATTCTACAATTATTCCCAGACAAATATTAACGCAAATCTGAATACACCATCGAGCTCAAAAAAATGAGACACATCCAGTGACCCAACAGTATTTTCAATACCTATAAAACAACAATCGTTAATATTTGACAGTGACTAAACATTTATACAGAGGACCCCTGAAGTAACAGCTTTTAAATGCTTCATGCGTTTTCAACAAGCGATATCTCAGATGATAGCATTGCATGATAGCTGTCGTCCCTTGAAGCCACCCAGCTGCATTTGTTTTATTTATTGACGTATGATGTCTTTTATACCTTTTTATTACGCAAATGTATCTCAGAACATCGTGTGCTCCACCATAACACAGCAAATGCATGCAGCATAAACACCTTATATCTGGCAATACTTGTGTGTTTACTTAATGAATATTTTGCTGTTTTGCCAGTAACTTTATTTAAATATTAATTACATCTGCTAATACAAAATCATGCTAATTTAAGAAGTGGTCAATCGCATGTTTTAGCTGACACAACAGTTGAAAAGAGAATCAAAAGATGCTTCTGTCAAGAAGTCATAAATAACTGTTTAAACAATATTTAGTGACAATCTGTTGTCATTTAAAGCGAGCACACTGGAGCAAAAATTCTGGCTCATATGTTAATGAACAAACCTTTATTTATAATTATTGTGAATGATCTGAGTGTGACAAAAAAAATTATAGGATTCCTTTGTTTAAATATTGTCGTTATAGTTTAGTGTGGGAAGTGGTCAAGTTGAGTCAAACCATGTCTGTAGAAATTAAGAATGATGTATTTTTGGTGGAGATGGCCTTCAGCCAGTGGAAAAGCAGACATTGGGGAAACACCACTTGAGTCAAGAGGAGAGACACTTTTTCTAGCAAGGAGCTTAAGGGAAGGATTCAAGACACTTTTATGTTAGACCTCAAAGAAGGATGACACTTTTAGACTGAAATCAGGTGGAAGGCAGACCTGTCTGTGGTAACATGTGCTGTTCGGTCACGTCGGTGATATATTCTGGGCACTAAACGACTGCTACGATACTCTAACTTTTCCGTTTGCATTTCAGAATTGAGGATAGAGAGAGTATGAGTCTCTACTCGTTAATTTGTAAATCCTCCTGTTGAACTCTGAACTGCTTTGAACTACTGTATATTTCGTGCATTGTTATCATGAAACGGACTTAGTTTTCGCATATTTTTGGCGACTGTTTAGTTTAGGGATTTTGTTACCATTCACATAACACCCTCAAATTAACTTCAATGCGCTTCAGAAGAGTATTTCTGTCTGTATTATACTTCATTATCTTAGGACCACTGTTCACTTAGCTGAGCTTCATTTTTTCGAATAAACTTTGTACATCACAGTTCTCTGTCATCTAAATCAATTACTGATGTTAGAATAGAACCCTTTTTATTAAATTATTCATTTATCTTTTACTTTATATTTCTGTGTATTGTGTTAATTCGAAATTCTAGACAATGGATAGACTATTTGACTGCTGGATCACAGCTACAGATTACTATTTTCGGTGAGGTAGCTGCTCGGCATGAAAGCGGATGTGAACGTCTCGATCCTATGACTACATCGACGTATAGAGCCGTGCATAGTCCAACTACCTAAGGTGTGATTAACATCATGTAAGGTCGCAGCTGGTTTGCTATTCAGACTGCTGTTTAGAAGAGCAACCATTCAGCAGAAAACCAAGGTAGCATCGCAAACACCGTGTTTTAGGCAGTGTGATGGTCCCCACAAACCAACTTAGTTAACTTAATACGTTATCAGAAGTGTCTTTTGTATAGAAATGTTAAAAAAAACTAAAGCTTGTTGAGAATGGAACATTTTACTTACTTAACAATTACCTCCTACGTAAGCCATTCCATACGTTTAGTTTTGAGGTATCGCTACCATCAGAACATATTCAACGATATCGTGTAGCGTGAACAACGAAAACAATGAGATGGTGTGCTATTATTACATGGGGTAAATGACAGTCATGGTAATCTGCTATGCTTTCTCCAAAGGCGTTAATAGATAGGCAGGCCTTACATATGTCATATGACAACCTCAACGCTGCATTGCAACTGAAAAACAAAAATTTTCAGCAGGTTCAATCAGCGACTTGCTGGCACGAAAGTGTTCACATGAAGGGCAAGAGATAGCGGTAGACTTCGCACAGTTCGCTCATTGGATACGGAGAAGAGGTGTTGCAACGAGTAAAGACGATATTGAAACATACGCTGATGAGCCAAAACATTATGACCATTTTGTTTGTCCGTCTTTGGAACGAAATACATCACTAATTCTGCATATCAGGGATCCGATTGTTTGTTGGTAGGCTTGTGGCATTAGATGTATACGCAGTTTTCACTATTAATTTTAATCCATCCTGTATATATACAGCCAACGGCCTTGCCGCAGTGGTAATACAAGTTCCCGTCAGTTCCCGTCACTTGGATGGGAGCGCTGTTGGCAAGCGGGATGCACTCAACCCTTGTGAGGCAAACTGAGGAGCTTCTTGACTGAGAAGTAGTGGCTCCGGTCTCGTAAACTGACATACAGACGGGTGAGCGATGTGCTGACAACATGCCCCTCCATATCTGCATCCACTGACGCCTGTGGTCTGAGGATGACACGGCGGCCGGTCGGTCCCGTTGGGCCTTCCAAGGCCTGCTCGGACGGAGTTTTAGTTATGTATATATACAGGGTGTGCCAGATATGTTGTGACAAACTTCAACGGGTTGTCGAGAGTGTCTTGAAGAACAAATTGAGGATAGGAACCCGTGTCTGGAAACTTCATCCACCGATGCTATAGAGCGTCGAAGTGTGTACAATAACGGGCCGTAGGATGAACTTCTCGTAATGTTTTTTGTTATTCGGTGAATGCCACTATCGCCACTGGAGAAGATGGAGCTAACTGCTGCTGAATGTGATGGTCTGTTGCCTTCGCGGACGGCGGTTTCGGACACAGGCTTCCATCTTCAGTTTATTTTTCTCCTGTAAACCGAAAAACAATCGAGAATTTAGAGGGTTCCAGGAGAAAAATAAACAGCTATTGGAAACCTGTGTCCAAAACTGTTATCCACGAAGGCAACAGAGCATCGCATTCATAGGAGACGAGGCCTATCTACGCAGTACCTAGCTCCATCTTCTCCACTGGTGATTGTGGCAACCAGTCGCAATCATCAAATAACAAACAACATTGCGAGATGTTTTGCCTACAGTCCGTCAGCGTACAAAGTCACTTATGTAAATTATGTGAATGCGTGGAGTCTGCTCTTTTGGACAAGTCCGAAAGAACAAACACCACGCATTCATATTAACTGATTTCTCGGTGGGCAATGAATCCACAACATTCACTGCGGATGCACATTTACATTCGACTTCCTGCGGGAATCTAAAATTAGCGAAGATGGGGGGAAAAGGACGGGGACTGCAGATAGGTGGCGCTAGGTGGAAGTGTGGCTTGCCGGGCAGCGTGCTATGGCTATGAACAGTGTCCGAATGGCGCAGCAGTTAACGCAACCACCTCGTAAGCGGGAGATCACTGTTTCGAGTTCCGGGCTGGCACATATTTTCACTCGTCGCTGCTGATTCCGCATAAAGTCGCGACGCAGCTGATATCATTTATTCCTTTCCTTTCCTATCTCCCCCCTTCCCCCTTCAATGTACATAGTAAAGACAAGTTTGCTGCTGAAGAGGTGGCCTATTGGCAGGCGCCGGCGCCTGTAACCTCGACACTCTGTAGTGTCGTTGGATGGCGTTTCCGGACATTGGTTCCTGTCCTCGATTTGTTCCTCGAGAGACATTCTACAATCCCTCGGAGTTTTTCGCGACATTTTTGGGAGACCCTATAGATGAATTTCGCGTATTATGGAGTAGTTGAGCAGTATGGAATACCTGATTTCTCATCCGTCGAGTGGTCTACTTCAAAATGTTTCCCTGATACTCTGTGGCGAATCTAATTCGTCTCTAGGTATCTTGTGAGTTACGGTGCAGAAAAATTGTTTTCGTAGTTTGACAAAATTTTTGGAGGGAATGTTTTCAAAAATATGCTGTAATTATTGAAATTACATATTAATGATTAAAACTATCTAAGTCATTAAGCAAAAGAGTAGTAGCTCGTCATGTATCACTCGATTTTGGCTATGGATACACTTGGTCCGGTTGTAATATTTTGAAGTGCAAGATGACACGTCGGGTAATATTAACTCCTTGGTATTCAACCTTGTTGTGGAGGTACTGAGAACGAAATTAGATTTGTGACATATGGAAATACATACATGTAAATCTAATCTCCTCTAATACATAAACAAATAGTCTAATTGTTTCAGAACTTTGTTTTGAAGATTATAAGTTTAACAGACTTGTTACATAATCAAATTACTTTTGTCTGCTATTGACAATTAACAATATAAGAGGTTAAATTAACAGCAATCTCAGAACTGTATTTTATGTACAGAAAATACGTTTTTTCCCACATTTACATGATTACCTATATTTTTACAACCCTAGTCTATATTTTCCGACTATCAGCCATTAAGTACAACTTACTTTAAACATTTTTCTCATTGGTAGATTTTTTAAACATTATTAAGAGAAATACAAATACTTATCACCATGTAGTTGGAGTTGATTATTAAGTGTGTTTGAGTGGTAAGAACGAATTCAGTTTGGAGATATAACTACAAAAGTGAATGGTATTCCTTAATACCCGAACTTCATCTACTAACAGAAAACTTTTTATGATATTTATAGATAGTTAAATGATAAATATCGTTGGCTCACAGCATGGTGCAAGTATTTTCATCTGACGTCATTTCAGCCACAGTCGTATTAATTAAAATTTTTGGTGTGTGTAATTATATGATAACAAAAGCAAAAATGTTCCAGTGCATTTAGGTCTGCAAACGAGTCGTTTTCGAGTTAATTGCGAATGGGTGCTTACGAACCGCCATTGACTTCAGAACGTAAATTTTTCGATTAGGTCTGTGTCTGATTGGGCTCAAATTTCATTCATGGCCTACCTCATCTTCAGCAGTTTCCAGGAATAGGATACGTGCGTGATGGGGGAAAGGCACATTTTGCTGCTGGTATGACTCCAAATGCGCCAACATTATCTAGGTCTCCGAGGTCTGTCTGGCATCATCTCAGGAGTGAAGTGCACAGCACTACCGGTGATAAAGTTGAAGTACTGGCGCAGCGAACTGTTACATTCCTGTCAAAATTTACGAGATGATCTGGGGGTGTTCGAAAGAATTCGTAACTCACCCAGAGAGGAATATACTACTGAATCCAAGTGCGAGGATGACACGTGGACCACCTCCGTCAACATTTACGAATGTGCAGTATACTGTAATATGTTTTGTATTTCTTGTTCAGGTAGGCCTTGGGTGAAATTTGGGTCCTCTTAGATGAAAAGTTGACATTTCAAATACACGGTGCCCATAATTAAAATTCAGGTATCAAAACTATGTAGAAAGAGAACCACGGCTCAAGATCTCATCAGATTTGTACAGCACATTATTTACGCCGGGAGAAACGTCATGAAAAAAAAATTAACGAAAATTTTACCAATGGATAGCGTTGTAAGCGTCCTAACGGAAATGGAGTCGACTACAAATGACAGACGAATCGAAATGCGATGACTATGGCTTGAGTTACACATTACATCATCTGTAATGTTCAACGTGCGTGACTGCACAAGTTCGGTAGTCAACAATTGTGGCACTGTTAGTTAGGTAAGCCCATCCACCATGGCAAGGTCGTACCACTGCGGATGAGAAAAATCGGTTTTTAATCGTCTTGGGGCCATAAAACACATAATAAGCACATTGACATTGGTTTCTAACTGTCGTGAGACTGGAGCAAGACATTTTCAATATTCTGCCCTCTGTTTTCTGCCACAAGTATAAATCAAGAAGCAGCATATTCCACAACAATTCGGAGTGTCTCGGGGGTCGCGTTCAGAATGCGTTGCGCAATGCGTACCTTCTGTTTGGCTAAGCTCGTAACTGGAGCACTGAACACAGTCTCTTTAATACCTTTCAGATAACATAACTGCCTGAAGTCATATGGATTATGGATTCAGATCAGATGATCTGGGTGGCGAGGCTGTAGGGAAATGACGGTTGATAATTCTAGCGTTTCCGAAATCCGTCTGCAGAGGCCGCTTCATTGGCTGTGCAATGTGCGGAGAGGCGCCATCTTGCATAGAAATGATCCTACCCACATACCATGCCGTTGAAGGGGCAGAATGACGTCGGTGCGAAAAAGTCTCTCATAACGTTTACCAGTGCGGTACAGGTAACAGGACCCACAGACTCATCTCCTCGAAAAAATACGGCCCTATGATAAAAGATGCCGTCAAACCGCACCACGCATTCACCTTTGCAGAATGGCGTTGAGGTGCGTGCGGATATTCTGTTCCTCAAATCCTGCCTTTCTGCATATTGACACGCAGGATGTTTCGTAGGAATTTATGCACCGTGCTCGCAGGCAAGTCCAGCGGTCGGGCATTCCATGTCCACTTCATGCTTGCACACCACTGCTTGACCTCTCCTGCATTGCTGTGGCCACATATTCAACAGAACTCGGTTCAACTGCTTTCCTATCTCTGCAACGTTGCACTTCAGAAGAACCTGTCTTTTCGAATTTTGTAATCATTTTCTCCGGACCCTTAGCAGACATCTGCTCAATGCCTTTTTCCATACCCTGGAGTGTCCGGAACTTCTGCAGGGCTACTGTGGCGCTGTTACCGATGTTGCAAAAAAGCTCTACCTGCAGCTCCCGATCCTTCCTGGAGACAGTCCTGTTGGACGTCTTGGACGCAAAGTGAGGAACGGCCGAGCGCCGCACGTCTGTTGGTGAGCATATACTGACGCTTACAGCGCCTTCTACTGGTCATATTTTGGTTAAATTTCTTGGAAGGGACTTACAAGGCTCTCAACGCCGAGGTTACTAGCGACTTAAATCTCTTTTGTTCCAAGACGTTTACTCCTTCCTCAATAATATGCTGCTCAAATCTGACGTCATTCTGAGTAGTGATTCTCTTCCTACACCGTTTTGACTCTGAAACTTTAATTGTGGACACCTTGTACATTTATACCGAGTAGGTCATTATTCGATACAAAAGCCAGCGGCGGTTTACAACACGCATTCGTAGTTACCTCGCAAACGGATCAGTTGTAGTCCCATGTTTACAAGTATGTTGTGTTTTTTATCGTATAGTATCATCCGTGTCAGTTTACGCTATTAATTACGATACGTTCTGCATACAAATTTAGCACATGGACGCCTCTGGCACCCCTCTTAACTTGGTGCCCCCAAGCGGTTGCTTGTGCCATAAACCGATTCTCGGGGCACCACTCTCATTTTCTATGCTACGCACGACAGTACCTAACACAAAATCTTACTAGCCAGCGGGTTGATCTAGGATTCCCAGTAGCATGCCCTCCCGTTCATCTGACTACTTGAACCGGTTAGACTTCTGACTATGGGAACATTTAAAGCCGTAGGTGTAGTCCACAGCCATCGATAACATGTATACTTTACAGAAATTTGTGTCCGATGCATGTGACCAAATCCGAAGTCAGCCAGGTGTGTTCGCAGCATTTCGTGGTGATTTGAGAGGGGGGCTGAAAGATGTGTAAGACTGAGTGATCACCAAACTGAAAAGAAAGGAAGATAAAAGTTTAACGTCCCATCGACAGTGCGGTCATGAAAGACAGAGCACAAGCTCGGATTATGAAATGATGAAGAGGTAAATCGGTCATATCCTTTTTAAAGGAACCATCCCGGCATATGCCTGGAGCGAGTTTATAAAATCATGAAAAACCTGAGTTGGGAAGGCCGGGATTTGAACCGGCGTGCCGCGCGGAGTGGCCGCGCGGTTAGAGGCGTCGTGTCATTATCTGCGAGTCCTCCCTCGGTCATGGGTGTGTGTGTTGTTCTTAGTATAGGTTAGTTTAAGTAATGAGTAAGTCTAGGGACCGATGACCTCAGCAGTTTGGTCCTTTAGAAATTCACACACATTTGAATATTTGAACCGGCGTTATCCTGATTGTGAGTCCAATGTGCTAACCACTGAGGCTTCTCCCTATATTCAGTGATTAGTGATACCGTTTTATTCAACCCCCGTATACGACATGTCAGTGATGGAACAATCACTGAACCATCTCCCAGTTTTAGATGCTTTCTTTTGCATTTGCGCTGACCGAGAATGGTCATCACATCCTCAATGTTAAAAATTCTTCTTTCCCGGCAAATATAACATGACTACAGTCAAGTGAGATCATCTTTGCTTTTTCTATCATTTTGCATTATTTCGTGGCATATTTGAAATCTTCACGTCTACGGGATTTTGGGACGTATTTTGTTAAGAACCACAAATAAATGAAATATGTTTTTGTCATCAAAGTTACAGGATTGTGTATAGTTAATAAGGTCAGACTCATTTCATGATTGAATGTCACTTAACGCGTTTATACAGTAGTGGAATATAAAATGCATAATTTTCGGGACATTTCAAGACGCAGTCCACCTGCTCCAGGCAAACAATGCCACGCACCATGTTGCTACGTGGTGTAATTAATAACCATTCGATAGTGGAGACTTCAAAGAACTAAACTGCATGAATCCTACTCACTCTTAAACTGTTGAAATAATTTTGACAAGGGTCACCAACGATGCATTGACCTGCAAGATATTATTAAATAGTCATAGCTTTCACACCATAGAAATCTGATTGCACTCGGGTTCATGACACTACTATTGCGCCAAAAACAACGTATTACAGCAATCTCTTCTTAGGCTCCAAACTGCATCATTACATCGAATTTAAAAGTCCAATAAAGGTAAAACCTCAGGATGTGAGCTCAAAGAACGACAGTCAGACACAGCGACAAAATGAAACATTTTTTCACGGAAAAATGCCGTTTATTTTCACTTTCACGAACCTTAATGTAAGAAAACAAAAGCGAAATTTTGGGATAAGATGAAAAAAGCTGTGCAAAGATTTTAAACTTATCAGTTAAAGAAAGATATGGCGTTGAGAACACCATAAAATGCAAGAACTAAAGGTAAATAAAAGAAGTAGTGCTCTTAAATAACATGTACAGAGAAACAGAAAAATCAAATGAAGTTATAGAAAGTTTTTAACCTCGTAATGGAAAGGTCAGTGAAATTATGGCACAAGCTCTGTTAAAGAAATAAAAGAAAAAAACAGAACAAAGATAAATAATGATGGAATGTTTGCCAATCTACAAAAAGAGATGAAGAAAATCCATAAAGATGTCATTGGAACTTTGGTTTATAATGCAAAAATAAATGAAAAACACGTGATAAAATTAGAACACGTAGTTGTAACTAAGGTGAAAGCTTTTTGTGCCTTAAGTCGTGGTATAGTGGTAATGATGTAAATTAACTCCTGTTGACTTTTTACAGTCAGTTTGAAGGCGTGTTGCCACGCTCATATTACAATCGGCCAAAAATATGGTAGATGATCAGTAAATTAGATTCGGAAGCATGGGGCATGAATGCTGGAGCGACATGACAAAGTTGCAAGTAATCCAGTACGATATTTTTGAAGTAATAATGGTCAACTAACGTATAGGCAAGAGCGGGAAACTACATCCTTTAAGAGAGAAACATTGATCGAAGTGGGAACGTAAATGACTGTGAACTCTTCCAGCAATTTTGGAAATATAACCGGTATTTATTACGTCTCTTTAAGAAACAAATTTTAACATACATAGTATAAGTGGAATTATTTGAAAGCGGGGTTTCTGCCCTTTCGCACATGTCCGACAGAACAGACACTACACGGAATCCGCAGCTGTGATATGTGTTATGGAAACTGGAGGCTGAGTGGGCGGAAACAACAGGAAAGGAGAGGATCGGATGATATCAGCTGCATCGGGATTTTATGCGGAATCACCGGCGAGGGGAGAAAATGCGTGCTGGACCGGGACTCGAAACCGGGATCTCCTGATTATTAAGCAGTTGCGATAACCACTGTGCCACCCGCACACGGTTTTAATTGCAAATGCGTGGACTGACAGAAACTTTAAGAGAGAAACTTCCCGCCGACCCACATCCGCAGTCCCCGTCCGTGGTGTCCTCCATGCTCGCTAATTTTAGATTCTCGCTGGAGATCGATCGTTAGTATGCATCCTGCACTGAAGGTTGTGGAATCATTGATCATCGGAGCGAATCGATTACATGAATACCTGGTATCTTTTATTTCTCCAAAGAAGGTGCGGGTTGACAGATATGAGTATTATCGAATGTACAGACTAATAAGTCATGGTTGTAAGATACTGGCACGAATTATTTTCAATAGAATGGAAAGCCCGACAAAAGCCGATTTCAGGAAAGTCAGCGTTGGTCCCGGAGAATTGTAAGTGCATGTAAATCCATACTGACTTACCATAGCAGATAGAGTGAAGAAAGGAAAACCTACGTTTATTGAATTTGCCGATTTGAAGAAAGCTTTTGACAATGTTCACTGGAAAACACTCTTTCAAATGGCGATGATAGAAGGCGTAAAATACAAAGAGAGAAAAGTTGTTTACAACTCGTATGGGAACCAGAATGGTCGTATAAGTCTCGCAGGAGGTGAAGGGAATGAGACAGGGATGTAGCCTATCCCCAGTGTTACTGAATCTGTAGAATGAGCAAGCAGGAAAGGAAAACAAGGAGACATTTGGAAAAGGAATTACAATTCAGGGAGAAGAAATAAAATCCTTGAGGTTTATCAATGACATTGTAATTACAGCGATGGCTAATAACTTGGAGAGCAGCTGAACACGATGAAGAGTGTCTTATACAGGATAAGTCATGTAACACCTAACAAAACTTTTATTTCGTGAACGGTCACACATACCGAAACGTTGTCCTCGGCAAATGGTAGAGCTTCTAGGGGCATGTATTTTTTTTATTTGATTAATGAAGCAAGTACGTTTCTTTATATGACACAGTATACTTTTTATAACTGTATCCAATAGCTCTTGAGAAGACAATTACAGTGATATGGCGTTTGTTAATGTTGGCGTTGAAACCTGTCGTAAAAAATACGAGAAACGTCCTACAATTTGAAAGCATGGTGGCCGGAATCGGCATTAGTTGTGCAAACGCCCGTGCTACGCTGTGTCAGAATGTCAACACATTTGCCTGTTTTCTTGTCTGCACTGCAGGTCACTCAATTCTGTTTCAACATTCGTAGCGTGCAGACATTGGGGAGAAGTTGGATTTACTACTTTTATATTGTTAATGGAAAAGAAATCCAGCCGGCTGCGGTGACCGAGCGGTTCTGGGCGCTTCAGTCCAGAACCGCGCTGCTGCTACGGTCGCAGCTTCGAATCCTGCCTCGGGCATGGATGTGTGTGGTGTCCTTAGATTAGTTAGGTTTAAGTAGTTCTACGTCTAGGAGACTAATGACCTCAGATGTTAAGTCCCATAGTGCTGAGAGGAATTTTTGAAAAGAAATCCCGTAAAAACGGTAGAGCGGTATAGGCTGTCTATCTGGATCGCTAATGTCCGACGCGCTAGACAACTGCGGAGTTATTAAGACGCTAGTGCAGACAGGATGCCTGAACGTCAAAAAGAGGACAAGAAGGAAGACTGCAACTGGCAGAGAACACGAAGCAGCTGTTTTGCCTACTACGCTAATGAATCCGCACAGTCGTACGAGACATACTGCCAAGGAATGTGGAATCAGCCAGAAAAGTATCATTCGCATCCTGCATCGAGAGAATTTCCATCCCTACCATCTGTCACTACATCAGGCACTCGACGACTGGGATTTCGAACGTCGTATGAAGTTTTTTCGGTTTGCCCTCAGCAACTGAGAGACGGCCCTACGATTTTCCAACGTTTACTAGCCACGCTAATGTAAATTTGCACAACATGCACTACTGGGCAACCGAAAATCCACACTGGCTTCGTGAAGTGCAACGTCAACGGCTGTGGAGCGAGAACGAATGGTGCGTCATCGTAGGAAATTACATTGTGGGATCTCGCTTCATCTCAGGCTTTCTAAATGGACATTCGTACGCACATTTTCTTACGCACTTTCTGCTGGTTCTTGTAGAAGAGGTACCACTGGATATTCAACGGTTGTTCAGCTCATTCGTCCCGCGTTGCAACGCAAATACCGAATGAGAACATTCCTGGACGTTGGATAAGACGACATTCTGTTGTCAAATGGCCTGCGAAGACCCCCGATTTGACTCATCCTGATTTCTTTCTTTGGAGAGAACTCAAAGATGCTCAAGTAAAGGATAAAGCTATTTTTTTGGAAGACAAAATTTATGTTATGTGATTTGGATGGTTACCAAAATGTTTATTTCATTTACGTTTGTGCGAAATTACATAGCAATATCAAAGAAGTCGGCAGCGTGTAATGCAGGTACCTAATAACACTGTCATTGCGTTCTTGCTTTCAACATGAAACGATGTTTCGTTAAGAAGGATATTTATTCTGCGGTGTACAGGTGGTCCCAAAGTATTTTTAATAAAATGTTTAGTTTAACGAATGTATCCCATGTGATATAATTAGAGCAGTGTTGGTAGAGATAGTTGTCCGACAACATGTGTTTTGCCTCTAAGAAGCACACAGCCACTTACAGAAAAAGACAGGTCAGATCTTCCTTCTAACATTTAGATACTTAATACAGTAGTTGCTTTTTGCAGAGTATTAGACATCTCTATTTTTGAAGAATGACCAGCTGATTTCTCTGTTTCAGCTCACCTAAATCTGGGACGGTACACAAATGTGAAATAGTTTTCCTAAGCTGATTGTGATACTCTAAATTCTAGTCTATGTCGTATTTCCATATACAACATTCGTAGATGAAACTGCATCTAGGTCGTTCAAGGGAAAACAAATCTTTGTTCTCAAAGTGCAGGCCTTGCTTACGGTTAACAACTACGCATCGTGGTCCGAGACACTTGCTTGGCAATGTTTGCACCGTGAATGCTGTTTCCGGACATCGTGCTCTCAAATTCTAGAACATTTCTCGAATTTTTTACGAAAGGTTTCAACGTCAAGATGAACAAACCCTATATCACAGTAATTGTCTTCTCTAGGGCTATCGAATGCAATTATAAAGAGTATATTGTTCCATTTTAAATTCGTATTTGCTTCCGGTGATACCAGCGTTCTAACCAAATAAAAAGAAATTTCTCCGACGCTCTAACTTTTGCCGCAAAATCTCGTTTCGATATGCGAGGGACGTTTGTATGTGTGAACCGACAGCCGTAGGGCTGCCCGTCAACCGACGAAAGGCGACAGGACAATCCCACGGCCAATCGGAGCGCGCGGCGCCATGTTGAAAGGGTACAGTACCGCCCGACATTGGAAATAGGTACAACATTCTTCGTTATTCTTGTCAGAACAACATATTTTTTCTAATAATAATTCAATTTCACTCAATACACCGAAGCCGGATACCAGTGTAGGAAAGAATGACAATTTATTTATTTAACTGATCACATGTGCACTCCCACAAAATAAATCCCTACATCCAATTTGGTGAGATCTGTGAAATGAATGAATGTATGGTCGTCTGCTAACCCCAGGTAGTGAATGTGCAATATATGATCATCTTTGAGACGGTCCTTTGGTCACCTTTGGTGGAACCAAAGAGATGAAATTTACCTGAGCTTTGAGCGCTTGAAATGTGGCTGACCAATACGATAGGAAGGTGCTCCCTCACCTCGACGGAGGTGCGAGAACGGCCATGTTTCAGCACTCTGGCGCTAGATCTTGTGTTGGTAAGACCTGTCTTAGGTGTGCTCCGTAAAGGCAAAAGAGTCGAGAAAATGGTATGCATGTGAAATACTTAAGAGTAGTTTGGAATAAGTATTTCTCTATTTCAGGAGCTTTTGGGGGGAGAATTAAACGACAGGCAGGTAATATTAAGGGGATCGTAGTAATATTCGAAAGTAACCAACGGCCACAAAGAAACCACGTGTAGCAATAAGTTGAAATACTTGCGAGTGCTAGTACTAAGTTGAATTACTTCCGAGTGCTAAAGTTAAGCTGAATTACTGGCGTGTGTACTATAAGTTAGAAATATTTAAGAAATGGCGTGTGCAGGACTTGAAATTAGAGACGAGTACTTCCACGTGGTGAGTACTGTGTGAGTCTCAATCTGTGTATGAGACAAAGGATAAAGAGAAGTACTCGTCCATGGTACCAGTTGAGGACTCACGTGTGTGACGAATATGTTCTTAATATTACTTTGCGTGTTATGTTTTCGTGTGACGCTGCTTTCAAACTCTAATACTCTGAGAGTGAAGCAAGGTGAGTCAGCCGTCTATCCAGCAACGCCACTTGGCTTGCATTGCACAGGAAGACGTGTATATATCCTCGAGAGTTCGTAGTAGGAAAGAAAAATTACGAAGTGGGGCAGTGTCGTGTGAAACTGGGATGAATACTGATTGAAGTGGGAAAGCTGAAAGTGATGTGATTCTAACGTTGTGACTATTCTTTGTGTTGTATTGTATGTTCCCAGTGTGATGTATTTCATGTAATTTAAGTGTGTGTGGTTTGCATGGGAGAGTAGCAAGATAAGTTCAGAGGCAGTGGGTTATGCATGTTCCTTTTTGTACCGCTCGGTCTGGAGTAAATCTTCGTGATGATGGGTGTGAGAGTCGAAGTGTGAGATATAGCAAAAGATCCACCATCCTATCCAGGAAGTGCACTGTAGCGTTAGATCATTACGAGACCATACGATAATCACCAATGTAAAGCCATGCCCACTGGGCGGAGTTTCTCACGTGTAATTGTAGTACAAAATGTAATGGTATGTTTAGGTTACCTGTGAATCATAATAGAATTTATCTGAATAAAAAAGATAGTGAAAATAAAAAGATTAGTGGCCTTGTTCCTCGAATAGTGTGTAGTCATGATATACAGAATTTATAACGTGTGCGCCATTCATATTCAGTGCGATGGTCACGTGTTGATCAAAGCCGTTGGGTGAGAAAGAAAATGTGGTATTGCCAGTGCGTAGTGAACAATCAGAGTTGTGTAAATTTTTAATAGTCAGATGTGCGTTATCCGTTTCCGTTGCGTAATATTCAAACAGGAGAATAATTTGTAGCTTAATTGTGGGTACTAGAGCTCACAATAAGTCATTGATGTTTTGCGATATGGCCGTGCGGTTGTAAGCGCTCCAGTTTGGAACCGCGTGACCGCTGCGGTCGCAGGTTCGAATCCTGCCTCGGGCATGGATGTGTGTGATGTCCTTAGGTTAGTTAGGTTTAAGTAGTTCTAAGTTCTAGGGGACTGATGACCTGAGAAGTTAAGTCCCATAGTGCTCAGAGCCATTTGAACCATTTGTTTTGCGATAAATAAGAATAAATCCATTCGCTTGGCAGACCACTCATCTTGCGGGACTGACTGCTTGATGCCACAGTATGAGCAAGGCATGTGGGTGCCTCTCAATGTTTCTGCAGTTTTAAAATGATACGTTATCGTCCTACACAACATTAGTAATTTTGGTTCCTACTGGCATCAGCTATACAAGGCTAAAATTTCGTGACGCAATTTTTCTCCACCAACCAACAGACTACAGAGACGAATTGGTGACTGGAAATGGGGGAAAAAAAGGAGTTATGAACATGTGTCCGGAAATGCATCGTTACCACGGTTGATGGCACTGACGAATGAAAGTGCCGTGTGTTCTTTGTGTGTTGCAGGCTGTGGAAATGACGCAGCGCACTGTAAGCAGGAGAATGGTCCGGTATTCACGTCGGGAACAAGCCGAGATGGTGTTTGTATACGGCCAAGCGGATGGAAACGGTCGAGAGACAGCATATCATGTAGGATTGGTACTCCGGGTCTGGTGTACATACATTCTGCCGCCTCCCTGTACGTTCGTCTATCTGAAAGGACCGCTGATCACACAAACACCCCAAAAGTGCCTTAAATGTTGTGAGATATGGTTGGTGTCTGGGACGGTACTTGTTTTCTCATAGCCGTGCTGTCTCACAGAATGGATTGGTCGTCAGGGGCTCGTATTATTGGCCAATAAACAGATTGTAATAGTACTTAGAATGTGTATTTTTGTGCAAAAATACACTTTTTAAGTGGAGCAATGCCTGTTGACATTAACAAAGTAAAAGTACGGTAAATTAGAATGTCAGTGGTGTTTGTTGCACGATTATAATGTGAGTCGTTTATGAGACATTGTATTTTGAAAAGTTTTCGCACCGATACCTTTTTGTGCCATTCAACCTGCGTAGTTGCTAGGTACGATATTGTTATGTTTACTTCCAGTGTGCTTGTGTGTTTCTTCAGTGCACTGCGACTTGCTAGTCAGATAGTGTGTAACAGGCCAAGCAGTAGGTCGTGAGTGGACGATGGGGTTTACCAATGCAGAAAAAGCCGGCGTGCTCATGGTGTATGGAGAGTGTAGAAAGAATGCAGCCCGTTCTTGTACGATGTATGCGGCAAGAGATCCCAATAGACGTCACCCATCTCGGCATTAATTTATAAACCTCTTCAACCAGTTACGTGAAAGTGGTAGTGTAACACCTAGACAACGTAACAGAAGGAAACAAATTTCGACAGAAGAGGGGGAAATTGATGTTATTGCTGCTGTTGCAGTGATTAACACGTTAGATCCCGCGCAACCACACGATGAAGTGGCATGATTCAGGTAAGTGTCCTACGCATTCTACATCCACATACGTTCAATCACTATCACATCTCTCTCGATCAAGAGCTGCATGGAAACGATCATGAAAATCGTGTTAACTTCCATACATGAGCATTAATATTGGGTACTCCACACGTATCATGTATCTTGTTTAGTAATAAAGTCACATTTACCAGTCATGACTTGGTAAACCGCCGAAACGTGCACTGTTGTTCTGTTGACAACCCCCGTTGGTTCGTCAGATGGAACGTCCGCGTCCGTGGAGTTTAAACGTGTGGTGTGGGATAGTGACCTTCAGCTCATCGGTCCGTTTTTCATAGATGGGGAACACTGATCGTGCACAGATATCGCAGGCTCCTAACAGACGATCTTCCACGGGTGATAGAACACGTTCCTCTGCAGACTAGAAGGAACCTGTGGTACCAACACGATAGCTGTCCATTTCATAGTGCACGAAATACTACAGCATGTCTTCACGAAATGTTTCCATATCGTTGGATTGGACGCAGAGGACCTATACCTTCTCCGGCCCGTCCCCCGGATTTGAAGCGTGTAGATTTTTTTTGTTTTTTTTTTTTTTGTGGGGAAAGCTGAAAGACGCTGCCTACAAGGACGCACCAACTAACCCGATGATATGCAACGACGTATTACTACAGCCAGCCCGAACATTGTCAATAGGCATTGTTCGATTCAAAAAAGTATATGTTTGCACAAAATACACTTTATAAGTATTATTACAATCTGTTAATTGGCTAACAATACGAGCCCCTGACTACCAATGCATTCTGTGAAAACTGCACATCAATAGCAGTTTCAATGTCCGCAATATTTGCTGTGCAAGTTTTAGGTGATTCACCTTGTACATGGGCATTAAAGCGGAATGCTCCAGATGTATCATGTACCTGGTTTAGTAACGAAGCCACATTTACCAATAATGGCCAGGTAAACGATTATGAGAATCGTGTTAACTACTGTACGTCGGGATTAAGACGGATAATCCAGACGTATCTTGTTTAGTCGTGAAGCCACACACCATCTCGGCTTGTTCTGGGCATAAATATCGGACCATTCTGCTGCTTACTGTACCCTACGTCAGTCAAACTGCAACTCACAAGTAACACACTTCACGTAGTCAGACGAACTTTCATTCGCCAGCGCCATCTACCGCTGCAACGATACATTTCCGGTCACATGCTCATAGGACCTTTTTCCCTCCATTTCCAGTCAGGAATCCGTCCCTGCAGTTCGTTGGTTTTATTACTGTTCACCGACAGAATCAGATTAAAAAATGAAACACAAAAATTTGTCAACGAGTTTTACTGTTAGGCAACAAAATAACTGACGAAGGCCGGAGTAGAGAGGATATAAAATACAGTCTGGCAATAATAAGAAAAAACGTTTCTGAGAATGAGAAATTTGTTAACATCTTCGTAATATAAAGTGTTAGGAAATCTTTCCTGAAGATATTTGAGTGAAGAATTGCCTTTTATCTAAGTGAAACGTGGACGATAAGCAGTTCAGACAAGAAGAGAGTGGAAGGTTTTCATCTACATCTACATAGATACTCTGCAAGACACCGTACGGTGAGTGGCTGAGGGTGAGCTGTACCACTACCACTACAAGTCATTTCCTTTCCTGTTCCACCCTCAGATAGACCGAGGGAAAAACGACGGTGCATATGCTTCCGTATAAGCCCTAATTTCTCGTATCTTATCTTCGTGGTCCTTACGTGCAATGCAGTTGAATCGTTCGGAAGTCAGCTTCCAGTGCCGGTTCTCTAAATTTTCGCAATAGTGTTTCTCGAAAGGAATGTCGCCTTCCTTCTGGCGATTCCCATTTGAGTTCCTGAAGCATCTCCGTAACACTTAATTGTTGTTGGATGAAACCTACCGGTATCAAATCTAGGAGCCCGCCGCTGAACTGCGTCGGGGTCTTCCTTTTGTGTGTGTGGGGGGGAGGGGGGGAGGGAGAGAGAGAGAGGGAGGGAGGGAGAGAGAGAGAGAGAGAGAGAGAGAGAGAGAGAGAGAGAACTTTTTAGAGCATAGAAAATTGAAAGTAAATAGGAAGTTAAATATATGCTGATAGCAGTGTGGAATGAAGAGATCTAAAGTACTTGAAAACTGGGAAATATGACATTTTCACTGAGTGAAATTTCAGCATTTTCCGTAAATATATTATCTGCACAAGTGTGGCATAGAACACTTCCTTCGTTTATTTTTATCACAACACTGGCATCCTCACACCTAGGTTGCATATTCTGCTCCGCAAGTAAGTCAATAGGAAATCAACAGACTGAATGTGACTCATAATAATATTGAACAGAAATCAGACAAAAACACACACACACAAATATACAAACACATTGTAATGAAAGTACAAATCCAGTTGCAGTCTTGGATTTTACCTTCGATTTATTGTCTTTACCATTTGATTAAAAGCTTAAAATATTAGTACGAAAGATGACATCAGCACTGACCACCTCCCTGATTGTTGAGCCCAGATATGCTTACGCGCGTTGTCCCACTTCACGAAGGTTGTATTGGTTCCTACCAGTTTCAGTTACAACAACCATCTTCACAGGAGAAAAACAGTATAAATCTATCGAGATGTAGCAACTACCGCCTCACACCCTTGAAACCATCGATTCTACGGACGAGCATCAGTATCGTGGTAGGCTATAATCCCGTGACATTCCGAAACGCAACGGTGGACGTTCCTCCTCGTTACACGAGGTGAAAACAAACAACCAAAATTTAGATGTACAACCTGAACAAGTAGCCAGGCGTATAATCTTTCATTATACAGGATAAGGTTGTTCATGGATATTTCCCGATTATTTTAGTATGAGGGGCCCATGGTCTATGGTACTTATTATAAACTAATTACATTTCAAAATTGTTAAGGCTTTCGTGGCCACTTGTTGACAAACTGCCTATTGGCTTCTGTCTTGGGTTCTTCGGCAGACGTTCATCTAATGATTTTTCTGACGTTTCGCCAGCACGAGTGGCTGGCATTGTCAAAGCTTCACCCTCCATTGCCGGTGGTGAACCGCCAGTTCACCACTCGTGCTGGCGAAACGTCAGAAAAATCATTAGATGAACGTCGGCCGAAGAATCCGAGACAGAAGCCAATAGGCAGTTTGTTAATTACATTTCGTTTGGTTTCTTATTTCTTGTATCGTTATCGTATTGAAAATATCCGCACAACAGTATAAACGTCGACGTTGTGTGCTGTGTGACTTGTTTGGAAACAAACATGTTCCATTCACTCACAGTACTTGCTGTTAACAACAATAAGGTCTACCTTACTCTTAGTTCTCAAGCTTGCATTCAGTACTGCTAGGTGCTATCCCGGGATTGCTTTCCCGGCAGTGTCTGTTGTTCGTTAACAGTGAAACATAACAGTATGTATAGGGTAACTGATGAAGAACCGGCCGGTATGCATATCATCTACGGATTCACTAAATTTAAATGTGTGACTAGGGCCTCCCGTCGGGTAGACCATTCGCCGGATGCAAGTCTTTAGATTTGACGCCACTTCGGCGACTTGCGCGTCGATGGGGATGAAATGATAATGACAACACAACACTCAGTCCCTGAGCGGAGAAAATCTCCGACCCAGCCGGGAATCGAACCCGGGCCTAAAATTCTGTCACACTGACCACTCAGCTACCGGGGACGGACGTGGGTTCACTGAATGCAATGGAAAAGCAGCACAATACCGTTCAGCTGTTCCCGGAGCGACTACAACCACATCACAGCAATTTTGCGCCTGTATATAGGCGCCCACGAATAACGGGGTATTATAGGCTTTTTTACTGCCGTGAAAGTATTTCCACAGAAACAAAGATAATTATGGAAAGTAAGCCGAATAAATCATAATTGCATTATTACTCTGTAACGAGCCACAGGGGGGCCATAGATTCCTGACACCAAAATACTCAGAAAATATCCCTCAACAGCCTTCGAAATTTTGTCGATAAGGTTCTGGTTCAGCCCATATACAGACATAGACTACATGAACAAATGTATTCAGGCACTCCTGTAATGTGGAATTGGCCACTGTCGTCGCGAGGGGCGGACCCCTTAATATAAAAGAAGGGGGGTAGTATGACGATGTCAGTAGAGAAGGAGTAGCAGCAGAATGGGTATCTAAGAAGTGCTCGGTTCTAGGCGCTACAGTCTGGAACCGCGCGACCGCTACGTTCGAAGGTTCGAATCCTGCTTCGGGCATGGATGTGTCTGATGTCCTTAGGTTAGTTAGGTTTAAGTTGTTCTAAGTTCTAGGGGACTGATGACCTCAGAAGTTAAGTCCCATAGTGCTCAGAGCCATTTGAACCTTTAAGAAGAGCTCAGTGACCTGGAACGTATACTAATCTTAGGACGTCACCTTAGTAACATATCCATCAAAAACATTTCAGCTCTTCCAGAGCTACCCAAGTCGACTGTTGGTGCTATGATGATCTGGAAACGCCAAGGAACAACCGAAGCTCAACCGAGACTAGGCAGACCTTATGTACTCAGCGACAGGGACCATCGAGCTCTGTTGACGGTTGCTTTCCATGAAGTCAGCGAAAGGCATAACTCAGACCAGTCCATCTAGCATAATGACTGCGCTTAGGAAGTTAAAAAGAATGGAGTATAATGGTCGAGCAGATCCTCATAAGCCACATATTTGTGTAGTCACTGCTAAACGACACTTGAGGTGGTGTAAAGAGCGACGCCTCTGGCAGTGAATGACTGGAAACTAGTGTTTTGGAGTAATGAATCACGCTATACCTTATGGCAATCCAATGGAAGGGTTTGGCGAATGCTTGGAGGAATTTAACTACCAAAATGTATAGTGCCAACATTGAAGTACATTGGAGGTGGTGTTTCGGTGTCGGGGTGTTTTTCGTGGTTAGAGTGTGATTCTCTTATTGCGCTTAAGGGGAGGTTTACTGTTTTTTGGTTCAAAAAATCAATTTTTAAAAAAATGCATTTTTGGATCCATGAAAGTGTTTAGAATCCACCCCTGGAACGGTTTTTACGAATACGGAACGGAAATGTTTGTTATTTGCGGTTGAACAAGAAAATGCACCTGCCTGAAATCGGCCTTTTTCATGCACCAGTTTTTTTCTTTCGGAGGACAAATTATTGCACCGGTGCTTGGGAGGAAACACACAAAATTCAAATGAAAGTTTGAACGTATGTGTTTCGAAGTTAGCCCCAAGCACTTGCATTCTGGTGGGAACGTGGAGATTGCGACTTTCCTGGCAGTGAGCAGCTTCAACCAAGGGTATTCAGCAATTCTGAAGACCATGACAACGATAGACGTCACCTTGGGACTCTATTTGACGCACTTCGCCAAGCATTCTGACGACCGCCGGATTCAAGCGGCCGAAAACCGCTTGTCACCGGCCGTACGAGCGGCTGTGGAGCTGCACAGGAAGGCCCAGATCGGGCAGAACGCCCTCTACGAGGAAGAAGAAGGACTTGTTTATGGACCCGGAATAGCAGATTGAACGTAAGTTGCATAATATTGCATTTATATGTAGTCAAAACTTCAAACGAGTTTTTCTCGAAATGACCTTTTTTTATCGCGCGGTATGGTAACTTCAAGTCTACTGAACCGATTGACATGATTATTTGTTTCCGACGAAGCTAACTAAATTGTCTAGGAGTTGGACCACTTTTATTCCGATCCATCAACTATAAATATTCTTACTTGGCCGACGAAGTCGAAAAATCGATGAAAAAACCCTATTCTTTTTCAATTTAGTTTCCTGTGGTCCAAATAACTTAAGCGAGGTACAACTCCTAAAGGATCTTATATACTTCGCTAACGTCAACTCAATTTTGATTTCAGATGAGCCAGCTCACCTGTGACATTCCGCGCGTGGAGGTCTACATTGAAATTTTCTTTCGTTCCGACGGCACTTCCGCCTTTGCTCTTCGTTTCCGGTCGAAAAAATTCCAGTTTGTACAGGAAATATTAATAAACATTTTGACCAAATTCGGCATTGATATCTATAACATATCCCGAAAAAAAATTCTTAAAGAACATGCTTTTTCGGGCCAAAGATAGTAAACCTCCCCTTAAGAAAATACTAAATGCGGAAGAGTGTGAGCACTTTTTACAGCCTTATGTACTGCATACAATAAAGGAACAGGTCAGGGACGATGAATCTTAGTATCAGCATGACAATGCACCATGCCGTAAAGCAACATACACTGCTGGAAATTGAAATAAGAACACCGTGAATTCATTGTCCCAGGAAGGGGAAACTTTATTGACACATTCCTGGGGTCAGATACATCACATGATCACACTGACAGAACCACAGGCACATAGACACAGGCAACAGAGCATGCACAATGTCGGCACTAGTACAGTGTATATCCACCTTTCGCAGCAATGCAGGCTGCTATTCTCCCATGGAGACGATCGTAGAGATGCTGGATGTAGTCCTGTGGAACGGCTTGCCATACCATTTCCACCTGGCGCCTCAGTTGGACCAGCGTTCGTGCTGGACGTGCAGACCGCGTGAGACGACGCTTCATCCAGTCCCAAACATGCTCAATGGGGGACGGATCCGGAGATCTTGCTGGCCAGGGTAGTTGACTTACACCTTCTAGAGCACGTTGGGTGGCACGGGATACATGCGGACGTGCATTGTCCTGTTGGAACAGCAAGTTCCCTTGCCGGTCTAGGAATGGTAGAACGATGGGTTCGATGACGGTTTGGATGTACCGTGCACTATTCAGTGTCCCCTCGACGATCACCAGTGGTGTACGGCCAGTGTAGGAGATCGCTCCCCACACCATGATGCCGGGTGTTGGCCCTGTGTGCCTCAGTCGTATGCAGTCCTGATTGTGGCGCTCACCTGCACGGCGCCAAACACGCATACGACCATCATTGGCACTAAGGCAGAAGCGACTCTCATCGCTGAAGACGACACGTCTCCATTCGTCCCTCCATTCACGCCTGTCGCGACACCACTGGAGGCGGGCTGCACGATGTTGGGGCGTGAGCGGAAGACGGCCTAACGGTGTGCGGGACCGTAGCCCAGCTTCATGGAGACGGTTGCGAATGGTCCTCGCCGATACCCCAGGAGCAACAGTGTCCCTAATTTGCTGGGAAGTGGCGGTGCGGTCCCCTACGGCACTGCGTAGGATCCTACGGTCTTGGCGTGCATCCGTGCGTCGCTGCGGTCCGGTCCCAGGTCGACGGGCACGTGCACAATCCGCCGACCACTGGCGACAACATCGATGTACTGTGGAGACCTCACGCCCCACGTGTTGAGCAATTCGGCGGTACGTCCACCCGGCCTCCCGCATGGCCACTATATGCCCTCGCTCAAAGTCCGTCAACTGCACATACGGTTCACGTCCACGCTGTCGCGTCATGCTACCAGTGTTAAAGACTGCGATGGAGCTCCGTATGCCACGGCAAACTGGCTGACACTGACAGCGGCGGTGCACAAATGCTGCGCAGCTAGCGCCATTCGACGGCCAACACCGCGGTTCCTGGTGTGTCCGCTGTGCCGTGCGTGTGATCATTGCTTGTACAGCCCTCTCGCAGTGTCCGGAGCAAGTATGGTGGGTCTGACACACCGGTGTCAATGTGTTCTTTTTTCCATTTCCAGGAGTGTATTTGAAGCAATAATTTGTGGACAGTAAAATCACTGCAATGGACTGGCCTTCCCAGTGCGGACCTGAATCCAAATGGTTCAAATGGCTCTGAGCACTATGGGACTTAACTGCTGAGGTAATCAGTCCCCTAGAACTTAGAACTACTTAAACCTAACTAACCTAAGGACATCACACACATCCATGCCCGAGGTAGGATTCGAACCTGCGACCGTAGCGGCAGCGCGGTTCCAGACTGTAGCGCCTAGAACCGCTCGGCCACTCTGGCCGGCGGACCTGAATCCAATGGAGCACTATTCGGATGAATTAGAACGTCGACTTCTCTCCAGACCCCAGCGTCCAACGTCACTGCCTTCTCTGGATTTGGTACTCGATGAAGAATGGGCTGCCATTGTTCCACCGACATTCAGACACCTCAATGAAAGTGCTGGAAGTACCCCCTGTAGAGTTCAAGCAGTCCTAAAGCCAAAGGAGGGACGCCCCCCATCATAATGTCCAATAATAGGTTTGCTGATACTTTCGATCAGATAGTGTAGTTTGTGCGGCTCCGCTGAAATACTGATCCATTGCATGTCCGTCTTTTAGCACACATCATACCAATTCGACGTTTATTGCGTGCCGTCTTTATGATGCTGCCATTTTAGTCTGTTGTCGTTGTGGTCTTCAGTCCTGAGACTGGTTTGATGCCGGCCGAAGTGGCCGTGCGGTTAAAGGCGCTGCAGTCTGGAACCGCAAGACCGCTACGGTCGCAGGTTCGAATCCTGCCTCGGGCATGGATGTTTGTGATGTCCTTAGGTTAGTTAGGTTTAACTAGTTCTAATTTCTAGGGGACTAATCACCTCAGCAGTTGAGTCCCATAGTGCTCAGAGCCATTTGAACCATTTGAACTGGTTTGATGCAGCTCTCCATGCTATCCTATCCTGTGCTAGCTTCTTCATCTCCCAGTACTTACTGCAACCTACAGCCTTCTGAATGTGCTTAGTGTATTCATCTCTTGGTCTCCCTCTACGATTTTTACCCTCCACGCTGCCCTCCAATAATAAATTTGTGATCCCTTGATGCCTCAGAACATGTCCTACTAACCGGTCCCTTCTTTTTGTCAAGTTGTGCCACAAACTCCTCTTCTCCCCAATTCTATTCAATACTTCATCATTAGTTATGTGATCTACCCATCTAATCTTCAGCATTCTTCTGTAGCACCACATTTCGAAAGCTTCTATTCTCGTCTTGTCAAACTATTTATCGTCCATGTTTCACTTCCATACATGGCTACACTCCATACAAATATTTCAGAAACGACTTCCTGACACTTATATCTATACTCGATGTTAACAAGTTTCTCTTCTTCAGAAACACTTTCCTTGCCATTGTCAGTCTACATACCATATCTTGTCTACTCCGACCATCAGCAGTTAGTTTGCTCCCCAAATAGCAAAACTCGTTTACTACTTTAAGTGTCTCATTTCCTAATCTAATTCCCTCAGTATCACCCGATTTAATTCGACTACATTCCACTATCGTAGTTTTGCTTTTGTTGATGTTCATCTTATATCCTCCTTTCAAGACACTGTCCATTCCGTTCAACTGCTCTTCCAAGTCCTTTGCTGTCTCTAATAGAATTACAATGTCATCGGTGGACCTCAAAGTTTTTATTTCTTCTCCATGGATTTTAATACCGACTCCGAATGTGTAAAGAAACACAGTCTTCTTTGGCATGCCGAGAAAATGTCACCTTGAATTCGTACAGTTACTGTGGCAATGTTAAAGTTATCAATGGGTGATCAGTAATGAGCCTCAATCTGCAGCTACGGAAGTTGAGTATTGGCCGCAAGAAAAGAGGCTAAAACACGTCCGCATCTGGTTCGTGTGGGTTTGCGGAGGAGTACGTATTTCGTCCCGTTGCTGCATCGCTGTTGGTGGTAAATACGAGGGCGTGCTGAAAAGAAACGGCTCTAAATTTTTTATGTGAAAACCCTTAACGCTTTGTAAATAAAACAAACTTTACTAAGATTCTACATCTTTATTCTTCATGTCTACTTATTTATTTCACAACATAGTCACCCCGGCGACGAACATATTTCTCCTAACGAGAGACCAGTTTGTTGATACCGTCACTATAGAATATCTGACTGTGTTGACGGATTCCGAAGCTCGCCTCAGTTTGCACCGCTCTATCACTATCAAAGTGAAATCCTCGAAAGAGTGTTTTAGGTTTTGGTAAGAGATGAAAATGGGATGAGATCAAATAGGGTCTGTGTGGAGGATACCGATGACAGTGAACCCGAGACGTCGGATTGTTGCAGATGTCGCAGCGTTCGTATGTGTTCTGGCATTGTCATGCTGAAAGGGATGATGCTCCATGTGTGGACGAACTCCTCGAATTCGGAACTCGATGACAGCACACTGTTGAATTTAAAAAGTTTTAAGTGTTTTCGCATTAAAAATTCTGAGGCATTTCGTTTGTGGATGCCCACGTACTTCCTCGGACTCCGTGGCAGGAGAACGAGCGTTGGCCCTCGCTCGCGGCCAGCGGCCTGCGGGTCTGGGAAGCTGCGTGGCCGGCGGCTGGAGGCGACTTCGGCCGGGCCTGCGGCGCGGCCAGCCGCTATGTTAATTACGGCGCTCATTTGTTAACATTATCAGGCGCATCTGCATTCCAGGCGGCGCTCCCTCCGCGCTCACGCGCCCCGTCAGCCTGCTGCTGCTGCTGCCGCTGCGGCCGGCGCTGCCTCTCCCTAAATGCCAAAAGGCGCCGCTGTCAGATCACCCGTGATGGGAGTTACGAACGGCGACGTAAGCTCAGCCAACTCCCTAGCGGAGAACGCCAAATTACCAGATTTAAAGCTCAAACTTGCCTTCCCGTCACAGTGAGCTGTTCAGGGATGGAGCACTTTGACGAGGTCTCGGTGGCGGCTGCAGAACCTGTAATTGACCGTCGGCTTGTAGCAGGAGGGAGTAAGGAATGTTGCAGTTTGTCGTTACATTGATTTCAAGGGAGTTAAAGACTCAGTACGACAAGAGCGAGGAAGATAATCGGCGGAGGCTTAGTTTAAGACAGCAGCTCAGCATTCGTCTCGAGTCAAAGGGGGGCGGGGGGTGGACAAAAAATACATAAACACCAAAAACACAACACTTAATCACGCCTAATACGGTGTAGCAGTCCGCAGCTCGTGGTCGTGCGTTCTCGGTTCCCACGCCCGGGTTCCCGGATTCGATTCCCGGCGTGGTCAGGGATTTTCTCTGCCTCGTGATGATTGGGTGTTGTGTGATGTCCTTAGGTTAGTTAGATTTAAGTAGTTCTAAGTTCTAGGGGACTGATGACCATAGATGTTAAGTCCCATAGTGCTCAGAGCCATTTGAGCCATGGTGTAGCAAAACAGTTGTCATTCAAAACATTTTCCAGTTTTCAAGTGTATCATATACTACTCTTCCAGCAAAATAGTGTCAAATGCCGCTAACGATAATAATAATGGCGTGTGGCTAGGGCCTCCCGTCGGGTAGACCGTTCGCCTGGTGCAGGTCTTTCGAGTTGAAGCCACTTCGGCAACCTGTGCGTCGATGGGGATGAAATGACGATGATTAGGACGACACAACACCCAGTCCCTGAGCGGAGAAAATCTCCGACTCAGCCGGGTATCGAGCCCGGGCCCTTAGGATTGACATTCCGTTACGCTGACCACTCAGCTACCGGGGGCGTACCCGCTAACGATGATGGAGGTGGATAACGACCACTAACCCTTCTCTCCAAAGTAGATCATGTAGTATCCATAATATTGAGATCTTGTGATTGTAGTAGCCAGGGAAGATGCGAAAAGAAACCAATCCTGGACGATGCGATATGTGTGAACTGGGTCTTGTGTCTTGGGACACAGCAGCACCACTAGGGAACAGCCATTGTACCATGGGATGGACATGATCAACCAAAATGGTCACATACTCCTCGGCAGTAATGCAAACTTGTAGATTAACCGTATGACCTATGGAATACCAAATCTTCAACGATATCCCCCTCCCCCCCCCCCCCCCTAGCCGGCCGGTGCGGCCGAGCGGTTCTAGGCGCTTCGGTCTGGAGCCGCGCGACCGCTACGGTCGCAGGTTCGAATCCTGCCTCGGGCATGGATGTGTGTGATGTCCTTAGGTTAGTTAGGCTTAAGTAATTCTAAGTTCTAGGGGACTGACGACCTCAGATGTTAAGTCCCATAGTGCTCAGAGCCATTTGAACCAACCCCCCTTCCCCCCCTCGCCCCACCCCATGTTTCACTCTTGACAAGAATTTGGAAGCAGTGTGAAACAAGACTCATCTGAGCAAATGACTTTCTTCCATTGCTTCATGGTCCAGATTGTATGGCTTCGGCATCATGTTTTCCTCTTACGGGAATTTGTACACTGATAAGTGGATTTGAAATTCCTATTCACCCTGCAATTCCCAGCTTATGGAGCTCCGTCCGCTTCGTGTTGTATTGGTGCTCACAGGACACGCGAGTGCGAAATTCAGTTCTGTAGTAACTTTAGCAGCTGTCATACTCTTATTTTGCGTCACAATCCTCTGCAATCTCCGGCTGTCACGATCACTCTGCACACACTTTCGGCTGCGTTGTGACTTAGCCGGTGATGCTTTTCCGCTTTCCCTGTATGCGGTATAAATCTTCGATATTGTGCCTCGTAGGATCCAAACACCTGGGCTACCTTGTTTACGGAAGCACCCACCATACGACCACCAACAATGTGCTCTTTTTAGAATTCACCTATCTCCGACACAATGCATTCACAGCTACGTAGAACACTGTTCTGAGTACGGGGGACACTTGAAGGATAGTGACGACATTGCATGGGTGTCGTTCGCGATCAGATGCATCACCGCAGCCTTCATTTATATTAAAGCACGCTTTTCTTGCGATGTTTCCACATTTTTGTCCAACCCCTGTATTTATGCATGGCTCCGTAAGTATCTGTGGCCTGCTGCTTCAGATACTGGTTTTCTGTCTCGCTTGTAGAATAACCAATACACATTCACTACTGGCCATGCAAATTCCAACACCATGACGGCAGAATGCAGAAACAGTCACAGTCACGTGAAATATACTACATCCTTGGATATGCATTTCAGCGCAGCCGCACAAAGTAGGTCTGCGTATATTCACCTGAGTGGGTGTGCGTGTTAAAGTGCAGCTTCCGGGACGTCGAACTGCGCCAGCCCCGGATCGTATCCCTCTGGGTGAGGTTTTTAGGCAGCATTTAGAAAACTTTCGCACGCTTTCAAACGAATAGACCTACACCACTGGATTACACGTACGAGTATTGCGTCGCGGGGGGGGGGGGGGGGGGGGGGGGGGCGACGGGATGGCGACAGGGAAGGTGACCAAAAAATGGATCAAATGGCTCTGAGCACTATGGGACTTAACTTCTGAGGTCATCAGTCTAAGGACATCACACACATCCATGCCCGAGGCAGGATTAGAACCTGCGACCGTAGCGGTCGCGCGATTCCAGACTGAAGCGCCTAGAACCGCTCGGCCACACCGGCCGGCAGAGGGTGACAGGGAAGGCATCTGGCCACCCGTAAAACTAATCGTCCCAAATCCGTTAACAACCATGCCGACCGTTCGCCGATGCGCGACAGAGCACAAGAAGAAGAAGAAGAAGAAGACTAAGGACGGTAAGAACATATTAGGCAGTGATTTCCCCATTCAGAACTCGCATTTCAAAATTGTTACCTCTCAGAATATGACGTTGGGTCTCGCGAAAGGAGGAAAAGGGTCCACAAGTACGTGTCAGTATTCAACAGCAATCGGATCGTGGTCTATGGAAGAGGAGATCAGCGTTTAACTTCCCGTCGAGAACTGGGTCATTAGAGACGGAGCACAAGCTCCGATTAGGGAAGGACGGAGAAAGAAATCGTCCATTCCCTTTCAAAGGAACCATTCTGGCATTTGGCTTAAGCTACATGGGAAAATCACGGGAAACCTAAATCTGGATGGCTGGATGCGGTTTGAACCGTCGTCTTCCCAAATGCGAGTCCATTGTGCTAACCACTGCACTATCACGACCGGTGTGGTCTATCGAAACTGTGGTTTACCGTTTCACGATATTGCTGCACACATTGGTCGAATTCTATGAATTTCAGTCGTGCGAGTAAGGGATCGATGGCCTCAGGAGGACCATAGAACACAACGTGCAGGAACTCAACGGCCGCACGCGACGAACTCCCGAGAGGACACACACGTTGTTTGCTCGGCCATGCGAGACTTTACTTGAGTCAGGAGACGAGCTTGTGGCAGCAAAACAAGTATTCACACGGACAGTGTAGCGACGGTCTGAAGCATCACGCGCTGTCAGCACGGCGCCTATTGTTGCGGCTTACCGTGATGCGGCATCAAAGACGGGCGCACCGGCGGAAGAGTGGCGAACGACAACACTCGACAGAGGAGTGCACCGTGTCATCAATTTAGACGAATGCTTGTTTTGGGTAAAGCATCACGATGGACATATCGATATGTGGAGGTTTTTCTGACCATTTAAGGCCAGAGGCTTCACTCGATTTTCAAGATCTCCTTGACATCACGTTTCAACAAGATAATGGAAGATTACGTGTTGCTCGTGTTGTTCTGACCTACTACGATAAAGAGGTAGCTCCACTTTTGCCACGGACAGCACGTTACCCAACTCTCACTCACTGAAAACATCTTATTTGTGGGTTGCCTGTAGACTGGTACGTCACCACATGCCAGCTACTATGATCGATGACGTCTGGCCAATAGTTGTAGAAGCATGGAATGAGGTTCCTCGTATGTCGTCCAAGCTCGTTTGGACTCCATACCTTGCTTCTCATCAGTGAGAAATGACTTTAAGTTTAAAAACACGGTAATTACCTCCTTGGATTTTACATTCATCTACCCAATGCTATGGGCTCTTTTGGTTAGTTCGTTTGCTTCTTGCTTGACTGATTGGTTGAGTGGCTGGTTGACTGGTGGCATCGGACTGGAATCTTAGATCTCGTGAAATGTTCGATCGTACGACAAATCATACAACAGTATGAATGATCTATAAACATGTTTGTCAGTTGAGTGCCTCGCCTTATATTACATGAAACACTACGATGTAATATTAAAATGAAAAAAATCAGCAGATGTACGCAAAACTTCTTCATTAGTTAACTGAATAATAGTATATGCTGCATAAGTTGTCTGACAGAAATGTGAAGCTCCTAGAGGAGGAAGAGAAAACTAAACGAAACTTCACGGCTTGAGAATGTATGTGATATTATTTGCAGTGATTACAAAATCTATTCAAATTAAAAAAAAAAAAACTTGGCTGTATGACTCCATTTACCATTATGACGTTCCACCCTCTCTCGTTCGTATGCGTGCACTGATAGGATGGGAACGGTCTCATAACTCTCACTCTCAGAGCAAGTTGGCACACAACCATCGTAACTGGCTACTGATATCCTGGATACTGCCACTGGGACAGAGTTCACGTCCGAGCTGGTTCCACGCATGTTTCATCGGGGCAGATCTCGGGATTTTGCTGGCCAATGGAATATTTCAACATCTCGCAGACAGTTCATAGAGACACGTGCAATGCGTGGACGAGCATTGCCTAACTCCGCGTGCCACCGTACTGTACGTAGCGGAGGGTACCCTGTACCACTACTTGTCATTTCCTTTCCTGTTCCACTCGCAAATAGAGCGAGGGAAAAGCGAAAGTCTATATGCCTCCGTTTGAGTCCTAATATTTCGAATTTTATCTTCGTGGTCCTGACGCGCAATTTATGTTGGCGACAGTAAAATCGTTCTGCAGTCAGCTACAAGTGCAGGTGCTCTCAATTTTCTCAATAGTACTCGTATTTCTCGAAAAGAATGTCGCCATCCCTCCAAGGATTCCTATTTGAGATCCCGAAGCATCTCCGTAACGCTTACGTATTGTTCGAACCTACCGGTAAAAATTCTAGCAGCCCGTCTCTGAATTCCTTTGATGTCTTCCTTCAATTCGACCCGGTGCAGATCCCAAACACTCGAGCAGTACTCAAGAATAGGTCGGACTAGTGTCATATCTGCGAATTCCTTTACAGGTGAACGACTTTTCCTAAAATTCTCCCAATAGACCAAAGTCGACCACTCGCCTTCCCTACCACAGTTCTCACATGCTCGTTTCGTTTCATATCGCTTTGCAACGTTACCCCCAGATATTTAAATGACTTGACTGTGTCAAGCAGGACACTAGTAATACTGTAACCAAACTTTACATGTTTGTTCTTCTACTCATTCCCGTTAACTTCCACACTTACAGAAAGCTGTCATTCGTCACATAAACTAGAAATTTTGTCTAAGTCATCTTATACCTTCCTATAGTCACTGAACGTCGACACCTTACTGCACACCATATCATCATCAGCAAACAACCGCAGATTGCTGCCCACCCTGTCCACCAAACCATTCATGTGTATAAAGAACAACAGCGGTCCTATCACACTTCCCTGGGCCACAACCAACAGGTTACATGGCGGCCCCACCACAACAGACTGGCTACTGTACTGGTTATCAGGCGCAGACGAGCTAAGAAGTCCATTATCGTCGATAGTGCAGAAAGCGATACTGCACAGAGCATGTAGGAAAATGCACCCAGGTGGGTGACCTCGCCCAACAGCTGGAGAATGAGCCGAAGTGCAGATCAACGTCGACGAAGGATGCGAGAGGTCTCAGCGCATGATAGACACTATGAACGATGTAAGGTGCCCTTCCCCAATTGGCTCGCTCTTCGGGAAAATTTTGGAGAATGGATGTCAAACCCTGCAGGGGACCATGACATAAAGGTCGAAACGTGTGAGACTCCATTTAGTTGCCTCTTACGACAGGCAGGAATACCTCAGTCCTATTCTAGCCCCCGGACCCACAGGGGAGGTTCAAGTTCAAAAGAACTGCTTGTCATGCACGGGATAGATATGTACCTAGAACAGTTTATAATGGGAAGGACGCTGCATGATATTCGCTCACTGTAATGAAACGTCTTGAAAAACAACTGTCGAGAGGGCAATGTGTGAAGCCTTCAATGACTAAAGTAATCCAATCTATTGGAACATCTGTTAGAAAACCCAAAGAATTTGTTGTCATTCATAAAGGCTGTGAGCGGCACCAAACTTTGTGTCCACACACTCATGCTTGACACAGAAACTGAAAAAGACGTCAGCAAAGCGAAAGTAGATACACTGAACTCAAATGTTTACTAAGGAGAAGTACTGCCACAGTTACCTCTCGCACCACTGTAAATGTGAGTGACAAACATTATTGTCAGTGGAGTAGACAAACAGCAAAAATTACTCAAATTAAACAAGGTTCCCCTGTCCAATTCTTTACAGAATCTGCAGCTCAGTTAGCTCTCATCCTAGCTATAATATACCGTAGATCTAGTAAACAAAAAAGTTTAGAAGCAAGGCAGCAGGAATGATCAGAACTGTTGTTGTGACCGTAGAAAATTTTAATTTTTATTCTTGCTTTTGTGACCATAAGAGTCCAGGCTTCATAGGCAACCAGCCAGCCGACATTAACAAATAGTCCACCAGGACATAGGGCCAAGATAAGCGGCGGAGGCTGCCAAGTATGGCTTGTTGATCAAATAACTTAGTGTTTGACTTCCTGCCAGAGAAAGCAGCATGAATCAAACTTGCGCAGTGGAATATGCAAACACCAGGGCCATAATACAGCTAGAGAGAGTGTCAGTCACGTGCCGAAAAGACTCGTGTAGAACCAAATTAAGTTGTGTGCAGCTAGAAACGAAAGTGTCGCGTGGAACCGAAGGCATTCTTGCGCAAGCCGACCAATTAGAAACGAGAGTGTCTTGTGGAACCATAGGCATTCTTGTGCAATCCGATCACTTAGAAATGAAAGGGTCGTGTCAAACAAATTAACTCGTGTGCATCCAAGTACATGAGAAAGGAAATAAAAGGCGAGGCAGCGGAATAGCTAGGAGCAGAGATTCAGATGCAGATTCAGAGCCAGTGCCAGCAGTTTGGAGATCCCGCAGGGAGACGCCAACGGGGCCGAGTAGGCCCATAGCAGCCGATACAGCTGATAAAGACTTCAACTTCGAAAAGACCGTGATAGACTCTGGTGGACACTCGGGGCTACAGTCAAGTAGGATTTTTAGAGTTACATTGGAATAGTGTTGAACAGAGGCTGTTAGTCTTTGTCTCAATTACTTAGAGAGATTTCAGTGCTAACCAAGAACAAGTGATTGCTTTCTTATATGTACCGGCAATTAGCTTTGAAGTAGCAAGTCTGAATAAATAGACTGAATCTTACTAAGGGATTTAAGGTCCAACACCTCACATAAGTATATGTGAGAATAAACTTAAGAAATTAACCAAACTTTTCGGCCTATTGCAATTCTGTAACCTATTTTCAGGAAAGTTATTTGCTTCAAACCAAGGAGATTCTCTCCCTCTCATCTCCGATATAAAGGTTGACAGCAATTTATAACCAACCCGTTGTCGTTAACGTCCCGATTGCGCTACGCAGTTCGCACTTACTTCATTCTGGTATAGTGAGGTTGTGCCGGGACGCGACACTGTCGCCCAATCTCATTGATGCCCAGCTGTTGTGGAATCGTAGAACGTATTTTGAGCATAAGCACAACGAGGTACCTCAAACAAAACTACCTCCTCTCTCTACGCCTGTTAGCGAGGATTAAGGAAACATCAACCATGTGAAATCCAACTTGCAACTTGCAACTTGCATTATTTCACGTCATCCTTAAAGCCACGGATCAACGTGGTCAGGTGGATGCAGTGTTGTTTTAAATGTTCAGGAACGTCAAATTGTGCACCCTACATAACGCAGAAAAGGCGTAGCCTACGATTACATCCTCAATTGGAATCAGTCAGTTCATACAAATACCTGGGTGTAACAATTTATGAGGATATGAAACGGAATGATTTCAAAGCCTCAGCCGTAAGGCACATGGCAGACTTCTGTTTATTGGCAGGTTTCTGGGAAAATGCTGTCACTCCACATTAGCAACAGCTTACATACCACTTGTGAGTCTCATTTTAGAATACTATTCAATTTTATGGGATCCATACCAAATAAGAGTAACTGAGGACATTGTACGAATACACATGTTTGTTTCACCAACTGAAAGCGTCACGTAAATGTTGAAAAACTTCAATTGGCTGACGCTTGATGACGGACATATATTAGCCCATGAAAGCCTACTTACAAAGTTTCAGGAAGCAATATTAAGTGAAGAACCTACGTATTGCTCCTATAGGAACTGCAAAGATTAAGATCAAACTAATAACAAGACCCACAGGGGCATTTAAATTGTCATGTGCTCCTTACTTGATTGGCGATAAGATTCATACATGTCCGAAGGAACATTACATCGTTCTTCTTAACAGCACAGGCTCTGCAATATGCCCTCCTCTGTACGAGAATTACAAATGGTTCAAATGGCTCTGAGCACTATGGGACTTAACATCTGAGGTCATCAGTCCCATAGAACTTAGAACTACTAAACCTAACCAGCCTAAGGACATCACACACATCCATGCCCGAGGCAGGATTCGAACTTGCGACTGTACCGATTGCGCGGTTCCGGACTGAAGCGCCTCGAACCGCTCGGCCAAACCGGCAGGCACGAGAATTACATAATGTGCGTACAAATGCAGGTTGTGAATCAGGAACGACGACATGGATGTTTGGATCTGACCGTGAGCCGAGCACGGATAGCCAAAATGGTTAAGGCAACTGACAGCGCAAATCGGGAAATCCTGCACAAATTTTCATTGTCCTCATTCCCTTATACAGCTTATGGTTGGTTGTTCGTATCCGCAATTGCGAATACATTTCATGTTCCACTTGGCGGGAACGAGAGACCCTTACGTGTGATACCATGTATCCTCTGATACGAATTCCAGAGTAGTTTACAGAGAATTTACGTAGATGGGTGCAGAAACGGTTCGGAGGTGGACAGGAGGAAGAGTAGGACTACGGACAACCACCCTTCAGCGGCCCTGCTCCTCGGCAGTAACGGCCAGTGACGTCTTCCATCTTGGGACGTATGACCCTTTTCCTCAATGGAAGGGTCGTTGGGAGTTAGCGTTTGGAACACATGTCATTGAATGACCGTTTGATTAGACGATGATTTTAATCAAACTGAAACCACTCGCTTTTTAAAAGCTGTTTTCCTATTAGCTAGCTGTAACACAATACTACATACAATTTTTTTTCTCGTTAATATTGTAATGGCTGTAGTGATTTAATTTGAATTTCTCATATTCGACTGGTCCGCAGTATTTATTATGAGAGATAAATCGCTAGTGATAACGGCTACAATTGTTTGCTCCGTTTGGCCCCGCCATACAAGAGCATTTACCACGCTATTTCAATCAGTATTTTCAATGCTGCTGTATTACGAGCTTCTGCTATGGAAAAATGAGTTGTTTGTTTAGCAGCAGGGGCAACGAAATGTCCACAACTACTAAATAAAAAAACCGGAAATGAAATTTATTAAATCTGGTTTGGAGCGCAGTTCTTGGGAACTATCGACTATGTTATTGAACTTATTATATTTTTTTATTAACACCAAGTGTGTTCTGTAATTCTTCCCAGCCTCTATTTCTAAGTTCCCTCTTAAAGTTCTCAATTCCTCGTTCATTTATTAATATTTTAATTCATCTACAATATTTACATAGCGTCTTTACACTCTTGATATGTCTGTAGAAATGTAAACAATACTAGCACTGTTGTAAATTGAATGAAAGACAGTTAGATCAGATGAAATGACAAACGACTTAAGTATAGCTCTGGACTACCAGAAGACCTATACATTTAAATTTAAAACTCCACTTCGTATTAACTCTTTCTGTTTAGATGTTAGGAGATTTAAAAATGAGTCTAGTTGTCAAATAAATGACTCAAAATCACGAGCTGGAGGCCAACACAAGGTGTGTGACAAAAATAATGAGACTGATTTTTTATCTGGCCAAGTTTTTATTTTTTCCAAGCAACAATATTGTTCCCTTCAAAGTAGTTCCCTTCGGCAGGTAAACACCGGTGGAGTCGTTGTTCCCAGTCCTGGCCTTTTAGGGTTGAAAATTCCATGATGGAAGTGATCGTGTGACACTCGGCTTTGTCATGATGCAGCACTCACCTCTCTGCAATGTACTGTCTCACTCGTTTCACTCTTTCCCTGAGCCATCCACGGACATATTTTCAAAACACTTGGTTGACACTTAGTCCCGGAGGAACAAATTCCTTCTGCAACATAGCCCTACTAACAGCAATTTAGCAATGTTTTGAGCTTTGATTTGCTTGTTCGAAGTTTTTTCGGTAGAGGGGATGTCCCAGTTTACCACTCGTCACTTTGTCTCAGGACCGTACTCAAAAATCCAGGATTCATTACCTGTGGTCACAAGACTGAACCATTCGTGATCATTTGCACTTCTCTCAAGGGTATCAGCGCACACTTTTGCTCGATTGTCCTGCATAGTCGTGAGGTTTTTCGGCATCATTTTAGCACAAACCGTTCGCATGCGCAAAATTTCAGTCAAAAACGTACATTTTCGTCGAGTTTTTAAGCTGAAGTTCTCCCTGAGCGATGAAATTTCAAGATAGCTGACAACAACTTGTTATTATGCGCTGCAGTTGCTAGTAACACAGTTACTCTTTTTGTTTATTTGGAAGGAAAGAAGCGCAAGAAAAGGAAACATACTTACAAGGGAACCTTCCCATCGCACCCCCCCCCCCCCCCCTCAGATTTAGTTATAAGTTGGCACAGTGGATAGGCCTTGAAAAACTGAACACAGATCAATCGAGAAAACAGGAAGAAGTTGTGTGGAACTATGAAAAAAATAAGCAAAATATGCAAACTGAGTAGACCAGGCGCAAGATATGCAACAATCAGGATACTGTAAGATCAGGGGCGCCGTGGTCCCATGGTTAGCATGAGCAGCTGCGGAACGAGAGGTCTTTGGTTCAAGTCTTCCCTCGAGTGAAAAGTTTATTTTCGCAAAGTTATGATCTGTCCGTTCGTTCATTGACGTCTCTATTCACTGTAATAAGTTTAGTGTCTGTGTTTTGCGACCGCACCGCAAAACCGTGCCATTAGTAGACGAAAGGACGTGCCTCTCCAATGGGAACCGAAAATATTTGATCGCAAGGTCATAGGTCAACCGATTCCTCCACAGGAAAACACGTCTGATATATTCTATACGACACTGGTAACGGCATGTGTGTCACATGACAGGAATATGTTGTCGACCCACCTAACTTGTACACTTGGCGAATGGGTAAAAAGATTCTTCTATCTTGCCCGATTTAGGTTTTCTTGTAGACGTGATAATCACTCTCAATAAAGTGATGAAAACATAGGAGTTTGTCACATAAACTGCAACAAATGAATGCAACAGTTTCACAGTCGCACAGTTTTCAAAATGGTTCAAATGGCTCTGAGCACTATGGGACTTGCCGGCCCGGGTGGCCGAGCGGTTCTTGGCGCTACAGTCCGGAACCATGCGACCGCTACGGTCGCAGGTTCGAATCCTGCCTCGGGCATGGATGTGTGTGATGTCCTTAGGTTAGTTAGGTTTAAGTAGTTCTAAGTTCTAGAGGACTGATGACCTTAGAAGTTAAGTCCCATAGTGCTCAGAGCCATTTGAACCATTTTTGAACTATGGGACTTAACATCTGTGGTCATCAGTCCCCTAGAACTTAGAACTACTTAAACCTAACTAACCTAAGGACATCACACACATCCATGCCCGAGGCAGGATTTGAACCTTCGACCGTAGCGGTCACGCGGTTCCAGACTGAAGCGCCTAGAACCGCACGGCCACACCGGCCGGCGCACAGTTTTCCCTGTGCTCTGTCAAAACATGTGTTTTTAACGTTTTCAAGTTTTTCTGTGTGTAGACCGTCAAATCCTACATATGTCCAAGCAAATCTGAATATGTCCTGGAATTTTGGAGAGCGAAGTTGATTATAGAAAAAATTAAACTTTAAACTCGAGGGAAGACTTCACCAAGGACCTCTCCGTCCGCAGCTGCTCACGCTAACCACGGGACCACGGCACTCCTGAATTCACAGTGTCATTGATCTATCTTGCGCATGGACTACTCAGTTTGTATATTTTGCTTATTTTTTTCATAGTTCCACACAACTTCTTCCTTTTTTCTCGATTGATCTGTGTTCAGTTTTTCAAGGCCTATCCACTGTGCCAACTTATAACTAAATCTGAGGGGAGTGCGATGAGGAGGTTCCCTTGTTGGATGAAGCCAAAGATATTACGTCGAAGTAGTAAAAGCATTCAGCAAAATTTCTTACGACAGCTGCTACTGGAGGATGTCAAGTCTTATAAATAAATTACTTACAAATGGATGAGAGTGTATATCAGTACTGGTTCAGTAAAGTGGCTTCTCATATTAGAAATCAGAATACACTCTTGAGAAATGCTGTATGTGCAGAAGACAGGTAAACTGTGACACTGGGATTTCTTGATACAGGAAAGAGCTACTCTAGTTTACAGCACAGCACTGGAATATCACATTGCACATTAACCTAAATAAATCCAGAAACGTGTGAAGCGATTTACAAAACACTTAATGGGAAATATGTGAAAGTAAATAAATGTTGAGTACGCTATATGGGCAATAAGTACTATTTATATTTTTGAATAATTTAATTAATGGAATTAGTGTTCCAATAACTACAAAATTAATAAAAAGTCCGAAACAGATGAAGTGCTTTTTAACTTGTGGTATCCACAGGACACGCAGTGAAAAATAAAAATCTAATGACGGAGGCAAACACTGATATTTTCATTTAAATTAGAAATCACATTTCTCACAGGCAAACCGTAATGGATGAAACTGTTATTTTAATATTGGATTGGGTTGTAAATATTACAAATTTTATCGAATTGATAAAAAATTTTGGAGTAAGCTGTTCTGACCCACTATCTGGCAAGGAGTTGGTTACACCGCCACAGAAACAAATCTAAAATGTCTGTTTCAAACAATACTATATTCTGATACTCAAGGTATCTTTTCTATACATTTTAAAACTGCAGACAAGAGTTACGTCGTACTTTGATGCTCTGTGCTTAAAATATTTCGAGTGTCCTCATGATAATTAAAAATAAGCATCCCACGGTTGTCTAGGAAGTAAGTTGAGTTGTTCAAACAGTTAAGACACTATCTTCTCAATTTAAAAACTTATAATCTAGTATTACTAGGGTGACCAGACGTCCGAATTAATCCGGACATGTCCTCCTTTTTAGCTCTTTGTCCGGAGTCCGGGCGGATTTTTACAGTGTCCGGCTTTTTCGCAAAGTTGAGTGTAATACAATTAAATTTACAATTCGTCCCGTTCTATTGCTCTTTTCTTGAATACTTTAACTATTGGCACAGCCTTCATGATAAACACGCACGAAGGCGGTGTTAGTAGGTGGCACCAGGATCGTCGATGTTATCGTTGATCGGCCTATAAGTGAATGCAAATATCGATTATTTAAAATTTTCGTTTCGTATCTTCACTTTGTATTGGCTTGACTTACTGTAGTGCACGCGTGGTTTGTGAGTGTAGTTTTTAACCTAGTGAGTTGCGTGAAATATTTGGCTATGCCTAAACGAAAGTGTACATTTTCTGATGTCCCTTCCTGCAAATATCAGCTTTCAAGAAAGGGAGAAATGAATTTGAAGCGGAATGAAAGATATGTGGAGCTGGAACGTACGTCTCAGTGGCCAATAAAGGTAAGAAATAACTCTACAGATTAACTGTCATGGTTTTATTTCATTGTTTCATAGTCATTCAGTTTATTTGTATTCGGCAGTGTAAAGTGCAGTTTACATGTCGTCAGCTGCTGCTTGAGTTGTAGATGTTGGTAGCGGTGCGTCGAATGGAGGTGAATGGTCTTACGTTTTTCACTTTGTAAGCAATTCCGTGTTGTTGGCATAACAAAACAATAGACGCCACACTGTCACCACAATCAATGTTTTTAATTTTTTTATATTGCTCAGTTAACCACCATCTGATCATCAGTAACAATTGACAACTAGTTTTAATTCCCGGCAGAAACACGCTATCTTATTGGCTGCCTGAACGCTATAAAACGAAATGCATGTTGCTTTGTCACTGAAATGTTAAATTTCTTGCACAAGTGGCCAAGATCTTGAGCATCGCATTGATATGTCCTCCTTTCTTCTTCCTTTGTCCTCCTTTTTGAACCTGTTTGACCTCCTTTTTAAACAACTGCATCTTGACACCGTAAGTATTACTAACTACGTCTTTGTTATGATCTACAATTTGACTCTATGTGTCTACGGCCCGTTAGCTCAGTTGGTGCCGGCACGGTAACTCAGCGTGTTCGGTCAAAGGGTTAGCTGCCCTCTGTAATAAAAAAAAACTGAGTTAATGGATCAACGACGAACTGAAACGGGTGTCTTGCGACGTATGCCCCGAGCATATACAACGAACGAAAACGAACAAAATGAGATTAAAAAAAAAAGAGTTGGTTACAGTGTCGTGCTAATAACGCGAAAGTCGTGGGTTCGATTCCCCCACGGGCCATTATGTTTAGCTTTTGCTCCTTCAGTGATAAACTGATTATTTCAGCTGGTTTAGTATTAGGCCGAAGCATACTGCGTAATTACTCAATTGTTCAACTAATCAATATAGCAGTACTTTCATTTGTGCCTTACTTAATGGACCTATCAGCACATTTATTTACTACGTGTAGTGGTGTAGAATCTGTGGTTAACAATCGTAGAAAAAAAAAGTCACACAAATATGTAAGGCAGAAACTCCTGTCTCAAGTATGTGCTGTTGTCACACTTTCTTACTTTAAAATTTTTGGCTGAAACATAGCACTTTGACAGTATATTTTTTTGGACCGTCGGACTACAACTGACTGAAACACAATTTTCGTGCCATATGCGTTCCGCCTTTATTCTCTGTAATGCATGTTCAGTGGCAGGTTACGTAGACGATTTTGTACATATTATGTTTCTGTTCCATTTTTGGTGCCGTTCCTCTTCTTATAATTGCCAAATTTCACAGCACTAGTTTAACACAAACCAAAACACTGCATCAAAAGAAAGTGTTCAGTTCCTAGTGCTGTGAAATGTGGCAATTATAAGGAGAGGAACGGCACCAAAAATGGAACAGAAACATAATATGTTCAAAATCGTCCACGCAACCTGCCACTGAATATGCCTTGCAGAGAATAAATGCGAAACGCGTATGGCACAAAAATTGTGTTTCATTCAGTTTTAGTCAGACTGTTCAAAAAGTAAAAATTATCAATATACCGTAATATTACACGCAACTGGGGAAGACAGGACTACAAAAGTTGAAGATGATAACACTTCGATTCAAGGTGTTTCTTTCTTTTCAAGGAGGACAGGATTGCAGACGTCTGCACAAAGCGCTAGCCGCAGTACCAAAACAAATTAATTAGCTGTAAGAGCATATCATCACATTGTAGTATATAACAGCAACTGTGGACAAAGATGCTTTAATCTTAGGGTCTATAGAAGCAGTAGTCTCGCAGTGTGCTTTATTTACTGGTAAGTGCTGGAATGCATTTCCTTTGCTTCGACCAAAGACGAGTGACTTTCGTGGTCGACCTTCAGTAAAAATCGTTTCGTCTTGCTGATATGTAGAGTAATTCCCACATCAAATGTTGACATCTCTCCACAAACAGCAAAGAAAGAATGGACTACTACAGTGTAATGTTTTACTACATTAAAGGAGCCAGGTACCCGCGCGGCCCGGCTAGCTCAGTCGGTAGAGCATGAGACTCTTATTCTGAGGGTCGTGGGTTCGAGCCACACGCTGGGCGACAGGTTTTTTCTTTTCTTAAATAAGTTTTATTGTCTGGTACATCATAAAATTAAATATTTTGTGAGATCAGTGATAAGAGAAACAGCGCATTTAATTGAGATCGGAAATTACTCCAAGCCCCTCTTTGCGTTGCGCTGCTCGAGATACAAGGGAGTAAGAGTTATTTTGAAAAATGGAGAAAACCGCAGAACAGGTGCTTAATCCATGGCCGGTTTCGGAACAGTTAGACTTCCATCATCTGGTGTAAAGTGCAATAGAAAAAATATTCTATTACACGCGAAAGGGAGGGGATCCTCAAGTCTGAAATATCAGATAAGGAACAGTTTGCTAAAATTTCAAAATTAGAACAAATTAAAAGAGGGAACAGGATGTTAATTACAAATGAAATCACTTAATCATCTGAGGTCATCACACTAATGTTGTCGATGTCTGTTTTCCTCGCAGCGGAGGAAGACGAAAACGACGAATCACCACTTTGCGCCCCAGAAGAAGTGGCAAAAATAATAACGTCTTTCCCCACGAAAAAGGCACCACGCCACGACCGGCTCACAAATCAAATGATTAAGAAACTCTCGCCTCTGGTAATCCAACGAGCTGGAAACACGCGGAAGAGGTCGCGATAGCAATCCTGGAGAGGACCCATTATTCCCACAGCACTACAGACTGACTAGTCTTCTGCCAACCCTCAGCAAGATCTACGAGCGCCTCCTATTCATACCAGTCGAGCAACACATTGCCAGGGAGCAAATATTCCCTGATTTCCAATTCGGATTCAGACAAAAACATTCAGCCCCACAACATATCATGAGGGTAGTTGAGGCCACTACAGAGGCCTTCAACCGCAGAAGCTACGGTGGCGTATTGCTACTTGATGTAGCCAAAGCCTTCGGCATAGTATGACATGATGGGTTACTTTACAAACTATACACTCAAGGCTTCCCCGGATGGATAGTCAAACTTCTACGAAGTTATCTTACCGGTAGAACTTTCTCCGTTAAAATTGACACCTCCCTTTCCACAAGGACGTGCATACGTGCCCACCTGCTACAGCCTATATACGGCTGACACCCTCACCGCCCCCCTGGTAGAGACGGCACAGTATGCGGACGATACCGCGTTCTGTACTCTAAACGCACACCGGGATCTGGTCACTCGACGACTGCAAGTAGTCCTGAACTCAACAGAAATACTATAAACCACGACAAAACACAGGCAATGCTCATTACACGCCGTCTCGGGAAACGAGGCTCCTCCATCTCAGGTTCGGCGGACGGGAACTACCGCGGCGGCAGACAGCCAATTACCTGGGGATAACCCTGGATAAGAGGCTGACTTGGAAACCGTACATTGAGGACCTAAGCCGCAGCGCCTACGGAAGGATGAGCACCCTATGCCCGGTTCTGAACGCAAAAATTTCTCTAGCCTCAAGTACAGGCGTAAGAGTTTACTGTACCGTAAATAATGGAATACGCCTGTCCTGTATGGGGCTACGCCGCCGCCACGCGCAAAGAAACTCCAGGCAGTGCAGAACAGGGCACTCAAACGTGCGCTACACCTTCCCAACCGATTCCCTACATTAGACCTGCATGAAGCCTCTGAAGTCCCCCTCCTAAAGCAACGTTTCGAAGGCCTTGCAAAATCCTTCTATGAAACCACAGCTAAATCAAACAATGAACTAATGTCACTAGGACATTACGACCCGGTCAGAGAGTGTCATAAAAGACCCAAGGCGATCTTTCTTGACTAATAGGTAACAAATAACCAAGCTTGGCCAAACCATCAAAGTAAAGGAGAAAAAAAGCACCAGGAAGTCTTCCTAACATTAGCAAATTACAGATTAAATATATCTATAATAAAAAATATAAAAATCAGACATCACCTCATAATATAAACAGACCATCAATCCATAATCATCCACTCACCCCACCAACCACGGTATGGTAGCTAAGGAAACACTTAACAAAAAACACGCACAAACAGCAACGACAAACCCAAAAGTAAAGCTACAACACAAAAATCATTCGCAAACCATACATTGCGAGTAAATATCCAAAGGACAAAAACCCTAATAACATCACCCTCAAAAGATGAGGAAATAAAAACAGTGCGAAGTAGACCCATTGGTCACCAAAGGCTGTCCACGCCTAGTGTAAACGGTAACTCCTTACCCGCCTCTTCCCCGAATCCCTTCCCCCCATCCCCCCCCCCCCCCCCCCTTCCCATCGTTCAGGATTTTTAGTGTGTGGTTAACCACACTTCCTCCAACAACTGTAAAAAAAAATTGCGATTACACTTTACTAACATTATTAATTTAAACTGTCCCATGAAGGTAATGAAAGAAAAAGACTTTCGAACGTTATGCACAAAGTAATTGAGTTAACAATTCAATCTAAACTTAACGCTCACAGGCAGAGCAGTTCCTTAGTGAGTAGGATAGACGAACAGGCGGTTTAATTGTAAAAAATTTATGCAGTTAAAACTGATAAAATTTTGAGGAAAAATTTACACAAACGCCCGTTTTCCAATTTGAAAGTGTACGACTAAGCCGGCGGCGGTAATAGCCCAGTCAGTAAAGACAGAAAAGGTTGAATATGGGGAAATAATTCGTGCAATCGGCAATTTTTGTACAGTGGAAGGAGCGAGTTCCACGAATAACACGGTAACTGTTAACATCCTTACCGATGAAGAAATACTATACGGGTGGGGTGTGTTTGGGGATCACTTTTGTACGATTTTCTTGAATAACTCCAAAATCGCGACCTCTATCGAAAATGCAGTCAATACAGAATTTAACTACATTAACTAGATTTTCCATCTGTGCTTGAAAGAAAATGACATTTAATGATACCTTACATTTCCTGTAAAAAGACTTAAAATTCATTTTTTCTCTAGGACTAATACTCCGCACAAAGACAACGAGAAACTATTGACAATCTCGCGCGACGCGCATGTGCTAAGGCTTAGGTGGTTTTTATAGGCTAATTTGAGAGTGTTTCCCGACTTGATAGGTCGCAAAAAAATGGCTCTGAGCACTATGGGACTTAACATCTATGGTCATCAGTCCCCTAGAACTTAGAACTACTTAAACCTAACTAACCTAAGGACAGCACACAACACCCAGCCATCACGAGGCAGGGAAAATCCCTGACCCCGCCGGGAATCGAACCCGGGAACCCGGGCGTGGGAAGCGAGAACGCTACCGCACGACCACGAGATGCGGGCTTGATAGGTCGCAATTTATTGATCTGTATCATATTGTTCGTCTAAACATCCTTTACATCACTGTGGTAAGTTGTAAACAGTTATCATTTACACCCTGTATATACGTGTAAAAAAGCTAAATATAAGAACTGTAAACAAAAGAAGGCCATAGCTCCCACCTTTTTTGGAAAGAGAAACCACAGTTCAGTAAACAAAAAACATTTATAACAAAAATGTCTTAACTGAACTGTAAAACCCTGTATTTTACAACAATCATCAAACCAGTAACGTAAAAACATGGTCTCTACCACCCACTAGTGTGGGTTCCAGATATAATGGTCGGCGGTGGGTGACAGGAGTTTTAAAAACATTTCATTAGGTTTTCCTAAAATTTTAACAAAGTATTTGGTATGTAATTATTATTAAATGCTTTAACTTTCTATAACTCTGCTTTATAAATTTCAAAGCATAAAGCTGAATGGTTGAAATGGCTCTGAGCACTATGCAACTTAACTGCTGACGTCATCAGTCGCCTGGAACTTAGAACTAATTAAACATAACTAACCTAAGGACATCATACACATCCATGACCGAGGCAGGATTCGAACCTGCGACCGTAGCGGTCGCTCGTCTCTAGACTGTAGCGCCCAGGACCGCACTGCCACTCCTGCCGGCAAAGCATAAAGCTACTGTCCTACTTTATTAACCACCATTACTATGGTGGCGGTAACAAAATTTTACTAGCATCGGAGACAAAAGTGGAGAGTAAGTAAAAAATCTCGACAACCTCAGCATTATACACGTAGGAAATGCTTACTCTCAAAGACAATGCAATAAAAGAACAGTTATAATTATAAATCACATAAAATTATGAGCAAAAATCGTAAGGCCAAGAATAGAATACGAAACATCGCCCAAAAAACAGTGTAGGTACGTACAGTCAAGCCCCTTAAATTACGGTTCCAAGGAGCATGCGAAGACTGCAACTCTGTGTCAGGCAGAAAGAACCAAAGCAATCTAGGTAACGAAACACATTCTTTAAAATTCAAACTACTAGACTCAATTACTAAAAACAAAAGAGAAAAAGAACTTCAGGATATGGGAGTACCAAATTTACAGGAGCGCGATACAATCAGGAAAGTTATACAGACAAATGTTTCCGTGGAAGATCGTAGGAGTAAATAACATACATGGGCAAGTAACACAGTCACTCGTTGCGCTTGAAAGAATATTCGACAAAAGGATGGCCAATAAGTGTTGATTTTACACGGGTCTGAATAATTCACTTCCGGAAAAAGCAATCTTCTACTACTGACGCTCCTCCTCATTTGCAGTCGATACGCATCTTCTTACGTAACATCTCGTCACTCCCCGAAGTTAAAGCAGCTTCTAGCACCAAGAACAGCAATGTTAATGTACTATAGGTGGTTTATTCAGCCCTTGCAGTGTACCTAGTTTTTGCGGGCAGTCTTCTTCATCTAAAAAGTCTTAGCAATTTGCCAGAGTAGATCGGCAAATACTTGGACCTGATGACTTGGTGCACACCCCATCTTTAGCTGGGCCTGACAAGATCAGGCTAATAAGGTTGTGAGTTTCGTTTATACAAAACCTTTCCAAACCTCACTGCTCCAATTTTAATCGTGTTATCCGCGAACAGATAGTTCTACGACAAAATGTGTGAAGTACCACTGAACAGTCTGCCCCTCCTCTGTGGACCCTCTAGTAATATTTACCGTTACAGCTCAAAACCGAACTAAGTGTGTGGGGAGAGGGGGGGGGGGGGCGGCGTGGTAATCTACTGTACTCGTATTGAGGAAGACTGGGTTCAAGTACCTGTTTGTCTTAAACGGCGAGGGGAAACAAAGCACAACCTAGGGTCGACAGACATTCGTCGTTGCCATAATTATGTTAATAACGAACCCAAACCTAGACAGCTAGACGAGAATTTAAAACCCGATTGTCGCAACTGTATCCCTGACAACTGAATGGAGTCGGAAATAATGCCCTTTGTCTTCGTTGGCTTGGTTCATAGTCTGTGCCCAGTATGCACTCATGACAGAAAATGGAATGTTAAAACTAGCAAACGATTTGCACTGGATTCTTCTCAGTAACTTCCAATATTTTATATTAAGGCAGATGTGGAACGCGCACTGTCAAATCATAATACAAATGTACACACCATCCATCTCTTTTTCTATTATTCTGCTCATTTACTACGCGTCACAAATACACGGTTAAGCTTTGCACTTTAGTTATTGCACTGAAATCATGAATAATGCCTTGCAAAGCGTTTTTCTGTTGTTCTTATACGTTGTTGCAGCACGTCCGCGATATTTCTGATTTTTTATCTCTTTCTACTTGCTTTCTTGCTTCGTAGTCTTTTTCCATAAAACTTGCAAATTGCTCAAACTGTTTGTTAATGGTGCAATGTCGCCAGAAAGTTGCAACAGCTGCTGGGAGAGACACATGATGGGAACGGCCAGGTAAATAAAAGTGCTGCTTAAAGATGCTGCAAAAGCAACAGTTCACCTGAAGATGGCTAGTAGGAGACTCGTAGAAACGTTGTGACATGACATGGCCAATAACCCGAGAAAATTTCACAATACGTTTTGTTATGCTGAAGTGTCAGGAAATAACGGCGCTAGGCAAGAAATGCTACCATATTGACGTTCAGAATCACTGAAGCACACAAAATCAGAAAAGTGAATTTAGTGCTGCCAAATTTCGAGGTAATACGTATCCATACTTTCTAGATCACAGAGTCAATAGTATAATACATAATTCACAGAACAGATAACTGTAGCCATATATAGTGTGTGTGTGTGTGTGTGTGTGTGTGTGTGTGTGTGTGTGTGTGTGTGTGTGTGTGTGTGTGTGTGTGTGGCGCCATCTAAATGTGAAGATAGAATCAGTTCACATTTTAAATCACTTATATGGACTGTGGTGACAAGTAACAGCAATAAAAAGTATATGCTTCGCAAAATTAAAAAATGTAGTCATTGCTCTCACTCAAGTCCTAAGAAAGGTGTGTTTGCATACAGTTGGCAATATTGAAAATATTGTTAGAGGTATTCCATTATGTGCCACCAGTGAAGCAAATTCTCACAATATGGAGGTATTTTATAGCGCTGTGGTTTGTTTTTACTAGCGCTCGTATGTTTTCAGGTGCGGCTCTCATTATCTGTTGAGGGCTTATGTGGCCTGCGTATTGCTTAGTCGACTTCCCCATTTCTCTGACCCCAAGTTTCAACTTTCTGACGCTAGAGAACTACGAATTGTAGCGTATAACGTGGCAGTGTGTAACATAACTATGTCGGTGCGTGAGAAACAGCGTGCTGTAATCGTGTTTCTAACTGCAGAAATCCATGGGAGAACGAAAGCCGTGTACGGTGGTGTTAGAGTCGACATCATTAATGTCCGACATTGGCGTGTTCGTGCTCGTAATGTTGGAAACGGTGGTGCTAACCTAAACCGAGCGGACGACCAACAAAAAGTTCAAGACCATGCCATCAGAAGCCAAAGTCATGTTCTGGGATGTTGAAGGTGTGGTGCATTTGGAATTCATGCCTAAAGACAGCACCATAAACTCTGCAAAGTGCTGCAAGAGTTCGTGCACACATGGAGCGTCCTCTCCCTCAGACTGACAGTGCCAGACCATCGCTGGGACATATGCAGCAATCCTTCGCCTTTGATACCCTGTCATCGATCACCCTCCACAGGGCCCTGACTTGGCCCCATCCAATTTTCATATTTTTCTAAAACTTAAAGAACGCCTTCGAGGACTTCAACACTTTGATAGCGTTGAAGCAGTGCAAGCGGAGATGAGACTGGGGCTCCGACAACAAAGTCAAATTTTCTGTGGTGGCGGTTTCAATAAATTGGTCTCCCGTTGGGAGAAATGTCTCCGTTGCTAGGGTGGCTATGTTGAGAAATAAATATGTGTACATGAAGACTGAAGATGCAGACTGTTAATAAAGTTTATTTTATTTATACAGCTTTAAGAGTATTCACATAAAAATAATTCAGAGGTGTTACTTTTCAGCATGCTCTCGTACATTGTTGAGAAATGACAAAACTACTTGTGGTGACAATATTAACTGTGGGAATGACGAACTTTCTGTCATCAACGAATGTGTATGTTCGACTGACTTTGCGAACAGTGAAGGATACGTAACTTATTACGATCTTCTAAAAATAACAGCAGCCAGACACAATAAATAATTTATTTTTTTAAATTTCAAAGACTGGTGCTATTTTAGTTTTCTCGCTGAGATATTAGTCATTTCCCATATTCCCCCAATGTATTTTCAATAAATCTTGCAGAATTATTAACCGTTTACTGTACAGCCGTAATCCAGTAAATTTTCTGCTTTACTGACATTTGGAATCACTAAAGCACAAAAATCTTGTAATGTGGGTACAACGCGTAAGGTTGAAAAAAAATTATGTACAACAGGTGCAATGTGCACGTGCTAGTCACAAATGCGCAATAATTTTAACAATTGTATGTGTAGCACTAAAATTAATGTGACGCCTAGCCGGTAGAAAGCGTCTTTTGCTTTACTGCTCGCAACATTATAATTTCACACTACAACCCTGACAAGTCCAAGAACCGCTCCGCAGATAAACGCTTTTATGGCAGGCGGGAATGCACCTCGAGACAAAGGGCAAAAGGGTCGTGAAAGTCCACGCGGCTCGGCCGGTTTTGCATCGTTTCTAGAGAAAAATACGTCTCTTTTTTACAAACCACGTATTTTCCAATCGCAACCGTCTCCCATTTGCAATGAAAGTACTCATTCGTATGGACTTGGCAATAGCCAAGCAGTGTAGAGTCGACATCCGCATTGGCTTTGTCTAACACACTGGTGAATATTCCCCATTTCACTACACCTTTCTTTGACTGCCCCGATATCACGGAATCACGGAAAACACTGAGAGCACTTGTTTTTTAACCAAAAGAATCTTCCTAGTCGGTCGTTGGCTAGTTGTGCGAGCCTCTTCCTCAGCTCACATGTATCGAAAATCTCACATGCAGCAAATAAGTCAAAGTGATTTCACCTGATTATATAAACGAGTATGAAGTTGAAACTATTTTAACTTGTCAAAATCGGATTTTTATATCACCTTAAGTATTTATTCTAACGCATGTATTCGAAACCTCAAAACACCCCAAATCCTTTTTTAAAAAAAATATTCTGTAATAATGTTGTTACTATGTATATTCTTTGTACTTTGTGATAATGTTTTCTCTTCTCTTATACGATCCCTGCACCCAATAGTTTCTAGACGCCATATTTGTTTACAAAATATGACAGTATACATGTGATATGTTACGACAGTGAAAGGAACCTGTGGCCACTGGAGGTACTCTATTTCGCTTATTTTATGTTTACCGTTAGATATATGTTCAATTTTTTTGTCAAAAGAAACCCAAAACCATGTTCTGAAATAGTGTTTTGTTTCTCCACTAGACAGTGCCACAAGTTCCTACAAAAAATCGTAGCACAACACACACACACACACACACACACACACACACACACACACACACACACACACACACACATACATACAAATTTCATACTAACAAATGTAAATCCACCTGATAACGGAGGTTTAAACCTTTGAAACGCGTCGTGGAGGTAAACAGTGACTGGTAGCGTAAACTTGTTATTTCATTAAATGTCAATAACTGTCACGCTAAAGCCTAACCTAAAATCTTCGCATTTAAAGTTGATCTGCCCAGTCAGGCAATCAAGGCCATTTTCGAGTACAAAAACAAAGCAGAAAAGCCCGCAATGACGACACAGCATGTTCACTTCAATAGAAATTGCCTCAAAAATAACGTCATTGCAAATTATGTCAAGATTACCGTCAAGGCAAACGCGACAACTGCAAAGAAAACATTGGAAAACTCTGGGTGAAAAACTAACCGAAAGAACTTCATATTAAAAAACAAATGTCCAACACACAGCTTTATAATGCAGAATTACAGTTGGGAAAGTTGCTTCATAGACTGGAATATGATTCCGTAATTGAAAAACCCAGAAAGTACACTGAGCTCATAGTACAGAAAACAAAAGCTACACAGAAGAAAAAACTAGAATTTGAGATCGCAAAATCCTGTTGAGGTCGCAAAATCCTGGCGTCGTCGTCGAACATGAAAGAGACTCAGCGAAACTGAATGTGTTTTGTGCCGTTCCCTTTCACAAAGTTTATGGACCTTTCTTTTCTGCGGAGGAAACGGTGACAGGAATGTTATACCTGGACATACTCCAAAACTGGTCGTATCCTCAACTTCACGAAGATTCCAATGACTTTATTTTTATGCATGACGACGCCCTGTCTCACATTAACCTTGAGGTGCGGAACAATCTTAACAACACCGTCCTACAACATCGGATTGGAAGAGGTGGACAACAAGATCTTGCTCATGGCTTTTGCTCTCTCAGGTCACCAGACCTCACACCTTACGATTTTTTTCTGTGGGGGTACATCAAAGACAGAGTCTTCGCCCCACCTATGGCCGCTACTTTTCTAGTACTGAGAAACGTAATTGATTCAATAAACAAGGACCTGTTGATTCGTGTGTGGAATGAAATGGACACCGTTTCGATGATTCTCGAGCAAGGCATGGTGCTCATGTTGAGTGTATAGTATAGTGTCTGTGCGAACATTAAACTTTGAACGTTCCTCTATCCAGTGACATGCGCAATGTGTTCTATTTTTCATAGTTTGTAATAAACAGCTGAAATATGTTCTTTGTTTTTGTATCACCAATTATTTTTATTCAAATGTTATTTCTTCATGACGAATTAGTTTTTGAAGAATTTATTTCTTGAAACGGAAGTTACATCAAATGTTAATAAAATAAAATACTTTTCCTCGAAAATTGCTTTGCCCTGTCTAATGATCCCTAATTATACCAGACGATGCCAGCTCGCCCCTAGTGGTAAGCCAACTAACTCTACACCCGTGGCTAGTTGGCAAAGTTGCAAGGTTTTAAGAAACGTGAGTTTGGGCTGACCTAAACACGAATTTAAGTGATGAATCCTTCATGATTTTGTGTTAAATAGTTAAACTATCCGCCGCATTCACTAAAAGTGAAACTATCTGCCGCATCACCAGAATTTGTCCAAGTATTCCACATACAATAGAAAAATTGTTGTTACGTTAAGTACTTAATGTTTCTCCTCCGATCGAAACGAAGACATGTCGTTGTGTCATTGACTGGATAAATCAGCTTTTCCACCACGATAACTTTGCATGACAGCTCGCGATAGACATTACCAGCATACACTTCGAGGTTAGGGCATAGCCGTCGCTTTGAAAAGCTTTAACCTTTCATGTCCATTAGGAACTATGACGATAGCAAACAATAATAACACATTTAATTCACATTTCCTTTATGCAAATTGCTAATGAATTAATGCTTGGTGAGAAGAGTGTCCCTGTGGAGAAATCTAACGAACTACACATACCTAGAATATTATCTGGTCTTCTCACTGCACGCCTAGTACCTTTAACGCTTCCCAAGTCATAATGTTAATTCTATATTGCAACCTTTAAATAACAGTAAATCCAGTACCTCACACTTCACAAGTGAATGTTCACACGAAAAGCAAAGTGATGGCCACACATAAGATATCTATCACATGAAAAATGTATTTCACGATCATAGTACTCACCGCTTATGGTTACAGAATTTAATCCTTGCTAATTTCTATTTGAAAAACCAGACTTCACTTATATTACAGTTTATGCTACATAAAGGATTATTTGGATGCTTGCTAAAATCAGTCTTGAAACAGCGTAAGATCCTAATAGCTATAAAGACATTTTATCCGTCAGCAATTCGGAAAACAAGAACGATAAGCATTATCATGAATAATTCTGGCTGTTATTAAGTGTCGACGGTACAATGGCTCCCATTTCCTCATTTTCTTCGCTTATAACAAAGATTTAAGAACTCTTTTCCTCCGATATGGTACTCGCGGTCTTTTTTGATGTGACTATCAAAATATTTCTTTCATTGTGCTGCCTTCTCTGTGAGTGTAATTAAAGCTTGTTGAACCTTCTCCGCCGGCCGCGGTGGCCGTGCGGTTCTGGCGCTGCAGTCCGTAACCGCTGGGCTGCTACGGTCGCAGGTTCGAATCCTGCCTCGGGCATGGATGTGTGTGATGTCCTTAAGTTAGTTAGGTTTAAGTAGTTCTAAGTTCTAGGGGACTTATGACCTAATATGTTGAGTCCCATAGTGCTCGGAGCCATTTGAACCATTTTTGAATCTTCTCCCGATATTTATCCTTGGTTGTGTTTGTGAATCAGGTTTGACGGTTCGTTTTTTGCGCTTCTACCACAAATTAATTTCTCCGGTTACTGATATAGATGATAAACGACTTAGCTCTCTGAAAACAGTTACTGCTGGCTTGGCATCTAGATGGAATTTTGGCATCAGTATCTGTCAGATGTTATTTTCTTCCAAATATATTTTCCAAAGCGTGCTTGTAAATTGACAACCATTGTCAAATGGGAGAGCAGCTGGCTCCCCCACCCCTTGTAAAATAGTCTTCGCGGACATGTTTGATGATAGATGAACTGACTCCCTTCCTCACAGCATAAATCTTGCGTATGTCTTTGGTAACTGTTGCTTTCTTGGAGCAAAGAACAGGGTAAGTTGGCAGACTGAGCGGTTGGCGCGGTTTGACATTTAGCCAGCATTTGTATACATGGACTTTTACAGGTTCCTCTTCAAATACGAGGGCGCAGTTTAAAATGACATCGTATACACATGCTCGGCAACCTACTTCTAGTTATCAGATTCCAAAACATTGGTACAAATACCGGCCTGTGTGGCCGAGCGGTTCTAGGCGCTTCAGTCTGGAACCGCGCGACCACTACGGTCGCAGGTTCGAATCCTGCCTCGGCAATAGCCAAGCAGTGCAGTGATGTTCTTAGGTTGGTTAGGTTTAAGTAGTTATAAGTTCTAGGGGACTGATTACCTCAGATGTTGAGTGCCATAGTGCCCAGAGCCATTTGAACCATTGTTGCAAATACTGTCCTCTGTATTTACTTTTGCCGGTTTATTTAAAGCTACTGTTTTTGGTAATCCTTGTTAAGTTCCTGCCTTCTTCAGTTGCATCCGTCCACAAAATCTGTCACGACCTGGTGTCATTGTATTTGTCCGCGCGCAAAGAAACTTCCCTGCAGTAAATAAAAGAACATTTTGTGTAACATGCAATCAATTATCTACAGTTCTTCTTCCAGTCTCCAGTTTTAATAGGGCTTGTGATTTCACGGGCTGTTTTCGCATCAACTCTTTTTTTTATTACAGATTGGAAGCGTCGAAACTACTTTGTGTTCCTGTACCTTTATAAACAGTTCAGACACAACATGATTTCGTACCTCTATCAGTTATACAGCTAATGGCATGACATCGTGCATGATCAGAGATATTGAAGATTGTCTTACGCTTTTCCCCCTGGATGCACTCTACTTCGTATTTAATATTTCAGACATCATATCTCCAGTATACATTATTAGGTTCAACCTCCGTTCATTGGCCACACCATGTACCACAATTCCTATCATTATTATTGTTGTTCCTTCACGAATAGAGATGTATCCCTGTAATGACACAAGTGTTTTTTGGAAGACTGGAGACTTCGATTCTGCCACTTATCCAGTTGCGCAGTTGTAGCTGCTCGATATCGGCTGCTCCCGTATTGTACTCAACCGGCTCGTAAGATTCTGAACGCCGATTTCGTGGAAACCGCTGAGAACCGCGTCGTACTAAAGCATAATTTGTTACGGCTATATGTGGTGCATAAACGGAGAAAGGTGAGCAAAATCGGTGACGTGTTGGGTGTATACTTCCCCTGTTAGTATTCAAAAAATGCCTAACATGAATTCCTTACAGTAATCCATTCTATATATAAAGCAAATTCCTATTATAAAATAAGCTTCTACCTTCAGGAAACATTTCATTCTTCAGACAGTAAATCTGTCAACACTTATTACGTGTTCTTGAAACTGACAGGATGATAAAATGTTGGAATTATGTGCGTTACTATGGATGGGCTCTTCAATAAAGTAAACACCTGCGTGTAACTTGTTACTTCTTGTTGATATACATAAGTCGTTAGGGACGTTCACCAAGCTCGGACCGGGCATGGATGGGGAAAGACATCGACCGTAATCTGTTCTAATTAACCGTCCCGGAACATGCCTGAAGTATTTAGGGAAACCTCCAACTGTACTGCCAGAGGGGTTTTAAGCTCGCTCATTTCAAACGGGACATCAGTGGCTAAACCACTGCACCACATGGGTCGGTCGTAACTACAATGTCGAGTTTTGGCTAAATAGAACCTGGTTACAACTTTACCATGTGCTCCATGATCTGTCGAACAATATTATTCCTTCCAGAATTAGTTTTCACTCTGCAGTGGAGTTCGCATTGGTTTGAAACTTAGTGGCAGACTAGAACTGTGTGCCTGACCAGCACTCGAAACTAGGACTTTGTCATTCGCGGCGACTGATAAGGGAAACAGGAGGCAATCGGATTTTCGTAATTTTTTTATGTTTATGGTACGTGTAACTCATAACTTAAATATAACTCTACCGTCGCAGTTCTATGCAACTCTAAGAAATTGTCGATAAAACTGTCTTTGAAATTTTCCGACAATTTTCGATATGCAAAACTAAAGTAGTGATTTTTCGACAAGCAGTGTTGGTATGTGATGAAGTGCTCACCTGAGACATGATGCGACCTGGCTTCAAATCCCGGCAAAATCAAATTTTTAAACGAATATGTATGTTTCATGGGCATGTACGTGAAGCGTAAAATACAAAAAAGATAAAGTAATTTGTATTTTTTGATTATACAGTCTTGACTAACAACCTTTTATAGAATATCGATGTTTTAAGAACGTTTATTTCCAATGACAAATGCATTTTTGTTTGCGATATATAATAAGAAATTAGAAGACGTGCATTTTTCATAAACATAGCAATTATATGTGTTAATTAGCAGATATGTGATGAATTTTGTATTTAAATGGCACAGGTATTTGAACTGAATGTGAAAAAAAATAATGATCGAAACGAGACTCGATTTAGCGATTACCAATCTCGTGCGCTATATGTAATATACGCTTCATGGAAATGCTCGTAGAACATGCATCTTTGTTTAGAAATTTAGTCCAACCTAGAATCGAACCTCGGCGCCGTAAGCAGTGAACGAGCACTTCACCACAGAGCCACAATGCTCGGAAGAATTATATACATTGTTTTAGCATATTAAACATAGTTGGGGAACTTCAAAGTCGACTTTCTCGAAAAATTTTGAGAGTTGCTTCGAGCTACTTTGGCAGAAATATAGTTGAGTTTTGAACTTCAAGAGCCATAAATATAAAAATTTGCAAAAATTCGATTGCCGTGTGTTCCCCTTGTGAGCTATTCGAGCACGACACGCGATCCACAGTCACAACTTTACTTCAGTTGGTACTTCTTCTTCTACCTTCCAGACTGCACTAAGTTTCTGCTACATACCTAGTGGGACTATCACTCCTGGAAAAAAGCTATTAAAAGAAATGGCTTAGCTACAGCCCAGGCGGTTATTTCTAGAATTAATCTCTCAGGAAGTCCCAATATTTATTACTCAATTCCAAAACTTTGTTGAGGGTCTATATTATATAACTACTTGTCAAATCAGTTTTCTCGATAGTGCTGTACTCAACTAGAGCCCTGACAAACGCTTATTAATACGCTTGACAATGTAGGACTCATTTTAACTAAATAATGAGAACAGACGAAATAGCAGGTACGATTTGTGGAAAATCGTGTAGCGCGCCGAGTGTGGGAAGCAGGCATGTGATAGCCGTCGTGGCTCTCGTTTTGCTCGGGGTGTGAGAACAGAGCGCCGCTAACAGTGCTGGCTCATCGTAATTGATGGCCCGCCCTGCATGCTCAACCTTTGTACTCGCGCGTTTCGTTTCGCAGTAATTGCTGTGAGAAGCTCACCCCTCTTATAAATCAAAGTGAAATTCAATAAATTTTGAATGACAGCTCACCACGAAAACTCCATTTGCGTTTTAAGAGTTCGCGTGTTGATAAGTGGTGACGAGCACGCGCTTATGTTAATTAGGCGGCGATTCGGCGCCGCACCGCGGGACGCTGCACTTGCCGCTACTCCCCATTACTTTCTCCACGTATGCTCGTCGACAGAGGAGGCGCGGATTCACACTGCTCGCAAGCAACACAAAAACGAGAAAGAAAATGTCTACAACTGCGCGAAGAAATTCGATGACGATTATTTTACACTGCTGGCTATTAAAATTACAAAGACGTAACGAACTTTTACTTATTGTGTGCATACAGTACACCAGCAAGAATGTTGTTGTGGTCTTCTGTCCGAAGACCGGTTTGATGCAGCTCTCCGTACTACTCTATACTACTCTATCCTGTGGTAGCCTCTTCATCTCTGAGTAACTACTGCAGTGTTCATCCTTTTGGACCTGCTTATTTATTAATCTCTTGGCCGCCTCCTACGCCGGCCGCTGTGGCCGAGCGGTTCTAGGAGCTTCCGTCCGGAACCACGATGCTGCTACTGTCGCAGGTTCGAATCCTGCCTCAGGCATGGATGTGTGTGATGTCATTAGGTTAGTTAGGTATAAGTAGTTCTAAGTTCTGATGACCTCAGATGTTAAGTCCCTTAGCGCTTAGAGCCATTGGAACCTCCCTTTACAATTTTTAGCCCTCCCCTTCACACACTTCCCTTCAATGGTAAACTGGCGATCCACTGATGTCTCAGAATGTGTCCTATTAACTGATCCCTTCTTTTAGTCAACTTGTGCCACAAATTTCTATTCTCCCCCGTTCTGTTCAGTGCGTCTTCATTAGTTACACGATCTTCCCATCTAATCTTCAGTATTCTTCTGCAGCACCGCATTCCAAAACTTTCTATTCTAATTTTGTGTGAACTGTAAATTGTCCTCGTTTCACCTCCATACAAGGCTACACTACAGACAAATACTTTCAGAAAAGACTTCCTAAGACTTAAATCTGTATCTGATGTTAACAAATCTGTCTTCTTCGGAAATGCTTTTATCATTGCCTGCCTACATTTTATATCCTCTCTGCTTCGGCCCAAATAGCAAAGCTCATCTAACACTTTCGGTGTCTCGTTTCCTAATCCAATTCCCTCACCATCATCCGCCATCTACATTGCATTTTTTTTTTTTTGCTTTTGTTGATCTTAACTTACATCTTGCTTTAAAGACACTATACATTCCGTTCAACTGCTCTTCCAAGTCCACTGCTGCACCTGACAGAATTACAGTGTCATTGGCAAGCATCTAAGTCTTTATTTCTTGTCCCTGAAATCTAATTCCCTCTCCGAATTTTTCTTTGGTTTCCTTACTGCTTGCCGATGTGCAGATTGAATATCATCGGGGACAGACTACAACCTTGTCTCCATTCCCAACCACTGCTTCCCTGACAAGCCCTTCTACTCTCGTAACTGTCGTCTGGTTTCTGTGTAAGTTCTAAATTGCTTTTCGCTCCTTGTATCTTTAGAATTTGAAAGATTGTACTCCAGTCAACATGGTAAACAGTTTTTTCTAAGCCTACAATTGCTATAAACGTAGGTCAGCCTTCAACCTATTTTTTGAGATTAGTTGTAGGGGTCAGTATTACCTCGCATTTTATAGCATTTCTACGGAACCCGAACTCATCTTCCGTGAGGTCCGCTTTTACCAGTTTTTCCATTCTTCTGTAAATAATTCGTACTGGTGTTTTGCAGTCGTGACTCATTAAGCTGATAGTTCGGTAATACTTACACCTGTCAGCACCTGATTTCTTTGGCATTGAAATTACTACATCCTTCTTGAGTTCTGAGGATGCTTCGCCTGTCTCATACACCTTGCACGCCAGGTGGAATAGTTTTGTCATGTCTGGATTTCCCGAGGATATCAGTCGTTCTGACTGAAAGTCGTCAAGGGCAGGTGATTAAATTTGTAAATGGTTTCCCGGCCGCAACGGTCGCAGGTTCGAATCCTGCCTCGGGCATGGATGTGTGTGATGTCCTTAGGTTAGGTTTAAGTAGTTCTACGTTCTAGGGGACTGATGACCTTAGAAGTTAAGTCCCATAGTGCTCAGAGTCACTTGAACCATTTTTGTAAATGGTTTGGGAGCGTATGAACTGCTTAAGTTTCGTTGGTATAGCTGCCACCTCTGGCAGCAGCAATGACTAGCCTGATTGGGCATCGAGTCGAGTTGAGTTTGTATGATAGACACGGACATCTCATTCCATGCTGCTTCATGTGTATGCCAGATATCGTCAAATGTAGTGACGGCAAATGGTGGCGTGTCAGTTTCCCTGCAACCCGTGACCAATTGCTTTGAGTCGGTGAGAGGTGTGAATAATGTGCTACACAGACCAGCATTCAAATACCCCCTGTATCGAGGTAGGACGGGACAAATGCGGTCTTGCGTTATCTTGTTGTAAGGTGAAGTCAAATAAATCTAGAAGATAGGACACAGAAACCAGTTTTAACAATTTCATAAATGCTTCCACACACGGAGACACCAGTCAGGATGCTGTACACAGAACAAAGACTTATCTGAAGAGACGAAGTGGTGACATTCCTGTGTCCAATGTTGTCGTTGTGTACATTATTGTCGATGCGCCTCTGTCTGCTACAGAGAGGCCATGCTTCTGCCGCTGTCGAATTCCGGCTGTGGCTGGTGGGCGTGTCTCCTTTTTAAACAGAGCCCTAACACGATCTTCTCGCACATTCAAATGCGATTTGTGGACAAGGAACCGACTGTATAATCTTTCCTTTTATAAAGAATGGGGATGACACTAACGCTACCTGCTTTGTTTGGTTGCACTGAAATTCTAATTATTTGCTTATTCATACATGTAGTACACGTCACGCTAGTTTGACGCTTCATGCACGCTGCCATCATGGTTGTGCAATATAAATATTCAGCAGTGTACACGTTTTGTTCGTAGTGTCTTTCTCAATGTAGTATACCTTAGCTATCAGATCGAGCGAGATACCGCCTTGGTAAGGCACTGGACACGTATTCTGGAAGGCGGCGGTTCAGTTATCTGTTTAGATTTATCTTTTCCGTGATGTCACTAGCTCATTTAAGCCGATTCCCGTGAAGTTCTTTTGAAAGGACACTGCCTATAATGTTCCGAATCACTCCCCAGCTATAGCTTGTACTCCACACTATACTATCTTGTCGTCAACGGGATCATAAACCCCAATCTTCCTTCATTCTCTAGTGACCGAGCGCTGTGACACTTGGTTAAAAATTAGAATCACATAAGGCGAATGCAGGAATGGATCCTTGTGAAAGGATACGGCTAATTTTGTATCTCATACTTATCTAGTCAGAGTCTGTAATTAATCCGTAATGACCTAGTCGTTGGCTGGAAGGTAAAATGTCCGCAGCTCGTGGTCGTGCGGTAGCGTTCCCGCGCCCGGGTTCCCGGGTTCGATTCCCGGCGGGGTCAGGGATTTTCTCTGCCTCGTGATGACTGGGTCTTGTGTGATGTCTTTAGGTTAGTTCGGTTTAATTAGTTCTAAGTTCTAGGGGACTGATGACCATAGATGTTAAGTCCCATAGTGCTCAGAACCATTTGAAGGTAAAATGTAATTTTCCATATCATTCACTGAAGGTTACATGGTTATATAAACAAAATGGTGCTAGCAGACCCTGCTCTCATTATTATTAGACAGCAGTGGATTATGATTATTTTTAATTTCCACGAGAATAAGTATAAATACAGGGAAATTTAGAATTATTGTGTATTTTACGATCTGGAAGGTAGCTGTTTTTCATTACCGCATAAACTTCATCCTCAGTCGTGTCTGATGTACCGGGTGGAATACTTCGTGAATTCTGATCTTTACGTGAAGAGCTTGTGCTGCAGACGTGCAGGCTTGTGTATACTTTCTATTTATGTGGGACAGAGCGGTTACTTTTCTTCAACATCGAGTGTTCGCATTACGTCATGTGTAAGACGACCCACTTGTTGGCCTACATTCTTGCACTACTTTAAAGTGTGAATGGAAGACACTTGCGATGTCTCGACCCCACAATGAGCGACGAAATGATACTTCGTGGTCCAACCTTTGGGCGCATAAATGTTATATCTGCAATTATGATTGAATGAAATGTACACTGACGCTTGAACTTTTAGAATAACTTATAGGATTTGTTTGTCCCAAAGGGTTCGATTGGTATGAATGTCAGGCTGCTTACTGGAAGTCACTTAAAACGTGCTACTGCATGGATAAAATCTCGAAAGAGCTGTCGTTAGAAGTGTGATATGGTAATCTTGAGTATCAGACCAAAATTTTAATATTGAGAAGTACATGTACTGAATCATGGCAAATAGGAAAAAATACTAAGAAATTTAGATATTTACAGGCTGATAATAGAGCAAGGTTCTCTCAGAACCTATTGCCATGGTTACAATAGACACATATTGTAGGGAGGCATGAACACGCCGGGTTTCAGTAACACGTAAGGGGAAATAGTTTTTGTTTCATTCTCCAGACTGGCGACGTTCGCTGCTCTCTTTCTTCCCCACTCTACAGTGACAGTACAGATTGTTGATAATGACATGGGAAAAATACAGGAAAAACACTGTCCCTGTAATCTCGACTCGAAAACTTTTCCACTGTCAGAAATCATCACACGAGGTGCTCCGTACTTCAAAACGATGTCTTCTACAAGGGACGTGCCATTTCCGCGGCTTCGGCAGTTGGGACTGCTCTAGTGACACAGTGATGAGATGGCTGGTCACTGCTGACTATTAGTTGACTATTCACATTTGTCGACTTCCGTAACATCCCCAAGAGATCGATTCCAATTCCGTGGGAAGGTGCTGCTGGAGGTACTAGATTTCCCAGAGATTACTGCAGCACAGGCTTCTGTCGCTGACATTCCTTACAGCAACTCACATTGAGTCTGCAGGATCGGTGGAAATCTGGCCAGTGATACCAGCAACTGATTCTGTTTAGAGCCTTCAAGAATTCCAGGTGATCCGATGTTGGAGCGTTATGAAGAAACTTCATTATAACTGGTCATGGATGAGCTGAGATGACAAGCAACCATTTCTGCCTCACTGGATCATATTTCCTCTTACAAAAATATCCGTTCATTAAATGGAATTCTCATTTGTTTACTCCTTCCTTCTTAAAGGCATCTATGGTTTTAAACAGTACTGGGTCTTCCCACTGCCCAGCAGCAATGTCACTTAATGCAGCGATGACTGAGAATTCATTCACTCTGCTGTTTTCCACTACAAGATTCCTTGAAATGTGTCAGCCTGGTCCAAACAACTATAAGGCAGCCTTTCTCGTTTATAGAGTAATTCATCTCAGATTTGGAGAGTACTCTGAAAGCATAAGCTATCACCATTATCACCTTCATGATTTTGTACTAGAATTGTGTCTATACCATAAGTGCTACCGTCAGTGTGAAGCTCTGACTCGGTATTCTCGTCATGCAACGCTAGGACTGGAGATATCAGTACATCTTTAAGTACAAAGAAATATTTTTCTTGTACCTCGTTCCAGGAAAATTCGGCGTCTCCCTGTAGTAGTTCTTGCAAGGGACGTGCCTTGGTACAGAAGTTCGTTATGAATCACCAGCAGTAAGGGCACATTAAAAAAAACCTTTTCTGATCACGAATGTGCCGAAGACCACTCTGGATCGGAACGCACTCCATTCGCTATTCACTGTGTGCCCATAGATGTTTATTTCTCAGGTGACAGAGGCATTTTTCAGATTGAGACAGAAACCTGAAGTCTGAACACAATTCAACACGGCTGTCAGGCAGCTTATATGACCTTTAAATGTCTTTAAAAAAACGACAGTTTCAGCCAGATAGAAAAAGGCACGTTATGCGCTTAAGGTGTCAAAGTAGCTAGTCCATCATACGTCCGGAAGTGGTTGGGGAGTTATACAGTCCAAACTTTGAACTCATAGAGCCCGTTAGGTTTTACGAAGGCAGTCTTTTCCCGGTCAGTCACATCAACCTCGATTTGTCAGTAAAATATCTGTGTGTTCGTAGCGGAAAAATACAGTACTTAGCTCCTTTCAAGCAGTCTATGGTGTCATTCATGCGCGACAATGGGCAGACATTTTTTTTCGTAATTTTGTACAGTCGTCGGTAGTCGATGTAGAGATGTCGTGTGCCATTCTTCGGTTTCACAGGGACCACGGGAGGGGACCAAGAACTCTCTGAGGCTGCAGTGATATCTTTTTGCAGAATCTTCTCCACTTCTTCTTCGATCATCCGTCGTTCAACCGGCAAACCCTATACGAGTGCTGGCAAGTTGGTGTATGAACACCAGCGTTAATACGATGTTTTACGATGAAAGTCTTTGTCTTTCCACTACTCCAGATGTGAAAGCAACCAAAAATTGCAGCAGAATGGCTAACACTAACCGACGTTGTTTCTCAGTGAAGCCAGATTCTACTGACAGTTCGGTAGTAACCTCCTCCACTGCCTTTCTTGTAGTGGTAGTAGAGCACGATTCGTCGCCGATGGTACTAAGCTGTTCTTCTGGACTGGATCGGCTGCACCTATGCACATACCTTTTGGAATGAGATGTGGCTGTTCGTGACAGTGATACAAAGTTCTTCTTGATCACCTAAAATACTTACGATCGACGCAGGCATGTAGATCTCTTTTCAGAGCCTAAAGGCCTTTTTCCAGTCGAAAAAAGCTTCACAGTTTAACTGGACATCTCGGTTGACGACTAGAACTCGTCTCGTTGATGATGGCAGGATCTTCAACGGCAAACAACTACCAGTAACAATCTTTGTTATTTGTGCTTGTTGGAATACCTTCGGCAGTGTGGAACTCTCATCTTCCACAGTCTATGACTGATACTGATACCTCCAAAAAATTCCATCTGATACTGACATTATGACTACGTTCTGCTAAAACGAGGAATTCGAAATGTTACGTTCTGTCATTGACAGTTACTTTTGCAGTACATGTTCCTTTCGGGCGGACCTACTTCCCATTTGCGACCTTCAGCACAACCGCTTTAATATCACGGAGCACAGTCTTCTTAGCTGGCGAAGATAAGCAGTTCACATTACAGTAAAGGAAACCCCTGAGTCTACTGGTCGTCTACAGGCAGGTTGGCTTTCGATGATGATGTCAGTGAGACGACAGCGGTAGCGCTCGCTTCGCTCGTCTGCCGTTATTAGAGATGCCTGAGGCTGTGTGTGTTTTTTGATACGCAAAGCAAAACTGTCTATGGAGGATTTGCATCTGTGGCAGCCTCACGCACATAGGTGGTAGCCTCGCTTAGTTTTCCTGAAATCGGGGCTGGACGAGCGGCTGGTACCTATGTACTGCGACGAGGAACGGTTACGATGGGGTTAGGAAGCGACGTCGTCCAGTGTACGGCGATGGGCTTTGTCACAGGTCTACTATAATCATCTATAGTCGACTAGCGTGATGGTTGACGTTTTGCGGCGTAATAGTCGTCGAACACTCATCTTCTTTCTCTTCAATTGTGTACAACGTGTCCAGGGCGTCGACAGTGAAAATACACCAGCATGTTGTTCGGCATCCTCCAAATGTCTGTTCCTCTGCGGGGCGTTGTACTTGACAGAATAGTCGGTTTTACCTGTGCTGGTCCGCTGCTAGGTTGTCGAGTAGTGGTGGCGTCATTAGTCCGAACTGGCCGAGTCTCTTCTTCATGGCTTCTTGGACTAGTGGCGGAGATTGGTTTAAAGATCGATATACCTCTCCTCTCGTATGTGGTCGCCATTTGTGGCTACTATCTCTTGTGTAGTCCATCCGATATACTGCCATACCCAAATGTATCTCTTCTCTTACTACTTGGCGTAAGAGAGAGACGAGTTCATAGTGGTTTTCCACAACTGCCATGGAGACCACATATGGTAGTCGAACATCTCTCTTTCGTCCACTGTTGTTCTGCAGTACTTCCCCGATTCACTGGCACCACTTGATGCATTTATCTCTCGCTGTGGCATCCTCTAGTTGACGAGCTTGGTACATGACATCTGCGACTCATATCTTCAGGTTTGAGATTTTGTCGGCTTCTGTCGTATTCGGATTCACATTGTGAGATAGGGTCAGAGTACTGAGTATGTATGGCTGTGTCGTCCTATGTACGACGTTGGGCCCTGTTCTTCAATTGTTCATCCGCTAAGCGGACTTTCTGGTAATCGTTGCTGAACGTTTTCTTTAGTTCGGCTTGGAATTTGTCCCAGCCATTAAGAATCCCTTCATTTTTCTCCCATCGCTGCGGGGTTATACTGTCCAAATAAAAGTGCATGGTTTCTGAACGAATTATGACAACCCAGTCGTCATACAGGGTGATTCAAAGAGAATACCACAACTTTAAAAATGTGTATTTAATGAAAGAAACGTAATATAACCTTCTGTTATACATCATTACACAGAATATTTAAAAAGGTTTTTTTTTCACACAAAAACAAGTTCAGAGATGTTCAATATGGCCCCCTCCAGACACTCGAGCAATATCAACCCGATACTCCAACTCGTTCCGCACTCTCCGTAGCATATCAGGCGTAACAGTTTGGATAGCTGCTGTTATTTCTCGTTTCAGATCATCAATGGTGGCTGGGAGAGGTGGCCGAAACACCATATCCTTAACATACCCCCATAAGAAAAAATCGCAGGGGGTAAGATCAGGGCTTCTTGGAGGCCAGTGACGAAGTGCTCTGTCACGGGCTGCCTGGCGGCCGATCCATCGCCTCGGGTAGTTGACGTTCAGGTAGTTACGGACAGATAAGTGCCAATGTGGTGGCGCTCCATCCTGCTGAAATATGAATTGTTGTGCTTCTTGTTCGAGCAGAGGGAACAGCCAATTCTCTAACATCTCCAGATACTGTAGTCCAGTTACAGTAGCACCTTCGAAGAAAAAGGGACCAAAAACTTTATTGGCTGAAATGGCACAGAAAACGTTCACCTTAGGCGAGTCACGTTCATACTGAGTTGTTTCCCGCGGATTCTCAGTGCCCCATATACAGACATTGTGACGGTTGACTTTCCCATTAGTGTGGAAAGTTGCTTCATCACTAAACACAATCTTTGAAACGAAAGATTCATCTGTTTCCATTTGAGCAAGGATAAAATCACAGAAATCGATTCTTTTAATCTTATCAGCTGCAGACAGTGCTTGAACCAATTTCAGACGATAAGGTTTCATAACTAACCTTTTTCGTAGGACTCTCCATACAGTTGATTGTGGAATTTGCAGCTCTCTGCTAGCTCTGCGAGTCGATTTTCCTGGGCTGCGAACAAATGCTTGCTGGATGCGTGCTACATTTTCATCACTCGTTCTCGGCCGTCCAGAACTTTTCCCTTTGCACAAACACCCATTCTCTGTAAACTGTTTATACCAACGTTTAATACACCACCTATCAGGAGGTTTAACACCATACTTCGTTCGAAATACACGCTGAACAACGGTCGTCGATTCACTTCTGCCGTACTCAATAACACAAAAAGCTTTCTGTTGAGCGGTCGCCATCTTAGCATCAACTGACGCTGACGCCTAGTCAACAGCGCCTCAAGCGAACAAATGTACAATTAAATGAAACTTTATAGATCCCTTAATTCGCCGACAGATAGTGCTTAGCTCTGCCTTTTGTCGTTGCAGAGTTTTAAATTCCTAAAGTTGTGGTATTCTTTTTGAATCACCCTGTATTTGGCGACTCGGTCGAATCCTTCCAGCCATTTAGTCGGGTCCTGACCAGTGTCACCCGGAAACACTGATGGTTGCCTGATGTGCAGCTGATTTACTGTTGTTTTGTTTACTGATCTTAGATTCCGGTTCCTGTCGGTGCAGGCGACTGCCTTCACATTGCCTAATTGGAGCCACGCTGATGTAGATGTTTTGAGCTACTTGGGGCCTCCACCAAACACTGCCACGTCAGAACTTCAATCAAGTCCAGATCCGATTGCAGGGTCGTCAGTGAGGTACAACGTTTAGTACTAAAAGGACCTTTATTACTAACACCAACGTACAGCCAGAGCAGAACTGGACTTCTGTACTGACAGCGTTGTTATTTAAACAGACATCGAATATTCCAAAATATACAAACATAAGAAATTTCGATGACCTTCTAGAAATGACAAATACAAAATAACAAATAATTACTGGTGCTCGTATTCAAATTGGTAAGCCGCAGCACGGCAGTCGGCGATGCTAAACATTACGTCACACTGTATGCAGCACAGCTCGCTGCAGTATTGTTTCCTCTTACATAAATCTCACAAAAAGATCAAAAAGGTATAACTGGTCATTCTAGCCTACATGGAGGTTTACCAGCGATCATTCTTGCCGCACAACATACTCGACTGGAACAGGAATGTCCGAGAGGAAGGGATGTAGGGAAGGTGGAGGGAGTGACATGATACACAGAGTACCCTCCGCCAAATACCGTAAGGCTGCTTGCGGAGTACGGTTGTAGATTTAGATGTAGAGAACAGGAGAAGACCCCGGAAGTCTGCCAACCAAGAGACAAAACCCATGAGTCCAAAACTCTTTCTACGTGGAACGCAAAAAACGCTTTAAAGTGGCTAAACAGCGGGCCTCATTCTCCCACTCACTTTTATCTCACATTTGTTTCAAGAAGAAGTAATAAATTATTGAAATTGAGTCTATAGTTTTATCCTGTTGTTCGAGAAATGCGAAAATTGTGTTTTCATTCATCGCGATCTAATTTCGTATATGTGTTATTAACAGTGTTCCAATGCCTGTTGTCTCTGACTGTGATGCGAAAACTGTAAACTGATTAAATAACTTTTTTCACTACTATCATGACTTACTCAATGCCTTACTTTTTATTATGGGAAAGTTCTTTCTCAGTACTCTGTTGGTCACAAAAATACGCTGCATAACGGAGATAAAATTCAAAAGAAAACCAACGTTTTTAAAGCAATTTAGAAGACCACGTTGTGTATCCAATCATGATCGGAAAAATATTTCTTGAGGCTGCTTTTCTGTTTGTTAACATGATTCAAAGGATCATTTCAAGCTCTGACCCTGGGCACATTGTCACTTTACGGCAAGCTGCCCACCGAATAGGCGTACACCACTGCTACGTTATTTGAACATTCGACCTCTATCATAAGACACAAAACACTGAAAATCTGCCTCCTGCTGGTAGTCCGCGGTTTTCAGCGCTAGCTGACAGCTCGTACGTACTCCGTGGACAATGCAGCAGAACTGCACGCTGTCTTTCTGGACGCAGCTTGAGACGTCCGAGTTCAATGACAGAGCCCAATCATCATACGATCAATTTGCCCTCTAATCGCCCATTACGAACTACAACAGAAGCATCCCGGCGCCTTCGTGTACGAAGAGAATGGGCATGGGAACGCCTGCAATGGAACCTGGAATAACGGTGTCGAGTTCTTTTAACCACTAGATACAAGACAGATCTGAGGTCTCAGAGTTGTCGCAGGAGAGCTTGAAAGCGATCAGAAATATAGTTTCCTGGAGCCGGCAGGGAGATGGATTAGTCATATTTTGAGCTGGTACCATGTACGGATATCCGCCACCGTAGCTGAGTGGTCAGCACGACTAATTTCCATGTGGGGGACCCGGTTTCGATTCCCGGATCTGCCAGGGATTTTTCCTTGGTGAGAGCACTGGAATGGGGTGCAGTTACCCTCGTGATGAAGGGATACCTGGCTGAGTAGTAGCGTCTCCAGTTCAGAAAAACTGTCAACGGCCGGGAGAGCTGTGTGCTGACCCCACGCTTCTCATTACTGCATCGATGGACGACATGGCGATCGGTCTGTAGCGATGGGCTCATCAGGGCCGTGTGGACGGAGTTTATGTTTACATTACCATTTACAGGTGTTGGTCACCTCCTACTGCTGTTGAGGTTTAACTGAGATCTGTGTGGGTTCAGGACAGGATGTTTCAAACTTCTACATAGCTCCAGAGTCAACATTTCGATGATGGGTTTATCTTTCAAGCCGATAATGCACCAGCACACTGCCTCCACATCACGAACATCATCTTCCAGAAGGATTAACTGAAATGGATAGCCAGTGGTATCTGCTAATTTGCAAGCTAATGAGAGTGCTTGGAACTACCTGTAACTTGTAATGATTCGACGCAGCCTCCTCATACACTGGAAAACCGCCAATAGAGGGCCACGCCTGAGCACCAACGTTTTGACCAGTCGACAGACAGCATGCTAATGAGAATCCGAGCATGTTGCAACGCGCGGTGTGGAGCGATACGGCATTAAATGGCACTCAACAACCGATTATGAAATCACAAATGTACAAAGATATGCACTTTAGTACAGACTATATTCTTTTGGTTATTGTTTTTCTTTCTGTTTCACACTGAAGTTCTTTTGTTGATTTCAAAAGACTTATTGCTTCGTTTCCTCCTCCAACTGAATCTAAGTCAACACACGTCCGCAAACAGGCAGATGGAGCAAAAGATATTTTGAGCACTTTATTTGAACAAGTCGCCTGACCAAGGAAAAGGGTAGTTTGGCTCCACTCTGACATGAAAAGCACCCTCATTCCACGTACTGTACACAAAATAAATAGCAGCTGCTGAGGACACTGACCTCCAATTTGCCAACTGAGAACACTTTAACTTACTGTTACTTGAGTCAATTAAACACTTCTTATTCCGGCACACAATACGTAGTTTAACGTCGTTTGAAATTATTGACACTGCTACAAAACTACTTTTCAGCTGCGGCATACATGTTATTTGGAAATAAGTAGTAAATGGTGTGAACAGCCCGATCGAGGTGGTCCCACAGATTCTCGATTGGGTTTAAATCCGGGGAGTTTGGTGGTCAGGTAAACTCAATCCGATGCTCTTCGAAATACACACGTGCACTGCGAGATCTGTGACTCATGGCATTGTTGTGCTGGTAGATGCCATTGTACCGGGGAGATGAATACATGTGTTGAGCTGTTGCGCCTTCCAGAATGATGAGATCACGCACGGAATGCCACGAATACATTCCCCAGACCATAACACTCCCTCCTTTGCATGGATCCTTTAGGCGTTCCACAGTCCATCTGACCGATGGAGCATAAAACGTGATACATGTGAAAAGGCCACGTGTTGCCACTCGGCGGACGTACAGCTGCAGTATCGGCGTGCAAATTCCAACCTTCGTCGCCGATGATGAGCAGTCAGCATGGGTGCGTGAACCACGCGCCTGATGGGGAGCTCCATATGCAGAAACGTTCGCTGAATGGTCGTTGAGCAGACACCACCGGTAACCCGTCGGTTCATCTGGGCGGTCAGTGGTTCCGCAGTTGCACGTCTATTCGCCCATACACGTCGCCGGAGCCGTCGTCCACACCTGTTATCTATGGCACGTGGTTCACCGCGTAATCTTGGCGCCGTTACCGGATGCTTGAAGCATAGACATAGATCGCCTGAGAAGTGTCGTAGTACAAGCTGGCAGACACCGATTCCAGGGGATGATTACGTCGAAAACGCATGAGACGATAAATTCCTCTCGCTGACTTTTTATCGTTAAGGTAGGTATTAGGGATATTTACATCGAATGGAATGAGGTATAGCTCTAGGTAGCATATATACATATTGTTTATTTATTACTTTGCTTTATTCATTTTGTTTGGCAATAAATGTAATATATTGAGAATTACGAAAACACAAATGTTTCAATGTATTTGTATACATCTTTTCTATAAGACAGGCTTTTTCGTCTATGAGCAGTCGGGTGGCGTCGATGAGAACGCTGACTGTTGACTTGTACGTGGCTGGTGTGTTGATTTTCGTGCGCATAGACTTGGATAAAACACTGGAATCAAAATATGCACCGCATAGCGCGAACTGCAGAATGACATCGATTAATACTGAGTAAACTGTGAACTCTGTGCTCTAAATTTATTCGTGGACGAACTAATACAATTTTCGCTTGTGCAGCGGACGCAAATCAGTTGGCCACTGGTGAAAAATGTATGTGCACGAAATCAAGTTTGAACATTCCGAGGACTGAGTTTTGATGTCAATAAGCCTTGAATTGTGTCGTATCAATCACTGAACTGAAACTGTTTATGTGTGCCACAAATAAAAAAAAAGTTTTGCATCACCTCGGTTCGGAGAGTTCCGGAACCTGTACAGAAAATTAGAATTTATTGCGCATGAAAACTACACATTGCATGTTGTACCACCATACAGCGAGACCTTCAGAGGTGGTGTTCCAGATTGCTGTACACACCAGTACCTCTAATACCCAGCAGCACGTCCACTTGCATTGATGCATGCCTGTATTCGTCGTGGCATACTATCCACAACTTCATCTAGGCACTATTGGTCCAGATTGTCCCACTCCTCAACAGCGATTCGGCGTAGATCCCTCAGAGTGGTTGGTTGTCACGTCGTCCATAAACAGCACCTTTCAATCCATACCAGGCATGTTCGGTTAGTTTCATATCTGGAGAACATGCTGGCCACTCTAGTCGATCGATGTCGTTATCCTGAAGGAAGTCATTCACAAAATGTGCACAATGGGGGCACGAATTGTCGTCCATCAAGGTGAATGCCTCGCCAATATGGTTGCACAGTCGGTCGCAGGACGGCATTGATGTATTGTACAGCCGTTACGGCGCCTTCCATGATCACCGGCGGCATAAGTCGGCCCCACATAATGCCACCCTAAAACAGCAGGGAACCTCCACCTTGCTGCACCCGCTGGACAGTGTGTCTAACGCGTTCAGCCTGACCAGGTTGCCTCTAAACACGTCACCGACGACTGTGTGGTTGAAGGCATATGCGACACTCATCGGTGAAGAGAACGCGATGCCGATCCTGAGCGATCCATTCGGCATGTTGTTGGGCCCATCTGTACCATGCCGAATGGTGTCGAGGTTGCAAAGATGGACCTCGCCTTGGACGTCGGGAGTGAAATTCCTGATCATGCAGCCTATTGCGCACAGTTTGAGGCGTAACACGACGTCCTTTGGCTGCACGAAAGCATTAGTCAACGTGGTGGCGTTGTTGTCAGGGTCCCTTCGAGCCATAATCCGTAGGTATCGCTCATCCACTGCAGTAGTAGCCATTGGGTTGCCTGAGCGAGGCATGTAATCGACAGTTCCTGTCTCTCTATATCTCCTCCATGTCCGAACAACATCGCTCTGATTCACTCCGAGACGCCTGGACACTTCCTTGTTGAGAGCCCTTCCTGGCACAAAGTAACAATGCGGACGCGATCGAACTGCGGCATTGGACGTCTAGGCATGGTTGAACACAAATCTTCTACCTCCTTCCTGGTGGAATGACTGGAACTAATCGGCTGTCGGGCCTCCTCCGTCTAATTGGCGCTGCTCATGCACGGTTGTTTACATCTTTTGGCGGGTTTAGTGACACCTCTGAACAGTCAAAGGGACTATGTCTGTTACACAATATCCACAGTCAACGTCTATATTCAGAAGCAGGGAACCGGGGTGATCCAAAACATTTTTTGATGTGTGTATTAGAATAGATAAATATTCTCTGTAAATATGTCAGTGCAGTGAATTTCAGATTTTGCACGTTTTGGAACTGGAATCCCACGACATCAGGCTCACGACGTCAGCAGCGAGACTACCGGAGTCCTACCATTACGTGCAATAGATGTACAACGGATGTGAAGACATTGCTTTCAATACAGCTCCGCCAGATACCAGCATTGCACGTTATCGTCACTGCACTATATCGGAATCTACAACGAGGTGAGCCGGAGCCAACGAAGAAGATTTCGATAAAGAAAACGAAATCAAATTAGACTCCTATTTGTAAAAGTAATGTAGGACCTATTTTTTCTTGAAAATAAAATGTTACTCAAAGCGTAAAAATATAATATGTCGATCTAAGACAACATTTTCATTACAATAGCAACAAAATATAAATTTACATGAAATTGGGAATGGAGAACTGATGCATCAGCTGCATCACTATTAGTGACGTCTGTTCTGCCAGAAATGTCCAACAAAACAGGCAGCACTCGGATATATACAAAATATCAAGGTAGTGTTTGCTCCATCTCCTACACGGCAACTTTTCTACTATTTAGTATGATAAATCACGTCTGCCCCATTCATTCAGTTTCTCTACTCATTTCCTCAAACTATAATTTCCGACGCAGTAAATAAATAACTGTGTAAATGAGCAGATATTTAACCCTTCATCATACGGCTAGGTGGGAACCTATCATACATGTGCTTTGTTCCGTTTACCCGAGAACCGCAGACCGCGTGGTACTCATATTTGACATCTGGTATACACGTGTTTGAGTTTGGTTTGATTGTCAATACTTCGTGAGCTCTGTGGGCTTATACTTCTAGTAACTGAATGAATTACAACTGTATTATACACTGATCAGCCAGACATTATGACCAACTACCTAATAACCGGTATGTTCACATTCGGCACGGATAACAGAGGCGAAGTGTCGTGGCATGGAAGCAATGAGGCCTCGGTAGGTCGCTGGAGGGAGTTGGCACCACATCTGGATACTCAGTTCCCTAATTCCCGTAAACTCCGGGGAGGAGGGCGACATGCTCTGACGCCACGTTCAGTCACATCCCAGATCTGTTCGATCTGGTTCAGATCTGGCGAGTTGGTGGTTGGGGAGAGGGGAGGAGGGGCCGCACGTCAATTGGAGCTCGCCACTCCATCACACTCCTGGCTTTGTGACATGGCGCAATATCTTGGTGAAAAATGGTACTGCCGTCGGGAAACACGATGGGCATGAAGGGGAGTTGTAGCCAGAAACCAGTGTACGATACTCCTTGGCCGTCATTGGTGACTTACACGAGCTACACTAGACCCATTGTTGCGCACGTGAATGTTCTACAGAGCATAATGGAGCTGACGCCAGCTTGTCTCAGTCCCGCAGTACGCATATCAAGGTGATGTTTCCCTTGAAGACGACGGATTCGTGCCCCCATCGGCATGATGCAGGTATAGGAATTCATCAGACCATGCAACGCTCGACCACTACACCGAAGTCCAATATCGATAGTGAAGCGCCCATTTCAGTTATAGTTGCCGATGTCGTCGTGTTACATTGGTACATACGTGGATCGTCGGCTGCGGAGGCCCATCGTTAGGAGTGTCCGGTGCACTGTGTTTGCAGACACACTTGTACTCTGCCCAGCATTAAATTGTGATGTTAGTTCCACCACAGTTCGCCACCTGTCCTGTATTACCAGTCTGTCCAGCCTACGACGTCCGAAATATCTAATGAAGCGTGGTTGCCCAACACCACGACGTCTGGACGTGGTTTCGCCACGTGCTGAAGACACTCACCACAGCACTCTTCCAACACCCGAAAAGTTCTGCATTTTCCGAAATTCTCGTGCCGAGCCTCCGGGCCATCACAATCTGCCCTCGGTCAAACTAAGATAGATAGCGGGCCTTCTCCGACCTACACACAGACAGCACAGTCACTGATACTAAATGCCCCGTGCGTTTGTCTGACTATCAGTCATTCACCGCCAGGTGACGTTGCTATCACCTGGACGGGTTAATATCGATAGTAGGTCGGTGGTCATAATGTTCTGGCTGATCAGCGTATACTTGGCTTAAAACGACAGAAATGTAATGGTGCCATCCAGATTACAGGATATGTGAACCAGAGGTAATGGTATTGTGTAGCCGATGGTACAGCATAGCATCACACTAGGTGTCGAGTCCATGTGTCGATTGCGTATGTAGGCTTTCATCGTTCGTTCTCCTCAGAGCGTCCACTCACGGATATATCAATCATGATGCTGTTCGCAGAACCGGGGCTCGTCTGAAGAAAAGACGTGTTGTCGTTGAACGCACCTGTGTCACCGCGCCTCCCTCTGCTGCCACATCAAAGGAAGCCGCAACAATAGTCGCTGGGCTGACATTCTGTGGTGCTCCATACGTTGTCGCACTGTCAGTGCAGATACCTGTCTCCCTGTAAACAAGCCCTTTTTCTAACTCAAGGTACGTGGCGTGGCCGTACGATTCAGCACGGCCAAGTAACCAATGCGATTGTCATCTCGGGCGCTAGTTGTGTGTGGCCGTTGTGACTCTGCGTAACGTTGAGTATGACCCTCCAGAACCCATCGATTCTATATTCGCATGACAGTCGTCGAATAACGGCCAGCGTTATCAGGAGTACAACGGAACGACATGCCTCCGTCTCTATAGCCCACGATCGTGCCGCTATTAAATTCTGACCCATGCTGATAGATGCTTCTCCTTTTTACACGATGGACCACACAACCTTCTCACAAACAAACAATGTTCAAATACGATTTCTGAATGAGAAACCAACTGTGTAAAATTCGCTTAAATATAGAATGTAGATGATTTTATTCCTATCAACGTTACGCGTTTGCGCTGAAAAGCAAACCATTTGCATATGTAAGCCTGTAGCACACGTCATGGCGATTTGACATTTTTTCCATGCTGTTTTCACGGTGTTGCAGTTTTAACGGCCAGCAGTGTATAACTACGCAATGTTTAGTACTAATTTTTTTGTATTAAACGTTCTCGGTCAAAGCTTCGCTTTAAATTCATATAAAACTCCGAGCTTTTGACAATATCCAACATTTTCCTCATCAAGAAAGGAGATGGTCAGAAAGGTGACGGAATTCGACAGATAAAATGATTTAGTGCCGCCCCAGTGACAAGACTTTACTTCGGTGTCAAGGGTGATGCGATGTCCGTAATGACATTGTTCCAGCCGAGAGGCATTCAATAAGTAATGCAACACATTTTCTTTCTCGGCCAATTTCGAGTGTTAAATACGGAATTTGTCGTGGGACATAGTTGAATATTCCTGATTTAGCCCCTATAGTTTCACGAAGTTCCGATACGTGGTGGTGTTATTGAAGTGGACTGACAAGGCAGCCAGTCCACAGTGACGGGTAGCCGATAGAAAGGCACGCGTACACACTCACGCCGACGGGCGTCAATTCTGGAACAGGATAACTATTGAATGGTAGCAAGAAAAGTACGTAGCTGCTTTATACTTAACTTTATTAGTTGATGACTACAGCATTCTTCTTGAGACATTTATACTATCTCTCAAAGTAGGTAAGGCTAATGGCGCCTTGCTAGGTCGTAGCCATGGACTTAGCAGAAGGCTATTCTAACTGGCTCTCGGCAAATGAGAGGAAGGCTTCGTCCGTATGGTCGCTAGCAATCTCCTCGTACAACTGGGGCGAGTGCTATATCGTCTCTCGAGACCTGCCTTGTGGTGGCGCTAGATCTGCGATCACACAGTGGCGACACGCGGGTCCGACATGTACTAAATGGACCGCGGCCGATTTAAGCTACCACCTAGCAAGTGTGGTGTCTGGCGGTGACACCACATTCCTCCCCCGCAAATCGGCGAACGGTCGTGAGATAAGGCTTCCGCCCGCCGTGGGGAGGACCCCATGTTGACGTATGCGACGAGGTGGGGAGCCTAACAACAGGCGAGGCTGTGCCACCCGCACCCGGCCATTCGGTCCGAGGGGAGCTAGGAAACGCCTGAAAAGCTAGTCCAGGGTGCACGTCAACATGCGGTGTATGCGCCCGTAAAGAAACATGAGGGGCCGAAGTGTCGAACTCCATTGCGTCGGGGTAGCCGACGCGCGATGACGTCATGTGGTCCGGAGCGGTCGGGAGTTCCATGGCGGAAGACAGCTGGTCACGGGAAGCGATCGGCGGCGCGTGACCCTGGGAGGCGCTTGGCGGCTGCAGCGAAGCGTCTAATGCGGGCGGCGCCGGCGGGAGAACAGGCGGCGGCGGCGGCGGCGGCTGCGGCTGCGGCTGCGGCGGCGCGTCGCCATGGGGCAAAAGGGAAGGCATCGTCGGTAACACCTGGGGATGAGGCGAGCCAGTAGATGGGTCCCCAGGGCGCTGACCGGACGGCACCGTCGCTGAAAGCAGACGGGGAGCGGCAGAACCCGTGCGGCGACAGAGGCGCAGCTGATTGAGATGCCGACGCACCTCACCAGAGGCCCCCAAAACCAAATACATCGCGCGGCCGAGGCAGCGAAGAATGCGCCCTGCGAGCCAACGCCGTGAACCGCGATAGTTGCGATAAAATACAACATCGCCTGGAGCAAAAGCAGGAGTCTGCCGCTGCACAGGAACCTGATGCGGCGGATGCAGCAAAGACATCAAGGTGCGATGAGGACGACCGTGGAGCAACTCAGCCGGCGAGCGACCATCTCGGGGCTGAGAGCGATACGAAGACAAAAAGAGCAACAATGCGTCCTCCCGAGAATGCGACTCTTTCAATTTCAACATCTGTGACTTGAAAGTCCGGACCAATCGTTCAGCGGCACCGTTGGACTGAGGCGAAAACGGCGCGGATGTCAGATGTTGAATACCATTGGCCTGGCAGAATGACTGAAATTCTGCGGACATGAATTGTGGGCCATTGTCGGAAACTATAGTCTGCGGAAGACCTTCAATGCAAAAGATAGCAGACAACGCTTGGATGGTGGCGGAGGACGTCGTGGAAGACATCCGGACAACAAAAGGAAAATTACTGAAGGCATCGACCAGAACCAACCATCGAGCATTCCAGAATGGACCAGCAAAATCAATGTGCAAGCGTTGCCAAGGGGAAGTGGCTTTTGGCCATGCAAAGACTTTCCGCGGCGGTGCGGATTGTTGTTCGGCACACGCCATGCAAGAAGAACACATATTCGTAATCGCAGCATCGATTCCGAACCAAGTACAGTGCTGACGAGCAAGTTGTTTCGTTCGCACTATACCCCAATGTCCTTGGTGAAGAAGCCGTAAAACAGAGGACTGTAACGAACGTGGGACCACGACTCTTGACTGATCATTATCAGAACGCAACAACAAAACACCACGTCGAACAAAAAGTCTCTCCTTGTGAGCAAAAAATCGGCGAACCAACGGATCCTCGATCCGAGACTTTGACAAAGGCCATTGCGTAGCAACAAAACGCAAAACAGTAGCAAGGACAGGGTCAGCAGCTGTGGCTGTAGCTACACGACGAAAATCAATCGGAAACGATTCGACCACTTCATCGGTTTCCGAATCAATGAACATGCAAGCAAGTTCGGAAGAATCGAATGCTTTATCCTCAGCAACAGGCAAACGGGACAACGCATCGGCGTTTCCGTGCTTAGCAGTGGACCGATACAAGATATCGTAGCGGTACTGCGAGAGGAAAATAGACCAGCGAATGAATTTCTGCGCTGTACGCGGAGGTACAGGCTTGTTCGGATGAAAAAGCGATGTCAAAGGTTTGTGGTCTGTGATGATGGTAAAATGACGACCATACAAGAAATCATGGAACTTAGTAACACCAAACACGAGAGCCAAAGCTTCTTTCTCTATCTGTGAATAATTTCTTTGCGCAGATGAGAGCAATTTGGACGCAAAGGCAATAGGGCGATCATGGGAGCCAACTTTGTGCGCAAGCACAGCACCGATCCCGAAATCCGATGCATCTACCATCAACAAAAGGGGTTTCTGGGGATCGAATGGCGTAAGGCACGTATTAGAAAGCAACGCCGATTTCAACTGGCGAAAGGCGCGTTCGCAGTCCGTCGTCCAGACGAACGGAACACCTTTACGGCGTAAGCGATGAAGCGGAGCTGAAATGGAAGAGGCATTGCGCATATATTTGTGATAATAGGTAATTTTACCCAACACACTCTGTAGCTGTTTCACATTGCGAGGGGAAGGTAAATCTTGTATGGCACGGAGGTGCTCTGGACTCGGATGTATGCCTTGGGCATTGATGACATGGCCCAGGTATGGTAAGTCACGAGCAAAAAACACACATTTGTCCTTCCTCAAGCGAAGACCATTTTGTCGCAAGACCTGAAATAATGTTCGTAAGTTCGCAAGATGATCTTCTTCTGTCTGTCCGGAGATCACTATATCGTCCAGATAGTTTGCTGCAGTAGGGACCGACGCACAAATAGTTTGTAAATATTGCTGAAACAATGCAGGGGCGGATGCACACCCGAATGGCAGTCTTTTGAACCTGTACAATCCAAGATGCGTGTTAACTACCAATACGCGCTGGGATTCGGCGTCCACAGGTATTTGCAAGTACGCATCGGCGAGATCCAACTTCGAAAAATATTTTCCCGGACACAGTTTAGCAAAAAGGTCTTCCGGGCGGGGCAAAGGAAAAGTAGCAGTCACTAGTTGGGGATTCACTGTGGCCTTGAAGTCCACGCAAAGTCTCAATGTGCCGGAAGGTTTTGGCAAAATTACTAAGGGTGAGGCCCAGAGAGAAGCTTGCACACGTTCAATTACACCCTGTGATTCTAGATCGTTTAATGTTCTTGCGACCTCATCACGCAAGGCGTGGGGAACATTGCGCGCTCTGAAAAATTTCGGTTGCGCGTTTACTTTCAGTTCCAAATGTGCTTCATAGTTTTTAGCACAACCTAAACCTGGTGCAAAAATGTCTGCAAATTCGTCACATAAGCGAGAAACACTGTCTGAAGGCACAGTCTGATTCACTGAGAGGACCTGATTTACAATAGACATGTTAAACAACTGAAATAAATCTAAGCCAAACAAGTTCACTGCCGTAGAAGAACGAAGAACGTAAAATGACACCAGTTTTGTTTGTCCCTTGTATGTGGCAAGAAGGCTGCACTGTCCTAACACAGGTATTGTCTGTCCTGAATATGTGGTTAGCTGAACATTTGCGGAACGCAACGGAGGTTTGCCCAGTTGTTTGTACGTGTCGTGATTGAGCAATGAAACTGCAGCTCCGGTATCGAGCTGGAATGGTATCACTTTGCCTTCAAAGTCTAAGTCCACAAAAAGTTTATTGTTCTGCTGACGACAAGAGCGACTGTTTTGTGCAATTTGAACAGACACTGGTACAGAATCACTTGCTAATTGACGTGATTTCCGGCAACGTCGACGCACAGTTTTTGTGGGACGAACACAGGCACTGGTAGAGAAAGTGTCACTGGGCGAAGTGGAATTAACGACATGAATGTCCATGGGCGAAGGTCCACGAGCCTGAGTGTCCTTGGTTCGATTCCGGCGCGAAGCAAAGGGCCTGGAATGGTTGTGATTGTCTGAACGGAGCTTTTTCTGGCAAACACTTTGAACATGTCCTTTCTTATTGCAGAAAAAGCAAATAGCTTGGCGTGACGGGCAATGTTCACGCGAATGTCTAGTAGCACACCGCGGGCATGATTTCACTGCATTTGGGTGCTGGCGCGGCACACCTGGCTTAGCGCGCGGCGGCAGCTGTGCAGACGTATGCGAGGGCAGTTGACCGGGCCGCGCAGCTCGAGAGCGCCCGGCGGGCCGGTTAATGTTACACACAGCTGGCGAAGTTTCAAAAGATTCCTGAGCACAGTCAAGTGTGTCCTGTCTATCCAATATGTCTCACTTGTTGAAGGGAGGGATTAACTAGTTTCAAAATTTGCTCCCGTATGCGAACATCAGAAACGTTCTGTGCAATTGCATCACGCACCATTGTATCTGAATAAGAAAGACCACAGTCACATTCAAAGGCACAGTCCCTAGTAAGTCCTTGCAATGTTGCTACCCACTCCCTATTAGTTTGACCGGCCGTACGTTTTGTACGAAAGAAAGTATACCTTTTTGCAACCACATTAACTGTTTCTTTGAAATAGGCATCTAATGCAGACAAAATTTCCTCGTAGGACAGAGTTGCTACGTCTCGTCGGGGAAACAAGTTCACTATCACACGGTAGGTGGACACACCGACACAAGAAAGCAAAAACGGCTGCCGCTCATTACCTTGAATTCTGTAGGCAGCGAGGTGGAAGGCGAACTGTCGGGACCATTCCTGCCAGGTCTCTTGGTTCGGGTCGTAGTGCCTAAAAGGCGGTGCAACGGCAGGTTGTGGCTGCGGTAGCGGTGAAGCGGCGGCGGCCGCATCGGTGGGCAGCGCACGTTGACCCTGGACGAGCTGTCCAAGGGCATCCAATAACGCCTGCGTCTGCTGATTCTGCAAGCGATAAAATTCGGACAGTACATCTGGCGAAGCCATGACACAAATAAATTAGGGCAAAGCAAAACACAAGATCCTTTGTAGACTCGTCGCCAATGAAGTGGACTGACAAGGCAGCCAGTCCACAGTGACGGGTAGCCGATAGAAAGGCACGCGTACACACTCACGCCGACGGGCGTCAATTCTGGAACAGGATAACTATTGAATGGTAGCAAGAAAAGTACGTAGCTGCTTTATACTTAACTTTATTAGTTGATGACTACAGCATTCTTCTTGAGACATTTATACTATCTCTCAAAGTAGGTAAGGCTAATGGCGCCTTGCTAGGTCGTAGCCATGGACTTAGCAGAAGGCTATTCTAACTGGCTCTCGGCAAATGAGAGGAAGGCTTCGTCCGTATGGTCGCTAGCAATCTCCTCGTACAACTGGGGCGAGTGCTATATCGTCTCTCGAGACCTGCCTTGTGGTGGCGCTAGATCTGCGATCACACAGTGGCGACACGCGGGTCCGACATGTACTAAATGGACCGCGGCCGATTTAAGCTACCACCTAGCAAGTGTGGTGTCTGGCGGTGACACCACATTCCTCCCCCGCAAATCGGCGAACGGTCGTGAGATAAGGCTTCCGCCCGCCGTGGGGAGGACCCCATGTTGACGTATGCGACGAGGTGGGGAGCCTAACAACAGGCGAGGCTGTGCCACCCGCACCCGGCCATTCGGTCCGAGGGGAGCTAGGAAACGCCTGAAAAGCTAGTCCAGGGTGCACGTCAACATGCGGTGTATGCGCCCGTAAAGAAACATGAGGGGCCGAAGTGTCGAACTCCATTGCGTCGGGGTAGCCGACGCGCGATGACGTCATGTGGTCCGGAGCGGTCGGGAGTTCCATGGCGGAAGACAGCTGGTCACGGGAAGCGATCGGCGGCGCGTGACCCTGGGAGGCGCTTGGCGGCTGCAGCGAAGCGTCTAATGCGGGCGGCGCCGGCGGGAGAACAGGCGGCGGCGGCGGCGGCGGCTGCGGCTGCGGCTGCGGCGGCGCGTCGCCATGGGGCAAAAGGGAAGGCATCGTCGGTAACACCTGGGGATGAGGCGAGCCAGTAGATGGGTCCCCAGGGCGCTGACCGGACGGCACCGTCGCTGAAAGCAGACGGGGAGCGGCAGAACCCGTGCGGCGACAGAGGCGCAGCTGATTGAGATGCCGACGCACCTCACCAGAGGCCCCCAAAACCAAATACATCGCGCGGCCGAGGCAGCGAAGAATGCGCCCTGCGAGCCAACGCCGTGAACCGCGATAGTTGCGATAAAATACAACATCGCCTGGAGCAAAAGCAGGAGTCTGCCGCTGCACAGGAACCTGATGCGGCGGATGCAGCAAAGACATCAAGGTGCGATGAGGACGACCGTGGAGCAACTCAGCCGGCGAGCGACCATCTCGGGGCTGAGAGCGATACGAAGACAAAAAGAGCAACAATGCGTCCTCCCGAGAATGCGACTCTTTCAATTTCAACATCTGTGACTTGAAAGTCCGGACCAATCGTTCAGCGGCACCGTTGGACTGAGGCGAAAACGGCGCGGATGTCAGATGTTGAATACCATTGGCCTGGCAGAATGACTGAAATTCTGCGGACATGAATTGTGGGCCATTGTCGGAAACTATAGTCTGCGGAAGACCTTCAATGCAAAAGATAGCAGACAACGCTTGGATGGTGGCGGAGGACGTCGTGGAAGACATCCGGACAACAAAAGGAAAATTACTGAAGGCATCGACCAGAACCAACCATCGAGCATTCCAGAATGGACCAGCAAAATCAATGTGCAAGCGTTGCCAAGGGGAAGTGGCTTTTGGCCATGCAAAGACTTTCCGCGGCGGTGCGGATTGTTGTTCGGCACACGCCATGCAAGAAGAACACATATTCGTAATCGCAGCATCGATTCCGAACCAAGTACAGTGCTGACGAGCAAGTTGTTTCGTTCGCACTATACCCCAATGTCCTTGGTGAAGAAGCCGTAAAACAGAGGACTGTAACGAACGTGGGACCACGACTCTTGACTGATCATTATCAGAACGCAACAACAAAACACCACGTCGAACAAAAAGTCTCTCCTTGTGAGCAAAAAATCGGCGAACCAACGGATCCTCGATCCGAGACTTTGACAAAGGCCATTGCGTAGCAACAAAACGCAAAACAGTAGCAAGGACAGGGTCAGCAGCTGTGGCTGTAGCTACACGACGAAAATCAATCGGAAACGATTCGACCACTTCATCGGTTTCCGAATCAATGAACATGCAAGCAAGTTCGGAAGAATCGAATGCTTTATCCTCAGCAACAGGCAAACGGGACAACGCATCGGCGTTTCCGTGCTTAGCAGTGGACCGATACAAGATATCGTAGCGGTACTGCGAGAGGAAAATAGACCAGCGAATGAATTTCTGCGCTGTACGCGGAGGTACAGGCTTGTTCGGATGAAAAAGCGATGTCAAAGGTTTGTGGTCTGTGATGATGGTAAAATGACGACCATACAAGAAATCATGGAACTTAGTAACACCAAACACGAGAGCCAAAGCTTCTTTCTCTATCTGTGAATAATTTCTTTGCGCAGATGAGAGCAATTTGGACGCAAAGGCAATAGGGCGATCATGGGAGCCAACTTTGTGCGCAAGCACAGCACCGATCCCGAAATCCGATGCATCTACCATCAACAAAAGGGGTTTCTGGGGATCGAATGGCGTAAGGCACGTATTAGAAAGCAACGCCGATTTCAACTGGCGAAAGGCGCGTTCGCAGTCCGTCGTCCAGACGAACGGAACACCTTTACGGCGTAAGCGATGAAGCGGAGCTGAAATGGAAGAGGCATTGCGCATATATTTGTGATAATAGGTAATTTTACCCAACACACTCTGTAGCTGTTTCACATTGCGAGGGGAAGGTAAATCTTGTATGGCACGGAGGTGCTCTGGACTCGGATGTATGCCTTGGGCATTGATGACATGGCCCAGGTATGGTAAGTCACGAGCAAAAAACACACATTTGTCCTTCCTCAAGCGAAGACCATTTTGTCGCAAGACCTGAAATAATGTTCGTAAGTTCGCAAGATGATCTTCTTCTGTCTGTCCGGAGATCACTATATCGTCCAGATAGTTTGCTGCAGTAGGGACCGACGCACAAATAGTTTGTAAATATTGCTGAAACAATGCAGGGGCGGATGCACACCCGAATGACAGTCTTTTGAACCTGTACAATCCAAGATGCGTGTTAACTACCAATACGCGCTGGGATTCGGCGTCCACAGGTATTTGCAAGTACGCATCGGCGAGATCCAACTTCGAAAAATATTTTCCCGGACACAGTTTAGCAAAAAGGTCTTCCGGGCGGGGCAAAGGAAAAGTAGCAGTCACTAGTTGGGGATTCACTGTGGCCTTGAAGTCCACGCAAAGTCTCAATGTGCCGGAAGGTTTTGGCAAAATTACTAAGGGTGAGGCCCAGAGAGAAGCTTGCACACGTTCAATTACACCCTGTGATTCTAGATCGTTTAATGTTCTTGCGACCTCATCACGCAAGGCGTGGGGAACATTGCGCGCTCTGAAAAATTTCGGTTGCGCGTTTACTTTCAGTTCCAAATGTGCTTCATAGTTTTTAGCACAACCTAAACCTGGTGCAAAAATGTCTGCAAATTCGTCACATAAGCGAGAAACACTGTCTGAAGGCACAGTCTGATTCACTGAGAGGACCTGATTTACAATAGACATGTTAAACAACTGAAATAAATCTAAGCCAAACAAGTTCACTGCCGTAGAAGAACGAAGAACGTAAAATGACACCAGTTTTGTTTGTCCCTTGTATGTGGCAAGAAGGCTGCACTGTCCTAACACAGGTATTGTCTGTCCTGAATATGTGGTTAGCTGAACATTTGCGGAACGCAACGGAGGTTTGCCCAGTTGTTTGTACGTGTCGTGATTGAGCAATGAAACTGCAGCTCCGGTATCGAGCTGGAATGGTATCACTTTGCCTTCAAAGTCTAAGTCCACAAAAAGTTTATTGTTCTGCTGACGACAAGAGCGACTGTTTTGTGCAATTTGAACAGACACTGGTACAGAATCACTTGCTAATTGACGTGATTTCCGGCAACGTCGACGCACAGTTTTTGTGGGACGAACACAGGCACTGGTAGAGAAAGTGTCACTGGGCGAAGTGGAATTAACGACATGAATGTCCATGGGCGAAGGTCCACGAGCCTGAGTGTCCTTGGTTCGATTCCGGCGCGAAGCAAAGGGCCTGGAATGGTTGTGATTGTCTGAACGGAGCTTTTTCTGGCAAACACTTTGAACATGTCCTTTCTTATTGCAGAAAAAGCAAATAGCTTGGCGTGACGGGCAATGTTCACGCGAGTGTCTAGTAGCACACCGCGGGCATGATTTCACTGCATTTGGGTGCTGGCGCGGCACACCTGGCTTAGCGCGCGGCGGCAGCTGTGCGGACGTATGCGAGGGCAGTTGACCGGACCGCGCAGCTCGAGAGCGCCCGGCGGGCCGGTTAATGTTACACACAGCTGGCGAAGTTTCAAAAGATTCCTGAGCACAGTCAAGTGTGTCCTGTCTATCCAATATGTCTCACTTGTTGAAGGGAGGGATTAACTAGTTTCAAAATTTGCTCCCGTATGCGAACATCAGAAACGTTCTGTGCAATTGCATCACGCACCATTGTATCTGAATAAGAAAGACCACAGTCACATTCAAAGGCACAGTCCCTAGTAAGTCCTTGCAATGTTGCTACCCACTCCCTATTAGTTTGACCGGCCGTACGTTTTGTACGAAAGAAAGTATACCTTTTTGCAACCACATTAACTGTTTCTTTGAAATAGGCATCTAATGCAGACAAAATTTCCTCGTAGGACAGAGTTGCTACGTCTCGTCGGGGAAACAAGTTCACTATCACACGGTAGGTGGACACACCGACACAAGAAAGCAAAAACGGCTGCCGCTCATTACCTTGAATTCTGTAGGCAGCGAGGTGGAAGGCGAACTGTCGGGACCATTCCTGCCAGGTCTCTTGGTTCGGGTCGTAGTGCCTAAAAGGCGGTGCAACGGCAGGTTGTGGCTGCGGTAGCGGTGAAGCGGCGGCGGCCGCATCGGTGGGCAGCGCACGTTGACCCTGGACGAGCTGTCCAAGGGCATCCAATAACGCCTGCGTCTGCTGATTCTGCAAGCGATAAAATTCGGACAGTACATCTGGCGAAGCCATGACACAAATAAATTAGGGCAAAGCAAAACACAAGATCCTTTGTAGACTCGTCGCCAATGAAGTGGACTGACAAGGCAGCCAGTCCACAGTGACGGGTAGCCGATAGAAAGGCACGCGTACACACTCACGCCGACGGGCGTCAATTCTGGAACAGGATAACTATTGAATGGTAGCAAGAAAAGTACGTAGCTGCTTTATACTTAACTTTATTAGTTGATGACTACAGCATTCTTCTTGAGACATTTATACTATCTCTCAAAGTAGGTAAGGCTAATGGCGCCTTGCTAGGTCGTAGCCATGGACTTAGCAGAAGGCTATTCTAACTGGCTCTCGGCAAATGAGAGGAAGGCTTCGTCCGTATGGTCGCTAGCAATCTCCTCGTACAACTGGGGCGAGTGCTATATCGTCTCTCGAGACCTGCCTTGTGGTGGCGCTAGGTCTGCGATCACACAGTGGCGACACGCGGGTCCGACATGTACTAAATGGACCGCGGCCGATTTAAGCTACCACCTAGCAAGTGTGGTGTCTGGCGGTGACACCACAGTTATTTCTTTTTTTTCATCAGTCTACTGACTGGTTTAATGCGGCCCGCCACGAATTCCTTTCCTGTGCTAACCTCTTCATCCCAGAGTAGCACTTGCAACCTACGTCCTCAATTATTTGCTTGACGTATTCCAATCTCTGTCTTCCTCTACAGTTTTTGCCCTCTACAGCTCCCTCTAGTACCATGGAAGTCATTCCCTCATGTCTTAGCAGATGTCCTATCATTCTGTCCCTTCTCCTTATCAGTGTTTTCCACATATTCCTTTCCTCTCCGATTCTGCGTAGAACCTCCTCATTCCTTACCTTATCAGTCCACCTAATTTTCAACATTCGTCTATAGCACCACATCTCAAATGCTTCGATTATCTTCTGTTCCGGTTTTTCCACAGTCCATGTTTCACTACCATACAATGCTGTACTCCAGACGTACATCCTCAGAAATTTCTTCTTCAAATTAAGGCCGGTATTTGATATTAGTAGACTTCTCTTGGCCAGAAATGCCTTTTTTGCCAAAGCGAGTCTGCTTTTGATGTCCTCCTTGCTCCGTCTGTCATTGGTTATTTTACTGCCTAGGTAGCAGAATTCCTTAACTTGACTTCGTGACCATCAATCCTGATGTTAAGTTTCTCGCTGTTCTCATTTCTACTACTTCTCATTACCTTCGTCTTTCTCCGATTTACTCTCAAACCATACTGTGTACTCATTAGACTGTTCATTCCGTTCAGCAGATCATTTAATTCTTGTTCACTTTCACTCAGGATAGCAATGTCATCAGCGAATCGCATCATTGATATCCTTTCACCTTGTATTTTAATTCCACTCCTGAACCTTTCTTTTATTTCCATCATTGCTTCCTCGATGTACAGATTGAAGAGTAGGGGCGAAAGGCTACAGCCTTGTCTTACACCCTTCTTAATACGAGCACTTCGTTCTTGATCGTCCACTCTTATTATTCCCTCTTCGTTGTTGTACATATTGTATATGACCCGTGGTGTTATACGTAGCATTAAAAATGGCGTCCGCAATGGAGGTGCGTTCTAAGCACAGAGCTATCATCGAGTTTCTATTGGTGGAAAACCAGAGCTTCGCAGATATTCCTAGGCGCTTGCAGAATGTCTACGGAGACTTGGCAGTGAACAAAAGCACGGTGTGTCGTTGGGCGAGGCGTCTGTCATCGTCGCAACAAGATTGCGCAAACCTGTCCGATCTTCCGCGTGCCCTCTGGCCACACACAACTGTGACTTCTGAAATGTTGGAACGTTCGGACGCTCTCACTCGAGGCGATCGACTAGTCACAAACAAACAACCTGCTGCAGAACTGGATGCTCAAATGGCTCTGAGCACTATGCGGCTTAACTTCTGAGGTCATCAGTCGCCTAGAACTTAGAACTAATTAAACCTAACTAACCTAAGGACATCACACACATCCATGCCCGAGGCAGGATTAGAACCTGCGACCGTAGCGGTCGCCCGGCTCCAGACTGTAGCGCCTAGAACCGCACGGCCACTCCGGCCGGCGAACTGGATGTCTCTGTTGATAATGCTGACTCACTCGTCCCACACTTGGGGGTACTCAAAGGTGTGTGTCCGCTGGGTTACTCGCCACATAACAGGAGACCATAAAGAACAACGAAGGGGCATGTGTGTGGAACTGCTTGCGCGCTACGAAGCTGATATTGACAAATTTTTGTCGAACATAGGTTTATCACTTCGAACCGGAAACACACACCACCTCTCCTCCGAAGAAAAAGTTCAAAGCCGCAACCTCAGCCGGTAAAATCATTGCGACGGTCTTCCGAAAGTCTGAAGGGGTTAACCTGCTTGACGTCCCTCCTCATGGTGCAACGATAAACTCTGAAGTATATAATGCTGCCCTCAGAAAACTGAAGAAACGGCTTTAGCGTGTTCGTCGCCACAAAAATGCAAACGAACTTTTCCTTCTTCAACACAACGCAAGGTCGCGCACACGTCTGCGCACCTGAGAGGAGCTCACAAAACTTCATCGGACTGCTCTTCCTCATCCACCCTACAACCCGGATGACACACCTTTCGACTTCCATCTGTTTGGCCCAATAAAAGAGCACCATGCGGGAAACAGTACGTGGATAAAGGGGAGGTTGTTGATGCGACCTGTGGAGTGGTACCATGCAGGCATATAGGCCCTCCCAGTAAGGTGATTATGTAGAAAAATAGGGTTTTGTTGCCAAAAGAGTGGGGAATAATATAGGGTATTGGTTCCTGAACAAAACCAATCTGCTTTCAGAAAAATTGCGTTGCATTACTTACTGAACGCCTCTCGCAGGTCTCACTAGTTGCATAGTATCAAGAGCCCGCTTGTAAATATTGATGAACGCGTAGCCCATATACTTTTTAAGGTTGGTGACACGCGTTCTGAATTAGATTTCTATCTACATCTACATCTATACTCCGCGAGCCACCTTACGGTGTGTGGCGGAGGGTACTTATTGTACCACTATCTGATCCCCCCTTCCCTGTTCCATTCACGAATTGTGCGTGGAAAGAACGACTGCTTGTAAGTCTCCGTATTTGCTCTAATTTCTCGGATCTTTTCGTTGTGATCATTACGCGAGATATATGTGGGCGGTAGTAATATGTTGCCCATCTCTTCCCGGAATGTGCTCTCTCGTAATTTCGATAATAAACCTCTCCGTATTGCGTAACGCCTTTCTTGAAGTGTCCGCCACTGGAGCTTGTTCAGCATCTCCGTAACGCTCTCGCGCTGACTAAATGTCCCCATGACGAATCGCGCTGCTTTTCGCTGGATCATGTCTATCTCTTCTATTAATCCAACCTGGTAAGGGTCCCATACTGATGAGCAATACTCAAGAATCGGACGAACAAGCGTTTTGTAAGCTACTTCTTTCGTCGATGAGTCACATTTTCTTAGAATTCTTCCTATGAATCTCAACCTGGCGCCTGCTTTTCCCACTATTTGTTTTATGTGATCATTCCACTTCAGATCGCTCCGGATAGTAACTCCTAAGTATTTTACGGTCGTTACCGCTTCCAATGATTTACCACCTATGGCATAATCGTACTGGAATGGATTTCTGCCCCTATGTATGCGCATTATATTACATTTATCTACGTTTAGGGAAAGCTGCCAGCTGTCGCACCATGCATTAATCCTCTGCAGGTCCTCCTGGAGTACGTACGAGTCTTCTGATGTTGCTACTTTCTTGTAGACAACCGTGTCATCTGCAAATAGCCTCACGGAGCTACCGATGTTGTCAACTAAGTCATTTATGTATATTGTAAACAATAAAGGTCCTATCACGCTTCCCTGCGGTACTCCCGAAATTACCTCTACATCTGCAGATTTTGAACCGTTAAGAATGACATGTTGTGTTCTTTCTTCTAGGAAATCCTGAATCCAATCACAAACCTGGTCCGATATTCCGTAAGCTCGTATTTTTTTTTTTTTCACTAAACGTAAGTGCGGAACCGTATCAAATGCCTTCCTGAAGTCCAGGAATACGGCATCAATCTGCTCGCCAGTGTCTACGGCACTGTGAATTTCTTGGGCAAATAGGGCGAGCTGAGTTTCACATGATCTCCGTTTGCGGAATCCATGTTGGTTATGATGAAGGAGATTTGTATTATCTAAGAACGTCATAATACGAGAACACAAAACATGTTCCATTATTCTACAACAGATTGACGTAAGCGAAATAGGCCTATAATTATTCGCATCTGATTTATGACCCTTCTTGAAAATGGGAACGACCTGCGCTTTCTTCCAGTCGCTAGGTACTTTACGTTCTTCCAGCGATCTACGATAAATTGCTGATAGAAAGGGGGCAAGTTCTTTAGCATAATCACTGTAGAATCTTAAGGGTATCTCGTCTGGTCCGGATGCTTTTCCGCTACTAAATGATAGCAGTTGTTTTTCAATTCCGATATCGTTTATTTCAATATTTTCCATTTTGGCGTCCGTGCGACGGCTGAAGTCAGGGACCGTGTTACGATTTTCCGCAGTGAAACAGTTTCGGAACACTGAATTCAGTATTTCTGCCTTTCTTCGGTCGTCCTCTGTTTCGGTTCCATCGTGGTCAACGAGTGACTATCTGATTAATCCCAGAACGTATTTTCACTCTACAGCGGAATGTCCGCTTATTTAAAACATCCTGGCAGATCAAAACAGTGTCCTGAAGCGATAATCGAATATAAGATCTCCGTCTTTCAATTGCTCTGGAAGGCGCTCTACAGACTCAGCCATGAACGAACGACTCACTATCCGGCTTCACAGTTTTACTTCCGCCTGCACGAATCGTGAGTCAAGCTTGTGTAGCTCAGTCTGTAGACCACTTGCCCGCGATAGGCATGGGTCCCACGTTCCAGTCCCGGTCCAGTAAAAAGTTTTGATCTGCCACGATGTTTATTTGATTAGTAGTTTGGAGCGTAGGCTAGACTCGGTGGCTGCTGAAACAAGGTTTGGGCTGTTTTGTGAGAGTGTTTCGGCCACCACTAGCTTTTATAGATTTCTGTACTTGATGTACCGCTAGTATTCGGGACATCGCTTGTACATGTTTGGAAATAGTTCTTCAGGTAGAATATTATAATTTGAAGCTATAGCAATCCTTCTCGGGGAGCAGCATCTCTCTGATATTTTAGTCGACCGAGCAACGTCTATAATACCTTGCCTTTTTGAGTTTTATCAAATGTTTCTCCGCAGAACCTAATGAATTCAACGTACGGATCTCCTGATACTGATTGACCAGATACACGTCTACGTTTTCCAGAAGTCTCTGACCAGATCTCACGTGCCCGATAATCATTTTGCCAAACAAAGACGTTAGATGTTCCGTTCTTCGTTGTGATGGTTCTCCTTCGATATGATTTTACTCCTGCGTATCAGTGTTCAGTACAGGTCCCTTTTGCGGGCATCTTAGACTGTCAAATGGGAAGTGCGCAACGTGGGCCCTGATCTGACCACTGACCGTGCGTTATGGTGACGGCTGACTAGTCATGGACCAAGAGGACACTTCGGGTGTCTCATAGAGTCCAAGTCACAACATAATGCCACCACCAGGATGACAGGGGCTTCATATATGCTATTAAGTATATTCGCTTAGTTCAGTTCTCATCAGTCAACCGTTGATCTCTTAGAACATTAACGGGGGTAGTCTGCAACGGAACTACAAAGTCGACTGACGTAATATTGATACACGTACCTCCCGGCAATTAGCAGTTACGCCAGAGCGCGAGAGGCTTTGTCTGATTCACAGTAGGCCGATTAAATGTCAACGTTTGTGTTAAAAGATCGCATTCTTAATCTTTCCTCTGTTGAAAAATAAAGTTCTGATTATAAACGGAGTAAATAAGCATCTAATATTGGTGGTGGTCATATAAGGCGATATTCAGAGCAGGGATAGTTTTACGTCAAAAGCTATACTTGCGAAATCTGACAAAGGAGGAAAGCCAGAGGATGAGACGGAAGCCATATGGTCCGAAATGAGAAGGAAACCTCATAGCACACTGCAAGAGAATGTAAGACATGGGTGTAAAGAAAGACAACACTGCTCAGTATTAATTGGGAGCATTATGGCAATAATAATGAGCAGAAAATAGGAGGTAACAAGCGAGAAGGAACTGAACAACTGAAAAAGCGTCCAAAACTTTCTTGGGGTACATAAAAAAAAATCTACGTCACAAAAGGCGAATCTATAAATGTCACTCTCAAATGTCAAAATAAAAACGCTTTATGTGTCTGAAACTATGATAAACGGTAACAGTTACCAAATAAAAACCACCAAAAGCGGATAGGACATTTCTCAAGAGTACTTAACGACCAAATAGAGAGAACTGAATTGAATGATACATAAATGATTACAAATGAGTCACGATGAAGAAAAATATCATATATATACCATCAGGAAATAGTGACTACAATTTGTTGCTCACGTGTACAGAAATGAAAAAGTGCAACTATATAAATTATATTATGCATCTTGCCATAACAGTAGAAAACAGAAAATATTTAGCTAACAAGGAATGCTTGAGACATAAAAGAAATTTCAGTTCATTGATGATAGAACCAAAATCGGAACCACAATTCACAAATATCAGTTTTATTAAATGAAAATATTCAGGACGGAGAGAATAATGCAAAAGAACTGCAGTTAATAGATTAAGATATTGCACATTGTAAGGAAAATCAGAAAAAAGGTGCTGCATAACTTCAAACTCAATGTCCCGTTTAGATCAACAATAAAAACAACGCAATTAATGCGGCTAAGAAACAGAAAGATTTGCGTCATTTACAATGTAGCTATGGATTCCCTGGTTAGCGAAGGTGTTTTATTCTGTGCTAGACATCACAGTAGAGGAGTATCAGAGTCAGATTCAATGGTCAGATTTACTCTGTCCGTGGTTTGCCGAACTCGTATGTTTCCTTGTCGACATCTTTTCAGGACTACGTATTTGGCATTTAATTATTCACTGGTGATGGAACGTTAAAACATGTTCTTCAGAATCAAGGTTCTTGGGTTCTAAATGAGACAGTCATATATCAACAAAGTGTTGCGTCGTTTGGCGTGCAATGTACAAGCATGTTCCCCGTGTGCGAATACCTGTCCGTTGGCATCATTGTCTGAGGACGATCATATGTAGAGATAGGCAGAGAGTCGTGTAGGCCGGCGGCTGAGGGCCCGTACGTCTTAGAATGAGCGGCGGACAGCGCGCTTAAACGGCTGCGGACAGGCGCAGATAAGCCGCTCCGACCACGACACTGCACCCACAAATGATGGCCGTGTTTCGCAGGACAGCAATAATATACGTCTACCGGAGCTCTAAACTTGGATAACCTTAAACAAAAAGGGCAATGGAAGAACTCATCATCTTGGAAAGTGCGCTGCATCCGTGGAACAAAGACCAGTGAGTCTTCTCATCATATTTCCTTTCTTCATATAGGTCTATTCTCGTTTAGATATCTCGGAAATTTCAGTCAGGAGAGCAGCACATTCATGCGTCTGTTTTCTCAGCCTCCTTTAATCAGACTACTTGACGCAAAGTCTTATCGTATATTGTGTTCAATGACGTGCGAGGTTTACGCCTTTCGTTCTCAGTTTTTTTTTTCTACCGTGTTCCTTTCCTTCACAATTTCCATATTGTTCTTCCGTTTTCCCTGACACTATTCCGCTCGTGAAGGACATTTAGAATCTTTTTTGTGGCTCTACGCCCTTCGCAGCTCCACACAGGACGAGAGGAAGAAAACGGTGTGCGGAATTCGGCTGCCATTAGTATTGACAAATATGTTTTACGTCTAGAATCATTCTACTTGTTTATGTTTTGCGTATCCTGGGTGGAAGTAGACTACTAGAGTAAGATTCTCCTAGGCGGGTCCAAGAAAGTGCTGGAAACCGCGATAAAAATGTAACTGATTTGCGTAACAAATTATTCATCAATTTATTTTGTGCGCGTCATTTCCCTTTCTAACACCACTATTACTCACAGTTGTGCTCTATTAGAGCAGGTCAGAATGTCATTCAACTTATAAAAGGAGGTAACAGGGGAATACTCTAAACCATTACGTTCCAGACAAGTCACCTGGCAGTTTTTACGAGTTGCCAGATCAGTTCGAGGGTATTTAAAAGAAAAATAGAACATCAACTTGAGAAGAAACAAACTGAACTAAAAATTAAATTGAATATATTGTATTAAAGATAAAATCCTTCACAGGATGTCACAGCCCCAAGTAAGTGGAGCACACAACCATGACGTCTAGGAAGATTAGGGTTTAACGTCACGTCTACAACGAGGTCAGTAGAGACGGAGCACAAGCTCGGAGTATTTCGAGGATGGGAAAGGAAATCGGCCTTGACATAGCAAAGGAACCATCTCGGCATTTGCTTGGGACGGTTTAGGGATATCACGGAAAACCTAAATCTGGATGACCATGACTTCTAATGTTGGACAATTTCAGTAGATCGAGAAGCAGGGTCGACTCGAAGAGTGGATAGGGATTCTACAGTACGTTAAGCCAAGTTAGCAGCGAAAACATCTTTAGAAGCACATTCAACTAACGGAAAAATAAGTAATTGTTGTTGTGGTCTTCAGTCCAGAGACTGGTTTCATGCAGCTCTCCATGCTACTCTATCCTGTGCAAGCTTTTTCATACCCAGGTACCTACTGCAACTTTCATACTTCTGAATCTGTTTAGTGTATTCATCTCTTGGTCTCCCTCTACAATTTTTACCGCCCTCCAATACTAAATTGGTGATCTCTTGATTCCTCCGAACATGTCCTACCAACCGATCGCTTCTTCGAGTCAGACTGTGCCACAAATTCCTCCTCTCCCCAGTTCTATTCAGTACCTCCTCATTAGTTACATGGTCTACCCACCTAATCTTCAGCATTTTTCTGTAGCACCACGTTTCGAAAGCTTCTATTCTCTTCTTGTCTAAACTATTTAGCGTCCATGTTTCACTTCCATCATGGCTACACTCCACACAAATATTTTCAGAAAGGGCTTCCTGACACTTAAATCAATAGTCGATGTTAACAAATTTCTCTTCTTCAGAAATGCTTTCCTTGCCATAGACAATCTACATTTTATATCCTCTCTACTTCAACCATCATAAGGTATTTTGCTCCCCAAATAGCGAAACTCATCTACTACTTTAAGTGTCTCATTTTCTAATCTGATTCCCTCAGCATCACCTGATGTAATTCGACTACATTCCATTATCCTCGTTTTGTTTTTGTTGATGTTCATCTTATATCCTCACACATAAGAAAAAAATAAAAGAAGCTTTTGGAGAAAAAAAAGAAACAACAACAAATCAAGTAGCAAGCCAATATAAAGTAAGAAGAAAAGTTCTAAAAGTGGAAATAACATACATAAGAGGATTCTAAATAAGTAAACTGGAAGATAAAATTATGGACAGGAAGAAAGAAGCACATGAAGATGAGATGAGAGATGTGATACTGGTAGGATAATTTGAGAATACTGAAAGACCTGCGTTGAAAGAAGAATGATTAAAATGACTGAGGTCATGGACTGTGCTGCTGATCCCGGCGGAGTTTCGAGTCCTCCCTCGGGCATGGGTGTGTTTGTTTGTCCTTTAGCATAATTTAGGTTAAGTAGTGCGTAAGCTTAGGGACTGATGACCTTAGCAGTTAAGTCCCATAAGATTTCACACAGATTTGAACATTTCATTTTTTGAAAATCACTGAGAGCCAGTCATAACAAAACTATTAAAACTTGTATAGAAGACTCATGGGACAGGCAACCAGCCTTCAAACTTCAAGGAAAATGTAATAACCTCATGCCAGCGAAGGGAGGCGCTAACAGATATGAAAAATAAGGAACTATAAGTTTAGCCTTAGTTGCAAAATACTGATATGGCTTATTTACAGAATTAGGGACACACTGGTAGAACTTGAGATCCGGGAAGATCAGTTTGGGTTGCAGAGATTTGAAGGAACAGGCGAGACAGAACTATTTCTGTGGGTTATCTTAATATAGCCTGAAGAAAGAAATCTACAGATTTGGAGAAAGCTTTTAACGCTATTAACTGGAATACACTCTTTGAAATTCTAATGGTAACAGAGATGATACACAGGAATCGGGAATTTTTGTACAATTTCTGGGTCCTGTAACACAATGCGGTTGTAAGAGCCGAAGGACATCAAAGGGAAGATGTAGTTGAGGAGGAAGTGAGACAGAGTTGCAGCCTGTCCCTCATGCTATTCAATCTGTGTACTGAACAAACAGTAAAGGAAACCAAGGAGAAATTTCTAAAAGAAAATGAATGTAAGCGAGAAAATGTAGGTTCACAATAACAAGTAAATCTTTTTAGAGAAAGGCAAGTATGTTAACATCTAATATAAATTAAGTGCTAGGATACGATTCTTCAGTTTCTCCTGGCGTATTTCCTGCTCGAACAGTCCACGGTTGTACTGCCGGTCCATAGTTTCCAACGGGCACAATTTTTCGGCGATCTGACATGTCACTGTCGTCAGGTGCGCTGATGAACTGAGCTCTTGAGTGCGGGCAGCCGTATTAAATCCCCTCCCATCGCGAGGTGTTCTCTCCACGGCCCGCGCCCGCACGTCAGCGGCCGGTGATACGCTGGCGTCGGCGGCTGTGGTGGCGTCGGAGTAATTGACTCGTCCACCCTAGTCGCCCGTTCGTTTCCTTTGCTGAGAGTCTTTTTAATTAGACTCGGTGCTGATGCCCATGCGCTGCTGAGGTTGTAGCTGCAATCTCGGTTGATGAGTTCGTCCCTGGTACGAATTTAGATAGCCTCTCTAACGACGCTGTCCCAGTATTTAGACGTGTGTACCAAGACCCTGGTATGTTGCTAGTCCAATTTTCGACTTTAGAACAAACAGTGCTCTGCGACCGCCGACTTGTTGGGGTACCCAAGTCGTGTGTGCCTCTAATGTTCCCGGCAACGATCTTCGATGGTGCGCACTGTCTGTCAAATAGCTTATTTCCCCCATTGACACGGAAACTGGTATATGCCGTCCCTCCGCAAACCGAGATCGTCTTTGACACTTCCCAATAATGCTCGCGTTTTATTTAGTGGGCAAAAGACAGTTCCTACTCGGTGTTTCCTCAATATTCGTCCTATTTTCCCTGATAGTGCGCCAGTGTACGGTATATAGGCAGTGGCTATCTGTTTCTCCGTGACTTCTTCCGTCTTCACACGCTGTACTGTAGAGGTGGGGGGGAGGAGTGTGCGTCTGATCTGCCATTCCGAGTACCCGTTTTTCTGGAATACAGTTTTGAGGTTTTCCAGCTCTTGGGGCAGACTCTCTGCGTCGGAGATGGTGCGTGCCCTCTGCGCAGGGTGGTGGGAGCTATCCGCTTGCAAATACAGGTCGGTGTGCGTTTTCTTCTTGTATACCCCGTGGCCCTGGGCGCCATCCGCTCTTCTTTTGACCATGACGTCCAGAAATGGTGATCTTCCTTCTGCTTCGGTCTCCATAGTGAATTTAATGTTCGGATGTATGGAGTTCAGGTGTGTAAGGAAGTCTAGGAGCTTGTCCCTTCCATGGGACCAGATCACGAACGTGTCATCCACATAATGTAGAAAACAAGTAGGTTTCCATTAGGCTGACGCCAAAGCTTCCCCCTCGAAGTACTCCATATAGAAATGCGCGACCACAGGCGAAAGTGGGCTCCCCATTACGACTCCTATTTGTTCATAGTATTCTCCATTAAAGAGAAAATACGTGGAGGTTAGAACGTGCTTGAAAAGGTCAGCCGTCTTCTGGTCAAATTTCTGTGCAATAAGTTCAACTGACTCTCGAAGAGCACCCTGGTGTATAACGAAACTAACTCAAAACTCACCAGGATATCTGAGTCTTTCAGCTTGGAGTTGTCGAGACGTTTTACGAAATCCACAGAATTACGAACCTGATGAGGGCATTTACACACATAAGGGCATAGTAATTCTGCCAGTTATTTGGTCAGCAAATATGTAGGTGCCCTAATGTTGCTGACAACTGAGCATAACGGCACCCCTTCTTTGTGAACTTTAGGGCGTCCATAAAGTCTTGGCGGTACAGGTCCTTGAGGTGTCAATTTCTTGGAGACACCCTCTGTTAAATATGCGTCCTTAAGAAGAGCTCTAGTCTTGTTCTCCACCTTCTTTGTGGGGTCAGCGTTGATCTTCTTGTAAGATTCGTCATTTAGCAGGCTCTGCATCTTCTCAACGTAGTCCTTATGGGAAAGAACAACCGTAGCATTGCCTTTGTCAGTCGGTAAGACAACAATCTCAGGGCTCTGTCTCAGGTCTCGAATGGCTGCCCTCTCCCTGCTGGTAATATTCAACTCGATCGGTTTAGTTCTCGTCAGAGCACGGCAGGTTTCCCGGCGTAGTTCTTCAGCTGCTTCAGGTGGTAGTCGCGCAGCAACCTGTTCAACTGCACTGACAATGTGCGCTACCGCGCGAACCTAGGCGTGGGAGCAAAATTAAGTCCCTTCTCTAGGACAGAAACTGCATCCCAGTCAGCTCAATGTCTGTGAGACTGATGACCCGCTCAGTCTGGAACCGTGCGACTGCTACGGTCGCAGGTTCGAATCCTGCTTCGGGCATGGATGTGTGTGATGTCCTTAGGTTAGTTAGGTTTAAGTAGTTCTAAGTTCTAGGGGACTGATGACCTAAGATGTTAAGTCCCATAGTGCTCAGAACCATATGAACTGATGCCCATCTTGCGTGGAGCCTCCAGCGATGGTTTGCCAGAGAGACGAGAGAATTTAGATATCTGACATCCCGAGGTCTTCTTCTGTGCAGAATCGGCGGTCACCCAGGTAACACCATCAGTTCAGTCCCAGGTCCCGGAATTAAAGTGATTGGCTAGTTGTAGATGTATTTTCAGTCGTTCCTGGGAGTTGTACTCTAGGCTGCGTCTGGTAAACTGTACCCTCTCACGAACCAAGGCGAGGCTAGCACGCTTCATAATTCTTTTAGCTGCTGCAGAATCGATGTGATGCGTAACCTTAGCAAAGTTTGGCCCAACCTGATCGGCACGACGTCTCTTCAGAAAAGCAAGAGCACTCAGCAAACGGTTCCTTCGGTGGCGCAGCATGTCGAATTTCTTCGTGCTGCGATACATCTCCTCTCCGTAGAGGTATACGATGTGATTCTTCAGTTTCTCCCTGCGTATTTCTTGTTCGAACAGTCCACGGGTGTACTGCCGGTCCATAGTGTCCAACGGGCACAATATTTCGGCGATCAGACATGTCGCCATCGTCAGGTGCGCTGACAAACTGAGCTCCTGACTGCTGCTGCTCCTTTTCTGACTTCCTCTCTGCGAGGAGGTTCAGGTGGAAGTTTGTGGCCGGTTGGCCTTTACTCCCCTGGGACTCTTGAATCTTCTTTCTTTGCTAATAGGTTTTTCTCAACTGGCAAGGAATGCCGATGTCCTATTTCTTGACTTTGTCGATATGACGGCTTTTCTTCTTCTTCTTCTTACTTGAGGGCTCTCCCTCGGTTGGGATAGTGGATATGGTGTATCCTGCTCTCTCGTACTCTCCGTGGACCAGAGCGAAGATGACGTAGCGCATTTGCCACTCGGTGAATATGGGGAAGGAATTGATCAGTTCGTAATCCTCCCTGGAAAGACCAACAAGGCCTTCTGGGTACGCAACTGGTTGGTGTGGGGGTGAAGGTTTAGAAAGGTTAGGAGGAACGAAAGGGTAAGGGTTGTCGTGGTGGGGATATGTACCATCGCGAAGCGATGCAGCTAGCTTCTGCGTCACAGCGCTTGCGCTGTACATGTCGGGAAGCGGGAGGAATGGGACTTCTTCCCACCCTTCTTCTTGCGCTTCTGCTTCTGCGTCCGTCTTGGGCAGTGTTGCCTCCCCTTCGGCAGGCACGTCGGTCTGCGTGGCCACCGTCGCGAACTTCTTCTCTCGTGGAGGAGTCGTCTGGCTGGCGGCGTCGACTGCTGTGGCGGAAGCTGCTTTGGCTGAGCGAAGCTCCCGCGTCAGCTCAGCGATCTGACGGCGAGCCTCGCCCAGTTCCGCCAGCATGGCCGCCCTCTCTTCCGCCATGGCGGATTTGAAGGCGGACATGGCTTCCTCCACGGCGCCGTTAAGGCGCCTGGTCACGTCGTCTTCTGTGCAAGTGACCACCTCTTCGTGTGTGGTGGTCACTTGCTTCTGGGTCTTCTTCTCTGGTCCGCGCCAGTTCCTTCTATAGTAGCAGGAGCGGGCGTTAGCCGCGTGTGCGCCGCCGCAGTTGGCGCAGGTACATGGGGCGTCCTTCTGCTTCTTGCAGTCGAGTGTGTCGTGTGCTTGCGCACACTTCAAGCACGCGACTGCTCCGCTGCATTGCTTGGCAACGTGGCCAAGCATTTGGCAGCGAAAGCACTGCGGTGTAGACTTCTTCTTCTTCTTCCCGGCTGGTCCTGCTAACGTGAGCAGCAACTCCGCCAAGGCAGCAGCTTTGCGTCCACTTCCGCGTCCCGACATCACGAGTAGTAACAGCGACAACGAGCTAACGTGTACTCTCCGCGGCGTGAGCGGGAATCTGAGCTCCTGAAGGTGGGCGGCCGTCTTAAATCCCCTCCCCTCGCGAGGCGTTCTCTCTACAGTCGAAATTCGTACCAGGGACGGACTCATCAACCGAGATTGCGGCGACAACTTTAGCAGGGCATGGGAACTAGCATTGTGTCTAATTAAAAAGACGCTCAGCAAAGGAAACGAACGGGCGACTTGGGCGGACGAGGCAATTACACCGACGCCACCACAGCCGCCGACGCCAGCGTCTGACCGACCGCTGACGCGCGGGAGCGGAACGCAGAGAGAACACCTCGCGAAGAGAGGGGATTTAAGACGGCCGCCCGCCCTCAGGAGCTCAGTTCGTCAGCGCACCTGACGATGGCGACATGTCTGATCGCCGAAATATTATGCCCGTTGGACACTATAGACCGGCAGTACACCCGTGGTCTGTTCGAGCAAGTGCTAGGATGTCTTTTATGAAAGTTTTAGTCTGGAATGTGGCCTAGTATGGAAGTGAAACGTGGACGGTAAACATTTCAAAGAAGAAGAGAATAGAAGCTTTTGAAATGTGGCGCTATGTCAGAAAACTGAATATTAGATGTGTAGATCGTATAACTAATGAGGCGATATTGAATGGAGTCTGGAGAGTAGTTTACGGCACAACACGACACGACATATCTTGAGGTTTCAAGGAATAGTTAATTTGTTAATATAGGGAATTGTGTAATGATGAAAATAATATCGAGAGGTTAAGGCTCGACTCAAGTAAATGGGTTTTAGTGGTTATATTTTGCAAATGCTATGCAGACATGAAGAAGCTTTCACCAGATGTATGACAGTGGAGATCTGCATGAGACCAACAACGGGGGACTGAGAGTACACTCAACACAAACTATTATTTAAGGTACGTTATAAGAGCTTGAGTCGTTCGTGGTATCAGCACAATTTCTCTACTGCATTCCGTCAAAATAATGACCAATGTGCTATATTTGGTAATGACTGGCTATGGTTTCCTAAAATGAAATGCAGGATCATATTTGTGAACGCTGCGTTCAACTACACTACTGGCCATTAAAATTGCTACACCAAGAAGAGATACAGATAATAAACGGGTATTCATTGGACAAATATATTATACTAGAACTGACATGTGATTACATTTTCACGCAATTTGGGTGCATAGATCCTTAGAAATCAGTACCCAGAACAACCACCTCTGGCCGTAATAACGGCTTTGATACGCCTGGGCATTGAGTCAAACAGAGTTTGGATGGCGTGTACAGGTACAGCTGCCCATGCAGCTTCAACACGATACCATAGTTCTTCAAGAGTAGTGACTGACGTATTGTGACGAGCCAGTTGCTCGGCCACCATTGACCAGACGTTTTCAATTGGTGAGAGATCTGGAGAATGTGCTGGCCAGGAGATCAGTCGAATATTTTCTGTATCCAGAAAGGTCCGTACAGGACCTGCAACATGCGGTCGTGCATTATCCTGCTGAAACGTAGGGTCTCGCGGGGATCGAATGAAGGGTAGATCCACGGGTCGTAACACATCTGAAATGTCCACTGTTCAAAGTGCCGTCAGTGCGAACAAGAGGTGACCGAGACGTGTAACCAATGGCACACCATACCATCACGCCGGGTGATACACCAGTATGGCGATGGCGAATACACGCTTCCAATGTGCGTTCATCGCGATGTCGCCAAACACGAATGCGACCATCATGATGCTGTAAACAGAACCTGGATTCATCCGAAAAAATGACGTTTTGCCATTCGTGCACCTAGGTTCATCGTTGAGTACACCATCGCAGGCGCTCCTGTCTGTGATGCAGCGTCAAGGGTAACCGCAGCGACGGTCTCCGAGCTGATAGTCCATGCTGCTGCAAACGTCGTCGAACTGTTCGTGCAGATGGTTGTTGTCTTGCAAACGTCCCCATCTGTTGACTCAGGGGTCGAGACGGGGCTGCACGATCCGTTACAGCCATGCGGGTAAGATGCCTGTCATCTCGACTGCTAGTGAAACGAGGCCGTTGGGATCCAGCACGGTGTTCCGTATTACCCTCCTGAACCCACCGATTCCATATTCCGCTAACAGTCATTGGATCTCTACCAACGCGAGCAGCAACGTCGCGATACGATAAACCGCAATCGCGATATGCTATAATCCGAGCTCTATCAAAGTCCGAAATGTGATGTTACGCATTTCTCCTCCTTACACGAGGCATCATAACAACGTTTCACTAGGCGACGCCGGTCAACTGCTGTCTGTGTATGAGAAATCGGTTGGAAACTTTCCCCATGTCAGCACTTTGTAGGTGTCGCCACCGGCTCCAACCTTGTGTGAATGCTCTGAAAAGCTAATCATTTGCATATCACAGCGTCTTCTTCCTGTCGGTTAAATTTCGCGTCTGTAGCACCTCATCTTCGTGGTATAGCAATTTTAATGGCCAGTAGTGTATGTCCATAATGGAAAAAATGAATAACTCATTAAGACTGCCGATTTTATGTTGACAGCCCAACAGGAAATGATTCCTCTCTTGGCAAGCCATATAACTTAGTCTCATTCATCATTTGCCGCATTAGTTTGCGTAAGGAGTACTGTGGACTTGAGCCCATGGAAGGTGTCTCATTCATCATTTGCCGCATTAGTTTGCGTAAGGAGTACTGTGGACTTGAGCCCATGGAAGGTGATACTCCCAAAAACGCGAGAAATCGTCTGTTGTAATCTTTACATGTTTCTATTTGAGCTCATACATACGCAACAGTTTGTGTATCATGCAGTAGCAGTTTCGTCGTATTGGCCCGGAACGTTATTTAGGACACTGTGGGTAGATATTTTTGGTATCAGTTTCATACTCTCCCGATTATTTCATCATGATTCTGCAGTGTGTTTTTAGGGATGTTTGCTGTTTCTTTTCGGATATTTTCAGTATTTGTCTTCATCTTTTGTACAGACAGTGTACAAGTAATACAAGAAAGTTGTAATGTTAATTTATTAATAAATTACGCTGATCCTCCTTTGTCATCATGATTGTCTATTATTTTCTCCATTGATTGGTTTTCTTTCTCTCTCAGTGTATGATATTTAAAATTGATTTTATGTAGTGGACTTAATACTGTAACTGGTTAGTACACGAGATCCACGGTAGGTCTTCGCAGCACAATGTCTTAAATTATCTAGCTTTCAGGCTCTGCCCACAACTTGTGTTTGCTATTGTCTGCATCTATTCTGTCATGCTAATGATACACAACTGTTAAACACTCTTTTAATACTAGTTTACCTGATATAAATCTGAAAACCACAGGGTATGACACTTTCGCAATCACTCGATAGAACTCCTATGTTTATACAGCCATTCATAAATTGTTGGAAGGAGCAATATCTTTCTGTGGAACACTGTAGGCTCTCAGTATGTAAAATAAAGTAGAGCGTATCAGCATAATGATGCATCACTTCAGGAACTCGTTCCATTCCAAATTTTGAAATGTCATAATGGTGACCTGACAGTTGCAGGGGAATATTTTCTGACTGACATTAGTCTTTCAGTATTGTTTTAGAATTGACCAAGATGTCTGTACACATGACTCAGAATCTGAGTTTTGTGTTAAGGTTTCAAGTCCCGATGAATCTCGGAGCACAGAGGACTTTCTGCCAAATAAGTGTCTTCCCAAAAATGTTGTGACAAAGGAAAAACCTTTCCAAGACACGAAAATTCTAGAGAAATGCTGGAACATTTTTCTTCTTATAATACGATGAATAGCTAAGGCCAAACGGAAGTGCCGCCATAGATGTTTACTACATCTTTCGAGGTCAGACGTTCGTATGTCACTGCTATGCAGCTTAAGGTTTTTTCTTGACACTCGAAAGAGCCTCGTGAGACTACCATGCAAGCTACTTCTTTTGTTGCTCTACGTCTGTACATGTCCATGGGAGTTCTACTATGCAGCTCACCGTTCCACTTATGGTTCGAGACTCCCATGACAGGATCTAACCACTACCATTACAGGCTCTTAGGCCGAATCAACATTTCTTTTCACCGCCCATTCATATGCTTAACTCGTCCTCCGCTCAGAATGCTATTTTTCATTACTCCCTTCTCTCCCCCTCTCCCCCACATCTCATTTTCTTTCTCATTCTTTCTTTTTCTCATCGGGATTTGTGTTCGTTGGTGTCTCTCGAGAGACGAGTAGTAAGGCTGGAGTTCATTTTGTTTTCCGGACAAAGACGTGCATATTTCTTCAAGTGAATTGCCGCGACGTATCACTAATGTACCATTTTTCACTTCTGAGTTGTACACTGGAAATGAAGAAAACGGAAGGAAGACTAGATTTAACTGAATTTGTTATGTTCTGTGTGTTCGTTTTTACGCAACGCCCATTGCCAATTGGTCACAGCTGCAATTATACGTATTGTTAATAAAATGAGGTTTTGAACTGAGTTTTAAGGTAGCTGAGACGTCATAATCTATAATCCATGATTGACAACTAACGTGAGGAAATCCAGTTACCACGGAGACCTCATATCTTGTACTGTGACAGGGAGCGAAGGTACCTACAGCTGTTGGCATTACCAGAAGACGAGTGGTAGCAACTGAAAGCATCCTTAAGATAGGGACGATGAATGACTGTAGAGCGGTAAGTGAAGAAATACTGTTGTACGTATCGTGACCAGAATCTTCCACCTTCGTAGTATTTCGATGTGTTGTGTGAAGGAACTATGCACATGGGCTGTTAGAATGTAGGCGAATTTGGAGGGAGTCGTGTCTGAGGTAACAGAAAAGTTGGAGTTAGACCGTTATATTCTGTCGGTTACAGTCGTGACCTCTTGCTATGATACGGAACATGCCTCATAGTGTACAAATGAAATACTCTTCTTCAGTAAAAAAAACGGCATCATGCTGACCACATATTTGTGAATGTCTTTTACACCTATCTCGAGTTACCTTTAATATTTTCATCTAGAGGTTTGTAATTAACTGGCAGGTGCCTGCTGTTTTTAGAAATGGTTTTACTAATGCAAAATAAGCTTAACGTGCCTTGATATGATAAGATAAACTATCCCTTGTAATAATCCCAGTAATGATGCGAATAAAACATTAATAAACGCATTCTGACTAACAAAGTACCTGAAGTTAAGTGAGCGGCATAGAGTTCCAATATCCGCGCAACGTAACATATATCAATCACAGTACCAGCAATTGAAAAGTAGTGAACATAAAATGTCAGTCAAAGGATCCTAACAGTATCTAAAGTGCTGTAATGAGCAACTAACAGCCGATCACTCTGCCATAGGAATGTAGAAAGCGTACTGTAATCACAATAGCCAAATATGAAACAGTGAATAACTGCTAAAAGTATGTTCTAAAGTCGTTTGAATGGATTTTTGTTGTTCGCAACATTTCAATCTGCGTGGTTTACCAAGTCGTGCTAGACAGCTGGAGGTAATACTATGTCTTGTGGAATATGAATAAATACGCGTTTGCAGGATCGGGCGCAGCGTCTCTCCAACCAGCGTCCATCGTCAAAGCCCTCCTTGTTGGCTGAAATGCGTGTGCATTAGGGCGGGGATAAGAATTGTCGCAAATAGGGGAGACCATCTGAGACACGTAATACTTTTTGAAATTTATAAAATGCGATAGTTATCTGAGCTAACGGTAGTGGGATCACGAACTGGCGACAGAGAAAAGGTTACTCCAGTTTGTACTTAAATACTCAGTAAATGAATCAGAAAGGATTAGAGGAGAAATAGTATTTGAGTTTAGATTACATAAATGATTCAAAATCGAATGTACATAGTAACACATTACTCCTTGGCATCAAAAAGATACGTGAGCACAAATCGAATATGCCAGCATGATGTAAGCTCAGTTTCTCACATGACTTAAAGCAAATCATTGAATAAACTAAACAGAGGGAAAGAGTAACTGAGTTGACTGTATATGGTTTTGGATTAATTGAAAAATGTTTGATTCTTTAAAGAGAGTCGGTGCTAATGAATTCGTAAGGTCGTCAACCGATTGTAACACCACGCGAAACAAATGTTCATTTCCGCAGCTGATAACAAGTATAATAGCAAGAAATTAGTGGAAAACAGGGAAATATAACCGTGGAATTCGAACACCTCAAGGTTGATATAATAGAATACTCTTGCATATCAACAATTCCTTCGGATAAACTCAGTAAACAGAATGGTTTCACCAAGACTGCAGCCGCATTAAACACCTGCCAGCCATCTTCATGAAGCACTAGGAACTAAGTGTCCTTTGAAAAGCAACTCACCTGTGTACATGAAAACCAAACGCTTCACTGTGTACTACACCAGGAACTAGTGACCAAAGCTTCTACCATATATCACACAGGGAACGCCTTTACATCTATACTCCGCAAGCTACAATACGGTGTGTAGCGGGGGCTACTTTGTGTACTTCCCGTTTTTTCCTGTTCCAGTCACGTACGGTTCGCGGGATGAACGATTGCCGGTAAGCCTCGATGTGGGCTCTCTAACTTTATCTTGATTGACTTTTCGTGAGACATAAGTAGGATGAAGCTGACTTTGCTAGTGACCATTCTGTGATGCAGAACGCCTCTCTTGTAGCGTATGCCACTGGTACTGGCTGAGCATCTGCGTGGCGCCTTCGCGGCTACTAAATGAACCTACGAGTATAACGAAGCCTGCTGCTCTTCTTTGGATATTCACTATTTCCTCTGTCAGTCCTGTCTATTACGGATTCCATACTGACGGGCAATACTCAACGATTGGTCGAATGGGTGTTTTGTAAGCTACCTCCTTCGTTGATGGATTACATTTCCTGAGGATTCTTCGAATTAATCAGTCTGACATCTGCTTTACTCACGAGCAAGTTTTTATGTGGTCATTCTACTTCAAATCGCTCTGTACGCATACTCCTAAGTGTTTTATGAGAGTAACTGCTTCCACTGGTTGTTCTGATATTGTGTGAAAATGGAAATGAGCGTACAGAATTGTGGGCCGGGAGGCCCCCATTTGGGGAAGTTCGGCCGCCGAGAGCAAGTACTTATTGCATTCGACGCCACATTGGGCGACTTGCGCGTTGGAGATGGGGACAACACAATACACAGTCTCTGAGCGGAGAAAATCTCCTGCCCCAGCCGGGAATCGAACCCGGGCCCCGTGGCGTGGCACTCCGCCGCGCTGACCACTCAGCTAATGGGGGTGGACTGATATTGTGTAATCGTACAATAATGGGTCTTTCTGCCTATATATATCTAATACTTTACATTTGTTTATGTTGATGGTCAATTTCCGCTCCCTACACCAGTCGTCAATCCTCCACAGGTCTTCTTGCATTTCTCTACAATTTTCTAGCGTTGCGGCGTCTCTGTACACAACAGAATCATCCGCAAAAAGCCTCACGGAGCCCCAACGTGTAGTTCATTTATAAATATTGTGGAAAGTAATGATCCTATAATACTTCCCAGGGGCACGCCTGAACTTACTTTTACTTTTGAAGACTTCTCTTTCACACAGCTGGTGTGATATTCCACACTCTCGTATTTTGTTCATTAGGCGGCAGTGCGGAGCTGTATCAGATGTCTTTCGATAGTCAAGGAGCCTGTATCCACCGCTTTCTAGGTCTCGTGGACGAATAGAGCGAGATGGGTTTCACACGATCGTTGTTTCCGGTACCCATGTTGGTTCCTACAGAGAAGATTTTCGTGCACCAGAAAAGTCATAATATTAAAGCATAAAACATGAATGGTAGTGAAACATGGACGATAATAGTTTGGAGAAGAAGAGAATAGAAGCTTTCGGAATGTGGTGCTACAGAAGAATGCTGAAGATTAGATGGGTACATCACATAACTAATGAAGAGGTATTGACAAGAATTGGGGAGAAGAGAAATTTGTGGCACAATTTGACTAGAAGAAGGGATCGATTGGTAGGACATGTTCTGAGGCATCAAGGGATCACAAATTTAGCATTGGAGGGCAGCGTGGAGGGAAAAAATCGTAGAGGGAGACCAAGAGATGAATACACTAAGCAGATTCAGAAGGATGTAGGTTGCAGTAGGTACTGGGAGATGAAGAAGCTTGCACAGGATAGAGTTGCATGGAGAGCTGCATCAGACCAGTCTCTGGACTAAAGACCACAACAACTACATCAAAAAAATGGTTCAAATGGCTCCGAGCACTATGGGACTTAACTTCTGAGGTCATCAGTCCCCTAGAACTTAGAACTAATTAAACCTAACTAACCTAAGAACATCACACACATCCATGCCCGAGGCAGGATTCGAACCTGCGACCGTAGTGGTCGCGCGGTTCCAGACTGTAGCGCATTTAACCGCTTGTCCACCCAGGCCTATAGTTCTGTGCTTTTTGCCAATCACTAGGAACGCTTCGCTCCTCTACAGACCTACGGTACACTGCTGTTAGAAGAGGGTCACGTTCTCATACTCTGCGCAGAATCGAAATGTTATCCGGTCACATCCAGTGGCCTTTCCTCTGTTGAGAGATTTCTGTTGATTTTCATCCCTGGGTCACTTACTTCGATATCTATCATTTTATCGCTCGAGCGTCGATTTAAAGGAGGAATTACAATGGAGCTTTCCCTATGAAGCAGTTTTGGAAAAGGACGTATAATGCTTCGGCCTTTTCTGTATCATTCCCTGTTTCAGTGCCATTACGGTCATAGATTGTCTGTACAGGTGGCTTCAATCCTTTTACTGCTTGACCATGCGTCCAGAATTTCTTAGGATTTTCTGTCAAGGTGTTAGATAGAACCATCCTTATCCTAATTTTGGCTTCGTTAAGTTTTTTTTTGTCTGTGAAACTTTGTCTGTGTTTAAGTTTACCGTGAAGGTGTCTTTGATCTCGTAACAACTTCCTAATACTGTTGCCAAACCACGATGGATCTTTTCCATCTCTCACAATTTTGCTCGGGACATACTTGTCTAAAGCGTATTGTACGATGAGCTTGAACATTGTCCATTGATGATCAACATTGTCAGTGCTGTAGATGATATTTCCGCAATGACTTGTCAGATAATCTCAAATCTGTCTCTCATTGCTCTTGCTAAACAGAAAGATCTTCCTGCCTTCCTTCTTAATCCTCTTTTCACCCATATTCAGTGATGCTGTAACAGTATTATGACTTCTGATTTTCTGCTCTGCGCTGCCGGCCGGAGTGGCCGTGCGGTTCTGGGCGCCACACTCTGGAGCCGAGGAACCGCTACGGTCGCAGGTCCGAATCCTGCCTCGGGCAAGGATGTGTGTGATGTCCTTAGGTTAGTTAGGTTTAATTAGTTCTAAGTTCTAGGCGACTAATGACCTCAGCAGTTGAACCGCATAGTGCTCAGAGCCATTTGCTCTGCGCTGGGTCGAAAAGTTCGGGTCTGTTTGTGAACAGCAACTCTGAGATGTATTCTCCACGAGTCCGTAGCTGATTAACTGTAGCTGGATGTTAAAATCTCCATCTAAAACTATAACATGGCCAGAAAAATTATGCGAAATATTCTCAAAGTTTCCCTCTCAACTGTTCTGCCACTAATGCTACTGTGGCAGTGGGTCTATAAAAGCATCCAGTGACCATGTTTGGTCCTCCTTTGACATTTATCTTCACCCAAATTACTTCGCATTCTGAAGATGTAGTAATCTCGCTAGATATTATTGTATTTCTTTCTGCTATAAACACGCCTCCGCCACCAGCGTTCAACTTATCTTTCCGATAAACATTGCATTCGGAGTTTAGAATTTCATTGCTCTTAACCTCTGGTTTTAGGCAGTTTCCTGTCCCTAATGCTATGTGGGAATTGTGGCGGTTTGTAAGGGAGATTAGTCCCACGACCTCTCGATAGATGATCCTGCAGTTAACCTAACTAATACTATATTAACATTTTCCTTCCCCGATCTACTATGGAGAATGCTACTCTTCCTGAACTAACTAGAATTTAATCAGGCCTGTGGACGGGTTTCTCTATCCTACAAAACTGACATGTGCATGCCACACACACTCCACTACCCAGGTAGACACTTCCTGCCTGCCTATTAAGGTTGGTTGGTTGGTTTGGGGAAGGAGACCAGACAGCGAGGTCATCGGTCTCATCGGATTAGGGAAGGACGGGGAAGGAAGTCGGCCGTGCCCTTTGAAAGGAACCATCCCGGCATTTGCCTGGAGCGATTTAGAGAAATCACGGAAAACCTAAATCAGGATGGCCGGACGCGGGATTGAACCGTCGTCCTCCCGAATGCGAGTCCAGTGTCTAACCACTGCGCCACCTCGCTCGGTGACTATTAAGGGGTCCTACATTTCTCCATCCGACAGCGGAAGTAGAAAAATTTACATCCGATACTATCGCAGCATCGTCTGACTCACATTACACTCTGCTCCAAACCAGAAGACCATGATCGGTTCTGTGAACGGTGCTACAAAACAACAGCTTTGCTTCCATCCTCGGGGAAGGTAGCTGTCTTCATCAAATCAACCAGCTGCCTGTAAGAACGGAGGATGGCCTCTGAGCCCATGCAGCACGTCTCAAACACGCCGACGTGAGCCACGATTTGCCGCCAGTTGCACCTACTGCGCTCAGTCGCTGCCGGCAGAGCGTCGTCCACATCTCGGATGAGACCCCCTGCAAGGATGCAGAGTGGCCACTAGCTTTCTTTCCCGACCTGTCCCCTGTTTCCGTGAGGGGATTCATGATCCAGATCACATTGGAGCTCCCAATGACTAGCATTCTCTCCTTTCCCTGCCACTCTGTGCAGAACTTGAGTTAGGACCTCTTTCTCATACTTACGTCCTTATTGCTAGGACCCATCTTATAACGACTGCAATAGGATGACAAGCAATCCCACCCTCTGCACTTATCCGGACTTCTCAGGAAGATCGGCCACAGCACATTCGGTGCTGGCTTAGACGCATTTTCAGCAGTGGACAGTACCTCAAACCCGTTTTCGGGGTGTAAGGGGCAGACATGCTGCCAGTTCCCACTTTCGCCTTCCGTCCGAAGATTCGCGATGCCGCTACTGCTCGACAATCACTGTCAGGTAACTGTCGACAAATCGGGATGTGTGAATCCGGAGGCGAAGCAGCGTCGGGGGTCGCAGACGACTCTACGGGCTCCAGAGGTACCAAAGCATTTGTTTCAGGTGCCTCAATGCCACCGCAGCCCAGGTCAGCAGTCTGAAGCACGGAGACCGAGGCCAATACAGTTACCAGTTGTTACGGACTGTGGGCAATTCCTACTGCATCCACACATAACAAAGACAGACCCTAAATATCTTTAATCAATAGAAAAGGAGACAAAAACTAGCGGTGTCCCCAGATGGCGCTGAATTCGATATTAATAACGAATGTCGCAAAATAAAAAGCGCAAGCTGCTCTGTGAACACTTGTTCACTGGACTCAAGTGAACAGTGCAAAAACAGCCAACGAACTTATCAAAGATCATGACTGTCTGTAATCGATATGGTCACAGAAACATCTTCCCAAAATATGTGGAATGCCTAGCTCGCAAAGTAAGGTAAGAATGTAAATGAAGAATTGAAGCTGGCCATGTGACTGACACCTTTCAGACTTTGTATGTAATCTATCTCTCTTCCCCTCTTACATATGTCTCTCTTTTGCATAGAGACAGAGCACAAGCTCGGATTGAGGAAGGAGATAGGCTGTGTCCCTTCAAAAGAACCATCTCTGCATTTGCCGTAAGCGTTTCAGGGAAACCACGAAAGATTTAAATCTAGATGGCTGGACAGGGAATTAAACTGCCGTCCCCCTGAATACCACCTCAGTGTCCTAAAAACTGCACCACCACATTCAATTATTAATAACTGAATGTAGCAAAGTCTTACGTAACATATGTTTTTGGGTGCGCCTTTAGCAAAATACAATTTTGTTTCTTGTCCCAGACATGTTTTACTGCAGTTGCAGCATCATCAGTGGGTTCTGTATTATTATGGCTGTTAAACATAAGGAATGTTCTTTACTGTTTAAATACTGTGAATATAAATTTTTACAGCTGGTAAACAGTGACAGTGACAACACAATACACATAACTTCACAATGAAGAAGATGGCGAAAAAAGAAAACGTAAGTGAAACATAACGTAAATAGATACACACACACACACACACACACACACACACACACACACACACACAACATTTCAGGCATAGTCATAACAATTTAGAAATCGTAATTGTTGCGTAAATATTTTGCCTAGATTAAGATGTATACAGTTACAGATGACAAACTGTAAAGAAAACAGACACTGTGCAAACGTAATACAGCAGGAAAACCACACCATGTGGTAAGAAGGTATGAATATATAATTTTATGTGCTCTTCAAAAATCTGTAATTACGTTTTAGAAACTAATATTTACAGTATTTAAACAGTAAAGAACATTCCTTATGTTTAACAGCCATAATAATGAAAACCCCACCGATGATGCTGCGACTGCAGTGGAACATGCCTGGGACAAAAAATAAAATTGTTTTGCTAAAGGCGGACCCCACCCAAAGACATATGTTATTGTTAAAGCAAACACAGGAAAAAGAGCTTCAACCTCAAGATGATTCTTACGTAACTTTCTGTTCAGTGATTAAAACTTCTGTGATTATGAACCAAGTGATTTCATTACTATTTTATACGAACGAATTTCGAAAATTTTATTGAAAAAAATATATACAAAATCTTCGACGGTTTTCTCTAAAAGTGAACAGGCTACTCGAGTTGAGTTACTTCAGTATACATATTTTATCAAATGAGCTTCATGATTTACCACAAATCTTTATGAATTAGAGATATGTAAAACAAGTGGGAAACATTGACGAAAGTGAAAGCGTGTCTGACATGAGAAAAATGAATGAAACATATATAAACTCTAAGATAAAAGAAAGTACGACTCACCACGATGAAATTATCCAGGTGGGACAGAAATTGGCAGATGTTATGTATATGTACAGATAGGTTATCGGGGTACAATTCGAAGCGGCACTCATCACAGAAGACAGTTCTACTCCAGTCAATGAGACTCCAGGCCGAAGTCGTGTCTGGACGGGCCCTGGACAGCGCTGGTATACCAGCCTGACTGGCGGCAGCCATACGGCCCGAAAACCAAGAGAGATGGTCCAGGGTACCATTTTATTTCATAGCCGGAAATCTTTGGTTGGCATCCGAGGCACAGCGGTAGGTCGACGATATTCTACACCCCTTTGTGTTGTCCTTCGCGGCAAGGCATCCTGGGCTTACATTCAGCAAGATAATGCCTGCCCGCACACTACGAGAGTTTCTACTGCTTGTCTTTGTGTTTGCCAAACACTGTCTTGGCCAACACTTTCGTCGGATCTCTCCCCAGTTGAGAAAATTTGGAATATTATTGGTAGGGCCCTCCAACCAGCTCGGGAATTTGACGATCTAAAGCGCTAATTTGACAGACTTTGGCACGATATCTCTCAGAAGGACATCCAACAACACTATCAATCAATGACAAGCCGAATAACTGCATGGATAAGGGCAGAGGTGGACTAATGTGTTAAACCACCCATCTCCGTCTCGATGCGGATAATCCCTTCATGGTGCGTCGTTTTTTCTTTTTTTTTTGGTAGAGCGTATGTTTACCGTGGGTGATTTATTAGTATGTGGATTTGATTTAAAGCCATGTACAGTAACTTTTTAGTAGTTACCAAGGTGTTAAACTGTGGTGTTTCCAATGTTGTACTAGTGCCCTTATGCTCTGTCGCAACAAAAGACATACTAGATGAGAAGTATGAATGATGTGGGCCTTCGTTATGCCGGGATATTATAAATACTTCAAGGAGTATCCGCAGAAAACATTTATTCCGCTAGCTCCAGTTGCTGCGTTGAAGTGAGTTTACGAATATATATTTCCACTTGCTACAAAAGATGACTTGTCCTTTATGTTTCAGTTCTGTGTAGCATCTGTAGATTTTAATTGAAGTTCAGTGGCTATGTTAGTCTCCATGAGTAATAGTTACAGCTTGAACGATGTTATTTCACCGAAATTCCTACCATTCGTGTTTGTAGCTCAGTCAGTCTATAAATTTCGGATATTTAGTTTCCTCGATTGGATGTTATGATGTTGTGCATTATGTTATACTGCACACTGTTAATTTTTCAGAAATTTATGCGAAAGCCAATACCTCGGAAAGCATTTGCAATTCGATAGGCCTACGAAATTTTACCACGGCAAAGAACCAGTGCAAAAATGGTTCAAATGGCTCTAAGCACTATGGGTCTTAACATCTGAGGTCATCAGTCCTCTAGACTTAGAACTACTTAAACCTAACTAACCTAAGGACATCACACACATCCATAACCGAGGCAGGATTCGAACCTGCGACCGTAGCAGCAGCGCGGTTCCGGACTGAAGCGCCTAGAACCGCTCGGCCACAGCGGCCGCCCAAAGAACCAGTATAAATGACCAATGTAAACACAGCTGCCGCCATCCGAGTCTCTGCGATTCACTGTGTTCAGTTTGCGGACACCGTGTGGCAAGAAGGATTGCTTGTACGTTCTTATGAAAATTGTTAATAATCTAATTCTGTAATCACTGTCCGTGCGGGATAGATACCTAAAAGACTGATGAATATTGCAATGTGTTAATCATGTTGTTGAGATATACTTTGCATCTTTCCTCAAACGTCTACCTGTTACGGTTTTCGTCATATTTCTTACACTCCCTCGCAGTCCAAATGAGCCTAAGACCGTACCGCCGTCCTTTATTACCGTCGATGCCCGCTGTTGGTTCGAAGTAATAAGACGCGCGAAGTGGCTGCGCCCTTTGAGGCGTCATACCACGGACTGCGCGGCCGCTCCCGCCGGAGGGTTCGAGTCCTCCCCCGGCATTGGGTGTGTGTGTGTTGTTGTTACCATAAGTTAGTTTAAGTAGTGTGTAAGTCTAGGGACCGATGACCTAAGCAGTTTGGTCCCTTAGGAATTCACACACATTTCAATATTTTGAAGTAATATCGTCACCGTTTCTGGAATTTGTTGTCGATGTGACACGAAATCCCATAAACCATTGCCGATCTCCTGCAGGTGCTTACATAGCAAACCAGGTGTTCCTGCAAGCCATCTTGGATGGTTTAATGAAAAGTACGGAGAGGCTTTCAGCGCCATTTGTTGTCATACGAGGGCGTCACCCGGCACTTTGACGTACTGCACGCCACCGGCGGTGGGATACCCCCACATAGCAAGATCCGCACACGGCCGATGATTGGTTTTTAGGTTTCCAATAGATTTGGTTCACTGTGTCACGTCTCATAATGTTACTAGAACGATTTTTCACTTCGCAGCAGAGTGTGCTCTGTCTTTAAACTTCCTGTCAAATTAAAATTATATACCAGAAAGGGACTCGAACCCAGCAAGGCAAAGATTTCGCGTTAGACTCTCGGTCCAGCACACATTTTTAATCTGCCAGGAGGTTTCATGCACACTTTTGCTACAGTAGTATGTAGTGCCCCATTTGGTTTCCTCATATTTGCGGACCGCTATCTTGAGTGTAGCTGAATTTATACTGAGGACATATTTTTCGTTGGTGTAGTTCTATCGGGTCCAGCTGGATGGAAGTGTTACAGTGTCGCGACATTTCGACGAGAGCCATATTCATCATCTTCTGACGACGTGACGATGATGAGTACGACACCTGTCGAAACATTTCGGTATTTTAAAGCTGCCACCAGGTTGGAAACCCGTAGCTCTTCACCAAAAATATACAAAGGGAGAGCCTACATTCACATATTTTTCACTGGTATGCAACCAGTACACATGTATTAGTCGATCACAATATTATTGCACCTGGAAATGAGGGCGCTTCGATCGGCTTATCGTAAGTTTTTCTCGTGATATTTCACTTGTACACGCTGAAGCACTTGATAGTACCCGCTGGTTAAAATTAAAGTGCAACTACTCACGGTGGTCCGGTGTGGGCTGTAATTATCGTATGGCAGATACACTTGCCAGATATGTTAATGCGTTAATGCGGAACCGATTTATTCTGGAAAACAAATTGGTTCCATTTGTGGCCACCAGGTCCAATCTTGCACTGTACACTGTTTGCATGACGGTATGACATCCACTCTATCATTTGACAAGCCATGACATGAGTGAACAGTACGGTTATCGAGAATAGAGACTGTGTGCGGCCAGTGAAACTTTTATGCGAACGACAGCAGTTAAACTGGTGCATTGAGAGAGTATCGCCGACTGAAATATCTGAGTAGAGCCCAGATGTTTTTAAGATGATAATGAAATTCGAAGACGCAGTTGAGCTTGGTGTGGCGTCTGGGAAAGGAAGCGGTTGTATCCCGGTGGAAGTTGTTGACGAAGTTGCTGTTGCTGTAACTGACCATGCAGCACGAGCCCCTCGTAGTTCTAGTGCGCGTGCAGTGTCACGAGAATTGTCTAGCCCATGGTCAACGGTACGGAAAGTTTTGCGGTATATTTTATAGAGGTACCGGTACAAGATCCAGACGGTGCAGCAACTGAAGCCTCATGATCCGTAGCAACATTCTGAATTTGTTCTTCGGGCTATGGCACCGATCAAAGTTGATGACACGTGACTAGGAAATTTTCTATGGTGTGACGAGGCACGTTTGACACTACAGGGTGAAGTGAATACACGAAACTGCCTAATTTGGGGTACTACTAAACCACATGTTGTGCACGAAGAGCCACTGCACTCGCTGTATGACTGTGTAGTGTGGGTTCACAAGCACCTTTATTCTCGGTGCGTACTTCTTTAAGAGAATACACTCAGAAGGTTATCTTGTGAACCGTGACGTCTGTGCGTTGTCGAGACCTCCTTGTACTGCTTTGGGAGAGCAACTGTGTGGAAACCACAATATTCATGCTAGATGGAGCAACAGTTTATATCGAGCGAGGTGGTGCAGTGGTTAGCACACTTGACTCGCATTCGGGTGGACAACGGTTCAAATCCGCGTCCGCCCATCCAAATTTATTTCTCCATGATTTCCTTAAATCGCTCCAGGCAAGAACCGGAATGATTCCTTTGAAGGTACACGGCCGATTCCCTTCCGTATCTTTGACACAATCTGAGCTTGTGCTCCGGCTCTGATGGCGGTACGTTAAGCCCAATCTTCCTTCATTCCTTCCTTTGCAACAGTTCAATTGCCCGTCCTTTGAAAGATCCGCTTAATGCAACCTTCCACGAACGTGCTATCCTCAGAGGTTTTCCAGATGTATGGTCTGCAAGATTAGCTGATCTGAATCCACGTGACATTTGGCTCTGGGGATATCTAAAAGAACGTATTTACCAGGGACATGTTCGGTCTCTGCCTGATCTGAAAGCCAGCATACAGGAACACGCTGCTCAGATTCCACAATAGCATCTGCAAGCAACTGTTGATCACGTCGTTTTACGAATGCAGCATCTCTTCGACGTGTCCGGCGCTCGTATTGAACAAATTGTTAATAATAAAATGAACATTATGTGTTTATCACTTGTTTGACCTTTTCTACTCATGTTCCGTTCCTAACCCATTACATATGGAAGCACTTATGCCTTTCGATCAGCACCTGGTGGCCACATATGCAACCAATATTTTTTCGAGCGTAAATCGGTTCCGCATTAACGAATTAACATATCTACCAAGATTCGCTGCCATACAATAATTACAGCCCACACTGGACCTCTGTGAGTGGCTGCATCTTAATTATAGCAACCCTGTATATGCACCACTGTCCTGAAAACATTCGCAATGCTATGCGTTTTCCTTCGCCGTCACTGTACTTAGTTACTGTAACGCCACCCCATGTTTCCGATAACGGCCCCGAAGGCCAAGTGCCATGATATCTTGGTCGCGTAGTATATTCTCTGTAATCATTTAATTGTTCGTTTGTATAGAACACACAGAGAGCGACTGCTCATCTGAAAGCCAAGGGGATGCTCGTGTTGGGACTCCAACAGTTATTTGTCCAATAATTAGTATTGAAATTAAATTTATTGATATTGAGGGTCCAGTGTTTCCTAATAATGCTGATAACCACGATATCGGCTGTACAAGGCAGCACCGCTACTCCAAGTAAGAGGACGTGTGATTCATGCCGATTGTCTGAACGCCTTCCTCAAATTGTGACCAGCGCTCCCAACAGCTGCGGCCTGCTACGCAGGCAGTCACAGCAGTCTGCCACTCCTGTTAAGATCAGTTCAATCTGCAATGATATCAGTATTCTTTCTCTTCTTCTTTCTCCTCATTCATCTTTTCGCGTTTCTCTACTGGGTGGCATTCTTATATGATTTTTGACAGTGTTGGTGGGAATTGTTGGCTGGGTGCGCTTTCTGACGGCTCCACTCCCCCCCCCCCCCCCCCTCCTCGCTCCCCGCCACACACACACACACACACACACACACACACACACACACACACACACACACAGAATTGTACAAATATGCCGTCGTTTGACCATCTCAAGGACTCCCGCATGGACGGCATAATACACTCCTGGAAATTGAAATAAGAACACCGTGAATTCATTGTCTCAGGAAGGGGAAACTTTATTGACACATTCCTGGGGTCAGATACATCACATGATCACACTGACAGAACCACAGGCACATAGACACAGGCAACAGAGCATGCACAATGTCGGCACTAGTACAGTGTATATCCACCTTTCGCAGCAATGCAGGCTGCTATTCTCCCATGGAGACGATCGTAGAGATGCTGGATGTAGTCCTGTGGAACGACTTGCCATGCCATTTCCACCTGGCGCCTCAGTTGGACCAGCGTTCGTGCTGGACATGCAGACCGCGTGAGACGACGCTTCATCCAGTCCCAAACATGCTCAATGGGGGACAGATCTGGAGATCTTGCTGGCCAGGGTAGTTGACTTACACGTTCTAGAGCACGTTGGGTGGCACGGGATACATGCGGACGTGCATTGTCCTGTTGGAACAGCAAGTTCCCTTGCCGGTCTAGGAATGGTAGAACGCTGGGTTCGATGACGGTTTGGATGTACCGTGCACTATTCAGTGTCCCCTCGACGATCACCAGTGGTGTACGGCCAGTGTAGGAGATCGCTCCCCACACCATGATGCCGGGTGTTGGCCCTGTGTGCCTCGGTCGTATGCAGTCCTGATTGTGGCGTTCACCTGCACGGCGCCAAACACGCATACGACCATCATTGGCACCAAGGCAGAAGCGACTCTCATCGCTGAAGACGACACGTCTCCATTCGTCCCTCCATTCACGCCTGTCGCGACACCACTGGAGGCGGGCTGCACGATGTTGGGGCGTGAGCGGAAGACGGCCTAACGGTGTGCGGGACCGTAGCCCAGCTTCATGGAGACGGTTGCGAATGGTCCTCGCCGATACCCCAGGAGCAACAGTGTCCCTAATTTGCTGGGAAGTGGCGGTGCAGTCCCCTACGGCACTGCGTAGGATCCTACGGTCTTGGCGTGCATCCGTGCGTCGCTGCGGTCCGGTCCCAGGTCGACGGGCACGTGCACCTTCCGCCGACCACTGGCGACAACATCGATGTACTGTGGAGACCTCACGCCCCACGTGTTGAGCAATTCGGCGGTACGTCCACCCGGCCTCCCGCATGCCCACTATACGCCCTCGCTCAAAGTCCGTCAACTGCACATACGGTTCACGTCCACGCTGTCGCGGCATGCTACCAGTGTTAAAGACTGCGATGGAGCTCCGTATGCCACGGCAAACTGGCTGACACTGACGGCGGCGGTGCACAAATGCTGCGCAGCTAGCGCCATTCGACGGCCAACACCGCGGTTCCTGGTGTGTCCGCTGTGCCGTGCGTGTGATCATTGCTTGTACAGCCCTCTCGCAGTGTCCGGAGCAAGTATGGTGGGTCTGACACACCGGTGTCAATGTGTTCTTTTTTCCATTTCCAGGAGTGTAATAGGGATTCCTTGCGTACAGGAACAGCTGAAAGAGTTGATAGCAAATAAGTCGCTAGATCCGAATGGAATCTCAATTCGGTTTTACAAAGAGTACTCTACGACATTGGGCCCTTAGTTAGCTTGCATTTATCGTGAATCTCTCGCCCAAGGCAAAGTCCTAAGAGACTGAAAAAAAAAACTCCGTGACTCCCTGTATAAGAAGGCTAAAAGAATGGACCTGCAAAAATGCAGTCCAATATCCTCAGCATCGGTTTGTTACAGAATTATTGATCGTATCCTCAGTTCGAATATAATAAATTTTCTTGAGACTGAGAAGCGCCCGTCCACGAATCAGCACGGTTTTAGCAAGCATCACCCGTGCGAAACTCAGCTTCTCCTTTTGTCACATGACATACTGCGAACTAGGGCAACAGGTTGACTCCATATTTCAACGCCTCTGAAAATCATTTGACTCTGTCACCATTGCAGACTGTTAACGTAGGTACAGGCTTACGAAATAGGTTCCCAGACATGTGGTGGCTCGAAGACTTCTTAAGTAATAGAGCCCAGTGCGTTGTCCTCGACGGCGAGGGCTCCAATGATAAGGGTATCGTCAGCAGTTCTCCATGATAGTGTGATAGGACCACTATTATTTTCTGTACTTTCCTGTATAATAAGTGATCTGGCGGACAGGGTGGGCAGCAATGTGCTGTTGTTTGTTGATGATGCTGTGATGTACGGGAAAGTGTTGTCGTTGAGTGACTGAAGGAGGACACAAGATGAGTTGCACACAACTCCTAGTTGGCGTGATGAATGGTAACTAGCTCTAAATGTAAAAAACTGTAAGTTAATGCGGTAGACTAGGAGAAACAAACCCGTAATATTCGGGTACTGCATTAGTCTTATGCTGGTTGGCACAGTAACCTCGTTTATAGATCTGGGTTAGCTTGTGAGGGTTGCGGTAGGGAACACGAATGGTCTACTTCAATTTATCGGAAGAAGTTTGAGAAAGTGTGGTTCGTCTGTAAAGGAGACCGCATTTAGAACGTTAGTAGGACCTTAAATAGTGCTCGAATGTTCGGAATCCGCTCCAGGCCGTATGAGAGGAAGACATCGATGCTTACAGAACTCAAATGGGAATCCCTGGAGGCAAGGTGGCGTTCTTTTTGAGGAATCATCCTATTGAGAAAATACAGATAGCCTACATTGGAAGCCGACAGCAGAACGATCCTACTGCCCCCAACACACATTTCACGTAAGGAACACGGTCTGATACGAGAATAAGGGCTCATATCGAGGCGGATAGACAATCGTTTTTTCCTCGCTTTGTCTGCGAGTGTAACAGGAAGGGAAATGACTAGTAGTGAGTGATACGGGGTCCTGTCCGCCACGCATCGTACCGTGGCTTGCGAGATATGTGTGTAGCAGGAGGGGGAGGAGATCAGTGTTTAACGTCCCGTCGACAGCGAGGTCATTAGAGCCGGATTTTGTCAAGGATGGGGAAGGAAATCGGCCGTGCCATTTCAAAGGAATCATCCCGGCACTTGCCTGGAGCGATTTAGGAAAATCAAGGAAAACCTAAGTCTGGATGGCCGGACGCGGGTTCGAACTGTCACCCTCCCGAATGCGAGCCCAGTGTGCTAATCACTACGCCACCTGGGTCAATAGTATGTATGTAGATGTATAAATTTGTGTCTATGAGTCGTTGTTTAATAGGTACACGACATATGGACTATAGTATCATCAAGCTTGTGCGACGACAATCGACAAAAAGTACTAAGAAATGAGCTTCCTGACTGATTCTTTCATGTTGCAGTGGAATTTGCTCTGTTGTGAAACGTACGCCAGACTAAAATAGTGTGCGGGACTGAGAGTCCTTTTATCCCCGAAGTTTTTCCTCCCAAGAGTGTTAGTTCAGCACAGTTTGCAAGAGAACTTCATTGGGTTTTGGAACATTGTAGAGGTACTGCTGGAATTGAAGCTATAAGGGATAGTCGTTACTCGTGCTTCGATGTCTCAGTTGGTAAGAATATTTCATGAGAAAGACAAGTATCAGGGTCGAATCTTAATCTGGCGCATAATTTTAATTTGTATGGACATATTGTCTGTGTACGTATTTGAGATAAGTGTTAACTACGTTTTAACTACGAGAGATAAGTGTAAACTACGAGAGATAAGTGTAAACTACGAGAGATAAGTGTAAACTACGAGAGATAAGTGTTAACTACGAGATGCGTAACTACTATTATTTTATCTTTTAACGAATTACTCGTTCCATTCCTTTGTTAATGTGCACAAAGAGCTATAATACTAGAGCAGATGTATTTTTGGATATGCTACAAACACAAGGCAGTGGAAAACATCTTCTATTGGTTTAGATGGGGATATGAAATTGTCTATCGCAATTGGTGCTGCAGTGTTGTGATTAGCGTTTTTGAGTGGCGTAAAAAATTTCCTTTCTGTTCAATATTGAAATACATTTTTAGTGTGGCATTAAATGATGATGACTGGTTTTGGCAGTATGGAGGGTAAGTTTGAGCGTGTCTGCTCATTATCAGCCCACTGAGGGTAGAAGCCTTCACTGGACGTGTCCTCGTACTCGTACTACATCCTTTGGCTATTCACACCCATGTTACTCTTGCATCCGTTGAGACTTTTAGCTGATAGCTGCGGGAAATTAAAAAATCCAAGTTGGCGGCTGCAACATCCCCACTATCTACCGCATGACAAGTGACGCTCCTCTTATCTGTCACGTGAAAACCCACACCCACCGCATCCCCTCCACTCTCCTCCCCATCCTTCTCCTCCTTCCCTCTCCAGCGTAGTATTAAAACTAAACAGTCAGTCAACGCATAGTATTTTGATGTCAATTACAATGAAATCGCAATGTAGCATCAGAGTAGGCATCTTAGCTGTGCTCACAAGTATCGAACGATCTGAAACTTAGCACCATGTTCAAATGTATTTATCCAAAGAATTACATAAAGGGTGTATCTTGAAGTATTTACACATCTAAAATAGAACAGCAACACCCCCCCCCCCCTCACACATACACACACCGGTTGCAAGCAATATGCAAATATAACACAATAAAAATTCAGAATTTGCATCAAAATGAAATTGCATTATTTCTCAATATAGGGAATACTTCGAGCACAAAACACATTAGTCACTAGTTTCATAATATAATTATTGTATAAGATTAAAAAAACGTAAGTGACTTGCATACTGGCGCTACCGTTAAAAACTTGTAGGTTAAACAGCACTTGCTAATGACCAAAGTTCGATTGTTGTACCACACTTTGTAAGTTAATGGATCTTCGAAATGTTTCTATATCTAAATTTTATGTATTATTTATTAAAACTGATGCAGCTTGCCTATTGGCACTGCAGAAATAAATTATAGGTTAATAGATGAGCGTAGTTCAATCTCTGCACTACACCTTAAATTAATCTAAATACATACAAAACTGGTTCTATTACACTCCAAAACATTCAAGAGAACTACTGTTGATCTAACTTATAGTTTACAGAGCACTTGTTGACGAGAGTTACCAACGTAAACAATGTTATTTCCACACCAAAATTCGTCAAAAAGCCGTCTGATATCAAACTTTATAGTGACCCCATGCTAGGGGCTCAATTTCATCTTGCAGTTCAAAACGTTGTCATCTTCACCTGTTACAGAGTGGAAACTTGAGGAAAAATGTATTTTTTAAATTGTCTCTGTAATTTATTATAACTTTGTTACATCATTAAAGTGAGCATCACAGCCCATCTTTCCCTCTGAAATATATTAAAATGTTGTTACCTCATTGAAGTAAGCATTACAGGAGGAGAGAAGGAGAGGGGGGAGGTGGAGGGGAGAGCAGAAGGGATCATGTGCCGTGTGTTCCTTGTGTGTTGCAGGCTGTGTGATTGACGCAGCGTACTTTAAGCAGAAGAATGGTCCGGTATTTATGTCGGGAACAAGGCGAGATAGTGTTTGTGTACGGTCAAGCAGATTGAAAAAGTCAAGATGCAGCACGACTATACCAGAACAAGTGCCTTCAGACACCAACCTCATCACACAAATTTCAAACCTGTTTGGGCGTCTATGTGGTCATGGGTCCTTACAGTCAAATGAATGTGCAGGGAGGTGTCAGACCGTCCATACATCAGATCTGGAGGAGTGGGTTCTACGGGATATTAAAACGAACCCTACTACCCTAGTAAAAGCTCAAGGCAAGTGGCTCGCCAACATGGTGTAAGCCAAAGTACGATTATGTGCATTCTGCATGACAACCGCTACTATCCGTATCACCTGCAATGAGTGCAAGGATTAACAGCAGCGGATTTCCCTCTATGGGAAAGATATTGTCGATGGTTTTTGCAGCAGACCATCAGAAATTTGGAAATTCGTAAGTACCTATGGGACCAAACTGCTCAGGTCATCGACCCCTAGGCTTACACATTACTTAACCTAACTGAAACTAACTTACGCTAAGGACAACAAACACGCCCATGCGAGAGGGAGGACTCGAACCTCCGACGGGGAGAGCCACGCGAACCGTTGCAAGGCAACATGGACATCGCGGCTACCCTGCGCGACAGACCATCAGAACTATGGGATTTCTGTCACCATTTCTCTTTACCGATAAAGCAGCCTTTACCAGAACTGGCACCATAAATCTGCATAGTCGTCATATGTGGACTACAGACAATCCTTGGGGAATGGTTGAGGCGTCTCATCTGCATCGCTTCAGCATCAATGTGTGGGCAGGGATTCTTAGCGACCGCATACTTTGACCGACAACGCCTCGACGGAGGAACGTTCCTGGACTTTCTGAGGAATACCCTGCCTGGGATGCTTGAGAATGTGTCTTTGTCAGTACGCCAGGTTATGTGGTTTCTGCAAGATGGAGCATCACACCACTTCCGCACTGCAGTTCGCCGACTCCTCAAAATCATCTTCCGCGGCGTTGGATAGGATGCAGAGGCCCTGTAAAATGGCCTGTTAGATCATCGGATCTAAACCCCTCGGATTTTTACCTCTGGAGGCATCTGAAAAGCGCTGTGTATGCTGAACCAGTTGCTGATGTGCAGACCCTTCAACAGCGTGTTCACGACTCCTGTGACTATTCGGAGAGAGGCCGGAACGTGCGAAAGAGTGCAGCAATCCATACTACGAAGTGTTAACGCGTGCATTGCGTCCCATGGAGGCCACTTTGCACATCTGTTGTGTCGTGGATGCGCTGCAGCTGTGTACTGTGCTCCAGGACGACTTTGTCGTCGGACACACACCGTCGATTTCCGGACCCATGTTCATAATATCATTTTTCCTCCATTACCTGTCAGGTAATACGTCCCTGCAGTTTGTCTATTTTATTAATTATGTAGACCTATATATACAGGATGTTCAGAAACAGATTGAAAGACTGAAAAGCTTGTAAGGCTGTTACAGGGTAGGTTCTGCTCAGCAAAAACTGTTGAGAGGAAAATTCGAAATGTTCCGCCGTTTCTGAGTTAATTAGTATTGCGTGCACAGATTCAAATGACCTACATATAAAATTAGTGTCATTAGTTATCATAGTGTAGATGATAGCACACGAGACTGCTCAGCCTTTGGCTCGGGTTCGATCTTTACTTTAGTCCCATGTCCAATATTTGTATCACTCTCTTGCTCGGTTTCAGGAACCCATAATAAGAACATGTTTGGCCACACCGTCCCTGGTGGGCCGTTTCAATCTGCGCCAACAACGGCCTGATTCGCTAACTTCAGTGCTAATTAACTTGGAAACGGTGAAACGTACCGAATTTTTTCTTAACAATTATTTCTCTGCACAGCCTCCCCTGCGACACCCTTACAATCTTTTCAGACTGTTCCTACCCTCCCTGTGTATGTACTAGGTGTCTCTCCTAAGAGTGGTCAGACACATTTTCTATGGTGTTTCGGCAGATATTTAAAATTTCATTTGTACATTGTATCACTGGAGTCATCCCAAACAATTACTGGGCATCACATCTATCACGCGACACACAGTGTTAACGGGAAGCGCCGTTTTGTTTTCCATTAACTAGAAGAAGGGATCGGTTGGTAGGACATATTCTGAGGCATCAAGGGATCACCAATTTAGTATTGGAGGGCAGCGTGGAGGGTAAAAATCGTAGAGGGAGACCAAGAGATGAATACACTAAACAGATTCAGAAGGATGTAGGTTGCAGTTGGTACTGGGAGATGAAGAAGCTTGCACAGGATAGAGTAGCATGGAGAGCTGCATCAAACCAGTCTCAGGACTGAAGACCACAACAACAACAACAACTAACAAAATTATCTTGAAAGCAGAATTACGTGACCATTTGATAGAGCTATCCAACATTAGTCTAGTCCGATATTCGTTCTTTGATATGTATTAACAGGGACAGTAAAATACGAAGAATAAACAACTATCCAGCAGTGGCTCATTGTCAGTAGCGCTTCATGGCTGGAGTTAGCAGTCAGTGTGGGCCAGGGTAATGCGGTCGCTACTGGAGTACTGGTTATTCTGTGTGTTCTACTGTCCCTGTTAATACATATCGATAAAACACATATCGCACTAGGCTAATCTGAAACCGCTCTTTCAAATTACAACCTAAAATTTCGATTTAAAAATCATTTTGTTTGCAACGGGAAACAGACCGACACTTCCCGTCAACAATGGGCGTCGCGTGAAATAGGTGATGAACACTGTTTATTTGGAATAACTACAGCTACACAGTGCGAAAAGCAAATCACAAAATTTTGTCCTGCTCATATTTCCAGCAGCAAATCGACGTTAATGACAGGCAAGGCAATAGTGTATGGTAAATAGCTCTGTCAGCAGCTCGGAGTACTGCTGGGCAGTTGGTGCAGCGGAACCGGCACGGTAGCTCAGCATGTTCGGTCAGAGGGTTAGCTGTCCTCTGTAATAAAAAAGACTGAGTTAATCGATCAACAACGAACTTAAACGGATGTCTTACGACATCCACCCCGAGCAGATGCAACGAACAAAAGCGAACAAAATGAGATTAAAAAAAAAAGGAAAAGAAAGTGGATAGCGCGTTGGGTTACTATGCTGGAGGGCGAGGGTTCGATTACGAGCCAAGGCGCATTTGTTTCTATTTTGCTAAATATAGTCTGCGTGGTACGGTATTTGGCGTCTTAATAATTATACAGCGTTTACATTGGGTCTTCTACACAATATTTGCACTCACCTACTACGAACACACAAAAGGAAGTACAATCGTTTTCACCAGTGACCTTTTAAAGAAGCGTCGCATGGACGCGAATTGTTCCTCACCGCTGCATTTACTAGATTCCAAAACTGATTCCTGTGTACCCTCCCCCAATGGTCCCATCGATTAGTATCAACTATTATTGTTGCCACGTTCAGGACCATTACATTTCGTTACGGACTTACGTCAGCAATAGGGCTAGCAACGTGCCGGGATGAATCATGAATCAAAAGCTGTAAGAGAGGTGCTGCGCTTTAGGTGGAACAGTCCGCTGCGACTAATGACGTGTTTATACTGTTTGTCCTGTTCACCAGACAGGAACTTATTGTTAACGGAGTAACGCGCCAGTGGCAGACTCCATGAACATTCGTACACATATCGTGTTTTCTTCTTTTGTTATTCTAAAACAGTGTGGCAAACGTGTGGCATACACGAAGGATTAATATATGGATATGTTTCTTGTGCTTGATGCATCTGATAACCGGGCTGGTGGTGCCGTTCTTGAATATGCTGCTAGATATCCTGGTCGATGTCATTCAAATACACTCCTGGAAATTGAAATAAGAACACCGTGAATTCATTGTCCCAGAAAGGGGAAACTTTATTGACACATTCCTGGGGTCAGATACATCACATGATCACACTGACAGAACCACAGGCACATAGACACAGGCAACAGAGCATGCACAATGTCGGCACTAGTACAGTGTATATCCACCTTTCGCAGCAATGCAGGCTGCTATTCTCCCATGGAGACGATCGTAGAGATGCTGGATGTAGTCCTGTGGAACGGCTTGCCATGCCATTTCCACCTGGCGCCTCAGTTGGACCAGCGTTCGTGCTGGACGTGCAGACCGCGTGAGACGACGCTTCATCCAGTCCCAAACATGCTCAATGGGGGACAGATCCGGAGATCTTGCTGGCCAGGGTAGTTGACTTACACCTTCTAGAGCACGTTGGGTGGCACGGGATACATGCGGACGTGCATTGTCCTGTTGGAACAGCAAGTTCCCTTGCCGGTCTAGGAATGGTAGAACGATGGGTTCAATGACGGTTTGGATGTACCGTGCACTATTCAGTGTCCCCTCGACGATCACCAGTGGTGTACGGCCAGTGTAGGAGATCGCTCCCCACACCATGATGCCGGGTGTTGGCCCTGTGTGCCTCGGTCGTATGCAGTCCTGACTGTGGCGCTCACCTGCACGGCGCCAAACACGCATACGACCATCATTGGCACCAAGGCAGAAGCGACTCTCATCGCTGAAGACGACACGTCTCCATTCGTCCCTCCATTCACGCCTGTCGCGACACCACTGGAGGCGGGCTGCACGATGTTGGGGCGTGAGCGGAAGACGGCCTAACGGTGTGCGGGACCGTAGCCCAGCATCATGGAGACGGTTGCGAATGGTCCTCGCCGATACCCCAGGAGCAACAGTGTCCCTAATTTGCTGGGAAGTGGCGGTGCGGTCCCCTACGGCACTGCGTAGGATCCTACGGTCTTGGCGTGCATCCGTGCGTCGCTGCGGTCCGGTCCCAGGTCGACGGGCACGTGCACCTTCCGCCGACCACTGGCGACAACATCGATGTACTGTGGAGACCTCACGCCCCACGTGTTGAGCAATTCGGCGGTACGTCCACCCGGCCTCCCGCATGCCCACTATACGCCCTCGCTCAAAGTCCGTCAACTGCACATACGGTTCACGTCCACGCTGTCGCGGCATGCTACCAGTGTTAAAGACTGCGATGGAGCTCCGTATGCCACGGCAAACTGGCTGACACTGACGGCGGCGGTGCACAAATGCTGCGCAGCTAGCGCCATTCGACGGCCAACACCGCGGTTCCTGGTGTGTCCGCTGTGCCGTGCGTGTGATCATTGCTTGTACAGCCCTCTCGCAGTGTCCGGAGCAAGTATGGTGGGTCTGACACACCGGTGTCAATGTGTTCTTTTTTCCATTTCCAGGAGTGTATATAGATAATTAAGATTATACGGAACCCTCAGAATGCGAGTCCTGCTGACGCCTGTCCCTTTGTTTTTGGATGACATTGCGCGATCGCATCGAACTGCGCAGGTGGAGGAGGCTTCGGAAGCCGGCCGGTGCGGCCGTGCGGTTCTAGGCGCTTCAGTCTGGAACCGCGTGACCGCTACGGTCGCAGGTTCGAATCCTGCATCGGGCATGGATGTGTGTGATGTCCTTAGGCTAGTTAGGTTTAAGTAGTTCTAAGATCTAGGGGACTGATGACCACAGATGTTAAGTCCCATAGTGCTCAGAGCCATTTTGAGGCTTCGGAACGAGACGATATTCGGCGAATGGACTCGCTTGCCCGTTCCTCCGATCTGAATCCCATCGAGCACATGTGGGATGCGTTGGGAAGACGTGTTGCAGCACGTAAACATGAACTAACGACCATCCAGCAATTGTCAACTGCGTTGACTGAAGAATGGAACGCCCTACCACAACTAGTCCTTACCACCCTTAATGCCCAGTATGGGTGCCCGTGCAGAGCATGCATTGTCGTTCGTGACGATCACACATCCTATAAAGAAACATTTCCCACCTTTGTAAAGTCCACGAAAACGCAGAAAGTTACTTTCGTCCTTTAGTTTTGCACGCTAGTGTATTTTCATTATTTAGTTAATTAATACATCAGTACTTACTACATTTGTTGAATGATATTACCTCTGGAGGACATTAAATAGACGACAAATAAATGAATAACACGATTTATTGGAGGTAATATATATGTATGTATGTACTGAAGAGGCAAAGAAACTGGTACTCCTGCCTAATATCGTGTAAGGGCCCCGCGAGCGCGCAGAAGTGGCGCGATACGACGTGGCATGGACTCGACTAATGTCTGAAGTAGTGCTGGAGGGAAATAACACCATGAATCCTGCGGAGCTGTCCATAAATCCGTAAGGGTACCAGCAGGTGGAGATCTCTTGTGAACAACACGTTCAAGGCATCCCAGATATGCTCAATAATGTTCTTGTCTCGGGAGTTTGGTGGCCAGAGGAAGTGCTTAAACTCAGAAGAGTATTCCTGGAGCCACTCTGTAGCAATTCTGGACGTGTGGGGTGCCGCATTGTTCAACTGTAATTGCCCAAGTCCATCGGAATGCACAATGGACATGAATGGATGCAGGAGATCAGACAGGATGCGTAAGTACGTGTCACCTGTCATAGTCGTATCGAGACGTATCAAGGATCCCATATCACTCCAAATGCACACGCCCCACACCATTATAGAGCCTCCAGCAGCTTAAATAGCCCCCTGCTGACATGCAGGGTCCATGGGTTCATGAGGTTGTCTCCATACCGTACACGTCCATCCGCTCGATACAATTTGAAACAAGACTAATCCGACCACGCAATATGTTTCCATTCATCAAGAGTGCAGTGTTGTCGTTGACGGGCCCAGGGGATGCGTAAAGCTTTGTGTCGTGCAGTCATCAAGGGTACACGAGTGGCCTTCGGCTCCGAAACCACATATCGATGATGTTTTCATTGAGTGATTCGCACGCTGACACTTGTTGATGGTCCAGTACAGAAATCTGCAGCAATTTTCGGAAGGGTTGCACTTCTCTCATGTTGAACGATTCTCTTCAGTCGTCGTTGGTCGTGTCCTTGCAGGATCTTGTTCCGACCGCAGCTATGTCTGAGATTTGATGTTTTAACGGATTCCTAATATTCATGGTACACTCGTGAAATGGTCGTACGGAAAAAGCGCCACTTTATCGCTACTTCGGAGATGCTGTGTCCCATCGCTCATGCGCCGACTATAACGCCACGTTCAAACTCACTTAAATCTTTATCACCTATCATTGTAGCAGCAGTAACCGATCTAAGAACTGCGCCAGACACTTGTCGTCTTATACAGACGTTTCTGACCGCAGTGCCGTCTTCTACCCGTTTACATATCTCTCTATTTGAATATGCATGTCTATACCAGTTTCTTTGGCGTTATTCGGAAAGTGTTAGTGTATGCCATATCTAGTGATTCTATAATATTTCATCAGAATTCTGAGAGATTCAGAATTGAAAGAGGAGTCACGCAAAAGAGGTTCCGTAAAACCAAAATCATTTCCAATAGTTTACAGATCCTTAAGCTGGGAAAAATAAGGACGAATACATGACTGTGGAACATATCTCAACCATCTTGACTTTGCTGGTGAGACAGGACTTTTTTCCCCTAGTGCAGACAAGTGTCAACGTAACAGAGGAAGCTTGAAACTAGTTCTGAAGATTAACCATATCTCAACTAAAGAATGTGCAATGAATAAAGCGAATTTGAAGAAAACAGCTAGACAGATACGGAACAGTATAAGTGGTCAGGAGTGCCTATGAAACACTAAACTGACTTAACAAAACTGGGGTTTCTATGTATATGAAAAGGAAACTAAACTCTCTGTGCATATTACAAGATCTGACTTCCGGATGTGAAAATCGTCTTTTAACGCGAAAGCTATTAACTATCTAAAATACGTGTTGGGAATTACTAGGAGATAAAGGAAAATTAACAACTGTGACTGAATTTATTTATAGGGTTTCTAACAGAGTTGCATATAATATTTTTATTAGTCACTAGTTTCGAATCTGTTCGTTCATTCTCAAACCATTACCTACATTAGAAGGCACACACTTATAAACAAGACATGAAATACGAAAGTTTCAAACATTGTGTGTTCACAGATTACAGTAGTGCAATAAATCTTTTATGACATACCTGCATTTATAATGTTTCACTGTGCATAATACATTTGTTTTTACATCAGATCAATACAAAAGATGTAATCTGACTGTATCACGATGGTCTTGGTGCATTCAAGACTAAAACGCTAATCGAATTTTGAATTCACCATTTTGATCTGACCTAAAAACAAATGTACCATATATAGGAAAGCATTAAAAATACAGGTATATTATAAAAGATTTATTCCGTTACTGTAATTTGTGCACACGAAATGTTTGAAAATTTTGTATTTCATGTTTTGTTAATAACAGTGTACCTTCTAATGTAGGTAATGGCTTGAGAATGAACGAAAACGTTTGAAACTAGTCACTAATAAAAATGTTACATGTTACTCCGACGGAAAACCTAATTAATAAATTAAGAATATGTTTTGTTACTGATCCTGATACCAATACAATGTTGAAATTATGTAAGTTGTGACTAAAATGAAAATTAAGTTAAATGGATGATACAGACAGAGGTTGAAAAGGCCGCTTCAGTTGCAAATTACTTTATTTTCAAATGACCTCTTTCGGTCTGTTATAAGCCCATCTTCAGGTGTTGTAGCTGTGCTGTGGTCCCCGAGCGCCGCGTGTACCAGGCGCGGTGTTCTGCCTATGAGCGCAGACTCCCGGACCCTAGTTCAATTTCTGTTCCTGCCAGTGATTTTTTTCCTTGGCGGGAGGGCTCCTTTTGGCAGAAGATGACACGGTGCCAGATCAGCGTAACATCGTTCTGCAGGTCTGATCACGGACTAATTGAATACAACATAACCGGGAAGGGATTTCTTCCCTTGTGCACAGTGGCATCTTTCCTCGCGATGTGTGTGCTGCCCAGTGCTGTAGGATGGTGCGATGTTTGTGTTGCATAGTGATGAGATAAGGGACAGGGTGCAGTCTGGTGCGGGCACATAGACTCTATCAACAGCGTGACATGCCCTCACTTCGTGAAAGAGAGCGAAGTATGGAAATTAAAGCAAGGCTTTGGAGCAACGTCTGGTAACCAGGGACAACTCGACCGCTTTTTTATGCTTTTGCTATTCTGTTTGGTACCTCTGTTCTCATGTCATAGCCTGAACTTCCGCTCTCCAAGTATGCCTCTTCGGCAAGCTTCTATGCCACAACTGTTGTCTTCGAATTATTAAAACACTCATTTGGAAAAGTAAAACTTTTCTTAAAAAACACAGCTTACGAGATATTAAACTCTGATTCCACAAAATAACACTTCTAAGTAAACATTACGGCTCTTCCATGAAAAAATTAAAAGTATTTTTCAGAAAAATGTCCTCCTTCGGAAAAAACTAAACTCTTCTTCACAAAAAACGAACACTCTTTTGTGGAGATAACTAGTCTTTGGAAGAAAAATTTCAGATCTCCTTACAAGGGAAATATCGCAGCCACAACGATTAAAATGAAATAAGTCATTTAAAAATACGAAGATGTGTGTATTTTATCATCTACAATTATGACCTGCGTGTTCAGTCTCAAACGAGGCATTATTTGGCTGAAAGCTTAACATTTTAAATTAGAAATGCGAGGGGAGTCAAATGAAAAAAAATGGCTCTGAGCACTATGGGACTTAACTTCTGAGGTCATCAATCCCCTAGAACTTAGAACTACTTAAACCCAGCCAACCTAAGGACATTACACACATCCATGCCCGAGGCAGGATTCGAACCTGCGGCCGTAGTGGTCGCAGGGTTCCAGATTGTAGCGCCTAGAACCGCTTGGCCGCTCCGGATGGCGTCAATTGAAAACCTTACCTTTTTTGTTTAACTAAAGTCGAACACAAGAGAATCATTTTACGAGATAATTTCCCTGCCGTTCAACTCACTTTTTCCAGCGCGTAGGAAGTGCACTGCACGAATTCGTCTGTCTGCTGTACCTCTTCATCACAACGGAATTTCTTTCCATCCGTAGCCTCTTTGTGTAGTCCAACCATGTGGTAATCACACGGTGCTAGGTTTGGCGATGGTGCAGGTCATCGATGGTTTCAAGTGTTGCACGGGGAATATGGGGCCGAGCATTGTCATACGGTGTAATCAGAAGTTCACGTCGCTTTCATCTGTTAAGGCTAAAGATGATTTTTTAACGTTTTCGAATATGAAGCACTGGTGATGGTGTTTCCCCTAGAAATGAAGTGTTTCAAGACAATGTCCCAAAAGACAGTTAGCAAAACCATCTCTGCAGATGCCTGCGTCCGGAACTTCATGGGTTTTGGTGATGAGGACTGGTGCCATTCCTTGCTTGCTCTTTTTGTGTCTGGTTGGTAGTAGTGTACCTAGGTTTCGTCTCGTGTAACGATTTTCGCGAAGAAGCCATCACCTTCTACTTCAAAGGGCTACGAAGCTTCTTCGCAGACGTCAACGTGTCGTTCTTTCAATTCTAGAGTGATCTGCCGTGGCACGCCAATTGCACACACTCTGTAAAACTTAAGAGCTTCATGAATGATGTGATTTGCTGATCCATGAGTAATGTTCACATTTGTAGCTATTTAATCCACTGTCACACGGCGATTTTCCAATGACTATTGCTGCTGCAGTAGACCCTGGCGTCACGACGCCCGGGTGCTGGGTGTCTGCCACAAAAGTCACACCATTTCCGAACTTTCTGCTTCACACATACACTTGTTGCAGTGATAGACATGGATTGCCGTACCGGACCATCACTTGCCGATGCACTGCAATAGGTTCGTATCTTCGTTCCTCACAAAACGTACGGCAGAAAGCTGGCCTTCATTGGTGTATTTTTGTCGCAAGCGGGGCGGCCATTATGAACTGATATTGTGGACGCGTTTCGCTTGTCTGTAGTATGCTGCCTCCTGTAGGGTATTCGCTACACGATTGGTAACAGTAATATCAGCTTACAGAACAACAGTGTGAAGTGGCGGTTTTTTATTACACTTTTAAGGTTTTCATCTGATTCCCCCTCGTATATGTTCACAAATGCAATACATATAAAGTCACATTTTCCATAATAGAACTTACTGTGTTGCCTTACACTCTTCCATTCTTCGTTGTCGAAGTGCAAATGTGTAATTTCGAGAGTTGAGCAAAACACAGCGGAATGGAACACGATTTAAACTTGATGAGGACAAGAAGTTGACACGTCGAATCATATACGGTATATCCGTACTGGAGTTGTCCAATATCAAAACCTACCGCCATCACATAAATGTCCGTTCCATGATATTGTTATTTGAGCGACTTCGTTAACCTTCAAACGAGGAGTTTTCCCGATAAATGAGCATAATGGGTTGTACAACGAACACTTACTCATATTTTAAAATGACTTTTGTTAGGTTTCAGCCTTTCGTACTGAGGTACTTCGTTTGTCCGGGTGATTATAATTCTTCTCGCTAAATTTCTAGAAACCTTTTCTTTGAAAAGAACTAATAGCTCTTCTTTGAAAAACTTAAAACGTTTCCTTGAAAGAAGTCAAAATTAGAGTCTCTTCACTGGATAAACTAGAATCCCAGCGGTCGGCGAAGAAATCCTTGAAAGTGTTTCTTGTAATTGGCGCATTCCCTTCTGTACACTATCCATTGTTCGTAAGTGAGGTATTCTTTCCTTCCACTACGGATTGCAGGTCTCGCTTGTAGAGCGTAAGCTACAAAGTGTGCAAGAATCCAAGCTCATGCGTTATTTTTAGCTGATGAGCAGAATTTCCAATCCGGAAGGCTACGAAAACGGGTATATACACAATGTATGCGGGTCGGCTACCCATTTAAGGATTTCTGATTGACGTAGAGCTCACGAGCTCACTTGTCTCCTGCACGGAACCGCTTCCTTTGTACCTCCAACAATGCAATAAGAACCGGCTTTGGCTCGGCGTCCGCCGCTGCAGCCCACAGGCCACGGCGCGAGATCTAGATTTACGGCGACTACGTTTTTCCAGCGCTGCCACGAAATTGTGCGGCGGTCGTGAGCGGCTCAATGATTTGCAATTTGCACGCGTGCCGGCGCGCCGCCACACACACGCGTGCACGTCGGCCGTCCGGCCTGTCAGCGGCTCGCCTCCTCGCTGCTTAGGGTCACGCTTTGCCGGAGCCTTCAGCCCGTGCCAGACGAAGGACGTTACCCAGACGCTAGGTTTGTGTCGGCCGCTCTTACAGCGTTTACGCAGAACATCAGGGACACTCCTTGACAAATACACTACTGGCCATTAAAATTGCTACACCACGAAGATGACGTGCTACAGACGCGAAATTTAACCGACAGGAAGAAGATGCTGTGATACGCAAATGATTAGCTTTTCAGAGCATTCACACAAGGTTGGCGCCGGTGGTGACACCTACAACGTGCTGACATGAGGAAAGTTTCCAACCGATTTCTCCTACACAAACAGCAGTTGACCGGCGTTGCCTAGTGAAACGTTGTAGTGATGCCTCGTGTAAGGAGGAGAAATGCGTACCATCACGTTACCGACTTTGATAAAGGTCGGATTGTGCCAATCGCGATTGCGGTTTATCCTATCGCGACATTGCTGCTCTCGTTGATCGAGATCCAATGACTGTTAGCAGAATATGGAATCGGTGGGTTCAGGAGGGTAATACGGAACGCCGTGCTGGATCCCAACGGCCTTGTATCACTAGTAATCGAGATGACAGGCATCTTATCCGCGTGGCTGTAACGGATCGTGCAGCCACGTCTCTATCCCTGAGTCAACAGATGGGGACGTTTGCGAGACAACAACCATCTGCACGAACAGTTCGTCGACGTTTGCAGCAGCATGGACTATCAGCTCGGGGACCACAGCTGCGGTTATTCTTGACGCTGCATCACGGACAGGAGCGCCTGCGATGGTGTACTCAACGACGAACCTGGGTGCACGAATGGCAAAACGTCATTATTTCGGATGAATCCAGGTTCTGTTTACAGAATCATGATGGTCGCATCCGTGTTTGGCGACATCGCGGTGAACGCCCATTGGAAGTGTGTACGCCTATTCGCATCAACATACTGGCGTATCACCCGGCGTGATGGTATGGGGTGCCATTGGTTACACGTCTCGGTCACCTCTTGTTCGCACTGAAGGCACTTTGAACAGTGGACGCTACATTTCATATGTGTTACGACCCGTAGCTCTACCCTTCATTCGATCCCTGCGAAATCCTACATTTCAGCAGGATAATGCACGACCGCATGTTGCACGTCCTCTACGGGCCTTTTTGGATACAGAAAATGTTCGACTGCTGCCCTGGCCAGCACATTCTCCAGATCTCTCACCAATTGAAAACGTCTGGTCAATGGTGGCCGAGCAACTGGCTCGTCACAATACGCCAGTCACTACCCTTGATGAACTGTGGTATCGTGTTGAAGCTGAATGGGCAGCTGTACCTGTATGCGCCATCCAAGCTCTGTTTGACTCAATGCCCAGGCGTATCAAGGCCGTTGTTACGGCCAGAGGTGGTTGTTCTGGGTACTGATTTCTCAGGATCTATGCACCCAAATTGCGTGAAAATGTAATCTCATGTCAGTTCTAGTGTAATATATATGCCCAATGAATACACGTTTATCATCTGCATTTCTTCTTGATGTAGCAATTTTAATGGCCAGTAGTGTAATATAAGAAACCTGAAGGGGAGGAAGAAACGAATTGAAACTTTCCAGGTTGATATGGTACATAATGTTATTGCAGTGATTACAAACTCAGGTCAAATTGACAAATAACTTGGCAGTATGAGCGCACTTATCCGAGTGATGTTGCACTTCAACTGGCCTAGAAGTATGCGGTGATTCTGTCCGGAAAGGTGTCACAAAAAAATGGTTCAAATGGCTCTGAGCACTATGGGACTTAACAGCTGTGGTCAGTCCCCTAGAACTTAGAACTAATTAAACCTAACTAACCTAAGGACATCACACACACCCATGCCCGAGGCAGGAGTCGAACCTGCGACCATAGCGGTGGCGCGGTTCCAGATGTAGCGCCTAGAACCGCTCGGCCACTCCGGCCGGCTCTGGATTATGTTAGAGAACTGAATGACCTATCCAGCTTCAGACGATGGTTAGTGACATATCTACTAAAGAAACAATAAGGATTGCCATTGTCACTGTACGCATGGTTACTCTTGTTGAAGCCTCTTCCCAACTAACAAGGGGAGGCCGCCAGTTCTGAAATTCAGATTCGATTCATACTGGACGTAATAAAAGCTCATTGCCAGAGGTGTAATGTGGCAAAGTACCAAGATGCACTTCTCAGCCGTTGTCGTGAAAATCGACAGTTAAAAGAAACCGTTGCGGTGAAATGCTCTCAACGATTGATAATTTTCTACAGCGTCGTGGCGCAGTGGTAAGCGCTCGGGTTTATAGTCCGAAGGTCGCCGGATCGAATCTCGCGCCATGCAGCATTTTTTTTATTATTTGTTTTTAGTAATTCAAATGTATATATATATAAATTCCAGGAAATCAGTTGCAACAATTATGCATATAATAAGTTGATGAAAGTCGTTTGTCGTGGAAAAATAATACTTGAAATAAAACACAATATCACAGATAATATTAAAGTGGATACAATTTATTGAAAAGTTCGGTATACACTCGCACATAATTAACAATTAGTGACCAAAAGTAGCTGGAGTATCGCACGAACCAGAGTGATAGTTATCATAGAAACATGGAAAGCAGAAAACAGCACGACATCGAGCGCATCGTCGATTTCATTAATGTCTATCAGTTCCTCAACATGAACGAGGGTGTTTTCGGTGAGCATTTGCAGCATATTCTGGAACATTTCTTCCCCAATTACCATGGCTTCTTCGTTGACTGATGATGACGGTTCTGCTACGGTGCGATTACTGTTACGAAGGAGGCTTTCAAAATACACCAGCGCATCTTTCAGTTGTTGTTTCGCCACTTCACTGTTTATAGAATCTTCTTCGATCACATCACTTTCATGCGAAGGGCCCGGATCACTCTCTAATTGTACCGCCTCCATTTTTCCGTTTGTTTAACAGGGTGTACCAAAGCTCTCACATACACACTGATATTCGACGATGTTATAAGTTGCGCTAGGGACCGCATCTACCTTCTTTCGAAGTTAGCGGGCAACTACGCTGTTATGCGGCGGCTCGTTTCTGCCCATTCAACATCTGTCCTTCAAGTGTAACGAGCGAGTAACGGAGTTTATATTTCATACCTGCCACAGCAAATTTGTGTTCGTGGGGTCTCTATTCTAATTCGAACGTTTGACTTACACTATACGTATTCGTTTCGGTATATCGTTTCTACGTCTTCCGTTAACTACACGTGGTAAACATTATGAAGACAATTAATAATATTTGTGAAATACAACTTTGTTTGCGGAAAACATAATGATGTTCGAAGTCGCCAGTTTTTCCACGGCAAACCACTTTCAACAACTTATTGTATGCATAATTATTGCAACTGATTGTCGGGAATTACGTATATATATATATATATATATATATATATATATATATATATATATATATATACACTCCTGGAAATGGAAAAAAGAACACATTGACACCGGTGTGTCAGACCCACCATACTTGCTCCGGACACTGCGAGAGGGCTGTACAAGCAATGATCACACGCACGGCACAGCGGACACGCCAGGAACCGCGGTGTTGGCCGTCGAATGGCGCTAGCTGCGCAGCATTTGTGCACCGCCGCCGTCAGTGTCAGCCAGTTTGCCGTGGCATACGGAGCTCCATCGCAGTCTTTAACACTGGTAGCATGCCGCGACAGCGTGGACGTGAACCGTATGTGCAGTTGACGGACTTTGAGCGAGGGCGTATAGTGGGCATGCGGGAGGCCGGGTGGACGTACCGCCGAATTGCTCAACACGTGGGGCGTGAGGTCTCCACAGTACATCGATGTTGTCGCCAGTGGTCGGCGGAAGGTGCACGTGCCCGTCGACCTGGGACCGGACCGCAGCGACGCACGGATGCACGCCAAGACCGTAGGATCCTACGCAGTGCCGTAGGGGACCGCACCGCCACTTCCCAGCAAATTAGGGACACTGTTGCTCCTGGGGTATCGGCGAGGACCATTCGCAACCGTCTCCATGAAGCTGGGCTACGGTCCCGCACACCGTTAGGCCGTCTTCCGCTCACGCCCCAACATCGTGCAGCCCGCCTCCAGTGGTGTCGCGACAGGCGTGAATGGAGGGACGAATGGAGACGTGTCGTCTTCAGCGATGAGAGTCGCTTCTGTCTTGGTGCCAATGATGGTCGTATGCGTGTTTGGCGCTGTGCAGGTGAGTGCCACAATCAGGACTGCATACGACCGAGGCACACAGGGCCAACACCCGGCATCATGGTGTGGGGAGCGATCTCCTACACTGGCCGTACACCACTGGTGATCGTCGAGGGGACACTGAATAGTGCACGGTACATCCAAACCGTCATCGAACCCATCGTTCTACCATTCCTAGACCGGCAAGGGAACTTGCTGTTCCAACAGGACAATGCACGTCCGCATGTATCCCGTGCCACCCAACGTGCTCTAGAAGGTGTAAGTCAACTACCCTGGCCAGCAAGATCTCCGGATCTGTCCCCCATTGAGCATGTTTGGGACTGGATGAAGCGTCGTCTCACGCAGTCTGCACGTCCAGCACGAACGCTGGTCCAACTGAGGCGCCAGGTGGAAATGGCATGGCAAGCCGTTCCACAGGACTACATCCAGCATCTCTACGATCGTCTCCATGGGAGAATAGCAGCCTGCATTGCTGCGAAAGGTGGATATACACTGTACTAGTGCCGACATTGTGCATGCTCTGTAGCCTGTGTCTATGTGCCTGTGGTTCTGTCAGTGTGATCATGTGATGTATCTGACCACAGGAATGTGTCAATAAAGTTTCCCCTTCCTGGGACAATGAATTCACGGTGTTCTTATTTCAATTTCCAGGAGTGTATATGTATATATATATATATATATGTGTGTGTGTGTGTGTGTGTCTGTGTGTGTGTGTGTGTGTGTGTGTGTGTGTGTGTGTGTGTGTGTGTGTATACATTTGAATTACAAAAAACAAATAATAAAAAAAGTTGCATGGCGCGAGATTCGATCCTGCGACCTTTGGATTACGAACCCGAGCGCTTACCGCTGCGCCACGACGCTGTAGAAAATTATCAATTGCAGAGAGTATTTCACCGCAACGGTTTCTTTTAACTGTCGATTTTCTCGACAACGGCTGAGAAGTGCATCTTGGTGCTTTGCCACATTACACCTCTGGCCATGAGCTTTTATTATGCGCAGTATGAATCGAATCTGAATTTCACAATTGGCGGCCTCCCCTTGTAAGTCTTCCTCATTTCTCAGTATTCTTACGCGATGCAGTCTCATTACATTTCCTTTCTCCAGAACTCGATGTATGAGAAAATTTGTACTTTGTTCACCTATAAATTCTTCTTACACATGCCACTGTCATTACTGTTATTAATGTCATTATTTTTTATTATTACTATTACCTATATTAGTGGCAGCAGCTGCAGTAGTGTAAGTACTGCCAGTATTAACTTTATTAGTTGATAGTGAATAAGCCACTTCAGACTCTCAAATCGTCTTAATACTAGTTGCCATATCAAAACGTTGTTTCTTGGGTGACTGTGATGTAAAAAAGGTACTGAGTACGTGAAGCCCTGGTCAGAAGTCATAGAGGGCGTGATGACCATAAACAGATCAGATTCGATAAGTAAATAAGTAAATAAATAAATGCTTTGGGTGACATCCCAATGTAATATTAAACAGAACGTCTACAAAAACCTAGCTTTGCAGCAGTTATACGCCAGGAAAGAGCGCGAATGAAATACAATAACGTACAAACGTCGCGTCCACCCTGTTCCTGACTAGCTTTTCTCTCTCTGTAATAGAGAGGTAGGAAGGTAGGTACTTCGAGCTTCACGTTTAAACTGTTAGTGGCGACGGGATGCTAGATCATACTGTGGGAAGACATCACTCTCTGCCTAATTCCATTTGCCTGGAGTGATTTTAGAAAAGCACGAATGCACAGGAGGATTCTGGACCCCTCCACCGCCAGAATAGGTGTCCAGTGTGTGTAAGTAGTGAGGGATCTCACTCCGATCTTTCTAAATGGGATTGAGCACATCACAGTTTAACAGAATCTAACCACACTCATGCATTACAAGCACTATTCTTCACAAAGGATGTGAGAAAAGTAATTCCTCCGAATTTTTTTATGTCAAGGATCTTAAAGCTTCTTAAATAAAACAAACGTTATTAAAATTCTACATCTTTATTCTTCATGCCTGCATATTTATTTCTCAACAGAGTCACCGTGGTGACGAGCGAACTTCTCCTAACGAGAGCACAATTTGTTGATACCGTCACTGCAGAATGACTGACTTCATTGACGGAGCCACATCATCACCTCTGCTTGCACCTCTTCATCACTGTCAAAGTGATGTCCTTGAATGTGTTCTGGTTTGGAAACAGATGAAAATGGGATGGAACCAAGTCAGGATGATCGATGACAGTGAACCCAAGAGGTCGGATTGCTGCAGACGCCGCTGCGCTCGTGGGCGGTCTGGCACTGTCATGCTGAAGGAGAGGGTGCTCCATGTGTCTACGAACTCTCCGAATTCGTGTTTTCAGTTTTCTGAGGGTCTGTTTCTCACGCACTGACGTAGTTACATTAAGCACTCCGATGCTACATGCTAAAATTCGAAGCCCCTAGTGGCAGAGGGCTGCATATATGCAGACATGATGAATAAAGATGTAGAATGTTAATGGTTGTTTTATTTTAAAAAGCTTTGAGAAATTTCACATAAAATTTCGGAGGCATTACTTTTCAGCTGGTATTCTAGTAAGAAGAATATCGTGATCGCCCGCATCTCGTGGTCGTGCGGTAGCGTTCTCGCTTCCCACGCCCGGGTTCCCGGGTTCGATTCCCGGCGGGGTCATGGATTTTCTCTGCCTCGTGATGGCTGGGTGTTGTGTGATGTCCTTAGGTTAGTTAGGTTTAAGTAGTTCTAAGTTCTAGGGACTGATGACCATAGATGTTAAGTCCCATAGTGCTCAGAGCCACCATTTTGAATATCGTGATCATTTGTTCATTTGTTTAGATTGTTGGAGAGAGTCATAAAATTACAACTGCCGTGGAGAGGACTACTACGACATTCTTCGAGTTTACGCTTAAGTTTGTGAGAACGTTTCATAAATATTATAATATCGGCACAGTACCACATTTATAGGCACTCCTCTCCACATACACGCACACACTGACCATGCCGGCAAAATCTAAAATTTAATCTCTGCCGAATTTCTCGAACACGTTAAACAGTACGTATTGGTAGTTGCTTTAGTAAAGGTTTCTATGCGAAAATTTACAAACTAACAGGAAAAGATTACAGTGATAGGACTGTACAAATACAACTTCCCTTACATACCGTTGTAATGTGAGTCGTGAACAAAATTTTATTTAGTAGAGAATGGGAAGTGGTACACAACGTCATTCTGCAGCGATCTACTCTCTCCTGGAAACGAGGAAACTTTTCGTAAAACTAGAAGAACCGCCTACAGAGCATTTTTTGAGCTCCACAGAATAGATATTATGTCACAGACATTGGTTCCGTAAATAGCGCCACGAGCTATTATTTTTCCTATTTGTTCGCAAATAAACACTGTCCATCCTAAAAGATTAGAGACTGATTTTGTTCCTGACGTATTAACGACGTCAGCGCAATAACTACTGTAGGAGCTTGAACTAACAACTGCATAAAGTATATGTGCATTCGACAAGTCAGTTGCGAGCAGCTAGTATTAAGTGACAGACGTGCGGCAACTGTGTGTCAACAGTGCATCACATATCGCGATGGAAAAGCATCTGTGAATCACGTGTTTTAAAGACATTCTCTAGGATCTTGTGAAGAAGAGAAAAGTGTGTGCGAAGTTCGTCCCGCTCACTTGACTCCCGAACAAAAACGAGTGGACACTTGCTGAGACTTGACGCAATGCAAAACGCTGATATTTCTTTTCTGGAAAAAATCATCACGGGTGACGAGATTTGGTATTACCAATACGAACATTGAAAAATTCGCATGAAGGGTCACGCTTTGACGACATAACCGACATTGCAATGTGCATGTTGAACAACATCCCAAAGAACAAATTTTATGACTGTTTCACGTGGTTGTATGAACGTCATGTGCGTTGTTCTCAAGTGGGGAGAGATTATGTAGAACACTTTAAGCATTAAAACCACCAGCTTAACTTTTCTCTACGTTTTATTAAATCTAGTCTCGAGACGTTTCGGACTGATGGTTGGACATATGAGTCCATTTACAAATTCCTTGTTTGCAATGGTACTCGCAGAAAAGCAAAGCTGAGAATGCAGTCGAGCGTATTTACGTTCGCCTCACTCTGACGTGTCAAATTTCATCTTACTTATAAAACAAATTTGAATGTGTGCTCTCGATATATTCCTGTTACTTTTAATGCACAAGAAATGTTAGTCAACATTTTGTTCTCACCTTATTTTTGGCGAAATTTTTCAATCGATGATCAGTAGAGGCCTATTCCCATATCCGTCTGCACATGCACTATCCGATCCAAAGTATCCGGACATCCTTACGTAAAACGGAATTGACCACTAGATGTCACGCGAGGCGTACCCTCCAGGAGTAAAAGATGAGGGGAGTATTGCGTTGTCAGTAGAGCATCAGTAACAGCAGAGTACGTCGGTCAGGGGAGCTCACTGATTTCGACGTGGACAACTCATTGGATGTTACTTGAGTAACAAATCCACGAAACATACTTCAATACCTCTAAAGCTGCCCAAGTCGGCTGTTGATGATGTGATTGTGAAATGGAAACGCGAAGGAAACACGGCAGCTAAACCAAGACCAGGCGCACCTCATGTACTGACGGAGAGGGATAGTGGTGTAATGAGAACGTTGGTTGCAAAATCCATTGAAAGAATCACTCGAGAGTTGCAAAACGCTATTAACATTCCAGCTGGCACAATGACTGCACACATAGGGTACAATGGTGAACCCGCTCTTCATAAAAGTCACTCATTTCTGTAGTTACTAACAGACACTTGAATGGTTTAAAGAGCGAAGTCACTGGACAGTGGATGACTGGAAACTGGTGATTTTGATTGATGAATCACGCTATACCTTGTGGCAGTCCCGTGGAAAGGTTTGGGTTTGGTGAACGCGTGGGGAACCTTACCTGGCATCACGTGAAGTGCCAACCGTGAAGTACGGAGGAGACTGTGTTGCTGTATGTGGGGTGTTTTCGTAGTTAGGATATGATTCTCTTATGAAGCTTAAGAAAACGCTTAATATCGGAGGATATGAAGACAATTTACAGCACTGAGTACTGCATGCAGTAGGGGAACATTTAGGAGACGATGATTGTCTGTGTCAGTATGATAGTGCAGCCTGTCATAAAGCAGCATCTATGAGACAGTTGTTTGTCGACAATAACAATCCTGAAATGGACTAGACTGCCAAGAGTCCCGACCTGAATCCAGAGGAACGCCTTTGAGATGAGTCAGAGTGTCGGCTTCGCTTCAGTCCCCAGCGTCCAACATCACTACCTTTTTATGACTTCGGCTCTTGAGGAAGAATAGGGTGCCGTTCCTCCATGGACATTCAGACACCTCATTGCGAGAGTCCCCGGCAATTTTCTGGCCGTCATAAAGGAGCACGTTGGCCACACCCCATATTAACGTCCACTAATGGGTGTCCGGAAACTTTTGATCAGATTGTGTAGACTACACACGCAACTGTAGCATGTAGGCCTGTAGGTGAAATAAACTTGTACCGTTGTAAGTCGCTTTGTTTCCTTTCAAATTCGTTTACAGAGCGAAGGCAAATTGCTTCCTTCATTTGAATATTTTCTAATGTATCTTATCTCTTCTATATGACTCTTATACGCAGTATATGTTAGACGTAGTAGTATTGTTTTACACTATGGTTAAAATTTACCAAACAGCTTTACCGGCAGGAACTTCGTCTTTTTTCCAGTGTTTCCTTCGCATGTTCCTTACACATATCTACAACGCTGCAGTATGAAATAAAATAATCTGTAAATCCCTTCGGCCTCTTCCTTCAGGCCATCAGGGTGATGACGTCAAATGCTCTAGCTGTACCAGAGAACATATCGCACGAGAGAATATTTGTGGTCTACGTTCCAGATTCCCTTCGACAACTAGTTTTAGTAGCTCATGCACTTCATATCACTTCATAACTTCACCCGAGGTCAAACCCTTCTTTATAACGCGTAATCGAACACTGCGGTGATTTTCTCCTTTTTCTAAGCATTATCTTCGATTCGTCGATGTAAATGGCGAAATGAGTTTCAACGCAGCGAGTGGAAATACCTCAAGAATACTGTAAGTTGTCCTGATTTAACCAGACGTTACCTTCTGCACTGATCCAGAGTTACCGTTGGATTCCGAAAAGCTGAGATACAGCACTTGAGAGCAAAACGTGAATGTGAGAGTTTGCGGTGCAACCGGTTTGCCCGCAGCACGCGGAAACAAGTGAGGTGCGCGGCTGTACCAGCGGCGGAACAAAGGCGCTCTGGTGTCCAGCCCCCGACACACCCCGCCGCAGATGGCGTTCGGATCAAACAAATTTACGAATTGCAGAAGACCAATGTCAAATTTAGTTTCAGAATTCGTTATGTTTGTACGGTTTTTAAAATTTTCGTGTGCGTATCGTTCAAATGTATAAACACAAATGCCATAGTTCAGTTCTTTAACCTAGGCAGCTTATCAAAAATAACAGATATACCTTCAAAATTGGTGAAGAGTTATACCAACTGAGCTCCTTTACTTTCAACAGTTAAGAACGAGCGACGGAGTTAAACGTGGCCGTACATCTCTTGAAGATAGTTTACACAAACGACTTCTAAAAACTGCAACCACAGACGAAATGAACGAGATGCACGTTAGGATATTGAATGATATGATAATGAAATGGACTGGAATCACTAACGCCGTAGGCATGTCAGAAGAAACATGACCATACATTGCCGTTTAGAACTAGCTCTGAGAATTTTTTGCGAGATTACTTCTGCATTTGTTTATTCTTGACCAAATACAAATACGGAAGAAAATTCACAGAAATGGGGAGACCACTTTAAAAGGAACCGAACTCATTCTGTTCGTGGCTTTTACTGTGGATCAGTCGTAAGTCCCAAATTTAATGCTGAGAAGCCGTGTGTAGCCCCGTAGCGAAAAAGGTGAAAATTATTTCATCTTCACTGAGGTGACCAAAGTCATGGGATACCCCCTAGTATCGTGTCGGACCTTCTTTGGCTCGGCGTAGTGCATAAACTCGACGTGATATGGACTGAACAAGTCGTTGGAAGTTCCCTGCGGAAGTATTGAGCCATACTGCCTCTACAGCCGTCCATAATTTCGGAAGTGTTGGAGATGCAGGATTTTGTATTCACTGACCTCTCGGTTATTTTCAATAAATGTTCGATGAGATTCATCTCAGGCGATCTGGGTGGCCAAATCATTTGCTCCAAATGTCCAGAATGTTCTTCAAACCAATTACGAACAATTGTGGCCCAGTGTCATGGCGCATTGTTATCCATAAAAATTCCATAGTTGTTTCGGAACATGAAGTCCATGAATGGTTGCAAATTGTCTCAGTTGGTTCACTTGGAGCAGAGGATGCAGTCCATTCCACGTAAACGCAGCCCACACCATTATGGAGCCACCAGCAGCTTGCACAGTGCCTTGTTGACAATTTGGATCCATGGCTTCGTGGGGTCAGCGCCACACTCGAACCCTACCATCAGAAATGGGAACTCATCTCACCGGGCCACGGTTTTCCAGTCGCCTAGGGTCCAACCGATATAGTCACTAGCCCAGGAGACGCGCTGCAGGCAATGCCGTGCTGTCAGCAAAGGCACTTGCATCGGTCGCCTGCTGCCATAACCCATTAACGCCAAACTTCATCGTACAGTCCTAAAGGACACGTTCATCGTAAGTCCCACATCGAGTTCTGCGGTAATTTCGAGCAGTGTTCCTTGTCTGTTATCACTGACAACTCTACGCAAACGGCGCTGCACTTGGTCGTTAAGTGAAGGCCATTGGCCACTGCGTTGTCCGTGGTGAGAGGTAATGCCTGAAATTTGGTATTCTCGGCACAGTCTTGATACTGTGGATTTCGGAATATTCAATTCCCTAACGATTTCCGAAATGCAGTGTCCCATGCGTCTAGCTTAAACTACATTCCCGCGATTAAAGTCTGTTAATTCCCTTCGTGCGCCTATAATCACGTCGGAGACCTTTTCACGTGAGTCACCTGAGTACAAATGACAGCTCCGTCAATGCACTGCCCTTTTGTACCTTTGTATGCAATACTAACGCCATCTGTATATTTACATATCGCTATCCCATGACTTTTGTGACCACAGTGTATAGTAGAATATGTATTCTGAAGCAAGGGTATGGACATATAGTTGTCAAGGGTCTTTCATCGACAAGCATAACAATTTTCACCTTGTCCTGGTAAAAACTGTGTGGATCAGATTTCATACGGTGTACAAAATTAGACAGTGACCCTTTTGCTGGGAAGTAGATGGTACACCTCAGTAATGGTTCATTATGTTCACATAAACTGCCGGAAAGACATGCAGCACCCTCAACGACAAGGCAATTTTTTTGACAAGTGGTGTGAAAGGCACTTCATCTTTAGGAGAGATAGCGAAATCCGACCAAATGAAACACACATTTCACAGTAAAGAGTACCCAAACAGTCGCGTCAGTACATGGTGTATCCTCCTCTATCTGCAGCGCAGGCATGTATTCTTGCATTAAAACGACCGTAAAGGTGCCCAATGACACCCAGTGATAAAATTTCCTAAGCACCTGGCTCCTTTGGTTGTAATTCGAGAATGGAAGAATAGTTCTTACAGGATCTGAAGAACGTGTAAGTTCCCGCATTAGCATGTCCCATGGGTGGCGAATTGGTGAGATATCTGGTGCTTTTCCTGGCCATGGCACCATGAAGGTAAAGTTGCATTACAGCAGCAGTATGTGGACATGTATTGTCCTGCTGAAAGAGCATATCTACTTCATAGTGAAGAAACGACAGTTTCGTGGGGATAACAATTTATGTAATGTTGCAGGCACTGGATACCTAACCCTGTGGAAACATCAAGTGTAACTGCGAGTTGAAACTGATGGCAACCCACAGCATGAAGCATGGAGTGGGACCTGTGTGTTGTGAGTGAATACACTTCAGAATTGTACGCTCACCAGGTCAACAATCTACGTGTATAAGTTCATCACTCGCATACAGGCAGCATCTGCTCTTTTTATTGAAGACAACAGAGCGCCATTCCAATTACCATTGGACTCTTTGACGACACCAGACTAGCCGCACTTGGAGGTGTCGTGGTGACAGTGGTAGCCTTGTGAGAGGCACAAGTGATCTTAGTACTGCTGCAAGCATACAGTTCCCATTTGTCCTCGGTGACACGTCAGGTGCAACTTGTGCCCAGATTTCTTCCGTGGATGATGTTCAGTTGGCCACTGTTACTCTCACAAAGTGTCGATCTTGATGTGCTTCTGTGTTAACTGGAATTCCAGACCGTGGTCTATGCGTGTGGGAATGCTCCACAGGCCACAGACCAACACCTGCACCAACCCATCGGTACATCCATCCAGATTTCTGCAGGTCCTTAAGGCAACTCTTTTCAAATGGCTGCAATTTTTCACCAATAGTGCATACTCCTCTGTGGGTCATGGTAGTACTCCAGAGTGAATGTTGCATATACTGTTCCCATCTAAAGTCAGCATGGTTACTGCGTGCAGACAGGGATCTAGAGTGCTATCTGAGCCCCAATGACTGTGGCAAATGAATCACTAACATTACAGCTCCTCAGTATGCAATCTGATGCCACTGAACACAGGCCTTGAGGATGCCACATTTTTTTTTTCCCGACAGGGTGTATTCAGTATCAATCACTGCACACTGTGTGGCAAAAGGTACTTTCTATTGTTCGTTGCATCGAGGATTATTTGCTATCCATTCACCGTGAGGTGCAAGAGGAATGTCTGGTTTCATGTTCCTGCGGGAGAAGTTGCTAATCTAAATGTATTTCCACAGTAACTAAAGGAGAGTTGCATAGGCAATTAAGGCATTTTCGCAGATTTTGTGTACGAAACAGTCCAGTAGAGTTGTAAGTAAATTTTTACGGGATATTAACCACACATGTGAAGAGCCATAGGTTTCAAAAGAAAAAAAATCTATTCAATGAAGGAACTGTACCTTCCTACAAAGTCTTTTGTCAATGGGAAAATTGTGATGGAACATCCACCAGTAGAGGATCATTGCAGTTTCTGGCTCAAAGCTGCTGACATCAGCATCAGCTTTCCCAGAATTACTGATATCAGTATCCAGTGCCCACGCAGTTATACTTGTTGCATTTCACTGGCATCAGCAGCAGCAGTCGCTGAATTCCCTTCCATGTCTCCCCCCCCCCCCCCCCCGCCCCCCAATGAGACCGTCACCCTCATAGTACTGTGCATAGTGGGAGCGCTCGTCGATGTCACTGTAATGTCTATAAGTGGCGTGCAAGCTGGGCCCTCAACCCATCAAGCAGTTTTAGTTTTTATAATTCGATTGAGTGAGTGTCATCATTTCTTTGCCGTCTGTACTTCATGTCCAACATGAACCACCACCACCAGCAGAGACAGCTGGACAGAATAAATCTGACAGGAAGTACTTATAAATTACTTTTTCTGTCAACAAAGTCAGTTTATGTGGGGGCAGCAGTTACCATTGTACTGCTTACATGCAAGATTTAGAGAAGAACTGCATATGACCTAGTGTGATAATAGCATTATGACATTCCCTGTACACAATGTATACGAGTATTTAATGTGTTTATACTTAGGTTTTGCTCTTATTGTTTGAGACCCTGATCTGGAACTGGACCAGTATATGAATGTGTTCTGTAACATACTGTTCCCTCAGCAGCGGCAGCTTCTGTCTTTCTGACCTATTGAACTTATTATCATTCGAATACATAGTTGCACACTGCAAAACAATCATAAGGAATACGGCCTAACAGTGAGTAGCTATTAATGTAATTATCAGTTGTAAATTGATTATATGTATCCTATAATTTTTATTTTCAAGCCTATCAACCCATAACCACACACTTGGATGGCTTATAAAGTGCCAGCAGTTGGCCTTGCAGAAGCAGAGTCACCTAACTGCCAACTTTGTAATGTTTTGGTAAACTGGCTGTATAACTGGTAAACTGGCACTGAGACACCATACATATGCCGCAATTACACCACAACTGCACCATACATGTACCTCAACTATGCCACAATTATGCCATGTATACACGCTATATATGCCACACATACACTGCACATACACCATGCATATGTCATACGTATATTGCTGTAAGATACGTCAGCAGTATAAAAATAGTGATGTCATAGCATAGTCTGTCAAAATTTTAGTTGAGGGGCATCAAATATGGAAAATGGTAAAACTATCAATTTGGTAGGATGCCAAATCTAAATTGGTAAAACAGGTAGTATAGACTAAAATGTGGATGTACCAGCCAAAAAAGAATTGGCAGATGTGTAAATATATCTGTTCTTGCAGTTGTGCAATTACATTAATTACTAGAATACTCTGAGCATTAATGATTGCTGATCCGCTGGCGTCCATATTTGCTGTAGTCAGAAGCAGAGTTGAAAAAAAAAATGATGGAGTTACTATCACTCTGCAGTGTGTGTGACATCATAGCATATCCTGCACAAATGGTGATAAATACGAACCTAACAGACTTTGACATTACAGTGTGTGAGGATTCTACAAAAATGTTGCATAAGATTGAACTTAAAAAATGGTACTCCATTTTACCGTAATTAATGACATTTGTATCTAGCAGCAGCGTAGTGGACCTTTTCTGTAAGCACTCCACAAATATTGAGACTGGTAACGCATTTACATTAAATATTTGGGTACATATGCATTATTGATTGGGTATGTTACAGTTTTTGTTCGATGTAATATCTCTATTAGGTAGCTCGCATTTCTTGCTGTCCTTAAACACAAACACACACACACACACACACACACACACACACACACACATACAAACACACACACACACATATATACAAACACACAAGCACTCATTTCTACCTAGGTGGTGACTGCTACAAACATGGATTTAGCATTTTTGCAAGCCCCAACTTGTCAAGACGAACATTCTACCTACAGTCATGTGCAAACTGGCGCCTATGTCACTACAGATGTGTTATATTAACGCAGCAGGGGAAGCTTTTTTGTCGCCACGATACAATCAATTAATGCTATATCATAGGTCTTCAGAAAAAAGGAACCAATGTATCAAACTTAAAATATTATTTGCCTGTCTATGGGCAATGAGGAAACTGAGACACTGTCGTATCACGTCTTACAGCGTATGCGTCTCTTAAGATTCAGTTTATAACTACAGTATTTACTCAACAGATTAAGGAAGAAGATTTGTACTGCTGTTTACGTACACCGAAAAAGACGTTAGTGTGTCCACATGTCACCACTGTCAAGTATAAAAGGCCGTAACAAGAAGTGGAATACAAAATATGCAACCATAAAAAAAAATTGTAGAATTGGTTGCCTGACGTTGAGACAACACATCTCCTGCTGAGTACACCACTAAATGCATAACGTCATGATCATCTTGTCCACCAAAACTGCCAGCTGAGCTACCCACAGCAGACAGCCCTCCAGATGGGTAAAAAAAAGTGTTTTTAATACATTACCATACATGTATGTGTCAGCACCGTATCTTAACTCTTACATATAAATTAACATGGAGAGATGCAGCGTAAAACCAGTGTATCACGCAACTGTGCAGGTCAATACTGAATGAATTCCGCGAGATGCTGCGTCCCACTCATCTGTCTCCACTTGCCAGCTGCACAACACACACACACAGATGTCACTAGCCTTGATGATACATGTCGGATAACACGTGTTGCTGGCATAGTGTGATCTTGTTTCAGTTTAGCAACGCAAATCACATAAACTATGAATATTGAGACATTTATAGGAGAACTTGATCCATTACTAAAATCGGAAATACAAAATGAAGAATAATATTTCACAGTATGCTGCTGTGATGGCGCTGCATCACAATACACATAATTAGCTAGAATTTGTCTGATTGTTGTTTAGACATATGTATGTGTAACTGGTTTACCATCCCCACAGTGAAATAGGCTTCTTTCATATTTTCTTGTGATAATTATACCCCACATCTGTTAGTCCAATCTGATAAGTATCCAAGGCTGGCAGGTGCATCCTGTATTTTGCACATGACACACCACAAAAATCCAAAGCATGCTACAAAGAGCTGAGAGGTGACACCTCTGCATCAAGTCAACATAGCTGTTGGGAACCCGTGAAGCGTCAACGACGCCAGCAAAACATTGTTAGAGTTCAGTTATTTATTCTCATTGTTCAAAAGTCATTGTTCTTCTGCAGCAGCCCCAGCTGTTGCTAATTCAGCTGTATGCTGGATTCTAGCTGACATCTGTCGAGTCAGCTCAGCGCTTGCACTCCCAGGAGGTGATGTGATTGACCCTGGCGGCGCGCCTGCTGCCGGCGAGTGGGATAGGGGCTGCCCAGTGCGAAGTGGTTCTCGTGCCAGCCCGCGAAGTCTACTCGGTCCTACTGTAAATTCTACGATGACCCTTGAAGACCCGTCTGCGGTGTACCTGGTATTGGTAGTCGTGTGGTCGGTTGGTCTTCTCTCTAGCCCGGGTGGGCTTCGGCATTCAAAAGCACCTGAGTGTTGGGCAGGAACATGGATCCTGAGAGGCCCTGCTACTGGCTTCTGTGCTGAAGTCGGATATTCGCAGCACTCTGTGATGTGGTGTTGTCGGAAGACAGTCAGTTTCTCCATCAGTAGATAACAGATTTACTGCAATATAGTAATCATGGAATCGAGTGTTGTTATTACGAAGGCCATTGATCCCAATGATCAAATAATGGCAAGAACTGCAGAGCTGGAGTATTTAAAGGGAGCTAGTGTGAGGTTATGACACAAATCTCGGTTCGTAATGACCTACTGTGCCCTCATTCTGCTACATCCACTTGACAGGCTGTTAACTTCAGTGTCGATCCCTTGCTATGTTCCATTATGAAATAGATACAGTGTCTTGCAACGTGCCTTACGAATTAACGAATATATTTGTCTCGCTTCTTTTGGTTTTCCATCCTCTTTTCTGCTAAATGTTTATTCCTTAATGGGCAGACAGTGACATCGACTTGACCCACTTGTGCCACAATGGCTTGCTTCCTGCTTCCACCTTTGTCGCTGTCATGGCTTGAATTTCCTGAGGCAATGTGAGTGATTTTTAATAAATTTTATTCTAATTTCTACCCCTTACTATTCTGTACCGTAACATCCTCACAGTAAAATAGGCCTCCATATTTTTTCGTGATAATTACACCCTACATCTATTAGTCCAAACTGGTAAGTATCCCAGGTTGGCGGACACATTCCATATTTTGCACATCACACACCATAGAAATCCGAAGCTTGCTACCCAGATGATAAAAATTATAGATTGTATCGAACAAGATGGGTATTCAAGGTTTTTTTATGAATACGTATTAACATTAGCACAGTGTGACGGAACTATAGTACATTTACACATGTAATGTTATATGTTGTAGCATTAGAGCTCTAAGCTAACACATAAATAGTGGCCAGCTGATAAGCTCTTAATAGACAAGTCATTAAGTCTGCACAACACATTGATTCGTTAGGTACCTATATTGCCAGCAAGACAGTCGGGTTTCTAGAGATGTGTAACTATTCTATGCATTCCCACTGTTATCGTTATAGGGGAGGCACATGTCACCTTAAGTTGGAGTACAGGTCTAAAATGTAAGAATCGACACCGTTTACTGCATTAAAAAACACACAAAAAATCTGTTTGTAAAGCTCCTTTATCATTTGTATCTGCTTTAAAAAAAGGTTACATTGCATCTAAATGTGACAGACTAGACGATGTACACCTAGGCCTATGAATAGAAGCAATAGTTTAGCAAATGAATGGATGTATACCAATAACACAAAAATACAATCTCATTGCTGGGAACATAATGAACCCTGTGTCTGAACCAGTGCAAAGACCAACAAACAGTATTTACAACGTGCTCCACTATGTTCTTCTCCATTCACGTCTATGTAGTATCAACTAACGAATAAGTTGCGGAACAACTGCTGTGTGGTGTTGAACAGATTTATACTATTTGTCTGCTGGTGTAATAAGTCCCCAAGCATGGTTAATGTGTTACGTATGCGAAAAAGTAACTCGAAATGGAGAACAACAAAGTCAAGAAACGAAAAACTGGATTATATGACATCATAAACTGCAGTAAAGGAACGGAAAATGACGTCATGATCACGTGACCAGCTTATTAGGTCTGTAATAGGTAATGCGTTAAGTCTGGTCGATACATTGACTCCTTTATGAATCTAAAGGAAGAGGATAAATTGCAATCGGAACGAAGCTATTGCAAATGTGCAACCAAGGTTTACATATTGCTTTAAACACAGAGTTTGATGAAATCTCGCTGCAAATGGGGAATATAAGATACTAGCTTTAAGTGTAAATAGGAATGGTAAGTAGCCATAAGTCAGAATACTGGTAGAAAATGCAGAATCTATGCCATTTACTACCGTAAGGGATGCACAAAATAATCTATTTATAAAGCTCCATTCATATCTAGACCTGCTTAAAAAGCATGGCTATATTGTATCTAAATGTGACAGAGTAGATGTTGTACGTGTAGTGACATCCTAATCGTTTGCAAAGTTTAAAGCAGATGGAATAACAGCTTTTAATGGTATTTCATTTGAAAAAAAATGTTATGCTCTAATCAAGTTTGAAGCAGAAGCAATCCACAGCAGCCTGCTGCCATATTACAACTTCTCTGTCAATTTCAAAATGCCAATCATTTAATATATGATTTGATGCACACATCTCATCTGGAAAGTGTACTCTGTTTCCTAGCTGTCTGACCTAAATGCGGTGGATGACCTGTGTGCTGGCTGACCTAAATGCGCAATGTGTTCAGCACAAATGGCAATGGGTGACACTGCTCAGGGCCACTTCTGTGCGATACTGCATGTGCTGTGAGACCACACATAAGATCTCTCAATAGTGCGAACGCTGTGACGTGACTCTAGTTCCCGAAATTAAGAGTATGCGCGGCAGTGACAGGCTGGGTTCTACAAAGAGTACCAATGGCAAAAAGTACAAATGTATGATGGTATTTTGTGACATGGAAGCAGCAAACCTGCCACCGCCTTGCATACGTGTAATTTCGGGAACGCCACGGCGTTTGAGCTATTGAGAGACTGCACGTGTGCTCTCGCAGCATATGCGGTATCGAGCGGAAGCGGGCCTGACCACAGTCCGTCACTGATATTCGTGCTAAACACATAGTGCATGCGCAAAGTAGCCAGCACAAATTATAGACGGTAGTAAAAACGACACACTTTCCAAATGAGATGTTTACATCAAATCTCATACAATTTTATTGTATACAGAGAGGATTCCCCATTGGAACATGGCATCAGGCTGCCGTGGAATGGTTCCGCTTCTAACGTCGTATAGCCATGTAGATCATTATTTAACAATTTTTGTAAACGAATTACTGTTAGTACCTTCTATTTCATTGGTCTTAAACTCTGAAAGCAGCTGTTATGTTGCTAGGAGTACAACATCTAGTCTTTTTTAAGCAGATGCAGATGTGAATGGAACTCTGTAAACAGATTTTCCTTGTGTAAATGGGGCGAACAATCTTGATTCCTACATTTGTGACCAGTACTCCATCATATAGCTGCTTACCACTGCTATTTGCAATAGCGTCTTCTTTGTCCAACTGCAGTTTATTTTATTTCTTAATGGCAGTTGTCTAAGCCATATATTCTAGTTTTTCGTTTCTTGACTTCGATGTCCTTCATTTTCGTATACATAACACATTAAAGTGCTTAAGGGGCTTATTACTGCAGCAGACAAACTGCAGATCACTGTTAAACACCACACAACAGCTGTTCAGTAAGTTATTCATTGATAGATACTGCATGGAAGTGACTGGCACAGAGTACAGTGCAACGCGTTGAAAATACTGTGTGTCGGTCTTTGTTCTGGGTCAAACACATGATCTTTTCTATTCCCAGATATGATTCTATTTTGGCATTAACTGGTAGACATCCATGCTAAACTGCTTCTTCTATGAATAGAACTAGGTGTAAAACGTCTAGTCCTCCACATTTAGATGCAATGTAAACATGCTTCTTTTTTAAGCAGATCAGCAGTTTTCCATGTTCATACTGAGACAAAATATATTAAGAGTCATTGTCCCCTGTAGCACTAACAATGGGAATGCAATCAACAGCTTCACAGCTCTATAGGCCAATTGTCTAGCTGGCAAAGATCCTTAAGAGTCAATATGTCAAGCAAACTTAATGCATTACCAACTAAGAGCTTACAAGCTGGTCACATGAAAGTGGCGTCGCTTTTAGATGTGTTGGCTTAGTGCTCTAACGCTGTAACAAAAACAGTTTATGTGTAAATGTGATTTAGTTCTAATACACTACACTAAAGTCAGTTCACATTCGTAAATATACCCACGATTACCCATAGTGTTCAATCCAGTCTAGAATTACTTATCTGTGTAGCCTCTGTGTCGTAAGCCTCTGTCTTGACTCTAATTTCTCGAATTTTCTCGTATTGATCATTACGTGAGATGTATATGGGAGGAAGTAATATGCTGTCCGACTCCTCTCATAAAGTGCTGTCCCGAAATTTTAAGAGTAAACCTCTCCGCGATGCACAGCACCTATTTTTTAACGTCTGCCAATGGAGTTTTTGAGCATCTCAGTAGCGCTGTCGTGTCGACTAAACGATCCCGTGACGAAACGCGCCACTATTCGTCTCTTCTGAAAGGAATCCCATATTGATGAACAATACTCAAGAAGAGGTCGAAAAAGAGCCTTATAAGGCATTGGCTTTGTGGATGAAATTCTCCCTGCGAAATGTCTGGCATCTGCTTTTGCTACTATTTGTTTTATGTGGTCATTCCACTTAAGGTCGCTCTTGATAGTTACTCCAAGATGTTTTACGGTTGATACTGTTTCCCACAGTGTCTCATAAATTGTCTAGTTGTACAATAGTGACTTTTTTCTATGTATGCGCAATATGTCATATTTATTAACCTTCAGGGTCAACTGCAGTGCCTGCACCATTCATTAATCCTCTGCAGGTCATCCTGCAAATCGATACCGTCCTCTGGCGTGGCTACTTTATCATGGACAACGGCGTCATCCGCGATCAGTCTTACAGGACATCTGACTAATATTTTACTTGCATTGTAGACAGTAACTGTCCTATCACACTTACTTAGGATAATCCGGAAATTATCTTCATTTCTGTCGATTTCGTTCCCTTAAGAGGGACGTGTTGATTGTGTCTGCACGAAAGTCTTGAATCCACTCGCTAATCTCGATAAGCTCGTATTTTTTTCACTACACGGCAACACAGGAGGTGTCAAATACCTCCCTGAAGTTAAAGAACACAGCATCAACTTGTGGATCGTTGTGTACAGCATTATACATCTCATGGGGGAACAGAGCGAGATCTCTGTTTCCGGAATCCATGTTGTTTTCTATAGAGTGGATTTTCGTTCTCCAGGAACGTTATGCTTCTTGACCACAATATGTATTCCACAATCCTGCAACAGACTGACGTCAACGATATAGGCTTATTGATGAGAGCATCTGTTCTGCTACCCTTCTTGAAAACGGGAACGACCTGCGCTTTTTTCCAGTCGCTAGGCACCCTCGACTTGTATGCCGAAATTCGTGGACGGTACTCCTTCGTCGCCATTCTAATGCGAAGAAAAGCACTCGATTGTGTAAGAAAGAATCTTTCTCTCAGAAACTCGCAAGCTCGCAGCAACCGACGTGTTCCGCCGGCTCCTGCCCCACTGCACCTAGTGGCTCCGAGTATGCAACACGCCGGCTACGTGCTTTCTAGAGAGCCTGAAGGCTGAAGCGATCAGCTCTAGGAGCGACACCTCTGAGCCGAATAGCGGTGTCATTCAGCACGTGGGTACCGGCTGGTGTCGGTTGTTTTCCGATAGACTGTGTCCTACCTTGCCTTTGGAAGTCGTACACGGTGTTTTCGTAAGAGGGTGCTAAAATTTAACACGACATAGAGGATGCTTCACTGAACAATTTGACGCAGGGAACCCGGGGTCGGAGAAGTCAGCTTAAAGAGATGATAGGAATAAAATGACATTACCATGTACTTTTTATTTACATTAGTTACAGTTAACTGCAAATACCATCATTGACACAATGAACGTACCATTTGTACTATATCTAACAAAATGTGCTGAAACTGACGGCCATCCACCTCAATGGGCGAACAAGATTATGACGCAGCTTGACAAACATCCCTAAATATCCTTGGTGTGTTTCGAATCACACCACAGGCAGCTACAATTCTGGTAATTATGACATCTCCTTATCTACTGGGGCCCCGTACACAAGTCATAATTAAGGGGATTCAGGTCAGATGACCTCGCAGGCATGGAATAGGGACGAGTGTTTATATTGTCCCATGACAGAACATGCTATGAATCAACGACAGGCCCAAATGGTTCAAATGGCTCTGAGCACTATGGGACTTAACTTCTGAGGCCATCAGTCCCCTGGAACTTAGAACTACTTAAATCTAACTAACCTAAGGACATCACACTCATCCATGCCCGAGGCAGGATTCGAACCTGCGACCGTAGCGGTCGCGTGGTTCCAGACTGTAGCGCTTAGAACTGTTCGGCCATCCCGGCCGGCTGGGAGGAGCTGCGTAGAGCTGAAAGCAGTTTGTTCAGACTCGAAGATATCTGCTGCTGTCGTAGAGGGTGGTGGGAACTGGGTAGGAGGGAAATTCCATCGCCATTTCGTCGCTTTGTTCATAATATTTGCCACGCCAGGTGAAACTGACTAAAAACACCATCACCCAAGATCACAGATATCAGGTAGTATTCGTTCCCGAATGGTGGTGATGGTCTCTTCTATTGGTACGTTGGTGATAAGAGACTTTGTCAAATCTGAACATAACAAAAATTTATTGACCGTGCTGCTCCTGTCTAAGTAGGCAAAAGCTAGTCGAATCCTTATCATACACCGAGCGAGGTGGCGCAGTGGTTAGCACACTGGACTCGCATTCGGGTGGACGACGGTTCAATCCCGTCTCCGGCCATCCTGATTTAGGTTTTCCGTGATTTCCCTAAATCACTCCAGGCAAATGCCGGGATGGTTCCTCTGAAAGGGCACGGCCGACTTCCTTCCCCATCCTTCCCTAATCCGATGAGACCGATGACCACGCTGTCTGGTCTCCTTCCCCAAACAACCAACCAACCATCCTTATATAGTTCTGACCGCTCCATGTTTTTCCTCTTCGGCTACGACTTCGACGTGTCGAGTGCTACCTCAACAATCATTTCTTCCGTAGGGGTCTTTGTAGGCCTCACTGTGAAGTTTAGTCCCTTGGACAGAAATGTAGTCATCGCGTTGCTGGTGATCTGTTATGGCAAGTTAACGACAGTTCGAGATACGTCCAGTTCAGTTCAAGTACTGCACATCTTCCTCGTTAGTTCTTCGAATGACATACGGTAACAAGTGAAGATGCTGTATAATTTATCTTTATTCTTTGGCCGATTTCAGCCAGAGACAACTTTCCAGTACAAATGTAATTAACAGTGGGTGGTAAATATGTATAAAAGCAAATGTCAAAATATTAAATATTTATAAATAATATTGTGTTATGCAAAGGTAGATTCATACATGTGTAGTCCTGGCATCCCTGAATAAATATCGAATCACTGAGTAACTTTTCCTTTTTACTCAGTACTTCCAGCTTTCTTATACACTGATAAGCCAAAATATTATGACCATTGCCCATCGTAAGGTTGGATGCCCCCTGGTGGCGTTGCGGGCACGTGACGCAGTACCAAAAGTATGTAAGAGGAGCAGACACGGACGGGGGATCACCCTATCGAAGATATGGGCTCCAAATGGGAAAATCCACTGAGATAAGCGAGTTTGACAAAGGGCAGACTATTTTTACGCAGAGCCTGCGAACGAGTATCTCGAAAACGCCGAAGCTGGTCGAATGTTCACGTGCTACTGTCGTGAGCATTAAGGAAAGAGGTAGAAGGACAGTGAAATTACCACTAGGCGCTAAATGGTTGGACGTCCAAGACTCTTCACAGAACGTGGGGTTCGGAGGTTTGTCTTCTCTGTAAAGTAGGACAGATGGAGATCCGCGACATCTCTGCCGAAAGAGCACACTGTTGGTGCACGCACAAATGTTTCGGAGCACACCGTTCATTGTTGAATATGGAGCTCCGCAGCAGACAACCTCTACGTGTTCACATGTTGACCCAGTGACATAGTCAATTACGATTTCAGAATGCACAGGACGATCGGGATTCGACCGTCGATCAATGGAAACGTGTAGGCTCTTGAGGCGAATCACGATTTTGTTACACTAGGTCGGTAGTCGTCTCCACAAACGCCGTCATCGAGGTGAACGGCTGCTCGAAACATGCCACGGACGCAGGCTGGTGGAAGCAGTATACTATGGGAGACATTCTCCTGTTCTTGCATGGGATCTGTGATAGTAATCGAAGACACGCTTACAGCTGCGAACTACCTGCATCCCTTCATGCTTGATGTCTTCCCCGACGATGACGTCATCTTTCAGTATAATTGTCCATGCCTGGGAGCCAGAACCGTGGTACAGGTGTTTGAGGAGCAATGTAGTGAACTCACGTTGATGTTTCGGCGACCAGAGTCGCCTGATGTAAATCCTATGGAACATCTGGGTCGCCATAGGGTGGCCTGACCGCGTATGCAAATCAGCGACCCGTTATTTATGCCAGTTACATGACCTGTGAGTTGACACGTAATGCCACCTACCTCCATAAACCTACCAACAAACAGTCGGATCCCAGATACGCAGAATCAGTACTATATTTAGTTCCAAAGACGTACAAACGAGCTATTAAGCAGGTGGTCATAATGTTATGGCTCATTAGTGTATGTTATTAGGGTTACTACTCAGACACGTCATCATTGATATACACACGTAGACCACCGTAGACAATGTCTAGGTCATCAAATTCCTTCTGGGTGTACCGCCGAGTCATCTGATAAAATACTAATCATGAGAAACTAAAATCACTGACAAGCTTCTGTGGGCCGTGTTTTCCTGCAGTAAGTTTTGGAGAAACGTCGCCAGTTGTGCAAGCGCTGTTTCTTTTTCCAGTCAAACGGCCCCTTAAGCTTTTCATCGATTCTTAGTGGCCTTTCAATATAAAATCTAAGACCTTTCACGTTTGTGATCCTACGATAACGTTGGGAATGTGATACACTGAAGCACAGACTCCCCAGCTAAATTACTCAATGCCCTAAGGAAGGCTGCTGCACCACGAACGAAACGACGGCTATTTTTATATTTTAACATTTTAAGGGTTTTATAAGATGACGTGGCAGTAAATTCAAAAGTATTTTAATGAAATTACCTCCAAAATGGCATCCTATCACTCAGTTTCATTTGCCGTAATTTGAAACCCAGAAGTGCTCCTCTTAACGAATGAAATAAAACAGTGCTCTTATGGAGTAACAGGTTGACACAATTAGTAAATGATCAGGCGCTAAGATATTTTTACTAAGTAAAGTTTCGTTAACTGAAGTTAATATATAGGTTAAATAGACTGCAGATTGAATGATACTGTACATGACTAGGTTCTGCATGTCAGATTTTCATTAATTGGAAAATAAAAATTTTGGTTCATTTCTTGTGCCAAGTTTCAAACCTGGAAATGTATCGGTTTAATGAAATTTATCTGAGATGCCAGAAGACCTCTCAGTAGTCCGGGCAGCGCACACCTCTGTTAAAAATCTCTTCGTGCATTGCGTAAGACTCGCTTTCTCTGGACGTGACGATGGTTGGGAATCATTCCTGGCACACTCCCACACTTTCTTAGCAAGCTACGTTTGCAGAATAAGGCCACTCACGATCAAACTTCCAAATCTGATTTCGACACGTGTCTGTTATAAGTTTCTCTGGTACACTGGATAGCTAGAATATAAATGCAAACCAGATACTTAAATTTATCCGGTGTTCCTATTTCACAGAAATGAAGGGATCATCGCACCAAATGGTATAATTATCTATTACTCTCATAAATTTCTTTTGTCTGGTAGTAACTTCGTAGAGTTTAACGTTGAATATTGCTAATAATCTCTGAAATTACCTAGGGTACATTAGTTCGTTCCACTTTCCTCTAGTTCATGAGGAAGAAATCTATGTATAAATGCTTCGCTAGAACTTTTATCCGCGACATATATCTCAAGCAAGTTAATCAGAGCTACGAAAAACACTTTTGGTATCGATAAATTCAAATATATAGCCACATCAAGAGTATACTGTTTGTAAATTCTTTGCTTAATAATTAGCTGATGCTCATCAAACGATGTTTTGATATTTGCGACAATAATGGAACATGATCGTTTACACGTTAAGGTAGCTACTGTTCGTGAATAAGTCAGATTTAATGTATGCTGCTAAGTGGAGCAAAAATTATTTGTTGTAAATGACGATCTTTTAAACTTATCTCAGCAGAGAACACTTTGTCTTGTAAGCCAGATTATTTCATTCTCGTTTTCCACTAAGCTCGTTGGCGAAATTATTTGAGAGCATCGTTATATTATTTCGTCGTTTATATGGAACAGACAGTGGACAAGAATGACAAGAATCTAGACAGTTACGTGAAAAACAATATAAATGATCTAAAGTAGTGTCACCCATCTTGAGTTGTTGAAGTCAGTGAGATTACGTCCTTAACGGCATTGTCGCTTGGTCGCATCAGTAAAATTCGAGTTGGGCTATTTACAGTAGAAATTTTAATAAAGCAAATGGACTTCATTGTTTCAGTTTTGGACTACTTCAGGTGCTACTGTTATATTCTGAAGTCACTGCACATCCGAGAGGGAATTTCTTTTCAGAATGTACTTCAGCAGATTTAGTTCTTTGCCATCGCGATGCTACTTCAAGAAAATTAATAAATCGAATTTACCAGTAACAAATGCAGTCAAAAATCTCTAACACCACTCCATACTACCGTCGAGCAGTTGTCTCCCGCATATTAACATTCCGCTTTTGGTAAATCACAAGTTTATGCTCTTTATGCAAGGATCTTTGATTAGTGTACACTAAATTGCTAGAAGTTTTCGGAAAAGTTGTTACTGTTAATTTTAAACACTCTTGCCGCTTTAGCTATACACCGTAGAACCTCTTTCTTCTACTGTTAGAACATTTAGTCGTCGGAGAAGGCTTTCCACTAACATCATATGCAGTGATGGTTACTGTCCTGTATGAAGAGTATAAAGCACAACATTCTGGGTTTTAAGGTTAACTTACGTGGTACACCATCGGCTACCTACGTCGTTCCAAAGATTTTCTCCAGGTTTCAGGCCAGTCGCATTCAACAAATTCAGCTGGTATTCTTGGAAACACGATCCAGTTGGCCTTACTATTTGAGTTATGAACTCATCATCGAGATTATAAAACGATCGTTTCAAACTATCACAACGCGTGTGAACGAAACTTGTTTAGCTTGAAGGGGGAAACCAGATGGCGCTATGGTTGGCCCGCTAGATTGCGCTACCATAAGTCAAACGGATATCAACTGCGTTCTTTTAAATAGGAACCCCCACTTTTATTATATCTTCTTATAATACGTAAAGAAATATGAATGTTTCAGTTGGACCACTTTCTTCGCTTTATGACAGATGGCGCTGTAATAGTCACAAACATATGGCTCACGACTTTAGACGAACAGTTGGTAACAGGTGGGTTTTTTAAATTAAAATACAGAACTAGGTACGTTTGAACATTTTATTTCGGTTGTTCCAATGTGATACGTGCACCTTTGTGAACTTATAATTTCTGAGAACTCATGATGTTACAGCGTGATTACCTGTAAATACCACAGTAATGCAATAAATGCTCAAAATGATGTCCGTCAACCTCAATGCATTTGGCAATACGTGTAACGACATTCCTTTCAACAGCGAGTAGTTCGCCTTCAGTAATCTTCGCACATGCATTGACAATGCGCTGACGCATGTTGTCAGGCGTTGTCGGTGGATCACGATAGCAAATATCCTTCAACTTTCCCCACAGAAAGAAATCCGGGGACGTCAGAACCGGTGAACGTGCGGGCCGTGGTATGGTGCTTCGACGACCAATCCAACTGTCATGAAATATGCTATTCAATACCGCTTCAACCGCACGCGAGCTCTGTGCCGGACATCCATCATGTTGGAAGTACATCGCCATTCTGTCATGCAGTGAAACATCTTGTAGTAACATCAGTAGAACATTACGTAGCACCATTTAGAGCCGACGGGAGTGGCCAAGCGGTTCTAGTCGCTACAGTCTGGAACCGCGCGACCGCTACGGTCGCAGGTTCGAATCTTACCTCGGGCATGGATGTGTGTGACGTCCTTAGGTTAGCTGGGTTTAAGTAGTTCTAGCTTCTAGGGGACTGATGACCATAGAAGTTAAATCCCATAGTGCTCAGAGCCACCATTTAGATTGCCATCGATAAAATGGGGGCCAATTATCCTTTCTCCCATAGTGCCGCACCATACATTAACCCGCCAAGGTCGCTGATGTTCCATTTGTCGCAGACATCGTGGATTTTCCGTTGCCCAATAGTGCATATTATGCCGGTTTACGTTACCGCTGTTGGTGAATGACGCTTCGTCGCTAAATAAAAAAAACGGCTCTGAGCACTATGGGACTCAACTGCTGAGGTCATTAGTCCCCTAGAACTTAGAACTAGTTAAACCTAACTAACCTAAGGACATCACAAACATCCATGCCCGAGGCAGGATTCGAACCTGCGACCGTAGCGGTCTTGCGGTTCCAGACTGCAGCGCCTTTAACCGCACGGCCACTTCGGCCGGCCCGTCGCTAAATAGAACGCGTGCAAAAAATCTGTCATCGTCCCGTAATTTCTCTTGTGCCCAGTGGCAGAACTGTACATGACGTTCAAAGTCGTCGCCATACAATTCCTGGTGCATAGAAATATGGTACGGGTGCAATCGGTGTTGATGTAGCACACCGACGTTTTTGAGATTCCCGATTCTCGCGCAATTTGTCTGCTACTGATGTGCTGATTAGTCGCGACAGCAGCTAAAACACCTACTTGGGCATCATCATTTGTTGCAGGTCGCGGTTGACGTTCCACATGTGGCTGAACACTTCCTGTTTCTTTAAATAACGTAACTAGCCGGCAAACGGTCCGGACACTTGGATGATGTCGTCCAGGATACCGAGCAGCATAAATAGCACAAACCCGTTGGGCATTTGGTTCCCAACAGCCATACATCAACACGATATCGACATTTCCTCAATTGGTAAACGGTCCATTTTAACACGGGTAATGTATCACGAAGCAAATACCGTGCGCACTGGCGGAATGTTACGTGATACCACGTACTTATACGTTTGTGACTATTACAGCGCCATCTATCACAAAGCGAAAAATGTGGTCCAACTAAAACATTCATATTTCTTTACATACTATACGAATATGTAATAAAAATGGGGGCTCCTATTCAAAAAACCTAAGTTAATATTCGTTTGACCTATGGCAGCGCCATCTATCTGGGCAACCATAGCCCCGTCTGGTTTCTCCCTTCAAGCTAGACGAGTTTCGTTCTTTGTAGTTTTTTCGTTTGATGCTTATTTCGTGGGATATTTGGCCCGGTCACTATCAATGGACCACCCTATATATATATATATATATATATATATATATATATATATATATATATATATAATACGAAAACAGTATTGCAATTACTGTTCTGGTAACTAACATTTTCGTTGGTGTGCATTCTAGTCACGCAACTGTTCAACTGACGATGGTTGACGGAATGACGGGTGTGCCTTTTACTTATGTTTTCATTTGTCCTCTGTCAACCTTAGCACGTGGACTTGTTCCATCACCCCGAGTACCAGCACTAAGTGCTGGGAGCGTCAACGTCAACGTTGAGTTATGTAATTAATAACGTTGCGTTTCAGTGAATGGTACACTGCGATACATTTTTGAATAGGTCTTTAGGAGAGGAAATGAATTGCCGAATAAAAAGTACAGGGTGCCATTCAAAAAAGCCATACCGCGGTTCATATCTTTGTAAAAAACGAAGCTAGACAGAAAGCCAATCCTGCTTGATGTCCCCCTGATGGCTAAAGAACATTTGCTTGAAAAATTTTGTAATTTGCACCTGGAGAAACAGTTATTTAGGGTGGTCAAGATAAATGGGACACGTATACTTGAGCCTCATCAATTTCGGTTATTCGTCACTCCATAAATTCATCTGCTACTTCTCCACGGTCGAATGGCGAGAACAGCATTAATTTGTACCATTCTAAGCGAAGTTGTGTATTATACATAATACTTAGTTCACCTACAAATATTTCATGAACAGAATTTTAGAGAGAGAGAGAGAGAGAGAGAGAGAGAGCCCGGGATTGCTTGGAAACTGATATACCCTCTTGCAATTACAAGAAGAGGATATGAAGTGAAATTAAGTTGTGGCAATTACATGTGAGGCCATTATCGGGAAGAAGAACGTCGTGTTACAGTTAAAGAGAAAAAATAGGAATTTCAATAAGATATGCCTCTACCGCAAAATGTTCTTACATGCATATGATAGAAAAAGATTTCATTTCGTATCCTTTTCTTGTATATGGAAGAGTATATATTAAATTCAAAGTATTATTATTTATAAATGAAATATTTATCTGAAATATTTGTAAAGCTTGGGCATATGTCTCACTCTGTCGGTGAAAGGACGCACAAAACCTGAAACACCCTCCGTACAAATTATAAACAGTAACTGAATGTAAAGTTCAAATGCTAAACCCGCTATCAGAATACGGATCTTAACTAATGTTAAGCAACGTCTGTGATAATGGTATGTTATTTTTCTATTCCACGAACAGCTGTTATAATTTCTGTAGTTATCCACATCATTGATGGAGCGACCATACCGAACAGAACATAATTATTTCGATAATTGAGCAAAAAAATAGTTCAAATGGCTCTGAGCACTATGGGACTTAACATCGTAGGTCATCAGTCCCCTAGAACTTAGAACTAATTAAACCTAACTAACCTAAGGACTTCACACTCATCCATGCCCGAGGCAGGATTCGAACCTGCGACCGTAGCGGTCGTGCAGTTCCAGACTGAAGCGCCTAGAACCGCTCGGCCTCTTCGGCCAGCGATAATTGAGAAAAGCTTCAGAAACAGGTCATAACTGTTATACATAAAATGTAATGACTGGTTACAAAGGTATGTAATTACAAAGTTATGTAATTACAAAGTTATGTAATTACAAAGTTATGTAATTACAAAGTTATGTAATTACAAAGTTATGTAATTACAGAGTTTGTAGTTATGACACGATGTCCGATGACGGAATCATTCAGCACAGCCTAGAGACTGACAGCGCCATTTCAGCTAACTTTTCAGGCTTCCCTGAGACACGATTGTACATAGTGACTCCCTAAAGCTACCACTTCAAAATGAAATCATTAATAGTGTGTCCGAGCACTTACGGTTCCTATAAAATCTTTCTAACGCAAATCCAGGATTTGTAGACTCCTTCACTCATGCCCCATACGAAGTCAGCTGTGTTCGTTGGCTCATACCGATGGAAAACACACACACGCACACACACACACACACACACACACACATACACACACTCATTGTCACATCCGGCCTTTAGTTGTATAACTTCAAAAACATACCTACACGACACATACAGTGCACTAGACGGTGTCTACAAAGACGAAACAATTGATAAATGAGATGTTATAGTTCCTAGAAATGCTACACACGGTATCTATTGCAACATTTTTAAGAAATGTGTATCAATGACTGCCATCACCATGAGCAAGATCTTCGATGGATGAGATGCACAAATATAGAAGACTGCAGGTATCACCACATACTACCACTTGACTGGAAAAAACTCAGTTTTTGCTATCTGTCGAATATCTTAGCTGTGCGTTCTGTGTGTGTACACAACTGTATGAGATTGGAAGTCCTGAAAGAGATCGAAATTTCATTGTTAACCTGGTACTGAAGACTGCCAATATTTTGAGTTTTTTCTGCAAGTTAACAGGGATTATCTCAAGACTGGTTCACCTAAATCTACATTTATACGTCGTAAGACACTTAGTGTGTGGCGGTAAACAAATAGTAAGTAACAAACATCGTCGATGGGAGCTATAGTTGCGTTCTGAGCAAGAGATATAATTTATTTTTCTTATGAGACTGCTTTTACTCTTGGTTCGCAATATGTCAAAATGCATGTGCATCACAGCTTTCTGGGAAGCACTACCTCATATCGCGGATTTCATATTTAAAACTTCATTTTTAAAACTTGTTTGATTATCAGATTGTGTTTCCTTCTTTTCTAACAAAGTCAGTTGACGAATTCAATAATAGCTCTACAACTCCTTCACGGCTTCACTTCACGAATTGCTATATCCATAAAAGTTTTCAATGATAGATGCCTGTCTGTCACTCAGCTTAGGTCTTCAACTTTTGTGGGTACGATGTAGAAGTATACCGGGTACCGCAGGCTTCTATGTTTGATCGGTCAACTCATACATGATACGCAAGCAGTAGTGTAAAGCTGTTCCCTTTCAACGTTGTAATATGCGTGGTGTATGAATATAGACTGTCAATTAGTTTTAGCAGAAATCCCATAAGGAGGTACCTGAAGCTAAATCTCTCATAGGACGGCGTCGGCTTGGTTTCAGCTTTGCATTGTATAACGGATAACTGAAACTGCCAACCAAATTACGATGACCACATCGTAGCTCACCTACTCAAAGAGTTTTTTCGACCTTTTGAAGATATCATTTCTAGCCACCAGTTACTGTGTTACTTAAAGTGAGGAGGCGAGTATTACTTGTTTGTAAATAACCGATGAGCATGTCAGCTATGGAAGCATGTGAGAGTGAAAAACAGAGATTAAACGTCCTTAACTGGAGCTGAATTTATTCTAAAGTGTGTATCATCAGAATGTGAGCGTATTATTGAGTGTCAGTCACAAGCATCAGTACCAATTAAATGAATCACAAATGTCCGGCGCGAGTTGGAAGAGAGAGACGCCGTATTACAGAAGGCTCAAGGTTTCGTTATTTCTTATAGCACGAATAGCAAGAAAGTGGCGAACATTTTTGTGGCTTGCCAGCCGTACAAAATATCGCCCATAACGCTCTCGTCGGTGCACTTCATTGAGCAGAACCCGGCACAGACTCGTCAATATGGCACGGTGGTCGGCTTGTGCTCTCAGCTGTGACTTACATGCGGCGTGACCGAACATCCGGCATGCAACGCCGTGCAGAAAATTGTCCTCAATAAAACATTTGTAATCATTTAGGGTATTCTGAAACATTGAACACGAAACAATGAGTGACAGGTGCGTTTTTCCGCATGAGCACAATTTCTTGAGCTTTTTCTTTCATTTACTTCTCGTTCTTCCAAGTTCTTTTTCTTTTCTTTTATTTTTGTTTAGAAGCGTCGCTGATCACCGACTAGTATTCTACTTTTTGCTATGGACGTAGTAAATGTACGTTGTGTGGCAGTTAAACTAAAATTCTGCATGATCACGATGGACACTAACTTAATTACGGCCCGAACGACGCAAGGGACGTTTGATCTTGGAAGCAGAACTTGTGTTTTTCAGTATCGTCACCAGAACCAATCGCATTCCTCTTGTTTGGAGCCGAGTGGCGGTGTTAAGCCAGAGGTTCAGATGATTCTGTGACGATCTTGGATGCGAATTTCTCGACTTCTGCTGTCGGGTTGGAGGCTTCTAGGAGCCTCCCACCCCCACCCCCCCCACCCCCCGCGGCCACACCTTTTAATGGGCCAAGCGTACATACAAGCAAGAAGCGGCTACCAGAGTAGAGCTTTATTTGTGGCATGAACAGATGGATTTTTATAGGATAGAGATATCCCTCTACAGGTCAGATAAGTTCTGATTTCAGACAGGAAAGAAAAATAAATAGTTCAAATGGCTCTGAGCACTATGGGACTTAACATCTACGGTCATCAGTCCCCTAGAACTTAGAACTACTTAAACCTAACTAACCTAAGGACATCACACAACAACCAGTCATCACGAGGCAGAGAAAATCCCTGACCCCGCCGGGAATCGAAGCCGGGAACCCGGGCGTGGAGACAGGAAAGAACATTAACCTCATAAGAAGAGTAGAATTGTTCAAGGCAGGTCGGAGAAAAAAATGTCAATACAGCATTAATTAAGTACAGGAACTTCCACGGTAAGATCCCGGGACTAGTTTCGTCTATAATGTTGTTGTTGTGGTCTTCAGTCCTGAGACTGGTTTGATGCAGCTCTCCATGCTACTCTATCCTGTACAAGGTGCTTCATCTCCCAGTACGTACTGCACCATACATCCTTCTGAATCTGCTTAGTGTACTCATCTCTTGGTCTCCCTCCATGGCTTTAACCTTCCACGCTACCCTCCAATACTAAATTGGTGATCTATTGATGCCTCAGAACATGTCCTACCAATCGATACGTTCTTCTAGTCAAGTTGTGCCACAAACTCCTCTTCTTCCCAATTCTGTTCAATACCTCCTCATTAGTTATGTGATCTACCCATCTAATCTTCAGCATTCTTCTGTAGCACCACATTTCAAAAGCTTCTATTCTCTTCTTGTCCAAACTATTTATCGTCCATGTTTCACTTCCATACATTGGTACACTCCATACAAATACTTTCAGAAACGACTTCCTGACATTTAAATCTATACTCGATGTTAACAAATTTTTCTTCTTCAGAAACGCTTTCCTTGCCATTGCCAGTCTACATTTTATATCCTCTCTACTTTGACCATCATCAGTTATTTTGCTCCCCAAATAGCAAAACTCCTTTACTACTTTAGGTGTCTCATTTCTTAATCTAATTCCCTCAGCATCACCCAAGTTAACTTGACTACATTCCATTATGCTCGTGTTGCTTTTTCTGATGTTCATCTTATATCCTCCTTTCAAGACTCTGTACATTCCGTTCAACTGCTCTTCCAAGTCCTTTGCTCTCTCTGACAGAATTACAATGTCATCGGCGAACCTCAAAGTTTTTATTTCTTCCCCATGGAGTTCAACACCTACTCCGAATTTTTCTTTTGTTTCCTTTACTGCTTGCTCAATATACAGATTGAATAACATCGGGGAGAGGCTACTATCCTGTTTCACTCCCTTCCCAACCACTGCTTCCCTTTCATGTCCCTCGACTCTTATAACTGTACAAATTGTACAAATTGTAAATAGCCTTTCGCTCCTTGTATTTTACCCCTGCCACCTTCAGAATTTGAAAGAGAGTATTCCAGTCAACATTGTCAAAAGCTTTCTCTATGTCTACAAATGCTAGGAACCTGGGTTTGCCTTTCCTTAATCTAGCTTCTAAGATAAGCTGTAGGTTCAGTATTACCTCACGTGTTCCAACATTTCTACGGAATCCAAACTGATCTTCCCCGAGGTCGGCTTCTACCAGTTTTTCCATTCGTCTGTAAGGAATTCACGTTAGTATTTTGCAGCCGTTACTAAAGTGATACTTCGGTAATTTTCACATCTGTCAACACCTGCTTTCTTTGGGATTGGAATTATTACGAGGGCAGTTCAATAAGTAATGCAACACATTTTTTTTCTGAAACAGGGGTTGTTGTATTCAGAATTGAAATACACCAGGTTATTCCCCAATCTTTTATCTACACAACACTATTTTTCAACGTAATCTCCATTCAATGCTACGGCCTTACGCCACCTTGAAATGAGGGCCTTTATGCCTGCACGGTACCATTCCACTGGTCGATGTCGGAGCCAACGTCGTACTGCATCAATAACTTCTTCATCATCCGCGTAGTGCCTCCCACGGATTGCGTCCTTCGTTGGCCAAACATATGGAAATCCGACGGTGTGAGATCGGGGCTGTAGGGTGCATGAGGAAGAACAGTCCACTGAAGTTTTGTGAGCTCCTCTCGGGTGCGAAGACTTGTGTGAGGTCTTGCGTTGTCATGAAGAAGGAGAAGTTCGTTCAGATTTTTGTGCCTACGAACACGCTGAAGTCGTTTCTTCAACTTCTCAAGAGTAGCACAATACACTTCAGAGTTGATCGTTTGACCATGGGGAAGGATATCGAACAGAATAACCCCTTCAGCGTCCCAGAAGACTGTAACCATGACTTTACCGGCTGAGGGTATGGCTTTAAACTTTTTCTTGGTAGGGGAGTGGGTGTGGCGCCACTCCATTGATTGCCGTTTTGTTTCAGGTTCGAAGTGATGAACCCATGTTTCATCGCCTGTAACAATCTTTGACAAGAAATTGTCACCCTCAGCCACATGACGAGCAAGCAATTCCGCACAGATGGTTCTCCTTTGGTCTTTATGGTGTTCGGTTAGACAACGAGGGACCCAGCTGGAACAAACCTTTGAATATCCCAACTGGTGAACAATTGTGACAGCACTACCAACAGAGATGTCAAGTTGAGAACTGAGTTGTTTGATGGTGATCCGTCGATCATCTCGAACGAGTGTGTTCGCACGCTCCGCCATTGTAGGAGTCACAGGTGTGCACGGCCGGCCCGCACGCGGGAGATCAGACAGTCTTGCTTGACCTTGCGGCGATGATGACACACGCTTTGCCCAACGACTCACCGTGCTTTTGTCCACTGCCAGATCACCGTAGACATTCTGCAAGCGCCTATGAATATCTGAGATGCCCTGGTTTTCCGTCAAAAGAAACTCGATCACTGCCCGTTGTTTGCAACGCACATCCGTTACAGACGCCATTTTAACAGCTCCGTACAGCGCTGCCACCTGTCGGAAGTCAATGAAACTATACGAGACGAAGCGGGAATGTTTGAAAATATTCCACAAGAAATTTCCGGTTTTTTCAACCAAAATTGGCCGAGAAAAAAAATGTGTTGCATTACTTATTGAACTGCCCTCGTATATTCTTCTTGAAGTCTGAGGGTATTTCGCCTGTCTCATAAATTTTGCTCACCAGATGGTAGAGTTTTGTCAGGAATGGCTCTCCCAAGGCTGTCAGTAGTTCTAATGGAATGTTGTCTACTCCCAGGGCCTTGTTCGACTTAGGTCTTTCAGTGCTGTGTCAAATTCTTCACACAGTATCGTATCTCCCATTTCATCTTCATCTACATCCTCTTCCATTTCCATAATATTGCCCTCAAGTACATCGCCCTTGTATAGACCCTCTATATACTCCTTCCACCTTTCTGCTATCCCTTCTTTGCTTAGAACTGGGTTTCCATCTGAGCTCTTGATATTCATACAAGTGGTTCTCTTTTCTCCAAAGGTCTCTTTAATTTTCGTGTAGGCAGTATCTACCTTACCCCTAGTGAGATAAGCCTCTACATCCTTACATTTGTCCTCTAGCCATCCCTGCTTAGCCATTTTGCACTTCCTGTCAATCTCATTTTTGAGACATTTGTATTCCTTTTTGCCTGCTTCATTTACTACATTTTTATATTTTCTCCTTTCATCAATTAAATGTAATTTTTCTTTTGTTACCCAAGGATTTCTACTAGCCTTTGTCTTTTTACCTGCTGCCTTCACTACTTCATCCCTCAAAGCTACCCATTCTTCTTCTACTGTATTTCTTTCCCCCATTCTTGTCAATTGTTCCCTTATGCTCTCCCTGAAACTCTGTACAACCTCTGGTTTAGTCAGTTTATACAAGTTCCATCTCCTTAAATTGCCACCATGCTCAATAATACTAGGGGTAGAAACCTGGATGAAACCAGACGTTAATAGCAGTGATATACTATATTCTGATTGGAACGTATATTATGTTTATAGCTGTAAAAAAATACAATGATATCTAGCAACATAAGTAGCGATTTCGAATGCGAAGTAATGTGGGTGAACTATGTGTTCAAGGTAATCGGATGGTTTTATATAGAACCCTTGACTTGGCAGTAGTAGTGGTTGCACATTTGAAGGAAAATTTGGAGGAGGTTGTGCATAAATTTTCTGGTGATGTTGTAATATTGGGGGATATTTCAATTACCATCCATAGACTGCGCGACACAAGTGATTAGGACGGTTAATTGGGACGGAGAATGATGTGAAATCGTTCTAAATACCGTATCCAAAAATTACCTTGAGCAGTTAAACTGAGAACCGACTGTTGAGAGTAGCATCTCAGATTTCCTAGTTACAAACGGGTCCGAACTTTTCGTCACTGTTGACGTAGAATAGGGAATCAGTGATCAAAAGGCCGTCACAGCATCAGTGGATACGAGTTGAAATAGGTGTGTGAAGGAAGGTAGGAAGATGTTTCACCTTAGCAGGTGGAACAAGTAATAAATTTAAGATTACCTGAGCAGTCATCTTTAAGCACCAATTTTCAAGACTGAAAATTTTTATCATAAAGAGACAAAGTTAAATAGCATTATAGAATAAGCCATACGGTGATGAGCCGAGCAAAATTTCTCCACAAATTGGGAGACCCAGATATTTGTATGAGTTGACTCATTCCAATTGTGTACACTGATATTGTAATCATAGGATGTTACATTTTTTCGTTTCGTGAAGTGAATAGATTTACGTATCTGAGTATTTAAATCAAGTTTCCAGCTTTGCACCACATTGGAATCTTATCAAGATATGTCTGGACGTTTGTGCAGCTTTTCTCGGATAGTTCTTTATTATACAGGGTGGACCATTTTAATCCATAACGGACAATAACTGAAGTTAAGGGCGAAGTTTATCAAAATGTTTTAGGTAAAATTTGTCTTGGCAAAGGTCGTCATGCATTGCTAGTAATGGCCGTTGCTACTAATGGCCGTAATCTGGAACGTGATTTTCGAGGTGATTTGGAAGTTAAATTCATTTTTTTTTAAATGGCAACCCTAATATTCGATTCAAGATTTGAAAACAGAGACAAATCTTACATTTAAAAAAGATACATTATTCAAGGTCAAGGAAAAGTTCAATGAAGATCAAATCAAATAAGCAAATATGTTTTTAGTTCTAGTAGGGATTATCTCTGAATAGAGGAGATATACAGCAAAATACAATGTTAGATACAAATTGGAAGGAGCATAAGAGGTCATGTATCATAACCAGTAACCATGATATTACAGTTAGTTATCGAAGGTCATTCGAAGGTTGAGTTTTGTTTCATGATAACACCTATTTGTGACGTCGCATTTGGAAAGAGCGCGGAGAGATCTGAACTTGAAGTTTTAATTAACGTGATTATTGGCAAAATAAATATATTACGACGTATAAATGTTATTTTGACATTTGAAAGACACATCAAAGATAAACGAAATGTAGATGATTGATTTACAATTATTGAGTGAGTCACCTCGCCTGTCGTTCCTTAGAATGACCCTTCCAGATTGTATCTAACGTTGTATTTTGTTCCATCCCTCATCTATTCGGAGATAATCGCTACCAGAACTGAAAACATATTTGCTTATTTGACTTTCATTGAACCTTGCCATGACTTTGAATAATGTATCATTTTATACGTAAAATTTGCCGGTCTTTTCAATTCTTAAATCAAATATTAGGGTTTTCAGTTAAAAAAAAATGACTTAACCTCCAAATCACCTTGAAAATCACGTTCAAGGTCACGGCCAGTAGTAGCAATGAGTGACACTATTCGCTACCTCCAAATTTTATCTAAAACGTTTTTCTGTACCCCATCTCTATCGCAAGTTATTCACCATCATGTATTAAAATTATCCACCCTGTAGATAAACGCATCATATGCAAAGTTTACCTGGGCATTAATGTACACCATGAACACCAAGGTTATCAGCGCACTTCCATGGGACAAGTTTAAGGTTGTCGCTGACTTCGCATCGGAGATAACACGTTGCGTGCTCCCTTCCAAGAAATCCTCAACCCAACCACAAATTTAGCTTGAGACCCCACATGATCGTACTGTCGTTAATAAGAATCTATGTGGTACTGAGTTAAACGCTTTTCAGAAATCTATATATACTGCATGTATCTGAATGCCTTGATCCACGTATTTCAGGATATAATGTGGGAATAGCGCTAAGTGGGTTTCATATAATCTATATTTTTGGAATCCATGTTGGTTGGCATGTTTTCCAGTAGCTTATGACTAAAACATATTACAAATGATGTTTTTATATAAGATTATGAAGAATATCATGACACTGAAATAATTATAAAAGTAAAATAGTAATAACAACAATAATGATAGTAAGCTTTACTTCTATTTTGTTGTTGATGAGAAGTGTAGTGTTCGAATTTACCTACAGAAAGCTTCACGTTATAAACTTTTGCACTCAACACAGTAATACTTTCTCATTCAGAAATTTCCCCAAATAAGCATCGGGAAGCGGTGCCTTGCGAATGACTGTTTAAAAATATGTTTTGCTTATTTTAAAAAGGATGGGACATTCGAGTACTAACGACAAATAACCGTATTTGAAACCATCTCAGCTGATAGTTCCACAGACTGTACGTACCATCTACTCTGAGCTCCCAGACGATAAGGAAACACGCCATAAAAGCGTACTGAAGACTCTGGCGATATCCAGTGAGGAAGTGGAATGTATTATTCACGAGATTTGAAACATGGGCATGTTGAGCCAAATACAGCTTCAGAGACTGAATGTCGACCTCAGACACGATATTCGATTCCTTTGTAACAACTCTTTATATTGATTTTGGCGATAATTCGTATTTTTGAACTACTTCTTTATTAAGACTGAAAGTAAACCATACCACTGGCCAATCCTACTTGTCCTCAGTCCAGCAGTGACTTTTGTATGCAGCGATACATTCTGGTCAATTGATCATACGACACAAATCGACAAAATGAAACGAAGATGGCTTTGTTATTCGGCTGATAACCCAAGACGACTTGCCAAAATACATAGTCATGCACTTATTCCCCTGCTTGGCGTTAACCCCTACCATTTTCCACTGAATTTATGAATTATATGTAAACGATTTTACAAGTCTTAAACCTCCTTTATTCTGTTGACACTGATTATGTCTAGATATTCATTTTGTTCAAAAAGCTGAGTGTCGTATTTAGCTCCATTCTGCAGCATTTAGCACAATAGTTTTTGCCGTGCACAGATTGTGATCAGAATAATGTTATGTGGCGCTGATGACCTCCTCGTTGGGTGCCCGTAAACTACAAACGCACACTCCCTTCCTCTCTTTTATGTCTGTTGCCTGAGGCGTCTTTCGTATTACCGTTATGCGCTTCATTATCCTCTAATGGAAACACACTAACTACTATTTTGAGTCCGTTCTACTCGTTTCCTTTCAAATCGTCTTCTCAGCTGACAACTGGAAGCTGATACATAGATTCTACAAGGAAATTAAATGTGAAATTTGTAACGAGATTTGAATCCGTCTTATATAGAGTATACCGTTCAGTCATTTCATTATTTCATAGTTCCCATCTCTCCTCTAGAAGCAAGGCTGAGAAGGAGAAGGGGCGAGAGACGAAGGTGAGTACGTGCGTGCGTGGATGCATGTGTGTGCCTCCTTTTGCCCTTGTTCTTGCTGCACTTTCTGATGTAGTATGTTCTAAAATCTTTCTTCTGTCAAGTTTAAAGAAGAGAAAATCTCTGATGAAGCATCCAATGCGGCAACACTGCAAAAGAAAGATCTTCGTTGAAGCTCTTCTCACGACTCCCAAACGCCATTTATAGCTTGCTTACTTTGGAAGCGGATCCATAATGTTGTGACTACCATAGCTTCCGAATTGAAGCCTTGTCAGTTTCAATACGTAAATTTATTTATTGTTCTCTACTGTAACAGACGTTTTGATTCTGACATTCAACTTCAGCTTACTATCCATCACTCGTAATTCGTGACACGTAAATTTATGGTACGAAACATGTTTCAGTGCTATTGTGACCATAACAGCATACGTCATTATAATATAAAATATGAATTGCATGATTTTCACTTGGTATTCAGTAGGGTGTCCGGTGGTGGCAATACACACATGTTATCGGTTAACCATAAGAGTGCTAACATTCAGCCATATGTCAGTGGCAGTGGCGGTCATGACTACTTGGAAGAATGCTATCAGATTTCGGTCCTATTATTCTTGCTGTCACTTCTCGCTTCTTTCTCCTGCGACAATGACTTGCTAATATGCCACATGTGAAGTTGCAAGGTGGTTCGGAGCCTAGGTTAAAATATAGGTCCCCCTGTAATTCGCTGTGTACGACAGTTGACATTCCGGAGGAAGGGAACAGCATTCGTAGCGACTTTCGTATACTTCTATGAAGGATTAAAAACTTTCGTTTTTCTTCTGCTCAACGTATCAGAACGGTCTGCGTCGAACGAGAACATCAAGAAAATATATACGAAAAAAATTAACATTTCGTAATGTTGATTATTTACAACGTTAGCCGACCAGTAAGTATATTTAATAGGTACTCGTGTCAAAGAAAGACACATTACCTCCTTGATTCTGGCCGAATGCTTAACAAAGGGGCGAAAGTAAGCTGTTACTGTAAGCTGGTTTAGAAGAAGGCTGCTAAAGTGAGACAGGAAAAGGAAAAAGAAGAGTGGGAAAAGTTTGTGAGAGGAACAGGAGGAAAGGAACTGGCGCTGCCAAAGGTAGAGAGCAGAGGTTGCGGCTGATTTATGTGGCTGCTGCGCTCGTGAGCCCGCCGACTGCAACGCCTAATTAAATTATCTGCCGAGAACCGAGAGCAGCACGAGCGCGCCGATCAGAGTCTTTATGTAACACGTAATTATTTCGCGGCCTGTCCGCGTCTTCTTCTTTTACTCGGGCTTGCGGTGTTTTCACATATAACACCTGCTATCTCTCCCCAGGGATTCACCAAGCGCCGGCGGCGGGATGTGCCTCGTCGAGGTAAAAGTGAGCCGACTCCTTCAATTACCGCGGGGGCTCTCGAGGTCCGCATGGAGCCACGAACTAGTCTTGCCTCCGCCGCCAACACCAGAAAGTCCTCAGCGTAATATCGGAAAAATACGATGAATGAGTCTGTAATTTACAAAAAACATAACGCGAAACTTCCGGTGTCTGCAATAGAGAAAGGGACTTCAAATTTGATGTATACGTTTTGTACCGAACAACAAGCAAAAATAAAAACTCGAAAATCTGGTTCTTTAGTATTATTCCCCTTTTTTCACTTTAATCTCATTCTAAGACAGTTCGGCAACCCTAACAAATAGTTTGCAGCTTCAGAAATTTTTGCCATCTGAGTGCCCAGTTTTGTGGAACGATCAGTGAATGGTTAAGACATTACTCTGTACTTTATTAAAGCCCGACAACGTTTTGTTTTCGCAGAAGTGTCGAAGTTTCAGAGATATACAACTGTTCAATACTTCTGTCATTTTAACGTTTCGTATTTTATTCTTGTTTTGGTTAAAAACAGTCTTGGTTGCAATACTGTTCTTGTTGATTCGAATAATTAAGGGGAAGTCGCCTGACATTATTGTTAGAGAGACAGCATGAGGTTGATTCAGTAGCCTAATTCGGAGGGATTTTTTTCTTCACGCTCATTAGCTTTCCTTAGGAAAGTATGAGAGATTCTGAAGTGTAATTGGTTTGGAACAGAGGACTGTGATAATTGCTTGTAGACTGTTGGGTAGTGAGCGTGATGTCGACAACAAATTTCATTTCTGTCTTATATTACAATTCTGACAGAAATGTGCACAACAACATTTAAAATTTAGCAATACTTTTACTAAGGAAACAGAACCCTCTCGATATTGGAACATTACATGATATGTTCATTGGAAATCGCTTCAGACTAGCGCTTTTCACTGAAGTGACCAGACATGCATCATGATTTTGGCTTGCGTCATCATCATCATCATCATCATCATCATCATCATTTAAGACTGATTATGCCTTTCAGCGTTCAGTCTGGAGCATAGCCCCCCTTATACAGTTCCTCCATGATCCCCTATTCAGTGCTAACATTGGTGCCTCTTCTGATGTTAAACCTATTACTTCAAAATCATTCTTAACCGAATCCAGGTACCTTCTCCTCGGTCTGCCCCGACTCCTCCTACCATCTACTGCTGAATCCATGAGTATCTTGGGTAACCTAGCTTCTCCCATGCGTGTAACATGACCCCACCATCTAAGCCTGTTCGCCCTGACTGCTACATCTATAGAGTTCATTCCCAGTTTTTCTTTGATTTCCTCATTGTGGACACCCTCCTGCCATTGTTCCCATCTACTAGTACCTGCAATCATCCTAGCTACTTTCATATCTGTAACCTCAACCTTGTTGATAAGATAACCTGAATCCACCCAGCTTTCGCTCCCATACAATAAAGTTGGTCGAAAGATTGAACGGTGCACAGATAACTTAGTCTTGGTACTGACTTCCTTCTTGCAGAAGAGAATAGATCGTAGCTGAGCGCTCACTGCATTAGCTTTGCTTGTGTAAGTGAAGTAAATTTTGAAAACCTTTCGTACGTCAGTAGATAGTCTTCATCAAACAGGCTATAGAAATATGGTATTTGAACGAAAATATAGGAATTTTCACTTCAAGATACTTGTCAGTAACTAGACACGTGTTCCTACAAGAAATGATAACGTCCCTCTAAATCAGTACATTGAAATGTGGGTTTATTACGTACTCTCTCTCCTTTAAAGTTAACAATGTTGCACAGAATAAAATTTTTTATGGTATTAATATCTGAAAATGCTTCCAAAACGAGCAGTCTCTACCATTATTTATTGCCAAATACGTTAGCTTACACCCCGTGAAAACATTTCACGTGCCATGAGAACTGCAGTAGCAGTCCGACTGCTACGGTCGCAGGTTCGAATCCTGCCTCGGGCATGGATATGTGTGATGTTAGGTTTAAGTAGTTCTAAGTTATAGGGGACTGATGACCTCAGATGTTAAGTCCCATAGTGCTCAGAGCCATTTGAACAGGTGTTAAAAACTATTAAAATGAAACTGAATGAAACGTCCAATTGTCCGCTGTAGCTGTATTTCCTCAGGTCACTTAAAATCCCACACAAGCGGTTTCGTAACTTTTGAGTTGCATCTTCTACTGCAAATATAAATGCTATGTCATATGTTACAGAATACCGAGTAACAATTGGCGTGGCTAGGTAAAGCTTTCAGGCCCTCTCAATTGATAAAAAACCATCATCAATTCATAATGAGACCATCTTCAATGATGAAAGTCAAGTCTGTGTTAAGTCGCGAACTATACACTTTTCCGATTAAAATATGCTCTAGTGGGCCTACGTCAAGCGACAAAATGCCCCTCGTATATGTTATTCAGGGAAGTACTAGGTCCTGTAGTGATAAAAGTCGATACGCTCGCGTATATTTACCACCAACACAGCAGCTGACCACCTAACGTACGAACGTCCTGTATGTTGTCGAACCGTGTACTGTGGCTGCCGTCCGGTATAAAGCATTTATATTTTCACCAAAAGATGCAACTCAAAAGTTGCGAAACCGGTTGTGTGGGTTTATAAGTGACCCGAACAAATGCAGCTATACCGGACCATTGTATATTTCATCCAGTTTCAATTTAATAGTTTTAACACCTGTATTTTTAAAAAAAATTGATCACTGAATGAAGTGTCAAGCAATAACGCATAGTAGTAGTTTCTTTCCTGCCTTTGTTTTGCATATGTCGAAATTTTCTTGGAAAGTTAACAGGTGTTTTTCATTATTTATTCTATTTTGATGTTTCTCTCTCTTATTTTCTACAAAATCTTGGAACATACTTCCAGGCTCTGATATGTTCTTTGTATGGGGGGTGGTATGTTCTGTAGGACAAACCAGCAGAACATTCAACATTCCATACAAATAACATATCAGAGACTGGAAGTTTCTGAAGAGCTACTCAACTTTTGCAGAACATCAAAGAGAACTGAATCACAAGCCAACTGCTCCTCTCCGTGACGTGCAACACCCGTCGTATAGCGTCTGCTACCAGGGTTAGTTCAGCATATGAGCAACGCTCTCGCGCCGAATAAATGATCGTGCAAAGAAACGTGCCGCCCTTCTTTCGCTCTTATCTATCTCTTCTATAATCCAACTTGGTAAGCGTCCCCGGTTGATGAACAACACACCACCCAGTGTCGAATAAGTGCTTTGTAAGCCACTTCTTCCGTGGATGAATTACGTTACCTTAAGATTGGCTCAATGAATCCCAGGGCGGCATTATTCAGTCGAATCTCCAGATTTGGCATTCTTTGTGTTCTATTTGTTCCCACACCTAAACAGATATGTTGCTGAAAAATCTTTTCAGTCCAAAGAGGATTTCATGGAACCTCTGTGTAAATTCTTTACAGACCTCTAGCAACCTCACTTCTGGGATGAAATCTACCTGAAACTGGACTACGGCGTGAAATGAAATGTTTTTCTGTCCAAAGGGCGGAGAAAAATAACGTGGTGGTGTGAGAGTAGGATAGGGAATTTCGAATCGATCAACATTCAGCACATAACCATAGGTTGGAAATGCACAGCAGTGGAGCTACGACTGTTAAATGACAGCCAATAAGCAGCGACCGCAGAAGTTTGTCGGTAACGGAACGGTTTTGGGTCTAGCAATGCAGTTATATCTGACTAAGCTGCAACAACAATCGAAACTTGCCAGGAAATTTTCGATAGGGTGAAATTCGTAGGGTTGCTGGGGGCAGGAAATTTCGAGTCTTAGCCATAAAAAAAAATGCGATTTGAGGAAAAAATGAGCGTTTAGAATTTAATTTGTTTCCTTTTTTACCAATGCCTTGACACACACTTGTCGATCTATTGTACTTGTTATAACAAAAGTTCATTGACGATATCAGTACACTAGTGAAAATTTCAAAAAATTTCGGCCTTCACATGTCGACTATCATTCTGTAGTGCTGGTTTTCCAATAAAGCTTATAAGTACCACAAATTAATGTTATTATGATACTTTTCACGTAGTTGGTTTAACAGTCGAGCTACGAGAAGGCAATGTGTGGGGTTTGAGTTTTGAAGTGCCAAAGTAATGTTCCTGTCTGACTTCAGAATGCCCTAACGGTTCATGAAAATGGGGTTTCGGTTAAGCTGTTGTGTTTCTAGAGCAGATGTTTGTGTTTAGTGTTTTTGTATTACTTCTACTTAAAGTGGCGGGTAAGTGTTAATTTAGATCGGCAGTGATAAGTTTCCGAGGGTACTTGGCCTAACGTTTGTATGAGAAAGTGGGACGAAGTTTGTGTTTTCGTGAAATTTTATTGATTTATTCTGAATATTGTGTAAATAGTGGTTTGGCCTAGTAAATATCCTATGTGTGTGTTCAGGATGTCTCTGTCAGCACCTGAAATGATGCGGAAAGTTTTGTTTTGTGGACGTTGTAGGCGAATGACGGGGTGCCTGTGGTCCCAGACAACACTTCCGAGATGACTGGAAGTGCGAGCTGGCGCCAGAGTAGTAGTTCGCAGTTTATAGTCAATCCTTAAGCCTTCAAGAGAGGGTACAACCGAGGTAGGAATGCCCAATCTTTATTTATGGCTTTTGTTATATGTTTGAGTCACGTGAGGCGCCACTTAAGTATGCAACAGGCAAATCTCAACCGTCAGTGGCCAGTTGACAGTCGGGGAGTTTGAGTTTGGTCGTGAAGTGTATTACCTGGCACTTGTTAGGACTTCTCATAACTTTCCACATATTACGTCGTCGTGTAATTTTATCGAGATATTTTTGTAGTTTTCTGTGAATGGTTGAAATGGCTCTGAGCACTATGGGACCTAACATCTGTGGTCATCAGTCCCCTAGAACTTAGAACTACTTAAACCTAACTAACCTAAGGACATCACACACATCCATGCCCTAGGCAGGATTCGAACCTGCGACCGTAGCGGTCACGCGGTTCCAAACTGAAGCGCTTAGAACCGCACGGCCACACCGGCCGGCTACTGTGAATGAACAGGAGGTTGCGACAACTTTTATAAATAGTCGTATCGTCAGAATAAAGTGCTTAGCTATGGCTTTGGTGTAAATAGTGTACAGAACGAGACCTAAGACCGAGCGTTGTGGTACTCCTACCGCAGTCGGTAGGGTCTGTTTAGATTGTATTCATTTTTTACGAAACAATGATGTCCAGTAAGAAAGGAATCAATAATTCGGATTATACGCTCTGGGCAACGAACTGTTCAGTCATAAAGATATTGTTTTCAATGAGGAATAGGCTTACGGTTGCTAGGTTTATTAGTTGCAATATTTTACTGACACCTGTTAGTAAGGAGCTGGGCCTGTGACTTTCGAGAAGCAGAAGGTTTCTGTTGGGTTTCGAAAGGATGATGACTTTCGCAACTTTCCACGCTGAAGGGAAGTAAGTTAGTTTGAAACAAGGGCTGCAGACGCTTTTTAGGTATGTTCAGTGAGGGGAGGGTGTTTAAGAGTGAGGTGCGGATTTGGTCAGGGCAAGTGCATTTGTAGTTCCCTTGATGCTCGAATACGGCGCCTGTTATCGGTTTGTTAACGGGAGTGAGTTCTATCGTTGAGTCATGCTGTACGCAGTAAAGATAACAGGAGATTCGGGTCTAACATAACCTGCCATGGATAGGTATTTAAAGTTTGCATAGTTTTGACAGTTGAGTTGAAACCATGAACTTCAGCTCATTTAATTACTAACTGAGCTTTTTAGCACCAAAAGTATTTATTAGCTGGGACAGATTAATTCAAATGCACACATCAGCGCGATATAGTTGTGGTTGGCTGCCGTTTAATGTTCGTAGCTTCACAACGGTGCAATTGCGACCTGCGTTTATTTGGTGTATTGTCCTCGATTGGGCGTCGCCTAACCTGCCTTACAGTATGATCAGGCTGTTTTTCCCACCTTGTATAAATCACGATCTTCGCTCGGCATGTCGAGAAATTTTGACGCCGGCTTAGGCTGGCAGCGTGCAGCGGATGATTTGGGGAGCTTTACGGCTGTGCGCGGCGCAGTTGTGATGCAGCACTGGCGTGTCGGGCCTGTGGCGCTTTGTATGCTGCGCCACTCTCTAGCCAGTTGCTATGCAGCGCGCCCAGCCTGACACTCTCAAACTTATTGTTTCCAGCGATGCTTTATTGTGCGTATACGGGACGTTTCTCTGACTGCCGGCGCGCCGCCGAGAAATTATATCCCACGTCGCAGCACGCCCCTTCCAACATCTGTCACGTTCACAGCTCATATCGTCTCGCTGGCCAGCTCTCAGCTTTATGGTGTCAATACCATCCATGTGGCACTATTGCGTCTAGCAGCTGTCCTTTGGTGCATTCAGTCTACTTTACCCATATTCCTGACTAGAAACTCGTCATTATGACTGCCATTGATGAAAAACCGAACTAAGTGGTGCAGTGGACACATATATGGGAGGACGGCGGTTTATATTCCCAGATTTCCTTTTCCCTTGTTTTAACCAAATCTCTTCTGTCAAATGCCAGGATGGTTCATTCCCCATTCTTAACCGATCCGAGCTTGTGCTGTGCCTCTAATGAACTCATTGTCGACGGGCTTACCAAGTATGTGATTGGTTCAAAATATAACCCAGAGTGTGAGACGTTTACGCTATATTGCACTGTGATTCTTGATCAGAGACGAAGATAATGTCGATGTACCACAAGGAATAGTTGAAGGTCCCCTAATGTTTTCAGTATACGAAAATAGAAACCTATCATAAGGTGTGAAGAGACGGGCACTGTTCATGGAAAGAAATGATGGGGGCACTCGCTTTGTTATATTCCAGTCACCAAATGTGTATCTCCTTGCCACATCATTTCTACAGTAGTAGGTAGGGAAAGTCATGTATGCGGCCTGTTTACAAATAGTGTGTGGTATCGTCTAGAGACCTTGATGCCACAACAAAGTCGGCAACGCGAATCGATACCACAGACATTAGCAAGAGCTCGCTACAATCCACAAAGATGTATGAGAGGCACTCCAGTAGACCATGCCTTCCTCTCAGCAACTGCAGCGCCCTCACAGTGAGCATGTAAGAGCTCAGTGAATGGAGACCTCTGCTGCAGTAGTCAACACTATCGTCTAGCAGCAATGATTGGTTAAACTTTAAGATGAACTTGTAGTGTTGTTAATGATAAACATTGTACCTCAAACAAAAAGTTTGTTATACAGGGTGTCCCAGCTATCTTGCCCACCCAAGATATCTCTGGAACAATAACAGCTATTGGAAAACGACTTTCACCGGTATCAATGTTGGGCTGGGGCCCATGAATGTACATATTTGGAAACATTCTAAAACGAAAGCATATGTGTTTTTTTAACACAAACTTATGTTTTTTTAAATGGACCTCCTATATTTTTTCTTCAGCAATCCATAGCATGACAAAGCACATACACAATGGCGTTGATTGCATCGCAATATTCCCATTACATCCCGAGATATTAAGACGCGAAGTTGACGCTTGAAACAGCCGACATGCGCTGCTAGCGCACGTCCTGAGGCTCAGGCGTGAACCCCATGCTGCCCGTAATCGCGATGTGATTGACATGCGTAATCACACTTCCATACTTACCAAGAGCTCCGAAACGAATAATACGGTCTGCTGCCATCCTGCATTAACGTCGTACATTCCAGCAGGTATTTATCCGATAGGCTAGGGGTGATGCGGTTCTGTAACATATCTGTGTACCGCAACGTTAGTCACAAAATTAACTTCACTTATCGTTAGTCCGGTACTAAAAAGGTAATGTCGTTCAACGTTAAAACTTTACTTTACTGTAGATCTAGCGCAAGTGACAGTTAATCATTCACTCGTAGAAGTAAAATTCGTGTTGATGGTTTTAGTGAAACGAGCAAGTGGACTAAAAGTTTTACCGTTGCTTAGGTAAAAATGTTTTGATTTGGGAAGTTCAGGTAGGACCAAGAAGGTGAATGTAAACATGTTTTATCGAGCGAGGTGGCGCAGTGATTAGACACTGGACTCGCATTCGGGAGGACGACGGTTCAATCCCGCGTCCGGCCATCCTGATTTAGGTTTTCCGTGATTTCCCTAAATCGCTCCAGGCAAATGCCGGGATGGTTCCTTTGAAAGGGCACGGCCGACTTCCTTCCCCATCCTCCCCTACTCCGATGAGACCGATGACCTCGCTGTCTGGTCTCCTTCCCCAAAAAACAAACCAACCAACCTAAACATGTTTAACCAATTAGTTTTATAATCACATAATTATCAATATTATGTTTATCTAATGCATTAAATGACAAATTGTTGCAAACAAATGTTTCTTAACATCACTGGGTAAAATGGCCCTTTGTAGAAACTTCCACTGTGATACCAGCACTACATACTAAACATAGCGTTCACATCTCATGCTCAAAGTGATGCCCATTGGCTTGTATACATAGGGTCACTCTGCGGATAAAGGATGCCCTACCTCGTGCTACTGTTTCCTCTTTGATGGCTGTACAAGCATCAATAATGCGTTGCTTCATGTCTTCTGGTGTTGTTGGTTCATGTTGGTAAACAGCATCCTTCACTGCCCCCCAAAGAGAATAATCCAGCGGTGTAAGATCCGGAGATCGGGCAGGCCACCTAACTGGGCCACCTCGTCCAATCCACCTACCAGGGAATTTACGGTTCAGAAGTCGTCGTGCTCGTAAGGCGTTATGTGCAGGGCATCCGTCATGCTGATACCACATGACCATTCTCCGGTTCAGAGGTGCGGTGTCCAAGAGAACAGGAAGATTGTGTCGTATAAATCTGGAGTATTGTCTGCCATTTTGGATGCCATTTATAAAGAAAGGTCCGATAATGGTATCTCCAATAATCCCACACCAAACATTAACTTTCCACGGACGTTGATGCTCTACCTGACGGAGCCATTTTGGATTGTCTGCGGACCAATAATGCATATTCCTCATATTGACAATTCCTTTGTTGGAGAATGATGCCTCGTCGGTAAAGATAACATCTGCAAAAAAAATTGGATTAGTCAGAAATTTTTGCTGAGCCCACCGCCAAAATGTTACCCTATTGCGGAAGTCATGGTAAGGATGAAATTTATGACGTTTAAGAATACGCTGTGCACTTGATTTCGGCACACCAACTTCACGTTCAATTTGACGTGTGCTGATTTGAGGATTCACAGCTATGGTAGCGAGCACAGCAACTTCAGCATGTTTATCTGTGCGTGTTCTAGTACGATGTCGAGGTCTTGGATTTAAGCTTCCCGTTTCACGTAGACGAGATGTGAGACGACCAAGCATCCGGCGCGAAGGCGATGGCTTGTCAGGGAATCGTCTTCTGTACAGTCGTTCTGCCTGAACAGCATTTCGTCCACCTACAACAGGGTACAGTACCGGTATGTAGAGTAGGGTAGAAAACAGACATATTAACTTAATAATCATAATGTTCGCTAACAGTACTATTAACAAACAAGCAATCTCAAAACGTATTTCCCGTCAACGTACATTCTCCATAGATCAGCAGCATTCCTACCATATCTTCATGTGTGTACATTATACTGTACAGTATAAGTTCCACAACACAACGTTTATTCACAATGTGTGCTATCTCCGTGCCGTCACTAGATTACTCTGATGCACGACTACTCTGGCAAGCGGTGTGCTGCACGCCAAAGCAACAACACATGGGATGCTCGGAGGGTGGTGGAGTACAGGAGTTTGCATGGGACGCAAATCACAAACAAGGCGAAGTGGTAACTGTGGTAGTAGTGGGAACTACGTTGGACACTTGACTAGGTACAGCCAGGCCCTGCGCGACAGGCACAATGGGTCATATAACGCATTAGATAAACTTTATTTTGGGTGTGAAGGATAAATAAGACAACCCGACGGGTGTACACCGATCGGTAGTGGTTCATATTGTGTACGCAGATACGTAAAACGTGCAAGAGGGAAACCATTATGTGCTTATGAGAGTTGATGGCAGCAGACCGTATTATTCGTTTCGGACCTCTTGATAAGTATTACGGGCAGCATGGGGTTCACGCCTGAGCCTCAGGACGGGTGTTTCAAGCGTCAACTTCGTGTCTTAATATCTCGGAATGTAATGGGAATATTGCGATGCAATCGACGCCATTGTGTATGTGCTTTGTCATGCTATGGATTGCTGAAGAAAAAATATAGGTCCATTTAAAAAAACATAAGTTTGTGTTAAAAAAACACATGTGCTTTCGTTTTAGAATGTTTCCAAATATGTACATTTATGGCCCCCAGCCCTACATTGATACTGGTGAAAGTCGTTTTCCAATAGCTGTTATTGTTCCAGAGATATTTTGGGTGGACAAGATAGCTGGGACACCCTGTATAGTGCATCAAGTGATGCTTTGATAGTCAAATGGTTCAAATGGCTCTGAGCACTATGGGACTTAAAATCTGAGGTCATCAGTTCCATAGACTTAGAAATACTTAAACCTAAATAACCTAAGGACATCACACACATCCACGACCGAGGCAGGATTCGAACCTGCGACCGTAGCAGCAGCGCGGTTCCGGACTGAAGCGCCTAGAACCGCTCGATCACAACGGCCGACTCTTTGATAGTCCATCTTGGTTATAAATTATCTAGTACTGCTGAGGCAAAGAAGTGCGTCACGGTTGAGAAAATCTTTGATTCTTTTATGTAATAAAGTGAACTAGCATTTCACGGGTTCTAGTGTGATGAGCATTCTCCCATAGCAATAAAAGAACCCACACTTGTTGGACCATTGTAGCCTCGTCTGGTCAAAACATAGTGTAAATATTATTCGGCCCGCCTTCGTAGCGTTATCGCCTACCACGCAGGGGGCCCGGGTTCGATTCCCGGCGGGAGACTGGGTGATGTGTGTCTTTCATCATTCTCATTGACTCGCAAGTCACCGAAGTGGCGTCACCTAAAAAAGACTTGCAATGCGGCGGCCGAACTGCCCCGAATGGGAGCCTCACGGCCAACCATCATTTCCATTTCTTAATACTATAACTATTTGCATTTTGTTTTTCTGTGACGGAGAAGCCGAACAAAGCCGCCATTTATGCACAAGGACGTGTTAGAGAGACTACAAACCAGCACAGAGCAGTGAATGTTATTGTGGCGCGAACTGAGTGTGGCGGTAGTTTGACATACTCTCATGAACACTCGCCAGTCGATACGCATATAGGGAAATCAGACTGCGTTCAGAGTAATAACATTCGAATGCAATAATTTTATCAGTAAATTGTCGAAGTATTCTTAGCAAACTTACCGAATTTACTGCCCTCAAGGAAAGTTCTCAACCTCAAATTATTCTTGGGACTGAGAGCTAGCTAAAAACGAAGTAAAAGCTTCGAGATATTTACAGAGTTTTGAAATGTTTCTCGGAAAGACAGATTAGAAGCCGTAGGAAGGGGTGTGTTCATTGTAGTCGACAAAAATTTTGTCTACTGAGGTTGAAACTGACAAGGGAACCTCCCCATCGCACCCCCCTCAGATTTAGTTATAAGTTGGCACAGTGGATAGGCCTCGAAACACTGAACACAGATCAATCGAGAAAACAGGAAGAAGTTGTGTGGAACTATGAAAAAATAAGCAAAATATACAAAGTGAGTAGTCCATGCGGAAGACAGGCAACATCAAGGACAGTGAGAGCTCAGGAGCGCCGTGGCCCTGCGGTTAGCGTGAGCAGCTGCGGAACGGGAGGTACTTGTTTCAAATCTTCCCTTGTGTGAAAAGTTTATTTTCGCAAAGTTATGATCTGTCCGTTCATTCACTGTAATGAGTTTAGTGTCTGTGTTTTGCGACCGCTCCGCAAAGCCGTACGATTAGTGGACGAAAGGACGTGCCTCTCCAATGGGAACCCAAAACATTTGATCGCAAGGTCATAGGTCAACCGATTCCTCCACAGGAAAACACGTCTGATATATTCTACACGACACTGGTGACGGCATGTGCGTCACATGACAGGAATATGTCGTCGACCCACCTAACTTGTACCCTTGGCGAATGGGTAAAAAGATTCTTCTGCTTTGCCCGATTTGGGTTTTCTTGTGGATGTGATAATCACTCCCAAAAAAGTGATGAAAACATAAGAATTTGTCACATAAACTGCAACAAATGAATGCAACAGTTTCACAGTCGTACAGTTTTCCCTGTGTTCTGTCAAAACATATGTTTTTAGCATTTTCAAATTTTTCCGTGTGTAGACCGTCAAATCCTGCATATGTCCAAGCAAATCTGAACATGTCCTGGAATTTTGGAGAGCGAAGTTGATTATATATAAAATTAAACTTCTTACACGAGGGAAGACTTAAACCAATGACCTCTCGCTCAACAGAACCACACGCTAACCACGGGACCACGGCGCTCCTGACCTGAGACTGTCCTAGATGTTGCCTATCTTGCACCTGGACTACTCCGTTTGTATATTTTGCTTATTTTTTTCATAGTTCCACACAACTTCTTCCTGTTTTCTAGATTGGTCTGTGTTCAGTTCTTCAAGGCCTATCCACTGTGCCAACTTATAACTAAATCTGAGGGGGGTGCGATGAAGAGGTTCCCTTGTGAGTGTGATAAAGAAGTTATCTGGTCGCGCATAACAGGTGTATGTGAAACCAAGGTAATTGTTGGATGTCCGCTCTGACAGTTCTAGAGTCATTCAAAGGAAGTCTATGGTCTGCTGTGCAAAAATACCCAGATCATGAAATACTACTTGCTGGTGATTTTGACCTATCGAGTATAGACTGGGACATGTATGGACTCATTGCAGAGCTACAGACATACAGTCTTGTGAGGTATTTTTGAACATGTTTTCCGAGAACTGTCGTGAGCAGATAGTTCGGCACCAACACGCAATGGAAGTATCTCGGGCCTTGTAGCTACAAACAGACGGACCTTATCGGTGGTGTCGGTATAGAGACGGGGATTAGTGATCATGATGTCATCATAGCTACAACGGTTACGAAAGTTAATAAATCAGCCAACAGGGGTAAGAGAGTGTTTCTCTTAGCAAGAGTAGATAATCAATTGTTAGCATCTCACATGGACAATGACGTACAATCATTTACACTACTAGCCATTAAAATCGCTACACCAAGAAGAAAAGCAGATGATAATTGGGTATTCATTGGACAAATATATTATACCGGAACTGACATGTGATTACATTTTCACGCAATTTGGGTGAATAGATCCTGAGAAATCAGTACCCAGAATAACCACCTCTGGCCGTAATAACGGCCTTGATACGCCTGGGCATTGAGTCAAACAGAGCTTGGATGTCGTGTACAGGTACAGCTGCCCATGCAGCTTCAACACGACACCACAGTTCATCAAGAGTAGTGACTGGCGAATTGTGATGAGCCAGTTGCTCGGTCACCATTGACCAGACGTTTTCAATTGGTGAGAGATCTGGAGAATGTGCTGGACAGGACAGAGGTCTAACATTATCTGTATCCAGAAAGGCCCTGCAGGACCTGCAACATGCGGTCGTGCATTATCCTGCTGAAATGTAGGGTTTCGCAGGGATCGAATGAAGGGTAGAGCCACGGGTCGTAACACATCTGAAATGTAACGTCCACTGTTCAAATTACCGTCAATGCGAACAAGAGGTGACCGAGACGTGTAACCAATGGCACCCCATACCATCACGCCGGGTGATACGCCAGTATGGCGATGACGAATACACGCTTCCAATGTGCGTTCACCGCGCTGTCGCCAAACACGGACGTGACCGCCATGATACTCTAAACAGAACCTGGATACATCCGAAAAAATGACGTTTTGCCATTCGTGCATCCAGGTTCGTCGTTGAGTACACCATCGCAGGCGCTCCTGTCTGTGATGCTGCGTCAAGGGTAACCGCAGCCATGTTCTCCGAGCTGATAGTCCATGCTGCTGCGAACGTCGTCTACCTGTTCGTGCAGATGGTTTTTGTCTTGCAAACGTCCCCATTTGTTGACTCAGGGACCGAGACGTGGCTGCACGATCCGTTACAGCCCTGCGGATAAGATGCCTGTCATCTCGACTGCTAGTGATACGAGGACGTTGGGATCCAGCATGGCGTTCCGTATTACTCTCCTGAACCCACCGATTCCATATTCTGCTAATAGTCTTTGGATCTCGACCAACGCGAGCAGCAATGTCGCGATGCGATAAACCGCAATCGCGATAGGCTACAATTCGACCTTTATCAAAGTCGGAAACGTGATGGTACGCATTTCTCCTTCTTACACGAGGCATCACAACAACGTTTCACCAGGCAACGCCGGTCAACTGCTGTTTGTGTATGAGAAATCGGTTGGAAACTTTCCTCATGTCAGCACGTTGTAGGTGTCGCCACCGGCACCAACCTTGTGTGAATGTTCTGAAAAGCTAATCATCTGCATATCACAGCATCTTCTTCCTGTTGGTTAAATTTCGCGTCTGTAGCACGTTATCTCCGTGGTGTGGCAATTTTAATGGCCAGTAGTGTAGTTCCTGAATGATGGCCATAGAGGAATAATGGGCAAAGTTAAAACAAATTGTACATCGTGCTCTGGACAAAATGTGCGTAGTAAGTGGATTAAGGACGGAATAGACCCACCGTGGTTTAATAACAAAATCGGAAAATGCTGTGGAAGCAAAGGCTGTTGCTCTCCCGGTTCAAAAGAGGACGCGCAAATGACGACAAGCAAAGACTAGCAGAGATCCGTGCGTCTGTGAAAAGATCTATGCGCGAAGCGTACAACAGATACCACCGTCATACCTTGGCTAAAGATCTGGCAGAGAACCTGAAAAAATTCTGGTCCTATGTAAAATCGCTAAGCGAGTCTAAGGCTTCCATGCAGTCACTCGGTGGCCTGTCTGATTTGGCAGTAGAAGATAGCAAGAGGAAGACCTAAGTTTTAAATTCCACTTTTAAGAAATCGTTCACGCAGGAGCTGAGTACAAACGTACCGTCGTTTAACAATCACACAGAGTCCGGTATGGATGACATAGCAATAGGCAGCCATGGCGTAGAAAAACAACTGAAAGAGTTGAAAACAAATCGCCAGGTCCGAATGGAATCTCAGTTCGGTTTTACAAGGAGTACTCTACGTCATTGGCTCCTTTCTTAGTTTGCATTTGTCGTGAATCTCTCGACCAGCGCTAAGTGCCAAGCGACTGGAAAAAACCACAGGTGACACATGTATATAAGGAAGGTATAAGAACGGACCCGAAGAATTACAGAGCATATTCTGAGTTCGAATATAATGAATTTGCTGCATGCCGGAAAATTCATGCCTATGAATGAGCGTGGCTTTGCTCTTGCGAAACCCAGCTTGCTCTGTTCTCATATGATATACTGCGAACTATGGATGAAGAACAACAGGCTTGCTGGGCGGAGTGGCCATGCGGTTCTAGGCGCTGCAGTCCGGAACCGCGCGACCGCTACGGTCGCAGGTTCGAATCCTGCCTCGGGCATGGATGTGTGTGATGTCCTTAGGTTAGTTAGGTTTAAGTAGTTCTAAGTTCTAGGGGACTGATGACCACAGCAGTTAAGTCCCATAGTGCTCAGAGCCAACAACAGGCTGATTCCATATTTCTAGATGTCCGAAAAGTGTTCGACACGGTATGAGTGTGTGGGGTTGCTATTCTGTCATTCTGCGCAACGGATTAATCTGACATGTACCCTTTACACTGTGGCTTCTGCAAGATGCAATTTCCACCCCCACACTACTACAGAATTCAGACAGACGCTCCTAACGTTCTAAAGAGAAATGCCTGAAAAACTTTCAGCAATAAATATCTTCTGGAGTCGTCTGCTGTTAGGAAATGACACAAAAATTCACAAAATTTCTTACGTAACTAGTGGGATACTTGTGTACTGGAGTAGTGCTAGTTAGTGTAAGAAAAACATGAAACTAACGAATATTATTATTTATTTTGCAAAAATTCTGAGAAATCACAATGACACTTTCAGTTATGAACTGAACACGTTATTTCCTGGTTCTTCTTGGAATGTGAAGTTACCTCTCAAGAATAGGATTCGCTAATGAAATTTCTATGCAAAGTTTAAGATTGTTATTGACTTGGCAGAATGGCTGAGAGCTGCACCTACTCAACTTGAATAATTATCCGGTAGAGTGTTGCTAGGTATGGTCGAGGCTGTCACGTGTGAAATGCAGTGAAGTGTACTGTTGTAGAGGAAATACGGGGCTCGCAAGAGCTGTAGTGCACAATACAGTAAGCTGCGATGACTGCTGTCTGCGCCGCTCGCTGCTGACAAATAAGATAACTCTCGTTCTATCTGGATTGACCTTCGCCAATCAAACTCTCCCTACGCCTTGATGAAGTCAAGGACTCGTATTGGCCGCTAGTCTATCTATTGGCATGGTACACCGGTCAGATAACCAGTCCACCGCGATGCCACTAAAAATTCGCTCGCAGGCGTTTAACTATAACTCTGTCCGTTCACACCGCACAATAAGTGTGGCGGCCAACACAGTGAACAATGCTTAATCGCAAGGACTCAATATAGAGTCGCCCTTCGATTCGCTCTCAACAGAGGTGCTCTCCCAGTGAAGTACTGAGGAGAGACTTGTTTCTCGCTTAAAGAGCGAGAACGGAACGGCCCCTCTCCATGCCATATGTGAAGGGGAATATCTTTCGGTCTCTTCCATTACTCCTTCAGCTCAAGGCGTCAGAAACATTGTCTGCCAATCAGCGTTGCTCTTCTAAAACGGGAGAACGACGTTTCGTTTAAGGCGACCAATCCGGAAATCTGTAGTATCAGCGTTTGGCGTTTGCTATCTCCCTGTGAAAATCTCTGAAACTGAGTGCTATGTGTACAGAATGCATAGGCTGGCCGCTCCCACAGAATGTAGCGGAATTTGCTTTTAAGCCGAGCACGGGGTCGTTCTTTCACTCGGCAAACGCTGTCTGCTCTACGGGCGGTCACTGGCCAATGTAGATGGGTTGGGACCGGCCTCCTGGCGTGTGGTTCCCTCTCTCGAACTAAAAGCTCCTGTGACCGTCGTGTCTGGAATGTATGTGTGTACGCCAGCCTCGAGTATTTAAACCGCGGTGCACATTTGCGTTTACATGAATTCATACAACACTGACTTTATCTTATCGAGTTTGGGTTCGAATGAAGCGTCTTGATGTGCGGAATATGATTGTGAGGGCGGAATATCTAAGCAATGAATGTCAGGAGACCACGACGTCTTCCAATGGGACCCCACTGCAGGCTGTTAACGAAGGGATGTTCATACGGAATGGGCTCCCAAATATGTGACTGGATCGAATACTTCTTAAATAATAGAACACAGTATGTTGTCCTCGATGGCGAGTGTTCATTGGAGACAGGGGAATATCAGGAGCACCCCGTTGCTGTTTTCTATATTCATAAATCATCTGGTGGAGATGGTGGGCAGCAATCTGCGATTGTTCGCTGATAATCCTGTGATGTACAGGAAGGTGACTAAGATAAGTGACTGTAGGTTGCTACAACATGACCTAGACAAAAATTCTAGTTGGTGTGATGAATGGCAGCTGGCTCTCAATGTAGAAAAATGGAAGTTAATGCAGATGAGTAGGAAAAACAAACCCGTACAGCATTAGTAGTGTCCTGCTTGCCACAGTCACGTCGGTTAAATATCTGGGTGTAACGTTGCGAACGATATGAAATGGAACAAGCACATAAGGATTGTGGTAAGGAAGGCGAATGGTCGACTTCGGTTTATTGGGAGAATTTTAGGAAAGTGTGGTTCATTTGTAAAGAGGACCGCATATAAGACGCTAGTACAACCTATTCTTGAGTACTGCTCTAGTGTTTGAGATTCGCACAAGGTCGGATTGAAGGTAGACGCCGGACGGAGTGGCCGTGCGGTTCTAGGCGCTTCAGTCTGGAACCGAGCGACCGCTACGGTGGCAGGTGCGAATCCTGCCTCGGGCATGGATGTGTGTGATGTCCGTAGGTTAGTTATGTTTAATTAGTTCTAAGTTCTAGGCGACTGATGACCTCAGCAGTTAAGTCGCATAGTGCTCAGAGCCATTTGAAAGTAGACATCGAAGCAATTCAGAGGCAAGCTGATAGATTGTTACCGGTGGGTTTCGATCTGCATGCAAGTGTTACGGATATGCTTCGGAAGCTCAAGTGTGAATCCCTAGAGGCAAGAAGACATTGATTTCTAAGAAAACTACTGAGGAAGTTTAGAGAACCGGCATTTCAAGCTGTTTGTAGAACGATCCTACTGCCGTCAACATACAATTCACATAGGGACCGCGAAGATGAAATACAAGAAATCAGGGCTCATACGCAGGCATGTAGATAGTCGTTTCTCCCTCGCTCTATCTGTGAGTGCAACAGGAAAGGAAACGTTTAGTTGTGGTACAGGGTACCGTTCGCCACGCACCGCACTGTGGCTTTTGGAGTGTGTAGTCGTAGATGCAGAAGACCAGCTCATTAGACGATGCACAAACTCAGACGGGAAGGAAACGGCCCATGACGAAAATTTGGAAATTTTGTGGTAGGGTCTTGTGCTGAGGTCATCGGTCCCTAACCCTACACACTATTTAATCTAACTTAAACTAACTTACGCTATGGACAAAACACACACACGCACACACACACGCACACACACACACACACACACACACACACACACACACACACACACACACACACACACACACACACACATATCTGAGGCGCCGGCCGCGGTGGTCTAGCGGTTCTCGGCGCGCAGTCCGGAATCGCGCGACTGCTACGGTCGCAGGTTCGAATCCTGCCTCGGGCTTGAATGTGTGTGATGTCCTTAGGTTAGTTAGGTTTAAGTAGTTCTAAGTTCTAGGGGACTGATGACCACAGATGTTACGTCCCATAGTGCTCAGAACCATTTGAACCATATCTGAGGCCGTGACGAATTTAAATGGAAGATCACTCATTTTCATCAGGCGATTTAGGGAAACAACTGAAAATCAGGACAGTACTGCGACGTGAACCGGTATCCTCCCGGATGTGAGTGCATTGTCCTACTACTACGCCACCTCGACCGCTGCAACGTAACGTGTTACGCAACACTAATAGCTCAATGAGTTCTCAGTGGCAGTGCGGAAATTTAGAACGACATACACAAAATCTGAAGTGTGTAGAGCATAGCTTCTTGCTTCAAATACGGTGAAGCGCAAAATAATGATGAAGATTCACTTGCGGAAAGAGAGTCCCAAATTATTTGATAAATACATCAATGTAGACCTCTTGTACTCAGTATCGTTGACTAAATATCCTGGTGTATCAATGTAAAGTGTTTTAAAATCGAATTAAGCCGTAAAACCAGTTTTTGAAATGGGTTAAGAGAAACTTTGATTTCATGGGCGTGTGTAATGCACATCCTTGCGATATAAATTATCGAGTGTCTTCCTAGCGCTTTTTTGAACCTCGGCAAGTTTTCATGACAAAATAAGTTGAAGGAATTTGCGGATGTACTTCTATTGGAGTACCCTGCTGGTATAGTGCATATGGAAGTCTCGGAAAGATGATCGCCGATAGAAGCCGTAGGATCACCGAGCTTTTCAAGAAATACTGTACATCAAATTTAATGAATACATATTTTAGTTATAATAAAATATCCAAAACAATAGTCGTCTCTCTGTAGACTATTAATTAAAACATTATTCTGCTATTTTGGCCACTTACGTATTTTTATGGTATTCTTTTTGTATAACATGTGGGAAGCATGCCTCTGAGTTAGCTGACACATTTCATATCATTTCAATGTTCTGGCTTCTCGCCCATGTGAATGTATTTCAATAGAAATGGACTGAAGCACTGGAGCCTGCTACGCAGTTGAAGATACAACAGAGTAATCGCGTTAACTGATGAACACATTAAAACTGATGGGGAAGATCAGTTTGGATTCCGTAGAAATGTTGGGACACGTGAGGCAATACTGACCCTACGACTTATCTTAGAAGCTAGATTAATGAAAGATAAACCTACGTTTCTAGCATTTGTAGACTTAGAGAAAGCTTTTGACAATGATGACTGGAATACGCTCTTTCAAATTCTGAATGTGGCAGAGGTAAAATACAGGGAGCGAAAGGCTATTTACAATTTGTACAGAAACCAGATGGCAGTTACAAGAGTCGAGGGACATGAAAGGGAAGCAGTGGTTGGGAAGGGACTGAGACAGGGTTGTAGTCTTTTCCCCGATGTTATTCAGTCTGTATATTGAGCAAGCAGTGAAGGAAACAAAAGAAAAATTCGGCGTAGGTATTAAAATCCATGGAGAAGAAATAAAAACTTTGAAGTTCGCCGATGACATTGTAATTCAAGGACTTGGAAGAGCAGTTGAATGGAATGGATAGTGTCTTGAAAGGAGGGTATAAGATGAACATCAACAAAAGCAAAACGAGGATAATGGAATGAAGTCGAATTAAGTCGGGTGATGCTGAGGGAATTAGATTAGGAAATGAGATACTTAAAGTAGTAAAGGAGTTTTGCTATTTGGGAAGCAAAATAATTGACAATGGTCGAAGTAGAGAGAATATAAGATGTAGACTGGCAATGGCAAGGAAAGCGTTTCTGAAGAAGAGAAATTTGTTAACATCGAGTATAGATTTAAGTGTCAGGAAGTCGTTTCTGAAAGTATTTGTATGGAGTGTAGCCATGCATGAAAGTGAAACATGGACGATAAATAGTTTGGACAAGAAGAGAATAGAAGCTTTCGAAATGTGGTGCTACAGAAGAATGCTGAAGACTAGATGGGTAGATCACATAACTAATGAGGAAGTATTGAATAGGATTGGGGAGAAGAGAAGTTTGTGGCACAACTTGACTAGAAGAAGGGATCGGTTGGTAGGACATGTGTTGGGGCATCAAGTGATCACCAATTTAGTATTGGAGGGCGGCGTGGAGCGTAAAAATCGTAGAGGGAGACCAAGAGATGAATACACTAAGCAGATTCAAAAGGATGTAGGTTGCAGTAGGTACTGGGAGATGAAGAAGCTTGTACAGGATAGAGTAGCATGGAGAGCTGCATCAAACCAGTCTCAGGACTGAAGACCACAACAACAACAACAACAACAAGATATTAAGATTGGATATACGACGATAAGTGTACCAAAAGCATATTGTTTGTTTGTTTTATGTATGTGTGTGTGTGTGTGTGTGTGTGTGTGTGTGTGGGTGTGTGTGCGTGTGTGTGTATGGGAGTCGGTGTGGGTGTGTTGTAAAGTGATCTTTAAAACCCAAATATAGCCTATAGCGCTCGCAAATTGTGTTAATAACTGCGAAGCTTGGGATAAAAATATGGTAATAAAATGAATGCGGGAACTTCAATCAATTGTTAATGGACGGTTGGTATAAATATTACTCTTCACATGTTGGATACAGGTTTGGACTGAAGTTTGGACTGCACGGTCACAAAATGAACATATCATAGCATTTGTTTTCACTTAGAAAAGGGTTTAAGTAGCCATTACAAGAACTGAACTGTTGCAAAAAGTTTGTTTGTGACATGAAATGTAAAGTACACTGACGTTCAGAAAAAGCACAAAACCTTGGACGACTAGAGATAGGACGTTCATATTCATGGAACATGTACATTAGTATGCTCTGCAGAAATGAGTAGCATTTGAACCTTGTCGGCCGTCGGGTTCAAGGTCAAAATCGATATCGCGTCGCAACATCACCTGACGGTAAAGTGTACCAGCGACTCTCGTTGTCGCTATAAACCGAAAGTAATGGATCAGTGTGTCCGCAGCTCGTGGTCGTGCGGTAGCATTCTCGCTTCCCGCGTCCGGGTTCCCGGGTTCGATTGCCGGTGGGGTCATGGATTTTCTCTGCCTCGTGATGACTGGGTGTTGTGTGATGTCCTTAGGTTAGTTAGGTTTAAGTAGTTCTAAGTTCTAGGGGACTGATGACCATAGATGTTTAATCCCATAGTACTCAGAGCCATAATGGATCAGTGTGACTTGATCCGACGTGCACGATGCCTTGTAAATGCATGCACGAAACGTACCGTCTGAAAGTTGACGCATTACTGGAATGAGGGAATGTGATGCATCCATCCAAGAAATTGCTGTTGTGTGGGACGAAGGGTTCGGCAATGCAACGGGTGTGTGCAGAATGGTTCACTGAAGCCGTAGAGCCCGATGAGATGGGTCAGATCGCACCACCCAGACCTCCCCCCCCTCCTCCCCTCTCCCCTCTGCCCCTCCCCGAGAAGATCGACTCCCCATCCGAATGGCATTGGAGGACATATCTGCGTCCTCCTCGGCCTTGGCGCAACAGTGGAACAATGTAACACATCGTACACTATCAGGGGTGACAGTCCGTCGCCGCTTCTTAGGGCATGGGTTTCGTGCGCGTCGTCCACTTCTCCGCCTGCCTTTGACTGCCTGCCGAGGTGACTGGAATGCTAATCGTGTCTGCTGAACGCACTAATGTACATGTCCTGTGAATATAATCATGCTATCTCTAGTCGTTCAATCTGTTGTGTTTTTTTTCTGAACTTAAGTGTAATTGCAATGATTCACATTGTAAGGTCGCAGTATCGTTACCAATGTTAGCATTATTGCCTTGCAGCCTTGGCGTTTGGAAGAGTATCTATCTACCATGAGGTAAATAAATATTACCGTTGATATGAACTACTGCAAATCCGTTCGCTCCGAGGGGCAAAAGAGCGCGCTGCAATTATGTAAACACTTGTTATTGGGCTAGTGCTTGCACAGTGTAAACAGTAATAATTGGTCCCGGTATTCGATAAACTTCCATAGGCTCTCAGAAATCGTTTAAACCTTTGCTTCGCTGTGGTCACTATCATGGACGGTGATGATCTTAGCCCCTCTGCTCCACAAACTTCGTAAAACCAGAGGCACACTGTCGCAGTGCATACTGATGCTATTCATGCTTCCATCAGTGAAGTGATTTGGGCCGCAATCATCGCGCCCCACAAAACAGACACACACCAACATGTTCCACTCGTTGACGCAAATACAGCAAGAGACCAGCAGCCCTCCCACAAATGCCAACCTGACGGCACAGAGGAGAAAGGAGACGACGGCCAACGAGACAACATGGAAAAAATGCTACGTGTCGACGACACCCAAGAAGGAACCATCATCCACCGACATGTAAGTCGCACTGCTAACTTATACACAAGTACCGACAAAGGGCCTTTCATCTTATTTCTTGAAAGCACAGACAGAACCATAGCCAGGCGCCATCCTTCGGCTCTAGACAAAGTTATCAGACAGGGATGTGAGCCATTATTCAAGTACATTATCAATATTACGGCGGCAAGGAAAAACATTGTGAAATTTAAGACTGTCAGGATTAACTGCAAATGCCTTGATTCAACTTTCTCTCTTAGGCAAAGCAATCTTGGGGGCCTATATTTCTAACTTCTTCACTACTAAACAAGGCATCATTAATAGTGTTGAAACCTCCCTTACGGATGACGAATGCTGACGGAAATGACATGTTGCTACGAAGTTATTGCCATCAAGCGAATTAGAAAAATTATAAAAAAGGTAACAAAGCCGTCACCAATTTCTGTAGTGACATATATATCACAAAGGTGCCACACATTGTATATATTCATGGAGTTCGCCGACCAGTGGGCTTGTAAGTACCCTCCATCTTACAGTGCTATAATACTTTGCGCTTTGGACATGGCAGCAAACAGAGCAGAAGTAACACAAGATGTGTGTACTGTGCAGGTCCACACAGAAATAATGCCTGTGGGAGGGGCAGTCAACCAACCTGTATCCATTGTACTGGTAATCACTGTGCCCTCACTCGAACCTGCCCATTGTATTTCAAACACAAGAAAATTAACAAAATCATGTCTCTCAGTAAAATTACCTTTCAAGAAACAGAAAACAGGCCTTATGCGAATGCAGTTACTTCTCCCCCAAACATTCCGAGACAGGGTACAGGCCGGCCGGAGTGGCCGAGCGGTTCTAGGCGCTACAGTGTGGAACCGCGCGACCGCCACATTCGCAGGTTCGAATCCTGCTTCGTGCGTGGATGTGTGTGATGTCCTTAGGTTAGTTAGGTTTAAGTAGTTCTAAGTTTTAGGGGACTGATGACCTCAGAAGTTTAATCCCATAGTGCTCAGAGCCATTTCAACAGGGTACAGAATTCCCACCCGCTTCCTATTCAATAGTGGCTCATTGCAAATATCAGCACGGTCACTTACGAACAGCAGCATCAAATCCATGGCATGACGACAATGCCACTAACGTCAAGAACTATGGCTCGAGTGGATTCACGGCCGATAACACGTAAAAAATGGAAATGATCGTATGGCGTTGTTCGCCGGGAGGCCCCATTCGGGGGAGTTCGGCCGCCGTATTGCAAGTCCTTTTTAGGGACGCCACATCGGCGACTTGCGAGTCAATGATGATGAAAAACACACAACACCCAGTCCCCTGCGGGGAATCGAACCCGGACCCCCTGCTTGGTAGGCGGTAGCGCTAACGCTACCGCTACGCTACGGAGGCGGACGATAACACGTAAATTACACTCCTGGAAATGGAAAAAAGAACACATTGACACCGGTGTGTCAGACCCACCATACTTGCTCCGGACACTGCGAGAGGGCTGTACAAGCAATGATCACACGCACGGCACAGCGGACACACCAGGAACCACGGTGTTGGCCGTCGAATGGCGATAGCTGCGCAGCATTTGTGCACCGCCGCCGTCAGTGTCAGCCAGTTTGCCGTGGCATACGGAGCTCCATCGCAGTCTTTAACACTGGTAGCATGCCGCGACAGCGTGGACGTGAACCGTATGTGCAGTTGACGGACTTTGAGCGAGGGCGTATAGTGGGCATGCGGGAGGCCGGGTGGACGTACCGCCGAATTGCTCAACACGTGGGGCGTGAGGTCTCCACAGTACATCGATGTTGTCGCCAGTGGTCGGCGGAAGGTGCACGTGCCCGTCGACCTGGGACCGGACCGCAGCGACGCACGGATGCACGCCAAGACCGTAGGATCCTACGCAGTGCCGTAGGGGACCGCGCCGCCACTTCCCAGCAAATTAGGGACACTGTTGCTCCTGGGGTATCGGCGAGGACCATTCGCAACCGTCTCCATGAAGCTGGGCTACGGTCCCGCACACCGTTAGGCCGTCTTCCGCTCACGCCCCAACATCGTGCAGCCCGCCTCCAGTGGTGTCGCGACAGGCGTGAATGGAGGGACGAATGGAGACGTGTCGTCTTCAGCGATGAGAGTCGCTTCTGCCTTGGTGCCAATGATGGTCGTATGCGTGTTTGGCGCCGTGCAGGTGAGCGCCACAATCAGGACTGCATACGACCGAGGCACACAGGGCCAACACCCGGCATCATGGTGTGGGGAGCGATCTCCTACACTGGCCGTACACCACTGGTGATCGTCGAGGGGACACTGAATAGTGCACGGTACATCCAAACCGTCATCGAACCCATCGTTCTACCATTCCTAGACCGGCAAGGGAACTTGCTGTTCCAACAGGACAATGCACGTCCGCATGTATCCCGTGCCACCCAACGTACTCTAGAAGGTGTAAGTCAACTACCCTGGCCAGCAAGATCTCCGGATCTGTCCCCCATTGAGCATGTTTGGGACTGGATGAAGCGTCGTCTCACGCGGTCTGCACGTCCAGCACGAACGCTGGTCCAACTGAGGCGCCAGGTGGAAATGGCATGGCAAGCCGTTCCACAGGACTACATCCAGCATCTCTACGATCATCTCCATGGGAGAATAGCAGCGTGCATTGCTGCGAAAGGTGGATATACACTGTACTAGTGCCGACATTGTGCATGCTCTGTTGCCTGTGTCTATGTGCCTGTGGTTCTGTCAGTGTGATCATGTGATGTATCTGACCCCAGGAATGTGTCAATATAGTTTCCCCTTCCTGGGACAATGAATTCACGGTGTTCTTATTTCAATTTCCAGGAGTGTACATAGAACATAAAGGACCCCCACAAAAGCGCTGTCTCCCGGGACCAACTGCATGAAACAGAACTCTGCCTCCCTCTTGCTACAATAGAACCACATTACCACAGACTTAGCTAAGAGTGTGATACGGAAAACTACCTCGTTAATATCGTTTTAAGTATAAAATGGCTGTGAAGAATGATATATTGTACCAGCAGGCTACTAATGGGCGCACTACAGTACTAGAAACAGATTCCATCCCAATGTCAATCCAAAATATGTTGACCCACTCCTTACACCCCAAAATGGCCTATAAAATCGTCCAATGGAACGCAAGGTCACTCAAGGCGAACAAAGACTGCCTTCGACACTTTCTGCTCCAAACTAATGCAGACGCTTATGCCAACCCTGAAACACGCTTAAAACCGAAAAAATAGTTCGCATTCCTAGGCTACTCTGTCATTATAGAAGATAGAGATGATGGCTGCGGCGGTACAGCATTGTTGGTAAAACAAGACATCCGCTTTTCAATTGTCAATAATGGCACCCAGCATGATGTATTGAAAATGGTGGGTATCCGTATGTGGATCAAGGACCTCCATCTGAATTTGGTCTCAGCATACAAAGCGCCTAACCACAGACTTTCCAAAGAACAGTTAACAACAATAATTGACCTTATCAGGAAAGTCCTTCTGCTAATAGATGACTTAACGGTCTCCATCGCCTGTGGGGCTGCAGAAACGCTAACTCAAAAACAAAAATACTAGTGGACGGTCTAGATTCGGGAAACCTTATAGTACTAAATGAAGGCTCACCAACACGAATAGTCCGACAAAATGAAGTCCCAAAGGCACAAGGCTTGAGCATAGCATCTCCTGAACTGTCTACCGGAACAACACGGGAAGTGATACGGGATACGTTGGTTCGGATCGCTTGCCACTTCTGATCACAATAAAGACATAACCTAGGGAGACTGTCGAACAAGGAATCAGTTGGAAATGGAACACAAACAAAGTTAACTGGAACCCATTCGGAACACTCCTGCAAGAAAAACTGGAATCAATCATCGAAACTGAGGATCCCAAAAGAGACCATGGGGTCTCACTTATCAGTGAAGCAGCGGAAGTATCTATACCTCGAAAAGCACATAAGCGGACTACTCATATGCCATAATCCTGATGTTGGAGTTAAGAAAGTGACAGCAATCCCAAAGGAACGAAGGGAAGCATTAAGAAAATACAAAACTCTCTCTAATGATACAAACTTTATTGCCCTTATGAAAGCCCAAGCTGCAGCCAAGGAAAATATTCAAGGGAAAAAAGTGGTAAAATTTCTGCACGGCAAAGAAATACAACTAACCAGGATTTGGAATGTAATAAGGAACATAATAAATGATCTGAAAGTGGCCAAGCACGCACTTTCACCATCCGACGAACGTTTAGAATCGTTCTTGTGTATATCCCCATCTGACGTAATAGACTAGGAAGACGACGGGAATATGACGAGGACAACTGTGTAATTACAAACCCTCTTCGCTGGAAGACCCCAATTGTACTCTCTCACGAGAAGGGTAGTGCCCCAGGCCCGGATTATATGGAGTACGTAATGCTAAGACACATCCCACAGAAAGGGAAACTGCTGCATCTTGAAATTTACAACAGCATATGGACTCAAAAGATAATAATCGACTCGCTGAAAACATGTCCTATCCTCCCCACCCAAAAATAGAGAAAAAGATGTGATAAATCCGATTCGTGTAGGCCTACCACCTTACAATGAAAACACGTCGTGTCCTCCCCATACACATATCGAGAAAAAGATGTGATAAACCCGATGCCTATCATCTTATTACCGTGTTCGGCGAAGGTAATGGAACGTATTATTAAGCGGCTCTTAGAATGGTGGTGTGAAAACAAAATACCTCCGGAAAAACAACTTTGGTTTCGAAAAGGGAAATGGACAACAGAAATCCTTCTACAGTTAGTTACTGATATACATCCAAATTTCTCTCAGAATAATTATACGAGGTGCATTCAAGTTCTAAGGCCTCCGATTTTTTTTCTCCGGACTGGAAAGAGATAGAAACATGCGCATTGTCTTAAAATGAGGCCGCGTTCATTGTCAATACGTCCCAGAGATGGCAGCACCGTACGGCACATGGAATTTTACCGTCAGCGGCGAGAATGAGAACTGTTTTAGATACTTAAAATTGCGACGTTTTCCTTACTTGAACAGCGTGCAATCATTCGTTTTCTGAATTTGCGTGGTGTGAAACCAATTGAAATTCATCGACAGTTGAAGGAGACATATGGTGATGGAATTATGGATGTGTCGAAAGTGCGTTCGTGGGTGCGACAGTTTAATGAAGTCAGAACATTGTGTGACAACAAACCGAAACAACCTCGGGTCCGCACAAGCCGGTCTGACGACATGATCGAGAAAGTGGAGAGAATTGTTTTGGGGGATCGCCGAATGACTGTTGAACAGATCGCCTCCAGAGTTGGCATTTCTGTGGGTTCTGTGCACACAATCCTGCATGACGACCTGAAAATGCGAAAAGTGTCATCCAGGTGGGTGCCACGAATGCTGCCAGACGACCACATGGCTGCCCATGTGGCATGTTGCCAAGCAATGTTGACACGCAACGACAGCATGAATGGGACTTTCTTTTCGTCGGTTGTGACAATGGATGAGACGTGAATGCCATTTTTCAATCCAGAAACAAAGCGCCAGTCAGCTCAATGGAAGCACACAGATTCACCGCCACCAAAAAAATTTCGGGTAACTGGCAGTGCTGAAAAAATGATGGTGTCCATGTTCTGGGACAGCGAGGGCGTAATCCTTACCCACTGTATTCCAAAGGGCACTACGGTAACAGGTGCATCCTACGAAAATGTTTTGAAGAACAAATTCCTTCCTGCACTGCAACAAAAACGTCTGGGAAGGGCTGCGCGTGTGCTGTTTCACCAAGACAACGCACCCGCACATCGAGCTAACGTTACGCAACAGTTTCTTCGTGATAACAACTTTGAAGTGATTCCTCATGCTCCCTACTCACCTGACCTGGCTCCTAGTGACTTTTGGCTTTTTCCAACAATGAAAGACACTCTCCGTGGCCGCACATTCACCAGCCGTGCCGCTATTGCCTCAGCGATTTTCCAGTGGTCAAAACAGACTCCTAAAGAAGCCTTCGCCGCTGCCATGGAATCATGGCGTCAGCGTTGTGCAAAATGTGTACGTCTGCAGGGCGATTACGTCGAGAAGTAACCCCAGTTTCATCGATTTCGGGTGAGTAGTTAATTAGAAAAAAAATCGGAGGCCTTAGAACTTGAATGCACCTCATATGGTAGTTGGTTTCATAGACTTGACATAGACTTGACTGAGGCATGCGACAACGGCATTTTGTCAGTCTTAGGAAAATGCTAGAGAAACTTCAGATTCCAAAACAACTCGTGTGTAACATTTTAAGCTTCTTGAGCAATACGAAGATAGTTATTTTGCAACACGGAACTATACTGTGACCCAGAGAAGCTAGCAGAGAACACACCGTGATCAGTCTTCTCTCCCTTATTGTTCAAACTTTATGCTGCAGGCCTTCATGACCTCTTTGCCAGTGATATCAAAATAATGCAATACGCAGATAGCGTATGCATCTATTCCGAGACAGTACTCTTCATCTTGCCAACTGCACACTACTCTCATATGTCTGTATGACTGGTGTACGGAAACTTGCTTCGAAATCTCTAATAGCCAGTCTGCTCTAATTATCTTTACTCGCCACAGGATTCCACATCCTTGAACAATACAGCTGGGACAATGTAATTTCCCAGTTGCGAAAACAACACAATACCTTGGGGTGCATATCGATATACTAACAAGGGAAACTCCCCACCGCACCCCGCTCAGATGGTCCAGTGGATAGCCTGTCAAAAACTGATCACAGATCAAGAACGAAAACAGGAAAACTGTGTACTGGACTGTGAAAAAAGAAGCAAAATAGAAACAGTGAACGGTTCAAGCGCAAGTTATGCAGCGTCGAGAGAGAGAGAAGAGACATGGCGTCGTGGACATGTGGTCACAGTGTTTGAATGCAAAGCGGGAGATCCGAGTTAGACTTTCCCTCGTGCCACATTTTTTTCACAAATTTATGAACTGTCCGTCCGATCATTCACGTCTGATCGCTGCATTCAGATTTGTGTCTGTGTCTGTGTCGTGGTGTAATGTCCGTTTGCAACAGAGAGGTGCAGGGAAGGGACATATAATGAAACTTGATTCCGCACAACTACTCTATTAGCAACCGAAAGGAAAAGGGGACCGCAAAGATTTGATGACAAGGCGACAAGTCAACCGAATCCTCCACAGTAAAACACGTATGGTGTGTCATACACGGCGTTAGGGACAATATGTGTGTCATATGATAGGAATCTCTTATCGACGCACCTAACTTGTACGTCTGGTGAGTAGGTGAGATATGCCTTATTTCCCATTCTAGGTGTTCCTATGAATGTGAATGTAATTACTCTGAGAGAAATGATGAAAATATGGTAGTTTGTCATCTAAGGTGCAGCAAATGAATGCATCATTTTCACAATCACGCAATTTTTCTTGTGCTGTATCAAAACTTATGTTTTTAATGTTTTTGAAATTTTGAATCTAGAATTCCTCTGTTGTAACATAATTCACACCCGTTTATTTGTTGTTTTCATTTCTGTGAGAGGTCTATGCGGCATCTCCTCTGCTCTCACTTTCGTCACATTTACTTGCGACGGTAATACATTCTTATCACATGACTCGTATTCTGTAACTAATGTATAGTATGACAATTGCCAAGACTATAGAAATAGAACAAACCTGTCAACAACCGGACGGACATTTCATTATGTTATGTGGGGAAAGAAAAGGGGGGGGGGGAGGGGCTCACGAGGGAGATTTCAACACGGATCTCCCCCTTTCTAATGCAACACCGTGACCATATAGACACGTCGCCGTGGATCTTTTAACTCTCTCGATGTTGCACATCTTGAGCTTGCACCGTTCACTGTTTCTATTTTGCTTCTTTTTCACAGTTCAGTACACCTTCTTCCTGTTTTCATGTTTGCTCTGTGTTCAGTTTTTGATGGGCTACCCGTTGGACTATCTTACCACTAAATCTGAGGGGGGTGTGATGGGGAATTTCCCTTGTAAGACGGGCTCATCACAGCCGACATTTTATTACTAGTTGTGAAAAAGCACGCAATCTCATCAGAGCTACCACTGTAGTATGGTGGTCCCCGGTCGGCGGACGGCTATGACTTTATATCGTCAAACCCTCCTCCTTGTCTGTCGTCTCGGAGCTTCTGTAGTCTTTTGTAATGCCCTGCCGCTAATTTTAGCACCGTGCGGGGCGCGAGAAAAATGACATGACGATTGCTCCGTAGACTTCCCCCCAAGCGCTTGTTGGTGGACCTGGATAATTTTTAGACCCTGCTTCACCTAAGCGATACATAAAAATAAGTGTCGCCAGCCTCCCTTAGACCCACTATACATGGTTAAAACAACCACTTCCGCTGTACTACTACTCAATGTCCTGAAGCCGTCTGAGTACCTTGAAAAGTTTCGTAGCCCGATCACTGAATTGGACAACAAACACCGCATTCATTCACTACACCGTCACCAGCGGGTTTCTCCCATCTCTTCTGTAGACAGCTCAGTAATACAGTCTATAGTCAAAGAAGGTAAGGACATACATGTGTACTCCACACTTACAATTTCTGTTTGGCCAAAATTCAATTTCTTCTTCTTCTAATATCCTTCGCCAAATCCACTACGTTACGAAAATCATCTAGCTAGCCAGTAACTCACCACTCTTTTAGGCGGTTTCTTACTTAACAATCCGTGTACACTTGCTAATATTAACACCCACCTCGAAAACCAAGACTATATTAAGACGTTTTCCACACGAGTGAAAGGGAATGCACTTCCGAACACTTGTGATCTTTCCACATCCAGAGAAAAACCCTACTGCATCCTGACTACTAACTTCATAAATACTACACACCACCTCCGCCTCAGAAGGCTCGACTCGCCTCCTGCACCCCACCACTGACCCCTCGATTTCACGAGGTGCCCACTCTCCGCAACCCTCCTTTGACATGCTGACGGTTGGGCCACACAGACTCGAGAGCACAAAGCAGGCACAGCAAATCAACCCCAGAGCAGAAAGTAGGCACTACGATTGGCCGTTTGCTGCTCATGCTTCTAGTACTACTGTGAAGTATGGCTGCCCGCCGACACTTCCAGTAGGTTGTTCTCAAAGGGTATTAGGAAATGCCAGCCGTTCTGTGGGAAACACGCACGCTTTTTGAAACCTCCCGTTTAGGTCAGACCACACCCGTTAGCTAGATTAAGCAAAGACTACCCACTTTGCTCCCGGCGTTAGAATAGTTCACGTCCCCTGGAGGGCGGGAAACAGACACGTCGCCCACAAAAGCGTCCGACTTCCGCCAACTGTCGCTGCCGGGAAACGACTTGTTACAGCCGGTAGCTACCATGGACCCATTTTGATTATGGACCCATGTGCTGCGGTATCAGCGTCAGAAGTCATTCTCCAAAGACTCGACACTAAGCAGTACAAAGCGATACGCATAGTTGGTTGCTGGGGCGTTCATGTCGACCCCAACCAAAGCGTTACTGTCTGAAACGAATGATCCATTGTTGAAGTTGCAACGAATATTCTTCTACAAGAAAATCCTCCTGCAGCTCCAATTCGACAAATATGGGCCCCTTGACGAAATATTCTGGGAACTAAAATCCTACTGTGTGTGCGGAATATATCGCATAAACAAGCAACTTCCACCCGTCGTGACTGAATACAGGGTGTTACAAAAAGGTACGGCCAAAGTTATAGGAAACATTCCTCACAAACAAATAAAGAAAAGATGTTATTTGGACATGCGTCCGGGAACGCTTAATTTCCATGTTAGAGCTCATTTTAGTTTCGTCAGTATGTACTGTACTTCCTCGATTTACCGCCAATTGGCCCAATTGAAGGAAGGTAATGTCGACTTCGGTGCTTGTGTTGATATGCGACTCATTGCTCTACAGTACTAGCATCAAGCACATCAGTACGTAGCATCAACAGGTTAGTGTTCATCACGAACGTGGTTTTGCAGTCAGTGCAATGTTTACAAATGCGGAGTTGGCAGATGCCCATTTGATGTATGGATTAGCATGGGGCAATAGCCGTGGCGCGGTACGTTTGTATCGAGACAGATTTCCAGAACGAAGGTGTCCCGACAGGAAGACGTTCGAAGCAATTGATCGGCGTCTTAGGGAGCACGGAACATTCCAGCCTATGACTCGCGACTGGGAAAATCCTAGAACGACGAGGGCACCTGCAATGGACGAGGCAATTCTTCGTGCAGTTGACGATAACCCTAATGTCAGTGACAGAGAAGTTGCTGCTGTACAAGGTAACGTTGACCACGTCACTGTATGGAGAGTGCTACGGGAGAACCAGTTGTTTCCGTACCATGTACAGCGTGTGCAGGCACCATCAGCAGCTGATTGGCCTCCACGGGCACACTTCTGCGAATGGTTCATCCAACAATGTGTCAATCCTCATTTCAGTGCAAATATTCTCTTTACGGATGAGGCTTCATTCCAACGTGATCAAATTGTAAATTTTCACAATCAACGTGTGTGGGCTGACGAGAATCCGCACGCAATTGTGCAATCACGTCATCAACACAGATTTTTTGTGAACGTTTGGGCAGGCATTGTTGGTGATGTCTTGATTGGGCCCCATGTTCTTCCACCTACGCTAAATGGAGCACGTTATCATGATTTCATACGGGATACTCTACCTGTGCTGCTAGAACATGTGCCTTTACAAGTACGACACAACATGTGGTTCATGCACGATGGGGCTCCTGCACATTTCAGTCGAAGTGTTCGTACGCTTCTCAACAACAGATTCGGTGGCCGATGGATTGGTAGAGGCGGACCAATTCCATGGCCTCCACTCTCTCCTGACCTCAACCCTCTTGACTTTCATTTATGGAGGCATTTGTAAGCTCTTGTCTACGCAACCCCGGTACCAAATGTAGAGACTCTTCGTGCTCGTATTGTGGACGGCTGTGATACAATACGCCATTCTCCAGGGCTGCATCAGCGCATCAGGGATTCCATGCGATGGAAGGTGGATGCATGTATCCTCGCTAACGGAGGACATTTTGAACATTTCCTGTAACAAAGTGTTTAAAGTCACGCTGGTACGTTCTATTGCTGTGTGTTTCCATTCCATGATTAATGTGATTTGAAGAGAAATAATAAAATGAGCTCTAACATGGAAAGTAAGCGTTTCCGGACACATGTCCACATAACATATTTTCTCTCTTTGTGTGTGAGGAATGTTTCTTGAAAGTTTTGCCGTACCTTTTTGTAACACCCTGTATATGGAGATGCAGGCATTAAGGCACAAGGTGTGGCAAAGATATTTTCTACTACATTACAACAGGCCAGTTTAACATTTCAGAACCAGGATCCAACTAACGAAACGGCACTGGAATTCATGTCTTACTATCACGATGCGTGCGTTGTGTATACAGATGTGTCCGAAGTCTAGCGGCGGCACTGGTAGTGCCTATTGGCTACCCTGAAACAAACGACAAAGCTGGATTCACACTCCACTATTACGACAGCGGAGCTGATTGCAAGTCTGGAAGCCCTACTGCTCGCACAGATACCCACAGCAGACACATTAGTCATAGTTTTTGATAGTACTTCAGCCATGCAACTGATTAGAAACCATCATAATAGTTGTACCAACTCCATAGTTGCAGCGACTACAGATTTTGTGTTTCTGCTGCAGAGCGTCTGTCGCAACATCGTGATGGTATGGATGAAAGACCACACTGGGATACCTAGAAATGAACAAGTAGATGCCCTAGCGAAGCAGGCATCTGCACATGGAACTATTAAACATGGTAAACTCGCTCTCACATATATGATACCCGTGGTAAGAAAGCTGTTATCATCGAACTGGTGAGAGGAATGGTCGAGCACATCCAACATCAAAGCCATCCACTTCGCACTAAGTGATGTCACGATTTCATGTGTACCATAGTATAATAAGACACATTATAGAGGAGGTTCACGACAGTTATAGAACGGCTGAAATTTAATCATTGGAAATTCAACAAACAACTCTATCGGTTCAATTCAAGCGCCACCCCTCTAGGTTATGTGTTTTCGAAGAGGAAGAGGGGTCCAAACAATATATTCTTACAAAATTCCTCGGAGCACCTAATACATAAACGTACAGGTAATCTTCGGGCTCTTAGTTATCAGTTCCCAAGCAGCCTCCAAACCCTGTTAGCATTGAACAATATAGCAACATATAAAATATGTGGTGTCACCGCCAGACACCACACTTGCTAGGTGGTAGCCTTTAAATCGGCCGCGGTCCGTTAGTATACGTCGGACCCGCGTGTCGCCACTGTCAGTGATAGCAGACCGAGCGCCACCACACGGCAGGTCTAGAGAGACGTACTGGCACTCGCCCCAGTTGTACAGCCGACGTTCATAGCAATGGTTCACTGACAACTACGCTCTCATTTGCCGAGACGATAGTTAGCCTTCAGCTACATTTGCTACGACCTAGCAAGGCGCCGTATTCAATTGATAATTAATATTATGAAGCATGTACCGTAACGAGAGATGTTCTACACTTGTGGATTAAAGTTAAGTATTATATGAACTAAGTACTTTATTTGCAATTCTCAAGATATTGTCCCGTTCCAGACCTCACGCTAGTCAGCGTGTAATTAAACGCGTGCATTTCGGCCTCCTCTAGAAAAACAGTGTTGGCTCTTCTGCCAACACAACAAAATATTGTAAAAGTTCGACAACAGTGCCAGCGTCCTGACATAGCACCTTGCATTACTGATCTAATGTTCTTGATAATTAGAATGTCAGGCGAAGACCAAAGCACAACTAACTGACTATACACCCACGTGCTAATCAGCATGCTCAGCGAATAAATGTACACTGAAGCGAAAAAGTAACGGGTATCGGCATGTGTACTCAAATACAGAGATATGTAAAGAGGCACAATACGGCGATGCGGTCGTAGTTTGAATGTGGTATTATAGTCGGCGCACGAGCGCTGCGACACAGCATCTCCGATATAGCGTACGACCATTTCACGAGTGTACCGTGAATATCAGGAATCCGGTAAAACATCAATATCCGACATCGCTGAGGCCAGAAAAAGATCATATAAGACCGGGACCAAAGACGACTGAAGAGATCGTCCAACGTGATAGAAGTGCAATCCTCCCGCAAATTACTGCAGACATCGTAAGTTTCATGCCGTTCCTTTTATCTCAGGAACCTGTAAGCGGTCACAGTAAAGATATTAGAAGTTGTACGGCGACATAGATCATTTTGCTTTTTCTACTGATACTTCGAGGATCATGAAGTAAGAGTTCATGGAGAATGATAGTTCCTCCACGATAACACTTCTGTGTAACAGAAACAATACTTACATATTGTTCAAATTTCTCCCACTCACTCAGAGTTATGTTATACTTTTTGATAAAAAAAAACGGAAACATGATCAATTCTCAGTTCTTCATCGTTCGTATAAGAGACGACTATGCTCTATTAATGCATAGAAATCTAGAAAATCGATGCAAATTATGTCATTATTGTACGGGAATATTATCTTCTACTTGACAACTGTTGTGGCTTGGCAAGACAGCCAAGCCAGTAGGAGGAAGCCGAAAGGCACGCGTTTAAGCTCACGCAGGCTGGCGTGAGGTCTGGAACAGTTAAAGGAGTTGAGTCTAGTAAAAAAAGTACGTAGCTTCTGGAATACTTAACTTTAATCCATAATTGGTGAACATCGGTCTGACGGTACATGCATCACAAGACAAATAGTAATTGATAATGGCGCCTTGCTAGGTCGTAGCAAATGACGTAGCTGAAGGCTATGCTAACTATCGTCTCGGCAAATGAGAGCGTAATTTGTCAGTGAACCATCGCTAGCAAAGTCGGCTGTACAACTGGGGCGAGTGCTAGGAAGTCTGTCTAGACCTGCCGTGTGGCGGCGCTCGGTCTGCAATCACTGATAGTGGCGACACGCAGGTCCGACGTATACTACCGGACCGCGGCCGATTTAAAGGCTACCACCTAGCAAGTGTGGTGTCTGGCGGTGACACCACAACATCAAGCTTCTAACTTGTGGAATCTCAGAAATTTAGTTTTGTATGAAGATTAAAGTTGCTCGATTGGAGATACATTATGCAACCAATGACTCTACAACTTTCTGAAATGAAACTTTTTTCCCTTGAGGCATAATCATGAATATAGACAATAACAGAAGTTGTAGGCGGAATTCATGAAATAAAGGCATACTTTTACGAAAAACTTTTCTCAAAAGATGAATAAAATTTGTTCTTTAACGCAAGAATGGGTCAGAGAATGTAATTTTTCACATCTTCATTCTGCATGCACTGAGTTTGTTGTGCATATCTGTCAGTTATTCAGATTAACATCTAACACACAAATTGTGTAATGATATAGCCGCGTTGTAAATGCAGTTCTCTAACAAATGTCGATTCAAAGATAGGTCGCTATTTTAGCTCCGATCATCTGGATGCGCTGTATGCCTTGTGATAGGTATCATACATCTGAATGTTCTTTCTTGGTTCGAATTTGAAATATTTTCAGTACAGTAATACAAGTTATTTGTCATGCATTATTTTTATTGAATGTGGAGGTTCAAAAAGCTATGATTAAGACAGTGTTCGTACAGAGTGATAGAAAAGCAACTTGGCGTTGCAGCATTTCCAGATGCTGTAACTAAATAATGGAAACTGTCTATCCCAGGTGTATCTGGAAATATAAATATTGTGCGAATCATCTCGAAAATTCAAAAAATATAGTAATTACCTTATATGACGAGAAAAAGCAGTACTAAAAGTCAGCTGTTCACGAGATACCTAGTGCAAAGATTTTCAAATATGTCAAGATGCAGCGAAACGAAAAGCTGGGTACGTCATGACACAAAGAAGGAGATAGTAATATTTGGTTACGTTATTAGTGATTTACAGTCGTAATCAACTGTAATCTGTCTTCCAATAAATATACCAGGAAGGAACAATATTTTGTGACCGTTCATATCTGCAGAGTTCTAAATAATGCAGATGTTGGCACTTCTTCGGAATGTACTAGAATACTCCTCAAGTGTGTGGAACATCGATCGGGCTGGAATAACAAGAGAGACTGAGAGCGTAGAAACAAGTTAAGGGTGAATGCCAAGGCTAGAGTTCCCCTATCAGGAGAGTCTAACACTATACGTCTCAAACAGTGTGAAAACGTACTTACAAATTTTCAAATTTTATACTTATTTTATTAACAAATTAAGATATAAATCATCTGATTCTACGCTTGTTTCTGAGACGAGAGAGAGAAGGTTGGTACTTGACATTAATCACACTTCAATGGAGTAACTTTAGGCCACGTCTTTGAAAGAGTAACTACTGGTGGTCACCAAGATGGCGGTGGTGGTTAAAGAAACTCCTTGGTTTGAAGACGGATGCCAAGAGCGCTGGAGTACATTCTTGAGAGGTCCAGAATAGTTGCAGTTTATGATGTATACTGCATTGTATTGCTAGCAGATTTCATCTCACATCTGCCTCATGAGTACATATCATCTCTCTCTCTTTTATCCTCCCCTAATGTTTATGTCAACTACCGTACTGTCTCATCATTAGTAAATTTCATCTCTCTCTGTTTACATCAAATAATGTACTGAATCTCCATCAAAAAATTTAATGTCTCTCTGTTTACGTCAAACAGTCTGCTGACTCATCAGTAAAGTTCATCTCTCTCACCTTATAATGTATTACAATGGGAATGGGAAACAAAAAAGTAAAAAAAATACTTTAGGTACAAAACTTTTTATGAAAGGCGATTGATTTCAAAGACAGTTTGATGTGCGCTTGGATGATTCAAATGGTTCAAATGGCTCTGAGCACTATGGGACTGAACTTCTGAGGTCATCAGTCCCCTAGAAATTAGAACTACTTAAACGTAACTAACCTAAGGACATCACACACATCCATGCCCGAGGCAGGATTCGAACCTGCGACCGTAGCGGTCTCGCGGTTCCAGACTGAAGCGCCTAGAACCGCACGGCCACTCCGGCCGGTGAGTGGGTGATTGCACACAACTACATGCGCTCTCACTATGAAAAGGAAGATTGAAAGTGTAAATAGTGCAACGGTTTTTGCTTTTTATATTTTACATTTTCACACATTCAATATTTTTGCATTTTTTGTATGTACACAAAAAAAATTCCCGGCAGAAAAATATTACATTCCAGTAAATCACATTGCCATATTCACACAAAAATCACAGTGAACATTTACTTGCAGCAAAAAACTGTGTGCTACTTTAGGCTATCACAAAAAGTGGAAACATACAAATTTAATACAAACACTACGTCATCTTCAACAGTTTTTGTAGTGTAATGTATTGTAAAATTATGTTATTATAATTTGAGTAAATACTTGATACATCTCCACCAACTAACCAAGTTAGCTTAATAACATCGAAATCACACTTAACTAAATAACGTGGGCAAATTGTAGATTCCCTCCTCATAAAAACTCGCTATCATCCTGGTTCTTTCGAGTATACAAGAAGCCTTGATAACCACAACTCATCAGTGTTCTGTGGCAGCACGATTCTCTGTAAAGTGCTTAATATCGCTCAGCTGTGTGAGGAGGACAAGACCAACCGACAGACATTTTGGAACGTGGTTATATTTGGCTTCTGAGCAAGAAGAATTTAAATGTGCTTTTGCACATTACTGAACCGTTTTGTAACAGTTTCATGGTGGCTAAAAGTTGTGATCAAGTGGACTGACAAGATCAAATAGAGACAGGATAGCCTGTAATGTCAAAGAAGGAATAGTGTTTCGTATTTAACAATTATCTATGGGGTAAATTCTCAAAGTTCGTCTTTACGACACAAAATTACCATTTCTCGTACATGAGCATAACAATATGACAGTAAGCAGCACATCGACAAGGAAGCACTGGAAACTATTTCGAGAAAATATTAAAATTCTACTACTGTGCAATACAAAGTGGGTAGTAGCAACTTCATGTAGATGACTGCTAACATATGGAAGGAAACTGAACACAGGATTTTACTGGGATTGGTAATGAAATGAGGATGTCTGATTTCATAACATCATACCATAACTTCTGTAGGCAATAAGACTACCAAGTAAACAGCAGTATCATTGGGAAAAAAGATAAGAATATTGGAATTGACTGTTCAAGAGCAAAAATCTGTAACAAATTTGTATGTTGAATCACAAGGTGTGGAGTGGGGAAAGACATTGGTAACCATTTTATCGACTTTATAAAGAGTGCAGGCTTGTAACTATGAGAAACTTTAATGTATTTCTTCCTTAAAGAACATGGGATTACCAGACTTGAAGCTACAAAATACAGGTGCCGAATGGATGATGTGTTTGACTACTCTGGCAATAAGGATACATAAAGTCGACTGGTGTACAAGTGAAAATTCCAGACATCAAGGTCAAGAAGGTTTATAAGACTTTGTTCTGTCTGCCTACAGTTTTAATTATTTACCTGTAAACTGTGTGGAACCTATTAACACGTACTCCAACGAAGATGACATAAGTATGATGCATAAGAGTGATATGAAGGCTCGAGAAACATAATTTTCTCAAGCCAGGATACTGTTCTTAACATTGCAGCCAAACATAGATATTGCTAAAGTATGACTGGATAGCATGCATCACGTTATTTTACAGATATCAACAAAAAGGTAAATGTATCACACTGACTTAAAACATTCCCCATTACAGAAATTACTCCTTTATGTGAAATGCATGTGTTATGCATATACAACAGAAATCTGGGTATGGAAGAGACTGAAATCGAGAAACGAAAACTGGAATAACAACAGTATTCCCATAATGGAAGAATTTAAACTTCTATTGGAAAAAGAAGAGGTCATTGTAGATGTGCAAGCAAGTCTTATGCATTATTTGAAGCACAGAATATAGTAAAATCTGGATATGCCTGGGAAATATATGTTATTGAATGTACTGTAAATACAAATTGAAAGTGGTCGGGTATTGGATTACTCACAGAAATAATTGGATCCAGGAGTTTTGCTGTATTGAAGGATACATGAAAAACTTGTTTATAAACATCCAAGGAATGGTTAAAATGGCTCTGAGCACCATGGGACTTAACATCTGAGGTCATCAGTCCCCTATAACTTAGAACTACTTAAACCTAAGTAACCTAAGGACATCACACACATCCATGCCCGAGGCACGATTCGAATTTGCGACCGTAGCGGTCGCGCGGTTTCAGACTGTAGCGCTTAGAACCACTCGGCCACACCGGCCGGCCCATCCAAGGAAGGAACGAACGTAAGTAGGTTCGTGTTTAACGCTCTGTTGACAAGAAGGTCATTAGATATGGTTCACAAGTAGGGATTGTTTCGAGGATGGGGAAGGAAATCGGCCATGCCCTTTCAAAGGAAACATCCTTGCATTTGCCTGGAGCGATTTACTTAAATCATCGAAAATCTAAATCTGGAAGGTAGGCATCACATTGAACATTCGTCCTCCAAAATAGGAATTCATTGTGCTGAACAGTACGTCACCTCGCTCGAATATAAACATTCATTCCGATTCTGGATATGCTTGAACTGGATGATTACATCGTACGTGGGTTAGAGTTGCGTTAGTCGCATCACAGCTTAAGTCATACTCTAGTGGTACCTGATTCTACGTTTATAAAAAGAGGCATGAAGTGGTGTAATACTGAACTGCAGCTGCCGAAGAGTCAACAAATAAAGCCTCAGTTGAATGCTTTATCTTTTATCCAATGTATAACAATAGTTACGAAGAAAAATACGAAACAACCTAAATTAAAAATGGAATTGACATCAAATACTTACAGAAAGTAAATAGTAGTCAAAGAAAAAGCAAATAAAAAGAAGAAAGCTGTACATAAACGTATAAAAAAGAGGCAGATAGATAACAACTTTAACAAGAATGAAAAAAGACAGATTGAACTGGTTATGTTACCTGTGTAAGGAAGATCGAAAAGGAGACATGATTCAATGTAGGAAATGTAAAGGCTGCGTACATGACCTATGCACTAGAGCGGAAAGTAAAATTACATAATATTTCTGTACTATCTGTTTTCAAACCTAAGTTAAAATTTCTTTATGTCTAACTATGGAACTAGCATTTCGTTTATAGTTTATAATTTGTTACTATGACGTTTTGTTACATTATTCCATGTATTTATTATGTAGTCACTGACTTTTTATCCTATGAACGACTTAGGATATAGGGGTACAGATTAGGAAACAAGGCGCCTTAATCTCGCCGAAAGTACAAATTTGAAAGAGATTGAAAACTCATTTTGAAAAACCATTTTTGTATTAGTGTGAAAGCTTGTTGATAGCTCAAAAAATAAAGATTGCGTGCACAAAAAAAATTTTAGTTAAATTATCATGCCAAATACAGTAATTCTCCCTTAAGGGATACGGCTTGACCAACCTTACCCTAAATCTAATGGTCTAGACATTGTACATCTAGCAACAGAAATGATTTGCAGAATTCAAAATCGATATAAAAACTATATTTAACGAGATTTTCGTTGTTAACATTGTAAACTTAAAGATTTATACAGAAATTCTCGTAGTGTGTGCCAGAGAACAGTTGACAACATACACCAAAGAAGATATGGAATGCCTTAACAATGTTTTAGTGCAGGATGTAAATGGCAAAATTAAAATCTATCAAATGCTCTTGGCTAGAAGCATTGTGAAAAAGAACAGAATGAAGTGTTAAAGCCATAAAAAATAGTTTGTAAGAAAAAATTAGATATGGATTGGAATTCTAGAAAATGGCTACTTTGCATTTATCAAATTACTGGTTGGAAAAGGCATCAGATGATATGCGTATGGATTTAAATTATAATCTGAAAATGAAATTTTATGTTATTGAAACTGCAACAAACATAAAGAATTCTTTCTCTTGTGTAAATCTATATACTAAAATTAATAAATATCGTGTATACGAATATCTGTCAACTGTTCTAAAAATTCACCTACTTATGGTGATCTACATGTGTCGTTTGGATGGTAATCTTGCAAATTAGCCAAAAAATGAGTTGTTGGATGACCTTGAAAAGTAGCCAAAACTGGGTACCCAAATGCATAGCAACTCACATTTCGTACCCAATGTAGTGATTCGGTTTCAATATAACTAACTCGTTGATTGTTGCATGGAGGATATATTATTTATGCTGTATACCTAATTTGCCAACAAAATGCAATTCAGTAGCACTTTGATTCTATTAAGTCAGATACAGCTGTCAGAACTTGGTTAGCTGGTGGAGATGTATTGTTTACTGTAGGTGATATTCTAAACAAATGTTGAAGATGCTTATTAAGTTCGTATGTTCTTCTGTGTGTGATAGCACAAACTATTAAACAATTTATGTTGTAAGTCAAAGTTCGCTGTGATTTTAGTTTGTACACGAAAATGTTATTTCTGGGAATGTAATCTTTTTTATATCTAGAGTATTTTTATGTTTCGAAATGTAGTATGGAAAATGTAAAAAATACTATATTTAAAAACACTGCACGATAGACCACAAAATGAGAGAGAGGTGAAGTTTACTGATGACTCAGCACAGTATCTGACATGAACAGAGAGAGATGAAATTTACTGAAGAGGCAGATGTGTGACGGAAATTACAAGTTGGACACATTTCGAGTGATCACGACAATAAATTTAGCGAATCGATAACATGGAAATTTATAGAGCAGTACCATTCTTGATGCAATACTGCAAATGTTTTATATTTTTCTATATTTGGTGGCTGAAGAGGAACACGGCCCGTACTAAATTTAGCATTTTCGTCCCCATCCGCTTTCTTTTGTTTGCATATGTTGGTGATCAAAAAATGCCTGTCGTAATTGCCAAGATTGTGGGATATGTCAGTGATCGTATACTCGGGCCTGCATTCCTCGTTGCAACTGTTATGTGCTGTACCTTGATGTGCTGTACCTTGATGTCAGTGGTCCCTGTTTTTAATATTGTCACCTCGAAATCAGTAACATGTCCAAATCCGAAGGCAGGGTCGGCAATGAAGTACAACACTTAGAAAGGAAGGAACGTTTATAACGAACAATAATTTACAGGCGGAATGAAATTTTCAATCTGCAGCGGAGTGTGCGCTGGTATGAAACTTCCTGGCGGATTAAAAGTGTGTGCCGGACCGAGCCTCGAATTCGGGACCTTTGCCTTTCGCGGGCAAGTGATGTACCAACTGAGCTACCCAAGCACGACTCACGACCCGTCTTCACAGCTTTAATTCCGCCAGTACCTCGTCTCCAACCTTCCAAACTTCACAGAAACTCTTCTGCATACTTTGCAGAAATAGCACTCCTGAAGAAAGGATATTGCGGAGACATGGCTTAGCCACAGCCTGGTGGATGTTTCCAGAATGAAATTTTCACTTGCCTCCGCAATATCCTTTCTTCCAGGAATACTAGTTCTGCAAGGTATGCAGAAGAGCTTCTGTGAAGTTTGGAAGGTAGGAGACGAGGTACTGGCGGAATTAAAGCTGTGTGGACGGGTTGTGAGTTGTGCTTCGGTAGCTCAGTTAGTAGAGCAGTTGCCCGTGAAAGGCAAAGGTCCCGAGTTTGAGTCTCGGTCCGGTACACAGTTTTAATCTGCCAGGAAGTTTCAGTTTACACCCAGTACGAAACTAACCTCTTGAACAGAAAGTGCGACTATTCTCATAATCACTGAATGAACACAACTATTTGTGATTCTGTCGAAGTTACAGATGGTAGTTTTAATAAAAATGACTTGCTGACCCGTTTTCCTGCATCATGCTAGAGGTTCATTAACATTGAATTCTCCAAAATGCTGGTATTTATACAAACATGAAATATTCCGGAATACAGGGCGTCTATAATTAAAGTTACAGTTTAAAAACGCTGAAGGAAGAGAACTACTGCTCAGAATGATGTCAAATTTGAACAGAATATTATTGACACATGGGGAAACGTCATGAAAAAGAAATAAAAAAACGAAAATTTGATTGATGTGCACACCAACGGATGCGAGGCATAGTCTGTTCCTCAGTTTGCGTTCGAGACTCCCGATACGACTGTCTCCATGAAGGATCACGCGCTTCTGATAAAGCTCTTTTACACGGACGGTAACTACACCAGGAGCCGTGTGAAAGTTCCGGACACTCAAGGGTATGCAAAACGACACTGTTCCTATGTCTGCTAAATGTCTGAAGAAAATGATTACAAAGTTCGAAAAGACACGTTCTTTTGGCGTACGATGTGATAGAAGGAGGAAAGAAGTTTATCCGACGTCTGCGATGTTGCCACAGCATTGCAGGAGATGTCAAGCGTTGACGTGCGAACATGCAGCGCAAGGGAAATTGCCCAAACGTTGGACATGCCTGCCAGCACGGCGCATAAAATCCTACGGAACTTCCTGCATTACTACCCAGACAAAATCATTCATGTTTTGAAGTTGTATCCTGCTGACCTGCCAACAAGACAAACGTTCGCACTGGAATTTCTCGCTCGCGTAGAAGTGGACAATGAATGGCCATGGAACATTCTGTGGACAGACCAAGTCCATTTCCACCTTCAAGGACATGTCAATACGCAGAACTGCAGAATATGGGCAACAGAAAGTCTGCACGCACATCAACCAGCACCACTCCATTATGCAAGGTGCGGGTTGACGGTATCGTTAATCGTAAGGCAGTATTTTTTCGAGGAGATGAATCCTGCGGGTCGCGTTACCTGTGCCATCATGCGTAAACGCCATGAGAGTTATTCTAACCCTTCAACAACGAAAATGTGTCTGTAGGATCATTTGTAACGGCTGAAAGCAAGGGGAAACTACAGCCGTAATTTTTCCCGAGGGCATGCAGCTTTACTGTATGATTACATGATGATGGCGTCCTCTTGGGTAAAATATTCCGGAGGTAAAATAGTCCCCCATTCGGATCTCCGGGCGGGGACTACTCAAGAGGATGTTGTTATCAGGAGAAAGAAAACTGGCGTTCTACGGATCGGAGCGTGGAATGTCAGATCCTTTAATCGGGCAGGTAGGTTAGAAAATTTAAAAAGGGAAATGGATAGGTTGAAGTTAGATATAGTGGGAATTAGTGAAGTTCGGTGGCAGGAGGAACAAGACTTCTGGTCAGGTGACTACAGGGTTATAAACACAAAATCAAATAGGGGTAATGCAGGAGTAGGTTTAATAATGAATAGGAAAATAGGAATGCGGGTAAGCTACTACAAACAGCATAGTGAACGCATTATTGTGGCCAAGATAGATACGAAGCCCACACCTACTATAGTAGTACAAGCTTATATGCCAACTGGCTCTGAATAAAAGAAAAAAAAAGAAAAAAAAAGAAAAAAAAGAATAAAAGAAAAAAAAAGAATAAAAGAAATTATTCAGGTTGTGAAGGGAGACGAAAATTTAATAGTCATGGGTGACTGGAATTCGAGTGTAGGAAAAGGGAGAGAAGGAAACATAGTAGGTGAATATGGATTGGGGGACAGAAATGAAAGAGGAAGCCGCCTGGTAGAATTTTGCACAGAGCATAACATAATCATAACTAACACTTGGTTTAAGAATCATGAAAGAAGGTTGTATACATGGAAGAACCCTGGAGATACTAAAAGGTATCAGATAGATTATATAATGGTAAGACAGAGATTTAGGAACCAGGTTTTAAATTGTAAGACATTTCCAGGGGCAGATGTAGACTCTGACCACAGTCTATTGGTTATGACCTGTAGACTAAAACTGAAGAAACTGCAAAAAGGTGGGAATTTAAGGAGATGGGACCTGGATAAACTAAAAGAACCAGAGGTTGTACAGAGATTCAGGGAGAGCATAAGGGAGCAATTGACAGGAATGGGGGGAATAAATACAGTAGAAGAAGAATGGGTAGCTTTGAGGGATGAAGTAGTGAAGGCAGCAGAGGATCAAGTAGGTAAAAAGACGAGGGCTAGTAGAAATCCTTGGGTAACAGAAGAAATATTGAATTTAATTGATGAAAGGAGAAAATATAAAAATGCAGTAAGTGAAACAGGCAAAAAGGAATACAAACGTCTCAAAAATGAGATCGACAGGAAGTGCAAAATGGCTAAGCAGGGATGGCTAGAGGACAAATGTAAGGATGTAGAGGCCTATCTCACTAGGGGTAAGATAGATACCGCCTACAGGAAAATTAAAGAGACCTTTGGAGATAAGAGAACGACTTGTATGAATATCAAGAGCTCAGAGGGAAACCCAGTTCTAAGCAAAGAAGGGAAAGCAGAAAGGTGGAAGGAGTATATAGAGGGTCTATACAAGGGCGATGTACTTGAGGACAATATTATGGAAATGGAAGAGGATGTAGATGAAGATGAAATGGGAGATATGATACTGCGTGAAGAGTTTGACAGAGCACTGAAAGACCTGAGTCGAAACAAAGCCCCCGGAGTAGACAATATTCCGTTGGAACTACTGACGGCCGTGGGAGAGCCAGTCCTGACAAAACTCTACCATCTGGTGAGGAAGATGTATGAGACAGGCGAAATACCCTCAGACTTCAAGAAGAATATAATAATTCCAATCCCAAATAAAACAGGTGTTGACAGATGTGAAAATTACCGAACTATCAGCTTAATAAGTCACAGCTGCAAAATACTAACACGAATTCTTTACAGACGAATGGAAAAACTAGTAGAAGCCAACCTCGGGGAAGATCAGTTTGGATTCCGTAGAAACACTGGAACACGTGAGGCAATACTGACCTTACGACTTATCTTGGAAGAAAGATTAAGGAAAGGCAAACCTACGTTTCTAGCATTTGTAGACTTAGAGAAAGCTTTTGACAATGTTGACTGGAATACTCTCTTTCAAATTCTAAAGGTGGCAGGGGTAAAATACAGGGAGCGAAAGGCTATTTACAATTTGTACAGAAACCAGATGGCAGTTATAAGAGTCGAGGGACATGAAAGGGAAGCAGTGGTTGGGAAGGGAGTAAGACAGGGTTGTAGCCTCTCCCCGATGTTGTTCAATCTGTATATTGAGCAAGCAGTAAAGGAAACAAAAGAAAAATTCGGAGTAGGTATTAAAATTCATGGAGAAGAAATAAAAACTTTGAGGTTCGCCGATGACATTGTAATTCTGTCAGAGACAGCAAAGGACTTGGAAGAGCAGTTGAATGGAATGGACAGTGTCTTGAAAGGAAGATATAAGATGAACATCAACAAAAGCAAAACAAGGATAATGGAATGTAGTCTAATTAAGTCGGGTGATGCTGAGGGAATTAGATTAGGAAATGAGGCACTTAAAGTAGTAAAGGAGTTTTGCTATTTGGGGAGCAAAATAACTGATGATGGTCGAAGTAGAGAGGATATAAAATGTAGGCTGGCAATGGCAAGGAAAGCGTTTCTGAAGAAGAGAAATTTGTTAACATCCAGTATTGATTTAAGTGTCAGGAAGTCATTTCTGAAAGTATTTGTATGGAGTGTAGCCATGTATGGAAGTGAAACATGGACGATAAATAGTTTGGACAAGAAGAGAATAGAAGCTTTCGAAATGTGGTGCTACAGAAGAATGCTGATGATTAGATGGGTAGATCACATAACTAATGAGGAAGTATTGAATAGGATTGGGGAGAAGAGAAGTTTGTGGCGCAACTTGACCAGAAGAAGGGATCGGTTGGTAGGACATGTTCTGAGGCATCAAGGGATCACCAATTTAGTATTGGAGGGCAGCGTGGAGGGTAAAAATCGTAGAGGGAGACCAAGAGATGAATACACTAAGCAGATTCAGAAGGATGTAGGTTGCAGTAGGTACTGGGAGATGAAAAAGCTTGCACAGGATAGAGTAGCATGGAGAGCTGCATCAAACCAGTCTCAGGACTGAAGACCACAACAACAACAAGGATCATTTGTATGCAAGAAGGCGCTCCTTCGCACACTGCACAACCGGTGAAGCGGCTGCTGCAAAGGAATTTCGGAAATGCTAGAATTATCAGCTGTCATTTCTCTGCGGCATGGTCGTCCAGATCACCTGATCTTAATCCGTGTGACGTCTGGCTGTGGGAATATCTGAAAGATGTTTTCAGTTTTCCAATTACGAACGTTACTGAATTGTAGCCACAAATTACGCAATGCAGTCTCAACGTGATCCCCGAGACGCTCCGATGTGTTATGTAACTTGATGTTTCTCGATTTTAGCTTATGGCAGAAAACGGTGGACAGCATATGGAACACACCCTGAACCAGTCTCACGACAATTAGAAATCGATGTCTTTTTGCTTTTTGTGTGGTTTTTGACCACAAGGCAATTAAAATATTTGATTTTGCTTTTCGTGCGAGTGTTGGCCACAGGATCATTAAAAACGGATATCATTTTGTTTTTATGCAGATTTTAGCATCATGGCAATTAAAACCGATTTTTCGCAATTGCTGTGGTGGATGGGCTCGCCTAAGAAACAGTGCCACAACTGTTAAAAACCGAATTTGTGCAGTCATGCACATTGAACAGTACGGATGGTGTAATGAGCAACTTGAAACATAGTCATCATATTGCGATTCATCAGTCATTTGTAGCCGTCCCTATTTGCATTAAGACATTTACAGCACCATCTATGGGTAACTTTTTTTTTTTTTTTTTTTTTTTTTTGCTCCGTGCCTTTTACCCCTGTGTCAATAATATGCTGTTCAGATTTGACGGTATTCTGAGCAGTAGTTCTTTCTACAGAGTTTTGAAACTGGAACTTTAATTATGCACACCCTGTAGGTAAACATAAGGAGTATCAAGGACCTTCCACAAACAGTGACTGTCAAATAACAAGTTATTTACGGTGGTCGGGTTTTGATTGGTGACCTACAGTAAGCCAGGCAGTGACGCTAACCAGTAAACTGTATGGATCAGAGCACATGGCATTGCTGCCTCTCCTGGGAAAACAGCGATCCACTGTTTCAGAGGTTCTCACTGGCGCTAACTGTAGTACCCTGGATCTAAATCTTGTCAAAGGTCCTCTGTATGTTGGCGCTGGCGGATCCTCGCGTTCTTGCCTTGTTTTACAACCTCTTCACTAGGATCAGCATCGAAAGTCGTCCCTACCGTCGAAGTTTTGCGATCATCGAGTGGGTCTTCAGTTTCAATGAACCTCCCATCGCCGATATGAAGACGATTGTGAAACACTGAAATGAAATGATCTTATGGCATTGTTGGCCGGGAGGCCCCATGCGGGGAAGTTCGGCCGCCGTATTGCAAGTCCTTTTTAGTTGACGCCACTTCGGCGACTTGCGAGTCAATGATGATGAACACACAACACCCAGTCATCACGAGGCAGAGAAAAATCCCTGACCCCGCCGGGAATCGAACCCGGGACCCCGTGCGCGGGAAGCGAGAACGCTACCTCAAGACCACGAGCTGCGGACGTCAAACACTGTATATGGAGGACATGGACGGCGTGTCTGCGCTTTTGCCTGCTTGATGAAGGATCATAAACCTTGACTTCAAATATGACGTCCGCCAAGGAACGAAGGATATGATACTGTCCAAAGCAGTACTTTAGCAACTTTTTCGGTAGTCCCACATACAACTCAGGTGTAAAAATCCATACGAAATCTTCCTGGCTGTGTCACACTGGCCAGTGGCTGGCCATGTAGCGCTTTCGATCTTTCTCCTAGTCACTGAAATAGCGTATGCGAGACAGCGGCATTGCTTCTTAGGTCCTGGTGATGAGGTGTTTCATGTAGCTATTCTTAGTATGGTCCGTTTAAAACAAGAACGAGTACCCATTGTCGCTTCAGCCTCGATATCATGGAACAGAAAAAAATGGCGTGAAGCCAGCAGTGTCTTGCTTCACTGTGTTGTATTCAAATGACAGAACAGGCAGCATTTTATCACAAACTCTCTGTTCGACATCAATGTACTTTAAGAACATAACGTGTCTTCCAATGTCTTACTTAAACGTTCTGCACAGACATTCGTCAGTAGATAGTAGGCAGTTATCATCCTATGGATGGGTGCTTATGTGAAATCACCTCTGATACTAGTCTGGACGGGAATACTTTTCCATGATCAGAGATCACCACACAGGGTGTTCCTTGCTTCAGAATGATGTCTACCACAAGGAGCTTTCCAATTCACGGAACTTTGGCAGTGGGCAGAGCTTTTGTGACGGCATAGCTGGTGAGGTACAAATGAAGTTTATCGACTTTCAGAACTTCGCAATGAGGTAAATTCCAGTTCTGTATAATGGAGCTAGTACAGATACCAGATGCCCCAGAGATAAGTGTGACACATGATTCCACCGTTGGCATTCCTTACAGTTCGATTGGTATACCTTTTCACGATAATGAATCACCACATGCGGTGCTATGTGCTTCAGAATGATATCTTCTACAAAGAAGTCTGTGATTTCTGGATCTTTTCCAGTCGGCACAGCTGTGTTGAAAGGATACCTAGTGAGATAGTCAGTGAAGACTCTCTCATCCATCGAGTTCTGTTTGACGACTTTGCGAACCTCCCAAAAAGGTCGATTCCAGTTTGTTAGAATGGCGTTGGTACATGCCGGATTGATACTTAATGTCCTGGAGGTATCTGTGACATGTGCTTCCATCGTTGGCGCTCCTTACTGTGCGGCTGATCCCGGCGGAGGTTCGAGGCCTCCCTCGGGCATGGTTGTGTGTGTTTGTTCTTAGGGTCTTTTAGGTTAAGTAGTGTGTAAGCGTAGGGACTGATGACCTTAGTAGTTAAGTCCCATCAGATTTCACACACATTTGAACATTTTCCTCCTTACTATGGCCCTCATAGTGACTAACAGATCGTTATAGATCTGGCCCATAATACACGTGTCTGATTCTATCTACAGTCTACGCGAATCACAGATGACCATATGTTGGAACATGATGAAAATGCTTCAGGATAGCTGGCCATAGATGAACTGGGATGACAAACATCCATTTCTGCCCCACTGGGTCATAGTTACTCTTTTACAATGTTCCAGGTATTAATTGGCATCCTACTTGGTTGTTCCCTTAGTCTTTAAGACTTCTGATGTTTTCAGCAATGTTAGATTCTTCCTCTGTTCAGCAACAATGTCATGTAACACAATGATGACTGTGATATCATTCACGCTGCTGTCTTTTGAAAGGAGTCCTTGAAAGGCAGTCAGCGTCCTTGTGTCTGCATTTTTGTATATCACTGTGACATCGTACTCCTGAAGCGTCAGTGGCCGTCTCGCCAGTTGAACTGATGGAACCTTCAAGCTAGTCAGTGAGCATGGAGACCCATGATCCATCACAATGGTGAATGGTTTGCTAAATAAATACGGCCAGAAGTTGTTGATGGCCCAAGGCACACTTTCTCGGTTGTAGAATAGTTCATTCCAAACTTGGAGAGTACTTTAGAAGCGAAGTTATCATCCCTTCAGCAAATTTCTGAATTTGCACTCGAAATGTGACTATCCCATAACCACTAGCGTCTGTGTGGAGTTCTATCTCAGAATTATCGTCATAAAATGCTAGGAATGGAGAAGATATTAGCACCTCCTTAAGGACAAGGAAATATCTTCCTTGCACCTCGTTCTAGGAAAATTTTTCATCTCTATTATAGCAAGGGATGTATCTTGGAGCAGAAGTGCTTCATAAAATGATGCTGTAACGAGCACTTTCTGAGGAAACTTCTCACGTCACGAATGTGCCAAGGAGTCGGAAAATCTTCCTAATAGTTTTTTTTTTCTTAGACGACGAAGGGGCACTTTTTCGGCTTCAGATGGAGATCTGCAGTCTGAGACACTTCAGATTGATTTCCAGGTGGCTTAGATGTTCTTAACATATCTTTGAAAAAATCGACAATGTCATACAGATAACAAAGGAATATGATCCATTTAAGGTGTTGGATCAGGTTGTCCAGCATACATTCGAGAGTGCCTGAAGTGTTACAATATATAACTACAGAATGGGTGGTAGCGTTCTCGCTTCCCACGCCCGGGTTCCCGGGTTCGATTCCCGGCGGCGTCAGGGATTTTCTCTGCCTCGTGATGACTGGGTGTTGTGTGCTGTCCTTAGGTTAGTTAGGTTGAAGTTGTTCTAAGTTCTAGGGGACTGATGACCATAGATGTTAAGTCCCATAGTGCTCAGAGCCATTTACAGAATGGGTGGCGTGTTTTACGGTGTGGAAGACTATTTAGGTGTTTTAAAGGCCAACAAACAGTATTTGGGATAACCTTCACTGTACTTTGTGCCATCTCCTTCTAAATGGTGTAAATTATTGGATAGTTTTCAGAATGGTTGCCATATTGTGTTTAACATGTTATAAAACACAAAAGTTTGACTGGTGTAGAAGTAAACCTTCCAAGATAACCGAGACCAAGAAATGTTGTTAACTATGTTCCATTTGGTTACAATTTTAATTGCTTATCTGTAAACTATGTGTAAATTGTTAACACATACTCCAACAAAAATGGCATAAGTATCTTATGTAATTTTTGTACTAAGCCTGAAGAAACATACTTTTTCCAATTCAGGACACTGATCTCCACACTACTGCAGAATATAGATATTGCTGAATGAAGACTGGTTCGCAACCAAAATGTCATAATAAGCGATTAAGTGTATCTCACAGATTTAAACCATTACATCTTGAAGAATGGGGCCTAAAAATTACCATAATGGACGAATATGAACAGCAACCGGATAAAGAACAAGTAACTGTAAATATGCAAGTAAGGCTTACATATTACTTTAAACAAAACTCTGGAAATGACTATGAAACACAAGATGCCAGCATTTACTATAAATATGTATGGCAAGTGTCTGGGATTAGAGTACTCACAACAATCAATGTATCCGTTGACATTTACTAAATTAAAGGATATACAGAAAAATCTGTTTACAAACATCCATTACCATTTTAATTTGTTTAATAATGATGGTTACATTGCATCTAAATGTGATGGGCTGGACATTCTACATCTATAAACAGAAAGTGGTTCACAAGATTTAAAACTGACAGAATAAATACATTTAAGGAGTATTTGTTCTCTAACTCTGTAAACCTAAAGTTTTACATGGAAATTCCACAAGTATGTGGTGGAGAAGAGTTGATCACATACACACAGGAAAATGTTGAGTACTTCAACAACAGTGTAATCCAAAATATAAAAGGCAAAATTAAACTCTACAAATGCTCTAGGCTAGTATCGCTACCAGAAGGAACAAAGCTAATTGTTAAAGCAAAGAAAGAAATACAGTAGTTCACAGGAAAAAAATTAGATACGGTACTAGTCGGAATTTGAAAAATACCTTCTTTTTATTAGCCGAATTACTGGTTGAAAAAAAATTAAATAATTTGGACGTAGGTTCAAGTTAAAACTGAGCTGTATAATTTTAAAACTTCACCAAAAACTTACAAAAATGTTTTTTTTTCCTTGTGTAGAATTTGTAACGGGACATCGTCTTCTAGCACTACTTTTCCTCAACAGTAGTAGTGGATGCTAGTAATATTTTTCAAGCCGGCCGCTGTGGCTGAGTGGTTCTAGGCGCTTCAGTCCCGAACCGCGCTGCTGCTGCGGTGGTAGGTTCGAATCCTGCCTCGAGCAAGGATGTGTGTGATGTCCTTAGGTTAGTTAGGTTTAAGTAGTTCTAAGTCTAGGGGACTGATGACCTCAGATGTTAAGTCCCATAGTGCGTAGAGCCATTTGAAACATTTTTTGAATATTTTGCGAATTTTGGACGGGTCGCTATTATCTCCACTGATTTTCTGAAAAATTTCATATAATTTTATACACAGTATGCAATATTTCAAGCTAAAATTTATGAAGAGGAATTATTATTTTGGATGTTATAATCGGTAAATACTAGTTCTGAATGTACAGTTAAAATTATATTTTTAGAAATATTTGAAAAATACAAATTATTTGGCACACTTAAAACTTCTATTTTTAATTACGCAATCTAGTACTGTTTATTATGTTTAGTTCTGGATTCATTTATGAAATAATAATCGAAACTAACAGAAATTAATTTGTCAAGAAAAAATGTAAGCCCTTTAGAATATTTTTATAGTGAGGAGTAGTAAGCATGCATCGGACGTGATGGGACGTATTTTTGTATTTTGGGCGAACATTGTAATTTCGGTTTTGGTAATGCGAAAATTGAAAAGGCTGTGTTATGTACTAAAGTGTGACAAAACAAATTAACCTAAAAAGAAAAACTCTGTAAAGACAATTTTTAAAATTATTTACAGAAATTCAACCATGAGGAACTAAAATGTGAGAATTTCAGCTTCAACAATCAGATCACTAGACAAGATGAACTGGAACCAACTCTACAAGAAAAGATAAGTGCACTAAAAAAATTATCTTACTTCTCTCTAATCTTCAGAAAAGACTTCACTCATTGTGGACAATAGCTGCAACTAGGAAGGAGGAGGTACTTTAGAAAGGATATGCAAAAATTAATAAATACCTGTACAAGAATATTTGTACAAGAATCCTGCAAAAGGTCACCTATTTACAATGATCTACATCTGTCATTTGGATGATGACCTTGCAAAGTGGCCTATAGTGGGTAGTTCGGTGACCCCGAAAAGTAGCTGAAACTAGATAGCCAAAAGCACAATAACCCTTCTGTTGCACCCATATGAATTGGTTTCACAAGGTTTGATACTGTGTTTGAGTGAAAAGTGAGCCAGAGTCCCCGTAGATACACTACTCCTTTCCCTGCACAGCTTCGATCTTGCCCACCTCCTATCACCTACTTTCCGCATTCCGGCCTCTCCAGTCTTCATCTCACATCCTTTCACGTATCACATGCTTTCGAATTCCATTCGCATCCAAATACAGGATGACAATTATTGAACTATAAGAAGTTGGGAATTTTAGGAAATGGGACCTCGATAAACTGAAAGAACCAGAGGTTGTAGAGAGCTTCAGGGAGAGTATTAGAAACGATTGACAAGAATGGGGGAAAGAAATACAGTAGAATAAGAATGGGTAGCTTTGAGAGATGAAATAGTGAAGGTGGCAGAGGATAAAGTACGTAAAAAGGCGAGAGCTAATAGAAATCCTTGGGTAACAAAAGAGAGATTACATTTAATTGATGAAAGGGGAAAATATAAAAATGCAGTAAATGAAGCACGTAAAAATGAATAAAAACGTCTCAAAAATGAGATCGACAGGAAGTGCAAAATGGCTAAGCAGGGATGGCTAGTGGACAAATGTAAAGATGTAGAGGCGCATATCACTAGAAGAAAGATACTGCCTACAGGAAAATTAAAGAGACCTTTGGAGAAAAGAGAACCACTTGCATAGATATCAAGAGCTCAGATGGAAACCCAGTTCTATGCAAAGAAGGGAAAGCAGAAAGGTGGAAGGAGTATATAGAGGGTCTATACAAGGGCGATGTACTTGAGGGCAATATTATGGAAATGGAAGAGGATGTAGATGAAGATGAAATAGGAGATATGATACTGCGTGAAGAGTTTGACAGAGCACTGAAGGACCTGAGTCGAAACAAGGCCCCGGGAATAGACAATATTCCATTAGAAATACTGACAGCCTTGAAAGAGCCAGGCCTCATAAAACTCCACCATCTAGTGAGCAAGATGTATGAGACAGGCGAAATATCCTCTGACTTACGGAAGAATATAATAATTCCAATCCCAAATAAAGCAGGTGTTGACAGATGTGAAAATTACCTAACTATGTTTAATAAGCCACGGCTACAAAATACTAACACGAATTCTTTACAGACGAATGGAAAAACTGGTAGAAGCCGACCTCGGGGAAGATGAGTTTGGATTCCGTAGAAATGTTGGAACACATGAGGCAATACTTATTCTACGACTAGTCTTAGAAAATAGATTAAGGAAAGGCAAACCTACGTTTCAAGCATTTGTAGACTTAGAGAAAGCTTTTGACACTGTTGACTGGAATACTCTCTTTCAAATTCTGAAGGTGGCAGGGGTAAAATACAGGGGTCGAAAGGCTATTTACAATTTCTACAGAAACCAGATGGCAGCTGTAAGAGTTGAGGGGCATGAAAGGGAAGCAGTGATTGGGAAGGGAGTGAGACAGGTTTATAGCCTATCCCCGATGTTATTCAATCTGTATATTGAGCAAGCAGTGAAGGAAACAAAAGAAAAATTCGGAGTAGGTGTTAAACTCCGTGGAGAAGAAATAAAAGCTTAGAGGTTCGCCGATGACATTGTAATTCTGTCAGAGAAAGCAAAGGACCTGGAAGAGCAGCTGAACGGAAAGGACATTGTCTTCAAAGGAGGATATAAGATGAACATCAACAAAAGCAAAACGCGGATAATGGAATGTAGTCGAATTAAATCGGGTGATTCTGCGGGAATTAGATTAGGAAATGAGAGGCTTAAAGTAGTAAATGTGTTTTGCTATTTGGGGAGCAAAGTAACTGATGATGAAGTAGAGAGGATATAAAATGTAGACCGGCAGTGGCAAGGAAAACGTTTCTGAGGAAGAGAAATTTGTTAACATCGAGTATTAATTTAAGTGTCAGGAAGTTGTTTCTGAAAGTATTTGTATGGAGTATAGCCTTGAATGAAATTGAAACGTGGCCGATAAATAGTTTAGACAAGAAGAGAATAGAAGCTTTCGAAATGTGGTGCTACAGAAGAATGCTGAAGATTAGATGGGTAGATCACATAACTAATTAGGAGGTATTGCACAGAATTGGAGAGAAGAGGAGTTTGTGGCACAACCTGACTAAAAGAAGGGATCGGTTGGTAGAGCATATTTTGAGGCATCAGGGGATCACTAATTTAGTATTTGAGGGCAGCGTGGAGGGTAAAAATCGTAGAGGGAGACCAAGAGATGAATACACTAAACAGATTCGGAAGGATGTAGGTTGCAGTAGGTACTGGGAGATGAAGAATCTTGCACAGGATAGAGTAGCATGGAGAGCTGCATCAAACCAATCTCTGGACTGAAGACCACAACAACAACAACAACAACAAGAAATAAAATCGTCATAACTTCTGAACTGTTTGCGTTAGGACGTTCAAACTGCATGTTTGGCCGCGTGAGATGTTGGAAATTAGTATGCACTGTATGGTTTGGTTTACAGACGAAGCCCACTTTCATTTGGATCGATTCGTCAATAAACAATACTGGCGCATTTGGTGGACTGAGATTCCCCATTTCCCCAGAGAGGAGCCTCTTCGCCCTCAACGGGTGACCGTGTAGTGTGGAATGTCCAGTCACGGAATAATCGGTGCGATATTGGTTGATGGCACGGTGACTACCGAACGGTACGCGAAAGTTTGGGAAGATGACTTCATCCCCATTGTTCGAAGTGACCCTCAATTCGACAAGATGTCTTTCATGAACAGTTCTTGCCTCGTCGCCAATGTGGTTCATGCAAGACGTAGCTCGACCCCATCGAAGCAGGAGAGCGTTTTAAGTCTTGGAGGAGCACTTTGGGGCCGCATTCTGGCTCTGGGGTCCCCAGAGGCCACTGGTATGAGCGTCGATTGGCCACCATATTCTTCAGATCTGACCACATGCGACTCCTTTTTGTGGAGATGTATTAAAGACAAGGTGTACAGCAATAACCCCAAAACCACTGCTGAGCTGAAAACAACCACTCAAGAGGTCATTTGCTTTAAATGTTCAGAAATGTAGAGCCGGCCGAAGTGGCCGTGCGGTTAAAGGCGCTGCAGTCTGAAACCGCAAGACCGCTACGGTCGCAGGTTCGAATCCTGCCTCGGGCATGGATGTTTGTGATGTCCTTAGGTTAGTTAGGTTTAATTAGTTCTAAGTTCTAGGGGACTAATGACCTCAGAAGTTGAGTCCCATAGTGCTCAGAGCCATTTGAACCATTTTTCAGAAATGTAAATTAAGGCACTTCAGAAAACTCTAAAATCTGGTACCCTATGATTACGGTATAAATGAGTCACAACCGGAACAAGTCAACACATGCAAATCCCTGGGTGCAACAATTTGTAGAGATATGAAGTGGAATAACATAGGCACAATCGTAGACAGGCAGCTGTTAAATTGAGAGTTTATTAGTAGGGTACTAAGAGGATGGAAACTGTCTACAATGGGGATTCCTTACAAATCACTCGTGCGACACTTCAAGTATGTGGAACCCATACCAAATAGGACTAACGGAAGAACTGAACGTATACAAAGAGGTGCGGTTTGTATGGTCACAGGTTTGTACCACACACGAGAGAGTGCATCTGACATGCTGAAAAAAAAATCGAAGTGGCAGACAATCGAAGGCAGACGAAAACTATCCTGTGAAAGGCTACTTACGAAGTTTCAAGAAAAAGTATTAACTATGGAATCTATAATTATCCAAAGCCCCCAACGTATCACTCACATGAGATGAGCGGAGATAAAATTAGACAAATTAAAACGCATTGCGAGATATTTAAGGGGGTAATACTCTTTGAAAATTGCAGAAAATTAATTTTTTTGCTTAACGGGTACACTGAGTTATCTACCTTGTTGTAGTGTTCATACTAAGTTCGTCACAAACTCCGTTATCCACTTAAAAGATGGTTTGTGAGAAAGTGTCTCCAAAAACCATTCACAGGGGGAAAAAAATAGTGACATCGCAGAGAATGTGGCAGCATGTAATTTTAACGGCTGCCTGACAGGTATTATTGCAGTTATGAACTTGCTCGATCTTGAGATCGGACCAGCCTGTTACAACTTCTGCACAAAAGCGGACGGAATGCGCACTGAGTGAGCAGAGCAGCTGATGACGGAAGCTGCCAAAGAGGCCCGCATGACCATCACGGCCACGAAGAAGATGGAGGAGGATCTCACTTTTGGATCTGGAAGGACTGCTGTATGATCAAGGGATCGCTTAGTAGACGTACGTTTAACTTAAGTACAAAATAAAATAAAAATATAATCCAAACCTTTAAACACATTTTTCTCAAAACAGTGTTTTTTACGTTGTTGGCAATATGATGCCAAAATTGTAAATTGAATTCTTTATCAGTGTACATAACCGCTTTGCGATAACTTCATAGAGTTATTTTCGGTGTGCGGTTTTGTCTCGACGTTCTGGGCGAAAAACACGACTTTTGCTTCAGCGCCTCACCGTTTTGTTAGAACTTAATATCATTCAGTTATCCTATGTATCCTGATAGACAATATATTAAACATGTATCATACAAAATTAGTTTGTTACAAATCCAATAGGAGGACTTCGGGAATTACAGCCGATGACCAATTTTCTAGCTTCAAGCGATCCTTCCACATGGTGCAGCGGCTACAGGGAGTGTCCAATGCCGATACAAAAATCATTTCTTAAAGACAAAAGTGTAAAGAATAAAACTGCATCATCAGATGGCTTTTTATTTCATCTGAAGAACAGTTCACGAAAATCAGGTATTTTTCATGCTTTCAAGCAGCGCTAACCCCTCAAGCAGTACTTAATGCAACGGGAAGAAACTATAGCACGTGGTAAAATGGGGCGTACCGTCGGCCACGCTGTTCTCAGTAGTTTGCAGAGCATAGATGTAGATGAAAAAGCAGTAAATAATAAATAACCAAAAATAAAATAATTGGAGCCATAATTTCTTGTTGATTGAGTTGTCTCAAAAGTAAGCGTAGCTTCATAGCAATTTAATATTAATTCATCGCATAAAACGGAAAATAGTAGTAACATTAATAAGGATATATTGCAGTCAAATGTGTTTTACCTACTAAAACTCCTCTGAGTGCTAGAAATGCAGATAATTATTATTCGACAAAGTCCAAAAGAGGCTACCAAACGTGGAGCAATATGGCCGCGCGCACTGGAACAGAAATAAAAGGAGCGGCTGGCAGGCTGCGCATTGGGAGTCATGTAAAATGTGTACGGCAGTGGGGGGCACGAATATTTTATGGTGGCGGCCGATGGGAGCGAGCGCCGTGTAATTGTCCGTAATACCTCAGCTGACAAGTTTTATGCAGCCGCGGCTCCAGCTGCGCAACGACAGCCGTTATTTACTGCGCTGCCCGCCTCATATAAAGATACAAAAAGTTATCATTTTTGGCGCATATCGTGTTCCCTAACAACCAAAGTCACTCGTACAGTGAGAGACCACAACGCGGAAAAAAAAGGAACAGACTGAAAGATTCTTGCCTATATACTAACCGGTAGAGTGCCTGTTTCCTGCATGCGAACAACCTCACATAATTTTATTTTTCTTTATTAGACAGGTCATTCGTCGAAAGAAGTAGTTTATAGTTTCTTTGCACGCACATATCTCGAAGCAAAGACGGTGCCGATGGTCGTGACGTTTCACCAAAACGACAAACAGAACGAGAAAAAAATTTGTAGCACGTAACGTGGGCACCACTAATATTGATAAACGGTTCAAAATATTGAAACATCGCTTCAGACCAATGAACGACTGTTTTGAATTATGCTTGTAACTCTTTCCAATGCCGAGTCACCCCTTCAGTCCAAAAAGTTTCGAGACTGGATTAATAAAATCAGAGAAATGTTAAGAGTGTTGTTTTAATACTTTAGTGTTCTACATAGTCTCCCCTTACTTTCAGTACAACACGCAGAACGTTCGTACAACACTGTGAAACTGTTAGAAAAGTCCTTCTTTGGGCTGTTGTTCAACTCGCGCATCACATTATCTTGAACGTCGGATATGTCGTCAAAGGGCTGACACTTCATGGGAATTCATGTACTTTGTTGTTTTGCAGTAGGTTCGGATTGATAAAAGCAAGTCTCGTCACTCCTGATTTTTTCCAGAAAAGAACTGACCGCGTTTACCATTCCAGTCCAGTTACGGCAGACGTCCACGGGTCATTGATTTTGTTCAGGAGTCAAAAATGGTTCAAATGGCTCTGAGCACTATGGGACTTACCTGCTGAGGTCATCAGTCCCCTAGAACTTAGAACTACTTAAACCTAACTAACATAAGGACATCACACACATCCATGCCCGAGGCAGGATTCGAACCTGCGACCGTAGTGGTCGCGCGGTTCCACACTGAAGCGCCTAGAACCGCTCGGCCACTGTTCAGGAGTCAAAGTGGGCAGGACAAACTTTGCACATATTTCCCTCTTCTTAAAAAAAATGTGGAGACTGTCTTGAACACTTGATTCAGAGATGTTACACCATTGCGATCTATTACACAGTCATGTTGACACACTAACGTGGCAGGTCCAATACTTAACATTGCCTGCTCACAACTAAGTGGTCGAATGCACAGCATTCTGTTGTTTACTGTTATTAATTCAAGCTGCCACCATAGATACCGCCCTGACGTCGCGTGTACGCAGGAATAAAATCAGTCTGTGAACTTTTTGGAAGGATGGTGTTTACTAAGAAATATGTTTTTAAAATGGAACGATATCCATTATCTAACGGTATCTGAGATCACTTGAAGATAGGAACGCAAAGACACGACGTTTATCAATGTTTGTGATGGAGTTTCCTCAAAAATAGTTTTGCATTGTGTTAAAAGCACTCTGAAATATCACTGCCATTACATCGTACTCATCATAGGGCTAAAATATTACTGATTTTTTCAAAAATGTTTTATTTAAAGTAGAACCAGACCTAAATGACTGCAATCCTCTTTTCAGGAGCTGTCTAATACTGTTTCGGAATTACATTCTTACATTAAGAGAAACTTATCCTGGCTTCAGTGTGTATCACTTTTTCCAGTCCCCAAAACACTTCTGGAGCACTGTTTCTGGGATGTCTTTTAATTGTCTCAGCGATGTGTTTTTAATCTCAATGGTTGTAAAACGACGGCCACTTAAGGTTTCTTTATTGCTTTGGGAAAAGAAAAAGATACATGGAACCATGTCTGAGAATATGGTGGCAGAACCATCTCTAAAGTTTTGATTTTGACCAAAAATTCACGAATTAGCATCCAAGTGTGAACAGTTTCATTATCTTGGGGCAGAAGTCACGAACTGTTTCACTACAACTCCAGGCGTTTTTGCAGATTGCTTCGTGCAAATGTCGTCGAGTTTTTGAGCAGTTTTCGTTATTGATCGTCCGATATTGTGCCAAGAATTCACGGTCAACTGTGCTGTTAAAATTAAAGAACACAGCGAGCTAACTTTCATATTTGACCGCACTTGTCGAATTTTCCTCTGTCTTGGCGATCCAGAATGATTCCCCTGAGATGTTTGAGATTTAATTCCGATGTCATATAGGTAGAGCCATATTTCGTCATATGTCAGATGCTGTGCACCATCGTTAATTTCATCTGTTGCCTCCTGAGTAACCTACACTAAACGAATTTGGAACAAATTTTCCTGTGAGACGTTTCATATCCTAAACATCTGAAAAAATTCATGAGTTGGACCATCCGATACGCCAGTATAATGAGCAACTTTTCTGATTGCTATTCGATAATCTTTCATTACTGTTACGTTTACTATTTCCACAATTTCATCGGTTGATGGTGTGCTGGAGAGTCCAAGGTGCTCATCATCTTCAACGTTTTCACGGCCTTCTTCGAAGCCCTTCTACAATTCGAAATCCTTTCTTTTATTCATAGAAGCCTTACCAGGAACAATATTCAACATTTGTAAAACTATTCTGCACTTTCGTTTGGTATAAGCAAATTCAATACAAATTCTTCGATTCATTTTTATACAAAATAAATAATCGGCGATACTATCAAAACACCTTTTTGACAGCTGACAACAGATTAATTATTCGATACGGCTAACACCGTATAGATATTGTTCAGATATGTTCACGAACAAATCAACGAAATAAATTACGTTCATCGGGCTAATAAAACATCTGAAATCTCAAAGTTCCCCTTACTTCGTCGTACAAAGCTCTGTATGCTTTTAATGTAGTGATGTCGTTACTGAAAGACGCTATATATTTTTGTAGTCTGTAGTGAATCAGGCTTCGGGAAAATCACACTAACCGCACAGAAAGAGAACCACACACAATTACGAGTACAAGCAGACTAGTCATTGTATAAGCATTCTGGGATGACTGTTAAGCCACGTCTCCCCGTTACCTCGTCTTTTCAGCGTAACTTTACTTTGGCAATTAATAAGAAATGAAACACATTATCAAATCTGACGAGCATGGTGGAAAGAAACGTCAGTGTTCTTCGTAAGAGCGTCGTTTCTGAGAAATGTTAACCTCCAGCCCGTATCGAGCTTACGAGGGATTTGAGTAATAACTTTGTTGTAAAATTATGTAGAAAAAAATGAAGCGTGGTCCTTTGGATAGGCCACCCTAGTATGGTGACCTGATTCAAATCAACCACAAAAAACCTATATAGGTATCCAGGAGAGATTCGAATCCCACTGCTTCCCGACGACGGTCCGATGTATCTAGCATTGTCGTTTCACTGACTGAACCATCAGTAATAATTCTGAATATCGTACTTAAATAGGAGGACAGGGGCTTGATGGCAACTCTGATAAAGCGTTACCTACGTTTACTTCTCCGGCGAGTAATCTTATATCCTATTTCTCTAATTCCTACAAAATTACTTAGGTTAGGTAGATTAGATTTATACTGTGTAAGAGGACGGACAGCAGTTTGAAATTTTACGAAAGGTTCTGCTGTCGTTACTGTGAACTGTTTGACGAAATACAAAGACTGACTGGCGCGATTTCATCTTATGCTGATTTCAAGGGTATAAGTGACAATTGCACAGCAATCTTCTTCGTCTGAACCCTCAAGAGCACAAGAACACCCAATGCCGTTAGGAATAGCATCGGTATACAGAAGCAAATGCCACATCCATAAACAGAAAATTCTTAACTTGCCGGCAGCCCATAATGTGAGATAGCACTAGTAACGAAAAATTAATTCTTTCACCAATGGAAAGCTCTTGTATTTCTCGTCGAGTGCAGCGATGAACATTCACGATCTTTCATACTCATCTTATTATGATTATAATACAGTTATCTCTCCAGGAAATAGATCTATCGGTACAAAGTTAAAGGCGGGAATAACGATCACCCTAATGTCTGACGATTTGATTAGCTTCGGTGCAGTCGATCTAGAGACTACAAACTGTACAGTCAGACTATCCATCTGCTTGATTTTTTTCTGTTCTCTTTGAATGGAAGGAAAGCACCTAAAAATCAATAATTCAAATATACCCAAGTTGACATTGTTCCCCGCCAGGCAGAGCATAATGGCCACATGCTTAAAAAGTTATAAATAAATTCAGAAAACCAGTTTCAAATTTAAAAAGATGTATTAAGTGAAAAAATAACTTATTTAGATTAAAATTCATGTTGAGGGTAGAAAATGAGTTTCGTAAAGTAATAATTATTTGTTCCAATAAAATGTCGTTACTACGACCGAGAAAAATAGATGTGGACTGTTCGTAGGCCCACACTGCACATCTGGGCGCTTGACCTAAACCTCAATGTTCGAGACCTCTCCCGGTAACCAGCAAGCCATCCCTTTCCAGCCATTATGGTCTCGTTACTGAAATTATGAGGAAGGTTGTTCCTCTCCGCCGGTTCAAATGCTTCGCATTCCTGAACTGCCATACCGAAAGATCTGGTCCCCAACAACAGGAAATGCTTGTAAGTTTCCACTTTTTATTTTTTAGGTAAAAGCGGACTCCAAACAATTTCTTGTTGTCAGTAGCACGTAGATTTTTCTTCACAGCCCTCCTCTTCATCATCTTGGAGCTCGGTAGGCGGCTGGACTGTAGTAGGTTTGAAAGCCACGCTATCCTCAACTGCCTGTATCGTTCACTACATGTCACATGGATCCCGTAGATGATTGACTCATTTGCGGTTAGACGGGAAAATTGAATCATTTTTTGATAATAATCACTATTCATTATCATTAGATAATGAACTTTCTTCTTCTTCTCATTATTATTATGATTCATCTTTTTTTATTTTTTATTGTCGAGTTGAGCCTCTATGGACCACGTGCTAACAACCAACTTCACTCTAGTGTCCAGGTCTTGTTCTTGTTCCAGCTTTGACTTCCTGCCAGTGTCTTCCGAGCCCACCAAGAAGTTCCTGTTTATGCTCGTCAGATAATGGTCCTCTCCGTCTTTTGGACGTTGATGCCGTTTTAAAACCTTGGTAGTTGTTCACCAATCTCCTAAATTTGTTCTTGTCAGTAATTTCTGTCTCTGAGATACCAATCTGCGGAAGATCTTTTTCACATTCTCCGAACCATCTTGGCCTTGTTTTCTTAGATTGGATGAAACTCCATATTCTTTTTGTTAGTCGATCACCGTCCATCCTCATGAGATGACCGTAAAATAACAATTGTCTCTTCTTAACGGATGCTGTGTTAGGTTCTGTCTTGCTGTACAAGTCCTCATCTGCTTTCATTCCCCATTGTCCATCAACCCATCGATTACCTAGGATTTTCCTTAATATCCTACGCTCTCGCTGTTCCAGCCGCTGAGCTTGACCTTGTCAATTCATGGTCAAAGTTTCGGACGCATATAAGCCCTGAGGTTTTACAACTGTATTATAATGTCGGAACTTGGAAGGTAAAAAATTGGCTCAATACGGGTCCGTTGGCCTCAGCAGAGCAATGTCCCGCGTTCTGACCTAAGGAGCCAATCGGGACCGACCTAATGCCGTGTTATCCTCCTGCAATGAAGACATCGAATGCGATATGGAGAGCGTGGGATCCACAAACGTCACTCCCAGCTGTTGTCGGCTTTCATGACTTTGGAACCGCTACTTCTCATTTAAGTAACTCTTCAGTTGACCTTGCAATGCTGGCAGCACGCAGCTCAAATCCTCTACTAAAAATCCGTGGCTGTACCAACAATCGAACCTATGTCCTCCACACAACAGACAGGCACGATGACCAATTTATTCCCAGTTGAACCTTCCTGGCGCCCAAAGGGAGGGGTGAGGACAAAGTAAGCAGGGGTTGCAACCTGAGTCCTGGCCAGTATGATCCGTTCCCTCCCTCAGGAAGCAAGAAAATACAGGGAATGAGTAGTAGCGGAGGTATAATGTGGTAGGGACGCTTTTTTATTGCTTTTGTTGTTAACAGGACCACGTGCAGCAGGAAACCGACATCGCGAGGAGGAGGGAACATCAATTCGCACACTCGGTAGGAATATCGATGTGCATTTTCTCGGTGAAGTACATTTCAATGAGCAGAAAAGAACTCGTACTGAGGGTCGAAAATGCGTGGATCACCTGCTCATTACACTATCACTCCAACTCCGGGAGGGTGAAGAAATTCACTACAAAAAAAATTAGAGAAAAATTGTCTGTACTTGGGATTGCGGACAACTGAACAATGTCGTTCATTAAGGAAGTGCCAAAAATCAAGAACTTTTTCTCGGTATCAGTAAACAAGTAGTGAACTCTGTGTCAACATATCCACTTCACGGAGTTCGTCTTCTTTTGTGGGAAGCACTCTGAGTCCGAAAGAGTAGCAGGTGAGGACGTCACTGAGGAGTCGTACAGGTAATTAAAGCCAGCCTCTGTCACAACAAGATGGTTCAAATGGCTCTGAGCACTATGGGACTCAACTGCTGAGGTCATTAGTCCCCTAGAACTTAGAACTAGTTAAACCTAACTAACCTAAGGAAATCACAAACATCCATGCCCGAGGCAGGATTCGAACCTGCGACCGTAGCGGTCTTGCGGTTCCAGACTGCAGCGCCTTTAACCGCACGGCCACTTCGGCCGGCTGTCACAAAAAGAACAAGACACTTATCGCCAATCTGCACGTTAGGCGATGCTCGTTCGTGTCCAGAACATTTTAGGCGACACACAACGGGGTGTCTCCAAGGTGGATCCTGTGAAGGCGTGATCGGCAGACTTGCTTTCCATTGACCATAAGCTACTACGCAGACTGGACGACAGAGAGTTCAACAATCGCTAGAAGCCATTCCAGGCGATGTGGGGGCGCTTCATCTCAGCCACATTCAGTGACCTGTTCTGCTAAAGAAAGCCATAGATCGCCTTGTGGATATCAAGCATGTTGGCAATATTGCTGTATGGACATAGTTTGGTTCGAGGGAACAATGGTGGAAGTAAAAGGTGGCTGGCGGGACGTCCGAAAGCTAGATACGAGCTGAAAGAAGGCGTGGTGAAAGGGCCTCCAGCAAGAGGCTGTTAGGGCAAGCAAGACAATAACGCCACAGCACAATTTGAGAGCTGAAGAAAAGGGTTATCGCTTTACAGGGACATGATACAGACCTGAACCGATCCTGCGCCGTGGGAGGTTGAGCATCTCGCACTGTATCTTTAACAGCAAGCCTTGGTAAACATATGAACCCAGTGCCGATAGCGTGTGACAGGCCATGGATGCTGGTATGGGGAGTGTCTGTGCTACGTGGAGGATATACACTGAAGAGCCAAAGAAGCTGGTACACCTGCCTAATATCGTATAGAGCACCCGCGAGCACGTAGAAGTGCCGCAACACGACGTGGCATGGACTCGACTAATGTCCGAAGCAGTGCTGGAGGGAACTGATACCATGAATTCTGCAGGGCTGTCAGTGAATCCGTAACAGTACGAGAGAGCTGAGATCTCTTCTGAACAGCACGTTGCAAGGCATCCCACGTATGCTCAATAACGTTCATGTCTGGGGAGTTTGGTGGCCAGCGGAAATGTTTAAACTCAGGAGTGTTCCTGGAGCCAATCTGTAGCAATTCTGGACGTGTGGGGTGTCGCATGGTCTTGCTGGAATTGCCCAAGCCCGTCGGAATGCACAATTCACATGAACGATTTGAAGTGGAATGATCATATAAAATTAATTGTTGGTAAGGCGGGTACCAGGTTGAGATTCATTGGGAGAGTGCTTAGAAAATGTAGTCCATCAACAAAGGAGGTGGCTCACAAAACTCTCGTTCGACCTATACTTGAGTATTGCTCATCAGTGTGGGATCCGTACCAAATCGGTTTGACGGAGGAGATAGAGAAGATCCAAAGAAGAGCGGCGCGTTTCGTCACAGGGTTATTTGGTAACCGTGATAGCGTTACGGAGATGTTTAATAAACTCAAGTGGCAGACTCTGCAAGAGAGGCGCCCTGCATCGCGGTGTAGATTGCTCGCCAGGTTTCGAGAGGGGGCATTTCTGGATGAGGTATCGAATATATTGCTTCCCCCTACTTATACCTCCCGAGGAGATCACGAATGTAAAATTAGAGATATTAGAGCGCGCACGGAGGCTTTCAGACAGTCGTTCTTCCCGCGAACCATACGCGACTGGAACAGGAAAGGGAGGTAATGACAGTGGCACGTAAAATGCCCTCCGCCACACACCTTTGGGTAGCTTGCGGAGTATAAATGTAGATGTAGATGTAGGTTATCAGACAGGATGTTTAGATACGTGTTACCTGCCTGAGTCGTATCTAGACGTATAAGGGTCCCAAATCACTCCAACTGCACACGCCCCACAGCATTACAGAGCCTCCACCAGCTTGAACAGTCCCCTGCTGATATGCAGGGTCAATGGATTCATAAGGTTGTCTCCATACCCGTACACGTCCATCCGCTCGATACTATCTGAAACGAGACTCGTCCGACCAGGCAACATGCTTCGCGTAATCAACAGTCCATTGTCGGCGTTGACGTACGAGACGGCCTTCGGCTCCGAAAGCTCATATCGATGATGTTTCGTTGCATGGTTGGCACGCTGACACTTGTTGATGGCCCAGTATTGAAATCTGCAGCAATTTGTGGAAGGGTTGCACTTGTGTCACGTTAAACGATTCTCTTCAGTCGTCGTTGGTCCCGTTCTTGTAGGATCTTTTTCAGCCGCAGCGATGTCGGACATTTGATGTTTCACCGGATTCCTCGGTATACTCGCGAAATGGTCGCATGGGAAAATTCCCACTTCATCGCTATCTCGGAGATGCTGTGTCCCATCGCTCGTCCGCCGAGTATAACACCACATTCAAACTCACTTAAATGTTGAAAATCTGCCATTGTAGCAGCAGTAATCGATCTAACAACTGCTCCAGACACTTATTGTCTTACATCGGCGTTGCCGACCTCAGCGCCGTATTGTGCCTGTTTACATATCTCTGTATTTGAATACGCATGCCTATACCAGTTTTTTTTGTGCTCCAGTGTATGACGCCAAATACACATTTACATACTGTGTCCGTTGTAGAAGGTTGAGGGCTTGTAAATGACGATCTAGGAACCCAGCTCGTAATTGGGACAGCAGGTGCTGGCAGTTGAGTGTGCTGTAGATCACTCGTAGTCCTAAGCGTCAGGTAGTAGCAGCTACACGCAATGGATCAGCGCTGTCCTCAGGAAGTCCCACACCTACAGCCATAGTGCTAGATCTCAGACATTGTGGCAGCTACCAGAAGTTTTGCCGTAAGTAGTAACCCACGCCAATGACTCCCTCACCTCAGTACCACTACGAAGAACGAGATCGAAATCGTCCACAAAAGCAGTGCAGCAAAATACATGACCACCAAGAGACGTCTCAGACAGGTATTGACGAAGGCCCCACGGCAGCGATTCCGTGCAAAGAGTGGACAGCCTTGACACACCAAACGACGGATGATGACGGGAGAAGTGAGATGGCCTTTGGAGAGTACACAAGACATTGTTCTGTGAATCAGAGATGCATTACAATGTTGACGGTGGTATCAGGGTATCCCCTTCCAGATAGTCGTGATCGACACGATCGAATGCCTGGTTAAACTCAAGAGCGGCCAGAAGTCCAGGCACATGACGAGCATAGTTACTGGCATCTCCCAAAGAGGTCTGATCAGCGGAAACCACGTATCGGGCCGTGCAGTCAAAAGCTGGGTAAAGATCTTTGTGTCATTGTTGAGCAATATCAAGGGGAGATAGTCGCTTATGTACCCTGAGGATGATAGGTGGGAATAACGAGACCTTCGAGGAAACCATCTGGGATCTGTACAACGGGCGAAATAAGGTCCTGACAAATTTCTGTCCACACTGGCGGTAGTAGGTGAGACCCCTATACGTTTGACTAGATGTGTCGTCTAAACGAATGTGCTGTTATAGAGATCACTAATTGCAACTGGCTACCCTATATTTCTGATACTTCTCTGTAGATATGGACTCTCCACGCTCTTCCACGTGGTGAATCTACACCTACAGAGAAGTTTCAGGAATCTACAGTGTCCAGTTGAAATTATTGATCTCTATGATAGCACAGACGTTTAGATGATATATCTAACTATGTGTCTTGGGGACTGAAGGTGGTGCCAATGAGGCATCGAAACAGGTAGTCAAATAAAATAAATCATAAAATTACAGCTGGCAGTATTTATTTTCTTCGAGCCACAGGAGAGTCGGGAGACTGCTGTAATGTTCAAAAAAATGGTTCTGAGCACTATGGGACTTAACTGCTGTGGTCATCAGTCCCCTAGAACTTAGAACTACTTAAACCTAACTACCCTAAGGACATCACACACATCCATGCCCGAGGCAGGATTAGAACCTGCGACCGTAGCGGTCACGCGGTTCTAGACTGTAGCTCCTAGAAACGCACGGCGACTCCGGCCGGCTGCCGTAATGTTGACATGGCGGAGACGTGCAGAGTACATCAAAGTGTAGCACACATGGAGGGCACACCCTATGTCGAATTGGGTATCTAAGTGCCATCCCTCTTCATCAGTCGTTGTTGTTGTTGTTGTTGTTGTGGTTTTCAGTCCAGAGACTGGTTTGATGCAGCTCTCCATGCTACCATATCCTGTGCAAGATTCTTCATCTCCCAGTACCTACTGCAACACTACATCCTTCTGAATCTGTTTAGTGTATTCATCTCTTGGTCTCCCTCTACGATTTTTACCCTCCACGCTGCCCTCCAATACTAAATTGCTGATCCCTTGATGCCTCAGAATATGCCCTAACAACCGATCCCTTCTTCTAGTCAAGTTGTGCCACAAATTTCTTTTCTCTCCAATTCTATTCAATGCCTCCTCATTAGTTATGTGATCCCCATCTAATCTTCAGCATTCTTCTGTAGCACCACATTTCGAAAGCTTCTATTCTCTTCTTGTCTAAACCACTTATCGTCCACGTTTCACTTCCATACATGGCTACACTCCATACAAATACTTTCAGAAACGACTTCCTGACTTCACAAATTTCTTTTCTTCAGAAACGCTTTCCTTGCCATTGCCAGCCTGCATTTTATATCCTCTCTACTTCGACCATCATCAGTTATTTTGCTCCCCAAATAGCAAAACCCATTTACTACTTTAAGCGTCTCATTTCCTAATCTAATTCCCGCAGCATCACCCGATTTAATTCGACTACATTCCATTATCCTCGTTTTGCTGTTGTTGATGCTCATCTTATATCCTCCTTTCAAGACACCTTCCATTCCTTTCAGCTACTCTTCCATGTCCTTTGCTGTCTCTGACAGAATTACAATGTCATCGGCGAGCCTTAGAGTTTTTATTTCTTCTCCATGGATTTTAATTCCTAATCCTAATATTTCTTTTGTTTCCTTTACTGCATACTCAATATACATATTGAATAACATCGGGGAGAGGCTACAACCCTGTCTCACTCCCTTCCCAACCACTGCTTCCCTTTCATGCTCCTCGACTCTTATAACTGCCATCAGGTTTCTGTACAAACTATAAATAGCCTTTCGCTCTCTGTATTTTACCCCTGCCACCTTCAGAATTTGAAAGAGAATATTCCTGTCAACATTGTCAAAAACTTTCTCTAAGTTTACAAATACTTGAAACGTAGGTTTGCCTTTCCTTAATCTATTTTCTAAGATAAGTCGTAGGGTCAGTATTGCGTCACGTGTTCCAACATTTCTACGGAATCCAAATTGATCTTCCCAGAGGTCGGCTTCTACCAGTTTTTCCATTCGTCTGTAAAGAATTCGTGTTAGTATTTTGTAGCCGTGGCTTATTAAACATAGTTCGGTAATTTTCACATCTGTCACCGCCTGCTTTCTTTGGGATTGGGATTATTATATTCTTCTTGAAGTCCGGGTATTTCGCCTGTCTCATACATCTTGCTCACTAGATGGTAGTGTTTTGTTAAGCCTGGCTCTCCCAAGGTTGTCAGTAGTACTAATGGAATGTTGTCTATTCCCAGGGCCTTGTTTCGACTTAGGTCTTTCAGTGCTCTGTCAAACTCTTCACGCAGTATGGTATCTCCTATTTCATCTTCATCTATATTCTCCATTTCTATAATATTGTCCTCAAGAGCATCGCCCTTGTATAGATCCTCTATGTACTCCTTCCACCTTTCTGCTTTCCCTTCTTTGCTTAGAACTGGGTTTCCATTTGAGCTCTTGATATTCATGCAAATGGTTCTCTTTTCTCCAAAGGTCTCTTTAATTTTCCTGAACGCAGTATCTATCTTACCCCTAGTGATATGCGTCTCTACATCCTTACATTTGTCCTATAGCCATTCCTGCATAGCCATTTTGCACTTCCTGTCGTTCTCATTTTTGAGACGTTTGTATTCCTTTTTGCCTGCTTCATTTACTTTCCAGTATCTCCAAGCTTCTTCCATGTATACAACCTTCTTTTATGATTCTTGAAGCAAGTGTTAGCTATGATTAAGTTACGCTCTGTGCAATATTCTACCAGGCGTCCTCCTCTTTCATTCCTTACTCCCATTCCATATTCACCTACTACGTTTCCTTCTCTTCCTTTTCCTACTATCGAGTTCCAGTCACCAATGACTATTAAATTTTCGTCTCCCTTCAATATGTGAATAATTTCTTTTATCTCATCATACATTTCATCCATCTCTTCGTCATCTGCGGAGCTAGTTGGCATATAAACTTGTACTACTGTGGTAGGCGTGGGCTTCATATCTATCTTGGCCACAATAATACGTTCACTATGCTGTTTGTAGTAGCTGACCCGCATTCCTATTTTTTTTATATATTATTAAACCTACTCCTGCATTATCCCTATTTGATTTTGTATTTATGACCCCGTATTCACCTGATCAGAAGTCTTGTTCCTCCTGCCACCGAACTTCATTAATTCCCACTATATCTAAATTTAACCTATCCATTTCCCTTTTTAAATTTTCTGAACTACCTGCCAGATTAAGGGATCTGTCATTCCACACTCAGATCCGTAGAACGCCAGTTTTCTTTCTCCTGATAACAACGTCGTCTTGAGTAGTCTCCGCCCGGAGATCCGAGATCCGAATGGGGGACTATTTTACCCCGGAATATTTTACCGACGAGGACGCCATCATCATTTAACCGTACAGTAAAGCTGCATGCCCTCGGGAAAAATTACGGCTGTAGTTCCCCTTGTTTTCGGCCTTTCGCAGTACCAGCACAGCAAGGCCGTTTTGGTTAGTGTTACAAGGCCAGATCAGTCAATCATCCAGTCTGTTGCCCCTGCAACTGTTGAGAAGGCTGCTGCCCCTCTTCAGGAACCACACGTTTGTCTGGCCTCTCAACAGATACCCCTCCGTTGTGGTTGCACCTTCGGTACGGCTATCTGTATCGCTGAGGCACGCAATCCTCCTCACCGACGGCAAGGTCCATTGTACATGGTGGGGGGGGGGGGGGGGGGAGGGGGGTAAGAACAGCAATCAGAGTCTTCGGGGGATGGCGCCATTCTGCTATCAGGTAGTACATAGACGGACGCTCTTGCAGTAACCCATTGTGTGTGTGCGTCATGAGTATAGCTCCTTAAAGGTGACATCGAGAGAGGGCAGTTAGATGTGTCTTGGCATGATTCAACATCGCCTGAGATTCTGGCGGATACATCATCATAAAATATATCCAGAGAATGGTGAAGTAGAAACCCTGGGATCATTGCTACAACACCCCGACCTCCCTTCCCCAACCAATGAATGCCTTGTTGAGGACAGGCTTTGTACAGAGGGTCAACCATGACAGGGCAGACTGATATGCATCGTGGCTTGGACTACAGGCTATCCACATGGTCTTGATGAGCTGTCAGCAGTCAGATGAAGTGAGATGGATCGTCTTCAGTTTTCATGAGTCCCGTCAGTGCCACACGCTTTTGCGGCAGAGACAAAAATACAGGTATCATGGACAGAGAACGCAATGCAGCCTGCACCCAACTGGCAATATCGCAGGTGATATAAACATGGTCAAGGCGAGTGGAAGAATGGCTAGTGAAATGTGTAAACCACGAACGATCTCCATGAACATGCTCCCAAGAGTCCATAAAGTGGAGATGCTGGACAGTTAACAGTTATGGAAATTAATTTTGAAATAATAAACAGTTTACTTCCCCTTTCCGATGTGTCCCGCTTTCACTTGACTGCCCTTCATAATTTATTCGTCGCAGATACGTATAGAAGATATACAAGGGGCCAGTACAAATCACTGAATGTTTTTATGAGATACTGCATTATCGGCATCATATGTTTTGCTGCAATACTACACTTTGTAAGGACTGTACAGTTGTCACAACATTATTTAGGGTGTAAAAAATTACGTAACGTGCAATGTACGTGCAACACCGCTTGGTCAAAGCTGCTATCGAAACACTCTGTTCCTTTATCACTACCTTTGTTGGGATGCGGATGACACCCAAGTTAGAGTTAAGGCAACTGCAGTAGATAATTACTATTTTTCTTTTGATTTTATCTCATAACCAGTCCACACAGGAAATTAATATCATTAAAGAACTTGAAATCAGAAGTGCTTGAGACAGGTAGATCCAAAAGAACCTAAAAACAGTCACATAATGAAAAGATAATTATATAGTCTAGGGATCTATGAATTAAAATGTAATAGGTCCAACTCGAAATAAATTTAAGTGTTTGAAAAGAATTTTATGCATTAAGTACAAAGAACACACAGGATTGTTAGTTAGTACATCTACCAGTAAACTCCAGATTATTGAAAGAATCAAACTTCCTTGTATAAAACAGCTTCAATTGGCTGATTACTTTACAGGTGAGTTAATGTGTTAAACATTTGACGTTAAGCATATAAGTAAGAAAAGTTTAGAAAAGGTCTGAATTTATCCTTAACGTTTGAGCGAAGTCGCTAAGTGCTCTCATTTTGAAACACTGGATGAATATTGTCTGGCTAATTTGCACTACATTTTAATCAAGAGCCATTTTTTGTCACATCTCAGTGTTTGACATATCTCATGAACTATGTGTCGTACAATGATGTAATTTTGAAGGTACACTTCCAAAGGAGCATTCCGAAGTGTCAAGAAACGATCTTTATGTCACTTGGTGGGTGTGTAAAGTGGCCAAAATAGTGCAATAGATATTATTTTGTTTGTGGCCAGTTTCACTTTTAAGTTGTAAAAGTCACCCAGGAAAGTAATTTAGCGTTTTAGATTCAAAGGGAATATCTTCAAAATGATATGTAAAATTGTTTTTCATATAAAAGCTGATATATAATTAATGTTATTGAAAACTGTATAATCAACTTACCTAATAATTTGAAATTTTGCAAAATATCCCAGCACCATTAATTAATTCTGAAAAATGAAAACCTTCCTTACAACACAAATTAAAGAATCTTTCACGCCACATACATCCCTGTCTAATAAACACTAGTTTTGGAAAATAACCTGTACACAACATGCCATCAGAGTATTTTCAAGATACCTAATTAAAATATCTAAATATTAATCAATATTCTAATTGTGAATTCTAATTACATTTTTGATGTTTTAAATGGTGATTTTACGATTTAGTTTCATGGTTTTTGTTTTTTAGTTTGCCATTTCACATACATCTATTTTGTTAATTTAAAATAGTGACTTATTTTTATGATAGGAAATAATTGCAGTAATGTTAATCTGAAACGAATTGCTTAAAAAGTAACGTTTTATGACATGATGCACATAAAATTAAAGACATTCTTCTAAATAATATGCACGATGGAGATGAAAATATATAACAAAATTCAGAAAGATTTCAGACTGTCGCGGGTGATCCTCTAAATATCTTGATTTGCATTAGGCATATTTCAGTACATTGGTAAGCCTTGGGGAATAGAGTTGATTATGCTCTAGTAGCTGCATCTTGACTGTATTGTTTCTCATGTGGAGTCTGATGCTATAATTATTCAACAGAATTAGATCTGAAACACTTCACAAAAAGTTCCATGGCTGTACTTGTGCCATCGAACCCTCTGGGGTAGCCAGATGTTTCTTGTACTGGGGTACGACGCTCAAAACAGATTTTTCGCACTGAGTACCCATCATCTCATGGTTTTAAATGAAAACAATGATGAGTGTGGACCAAGAATCGAGAATATCATTCTGAAGCTCCGAATGCCTTCGATACAGCAACGAAATATGGGAAGCAAACGTCTGGCCAGGCCAAAAGATATTTGAAAGATGATCTCTTTCCCATTGAAGGGGAAATGTCTGAATTATTGTTAAATTCTTACTGTCGTCAGTGTGAAAGACTCGTTAAGAGGATCATACCTATGGGCAGGGAATTTGTTCATCTGGTGACCTAAGAGGGCTCGATGGCACAGATACAGCCATCGGACATATACAGCTTTCAATGATGGAAGAACTTTGTGAGAACTTTCGGTTCTAATTCTGTTGATTGAAGATGATGTCAGTCTCCACTTGAGAAACAATATAATCAACCTGTAGTCACTAGTATATGAGCAGCTCCCTTCGCCAAGGCTTCCCAATGTACTGAAATATGCCTGATACAAAGCAGGATATTTAGACGATCACCTGTGACTATTTGAAACGCTTGTGATTTTGTTTGATCTTGTCTTCTCCATCGTGTATATTACATACAAGAATTTCTTTAATTTCTTAAATTTTATGTGCATCATGTAATAAAACGTTACTTTTTAAGCATTTCCTTACAGATAAACATTACTGTAATTATTTTCTCTCATAAGAATGGCTTCCTTATTATTTTCAATTACAAAATACATGCATGTGAAATGGTAAACTAAAAAACCAAAGTAAAATTTGAATGTAAAACATAAAAAAGAATTTAAAACATAAAACAAATGTAAGTAGAATACAAAATTATAATAATAATGAAATTTGGTATTTTAATTAGGTACTCTAATGAATATTATGTACATTTAGTTGTATATGTGGACACTGCCTAAAAACTGTGTGGCGAATAGAATCGGTAGTAAAAAAGTAATAATTCAAAACGTCACGTCTGATGCTGAAGTTTTACTGCATGAACAGTGAAAATGTAGTAAGCGATAATCTTTTCTCTTCTTCATTTTGTAGACAGCGCGAGCGAAAAATGTTCGTAAAGACTTGAAATTGCGTGTAACAGTTTGTCGCAAGTCGCTAAGAGCTCTCATTCTCAAATAATGCATGAATAAAGTCTGGTTATTTGGGTGATGTCGGTTACGTTGCCTCAAGACAAACACAGAGTTCATATTTACAATATTTGTCTTATGGTGTTAAATCTTCAACATGAGATTATACCTCTTAATGATTAGATTATGACAGCTTCGTCCATTCCAGAATGAGATTTTCACTCTGCAGCGGAGTGTGCGCTGATATGAAACTTCCTGGCAGATTAAAACTGTGTGCCCGACCGAGACTCGAACTCGGGACCTTTGTCTTTCGCGGGCAAGATTCTCTACCAACTGAGCTACCGAAGCACGACTCACGCCCGGTACTCACAGCTTTACTTCTGCCAGTATCTCGTCTCCCACCTTCCAAACTTTACAGAAGCTCTCTTGCGAAACTTGCAGAACTAGCACTCCTGAAAGAAAGGATATTGCGGAGACATGGCTTAGCCACAGCCTGGGGGATGTTTCCAGAATGAGATTTTCACTCTGCAGCGGAGTGTGCGCTGATATGAAACTTCCTGGCAGATTAAAACTCCTTTCTTTCAGGAGTGCTAGTTCTGCAAGATTCGCAGGAGAGCTTCTGTAAAGTTTGGAAGGTGGGAGACGAGATACTGGCGGAAGTAAAGCTGTGAGTACCGGGCGTGAGTTGTGCTTCGGTAGCTCAGTTGGTAGAGCACTTGCCCGCGAAAGGCAAAGGTCCCGAGTTCGAGTATCGGTCGGGCACACAGTTTTAATCTGCCAGGAAGTTTCAGCTTCGTCCATTCTTAAATTCGGTCAATAATCACGCGAAGTATCGAAAATCAGATTTTTGTTGGCGCTGGAAGCCAATAGCTAGGCAACCTGCACCATGTTTTGGGTTCCGAGATATTTGCTTAGTAATGTAGATTACATATTTACCCAACACAGAATTATCACCACCATATTGGAATAAATATAGATCTGCTTATCTTTTGCCATAGTGACAGAAGAAAGTGCTACTCTCCATGAAGAATATTTCACACAGAGGGCCATAAAGAAAGAAGAAAATATGATCACTGATAAAGAAACACGAACAACAGACCGATATTTCCAGTGATACAAAATAAGCAGGATATAAAACCACAAGAACGCCGCAGTAATGCCACCACTACCATACTATTCTACATCTTTTCCCACGCCAAAATCCCATTTCAGTGCCGCGAATATAAAGAGTACATGATCACTTCTTCCGAGGCTACCAATAACAGATCTGATAATATATACCAGGAGTTATTCACTTAGAGCATGAACGAAATTCCTTTTACTTTATGTTGTTTTTGTTCGAGTGTTTAAATACTCTGTTTCGTTTCTACATTGATATTAAGAATAGGTGCTACAACGTAATTTGTAACTGCATACATGACGTACACTGATCAGCCAGAACATTGTGACCACCTACCTGATAGCCATTATGTTCACTTTGACACGGATAACAGCGCCGATGCGTCGTGGCTTGGAAGCAATGAGGCCTTAGTAAGTCGCTGGAGGGAGTTGACACCACATCTGCACACACAAGCCACTCAGAAACTGTACAAACATAGAGAAAGTAACTAAATTGCAACAAATAGTGGAAGAAAAACGAGAACAACGTTTAGAAAAATGTACCATTGACGAAAATATGCCAACAATTCAATATGAATACAGTAACCATAAGGGAAAAAACATACGTACGCTTACGAAGTTTAAAACAAAAAGCTGTATCAATTACTGAACGGGAATGCTGATATGTAAATTAATATCTACTACTGAACTGTAAATTAGTTAAATTGCAATTATAATAAATAATAACTGTTGAGAAAACGCTGTGCTCACAACTTCCGCGATCTCATGACGATATCACATCGCTGTCTTTTATGATTCGGAGAAACCTATATAAGTCAAACAAATTTTCACGAGAGCCAAGACTTCAGCGGCTACTAGCACTTGGTACAAAATATAAAGTTCTTGTTAATACCCAAAATCTGACTGTGATTCTACAATAGCTCCAAAGCTAACTGATAAGCTTATAAACAGTTTGAAATATTAAAACGTGATTGGTGGCAGTTTTCTGACGAATAATTCGCTTTTTTAATCACAGTCACAGGGTTCAGCATCCAGAATAGCTAACACATGAGAGGTTTGAAATTTAACACAAAACACTGCAGTACGGCCTACTGATAAGGAATGGTACACCGCGACAGAGGTATATTATGTAGGTATTCTCGAAAAAACAGTAACCATATGTGTGTTACATACTGTATGCACCTCAATGCACATCGATCTTTCAGTGCAGATGCACAATAATATCTGACCTCTTGAGAGAATACAGTAGGGTTGCGAGCGAAGAGAAATAATGGACAGGGGACAATACTTAGTATTGTGCGTCATATGGAGATTTGGATCAGACAGGAGACGTGATTTGATAGCCGAAGATGACTGTTCGCATTCGTATCCTGCTCCAGCACAAATTTTTATTTGTTGCCACTAAGTTATTTCAATGCCCCAATGCAGCAACAGTCGGAAATTTCTTTCAAGTCTTCAAAATGGCTCTGAGCACTATGGGACATTACTTCTGAGGAGGTCATCAGTCCCCTAGAACTTAGAACTACTTAAACCTAACGAACCTAAGGGCATCACACACATCCATGCCCGAGGCAGGATTCGAACCTGCGACCGTAGCGGTCCCGCGGTTCCAGACTGAAGCGCCTAGAACCGCAAGGCCACCACGGCCGGCTTCAAGTCTTCAGTTTCTATTTAAACTACGAGAACTATTCGTTTATTAAGGTCCGATCGGTCGTGACGTGGAAACCACAGTGAAAATTCATTGAAGTTTTGCACAAATGTGTTCTACAGTTTCTCTAGTACGCCTGTCGATCGTCTCACGTAGCTCTCTTCAGTTCTGAGTGCACAGCGCTCACATCAGATGTCTAAAAAACAGTGTCTTCTGTCAAGTATGACTGCCTGCTGAGAGTATGTAGCTGAGTGGTCAGCGCGACAGAATGTCAAACCTAAGGCCCTGGGTTCGATTCCTGGCTAGGTCTGAGATTTTCTCCACTTAGGGATTGGGTGTTGTGTCCGCCGGCCGCGGTGGCCGAGCGGTTCTAGGCGTTTCAGTCCGGAATCGCGCTGCTGCTACGGTCGCAGATTCGAATCCTGCCTCGGGCATGGATGTGTGTGATGCCCTTAGGTTAAGTAGTTGTAAGTAGTTCTAAGTAGTTCCAAGTTATAGGGGACTGATGACCTCAAATGTTATGCCCTATAGCGCTCAGAGCCATTTGAACAATTTTTGAGCCTGCTGAGAGATTTCGCCTGATTTCATGCAGCCCACATAACGCAACTGTCATGCGTTTCCTTCTTCATGACAATTCTCGGCCGCACACGGCATGGACAATGAAGTCGCTCCTGCAGCATTCTCGATGGGAAATGTTTGACCACCCGCCGTGCAGCCCGGACTTTGCGCCCTCTGAGTTTCATTTCTGCTCCACTTGAACTGCTGGCTATGCAGACAGCATTCTGGCACAGACAAAATGCTGCAGACCAGGACAGAGAACTGTCGGAAAGCAGAGACTGCTGCCTTCTGTAGCGACGGTGTTGAAAAGTTGGTACAACGCTTCGACAAATGTCTAAGACGGGGTGGCGAGTATGTAGAGAAGTAGCTGGAAGGTGCAGCTAACTATTGATAGTAAAACATTTTAACTTTTGTTGACTGACTTCGAACGTGAGCTAGTCATTGGATATCACCCGAGTTACAAAATCATCAGGGGCATCTCAGCCCTTCTAAGGCTGTTAGTCGACTGTTGGTGATGTGTTTGTGAAGTAGAAACGCGAAGGAACGACTACAACTAACCTGGACAGGGATCATCAAGCATAGTGCAGGGTGGTCTGTAAAAATGTCTCAAGAATTCAGTGGAGGGAACAATTCGTGAGTTCCAAAGTGCCATCAGCAGTCCATCTAGCACAATTCTTGTGCACATACAGATGGAGTAGTGCCTACAATGAAGTGAAGAGGAGGTGGTGTTACGCTATGGGGTCGTTTTTTGTGGTTAGGGTGCACCCCTAATTGCTCTTAAAAAACGCTAAATGTGGGAGAATATGAATCCATTTTACAGCATTGTGTACCACGTGCGGTAGAGGAACATTATCTCAGCTTGACTATGCACCCTGTCATAAAGCAGCATTTGTGAGGCAAAGGTTTGTGGAGAATAACATTCCAGAAATGGAATAGCCTGCTCAGATTCCCGATTTGAACACAATGGAACGCCTTTGGGATGAGTTAAAAACTCAGCTTCGGTCCAGACCCTTGCTTCCAACATCACTACCTTCAGGAGGAACTGGCTGCCAGTCCTCCACACACATTCCGATCCCTGTTTTAAAGTGTCGCGGCCGCGGTGGCCGTGCGGTTCTAGGCGCTCCAGTCCGGAACCGCGCTGTTGCTACGGTCGCAGGTTCGAATCCTGTCTCGGGCATGGGTGTATGTGATGTCCTTAGGTTAGTTAGGTTTAAGTAGTTCTAAGTTCTAGGGGACTGATGACCACCACAGCAGTTGAGTCCCATAGTGCTCAGAGCCATTTGAACCATTTTTTTAAAGTGTCCCCAGCAGAATTAAGGCCGTCATAGACGTAGGGTGATCATACCGCGTGTAACATCCACTAATGGGTGTCCTGATACTTTTGATCAGGTAGTGAATTTTGCATTTGAACTTTCTCACGCTATTAGATCACGTTCTGACTTGGAAAATATGGTTAACCATTGGATAATATGAATGTATTTTTAACTACTGAAATGTCATCTGTTTGTTCTGTTGTGGGTTGGCAGGAGAGCCAACACCGTGATTATTAGAGGAAGCCGAAAGGCACGCGTTTTAGCTCACTCAGGCTGGCGTGAGGTCTGGAACAGGACAAGGAAATTAGAATTTAGAAAAACGGACGTAGCTGGTGGAATACTTATCTTTAAACCATTAATGATAATCGTCGCTCTTGACTGTACATTATTCACAATATCAATAGTAACTGAACATAGCGTCTTGCTAGGTCGTAGCAAATGACGTAGCTGAAGGCTACGCTAACTATCGTCTCGGCAAACGAGAGCGTATTTTGTCAGCGAACCATCGCTAGCAAAGTCGGTTGTACAACTGGGGCGAGTGCTAGAAAGCCTCTCTAGACGTGCCGTGTGGCGGCGCTCGGTCTGCAATCACTGATAGTGGCGACACGCGGGTCCGACGTATACTAACGGACCGCGGCCGATTTAAAGGCTACCACCTAGCAAGTGTGGTGTCTGGCGGTGACACCAGATGTTCCTTCTAAGCTGAGAAAATCTTGAAAGCGAGTGAGCTGTGAAAGGGAGTTGGCTTTATCCAGAATTTGCCTGGTTCCAGAATGTCATGTAGGTCTATACTTGAGCCGAACGATTCTATTCCTGCCCAGGGAATTCGCAGTATGTATACTGACAAAAATAGAAAAGTATGATTAGAGCGGAATCTGACTAGCAGTTTTTTGCTAATGCCCAAAAATTTTCCAAAACTTATAATTTGTTTACAAATGGCGTTGAAGCTTCACCTCTTAACACTGAACATTTTACACTACCGCACATGAGCTTTAAGGTGATGCAATTTTCCAGAGAGCACCCTGAAAAATACAATATGGGAGCGTGATTTTACGTTACGAAATGTAACAATACTTCTAACAGGATGCTGACAATCAAAAGCTTATCGAAATGAATATGAGCATAAAGGAGAGCAATGAGGAAGGCATTCAGTGACTTTAAAAGTAAAATTTTGACAACCCGTCTGAGTAAAGACCTTGAGAAATTTTGCTCTGATGTAAAATCAGTAAGCGGTTCGAAATCCTCTCTTCATTCACTCAGTGACTATTCTGGCACCGAAACGGAAGATAACGCAGAGAAGGCAGAAATACTAAATTCGGGCTTCCGAAATTGTTTCATTCCGGAAGATAGAAATACGGTTCCTCCTTTTAATCGTACGAATGCCCAAATGGCAGATATTGAGATAACCGATCACGGAAAGGAAAAGCACCAATACTCGCTTAGTAGTGGAAAGGCATCAGGACGAGGTGAGATACCTATAAGAGTCTACAAAGATTGTGCCAGAAAACGTGCTCTCCTTGAAGCAGCATTGATCGTATAACACTAGACCAAAAAAAGCTACCTAGCCACTGGAAAAAAGGCAGGTCATTTCCGTTTTCAAGAAGGGTCGTAGCACAGATGCATATAATTAGAGGCCAATACAGTTGGCATCAATATGTTGCAAGGTTATGGAACATGTTTTATGCTCAAGAATTGTGACGTTTTTAGAAAATGAAAATTTCGTCTATAAAAATCAATATGGATTCCGCAAACAAAGATCTTGCGAAACTCGGCTCGCTCTGTTCCTCCAAGACACCCACAACGCTGTAGACAGCGGATCTCAGCAGAGGCCGTGTTCGTTGACTTCAGGAAGGCATTCGACGCCATCCCGCGTATCCGTTTAGTGAAGAAAAAAAATACGACCTCATTATCGGACCAGATTTTCGACTGTATTCAAGACTTCCTCTCAGATAGAACTCAATACCTCACTCTTAACGGAACAAAGTCGACAGATGTAAATATAATTTCCGAAATATCCCAAGGAAGTGTGATGGGACCCTTACTGTTTACAATGTATGTAAATGATCTAACAGAAAGCGTCGAAAAGTCTTTAAGGCTGTTCACAGATTATGCCATTGTCTATTGGAATGTAGCAATACTAGAAGACAGCATCGATTTGCAGAATGACCGGCAGAGGGTTGATGGATGGTGCAGGCTCTGGCAGCTGACTCTGAACTTAAATAAATGTAACATATTGCGCATACATAAGGAAAGAAATCCACTACTGTAAAACTACAATATTGATGACAAATTACTGGAGGCAGTATCTACTGTAAAATATCTAAGACTAACAATCCATTGCGATCTTAAATTAAATAGCCACATGAATCAAACAGTCAGAGAAGCGGATGCCAGACTGAGATTCATAGGAACAATCTTAAGGAAATATAGCTCATCCACGATGGAAGTGGTATACAAGACGCTTGTTCTACTGAATCTTGAGTATTGTACATCTATGTGGGAAGCTTACGAGGTAGAAGTGGTAGAAGAGATAGAGAACATCCAAAGAAGAGCGGCGCGTTTCGTCACAGGATCGTTTAGACGGCACGAGACAATATCACCTAGGAATAAGACCTCTACAGTATCTTTGGAATCGATCGTGACGTAAGTGCTATGGGTCATGATAAACAGAGTGAGATAAGCACTGTCGGGTGTGCTGTCGTGGTATGGAGGTTGGGAACCTGAATACGGAGAAGAAATCTTAATTCTTTAAGTTAATGCTACTTTAACATTTAACTATGCCACGCAGTATGCCTTCATGTAGAGGCAGTTATAATACACAAGAAAAAATTAGTGTATTCTATTTCCCACGTGATGAAAATGCAAAGAGAGGATGGATAAAAGCAGTTCATCGAGATAATTTTACTCCTACAGATGACTCTGTGGAAAAGAGCAGTTTTAGTAAATATATCCACTAAACATTTATGTTCAGTGTGGGCGTTAATTGTAAATTATAAACAGTGTATATAGGGAAATTGTTTTATCGCACTAATGTAACCTAATCTATTATTTTTAACAAGTTTGTGAGCAGCACTTTCATGCAGACAATATAGAAAGAAGTTCATCAGCATATGATCCTAAGACCGGAAAATTAATTACAGCACCTCATGGTCGTACACGGCTATTCAGAGGTAAGTTGAGTGTTTACTGATTTTGTGGTAGGTTTTTATTAGTGAACGAATCTGTTGCCATTATGACTTATAATGTAAGATAATGGCAATTAATATATTTGTTATATGTGCATACCATTATTATTACTTGGATGTCCTGTATATATGACTACACCTTCAACATGTAGAGAACCTCCTGAGGACTGAAGACAGTTTTTGAAAATTGCGTCTATTAGTTCTGCTTTAAATGAAGGTTTGACTAGTCATGAAGAACATGTAAAGTCAACATCATACTCTTCCCTTAAAGAATTAAATGATAAAATTAATACTTGATTTGGATCTATGTTCAAAAGAAAACTATTTTATATTTCCTGTTAATTAGTGACGTGCCATTTCTGAAAGTTCTGTGTAATGTCACAATTAGTGTAGTCTTAAGCCTCACTGTTCATGTAAATGATCTGCAAATTGTTCAAATACAGAACTTCAAGTTTCCAGTAACTGTAAATAATACGACACAGTTAGCTTTTTTTGGGTCATCAGTCTTCTGACTGGTGCACTTGCAACCTACGTACTCAATTATTTGCTGGATGTATTCCAATCTCTGTCTTCCTCTGCAGTTTCTGCCCTCTAGTATCATGGAAGTCATTCCCTCATGTCTTAACAGATGTCCTATCGTCAAGTCCCCTCGCCTTGTCAGTGTTTTCCAGTCCAATGGCAGACGTTAAAAGAGAAGCGTTGTGCATCACGGAGAGGTTTACTACTAATGTTTCGAGAGAGCGGTTTTCGGGAAGTCAGACAACATATTACTTCCTCCCACATACCTCTCGCGAAATGACCACGACGAGAAAATTCTAGAAATTGGAGGTAATGCAGCGGCTTACAGACAATCATTCCTTGATAGTTACCATGAGCAAGTGGAACAGGGAAGGGGGAAGAATCAGAGGTACCAGAAGTACCCTCCGCCACACACCGTTAGGTGGCTTGCGGAGTGTGATGTAGATGTACCGTGGGTAAAGTTACTCACTGCTTTAATCTGCTGTTTTGTGTTGTCAGTTATGTGACATATTTATAGATTCATTCATTATGCTTGCAAAAGTATACCGAAAGCCACTTCAAAATGCAGCGCAAGTCCTCTTCTGGTTACATCTCACACAGTGTCGCCTAGCACGCGATGGCTCAATCATTACGACAGCCTGCACCTCTGCAGGTGACGAAGGATTTACTGAAATGTGCCTCTCTGTGGTCTGACAAGCAGCTGGCACTCTATAACCCTTCTTGTATGTTTTACAGCATTCAGACCTGAATTTAAGACAGGAATTAACGTAACCAGTATTTTTGCCATAAGATCACTCCCTTGAATCCAAGCAACAGGAATGTATGCTGTTTTCGTGTACGGATTCTCAAATGTCTTCTCCACTTTGTTTCTGGACTGCAGAAAGGAACTGATCTCTCAGAATATTCCTGTGATAATTTACTATAGTACTGCCACGTGGAGTTGCAATAGCCTCAAGCAGTTTTGTGGGGCACACTGTCACATATTGCAAATTTTGTAGTTGGAACAGCGCAGTCCGTGAGGCACTGTGCTACATACAATCCATTATATGCAATTGTATGAATGTGTGGTGCCTATTCTTTCGAACATGTCTGAAAGAACAGACACCACGCACTCATGTAACTGATTCGCCTGGACGGGCAACAGGTCCACTTCTTCAGTGCGGATGCATAAGTACATTCGATCTCCAGCGCGAATTTCAGCCAGCCGCGGTGGTCTAGCGGTTCTAGGCGCTCAGTCCGGAACCGCGCGACTGCTACGGTCGCAGGTTCGAATCCTGCCTCGGGCATGGATGTGTGCGATGTCCTTAGGTTAGTTAGGTTTAAGTAGTTCTAAGTTCTAGGGGACTGATGACAACAGATGTTAAGTCCCATAGTGCTCAGAGCCATTTGAACCGTTTTTCCGAATCTCAGAGCAGTGAGCATGTAGGAAATGGATAGGTACTGCGGATAGATGGACCCCGGTGGGAATGTAGGTCGGCTGTGAGGCGTCCCGAGATACTCCTCGCATTTACGATTACCTTGTGTCCCTGCTGGCGCAGTGGGTAACGGACCTTCGTCGTTAGCAGGCAGTCCCGGGTTCGAATCCCGCAACGGCACACATTTTCAGTCGTCGCCGCTGATTCCGTGTAAAGTCACGATGCAGCTGACATCAGTAATCGTTTCCTTTTCCTATCCTCTCTCTCCAACCTTTCCCCCTCTCCCTCCAGCTTTAATTTACACAATGTATGCAAGCTTCTACTGGCACAATTCGTAGAATATCGTGAATAATCACTTCACGCTGCCGTTACTCATTATACTGTAGTTTTCTGGCGTTGCTTCTCGTACCATGCGAGGCAGCGTCTGTGTGTATGAATGAATCTTGTATTCACCTGGTAGTTTAAAATCATCGCGGCACACTGTCTTGCTATTAATTCTTTTAAGATTAGAAGATTTTCAGTTTGGCGCAGCTAGTCCCCCAATTATGTACTGCTCCAGAGGTCAAAATATGTGGGCAGACCCAGCGAGGTGGCGCAGTGGTTCGCACACTGGACTCGCATTCGGGAGGACGACGGTTCAGAACCGCGTCCGGCCGTCCTGATTTAGGTTTTCCGTGATTTCCCTAAATCGCTTCAGGCAAATGCCTGGACGGTTCCTTTGGAAGGACACGGTTGATTACCTTCCCCATCCTTCCCTCATCCAATGGGACCGATGACCTCGCTGTTTGCTCCCCTCCCCCAACCAACCAACGATAGGGGCAGACTGTACACTTTTTGGGGGTGTTTCTATGTCTCAGGTTTCCACTTCAGTGCGAAATCGGAAACAGTTGTTACTGGTACGTGTAGAATTGCTGAAGCCACTTCAATCAGTGGTATAAATTATTCGAGGACGTTACCCACCTCCATAGCCGACGTCGCTAACAAATACTTGTGCAGCGGCGTTCGACACTTAGGTAATTGCTGTGGATGATGATGGTGGATGAATATTTCACTATAAGTAGTTGGACGACAAGGAAAGACGAGATGGTGACGGAAATTTCCTTATCGTCATACCGTCCGCTGACACGTTGGGCTCAACTGAGTTAAATTTCAAAGCTGCCCTGAGCGTTCGATGTTACAGGATATGTGAAACCACTGAAGATACGGCGGCCTCTTTGCTGCTACTCGATAGTAGTGGGCACTGAGCAGGAGAGAGACTTAAGCCTCTCCCTTTCCTGTTTCGTCACCATCAACAATAAAAACAGAACACGACATTACACTCTACATTCTACTGGCACCCAGCTAATGCACGACGCTCATACTTCTCAACGATAGGGACACTGTGCACCAAGTGAAAAAACATTTCCAATGTGACGACTGAACAACCCACGTGGTCTCCTAGACACTAATCATGAATGGCTTTATTTTACTGCGAATTTTGAAGATTGTGAGCACTACCAAATGTTCCGCTTCAATCTTTTGTGCAGCGGTCTTACATCACACGGGTGCAATTTGTCGCTTGGCTTACAGCATTCTTCTCCGGTCGATTGTCGATATTCCTGGGAAGCTGCTTTACCTCTATGTACGATGAATGCTCCTTATTCGGATAAAAATTACATAAGTGCCCTCCTCCCCGTGCCCTTTTTGAATTCATTAGTTTATGTACGATAATATTACGTAATATACACCACAATAAATTCCGGAGACTTTCCTATTGGCCGGCCGCTGTGGCCTAGCGGTTCTAGGCGCTTCAGTCTGGAACTGCGCGACCGCTACGGTCGAAGGTACGAATCCTGCCTCGGGCATGGATGTGTGTAATGTCCTTCGGTTAGTTAGGTTTAAGTAGTTCAAAGTTCTAGGGGACTGATGACCTCAGATGTTAAGTCCCATAGTGCTCAGAGCCATTTGAACCATTTTTAGTAATAAGGTGAACAAATAAATTTCTCAGACGAGTTGGATTAGTAAGGAATTGAAATTTTAAGCCTCGTAGTATGAAAACAACTGTTAGTAAGCTCACTGCGAAGACGAGTATTCTGCTCAAGTTATAACATAATGGAGAAAATCGAACCCTTGTGGCAGTTAGTGGTATAAATAAAATAACACATTCGTACACGGCGCACTATTACATCACAGCATCTGAAAAATTGTTGCTTAAAGTTTTTCTGTGCTTATAAGCAACTCATAATTAATTTGGACCTCGAGGTACAGAAGAGGTCAATCATTTAACGGACTCCTTAAGAATGTTTACATCACTTGTTCCAAATTTGGGATATTGACAAATTCAATTTGCAAATCATATATTGATAACATTTTAAACCATACCTCGCTGACAATAAGTTTTTCTGATATTTGATTCCTGGAGAGTGCAAATTAATACCGTCATGTATAACAGCACGCTCATACGTAGACAACGAGGGCCAATAGACTTGCACAGTAGAAGTAGTGCCGCCGTCCTGCACACATGTGTGCCAACCATGTGATGTTTATTTTTATTGCCAAGCTAAAAGCTTTATATCGAGGACTGAAAATTGCAATCTGCTTTCGCTGGACGAAAGATCCGTAACCAAAGACTGGAAAGTTGCACAGGTCACACCAATATTCAAGAAAGGTAGTAAGAGTAATCCACTAAATTACAGGCCCATATCGTTAGGTCGATAAGCAGCAGGATTTTAGAACACATATTCTGTTCAAACATTATAAATTACCTCGAATGAAACGGTCTATTGACATACAGTCAACATGAGTTTAGAAAACATCGTTCCTGTGAAGCACAACTAGCTCTTTATTCACATGAAATGTTGAGTGCTGCCGTCCGCGGTGGCCGAGTGGCTCAGGCGCTGCAGTCCGGAACCGCGTGACTGCTACGGTCGCAGGTTTGAATCCTGCCTCGGGCATGGATGTGTGTGATGTCCTTAGGTTAGTTTGGTTTAAGTAGTTCTAAGTTCCAGGAGACTGATGACCTCAGATGTTAAGTCCCATAGATGTCAGAACCGCTTTTTTTGTGCTGTTGACAAGGAATTTCAGATCGATTCCGTATTTCTGGATTTCCGGAAGGCTTTTGACGCCGTACCACACAAGCGGCTCGTAGTGAAATTGCGTGCTTATGGAATATCGTCTCAGTTATGTGACTGGATTTGTGATTTCCTGTCAGAGAGGTCACAGTTCGTAGTAACTGACGGAAAGTCATCGAGTAAAACATAAGCGATTTCTGGCGTTTCCCAAGGTAGTGTTATGGGCCCTTTGCTGTTTCTTATCTATATAAACGATTTAGGAGACAATCTGAGCAGCCGTCTTCGGTTGTTTGCAGATGACGCTGTCGTTTATCGACTAATAAAGCCATCAGAAGATCAAAACAAATTGCAAAACGATTTAGAAAAGATATCTGAATGGTACGAAAAGTGGCAGTTGACCCTAAATAACGAAAAGTATGAGGTCATCCACGTGAATGCTAAAAGGAACTCGTTAAACTTCGGTTATACGACAAATCAGTCTAATCTAAAGGCCGTAAACTCAAGCAAATACCTAGGTATTACAATTACGAACAACTTAATTTAGAAGGAACACACAGAAAATGTTGTGTGGAAGGCTAACCAAAGACTGCGTTTTATTGGCAGGACACTTAGAAAATGTAACAGATCTACTAAGGAGACTGCGAACACTACGCTTGTCCGTCCTCTTTTAGAATACTGCTGCAAGGTTTGGGATCCTTACCAGATAGGACTGACGGGGTACATCGAAAAAGTTCAAAGAAAGACAGCACGTTTTGTATTATCGTGAAATATGGGAGAGAGTGTCACAGAAATGATACATGATTTGGGGTGGAAATTATTAAAAGAAAGGCGTTTTTCGTTGCGACGGAATCTTCTCACGAAATTCCAATCACCAACTTTCTCCTCTGAATGCGAAAATATTTTGTTGACACCGATCTACATAGGGAGGAACGATCACCACAATAAAATAAAGGAAATCAGAGCTCATACGAAAGATATATCGTTTATAGAAACCCTGCGGGTATCGCACAATCGGGTGGATGCAGTGACGATTCACGACATAGTTCATGACCAACTTTCAGCACCGATTTTTCAGGCAATGATATCGTGTGCGTGGTGCGTGTCAAAATTAATTTCCCCAAAATAAATATTTTTCAATCCAAACAAAGTCTGTTTTCAGCCCAGTCTTCGGAAGGAACGATGTAGTGGCGCACTCATCAGACGTTCTTGGTGTCGCCAGTATTTTTACTTCGAATGTTTACAAGACATGTACCGTTCCTTTAATTGTTCGAAATAAACTGAGGACACGTAACAGGGTGAGCCAGAGAGCCATAGCAAAGCGACCAGGATTAAATTTCTAATTCTATATTAATCCAGGTCGTTTGAGAAATTTCTTTGGCTACATGTTATTATTCGTTATTGATACCTTAGGAACCTTTTGTATTTCTACCAATTCTGAACAGGAAAAAATACAAATGAAATAAAATCTACAGTATGCGTTTGAAAATCGAATACAGGTTTTCTGCTCCATAGCCAGATGCAATGGTTGCTACGCCAACGGCTGTTTCGTCGACAATTGCTTACCTTTATTGGTACAGAAGTGGCGGTTGCAAAAATTTCTTTTCTTCGATTTCTAGCTAATTATCCACTTGCGGCCTCCATATATGATGCTGAAAAAAGCTCGATTTTTAGTTAATTATCGATCGTGTCAATTCAGAGTCGACTGCGCATCACGAATTTTTGGAGTGTTTCTCTCAAAAACGGAGCGTTCTTGAGCCAAAGTATCTTAGCGTCTATCATTTTAGTTTGTACATAAGCGACCTGCAAAATAAGAGCTGAATCGGTTAGCCGTCTTTGAGATTTCCCCTTATGTTCTATTTCAAGGTATTTTATCCTAACTAAAGATAATTTTTTGTGCTGAAAATGCGTATTACCGCAGGAAGAGTTGGGTGCGCAACGCTGCGCCGTTAGGTCTGCTCGCGGAAATGAAAGCCCGTGGGCGCGAGGCGTCGCCCGGGAGGCGGGAGGCGGGAGGCGACGCGTGTGAAGGAATGCGACGTCGCCGGCCGCCCACACCGGATATGACGTCACACGTGCCCCTTTCGCGACGCGCGCAGGCTCCCATACTAATGCTACCCCCACAGGGTGAACGCCCACGCTGCCGGACAGCCGCCGCTTCCGGACACTCTCCCCCTCCGCTGCCCACTGCACGCGGACGTGTTCGACATGTCATTGTTGCGAAGGCAAATGGCTGCCGGCGTTTGGACGCTGGAACAGCAGGGCCTTTGGAGACTGCTCACTAGCTACCCGTAAGACACTGTGGCAAGTCATATCCGAGCGAACTAGAGGGCGATGGGCCTCAACCAGTACAGCACAGGCACCAAAAAATTAAGGTGCGTTTAAGTGCCAAAGCATTTAATTACGGTGCGTGGAGCCAAGTGGTCGAGAAGTGGCAACTGGATGACTAGTGTCTTCTTTTCTGACACGTTAGCAGAGGTTACATCATCATAAAGATGTTTCGACGATCAATTCAACAAAAAAAAATGTCAAACATTGCACGTTTTGAAATGGAAGAACATGCGAAGACTGAGCTTTTCATCTACAGGTCACCCTCCTTATCAAAAATGACCGATATGATATTCAATACGTCTTACGGCCTGTAAGGCTTCGGGTGCATCGTTTTACTCCCTCCGAAGATTGTGATATAAAGGAACGAAATTCAGAAACTAAACCAGTTTATGTCTATTAAATATACTGACGCGGGACAATATTGTGATGGTAACGATAACTGCGTTTAGCAAACCGAATTCTTAGAAAAAACAGCAATTACCCACTACCGACAATCGATGTATTAAGTTCAAAAATAGTAATAAAGGTTCTGAATTAACGTAATCCTACCCAGTAACATATTAGAAAATCCCTAAAAAGTCAAGAAACAGCTGTACGCCTTACAGGTCAAAACCGATTTTTAAAGAATCTTCCGCAAGAGCGTATTAATAATATGGCGAGAAAACATAAAAAATATATCAGACAGGGTGAGCAGTATTTTCAGATTATTTGCTAGCAGCGCCACTATGAGGATGCAAATCAGGCTCGATTTAAATATATATATGTGCGTTGTAACGGTCGTTAGCGTTTGTTACTTTTGAGATGGTGAGATGATGTTAGTCAAGAATGCTTTTAAGGCGACAAAGACGGAAGTATAAAACAAACCATCCCAGATATGCAGAGCACTTAAAGCACGACAACCATCATTCTGCTAACTTAGCACAAGACATTAAAATAAGTGAAACAAATGCCTCATCACAATGTAGAGAAGGTATCACGTCTATAAATCCATTACACAGAACAAACGGGTGACGAACGACCAGAGCCATATCAACACAACTCCTCTGCTAATTCTAATAAAAAAAAGTGGTAAGGTAAATATAACGATATGTAATATACACACACACACACACAGATGTGAACGTAGAGAGAGAGAGAGAGAGAGAGAGAGAGAGATTGCAAATATCACAAACACGCATTCGTTAGCTGGCTATAGCATTCTAGCATTCAACACTTGGCAACATCATCCAAAACATAAGATGAAGTAAATGAGTGTTCATTTCCTAGTGGTGTTCAAATGAAATTTCGAGTGTCGGTAAGCAGAGTATCAAATCTAAGACAGCAACAAAAGACATGTACAGCAGCTTCACCGAAACTCGGAATTAAAATTTTAAACTACTCATATTATAAAATCGTAGAGAATAAGAAAGTGACAGAATTGTTTACAGGCTCAATTTACAAAGGTCATTATGTAAAACACAAAGAGTATAAATACAAAAAATGTACACATTTCAAGCCAACTGATGATGCCTTTCAAATATAAAGGCTCAACGCGTATGGCACCAAAAATTCATTTTATTAAGTTGTAATCAGACGGACCTAAAGTGATAATTGTGTACATAATATCACATACAACAGAGGGTGACAGGACTACAGAAGTTAAAAAGGTTAATAATCTAGCAGTGGTAAACTTTGTGGTATTTTTATTGCTAAAATTATCAAGTACGATTTCCACTATACATAGTAAAAACACAACAAGCTGTGGATATTTTACTAGCATTCCTTCTGTGTAAAATGTCTCGACCCCTATGAGTTTGGTGTACTTGTTCATTCATTCGATGTGTCCCATTATATGGCCATGCGAACGATGTTGCAATGAGCCACTCTACATCTCAATTTACGCCTAACTTCATGGTCCATACGAGAGTGCTAGTGAGCTATTTTCGTGCCGTGATACTGAATCACACGAACACCTCAGACGCAGACCTGCGACTTTCTCCCCGCAACACGTCAGTGAATCATATTGCACGGACCTGGTAATGCTAATCTACGAGGCCTGTTCAGAAAGTAAGCTCCGATTGATTGCCAAATTGAAACCACAGTGAACATCAGAAATGTTTTACTTGTAACAATTAGCTACACCTTTCAGCTACTTCTCTACGTAGTCGCCGTTCTGACTTAGACTTTTGTCATAGCGTTGTACCAACTTTTCAATAGCCTCATCATAGAAGGCAGCCGCCAGTGCTTTCCGCCAATTCTCCACGCTGGCCTACACCTCGTTGTCTGTGTCAAAATGTTGTCTTCAAAGACAGCGGTTCATGTGACCAGAGATGAAACTCAGGGGGAGACAATTGCGGACTGTATTGTGGGTAATCTAACAATTCCATTTGAAAACGATGCAGGAGCATCTTCATTGCCCCTGCAGAATGCGGCTGAGAATTGTCGTGAAGACGAAACAGCACGACAGTTATGTAATGTTAGCTGCATAGCTTCAGGCGAAATTTCTCACCAGGCCCTCGTACTTGGCGGCAGACACTATTTTCTAGGCATCTTTACGCACTCACTGCGAGCTCAGAAATGAGAAGAGCGACGTGATGCTAACTGGGGTTATACTAGAGACACTACCCAACACATCTGTGCAAAGCTTTATCGGATTTTCATAGTCGTTTCCATTTCGCGACCGATCGGAGCTTACTTTCTGAACGCCCCTCGTAAAAAGCATCACTACATTTTATTACAAAATTTACAAAGAAGTGAATTATTATCTTAAATGCCTCAAGTGACAAAAGGATGGTGAAAAAGTGTTTAAGGAAATAAATTATAAGCTTAAAATGAAAGTACTTTTATTCATACAGTATTTTTAAGCTAATGATACCATTTAAGCTTTGTACGGAGCACACTGTCCACTTAATCATTGACATTGCAAAATTTTGTTCTGGATTGATACTTGTATTATTTTGTTTTATTGTCTATTTTTGGTACTATTTGAAATACAAGGAGAGAAAGCTGCAGTTCATCAACGTAAATTTTTGTGAGGTAAACAGAGAACTGTGTGATAATGGATCTTCAGGCATTGTGCCCATTAGGTGACAAAACGAAATGAACACCTACTTCTTCATGTTTGAAGTAACTCAGAGAAAAGCAGTAATGAAATCACTTTTTCACATTCGGTTTCTTTTCGGTTTTATTGGATTTTCTACCGATTTCCTCAGTATTTTTAATACTGAAGATAAACCATGAATGCGATTTCCAACACGCCTTGTCAGTCTATGAACATTTACTAATCTAAAAATTTTGGCTTCACAATTCTTCTTGTTAGAGCGTCTCTAACCCTTCCACTACTTGATTTCACTTTCCTGTGATGTCTGGATATATGTTTCTTAGAAAGGAAGAGTGTGTGTTCTCTTTAAGTAATCCCCACTTATAAACTAATCTCCATCTTCACTATCAGTATCTACATACCTAAAAGCACTTTTCAATAGTTTGCTTTCTCGGCACTAGGTTTAACGTTAGTGAGCTCGTCCTTGCCGCCGGATACACCTGTCTGGCGAAAGATGTGCTATCTAGCTGAACGGCAAGCTTCGGAATTGTGCCGAGAAGATTAATGGAAACTTCCTCGAACTTTTCTGGGTTTCAGAGTTCATGTCCGCCCGGCGATACAACTGGAATTTGAAGTGAACGTAAAAATAGACACATCGTGACAAGTTTATTTTATCTATGACAGACAACTTTACGAGGAGCAAAACTAATGTCGCTTCAAGTCATAGCACATACAGTTCACAAAATCACAGTCAACTGGCAAATACTGCGACTGATTGCTATACACTTTACTACTTGAAATGAGTGCGGATTTCTCATAACAATGGAAGCTGTAGAAACTACTTTGATGACTCCTCAGATTAAGTAACTGTGTACATACGTACTGTATGATAAGCAATGTGAGTTCTATAATGTGTGCAAAATCTCTTAATTTCCTTACTACATATTGGGGAACTTCTCCATCATAAAACACTGTGGTGCCTGTTCTTGACGTCCAAGAAATTCTGCTGGTTCATATTTCAAGGCGCTGTTTCGGAAGTGGCACGAAATGCAGATGAATCGCATTCTTGTTGTAATTCCTTCTCTGAGACACGTCAAGGAACAACGTACCTCTTGTTATAGGCCTTAATTCTGAAATTCTTTGAGTGTGTTCTACAACTAGTGAAACTCCATGATCTAACACAAAATGACTTCTAAAAAGGTTTATGTTGAGACCTCAGGTTTCATAACACATGACGTTCAAAGGAAAAGTAGGCCAATTTCAAGCCACAGGTTACATAATTTTTAGTGCGATAGGGTCAGCACCTGCGATGAATTTTTAGAAAGATTTAGTGATGCCTTCAGCTGCCAATCTCTTTAGTTCAATTATGATTGTACAACTTCGGTCTTTGGCCATTCTCAAGTATCAAAAATAAAAGCATTATACGTTGTATACATTAGTGACACTTGAGATTTCGATGTAGGAACAAGTCATATCTGTAGATATACTAGGCGCATTATAACTTACTTTATAGATGATTTTTTTAGTAGTAAATTATGCCATGTACGTCGTTGCTCTTGTGACTCCATGTTATGATCTTAAAATAAATCCAAGATGTTTTACTCTAGTTTAGGAGCACGCTACTTTCGAGAAGTTGCTGCAAAAACTCTTATACATGAGACCCATGTTTTAGCGCACTTAACACTACGAAGACTATAATTATTTTACAGAAATTTGTAAATTAACCTGCATATACTTTTGGTCTCAGTTACATTTAATTATCGTTCATCATTGGTATAAATATCACTGTATGTAATTTCTTTGAAATAACTTGTAAATATTTTTATATTATTGTGGGAGAACGTCATTACTGAATATTTGGCACAAAGATCTTATATAAGAAGTCTATCACAGCACATGGTTTTCAGTACTGTGCAAATAGCTATAACACTAAAAGTTAAATGTTGCTTATTTCGATCTTAGCTAAAGTGCAAGATAAATATTAAAACACACTTTTGGACAACAAAATTTTCTTTGAAATTGGGAACATATTCGAAATGTGCAAAATGAATGTATCAGTGCGAATGTGTTGATCTGACCAACAATGTAGATCATACAGTTATGTGTCACGCAGTTAATAATGGTGTGCTTGAGCTCCAAAGAAATGAATACCATTCTTATCCATAGCACCTCTCAGCAATGCGAGGCTCTTAGACGAAGAATGAGATCAGCAACACGCCTCCCGACAGAATATCATATATGAGATTAATACCTTAAATCTCTTTCTATTGGATTTTATTTCATGAGAAGAGCTGTCTGTGATTGAGAGTCGTCACATTGCAGAATGCACCACCTTAGGAAGAACGTAAGGGCCAAGAATATAGGTTTACGAAGTCACAATATCAAGTGGAAAGGCGTAATCGGTAAAACGCTTCTTTCCACATAAATACTGCCTCACTCGATGTCAATCCTATCACGGATGTTCGCTGTGGGATGGCGGGTTCTGATGTTTCACCGATCCAAAAGAATTCCACTTTTACGCTGCATACTGAACTCTACCCCATCTGTGAAAAGAAAGGTTATATTTAGGTCGGTAATCTAGTCTACGTGTTGGCATACCAGCTACAATCACTAACTCCGGTGAAGAGCAATAGGCATGTAATCAGTTGCCTAGTAAATACTGTATATGCTCTTTATCAAGCTTTCTGAGTACTATGTTTAGCGATATTGTCGTTTGAGTGGCTGCAGAAAGGGAAGACCGTGGGTGGTATGGGCTACAGCAAACGATGGGCAGCAGCAGTTATCGTAGCTTATGCTGCTCGTGGCTGAACCTTCTGGATGACGTATTTGCAGGGATAACTTGTAGCCAAATGCATGTGTAGCTTAAATTTATCCATGTTATATGGAATGTTCTGAAGACTGCAACTGCATTGGAAATTTATAAAATGATTTCTACTGCTTCAGTTACTTTTTGCTAATAAACTGAAGCGTCAAAGAAACTGGTACAGGCATGCGTATCCAAATGCAGAGTTATATAAACAGGCAGAATACGGTGCTGCGGCCGGCAACGCCTATATAAAACAACAAGCGTTTGGCGCAGTTGTTAGATCGGTTATTGCTGCTACAATGGCAGGTTACCAACATTTAAGTGAGTTTGAATGTGGTGTTACAGTCGGCGCACGAGCGATGGGACACATCATCTCCGAGGTAGCGATGAAGCGGGGATTTCCCAGTACGCCTATGTCACGAGCGTACCGTGAATATCAGATATCTGGTAAAACATCAAATCTCAGACACAGCTGCGGCCGGAAAAATATCCTGCAAGAAGGCGACCAAAGACGACTGAAGAGTCTTTCAACGTGACACAAGTGCAAACCTTTCACAAATTGCTGCAGATTTCAATGCTGGGCCATGAACAAGTGTCAGCGTGTGAACCATGCAATGAAACATCACCGATATGGGCTTTCTGAAGCGAAGGCACACTTGTATACCCTTGATGGCTGCACGATACAAAGCTTATCGCCTCGTCTGGGCCCGTCAACACCGACATTGGACTGTTGATAACTGGAAATATGTTATCTAGTCTGATGAGTCTCGTTTCAAATTGTATCGAGCGGATGGACGTGTACGGTATGGAGACAACCTCATGAACCCGTGGACCCTGCATGTCAGCAGGGAACTGTTCAAGCTGGTGGAGGCTCTGTAATGGTGTGGGGCGTGTGCGCGTGGGGTGATATGGGACCCCTGATACGTCTAGATACGACTCTGACAGGTGACACGTATGTAAGCAGCCTGTCTAAACACCTGTATCCATTCATGTCCACTGTGTATTCCGACGGACTTAGGCAATTCCAACAGTACAATACGACACCTCACTCGTCCAGAATTTCTACAGAGTGGCTTCAGGAACGCTCTTATGAGTTTAAACACTTCCGCTGCCCACCAAACTCCCCGGACGTGAACATTATTGAGCATATCTGAGATGCCTTCCAACGTGCTGTTCAGAAGGGATCTCCAGCCCATCGTACTCTTACGGGTTTATGGACAACCCTGAAGGATTCATGGTGTGATCTCCCTCCAGCACTACTTTAGACAGTATTCGAGTCCATGCCGCGTAGTTTTGCGGCACTTCTGCTTGCTCACGGGGGCCCTACGCGACATTAGGCAGATTTCTTTGGCATCTCAGTGTATTTAATTAGCACGACGCGTTTCGGCAACATACTGCCATCAGCATGTGCATCCTAGTTACATGTACATTATGTTAATCTGAAATGAAATTAGGTTAAGTTGCTGTGTACCTGTGAGATTATGTATCTTAAAACAGTTCTGTACAGAAAGATGTTTATATTTCAGTGTGTGCGTTAAGTGATTTGTATATTTAGGTCACTTAATGATATAAGTATCTCACTGAAACACACGGCAAATAAACATGATCACACTCAAGATTAATGTAACTGGAATGTACCAGATGATGGCGTTATTTTGCCGGAAATCGTCATGCTACTTAAACATTAGTAAAAAGTGACTGAGGCAGTAGAAATTTTTTCATAAATTCACAATGTGTGTGTTTAGCCAGCTTCCAATTAACAAATGGTCTTCCACGGCAGATTGTGCGATAAATATATCGTCTAGTAACTTGCCTGTCCCAACTCTCACGGCACTAGCTACCATCTCGTCAAAAATTAAATCACCTGCTATCTTTTTGTAGACAGCTGGAAAAGATTGTCGACAAATAAGAAGCAGCTAGGCATTATTTAAGAATAGCCCCGACGTTTATAAACAGGATAGTCTAACGCTATACATTTGGGCGCTTGTAACCGCTCGGATATGAAGAGATGAACATGCAGTGGAATGGCAGGTGAAATAGGACGTCAACAGATTTAGAGATTGTTTGACTGTAATTAGCTCTTCCACCTCTCTGCAGTTCTATGGATTTTTTTTAATTAAAAAAGTGGGAGACGTAACACGAATTTAATTTTTAACTTGTCAATTGTTTCAAATTAAGAATTTTGTCAAGTTATTGGTTTTCTCCTACTTTCCGCAGACTATTCATTTATCACATACTTTTTCCCACTATAAATCTATGGATGTACAACGAAAATAATATCTGTAAGTAATTTTTGATCCTTCTCTCGTAATTTCAGTGGGAAGTGGTATTAAGTCAAAGAAAAAGTTTCAGCTTTATGTGCGTCTTTAGCTGAGGTCGCTAATAAACGTTAGCGTGCTTACCCTCAGTACGGTGGCAGACGGTACTGGCTGGAGCTTCCCGCCATCAGAAGTTGGTTGTGGTATAAAACTTCTCATTTCAACTATATTTAGGTGTATCACACTACATTTGTTCCTGTCTTTTCGTTTACAGGAAAACGAATGTCCAAAGTAACCGTAATGGGCGTTTCAGCTCAGTGAATGAAATACTTGAAAATGCACAAACGTTATGGTTGAAATTGGACTGTATGGCAGTGTCGATTTTTACGTACAGTTATCAGAAAATTAAGCTTTAAAAACTGTTGTGGGCTTCATATATCACAAACTGACTTCTAGAAAGTCCACGCGTTAACTATCTATAAACGCTAACACCAGAAATGGGTTTAACTTGTCGCTGCGATCAGATGCTAAAGTACACACAAATTTTTGCTATTAACATTTTACTTTTGTTATTATGTTTCGTTGTTAAGTTTCAGCGGTTCTGATTATCCAAGATAACGCAAACAGTGTTGCGATACATGCTTTTAGTTCTAAACTCGAAGTGCTACCATAAAACTGCTGTAACGCCTGTCTGCATGCAGTCGTTGTTCTCAGTTACGTGAGCTGTGTCACTATACCATGATTCATACGTTGAGTTAGCCGTAACCACATGTTGTAGTCAAGGGCGCATTCGTACATGTTCCACGATGACACGCAAAAGCAAAAAAATGCGATGAGGTAGAAGAGTAAAGCCGTCTTTATTTCCCCATCCTCTACGATCGAAATTTGGATTTTTCACTAAAATCGTTGTGAGAATATGAATGCTAAATTTTAATGCGCCCCTCAGAATTAAACTTAACAAAAAGTGTGAAAAACGCGTTTAATCAAAGTTTGTCTTGTTGATTAATAGGGAACTTTGTCCATTGCTATAAATAGTATCGGCTCCACAAAAAGTTTTATTCCGTGTAATGACAAAATATTCCCAGATGAGCTAGCGAAGCAGAAGATTACTGTTATGGCAGCATGTATTTCTCCTTACGAAGATGTAATCACAAATCCAAAATGGAATCAATAATGTAAAAGCTATTTTCCCACAATGAAAAGAGTTCGGAAGAAAACTGAAGAGTTTCTGTCACAACTGTTTGTTTCGAGCCATATTTGCAGAGAAGTGTCAGTGAAGCCATTGACGGCTGTCAATATGTTGTGAGAGTAGAGGATAGTATGTTCCTGTTAGTAGCAGCATTACTTGCAGCAGCAGCACTATGAAGTCTGCGCACAGAATTTAGTTTAGCTTTTTCTTGGGTTTCACGATGCGGAAATAGTTTTCACTGTGTTAAGTGTTCTTAATTTGTTTACAGTTTTTTATATTTTTAGCAGCAAGACTCATACGTAGCCTTCACGAGAAGGCATGACTACAAATTATGGCCGTTATAGGATCGTGTTGGAGGTATGACTGCTGTCTGTGAACACTCGTAAGTCGAGTTGGAAAATGGACAGCTGACTTCACACAGCCGCAGCGAATTGCGACGTTGATGAAGTGACAGAGACGTATCTATTGTCATAAAAGCTAGGCGGAGCTTGCTGGTTACTCCTATCGCCAATGTAGACCTGATGGCGGCTGGCGGGTCATACGCAAATCTGAAGCCATTTTGTGGGAAAAGTTTCATCTGGTAAATTGTCGAAAGGCAAACCCTATACTTCTAACGAATATACGGCAATAATGTAGAGCCAACGCACGTGGCCTCTTCTGTTCGAACAGCAATGACTACTTTATAACGGTCCGGGCAGCTGTAGGCAGGTCAAATGCTACGTGCGTGATGGCCACTCTTGGATAATCGCACAACGGAGGGAACGAATCTAACGTGCAATCGGTGGTATATCGGAAGGAGATGTCAGCCAGATGCAAGACGAATCGTAGTAGCAATTGAGATCTGTAGTTCGTTGACCATGTTGGTACAACGACGTTTATCACCTGGTACCTGAGATCACTGTCGATTCGTTCCGAAGATTGGCGGCTGGTCCCGGCGGAGGTTCGAGTCCTCCCTCGGGCATGTGTGTGTGTGTTTGTCCTTAGGATAATTTAGGTTAAGTAGTGTGTAAGCTTAGGGACTGATGACCTTAGCAGTTAAGTGCCATAAGATTTCACACACATTTTTTTGAAGATTGGCGGAATGCTGGGCATAGCTAGCCGTATTAATGAACTCTCGATACAGTTGTCGCTTTACACCTTTGATTGGAGGACTGACCAGGTTTCTTTGGTCTGAAGTGGGTGATTCTGTGACGAGCTCGTCGGGAGATTCCTCGACCTGCGCGACACGAGAGTCACTTCCAAAGAAATGGCTCAAATGGCTCTGAGCACTATGGGACTAAATTTCTGAGGTCATCAGTCCCGTATAACATAGAACTACTTAAACCTAACTAACCTAAGGACATCACACACATCCATGCCCGAGGCAGGATTCGAAGCTGCGACCGTAGCGGTCGCGCGGTTCCAGACTGAAGCGCCTAGAACCGCTCGGCCATCCTGGCCGGTTCACTTCCAAAGACTCCCCGGATAGGTGAGATGTGCTCTGTACATCGAAAACGGACACTCGGGTGGCAGCGTACGTGTTGGATATACACATTTTTCTGATGAAATCCTACCAGCAAAGAAATCAGTTATTAAAACCGATTTGCTGTCAAATGTGGAGAGTGAGTATTCTACGAGGGGACTTTACAAAGTAAGTTACAGATATTATGGCCGGCCAAATAGCTGTTATTGAATACTTCGCTACACTTTACAGATAAATGGCACTATTTTTAACATAACCGCCAAGTCTCTGTAAACAACAGTCGAAGACTACTGCCAATAGTGTAATCCCTAATTCATGGAGCAATTCTGAGAACAGCTGTTTGAATGTCCTCATCGTTGTTCAGTCTCTTTCCTTCTAGTTGTTGTTCCTTATTGCCTAGACACCGTCTTCTGAGGACGTTGACGATGACCGCCCTGCCCGAGCAGCATCACAAACGTCTGTGCCGCCATGCTCAAATTGTTGGCACCACTTCCCTTCGGCTGGACGCAACATTGTATTTGGTCCATACACCGTCAGAAATGCACTGCGTATCTGTGTGCAACTGAGACGTTTTGCCCACAAGAATCGTAATGCCGCACTCTGTAGTACGTTTCCATTCGCCGCACCATTTCACTCCCGCACTGTGATGCACCTGTTACCCGTATCGCAGCAGAACTGCTTCTGCAGGAAACCCAGTACAGTTACTTTCTCTTGACAACATCCCACTTCTGTTGAGCAATGGTCTGAGGGTCGGACGACATGTGTGGCTTCTCTTTTGAAGTCCCTACGTACAATATTGGTCCCAGAAGTCACATCCCTCCTAGAAAATTGTCGTCCCTAATTCATGTTAGAAACTTTGAACTGGTATAAACCAAAATTAGTAACTAGCAAAATCTTCGAAAAACAGCGGAAAGTGCAGGGTGTTCCGAAACTATTCTTTCAGTTTAACACAGTTGGCAGAGAACATCTAAACAAATATATTTAGTTATGGTACGTACTGTACATACTGACGGCAGTTCCTGATGCTAAGGGCGATGTACACAGAGGGCAATCTGGCACGCTAATTACAGCACTGGAATTTACAGGAACTGCTCGAACATGCGACCATTGGCCTATATGCACGCAGTACACCGTAGGACCATTGACTATCGTGTCTGTTCGAAGATTCCTGATATGTCCGCAGTACCAGGAACGACGGCAGTTCTAGCTACGAGGTCTTCCTCTGTTCCCACAACAGTTTTGTACACCAGCAGCTTCATATGTCTCTAGAGTAAAAAATCCAGACACGAGAGCAGGTGACCCGGCAGACTAGCCCACAGGGCCACCTCGGCCGATTCATCGATTCCGGAAGGTGGCTATGAGATGCTTCCTCACAGCAATGATGAAACGGGCAGGCGCCCCATGGTGCTTGAAGTATATTCTTTATCTAACATTTAGAGGTACATTCTCCATCAGTTCTGCAACACATGTTCCACGAAGATGCGATATCTCTCTCCGTTGAGGTAGAATGAGGAATGTATGATCCAATCAAACTATCACCGAGAATGCCGGCCCACACATTAACATGGAATCGCTGTTGATGAACACGTGGTCGGGTACCTCGTGGATTCACATGTGCCAGAACACGTGAACTGTAGATACAGATTCGATTCCCGACGGGGTCAGGGATTTTCTCTGCCTCGTGATGGCTGGGTGTTGTGTGCTGTCCTTAGGTTAGTTAGGTTTAAGTAGTTCTAAGTTCTGGGGGACTGATGACCATCGATGTTAAGTCCCATAGTGCTCAGAGCCATTTGAACCATTTGTAGATACAGAAACAGCCTTCACGAGTAAACAAAGCTTTTTCGGCGTATAGCATCTCGGCTGGAAATAAGCGGTGCAGGGCAATCTGTTGTAAAAACTATTGAGTGAATTGCACATGTTGGTAAAATTTTCAGGTGCTAGAGCTGCCACGCGTTAAAGATGGAAAGGCTGAAGCTGCTGGTCATGTAATACATTCCACACAAAGTTGTGTCTCATGCCCAGGATGTATGCAGTACGCCGTGTACTTGTAAATGGAGTCTCTTCAACATGTCGCAGAATCTCGTCTTCCATTTCTGGAGTTGGCACTGTTCGATTTCTATCTGTATCCTGCACACTTGCACGGAAAGTGCCTGTTCCACGTAGCAATCGATGCGGACGTCCGAATGTTTGGTGTTGAGGAATCAGTCGGTTGGGAAATTGCTGTCGATACTCTTTCACTGCAGCTCGTCCATTTCCATTCACAGGCCTATATCCCAGACGCATGTCAGCCGTGTCAGCATACGTAAACCGCTCCATGATCACTGTTGTAGTCACAAGGCGGTAATGACTGCGTCTGAATAGGTTTGTTTACAGGGGAGTCACTGTTGATGCCACAAGGCGGTGAAGCTTGCGAATGAATCGGTGTGTTGCCAAGCAGACCTCAGTGTCAACCATCCTTACAGGTCACCTCAACAACTATTCGCAAGCCGGGCGAGAAAGTTCTGCCTGTTCCCGTTTCTATCGTAGGTCTGCGTGAGTTTCCTTGTTTGTTCTCAGTGTCGCGTAAGTTGTTGTGCGCGTCACACGGTTGTTAGTGTCTCGGCATCTCGTGTTTGTGATTCAATTTTGATGTGGCGATGTCTTGCGCCGTCATGTCGTCCATGGCTCCCAGGTGCTTTCCACGCACAAGTACCGTCAGTTTTAGTTTTGACAAGGGCACGAGACTTGTGCAGCCAAGTTCGTTAGAAATTCATGGTCACTTCAGAACAAATTCACACGTCTTAGATTCTGAATCGTATGTGTTTTATGTCAAGTTTCTAGGTTCGCTTCATGTTGACAGGCTCCTTCTGCGGCACGGACAACAAGTCCCTTTCACTCATTGTGATGGCTCTAATAGTATGGTTATTCTGGCAAACGCGGAGGTAGAATATACGAATGTTAGGGTGTTTAAACTTCCACTCGCTGTTGATGACAGTTTCCTCAAGACCGTCTTGCTTCCGGTTGGTGAAATTGGAAACTGGAAATTTGTGGTAAGGTCTTATGGGACCAAACTGCTAAGGTCATCGGTCCCTAAGCTTACACCTTACTTAATCTAACTTAAACTAACTTACGCTATGGACAATACGCACACCCATGCCCGAGGGAGGACTCGAACCTCCGACGGGGCGAGCCACCGGTTGGTGACATACGGAATACACGGTGGGAACGCTGGTCCGCTCATAATCGTTTACAATTTCATAGCGGAGTTCGATCCGTGGACATGGTGGTTAAACGGGATTTCCCCTCTTATTTGCAGATGTGCGGGTACAGGATACATATAATTTACCCACAGGGGAAAATGGGACGTCTTTTATATGTAACGAGAGTGGACAAGTATGTACAAATTGCCTTCGTCATGTTACGGTTTTAAAATCTACTTATGAACAACGTAAAAGGTTAACTTTAGCGGACCTGCTTCTCCAAGCGACAGCCATTGTGACAAACCAAGTTTCGGAGGGCCAGCGCGAGCCATTGCGTGATGGTACAAGTGCATTTCCGCCGTTAACCTCGCATAGGGACTTCGCCACTGTAGCTTCCGCGCCGCCACCACCTCCAAAACAAGCGTAGACGGACGCAAGATGGTGAGCAGTCAGACGATTCCTCCTCCCTTCTCCGCTCTACTGAACAGATTCCGTTGAAGGAGGCCTCTCTCCTTCCCGAGTTAGACGGTATGATAACATGTCGGTTGCTGTTCAAGATTCGAAAGCGTCTAGCACTCCCTTCGATGTGACTTTCGAGACAGAGACCGCCTCTCGAAAGCAAATGAGGATAGACCCATTCCGGAGCTCCGTACTGTTCCACGGGTTTCCCAGATATCGATGCGTCTGTGACGTGGACCCACCCTTCTTCGGCGCCCCCAGGTGAGAGCACAAGTGTGCCAGTGGAACATCTGGTGACGGTAAAAGACGTACCGTAAGTTTTCGTTTCCGTTGATTCCCGGCCACTTGTTGAAGAGTGGGGTGTATCCTATGTACCTGCTACTGAATTTCCGCAGGACCCCATCACGATTCCCGATGCGGGGGTTGCCTTCCCTCACAGTTGCAACAAACAGCGTTTTCAACCTGAGCGCACGGAATCACGAAAAAAGGAAAAAAAACAACAGAAAGACGGTGGCAGAGAGGGATCTACCTCTTTACATTCAGATTCATCCGTTTACTCTGCCAAGGACCGTTAAAGTTTATTTGCAATCAGCTGCATAGTTTTATAATAAATAGATGCAGACCAGTACCTTTCTTACCCTGAATGTGAACAGAAGTAGTTCCGAGCTTAGCTTGCGCCGCTGCGACAATTTATTTACGATTCAAGTGCAGACGTGATAATTTTGCAAGAAGTGTTATTTGACTATTTTTCTGTTCCCAGCTTATATACTTTCTTTAATGAGGCTGCTAAGCTATCTACTGATGCTGCTTTGTTTTACACAGAGGAAATACCACTGACTGATTTCGAAATTCTTGATAATGGCAGAGGCATAGGCTGCACATTTTGTGACAATTTAATTCTTCTCTATGCCCCTTTAGGATCTGGCTGTTTCACAGATCATGCGCGATTTTATAAAGACGATATTGTTTATGTTTTTCGTAAAACTCTGCAGAACCTTCTGTTAGGCGTAGATTCTAATTGTGTTTTGCGTCCTGTGGTTCAGACCTCTACTCTCGTCAGGTATACCCATGTTACGACGACTTCCAGCACCAGATTCGAGCCGGCCGGAGTGGCCGTGCGGTTCTAGGCGCTACAGTCTGGAACCGAGCGACCGCTACGGTCGCAGGTTCGAATCCTGCCTCGGGCATGGATGTGTGTGATGTCCTTAGGTTAGTTAGGTTTAAGTAGTTCTAAGTTCTAGGCGACTGATGTCCTCAGAAGTCAAGTCACATAGTACTCCGAGCCATTTTTGAGCAGATTCGACAGCTTTTATTTTTCTGATTGCTTATGTGGACAGCTGTTAACGATAGACGTATTATCAACTTGTTCCACTAATCACTGTGCCGTAGCTATCATTTTAAATCATGTGCTCCCCTGGATGTTAAACGCCTTGCTCTTTAAGGATCCTTCCCTCTCGATTATCGTTAGAGAGGTTTAGGTCCGTAGCTTGCTTTTGCAGGACCGTTATCCTTCTCTTATGGATTGGTGATCAGGGCATGCTAAGCCTTTGCTGTTAATGCGTCACGGTGCTGAGAGGGCGAGGGATCTCCGTCAGACACAGGAATTTTATTATTCCGTTTTGCGAAAACTTTATGACGGTGCCAGACAAGCTCCCCTTACGGATTATGGATGTCCGCCATGCTAAGTTAATAAGGCAACAAATGCAAGGACTCAGGGTACGATCGAAATCCCGCTCTTTCCTACCGGGTGAACTGACCTCCTTATAGCCGGCTGGTGTGGCCGAGCGGTTCTAGGGGCTTCAGTCTTGAACCGCGCTGCTGCTACGGTCGCAGGTTCGAATCCTGCCTCGGGCATGGATGTGTGTGATGTCCTTAGGTTAGTTAGGTTTAAGCAGTTCTTTAGTTCTAGGGGACTGATGACCTCAGATGTTAATCCCATACTGCTCAGAGCCATTTGAACCATTTTTTGACCTCCTTATATCACCCTATCCTCTTGAGGACGCGTCGAAAACGAGCGTGTATCACGTCCCTTACACCGATGGTCACGTAATGACGACCCAACGTGACGTTTGCAGAGCGATCTATAATTACTTTACCGACCTTTATGATGTCCCTGCTATTGATACGACTGTCCCTGATGCATTTATTTCTCTCCAGGTTGTGTAGTTACTCCCGCATTAAATGATGAATTTGTAAGTGACTTTACTCGCGATGATATATATCGTGTTATTATTGATTCAGCATCGCAAAAATCGCCAGAACTCGATGGTATTCCAAAGGAATTTTATGTACTTGTTTGGCCTCTTATAGATGATACCATTACGTCACCGGTAATTAATATGATTACTCGGGGAGGTGGGGGGGGGGGGCGTTTGATTCCTGACCTCTTCAAGGTTTGTAAAATCGTTCTAATTCCGAAGACAACCGGACGTCAAGACACTTATGAATTCTGCCCGATCTACAACTTAATTTCGATTCCAAAACTGTCACCCGGGTGGTTAATAGCAGTTTGTCGATACTGATAGAGAAAATTCTTGCTGTTCGCGAAAGCTGTGTACCTGGGCGCACTATTCTGACATCTGCAGTCGAATGCCGGGATGTCGACGAGGTGCTGTAGCGATATCTGTCTCTGGAGTCTTGCGTTTCCTTGATTTTAATAAGGAATTTGACCGGGTCACTCACGGTTTCTTGATGCCGATGCTCAAAGTGACCGGTTTCAGTCATACTGCGTGTCAGATATTATCCAATCTTTTTACTGGTATTCTCGCATCTGTCGTACTGAATGGACAACTTACTCCCAGCTTACCGCAGGGGAGCACCTTCTCCATGTCGCTTTTTTCTTGTCCTTGGAACCTCTGCTTCGCCGTATTGCTGATCAATTACGTGGCTGGAAGGTAATACGAGAAACCTTCCCGTTACGAGCGTATGCGGATGATATTATGGTATAGCTACGTCGTATCGCCGGCAGGTGTGGCCGTGCGGTTCTAGGCGCTTCAGTCTGGAACCGTGTGACCGCTACGGTAGCAGGTTCGAATCCTGCCTCGGGCATGGATGTGTGTGATGTCCTTAGGTTAGTTAGGTTTAATTAATTTTAAGTACTAGGCGACTGATGACCTCAGAAGTTAAGTCGCATAGTGCTCAGAGCCATTTGAACCATACGTCGTATCGATGACATATCTTTGCTCAAGGATATATTGGAATCCTTTTGTTCTCTGTCTGGGACCCGAATTAATGGACTGAAATGTACCCTGCTACCTTTGCAGGATTTTGAACAAGCTCTTATTCCATGGACAACGGTAGTTGCTCGCCACAAATCGTTGGGGATTTCCGTGGATCGCTGCCCGATGAAAACGGTTGAACTCAATTGGCGGGAGCTGATGACCCGAATTCAACACGAACACGAACGACGTTCCCTTAGTCTTCTTTCTCGGCTGAACTTCTTCTGCGTCCGGACTTTCCTGTTTTCCCTCTGACGAAATCTAATGCGATCGTGTGGCTCCTATGGCTATATAGTCGGGTGTGACAACGATCCCGATCTCCTTGTCTTTCTCGACAATATGGTTCAAATGGCTCTGAGCACTATGCGACTTAACATCTGAGGTCATCAGTCGCCTAGAACTTAGAACTACTTAAACCTAACTAACCTAAGGACATCACACACATCCATGAACGAGGTAGGATTCGAACCTGCGACCGTAGCGGTCGCTCGGTTCCAGACTGTAGCACCTAGAAACGCACGGCCACCTTCGACAATATGGTGAACGCTCATTGAAGTGGGGGACGCTTCCACGTTGTTGTTGTTGTTGTTGTTGTTGTGGTCTTCAGTCCTGAGACTGGTTTGATGCAGCTCTCCATGCTGCTCTATACTGTGCAAGTTTCATCATCTCCCAGTACGTACTGCTGCCTACATCCTTCTGAATCTGCTTAGTGTATTCAGCTCTTGCTCTCCCTCTACGATTTTTACCCTCCACGCTGCCCTCTAACACAAAATTGGTGATCCCTTTATACCTCAGAACATGTCCTACCAACCGATCCCTTCTTCTACTCAAGTTGTGCCACAAACTTATCTTCTCCCCAATTCTATTCAATACCTCCTCATTAGCTATGTGATCTACCCATCTAATCTTCAGCATTCTTCTGTAGCACCACATTTCGAAAGCTTCAATTTGCTTCTTGTCCAAACTATATATCGTCCATGTTTCACTTCCATTCGTGGCTACACTCCACACAAATACTTTCAGAAACGACTTCCTGAAACTTAAATCTATACTCGATGTTAACAAATTTCTCTTCTTCAGAAACGCTTTCCTTGCCATTGCCAATCTACATTTTATATCCTCTCTACTTCGACCATCATAAGTTTTTTTGTTCCCTAAATAGCAAAATTCCTTTACTACATTAAGTGTCTCATTTCCTAATCTAATTCCCTCAGCATCACCCGACTTAATTCGACTACATTCCATTATCCTTGTTTTGCTTTTGTTGATGTTCATCTTATATCCTCCTTTCAAGACACTGTCCATTCCGTTCAACTGCTCTTCCAGGTCCTTTGCTGTCTCTGACAGAATTACAATGTCATCGGCGAGCCTCAGAGTTTTTATTTCTTCTCCATGGATTTTAATACCTACTCCGAATTTTTCATTTGTTTCCTTTACTGCTTGCTCAATATACAGGTTGAACAGAATTGGGGAGAGGCTACAACCCTATCTCACTCCCTTCCCAACCACTGCTTCCCTCTTCCCTTTCATGCCCCTCGACTCTTATAACTGGCATCTGATTTCTGTACAGATTGCAAATAGCATTTCGCTCCCTGTATTTTTCCCCTGCCCCCTTCAGAATTTGAAAGAGAGTATTCCAGTCAATATTGTCAAAAGCTTTCTTTAAGTCTACAAATGCTAGAAACGTAGGTTTGCCTTTTCTCAATCTAGCTTGTAAAATAAGTCGTAGAGTCAGTATTGCTTCACGTGTTCCCATATTTCTACGGAATCCAAACTGATCTTCCCCGAGGTTGGCTTCTATCAGTTTTTCCATTCGTCTGTAAAGAATTCGCGTTAGTGTTTTGCAGCTGTGACTTATTAAACTGATAGTTCAATAATTTTCACATCTGTCAACACCTGATTTCTTTGGGATTGGAATTATTATATTCTCCTTGAAGTCTGAGGGTATTTCGCCTGTCTCATACATTTTGCTCACCAGATGGTAGAGTTTTGTCAGGACTGTCTCTTCCAAGGCGGTCAGTAGTTCTAATGGAATGTTGTCTACTCCCGGGGCCTTGTTTCGACTTAGGTCTTTCAGTGCTCTATCAAACACTTCACGCAGTATCATATCTCCCATTTCATCTTCATCTACATCCTCTTCCATTTCTATAACATTGCCCTCAAGTACATCGCCCTTGTATAGACCCTCTATGTACTCCTTCCACCTTTCTGCTTTCCCTTCTTTGCTTAGAACTGGGTTTTCATCTGAGCTCTTGATATTTATACAAGTGGTTCTCTTTTCTCCAAAGGTCTCTTTAATTTTCCTGTAGGCAGTATCTATCTTACCCCTAGTGAGACAAGCCTCTACATCCTTACATTTGTCCTCTAGTCATGCCTGCTTAGCCATTTTGCACTTCCTGTCAATCTCATTTTTGAGACTTTTGTATCCCTTTTTGCCTCCTTCATTTACTGCATTTTTATATTTTCTCTTTTCGTCAAATAAATTCAATGTTTCTTCTGTCACGTAAGGATTTCTACTAGCCCTCGTCTTTTTACCTACTTGATCCTCTGCTGCATCCACTACTTTATTCCTCAAAGCTACCCATTCTTCTTCTACTGTATTTCTTTCCCCCATTCTTGTCAATTGTTCCGTTATGCTCTCCCTGAAACTCTGTACAACCTCTGGTTTAGTCAGTTTATCCAGATCCCATATCCTTAAATTCCCACCTTTTTGCAGTTTCTTCAGTTTCAATATACAGTTCATAAGCAATAGATTGTGCTCTGAGTCCACATCTGCCCCTGGAAATGTCTTACAACTTAAAACCTGGTTCCTAAATCTCTGTCTTACCATTATATAATCTATCTGAAACCTGTCAGTATATCCAGGCTTCTTCCATGTATACAACCTTCTTTTATGATTCTTGAACCAAGTGTTAGCTATGATTAAGTTGTGCTCTGTGCAAAATTCCCACTAGGCGGCTTCCTCTTTCATTTCTTACCCCCAATCCATATTCACCTACTACGTTTCCTTCTCTTCCTTTTTCTGCTATCGAATTCCAGTCACCCATGACTATTAACTTTTCGTTTCCCTTCACTATCTGAATAATTTGTTTTATCTGATCATACATTTCTTCAATTTCTTCGTCATCTGCAGAGCTAGTAGGCATATAGACGTGTACTACTGTCGAAGGCGTGGGCTTCGTGTCTGTCTAGGCCATAACAACGCGTTCGCTGTGCTGTTTGTAGTAGCTTACCCGCATTCCTATTGTTTTATTCATTACTAAACCTACTCCTGCATTATATGGCTCTGAGCACTATGGGACTCAACTTCTGAGGTCATTAGTCCCCTAGAACTTAGAACTAGTTAAACCTAACTAACCTAAGGACATCACAAACATCCATGCCCGAGGCAGGATTCGAACCTGCGACCGTAGCGGTCTTGCGGTTCCAGACTGCAGCGACTTTAACCGCACGGCCACTTCGGCCGGCTACTCCTGCATTACCCCTATTTGATTTTGTATTTATAACCCTGTATTCACCTGACTAAAAGTCTTGTTCCTCCTGTCACCGAACTTCACTAATTCCCACTATATCCAACTTTAACCTATCCATTTCCCTTTTTAAATTTCCTAACCTACCTGCCCGATTAAGGGATCTGAAATTCCACGCTCCGATTCGTAGAACGCCAGTTTTCTTTCTCCTGATTACGACGTCCTCCTGAGTAGTCCCCGCCCGGAGATCCGAATGGGGGACTATTTTACCTCCGGAATATTTTACCCAAGAGGACGCCATCATCATTTATCCATACAGTAAAGCTGCATGCCCTCGGGAAAATTACGGCCGTTGTTTCACCTTGCTTTCAGCCGTTCGCAGTACCAGCACAGCAAGGCCGTTTTGGTTAGTGTTACAAGGCCAGATCAGTCAATCATCCAGACTGTTGCCCCTGCAACTACTGAAAAGGCTGCTGCCCTTCTTGAGGAACCATATGTTGGTCTGGCCTCTCAACAGATACCCCTCCGTTGTGGTTGCACCTATGGTACGGCTATCCGTATCGCTGAGGCACGCAAGCCTCCCCACCAACGGCAAGGTCTATGGTTCATGGTGAACGCTCATTGGAACTGGCAGAGGCTTCCACGTTATCGTGCTTTATTTGTAAATATTTTGGACCTTGTCTTTAATCGTCAAGGAATTGGGTAGCTTTGTTTGTATGTTCTTTTCTTCCTTGCTCTGGAGTCTTCTCTCATTGTGTTCTTCCTAGAGAAAAAAATGTTTTCTTTTGAATCCCGGAATTGTGGAATTAGTCTCTCTAATTTTATATTCATAAAAAATAACAAAAATAGGAAAAAATAAAAAATATAAAAACTGCTAGAAATAATAAAAACATGAATAACTAAAAAGCCAACCTAGTACCAAGTCCATGTGAAGGACCAGCACAGTGACATGTCTCGGCTTTCGACACTTTCCCTCCTTGTCTCCACCCAGCCTGGAGCTGACAGTGTCCGCTCGATTCCCAGCTGGTCGGAGGTTTCTCTCCTCTCGGGACCGGGTATCGTGTTCTCCTTATGTTCATATCGTCAGACATGACATTCCACTATTGAGATGGCTGTATGTGCACGTCAATAAAGCCAATAAATTAAAAAAAAAAATCCGTACACAAAGCAATTTTGAATGTCAGTACGCATGCCCAGTTAGCGATCCTGACACATCAGCTTACGTCAACACCACTATCAAAATATTCCCAAACATTATACGTTTACTTCAGAGATCATATGTAGTGTATGGAAATATATTTGTTTTGATGTTCTCTATTTCCTGTATTAATTTAAACGAATAGTTTCGAAAAAACACGTATGCCGAAAAGATACGTTAGACTCCTGAGGAGCCGGCTGCAGTGGCCGAGCAGTTCTAGGCGCTACAGTCTGGAACCGCGCGACCGCTGCGGTCCCAGGTTGGAATCCTTCCTCGGGCATGGATGTGTATGATTTCCATAGGTTAGTTAGGTTTAACTAGTTCTAAGTTCTAGGGGACTGATGACCTCAGATGTTAAGTCCCATAGTGCTCAGAGCCATCTGAACCATTTTTGAACATTTTTAGACAATTGCCTCGAATAACTAGTCCAACAGGGCACACATGAAAAATATATTTTGGACATCATGGCATCAAACAAAATAGTTTTTGTGTCACGAAGGAGAAACGGATTATCATAATGACACTAGAGGGACGATAGTCACTACAGGCAGAAAGAAAACTACAATCTATTTAAGAATGGCAGAACTAGCAGACAGCCAGTAAAAATTTATATAAAATACAGACTCCGAACGGCTCTGGTTGAAGTTAAAACATATTATAAATTGCGCTCGAGGTAAATCTGCACCAATAAAAGTAACAAAACAGAACCTTGGTTTTATGGTACCGATCGTAGAAACCGAACGAGATGACGCAGAGGATGAGACGCCGGACTCGCATTCGGGTGATTTCCCTGAATCTCGTAAGGCAAAGTCGGAATGGTTTTTTTGATAGACACGGCCAATTTCCTTCATCATCCTTTCCTAATCCGAGCTTGTGCTCCGACACTAATGACCACGATGACGACGGGACGCTAGAAACTAATCTTCCTTGATTCATTTCGAATGAGAGAGGACGGCGGTACAAATGCCTGTATGGAGAATCTGATTTAGGTTTTCTGCGGTTAACTTAAGTCGCTTAAGGCAAATTACGTTGCAAAGTACATGGCCGAGTTCTTCCCCATCCTCCCCCAAGTGCTGCGTCTCCAATGACCACGTTGTCGACTAAACGTTACACCCTAATCTTCCTTGCTACCAATAGGAGAAACATTGTCACACCTCGGCTACAAAAGAGAATGCAGGGAAACTAATAGAAGAAATATTGTGGAAAATCGTACATATTTAACAAATGTTATGCACAAAGCGCATAACAATTTCCCCATCTGATCCCGGTGAAAGTCTGCCAGAAAATCCTACAAAGTTCAGCTCAAATGTATGGACCCAAATTTTATATCCAATATCTTGTGGATTGTTCTGGTGCTGAAACTGAAGACGTTAGACAAGAAGGCTAAATATCAAATACCACATTTAAACTCGTATTCACCCATGAGGATATTACCATACGAAATTTATTTTTTCAGTGCTATATATTGAGGTTTCCATGGTTTTATGGTAAGAGAAATTATAAAAGTAGCTATCAGTCATAAAATGTATGACATTGTTTCAAAACATGTCGTTGTTTCTTACCATTATCGGTTTCGAACTTTTTGTTCATCATCATTTTTCATTACCAGCTGTTAATCAGCAGTCGAAGTTTTGCATGCTATGGTGGACTGTAGTGGAAAGTAATTTTATCTTGAGAAATATTCGAAATGAAGATAAAGGAACAGCTCAAGTAAAAACCAACAGGATAAATTAATGTCCATGGTAGATGGAGATCTTGTGCCTACGTCATCAGAGACCTGTAAAAGCAAGCCACGTGTGCCAAGGCTAAACATTTCATCTGCCACTGATCTAGTTCGCGATAAGCAAAAGTGTGTTTTGGCCCCCACTGCAAGTACGTTTATTTCGTCGCTTCGTGAGTGATAGCTTTGATCTTTGATTTATTCATGTGATGTTCATGAAGTATCGCTCAAACCTCGTCAGCTGATAAATAGCTTTTGTTTTCCAATAAGTTTACTTCCTGCAACATTTCGCAAATGGCTGTGTCTGCTACGACGACGAGTTGTACGGAAGATAAGATGACAATCGTCAACTTATCCCTCTAATATTTTCGCTAGTTCATAGTATTATTTGACCACTCATCAAACTCCTCAGATTTTTAAACAATACTTTATTGACATTTTTACTGCACTGTAATTAAAATTTTAGAGTCCACAATAATCTGTACAGTTTTTTGTATTCTAATGATTCTGGTTCAATCCAGCCACCCTCTAGCTGCTTCAACGTTCTTCGCTCATCCTCCACCTGACTTTTTATCTTCCGAAACTCCTGACTCCGTAAGGAACAAAACTCAAGGCGACTCAAGATAAAACTACCTGTTATGGCCGGCCGCGGTAGTCTCGCGGTTCTAGGCGCTCAGTCCGGAACCGCGTGACTGCTACGGTTGCAGGTTCGAATCCTGCCTCGGGCATGGATGTGTGTGATGTCCTTAGGTTAGTTAGGTTTAAGTAGTTCTAAGTTCTAGGGGACTGATGACCACAGATTTTAAGTCCCATAGTGCTCAGAGCCATTTGAACCATTTTTTTTACCTGTTATGTATCTCACTAGCACTCCAATGAAATAAACAGGAACAAGGAAAAAGTTGGAAAAGAGAGAGAATGAGAGTTGGTAAAATACTGGATTCGCCAAAATTAAATGCGCCGAACTGTGGTGTTCTGCTAAACAGAAGAGCCACTGGAGTTTCAAATCAGCTTTGACCCGTCAGAAGCTTCCGAGTCCTTTAACATCCTGTTAGCTGATACATACGAGACCATAGAGAAAACTACATTAATTGTGGTGAAATAGAGAAAATGAATTATAGTTTCCACTTTATATGTGCAAGTAGTGAGCCAACGCCGCGTGTGATTTGCTATCAAGAGTTTTTAAGTGACTGAGGTAGCTTAATACGACTACTGCAGTTAAGAAACTGTAGGTGGCTGTGCAGTGCTGGAAGTGTATTATGTGGCTTTCACTCCGTCAAAATCAGAATACTTTTGTGTTTGTTTTAGTCTCTAGAATACAGTATGGCTGAAAAATTATCCGCTGGGGTTTTGCGAGAACAATGTCATCTTACTTCAAAGAATTTACATTATGTTCCTTGAGCATCATTGTTACACTTTCGTATGAGCTCTACTTACGCGTTACGATCCTAGATACGCTACGCTATCAACAAACTGGTCTCTTGTTGAGAGAAATGTGTTTGCCGCTAGGGTGACTGCATCGAAGAATAAATATGCACACAAAGAATAAATACATAGAATATTAATAACGTTTATTTTATTTAAAAAGCTTACAGGGTTTTCAACTAACAAATTTGGAGGTATTACTTTCCAGGAGGCCTTCGTAATCACAAACGTTATACGAAGCACAGCCTCATGTTTTACAACAACAAAAACAGCAGAAGGTGCTGAAAGCTGCCTATGGCGATAACCAGTGCCGATTCCTTCATGTAAGTCCAAAATCAATTACTAAATTTAAATTCTGACTAGGAAACATAATGTGATCTTACGTTCACTATTCTCCAGATACAACACTCTCCTCTACCGTGATCCGAGCAGTTGCGATTTTGCCTCTTTTCAAATGACTTACGGCATTGAGTGCAGATGGGCCAACCGGCCGTTTAACCAGCAGTGCGTGGAGGTTATGGTTCATTCCTGACGTGGTCTGTGATATTACACTGGTGTTTTCCGTGCTGTTACGTGACACCACTCATTCATATTACTGTGGACGTTAACCATGACGTTTACTTGCAGTTCCTTCTACATCGTCATGATCAGTATGCTGTAGACACTCCTGCTTTTCAAGATGCCAACAAACATGATCGCAGGGCTGTACGCATACGTTCCTGGTTTCAGGAACACACAGGCATTCTGTCACATCTCGACTGGCTAGTTAACTCGCCCGAGGTTTTCTCATGGAAAATGTCTGAAACTCTTTGAAACAGTTGGTAAAAAGTAGTGATCGACATCCCCTCGCTTCACTAGATCTACGAGATCAGTAAGTGACTTCATCTGGACATGAAATAACTGAAGAAACTATTGGACACTCTTCCTAGTCGAACTGAGAACATTAGCATGGTCAGGAAACCAAACAGAACCATTTGATATTCTACAAGGGCGTGCTTGAAAAGTAATGTCTCCGAGTATTTTATGTTACAAATCTTACAGATTTTTAAATAAAACAAACTTTATTAACGTTCTACATCTTTATTCTTCACGTCTACATATTTATTTCTCCACATAGTCAGCCAGACAACGAACATATTTCTCCCATCGATAGACAAGTTTGTAGATACCTACACTGTAGAATGTCTGAATTTGTCGACGGAGCCACAGCCTTACTTCTACTTGCAAAGCTCCTTCACTATTAAAGAGAAATCCTCGAAGGTGTTCTTTACGTTTTGGAAACAGATAAAAATGGGATGGGGCCAAGTGGGGGCTGTATGGAGGATGATCAGTGACAGAGAACCTGAGGCATCTGATTGTTGGAGATGTCCAGCGCTCGTGTGTGGTGTGGCATTGTCATGCTGAAGGAAAGGATGCTCCATGTGTGGACGAGCTCTTTGAATTCCCATCTCGAGTACAACACCCTGTTTTTCACTCAGCGACGGAGTTAAATTACACACCGCCATGTTACACGCTACAATTGGGAACGCTCCAGCGGCAGAGGATTGTAACCTGCGACAGCGAAGCGAGAAAGCCGATCGAGTAATATGCATGACATGTAATGCCTCAACCGATATTGAGAACAGATTAAAAAAATTCGGAGGGGTTACTTTACAGCATATCCTCGTATATTCGCTTTAGTCGATAACCATTCTAACTATTAATGACAGAGTTGCAATAATCCAGACTGACAGCGGGATAACACTTGATTCATTACGAAATTCGAAGAGTCATAACTTTTTGATTGAAGACATACTATCCAAAATCAGAAGATTACAGAAGCACAGCTGGAAGGTAAGTTTAGGTTGGGTTCACACTAACACACGGGTATGGGTAGTGAACTAGTTGATAGTCTAGCTAAGAGAGCAGCCCGATCACGCAGAACAGTTAGTTGCACTCAACTACCTATACGTGCAATAATGAACAGACTGAGAGAAGAGTTTAGAAACAAATGGGAGATTGAGGGGCAACGAACTGTAAGCAGAGCAAACACGAAATAGTATTTCCCTACGGTCGACCAATGTTTACACTTAAGCTACCACAATTACCGAATTAAACAGCCATGTTAGGAGGCCATGGAAAACTGAAAGCCTATTATAAACGTTTCCTAATATGTGAAGAGGCGCTGTGCACATGTAATGGAGAGGATCAAACTATTGATCACCTACTTTGTGACTATAATAATTCAACGTCAGTGAGCGATACTGTCAGGAAGAAGATAACTGAATAATGACGACGATGGCCCATAAATAAATCAGACTTAGTTCATAAATTCACAACAGGTTTTTATACATTTTGTAATTCGATAAGATTCGCAGTTGGATGAGAATACTTAGTGTCGTCTATAACTTCATACATGCCTTGAAACACCTGCATGTATGGTGGAAGCCTAACAGCTTTGTATTCGTAGCTCGCACAGTCACTGACTCAGTTGTTAGATTGTTTCAAAACACAGAGTGCTCATATCCATAATTCAGTGTTCATTTAAGCAGTGAATATCTTAAAGACACAAATCATTACACGTAGATATGAATTTTATATTTAAGCTGATTGTTAAGTTTTGGCACATTCTAATTTTATATTTGGGACGTAACGCACCTGATGAAACCACATGACTTGTATGAGCCTTGTTGATCTCAAATTCAGTTGATAGCGTTTTATGTTAACTTTCAAACACTTAATATTACATTGTAATGGGACATGTTTAATAAATGGATAAAAAAAAGAAGCTATTAATGTGATTTCTCCCGGGAATGAAAAATATTTTTCCGATGTGTTTATATTGGAACATTATCGGTCTTGTTACGCCATCTTGGGCCATAACCTATCTTATTTTCTCTTCTGTCGAAGTCTCGCCTATCAGTATAACATAATGTGTTCGGTTAGCTAAAAAATCTTCGAACATGTCATATATTTGTGAAGAAACTGTGTATGATTGTATATCGGTTCTCCATAGAAAAGAAGTACATAAAAGAAACTGTTGGCGTATCTCTCCGTACCCGCAGATAACGCGTTTAAGTGAAGTGTTACTGGCAAAAGCGAACGGCTGAGCGGCGCCTTCGATGAGAATCTCTTGTCCGGCATTACTGGCGAGGCGCGATTCGATTAGATCGGGTCGTAGGCGCGTTAAGAGGCCGGTCGCAGGTAGCGCCAGCCATCTGATAAGCCGTAATGACCGCCGGCTCATCACGCCGCCTCCGCCGGCCGACCGCCGCCCGTTTCCACGCGGCTGCGTTTTCATTTCGTCTTCCGATGGCCGGGATTTCGGAGGACGACCCCGCCGCAGCCACTCTCCGGAAAATCCGTTGTCGCCAAACGGTCCTGCCAGTTCACTGCTTCCCTCTACTCTTTCCGAATGGCTCTCCGATTTCTGCAGACACTTTCCGTGTCGTTGATTAAGCGCAGTAAAATAGCTGGTAGTCAGTTGTGTTCATACACCAATGTACACATTCACTCTTTCTCGTATACAGTGCGTCTCTTTGCTAACTCCGTTTTGAGTAATTTCATTACAGGGAATTGGAGTTCGATTACTAAATAGCAGGAATATAATCAAATAAAGGAAAACTCTTTCTTTTCGTTGGTGTAAGTCAGACATATAGAACAGGTATGGACGACGCCTTCATTTAACGGTAATACGCTCGTATAACGTCAAGGTATCGAGTCTGAAGCGAGCTGTAGCTCGGTACGTTAAATAATCGTCAAGATAAAGGTTGTCGAAGATATTTCAAACATAGTCTACGAACCAGACTATATTTTTTATTTTTGTTAAAATTAAATTTCACAACGGTAGGGAAGTTATAACAGATGGATACAAGGGTTAGGAAAGGCCATTGTTTTCTCAAAAGAATCCAGCAAAATTTTCATCGGCTGTGGTTACGTCTGTTGATTGGGATCCTTTAAGTTCACATCCATAGTTTGATGCTGATGCCAATGGCGGTTACTACTACTATTGATACTGCAATTGTCACCCCATATGCTAAAATCTTATGACACCAATGAAGTGTCTATCGTCAGTCTGTTTATGTATACAGGCTGAAGCGAAATTCTCGCACTCGGGCTTCGCAGCGCGGCTCCTCACATACCAGCGATAAAAAAATGTATGTCACAAAATTTCGTCCGGCGAGTACATTCGGCAGAAGAAGGACGTTAAAGGGTGGCAATCTCGCAACACTGTAACCGCATGTATGGCAACTACCTCTCACAGTACAAGTCACTAGTGCTGTGCAGTGGACATAGTTTTGGGTTAGCATGCAGGAGATAGATGGTTCGATCCTGGGTCGAAACATATGTTTTTTAGTTGGTAAATGTCCAAGTGGTACTGTATCTGGCATCTTAATTGTCAACAGCGAATGCAACGGGTCCTCTAGAAAACATTTGCACTTACATACTACAATCGTAGAAATGGAAGATTGATCAGCGTTGAAAGTAGCCCTTTCCACGTCGTGGGCGTGAATTTTTTTTGACCACTTTATCTACTACATGCGAAACCTGTTTTCTTTGTACCCTCCTCCAATGGTCCCACAGATTAGTACCAACTATTATTCTTGCCTCGTTCAGGTTCTTTGCATTTCGTTAGGGCCTTCATTACCAGTAGGACTAGCAACGCGCTTTGCGAATAATGTCCAAACTCGGTTATTATTCGTATGTGTTATCACCATGGTTCCACTAATTATGCCTTTCAATATCAAGTCTGGTAACTGAATGCTGTTTAGTACGTATCTCAATGCATTCATATTGTTATTGTTACTATTATTCTGTCGATGGGATTGTGGAAACGTCACGTCTATTACCATTAGGGGAAACAGTGTAATTCGAAACCGAACATATCACAATTAGCGGTATCGGGATGAATCATGCTGAACAATACCTGTCAGGGATAATGCACGTTAGGTGGAACAGCGCACAGGACTGACCGAGTGTTTATACTGTATGCGCTGTCCATCAAACAGGGACTACTTGCGAGTGCAGTAAGGCGCCCGTGACAGACACCAATGTACATGCGTACACGTTCCGAATTTTCTCACTGTAAACGTCTAAACCAGTGTGGTAGACGTATGTTATACACAAGCGATGAATATGTGGATATGCTTCTGGTCCTTGGTGCATCTGGCAACCGGGCTGGTGTTCCTGCTCGTGAATATGCTGCCAGATATCCTCGTCAACGCCATCCAGATCAAAATGTGTTTCGTCGTCTGGAGCTGCGCCTTCGAGAATCAGGTTCCCTCATTCCACCACTGCGTGGCAGAGGTCGTCCACGGACTCGCTGTACTCCAGCTACTGACGAAGCTGTTCTGGAGGCCATACACCAAGAACCTCAGCGATGTACACGTAGCGTAGCAGGGCAGCTGCGTGTCTCGCGAGGCACGGTCGTTCACGTGCTGCACGAGCATGAACTGCACCCCTATCATTATGCTTTCACGCCACACCTGCGTCCTGCAGATCGCATTCAGCAGATGAAATTTTATGAATGAATGGTTCCAAGTACAACAGGAAGCCAACTATCACTTCGTGGACACCGTAACACGGTCGCGTGAAGCAGCGTTCACACTTGAGGTTGTCTTCAATACGCACAATGCCCACCATTGGTGTGAGGTTAACCCGCACGCCACCTGCCACCGTGGATATCAGGTTCGCTTTGGTATCAACCTACATGTTGCCTGACCGGTTGGCTGCACGACGGTATTATGTAATCCTCTCAGACTATCTGCCTGGTAGATGTTCCGCTATATATCTTGAATTAATGTGAGATAGCATTTGCATAGAAAATTTCCTGTGAAATAGCTCGGACGTGGAGGTCCAGTTGTATGGCCACAGCGTTCACCTGGCCTAATTCCCCTGGATTTCTTCCTGTGGGGACAACTGAAGGAGCACGTGTACTCTACTCCACCGAAAAATGTGGAAGAATTGGTAGCGCGTGTTCATGTTGCTCTTGTTACTGTGGACGGTGCTTTGCTTCAAAGTGTTCAGAGCTGTATTGTCTGTCGGGTTGCGCATCGTTTGGACGTGCATGGAGGTCACTTTGAGCATCTGTTGTTCTGGGAACAACGTATTCTGTTGTAAAGGTCATGGGTTATTAATGTGGACATTATCATTGTCACTGGTTGCTAATGTGTTAACGTGAGCGCTCGTATTACCTGTAGTATAAATGGTAAGTAGATGTTGTGTTATTATACTGTGCCATCATCTTTAGCAACTCGAAATTGATATTGGTTTTGTAGTTATTCTGTCCTATGACAGGCAATTTTTTCCAACTGTCTATTTCTTAATTGCCTAACCACGTATTTTTTATGTTCAGCGTTACAAAATGTTGTAAATTTAGGATACATGTGACCTAAGAAACGGTGTATATTGCAGTATGACATGTTTGAATGAAATTAGCAAATAAAAAATAATGCACCCCAACCCAGGATTTAACCCTCGACCTCATGCATGCTAACCCAAAATTCAATCCACTGCACAAATTGTACAGAAATACTGCACTAGTCTGACCGAGATGGTTACCATGCATCTGGTTACAGTGTTGCAAGATTGCCACTCTGTAACGTCCTCATACTGCCGTATGTACTCGCCAGGCGAAATTTTGTGAGAGACATTATTTTTATCCCTGGCATGTGAGGAGTCGCGTTGCGAAGCCCGACTGCGCGAATTTCGCTTTACCCTGTCTAAAGCAGTGTGTGTGTGTGTGTGTGTGTGTGTGTGTGTGTGTGTGTGTGTGTGTATGTGTGTGTGTGTCTGAAATTGTCCCCCAAACACCCCTGGCACGATTTCAACCAAATTTGGCACAGAAACAGCAGGCCTCACGAGTATCATCACTGTGGGATTTATAATCTGCTATCTCTAATATGAGCGGAGATATAGGATAAAATAGTATTTGCCTACAAAATCAACCTGATATGCAGGGCTGTCTACATGTCAGGGGCGAGAAACAGTTTTCCAGGCCAGAACATGTAGACTGCCTGCATGTTGTGGGAATGGTATTGGCCTCCTTTACTGAACTGTATTACAAGAGCTACATATGCCAGTGAGAATGGATGGGGACAGACTGATACGGATAGAGGAGGGGATGGACAGAGGAGAAAATGAACAGAGAGAGGAGAGGAGGGTGATATGCATGAGACAGGTGAAAGGTGTAGAGAATTGTGGGCAGGTGGAAAAAGAAATGGTGGTAAAGAGGAAGAGACAGGGGGGGAGAGGAGGATAAAGTTAGAGGGAGAGGGGAGGGATATATGGTTAGAGAGAAGGGGTAGATGGAATAGACTAAGAGGGGGGGAGGAGCAGATGAAGAGACGGAGAGAGTGTGGGGAAGGAGATAAACAGATAGAGGTGGGAAGATGAGATGAGCTGAGAGAGGGAGGAAGAGGTGGACACAGAGAGCGTGAAAAGGAATTGTGTTCAATATATGTGTCGAGCAGCCGGCCTGAGTGACCGTGCGGTTCTAGGCGCTACAGTCTGGAACCGCGGGACCGCTACGGTCACAGGTTTGAATCCTGCCTCGGGCATGGATGTGTGTGATGTCCTTAGGTTAGTTAGGTTTAAGTAGTTCTAAGTTCTAGGGGACTGATGACCTCAGAAGTTGAGTCCCATAGTGCTCAGAGCCATTTGATCCATTTTTTGTATCGAGCACATACACGAGGAAAGCCATAGAAAAGGCTAGTCGCACTATAAAAGAACTTAATGTAATTTTTTACCGTATCATTCTCACTCATTTACATCGAAGCATACGAATCCTACTTTTTGGGGTTACGTTTGCGTCATTTATTTCAAATGCAATAACAAATAATCGAACGAAAGCCTGAGGAAACGTGTAAGAGCTGTCTGGTGATTTGTGGTAATTAATGACTCAACCAGTTTGAAAAGACTGAAAAATCTCTTGCAGCTATTTAGAAAGTACTTAAGTAGTTGCAGCTACATTGTATAAAAAAAATATGAAGAATTTATTTGAAGATCAGCTAAAACTAAAAATGTATCCTGAAGCGATCTCTTATTTGGCCTCTAGTCAGCCTTTAAACGCATTGTACGAGAAACATGTGACTCATTTTCTGCTGATGTATGACCTTCACTTCGTCCATTAGCATAGTGCGTCAAACGAGTGTCTACATAGCGTAAACGACTATGTTTAACAGTTTTTCTGTGTAGTATTTTGGTAATGCTATTTTTTGGACTGCAGGGCGAATAAACGTTAAACACAATCAGTTAAAATGTTCTTTATTGAAATTATTTTGTTCAAGCATCTCACAATAATGTGTACCCTCAGTGAGCAGGAATTCATTGGCCACAACTCTATCCAGAGGTACGATAGAACGAGCGTGACTTTTGAACTGTTCTTATTAGCTACTGAATGAAGCCGTGACAAGAAATATGCTCAATGATAACTACCGTAAGATGGACAATGTTGTGTATGGGATACAAACAGTGTTGACGCAGTTCTCACATTGTTGTGGAAGTTTCGATACTAATCTGTTTGACAACGAACACTGTTAATGAATCGTGATGGTTGGACTTAATCAATCAGCAGTGCCTGGATAGTCTCCACACATTCCAGCAACGTCTGCCCATCTATGCCATTGTATTCATATCCCAAGAATTTGCTGTGGATCGTTGTATGTAAATGCCACTACAGACTAGTTTTTTAAATTTATTTTTATTTAAGGACTTTCTGTGTTTTAGCTTTTCATTGTAATGGTTAGTTATTGTCTGATTTACACTCAACATAGCAGTTTATTGTAGCAAGTACTCCTCGATCACTCACATATAAATATTCTGATAACTTACAGACCAAAAGAAAAATAAATTAATGACAACCATGATGACAAGGACTGTCAAATCAATATCTCACTGCTGTTAATTTATGGTGTTTCGGTAAGCTCATACACGTTTGCTTACACTTGTCGTATTTCAGGTATCTGTCAGCTTGTTGGCTGTTTCCGTTGTGTCTTCGGTGAGTAACCTTCACTCCTGGATTGCTAGGCCGCTCAAGAAGCACATCGGCTGTGGAAACGTATTCCTTCCTGCTTCGACGATGACTAGGACTCCGCAACATTGTACAATATGTCTGACCGTCGTTTCATAGTCAACTTACTTTCTGGAGTGACGCAGAATTAGAGAATTATCCTGCTAAATTCGTTTGATGTTTCCTTGCTACTAATACTGTTAGCAGACGGACGAGGTGTGGTTTACTAACTCACTGATGAATCGATTTCAGTAATTCAGCCTTTTTTTTTTGCAGTGCTCACCGCTGACCACAAACAGATAGCAAAGCAGTGTAACTGAGGTGGAACGAAACAGTATAGGTGGAAACTTCCCTAGTTTCCAGTTCGCAGCTTCTATAGATGGCTGAAGTAGCTGTTTAATGTCGATTCAATCCAACAATGAAATGAATGTATTGAACAGGCTGTAATCCACTCCAGGGGCTCAGTGAGTCGTCATTATCGCCCGGTATGGTCCACCCGCGTTATGACAAAATCATGACGAAGCTACATTTAGAGTTTCGTGGTCTGATGGATTGATGGTTGGTTTCTATACTTGGGAGCTGGGTTGGATTCCCACTTCAGCCAATGGTTTTTAATAGGCAGCAAACAAATCCTGCTCACCTCTGGCAACACCAGGTGAATAATATAAGATTTCACCATGATCACACATTCACATTAAGCGTGACGTCCATTTGCTATTGAGTAGAGGTCAGCTTAGGCCACGACAGAGTAGAAGTGTCAGCATGCAAAAACTTTGTCACTAAATATCTTTCTTACACTTAGTATGTAAAACAAACGCCATTTAATGTCACAGCACACGTATTCCATTTTTTTAGCTTGAAATGTGGAATATATTGGTTTGGACTGGGATTCGAACTCGGATCTTCCCTTTTGCAGAACTGTTCTGTTCATGATGACACAATTCCATCAAATCTTTGTCTGCTCAAGATTAAAAACTCCTCAACGTCTCCGCGAAAGGCGCGTGTTTGGGTTCGAATCCTGGTCCAACGCAAGAATTTTATCATGCGTTTTCAAGGGTTAGCCTGAACAAATCTAATTCCTGGTGGAAAATCATTTTGGTTATCGTCGTCTCTTCATTCGTTGTCAACAGTAACGATATGGGACGGTTTCAACTGCCGACAAGACACAGAACATTTCACCACACCATTTCAAGATCACATATGACACACCTAACTGCTGGTGAAAAAGGATTTGATAGACGACGTTCTTCATGTTTAGTCAAAGAAGATATGTGTAGTGTTCGATTCCCAGTCAACACTGAACTCTTAGTCATGTTACTTCTGGTACTATGATGCACGCATATCGTTACTGATGAAAGAAATCTGTATTTAACGTCGATTTTCACTAGAAAACAAAGGCGACAGGTATTGGTTTCTATTCCTGGGCAGGCAAAAATTATTCCTTCAGCTGTAAGTAGGCTCTTTAGGTTATCTTATTGGTAACGCCACGTAGCACTCTGTATGAAAATCACAGGCTGTGCTGTGTGCAGTCTGTGGCTAGTTTGCATTGTTGTCTGCCATTGTAGTGTTGGGCAGCTGGATGTTAACAGCGCGTAGCGTTGCGCGGTTGGAGGTGAGCCGCCAGCAGTGATGGCTGTGGGGAAGTGAGATGGCGGATTTTTGAGAGCGGATGATCTGGACGTGTGTCCATCAGAGACAGTACATTTGTAAGACTGGATGTCATGAACTGATATATATAATATGGCTTTTGAACAATATTAAGGTAAATACATTGTTTGTTCTCTATCAAAATCTTTCTTTTGCTAACTGTGCCTATCAGTAGTTAGTGCCTTCAGTAGTTTGAATCTTTTATTTAGCTGGCAGTAGTGGCGCTCGCTGTATTGCAGTAGTTAGAGTAACGAAGATTTTTGTGAGGTAAGTGATTTTTGAAAGGTATAGGTTAATTTAGTCTGGGCCATTCTCTTGTAGGGATAATTGAAAGTCAGATTGAGTTGCGCTAAAAATATTGTGTGTCAGTATAAGCACAGTCATGTATAATTGTTCAAAGGGGACGTTTCATATGTCGACCCTTAACCGAGGATACCTCACTGGAATCTTCTGATTTGTTCTTGTAGTTTGTGTAATTAGTGTAGCCTTTGTTTATTGCTAGCGCGTAATTGTAGAGAAATTTCCTTTGTAGTTGTAGTTTTTAATTGTTGTACAGTAAAACAGTTGTGGCATGCATGTAGATTTGCACCAAGTATTCCGCAGCTGCGCTTGCAATTAACGAGATATTATTTTCAATGCTGTGTTAATGTGTTTTCTTATTTTGCTCTTCAAATTGTGCTTTTCTGTGTTATCGTGTGAAATATTGTAACAATTATGGCGTGTGAAAAACGTAATACTAGGCTGCAAAGTAAACTGAGAAATGACAGTGAAGACGAAAGCAGTGTGTTAGCGCCACCGTGTAATGAATTAACTAATGTTCAACATAGTAATTTGGTAATTGTGCATGGGGAAATGGAGCGGGCGGCAAACAATGGTGTAGACAGTGAAACAATTAGTGAACAGGGAAGCATTATAGATCAATCGGTCGGCCTCATGAATCGGGAATGACAGGACACAATCTTGCAAATACTGCAGATTCAGGTTTGGGTCCTCATCGTTTTCTCTAATAAGTCAAGACACATTTTCCTGCTTGTCAAAATGTGAATGTTGCCGGTGCAATTTCACTGCCGAAAAGCACTGAGGAACATGTTTCACACACCAGGGCATTGTTATTACAGTTAATGCAACAAATGGGAAAAAGGCTACAAAAGTTAGACACAACGCTTGAACAAAATCAGAAACAAATGGGACAAAATCTTCAAAAGTTAGACTAGTGGAACATACGCTTGAAAAAACACATGAAGATTTAACTACTGAGTTACATAAAATCGAATCGAAATGTCAAAAAGTCTGTAATGACGGAAAAACACAAATTTGTGAGCATTTCCAACCTATTTTTTCGCGGCATGAAAATACATTACAGAATCACGAAGCAGCCATAAAAGAACTGCAAACTATTGGTAATGAAAATTATGAGACCTGGAAAGCTAAAATTGACTCAGTTGCATCTACCGATTCGGTTACGCAACTTGCAAAAACTCAGGAAAACTTAAAGGAAACAGTAGATACGATTTCAACACAAATGGACACTCTGAAACTTGGTTCAGAGAAACACACTGAGGAAATAAGTACACTATCGGAGAAAGTAGCCGAACTTTCGGACCAGTTCACTAACTTATCTGTAAAGGTAGATGATGATCTGAATGACAAAAGACCTGTAGCCATCACTGACACAGAAGAGTATGAACAAATTAAGAAATTCAAACAAAATCAGAATCAAATTAGTACGCAACATAAAAGAGAAATCCGGGAAGTACAAGATCAGCTGGCACAAGTAATACAAAAATTACATGTTTCAGAGAACACTCGCGCTCCAACACGGGAAGAGGGTCTTAGAAATACGGAAAAGCCACAAAATAATAACACAGGGCATTTTGGAAATTATGAAAGAAATTGGCAAGGTGCACCGAATTTTGAGATGGAACCGCCGACACGACGTAACAATGACCGATATGCTACTCGTCGACACGATGATTTTGACTATAAGCTGTTCATTACTACACGTAAATTCAAAACATTTAAGAATTCTGGCAACGACATTCACCCACAAGCAAGGCTCCATCAATTCTCTGATTGTTTTCCTCCCAACTGGTCATTAGAGCAGAGATTAGAGTTTATATTTGGCTACTTAGAGAATGAACCAGCTGAAAGAATGCGATCGGTCAATCACGATTGTCACAGTGAAGGAGAATTTTATCATGCCTTCTTCTCAGCATATTGGTCTCAAGCTACACAAGACCGAGTAAAACATAGCATCATAATGATGAAACATTTCGAACAATCTGAATTTTCCAATCTTGTGAAATATTTTGAAGACATGTTGCACAAGAATCAGTACCTGTCAAACCCATACAGCCCCTCAGAACTCATCCGCATTTGTTTCATCAAATTACCTGAACATTTATGACATATTATTTTGGCAGGACGTTGCAAAGACGACATTGAAGCTTTTCAGGGACTCTTACAAGAATTAGAAATTGACACTGACAATCGCGGAACGCGAAAACAGGAACACAAGAATTGCAGGTCACATCCGTCGCAATTCCGCGATGAAAGAAATAATAACTGGACACGACAAGGCAATTCTCACAACACAAATCGTGACCAAAACAGACACCACCCGTGTGACAACCGTTGGCAGAGTAGTAATAATTACAGGGAAAGATCACCTCTCTGTGGCAGTGACTATCACAGAGACAATCAGAGAAACAGGCAATATGGGAACCAAAATAAATATTATCAAGGGAGACAGAATAACTTTAGATGCAACGGTCCAGCGCGCAGTTACGATTCAGGGAGAAATTCTCCACCACGTGACCGACAAGAAAGAAACTATGGAATCTGCCTACTTGACGACAGACGATATGATCGTAACGACAGACCTGAATTGCATCAGAACTGGCGGGATTCAAACAGGGCAGGGCCCTCTCGACGAGGTGAATTTGTAGAAGTTAGGTCTCCAAATACCAATAACGACGCGTGCCATCAAAGAGACAATAGGCAATGACTCATACCGCTGGCAGCCACAAAACGTACTTACGAAACTGACGACGCAGCTGCCGTAGCTAGTAATTACGTAAAAATGGAAGACATTAGGGACATCTTACTCCAGGAACATGACGTAAAACATAACAACATTGCATATCCTGTGATTCACATTACAATAAATGGCGTAAAATTTACGGCAGTACTTGAGTCTGGCAGTCCCATTTCAGTAATTAGTGAAACAGCCTTTAGCAAATGCAACAAATCGAACGATTGCCCCACACTTCCATTACGTAAGATTAAATTACAAGGTGCAATCTTTGGAAAAAGTGTAGATGTACGCCAACAAACCAACTTAGAATTCTTTTGTCAAAGCCACAGCTTCCCTATGAACTTTCTTATTGTTCCATTATTGTCGACAGAAATTATATTGGGAGTAGACTTTTTGAACGAATACAAAGCAATCTTAAACTTCCACGATGCTGAAATAAGTTTAGAAAAAGAAGGTAAGTCAATAGCTTTGAAATTTGAAGATTGGCTCTCAAACCATGACGAAGAAATTAATCGGCTTTACCTCCTGTTAGACAACAGTTCGGAATTTTCGACGGAACTTGACACTAATAATCACTCTGCAAGTACTGACAGGGATGATATCGACGGCGCATTTGATACTAATGAGTTAATTCAGAATAAAATTCAAACAATTGAGAATTGTAATGATTTTGAGATTTTACTAGCACATTCCACAGTTTTTACTCACAAAGCAGGAACAATCAAGGGATTTCAATACCAATTTCGTGTTCGTGAGCATACTAAATTTTGTGTTAGACCATACGTAATTCCGGCACATTATAGGGACCGTGTTAGAACAGAAATACAATCTATGCTTGACGAGGGAATTATTGAGCCTGCAGTAAGCTCATACAACAATCCATTACATGTTGTTGAGAAGAAAAATGGATCGATCAGGCTTGTCTTAGATTAGAGACAAATCAGTACTATCATCATTCATGAAACAGACAGGCCGCAAACGTTGGAAGAACTTCTTCAAAATTTTAATGGTGTAAAAGTGTTGTCTTCTATTGATCTTAGATCCAGCTTCTATCAGGTCGAACTTCATCCAGAATGTAGAAAATACACAGCTTTCCTTTGTTTCGGCGTTTGTTACGAGTTTCGGAAACTTCCTTTTGGTTTGAAAATTTCTTTGGCAGCATTCATTCGCGGACTAAATTCCATATTACCTGAGTTTCTTAAAACGTTACATCACCTTATATGTGGATGATATTCTAATAGCAGAAGCTTCATGGGAACAACATAATCGCATCCTCAACAGTTTGTTACGTATTTTTGCAGAATCTGGAATTAGTTAACTTGGAAAAGTCTGAATTCGGTAGGACAAAGGTGAGGTTTTTGGGACATATTATTTCTTCTGAAGGCATTCAGCCGGATCCTGAAAAGGTAGAAGCAATCACAGCCATTCCAGTTCCATCCACAAAAAAACAAGTCCGCAGTTTTCTAGGTCTCGTAAATTTTTACCGTCGTTTTCTGAATATGCAAATTCTAGTTACACCAAAACTTTGTTCTCTCACTGGAAAAAATACTATTTGGAACTGGGACGAACAAGCACAGTTGGAATTCAATTCTTTGAAAGAAGCGTTCCATAACGCGCCAATACTAGCTCATCCAGATCTGTCACAAGACATCTGCCTTAGCACGTATTCTTCTAAAGTCGGTCTTGGTGCCCATTTATTTCAAAAATCCATAGAAAATGACACTACTGTTCAGAAAACCATTGCTTTTGCTAGCAGAGTGCTAACAAAATCTGAAAAAAATTATTTCGTTACTGAATTAGAAGCTTTAGCTATCGTTTGGGCATTTAACAAATTCCGTTTCTTTCTTTCTGGTAAGCACGTAAAAGTGTACAGTGATCATCGTGCATTACAATTTCTTGTGTCTTCAAAATTAAATCATGACAGGTTAAAACGTTGGGCATTGTTTCTGCAAGAATTCCACTTCACAATAGTCTACATTCCCGGCAAGGAGAACATTGTTGCGGACGCACTGCCACGCGCACCGGCTGGGCTTGAGCAAACTAACACAGAAGGCAACCTAGAGAAAAATTTCAGTATTCTTTACATTCAGAAAGTCGCCTTTGAAAACTTCATCACCACATCTTTAAAGGACATTGCTCATGAACAAGATAAAGATCCGATTTGGAAAGACATCAAAAGTAAATGGCATGAAAAGACACACACAGATTCGGCTTTATTATCTGGTTAGGAACAACATACTGTTCAAACGCTGCACTGTTGATGACAAGCTATGGGTACTTTGCATTCCTGACGATTTTGTTAATAAGCTCATTTGGTTCATTCATTTCAGCTATGCACATTTTGGTCCACGAAAATGTTATCATATTCTTAGGACGACTTGTTATTTTAACAATATGGAAAAGAGAATTCGAAGAGTCTTGTCTATTTGTAAACTTTGTCAAAAGGCGAAACCATCTACTATCTCACATCGTGCTCCGTTGTTTCCTATTATTCCTTCTAAATTAAAAGAATTTGCTGCTGTTAATGTCTTGGGACCCCTTGTCAGAACATCTAATGGATTTTCGTACGTTCTAGTCGCTGTTGAACTTACTTCAAAATTTGTTTCTTTCACTCCGTTACGTAAAGCCACTGGACGGTCTGTATCCAACGCCTTTGTTAAAAACTTCTTACGTGAAGTTGGACACGTTAGTAAAGTCATTTCAGATAACCCACCGCAATTCAGATCTGCTGTTTGGTCACGCATGCTTCGGAACCATAAAGTCAAACCTGTTTTTATTTCATTGTACTCACCACATTGTAACCCGTATGAACGGATTATGAAAGAAATCAATAAGCTTTGCAGACTTTGTCACAGAAAGCATCAGTATTGGGACAGATATTTACACTTATTTCAAAACGTGCTGAATGAAATGCCTCATGACTCCAGTGCTTTACCACATATTCGTGTACTGAAGAATGAAGAACCATCGAACAGAATCAGAGAGCTTGTACCTTTCCCAAATACACGTAAACTTCGACACAAAGACATAATTGATTTGGCTATTAAAATTATAAAATCTGCAGCAGACAAAAGGGGAAAACTACACGGTAAAGCAAATGCAAAGAAATTATATATTGGTCAGAAAGTTCTCATTAAAGCTCATTCATTGTCAGATAAGAAGAAGCACTAGAGTCACAAATTCTTTCTAGTTTACAATGGACGTTACAGAATCCGACGTATACCACATGATAATTGCGTTGACGTTGAAACTCTGCGTACTAGGAAGAGTAAAGGTTTACACCATATTTCACATGTGAAACCGTTTATTGAAAGATAATCTGCAATGTTTGAAGTTAAATATCCAGTCAAGAACTAAGAGAACTTATTTAAACAGAAATTACAAATGCATTGTTATAGTGAGCAGACGACACAGTGTTCTTATTTGTACATTCTTGCTTGTTAGTTGCACGATCACGTAATGACTATAAGGATCACATACTTAGAACATACACTGGTACTGCTAATGAGATTTTAATGCAACATTTTGGTTTACTTGAAAAGACATCCTTTATTTGAAGTACATTCTGTGGGATTAAAGATGACTTACCATTTGGTTTCTTTGACAGCTACACGATTATATCACGACGCTACTAATGTGTGACACAATTTACATTGTTACTTTTATGCTGTATCTGCTTTATATCTGCACAGTTTCTTCTGAATTCTTCTGGAAAGTAAAACATGTTTTAGTAGAAACTTTTGTGGTATAGCTACAATGAGACAGCCTTTTTCGTAGCACAACAATATGTTACAGTATAGTACTTTCTTGATCACGGTAATGTACATAATAACTACGATATCTATACGCAAAGCGTATCACATTCGTTTATGATGAGGTAAGTACATTGACTTCAGCAGAACTTTGCTTACAGAGGACGATAACTACGACACTTCCACAGAATTATCTTACAGCAAGGCGCACATTTAGCACTACAGGACACGCATTTGAGTGATTAATTTTGTACTTAAACCATTTATTTTTAAAGATTTTTGAATTACAAAGAAAGTTTTCCGTGATACATTTCATTCCATTGCTGTAATCTGTAACACCTGAGGGTATAATTACATTAATCCTAAGGGGGGTACACACTTACTTTGTGTACCATTTGTTTGGCAAGCACAAGGAGCCCTAGCTAATATGGTATTTGCTCATACAACTTTACACATTGGTACCATATTTCTCTAACACATAAATTACGCAGCTATCTGATCATTTAACTGAGAGAGACAAACATTTATTTTACTACATCAGTGACAGATGTTTACGCAATTACACAGTTGGATAACTTCACACTTATGAAACTGTATTTTGTATGTACATTGTGAACTCTTCATATTTTTTCAGAACCATTCCGATACTATGAGAGCTTTGAATGATGTATTTGGTATGAGATGATGATTTTTAAAGTACGTTTGAGGTAGATGACACTATTGAAATGAGCAGAGAATATTTTTTTAGGGTTTGAATTTATTGCAGAAAGCTATGACGTTTTTGAGATTTGGCGGAGGTTTTATGATGTTGTTATTACGACGACGATGTGTATTATGCTGTTGAGGTATGTTTATGATCAATAAGTTGATGCTATATGAGGAATTTGATTATGCTATGTATCTATTATGATGAAATATTGAAGAAATGTCGACGAATATGTATATGTGTAATAAGGTAAGGAATAATGAGTAGTGGTTAGGGACGCTGATTTGTGAAAAAGGATGCTGGAAACGAAGAATCATACTTTAAGAGTCATGAAATGTGTGTACGTGCGTGAATGTATCACAATACCGGCGAAAATTTTTTGCACAATGTTATATTCATATTTTGTTTCTACACATTTGCAATGCAAATTCTCGACCTGTAAAATTTTTTATGTGAGACTGTCACTGTAGTGCAAACTGGTGTCGTAAATATTTCGGTAAGAAAGTTAAGTGCCCTTCACGTAATGTGTCGTGGGCACCCAGCTGCACGACAGTCGCCTGGAAAAAAGTCATTAGTGTGTGCCTTTCAGAGGCACAGGTGGAGAAAAAAAGGAGGCCATTATCCTCACTATTGACATTTCTTTGTAGAAAGCATCGCAAATACGACACGCTCAAACTTGAAAACATATGATTATATTGTGGAGCTCTTAATTTATGATATTTACTAAAATGCCTAATGAAATGTTGAGAAACATTTTACATTTAGTTGAGAGTTTGCTCATTTTGTTTAATATCTAGTTTCTAGCTGCACTGCAGCATTGGTTAAAATAAAATTTTATAGATGTACTAATATAGATATTTTACGCCTACAGATCCAGTAAATAACAACTTTATGATCTACTTCAAAAAAACGAAGGAGCACAAAAAGACATATCCCTTCACAGGACTTGCATACATAATTTTCTTTTCAACTAATTGGTAATATTTTTCATAGAACAAGTTGTGGTGCACCACTTTAATTACATAGACATTAAGATGTGAATATACATTTCCCTTATCTGCATTGTTGTTTTTAGTGTAATATTTTTTCTGCTTGAGCTGTGTCATATTTAGGTATAAGTTATTGCATTTGCTGCTGCTGTTTGCCAGGCCTAGTGCTACTGAATTTCAATTTTTATTACTCTGTTAATCCAGTTTTACTACTGATTTATTTTTCTTGTTGCTGCACATTGGCTCATATTAGTTGTGTTGCATTTGCTTGGTAATTTAGATTTACTGTAGCTTGCTTTGCCAATTTGCATTTTTTGTCATTGCTGTTTGTGTTAATTGTTTTGTGCTGCTGCATTGCCTCGTCCCTTAGTATATATATCTGAGATCAGTAGATTTAAGTTAGCTTAAGAGGTGGTAGACTATATAAGAAACTAACTATGATGAATAGGAAGAAATACATTGAGAAACTATAAGAAAATGGTTTGGCCAAAAAAAGTATTTTGAAAGAGGATATGAACAAAAAAGTAGGGTTTAGAGACAACAGGTTTAGGTAGGATTTCCTTGGAAATAAATGATGAGGTAAGATAATGGAAAATAAATAATGAGGTAAGAAATAATGAACATATAAATACAGAAAGCATGCTTTGATAGGATTTTTTTGGTGGAAACAAATGTTGAAATAAGACGAAAGATCTATGGAATGAAGTTCTTAGGTTGGACCGCAGTACCAAATGTTACACTGAAAACAAACCCTGCCCTTTCCCCTTGTGTTATCCCACTATGTGTTCGTGTACCCTTGGGTATTTGTGTTTTTCCTGTCTTTATGTGTTTAGCTGATGAGAGTTATATTGTAGAATTTTTCTAATATTATGTTATTTACTTTGTAAAGATGTTTAGACATTATTTATTCTGTTTTGTTTTAATGCTCATGTGTGAAGTTGATGTTTCAAAAGTTATTCTGATCTTTTATATATTTACTTATGTCATAATTCCTGTAACACTGATGTATATGTTCATTTCTGTTCTTTTGTAAAGCCCCTATTACTACAAATGTTATCTGTATTATGTTCTTTAATGATGAATTTTGTACCTTTGTTAGTGTATTCTTATGTTATAAAATTGCAAATGACACCAGTTCATCAAATTAAGTAACTTGTAAGTTACATTTCACTGCACACGTTTCTGCTGGTCATAGTATATGGACAGTATGTGAGTAGTAGGGACTGTTAGTGTTTGCATGTGTGATATAATTCAGCAAGGGACTGGATAACAGCTTTGCTGGTTCTAAGGACATTTCAAAAAAAATTTTTGTGAGTGGACAAGTGGTGGTTTATGGACTTGCTATATAGTTAAAGACTCTTCGATGGTGATTGTGCACCTGCACAGTCACAACAGATGGCTGTTGGCCGTCTCTACAAGGACTACAGTGGGTCTGCATCTCTGGTGGCCCACCAATACCATTATTTCTACAAGGACTACAGTGGGTCTGCACGTTTGATGGCACACCAGTACCATTATCTCTACGAGGACTATAGTGGGTCTGCCCACCAATACCATAATATCTACCAGGACTACAGTGGGTCTACTCTGTGACGACCTACCTACCAATGTTCTTCAACACTTCGACTGACTGCTATGGGTTTGCTCTGTTGTGGACCAATACCTGTCTGCATGTCAAGAGTCAGCACTGTCTTTCTGTTGGAAGGACAACACTACTTCTTCAAGACTGCATTGAAATCCACTACTTCCGTGTGCATTTTCTTTTACTGCTCAGACATTGAGAAAAACACTGCTATTTTACTGTGATGAACGATCAGGACTGTCTTTATGGACTGTGAGAAAATTTTACTTTTGACCAACATTGTATCAATAACTGTGTGCATTTGATATCTTTGTTATTGTAATTATGAAAAATTTCTTCAAATCTGTATTGGCCACTGCCCAAAACAATTTATAAAATTTTTTGTGGGGAGCATGGGGGTTATGTAAGTAGGCTGTTTAGGTTTTCTTATTGGTAACGCCACGTAGCACTCTGTATGAAAATCACTGGCTGTGCTGTGTGCAGTCTGTGGCTAGTTTGCATTGTCGTCTGCCATTTTTTAGTGTTGGGCAGCTGGATGTTAGCAGCGTGTAGCGTTGCGCAGTTGGAGGTGAGCCGCCAGCAGTGGTGGATGTGGGGAGAGAGATGGCGGAGTTTTGAAATTTGTAAGACTGGATGTCATGAACTGCTATATACATTATGACTTTTGAACACTATTGAGGTAAATACATTGTTTGTTCTCTATCAAAATCTTTCATTTGCTAATTATGCCTATCAGTAGTTAGTGCCTTCAGTAGTTTGAATCTTTTATTTAGCTGGCACTAGTGGCGCTCACTGTATTGCAGTAGTTCGAGTAACGAAGATATTTGTGAGGTAAGTGATTTTTGAAAGGTATAGGTTAATTTAGTCTGGGCCATTCTCTTGTAGGGATTATTGAAAGTCAGATTGCGTTGCGCTAAAAATATTGTGTGTCAGTATAAGCACAGTCATGGATAATTTTTCAAAAGGGACGTTTCACAGCTCGTAAATTCAGGATCAAACTTCCTGCTACTGCTGAAAAAAATCGGTAACTAACAGCTGATTGTATTTGGTTAACAATTGAAATAGGCACTGAGTTCGATCCCTATCCAAAACAAAACTTTACCTCCCATCATTTCAAATTTTTTGCTTGTGAGTGAAAGTACATTTAACATCTTTCATGGTAAGTTAGCAGGGACAATAGTTGGTGGATAGTAGTCCTGACTCAGCACATAGATTGTCGTCATGCAGCTAAAAGTTCAGATTTACTACTGATACTAGTTAAAAATAAGGTACTCACATCTCTTTTTGACTAATAAGCAATGTTCAAGTCTCGTCATGCATGGAGGCTTTGCTTTGTTTGCATTGCTTATAGATACTTGGTTTGAATCCATATCCAGAACAAAATAGTTGATGATGTCTTTTATAGTTTAAACATAATCACAAATAGTTACTCATTACTTTTAATGACACTTTGTGTTAAATAACAAGAGCGATAGATATCTTTCGAAGTGCACTACTGGGGGGGGGGGGGGGGGAGGGGGGGAGCAAATAAAAGTGACACGGACGAGTGGTGGATACTATTGGTGAAGCATTAGCAGAGGAGGAAAAGAGCTACAGCTACTCTCAACGAGCTGGAGCAACTGCCCACACAGCCAGCTGAATCTTGGAGCTCATTTACACAACTTTCAGCCTGACAGAGTTGTTAGAAGAGGACAGCCTGGTCGCGGCGCTAGCTGGCCACCCCGGTCACCTAGTGTGTCATCAGTGTGCCATTACTTCGTGTGGGGAGCCTTCAAGTCTTAGGTGTATCGCAACAAACCTAATAGTCTTCAAGAACATTTCGGACGAGACTGCAGCAATTCCAGTAGTCAAGCTTCGATCCGCCTTCAGCAACGTGCTGACCAGAGCCCAAAAGTGTCAAGAGATGACTGGTGGTTACTTTCAACATCTGCTGTAGTCAGGCTAGTACTCTATGTCCTTCCCTCTGCTATGTTTCTTTCTATCCTGGAACTCTGTTCTCTTGACCATTTTTATTTATCCCACCCTCAAGACCCAAGTTCCATCATGAATACAGTGAAATTACTAGTGATACGTTGTCAGTGGTTTCCATAGAGCACCTGACGTTGTTAACCATGGTCTTCTAACTGTTTAGTTCATTAAGAAATTTATGTAAACGACGGTTAATAGATGGTTGAAAACATCTCTTAGAGTGGTAAAATACTTTGGATTGTCATTGAATTGTGCGAGTCCAGGTATTCTAGAAAAATCTCTTGTTCGGTAAAAAATTTAGTTTTGGGGAAGGATTACGGAATGATTTATGTGGTTGAGTTAGGGGTTTTATTTGTCTCAGAAACTAATGAGAGTGGTAACATTTTAGAAATGTCACTCATTGTTATAAATTTGAGTTTACATGAAAGATAGTTTCGTTATGTGACTGCATGCAAATCTGGCTGAACGCACTGCAGGTCATTCAGATACTTTTGAGCTTGATAGTACCTTATAAATCTATGCAGACTGCACTTACGCTCAAATCTGAAGTTGTCGTTGTTGTGGTCTTCAGTCCTGAGACTGGTTTGATGCAGCTATCCATGCTACTCTATCCTGTGCAAGCTTTTTCATCTCCCAGTACCTACTGCAACCTACATCCTTCTGAATCTGCTTAGTGTATTCATCTCTTGGTCTCCCTCTACGATTTTTACCCTCCACACTGCCCTCCAATACTAAATTGGTGATCCCTTGATGCCTCAGAACATGTCCTACCAACCGATCCCTTCTTCTGGTCAAGTTGTGCCACAAACTTCTCTTCTCCCCAATCCTATTCAATACTTCCTCATTAGTTATGTGATCTACCCATCTAATCTTCAGCATTCTTCTGTAGCACCACATTTCGAAAGCTTCTATTCTCTTCTTGTCCAAACTATTTATCGTCCATGTTTCACTTCCATACATGGCTACACTCCATACGAATACTTTCAGAAATGACTTCCTGACACTTAAATCAATACTGGATGTTAACAAATTTCTCTTCTTCAGAAACACTTTCCTTGCCATTGCCAGCCTACATTTTATATCCTCTCTACTTCGACCATCATCAGTTATTTTGCTCCCCAAATAGCAAAACTCAGTAAATCTGAAGTAGAACGACAAAAACTGCACTGGTGTTCTAGTGAAATCGCTAAGATTAAACGCTATAAGATAAGAAGAGCCTGTGCTCTAACTTTGTGAAAGGATAGAAAATAGGAAGTATCTGATCCCCAAGGGCCTATAACAGGCATATTTTCAGCACTTCTTTTATGACCAAGCAACGTAGCACCAGTTAAAGGTTTAGCCAAAATGTATACTATACTAGTAATTAGTTATTCATTTAAATAAATTTTATTTATTTCATGTTTTAATGTAAGTGAAAAGTGATGCAATGTCATATAAAAAAGTTGTATTATTCAGTAAGTGTAGCTGTACGTAATTTCTGTGTATTCTGACTCTTTCATCCAGAAGAGAAAGTTCACCCCGTGATAAATTTCTTAAGTAACAGGTGAAGGAAGTCAGTCATGGTCGAAACTTGTAAACGGAACGGTGCAGGCGCAGATTTAATTGGTGAAATAGTGATTGTTTTGCGGAAGATTATGCAGCCTTCATTGGGCTGGAAGTTGGAGACGGGAATCTGAAGCTGACAATACATCGAGACGCGTAGAGCCAGAAGCAGTTTCATCAAAAGAACAAAAATATATTGTGGTTTCTCTCCGTCAGTATACCGAACAGCTTTCCATCTTATTTTGGTAGAAGACTGTTTTATGAGAAGGGACTGACAGCAATATGTTTTGTTTGCAGAACTGTGAATCTGTCTGCAAAGGTTTACTACTTAATTAGCGTGGTGACCAAAGCGTGTGGTTTTTAAATAGTGTAAACGTGATGACTCGTCATTTTCGCATGTACTCTGTTACGCACTCATCCATGGTGTATCGCGATAGTCGCACGGCGTACTCCGATCCCGCAACCTGCTCTTGAACAGTTTACAATTTTACAGTGTATGTTCTACGACGAAACGAAGCACTGTAGAAGTAGATATTTTATTTTGCAACTTTTCAAATTAATTTTGCATTGACGAAATAGCAACAACAGTCTTGTGTTGGTCCAAAGAGATCTGTGGCATGTCTATACCAAAGAGCATCAAGCTCACCGACAGCGACACCATGTGAGACAATTGCATCTTCCAGCGATTTATACACGGAGCCAAGCTTTATTTTGCATTATGTGAGACAGCACCATAACATACTACCACGTGCCAACTGAAAAATAGTAAAATAGCAGAAATGTAATTCATTAAATAAAGAAACGCTCAGAATTTTATTATATCTTACTTTATTATCAACTCAAAACGTTCTCGTTGCTAGAATCTTTAACCATAACGCTTAAGAGGACTGTGAAAATATTAGTGATAGTATATAAAGTATCATGTGTTGCTACCACTTACTGCATCAGATAACCGTGTAATTACTGGCGTTTATTTTTCCCTAAATACGTTGAAGGGCAATAAAAGAGTGAATGGATTCACTTACACATAGCAAGAACAGGATTAAAGCTATACCATAAAATGACATGTATCAGAAGTTGGAAAGTATAACTTTTACGTTACAGTTTCTGTGGGGTTTAAGATTTTACAAGGAAGTGATTTTTTTAAATAAAGTTCTAGCAGGCGTGTCTATTCATATTTCAGCGTCTCAATTATTGTAAAACTGTGCACTTTTGTATACAACAAGAATTTTAACACAAAGTGTTCTCTTGACTTCAGACCATATAAGACTTACTAAATATACACTATGTGATCAAAAGTATCTGGACACCTGGCTGAAAATAACTTAGCCTTTATGACAGCTTCCAGTCTCGCAGGCATACGGTCAATCAGGCGCTAGAAGGTTTCTTTGGGAATGGCAGCCCATCCTTCACGTAGTGCTGCACTGAGGAGAGGTATCGATGTCGATCGGTGAGGCCTGGCAAGAAGTCGGTCTTCCAAAACATCCCAAAGGTGGTCGATATGGTTCAGGTCAGTACTCTGTGCAGGACAGTCCATTACATGGATGTTATTGTTGTGTAACCAACCCGCCACTGGCCATACATTATGAACAGGTGCTCGATCGCGTTGAAAGATGCAATCACCACTCCCGAAATGCTCTTCAACATTGGGAAGCAGGAAGATGCTTAAAACTTCAATATAAATCTGTGCTGTGATAGTGCCACGCAAAACAAGGGGTGCAAGCCCCCTTCATGAAATACACGACCACACGGTAACACCACAGCCTCCGAATTTTACTGTTTGCACTACACACACTGACAGATGACGTTCACCGGGCATTCGCCATACCCACACCCTGCCGTCGGATCGCCACATTGTGTACCGTGATTCGTCACTCCACACAACGTTTTTCCACCGTTCAATCGTCCAATAGTTACCCTCCTTACACCAAGCGAGGCGTCGTTTGCCATTTACCGGCGTGATGTGTGGCTTATGAGCAGCCGCTCGGCCATGAAATCCAAGTTTTCTCACCTCTCGCCTAACTGTCGTAGTACTTGCAGTGGATCTTGATTCAGTTTGTAATTGCTGTGTGATGGTCTGGATAGATGTCTGCCTATTACACATTACGACCGTCTTTAACTGTCGACAGTCTCTGTGAGTCAACAGACGAGGTCGGCCTGTTCGCTTTTGTGCTGTACGTGTCCCTTCACGTTTCTACTTCACTATCACGTCGGAAGTAGTGGACACAGAGATGTTTAGGAGTGTGAAAATTTCGCGTACAGACGTTTGACACAAGTGACACCCAATCACCTGATCCCGTTCGAAGTCCGTGAGTTCCGCGGAGCGTCTCATTCTGCTCTCTAAAGATGTCTAATGACTACTGAGGTCGCTGATACGGAGTACCTGGCAGTAGGTGGCAGCACAATGCGCCTAATATGAAAACCGTATGTTTTTGGTGGTGTCCGGATTCTTTTGATCTCATAGTGTACTTACCCACAACAAAGCTTACTAGATTTGATTCTCTGTGTAATTAGAAACTTATATTTCCTTCTGCTCGTCAGTATGCAGCTCCAGTTCAATAAATCCGTTACTATAAATTACAAAGTTCAAAGAGCAATGCAGGATATGGTACTAGTAAAAATCTGTGGCCTTAGATAAGTGCAAAATCTGTAATCCGTTCCAAGAGTAGAAACACGTCCACCAGGTGATGCCGTACAGATATTGTTTGCACTTCAACGCTTTCCAGAGCCACTCTAGTTTCAGTAATAATACACTCCTGGAAATGGAAAAAAGAACACATTGACACCGGTGTGTCAGACCCACCATACTTGCTCTGGACACTGCGAGAGGGCTGTACAATCAATGATCCCACGCACGGCACAGAGGACACACCAGGAACCGCGGTGTTGGCCGTCGAATGGCGCTAGCTGCGCAGCATTTGTGCACCGCCGCCGTCAGTGTCAGCCAGTTTGCCGTGGCATACGGAGCTCCATCGCAGTCTTTAACACTGGTAGCATGCCGCGACAGCGTGGACGTGAACCGTATGTGCAGTTGACGGACTTTGAGCGAGGGCGTATAGTGGGCATGCGGGAGGCCGGGTGGACGTACCGCCGAATCGCTCAACACGTGGGGCGTGAGGTCTCCACAGTACATCGATGTTGTCGCCAGTGGTCGGCGGAAGGTGCACGTGCCCGTCGACCTGGGACCGGACCGCAGCGACGCACGGATGCACACCAAGACCGTAGGATCCTACGCAGTGCCGTAGGGGACCGCACAGCCACTTCCCAGCAAATTAGGGACACTGTTGCTCCTGGGGTATCGGCGAGGACCATTCGCAACCGTCTCCATGAAGCTGGGCTACGGTCCCGCACACCGTTAGGCCGTCTTCCGCTCACGCCCCAACATCGTGCAGCCCGCCTCCAGTGGTGTCGCGACAGGCGTGAATGGAGGGACGAATGGAGACGTGTCGTCTTCAGCGATGAGAGTCGCTTCTGCCTTGGTGCCAATGATGGTCGTATGCGTGTTTGGCGCCGTGCAGGTGAGCGCCACAATCAGGACTGCATACGACCGAGGCACACAGGGCCAACACCCGGCATCATGGTGTGGGGAGCGATCTCCTACACTGGCCGTACACCACTGGTGATCGTCGAGGGGACACTCAATAGTGCACGATACATCCAAACCGTCATCGAACCCATCGTTCTACCATTCCTAGACCGGCAAGGGAACTTGCTGTTCCAACAGGACAATGCACGTCCGCATGTATCCCGTGCCACCCAACGTGCTCTAGAAGGTGTAAGTCAACTACCCTGGCCAGCAAGATCTCCGGATCTGTCCCCCATTGAGCATGTTTGGGACTGGATGAAGCGTCGTCTCACGCGGTCTGCACGTCCAGCACGAACGCTGGTCCAACTGAGGCGCCAGGTGGAAATGTCATGGCAAGCCGTTCCACAGGACTACATCCAGCATCTCTACGATCGTCTCCATGGGAGAATAGCAGCCTGCATTGCTGCGAAAGGTGGATATACACTGTACTAGTGCCGACATTGTGCATGCTCTGTTGCCTGTGTCTATGTGCCTGTGGTTCTGTCAGTGTGATCATGTGATGTATCTGACCCCAGGAATGTGTCAATAAAGTTTCCCCTTCCTGGGACAATGAATTCACGGTGTTCTTATTTCAATTTCCAGGAGTGTAAGATGTTAAGCCACGTCGAAGTCACGGAAAAGGGACAGCACTCCGTAGACTTAGTGTACGTATATGAGCCACGCCAACTGTAAACAAATTTTTGCTGGAAGAATAACTTTGTTACGACGGATAGCGGGAAAAATGACACATGAAGATGAGCTAAATAAAGCATTATCAAATGTTAAATTTTCTGCATTGTGTAGTGTTGCTCCACGAATGAACTATTCCTGTGACGCTCAGGAAAGCGACGTCATACAGAGCGAAGTGTGCGTCGGCCTGAAGTCCAGACACCATTTCACAAGAAGACATATTCAGAACCAAAGAACGCTTATTCAGGAAGCTAACAAAGCAGAAGAAGCTAGCAAACACCTTTGAAGGAGGAATTTGGTCAATATTACTGTTGTGGACTGGCAAGATAGCCAATCCACTATGACAGGTAGCCGAAAGGCACGCGTTTAAGCTCACGCAGGATGGCGTGAGGTCTGGAACAGGACAAGGTCTTTATAGTAGCAAAAATAGTACGTAGCTTCTGGAATACTTTAATCCATAATTGGTGAACATCGGTCTAACGGTACATGCATCACAAGATAAATAGCAATTGATAATGGCGCCTTGCTAGGTCGTAGCAAATGACGTAGCTGAAGGCTATGCTAACTATCGTCTCGGCAAATGAGAGCGTAATTTCTCAGTGAACCATCGCTAGCAAAGTCGGCTGTAGAACTGGGGCGAGTGTCAGGAAGTGTCTCTAGACCTGCCGTGTGGCGGCGCTCGGTCTGCAATCACTGATAGTGGCGACACGCGGGTCCGACGTATACTAACGGACCGCGGCCGATTTAAAGGCTACTACCTAGCAAGTGTGGTGTCTGGCGGAGACACCACAATTACAGCTACGGCTAGACCCCTGTAGAAGATGACTGAACACGAAAATCAGAACACTCAAAGTCATCGCAACGCGATGACGACACTTCTCTGCTACAGCGTGTTGTCTCTTCATGGTTGTGGGGGCTGCTGCTGCTGCTGTTAGAGAAGTACTCATAAATAACCCCTCCCTCCTCCCCGCCTCCCCCTCCCCCCACCCAAACCAGATGATCTCAGGTACACTTGCCAGTGTTCTCTGCACATGACTACATCAGCGTGCGTACGCCATGCCAAACTACTCCGTCTTCATCAGTTGTTAACTTCGAGGTGAATACCACTGCAGTGCGAGATGAGGTATCGAGTCACATTCCAACGACATCGTCTCCAGTAGCTGTAGGTGACCATCTGGGATGTGACCTGCATGTGGAAAATTTGGCGTCTTTACACAGATGGGTCGTCTGACAGAAGTTTATCTTCTGCTGGCGACCACACCCCTGGTATATGCATGTTCGAGCCTGGGCTAGGGCTGCCCCGTCCCTATGTTGCTGTTTACTAGTTCCTGCAGCACACCACACCGTGGCACCCAGCAAGGCCAAAGTCGAAGGTGTATCCCAGCAGTGTACTCCCGCGCTAGGCAGTGCTCAGCAACGACGGTGCCCGGATCTCTGCATGTCATACATTGACAGCAACCTCAGGCTTTTGCGGCTTCGCTGACGCCAGCGCCCGTGGCTTCTAACGCGTGCTGTCTCCCGGGAGCGAGGCATATGTGCAGTCAACCGTGGCAATGAAGAGCCAGAGGAACTGTTATAGGCATTCGTATTCAAATACAGAGATATGTAAACAGGCAGAATACGCCGCCGTGGTCGGCAACGCCTATATAGGACAAGTGTCTGGCGCAGTTGTTAGATCGGTTACTGCTGCTAGAATGACAGGTTATCAAGATTTAACTGTGTTCGAACGTGGTGTTGTAGTCGATGCACGAGCGATGGGATACAACATCTCTGAGGCAGCGATGAAGTGGGGATTTTTCCGTACGACCATTTCACGAGTGTACTGTGACTATCAGGAACCGGTAAAACATCAAATCTCCGACATCGATGCGCCCGGAAAAAGACCCTACAAGAACAGGATCAACGACAACTGAAGAGAATCGTTCAACATCACAGATGTGCAACCATTCCGCAAATTTCAATGCTGGGCATTCAACAAGTGTCAGCGTGTGAACATTCAACGAAACATCGATATGGGGTTTCGGAGCCGAAGACTCACTCGTGTACCCTTGATGACTGCACGACACGAAGCTTTACGCCTCGCCTGGGCCCTTCAATACTGACATTGGACTTTAGATGACTGGAAACATGTTGCCTGGTCGGACGAGTCTCGTTTCAAATTGTATCGAGCGGATGGACGTGGAGACAACCTCATGAATCCACAGACCCTGCATGTCAGCAGGGGACAGTTCTAGCTGATGGAGGCTCTGTAATGGTGTGGGGAGTGTGCATTTGGAGTGATGTAGAACCCCTAATACGTCTAGATATTACAGTTGTTAATTTCGAGGTGAATACCACTGCAGTGCGAGGTGATACGTACTTGAGCATTCTGTCTCATCACCTGCATCCATTCATGTCCATTGTGCATTCCGACGGACTTGGGCTATTCCAGCAGGACAATGCGACACACCACACGTCTGGAATCGCTACAGAGTAGCTGCAGGATGACTCTTTCGAGCTTAAACACTTCTGCTGGTCGCCAATCTCCCCATACACGAACTTTATTGAACAGGTGTGGGATGCCTTGCAACGTGCAGTTCAAAAGAGATCCCCCCCCCCCCCTCCCCCGCCGTACTTCTTACGGATTTATGGACAATCCTGCAGCATTCATAGTGTTAGTTCCCTCCCCAGCACTACTTCAGACATTAGTCGAGTCCATGCCACGTCGTGTTGCGGCACTTGTGGGTCTCGGGGCCACTGCACTATATTGGGCAGGTGTACCAGTTTATTTGGCTCTTCAGTATAGAATAAATGATTATAAAATATGTAAATAAAGCATTAAGTTCAATGTCGAACAAGTTCAGTCGAAACCTAAGAAATTCATTGTTTGCATAATCATAAAATATGACTTAACACAGGTACAACCAATGTAAACAAATCTTATTTGTGCGAATTGAGCATTGAAATTTAGGGAAGTTACTACTGTTGATACTTTATTCTGCATATCCATATCTAGCACTAATAGACATGATTACAAATGCTGTTATTTGTGCTATCCAAACGTTCTATATATTTTTTTAAGCAGAATTTTTTTTAAAATTTCTTTTTTTTGTACTGAATTGGTTTCACTAACTTTTGCACATTGGTTGCTTTCGTGACATTTATTACTTACAAAATATGCCTATTTCTGATTTTTTAGGCACTGCAATAAAATCACGTACTTGATGATTAAAATTTGTTTATGTCCTGCTATTCTCTTCTATTCTACCCTACGTAGATACAAACAGAAACAATATTAGATAACATAGTGGGTTACAATATTTGAAGGAGTTCTCTACATGGAATTGTCACGGTATCTTTCCACAGTAGAGGAAGACGAAACAACCCTTTAAAACTCAAATAAAGTAAAATTTTCACTCTGTAACATTGTTCATCTACACCTACGTTATTGCTGTGCAGTTTACAATTAAGTGAGTGGCAGAGGTTTCATGGAACCCGCTTCAAGCTATTCCTCTACAATCCCTATCTCAAACATCTCGCGGGAAAAACGAACACTTAAATCTTTCTGTGCGGAGCCTCATTTCTCTTATTTTATTATGATGATCAGTCCTCCAAGTGCAGGTGGATACGAAAACAATGTTTTAGCATTCAGAAGAGAATGAGAAGATTCTGCTGCAACGAAAAACTGCTCTGTTTTAGTGATTGCCACCCCAATTCGCGTATCATACTCGTGGCACACTCTCCATTATTACTCTGTAACACAAAACGAGCTTCCCTTCTTTAAAATTTTTCTGCGTCCTCCGTCAATCTTATCTGATATGGATCCCACACCGCGCAGCAGTCCTCCATAAGTGTACGGACAGGCGTTGTGTAGGCAGTCTCTTTAGTAGACCTGTTACATTTTCTAACTGTTCTGCCAATGAATCCCAGCCTTTGGTTCGCTACACCCAAAATATTATCTGTGTGATCGTTCCAAGTTAATTCAGCATCACTTTCATCTGGTAAGTATTCCACGTAATCTCGTGGATTCAGTGGTAACGGGTTCTGGGAAAAAGCTCTACCCTGTAGATGTATAAAGGGAATTAACGGTTATAGGTCTTTGACCGTTTTTGCAGATAATCGTGTATGTGTTGTGTGAATAGCTTGCAAGTAATGATTCACGTGACGTTTTCCTCTTCTTGTTTTATTTCAACGCCTCTTGTGGACTGACAGGAAATTTTCTGTATACGTTCCGAAGTAAAATGCGGCTGTATTGCAAAAATTCTGTCTTTAGCAAAGGAACTGACTCTCTCAAAATGTTCTATTTTCTATGAACATAACATCGACAAACAAGTTCACTGAAATTAAGGAAATCGTTCTGCTTCACCTCTACTACATTTATCACTACACTTCCGGGAACTAATGTAATAAAATTATCCCAGTCCTTACGTGTTTGAAATTTTACACTTGTATCTTTTTTTTTTTATATAGCCGCATAAATGGAATCGGCCTTCATGTGGGGGCGATCAGGTTTAATACCTCCAACTTACTACTACAGTGTTTTTACTTCTGAAATATATTCGTGAGCATCCCAAATACAACACTGATATATGCTTGTTCGTCACAAAGTACACAGGTAAATTGAGGATCCACAGATACCTCTTACAGAAAGCTATCCCAGTGTGTAAAAGGTATGTAGGTAAACTCTTTTAAAAATCAAAGCAAAGGGAATAAATGCTTTAACTTTCTCAATTTTTTCCTTTGTTGATCTTCTTCTGCTCGTAGCTAGATTCTGGTAAGTATAATGCGTTGATTGCCGCACGCATAGTGATGGATGTTTCAACGTGAGGACAAGCCGCAGCATCCAGCGTGAGGCATTGCTCTGCTCACCAGTGGCCTCGTGGGATTCAACGTGTTAACTGAAATTTCTTCTCTTCTGTTTTTCTTCTTTCTGCCTCACTATCAGTTGTTTGTAAACGGAGGTTATACGTGTCACATTTCTCATATGTATCGTTCTTGGCTCGATGCAAGGACAAGTTAAAATTTTCGACAATCGTGTTCTGAAGACATTGACATGGCCTGAGACTAGAACAGCCTCGGAGTGTACCAAACGCCAGATGGGAGAAGGGAGTTGGACGGAACGATATGGCTCCCAGCCGCCAGCGCCGAGCAAAAAGGCCGCGTGGGAGCGCCGCAGACCGCAGCCGTTGTTTGCGCTGCAGCTGCTTAGGCGCGTCTATGATACGTATTAAGTCATAACGCCCACTATTAGCGGCCGTTGCGGCCGGCATGCGAACATGGCCGCTTCACGAATCATTAAACAGCTCCTAATGAGCCACGGTCTATTGTCATTTCGGGGAACGCCGATCGCTTTCTGACCTCCTCTTATTTTCCGTTCAGCAGCTATGTGAGCGAGTAATTTCACTAAAACGTTTTAAAGGCTGTGGCGATGCAGGGAATGGAGCGTTTTCAGAATAGGCACGTTCTCGGAGCAAGGACGCATCGCAGGGATGTACCTGTAGGGTCACGAGCTACCGTTTTCGTTTATAACAGAAGCTGCAAAAATCGCCTGGATTTTCGTCGAATGTCTGAGGCCGATTAAGGGCAATCCAGAGAAGTGTGAAAACCGTACGCTTGTTACTGGATAAAACTGTCGGAGTGAAAATAAATGAATCGAATTGAGAAGCTACAATGTCCACGTGATACTTCAAATTTCCATTACATTCTTCAAGGACGTTGCCACAGCACCCTCTGATTACAGATTCTTCCTGCATTGTCCTACCCTATTCAAGAGCAGCTAACCGACTGCTTCACTACAAACAACGCACTCGACGAGTACTAGTCAGGTTTCCGTATATAACGCAGCACAACATCTGCCTCAACAAATTTAACAGATGAGCTGAAGCTTGCCAGCGATGGGCATGAGAAGACTATCATGTGCTTCTCACTCTCGAGCAAAGACTGTTACTGTTGACTTCAGCATTTTACTTGCCAAACTCATTAGCCGAAATTTATCGCCAAGTGCAGTGCAATAGTTTCTTGCGTACCTGATGACTCACTAGCAGTGTGTCATGTCCGGTACCATAAAGTCATAATGGAGACAGGTAGAATCAGACGTCCCCCAGCGTTCGATATTAGGTCCTTTACTCTTTCATTTATGCGTCAATGATGTGTCTTCCAATGTTACTTATAATCCGTCTTGATTGCAAAATTTGTATTCGTTTGACCTGTTTCGGTTCATATAGAACGATCTTCAGATCTGATATTTCGGCTACAGGAGTAACCCGTCCAAATCCAGCAACTTTCACATGCTGCTGTCAACAAATAAGCATATGGAAAAGCACTGTATTAATTTTTTACACAACTTTTATTGTCCCATATTAAAGCCGTAAGTTAAAACAAATAAATTCTAACTGTAGCTTATGACTCTATTGCTCCATATATGTTGAACAACAAACGAACGAACTAGACGATTGCTCTATGGAATGAACGGTTTTTCCCCAGTTTCTGTTTTGTGTTTGCGCGTGCGTTTTATAGTTTATTTTAAAGTATACAATAGTGGCCTGTGGTTCGTTTCCTTGTAAATTCTACGTGTCATTGAAAGTGAACGTAGTAATATGGCAAAATGGCCTAGCATATCCGGTTTTTCCGTAGGCAACAAAAGGTTATTAAACCAAATGAGTATCTGTAACTAAAGAGGTTCATTTTCATGATCCAGAAAACGAATTAGAAAAAATTGATTGATGATGATGATGAAATGGAAGAAGGAAAATAATTAAACAGTTGGAAAACGAAAAAAATGGGAGAAAATAGAGATAATGATTCATTTTCTGTTCGTAGCAGTAGCACCACCAGCACTAATCCATCTTCTTCATTTTCTGATAAACATACTAATGAGCCAAAATTACTCCTATTAAGGCATTTTTCCTTTCCTCTTGTTTGGAGATGGGACTAGAAATCTGCATCCACGTTGGTACAAAATTCATCCATGGCTGGCATATACCATCATAAATGATGCTGTATTTTGTTTTTTCTTCACATTCTTCCGTCCTCCAAACTCAAGGTACTAAAAACGAGTTCCTTAGCTTTGTAAGGGAAGGTTTCACTAATTCGAAAACAGCAAAGGAGTCTAATTCCAGCTTTATGTAGCGTGAGAACAGCTTCACCCCCAAAAACTCTGTAGTTGCTTGGGATCTTTCAAAATTTTGGAAGGTAAGTTTGAAGAGGATGCACAAGTTGCTGCTCCACTAGATGAAACGTGTTCTAAGAGTTCAAGGAAACATGGGATACATAGAAACTATTGCCCTTTAAGGATTAGTTGATGGAGGTTCTAATAAATAGAAAGATAGTGCACATAACTGAATTTTTTTAGAGTTAATGGAACTTATAGCGAAAAAATGTCCAACTATTAGGAAAAACCGTAAATCTAAATAGGAAAAATAAACACATCATGATATACAAAATGAAATTGTTATCACCATGAGTTATATCGTTGTACGAGTATAACATATCGCAGGTGACGTGAAAGAAGCACAGTATTTTGCTCTGATGGTTGATGAGTCAAAATATTGTTCAAAAACTGAGCAAATATCAGTGAAATTGTGTATTATTTAGATGGTAACGTATACGAAACGTTTCTAGGTTTTGAAACTGCAAAGAAATTGCATGCTTCTTCTTTGTTAGTCTGAATTTAAAAAAATTAGCGAACTATGGAGTTAATTTAAATTGCTGTGTTGCACAGACATATGATGGAGCTTCAGTTATGAGTGGTCCTTGTGCAGATGTTCATGCTCTTTTAAGCAGGTGAGTCCCACAAGGTATCTACACACACTGTTTGAGCCATAAGTTGTATCTCATCACAGTAGCAACATGTAGAGGGATCATCTTGGCTACAGATTTCTTTATGACATTATAGGTACACTGTGTTTTTATGAATGGGTGAACAGTAAATCAACTGTCTACTGATAAACAATTAAAAATGAAGACTGGAAAAGTGGAATTAAAAAAAGGCAAGTGACACTAGATGGATGTGTCAGTACGGTTCAAGTTTGGCTGTGAAGAGGACAACAGAAGCTGTCATTGTGATCTTAGTAAACATGAAGACAGAAAATTCAGAACAAGCTACAGAATAATCAGGATTTAGTCCAAAGTTAAACGTTTCTTTTATTTTTCATTTATGCCTGTTCACATGTTTGGAACAAAAGTGCAGTTCACTATCTGATTTCCTTCATGTGAAAGATTGTGATATTGTTGCTGCAATCAATTTAATAGAAGCTGCAAGGGATGATTTCTACCAAGTGCGTGTATCAGACTCAGATTTCACTTATGAATGGAAAGACAGTTTAGATGTGGCAGTAAAACCGGTGCTGATATTCCCACAGATTTATCTTGCGTTGGTAAAAAGTTTGAAAATTACCAAACGTTCCTGGGGAACACCTGGAATGTGTACGTTATTGATCCATCCACGTTAATTGATTTCTAACAATTAGTATTTGATAAAGTCATGGGTATAATAAATAGTGAATTTAAGAGACGTTTCGTATCAGAATCTTTACTAATTGAAGAAATCACTTTTCTAAACGCAAGGTTAAACAAACGTTACTACTATTGGCACAAAATTATTAGTGCTATAGCGAAGCGTTGGAGGTAGAACTTAAGATATTATTATTTTTTTGCCATAAGACGACCAGTAAACCAGAGTGAAGACTGACAATTTGGTAACATTACTCAAATTATGTGAGAAATATAAACTTGCATTACACGACCTGTACAAATTAAGTCAAACAGTAGTGACTATTGCAGCGTTCTCTGCATGATATGAAAGAACATTTTCGTATATGTGTCGTGTAAAAAGTTATTTAAGGGATTCCATTTCTGATGATAGCCTAAGTTATTTTTCTACTCTATCAATAGAAAGAAAAAAAATGGTTCAAATGGCTCTGAGCACTATGGGACTTAACTTCTGAGGTCATCAGTCTCCTAGAACTTAGAACTAATTAAAGCTAACTAACCTAAGGACATCACACATCCATGCCCGAGGCAGGAATCGAACCTGCGACCGTAGCGCCTAGAACCGCTTGGCCACCGCGGCCGGCTCAATAGAAAGAACTACACTAGATACCATAGACTCAACACAACAGAACCTTTTTATTCATGCCCACAGTAGCAAACAGAAATTTGGGAATATTGTAGAAGTGGAATGTTAATCAATTACTTTAATGTCTCCTATTACTTATTACTATTAAGTTACATATGTAAATGAACTGTCACACGTTATTTTTAAAAAGTATTCTCGTTCAAGGTGGAAGGTTATCTGAGTCTGTAACCGTAAGCTTCAAATAACAACAAAAAGACACAGTCAGTGGTTTTATTTTATAACTACAGTGGATTTCGATGGTTGCTCCATAAACTTCAGGTGGTTCATTCTCAAATTAAACTGATTTACGTTCCGTTTCGTACCAACAAGTGACATCATTGGCATGTTTTGAATCTTCTTGCAGTTTTATCTGCATCAAAAAGATTATCGATATTTTCACTAAAACTCTACTTTTTGCTAAAACTGTACGAGTTATTTTAAGTTAGTCAAAGACGACGATATAAAATTTCCAAGGGGGCGTGACAAACCAAATGATGTTCTTGACAAAAGATAGAATGACGGACAGAAGTTCAATTCGCTGCAAATATCGCGTACACATAGCCACCCTATAAAATTATATCTCTTTGATGCAGATACAAATGCGCAGAATAACTGTAAGTACACAGCGACTGTCAATACACCGTACACAGGCATAAATTTAATTTGATTTACAAATAAAATCTGGCACTTTATAATTTCTATCACAATGAATTTACTGGCGAAATTGTGAAAGGTCAATAAATAATATCGAAGTTGTTACTATATTTTGTCCTTCATATTTATCCACGTTAACTCTAGGTTAGGGACACCCATTTTGTAATCTAGCGCACCCTCGTCCCACCTATGAGGCACTTGGTAGAGCCGCTACTGCTGACAAGCCAGTAAACGAAAGTTGGTTGGATGCAGAAAGGAGTGAAACTGACCCACCACGTGGCTATGGACGCTGAACAGCAGGCCGAGATGCTGATTGAGTCTACAACTAAAGCATGTATTTTCAACAAAAACGCTGAAATCACTCCTGAAAGAGCTACAGAAAATCTAATGACAGCATTGAAATCGCAATAAAGATACGAGTTCAGAAAAATTATCACCGTGGTCGCACAACAAATACCGACGAAGTCATTAACATTTATATCTGAAATTACAACGGTAACAAAGGCTACAAACACGAACCAGTCACGCACGACATACTATTTGAAAGCACTTGAACTCAACTATAAAATGAGTAATTTGACTCACTACAGAGCAGACTAAGTAAGCATTAAAAATAAATTGTTGTATAAGATTCTATTCAAGTGCCAAAACAAGAACTCTTTGCATCTATACTAAAGATTAGCAACAGCATGAACAATTCACCTAGCTATCGCAGTTTATTTAGATACCTTTAAACTGAAAGTTTGGTAATATAATGTTATAGATGTTCAGTACAGTAGTAACATAGGGGCGTGAAGAATAAATATCTGAAATATACTAGGGTCCTACAATTCCGATTTGTAGTGTACAATAGTTACCCAAAACATGACTGCAGCTAAGTACAGAATTAATCTGTGCAATAATGGGATGTAAATGGATTGTAAATACATCTTAATTGTTTGAAAATGGAATGTGTCAAAAATATCTAAATATACAGGGGGATTCTAAAAAATGAAATTGACAGGAAGGACAAAACGGCTAAGCAGGAATGGCTAGAGAACAAATGTAAGGATTTAGAATCATATGTCACAAGCGGTAAAACAGATAATGCCTACAAGAAAATTAATGGGCCTTTTGGAGAAAAGAGAAGCTGCTGTATGAATATATAAAGCTCAAATAGAAAATGAGTCCTAAGTAAAGAAGGGAAAGGTGGAAGGAGTACAATGGAGAGTCTATAAAACGGAGATGTACTCGAGGGCAATATTGTAGAAATGGAAGAGGTGGGAGATATGATACTGCGAGAAGAATTTGACAGAACACTGAAAGATCTGCGTCGAAATAAAGCCCCAGGAGTAGACGACATTCCGTCAGAAGTACTGATAGCCCTGGGAGGACCAGCCACGACAAAATCTTTCCACCTGGTGTGCAAGATGTATGAGACAGGCGGAATATGCTTAGACTTCAAGAAGAATATAATAATTCCAATTTCAAAGAAAGCAGGTGCTGACATATGCGAATATTACCGATCTATCAGCTCAGTAAATCATGGATGCAAAATACTAACACGAATTATTTACAGAAGAATGGAAAAACTGGTGAAACCCGACCTCTGAGAAGATCAGTCTGGAATCCACACAAATATAGTAACATACGAGGCAATACTGACCCTACGATTTATCTTAGAAGACAGATTAAGGAGAGGTAAACCTACATTTATAGTATTTGTAGACTTAGAGAAATGTTTTGACAGCAGTGATTGGAAAACTCTCTTGGAAATTGTCAAGGTATTGGGGGTAAAATACTGGGAGCGAAAGACTATTTACCACCTATACAGAAACCAGACGGCAGATACAATAGTTCAGAGACATGAAAGGGAAGTAGTGGTTGAGAAGAGAGCGAGAGTTGTAGCCTGTCACGGTGTTACTCAATCTTAACATTGAACAAGTAGTAAAGGAAGTCAAAGAAAAATCTGAAGTAGGTATTAAAGTTCAGGGAGCAGAAATAAAAACCTTGACATTTGTCGATAACGTTGTAATTCTGTCAGAGACAGCAAAGAACTTGGCAGAGCAGTTGAACGGAATGAACAATTTCTTGAAAAGGGGATATAAGATGAACATCAACAGAAGCAAAACGAGGATAATGGTATGTAGTCGAATTAAATCGGGTGATGCTTTTATTATTATTTCGTTTGGCATCAAGGACACATTATCTGAATTGAACAGCAATGATGTTACTGGTAACACAATAAGCACATACTACAAATAAAATAGAGTACATTCATTTGTGGTACTAAAAGTCTTAGATTAGATCGATAAATCAATAATATACATATGGACAAAAACACTAGGATGAGTTACATGTAAAAGAGAAAATGTGGTTTTTATAAACAGTAATGTTGACAAACAGAGCTTCAAGTTGTAATAAAAACTATAGGTTAATATCTAAAGTATCCAGCCAGGAGATTGCTTCCTCAGAGACCTCATGTATGCTGGTCAGAGTTCCAGCATATTTCCGTAGGGGACACTCTGTGACTATGTGGTGTATTGTTTGTCGTTGGTGTCCGCAGTCGCACTTGGCACTTCCAGCGATTCCCCACTTATGCTTCAAGTCCTGGCATCTTCCGTGCTTGGTGCGTATGCGATTTAGGGTGGTCCACGACCTCCTAGGTAAGTGGAATCCAGGAGGGACTCGTGTAGGATCAGCAATGAGACCTGCAGAATCGGGACTGGCTGCGAACCATTCTTCCCGCCATGCTGTTTCTAGTTGGAATCCTTCAGAAGTAAGCCTTTTTCCAAGTCCCCAGGAGGGTTTCCTGGACTTAAGACGTTGCCTTTGAGTGGCATCACAGTCCTGGTGTAGCGGTAACTCGGGATTCTTGGAGCATTTCTCCCATTCCCTTTTCAACGCTGCTTGACGTCGTAACTTCGGTGGTGCAATATTAGACAGAACAGTTAGCCATTCTGTGGGTGTGGATTTTATTGTCCCGGATACGCTTCTCATGGCTACATTCAGCTGCGTGTCTACCATGGCTGTATGAGCGCTGTTCAGCCGTACTGGGCTGCAATATTCCCCAAACAGAGTATACAAGTGAGAGGGCAGTTGTTTAGAGTACTGATGCCTTAGCTCCCCAGCTTGTTCCGGAGAGTTTGTGTAATATATTGTTTCTGGTTCTCATTTTTAAAGCTGTTTCAGTTAGGTGTTTTATATATGTTAGCGAACGATCCAAGGTCACGCCGAGATATTTTGGGAATAGGTTATATAACAGCAACTGATTTCTAAAGGAAATTTGCGGTTTATAGCGAGCGTGCCTATTACTCAGATGGAAGGTGGAGGATTCAGTTTTATTTCTGTTTACTTTGAGTCGCCATCCATTAAAAAATTCATCTGGAATTCGCAGATCCTGAGTGAGAGTCATTTCTGAAGTTGTAAAATCGTTAGCCTGCGTCACCAAGGCTATGTCATCAGCGTAGATAAATGTTCTTGCTTTCGTTTCTGGCAAGTCAGCGACATATAAATTGAAAGATAGGGGGGCCAATACTGATCCTTGTGGTAGTCCGTCATTTAAATTGTATACCTTGCTTACTTGACCTTTTAGGTGAACTTGGAATTTCCTGTTGGACAGCATGTTATTGAGTAGTTGTGCAATTCTTTTACATGGAATTATTCTTAAGAACTTAAGAAGCATGCCTTTCCGCCACACTGTATCATATGCTGATGTTAGGTCAATAAACACGGCCATTGTTTTCTTCAGGTCTTCGAAGCCCTTCTCTATGTGTGTTGCCAACGCTAGCACTTGATCGCTACAACTGCGGTCTCGTCTGAAGCCAGCCTGTTCTACAGGAGTGTGTTTCAGGATAGTTTGTGCGATTCTATTATAGAGTTCTCTCTCCAGCAGTTTATAGCAGACATTTAGAAGTGCAATGGGTCTATAGTCCTCAGCATTGTTACCAGATTTTGATGGTTTCTGGATGGCAATGATTTTAGTTTTCTTAAAAAGATTTGGCAGTCTTCCTGTTGCGAGAATTTCATTAAACAGTGCAGTTAGCCACTGCACTGCACCTTGGCCAGCATGTTTAAGGAACTCCGGGTATATACCATCACAACCAGCAGCTTTACCAGATTTCAGAGTATCTAGGGCTGAAACAACTTCGGCTGCAGAGATTTTCTGTGCAAATTCGGTAGGCTGTGCTTGAGACATTTTAGACTTTAGCTCATGTTTTATTTCTTTGGCTTTCTGTTTGTTGTTGTTGCTTGGCGTTCTCGTTATATTAACAATCCTGGCTGCTATTTTGTTAGGATTTATTTTGTCTGATAAGATATTAACTTTTGTGGCACTGCCGAGCTTTCTTAATAAATTCCAAGCTTTCTTACTCGAGTGTTGGAAAGACATGTTTTCAGTTAGTTCTATCCATTTCTTTTGCCTAGCTGATTCTAGGGCCGAAATCAATTCATCTGCTACTTTGGTGTCTCGAGTCGTTTTAAATTCGTCATACAATTCTTGATATCTAGGGCTCCATCCAGGACTGTAGTTCTCTCTGTAGCCTCTTGGAATATGTTTTCTGGCAACTGAATGAATTAGTCTAACAAAGCGGTCGTAGTACCTAACTTTAGGTGGAATAAACTGAACAATATGATCAACCTCTTCAGAGAATTTTTCCCATTTGGCTTTTTGGAAGTTCCGTCGTGGCTTAGGTATAGACTTCACAACTGGGATTTCGAGTCCAATTTTCACCAGTACAGGTCGGTGTTGGCTTCTACGGAAATCACAGAGCACCTTCCTGCTGCTCTGCAAGGGTACTCCTTTGTTGTTAGTGGTAACGAAACAGAGATCGGGAGTGTAGTCCTGAGCCCATCTAGCTGAGCGGAATGTCCCTTTGTCCTTCCCGTCAAATAGTAAGAAAAGGCGTTCCATTTTAGCCCATTCTGATACTTTCTCACCATCTTCATTCGTGGTTCTGTAGCCCCATTGTGTGTTATGGCTGTTGAAGTCTCCAATTACTATTCCTGGATGTGGAATATTTTGAGCAGCTTCATTTACCCATGGTAGTGGTTCAAATGGCTCTGAGCACTACGGGACTTAACTTCTAAGGTCGTCAGTCCCCTAGAACTTAGAACTACTTAAACCTAACTAACCTAAGGACATCACATACATCCATGCCCGAGGCAGGATTCGAACCTGCGACCGTAGCGGCCGCGCGGTTCCAGACTGTAGCGCCTTTAACCGCTTGGCCACCACGGCCGGCCCCATGGTAGTGCTGGAGGCTTATAGATGATCACAATCTCTGTGTTGGCGACTTTCAGCCTGATGGTATGGATGTTATTTTCCGTTTTTGTTTGGGCATCTGTTACCTCTTCAAGATCATTCTTGATATATATTGCAGATCCGTAACTTGCATGGTATGTCGCAGCAGCTAACGTGTAGCCAGGGAGCTTAAACCTGGAATGAAGTTGGGTTTCGTCTGAGCAGTGGGTTTCCTGTAGTAGAACAACGTCCACCTTGTTTTCAATCAATATTTGAGTGAGATACTCACTTTTTGCTCTGCTTGTTCCCTCTATGTTTAGATGTAAGAGCCGGAGGGTATTCCCTAAGTCCTTTGTCAGGAAGTTCTTGGCAGAACTGTTTTGCTTCATTGCTGCGTATCCTCTAACAGCTGGGATATCCTAAGGTAATTTGCAACCACCAGAGGTCCAGCAGCCTATATCTGTAGACTATTTAGCCGAAACTTAGTTACGTTGCCCGGGGTACACCACTTGGAGGTTAGTCTACTTTGTACCACGGGTGATGCTGAGGGAATTAAATTAGGAAATGAGACATTAAAATTAGTACATGAGTTTTGCTATTTGGGCATCAAAATAACACGACGGCCGAAGTAGAGAGGATATAACATGTAGATCGGCAATGGAAAGATACGCGTTTCTGAAGAAGAGAATTTGTTAACATCGAATACAGAGTTCTGTCAGGAAGTCTTTTCTAAAGAATTTGAACGGGTTGCAGCCATGTATGGAAGTGGATCATAAACAGTTTAGACATGTTTGTTCGGTGGTGGGAATACTTCGACGTGCGCTTATTTCGGACTTAGTCGTCTATCAGTTTGCAGTTGAAAAAGTATTTCGGTTGACCGAACGCTTTCTGAGACCTCAAGGGACCACCAGTTCAGTACTGCAGGAAAGTATGTGTGTGTTTGTGTGGTGGGGGGGGGGGGGGGGACTCGTAGAGGACGATCAAGAGATGAACGCAGTAAGCAGATTCAGAAGGATTTAGGTTGCAGTAGTTATTTGGAGATGAAGAATCTTGCACTGGATAGAGCAGCATGGAGAGGTCCAACAAATGGTTCAAATGGGACTTGAGATCTCAGGCCATCAGTTCCCTAGAACTTAGAACTACTTAGACCTAACTGACCTAAGGACATCACACACACCCAAGCCCGAGGAAGGATTCGATGCTGCGACCGTAGCAGCAGCGCAGTTCCGGACTGAAGCGCCTTAAACCACTCGGCCACAACGGCCGGAAGAGGCCCATCAAACCATTCTTCGGGCTGAAAGCCACAACAACAACAGCACAGAAGGATCCTGTGATGATGTTACAGATTTTAATGTATGATGGAGAAGTGTAAACGTATAAATTTGAGGTAAGGGGCACTGGTCCTGAAACGATCGAGTCGAAAGCTGTAAGCGGAAATCGTGCCGAAACCTCTGATGGTGGAACTCTTCTACTGCAAGGTCTTTGCTTTCCGTATTTTGGGACGAGGTAGTATGGATCAAGAGAGGAAAAAAAGTCCAGTAAGCGTGGGATTAAAAGTGAATAGCTTACCTATTGTGAAATGCATCTCTTCTACTGAACAAGTGCTCTTAGCTCTTAAGGTACACAGTTTAGAGGCCACGTTTACTATAAAAGATTTTCTTGGTTTGGACCATGCTACCTCCTCCCATAATATGGAAAGCAAAGAGATTGTAGAAGAAGAGTGTCAAGGTCAGAGGTATAAATTTCGATTCGATCGTTTCCAGACCAGGGTCTCTTTTCTGAAATTGACATATTTGCCTCTCCGCATAATCCCAGAAGGTTTGTAACATTATTACATTATTTGAATGGTGGTCTAGAACTTAATATCTATCTACAGCAATAGTCACGTGACAGAGTTGAGGAAGGAAGAAGCAGAGATGGGAAACGGAATCTTTTTCATGTTCGTAACTAGTTGGGTAACATTTCTAATAAGAAAAGAGCGGCCAAAGTGCTGTACGGGTTCAGGACTGTTCGGTGGTGGGAATACTTCGACGTGCGCTTATTTCGGACTTAGTCGTCTATCAGTTTGCAGTTGAAAAAGTATTTTAAACAGTAACTGTTAGTAAAGCTAACAGTGACTGACCTTCACTGTTGTGAACTGAACATAAAACTTTGGTAGTATTTATTGAGCGTTAGTAGTTTATGCAGTTCAGTCGAATTAGTGCACTGCTCGATGCCTCTGGGTTATAATAGCCATTGCCTGTGAACGCTCACCACCAGGACATTAATTCCTGATTTCCTTTATAGCAGTGTATTTTATATTATTATGTGTAAGGCCACGAATCAAAGTAAATTTGTTTTCTGTGACTAAACTAATAGTGAAAAATAATAGTGCGGTTAGATTACATTAATACCCTGAGGCACCGTAGCACTTGTTTCCATTTTTATTCATTCACTTATATATTTATTCGTGCGTTTTATATAGCATTTATATCCTGTTTCTTTAGGTCTCCAAGATAATTATTAGACGTTTTCATATTGCACAATGCAATAATGTACAATCGAAAACCTACGTGTGAAAACGAATCAATCAGTTTTACGGTTGTGAACTCTATTTGGTGGACTGGTAGCAGCAAATAAATTCAATTGGTCAATAATATGTACAAAAGATACGGAGATAATTACAATCGCCCCATTCATTGCAGTGATGGCGTATCCGGACACGACCAGTGACCTAGCGTAAGAACAAACGTGTTCATTCGACCAAGCTACCCGTTTCCAGGGTTCACTCTCGATGATCCCGTGCCCACTGCAGGTGTAACTGACGGTGTCTGATTAAACATGAGAACTCGTGGTGCGCTGCGGAGCCCCATGTTCTAGCATGTGCGCTGAACAGTGTGCTCCGAAACACTTGTGCCTGCATCAGTATCAGTATGTGCTCCATCGTCAGATAGGCCGAGTTCTATCCAGCTCCACAGAGAGGGCAGCTCTCCGATCTCCAAGTTGTGTGATGAGGCACGGACGCCGAACACATTGCAGCCTAGTCGTGGTTTCGTCATGCTTCATCCACTTTCAACAGATGCTCATGACATTAGCTAGCGGTCATCCGAGCAGCTTCGTCGTTTCCGAGATGCTCGTTCCCATGCACCGAGCCACAACAATCTGCCCTTTGTCAGATTCACTTATGTCAGTGGATTTCCCCACATGCGGCACGAATCGTCGATATAATGATTCCACTTTTGTCTTTCCTCCATTTATATACTTTCCTTGCCGCTTCACGTTCTCCATTTCCACCAAACAGAATGCTCGTCACCTTTGCAGTCCAGCGACCCCGAAGAATGAAAGCTAGCGGCCTGAGTCCTGTCCTTCTCATGCATTCATAAAACGTTTTTACTCAGCATCCTTTGTGCCTGACCTCTTTGTCATGCTGTGTGTTGGTCTGATGGGGTTGCTGACCTAAAGCTGTTCCTGACAGAATACACTGATGATATCAGAGCTGCGAAATTCACTTCATTAGCAGTTCCAAATCTTCTCAGTTTTAGTGACACTGACAGTAGTTTAGATTTCTTAATCCACATCTCCAATTCCCATATTTGGAATTATACCTCTTTCTTGCTCTCCTCTCAAACTCATGATGTCAGCAGCTCGTGGTCTAGAGGCTAGCGTTGCTGCCTCTGTATCACGGCGCCCGGGGTTCGATTCCCGGCCGGGTTGAGGATTTTCTCTACCCGGAGACTAGGTGTCTGTGTTGTTCTCCTCATCATTTCATCATCATCATCATCTCTCATGACAGTGGCTCAATTGGACTGTGTAAAAATTTGAACTTTGTACGGGTGCTAATGATCGCGCAGTTGAGCGTCCCACAAATCCAACATCATCATCATCAAACTCATTATGGAATATACAAGGTACCTTACAAAGTTTCGTGGATGTTATCATAAGACAAGTAAAATAGAGTATACAAAAAAATACATTCATCTGCCGTCAGAGGCGTTACCATTTGTGAATCTGCTAGTGGTGTTTACGCTATGAATTTTTATTCAGAAAACAGTATCTGGTTTAGCGACTTGTGGCTGGCAAGTAGTGACTGGGACAGATAGGTGGGCGGGCGCTCAACGGTGTTCGAGGCTTTGCAGCGAGAAATGGAAGAGGTGAGATAGCTGTTTAGATGGCCGCAGTGCGTGCTCTACTTGGAAACACCATAGTAGTTGGTGTAAATTGTGGCATCGCATGCGGAAAGCAAAATAACCAGGTTCTCACTGTGTTAAAACTGAGGCTTCGATTACTCACTATAGTACTAAAACCACTTCCAAACATGCTGCAGAAAATCTAAAGATAGCGTTGGAATTGCAATAAAAGAACGAACTTGCTAAAATATTTCCATGTACGTATTGTACAGTCACACAACCTATTATTACGACACACAGTTGTATAGGGCTTGATACGAGTTAAAGAATGACACATAGCCAACCAGCATTTAAAAACAAATTAAAGGAATTTCTGAACGACAACTCCTACTCAGTAGATGAATTTTTAGATATGAAGTAATACTTGGTACTCTTTTAGGGATTAATCAGTAAGTTATTTACAACAGTTTCATTATATTAATACTTGTTCCATAGATCATGAGTACGACATTTCTTAATGGTGGGAAACGTGTAAGGAAAAGTTGTGTTAAACCGACACGTTCCACACCATTAAGAAACGTCGTGTTCATGATCTATGGAACAGGTATTAGTATAATGAAACTGTTGTAAATAATTTACTGATTAATCTCTGAAAGAGTACCAAAGGCAAGGTTTCTCCACATATACATTGCCGATTAATGTCAGAATGAGTGATTAGTTGCACTGCCCAAATTTTTAATGTATATTTAATGAGAATTTAAGAAGCCAATGTTTGTAAGATGACAATATGAGTTGCGTAGTACTGGAACGGCAAACTGAATAAAGATGACAACTTAACAAGCACTTCGCCATTCCGTTTTTGGTGTATAAAATTTCGACAAAAGACAATTTTTAAGCGATGTTAACTATTTAATAATGTAATATCAGACTCCAAATAAAGTATGTGCTACACGTGTCTGAAATATGTAAAAGTTGTAATATGTATGCTCATAAGAATGGTGTTTAAGTCGCCAGATGCTCCATTGAATCTAGTAGTGGGTCACTAAGTTTCAAAAGAGTCAGGCAGATCATTGTTTGAGGCCATTTCTTTTGCAGGAGTTTGTGAATATAGTGGTTTAAGGATCGTGTGGCCAGATTGGTGCTTGTGTTTCAGTGATGGCTGGGTCTTAGAATTATTTCGATTTTCACCAGTTTGGCAATTAGAAATTATTTCGAATGGGGCTATCACTATGAATTTTATAGCCAAAGTGAATTTTGTTATTGTATAAAATCTCGAGTGCATTTAGTGGACTTCAGATATTTGAGCACGGCTCCACGCCTTTGATTTTCATTCGTTACTGCCTGCGAACGGTCTGCTTGCTCTGCTCTCTGTATTTTGTAAAATGTGAACTTCCACGGCTGGAATTGTCACAATTAATAAAATACACCAGGCCATTATGCCGTGGTCCAAGGGATTTCACTTCAAAACCCGACGTTTCGTCCCCATCTGCGGTGGGCATTTACAAGGGGGATCGTAGCTTTGTTGAATGTCCGATTCACACCCTGGCTCGCTACTGACTACAGCAAAATTCCGCTTCCGCGCAGTGGCGTGACGTCACATGTTTTGAATACGAGAGCGCAACTGGCCGTTGTCGACTGCCGTCGTCCGCTGTTGCTATCATTCCATGGTGGAAGACCGGTACACATTTTCTTCAGCACCGGAATCCAAATTTAAAGTGAAATTCCTTAGACCACGGCATAATAGCTCGGAATACCTCTATATTTTGTTCAGATAAAGAGCTGTGCGAAGCCACTATTCGAAGTAAATATGTGTCCGATTTCAATAAAGTGAAAGTTACCATAAATCGTTTTTTTCTTATCTACTTTTTTACCCTATGGGATTTTTACTATTCTTGCCATTCACTAGTTTTTCTACGCCAAATCAGTGTGCCGCGTGACACATACGTGTTTCTATTATTGCTTAAAGCAACAGTGCTTGACTGAGACAACCTAGTCTGAGTTAGTTAAGCCGGCCGCGGTGGCCAAGCATTTCTAGGCGCTTCAGTACGGAACCGCGCGACCGCTACGGTCACAGGTTCGAATCCTGCCTCGGGCACGGATGTGTGTGATGTCCTTAGGTCAGTTAGGTTTAAGTAGTTCTAAGTTCTAGGGGACTGATGACCTCAGATGTTAAGTCCCATAGTGCTCAGAGCCATTTGAACCATTTATTTTTGAGTTAGTTAACTACGACTACAATGGATCAAGCCAACCGGTGTGGCAACTGGGTTGGCTAGTTCGAGAAAGGACTATATTTGCGATTAATTTTAAGATTTATTTCATGGTGGAATGTACCAGTAAATGACCCAGTGCCTTAGAAATAGACAATTAGTGTGGGGCTCCGAGCTTAATTCAGTGCGCAGCAGCAGTGTGAGCTTGAGTATAACCGTTAGCTATGGGATTACGGTTTGGTATTGTAGCAAGCAGAAGTCCACGTGAAGCTGCAGCACGCGTACGCTGTATGCTTGCCGTTGCGTCTCTTTCCCACGATCCCTGTGTAACAAGTCCGTGCTGCTGCCTGTCGGCGCCGCAGCCATTGCAGTGGGCAGCTGCGTACACGCGCCGCCGCCTGTTCGCGCTGCAGTAGCTTCCTCGGCGCAGCGTCTCAGCACTCCATTCTCCGATCTGTGGCTGTCTGGGCCACCAGCTCCACACGCCATCGCCTGTCTGTGCTTCCGTCTACGTGCCTCACCATCTTCCTCGCCGAAGCGTCTCTGGGCCACCGTTTCCAGACACCACTGTCCATTCTTGTCGCCGTCTTCATGCCACATCAGCTTTATCACTGTGGTGCCCCAGGCCACTGCCTGTCCACTCTGCAGTGTCCTGACCGACGTGTCCACATCCCGCCGTCAGTTCACACCTCAGTCTCCAGGCTGCTCTGCCCGTGCCACTGTCTGTCCTCGCCACTATGCCCGGGTTGCTGTGTCCATGCTGCCACCCGCGGAGTCTACAGTCTCTGCAGTGACAATGTATCAATACGCCAAAGTCTCCCGACAACAGCGTCTCCGCATCACATCATCTCTGCATCACAGATGGTGACAATCCCAAATGTCGCCTACAGTAGCACATCGCACTGACTGAAAAAAAGCAGAGGCATCATACGAGAAATTTGAGTTAATTACAGTTAGTGGCTGCATTTTCTTGTGGTTTTTATCGTCAGCCATGGCCAACGAAGTCAGATAGTTGCTTAGGTATTTTAGGGAAGTATTGAGTGATTCAGGCAATCATAAATTGCCAAGAGAAGTAGAGATCAAAAGATGGAACGCCACTGAAATTTTACTAAAGTTGAATGCAGTTTTTAACAAATGAGATAAAAAATTCAAAGCTTCATAATATGTTATCAAAATATGATATTTTAGTCTAGAGGGAGGGGGGATCCTAGCAAGAAAACTGTCGAAGGGAGACTAATAACAGAAACTTAATTAGCAGAAAGGGATCTAGGGATGACTAAATAAAAATTATGAAAGGGTTGAAATTAGCTGCGGGGATCGAAGAAACAAATGTAGTCAACGCTGATATCGATCACATTGAGGAGATAATTGGAGATAACACTAAGTATATAATGAAAAGGACTGAGACGAGTTGCTCTGAAATGGAAAATATAGATGATGTCTTAACTGTAGCACATGTTGAAGCTATAATTAGTGATCTTCGGGATACAGAGGCACAAGAGCTGGAGGGTGTAGTATATGAATTGCAAACAAAGTCAGAGTTTACAGCGTTGGAATGTAAATGAATGTAATAGAGCTATTAAAAATAAAAATAAAAGTTTAGGAATGGAGGTGAGCATTATTGAAAGAAAAAGGTTTAATTTGGAAGAAGGCATACCCTAACAGCTAATGAGCATGGGATGTAAATTTATTGGGTTTTTCAATGAAGGGAAAAATTAACAGCTTTAACAACTTGCAGGAAGCTGAGGAATAAAAGAAAGCGATCGAAGTGTGCCAGTGGCAGTTTATTAGAAGGAAAGGAGAAAATTGTGGGGAGAATGAAGGAAGACATGTGCCAGTTAAACAGGAACAGTAGCTGTAGTGCGTATAGAAGTAGTAAAAAATATAGTGTGAGTTGCAGTTATCATGTTAAAATGTATGGTAGATGTAATAAGGATGAAAGATGTGTTACTGACGTAAAAAAGTTGGAATCTATTGCAATTATTCTGGTATCTGTAATAGGGACTGTGATGTTTCACAATTGGAGAACATGTGTTGTGTTGCAGCAGAAGGACAATTTAGTTTGTGGTAAAGAAGTTATTAACAAGGAATTCCTGTGTGTGTGTGTGTGTGTGTGTGTGTGTGTGTGTGTGTGTGCCTGGGCGTGCCTGGTAGCTTGTATTGGTGATGGTATTCTTCATTTATTACATGGGCCTGTTCAAAAGAAGCATCTGCCTGATACTGAGGTTTTATTGGAAACAATACAGCAGATGGTGTGAGGATTCTTCGTTTGTTATTAAATGAGCCTCTTCAAACTGAACATATCTCTGATATTGTGGTTTCATTGGTTATAATTTAGCATAAGGTATGAGTCTTCTTAGAGTTTTTTTTAAGATTGTGCCTGCACCAGTGGATGTGCTTGGTAATATGTTAGTGTTGAATGAGTGAATGAAGTGGAAATTAATTGTTGCAATGGTAGTGTTATTAATGACAGTTTGTCATGCGTCAGAAGTCGAAAAACGGATTGTTATGGAAGATTCAGATTACATGTTCTTAGAGAACGATCTCATTAGTAGCTGGGTAAAGAACAAACAAGCAGGATTGATTTAAAATCAAAAGAAGCGAAGAGAGATATTGGTTATATTAAAGAGTTTATCATGGTTCTGTGTAGGTTCAATTATTTTAGGCAATAACATTATGTGTAGTTAATGCAGTATAATGTGATATGATGTGCACAGCTGGTATGAAAATGTCAGAGGTTTATTTGTATGGCAAGCAGAAACGTAGTTTCATGAGTCATTTTGCATAGGAACACGTGCATGCAAGTCAAGTGAAAGTGAACAGTTATTGTGGGATGTTATTTTTGTGGAGGCATATTGGAGATAACGTTTATTTACGCAACATGGCTGTATGCATGTTATGATGTGTAAGTGAAGATTTGCGGCAGCTAAATATTGACGTGAGTGGACGTATAGGGCTTTTCAGCTCATTTAAAAGTATTATTCTTGCCAGATGAAAGTAATTTGGTGCGATATATTCGTATATGAGTATATGGATGAATCATCATCGTGTAAGACAGGGTGCTTAAATTTGATGAATGAAATTGCAGAAAGAGGGCGAGATTTTAAAGAGAGCTGAAAGGTGGTAAATTTATGGTAAATTTACACGTGAAAAAAATCATGACTATGATTATATTTTAATATGTAAGATTTGCATTTAGATATTATGTTGGCTGTAGCTAAATGTATATATTAGGGGTTTTATGCGGGTCAAAGTATGGCACCGGGAAGTTGAGTGTGGTGTGTGGAGGTGGAGTTAATAGTAGGATACTTATATGAACCATTTTTTTAAAGAACTAAGCTAGAAGTAATTTGTATATTCATTGTTTATACAGGGTGGTCCACTGATAGTGACCGGGCCAAATATCTCACGAAATAAGTATCAAACGAAAAAAAAGTTGAAGGATATTTGCTATCGTGATCAACCGACAACGCCTGACAACATGCGTCAGCGCATTGTCAATGCATGTGCGAACATTACGGATGGCGAACTACTCGCTGTTGAGAGGAATGTCGTTACACGTATTGCCAAATGCATTGAGGATGACGGACATCATTTTGAGCATTTATTGCATTAATCTGGTGTTTACAGGTACTCACGCTGTAAGAGAATGTTCTCAGAAATGATAAGTTCACAACGGTACATGTATCACATTGGAACAACCGAAATAAAATGTTCAAACGTACCTAGTTCTGTATTTTATTTTAAAAACCTACCTCTTACCAACTGTTCGTCTAAAATTGTGAGCCATATGTTTGTGATTATTACAGCGCCATCTATCACAAATCGAAAAAAGTGGTCCAACTAAAACATTCATATGTCTTTACGTACTACACGAATATGTAATAAAAATGGGGGTTCCTATTTAAAAAAACACAATTGATATCCGTTTGACCTATGGCAGCGCCATCTAGTGGGCCAACCACAGAGCCATTTGGTTTCCCCCTTCTAGCTAGACAAGTTTAGTTCTTTGTAGTTTTTTCGTTTGACGCTTATTTCGTGAGATATTTGGCCCGGTCACGATCAATGGACCATCCTGTATATAGTACCATGGGGAAATTGGGACACAAATTAATTATTAAAATTAAATGACACATTGAAATCTGTGGGAGATTGTTGGGTCATGCACAATATTCGAATTTTATGTGTGTGCAGTTTTCTTCCTTATGGATTTGATAGGAAATTCCTTGGCTGGCAACAGGTACACAGCACTGTTAACTGTACCTAGGTGTGACTACAGAGGGATTGCAATCACACTGGTAAAAGAAACTTGTTGTGTGCAGCTAGCACAATAATTGGACAATACACATATAGCCAACCTCAGGGATGCTTGGGTGCCTTCAGTGCAGGATGACTGGCAGCAGGGGGTTGCGTCAGGGCTACTGGCTGGAGGCATTCAAAATTAACGCTTTACTCAGACAATTGCACCTTTCGGACATGAAGCAGTGACAAAAGCTTTCATCACATTGTGAGAACACCGTAGCCATAGAGGTGACAGCTAGTGCCCAGCCAGCTGTCTGTGACATGGGCATCCATCATTGCTGATGCCAGTGCCCAGTATGGAGCACGCAACCCACACACATGGTGCCAGTGGCACTGGAAGGCAGCCGGAATGCTTGTAGTGGTAGCCAACTTCCTAGTGGACAGCTGTGTCCTGAAGGGTGATGGTGTCAGGTGCACTGGCGCTTGCACCAGCTAATGCGGAAGGTAGCTGTCATGCCTGAGACTCGACCTGCTGTCCCCTGGGCTGTATTTCAGCTTCCTGATGGGAAGGCCATGGGATAGCCCTACTGCGCCATTGCACCATGTCTGGAAGGTGGACTTAAAACAGGAAGCAGACAAAGTGATGGAGGCCACATCTCTTGACTGCTGAATGTGGCTCCACGTCCTATTACTAATACTGGGCTGTGAATGAATCTCCTACAAAATGACAGCTATTTATATCGGATGGCAACGCACTTGTCACGTCAATGCAACGCTTCTAGTCATTTTCTAGACAACAGCACTAAAGTATGTCGGTGGAGAAATTTCTTGCCTGTACTGCATGACCGTTATTTTTCCGTTGTACTGTCAGATTTTACAGAGCCAGCCGTGGCCCACCTCGAAATGCATTAACAGCCCTGTTCCCATACTCAGAATGCCAACACCTCGCGTTTGTCAGCTGTTGGCGGGTGCTGAAATGCTTTACCGCTATGCTCCCACAGATTTACCCCCAAAATAACAGTGGCTCTGCACTACCCCATTCTCCGGAAAGACATGGCTACTCAGGTCCTCTTTAGAACCATTGTGCACCAGAGATTCCCAAGTCCACTGAGTGTAGTGCCAAATTTCTGGAAACAATTTCCACCACAGGAGTGTTTGGTGGCTTAAACAACTCGGTTCACAAACCTCGTTTAGCCTACAAAGCTTACTCACTAGACTTCTTCTTACATCACCAGGCTACTTATTTAATCTTCCACTTAATAGCCCAATATCTCTTGGAACATACAGCACACCATGCCTTTACTATTTGTTCCGCTGATCATGTGCCCTTAATAACTCTGTCTGCATGCCTTCACGTCCTGTTCTAAGGCCTCATATCCACATAAACTTTATGGAATATATTTCTCATGGACACTCACACTAGGACGTTCTGCTTACACTCCTCGTCATGGTCACTCGCCATTGCCTTTCGCTATACTGCTACACATTCTGCATCAACTGTTCCGCTGAAACCCGTCCTTCTTGCGCGGCTGTGAGTGGGTTCATGGAATGGTTGAAGTCTAGTTTATGTTTGTTATTGAAGAAGGTTAAATTACCCATCAGAAGTACCTTTAGAGATTCATCTAGCCAGTACCATTCTGGTTATGTTACATTTAACTTGATAGCCCCTGTGACCGTCACAGGTTAATGTAATGTTGGTCCTGTTATGTCACATGCTGCTCCATTAATCAACACTACTCGTAACAGTTTGTCGCCACTATCACAACGTCATAGACAGACTGAATCCAGTGTCGTGCCACTTTCTGCAAGTAAGGTTTAAGTTCCATAATCTCCCTCAGACAATACTGGCCATCTGTTTTGACTAAGAACAGCTACTCCACACATCCGTCTGCACCAGTTTGAATTACTCATTCTAGACATGTTGTAATCACCTTCCTCCGGCAGTGTTGCAGTTCCTTCTCCCTCATCACTACATACCTATCCCCTTCTTCTGAGAGTAACAACACTACATGTGTCCATAACTGTACAAAATTTTCTAAGACCCCCTACTCACTGGGTAGTTGAGAATGGCGCAACATTTAAACTGCACATGTTTACTCACTACTAGGAACTGAATCAGTATATACAACCGTGACTTGTCAGTCCTCGCCTCTATCGATGCAGCATGATAATAAAGAGCCTACTGGGCTTTTCAGTCTGTATCAACTCCGGCGGTAGTTTCCCTCACAGCATTCGTAATCCCAACAAATATTTCTCCATTGATAACAGGACTGGACTCAACTGCCTGTGCAATGTGTAATGAATAGATTCCTGTAAGCTCGTCATCACCACACGTGCATCCCACATACTGTCTGCTAAGGACGATAACAGCCTTTTTATTTTGACTCTTGTATCCAACACATCCACATGTGCTTGCATAATTCCCAGGTCCAGATTTATGGTGTCCTCTGATGCCGTTGGATATTCCATCAACTTGCTTGTCAGCTTCTATAGGAAACGCATATTGTTTGATACTTCAGTCTTGAACCCTCTTATCACCGACTTGCCACCTTACCTTCTTCACGGCCTCTACAATCCTGTTGAGCTCTCTAATGTCACTGGCACCTGCCGTTCCGAACACAGCCTTCAAAATTCTCCATCCCCTAGCACCGATCCAACCTCTTTGAGGTTTGCTTAGCAAACGTGGCACCAACTGACTTACCGCTCCTCAGTAATGAATATGCAAAGCTAGTTCTTTTTGTTGATGATACAAATATAATAATCACACCCAACAAACAAGAATTAGTCGATAAAATTTTAAACCATGTCTTTCAGATAATTATTAAGTGGACTCTCATTAAATTTTGATAAAACACAACACATATTTTTCTGTACAGTAAGTGGTATAAATTACTAAATATAGAGCCTGTACAGAAGTCTGTAGCTAAGGCAGAATATTCCAGGGATTTGTGTGTGTGCATTGATGAGAAATTGAATTGGAGGAAACACATTTACGATCTACTGAAACGTCTGAATTCAGCTACTTATGCTGTTAGGATTATTGCAAATTTTGGTGATAAAAATATCAGTGAATCAGCTTAATATGCTTACTTTCAGTCACTACTTTCGTATGGAATCATGTTTTAGAGTAATTCATCATTAAGAGAAAAGTATTCATTGTACAAAAGTTTGTAGTCAGAATAATACCTGGAGCACATCCATGATTATCTTACTGACATTTATTTAAGAAACTAGGGATATTCAGAGTAGTTTCACAATATATACAGGGTGATCATTTTAACGGAAGACATCGAAATATCTCGCGCCATGGACTACTGTGACTGTTCCGACGGTTCAGGTAATAGTAGTACTGCTAGCGCAGTATCAAAAACAATGAAGTCTTAAGTATAACGAAACACACATTTGTAATAATAATATTTTAGAGATGGACGCAATACTTACTGATGACAACTGTCTCCTGAGTGGTGGAAAACTTGATATACACTTTAAACGTGTGCAAATTTCCGGCAAAAGCAGCACATTTTGTTGGTGGACCCAATCAGCTACTGTCTCTTCTTGCCATTTCGTTGCGTTGCCAGTATTTGTTGAAGAATATTCCTCCTCCCTGCAGTCATGCATTCCTCTGTTATCATGCCTTCCATTCTTCATGCAGAAAGCTGTGAGCATATTTCTCTGACAGATGTTTACAACAAATAAAATTGTTAAAGTATTCTTTACTATGCCAGTATTTCGTCACGTGAACACATGATCCCTAGACGTATGTACAGAAACTGTAGAAATCACGGGGTGCACTCAGACTATAAATATTAAAATTGCTCGAAGGTTGGTGCCGGAGCAGAAATGCTATTGGCGCGCTGGGAACCCCTTGGTGTAGCGCCATTGGTCACAAATAGTGTGCCAGATGCTAGTATCAGATATTCCACGTAAGGTAATGCTGATGTCATCAATTCCGGAAGTGATGCATAAAGAAAAAAAGACACATCACGAAGGAATTATCTAAATGGGACGGAAATCGGTAGGTGCCACCCTAAGAAAAAAGATTACAGTTCCAGAAAAAAATGATAAAATGATGGTTTATTCAAGAGAAAGAGCTTCACAAACAGTGCAAGTCAATAACGTATTGAGCCACATCTAGCACGTATGCAAACAGTTATTCGGCTTGACACTGATTGTCAGAGTTGTTGCATGTCCTCCAGAGGAGTATCGAGCCAAATTCTGTCCAATTGCGCATTAGTTTGTCAAAATACCGAGTTGATCAGGCTTAATTCGATGCGGGACGTATCACTTTTCTACAATTCTACTTCAGTCAATGAGATTCCAGGCCGAAGACGTGTCTGGAGATACCCCAGATAACAGTGCGATACGAAATTGACTGTCGCCCGCCGTACGGCCCGACAGCCAGGAGTGATGGTCTGCCGTTGCATTTATTTTTATAGCAGGACACCTTTGGTTGTCATTCGTGGCACACGTTTTTCTGCCCTTAATGGCGAGCCATCCTGAACTTACGTTTCATCAAGATAATGCCCCTCTCGATGAGATTTTCTACTCTTTTTCTTCGTGCTTCTCAAACCCTACCTTGGCCAGCAAAATCACCGGATGTCTCCTCAGTTGAGAACAGTTGGAACATTACTGTCAGGGAACTCCATCCAACCGGGTTTCTGACGATATAACTCACTAATTGGAGAGAACGTGGCACGATATCCCTCAGGAGGACATCCAACAACTCTGTCAATCAATACCAAACCGAATAACTGCTTGCGTAAGAGTCAGAGGCGGATATACATGATACTGGCTTACTCAATTTGTGAAGCTCTTACACCCCTATCATGAAGAACATGTACCAGCACTGAGATATACGAATTTAGAGGCTCACATTCACTTCTGTCAATAGACTATCCACTGCAGTGATGTAGTGCCTAATTTTGTATGGTTTTTACTGTTCACGAATGAGGCTTCATTCATCATTGATTGTGTTTTCAACAGCCTCATCAGCTATGAGTGAAGTGAGGGCAAGCCCCACGCCACCCACATCGGTGGCTACCAGCAACAATTCTCTATCAAGGTGTAGGTGGGCAATGTCAAGATCATCTAATAGGACCTTACTTGCTGCCTCCCCATTTGACTGATCCATATTACTTTGTGTTCCTGCGAGATGTGCTGCCAGAGTTCTTGGATAGTGTACCCATTGTTGTCCGTGAAAGGATGTAATTTCAACACGACGGTGCACCAACCCACTTTGACGTTAATGTCCATGAGCACCTTAAGTACACGTACTGTCATCACTGGATTGAAGGGGAGATCCTGTCCTGTGGCCAGCGTGATAACTGGATCTCACACCTCTGGACTTTTTCCTCTGTGGTAACGTCAAGACTCTGGTGTATGAAACCCTCATAGAAACGGATGAAAACCTATTTGCTAGGACCTTTGATGCTGTCTCCTGGTACAACAGACACCAGAGATTTTTGAGAGAGTGCGGTAGGGTCTCATGCATGCATGCATTGAGACCGTTGGTCGTCACTTTAACCATTACTGTGAGCTACGTTGTTGTTATGCGGTGTACGCTGAGTATGTCCATAAAACAATAAAAGTGTATTCGCGATCTTTGGTTCCCCGTCTCAATATAATCGGTTGTGGACACACTCTCATCTGTTTCGCTTTGACCTAGAAGGTTTGAGACACCCTGTATATGCAGGCATCACTGGAGAAAGCTGTTAGACATTTGTAAGTGTTATTATAAAGGTCCCCCCATGAACCATGGACCTTGCCGTTGGTGGGGAGGATTGCGTGCCTCAGCGATACAGATAGTCGTACCGAAGGTGCAACCACAACGGAGGGGTATCTGTTGAGAGGCCAGACAAACGTGTGGTTCCTGAAGAGGGGCAGCAACCTTTTCAGTAGTTGCAGGGGCAACAGTCTGGATGATTGACTGATCTGGCATTGTAACACTAACCAAAACGGCCTTGCTGTGTTGGTACTGCGAACGGCTGAAAGCAAGGGGAAACTACAGCCGTAATTTTTCCCCAGGGCATGCAGCTTTACTGTATGGTGAAATGATGATGGCGTCCTCTTGGGTAAAATATTTCGGAGGTAAAATAGTCCCCCATTCGGATCTCCGGGCGGTGACTACTCTGGAGGATATTGTTATCAGGAGAAAGAAAACTAGGTTATAGTGGGAATTAGTGAAGTTCGGTGGCAAGAGGAACAAGACTTCTGGTCTGGTGAATACAGGGTTATAAATACAAAACAAAATATGGATAATGCAGGAGTAGGTTTAATACTGAATAAAAAAGTAGGAATGCGGGTAAGCTACTACATACAGCACAGTGAACGGGTTATTGTGGCCAAGATAGATACGAAGACCATGCTTACCACAGCAGTACAAGTTTATATGCCAACTAGCTCCGCAGACGATGAAGAGACTGATGAAATGTATGATGAGATAAAAGAAATTATTCAGATAGTTAAGGGAGACGAAAATTTAATAGTCATGGGTGACTAGATTTCGATAGTAGGAAAAGGGAGAGAAGGAAATGTAGTAGGTGAATACGGATTGGGGGTAAGAAATGAAAGCGGAAGCCGCCTGGTAGAATTCTGCACAGAGCATAACTTAATCATAGCTAACACTTGGTTCAAGAATCATAAAAGAAGGCTGTATACATGGAAGAGGCCTGGAGATACTGGAAGGTGTCAGATAGATTATATAATGGTAAGACAGAGATTTACGAACAAGGTTTTAAATTGTAAGACATTTCCAGTGGCAGATGTGGACTCTGACCACAATCCATTGGTTATTAACTGTAGATTAAAACTGAAGAAATTGCAAAAAGGTGGGAATTTAAGGAGATGGAACCTGGATAAATTAAAGGAACCAGAGGTTGTAGAGAGTTTCAGGGAGAGCATTAAGGAACGATTGACAAGAATGGGGGAAAGAAATACAGTAGAAGAAGAATGGGTAGCTTTAAGAGATGAAATAGTTAAAGCAGCAGAGGATCAAGTAGGTAAAAAGACGAGGGCTAATATAAATCGTTGGGTAACAGAAGAGATATTGAATTTAATTGATGAAAGCAGAAAATACAAAAATACAGTAAATGAAGCAGGCAAAAAGGAATACAAACTTCTCAAAAATGAGATAGACAGGAAGTGCAAAATGGCTAAGCAGGGTTGGCTAGAGCACAAATGTAAGGATGTAGAGGCAAATATCACTAGGGATAACATAGATACTGCCTACAGGAAAAGAGACCTTAGGGGAAAAGAGAACCACTTGCATGAATATCAAGAGCTCAGATGGAAACCCAGTTCTAAGCTAAGAAGCGAAAGCAGAAAGGTGGGAGTAGTATATAGAGGGTCTATAGAAGGGCGATGTTCTTGAGGACAATATTATGGAAATGGAAGAGGAGGTAGAAGAAGATGAAATGGGAGATATGATACTGCGTGAAGAGTTTGACAGAGCACTGAAAGACCTAAGTCGAAACAAGGCTCCGGGAATAGGCAACATTCCACTAGAACTACTGATAGCCTTGGCAGAGCCAGCCCTGACAAAACTCAACCATCTGGTGAGCAAGGTGTATGAGAAGGGCGAAATACCCTCAAATTTCAAGAAGAATATAATAATTCCAATCCCAAAGAAAGCAGGTGCCGATAGATGTGAAAATTACCGAACTATCAGTTTAATAAGCCACGGCTGCAAAATACTAGCACGAATTCTTTGCAGACGAATGGAAAAACTGGTAGAAGCCGACCTCGGGGAAGATCAGTTTGGATTCCGCAGAGATGTTGGAACACGTAAGGCAATACTGACCCTACTACTTGTCTTAGAGAATAGATTAAGGAAAGGCAAACCTACATTTCTAGCATTTGTAGACTAAGAGAAAGCGTTTGACAATGTTGATTGGAATACTCTCTTTCAAATTCTGAAGGTGGCAAGGGTAAAATACAGGGAGCGAAAGGCTATTTACAATCTGTACAAAAACCAGGTGGCAGTTACAAGAATCGAGGCGCATGAAAGGGAAGCAGTGGTTGGGAAGGGACTGAGACAGGGTTGTAGCCTATCCCCAATGTTATTCAATCTGTGTGTTGAGCAAGCAGCGAAGGAAACAAAAGAAAAATTCGGAGTAGGTATTAAAATCCAATGAGGAGAAATAAAAACTTTGAGGTTCGCCGATGACATTGTAATTCTGTCAGAGACAGCAAAGGACATGGAAGAGCAGCTGAACGGAATGGACATTGTCTTGAAAGGAGGATATAAGATGAACATCACAAAAGCAAAACGTGGATAATGGAATGTAGTCGAATTAAATCGGGTGATGCTGCGGGAACTAGATTAGGAAATGAGACGCTTAAAGTAATAAATGAGTTTTGCTATTTGGGGAACAAAATAACTTATGATGGTCGAAATAGAGAGGATATAAAATGTAGACTGGCAATGGCAAGGAATGCGTTTCTGAAGAAGAGAAATTTGTTAACATCGAGTATAGATTTAAGTGTCAGGAAGTCGTTTCTGAAAGTATTTGTACGGAGTGTAGCCGCGTAAGGAAGTGAAACGTGGACGATAAATACTTTAGACATGAAGAGAATAGAAGCTTTCGAAATGTGGTGCTACAGAAGAATTCTGATGATTAGATGGGTAGATCACATAACTAATGAGGAGGTATTGAATAGAATTGGGGAGAAGAGAAATTTGTGGCACATCTTGACTAGAAGAAGGGATCGGTTGGTAGGACATAATCTGAGGCATCAAGTGATCACCAATTTAGTATTGGAGGGCAGCGTGGAGGGTAAAAATCGTAGAGGGAGACCAAGAGATGAATACACTAAACAGATTCAGAAAGATGTAGGTTGCAGTAGGTATTGGGAGATGAAGCAGCTTGCACAGGATAGAGTAGCATGGAGAGCTGCATCAGACCAGTCTCTGGACTGAGGACCACAACAACAACATTATAAAGATGGTCACAGGCGAAATATATGTACTATTATGAATGTTATCACACAAAAATTACCAACGGCACAAAAGCTCTGACGTAAGCAAAAAGATGCTCCAGAATACAATATCGTAAGACATGTTGCAACTTCTGTGATCTAAAGCAAACAGCTATTAACAAACAGGATTACTTGGAAATGTAAAAAATTACCGAAACCAGCTCGTTGCGATGTAAAAATAACGAATCAATAAAATGTCAGTTGCATCAAAGAACCAGAGGAATATATATACAGGGTGAGTCACCTAACATTACCGCTGGATATATTTCGTAAATCACATCAATTACTGACGAACCGATTCGACAGACCGAACGTGAGGAGAGGGGCTAGTGTAATTGTTTAATACAAACCATACAAAAATGCACGGAAGTATGTTTTTTAACACAAGCTTACGTTTTTTTAAATGGAACCACGTTAGTTTTGTTAGCACATCTGAACATATAAACAAATACGTTATCAGTGCCGTTTGTTGCAGCGTAAAATGTTAATTGCATCCGGAGATATTGTAACCTAAATTTGACGCTTGAAACCTCCGACGTTCTGTTGCGTGTTGTAACAAACACGGGCCACGGTCGGCGAGCAGCATCTGCAGGGACATGTTTACGATGACGACCGTGTTTACGAGTGTGGCTGTAGTGCACTGTTGTGGTTTGGTCTAGCTGTTGCAGTATCCGCATGTAGCGCTTGCTGCTATTGTTATTCTGCATTCGTCTCCGCACGCAGACCAACTGTAGTACACCGTGTTACCAGACGTCTGTGATAGTGTAGTATTGTAGGAACTGTGACCATGGTGTATTCGAACTCTGAAAGAGTGGAGATGATACTCATCTATGGCGAGTGTCGACGAAATGCAGCTGAAGCCTGCATGGTGTATGCAGAACGGTACCCGGACAGAGAGCATCCAACGTGCCGCACATTGCAAAACATCTACCGCCAACTGTATGCAACAGGTATGGTCGTAGCACGCAAATTGGTCCGTAACAGGCCCGTCACAGGAGAAGCAGGTGCAGTTGGTGTGTTAGCTGCTGTTGCCATGAACCCACACATGAGTACACGGGACATTGCGAGAGCCGGTGGACTGAGTCAAAGAAGTGTCATGCGCATACTGCATCGTCACCGCTTTCACCCGTTTCATGTGTCGCTACATCAGCAATTACATGGTGATGACTTTAATCATCGAGTGCAATTCTGTCAATGGGCATTAACAGAGAATGCGTTACAGTTCTACCTGTTTACCGATGAAGCGGGTTTCACAAACCACGGGGCAGTGAATCTACGGAACATGCATTACTGGTCCGTGGACAATCCTCGCTGGCTCAGGTAGAGCGACAGCGACCGTGGACTGTAAATGTATGGTGCGGAATCATTGGCGACCACCTCATTGGTCCTCACTTCATTGCAGGGGCCCAAACAGCCGCTCTCCTTACGTTCGGTCTGTGGAATCGGTTCGTCAGTATTTGATGTGGCTTACGAAATATATCCAGCGGTAACGTTAAGTGACTCACCCTGTATATATATATTTATATCGTTCTATAGGCTCATCAGAAAGAAAAGTTTTGTGCCAGGGAAGGTGATAAGTGATAGCGGTATCAGAAGTACCTTCTATCACACACTGTAAGGTGGCTTGCACAGTATAGGTGCAGATGAACTAGAGTACTGACATTCTTGCTCCAAATCTCTCGATTAAAATGAAGAACGCGTAGTCATCTACATTTGACGACCGATGTAGGCTGCAAACCAAATGCTTTCAATGCAAATGATGTTCCGAGAGTCACTTACGGTGTGAAATGGAAGTCAGTACGTGACACTATCTATAGGTCTGCGTCAATGTGTTACAGAAAGGTAACAACGGCTCCTAACGAGCACCTAATTTCTCGACAGATGAAGGCAGGCATATATTTACAGCTCGCCTGCCACTGGCACTGGACAAGTCGGCCTTTAGCTGCGTTGCGTGACTGAGAAATGCGGTCTACAGCAGCCAAAATATAGCTTACAGTAAACTGATTACTGAGTGTTAATACATCATAGCAATAAAGTTAGCTTGGTGTAGTTAATTGCTGTTATCTTAACGTTCGTGGTCACAGCCTTGGAATAGGTGTGATCTCTGCCCATCCCTTGAGGATTACGTTAATGGCTGACTTGGGACTTTCAGTTACGTGAAATTATCGATAATCATAAATCTCTTGGAAGAAAAGGAGGAAGAGGGAGGCGTTCTGATGACTCAGGCCTTAAGAGAAAGGTCTGAAGAAAAGAAGATTGTTACCAGAAATGGTTAAATTCTAAAAGGCAGGAAGATAGAGATCACTACAACATAGTTAAGAGATAAGTAAAAAAGGATGGTTATCGGGGCTAAAGAGAGTCGTGAGAGAAGAAATATGCCAACGTAGAACATTTAGTTGGATAAAAGAGGGCGTCAGAAACTGGACGAGTTATGCATGAACTGAGAGCTGCTACTAAAATCAGAAGAACAGCTAGAATGATTGGAAGACAAATGGAGGACAAATTTTAAAGATCTTCTTACAGGGGTTAAAAAAATGGTTCAAATGGCTCTGAGCACTATGGGACTTAACATCTGTGGTCATCAGTTCCCTAGAACTTAGAACTGCTTAAACCTAACTAACCTAAGGACATCACACACATCCATGCCCGAGGCAGGATTCGAACCTGCGATCGTAGCGGTCACACGGTTCCAGACTGAAGCGCCTAGAACCGAACGGCCACACCGGCTTGCTACAGGGGTTAGGCAGAGTGTCGAGAAGCACAGCTTGAAATGGAGATCTATACTGTGGAATAAATGGCTGACAAAGAAGTTTACCAGGCCTTTCAAAAATCAAAAAAATGGAAAGGCAGCTGGTCCTGGAGGTACAGTAATGGAATTATCGAAGTATGGAAGACCTAAAGTACTAGCAACACTAGTAACTATTTTTAATAGAGTGGTTCGAAGAGGTGAAGTATCCCAAGAATGGAAGATATATTACCATCATATATAAGAAAGGGAGCAGAAGAGAACCGACTAATTACACGGGAATAAGTGTGGTGGCTTAGGTGAGTAGGTTGTTCGGTAGTATAGTAAAGAACAGCCTGGAAAAGGTTTCGCATGTCATTGTATCTCAGGGACAGTCGCGGTTTACGGCCTTGCCGCTGGGAAAAAAAAAGTGTTAATATCTTTTGTGTACGTCATGTGTGTCAGAAAATGATCGCAAAATATCACGATCTCCATTTGGTATTTTTTGATTTAGTAAAAGCATGCGATTCCATGCCAAGGAAGCAACTGTGGACGGCTTTGAAATGGTGGAGTGGATGGTGAATTAATACAGTTGGTGAAATGGATGTACCACCAACGCTACAATGAAAGTTGATGGTAATATGTCGGAAAGTTTTAAAACAAGTAAAAGATTAAGATAATGTTGTTCTGTGTCACCAACCATATTTAAATTGAGTTTTGGCAGTTGTTCTTGGTTACAGAAATAGACAGTGCAGAAGTGTAGGTGTGGCAGTTCGGCATCTACATTTACATTCATTTCTGTTTGCCAGCGATCAAGCACTTACACCTCCGAATAAGGATGATGCTATCTATCAAATTAGAAAGTTAATAGGTGCTTATAAACAATGGAGACTAACAGTCAGTATGGAAAAAGCAAGATACGTTGTTGTTGGAAGTGAGTAAGGTGAGGATTTGGATTATCAGTTTGGCCGAATTAGAAATTTAGAAGCGATCAAGTATTTGGGTTCAGTAATCGACAAGACTGTCCAGCGTAAAGTGGACATATCCTGCAAGATATGTCAAGCGAGGGTAGCTATTAGATCATTAAACGGTATCTTTTGGAGTCCTCACATATCCAGATGATCAAAGAAAGTAGTTCTACGTGCTGTGTCTGAAACCATTCCGGCATACGGCTCAGTGTGTTGGAAACGGCACGAGGGGCAGGAAGGGAAAATTGAGGCTACAGAACGGACGGGTTACGGTGGAGCATAAGAACGACTGTCTTCGGTCGACTGAGTACCGAATACGTAAGAATGGAAATGGGTGTGATGGATCCAGTCACAGACAGCATTGATGCTCGAGCACTGAGATGATATGGACATGTCCAACATATAGAGGAACAACGGAGGACGCAGTGCTTGCTCAACTGCCACCGCCAGATCTCGGGAGATGGATCCGAGGGAGGCCGATCGAAACATGGAGGAGAACTACAGCCCAAGCAATTGAAAGAAGAGTTACTGGAAGAAGACTGACGGGGTAGAACTTTGCGACATCTGAGAACGGGCAACTAATGATAAGTGGAAAAACCTGCTAAGATAAACGTAAGTATAATTTGGAAACGTATGTCATATCAGATCAAAATGTCAATATGCAGATCAGTTCTAAACACAACTTATTTATGTTTTAAAATACGTGCTTATTTATTTTCTTGCAAATATTCTCTCATCCTCTTTGCATAATTTAAGTAATATAAACTGAAAATGAAACTATATTTCGATATACACTTAATCTGAGTACATCATACACTGAAGCGCCAAAGAAACTGGTATAGGCATGCCTATTAAAATACAGAGATATGTAAACATGTAGAATACGGCGCCGCTATCGGCAACGCCTGTATAAGACAGGAAGTTAAAAAAAACGTTCAAATGTGTGTGAAATCTTATGGGACTTAAATGCTAAGGTCATCAGTCCCTAAGCTTACACACTGCTTAACCTAAATTATCCTAAGGACAAACACATACACCCAAGTCCGAGAGAGGACTCTAACCCCCGCCGGGATCAGCGGCACAGTCCATGGCTGCAGCGCGTTAGACTGCTCGGGTAATCCTGCGCGGCTAAGACAGGAAGTGTCTGGCGCAGTTGTTAGATCGGTTACTGCTGCTACAGCGGCAGGTTATCAAGATTTAAGTGAATCTAAACATGGTGTTATTAGTCGGAGCACGAGCGATGGGACACCGCATCTTCAAGGTGGCGATGAAGTGGGGTGGGGATTTTCCCGTACGACCATTTCACGAGTGTACCGTCAATATCAGAAATCCGGTAAAGCATCAAATCTCCGACATCGCTGCGGCTGGGAAAAGATCCTGCAGGAACGGGACCAACGACCACTGAATAGAATCGTTCAACGTGACAGAAGTGCAACCCTTCAGCAAATTGCTGCAGGTTTCAATGCTGGACCGTCAACAAGTGTCAGCGTGCGAACCTGTCAACGAAACATCATCGACATGGGCTTTCGGAGCCAAAGGCCTACTCGTGTAGCCTTGATTACTGCACGATAAAAAGCTTTACGTCTCGCCTGGGCCCGCCAATACCGACATTGGACTGTTGATGACTGGAAACAGGTTACCTGGTCGGACGAGTCTCGTTTCAAATTGTATCGGGCGGATGGACGAGTACGGGTATAGAGACAGCCTCATGAATCCATGGACCCTGCATGTCAGCAGGGGACTGTTAAAGCTGTTAGAGGCTCTGCTGTGGTGTGGGGCGTGTGTAGTTGGAGTGACATAGGACCCCTGATACGTCTAGATACGACTCTGACAGGTGACACGTACGTAAGCATCCTGTCTGATCACCTGCATCGATTAATGTCCATTCTGCATTCCAAAGGACATGGGCAATTTCAGCAGGACAAAGCGACATCCCAAACGTCCAGAATTCCTACAGAGTGGCTCCAGGAACACTCTTTAGAATTTAAACACTTCTGCTGGCCACCGAACTCCCCAGACATGAACATTATGAAGCGTATCTGGGTAGCCTTGCAACGTGCTGTTCAGAAGAGGTCTCCACCCCCTAGTACTCTTACGGATTTATGGACAGCCCTGCAGGGTTCATGGTGTCAATTCCCTTCAGTACTACTTGAGACATTAGTCGATGCCATGCCTCGTCGTGCTACGGCACTTCTGCGTGCTCCGCGCGGGGGCCCTCTACAATATTAGGGAGGTGTACCAGTTTTTGTGGCTTTTCAGTGTATTTGCAATAATGTCGTTTATTTATTGATCTATTTGCGGATATAAGGTGTGTCGTAGTGACACGAACATGTTCTGAAAGAAATCCAACTGCTCAACTTTTCAGAGGTAGAGATACCATTATTATCAAAGAAAATGGGACAAGTAATCGACTCCAAAACTTTGCGTTATCTATGGTTCATCGATTGTAAAAAGACCTCCGCTGGATATCAAATGCCAATGGACATCAAATCGTGGTATCCAGTTGAATCATTATTCGAGCAGCGTGAAATTCTGTAGACCATCAGACTGAGAGTATATAACATAGCTTGAGAGCACATTTGGTAATGTTCCATCAGTTACTAGGCACGTAGCAGCGACAACATTATTTCTTGTTCTAGTATTTCGACTGCTGATCCTTTTCTACCTCCACAGTAAATTTAATGTCGGCATAGGGCTCAAATGGCTCTGAGCACTATGGGACTTAACAGCTATGGTCATCAGTCCCCTAGAACTTAGAACTACTTAAACCAAACTAACCTAAGGACATCACACAAATCCATGCCCGAGGCAGGATTCGAACCTGCGACCGTAGCAGTCCCGCGGTTCCGGACTGCAGCGCCTAGAACCGCACGGCCACCGCGGCCGGCGTACTTTTGGCTGAAGCCTTCTTCAGAGCCCTCTCGGCACTAACGTTCTCGCCTGACGTGCCGGCGCTTGACGTTACGCCGGAACAACAGGTGTCGACGACTTACCTGTCCCACACCTTAGGTATACAGCTGCCGAGTCCAGCGCCTGTTTTTCGAAATGCTTCTTGAGGAAACTGCCAACCACTGGACTAACTGGAGTAACCATGGCGATGTCTTCCAGCTGTGGCAAGACATACATGAAACAGTTTGATAATGTCCTGAGGGAATATGGAGCCGATATGCTCTGGAAAGTCATAGACTGGCTCTTTTATAAACAAATAAACAACATAAAAGCTGATCAAGATGTCGCTTGGCCCTTCACATGGCAGTCATACATACTGACCTCTCATAACGTATGAAAAAATAGGAACTAGATACATAATTAAAATGTTAAATGAAATGTTTTATTTGAATCGCTTTCATTTTACTACATGACGTCCACTTGTGGGCTGCGGAGAATAACCAGGACACGGTGGCACCCATTCAGCTTCAGTGTTTGGGGGGGGGGGGGGATTTTTGGCGACTGCCTCGATGGAGCAGTCATCCTTCCATGGCATCTCATATGTGAGGCGTATCTGCAATTCCTGTGGGTGACCTGCCTCCTCCACTAGAAGACGTGCCTCCGGTGGTACAAATGGTGTTCAACAATTCCTATAACAGGCTTTAGGGGTTGTAGAGGGAACTTGGAAGACAAAGTTTTGATAAGTTTGAAGATCAGATCACATTCATATCTCTTTCTTTATAGTATGCACACAGTGGAGACAATGAGCTCTGCACAGGAGTTGCTTCATGTGGCAACCCTGCTGTTTGTTGCAGAAGGTATATCTGCGACGCATGCATTCATACATATGGTCCACAAACGCTGGTGGTGCTGAATAGTTTCTACCACCGCCACATCTCGGGCGAGGAGAGATTCTTCAGGAGTCTGATGCACAAGACTCTTCATATGGTCACACAAGAAAAGATCGAGAGGATTTAAATCTGGCTTCTGTCGTAGCAAGGATTTGGTCCACTTTGATTTACCCACATTTCACTGTATGTTTGGTTGACATGTTTGTAGACGTCAGGTGCAAATTGCACAGATGCACCAACACATTGCAACTACATTTGCTGAGAGTGGCAGCTGCAAGTCTTCTAATAACTCCACCAGTGCCTCTTGCATATACGTCAAGTATCTGGGAACCATTAGGCAGTATGGCCCAACACAATGACTGTCAATGATACCAGCCCATACACTGATACAGAACGATAGCTAAAATCCACGTACACATGTGGGATGAAACTTTTAGTCATCCAAAATGTGGTTGTTTCGACAGTTCAAATAGCCCACTTGGTGAAACGAGCGCCATCCGTAAAACGACCTCGACTAGAAAATTCAGGGATATCGACCCAGTGATGTAGAAATCACGTACAGGAAATGGATAGTAAAGGGAAATCTGCCAGCCTGCCAGCATTAACGCACACACATTGAGCCAGTGGTGTGGGTGGTGCTACTGTTCATTCAGAACACTCCTGACTCTCTCGTGGGACACATCCATGGCATGGGCAATGTTTCTAATACTCGTCGTCGGGTTTATTCCACGTGGCAAATGATGGCGTCTGCAAAGTCGAGAGTATGGCGCCACCGTGGACCACCACAGTCAACCTACCTAACTGCGAATGTACCAGTTTCTCGCAGCTGTAGTTATAGTTCTGCGAAATTGGCATGTGATGGACTGAGGCAATATGGAATTCGTTCCTGATACACACGTTTTGCAGCTCTACCGTTACCTCCATTTTCACCATAAACTATCAACACCTCTGTGTACTCTTCAAAAGCGTATTCCACCATCCTGTACTTTTTCGTTCGTCCTTATCGCTGAGTGACAGACTGACAGGCGATTAGAACGTTGAAGCTGTGATTGTAAACAGAATGTGCATTATGTCACAGGACTGATGACGGTACTCTCCTCTCAGTTTGTGTGAATACCATGAAATGGAAGATTTTAAAGTGATCTGATCTTCAAATTGTGCATTTCCGGATATGTAGAGGGTGAATCAGAACTCCAGTGCAAACTTTCGGAGCTGACAGTATGAACCAAAACAAAAAATTCTAGTAAACATGGGGATTAAAATGCATACCTTAAGAGCTATAAGCACTTGTTTATCTTTGATACATGACACACATGTCTTCTACTGCAAGCTCGAAAGTGCAATCTTATGAGTTATGAGCATTTGTTCAGTAAAAGAGATGTATTTAACAATAGTGAAAATTAACATGTGCAATGTATGTAGAATAGGATGACTGTATGTGTGTATGTCCAGTATATCCTACTAAACCACTGGATCAATTTGAAACAAATTTGGTTCAGATACTGCTTGTTATGTGAGAATCAGCACTGTTGGGGTTAAAACCTTCTAGCTCCCATAAGATCAGAGATTCAGGCAAAATGTGTATTCTTCCCCTGACATATAGGCAGCTCTGCATGACAGGATCATTGTGTACATTGTATTGACATGTCTTTCAGGTGCTACAGGTGCAGATGGGGACAACTGAGCGGAGAGAGTGGGCGACTGGGAAAAATGGATAGTGAGAGAGATGGAGGAAATGGACAGAGAAAGAGGGGAGGAGGAAATGGAATAACAGAGAGGAGGAGGAGGTGATGGACAGAGAAAGTGGAGAGGAGGATCGATAGAGAGATGGGGGAGGATGATATGGATAGAGAGTGTGGGGACAGATAGAGAGGGGAGGGGGGATGTTGTATAAGTAGTATTGGTATGTCTTGCAGGGGCTACATCTACATCTACATTTATACTCCGCAAGCCATCCAACGGTGTGTGGCGGAGGGCACTTTACATGCCACTGTCATTACCTCCCTTTCCTGTTCCAGTCACGTATGGTTCGCGGGAAGAACGACTGTCTGAAAGCCTCCGTGCGCGCTCTAATCTCTCTAATTTTACATTCGTGATCTCCTCGGGATGTATAAGTAGGGGGAAGCAATATATTCGATACCTCATCCAGAAACGCACCCTCTCGAAACCTGGCGAGCAATCTACACCGCGATGCAGAGCGCCTGTCTTGCAGAGTCTGCCACTTGAGTTTATTAAACATCTCCGTAACGCTATCACGGTTACCAAATAACCCTGTGACGAAACGCACCGCTCTTCTTTGGATCTTCTCTATCTCCTCCGTCAAACCGATCTGGTACGGATCCCACACTGATGAGCAATACTCAAGTATAGGTCGAACGAGTGTTTTGTAAGCCACCTCCTTTGTTTATGGACTACATTTTCTAAGCACTCTCCCAATGAATCTCAACCTGGTACCCGCCTTACCAACAATTAATTTTACATGATCATTCCACTTCAAATCGTTCCGCACGCATACTGCCAGATATTTTACGGAAGTAACTGCTACCAGTGTTTGTTCCGCTATCATATAATCATACAATAAAGGATCCTTCTTTCTATGTATTGGCAATACATTACATTTGTCTATGTTAAGGGACAGTTGCCACTCCCTGCACCAAGTGCCTATCCGCTGCAGATCTTCCTGCATTTCGCTACAATTTTCTAATGCTGCAACTTCTCTGTATACTACAGCATCATCCGCGAAAAGCCGCATGGAACTTCCGACACTATCTACTAGGTCATTTATATATATTGTGAAAAGCAATGGTCCCATAACACTCCCCTGTGGCACGCCAGAGGTTACTTTAACGTCTGTAGACGTCTCTCCATTGATAACAACATGCTGTGTTCTGTTTGCTAAAAACTCTTCAATTCAGCCACACAGCTGGTCTGATATTCCGTAGGCTCTTACTTTGTTTATCAGGCGACAGTGCGGAACTGTATCGAACGTCTTCCGGAAGTCAAGAAAAATAGCATCTACCTGGGAGCCTGTATCTAATGTTTTCTGGGTCTCATGAACAAATAAAGCGAGTTGGGTCTCACACGATCGCTGTTTCCGGAATCTATGTTGATTCCTACATAGTAGATTCTGGGTTTCCAAAAGCGACATGATACTCGAGCAAAAAACATGTTCTAAAATTCTACAACAGATCGACGTCAGAGATATAGGTCTATAGTTTTGCGCATCTGCTCGACGACCCTTCTTGAAGACTGGGACTACCTGTGCTCTTTTCCAATCATTTGGAACCCTCCGTTCCTCTAGAGACTTGCGGTACACGGCTGTTAGAAGGGGGGCAAGTTCTTTCGCGTACTCTGTGTAGAATCGAATTGGTATCCCGTCAGGTCCAGTGGACTTTCCTTCATTGAGTGATTCCAGTTGCTTTTCTATTCCTTGGACACTTATTTCGATGTCAGCCATTTTTTCGTTTGTGCGAGGATTTAGAGAAGGAACTGCAGTGCGGTCTTCCTCTGTGAAACAGCTTTGGAAGAAGGTGTTTAGTATTTCAGCTTTACGCGTGTCATCCTCTGTTTCAATGCCATCTCCATCCCGTAGTGTCTGGATATGCTGTTTCGAGCCACTTACTGATTTAACGTAAGACCAGAACTTCCTAGGATTTTCTGTCAAGTCGGTACATAGAATTTTACTTTCGAATTCACTGAACGCTTCACGCATAGCCCTCCTTACGCTAACTTTGACATCGTTTAGCTTCTGTTTGTCTGAGAGGTTTTGGCTGCGTTTAAACTTGGAGTGAAGCTCTCTTTGCTTTCGCAGTAGTTTCCTAACTTTGTTGTTGTACCACGGTGGGTTTTTCCCGTCCCTCACAGTTTTACTCGGCACGTACCTGTCTAAAACGCATTTTACGATTGCCTTGAACTTTTTCCATAAACACTCAACATTGTCAGTGTCGGAACAGAAATTTTCGTTTTGATCTGTTGGGTAGTCTGAAATCTGCCTTCTATTACTCTTGCTAAACAGATAAACCTTCCTCCCTTTTTTTATATTCCTATTAACTTCCATATTCAGGGATGCTGCAACGGCCTTATGATCGCTGATTCCCTGTTCTGTACATACAGAGTCGAAAAGTTCGGGTCTGTTTGTTATCAGTAGGTCCAAGATGTTATCTCCACGAGTCGGTTCTCTGTTTAATTGCTCGAGGTAATTTTCGGATAGTGCACTCAGTATAATGTCACTCGATGCTCTGTCCCTACCACCCGTCTTAAACATCTGAGTGTCCCAGTCTATATCTGGTAAATTGAAATCTCCACCTAAGACTATAACATGCTGAGAAAATTTATGTGAAATGTATTCCAAATTTTCTCTCAGTTGTTCTGCCACTAATGCTGCTGAGTCGGGAGGTCGGTAAAAGGAGCCAATTATTAACCTAGCTCGGTTGTTGAGTGTAGCCTCCACACATAATAATTCACAGGAACTATCCACTTCTACTTCACTACAGGATAAACTACTACTAACAGCGACGAACACTCCACCACCGGTTGCATGCAATCTATCCTTTCTAAACACCGTCTGTACCTTTGTAAAAATTTCGGCAGAATTTATCTCTGGCTTAAGCCAGCTTTCTGTACCTATAACGATTTCAGCTTCGGTGCTTTCTATCAGCGCTTGAAGTTCTGGTACTTTACCAACACAGCTTCGACAGTTGACAATTACAATACTGATTGCTGCTTGGTCCCCGCATGTCCTGACTTTGCCCCGCACCCGTTGAGGCTGTTGCCCTTTCTGTACTTGCCCAAGGCCATCTAACCTAAAAAACCGCCCAGCCCACGCCACACAACCCCTGCTACCCGTGTAGCCGCTTGTTGCGTGTAGTGGACTCCTGACCTATCCAGCGGAACCCGAAACCCCACCACCCTATGGCGCAAGTTGAGGAATCTGCAGCCCACACGGTCGCAGAACCGTCTCAGCCTCTGATTCAGACCCTCCACTCGGCTCTGTACCAAAGGTCCGCAGTCAGTCCTGTCGACGATGCTGCAGATGGTGAGCTCTGCTTTCATCCCGCTAGCGAGACTGGCAGTCTTCACCAAATCAGATAGCCGCCGGAAGCCAGAGAGGATTTCCTCCGATCCATAGCGACACACATCATTGGTGCCGACATGAGCGACCACCTGCAGATGGGTGCACCCTGTACCCTTCATGGCATCCGGAAGGACCCTTTCCACATCTGAAATGACTCCCCCCGGTATGCACACGGAGTGCACATTGGTTTTCTTCCCCTCTCTTGCTGCCATTTCCCTAAGATGTGCAGATTGCCATGGATAAACAGAGGGAGGGGAGGAGATGGATAGTGAGAGATGGGGAGGATCAGATGGACGGAGAAGGAGGAGAGGAGGAGAGGGACAGACAGAGTTGAGGGAGGAGGTAATGGAAAGAGAGAGGATGGAGGAGGGGTTGGATAGAGAGTGGGGAGAATGTGAACGACAGAGAGAGTGGGAGAAGGAGATGGACAGAGAGAGGGGGTAGAAGGAGATAGACAGAGAGAGATGGCAAAGGAGATGAACAGAAAGTGTGTGGATGAGGAGGACATGAGGGCATGGGCACAGAGAGGGTAAGGAAGATATGGACACAGATAGTGTGAGGAGACGGTCAGAGAGAAGCGGGAGTGGAAGAAGTATGAGGCTAGTGGAGAGTGTAGATGGGTAGTGAACACTTGAAGAAGGAAGAGGGTGGAAGAGGAGATGTATAGAGAGAGAGGGAGTAGAATATGGACAGAGAGAGGTGAAGGAAGATATGGTCAGAGAGAGAGGGCAGAGGAGGTGGAGAAAAAGAGGGGGATAGAGGAGATGAAGAAGCAGACAGTGTGGGGAGGAGGAGACAGAGTAAGTTGAGTGAGGATGAGGTGTATAAAGAGATGGGGTGAGGAAGATGTGGGCACAAAGAGGGGGAGGAGAAGTCGTGTGCAATATATGTGTCGAATGCTTACATGTGTGTAAATGTGTGTGAATACACATGTGCGTGCATGCTTGCGAGAGCATGCGTGCATGCGTGTGTGTGTGTGTGTGTGTGTGTGTGTGTGTGTGTGTGTGTGTGTGTGTGTGTGTGTGATTCACGGTGGATTTTTCGTAAGTATATGTACCCTTGGTAATAGCACGTAATCTGAAGAAGAAAATTTGACACTTCGTTAATTTTGAGAAAGAATTAAAATAGTTCCAAAGTCAGGGATTTATTTAGTAAGTGGTCAACTGAATATGTAATGAAATGAGTGGCATTACATCGTTTCAGTGTAGAAATGGTGCCCACTGCAAACTTACTGAACGAGCAATATCTTCGGACGTGTTTTAATGATCGAATTGACAAACTATGCCTGCAGAGATGGCGTTTAAATTTGAACTGCTGTCTCATTTCAGACAAGCCGTAGCCTACACCTAGAAACGATCTCATCATTCAACAAGAATGAGCAGGGAAACGCGATCGAATTTTGGTCTCGGCACAGCTTTACAGCCTGGAGAGTCGTGGCTGGCGTGTCGGCTCCCGTCGCCACTTCTTCTGCATCTGAAGACCTGTTTCCAGCGCTCAACGGTCCATTAGCTCCTTAATTGGCCTCTCGACACCGTGCGAATACTGAAAAACTCGACCACGCAATGGAAGTCGAACTGGAGACCCAAGCAAGCGAACCGCTTGTGTAGTTGACTCAACTACCTAAGGAGCTCCTGATAAAATGAGAAAGAACTACATCAAACAAAATTCGTGGATCATAACAGGGAATTCACTTCGTATCAGCAAAGTGCCTCGTTGCACGATCGTAATGAAACTTGTGGAGGTAATGTATCGTTAACGGAAATTTTCGGTTCAGATACGTTCAACGACTCATTTGTGGAAACAGAAGATAGTAATTTTAAAACTTAACTGCAGAAAAGACTACAGGCCATCACAAAATATAAAGAAACTGCTGAATCACCGTAAAACTGCGACGCTAACTTCAATCAGCTTAGACGTGATCAGTACAAACAATGACGAATGTTGACCACCTCCGTATCAGCTGCTATTGGCATCAGGCGCTGAAAGATGGAACCGTACAAAATAAGGGCACGACAGTGAAGGTTATGTAACTTTTTCAGAGTTTTTCGGAAGTCATAAACGTCATTAACCTCTTACTGCTAGTAACCTGTGGTTTGTTCACAACTTCCTGGACGAGGGCTCCGTAGTTCTGGATCGGTTGAGGACAGTCGAAGTCGATCAACTTCGGGATCCCAATGTGTAGTGTCCGGCCACTACTAACACTGACGATCTAAGAATACAGTACCTGTGTGTAGTAGCCGTTACGAGGTGATTGTTGTGCCGTGCCAAAGCAATAATCCCGTGTGTGCCAGCACTGCGTGACGAAAGTACAGTTTGTTCCCTCTGCACCGCCACTCTAACTCCAACTGTCTGTGTGGTGGGTTCCGGTAGGCGGAGCTTGTTTCCTCCATTCCCTGCACTCACCTGAAATCTCGGTCAGATCATCGTGAACATATGATATGTGTTCCATAGATAATTTGGACGACATGTTGTAGCAATTGTGCACCGAGTCATTTTACGCACGGTTTAACATAAACTTCCTATACCGCTGGAAAATGGCTTAGGTTCAGTACCCATTCGGCCCTAGGACTTTTTCAGTCGCCTATCGGTTGTGGTAGTGACTTCTTAGTGTGGACAAATTCAGGTTGCACCGTGATTCCAATTCCATGTTAATCAGTACGTTCTGATATATGTGTGAATGAGAGAGAGAGACAGAGAGAGAGAGAGAGAGAGAGAGAGAGAGAGAGACAGAGACAAAACTCTCAAAAAGACATACGGTCTTTACTGGAAAGCTGTCACCAGAGCCAAGGCTTTCCTGCGGAAGTATGAAGAGACAGAAGTGGATTATGGACTGTATCTTGTCCATACGGTGGAGCGTATACGTCGTTAGGAATCTAGCCCATGGCCAGCTACACGGAAATGACGCGATGAGTCCGTCGTTGTTTTGCCAACAGAACGAAGCTGGCATTTGTCTTAAGTAATTCAGGAAGAGACCGGAAGATTAAATTAGTATCAATGTTCAGAGATATGAGCAGCGCTCTTCTCGAATTTACGGTCAGTGATTTAAGTGCTATATAAAATTCGAAGCTTTGTTTCAATTAACAATACGAAAGAGTTTTCGCTGCCTCCAGTTTTGGGAAGTGTCATAGAGTGATATTGTGAATTATTTTTTTCGGCGTACCACATTTCATCGTACAAAAGTGCTGTTGTTTCCAAGTGATATCTTGCAGACGCTTGCAAGTAACAGGTATTATCCGTGAACTGTAATCTTTGCTTCACACAAGTACTCGTTTTATTCATCACGACAGTTTACAATCTCTGGAACGAAAATGTAACTATTAAATTTTTCATTATAGACACTGATTTGATTCACGATTATCAAAAAATACATAATATACCTATAATGAAGTTATTCTGCTGTTCACTCCATATCTGTTTCTCTCTCCACTGTCTGCTCTTTTCAAGAAGCCATTGTCTCTCATACTACCCAACTGGTTACACCCATGAGTTCACTATTAGCAGATTCCGTTAATTTGTTATATAAACAATCGGTGACTGCATACTTTACAAAATGTTTTTGCATATATACTACTATTTATTTCTGTATGAAAGCCACATGATCGTCAAATAATTTACTTATGTTATTTTAGCCTGTAACGTAAATGCTCATGTTTAATTTCAGGCATTGGCGTGAATACATCTACATCCACATGTGCACTGCTACTCTGCAGTTTACACGTAAGTGGTTGGCAGGGGGTCATCAGACCAATTCTGCACTGTTCCACTCTGAAACAGTCCATGAAAAAAATTAACACTTAAATCTTTCCGATCGACCCCTGAATTCTCTGATATTATTACGATGATCGTTCCTCCCTATGTAGGTTGACGTCAGTAAAATATTTTCGCATTCGTGGCAGAGAGTTGGTGATTCAAATCTCGTGAAATGATCTTGCCGCAACGAAGACCGGCTTTGTTTTAATGATAGCACTCCAACTCTCTTATCATATCCGTGACACTCTCTCCCTTGCTTCGCGGCAATACAAGACGAACTGCACTTCTTTGAACTTTTCCGACGTCCTCCGTTATTGTAATCTCGTAAGGAATCCATACCGCACAGCAATACTCTAAAGGAGGGCGGACAAGCTCAGTGTAGTCAGTGTCTTGAGTAGACCTGTTACATCTTCTATGTGTTTTGTCAGTAAAATGCAGTCATTGGTTTATCTTCCCTACAGTGTTACCTATACGGTCGTTCCAATTTAAATTATTCGTAATTGTAATCAACAAGTATTTAGTGGTAGTCACAGCCATTAGACTTGTGTGATTTCTCACATAGCCGAAATTTAGCAGATTCCTTTCAGTACTCATGTAGATGACTTCAGACTTGTCAGCATTTAAAATCAGCTGCCACTTTTAGCACCAAACAGATACAGTGTCTAAGTCTTTTTCAGTTAGTTTTGATCTTCTGATGACTTTACCAGACCGTAAATGACATCATCATCTGCAAAAAATTTAACGGAGCTGCTCAGATTGTCCCGTAAACATTTCATATAGATTAGGAACAGCAGAGGGCCTATAACGCTTCCTTGGAGAACAGATGATATTGTTATTTTTTTCTGTAAGATACGAAAGTAAAAAAAGTTTCGAGATTTAATTGTGTTATATTTCACACAAGTTAATTATTGTTCTTGTAGTGCTGAAATATTCATGCAATTTGTCATGTTCTTTGAAACTTGTAGTGACTATATTTATTCTTGTGTAATTCTGCATATTTTTCACCTCATGTTCGTAAACTGCAATTAAGAATGCATTATAACACCTACAGATATTTGTTTCTGTCGTGCTGACACTGCTATAAAAGTCCTCACTTAAGAACTTAAGCCCTGGAAAAGATGAGCCTGTGACTTCGAAATATACATCGTCGTAGTGGAAACGCTATAAAACATGTTAGACGGATTTTATAATTAAATTTTTCATTAGTTGTCTCGGTTTATCGAGAACTGTTAATACGCATACCATGAAATTTTGAAATAAGTAGATAGATTTAAGTGACAATTAACTTAGAATTCACTAGTGACGAAGTGGGAAAATGTTCCAGCCCACGGGATAAACGCCTGTCTGGCAGCGACAGCTTCCACTCTGGAGCCGTGAAGTAATTGAATTAAAAGCGGAGCGCTCGATCCGCTTGCCTTAGCAGCTTGTGAGCGCTGACCCGCTAAATGACAGGCCGAACACCAATTAGACGCGCGTGCCGGCTGCCGGAAGTGCAGCGCCGCCTGAAGTAAAGGAAAGCACACATTTCTGCCGTCTCGTATCGCGCCTTTTTTGTGGCTGGCCCGCTGAAAGCATAATTGGCAGGTAATTTACGGGGAGGCCGCGGGTAGGATTCGGCTCCACGGCTCACGCACGCGAGGGCCCTTCCTGAGCTCCACACATCTCTTCCCTGCAGTCGACAACTCACGCTCCAGCTGTCGAAAGCGACGTTGTTTGCTAATTGAAGCGCCGTCGTATCTCTGCTAATTAGGTGAAAAGAAGAATCCCCGGTATATTTCGTAGTTATTTATCGGCTTATACAATCCCGAAATGAAATACTACGCGCGCCGTTGAGCCTAGCACCTAGCTTTTGAGGATCTTATTCCAATAACTTCGAGAAGCTTCGGCATTAATTACGTTGGTTATTCGAGGCTTATTTTATAATTCATCCGCTCTTTTCTCCGTTCGACGCTGTGCATCTCGGCAGGTACTGTTTTCTATAAAAGCTGAATAACGACGGGGGATTAAAACGTTCTATGTAGACGCGGGAGATAATTTTAGTTTATTGTAGTTACACTGGCTTTATTCGTGACCCTTTAGAGTCATAGCACAATTGTGGTGGGTGAGCGCACACAGGTAGAGAGAATTAGCCAAAATAGCGCTTATTCATCGGATGAATGGGACCATCATTTAGAGATTATCCCAGAAAAGGCAAACACGTGTTAACTGGTTTTTCCTAATACTGAACTAGTCTCTTTAAGGGTACTGAAATTGTACACGTCTATAACATAACAGCAAAATTATTTTGCGACGATCTGCAGAAGCAGTTCTACATTTATCTGTATGTGGTAATGGATAAATTGCGAGCTAAAATAGAGGTTAAGTGTAGTGCACATTACTGCAGTGACGCATCCAGTTGTGAAGATAATGCTTAAAAACAGTATTTTGGGCTGAATAAAATATTAACGTATCACCTTCCTGGAGTTTCACTGTAGAAGGAATGAATTTGCTTATGAAAACAATTTTAAAGTCAGCCACAACACACTCTTAACATCCGTACTTCGAATAGATGCCAATTACTGCCCTAATGTGTACGTAGGTTCGATATCTCAGTCACCCACTCGATAATTGTATATGGTTGACGATTATCACTCGATGAATTGTCATTTTGAAGTTAAAGAAAGTAGACTTTTTTCACATTTCTCAACTGGACATTGACAAAAGTTCACATCGTCGCTTCAGTAATTACGTAAGAAACAGATTTCACAGTTACAAACATGACAATGACACTCGAGTGTGCGATAAAAAATAATTGCTATAGATCCATTATTCCTCAATTTGGTAGAGCTGAAAAAAATTGGTATGGACATTAGAAGCAGAAGTTGGGCGCAGCAAGAGAAACGTTGGCAACAGCGAAAATAGGTGACAAGTATTGTCTCGGCAATACTGCGTCTTTCAATTGCCCCAACGACGTCTGGCTGTCACATGTCCGTTGTCTTCGACAATCTTTCCACAAATTCAAAGTGCTTTCCTTGTCTCGGTGGAACAACATATATATTTTTATTCCGTGTACGAAATGGATCCTTTAGTATCTTTCACAGTGTGGTTTTAAACTGCAATTTGAAACCTTCTGAGTGTGCATTTCTGGAATGAAATCCCCGTCGTTATTTCGTATTTGAATTTCAACCAGAGCAGAAATCAGTATAATCTCTCACTCTCCATTTGCGGACCTCCACTGGTTAAACCGTAAGCACTATTTTGTCTGTCATAAATATTGTTGTGGGTTGGCAGGAGAGCCGACACCGGGTACTAGAGGAAGCCGAAAGGCACGCGTTTTAGCTCACGCAGGCTGGCGTGAGGTCTGGAACAGGACAAGGAATTTAGACTTTAGAAAAACAGACGTAGCTGGTGGAATACTTAACTTTAATCCATTAATGATGAGCGTCGCTCTTGACTGTACATGACTCAGTATCAATAGTAACTGGTAATGGCGCCTTGCTAGGTCGTAGCAAATGACGTAGCAGAAGGCTGTGCTAACTATCGTCTCGGCAAATGAGAGCGTATTTTGTCAGTGAACCATCGCTAGCAAAGTCGGTCGTCCAACTGGGGCGACTGCTAGGAAGTCTCTCTAGACCTGCCGTGTGGCGGCGCTCGGTCTGTAATCACTGATACTGGCGACACGCGTGTCCGACGTATACTACCGGACCGCGGCCGATTTAAAGGCTACCACCTAGCAAGTGTGGTGTCTGGCGGTGACAACACAAATATAACGTCTCCTACGCATATGCACGAATTTGTGACGCTTGCGCCAAACAGGGAAATGTGTCCTTGGTCGACTTTCTACAAATCGCACAGGCAGACGACGTGACACACGGAACATACACACAGGTGGGAGGGAAAGAGAAAGTTTCGGAAGCACACCAGGCACCACAGCGCCGCACATATAATTCCTCATCAGGCCTGTCCATTAAAACACACAATTTTTTTCTCAGCCGTACCTCACAGAGTGCCTTGCAGTAAACAAAGAACTCAGCCTGCGCGGTGTCGCCCTGTGATGCAGCAACTTTTATGAACACGTCTATTGGCAGTGGGACGTTGGCTATCGGATCACCTGGTTTTAAACACCCATCTGAAAATGCACCCACAAGTCTTTCCGACAGATCGTGAAAGTAATCGATATAATATGTTAAACTTATTTTTACAGTTCTACGTGAAATATGGGGGTAGGTGGACATTGAGAGTTCTGGAAAAACTTGCTGATGTCAGTACTTCCTGGAACATCCCGTGTCAGATTACAGCTGATGCAGTTCTTCAGATTACATTCAAGGTCACCCCTTTCCATCTCCTACTTTGTTCTCATCCAACCATACATCAAAGTCGTTTCCTCTGGCCAATTTGCTCTTGACCAATGGGACTAAAACTTCCCCTCTCCTTCCCTTTTTTATTGTAAAAATTCAGTTGCCCTCATTCAAGACCTGAACGTCATTGTTAAAGGATTACTATGAAGTTCTGTCAATAGGAACCAGCCACTAGCACTAGTCAGAATAAAAAGCGAAAGAAGACTGTTAGATTTCAAAGCAAGTCCGTTTTGATTGTGCTCAAAAGTATTCGAAATATTGAAAAAAAAATACATCAAAGCCTCTTAATTGCACAAAAAATGACGAATTGAGTTTGCATTACTGACTTGAAAAGATCGCTCATGGACTGGCTCCCAACTCACATCAGTAAATTTCATTTGAAGCAATATACCATTCACTATGGATTAGTGGAATGAGTATATAGCGTATATACTGTGTAAAATGTAATTAAAGAATTAGTAATGTGCAGTTATTGAACATGAGTTTCACTTTAAATACTGTTCCACAAATCCTGAAAAATGCAAAATAAAGTCTTCCGCTATTTCATGTTCCAGTTGCTCACTCTCACCAAAAGCTGCTGCAGTATAGAAAATGTGCTTAGTTCGCTCTTTATACAACAAACTTCATATTGTCACCAATAGATGTCTGCACTGGTAAAAGAAATTTTTCTTGAAGTGCCGTAAAACGGTTTTACTCATACCGCACATCCTCTCAAGAATGTGTAATAGTTGTAACTGAAGGTCCTAATGGAGGGACATACCATCAGGTATCCCACAAGGATCAATATTGGGCCATTGCTTTTCTCATTACATATTCATGACAACTACCCTCTCCCACTGCAAATATCACCTATATGCTGATGACATTCAATTATATCTAAATGCAAGTCCAATGAACAGCCGTCCAGCATGTAAATGATGACTCATTTGCCTTATCTGATTGAGTGCAGAAATTATGTTTAAACTTAAGCTGTCCAAAGTGCAAGCAGTCTTAGTCATACAAAAACGCTTATCACAATGTTGTTCAGAGCATATCTTCCAGCCTTACTCCTAAATGGCATAGAAATAACTTTTCCGTCTTCTTCAAAGGACTCGGGATTAATTCTGGTCCATCAATTAGACTGGACTGAAAACACAACAGCAATCTGTAATAAGTTGTCAGTGTCACTTCATTCACTACAGAAATATAAAAATGCATTTCCTTTTGAGGTTAAAGAGGAGCTCATAGAGTCACTAATACTCACTGTACTTGATTATACAGACGCTATTCTCCAAGGACTTTTGTATAAAATCTCATGCAGGCTAAAAAGGGTGATGAACGCTTGTGTGTGATGCACTTGTGTTGTATGCTCTTTCGAACATATCTTTCTCCTATGAACAGTTACCATGACTGCATGGCGATAAGTGTAGAGACTATCATATTCTACAACTTCTTTATCTTCTTCTCAAACACTGCCTCATTTTGGTCTTCAGCTCTTACACTACTGTCTAAACAGCACAATAGAAATACTCACACTCAACAAATTAAAATCCTCTCTGTAGCAGCACATAGCACTGCCATGTTCTCTAAATCACTTTCTGTATCAGGAACCTGGCTTTGGGACAATCTTCCTCAAAAAATCAGAGAAATTAAGTTCTTTCCTAACTTCAAAATGCAGTTGGTTGTCCATCTTCTATCACAATAGCCATCTCAGCCATATAGGGTAAACCTTAGTAATTTCGTGAGGATTTCTGTATTAAGTTAATTTAAAGCACATAAAAATATTTTGAAAGCCTGCTGAATTACATATGTAAGTCTGTCCTTAAATTCATTACTCAATATGCACAATGTTATGACTAGTTGATTCTACATTCTCTCCCTTATGATTTCATCAACTAAGAATTTTCTAGGTTATTTCGTGATACCCCTTGGTAAGTTCGTGACGTTACTTGGGTAATTTCGTGATAATGCAGTAATTTCGTGATAATGCAGTAATTAAATAATGAAAGCATTGTATTTCTATAAAAGATTTTATTTTGACATTTTACGACATTGAGGCTTATTTATGATAATAATGATAAAGTACTGACGAAGTAATGAGCAAAAACACTGAACTGAATTTACTGATTAAATGAAAGCCTCATTTTAGTCTTCATCCGAAAGGTTTTGACACTTGGTACAAATAAAAATGTCCTCATTCTCTTCAAAAGTATGTTGACACTTCGAATGGTACCACATTAAACAAAAACTACACTGAATCCATGTTGTTGTTGTGGTCTTCAGTCCTGAGGCTGGTTTTGATGCAGCTCTCCATGCTACTCTATCCTGTGCAAGCTTCTTCATCTCCCAGTACCTACTGCAGCCTACATCCTTCTGAATCTGCTTAGTGTATTCATCTCTTGGTCTCCCTCTACGATTTTTACCCTCTACGCTGCCCTCCATTACTAAATTGGTGATCCCTCGATGTCTCAGAACATGTCCTACCAACCGATCCCTTCTTCTAGTCAAGTTGTGCCACAAGCTCCTCTTCTCCCCAATTCTATTCAATACCTCCTCATTAGTTATGTGATCTACCCTTCTACCCATCTAAATCCATAGCGCCCCTGATTTTTTCCTCACGTCTTCTAAATAACTGTGGCCACAGGATCCACATTTATTGTCATCCTTCGACCTCTTTGTCACTCCAGAGGTGCTGGGTTGTGGATTTAATGTATCTTCCTTTCGTGGCCTACCTTCAAATCAATAAATTTCATTAAAATAAATAACCAACATCTCAAAGGAACAACTGTCAACTCTGTTAATGAAGCACTTGAGATAATATTTTAGAAAATGCGTAGGCCTACCTCTGGTTCTTTTGGGAGCTGCTTCTTGGATTGGAGTCAGACATTTTACCTTGCTATCTGTCTTTCTCCTCAACTTGCATTTGTTCCCATCATCTGTTACGACAGGCAGAGCAAGAAGTTCATTCCCCTCTGAATGACTTTCTGAATCATCTAATGCTGGTTCCAGATTGTCTTCTGCAGGTTTGTCTCTCAGCTTTGATGTTGGTATTGCCTCATCAGTCACAGCGGCAGGATTAAATGGATGTATCCCAGTCTTCCTAAAAGCTGATATGATAGTCTCAGGACTGAAAGCACTGTAGTAAGCAGGTTTCAACAATTTGTGGAAATCAGATCTCTTGGGTCTGAGACCTGGATTCTTGACCGTGTAGCTATTTAAAGATTTTCCCCATGATCTTTTAAGTTGCCTATATACCCCTACATCCAATGGTTGCAGAATGTGAGTAGTGTGAGAAGGAAATGTCAGAAGAAAGATTCGGTTCTTCTTGGCCAGATCAATGACCACCTCTTAAATATGGGATCCATGGGAATCCATTACTAAAATTATAGGTCTTGCAGGAGGTATACATTGTATGAAATGATTGAACCATTCCAGAAAAAGTTCTCCATTTATCCACTCTTTTGGTGATAGTTTCAGAAGGTGCCAGGAATTACATCTTTCAGAAGATCTTCTGACATTAGAACACCCTTGGTGGTATTCAGTGACCACTAGCATTGACGCAAGCAAGCAACGTGTGATTTTCACCTCGATCAGCAAACGCTCTGCTTTATGTACATACTTTTTGCCAATTGCTGTAACGATCTTGGATGCTTTCACCATATATGAGAGCCCTGTCTCATCGCAATTCCATACTAGATCTGGACGATCTTGAACTCCTAAACTGTGACTAATGCTTCTAATTTTTGATAAAAGTCAGTAATTATTGACCTATTTCCCATTGAAGACCTATAAGCAGCTATATTTTCAGGTACTCTTAAGAGTAAGCCCATAACGTGTTTTAAAATCTTTCCACCACCAGTCCCCTGCAGCTTGTTCTTCTTCATTGAAGGGTTGTTTCCTATCAGTTGTTGTAGCTAGCTTATATGCCAGTTTTCGAATCTGAATTACAGTCAGTCCGAATCCTAATTCCAGCATGGAAAATATGTAATTGCATATTCTTCGTTCCATTTGTACAGGTAAAGCAAACAGTTTCCCTAATTTAGGTAGGCCTACACATTCACATTCAGTCCTGCTAAGAAAGTCTTTCAGCGTAGACCATGGCACTTCACATTGCTTTGAAGCCTTGTAAATTGAGTACTGCTCCTCTTTTACCAACCTTGCTGCTGTAATAATATTTTGGTTGGCATATTTGCGATATTTTGGATGCATCTAAAATGCAGAAGAAAAAAACTGGTTAAGTTCGTGATAGCTTGGTTAATTCGTGATACGTAAATTTAATATGTTATCTGGTTTAAAATGAAGTACTCTATGTATACCACGGGCATAATTAAATCTCCGCCGGCCGCGGTGGTCTCGTGGTTCTAGGCGCGCAGTCCGGAACCGCGCGATTGCTACGGTCGCAGGTTCGAATCCTGCCTCGGGCATGGATGTGTGTGCTGTCCTTAGGTTAGTTAGGTTTAAGTAGTTCTAAGTTCTAGGGGACTGATGACCACAGCTGTTAAGTCCCATAGCGCTCAGAGCCATTTGAGCCAATTAAATCTCCGCTTTTAAATACTTTTATTAGGCAGTATTTGCGAAGACTGTATAGGGTGGTGCAAGATGGCAGGTAAAATGCTAAGATTTTTAGTAACGCAGCTAAGGCTATTACGTCTAAACTAACGAACGCAAAAACACAAACCTTAATCAGAAAAATTTATTTATATCACATAAACAACTGTGCAAAATCAAAAAATGTTACCTTGTTAATATGATGAGTAATCAACGCTGAAAACACGTGGGATTCTGCAGCGCGAAAGCGAAAGACAACTACCCCCCACCGAAGAAATCAACTCACTGTGCTGCCAAGGCCGCTGGTAGCGCGGCGTGAAATGCCGCTGAAGGTAGGGGACATGTGCTGCTTGTCTGTGGGTCAGCGACTGCACTTCTAGCATGGTTGACAAATCCGTGAAGAGGAATTAACAAAGTGTCAAGAAATAAGCAATGCCACGAACTTACCAAGGTTTACCCTACTAGCCTGCAGCTCACTCTCATGAATCCCCCCACAACTTCTTCCTCCTCTACCTTGGCAAGTTCTTTATTTAAATTCCGTTCTTTCCCAACATCCACTGTCACTGTCATTTCAATCCTAACCTCTTTCTTTATAATTTTCACTTCTATAATACTAAACATGTATTCATATGTGCTAAACTAATCTGTATCATTCTTAATGTCCTTTACCATCACTATCACGATTATTATCAGTGTCAACAATTATTACTATTGTTGTTATTATTACTAATGTGCATATTTTTATAATATCTTTGATATATATTTACCTGGTTATGTCTAAAAGAGGACCTTAAAGCTCTAATCTGGTCAGGCTAAATAAGCAATAAATAAATAATTAAATAAATTATTTTCCACATCAATGACCCTTCTCAAATGCCACGATATTATTTTCAAGCATCATCTACATCAGTGTGCCTTCCCCCGCCTCCCACCGCAATCTTTGCATATACGCTCCTGGAAATTGAAATAAGAACACCGTGAATTCATTGTCCCAGGAAGGGGAAACTCTATTGACACATTCCTGGGGTCAGATACATCACATGATCACACTGACAGAACCACAGGCACATAGACACAGGCAACAGAGCATGCACAATGTCGGCACTAGTGCAGTGTATATCCACCTTTCGCAGCAATGCAGGCTGCTATTCTCCCATGGAGACGATCGTAGAGATGCTGGATGTAGTCCTGTGGAACGGCTTGCCATGCCATTTCCACCTGGCGCCTCAGTTGGACCAGCGTTCGTGCTGGACGTGCAGACCGCGTGAGACGACGCTTCATCCAGTCCCAAACATGCTCAATGGGGGACAGATCCGGAGATCTTGCTGGCCAGGGTAGTTGACTTACACCTTCTAGAGCACGTTGGGTGGCACGGGATACATGCGGACGTGCATTGTCCTGTTGGAACAGCAAGTTCCCTTGCCGGTCTAGGAATGGTAGAACGATGGGTTCGATGACGGTTTGGATGTACCGTGCACTATTCAGTGTCCCCTCGACGATCACCAGTGGTGTACGGCCAGTGTAGGAGATCGCTCCCCACACCATGATGCCGGGTGTTGGCCCTGTGTGCCTCGGTCGTATGCAGTCCTGATTGTGGCGCTCACCTGCACGGCGCCAAACACGCATACGACCATCATTGGCACCCAGGCAGAAGCGACTCTCATCGCTGAAGACGACACGTCTCCATTCGTCCCTCCATTCACGCCTGTCGCGACACCACTGGAGGCGGGTTGCACGATGTTGGGGCGTGAGCGGAAGACGGCCTAACGGTGTGCGGGACCGTAGCCCAGCTTCATGGAGACGGTTGCGAATGATCCTCGCCGATACCCCAGGAGCAACAGTGTCCCTAATTTGCTGGGAAGTGGCGGTGCGGTCCCCTACGGCACTGCGTAGGATCCTACGGTCTTGGCGTGCATCCGTGCGTCGCTGCGGTCCGGTCCCAGGTCGACGAGCACGTGCACCTTCCGCCGACCACTGGCGACAACATCGATGTACTGTGGAGACCTCACGCCCCACGTGTTGAGCAATTCGGCGGTACGTCCACCCGGCCTCCCGCATGCCCACTATACGCCCTCGCTCAAAGTCCGTCAACTGCACATACGGTTCACGTCCACGCTGTCGCGGCATGCTACAAGTGTTAAAGACTGCGATGGAGCTCCGTATGCCACGGCAAACTGGCTGACACTGACGGCGGCGGTGCACAAATGCTGCGCAGCTAGCGCCATTCGACGGCCAACACCGCGGTTCCTGGTGTGTCCGCTGTGCCGTGCGTGTGATCATTGCTTGTACAGCCCTCTCGCAGTGTCCGGAGCAAGTATGGTGGGTCTGACACACCGGTGTCAATGTGTTCTTTTTTCCATTTCCAGGAGTGTATATGTCGTCCGATGATGTCCAATATGTGCTCCACCGAAGACAGATATATATGGATTAGCTTTGACAGTTGGCATTACGTTAACAAAAGTTTTTTTCCCAGGAAGAATTTGAAAGAAGACTAGGTGCTCAGCAAACACTCTGTAGGTAAGAGAAACATTATATCATACGTCTTATTTGATGCTTCATTGTGTAGTAAACGACAGTAAAAATTTATATGGTGTCTTCCAAATTCTTTCAGAATGAAGATTGCATTGGCGGGCCAGCAACGATTTAAAGATAAAGTAAATACACTGACGGAAAAAATCGCAACACATAAAAGTGATTAATGTAAAATAATGACATTTCAGGAGTAATTTTGTATATTTAGGTTATTAACGTTGCAAGATTAGCGAGATAAGTCATTGAAAATATGAAACACTGGTACATTAATAACTGTTGTAACCGCGAGAAAGTTGAATGCCAGCATGCAAACGTGTGTGCATTGTGTTTTATGGGTGCTGGGACGACTAATGCTGGTTTGTAGGACGCTAGAGTTGTCGTCCGATGATGTCCAATATGTGCTCCACTGGAGACAGTTATGGTGATCGAGCAGGCCAAGGCCAAATGTCGACGCTCTGTAGAGCATATTGGGTATCAACAGCGATATGTGGGCCAGCGTTATTCTATTAGAAAACACTTCCTGGAATGCTGTTCTTAAATTGCAGCACATCAGGTCGATTTACTAGATTAACGTATAATTTGCAGTCTGGGTGTGTGAGATAACCACGAGAGTGCCCCTGCTCTCATACGAAATCGCACCCCAGACCATAACTTCAGGTGTAGGTCCAGTGTGTCTGGCACACAGACAGGTTGGTTACTGGCTCTCAACTGGCCACCTTCTAACCAATAAACGGCAATCACTGGTACCAAGGTGGAACCAGCTTTCATCAGAAAACACAACAGACCTTCACGCTACCCTCCAATGAGTTCTCGCTTGACACCGCTGAAGTCCCAAGTTGCGGTTGGTTGGTGTCAGTGGAATGCACGCTACAGGGCGTCTGGCTCGGAGCTGTCCCTGAAGCAACCGATTTGTAACAGTTCGCTGTGTCACTGTGGTGCCAATTGCTGCTCAAATTTTCGCTGGGGATGCTGTATTTTGCGCCAGAGCCATACGCAGAGCACGATGGTCTTCCCTCTCATTAGTGCCACGTGGCCTTCCGGAGCCCGCTCTTCTTGCGACCGTACATTGGCGTGACCACCTTTGCCAGCAGTCCTGCACAGTGGCTACATTCCTGCCAAGTCTTTCTGAAATATCGCAGAAGGAACATTCAGCTTCTCGAAGCCCTCCTACACGACCTCCTTCAAATTCAGTGAGGTGTTGTCAATGGCGTCTTGATTAGCTTAAAGGCATTTCTGACTAACATCAACCCACCATGTCCGGCCACAAAGGTAACTAACGCTGACGACCATTAATTAAAGCAAACGTGATCAGCGTCCTCATAGTAGCGCTACTAGCGCCATTCTTATTCGACTGGCGCGAAATTTGAATAGACGTCATCTTTCAGATGTAGAAACGTGCCTACCAACTTCCTTTTATATCGCACAACGCTTTCTTGGTGTTGCAACTTTTTTTTCGTTGATGTAGTTTTGTGATAAACCTACTCCTGAATGGCTAGTTAGTTACCACCGAGGTTACTAACATAATAGCACAGGAAGCAGCATTTAGGATCCTGTTACAAGAAATGCAGAAAATGAACTCACCGTTTCTACGATATCACCACCGTCAGCAGTGAGGGGTGGACCGAGTGGAACGACTCACTGCGAGAAACACACTGTGGGAGTTGTGTAGATGTGCGTATTACGGGAGCGTGCTGAAAAGTACTTCTACCAAATTTTTATGTGAAAACTCCTTAAGCTTTTCAAATAAAACAAACGTAAAGAAGATTACACATTTCTATTTTTCTTGAGTACGTATTTATTTCTCAACATAGCCACATTGGCGACCAATACATTTCTCCGAACGAGAGAACTGTTTGCTGATACCGTCGCTGTAAAATGTTTGACTTTGTTAACGGAGCCACAACCACACCTGTGCTTGCACCGCTTCATCGCTACCAAAGTGAAGTCCTAGATGCTGTTCTTTAAGGCTTGGAAACAGATGAGAATAGGATAGGGCCAAGTCAGGACTGTGTGGAAGATGATCGATGATAGTGAACCCAAGGCGTAAGATTGTTCCAGATGTCGCAGCGCTCGTGTGGTCTGGCACTGCCATGCTGAATAATAGGGTTCACCACATGTGGACGGACCCTGCGGATTCGCAACTCAATTACAGCGCGCTGTTTCACACGCAACGTCATAGTTACGTTAAAGATCAACATGTTACGCACTATAATTCGAAGCCCTCTAGCGATAGAGGGCTGCAGATATTTAAACAGAGTGGATATATATGTAGAATATTAATAACGTTTGTTATATTTATTTTGTTTAGAAAGCTTTAAGAGTTTTCACATAAAACTTCGGATACATTATTTTTCAGCATGCACTCGTACTTTATGGTACGGATGATAAAAAAGTAAAGTAGTTTTCCTGTCTTCTAGGTGTGGATCCTGTCTAAATAGTTAGCACGCAGTATCGTGATTGTCCATTGCTCAAAAACTGAAGAAATATTTCAATACTACTGATTATTACTATTTACAGTGTCTAGGACTCATATACAGGGTGAGTCACTAACTATTGCCACCAAGAATAACTCCGAAAATATGATAGGAGCCGAAAAGTTTGTGGGACAAATGTTGCATGGGACAACGGGAACCATAATATGACGTTGGTTTTTTGTTGCTAGATGGGGTCGCGTCAGAGATATGAAAGGTCAACTTTGTTTTTTTTTTAATGGGATGCTATAGTTTGGTACTTATTTTCTGGTAGCGGCTATCGAGACGAATCCAATGATATGTAACAGTAAGGTCTTTGAAGGTCAATTAAGGTCAAAAAAGTGGCATGAACGTCCATTTACAAAAGGTGTTCGAAGTGATGACCGTTGGTATCAATGCAGTGTTGCAATCCTCTTATCGTGGATTGAGTGGTATTCCGTATCATATCGGCACTTATCGAAGCACATGCTTTGACAATTCTCTCTCGTATATCGCGCAAATAACAAATATTCGCCGAATACGGCGTATTCATCTATCGTGCCACTGACATGTAAACACCATTAGACGGTTTCGTAATACAGCACTAATAGGAACGGCAAGACCTGTATCGTCGAATCAGGCGAAAGTGAATGATGTATTCCTTCGAAGAACAAGTCGATATGCTTCTCATTTACGGAGAATGCCAACGAAATTCAGTGAGAGCTGGAGACATATGCTGAAAGATATCCTCAACGTACTCACCCTAAACGTTGTACATTTAAATATGTGTATGATAAATTGAGAACAACTGAATCTTTAACGCATCGGGAACACATTCGGCAAAGGTTCAAATGGCTCTGAGCACTGTGGGACTCAACTTCTAAGGTCATCAGTCTCCTAGAACTCAGAACTACTTAAACCTAACTAACCTAAGGACATCACACACATCCATGTCCGAGGCAGGATTCGAACCTGCGACCGTAGCGGTTTCGCGGTTCCAGACTGTAGCGCCTAGAACCGCTCGGCCACCAGCGGCCGGCTATGCGGCAAAGGAAGGTTACTAACGAGGAAACGGAAATAGGGACTCTGGCCACTGTGTTTCGAGATCCTTGTGTCAGTTCGCGTCAGATTGCAAGAGAATCTGGGATGTGCCAGAGTAGTGTTGTTCGTGTTCTGCATCACCAGAAATATCATCCTTACCATATCAGTCTCCACCAAGAATTAACTGGTACGGATTATATGCGTCGCACTGAATTCTGCCGATGGGCTCAACTTCAGATTCAGAGGGATGATACATTGATTGATTTGAGTTTGTTACTGACGAGGCTACATTAACGAACCATGGAAATGTTAATTTGCATAACATGCATTATTGGGAAACTAAAAATCTATGTTGGTGCTGCACGTTGCACACAAAAAACCCTGGTCTGTGAATGTATGGTGTGGGATTATGGAGGACAGTGTTATAGGTCCCTATTTCATCGAAGGAAATCTTAATGGTAGGAAGTACAGCACATTCCTACATGAACCATTAGGTCTGTTATTGGAAGAAATATCTTTAGGAACAAGGAACAGAATGTTGTATCAACACGATGGGTGTCCGTCACATTTTTCGCCGATGGCTAGAAATGAGTTGCAGAGACGAATATCAAATTGTTGGATTGTACGTGGAGATGTGTCGTGGCCGGCTCGTTCGACAGACTTCACGCCTCTGGATTTTTTTTCTTGTGGGGATTCGTAAAAGACATTGTTTATAAAGACGTTCCAACTACAGCTGAAGATATACGAAGAGAATTGTCAAAGCATGTGCTTCGATAAGTGCCGATGTGATAAGGAATATCACTCAATCCATTATACGAAGATTGCAGCACTGCATTGATACCAACGGTCATCACCTTCTGTAAATCGACGTTCATGCCACCTTTGTGACGTTCGTTGACCTTCAAAGACATTACTGTTACACATCATTGGATTAGTCTCGATAGCCGCTGTCAGAAAATAAGTACCAAACAACAGTATCCCATTTAAAAATTAAAGTTCACCTCCATATCTTTGACGCGACCCCACCTAGCAACAAAGAACCAACGTCATATATGGCACCCGTTGTCACGTGCAACATTCGTCCCACAAACTTTTCAGCTACTTTCATACTTTCGGAGTTATTCTTGGTGGCAATAGTTAGTGACTCACCCTGTATATTGACTAAGAGATTAAATTGTGTAAATCACCTTACGAAACATCTCAACAATTCAATTACAGTCCAGCCATGCAACGTAAGGTGTTGTTAGTATCACTCATACATATGACTAATAGATTTGACAGCTATGAAATAATCAAGGAACCTATTGGGAGCTATATCTCAGCAGTTCAATGTAATGCTAGAGGACAACACTTCTCAAGTATAGCTCACATGAAGTAGTGTGTGTGTCTGCCTACTGTGAAACTGAGCACATGTAATGAGGCGTTGGAAGCTGCGTTACGTGATTGGTTGATTTATTATATTTTTGATGTGTATGTTAGGGGCTGTTAGCCTACCGCTACACCGTTATAAAGAGATAACAATATATGTAGAAATATGTTACAGCTCCACCATGCTACGTTGATGTCAATACGCCATCATAAAAATACCTACGACTACCCGTCCTCTTTGATCTAATATATAATTATTTTCACTTGCATGACACGTTCCAGAAAATGCTCCACATCAAGTGCGTTATTTGTGATGTGTTAGGTAAAAGTACATCAGGTTACGGCATTTGCTAGTCAGCCTAAGACCCGTACCAGGACTGATTAATAGAAGTGGAATATAATTATAGTGCAACCGATCTCGAACGTATGTTCACTATTAAAGTTAGCCACTAGAGTTTCGCAAGAACTACACTCATGGTGAAAATAAACAGGACACATAGGTTCAAATGGTTCAAATGGCTCTGAGCACTATGGGACTTAACATCTGAGGTCATCAGTCCCCTAGAACGTAGAACTACTTAAACCTAACTAACCTAAGGACATCACACAAATCCATGCCCGAGGCAGGATTCAAACCTGCGACCGTAGCGGTCGCGCGGTTCCAGACTCAAGCGCCTAGGGCACATAGAACGACTAGAGATAGGGCATTCATATTCACAGAAAATGTTCATTAGTATGTTATGCAGAAATGATTAGTATTTCAGTTACTTCGGTCCAGCATGTGTTCTCTTGCCTATTAGACACAGGCTCCGCCATAGGCCCTGATAGCATGTGCCATGCGTGATGGCATCGGCGCGTTTAAGGCGCGAATGGCGTTCTGAGGTATAGCCATCCACGCTGCATTCTCCTGGCTCTAAAGTTCATCTGTGGTGGTCGGCATTGGGTCACAGCGCTGCAACCGTCGTTTCACCATATCCTACACATTTTCGATTGGCGACAAGTCTGGTGATCTAGCGGATCAGGGGTAAAGGCTGACATCGTGTGATACCAAGATGCATTGGCTTGCTGAAAAATGGCGCCTGTGGTGTTGTGCAGAAACGGTATGACTATGGATCGCAGGATGTCATTCACGTAGTCACGCTGGTCACAGTGCACTGAACACGCACCAGTTTGATTTGTGGCTGTACCCAACAGCATCCTACACCATAAGGTCTCGAGTTGGCGCTGTATGTTTTGTGTGAATGGAGTCGCTGTGATTCCGCTCCCCATGTCTGCGATGAACCAATATGCGGCCATCATTTTCAGATAGAACCTGCGTTCATCGGAAAACACTGTCTGATGCCGTCCCTGTCCAGAGTGATGTCGTTACATACACCACTGTCGTATAGCATGTTTCTGGGTCCGGGTGGTGCGACCCAACCTATCTCGTCGTGTTCTACGGCCTTCCATGAATGTTCTGCACACACCTGTTGCTCTGCTGAAACACTTGGTCCTACGCGAGCAGCAATTTCCCAGATGGATGCATCACATTCCGTCATGCCAATAATGCGGCCTCTTTCAGACTCACTGATTTGACGGCACGGTTGGCATATGAGTCTGCAAAGCATCCTGCACGTCCGCTCGAGTCACACTGATCCATTACCTTTGGTTTATAGCAACAACGGGAGCCGCAGGCACATTTTGCTCGTGTGTGGTGTTGCGCCGCGATATCGATGTTGACCTTGAGCCCGACGGTCGACATTGTTCACATGCTAAACATTTCTGCAGAGTATACTAATTTACATGTCCTGTGAATATGAACGTCCTATCTCTAGTCGTTCAAGGTGCTCTGGTTTTTCTCTGAACATGAGTGTATGTTGTTCTTTGTTAGGTGATAGTCGTTACTGGGTGTTCATAGAGAATTCCAACGTCAGATGGTCACAAATCCGGAAACTGGATTTGCCGCGCGTGCTGGAGATCCACACTTGCTACAGGGGCATCGCTTTAGATATATGACATGAGGTGGAACCACCCAGACACGTGTAAACTGGTACGCGAGGGCCACAGCTCACACAGTAGCGCTAAAAGACATAGAGAAACACGTTAGTTATGTAAAAAATAAAACTGAACATGGAGGAGAAGTAGTAAAAGGAAGTTCATTTCCAGGTGAGATGTGTGCGTCAGTTAACATGTTAAATGATTTGGATACAGACGATCGTCGACCGTTAGCACTTTCAGCACAGTATAGATGATGATGATGATGATGATGATGATGATGATGATGATGATGATGAAGTCCCATACTCCGAGGAACGTAGGGGACGATGCGGGAGACCCGCACCACTGTACTAGGCAAGGTCCTAGTGGAGGTAGTTTGCCATTGCCTTCCTCCGACCGTAATGGGAAGGAATCAATGATGATGATGAAGACGACACAACAACATCCAGTCATCTCGAGGCAGGAAAAATCCCTGACCTCGCTGGGAATCGAACCCGGGACCCCGCGCTAGCGAGAACGCTACCGCAAAACCACGAGCTACGGACATGCACCGTATAGAGGAAGGCGCCTAAAACTATATCTCCTACCCTTAATGTATTGCATAGGCAATGTGTGATGAATACTTGCCTGCATAAAAAAGCATCTAAAACGATATAGGAGAATCACAAAACTATCATGTTCGACAATGTCCCTGGATGCATTTCGTATTTCCAGCTCTAGTCATATGAAGTTAAGTCTGACATTGTCGAAAATGATCGTTTTGGTGATCTGGGTGATACTGTGTGGGGAGACACAACGTTGAATGGGTTTACCGACTTCCAAATCCTTGCACACGCTACACTCACCGGCGAGCGTCATTGTGACTCTCTATTCCTTTCCCATGTTCGTCTTTTCAGGGGTGTATTCGACTCTGACTTCATTTTTGTGGATGTCAATGAGTGATTGCATCGAAAAATTCAGATGGAGGAGCGTGAGTGAGCGTACTGGCCTGCCTATTCCCCCGACTTACATCTCATCTAGCACGTGTAGAATGCGTTGAGGAGACTTAGGGCAGCACGTCCACTACGCACTATTGGCCATGCAGCAGTTGTCTATTTCGCTGGTGGAGGATAGGAGCGCCCTGCGGCAAGAACTCCTTACCAACCTTGTGGCCAGTATGAGATCTCGTTGCAGAGCATGAGTTGTTGTCCGTGGTGGTCACACACCCTATTAAGAACCATGTTCTGCTGTTTCTAATGCCACGGGAACTATCATAAATCGCGGTGACTTCAGTGTAATTATTATTATTTGGATACGAGCGTCATTCCTGTTCGTCTGATTGCTTATTTCTTTCAGTTACCTTCCGTGCTGTACTGTATCTATGTATGGTCTAAGTTTCATCGAGCTAAATTAATTATCAGTGAAAAATCAAACGAAAGTTACATTCACCCTTACGTTTACCACACCAGCGTACAAATGTGCACGCTGAAGAATGAAATCAAAAGCTCGGTATCCAGATAGACGAAATCGTGGAAGAAGATGGTAAAAAACTGCGCTCTGGTCGACAATTGCAGATTGACGCTCTGGCTGATGAATTTCCTCATGTCGGAAAAGATACGCGCCATAAAAAAGGAAGGGTGTGGGGAACTGTCGTCTGGGATGGTCCTCATTCATGAAAACGCGTGTCCAAGTACCACTGCCCCTACCAAGAATAAAATTCGGCATTTCCATCGAGACATAATTGATTTAATATCTTTCCTGCTCCATACGTTTTATAAACTTCAGAGTTTTCATAAAAAAGTTACAAAAATACATTTTATTGAATTGAGATTGATATAATCATAGAATAACGTTACCTTTACGTATATAATGAATTAGTTTGAGTTTTATGGCATGATAAAAGTAAAATGTACGATCTGTTTCACAGTCTAGGTAACAGGTCCCAAATTTATGGAAATAAATAAATAAAATAAATAAATTTCCATTAATACCTTCTCAACCATACACTCCACAGTCCTGGCCTTGCAACCTGCAACTACTACCTCCTGTGGCACTTGAAACAATGGCTTGGTGGACAACGGTTTGAAGTTGAAAACGACTTAATGGCACCGATGCAAACTGATTCAGTTACCAGGCACAGCATTTCTTAGCAGACGAATTGAAGAAGCTCGTGCAGTGTTATGAGAAGAAAAGGATGATTATGTGGAAAATTAAAGGAAATCTTGTAGAAAACTGAAAGTACCTGTAAAAGCTTCCGCTAACAGATATTTTTATGACCTTACGGCCCTTAATTTCGGAATACGAATCGTAAAAATGCTATTATCTGACTAAAAATCAAGTCTTGCTGTGCATTATGCAAGCGACAAAGATTCATTTAACGTGCAATTTTTGTTGTACAGGAGACTAGAGAAAGCCACAGAAAGTGATGGGTGAAATATCACCGAAATATGTAAACGTGATAAAACAACAAGAATTTGTGTTTTCCTCAAGGTAGAATATTTTCAGAACATATTTATTGGCTCGAATAAACCCATTCGCTGAAGGTATGCCTATTATGTGGGACCTGGGTCCAGCACAGCATCCTGCAGGTGCCTGAGTTCATTGCGGACGTATCGCAACGAAGTTTCAATAACAGAGGAGAGCAAATCTTCAAAACTCTAACCGTATCGTGCTTAATTCATAAGAGAATGAGAATGTAGTAGATATAGATTTACTTGATGCAGTATAGGCCTACTTGATGCAGTAATAAAATATTGAACTTTAAACTCTATGGCCGTCTTTGTAGGCCAGATGGCAGTACCTTATATAGGGTTCACATCATCCTAAGCTAAAATCATAATGATTTCTGATTAACGAAGATAGCACAAACGAGTTGCATGGAAGTCTTCCCTGTAAAAATATTGATGTGAACGAAAAGAAAATTGCTAATCAATGACAGACATGAAAGACGTGCTTATACTTCTTACACTGTGCCCATTAGTATTAATTTCCAAAGCTCCCTGCCGCCGTTGGATAAGCAGCTGAGCAGCAAGTCGTATACTCCTAGCTCACTCATTTGTTACATAGTTTAATTCTTAATTTCTTTGCGTGTTTTTGGTTCTTGCATTGTTTAATTCATAAATTTCGGGCGTATTATAGTATTTGAGAGTTGTAGCATCGCGTTTTAGTACCTGAATAGTGTAAATTCGCGTAGTCGTTTGTCTACTGTTTTGTTTTGAACGGCCAGTGTCGGTTGGTCGCAGTCAGTGTGCCCCCTGCCGCCGTTGGATAAGCAGCTGAGCAGCAAGTCGTATACTCCTAGCTCACTCATTTGTTACATAGTTTAATTCTTAATTTCTTTGCGTGTTTTTGGTACTTGCATTGTTTAATTCATAAATTTCGGGCGTATTATAGTATTTGAGAGTTGTAGCATCGCGTTTTAGTACCTGAATAGTGTAAATTCGCGTAGTCGTTTGTCTACTGTTTTGTTTTGAACGGCCAGTGTCGGTTGGTCGCAGTCAGTGTGCTCCCTGCCGCCGTTGGATAAGCAGCTGAGCAGCAAGTCGTATACTCCTAGCTCACTCATTTGTTACATAGTTTAATTCTTAATTTCTTTGCGTGTTTTTGGTTCTTGCATTGTTTAATTCATAAATTTCGGGCGTATTATAGTATTTGAGAGTGTACCATCGTGTTTTAGTACCTGAATAGTGTAATTTCGCTTAGTCTCCTTCCGCCGCCGAGCAGTGTCAGCAGTGCGCAAGTAGCAGCATTACTGCATTTACTAGGCAATCTTGTATTTTAATAACCGTTTAAATTTTGTCGATTTGTTTGCGCTCTCTGTAGATTAGTTCAGACGTTCTTTGCAAAACAGTTTTTAGCATGGATAGGGACTGCAACTGCTGTGTTCGGATGCAGGCTGAGTTGGCATCTCTTTGCTCCCAGCTTCAGGCAGTGTTGGCTTCGGTCACACAGCTTGAGGCTGTTGCCAATGGGCATCACTGTGGGGGTCCGGATGGGGGTTTGTCGGGGACTGCCAGCTCGTCCCACGCATCCCCTGATCGGACTAAGACTGTGGTTGCCCGGGATACTGCCCGCATTGAGGCTGATCCCTCACCTGTGGTAGAGTGGGAGGTCGTTTCAAGGTGTGGCAGGGGGCGAAAGACATTCCGGAGGGCTGAACGGAAAGCCTCTCCAGTTTGTCTGACGAACCGGTTTCAGGCTCTGTCTCAGGCTGATACTGATCTTCGGTCTGACATGGCTGCTTGTCCTGTTCCAGAGGTTGCCCCTCAGTCTGCAAGATCCGGGCAGTCGCAGAGGGTGGGCTTACTGGTAGTTGGGAGCTCCAACGTCAGGCGCGTAATGGGGCCCCTTAGGGAAATGGCAGCAAGAGAGGGGAAGAAAACCAATGTGCACTCCGTGTGCATACCGGGGGGAGTCATTCCAGATGTGGAAAGGGTCCTTCCGGATGCCATGAAGGGTACAGGGTGCACCCATCTGCAGGTGGTCGCTCATGTCGGCACCAATGATGTGTGTCGCTATGGATCGGAGGAAATCCTCTCTGGCTTCCGGCGGCTATCTGATTTGGTGAAGACTGCCAGTCTCGCTAGCGGGATGAAAGCAGAGCTCACCATCTGCAGCATCGTCGACAGGACTGACTGCGGACCTTTGGTACAGAGCCGAGTGGAGGGTCTGAATCAGAGGCTGAGACGGTTCTGCGACCGTGTGGGCTGCAGATTCCTCGACTTGCGCCATAGGGTGGTGGGGTTTCGGGTTCCGCTGGATAGGTCAGGAGTCCACTACACGCAACAAGCGGCTACACGGGTAGCAGGGGTTGTGTGGCGTGGGCTGGGCGGTTTTTTAGGTTAGATGGCCTTGGGCAAGTACAGAAAGGGCAACAGCCTCAACGGGTGCGGGGCAAAGTCAGGACATGCGGGGACCAAGCAGCAATCGGTATTGTAATTGTCAACTGTCGAAGCTGCGTTGGTAAAGTACCGGAACTTCAAGCGCTGATAGAAAGCACCGAAGCTGAAATCGTTATAGGTACAGAAAGCTGGCTTAAGCCAGAGATAAATTCTGCCGAAATTTTTACAAAGGTACAGACGGTGTTTAGAAAGGATAGATTGCATGCAACCGGTGGTGGAGTGTTCATCGCTGTTAGTAGTAGTTTATCCTGTAGTGAAGTAGAAGTGGATAGTTCCTGTGAATTATTATGGGTGGAGGTTACACTAAACAACCGAACTAGGTTAATAATTGGCTCCTTTTACCGACCTCCCGACTCAGCAGCATTAGTGGCAGAACAACTGAGAGAAAATTTGGAATACATTGCACATAAATTTTCTCAGCATGTTATAGTCTTAGGTGGAGATTTCAATTTACCAGATATAGACTGGGACACTCAGATGTTTAGGACGGGTGGTAGGGACAGAGCATCGAGTGACATTATACTGAGTGCACTATCCGAAAATTACCTCGAGCAATTAAACAGAGAACCGACTCGTCGAGATAACATATTGGACCTACTGATAACAAACAGACCCGAACTTTTCGACTCTGTATGTACAGAACAGGGAATCAGTGATCATAAGGCCGTTGCAGCATCCCTGAATATGGAAGTTAATAGGAATATAAAAAAAGGGAGGAAGGTTTATCTGTTTAGCAAGAGTAACAGAAGGCAGATTTCAGACTACCTAACAGATCAAAACGAAAATTTCTGTTCCGACACTGACAATGTTGAGTGTTTATGGAAAAAGTTCAAGGCAATCGTAAAATGCGTTTTAGACAGGTACGTGCCGAGTAAAACTGTGAGGGACGGGAAAAACCCACCGTGGTACAACAACAAAGTTAGGAAACTACTGCGAAAGCAAAGAGAGCTCCACTCCAAGTTTAAACGCAGCCAAAACCTCTCAGACAAACAGAAGCTAAACGATGTCAAAGTTAGCGTAAGGAGGGCTATGCGTGAAGCGTTCATTGAATTCGAAAGTAAAATTCTATGTACCGACTTGACAGAAAATCCTAGGAAGTTCTGGTCTTACGTTAAATCAGTAAATGGCTCGAAACAGCATATCCAGACACTACGGGATGATGATGGCATTGAAACAGAGGATGACACGCGTAAAGCTGAAATACTAACCACCTTTTTCCAAAGCTGTTTCACAGAGGAAGACCGCACTGCAGTTCCTTCTCTAAATCCTCGCACAAACGAAAAAATGGCTGACATCGAAATAAGTGTCCAAGGAATAGAAAAGCAACTGGAATCACTCAATAGAGGAAAGTCCACTGGACCTGACGGGATACCAATTCGATTCTACACAGAGTACGCGAAAGAACTTGCCCCCCTTCTAACAGCCGTGTACCGCAAGTCTCTAGAGGAACGGAGGGTTCCAAATGATTGGAAAAGAGCACAGATAGTCCCAGTCTTCAAGAAGGGTCGTCGAGCAGATGCGCAAAACTATAGACCTATATCTCTTACGTCGATCTCTTGTAGAATTTTAGAACATGTTTTTTGCTCGCGTATCATGTCATTTCTGGAAACCCAGAATCTACTATGTAGGAATCAACATGGATTCCGGAAACAGCGATCGTGTGAGACCCAACTTGCCTTATTTGTTCATGAGACCCAGAAAATATTAGATACAGGCTCCCAGGTAGATGCTATTTTTCTTGACTTCCGGAAGGCGTTCGATACAGTTCCGCACTGTCGCCTGATAAACAAAGTAAGAGCCTACGGAATATCAGACCAGCTGTGTGGCTGGATTGAAGAGTTTTTAGCAAACAGAACACAGCATGTTGTTATCAACGGAGAGACGTCTACAGACGTTAAAGTAACCTCTGGCGTGCCACAGGGGAGTGTTATGGGACCATTGCTTTTCACAATATATATAAATGACTTAGTAGATAGTGTCGGAAGTTCCATACGGCTTTTCGCGGATGATGCTGTAGTATACAGAGAAGTTGCTGCATTAGAAAATTGTAGCGAAATACAGGAAGATCTGCTGCGGATAGGCACTTGGTGCAGGGAGTGGCAACTGACCCTTAACATAGACAAATGTAATGTATTGCGAATACATAGAAAGAAGGATCCTTTATTGTATGATTATATGATAGCGGAACAAACACTGGTAGCAGTTACTTCTGTAAAATATCTGGGAGTATGCGTACGGAACGATTTGAAGTGGAATGATCATATAAAATTAATTGTTGGTAAGGCGGGTACCAGGTTGAGATTCATTGGGAGAGTGCTTAGAAAATGTAGTCCATCAACAAAGGAGGTGGCTTACAAAACACTCGTTCGACCTATACTTGAGTATTGCTCATCAGTGTGGGATCCGTACCAGGTCGGGTTGAAGGAGGAGATAGAGAAGATCCAAAGAAGAGCGGCGCGTTTCGTCACCGGGTTATTTGGTAACCGTGATAGCGTTACGGAGATGTTTAATAAACTCAAGTGGCAGACTCTGCAAGAGAGGCGCTCTGCATCGCGGTGTAGCTTGCTCGCCAGGTTTCGAGAGGGTGCGTTTCTGGATGAGGTATCGAATATATTGCTTCCCCCTACTTATACTTCCCGAGGAGATCACGAATGTAAAATTAGAGAGATTAGAGCGCGCACGGAGGCTTTCAGGCAGTCGTTCTTCCCGCGAACCATACGCGACTGGAACAGGAAAGGGAGGTAATGACAGTGGCACGTGAAGTGCCCTCCGCCACACACCGTTGGGTGGCTTGCGGAGTATCAATGTAGATGTAGATGTAGATTTGGACAAGTGGCAACGGACGATTTCCCGCATTAAAGGATTTCGTTTTCCATCAAGTATCCGGCGTGTACTCATAATTTAATTAGCAAGTTACAGCTAAGTCCAGTAAGCCTGCGCATAGATGTCCACTGAGCAGCATTACAATACAAACCACAGTTGTTGCAGTGTAATAATAACACACTTCAGTTTCATTGCTCGAACCGCGTTGTTAAGGTGTTTTTACGTTATTTACAGCCGATGAGTTTTGTAACCTATGCTGTTTAAGCGCGCTCGCAAACAGTCTAGAATAAGAAGAGATGCTATTCCTGCGCACATCATTCCGTGTTTACTGGGCGTTAATTCAGAAATGTTACAAATGTCTATGTAGGTATCTAAAAGGAACCTCGTTCGTAACGTTCGCACTTTAGTTTTTGTCCAGTGATATATGAACATGTATGTTTGTAAATTATAAGGTAACGAAACACATTTACCGGTTTTTCAATTTTAAACATGATAATGCTTCACGAAGCTGTTAACCTCTGAGTAAATAGTAAAAGAAATAAAAGTAGATGGGGGAGGATGGAAGAGGAGAAAAAAGTAGAAGTGCTATCTATGTTACAAAAGATACGATGAAGATACAGCAATGACACCAGCACTGCTGTTTCATTACCGAAGCAAGAAGATTTTACGTTACTGCCGTAGATTTTTTTTCTTTGCTACTCTCACATTCCTTCCGGAGCAACCGTCAGCCTGAGGTGGAAAGTTTTCCTAACAATGAATTTTTAATTTGAGGAGAGAAAACTATTGCGTTTGTAAAATAGTTAGATCGTCGTTTTTGCTATTAGAAAGAGTGGCCATTGGATCTCATATTTTATTTCATTTTACTACTGATACGACTCACTAATGACATATCTATTTTTCCTTTCCAGGAAGAAAACCATCTTTAGTCATTTGTGTCATTGGCCGCTGATACTTCATCATGTAAAATTATTATTATTTTCAACATTGAATAATTTTTAACTGTCAAGATGGCTAAAATCATTTATTCATATTGATGACGGTTTTGAAAGTTCTCTGTTGCCATCTTCGGATATGCAAAAGATGGAACCGGAAATGCTAGGACACAGAAAGTAACATAACAGCGCACATAGTTATATCCAAGATTTGCAATACATAGAGCAGTAACATACCTATATTTACATCATTACATAACTTCTCCTTCAATACACTTAAGCGGTGCCATACAATGTGTGTCCATTCTGGTATAGTGAGCTATTCTAGAAGTCGGCATGTCACTTTCAAATAATAACCATGTACACACATGTTACTGCGCCGATTACACATGCTCACATTCATCATCACTTTAAAATTGACAGACCCCAGCATAAACGTCTTTAGTCATACATAAGTACATCAGATAGCGGAGTGGGAGTACGATGGATATTATCATCTCACATTAGATTAAGGCATGGATCTACTGTTCCATATAATTACGTGAATCCATATTGTTGTCATAACTTAAAATCCAAGTCAGTATTCTGCATTTAAAAAAAATTGTCTGTAAAATTACGTCCAACATTCATAAAACATAATTTATACATAAACCTTTTTATATCTTTTTGGAAAATGTTTAAAAAATTCACTAGAATTCTTACTAATTCCTTACCAAAGTTTCCTTTATACATAATCACAACCTACATGACAACCTATGACCGCTTAAAAGCTCTGTCTGTACAAATAATGGTACCATATTTATGGTGATTTTAATAATCCAGGAATAGTTCGATATAAACTGGCACAAATATGATACTTCGACAAGAATACATTCAAGGTATATGTACCAACAATGGAGCGATTTAATGTTTGTGCTTTTATTGTCAATTACGATGTTTTCATGAGCTTATCCACGACAACACGTCAATCGATGTCCAGATGGAATCTCGTCACCTGACGCCTATGTGCAATGTGATCACCTGATATCAAGCTGAACACTCTTCCAATGTTTAACATAACCGATGTACAATTGCTACACCGTTTGAGATTGCAATCGCTCTTAAACTGAGCCCATGATCTAGCATTACCAGCACATTCTTACATATGCCTGTGCCGGAACATATATGTTCACGTGATATTCATCCTAGCTGACTAATATACAAAACGCCATCATGTAAGAGAATACGGGTAACGTTCGGATAATCATAGTTCTCAAAACATTTTTACAAAAAGTTCGTAAAACAAATTTTCGTGCAGAATTACCTTATATGGCAATCTTTTTCTAAAAAACTTTTTCCAAAAATATTTCTAAAAATATCTTAACAGTTCATAATATCAGATTACATAAAATCAACCTAAAAATTATTTTAAAAGATCTTATGCCTGTCTTAAAATGCCATATGTGAGTCTCTGAAATACACACAGTACCTATTTAGCAATGGAACTGAAACTAATAGTTTGCATTTTTTAGCAAACATGCTGTTTGTACTAGCTTGTAAACGACAATACGTCGTTGGAAGTCTAGATGAGAGCTCATTCCCCGCTGTCTACCTGCAGTTTCATCACGTAATGTCTAGGTGAAATCTCTTCCACATTTGATCTATCAGTGTACAATTAATTTATCACAAGGAACTGCAATTACTGCTAACTAAACTTCTGAAGTATGTATTTAGAATATTTTTCTCTTATTGCAAGATGTAATGTATACATGAACTTATCTGCAACAACACTTTATACGACGTCTAGGTAAACTCACTTTACCCGACGTGTAAATACATACTCGTCAGCCGAGTTCTCGACCAAATCTCTTCCATTGTTTTTTATGGTCAGCACACAGTTATAGCCCTCTTTAGACTACAAATTCTCGTAAAAAAACCTGTAATTTAATGCTGCTAATCATTCATAGACATCTGTTCAAAAAATGCTTCAAATGGCTCTGAGCACAATGGGACTTAACATCTGTGGTCATCAGTCCCCTAGAACTTAGAACTACTGAAACGTAACCAACCTAAGGACATCACACACATCCATGCCCGAGGCAGGATTCGAACCTGCGACCGTAGCAGTCGTGCGGTTCCGGACTGAGCGCCTAGAACCGCTAGACCACCGCGGCCGGCCATAGACTTCTGTATGTAATAATATATTCATAGGTATTTTCTCTGGATGTCCATCGTAATTCTAGGCGGAATAAAGTAAATCCAGATGATGTTACTGTACACAGTGGCACACTGAATGATTTGTCCTTCGCAGCAGCTTTTCATTCTTGCGCTGTGTTTTTCTCTACTTTTTCTCTCCATACTGCGCCTGTCTTTTTCTTTATTTTTTCCTGGAAGCCCTTGAAAAGCTACTTTTGCTCTGAAGTTTTCTCTTTTTGCTATTTCTTCCTCCGTTACTTCCATTTCCCTCGGGTCTGCCTTAACTTTTTTTAATGTTTTTGGGTTTCTGCGAAAAAAATTAAAACTTCTTTTTGTTATGTGTAGCCGTTTTCCGTGTCCACTGAAAACAATTCTTCTCTTCCTCATTGTGTCTAATATTTGCTCTACTTCTTTTATAAACTTCTTTATTACTTCTTGATTGTCATTTCCCACTGTCGTATGAAGTCCCAAGATATTCACGATTATTGCCCTTTCCTTCTTTTCTATTTCACGTAATTGTTTAACTGTATTTGCCGAAAGGCAGTGTGAAGCATAAATGTGTCCTAGCCTAATGACAGTATTGTAGTGCCAGAGTTTTGTATTTATGTCAACAGATTTTTTGATTTACAGCTTTTTTTTTAGTTGTAAAGCAGCTCCCATTTTCCTCGCTTTTGCTAAATTAGTCTGTTTAAATGTATTTCGATACCTCCTTCGCGTCTGTTACATATTCTGTTTTTTCAAAAGACCTACAAAGGCCTGATTTTGAATCCGTCTGTTGTAGAAGATTTATCTATATTGTTGCATCTTCTATAGTTTCGACTAAGACGACAAGGTCGTCTGCAAAAGTCAAACAATCAGTTCTCGTATTACCTTCTTTTCTCCCAATTGTGATTTCCTTTTGATTCCATCTTCTTCTGTTCTTGTCCACCATTCCCATCTCCTTGTTGGACAACAGTTTTGAACTCAAAACTCTCGGAAGTTTCACTTAAAAATTCAATTTTGCATTTTGTATTTGTTAGTGCGTTTTGTTATGATTGTGACTGATTTGTTTTCAACTCTAAACTCTTTTAAGGTGATGAATAATGTTTGCCTGTCAATCGATCCATATGCTTTTTTAAAGTCTACAAATACTATACATTGACGGAAAAAAATCACAACACGAACAAGGTGTTATCCAACATACACGAAAGTTGGTAGGCGTGTTTCTACATCTGGAAGATAATGTCTATTCATATTTAGCGCCAGTCTCACGAGAGTGGCGCTAGTAGCGCCACTATAAGGATGCAGATCAGTTTTGCTTTAATACAAGCGGTAACGGTCGTGGGCGTTAGTTATCTTTGAGACTGAGCGTGGTGGGATGATGCTAGTGAAGAATGTGTATAAGGCAACAAATACACCATTAGCAACGCCTCACTGAATTTGAACGGGGTCGTCTAAGAGGACTTCGAGAGGCAAAATGTTCCTTCTGTGATACTGCAGAAGAATTTGGCATCAATGTAGCCATCGTACATGACTGGTGGCAGCGGTGGTCACGAGGATGTACCCTCGCAAGAAGAGCGGCTCCGGACGGTCAGTGGCACTAGCGAGAAGCAAGAACGTGGTGTTCCGCGTTTGGCTCTGGCGCAACGTGCTGCATTTTCAGCAGCAATATGAGCAGCAGTTGGCACAACATTGACACAATGAACTGTTAGAAATCGTTTACTTCGAGGACAGCTGCGAGTTGGATGCCCTGTATTGTGCATTCCACTGACCCAAAACCACCGCCATCTGCAACTTTAGCGGTGTCAAGGGGGAGCTCGTTAGAGGACAGGGTGGAGGTCTGTTGTTTTTTCTGATGAAAGCTGGTTCTGCCTCGATGTCTGTGAGGCCCGTGTGTTGGTTAAATGGAGACCAGCTGAAGGCATCCAACCGAACTGTGCTAGACACGTTGAAAGTACACTTGGAGTTATGGTTTGGGGTGCGATTACGTATGCCATGCAAGAACAGCATCGCAGATAGTGTTTTCCAACAGGATAACGCTCCCCCACATACCACTGTTGTACCCCAACATTCTGTACAGAGTGTCGACATATTGTTTTGGCCTGCTAGATCACCCGGTCTGTCTCCAATCGGGAACATATGGGGCATCATCGGGCGATAACTCTCACGTTATCGACAAACAAAATTAACCGTCCGTGTATTGACCGACTGAGTGCTACAGGTATGGAACTCCATCCCACAAACTTGCATATGACACCTGTACATCACAATGGATGCACGTTTGCATGCTTGCATTCAACATTTCGATGGTTGCAACTGTTATTAATGTACTAACATATTACACTTGCAATGGGTTATCTCGTACTTACATAGGCCTCGAGCTTGCAATGTTAATCACTTAAACATGTTACCTAGAGAACTGTATTCCCGAATTTTAGTTAGCCTTCATCAATTATTTTTTGGTGTTGCAATTTTTTCCGTCAGTGTATAAATATTTTTGCTTCTCATTCTTCTATATGCGATAAAAAATTTCAGTTTTAAAATTTGTTCCACACAGGATCGTCGTACGTTCCAGTTGGCTTTCCAGCTTGATTTTATGCTTTGGAAAGAGTTTTTTAAGTCAGTGGAGTGAGGGAAATCCTTCTGTAATTGTTGGGGTCAGTTTTATCTCATTTTTTGTGGACCGGATGAGTTAATGCTGTTTCCCAATATTTTGGTATAGCTTCTGTTTGCCAGACTTTTTGAAAGACTCCCTGTAGCTTCTTGACTGTTCAAGCACCTGTAATTTTCCACATTTCAGCATTTACGGAATCTTTCCTGGGGCCTTACCCTCCTTCAAATGTTTTATGATCATTTGGATTTCATCCATTCTGGGGGTTCTGAGTTTTTGTAAGTGCATACTGGATTTTGATCTACAAATTTTGCGGTTGGTTCCTCACAAACCATCACAATTGTCCTTTTCACGCCAGGCCCCTACAAATGATAACAGTCGACCTGTGGGACGAAACCATTGTCGTACACTGGATAAGATCGCACTTCAACACGCCGTAGCGCTCCTTATCGCCGTACTGATGTACCAGCCACTCCTCTAGTCGTCGATTTTTTTTTTAAAAAAAAGAGCTGCCCATCTACGCAGATGAAAATCCTCCATGGATGACAGTCACCATACTGTCAGGAAATCTCATTGACGACTTGTTTGGGCGCTTGTCGACTCACGGGCCTCTTTTTCTGTAATATCGAATTTTATTGCCGCTATCTAAAGGAAAACTGTGTTCCGTGATACAAAGGGAGGTTCCAAATGGGATACATGTCCAACTGATAAAAAAATGTATTGCAAGAGTAACAGTCAACGACAGAACACAGCCCTTCGGATCTGTAGTTTTAAATGAATATAGTCATAGTGTTATTCTCGGATGGGACTTCTTGCAGGCATTGCAATCAATCATAGACTGCGAAAGATCAGAGCTTCAGATTGACGAAGCCATTCCAGCAAGCCAAATAACAAGGACTGCTGTGGGTGTTTGTTTGCCACTGACGACGTTGCTATGCTGCCGTCATCAATCGTCAATCGAGATGCTCAGTTAAACTGCGACGCTTTTGTCGAGTGCAAAAAGCTACTCAGTCTCACAAAACAAATAGACATGTCGATGACGACTATAAACATTGCAAATGGTCAAGGAGAATTTTGGATGACTAATTTACAGAAGAAGCCACAATTCATTCCTAAAGATATGTTCGTAGGAAAACTGAACCAATCCAGAATGAGCAGCTCAGTGCCACTGATGAAGATTTGTGCTTGGATACAACTACAAGTAACACAGAGGAGGAAGCCACTCGTACTTGTGGCCTGTCCGAGGCACACGATCTGTGAGTCTTAGCCGTTCAGCGCCAGCTGTCAGATGCTTTCAAATCCATCTTGGAGGAAAGAGAGTCTAGCTGGTAGAATGTAATAACAATGGAGATCATCCATAAATTAGCAAGAAATCGAATAGTATGTTGCCGGCTGAACGACTCATAATTCCGGAGGAAGTGGGAAGTGTTTAGTCCTCTTCTGTGGTCTTTGTGATGGAGGAGGACGGCACATGGCGTCTCTGTGTCTACAACCGACTACTAAACAGAATCACTAAAAATGGGGATTTACAATAAGGTCTTAAAGAGATTAAATCGAAATGAAGTTTGCTGGAAGTTTAAATTTTAAAATTGCCTAGGAAAGGATTTTATTGATTATGTTGTAAGATACTGATTTCGTAACGTGAGGCCGTTTGTTCAAATCACCGTGTAGCTATCCATATTCAGTTTTTCTCTTGTTTTCCCTAAATCGCTTCAGGTAACTGCCTGGATGATTCCTCTGAGAAGGACACAACCAGTTTTTCTGCCCCATCTTTGCACAGTGTTATTTTGTGTTCCTCTAAAAACCTCATGGTCGACTCTTATGTTACTCGACGCTCTGCATGGGCAACATCAGACACACAAGCTGATGAAGGGTGAATTAACTGATATTTCGCCCAGGCCACTCGAAACTGGATCGCCTCTAGTCGTGTTTAGAAGGAAATTAAAAGCTTTGTTGGTGGTGGCCTACCCACATTCGTTACATGACATGAACGTCACCTGGCGCTGCGGAAAATATTATCCTACAGTACCTACACCAGTTTCAAGATGTTCTTAGGAAACAGACTGGTATATTTTTGTGGTTTTTAGTGAACCTCCGAATATGGCGCTAGTTGAACGACGCCACCGTTAATGTAGGTGTCCGTAGGTGGCTCACGTTCTGGATTGGAACAGAAAAACTTTCATTTTTGTTTGAGTGTTTGAAAATCGGTGATCCCTGAGTGAAACGACTGGATGCTTACGTACCTGATAAAATACTAACCTAGAACCTACAGTATAGCTTTGCTGATAGTACTGTGACGACAGAAGCTCTCTACTTTCACTTAACGACAAAACTACTGCACCTGGTAAGTGAGCTACGAAAGAGAAACATACTTAACATTGTGAAAAGTCGTTAAAGATCTGGAAAGCTACGAAGTGTAGTTGGAGGCGGTGCAGGTACACGTCTAACGTCTCTTCCATCTCGTTAAACGATGGTAGCACCAGGGGTGACGGTGGATTTGATTCCGTACATTGCCTCTAAAATCAGTGGATTTTGCACTGCTTTAGAGTTAGCAGGTGATTCCAATAGTCCTGCCGGTATTTCCACAGCTTCACGATATCTGTATCCACGACTGTAAATTCCATACACATGGTGACGGTCGAAAAAGTGAGGAGTAAAGTGTTCTGTTGTAGTAAAAATTGCGACATAAATCTTTCAATTGAAGATGGTCACTAAAATGTTACTTCTGGTCCCCTTTTCCCTCCCTGGAGGAAATTTCGATGGCGTTTACACCAAGATGGTGGAAATGTCCCTCATACTCTCTCTGAAATTTGGAGGGTAATATGAAAACAAGGCTATTTCTTCTACTTAAAATGGCGGAGTGTCAGAGTAAACCAGTAATCCAACGCAAAAAGTGAAGAAAGTCCGGCTATAAAATTTGCATTATGTAAACATGCCGGAAAATTTTCCATTTGACCTTGCTACCTGGTTTCAGCTTCTGACCCCCTCACACTTTTTTCTTTTCTTCGATAGATCTTAGCTTAGAAATACGTCTTAATTAGCAAGACAGTGAACAGTTAAGTGTTGTGTTAGTAGAAAAAAATTACCACTGGTGGCGGAAAGAAAATGAAGAGGAAAATAATAAGACACTTGCTCTGTATTTGCAAAGTGCGAGTAAGCGAAATTGGCGTCTCTATAATCATAACATGCAAGGTAGAAGTAATGATGTGGATATGTGATATGGTACACTTTTGAATTATTAGCAAAGTGCAAAAATCGTAGAAAAGGGCGTAATTAGTGAAAAATGTGAGAAATTGCCGTCGATGGGATACAATTTCTCGACATTCTGTGTGAGGCACGGAAGCTAGAGCTGGACACAAGGGGGTGGGGGAGGACAAATAAGTTTTTTCCTGACATATATGCCAATTCTGCGTCCTTGTATTTTCACATCAATTTTAACTTAGTACCAGTCTTGGATATTTTCCTGACAATAAGCTGCCAACGCGACTGAATTGTCTCCAGGGATTGAGAAGGGGCTTCGAAATTGACTTTATCGTGTCATTGTTGAACTGAGGAACCTCTGCGATACTTTTGATGACACCAGAACATCCACTTCTGCAGGTGGTTTGAGGTTGCGTTCGTTATTGTGTCTGATGTAGGTTTTCTGTAGATGTCAAATGTGACAAACACACACACGCGTTTCGAAATGTAATACAAATCATTAAACATTTTCAGATCATCTTAAACAGGAATACCACAGACCAAGCACTACAGAAAACACTATAAAACACTATAAAAAATTCAGTAAGGACCGGCACCTCCTCGTTTTCGAAGAAAACTTTCGCATATGCGAAGCATTAACGCACAATAAACTGTTACTCAATGACCTTATAAATATTGGAAACCAGACACTGTATAAAACGATAGAAAAAAACACACAGAAAAATTTTCCCTTTTTCCGTCCTTCACCCCAGCTCATTCTACTCCCACACCCGATTTCATTTCATCTCTTGCTCCTCACCCTTTCCCTCCAGCTCACTCTCCATCTCACTACTTTGCATTCACTCTTCACTCGCCTCCTCCGACCAACTCACCACTTAGATTTACAACTAGCCGGCCGCGGTGGTCTAGCGGTTCTAGGCGCGCAGTCCGGAACCGCGCGACTGCTACGGTCGCAGGTTCGAATCCTGCCTCGGGCATGGATGTGTGTTATGTTAGGTTTAAGTAGTTCTAAGTTCCAGGGGACTGATGACCACAGATGTTAAGTCCCATAGTGCTCAGAGACATTTGAACCATTTTGACTTACAACTGCATCCACTACTTCTTCATTTCCCTTAAACATTACATAAATATATAATAATGTAATTAAACGAAATACACAAATGACGAACTGCAGAAAAAATACTGGTTTAGATCAAAGTAAAACTAGCGGGTAGGTTGGTAACACTACACAAAACAGGCGGTACATATTTAGCCATAAAGATACGAATAAACATGGTTGGAACTACATTAAGTTAGGTTTAACATAAACAATGCATATTTCTGGAAAATGGTGTGGGATTAGGCTAGAAATAACCGTGTCAAACAATGAAAGAACTCACAAACGTGCATCAAACTGCGTTTCCTGATGTGAGCAGAAATCCAGACAATAAATGCCGTAATTAAAAGATAAAATCTTTTGTATGAAGTGTTTTAGATGTAAAAAACAAGTCAAATTCTGAATATCTTTCATTATAGACCAATGATAATGTTTTATTTCAATAACGTAAAAGCGTTTGTTGACAAAAACTCTCATTTTCTTGTAGTTGAGAAGACCAGATTAAAATACCAACAAGTATACAAGTAGAAACTTTTTGCCGCACTGGGATTCAACCCGGTTCGCTGTCTTTCGCTGCCAGTGACGCCTAAACTCGTGAAAGGCTTCCTACGAACTGTCTTAAGGTAATGTCAACGCACCGGAAGTATAGTGCCAGATTGTCTAGTCAACCCTAATTAATCTTCAGCAGCACATCTCAGTCAAATCAGATAAACTAGAAGTTTTAATTTGAAGAGTAATGTGAGGCTTAGATTCAACCACATAAATATACATCATTTTAGATACAGTGTCCTATCGTAAAAATGGCGACTCCGCAACTTAACCGCATACGTGTATTTTCTGTCTGTCTAAAACTAGAAATCCATCCTGTTCTAATTATATTTACCAGCGGAATTAGTGCTAGACTGGGAGTATTTCGTAAGCTAGGAGCGAGTCTACGAATATATACAGAGAAACTACTTGACGAAGTGGACACGGCAAGATAAGCTCGGCGAGCTGCAAAAAATATAATCGGAGAAGCTAGGAAAAACAGAAGACAGACTTGGAAGACGACCTGCAATACGGAATAGGGTGTTTTTAATGAATGTCACGTAACGATAGAAGTAAGAAATGTCATTAAAATTAAAATGCTTTTTTCGCAGTTTATACACATACCATTTCAAACGCCCTTTTTCCTCTGGAGCTGTAATACTTATGGATCTCATACTGTTACAGGCTCCTCCACAACGATTCTCAAAGCTATGCTTCAATATATGCTCAGTTGTTTTTGTGTAAATTTTCGTGTCAAAATTATAAGAAAAATGTAATCTTTGAGTAAAATCAATACACAGGCTGACAATAAAGAGAAGCACACAGCAGGAGAGGAGGAAGCAAAATTGAACTTCGTAAGTTGAGAGGGTATGCGATGTTATTTTGGTGATTACAAAATTGAGTAAATTTACATTAGAACTTGGCCGTATGAGACCACTTATTATGATGTAGCACTGCCTCTGGCATGCCCTGATCTGGTTGGGTAGAGCATCATCAAATAATTGTATTCTCTCCTGAGGTAATCTGGCGTCCAGCTGTTGTGAATGGTTTTTGATACCCTGGGTGCTGGCGAGGAGTGGGAGTTTATGTCCAAGTTGGTCCCACACTTGTTATACTGGGGATAGATCTGCGGACATTGCTAGCCACCAGAGTATCTCAACAACTCACAGACAGTTTTAGAGACATGTGCCATGTGTGGACGAGCATTGTCCGGTTGAAAAATCGCACCACGTTGCTGTCGCCTGAGAGGGAAACCTGAGGGCGCTGGATGTCCGTGACGTACTGTTGTGCCTTCATAGATCCCTCAGCCACTACCAGCCGTGACACCTGAAGCCATACTCGATGGCTCCCCGCACCACGACTCCAGGAGTAACACCGTTGTACCCCTCCAAAACACTGGAAGGACGGGACCTCTCTCCAAGTCGCCGCCATACTCGCCAACGATGGTCATCCGGGTTTTGCAGTTACTGATCAGCACCGCTATTGGCCAGGCACAGCACCCCTCCAAGAACAGCCGTTTGTACAGGGTGTTTCAAAAATGACCGGTATATTTGAAACGGCAATAAAAACTAAACGAGCAGCGATAGAAATACACCGTTTGTTGCAATATGCTTGGGACAACAGTACATTTTCAGGCAGACAAACTTTCGAAATTACAGTAGTTACAATTTTCAACAACAGATGGCGCTGCGGTCTGGGAAACTCTATAGTACGATATTTTCCACATATCCACCATGCGTAGCAATAATATAGCGTAGTCTCTGAATGAAATTACCCGAAACCTTTGCCAACGTGTCTGGCGGAATGGCTTCACATGCAGATGAGATGTACTGCTTCAGCTGTTCAATTGTTTCTGGATTCTGGCGGTACACCTGGTCTTTCAAGTGTCCCCACAGAAAGAAGTCACAGGGGTTCATGTCTGACGAATAGGGAGGCCAATCCACGCCGCCTCCTGTATGTTTCGGATAGCCCAAAGCAATCACACGATCATCGAAATATTCATTCAGGAAATTAAAGACGTCGGCCGTGCGATGTGGCCGGGCACCATCTTGCATAAACCACGAGGTGTTCGCAGTGTCGTCTAAGGCAGTTTGTACCGCCACAAATTCACGAAGAATGTCCAGATAGCGTGATGCAGTAATCGTTTCGGATCTGAAAAATGGGCCAATGATTCCTTTGGAAGAAATGGCGGCCCAGACCAGTACTTTTTGAGGATGCAGGGACGATGGGACTGCAACATGGGGCTTTTCGGTTCCCCATATGCGCCAGTTCTGTTTATTGACGAAGCCGTCCAGGTAAAAATAAGCTTCGTCAGTAAACCAAATGCTGCCCACATGCATATCGCCGTCATCAATCCTGTGCACTATATCGTTAGCGAATGTCTCTCGTGCAGCAATGGTAGCGGCGCTGAGGGGTTGCCGCGTTTGAATTTTGTATGGATAGAGGTGTAAACTCTGGCGCATGAGACGATACGTGGACGTTGGCGTAATTTGGATCGCAGCTGCAACACGGCGAACGGAAACCCGAGACCGCTGTTGGATCACCTGCTGCACTAGCTGCGCGTTGCCCTCTGTGGTTGCCGTACGCGGTCACCCTACCTTTCCAGCACGTTCATCCGTCACGTTCCCAGTCCGTTGAAATTTTTCAAACAGATCCTTTATTGTATCGCTTTTCGGTCCTTTGGTTACATTAAACCTCCGTTGAAAACTTCGTCTTATTGCAACAACAGTGTGTTCTAGGCGGTGGAATTCCAACACCAGAAAAATCCTCTGTTCTAAGGAATAAACCATGTTGTCTACAGCACACTTGAACGTTGTGAAGAGCACACGCTTACAGCAGAAAGACGACGTACAGAATGGCGCACCCACAGACTGCGTTGTCTTCTATATCTTTCACATCACTTGCAGCGCCATCTGTTGTTGAAAATTGTAACTACTGTAATTTCGAAAGTTTGTCTGCCTGAAAATGTACTGTTGTCCCAAGCATATTGCAACAAACGGTGTATTTCTATCGCTGCTCGTTTAGTTTTTATTGCCGTTTCAAATATACCGGTCATTTTTGAAACACCCTGTATTTTGGTGTTCACAGCACCTTACATGTAGGACAGAAATTCTCTCGTCCGGTTGGCGCCAGTCTCCAACCAATGGTGGGGATTGACGTAATATGTTTGAGGGAGTCAGCTAACTGTTCTCGGATGGCAGACGTAAACGTGAAAGGATTACGATGTGCTCGGTGCATAGCAAGACGATCGCCCTTGCCGTAGTAAGGCATGGGCGACTGGAACATTGACAAGGAGTATGCGTGCCCGCACGTTCCCATGCAGTCCGGGATCGGGGCGCTGTCACATCTGAATGCCCCACAAATCTGGATATTGCACGATTCGAGCAGATGGCTACATGGAGATCCGTAGTTCAAAAAATGGCTCTGAGCACTATGGGACTCAACTGCTGTGGTCATAAGTCCCCTAGAACTTAGAAGTACTTAAACCTAACTAACCTAAGGACATCACTCACATCCATGCCCGAGGCAGGATTCGAACCTGCGACCCTAGCGGTCGTGCGGTTCCAGACTGTAGCGCCTTTAACCGCTCGGCCACTCTGGCCGGCTGAGATCCGTAGTGAGGCATCTTTCAAACTCAGGTGTTAATAATGCTTCCTCACACGAGTACGCTTTATTTCCGTCTCCTTCACAGTGGTCACTTAACATACGATGCTGTTCACGCCTCTTATATACAGTAAGGGGCCGGTTAATAACCCTAAATACGAACAAAACTAATGTACTGTGGTGGCCGTTCTACCTGTCACAGAGAATTCCAACGCTAATCATTTACATACTCGTCGGTGGTGTGTACGTGTACTAAGTTAATCTGACATCCGACCATGTCTTCTGGGTGCTTCTCTTCTTTAGTCAAGTAGTATATAAGCTCTTTCGTATTAATGTAAACTTGTGATTGTAGATCTGCTGAATGACGTCACTATAGTTAATATACGGTAGAAATTCCTAACGGTCTCTGACATGAGTTCACGAACATCGTAAATTTAACATGTGCAAGATAGGACACCCGGTCTTCATTTAAGAGGTTTACGGAATTCTCGTGAAACGTAAATATGTATGAGCGAATGGGAATATGAATTCCGCCCCTTCACAATGCAATTCTACTGCCTTAAGCACTGCGACGTCTCCATCGACACCCTTACGCTTAAACGGCACCTCGTGCAACGATCCAAGACTTTCATGAAGCTACAACGTCGGCGGTTACTTGCCTACCGTTGCGAAATGTAAATCTGTGGTTGAAGCCTTTATGTTCTATGGTTGTATGATTCGGACGTGTATATGACTGTTTTTATCTGTCATATTAATAAACAAATTGATGTTCTGAGCTTCCGGTGCAGTGAAAACAACTTCGGGCTAAGTAAGGCACTGTGTTGTTTTCTTATCATTAGAAATTTAGCCTGGTTTCTTGAGGAAACCCCTTAGAGTCGATGGTAACCGTGTTGTCTCAGTATCTGCTAACAAGCATCCGCGTAGTTCTTGAAGAAAGGTATGCACGCGTTAATGATCAGTACTGCTTAGTTGCATTAAAGTTACTCTCAAACAGAATTTGTCTGCCACACAAATTATGCACCAGGTCTGTCCAAACTCCCCAACAATCACTGGATTTCGACGTAAACTTTAAAATTTATTTCGAAATTCGACCTTTTTGAGCCCACAGTCAATAATGCTTACGAATTCCCCAAAATCAATAGGAAAGCTGTGTGGCTGATCGAGTTACTAAGTGTTCGCTCTTGGAGACTTCGTGAAGGAACTGGGGAAGCGTTATAGGTGTTAAAAGCTTCGTATGGAGAGCTGGATGCAGCAGCTGTGAGAGAGCACGAGACGTTATTACCGGGCAGCCTAATGCAGGTAAGGGAGGCGGGAGGCGTGTTTTTTAACTACATGTCTCGTCTTGATTGGGTTGGGTATCCGTGGGATCGGGACTGGGCCGTCCACGCCCCTCTGGAGAGACCAAACAGGTATGAGTCGGCCGGTCGGCGGACCCTGGTCCCTGCAACACAGCTGGACGCAGTCGGAGTCACTGCGGTTTATTCCACTTCTGCACTTTCGTCAGTGACAAAGAGCACACAACACTAACAAATTCAAATCCGAACGATCCTTTCATTGAGCCACGACATGTTACTTAGGGCTAACTAGTACAGTTACACAGCGTTTCTTGTTATAAGAAGTAGACTCCAAATTGTTAAACAACTGATCTGCGGCACAGTTTTTATAATTTTTTTTTGCGGTATAACTGCTTCTAGTGATTAAGTTGAAGAACTATATTTTTTCAGCATCTAAATCTATACTCCACCAGCCACTTAACGGTGTATGGCGGGAGCAATTGCGTTACCCCTATCACCTCCCCCTTTATCTCTTCCATTCACGATTGGTGCATGGGAAGAACTAGTGTCAGTAAGGCCCCGCATAAGGTCTAATCTATCTGATTACATCTACATCTACATCATACCCCGCAAGCCACCCAGTGGTGTGTGGCGGAGGATGCTTCTAGTATCACTAACTGATCCGCCCCTACCTTGTTTCCCTCGCGAATGTCACGTGGGGAGAATGTATTGGCTTTTACTTCTCGGATTTTCTCGTGGTGGTTATTGCGCAAGATGTATGTGGGAGGAATTAAACGTTATCCGACTCCTCCCGGAAAGTGCTCTCTCGAAATTTCAATAATAATACTCTCCTTAATGCACAAAGCCTCTCTTGTAATGTCTGCCAATGAAGATTGTTGAGCATCTCAGTAACACTCTCGTGCCGACTAAACGATCCCGTGGCGAAACGCGTCGTCCTTTCTTGGATTTTCACTATCTCTTCTAACAGTCCTATTTGATAAGAATCCTATGTTGATAAACAATACTCAAGAATCGGTCGAACAAGCGCCTTATAAGCCACTTTCTTCGTGAATGAGTAACATTTCCTTAAGATTCTTCCTATGAATCTCAGTCTGGCATCTGCTTTTCCTACTCTTTGTTTTATGTGATCACTTCACTTCAGGTCACTCTGAATAGTTGCTCGCAGATATTTTACGGTAGATACTGTTCCCAGCAGTTTCTCATCAATACGATAGTTGTAAAGTTGTGGCTTTCTTTTTAACATATGACCAATATATAACATTTATTTACGTTCACGGTCAATTGCCAGAACTTGCACCATTCATGAATCATCTGCAGGTCGTTCTGCAAATCGATGCTGTCTACTGTCGTTGCTACTTTTCTGTAGACAACTGAATCATTTGCAAATGGTCTTAAAGAGCATCCGACGTTTTCTACTAGATCATTTATGTACATTGTAAACAGTGACGTTCCTACCACACTTCCTCAGGGTATTCTGGAAATTAATTTTACATCTGTCGATTTAATTCCGTTAAGAGCGACGTGTTGAGTTCTGTGTATAAGGAAGTCTTGATCCCAGTCGCAAATCTGGATCGATACTCGATAACCTCTTTTTTTCACTAAGCGACAGTACGGGACGGTGTCAAATGCCTTCCCGAAGTCGAGGAACACGGCATCAACCTGAACGTCGTTCTCTGCAGCGCTATGGTTCTCATGCAGGAACAGTGCGAGATGAATTTTGCAATATTTCTGTTTGCGGTATCCGTGTTGATTTTTGTAGAGAGGTTTTCGTTTTTCAAAAACGTCATAACTCTTGAGCATAACTCTACAACAGACTGACGTCAAAGATGTGTGTGTGTGTGTGTGTGTGTGTGTGTGTGTGTGTGTGTGTGTGTGGTCTTCAGTCCAGAGACTGGTTTGATGCAGCTCTCTTTGCTACTCTATCCTGTGCAAGCTTGTTCAACTCCCAGTACCTACTGCAAGCTACATTATTCTGAATCTGTTTAGTGTATTCATATCTTGGTCTCCCTCTACGATTTTTACCCTCCACTCTACCATCCAGTACTAAATTGGTGATCCCTTGATGCCTCAGAATATGTCCTACCAACCGATCCCTTCTTCTAGTCAAGCTGTGCCACAAATTTCTCTTCTCCCCAATTCTGTTCAGTACCTCCTCATTAGTTATGTGATCTACCCATCTAATCTTCTGCATTTTTCTGTAGCATCACATTTCGAAAGCTTCTATTCTCTTCTTCTCTAAACTATTGATCGTTCACATTTCACTTCCATACATTACTACACTCCATACAAATACTTTCAGAAACGACTTCCTGACACTTAAGTCTATACTCGATGTTAACAAATTTTTCTTCTTCAGAAACGCTTTCCTTGCCATTGCCAGTATACATTTTATATCCTCTCTACTTCGACCCTCATCAGCTATTTTGCTCCCAAATAGCAAAACTCGTTTACTACTTTAAGTGTCTCATTTCCTAAACTAATTCCTTCAGCATCACCCGACTTAATTCGACTACATTCCATTATCCCCGTTTTGCTTTTGTTGATGTTCATCTTATATCCTCCTTTCAAGACACTGTCCATTCGCTTCAGCTGCTCTTTCAGGTCCTTTGCTGTCTCTGATAGAATTACAGTGTCATCGGCGAACCTCAAAATTTTTATTTCTTCTCCGTTGATTTTAATCCCTACTCGGAATTTTTCTTTTGTTTCCTTTACTGCTTGCTCAATATGCAGATTCAATGACATCGGATATAGGCTAAAACGCTGTCTCACTCCCTCCCCAACCACTACTTCTCTTTCATGCCTCTCGACTCTTATAACTGTCATCTGATTTCTGTACAAATTGTAAATAGCCTTTCGCTCACTGTATTTTACCCAAATGGCTCTGAGCACTATGGGACTCAACTGCTGAGGTCATTAGTCCCCTAGAACTTAGAACTAGTTAAACCTAACTAACCTAAGGACATCACAAACATCCATGCCCGAGGCAGGATTCGAACCTGCGACCGTAGCGGTCTTGCGGTTCCAGACTGCAGCGCCTTTAACCGCACGGCCACTTCGGCCGGCTGTATTTTACCCCTGCCACCTTCAGAATTTTAAAGAGAGTATTCCAGTCAACATTGTCAAAAACTTTCTCTAAGTCTACAAATGCTAGAAACGTAGGTTTGCCTTTCCTTAATCTATTTTCTAAGATAAGTCGTAGGGTCAGTATTGCCTCACGTGTTCCAACATTTCTACGGAATCCAAATTGATCTTCCCAGAGGTCGGCTTCTACCACTTTTTCCATTCGTCTGTAAAGAATTCGCGTTAGTATTTTGCAGCTGTGGCTTATTAAACTGATAGTTTCGTAATTTTCACATGTCAACATCTGCATCCCGCGTCCGGCCATCCTGATTTAGGTTTTCCGTGATTTCCCTAAATCACTCCAGGCAAATGCCGGGATGGTTCCTTTCAAAGGGCACGTCCGACTTCCTTCCCTGTCCTTCCCTAATCCGATGAGACCGATGACCTCGCTGTCTGGTCTTCCCCAAAACAACCAACCAACCAACCATGTCAACATCTGCTTTCTTTGGGATTGAAATTATTATGTTCTTCTTGAAGTCTGAGGGTATTTCGCCTGTCTCATACGTCTTACTCACCAGATGGTAGAGTTTTCTCCCAAGGCTATCAGTAGTTGTAATGGAATGTTGTCTACTCACGAGGCCTTGTTTCGACTTAGGTCTTTCAGTGCTCTGTCAAACTCTTCACGCAATATCATATCTCCCATTTCATCTTCATCTATATCCTCTTGCATTTCTATAATTTTGTCCTCAAGTACATCGCCCTCGTATAGACCCTTCCATCTTTCTGCTTTCCCTTCTTTGCTTAGAACTGGGTTTCCATCAGAGCTCTTGATATTCATGCAAGTGGTTCTCTTTTCTCCAAAGATCTCTTTAATTTTCCTGTAGGCAGTATCTATCTTACCCCTACTGAAATACGCCACTACATTCCTTACATTTTTCCTCTAGCCATCCCTGCTTAGCCATTTTGCACTTCCTATCGATCTCATTTTTGAGACGTTTGTATTCCTTTTTGCCTGCTTCACTTACTGTATTTTTGTATTGTTTCTTTTCATCAATTAAATTCATCATCTCTTCTGTTACCCAAGGATTTCTATTAATCCTCGTCTTTTTACCTACTTGATCCTCTGCTGCCTTCACTATTTCGTCTCTCCAAGGTACCCATTCTTCTTCTACTGTATTTCTTTCCTCCATTCTTATCAATCGTTCCCTAATGCTCTCCCTGAAACTCTCTACAACCTCTGGATCTGTCAGTTTATCCAGGTTCCATCTCCTTAAATTCCCACCTTGTCGCAGTTTCTTCAGTTTTAATCTACAGTTCATTACCAATAGATTGTGGTCAGAGTCCACATCTGTCGCTGGAAATGTCTTACAATTTAAAACCTGGTTCCTAAATCTCTGTCTTACCATTATATAATCTGTCTGACACCTTCCAGTATCTCCAGGCTTCTTCTTTGTATACGACCTTCTTTCATGATTCTTGAACCAAGTGTTGGCTATGACTAAGTTCTGCTCTGTGCAAAATTCTAACAGGCGGCTCCCTCTTTCATTCCTTAGCCCCACTCCATATTCACCTACTAAATTTCCTTCTCTTCCTTTTCCTACTATCGAATTCCAGTCACACATAACTATAAAATTTTTGTCTTCCTTCACTATTTTTTTATCTCATCATACATTTCATCAATCTCTTCGTCATCTGCGGAGCAGGTGAACATTGCACCGAGAGTGCCATCTAGTAGCCGCAAGTACAACGTGGCTACTTAACAGTCAAATAAGGACGGACGAATATTATGATGAACATTATCCAGCACATGACGTAAAATGCAATATTTTGTTTGACAGCAGCAGATAAGGTAACATTTTGTCTACATCAGAGCTTACAAGTACAGTTTAAAGGATGAAAACACCATTACAGAAAATACAAAAAGTGCTGAATGACACAGCCTGCAGAAAACGGTATAACATGAAATATAGCCAATGTAAACCATTTAATAAACGAAAAGCTACGGGTTGACTTAGATGAAGAAAAAAAAAAAAAATTTCGCTAACTGCGCGAGGAAACCCAAAATCAAATATCAAGTAACGGCTTTATACCGCTGAAGAAGTTATTATTACGCAACTGCAGCTGCTCATTGAGAATGAGGCTATAATTTCGAGAAAGATGTTTAAAAATTTTTAATTTGTTCGAGAATAGCTAATCTACGCCCTTTCATCTCGGCGTGCAAAATGTTGATATCGTGAATAGCTTTACGCTCGTGACCTGTAATAAGAAGGTGGTCGACAAAAGATGAATTTTGGGTGCTAGTGCCACTTTTTCTTAAAAGATGTTCTTCATATCTGGTTGTAAAGGGACGTCCTGTTTATTGTTTGTTGTAAGAAGTGAAGGTGTCGCAGAAAATCTTATAGACGTCAGAATTTTCCGAAGTGGAAAGAGACGATTTTAAATTGTGAATGCAATTTTTTTCAAATTATGGTTGGTAGGAAAGGCAACGTTACAGTTGTATTTATTACGAAGAAGGCGTTGAATGTGATAGGAGATGGGCCCCAAGAAAGTAATAGAAAAATATTTTTAATGTGATAGGAGATGGGCCCCAAGAAAGTAATAGAAAAATATTTTTAATGTGAGAGGAGATGGGCCCCAAGAAAGGAATAGAAAAATATTTTTTTTGGGTTGGATTCAATGATAGAGGTGCCGAGCGTAGTGACTCTTTTAACAGTTTTGTTTTTAAGGATGTCATTCACAATGCCGGGTTCATATTCATTATTAATTGCTATAGTTTTGAGTAAATTAATTTGATCATTGAATTTTTCTTTCTAGAGTGGAACAGAAGTAGCTCTGTGAATAGCATAGTTAAAGAAAGCGTTTTTATGAGATTGTGGATGCATGGAAGACACAGGTACGATATGATCAGTGTATGTTTCTTTACGAAAATGCCTGCCGTTGTGGCCGAGTGGTTCTAGGCACTTCAGTCCGGAACCGCGCGATTGCTACGGTCGGAAGTTCGAATCCTGCCTCGGCCATGGATGTTTGTAATGTCCTTAGGTTAGTTAGGTTTAAGTAGTTTTAAGTTATAGAGGACTGATGACCTCAGATGTTAAGTCCCATAGTGCTCAGAGCCATTTGAATCATTTTTTTTTACGAGAAACGTTGAGTGAGATTTTATTTTCTTCTACTGTAAGCGATAAGTCAAGAAAGTTTAATTGGTGGACTTCGTTTTCGAGTTCGATGGTGAAAGATATGTTGTCATGAAGTTCATTAAAGAGATTAAAATACGGTCAGTGCCATCAGCAGGTCAATTGTAAGTGACTAAAATATCATCAACGTACCTGAAATTGGAGAGAATTCCTAGTGCTGTAGCTGAAAAACAATTGAAAAACTTTTCTTCTAGAGTTACTGAAAATATCAGCAAGAATACCAGCTAACGGATTTCTCATTATGAGACCGTCGGATTGCTGGTGTAATTGTTCATTAAATTCAGAATAGTTGTATTTGACTACGACTGTGATGTGATTCATAAAGTCAGTGATTTGTTCATCTGAAAGATCTTTTTTGAAATAATATAAATTTTTTCTACGATTGTAAGCGTTTCTTGTACGGGAACGTCAGTATAAAGATTTTTGATGTTTAATGAAAACAACTTAGTATCAGTACTGCATTCTAAATCTTATATTTTATGGACTAAGCCGTGACTATTGGCGATGGAATAATTGTTCTCAGACAAGAATGATTTTTTCAGAAATTTGGCTAAAGCATGGTACGCGCTATTCAATCACTATCCGTATCGGATGGTTCAATTTTAAATTGAGACTGAAGTTTTGGGGGCTGAGATTTCATGTTGATAAGCATTTTCTTTTGGAAAGGTTTGATTAGAAATTTTGCGTTATTTATGGGTGACCTGACTTATTTTGTAATTCAGGAGTCGGATTGTCATGCAGATTCGAAACACTATTTCCGTTAAAAAATCTAATGTTTTAGAAATATATTCAGAAATGTAGGCAATAACTAAAGAGCAGCCTTTGTCAGACTCAGTTATTAAAGCATCAGCTTCTTTAAGTTTATGATTAATGGATTTAACCAATTTTCTATCGTTATACATAACATGAAGAGAGGCTGTGTTTTTACTGAGAATGTTAGCTACATCATAAGCAGTTCTAGTTCGATATGAATTATCTATTTTTTTACAATCAAGACCAATTTTTAGGTCGACAAGCATTTTTTCTATTACATTTTTGTCTCACAGGTTAGGCATGACATTGTAGTTCAGCCCTTTTTCAAGCAAGACAGTTTCATTCTATGTAAAAAGTAATGTTAGCTTTATTTAGAATTCCTTTATAAAATACGTGACTGCTTTTCTTGAAACTACTTTGAAGACATTTTTCTGCAGGATGCAGACAAAAAGTTTACTAAGTTTCTTTTCGTGCTTACGCAATATGCCTTGTTTACAAATTTCTAAATGTTCATTGATCTGTATCCAGAAATCGTCAACGTTAAAATTATAATTAATACGAAAGATATTTGCCTGCTCTAAATACAGATAATATGGATCTTCATTAAGAATATCTATTTTAGAGTAATGCATTTATCAGAAATGCATCTTACAATTTGCAAAATTAATATATTCTCTGACATAATTAGGGACTGGCCAAGTTTATTTCACATTGCTTATTAAACTGAATGGCCATACCTGTGCTTAGTAGTTTCTTCTTGAGATCTTTATAAAAAAATTAACAATAAGTATTTTAATGACTCACGACGCCTGTCTTGCGTTTGCCGCTGGTGTTGAGCATCTACGCAACGCTCTCGTGCTTGAAAAAGGAACCCGTGTTAAAGCGCTCAACACAGATATTCTGGATTTCTTCTGTTACCCTAACCCGGTAAGGGTTATATACTGATGACCAATACACAACGCCTCCACAACGCCTCCACAACGCCTGTCTTGTAGCGCCTGCTCTAAAATTTGTTGATCATCTCCATGATGGCATCTTGCTGCTTAAAAGTATCCGTGCGGACCGCGCCACTATAATCTGTAATTCACAGATGATCCAACGAAAAGTGATGTGTTGTGTATTGCTATTAATCCAACTTCGTATGGGTTGTATACTGACGAACAGTACTCGACGTGACGTGACAGTGCAAATTCTTATTAAATGAAACAAATGACTGAGCTGTTCGCCGGGACTTGGCAGAACATAACATTATTAAATGGGAACCACTTCCTGATGTTGGAGGTAAGCATAAAATATCATCCGAAATTGTGCTAAACGCATTCTCTGAAAATTATTTCGAGCAATTAATTCATGACCCCACTCGAACAGTAAACGGTTGTGCAAACACACTTGACCTCCTAGCAACAAATAATCTTGAGTTAATAAGGAGCATCAAAACCGATACAGGGATTAGTGAACACAGGGTTGTCGTAGCGAGGTTGAATATTGTAATCCCCAAATCCTCCAAAAATAAACGAAAAATATACCTGTTCATAAAAGCAGATACAAATTCACTTGACGCCTTTCTGAGAGACAATCTCCAATCATTCCTAATCAACAATATAAGTGTAGACCAGATGTGGCTTGAATTCAAAGAAATAGTATCGGCAGCAATTGAGAGATTTATACCAAATAAATTAACAAATGATAGAGCTGATCCTCCTTGGTACACAAAACAATTTAGAACTCTGTTGCAGAAACAACGAAACAAACATGCCAAATTTAAACAGACGTAAAATCCCCAAGATTGGCGACCTTTTACAGAAGCCCGAAATTTAGCGCGGACTTCAATGCGAGATGCTTATAACAGTTTCCACAACGAAACTTTGTCTCGAAACCTGGCAGAAAATTCAAAGAGATTCTGGTCATATGTGAAGTATGTTAGTGGCAAGACACAATCGATGCTTTATCTGCGTGATAGCAATGGAGATACTATCGAAGACAGAGCTACCAAAGCACAGTTACTAAACACACACTTTCGAAATGTCTTCACAAAAGAAGACGAAGAAAATATTCAAGAATTCGAATCGAGAACAGCTGCCAACATTGGTAACGTAGAAGCAAATATCCTCGGAGTTGTAAAGCAACTTAAATGACTTAATAAAAGCAAGTCTTCAGGTCCAGACTGTATACCAATTAGGTTCCGTTCGGAGTACGCTGATGCATTAGCTCCATACTTAACAATCATATACCACCGTTCGCTCGACGAAAGATGCGTACCTAAATACTAGAAAGTTGCACAGGTCACAACAATATTCAAGAAAGGTAGTAGGAGTAATCCACTTAATTACAGGTCCACATCGTTAACGTCGATATGCAGCAGGATTTTGGAACATATATTGTGTTCGAACATTATGAATTACCTCGAAAAGAACTGTCTATTGACACACAGTCAACATGGGTATAGAAAACATCGTTCTTGTGAAACGCAACTAGCTCTTTACTCACATGAAGTGTTGAGTGCTATTGACAAGGGATTTCAAATCTATTCCGTATTTCGGGATTTCCGGAAGGCTTTTGACACTGTACCACACAAGCAGCTTGTAGTGAAATTTCGAGCTTATGGAATATCGTCTCAGTTATGTGACTGGATTTGTGATTTCCTGTCAAAGAGGTCACAGTTCGCAGTAATTGACGGAAAGTCATCGAGTAGAACAGAAGTGATTTCTGGCATTCCCAAAGGTAGTGTTATAGGCCCTTTGCTTTTCCTTACCTATATAAACGATTTGGGAGACAATCTGAGCAGCCATCTTAGGTTGTTAGCAGCGGACGCTGTCGTTTATCGACTCATAAATTCATCAGAAGATCAAAACAAATTGCAAAACGATTTAGAAATGATATCTGAATGCTGTGAAAATTGGCAGTTGACCCTACATAACGAAAAGTGAGAGGTCATCCCCATGAGTGCTAAAAGGAATAGATTAAACTTAGGTTACACGACAAATCAGTCTAATCTAAAGGCCATAAATTCAACTAAATACCTGGGTATTACAATTACGAACAACTTAAATTGGAAGGAACACATAGAAAATGTTATGTGGAAGGCTAACCAAAGACTGCGTTTTATTGGCAGGACACTTAGAAAATGTAATAGACCTACTAAGGAGACTGCCTACACTACGCTTGTCCGTCCTCTTTTAGAATACTGCTGCGCGGTGTGGGATCCTTACCAGATGGGACTGATGGAGTACATCGAAAAAGTTCAAAGAAAGGCAGCACGTTTTGTATTATCGCGAAATATGGGAGAGAGCGTCACAGAACTGATACAGGGTTTGGGCTGGACATCATTAAAAGAAAGGCGTTTTTTGTTGCGACGGAATCTTCTCACGAAATTCCAATCACCAACTTTCTCCTCCGAATGCGAAAATATTTTGTTGACACTGATCTACATGGGGAGAAACGATCACCACGATGAAATAAGGGAAATAAGAACTCGTACGGAAAGATATATGTGTTGATTCTTTTCGCGCGCCATACGAAATTGCCATAATAGAGAATTGTGAAGGTGGTTCGATGAACCCTCTGCCAGGCACTTAAATGTGATTTGCAGAGTATCCATGTAGATGTTGATGTTCAGCAAAATTATATTGATTTGCTTATAAACCGGCTTCCACCTTCTTAGGCTCCGCAATCGTCAGGTATTTTGCAGTAAATTAGAAAGTGTTTCCAGTTTAATAAATTCAGCAATTACTTATGTTTAAATTATTTCGTGTGGCCTGTAGCCGCCATTTTTCCTTTATTGGTTGTACGATTAGATAATTCGAGTCTTAGACCATTATCAAGCATCTAAAATGAAACATCATACGTTCGGTGCATTAGCAGTCACTTAAGAATTTAACTCAAAAGCAGACCAGATACCCCAATACAATTAGGAAAAATTTAACTTACTTCACAAAAAATTCACCAGTGGCACCTTGTGGTTTGCAGGTCTCCGTTCCTGTGTATATTTAAATAACGTGCCTATAAATACACGCACCGTAATTGTCATAAAATTGGAAACACTAGCCCCCTTATTACGGGAGCACATCACAATTTTAAAAATAATATACCTTTCACGTTTCTCGCACCCTACACACACGTTACAGGCGCACAGTGCTCAGTGTGGTCCCGCGACTAGTAAACAGCTGTGGCAAATATCCTACGTTGAGGAGTACACATATACACAAAGTCGATGCACACAATGTACATACAAGGTGCACACGAGTTTTTCATGTGGACATAGTAGTAGTGAAGTAGATTAAATTAAAATAGAAGTCTAGGTGTACAATTTTACAGTCGAATGTGTAAAATGCTAAAATTGCGCTCTTACTGCTAAGTAAAAATAAAGTCATATAGCATGAAAGACTGGGAATGCCGAAGACCAAGTGAACCTGCCTTCGCTCTACATCTACATCTACATCCATACTCCGCAAGCCACCCGACGGTGTGTGGCGGAGGGTACCCTGAGTACCTCTATCGGTTCTCCCTTCTATTCCATTCTCGTATTGTTCGTGGAAAGAAGGATTGTCGGTATGCCTCTGTGTGGGCTCTAATCTCTCTGATTATATCCTCATGGTCTCTTCGCGAGATATACGTAGGAGGGAGCAATATACTGCTTGACTCGTCGGTGAAGGTATGTTCTCGAAACTTTGACAAAAGCCCGTACCGAGCTACTGAGCGTCTCTCCTGCAGAGTCTTCCACTGGAGTTTATCTATCATCTCCGTAACGCTTTCGCGATTACTTAATGATCCTGTAACGAAGCGCGCTGCTCTCCGTTGGATCTTCTCTATATCTTCTATCAACCCTATCTGGTACGGATCCCACACTGCTGAGCAGTATTCAAGCAGTGGGCGAACAAGCGTACTGTAACCTACTTCCTTTGTTTTCGGATTGCATTTCCTTAGGATTCTTCCAATGAATCTCAGTCTGGCATCTGCTTTACCGACGATCAACATTATATGATCATTCCATTTTAAATCACTCCTAATGCGTACTCCCAGATAATTTATGGTATTAACTGCTTCCAGTTGCTGACCTGCTATTTTGTAGCTAAATGATAAAGGATCTATCTTTCTGTGTATTCGCAGCACATTACACGTGTCTACATTGAGATTCAATTGCCATTCCCTGCACCATGCGTCAATTCGCTGCAGATCCTCCTGCATTTCAGTACAATTTTCCATTGTTACAACCTCTCGATACACCACAGCATCATCCGCAAAAAGCCTCAGTGAACTTCCGATGTCATCCACAAGGTAATTTATGTATATTGCGAATAGCAACGGTCCTATGACACTCCCCTGCGGCACACCTGAAATTACTCTTACTTCGGAAGACTTCTCTCCATTGAGAATGACATGCTGCGTCCTGTTATCTAGGAACTCCTCAATCCAATCACACAATTGGTCTGGTAGTCCATATGCTCTTACTTTGTTCATTAAACGACTGTGGGGAACTGTATCGAACGCCTTGGGAAGTCAAGAAACACGGCTTCTACCTGTGAACCCGTATCTATGGCCCTCTGAGTCTCGTGGACGAATAGCGCGAGCTGGGTTTCACATGACCGTCTTTTTCGAAACCCATGCTGATTCCTACAGAGTAGATTTCTAGTCTCCAGAAAAGTCATTATACTCGAACACAATACGTGTTCCAAAATTCTACAACTGATCGACGTTAGAGATATAGGTCTATAGTTCTGCACATCTGCTCGACGTCCCTTCTTGAAAACGGGGATGACCTGTGCCCTTTTCCAATCCTTTGGAACGCTACGCTCTTCTAGAGACCCACGGTACACCGCTGCAAGAAGGGGGGCAAGTTCCTTCGCGTACTCTGTGTAAAATTGAACTGGTATCCCATCAGGTCCAGAGGCCTTTCCTCTTTTGAGCGATTTTAATTGTTTCTCTATCCCTCTGTCGTCTATTTCGATGTCTACCATTTTGTCATCTGTGCGACAATCTAGAGAAGGAACTACAGTGCAATCTTCCTCTGTGAAACAACTTTGGAAAAAGACATTTAGTATTTCGGCCTTTAGTCTGTCATCCTCTGTTTCAGTACCATTTTGGTCACAGAGTGTCTGGACATTTTGTTTTGATCCACCTACCGCTTTGACATAAGACCAAAATTTCTTAGGATTTTCTGCCAAGTCAGTACATAGAACTTTACTTTCGAATTCATTGAACGCCTCTCGCATAGCCCTCCTCACACTACATTTCGCTTCGCGTAATTTTTGTTCGTCTGCAAGGCTTTGGCTATGTTTATGTTTGCTGTGAAGTTCCTTTTGCTTCCGCAGCAGTTTTCTAACTCGGTTGTTGTACCACGGTGGCTCTTTTCCATCTCTTACGATCTTGCTTGGCACATACTCATCTAACGCATTATGTACGACGGTTTTGAACTTTGTCCACTGATCCTCAACACTATCTGTACTTGAGACAAAACTTTTGTATTGAGCCAACAGGTACTCTGATATCTGCTTTTTGTCACTTTTTCTAAACAGAAAAATCTTCCTACCCTTTTTAATATTCCTATTTAAGGCTGAAATCATCGATGCCGTAACCGCTTTATGATCGCTGATTCCCTGTTCTGCGTTAAATTTTTCAAATAGTTCGGGTCTGTTTGTCACCAGAAGGTCAATATGTTATCGCCACGAGTCGGTTCTCTGTTTAACTGCTCAAGGTAGTTTTCAGATAAAGCTCCCTAGTGTTCGTACTGGGATGACGAGAGAACGGAAAGGGTGAAACTTGGTCCCAGCACGTAGCGTACTTCTCGTGCATAGCACCAAGGAGGCCGTTGAGCTTTATGTCCCGAGCCGACGGACTGACCGCCATCCACGGTTCACAAATCCTCGCTTCGTGCTACACTGTGGAGTGGTTTGGAATTTGGTTTGGAATTTAATCCAGGGTACTGGTGCAAATATTGGCAATCAGGAGCTTTACGTCACCACCACTCCTCCCCTTGCGGGCCAAATACAGGGAGTGAAAATTTCATCCACCACCAGTATTCGAACTGGCTCACCTGCGAGACGAGCTCCACCGCACAAGTGTGCGCTAGCGTCCTCTGCCATGGAGGCGGGCTTCCAGCTAAATATTAAAATAGAAATGAAAAATATGAAAACAATGCTACTCTCACGACTTACTATACGGATGCATGGTCTCCCGTATTGTAGTCACATACGCTTATCACTGTAGCAAAAACTGCTCGTCCCGTGACCCGGCAAAACTTCGTAGCAAAACTTGCGCAAATATATCTACAAATTTTCCATTTTACAGTTATTTTTGTTCAGAAGAGTCCTTTAGATGAATTTAAATCTCTGTCTTTTTCCACTATGGCTATGAGAAGCTTTCTGTACATTATGCAAGACCTATAGTCATTTACTAAAGCTACGCACCTCGGCGCCGGAGTCTCAAGTGTGCTGCAAAGGTGGACGGGTTACTGTCACTTATTGTGATGTGTTCCTTAAATTTTGTGCTAACCTTTCTTCCTGTTTGTCTAATATAAAATCCTGACAGTTGTTCGCCTCCGTAGCACAGTGGTCCGTGTGTCTGGCTGCTATGGGGAGGAGCTGGGTTCGATTCCCGGTACCGCCAGGGATTTTTCCTTGGTATAAGAACTGGAATGGGGTGTGCTCAGCCTCGTGAGGCCAGTTCAGGAGCTACTTGAATGAAATGTAGCGGCCCCAAGGTCAAGAAAGCCGACAATCGCCAGTAGAGCTGTGTGCTGATCCCGCGTCCCTCCACGCAACAGCCAATGACACAGTTGGAAGAGGATGCTAAGGCGGTCGGTCGGTCCCGACTGGCCCATCAGAACCAAAACGCGGAGCTATGCCGGCAGTTCTCAAAGTTAAAATTTATATATTCCTGATTGTTAAAAGGGTCTGATTCTTTCCATGTACATCTCATTATATTTATTTCATCTTCGGGATTGAGGCATGTTTTACTGGTTTCCTTTTTATATAATGCCTCCACAAAGTCTTCAGGAAAGTCGTTAGTTATAGCTAGAGAATGTTTAGTTCATCTTCAATAATTTTTTCCAGTGATAAATTTACCAGTCTATATGTCATGGCACGAAAATATATAAGTTTGTGTATCCTTGCGTCACATGATTGATTGTAGAAAATTAAGTCTGTTGTCTCGTAAGTTCACGAAAAATATCGATTGTGTCTTCAGACTTATCAATTTAAATTTTTCAATAAAAAAGGTTGCTTTTGTTTTTCTCAATTTCCGTAGTGAATTTAATCTTACGATGGCAGCTGTTGAATTCTGATTATGTAACATTACTCACATCTGTTGTGCCATGGAATGAGATTAAAATCTCGTCGACATACCTATGATAATAAATATCTTGACTATACATTATAGTGAATTGGTCGGAACGTAGCTGTTGGTTATAAAAACAATAAATAAAATAGTCTCACACATTAATAATTTTCAGCTTACCTTTTAGCAACTTCTACTTTATCATAGGACATTTCCACAGGTGGATACTAACCTAACTTCGCGTTCTGACTGTACAGCGTATGGGGCATAGAATAGTCTTCACTATATCCCTAATGTACCTCTCAAATTAATATTCATTCTTGCTCAGTACAGGGGTCTGTGTCAATGTCATTAATGTTTCTGGTGGTGGGGAGTCGTTACACGCTCTCACTGTAACTAGGTCCAACTCAACTGAACACTGATTAACAACAATGTGTAATGACATCATTTGAAAGTAAAAAATATTATCGGTTTAATAGTTGGTATTTACTCTCACTAATTATAATTCCTACATATCATTATTTAAGCACAGGAACTCTAACTTAATCTTATGATGTGGTAGACTGGATACTTATAAGATGTAAATTACGAGAAATGCAGTTACGTTGTGTATGTATTGACGTATGTAATTTTTGAAAAAAAAATTCAGTGAACGTAGGTACATTTGAATATGAGGCATGAAGTCTCGAAATCAGTCATGGAATAAAAATATTATAAAGCCATCCTTGCAGCCTGGTGCTACTTTATATGCTACTATTGCGATAATTGAGAATTTTCTTGGATGTTCGAGTGAACCTAGTAAAAATCTTTAATTCTAAAGTACTGATGAAAATATTAGCTAATGTACCTGAAAGCCATGAACCCATTGCCAACTCATCCTCTTGCCTCTTGGAGATAAATTTCGTTCTGGAATGAGAATTACTTGTATGCAGTGATCAACTGTTCAAGTTCTACCATTTCATGAACTTCAATTTGACCAATTTTCTCGTTCGGGAAGGTAATTTTTAATGATTTAGACAGTCTCATCTAACAGAATGTTTGTATATACATTGGAGATATCAAACTATATGAGTTTTCCATTATCTGGATTCCTTATATTTTTAATATTATTGATCATATCACCAGAAAATGTATGGTGTATTCATTCTGATATATGTAACATTCTATAAGGGCTACACTATTATTATTTCTAACAGGATGTGCATATTAACTGTCACTCGAAACAGTATCCTTTTCTTATGTATCTCGGGTTGAGCATACAATGACGGTGTTTTTGGACACAATACGATCTCTTATGTTTCTTTCTGTGAATACAGAGTTACATGTTTTCAGTGTCTTCATCAGCTACACTATAAATTTGTTATTTGGGTCACAGTCAATTCTTTTAATATTAATTAATTCAAAAAATTCTTACACTTTACTAATGAAATACTCCTCAAAAAATACCAATGTTATTTCCTTTTCTGCCTTAATTATGCTATACGTTATTAAGGTATATTATTAATTTGATTTTACTATCCTTTATTTATGTATCCTTATTTACGTATTACAGGAGTAATATCAAAATATAATGTGGAAGATAAGGATAACTAACAGAGTTCCGAGAGGGAATAATACTGCCACATTTTAAAATTTCGTGAAATGTCTGACTAATTTAAAGCCAATGCCCATCTTTAAGCGGAGATGTACATTTGTAAAATTTACATTTCTTTCATGCAAAGAAACTGTTCTATTTTCTAAAATGATACAGAGAAAGTATTATCATCAGACCTTTATGATAGCGCGCACAGCGCATCATTTATTCTGTATGGTTTTAAAAACAATCATATCTCTGTATGAAATACATACCAGTTCCACAAGAAATATAAAGAGAATGAGCTCAGAACAGGAGCTAGATACGAGTAAAGAAAACGTTCATTTGACTAGATTTTCAAAACTTATGGGCACATTCTCATTGTTATTCCTGTAGACAGTCTTGGAGTTCTGAAGCTATTACTTTGGAATAGCTGTATTGAGATATGAAAATAATATAGACAGAATTGGCAATTTAAAAGAGAACACAGAAGGAAAGTAAAGTAAAAGTAAACAGAAGTAAAGGCGAGGGAGAAAATGTTTAGGTGAAGGAATAATGAGGAAGCAAAATTGGAGAAATGGAGAGGGACCGTTGAGGAAGGGACAATATTCTGCTGTTCTATCAGATACAACATGAATGGTTGTACCAACAGGTTTCTCTTGAACGCAACATTATTTAGGACAGTACCTGAACTGTCGAATAGTTTCCTCTAAAATGATTTTGACTAAGTTGCAGTTCTGTGCGTAGCTACAGGCAAAAGGTCAATCAGATGGGATTGTGTGTTAAAGCATAGTTAAGAATAATAAGCATCTGGTATGTAAAGAGGGGGGATGATCAGACCACAGACTAAGACATAGGTCTGAAAATAAGCTTCTTAAAATCGCGTTACTACTCTTACTGAGTCCAAGACTATTGAACGTTAGGAAAATTGTAATATTGGTTTGTTTGTTTATGTCAGATAGATCACAGCCAAGTGTTCATGATTATGTATATCGTCTGTAATCCACTACAGAGGTGTAATTCAACCTGACACGAAATGTTAAAGGTTTTGAAAAGACAGGTGACAGTCAAATTGCTGATTTAACTTTCGCAGAAATCCGTTTCTGAATTACGTAAGGGAATTGAAACTCTTGAAATATTTATATGTATTACAGAAAAGATAACGTGTTCGGTACATGATTTATGTCTTGTTGGATAAATATGTGCCGGCCGGAGTGGCCGTGCGGTTCTAGGCGCTGCAGTCTGGAGCCGAGCGACCGCAACGGTCGCAGGTTCGAATCCTGCCTCGGGCATGGATGTGTTTGATGTCCTTAGGTTAGTTAGGTTTAATTAGTTCTAAGTTCTAGGCGACTGATGACCTCAGAAGTTAAGTCGCATAGTGCTCAGAGCCATTTGAACCAATTTTTGATAAATATGTGTATGTAATTGAGACATTGAGGTATCTTGTCTGCAGGTCTTTGTAGTACCCGTGGAAACCAGTCCTAGAAATGTTGCTTCAGTGACCAGTGTAATTATGCTCTTTATCTGACATGAAGCAGAGAAACCGCTGCGATGCAAGTGTAAGAAGGAGAGCTGGTTTGTGAGCTGATCTTCGACTGCGTCCATCGAGGTCATCTGAAAAGTAAGGGGGTTAACCCGGACTGCCAGTTATGTATGCAGTATGAGACACGGGTAATTTATGCGAATGGCGCGCTGCCATCGGCCAGAGGAATGATATGGCTTCTCGGTCTGCGTGTATTGTCCGCATGAGTGACTGGCATCATCGTCAGTCGACATTTGCAATAGAGCACACGAGGGAACAACACCAGAATGAAAATGAAACGAATCACATTTAAGGAGTCCAAGTGATGGTCATTCAGGAAATCTAATGTTTTTGTAGAGATTTTTCGCCCATTAGGGAACTTCTTCAAATTATGAAGCGGATGTTTCCAGTATCAAAGTCTCATTTTTCGGACGGTTGACTCTTATTAAAATGTTATAAATCACGTTCAGACCTTTCGGGATGCAGAAAGGATACATTTTATTCAGAGCCTCCCTTTTTCCCCCAAAAATTACATCCTAACAAGCAGTGTACGTTCTGTTACTGTAATTTGAAAACTGATTTAAGATTTGGCTAAGCCGGAAATCTGAGATGCTGAAAAAGTTTTTCCCATCGACAGACACCAGTTCCAAAATAAGTGACTCAACAGTTCGATTTGGAACCGTATTGATAAGTTTGAAAACATTAGAAATAGAAGTCCATGACGCTGTTGTCACATATAACTGTGTAAATATTCCCAAGTGTTGGATACTAAAATAATCAGAGATTATTCCTGAGGAGAACATGGTGACGGATTCTCACTATTCTGACAACTGCAGAGTGCAGGATGCTGAAAGATCAGCAACAGACATGACAAAAAGTCCAAGACAGGTGGCTAGACGTTATTAAATGAAGTTGGAGGACTCACTGCACACCAAAGAAGACAAAGCATATACGGCCGGTAGTTTTTAAACGTCGTTAAGTTTTAACATTTGTACCATTTTCTTTAACATCGGTTTCCCAAACAGAATATATTCTACTAGAAATGTTCCATTTGCTACAGAAGTATCCAAAATAATACAGTGAATATTGCAGGCATCTTCATTGCTGTAAATTCAATAGTTTTATCACAAATGGGGCAAACATTTAAGGTAAAATTGACATGGGCCGCACAGGGAAATATGTATCATGTCATGGTCGCTATTAAGTAGAGTACAAATAGTATGCAATTTGTCCTTCCACACGATACTGCCGCTTTTATCGATTGGATAGTTGTAAATACTGACTGCAAGTCAAGTCATCCCACAATTGTCTCAACATATGCAATGAAATGCGTTTTCAACTTGTAGTTCCAGGCAAAGTTCAGACATAAAGAGGTGATTATTTCTAAAGCCGTGATCCACAGTGACAATTCTATCAGTTTCCTCTGCTAACGACATTTAGGAGCCTTTGTCTAATCTAGGAAAAAACTAACACACGTCACTTTCAAAACGAAATGAGCAAGGAAGGGAACTTACCTTAGCGACTGACCGTATTTAAACTGTGCAACGACGCATTGATCTCACGGTGAAGAGCTAGTGGTTAGGATATTTGCTTTGATTAACTGATTTTTTTAATAGTACAATGAAGTAGTGAGAAAATACAGAATGTTCATGAATGAATATGGAAATGAATGGAAAAGCAGAAAGTTAATTTCTACGTCAGTATACAACCTACTTCTTGTTGAAGAGGAATATGGCCTCATCGAGCTCAATCCTCCTATCCGACAAACCATTTACCATTAGCTACACCATATTTCTCATTCCAGAGGACGTTGCTTCGATTACCGACACACGTCTTGTTTCTTTTCCCCTAAAATGCAAAGAAGAATAATTTTCCCACTAGTGGTCCAGATGCAACCTGGTGCATTGAAGACCACGGTAGCGAATACGTATGTTGCGCGTCATAAAGTAAAAAGCAAAGCTGGGGTAGCGCAGATTTTAAGATACACGCTACCACGAGACTAAAATAAATAAGTTTCTAAAATGAAATAAGAACTGATTAATGCATTTCGAAGAAATTGTTTTACTTGTGTTGATAAAGAAAGAGCATTTGCGCGTATCTATTCAGTTAACTGAAGAAATAAACTATCCACATTTTTATATTTAATTCTCCCTGTCGTATTTTCGAAATGCTTAATGTGCTAGAAAATAGAAAACATATGCAGAAATTTCCATTTTCAACGACATGAAGCCGTAATTCGTACGGGAGAGTACTCGCACGCTTCAGTGATGAGTACAAGGACGTAATCCTTGATCTAAAATTCAGCCTGTCGAGCGCAGTAAGTTCAAATGGTTCAAATGGCTCTGGGCACTATGGGACGTAACATCTGAGGTCATCAGTCCCCTAGAACTTGCTGTTGTTGTGGCCTTCAGTCCCGAGACTGGTTTAATGCAGCTCTCCATGCTACTCTATCCTGTGCAAGCTTCTTCATCTTCCAGTACCTACTGCAGCCTACATCCTTCTGAATCTGCTTAGTGTATTCATATCTTGGTCTCCCTCTACGATTTTTCCCTCCACGCTGCCCTCCAATGCTAAACTGGTGATCCCTCGATGTCTCGGAACATGTCCTACCAACCGATCCCTTCTTCTAGTCAAGTTGTGCCACAAATTTCTCTTCTCCCCAATTCTATTCAATACCTCCTCATTAGTTATGTGATCTACCCATCTAATCTTCAGCATTCTTCTGTAGCGCCACATTTCGAAAGCTTCTATTCTCTTCTTATCTAAACTATTTATCGTCCACGTTTAACTTCCATACATGGCTACACTCCATACAAATACTTTCAGAAACAACTTCAAATGGTTCAAATGGCTCTGAGCACTGTGGGACTTAACATCTTAGGTCATCAGTCCTCTAGAACTTAGAACTACTTAAACCTAACTAACCTAAGGACATCACACACATCCATGCCCGAGGCAGGATTCGAACCTGCGACGGTAGCAGTCCCGCGGTTCCGGACTGCAGCGCCTAGAACCGCAGGACCACCGTGGCCGGCAGGAAACTACTTCCTGACATATAAATCTATATTCGATGTTAACAAATTTTTCTTCTTCAGAAATGCTTTCCTTGCCGTTGCCAATCTACATTTTATATACTCTCTACTTCCACCATCATTAGTTATTTTGCTCCCCAAATAGCAAATCTCCTTTACTACTTTAAGAATCTCATTTCCTAATCTAATTCCCTCAGCATCACCCGACTTAATGCGACTACATTCCATTATCCTTGTTTTGCTTTTGTTGGCGTTCATCTTATACCCTCCTTTCAAGACACTGTCCATTCCGTTCAACTGCTCTTCCAAGTCCTTTGCTGTCTCTGACAGAATTTCAATGTCATCGGCTAACGTCAAAGTTTTTATTTCTTCTCCATGGATTTTAATACCTACTCCGAACTTTTCTTTTGTTTCCTTTATTGCTTGCTCAATATACAGATTGAATAACATCGGGGATAGGCTACAACCCTGTCTCACTCCCTTCCCAACCACTGCTTCCCTTTCATAACCCTCGACTCTTATAACTGCCATCTGCTTTCTGTACAAATTGTAAATAGCCTCTCGCTCCCTGTATTTTACCCCTGCCACCTTCAGAATTTGAAAGAGAGTAATCCAATCAACATTGTGCAAAGCTTTCTCTAAGTCTACAAATGCCAGAAATATTGGTTTGCCTTTCCGTAATCTATTTTCTAAGATAAGTCATAGGGTCAGTATTGCCTCACGTGTTCCAACATTTCTGCGGAATAAAAACTGATCTTCGCCGAGGTCGGCTTCTACCAGTTTTTCCATTCGTCTGTAAAGAATTCGCGTTAGTATTTTGCAGCTGTGACTTATTAAACTGATAGTTCGGAAATTTTCACATCTGTCAACACCTGCTTTCTTTGGGATTGGAATTATTATATTCTTCTTGAAGTCTGGGCGTATTTCGCCTGTCTCATACATCTTGCTCACCAGATGGTAGAGTTTTGTCAGGACTGGCTCTCCCAAGGCTGTCAGTAGTTCTAATGGAATGTTGTCTACTCCGGGGGCCTTGTTTCGACTCAGGTCATTCACTGCTCTGTCAAACTCTTCGCGCCCTTGTATAGATCCTCCATATACCCCTTCCACCTTTCTGCTTTCCCTTCTTTGCTTAGAACTGGGTTTCCATCAGAGCTCTTGATATTCATGCAAGTGGTTCTCCTTTCTCCTAAGGTCTCTTTAATCTTCCTGTAGGCAGCATCTATCTTACCTCTAGTGAGATGAGCCTCTACATCCTTACATTTGTTCTCTAGCCGTCCCTGCTTGGCCATTTTGCACTTCCTGTCGATCTCATTTTTGAAACGTTTGTATTCCTTTTTGCCTGATTCATTTACTGCATTTTTATATTTTCTCCTTTCATCAATTAAATTTAATATTTCTTCTGTTACGCAAGAGTTTCTACTAGCCCTTGTCTTTTTACCTACTTGACCCTTACTGCCTTCACTATTTCATCCCTCAAAGCTACCCATTCCTCTTCTACTGTATTTCGTTCCCCCATTCCTGTCAATTGCTCCCTTATGCTCTCCCTGAAACTCTGTACAACCTCTGGGTCTTTCAGTTTATCCAGGTCCCATCTCCTTAAATTCCCACCTTTTTGCGGTTTCTTCAGTTTTAATCTACAGTTCATAACCAATGGATTGTGGTCAGAGTCCACATCTGCCCCTGGAAAAATCTTGCAATTTAAAACCTGGTTCCTAAATCTCTTTCGTACCATTATATAATCTATCTGATACCTTTTAGTATCTCCAGGGTACTTATATGTATACAACCGTCTTTCATGATTCTTGAACCAAGTGTTAGCTATGATTAAGTTATGCTCTGTGCAAAATTCTACCAGGCGGCTTCCTCTTTCATTTCTTAGCCCCTATCCATATTCACCTACTATGTTTCCATCTCTTCCTTTTCCTACTGTCGAATTCCAGTCACCCATAACTATTAAATTTTCGTCTCCCTTCACTACCTGAATAATTTCTTTTATCTCATAATACATTTCATCAATTTCATCATCATCTGCAGAGCTAGTTGGCATATAAACTTGTACGGCTGTAGTAGGCGTGGGCTTCGTGTCTATCTTGGCCACAATAATGCGTTCGCTATGCTGTTTGTAGTACCTTATCCGCACTCCTATTTTTTTATTCATTATTAAACCTACTCCTGCATTACCCCTATTTGATTTCGTATTTATAACGCTGTATTCACAAGACGAAAATTCTTGTTCCTCCTGCCATCGAACTTCACTAATTCCCTCTATATCTAACTTTAACCTATCCATTTCCCTTTTTAAATTTTCTAACTTACCTGCCCGATTAAGGGATCTGACATTCCACGCTCCGATCCGTAGAACGCCAATTTTCTTTCTCCTGATAACGACGTCCTGTAGAGTAGTCCCCTCGCGGAGATCCGAATGGGGGACTATTTTACCTCCGGAATAGTTTACCCAAGAGGATACCATCATCATTTAGAACTACTTAAACCTAACTAACCTAAAGAAATCACACACATCCATGCCCGAGGCACGATTCGAACCTGCGACCGTAGCAGTCGCGCGGGTCCGGACTGAAGCGCCTGGAACCGCTCGGCCACCGCGGCCGGCCGTAGTAAGTTACTATTTGATTTAAAAATAGATACATTTGTAATATGACAATAGGTTCATGAAACAAATCCGTTTTAGATTCTGCAGCATTTGTGATTTTACACCGCTGGCCATTAAAACTGCAACAGTAGGGAAGATAGTAAGGCAGTTGTACTTACTGTGTTTATACTGCATAGGCTGGTAGTAAAATGCACAGTTAAATTTCTGTGTAATTTGGGGATACACAGGGTGTGAATTTCAGTACACAGAGTTGTTGCCTCACTCCATGCTGCTTCGGTTCTATGTCAGAATACAAGACTGGTAGTGGCGTACGACTGGTGTCGTGGCAGTCTCTCGGCAGCCCAAGACCAAAGAGTTTGAAGCAGTGAGAGACATGTAGAATTTGATGGTCACGACGACGGTCGAACGTCCTCAATATCGTGGTAGATCAGGACATCACGAGCAACTTGCAATGTTGCGTTATTTTGTTGAATGGTGACGTCAAGGAAATCCTGAAGATAAGGTGCAGCCAGCCGCCTCAACGCATCCGAAATGTAATGGTACTGTCCAAATCACCGGCTACGCTAACCAAATAGCGCCCCATACCATCACGCCAGGTGTTGTGTCCATAAGACAAATATAAGGGGAGATCAAGAAGTTTCTGTTCGAAGACTGTACAGTCCCGAATCAGTGCGCCAATTAGGCTTTATCATCGTGAGCACTGAGGCAATCATTCCACCGATGAGCAAGATTGGAGATACCCCTTTGGTAAAACACCGTGTCTTGCAACATGAAGTGGACCGTAATTGCCTGCTGCACGTCCTATTTCGACCGGAATCGCTGACTCTTCAAAGCCTTGAGTTGGCGTGACTTCTGCGTTGTGACATTTGCAATATTCGGAAGTGCGTTATATGAAGCAGCAGCACCATTCGTCACAACCTGAACAACGGTGCTTTTCAACAGACATCCTGCCCCATATACATTCTTCATTCTCCGATGGATGTCTACCGGCGTTTGTCCTTAGGCTGTCAAAAAAGAATGACAGCACGTTGTTCCTGTTGGGACGCATTTGGCAATAACGTCGCCACAGTTCACGTGTCCGTATTTAGCGCACGCACGTCGCAATGACGGGAATGATACACTAATCCTTTGCCTACATTTCGGTCCTTATGTACCCACATCGGTGTAGCGCTACATGATGTATATGGTTCAGCACCGACCTCAGAGTGAAACTTTACGGTCGGCCCTTCTACAATCTAGTTACGTTCATCCTCTGAGTCTACGCGTACAGACACGTCCGTCATGATGCTACACGCAGAAGCAGGACTCGTCTGAAAAGGCGATGCTGTGCTACTCCTGCGTCCAGTGTTGTGATTGGGTGCATCAGTGTCTACTGTCACATCATGAGAAGAAATCCTTTTGTCACTGGTGTTGCGGACGTCGTCGCATTTTCGGTGTGGATGCATGCCTTGTTGCAAAGAAACCTACTTTTAACTTAAGTTACGTAACGGTGCTGTAAGATCGTTTGCCGCAGTGGGAACAGTATTGCCGGCCGCGGTTGCCGAGCGGTTCTAGGCCCTTCAGTCCGAAACCGCGCGACTGCTACGGTCGCAGGTTCGAATCCTGCCTCGAACATGGATGTGTGTGATGTCCTTAGGTTAGTTAGGTTTAAGTAGTTCTAAGTTCTAGGGGACTGATGACCTCAGAAGTTAAGTCCCATAGAGCTCAGAGCCATTTGATTTGGGAACAGTATTACTGTAAAGTCGAGAACTAGGCGCGTGGGGTCCTACATATCCTGCATGGCTCTGGTAGCAGGGATCCCATATTCGGATAACAGTCGTGGAATTTTATTTAAAAAGCTGTAAGAGATTTCACAAAACAAAAATTTAGGAGGCATTAATTTTCAGCACGCTCTCGTAGGTGGTCTTATTCCTACAGATGTCGTGCGTTTCCTCTGAAACGCCAAATATTTGCATGCCCAAGCATATAATACACTTCATGCCAATATTACGTGTGTTGCATGTAACTTTCATGACTCTGCAATTTTTCTGGACAGCATTTTGTGAGATTCTGTAATTGATACACTTTGATAAACGATTTTCCACTAACGAAGTGATGCAAATAATCCAAGGAGGGATCCTAATGTGAGAAATTTCTCATAATATTCTTGTCTATTTGAAACCAATTTCCGAAGGCAACCTCAATAAAAATTGCATGTTAATAGTGCCAACAGTTGGTTCCCAAAATTGTGGGTCTTACATAATGAAAAGCAAAATGGTCGAGAAGGAAATAACAGGAAACTTTCCTCTCAGATTTCGTGACTTTTCATTGCGTTTTGCATACGCGCTGATGCCTAGCAGTTAGGTGTTTGTTGTATAATTATATTGACCAGTGAGTAGCTCATGCATTTAGTTCATAATTATGTTTATTTTGCGTAATTTGTTCCTTGCAATTGTTTCCTTTATGCTATAATTCGGTTGTACTAACTTTAATTGTAATCATCTTCCTTATTAGATGGTAAACTTCTTTTTATCAATGTTTCAGACATCTTTTGTAGATTAGCGTACCTCTAACTGGTCACTAGAACGTTTTCTTGTATGTTACAAATTAAATTTCAACTGCTGTCTTTAATTTACGGCACAGCTATCACAAACAGATGAGTTTAGGCCCACAGTATGGCGCATCACTCATTTGTCGACACAAAAGAACAAAATTTCACTCCTCTATAGAAGGCCAGTCTGAACGATCTTCAGAGTTCAAGATAATGTCCTTTCGCAAGTTTTCTGCAAACGACATCGATTGGTATATTCATTCAGAGCGAATAAAATTTGTGTTCTCAGTTCGTTATTTTATTCAGCCATCCTGATTTAGGTTTTCCGTGATTTCCCTAAATCGTTTCAGGCAAATGCCGCGATGGTTCCTTTGAAAGGGCACGGCCGATTTCCTTCCCCATCCTTCCCTAACCCGAGCTTGCGCTCCGTCTCTAATAACCTCGCTGTCGACGGGACGTTAAACACTAACCTCCTCCTCGTTATTGTATTTCCAGAAAGTCTTTTCTAATTAAAATAAAAGCCTTCGGTGAAAATACTGAAAATTTTCGGTCCTTATTAATAGATTTCTCGTATGTGATTACGATATGTGAGAAAAGTTTTGAATGCAAGAAATAAAAGAAATCGGAAAAGTGCTGCTAGGACTATCCCTATGAGGGTTCCGTACAAACTTAATCCATCCATATTATAAAAGCGGATGGATGTATGTATCTTCCACACCTCCTCAAGTACTACTGAATTGATTGAAACAAAACCTCGTACACATATCAACTACTATCTGGAAAGGACCACTGTGGGGGTAAGAGCCACCTGTCTCTCAAAGCGATGGAGGTGAGAGCCAAAGTGAGGCGTAACTCACGACGCGGAAAAAGCCAGATTATATTCATCGAGTACTTGAGAATGAGAACACTTAGTGCCTTGCAACCAATGTTACACACAACTTCAAACCTTAACGACACTTTTTGTCGCTGACTACCTCAGCAGCCGGCCGTTGTGACCGAGCGGTTCTGGGCGCTTCAGTCCGGAACCGCGCTGCTGCTACCGTCGCAGGTTCGAATCCTGACTCGGGCATGTATGCGTGTGATGTCCTTGGGTTGGTTAGGTTTAAGTAGTTCTAAGTTATAGGGGACTGAAGACCTCAAATGTTAGGTCCCACAGTGCGCAGAGCCATTTGAGCCAACCAACCTCAGCAAATGATGAAACGGAAAAAGTTAATCGCGTATTACATTTTCGCTGTTCATGCAGTAAAACTGCCGCATCAGGAATGACCTTTTAATTTATTACGTCTTTACTACTAACTTTATTTGTAGTACAATTCGCGGACAGTATCCACATATACTACTGGATGTACCTTCAAAATTACATCACTGTAAAAAAAAATAGTTCAGAAGATATGACGTCATGAACATTGAGTTACGTGAAAACGGAAGTGCAGGGCGAAATTCGATAGAGATGCAAGTGAAATACACTCCTGGAAATTGAAATAAGAACACCGTGAATTCATTGTCCCAGGAAGGGGAAACTTTATTGACACATTCCTGGTGTCAGATACATCACATGATCACACTGACAGAACCACAGGCACATAGACACAGGCAACAGAGCATGCACAATGTCGGCACTAGTACAGTGTATATCCACCTTTCGCAGTAATGCAGGCTGCTATTCTCCCATGGAGACGATCGTAGAGATGCTGGATGTAGTCCTGTGGAACGGCTTGCCATGCCATTTCCACCTGGCGCCTCAGTTGGACCAGCGTTCGTGCTGGACGTGCAGACAGCGTGAGACGACGCTTCATCCAGTCCCAAACATGCTTAATGGGGGACAGATCCGTAGATCTTGCTGGCCAGGGTAGTTGACTTACACCTTCTAGAGCACGTTGGGTGGCACGGGATACATGCGGACGTGCATTGTCCTGTTGGAACAGCAAGTTCCCTTGCCGGTCTAGGAATGGTAGAACGATGGGTTCGATGACGATTTGGATGTACCGTGCACTATTCAGTGTCCCCTCGACGATCACCAGTGGTGTACGGCCAGTGTAGGAGATCGCTCCCCACACCATGATGCCGGGCGTTGGCCCTGTGTGCCTCGGTCGTATGCAGTCCTGATTGTGGCGCTCACCTGCACGGCGCCAAACACCCATACGACCATCATTGGCACCAAGGCAGAAGCGACTGTCATCGCTGAAGACGACACGTCTCCATTCGTCCCTCCATTCACGCCTGTCGCGACACCACTGGAGGCGGGCTGCACGATGTTGGGGCGTGAGCGGAAGACGGCCTAACGGTGTGCGGGACCGGAGCCCAGCTTCATGGAGACGGTTGCGAATGGTCCTCGCCGATACCCCAGGAGCAACAGTGTCCCTAATTTGCTGGGAAGTGGCGGTGCGGTCCCCTACGGCACTGCGTAGGATCCTACGGTCTTGGCGTGCATCCGTGCGTCGCTGCGGTCCGGTCCCAGGTCGACGGGCACGTGCACCTTCCGCCGACCACTGGCGACAACATCGATGTACTGTGGAGACCTCACGCCCCACGTGTTGAGCAATTCGGCGGTACGTCCACCCGGCCACCCCCACGCCCACTATACGCCCTCGCTCAAAGTCCGTCAACTGCACATACGGTTCACGTCCACGCTGTCGCGGCATGCTACCAGTGTTAAAGACTGCGATGGAGCTCCGTATGCCACGGCAAAATGGCTGACACTGACGGCGGTGGTGCACAAATGCTGCGCAGCTAGCGCCATTCGACGGCCAACACCGCGGTTCCTGGTGTGTCCGCTGTGCCGTGTGTGTGATCATTGCTTGTACAGCCCTCTCGCAGTGTCCGGAGCAAGTATGGTGGGTCTGACACACCGGTGTCAATGTGTTCTTTTTTCCATTTCCAGGAGTGTATGTATACAAATATGTGTGAAATACTTGAAATACAGGGTGATTGAAAAAAAAGTATACAAACTGGCATGGCACATGGGGCATCCAACAAGCATCAGTAATCACATAGGGACCGGGGGTCACAAGGGCAATCCGGGGCTACCAAATGGCTCTGTAGTTATTTCGTCGCATCCTACAAATGGAAGCCCACTACAGGAGATGCTTAAAATTTTGTCCAGATGCGTCGCCGACACCGCATTGAAAGGCGCACCATTCAAAGATACCTGGCGTGTCTCGAAGACATCTTGCTGTCGCAACAATCCTGCCCACTAGCTCGTCCGGCGACGTAACTGGTGTTCCCCACACAAAGCCCTTCAGATACCCTCACAGGAAAAACTCAATTGGGGACAGATCGGGTAATCGTGGTGGCTATGCGACTGACCCGGCCGGGAACGGTTGCCTGCAGATGGGCCCTCACTTGTCTGCTGAAATGCTCGGGAGCTTGCTGAAATCGAATGCGAAGACGAATAGGCATGTGAACCTCATGTTCGGCAAAAGCTCTCGCAGAAATACGAGATACGTGCGACCATCAGATCGGTCTGGGAGAATGTACGGCCAAATTAAACGAATCGCCCTCTCGTGACAACAGCGCTCTTCCGTGGCGTTTGGGTCCACCGGTTCCTGTTTGGTTACTGATCCACGTGGTATGTCCGATGTGCTCTGCCAGTCTGCAATTTTTTTTGTATGTGACATGTCTGTATGCTGGCAAAGCCACGAGTAAAAAGCACCTGCTAAACTAAACCCATGTATCGATTTCGAGGTAAACTTGATAATCGTATTAGTACTTACTATGTGAAAATTAATACTGTAGGGGTAAGAACCATCAAATTCGCACTGAAGTGGGGGTGATAATGTGGGGAGAGAAGGGGAAGGAGGAGATGGACAGAGAAAGGGGGAGGAGCAGATTGAAGAGGGGGGAGGAGAGGAGGAGATGGACTAATAGAAGGTTGGAATAAATACATACGAGGGCAACGCCGGGTGCTCAAATAGTTATGTACATACCCAGTTCATGGACAGGTTTTCATGAATGAGTCGGCGAGTATCAAAATATTTGACATAAATAGTCGTCTTGTATGGCTGCACTGATTCAGCAGCTTAAATTTTTTGCTCAGCCAAGGGACTAAACCTTACTATTTGACATAAATTTCACCTGAATACCTCTAAACGTTCCTGCGAAAAAGAGATCTCAACAGACGGGCAGACAGCCAGGCAGACGTACGGGTAAGAAAGTGGTCCTATAAGGGTTCCGTTTTTATCGACCGAAGTACGGAAACTTCAAAATGAAGAAAATAGACTTCCCTTACTATTAAAGCCAGCATTTCTTCCAAAGGTATAGTGACATATTTTAGGCAACTCTGAACTTAATCTCTCTGCCAGTTAGCGGTGTTAATAGAATTTTATCTTAAATTCTTGAAAAGTGTAGGAAAACTATCTTATTCAGTTCTAAGGGATTCTTTTTTTGTAAAACAATACAGTCGAGATGTACAGATCCTACGTTTACCTCGGGACAACCTTTCACCTTTGCCGGCTGCTCAGTACTTCATTAATTCTGTATTTTTAATTGAGTTTTATATGTGCTTTCTAGTAGGATATTCTGTATACCGCGGATGCTCACGAAGTTCTGTAGTAAAATGTTTCACTGAAAGTAATATAGAAAGAGGAAGATCAGGATTATCGGCCGGTCGACAACGTAGTAAGTAGAGACTGGAAACAAGTTCACATTGGGAAAGTTTATTGGTTATGTCATTTTCACGGAACCATCCGGGATTTTTAGTAAACGAAAACATGGAAAACCTAAATCTGGATGGCGAGACGGGAATTTATTCCGCCGCTCTCCTTAATACAAGATCAGTGTCTTACCAGTCCACCACCTCGCACCATGCTGAGAACAAGTAATTCATGCTGTCGCCGTTAGTTAATGGAACGGGTTTTATGGCTATGTTCGCCTTCCGTTATATCGATTTTACGTCATCGAAAACTTATTATAGATTTTCTTTCATCTTGGTATGATATTTCAGAGTTATATTTTCTTAGCATTGATCAATAAAAAACGTATCTTCTCGTTACAACACCAGGCACCAGCTTTTCCTGAAGCAACAGCACCAGGAAAGTACTTCAGTCATTTGTTTACTACAATACAAGCTGGTAACTAGAAGCGAGCTGCTTCTCTAGTTTTACATGTGTCCTTTGTAGTTTAATTCTTAAATTTTTGGAATGTTTGTGTATTTACGACGCACATTCTCACATTTTAGTAACTACGTAGTACAGAGCTCCGCTATCTGTATCACCGGTGTAGCTTATTTGTTTTGAACACCTAGAGAACGTAATAGACCACTTAGTCATGCACCAGCCTTCGCTCCAACAGCAGCACCAGGAATGCACATAGTTCGTTTATTTTACTGTTTGCTTCTAACTAGAAGCGAGCTGGTTATTAACTTTGACTATGCGATTTTGTAGCTTAACTCTTAAATTTCTTGCGTGTTTGTGTAGTGTTGATTTCAGCAGTGTCTAGTGTGGACAGGGATGCTGTGTTTGGATGCGAGCTGCAATGGTGACCATTCGCTAACAGCTCCAGGCGTTGCTGGCTTTAGTTAGACTATTTGAGGCTGTTGCCAATGGGCATCCAAGAGACGTCAAAACACGTCCCACGTGTTTCCTGAGCGGTCCATTACCATGGTCGAAATTAGAATTATATTAATACCGTGAGCTGCTGACCGGCGTTGATATAGATCAACGGGGACGGGTGAAAATGTGTGCCCCGACCGGGACTCGAACCTGGGATCTCCTGCTTACATGGCAGACGCTCTATCCATCTGAGCCACCGAGGGCACAGTGGATAGGGCGACTGCAGGGACTATCTCGCGCACGCCTCCCGCGAGACTCAAACATTCTCACCTCGAATGTCCACACACTACATTCGTAGTGTCCCACCCCAACGCACTCATTACTCGTGGAAGACATTCTTCCAAGTCGCCCTATCCACTGTGCCCTCGGTGGCTCAGATGGATAGAGCGTCTGCCATGTAAGCAAGAGATCCCGGGCTCGAGTCCCGGTCGGAGCACACATTTTCACCCGTCCCCGTTGATCTATATCACCGCCCGTCAGCAGATGACGGTATTAATACAGTTCTAATTTCGTTCTAGACAGCTGCAGGTCATCAATGGTGTCTGTTCGTTCGGACATGTCCGAAAGAACAGACACCATATCCATATAAGTATGTACTACCATGATCGGTCCGGTTTACTGCCCGCATTGAAGTGGTCGAGTGTTAGGTCGCTTGAAGCTGTGGCAGACATCGAAAGACATTCTGAGCGACTGAGCAAAAGGCCTCGTCGGTTTATCTGACTGACAGTTTACAGGCAATTTTTGCGGCTGATAAAGTTCGTAAGCCAGGTACAGTCGTTTACCCTTTTTCAGAGGAAGCCTCTAGGTCTGTTTTCACAGAGGGTGGGAATACGGAGACTACCTGTAGTGGTAAACAAAGCCAACCCTCCTTGCAATTAAAGCAGAGCCCACCATGAGTAGCAGTGCTGACAGGACCGATTGTTGACCTTTGGGACAGAGCTGGGAACCGTGTAGCCTGCAGATTCCTTCTGCAGGGTTAAGCGTCTTGGGGATCCTCTTAATAGATCAGAGGTCAATTACACACAGAGAGTGACAACACTGTTAGTGAATGCCGTGAGGAGCTATGTTTTAGGTTAAATGCTTGCGGAAGAGTAAAAGCAGAGGTTCTGTCTCAAAAGGCGCAGGTCAAACACAGGACGAGAACAGTTATACAGTTATACTGTAGTTGTGGGTGCCTCCAGTCTTCCCTGAGATGGTGATGAAAGTATGTGCTTTAAATCGATGGTAGCCACTAAACATCCTCCGAAATTGTACTAAATGCATTCTCCGAAAATTATTTTAACAGTTCCTTCAAGAGCCAGAACGAAGTGTAAATGGTTGTGACAGCGCAGTAGACATCTTGGCACCAAAAAATCCTGAGCAAATAGTGAATGTCATGAGAGATGCAGCGATTAGTGTTCACAAGGTCGTTGCAACGAGACTGAATATCGTAACAGCCAAATACAGCAACAATAAACGCAATATACGTCTATTTAAAAATTTAAGGCTTCCTAGGAGAGAGTCTACGTTCTTTCCAAACTAACAGTGTAAGTGTAGACAAAATGTGGCTTGAATTTCCAGAAATAGTATTAACGGCAGTTGAGATATTCGTACCAAATAAATTTATAGCAGAACAGATCCCCCATGGTACCAAAAACAGCTCATGACATTGTTGCAGAAGCAATGATAAAATCATTCCTGATTTTAAAAAAATGCAAAATCTCCAAAGTAGGCAATGTTTTAAACAAACTCGATTTTGAGCACAGATTTCAATACGAGATGCTTTTAGTAGTTTCCACAACGAAACTTTTTATCGACAACTGGCAGAAAAGCTAAAGCGATTCCAGTCGTACGTAGAGTGTACCAGCAGCAACACATAATCATCACCGCTACAGCACTATTAAAATGGTAATGTTACCGATGACAGCAGTACTACAGCACAGTTACTTATCACGGTTTTCCGAAATCCTTTCCCCAAAGATAATGCAGTAAATATTCGTACTCTAGAATTTCAATCAAGAACAGCTGCCAACATAAATATTTTAGAATTAGATACCCTCGGTGTAGCGAATGGGAAGTCATCCGATTCATATCCTAAACCAGTCGGGTTCTTTACGGAGTATGTTGACGTAACAGCTGAATATTTAACAGTCATATACAGTCACTCAGCGAAAGATCCGTTCCTAAGAGCTGAAAAATTGCACAGGTCACACCACTGCACAAGAAGAGAAATAGAAGTCATCCGCTGAGTTACAGACCCATATCACTGACATCAATTTGCTGTATGATTTTGGAATGTATACTATATTCGAACATTAGGAAATACTCTCAAGAAAATGATCTGTTGATACATTGTCAGCGCAGATTCAGAAAATGTAATTATTGTGAAATGCGAATGGCACTTCATTCATACGAAATAATGAGTGATACCGACAGTGGCTCTCAGGTTGATCTCATTTTCTATATTTTCAGAAGGTTTTGGCACCGTTCCGCACTAGCTGTTTGTAATCGATTTGCGTGCTTCTGTAGTATCTTCTCAGTTGTGCGACTGCATTCGTGATTTCCTGTCAGAAAATACATAGTGGCAGCTGTCGGGAAGTCACTGAGTAAAATAGAGGTGTTATCTGGTGTTCTCCACGGAAGTACACAGTGTTATTGGTCCTCTGCTGTTTATAAACGATAAGACTCTCCAAATGAGTACTAAAAATGCGTTATATTTCGCGTACACGATAAATTACACACTTTTAAAGGTTCTCGAATCAACTAAATGCCTCGGGATTACAATTACGAACAACTTAAATTGGAACCATGACATAGGAAATGTTGTGGGAAAGACGAGCCAAATACGGCGTTTGATTAGCAGAACACTTAGGTCTTAGAAGAAGCAACAAGTCTACTGAAGAGACTGCCTTCACTACGCTTGTCTGTCCCCTGCTACCCTGCTAGAGTATTTCTGCACGGTATAGGACATCGAAAAAGTTCAAAGAAGGGCAGCTCGTTTCGTATTATCGTGAAGTAGGGAAGAGAGTTTCTTTGGTGGCAATCATTAAAACAAAAGGTGTTTTTCGTTGTGGTGAGACCTTTTCACGTAATTTCAATTATCACTTTTTTCCTCTGAATGAGAAAATATTTTTTGACTCCCACCGACATAGGGAAAATAATCATCACAATAAAATGAATGAGAGCTGGATCGGAATGACTTAAGGGGGGATGTAATGAATTTTGGCCCAGGAATACGATTTTTCAAAAATATTATTTTCGTGATCTACACAGTTTAATCTATCTTTTGTGTGAATTTTATAGTGATAGCAGCTTTAGAAATGCCTCTAAATTGTTAAACTGATTAACTCTGCATGGTGGTCACTCCCACCTTTCCCGACATTTGGGATACTGTTTGCTTCTTCGGAATTTTCGACAGTGTAAAGGCAATTTTCTTTCGATATCTTTGACTGACATCTATATCTCTAGCTGACATATATATCTTTGCCTGAAAATTCTTTTGCATGTGGCTTATTTACGTTTTGACAGTACCAACACATATTAATAGGTGGAAGGTTGAATTCGCAAACCTTTATGTGGAAGTCAAGATTTGTGCATAACGAGCCGTGGAGAAACTATGCTCATGAAACGGTGGTTTCATGGAAATCGGTTTACCTACAAAAAAAGTGGAAGCAGCTCGAAATGAAGAACATAAACTCTCAGCTTCAGCATCGAAACTTGGGACAGGAGAATTGTACAGGTGCGTGAATGATGTTAATATGGATTCCACCGGATTGAGACTTATTAATTTGGAGCTTCTCTGTCAGGCTGTAAAAGGTTTCATGTTCATGTGTTAGCTGTAAAAATACGGAATGCATGATAGTTGTTGAGGAAAGAAGAGTGGGAACAGCTTATAATTTTAAATTAATTTGCAATTCGTGTGGCTATGAATTTTCATTTTCCTCCTGCAAAAAAACTGCACTTGTACCTATAAAAGCAATTTATGTTAGCATATGCTCTGAGATGTCTTGGACAGCGCAGCGAAGGAGGTAATTTATTGTGTGGTTTTCTTAACATGCCTCCACCTTGTGCAAGGTTTCAAAAAACAAACAAAGTAACGTGTGATGCTGTATGCGTTACTGCCAAAGTTTCTATGGAGAAAGCAGTGGAGGAATTGGTGGAAGTAAACCAAAAAGAAATAGATCCTGGGGTAAATATTCATGCCAGTGAATCCTACAAATGTTACTGATCTGTGTGTGTCTGTAGATGGGACCTGGATGAAAAGGGGTTACACATCTCTCTATGGAGTTGCATCCGTTATTAGTATAGACTCAGGTAATGTTTTAGATGTAGAAATACATGTCTAAATAGTGCCACCAGTGTGCAACAAAAATATGTCCAACAATGAAGACAAAGAGAAACTGTGCCAAGAAAAGCATGCAGTAGCATGCTCTAAAAGTTATAGTGGCTCAAGTGGGGGCATGGAGGCTGCTGCAGTTGTGAGGATGTTCTCCAGATTTGAGGACCAATATGGTGTTAGCTATACTAAATACCTTGGTGAGGGGACTCCTTTTCTTTCAAAGCTGTAACAGATAAAAATCCGTACAATACAACAATAGAAAAGTTTAGATGTATTGGCCACGTCCAGAACAGGCTTGGTGGTAGGCTTCGTCGCTTGTTGAAAGAGAAGAAGGGTAAAGTATTTGAGGATGGAAAACCATTAGAAGCCGGCCGAAGTGGCCGCGCGGTTCTGGCGCTGCAGTCTGGAACCGCGAGACCGCTACGGTCGCAGGTTCGAATCCTGCCTCGGGCATGGATGTGTGTGATGTCCTTAGGTTAGTTAGGTTTAACTAGTTCTAAGTTCTAGGGGACTAATGACCTCAGCAGTTGAGTCCCACGTGCTATTCGAGAGTGGAACTGTCGACGAATAATCTGAAAGTGGTACTGTGAACCCACTGCCAGGAAGTTAGATGTGAATTACAGAGTAGTCACGAAGACTTAGATGTACTGGCAAATGGATTTCACAGTGCATTGGATAGTTTTCCCGATTATTAATATTCCGAACTTGTTTGAAAAATTAATGAAATTGTTGGAAGCCTATTTCAAAGATCGGGATTTACCTTGTATTTTATTCTTGTTTGGTACCTTCTACTTCCTGATCTCATACAAAGGACCATTAACGAAATGTCGATGCCGGCCGAAGTGGCCGAGCGGTTCTAGGCGCTACAGTCTGGAACCGCGCGACCGCTACGGTCGCAGGTTCGAATCCTGCCTCGGGCATGGATGTGTGTGATGTCTTTAGATTAGTTAGGTTTAAGTAGTTCTAAGTTCTAGGGGACTGATGACCTCAGCAGTTAAGTCCCATAGTGCTTAGAGCCAGATGAACCATTTTTTGAAATGTCAATGCATCCTTAGATATCGAAACAGCAAGCACTGTGAAGTGAGCAGTCTCTGCAGTCGATATCACAAACGCTGTACGCCCTCCACTGCGACAAAGTTCGCTTACAGGCCAATCTGTTTGAATCATGGAGGTGGAATAAATTTTTATGACGACGAGGTTAAAAAGAGATGTTGGAGTAAATTTATTGATCATTGGACCATGCTTCTATGACTTGGGTTAAATTCCAAACATTTCCGCTATGTGTTGTGGAGTGGTAGATAATCTTATGCGTTAACGCGGAACCGATTTACGTTGAAAAACTTGTTAGTTTCAATTTTGGCCTCCAGGTGAAAATCGGGAGCTTTGAATGCAAGAAAGACGTATACAAATGTTTCCATATGCGTTCGATTAGGAACGGGACACGTGCAGAAAAGGTCAAACAAGTGAGACACGCATTATGTTGATGCTATTATTGACAGTCGCTTACGTAATTCGTTCAATCTGAGCACCGGAGACGCCGACGAGTCGCTGTACCGTGCCAGATAACCACGTGGTGGCCAAAATTGGAACAAATTTTTGACACTGTAAATCGATTTCGTATTGATGACTTAGAATATCTACCAAGTTTTGCTGCTACACGATAATTACAGCCCACACTGGATCTCTGTGAGCAGCTGCACTTTCATCATAATCACCCTGTACTATTCCAGAGCAGTAGGCTATTGGGTTTCAGACTATACGTCTGCTTCTGAAATCAACAACACAAAACATGACTCTACATGCACTCATCACAGTCAAGTATACGTATAGCTGCGGTTGAGAATAAACGTTCACATTTTGCAAGGGAAATGTGCCCAGTGGGGATGAATACAGAAAATCTTCTCGACTTAGACAGCTGAAACTCCGAGCAACATTCACCTAGCAATATCTTGTGTCATTTATGTAAGATCTATAAGTTCTCGACCAACACATTTGCAAGCGTGATGCTTCAGTCGAATTCGTGAGTACACAACTAATAAATTATTAAGGAACAAAAAAAAAAAAAATACGTATAGTTTGATAATTCTGCTTCTTCTAGTGCAGATTTTCAAATCACTTGTATTTGAACTAACGGATCAGTACCGTGCTATACAATCACTTCAAGACAGTTTTTAATATTTCCGCGCTACGTTCGAATTTCGTTAATAATTGCAGTCACGGTCATGCATGAACCGCACGCCTTTGCAGGAAAGTGGTAATTAGTAATTAAGTAATGAATACATAATTTCAGTACATGACATTCTGAAATGAACAAGTGCACTGGTCGTAAAACGCAATACTTTCGTTCTGTACAGTACACAGTTTACACATTATTTCGTTACACCATTTCATGTCCCAGAAGAGAAACAATACCCACTGGACTACAAACAGCGGGTGCTGCTATAGCTTATTTCTGGTTTTGTGATAGTTATGCAGATTGTGGAAATATAATTAATAATTCAATGTTAGTAGTTAATACTATTTGAGAGAAATCCCAGGACGAAAGAACCACCAACGGTGAAAGATGTTACATGACCATTTTAGTCAAAACTGCCGTGTAGCATAACCAAACTCTGATAAATTAATAGATCCATGAAATATAAATTTGCAAATTAGGAATGAAATTCCAAATATGGTTAAAGTTAACGCCAGTGATTGTCATTCATAATTACTACATTTACATATTAAATTCTACTTCTGGAGATTTGTTTAAATGTAGCTAGGAATTTTAGTGAGTACAAGTTGAGCAAAGGTCAGACGAGCAGGAGAGATAATCCTTCAGTCCTTTTCAGAAAAAAGACACCGCCACTCTCGTAGGGGAACGAGAAACTAGGTAAAAATTGGAACTATTATATTTCGTGCGTCTAAGCTCTCCCAGAGAGGAGCTGTCTGCTTTGTGTCCTAAACGGCGGAAAACTTTTGTATAGTGTTTTTGATGTCGGGAGGCCTCTGGCACTAAGGAGATATGCCACGAGCTTACAGAGACAGGGAGTGCATTCAGGATGGTATCAAGTTACTTACCTTGTTGTTGACTCTGCTAAGAAACAGTAAGAGCAACAACATTTAGAAATATAAATAAAGTATAGACTGGGAGAACCGAAATCACCACTTGTACATGGAGAAGGCCTCGTTAGCTAAACAAGAAATAGGACAGATGAAAGGTATCAGAACTTGCATGTTCCTGAACTTCAGCAATGAAAAAACCACACGACTCGTTAATCATATGTTGAAACAGTGTATGGAAGGGAGATTGTTGCATTATTAAAACTGACATGAGCGGATGGCACTAGGAAGAATCGCCACTATTGGTGCTCAAAATCATGGAAAAAACTCACATGCAGAAAGATAGAATAAAAATTCTGCTTCTTGATGGGAGCCCTCTGTGGAACTAACTTCCATCTAAGGCTCTCCGGCTGACACTTCAGTCGAGAGAGGGACTTCGATTCCAGGCCACTTGCAGGTACGAGTAACGCCAAGTATGGTGATCAACTGCAGCGTTCGTAAGCCACATGATAGAATGTATGTGGTGTTTTCAGACAGACAATACAGCTTTTGAGTTCCTGACTCGGGTACATTTTTAGTAATATCGAACTCAACAAGTGCTCCATCAAGATAGTAGGTACATCCATGATTACATCTGTAGTTTCTTCTTTCCCATCTGATTAACATTCGGTAATCACTATGTGACACCTGAGAGCTTAATCGTTCCTCCAAATGTTGTGGTTGACTTCAGAATATTCACTTCAGCCTCATTACCTGATCTTTGCCAAGGTGTTGATTTTAATTCCGCTGTAACTTGTGTTAATACCTAATGAATGTAAGGATTTCATGTCGTTGTGCAGTTGCGCTTAACTTGAAGTCCACAGAAAATTGTTATAAATATGTTTTCATACTGACCATTGTTTCATTCAACAGCTTCATGAAATTCCTTATTTTTATCATCTTGTGAGTTACAGCACCTAACGTTTACGTATGGTATGAATACCCTTGCTTAATAAATTACATTTATTAAGTTATCTGATGCTCATCACCTAAAATTACATTCACGTCATTCAGTGTGAAGCTATCTGATTTCAGTAAGGTCAACCGGTACAAATCTTTGTGATATCCACAGGGGTATGTCGATGGCTCAGCCATAAACTCACAAAGGTAGGTTCACAACAGAAGACGATTACGTTCAGACACAGCTAAATGAATCTCATTCATTATACAGATCTACGATTTGTACGAATTCCATCACTAGCAAATACACATATCAGTGAAATGAGATTGGGTACTAGTAATACACAGATTATTATCAGTAAAGAACTCTGCATGATCTTTGCCTCTGAGGACTCACTGTATTGTGAAGCTTCCACCTACAGCAGCCAGGACATGTGCATGTTTGTGTGGAATCTCCCTCCACGTAGTTTGTATCGATTCTGTAAAGCTTCAGCAATTGTTACTGGAGGGGCGTGACCAACGCATTGCTGATGTTGGGGAAGTAAGTGAATGCTCGAGAAGGAGCAGTATCCACCGTTCTTCGCAGATGTATTCCACAAATTTCACCTCATGCGACCGGGTACTGGACTGCTGAAATATAGCATGTGGAGTTTTTTTAAAGGTCTGGTAACACACCTGGCTCTGAAATCGTATGCAGTGGTTGCTATTCTGATTGCAGTAACAAGCAGGAGTCAAGATAGCTTATTCTCCTCAGTGGCGCTGCATTTACGAGAGTTACCCAGAAAGTAATGGACCGCATTTTTTTCCTTCAACAATTCTTTATTGAACGTACTGAGAATTAGACTCACTAAAAATAGTGTTTTATCTACACATCCTATTTTTCCACGTAATCTCCAACCCATTCCTCCAGCGCGACACGATGGCGTGTATGCCCTGTCAGTACCAGTCCTTGTCCTGGTGGCAGAGCCACTGCTTTACTATGTAAATCACCTCCTCATCGTCCTCAAAATGTCTTCCACGAATGGAATCCTTTAATCGCCCAAACAAGTGGAAGTCCGAGGGGCTAGGTCAGGTATGTCGGGTGTGACAGCCGTGGATGGTCTCCCGACTGCTGCAAATCGTGGAGCTCCGCCTAACCGCCGTCTCATGACCTCACCCTCAGTGCCCAGAGACTAACTGTGCTTCTGTTGACAGCAGATGCTCCATAGACTTTGCACAAGCGTTTGTGAACGTTCCCCACAGTTTCTCTCTCTGCAGTGAGAAATTCAATGACGGCACGTTGCTTGTAACGTACATCACCTACAGACGACATTTTGAAACTGGACTGCAGCTACGCTATCTGTCGGAAGTGACAGAAACTTGGCGCGCTCACTCAGGAGACTTCAAATAATACATACGTAACGTTTATCATTCGTAGCATTGTTTTCGGCTGAGAAAAAAATGCAGTGCATTACTTTCTGGGCAACACTATCAACGTATCAAATAGGTTCACTGATAGCAAAAGCTATCAAACTGCAGTCACCGAACTTGCGTATAACAAGTATATGACCATTAGTGTAGGACAAGTTGAAAAGGGCAAAGTACGAAATCACTTACATTTGAGATCTAGCTCTCCAGGAAAGGTGTTCACGTCTCAAATTCAGCCTGAACTGATCCTATCTTCTGGAGATTGAAACTTGATGCAAATTCACGCTTGCCCTAACCCAGCTCCGAGCACATGTGTACGTATTGTGCTTTTAACCTGGACATGCTTGCCTGGTAATCAGGCAGGCAAGCTGCCGCAAGTTATCGGCAGAATGGGCAGGCTGCTTTACTCCCATCCAAGCCGAACTACGCCAAGCCCAAGCAGGCTAAGGGAATCTTGTTTGTCTGTCCGTCTTCCCGCTTGCAAAAGCGCACATTTCAGCTCGTCTGGGACTGGTGTATCAGATGCTTGGCTCCAATGAGACTTTGTGACAACGGTTCAGAAGTGTGGAGCAGCTGTCATTTCAGCTCATATGACGTCCTCTGCAATATCTGCTGCAAAAGCTGCAGTTGACCGCATGCATGATTTGTGGTTTCACACATCACCTGGTGAAGTTGTATCCATTAGTGTTATCAGCGATGAATCATATGGAGCTCCACCAGATGTTTTCTCCTGTCATGTCACGGTCGCAAATTTTTCTAATGGCCCTCCCTTGACGAATAGAGAAATTATTAAGTATTCCTGATAAGAGCAAAAAGAACAAACAGACAGGCAGCCTTGAAACCAATCGCTGAAAAATTAATTATAAATACTGTTCCCTACTCTTAACAGGTCCTCTTTCCTTCCTAGTATTAAATGATTTAAATACATCTGTCCTTTGGTGTTATTTTTTAATATGAAATTGAAACTGATCTTTTCATCAAAAATAAAATATTTGGTGCTGTCGATCTTAATTACTGTCTTCGTGGCTGAAAAGAAGTAAATCATTAATTTTGCAGCAATTCGTGACATCTCCAGAGAGCACTCGAGATCGCCCAAGGTTAGCTCTCCATTAGGAGAGTGCGGCGAAATGTGGCGTTAATGGGCTACAGCACGACATCCCTGGAGAGCCTCTAGGAGATTGGAAAACTGTGACTGATCAAATGAGTCCAGATTTCAGTTGGAAAGAGTTGATGGTAGGGTTCGGGTGTGGCACAGGCGCCACGAAGCCATGGACTCAAGTTGTCGACAAGACATTGTACAGCTGTAGGTGTCTCCATAATGGTGTGGACTGTGTTTATATGGAATGGACTGGGCCCTCTGGTCCAACTGAACCGATAATTGACTGGAAATGATTATTTTTGGCTACATGGAGACAATTTGCAGCCATTCGTGGACTTCTTGCTCCCAGAAAACGACGGAATTTTCATGGATGACAATTTGCTGCGTGATCGGGGCACAATTGTTCGTGATTGGTTTGAAGAACATTCTGGACCATTCAGGAGAATCATTTAGCCCACTAAATCATCCGACATGAATCCCATCGAACATCTGTGGAACATAATCGAGAGGTCAGTTCGTTGCCAAAATCCTGCAGCGGCAACACTTCTGCAGTTGTAGGCGGCTGTAGAGGCAGCATAGCTCGGTATTTCTGCAGGGGACTTCCAGCGACCGTCGGTTGATGGTCAGCGGTTGCTGTGTGGCTGTCTCTGACGGCGATACTCGTCATGTACGATGCCAACAAATGAATATGGAAGTGATAGGCCCAGCGTGGTTCCGCCTCCCACAAACCTCTTCACCATCGTTGTGCACTGGGTTCACTGCGAGGGGAGTGGGAGAGGCCAGGTATAGGCTCAGATGTCATTGAGGACGCAGGAGCTTGGACTGTGGCCGATGGCAACTTCCTCCCGCAACCCGACATGTGCCGAAAAGCTGTTCACAGGTTGGACATCCACACACAAAGATGGAGCATTTTCTGAAACTGGTGGGTCCTCAGAGGCGTGTAGGATCGTGGCAGGACATAGAGGACCAGACATTTGTGACGGGGGCTGCTGACTCTCCGATGACGCCGAAGATGCTGGATCGTCGTCCATAAGCTTAACGTCTGGCACCGGCGGTGCTGGAAACGAAGGAAGCGAGGGATGCTAGGAATCCGAGATGCCATAGGGTTCCATCTCTGAAACCAAGAAATCTGCGGCGGAATCACGCAGCTAACAGGAGTGACGCTGATTCTGGTGCCACCTGTGAAGCCCAGATGAACCCTGTACAAGATAAATAGAGTGGCCCAGTACTCGAATGCTTGAATGGCGATGCCCCTCGTCCCGAGCATCTGTTTCTGGAGAAGGCTCTGAAAAAGACATGACCATTTACATTAAATATAGTGCGCTGCAGAGGGAGCATGGAGCAGATCCAGCAGTGTTCTGCCAGCGTACATGCAGCAGTTCCGAAGGAAACTTGCCCTTACTCAGCAGAGAACGGTATAAGGACAATAAAATCACCAGAGCCTGCTCCCGCGTGTGGGAGGCACGTAACTTGTCCATTTGCTGCTCAAATGTTTTGTAAAAATGTTGAGAGAGGACAAGTTACCCTGTCACCTATTTTGCGCATACGAGAAATTGTTAAAGATATCATTACAACCTGACACACCTTGAGTGAGACTAGAAAGTTAACAGCCTGAGCAGACATTGATGGAGCCTGGTAAGGTCCCAAAAGCATGAGGTATTTTTATGATTCAGAGACACGGCATGTTGAGAGTTGAAAGCAACTGGCGGCGAGTCCATCCCTTAGAGCCCATTGCCTGACAGGTCCACAGCTGTACAGGGCAGACTGGTGAGCCCCTCGCTGAGACAGGTCTCCCACAGAACAACGCTGCGCTACCTGCCATGGCGCCAGCGGAAGCCTGAGCCAGGGCGACGGGTTATAGGAATGCATCTACACACTGGAGTCATAAACCAGGCATTGTGTGCAGAGCCATGCATAATAAAAATTCACAAGTTTTCGTGTTCGCCAATAGTGCAAATAGGCCAGTGAACAACTTCCCCCGACCGCCTCGGTTGTACAAGAAAAATCCGACGTCTGAGAAATGTTTAGAGATTTAATACACCTCATAGCTACGACTAATAAGATCTAAGGCACAGATGATTTAGATAAAGATCTTCAAGATTATATCTGTTCGCTTGTTGCCATGGGAAGCGACACGACTTTGGAGAAAATTGTCTCTTCTCCATCTGTGAAAACTTAAAAAAGCCAGTAATTGATGGTTCCATTTTTTCAGAGATGCAGGTTTCTTAACTCTTTCCCTGGTTCGACATGAGTTTGTGCTGTCGTGTGGGAGAGGGGAGATTTAGCACCTATAGCCCTGTTGGGTTCAAGACGGTGTGAAAGTGGTGCTTTTATGCTCTTTGCGGGAAAACTTTTTTTTTTCTGGAGAGATGCGAGGCTCTCGAGTGCAGGGCTTGTGACCTCAAACGTCTCGGACTGCTCGTTTGCCGAGAGCACACTTATTCGTTTTTGGTTTACCAGTCCTGACGTTTGGTATCCTTGTGCGCTCTCTCGTATAAGTGAGCCAAATTGGTCCTTGGTACGACCAGCGAACAGGTATGTCACACACTGGAATCTACCATTATTTCAGGGCTCTGGTAGAGAGTAAATTGCGATCCGTCTGCCTGATCGATAGACCGTGAGAATTTTGCATTTCTGTCGTGGCCGCGATCGATTCACAGGTGCCGCCTCCAAGTCTCACCTCCGCCGCACACATATCGCCAGCTGAAAGTTACATCGCCGCACGAAGCAAGCAGGGTAATGCAGTGCCACTCCAGAACTGTCAGGGCCTTACAGATCTCAGTTGCCACTTGCTCTCAGCTGTACCTACGTAAAGAAACTTACTTAGAATCTGATGTGTCGACAGAAGTGCCGACACAGTGTGATTTGAGGGGACCGCAATGCACGCTATGAACACACGAAGGATGGCGTGAGGTCTGAAACAGGATACGTAATGAATGCTATGAAGAAAAGTACGTAGCTTTTGGAATACTTAACTTTAATCCATCCTTGTTGTATACATCGTTCTTGATGAGACATGCTTTATACGATAAGTATCAATTGCTATGTAAGGCTAATGGCGCCTTGCTAGGTCGTAGCCATGGACTTAGCTGAAGACTATTCTAACTATCTGCTCGGCAAAGGAGCGAGGCTTCGTCAGTGTAGTCGCTAGCAAAGTCGTCCGTACAACTGGGGCGAGTGCTAGTCCGTCTCTCGAGACCTGCCGGTGTGGTGGCGCTCGGTCTGCGATCACTAACAGTGGTGACACGCGGGTCCGACATGTACTAATGGACCGCGGCCGATTTAAAGCTACCACCTAGCAAGTGTGGTGTCTGGCGGTGACACCACAGATTTGATCAATCAAAGTTTGCTCAGCGTCAGATCAATTCAGATTGCGTTATCCACATCTTTAGCGCCATAGTACTTGACTTACTCCACTAGATAGACTGTCTCTGCCACCCAGGATCTCTGTCCAGTGTAGTCTTAAACCATCTGTTAATTGTCTACGGTATTCAATCAATAAATTGTTTTTCATAATTTATATATACACTCCTGGAAATGGAAAAAAGAACACATTGACACCGGTGTGTCAGACCCACCATACTTGCTCCGGACACTGCGAGAGGGCTGTACAAGCAATGATCACACGCACGGCACAGCGGACACACCAGGAACCGCGGTGTTGGCTGTCGAATGGCGCTAGCTGCGCAGCATTTGTGCACCGCCGCCGTCAGTGTCAGCCAGTTTGCCGTGGCATACGGAGCTCCATCGCAGTCTTTAACACTGGTAGCATGCCGCGACAGCGTGGACGTGAACCGTATGTGCAGTTGACGGACTTTGAGCGAGGGCGTATAGTGGGCATGCGGGAGGCCGGGTGGACGTACCGCCGAATTGCTCAACACGTGGGGCGTGAGGTCTCCACAGTACATCGATGTTGTCGCCAGTGGTCGGCGGAAGGTGCACGTGCCCGTCGACCTGGGACCGGACCGCAGCGACGCACGGATGCACGCCAAGACCGTAGGATCCTACGCAGTGCCGTAGGGGACCGCACCGCCACTTCCCAGCAAAATAGGGACACTGTTGCTCCTGGGGTATCGGCGAGGACCATTCGCAACCGCCTCCATGAAGCTGGGCTACGGTCCCGCACACCGTTAGGCCGTCTACCGCTCACGCCCCAACATCGTGCAGCCCGCCTCCAGTGGTGTCGCGCCAGGCGTGAATGGAGGGACGAATGGAGACGTGTCGTCTTCAGCGATGAGAGTCGCTTCTGCCTTGGTGCCAATGATGGTCGTATGCGTGTTTGGCGCCGTGCAGGTGAGCGCCACAATCAGGACTGCATACGACCGAGGCACACAGGGCCAACACCCGGCATCATGGTGTGGGGAGCGATCTTCTACACTGGCCGTACACCACTGGTGATCGTCGAGGGGACACTGAATAGTGCACGGTACATCCAAACCGTCATCGAACCCATCGTTCCACCATTCCTAGACCGGCAAGGGAACTTGCTGTTCCAACAGGACAATGCACGTCCGCATGTATCCCGTGCCACCCAACGTGCTCTAGAAGGTGTAAGTCAACTACCCTGGCCAGCAAGATCTCCGGATCTGTCCCCCATTGAGCATGTTTGGGACTGGATGAAGCGTCGTCTCACGCGGTCTGCACGTCCAGCACGAACGCTGGTCCAACTGAGGCGCCAGGTGGAAATGGCATGGCAAGCCGTTCCACAGGACTACATCCAGCATCTCTACGATCGTCTCCATGGGAGAATAGCAGCCTGCATTGCTGCGAAAGGTGGATATACACTGTACTAGTGCCGACATTGTGCATGCTCTGTTGCCTGTGTCTATGTGCCTGTGGTTCTGTCAGTGTGATCATGTGATGTATCTGACCCCAGGAATGTGTCAATAAAGTTTCCCCTTCCTGGGACAATGAATTCACGGTGTTCTTATTTCAATTTCCAGGAGTGTATATTTTTTTAAATAAATGGTTTTAGACCACTAAAATTAAGCCAACTTTCTCAGTCATTTAAACAGTCCGCACTAGGGTTACCTTTCAGTGTTCTGCTTTACCGTCAGATTGCGGGTGGAATGGTGCACTTGTCACATCATGAATGCTGTTGGTGTTACAAAACCGCTTGAAGTAGCCAACGTAAACTGCTGTCTATTATCTGAGACCATCAGTGCAGGGAGGAATTCAATACAGGAAACTGACGTGAGAGTTTTACGGTATTTGCGATTGTGGTCGATTGCATCAGCACCACAAATAGGAATTTGCTATAAATGTCTACAACACCTGGCCAACGGGTGTTCCAAAGTGGGCCCGCAAAATCAATGTGGGGCTGAGCCCAGCGAAGAACATTTGAAGTGGTGCTCTATACATGCCTGACAATGAGAGATCAACAGTTCAGTCTGAGTGTCCATACGGACTCGTGCAAAGCGGTGTCGGGCGAGCTGCTTTGTATGCACTATGCCTCAGTGGCCTTGATGATAAAGAAGAATAACTTCTTTCTGGAGAGACTGTGGAGCTATCACTCGTGATTGGTCATTACCTGTACAAAGCAGGATGACACTGTAGTCTGAACAAGCCATGCCCAAATGCCAAGTATCGGTAAAGCACTGGTTCGCGAATAGCTGTGACAGTATGGGGCCAACCATTGCAACCGAACCTGTAGAGAGGGATCCGCATACGTCACCTGAGCAATCCGACGATGATCTATGTGGAATATATTGAGAGTTTAGCGGTCCCACACTTCAATAGCGAAACAAGTGTCCTCAGGTACGTCGAACGCTGCGTCGTTACTAATTGGTAAACGAGAGAAAGTCCTGATTGAAAAATCACAAAATACACTCCTGGAAATTGAAATAAGAACACCGTGAATTCATTGTCCCAGGAAGGGGAAACTTTATTGACACATTCCTGGGGTCAGATACATCACATGATCACACTGACAGAACCACAGGCACATAGACACAGGCAACAGAGCATGCACAATGTCGGCACTAGTACAGTGTATATCCACCTTTCGCAGCAATGCAGGCTGCTATTCTCCCATGGAGACGATCGTAGAGATGCTGGATGTAGTCCTGTGGAACGGCTTGCCATGCCATTTCCACCTGGCGCCTCAGTTGGACCAGCGTTCGTGCTGGACGTGCAGACCGCATGAGACGACGCTTCATCCAGTCCCAATCATGCTCAATGGGGGACAGATCCGGAGATCTTGCTGGCCAGGGTAGTTGACTTACACCTTCTAGAGCACGTTGGGTGGCACGGGATACATGCGGACGTGCATTGTCCTGTTGGAACAGCAAGTTGCCTTGCCGGTCTAGGAATGGTAGAACGATGGGTTCGATGACGGTTTGGATGTACCGTGCACTATTCAGTGTCCCCTCGACGATCACCAGTGTGTACGGCCAGTGTAGGAGATCGCTCCCCACACCATGATGCCGGGTGTTGGCCCTGTGTGCCTCGGTCGTATGCAGTCCTGATTGTGGCGCTCACCTGCACGGCGCCAAACACGCATACGACCATCATTGGCACCAAGGCAGAAGCGACTCTCATCGCTGAAGACGACACGTCTCCATTCGTCCCTCCATTCACGCCTGTCGCGACACCACTGGAGGCGGGCTGCACGATGTTGGGGCGTGAGCGGAAGACGGCCTAACGGTGTGCGGGACTGTAGCCCAGCTTCATGGAGACGGTTGCGAATGGTCCTCGCCGATACCCCAGGAGCAAGAGTGTCCCTAATTTGCTGGGAAGTGGCGGTGCGGTCCCCTACGGCGCTGCGTAGGATCCTACGGTCTTGGCGTGCATCCGTGCGTCGCTGCGGTCCGGTCCCAGGTCGACGGGCACGTGCACTTTCCGCCGACCACTGGCGACAACATCGATGTACTGTGGAGACCTCACGCCCCACGTGTTGAGCAATTCGGCGGTACGTCCACCCGGCCTCCCGCATGCCCACTATACGCCCTCGCTCAAAGTCCGTCAACTGCACATAATGTTCACGTCCACGCTGTCGCGGCATGCTACCAGTGTTAAAGACTGCGATGGAGCTCCGTATGCCACGGCAAACTGGCTGACACTGACGGCGGCAGTGCACAAATGCTGCGCAGCTAGCGCCATTCGACGGCCGACACCGCGGTTCCTGGTGTGTCCGCTGTGCCGTGCGTGTGATCATTGCTTGTACAGCCCTCTCGCAGTGTCCGGAGCAAGTATGGTGGGTCTGACACACCGGTGTCAATGTGTTCTTTTTTCCATTTCCAGGAGTGTAACTAGTCCAACGACTTGAGACACACTACTTCAAAGATCAGTTCAATATCGCACAGAGACCTATTCTCTTGATGTAGGAAACCATAGACTTAAATGAATTAAAAGAGGCTAATACATCTGGGACATTGTCTTCCAAAAGGTGTTCTCTCAGAACGTGTCTCAGGGCGTGTTTACACTATGAGGCATGCCTAGAAGACGTTTATGTACACTCATCAGCCAGAAATTATGACCACCTACATAATAACCAATATATCCGCCTATGACAAGGATAGCAACGGCGACGTGTTGTGGTATGGAAGTAATGAGGCCTCAGTAGGTCGCTGCCACTGCGCCAACGTCCAGTGCCAATGGCCATGTGCCTATTTCAGTCATAGTTGCCTATGTCGTGGTGTTAACATTGGCACATGCAAAGGTCGTGGTCTGTAGACGCCCATAGTTATTAGTGATCGGTGCACTGCGTTTTCAGACACACTTGTAATCTGCCCAACATTAAAGTCTGATGTCAGTTTCGTCACAGTTCGTCGCCTGTCCTGTCCAGTGTACAACGTCTGACATCTGTAAAGAGAGGAGACCATCCAACCCCAAGAAGTCTGGACGTTGTTTCCCCCTTGATTTCACCACGTGTTGAAGACACTCACCACAGCACTCTTCGAATACACGACAAGTCGTGCAGCTTCCGAAATGCTCGTGCTGAACCTTTGGAACATCACACTCTGCCCATGGTCAAACTCACATAAATCTCGCGCCTTCCCCATTCTACACACGGACATCATGGTTACTGATACTACATGCACCGCGCGTGCCTCTGACAAGCAGTCGTTCCTCGTTAGGTGACGCTGCTGTTGTCTGTACGGGTTTCTATCCATAGTAGGTCGGTGGTCATAATGTTGTAGTTTATGAGTGTACGTCGAGGGCCTTATAACAATATTACTGCACTGGTCTGTACGAACGTAAATCTGGCAGTGTCCTCACGAGAATCATATACAGTTTCTAACGGATCTTCCGACTCACTTAGAAGGTGTGTTCCAGTTTTTGGGCAATCGGGAAATGCCGAGCACATTTAATAAATATTTTTTCTAACGATAGCCTGAATTTATATTCTGCACTGGGAGCGACATGTAATGCACACCTTTGTTATCGTCTGTTCATAAACCAACTGTAGGTGCACAGATATCAGTGTGAATTGCATGAACTGTATGGCGTTGCACTTTGCTTTGCACTTCATCAGATAAAATGTCCACTATCTGCCAGAAGGCACAAGATTTTTAATATCAACTGAGCCATATTTTTTCCTATTTCAGTCAATGTTTACCTAAAATTTAGAAAGCCTTCCCACTCTATACTGATAATGGCCTCAAGTGCTTAGCACACATTTACATACGTTTTTCAGCCACTGAGTCTTTTTCCCCTTTGAAAATATTTATGCAGCAAGGAAATTGCTGGCCAAATTTACAGACATGTAACATATTCGAGGTTCCCAAGTAAGTACGTAGTAACTCTTTACACAATTTACATTGCGGGACACCTACTGATTTAATTTTCTTTATTTTTTTTTCTTTATTGTATTTCGATTCCCCACCCCCAGAGGAGGGGGCGGGGGCTGGCAGCAGCGTAATACGCTGCTCTGCAGCCTACAGATAAAGTTAAAATAAAAATAAAAACGTAATGAGGAGATATAAAAATAAAAATAAAAAGAGGTGATAAAACTGGTACATGGCGAAAAAGTTGTGAAGAAAACATAAGAAACAAAGGGGTCAGTGATGCTGATTAAAAACATTTAGGAAATAGACAGGCACAATTATAAATACATGGCAACAGTCTGGTTTCTGTTTGCAACACATTAAAAAGGGGACACACAACACTGAACACTCACAGAAAACACTGCACTATAGAGTATAAAGGAATATGGGTATTGGGGGGGGGGGAAGACCCAGACAGATTGGGGGGGGGGGGGTGAAAAAGGGGGCAGCAGGGTGGATGCGAGAAAGGAGTGGGGAAGACTGTGGAGGGGAAAGACTGTGGAGGGGAAAGAGGAATGACTCAGGGGGCGAGAATGCAGTCAAGGAGTGGGTAGGTTGGAAAAAACACGATGGAAGGGGGGGAGAGGGAGCCCTGGAAAAAGGACAGAGGGAGGGAGGGGAAGGTGAGGATCATAGTTGATGGGATAAATGAAGAGAGAGAGGGCACCAGGCAGGAGCGGGAGTTCATTGAAGCCACCTAGGGAAAGGAGATGAAGGGTGTAGAGGTGGAGCGTAGGGGGCACACAATGGTGAAAATGCAGCTGGGTGGGGGTTGGAGAGGAGAGGAGCAACCAGGGGATGAGTGGGATCAAGTCAGCGGGAGGTGTAGAGGATGCAGACATGCTCGAGGAAAAGGAGCGGATGGGGGAAAGCAATCAGGTCATAGAGGATCTATGTGGGGGATGGGAGGTGTATATGGAAAGCGAGGCGGAGAGCATGGCTCTCGAGGATCTGGAGGGACTTATAGAATTTGGTGAGGGGGGGGGGCGGATATCCAGGTGGGACTGGACTAGCAGAGGATGGGACAGATTAAGGATTTGTAGGTGTGGAGGATGGTAGAGGGGTTCAACACCCATGTCCAGACAAAGAGGAGTTTATGGAGGCAGTTGTGGGCATTGGATTGGATAGAGTGAAGATGAGAGATCCAGTTGAGGTGACAGTCAATAATGAGTCCAAGATAGGCGAGGGTGGTTGAGAGGCAGACAGGACGAGTGCAGATGGTAAGGAAAAACTCAAGGAGCCGGAAGGAACGTGTGGTATGACCTACAATGATTGCCTGGGTCTTGGATGGATTGATTTTGAGGAGCCACTGGTTACCCCATGTGGCCAAAAGGTCCAGGTGATTCTGGAGAAGGCACTGGTACCATTGAAGGGTAGAAGCGAGGGCAAGGAAGGCAGTGTCATCGGTATACTGCAGGAGGTGGAATGGAGGGGGGGGGGGGGTTGGGGCATATCTACTGTGTACAGGAGGTAGAGGAGAGGAGAGAGGACAGAGCCCAGGTGCACACCCACAGAGGGGTAGAAGGTGCAGGAATTCGCGTTATGTATGGTAATATAGGATGGGCAGCGGGAGAAGAAGGAGGCAATCAGATGAACATAGTTAATAGGGAGGGCATAGTTCTGGAGTTTAAACAGGAGACCGGGATACCATTGACAGCTGTAGGTTTTTTGAGGTATAAGGAGAAAAAAACGGCGGAGCGACGGGAGTTAAGCTGGAGGGAAAGTAGATGAGTCAGGTGTAGGAGTTGGTCAATGGCAGAGAAGGAAGGTCGAAAGCCACATTGGGTGTTCAGGAGGAGTTGGTGTCGATGGAGGTGGTGATGGATGCGTCAGGTAAGGATGGATTCCAAGAGCTTGCTGAACACTAAGGTGAGACATATAGAGTGATAGGAAGAGACATCAGATGGAGGCTTGTTAGGTTTGGGGAACATCAGGATATGGGAGGTTTTCCACAGGTCGGGGTAGAAGCTGGTGGCAAGGATTATATTGTAGAGGGCGGCAAGGAGTGCATGGAAGGAAGGAGGGCAGTGATTGAGATGATGGTGGATAACAGTCGTGGTCAGGAGCAATGTTGTGTTTAGTGTGGAGTGTGAGGCTGATTGGAGGGTAGGGTCATGGGTTCGACCTATGTGTGTATGGAGTCCTGGTAGGTATCCCAGTTGGACTGGGAGTATTTGTGGACAAGTTTAGGAGGAATGTCAGGGCTATGAATGGGGAGGGGATGGCGTCCATCAGAGATAGTGGTGAGGATGAGGGCATGGTCACTGCAAATTAGGTCAAGGACATCCGTGGTGATGTGTCCAAGGAGGTTGGATGAGGCTAGGAATACATTGGGAGTGGTGTTGGATTCAGGTCAGGTGTGTTTGGGGAGGGGAACCAGGTCTCCCTGGAGGGTGGTTATAAACTGATGACACCACTGGAGTTTGGCAGGAGCATGGCTGTGGATATTGAGGTCTGTGGCAATCACGTAGGTGTGGTCAAAGTGGGCCAGGAAATCATATGAGATGGGGGTACAAGGGCAGATGTAGATGGTGGCACATGTGATGGTAAGGGTGGGGAAGAAGAGGCTGAGGGTTAGATGCTCAGCAGAAATCTTGAGGAGAGGTTGGAGTTGAACAGGGAAGTGCTTGAGGTGGAGATAGCAACCGAACCACATGCCGGGTATGCGTTTTTGGTGTGGTGGAGGGTGAAAGGAGCTGTGGAGATGGAGAGATTGGGTTGAAGGAAGGCTTCTTTAGGATGAGGGCATCCACACAGTGTCAATGGAGGGTGTGGAGGAAGAGGAGTTTGTGGGTGGGCAGGGAGCGGCTATTATGGTAAAGGATACTGTAATGTTGTCATGCCATGGTAGGGGAGATTTAGATGAAGGTAGTGAGGCAGGTGAAGGTGAAGTGGGCCTGGTTGTGGAATTAGGTGGCATAGGTGGTGAGGTAGAAGATGTAATGGGCATCTAACCCTCAGCAAGAGCTATTTGGGAAAGGGTGTGGGGGTATTGGAAGAGGTGGATGTTTTGGAGGACTATGGTGACAAAGCGGATGATGTCCTCTGCAGTAGGGGAGGGTGGAGTGAGTTGTTGGGGTGGATGGGGTCATCGACTGGGCAGACAGGAACAGTGAACTCAGTGGTGACAGGAGGAGGTTTTGCTTTACATTTTGAGGAATAGGTTGGATGCGGTTCATTATAGGTATTACTGGAGATGGGAAAGGCGAGGTGGGGCAGTTCTGCAAGAAGTGGGAAGCTTTGCAGTGGGGACAGGTAGGTGGGTTCTTGCAGGCGGCAGTGACATGGTCATTGTAATTTAGGCAGCATTGACAGCAGCAGGATTGGAGGGGGGTATGGGAGGATTCCACTTTATGACATCGATCGTAAATTTGGCCTCCCACTGTAAGGAGGCAGTTGATGGAGGAGGAGGATTCGGTGAATAGGCGCATTAGGTAAGTCGGCCTGGCATAATTAAAGATGCAACGGGCCTAGTGGATTTCAATGTAGGGAGGGGAATGTAGTTCCACCAACACTTCAGTCCCTGTGACCACCGGGCAAAGCTTCGTGATAATGGTGGTGAAGGTCGGGTATGTCAGGGAGGTTGAGGCTATCGGGGAGGAAGCATTGGGGGATTGAATGAGGACCGGGTTCTTTTGAGGAGTGAAAAGGGATACGGGGGCATTGGGGAAGTATTTACAGATGGCCAGGGTGAGAGTGAGGGTGTCGAGGAATTGAGGGTCAGGATTAGATACGATGAAGGTGTGGGTAGAAGGAGTTGTAGCGGTGGGGGCCAGGGTTGTGGCCATCGGGGTGGGTGAGTTGTGGGGATCAGAGTTTTCTTTGTGGAGACGGTGGGGGGCAGGGTCAACATTTGGACATTCAGCAGGTTTCCTGGACAGGGCAGGGTGGAGATGGAGCTGAGTGCGGGTTGCAGGGGGAGGTGGCGGGGGGAAGGTCCTCCCTGAGGGGCAGGTGATGCAGGGGGTGGGGGCGTTGGTGTGGCAGAGACTGTGGCGCGGCTGGCGGAAATCTATACCGACTGGGAGCCTGTCGTAGGTGGTGCAGTGAGTGGTGGGAAGTCTGAAGGGAGAGTCGGAGGAAGTGACAGCTGTGAACAGAGCAGGAATGGATACGGAGGGAAGACAGGATGGAGATGGGGGCGGCAGATGAGCTCCAGGTGATGGTGGTTGGAGCAGCGGAGGGGGAGGTGAAAATTATGGAGGTGGTGAGGTGGGACATGGTGGTGGTGTGCAAGTGGGGGCTGAAGACGGTGACGGTGGTGACAGCGACGGCGGCAAGGACGGGAAACGGCGGTGGCAGCGATGTCAGTGCCGGCGGCAAAGGGTGGCAGCGGTGGCGGCAGCAGCAGCAGCGACGGCGGCGGCGACGACGGAGTCTTCAGCGAGAGGGGGCGGCAGCCCCTCCGGCAGGCGGTGACGGCGGTCTGGCGAATCCCTCTGGGCAGCGGCTGGACGATGACGGCAAAAGGGGGTGGCCCAGGATCCTCGGCCGGCGGCGGCGAGCACCGGGCGGCGGCGGCTGACAGACGGACGGCAGACAGCGGCGAGCCCCGGATGGCGATGGCGGACGGGCGATAATAGCCGGTCGGCCGGCAGGCAGGCAGGCAGACGAACAGGCAGACAGACGGACGGACGGACAGACGGACGGACGGACAGCAACAGCAAGAGGCGCTTCGAAACTGAAGATTGCACCCTGAAGGTAGCCCAGGCCGTGTAATCCGTCGACTTCGAAGTGAGGGGATCCAACCCTCGAAATGACTGATTTATTTGAAGCTGTTCCATACACACGAAAACTGTACTCGCTATGGGCTTCAGCTCTGTTTCGCGACTAGTATATATTCCACAATTCTCAGTATCTCCTCAATCTCACTTAAGTTTGGTTTGTTCTTGTTGCTGCTCTCGCCGTTAGGATAACTGAGCTGCATTGGAACTACCTATTCAAAAATATACCTGGCTATTCTGTAGTCCCGGTGGGTTGATAGCGCAATCTGTTGTCAGGTGCAGCAGCCTGAATGGGTCCCATGAAACTTTCCAGGTTTGCCAAAACCCATATTGGCCTGGTTCAGTACATGTGCACGCTTGTATTTTCGTCGCGATAGCCTCACCTGCTCTAACAGTTGCGGCGGAGACAGGAGCAACCAGGTTGTAAGGTAAATTTGTACACCTCTGGCCCCGAGCGGACAGGTCCACAACAGCGTCAGTACTCCAGCGTCACGAAAAAACTGTGAGCGAAATACACTCCTGGAAATGGAAAAAAGAACACATTGACACCGGTGTGTCAGACCCACCATACTTGCTCCGGACACTGCGAGAGGGCTGTACAAGCAATGATCACACGCACGGCACAGCGGACACACCAGGAACCGCGGTGTTGGCCGTCGAATGGCGCTAGCTGCGCAGCATTTGTGCACCGCCGCCGTCAGTGTCAGCCAGTTTGCCGTGGCATACGGAGCTCCATCGCAGTCTTTAACACTGGTAGCATGCCGCGACAGCGTGGACGTGAACCGTATGTGCAGTTGACGGACTTTGAGCGAGGGCGTATAGTGGGCATGCGGGAGGCCGGGTGGACGTACCGCCGAATTGCTCAACACGTGGGGCGTGAGGTCTCCACAGTACATCGACGTTGTCGCCAGTGGTCGGCGGAAGGTGCACGTTCCCGTCGACCTGGGACCGGGCCGCAGCGACGCACGGATGCACGCCAAGACCGTAGGATCCTATGCAGTGCCATAGGGGACCGCACCGCCACTTCCCAGCAAATTAGGGACACTCTTGCTCCTGGGGTATCGGCGAGGACCATTCGCAACCGTCTCCATGAAGCTGGGCTACAGTCCCGCACACCGTTAGGCCGTCTTCCGCTCACGCCCCAACATCGTGCAGCGCGCCTCCAGTGGTGTCGCGACAGGCGTGAATGGAGGGACGAATGGAGACGTGTCGTCTTCAGCGACGAGAGTCGCTTCTGCCTTGGTGCCAATGATGGTCGTATGCGTGTTTGGCGCCGTGCAGGTGAGCGCCACAATCAGGACTGCATACGACCGAGGCACACAGGGCCAACACCCGGCATCATGGTGTGGGGAGCGATCTCCTACACTGGCCGTACACCACTGGTGATCGTCGAGGGGACACTGAATAGTGCACGGTACATCCAAACCGTCATCGAACCCATCGTTCTACCATTCCTAGACCGGCAAGGGAACCTGCTGTTCCAACAGGACAATGCACGTCCGCATGTATCCCGTGCCACCCAACGTGCTCTAGAAGGTGTAAGTCAACTACCCTGGCCAGCAAGATCTCCGGATCTGTCCCCCATTGAGCATGTTTGGGACTGGATGAAGCGTCGTCTCACGCGGTCTGCACGTCCAGCACGAACGCTGGTCCAACTGAGGCGCCAGGTGGAAATGGCATGGCAAGCCGTTCCACAGGACTACATCCAGCATCTCTACGATCGTCTCCATGGGAGAATAGCAGCCTGCATTGCTGCGAAAGGTGGATATACACTGTACTAGTGCCGACATTGTGCATGCTCTGTTGGCTGTGTCTATGTGCCTGTGGTTCTGTCAGTGTGATCATGTGATGTATCTGACCCCAGGAATGTGTCAATAAAGTTTCCCCTTCCTGGGACAACGAATTCACGGTGTTCTTATTTCAATTTCCAGGAGTGTAGAACACTACGTTACGACCGAGAGAGGTGAGACAGAGTTTGGCACAGTGAAACCGCACTCAGCTGGAACGACAGTTCAAATACTCGTCTTGCCAACCAGATTTAGGTTTTCCGTTATATCCCTAAATCGCCTAAGGTAAACGCCGCGACGGTTCCTTTGAAATGGCGCTACCAAAATCCTTCCCTAATTTGAGATTGTACTTTGTCTCTAATGACCTCGTTGTTGACTCGATGTTAACCCCTGATCTTCCTTCCTGTATGTCACTACCATTCGGGCTCGATAGCGGTCTCTGTTGCAGTGGTAGAACTGCATACACAAACATCACCGTTGCAAGATCGAGTGAGGTGGCGCAGTGGTTAGCACCCTGGACTCGCATTCGGGAAGACGACGGTTCAAACCCGCGTCCGGCCATCCTGATTCAGGTTTTTCTTCTACATCTTTCCCTAATCCGATGGGACCGATGAACTCGCTGTTTGGTCCCCTCCTCCGAATCAACAAACCAGCCAAGCGTTGCAGCACTAACCCCTGCACGAGAAACAGTGTCACGGTATTGTAAATCCGTTTCTCCGTGGACAGATAATTCAGCCTCATTTGAATTCAGTCGGATGCAAACATCGCTCACCATGACTTGGCGGATTGCTTTCACGGTTTCACTTCATTGAAGGAGCTCACACACGAGAGGTCGCTGCTCGACCTGCGTCTATGAGAAGTCGCTGTAGTCGTGATATGTTATTGCTGCTATAACTACTTAGACCAGAAGAAGACAAATTAAAGTGATCCGTACTTAACTATAAAAGACGTGTCCAAGTTATAAGCAAAACATCTGTGTCAAGAACATCAGTTATGCATTTCGGAGGAAAAACTTTACAAAGACATAAAACTGTCGCAGATAGCAACTCACCTGAAAAAGGCTCACGTTTCAAAATTTTGGAAGAAACATAAGCTACGAATAAGAAGATAGCACAAGATTATTGGTATGGCTCTGAGCACTATGGGACTTAACATCTGTGGTCATCAGTCCCCTAGAACTACTTAAACCTAACTAACCTAAGGACATCACAAACATTCATGCCCGAGGCAGGATTCGAACCTGCGACCGTAGTAGATTATTGGTATATTCTAAACCATATATGAATAATAACAGAAAACTTAAAAGGTAATACATCGAAAACAACGATTCTTGAGACTTCCTGGCAGATTAAAACTGTGTCCCCGACCGAGACTCGAGCTCGGGACCTTTGCCTTTCGTGGGCAAGTGCTCTACCATCTTTTTTTTTTTTTTTTTTTTTTTTTTTTTTTTTTTTTTTTTTTTTTTTTTTTAGAACCCACGACGCTTGCCACTTTTTTTTTTTTTTTTTATTCTTTATTATTGAACAAACGGAGAGTACATATATATATACACAAAGCAAAAGTTCTTCAAGGTACCAGTTAAACATATACAAATGAGTGTTAGGTAAACAAATTATTAGAATAACATGAAATGCAACAAATTAGAACATATCCTGTTTTCCTTTTTTTTTTTTTTGTTTTTTTTCTTTTTTTTCGTTTTTGTTTTTGTTTAAAAATTTGTATTGAACAAACTAAAAGTATATATATATTCACTATGCAAGAGTTCTTCAAGGTACCATTTAAAAATATACAAATGACTGTTAGTTAAACAAAAAAATATTAAAAAAGAAAAACATTAAATACAACAAAATATAACATAATCAGTCCACTTCCTTTTTTTTTTTTTTTTTTTTTTTTTTTAATTGTGTTTGTTTTTGGTCGATGCATGAGAACGTGGATAAGGGTGTTGCATCATGTGACAGGTAGGCATGGTACACCCCAACTTTGAGGGGGGTCAAGGAAGACGCTGCGGAGATAACCGGCAAAAGTTTGTCGGTAAGATGGTTTTCGGGTGAGGGTGCTATGTGCGGCCACAACTTTGTACCAGAAGTCAAGGACTGTATGCGGACCACTCCGAAAGAGATATTCTAAAGCCTGTCCTCGAAACCAGATTCGGGTATGGTGCTTAGCAAGAGGGTAGTGAAATGTCTGGGGCAACAACAGGAAATCCGGGGTTACCGTCGTTGGCGGGGCACGGAGGTAAAAGCCCACGATTCGTTGGATGAGGAGCCATACGTTTTGTTTCAGGGGGCACGTAAGACGGTGCTCGTCGGTGTCTTCGAGCTGACAGTCAGGGCAGAGTGGGGAGGTGGCCAGTCCTATGCGATAAAGTCGACTATTAGTCGGGAATTTTCCATAGACTAAAACATACCAGAGTGCAGACACAGACGACGGTAAAAAGGGTGCATGCACACACCCCCAAACCGTGCGCCAGTTAATGTCAGGATGCTGTAGCACCATGGGGTCGCAAGGGTTGGACAGCATAAACAAACGATAATAATCTTTTGTACGGGGAGGACGGGTGACTGGAAGATCGGCCCGAACGTAGCTGAGTTCTATGAAACAATTGGCGACGTAGTACAATAATGGAGAAATAGGTGCCACATTGATCGGTGGATCGAGAGAAGCTGGTCGGAGGATATCTAAGAGACTGCGTGTTAAAGACGGGACCGGCCCCTGCCAGTGCCGCAACAGAGTGTGGACAAAGAGTGCAGAAGAGCGTGCCCGCACGTTGATGAATCCGAGGCCACCTTTTGCAGGAGGCAGTGTTAGAGTGTTGTAGCGGACTTTGAAAAGTGCCGCTGCTGACACGAAATATCCAAAGGCTGATTGGATGCGGTGGCCAAGGAGTAACGGCATTGGGAGGATCTGGGCGACGTGTACCAGTTTAGGGGCGACATAGATGTTGACATAGGACACACGTTGGAGTTGGTTTAAGTTACGGTGCACTTGACCGCGGACATGGTGCCGAATCGACTGCAAAAGCCGCCGGTAAGCCAGGGCCACTGTGCGGTGTGTGGAGCTCGTAAATTCGATACCCAAGTAACGAAGGGTGGCACTAACTGGGAGTGGGGTCGGCACCATAGCCGGGAGGCCGCGCCCAATGTGCATCATAGTCGATTTATGGACATTAAGAATGCTACCAGAAAGACGTCCATACTGGTGGATCCATTGGATGGCGTCATTGAGTTCCGTGGAGGAGCAGGTGAGAAAGAGGAGATCGTCCGCATAAGCCCTACAGTGAAAGGTGTGGTCACGCAAAGTGAGGCCCTGCAGTCTAGAGGTAAGTCCAGTGATGAGGGGCTCAAGTGCAATGGCATATAGTAAAGTAGACATAGGGCATCCTTGACGCACAGAGCGGCGTATAGGAATCGGCCCCACAAGCCTCCCATTGACTTGTACCATCGAGACCGCGGGAAGGAGTAACCGGCGAATGGCATCGACAAAAAGCAATGGGAACCCCATACGTGTCGCCACCATGAGGAGGAATGGGTGTCGAACGCGATCAAAGGCACTCGTGAAATCGACGGATACCAGTGCTGCACGAAGGCGACAAACCGACGCCAGTGCAATGAGGTCACGGCATTCTCCTAGGGCTGTTTGTAAGGTGGCCCCACAACCACGTGCAGTCTGCTCAGGTGAAAGGACCGTAGGTAAGACGGCGCGTATGCGCGGTGCTAAGAGGCGTGCATAGATTTTATAGTCTGCATTCAGTAGTGTAAGGGGGCGATATGCAGAGACATGAGACCCTCCCTTCGGTTTAGGCACAGGTAGAAGAATGCCAGTGACGAATTCAGGTGGAATTGGGAAGGACGGAGTAAAGAGTTCCTGAATCATTTCCGTCCATCGAGGAAGCATTAACGTGGTGAACGCCCGGTAAAACTCCACTGGGAGACCATCTGGTCCGGGTGATTTGTTCTTGGCCCCTTTGTTGATCGCATCTACCACCTCTTCTGCGGTGATTGCAGACATCATGGACGTTGACTCCGCTACGGTGAGGGTCCGATCAGGGGAAGGACGGAGATCGTCAGGAATGGGCGTCGCCATCGGTTCATCATCATAAAATTGGCGATAATGTTCAGCAAAGGCGGACACGACCGCCGCCTGTGTTGTGTGGTGAACACCATCGGAGGTCGTGATGTTGGGGACGAAAAGCCGACGTCGACGACTATGGTCGGATGCGGCATGGATTGTGGATGGGGTTTCGTCGTGGAGGAGGTCTTGTCGTCGGGAACGCACCACGACACCATGCAGTCGTGCACGTTGAAGAGAGAGGAGACGAGCTTTAGTACGTTGTCGTTCCCTGTGGGTGTCAGGTGATGGAGGGAGCGCATCGAGCTCACGGAGGACGGCGTAGTGAAAATTTGTGGTGTCTCGATGCCATGCTGCTGCTTCCTTGCCACATTGTATGAAGGCCTTTCTGATCGCAGGTTTGGCACATTTGAGCCACCAATGGAACGTGGATGTGTACTGCGGAAGGCGTCTTTCGCAAGACGCCCATGTAGTGGCAATACATTGTCGGCAGTGTGGATCATTAAGGAGGGAGGTATTAAGCTTCCAGTAACCTCTGCTGCGCCACACTGACTGAGGTGGCAGAGCCAGGGAGCAAATGACGGCGCAATGGTCCGAAAATGCAAGGGGCCATCGTTCGGCTTGGGCGACTTCATTGCCGAGGTGAGCAGAGACATAAAACCGGTCCAGTCTGCTCGCAGAATGTGCTGTATAGTGGGTAAAACCGGGGGTATTGCCATGAATTTTCTCCCAAACGTCCACTAGATGAAAATCTTCGATTAAGGTGAGCAGCGCCGGGCATGGCGAATAACCAGGTACTTGGTCCTGCGGATGGAGGACACAGTTGAAATCGCCTCCCATGATAAGGCGATCATAGCGTCCAGAAAACAGGGGCGCCACGTCATGTCCGAAGAAAGTGGACCGCTGCCGACGGTTCGTGGAGCCAGACGGAGCGTAGATATTGATGACGCGCGTGTCGAAGATGGTAACAGCCATGCCTCTTCCACAGGGAAGGATTGTCGTGTCCGTGAGTGGGATTCCTTCGCGTATGTAGAAAGCCACTCCACGCCCTGATTGATCACATGTGGACGTGTATGAGTCGTAGCCGTAGACTGGTGGTAGTGTGGCAACGCGTACTTCCTGAAGAAGGGCGACGTCGACGTCGGAGGCCCGAAGCATGTCACATAGGAGTTGCAGCTTGGGTGCAGTGCCGATCATGGTGATGTTCAGTGTGGCAAACCGGTATGTTTGTTTCAGTGGTGGTGGACGCGCATCTACCATCACCAAGGGAAGTAAGAGGAGGGCACCGACAGGAAGTCCCGTCCCATCAGCTGCAATGCCTCGCTTTGGATGTTAACAGGCAGCCTCGTCCGGCGGAGGTAACTCATCCGGAGGAGGGGGCGTACCTTCCTCAATGTCGTCGGCCCATGCTCCTGTGCCGTGGGTCTGTCCAATGTCCATGGGAATTGCGTCGTGGTGAGAGAGATCTGGAGTTGTCGGCGGGGAGACAGGCGTCTCAACCGGCGCACCGATCGTTACATTGTGCGTGGCGACCTCCATAGTGGTCCCGTCCTGCGAAACGTCTTGTTCATCGTGAAAGTTGTCCGCCGACCTCTGCGTGGAAATGTCGGCTGCTTGGGTGTCGTCTTCGTCGTCGCGGGTGGCAACGCTCTGAGAGCCCGTGGGTGAACGGCGACGGCGTTTGCGCCTACGTGGCGAGCGTTGTTTGCGCACGTGTTCCTCAGTGTCGGACGACGGCAAGGAGGAGCGTCGACCTGGTTCGAAGGCGTCGGTGGGTACAATGAAATTGTCAAACAGGTGTTGTGAAGATGTACTGGTCTCCTCAGCGTCCGGTGCGGGAGCCTGTTCGGAGGCAAGGTTGTCAGGTGGGACGTCTGTACCGTCCGTTGGTGACTGGGACGGTGGGACGTGCCGATCGGAAGGACCGGGCGACGGACTGGACGAAACTGTAGACGTGGCAAGAGCCGCTGCGTAAGTGACCGGTAGGCCGATCATGGTGATGTTCAGTGTGGCAAACCGGTATGTTTGTTTCAGTGGTGGTGGACGCGCATCTACCATCACCAAGGGAAGTAAGAGGAGGGCACCGACAGGAAGTCCCGTCCCATCAGCTGCAATGCCTCGCTTTGGATGTTAACAGGCAGCCTCGTCCGGCGGAGGTAACTCATCCGGAGGAGGGGGCGTACCTTCCTCAATGTCGTCGGCCCATGCTCCTGTGCCGTGGGTCTGTCCAATGTCCATGGGAATTGCGTCGTGGTGAGAGAGATCTGGAGTTGTCGGCGGGGAGACAGGCGTCTCAACCGGCGCACCGATCGTTACATTGTGCGTGGCGACCTCCATAGTGGTCCCGTCCTGCGAAACGTCTTGTTCATCGTGAAAGTTGTCCGCCGACCTCTGCGTGGAAATGTCGGCTGCTTGGGTGTCGTCTTCGTCGTCGCGGGTGGCAACGCTCTGAGAGCCCGTGGGTGAACGGCGACGGCGTTTGCGCCTACGTGGCGAGCGTTGTTTGCGCACGTGTTCCTCAGTGTCGGACGACGGCAAGGAGGAGCGTCGACCTGGTTCGAAGGCGTCGGTGGGTACAATGAAATTGTCAAACAGGTGTTGTGAAGATGTACTGGTCTCCTCAGCGTCCGGTGCGGGAGCCTGTTCGGAGGCAAGGTTGTCAGGTGGGACGTCTGTACCGTCCGTTGGTGACTGGGACGGTGGGACGTGCCGATCGGAAGGACCGGGCGACGGACTGGACGAAACTGTAGACGTGGCAAGAGCCGCTGCGTAAGTGACCGGTAGGGCGGTCATCGTGGGTGTGACGGACGCTTCCGACAACGGGAGCTGCGCGACACGTCGTTGAATGCATTCAGACCGTAGGTGACCTTCTTTCCCGCAACCGGAACAGGTCCGAGGTTGGCCGTCGTACATTATAATGGCACGGCAGCCTCCGATACGTAGATAGGAAGGCACGTGTTTCTGCAACTCGATGCGGACCTGTCTAACACCGTTTAAAACTGGATAGGTCTGAAATTGGACCCATCGTTCGGCAACATGTTCCAGAACGTTGCCATAGGGACGGAGCGCCTCGATGACGACGTCTGCAGGTAGTTCGAACGGCAGTTCGAAGATCCTTATTGTCCGCGTGCCGAGACCTGCGTGATCGACGGTAACGGGTCCGACGTTGCCGTCGGAATGACAGAAGCGCAGTCCACGTTTTGCCTCTTGAAGCACCTTGTCGCACGCCGCATCGTTGATCATTTTGACGTAGACGGTACTGCTAACTATGGACAAGTGGATACCAATTAGATCCGTTGGTGGTATTTTAACTTCATCGCGTATAAATCGTTCTACCTCCAGGGCCTTAGGTCGGGCGAAGTCGGAACAAAAGTTGAAACGTAATGTCTTCTTCCGATAGTTGTGCGCCATGGTGGTCTAGAAGGAAAACGGCACTTACAGCGGCCGAAGTAAACACAAACACACCGTGCGCGCCTCGCCCGCAGCGCTCTGGCGCGTGACCGCCTCGCAGCACTGCCGGCGGCAGACATCTGAGCTACCGAAGCACGACTTATGCCCGGTCCTCACAGCTGTACTTCTGCCAGTATCTCGTCTCCTACCTTCCAAACTTTACAGTAGCTCTCCTGCGAACCTTGCAGAAATAGCACTCCTGTAAGAAAGGGTTCTGCGGAGACATGGCTTAGCCACAGCCTGGGGGATGTTTCCAGAATGAGATTTTCACTCTGCAGCGGAGTGTGCTTCTGTAAAGTTTGGAATGTAGGAGACGAGATACTGGCAGAAGTAAAGCTGTGAGGATAGGCCGTGAGTCGTGCTTCGGTAGCTCAGATGGTAGAGCACTTGCCGGCGAAAGGCGAAGGTCCCGAGTTCGAGTCTCAGTCGGGCACACAGTTTTAATCTGCCAGGAAGTTTCATATCAGCGCACACTCCACTGCAGAGTGAAAATCTCATTCTGGAAACAACGATTCTTAATTTTTTAAGAACTGTATTAGTTCCAGCAATACTGTAGGGATCTGAAACATGCGCGATTCTGAAAGCTTACGAGAAAAAAAGAAATTAATTTATGAAGAAAGTCAGAGAAGTGCAGTTTATATTACATCACAAGTAATGACATAAACATGCAGCTAGCGATAATCTGCAATATAGAAAATTAGTAACGGCGGTGCACAATTGTACGAAGAATAGCGGACGGAAGACCACCAGAACTACTAACAACATACCGTTCGAATGTAATGAATGAGAGATGCAGACACACCTCGCAAGTGATGGAGTAGCTTAGAGAACCACAGAAAAGGCTGACAATTTTGTCCTAAATGAATAGGACAGATCTCTCTACTAACATTGGTCAACCTAGGCGTTCCTCGCATACACGTAACAGAATTCTGGACTGTATCTTCATTTTTGCCCAAACTCGTAGGTTAAAAAAACACAGTCCAAGTTTACATGATTCGCAGAGGGATGGTGCATATAATTAACCACGTAAGTGAAGCCTAAATTTTGGTGGTAGGAAGGGCATTTTGCTGCTGTAATAAATGTCAGTTCCCACAGTGAGTAAATTCTGAAATCAAAGAAGGTAATAAAGCTACAGGAAGTTACTAAGTAATAATAATAAGAAGAAGGAGAAGGAGAAGAAGAAGATGAAGTGTAATAAATAGTCTGACACGTGTTGTTTACGTAGGCGAGAAACAAATAGGCCTGTTCTCTCAATATCTGAAATAGGTCAAACAATCAAATACGTTTGAGGATAATAACTGTATGTATAATAATTAGTACTACTTGCAGCATCGTAATACACTTTTAAGACAACTACAAGACGCACCACGAAGGGGTTATGCTAACAAGTGACAAATTGATATTCATGCAGGTTTCGACGGAAAACGCTTGCACTTCACAGCTGGCAAGCATACTAAACAGGAGACATGACGATACCGGGGCGTAAACTCTGTGAGAATTTCATTCCGTGTACTCACTTGGACAGTAACTGTGCCTCTCAAGCAGGCGCGTGAGCTATATATGCAGATGTCGGCATTTGAGAGGGGACGTGTAGTTGGACTCAAAGAAGCAGGTTGGAGCAATCGGTGAATCGCTCGACATTTGAATAGGAGCGACGCCACTATCAGACGAGGTTAACAAGAATGGGTGAACCATGGCCAAACACAGAGGCAAGAAGCGAGCGGTCGACCTACAGACACAAACGAACATGAGCACCGAGTAATCGTCAGAGATGTTCTCAGAGTCATAGATTTATCATTATCATCGATTCGAAGTGCAATCGGTGCTTCAGTGACCACAAGGACCATTCATGGGCGGCTTACAGAAAGAGGGTTGAGTTAACGGCGCCCCTTGCACCGAATACTACTGACTACTGTACACCAACAAGACTGTCTCCAGCGTAGCACATTCGGAATTGAATTTCATCAGGAGGGAGTGATGGTCTGGGGTGCTATTTTATTTCATAACAGGATTCCTTTGGTTGTCATCCTCGGCGCCCTTACACTACAGCGATACGTCGACGGTATTCTACGCCCCACTTTGTTGCCCTTCATCGAAAGCCATCCTGAGTTAACATTTCAGCAACATAATGCCCGCCCTCCCATGGTGAGAGTTTCTACTGCTTGTTTTCGTACTTGCCAAACCCAGTCTCGGCCAACAAGGTCTCCGGATCTTTCCACAGTTGAGAACATTTCGAGCATTATGAGCACAGCCCTCCAACCATCTCGGGGTTCCGAGAATCTGATAAATAAATTAGTAAGATATAATGTGCCAATTGGACAGAATTTAGCACGATAACCCTGAGGAGAGCATCCAACAAATCTGTCAATCAATGGCAAGTCGAAGAGTTGCTTGCATAAAGGCCAGAGGTGCACCAATGCCTTATATAGCTGATCAGTTTGTGAAGCTCTTTCTCTTGAGAAAATCATCCAATTTTTTTGAAATTTGCAGCTTTTTTCTTATGTACGTCTCATGTACTGATTTCCGTCCCATTCGAATAGTTCCTCCACGGTGCAACTTTTTTTGTCTTACTATGTATTACAAATAACGAAGAAACCAAACCCGCAGCTATAAAATCACTGTTTACCTCTTAACACATTACGAAACGACGAGTACTAATGTATCGACTACTGTTACTAAGAAGACTGAGAGTATCACTGTTGTTCTTCTCGTTCTAGTTCGAGCATAATGTCTACTGTTTCCCAGGAAACCTAATATTTGACGGGTAGAGACAAATTTTTAAATATCACCACGAAAAAATTACGCTTGCGAACATTAAAACTGTTGATTGTATTAGTCCTTCTCTCAGTATAACACATTTTTCCAGATTTTGATGACTTGATATGGACCTTGGCTGTAGAAGCCTGTATTTTGACTGTTCGGGAACCGTGGCACTTCAATATTCTCTTCGTTATGATTCTGGAAATGCCTGCCAGACAGTAGTTTCTTCATGTGTGGAAAGAGGAGGATGTCACTGGGTGCAACAACTGGATCCTGGAGAATAATGGAAAAGCAGGAGGGGCATACGAGGGTGAACAGTATGCGTGACTGTCTCCTCCACAGAATGAGCCAGAATGATCTGGGCCGTTTTCGTGGAATAAATCCTAGCGTAACCTCGTAAGGAGATTTCAGTGGTATGCAACTGTATTTAGGCGGCGGTGAGGCTACATGTTTCAACGGATTGGTGGTGGTGGTGGTGGTTGTTGGGATGTTTAAGGGGGACAAAACAGCTAAGGTCATCAGTCAACGGCTTGCTTTGAACCTTTGTCTCAAGGGTCATAATGATAATTCCCAACACTTATCCATTGAGAATAGGCACATACGGTATATTATACCGTCAGAGTTACAACAGTGCCCTCCTGCTTTGGTTCGGCGGGCTTGTTGTATAGGTGTATGCAGCGGCGGAACCCAACGGGTGGCGATAATGTCACGTTCAAAATGTCGTGCAAGATGGTTGAAAACTTATCTACGACTGATTTTCAGGTATTCCGCTAGTGCCTCGTTTGTGATTCGCCAGTATTCGATCCACTGGTCCTGCGATTTCCGGTTCTCTACAGATAAATGATATACCATTTAGTTCTTTGTCATTCAGATTTGTTTGACCACACTGGAAGCGTCTAGTCACTGTCATATGATGGTGTATTGTTGTACACTCTCGCCAACTCAGCACTTATAGCTGTAGCGTTTTTCCCTCTCAAATGCAAAAAACACATTACCGCATCACACCTCACTTCACCAACAGAATGCACCACTTTGTTTTGTCCCTCTAGTAGCGTTGTGCGGTACTGTGGCGCAGAGATTTCTATCTGTGCCTCGATTGTAGAGCTATACCTGCAAAGAAACAAATATTTAATAAAATAATTTTATTTTTTGCAGATAATGATTAAAACGGCGACTCCTCGCACTGAAACTATTAAAGCTTGTTTTACGATACTGTCTCCGTCTAAAACTATTCCGGTCAATAACTTCTCTTACTTTATCCTTCGTAACAGATCGGCACATCCGCAGCGTTAGCATTGCGCCATACGACTCTGCGATTCAGTGTTCCTTCACGGAACCCACGCTTCTGAAACAGTTATAATTAACACAGTGGGCAGTCATGTTGGCTGTTCCCTTCGAGCCGGCCTATGTGGCCGAGCGATTCTAGGCGCATCAGTCTGGAACCGCGCTGCTGCTACGGTCGCAGGTTCGAATCCTGCCTCGGGCATAGACGTGTGTTATGTCCTTAGGTTGGTTAGGTTTAAGTAGTTCTAAGTCTAAAGGACTGATGACCTCAGATGTTAAGTTCCGTAGTGCTTAGAGCCATTTGAACCATTTTTGTTCGCTTCGATGGATGGTATCGCCAGTTGTCATACCGTCACTTAGTTAAATCCTTCGGAAAAGTGCTCCCTAGGCTTTTGTGGATACCATGGCTTCAGTGTAGTCCAAAATTTCCATGGTCGACTAGTTCTTGGTTGTAATTTGGGATCAAGTGTACTTAAAGTCTGCCACAGGCAAGCCACTGCGCCTTTGTATAGCGCACAGTCCCACAACGTGTGCCCAGAATGACACACTACCACAAAGTCAAATATAACTTATTTGTCTTTTAATTTTGCACACATACGTTGCATAAAGTGCATGACCAGTCAAGTTCTGAGTCAGACCGTCCAACAGATTATAGAACCTGCCTTAATTTTCCCAGCCATCAGCCTATAGGGCACTTTCGTTAGCACTGTCTTTAGTACAGGCTCCAGTGCTGCACCTAAAAACAATGTATCATACACCGACCGCAAGGGACAGCCTTTTGAGATGACTCTAGTTGTCTTCTGTGCTGATCACATTTAAGATGCTTTTGTACCTTTGCAATAATCGGCCAGGCAATTGTGTAGAGCCTCTACACATGCTGCTTCTCCTGGCCTTCAAATTTTGCCTCATCCCAATATTCTCCTGACATTTCACATAGGGACTTCTACCGCTTTTGCCAGACGAAGATGTGGGTTTCAAATGGCTCTAAGCACTATGGGACTTAACATCTGAGGTCATCTGTCCCCTAGATGTGGAACTAGTTAAACCTAACTAACCTATGGACATCACACCCATCCATGCCCGAGGCAGGATTCGAACCTGCGACCGTAGCAGCAGCGCTGTTGTGGGCTGAAGCGCCTAGAACCGCTCGGCCTCAGATGCCGGCAGATGTGAGGTCACTAATAGGGTGCGTAAGGGATGATGCGTTCTCAGAATGCTATACAACAATTCAAACAAATAACATTGGTACTTTTATTTCTAGAAAGCAAACTGACAATACTTTGATTATAGCAAATGTCGCTTCCGAGAGACGACATGAAAACAGTAAAGTTCTTGCTATACACAAATTCCAAGTAAGCACTTGATACGGATCACGACAATCTGATAGCGTAGCAGTAATGTGCGTGGCAGACTGGGCTTATCTGAGCGGCCCAGGCTGGCAGGAGCGGCGCTTATATTCCCTGCTTCACTGCTTGCACGGGGCGCCTTCTCTGGTTTCCTGTTCATCTTAGTCCCGGCGCTTGTGGTTACGCCAGAACATTCCTCTCCCCCCCCCCCCCCACCCCCTCCCCCACCCCCAAGCGGTGGACCGTCGTCGTGTATGGAGTTCGACAACGGCGGGGGACGCAGGTGCGTGGGCGCCTCGACGGGCCGGAAGCTGTAGCTGCAGGGGACGTCAAGCTACCGGCCGTACCTCACCATATGACCTACACTCTGGCGGAAACGTTCCCCGGAAAACGACCAGAAGGGTACGTGTCCACCTCTTGCTGACAGGAACCAGATGAAGAAGGTAGTCATTTTTCAACCAGAGATGGCTGACTACGTTTCAGTAACTGAAACATTTCACAGTCTGTTCTGAAAGTGATCCCAAAACGTCGCACGACAGGAGACTGATATCGTTTTATTACTCAAACCTTTATGCTTTTTCGTGCTGATGTACCTCATTACTTCTAACTTGCGCTGATAGACACGCAGTGCAGCACCCGGCAGAACGACCCGTTTGTCCAATCCGGGAATTTGTAAGCCTTTTAGAAAATGTCACCCGAAGAACCGATACCCTCGAATGCACAGACAAGCCGCTGGAGTTAAAATAGTTTCAGCCAACATACTGCAGCCCAGCAAGAACAGCGACGCAACTCGAAAATGCAATACCTGAGTAAAGTCGACTTGAAGAATTAATTTTATAAAACTTACATTGAAGCAGTATAAGTTTCCTTTAAATTTCAGTTAAGTATTGTTGGCAGTAAATTCCATTACATTTTTCATGCACGTTCGAGTACCTCACACATGTGACAATCTAAAAATTGGCATTTTTCGGCTTGCCTTACTTTTCTTGTCGGGGTGCGATATGTGTGCGAATCCCTCTCTCTTCCTGCCCCCCCCCCCCCCCTCCCCGCCGGCCGACGTTCGGGTTTAATAGATTTGAAAGTACCATCAAAAATCATAATATCAAATATACTACATACTCTAAATCGACATGTGTATAAATTTATAAACACCACCACTTAGTAATAAATGCCTGTATGTAAAGTTTTTTGTCTTTACTCTAGCCGTATTAGTACTATGTAATGTACTTATTTAATTAAGTAATAAGTTTATTGCTTTGGCAGAAAAATAAAATCAACACTTGTGATAAAATAATGCTTGTAATAGTATATTGCAATTTTCGCCTTTTAGAAATAACCGAAAAGAGTTACAAACACGTCTTCAAAAGTTTCCCACGAGTGTAGCCTTCCGCATACCGCCGTTTCATGCGCACACCTCGGAACAGCGAAGTGGAGGGCAAGCCGGAGCGCTGGACAGACTCGGAAGCTGCGGAAGCACTAATCTCGGTGAGTCCTACGGCCAACAATTACTGTATCTAAAGTTGAATTTGCGGCAGAAGGATCTCAGGTATTTGAAATAAAAACTGGTGTTAGACAAGGGGACGGCTTCTAACATTTACTGTTTAAATGCGCTTTAGAACGAAGTTGTAAGAATCTGGAATTTGGAGTTGAAAGTTACAAAATTTAAACAATAATTCTGCGAACGGAAACAAATAGAATTAAAATAAAAAGGCTAGATTTTGCAGACGGGTTTGCAATATTTTAGGCAATCTGACATAACTAGTTATTCGAATAAACCTTCTCGAAAAGATAGCGAATAGAACTGGCCTCAAAATGTCCACTGAAAAGGAAAGAAAAAAGAAACTAAATTAATGACAAATATAACATATGCCTAAAAATACACAAAAACACAAATAGGTGACGTAGAGCGAGTCTGTATAGTTAAATATCTTGGAGAAACTATGCAGCCGAAAGAACTATAAAAATCTGAATAACTGTGGAGCTAATAAAATGGGAAGAGCATTTGGTTTGACAAGGAAATATCTTCAACATGAAATGCATATCTAGAGAGGCAAAATTAAACCACTATACTACAGTCGTAAAACCAGAACCTTTGTAAGTATGTGAGTGCTTAACGACGAACTACAATCTGCACAGAATAGAGATACTTGAAAGACGGATTATTACAAAGGTAATGGGTGCAATGAAAAATACAGATGGCTGGAAATGAGAAGTAACGAGAAGATCTACGACAAAAAGATGGGCCGGCCGAAGTGGCCGTGCGGTTAAAGGCGCTGCAGTCTGGAACCGCAAGACCGCTACGGTCGCAGGTTCGAGTCCTGCCTCGGGCATGGATGTTTGTGATGTCCTTAGGTTAGTGAGGTTTAACTAGTTCTAAGTTCTAGGGGACTAATGACCTCAGCAGTTGAGTCCCATAGTGCTCAGAGCCATTTGAACCATTTGAACAAAAAGATGACATTTTAAAAGCAAAGGAAAAGCGAAGATTAATCACGTTTGGACAACTTACTGAGTGAATGAGAACAGGCAAACGAAACAAATATTTCTGTATCTGTGGAAAAAGATATCGACATTGCACGGATTATAAAATAAGAAAGGAACAGAAAGAAACAACAGTAAAGAATGTGAAAAACCAAAAAGCAACCTTTGTGAGGATTAATATACTACATTTAGAAGGTTTTCAACGTAGAAAAAAAGAAATCGGGAACAACGTGGAGACAAGGAAGGAAAAGATAACATGGGGAGAAGGTGAGGGAGTACTGGGAAAATAGGAAACAAATAGGGGAATTGTAGATGTTGGGCGATCCTAGATGGTCAACACGAAGATAAAAATATGTATCTAAGACTTTTTCAAACCAACAACTCTGTTCACAGTATGAATACTAGACATAAGAATAATGTCCATACAGATTTGAAATCTCTTCGTTTGGTCCAGAAAGGTGTCCATTATCCACTTTCTATAACTTTCCAGCAGCCAAAAAACCACTAATAAAGTTCAGTTCAAGAGGGGCCTAAGAGTTGCTGCAGAAAAAAATGTTGAAAATTAGTGGAACGATAAGGCAAAGAATGAGAAGTTTCTGCACATAATCGGAAAGAAATATATGGAAAACATTTACAATGAGAATGGGCAGGATAATAGGACATCTGTTAAGACATCAGGGAATAATTTCCATGGTACTAGAGAAAGTTGTATGGGGTAAAAATTGTAGAGGAAGACGGAGATTCGAATGCATCCAGCAAATAATAGAGGACGTAGTTGCAGGTGTTACTCTGAGATGAAGAGGTTGACACAGGAGAGGAATTCGTGGCGGGCCGCATCCAACTAGTCAGAAGGCTGATGACTCGGAAAAGATAAAGAGAGAAAAAAAAAAATTATTGATGACCAACTCGTTCTACTCCACTGACGAATTATTTAGTAGATCTGATTGATGTACATATCCTAAATGGTATCACATAATGTGAATGTTACATAAAATCTGACTTCTGCACATATTCAGAGCAGTATTGAGACCAGTTTGAATGTGTTGTAAGTTGCTTTTATCTTTCGTAATGCGTGTCTACAATAGCCTAAGAATAATCGTATGTCCTTCGGTGAACTTGTACCTTTACATGTTTTGTGACAAGTTTTTTGTTTCGTCGCAACGGCTAAGGTAACTGGCTGGGAATCGGAAAACCCGGGTTCGAATCTCGTTCCGGTGTGGCCGAGTGGTTCTAGGCGCTTCAGTCTGGAACCGCGCGAACACTACGGTCGCAAGTTCGAATCCTGCCTCGGGCATGGATGTGTGTGATGTCCTTAGGTTAGTTAGGTTTAAGTAGTTCTAAGTTCTAGGGACTGATGACCTCAGATGTTAAGTCCCATAGTGCTCAGAGCCATTTGAACCATTTTGTTTCCTCTTAAATGAAAATATGTTTCAGATTTTTGATTTATTCCACATCAATGAGGACCATTCCACTTTATTTCTGTGGAAGAGGTATTAGCATATCTCTTTTTTGTTGCGGATGTTTAGTACATTTCCTTAAAAATGGTTCAAAAGGCTCTAAGCACTATGGGACTTAACAGCTGAGGTCATCAGTCCCCTAAACTTAGAACTACTTAAACCTAACTAACCTGAGGACATCACACACATCCATGCCCGAGGCAGGATTCGAACTTGCGACCGTAGCAGCCGCGTGGTTCCGTACTGAAGCGCCTACAACCTCTTGGCCGCCGTGACATTTCCTTATTTCACAATATGTACTACCTCCTTGACGATCTACTCCCTACGGATGTGTGGAGGAAAAAATGTATATAACGTAGTCACTCTATAAGAAAGTATACAGTGTTCTGCCTGTTTCATTCCCCACATGCTGCGAACGTGATAGGCTTCCAATGTACAAATATGTGCTATTTCATAGTGCTTGGACCACCATAACAATCATGTTCAACAATACTGATCGTATCTTCGTATGGTGAAAGTTGCGTTCACGTAATGCAGCCAGAAACGTTGTCCGCCATGACTGTTTCGGTGGTGTAGGTATTATGGTGTGGAAATCATATATGTACTGACTTCCAGATCTTTGAACACAGTACGAACATCGGTCTACGTTATTTTGACATTGTAGTCCTTCCCACGTGTCTCTTTTAATAGGTACTTTCTGCCCTGACGTAATTTTTATAGATGACAGAACTTCGCAAGTGGAGGAATTCTTGGAACGAGAGGATATTCGGCAAATGGACTGTCCTGCGTGTTCCCCTGACTTAAATCTCATCGAGCACGTGTGGGATGCATTGGGGATATGTATTACTGCACGTCCTCATGCACCAACGACCACCCAGTATTTGTCAACCGAGCTGGCGGAAAAACGGGTTCCCCCTCCGCATGAATTCCTTACCAACCTTGTAGCCAGCCATGGAGCACGTTGAAGAGCATACAGTGCCTTCCTCGGTAATAACACACCCTATTGAGAACTATGTTCCGTCCAGAGGAGCATCTAAATCGCTCTGGCGAGTGCTGACTGCTACCGCCAAGCATTCAGCGTTACTGACAAAGGGAAGGCCTCTGACACGGCCAACCGATTCGGCTCAAATTTGGTAGGTCAATTGTGTACAACCTAAAACGACTCTAAGATATTTTGGGTCAACACCTCCGCGTTTTTGAGAAAATCACCCCTAAAGGTTATGACGAACAATCGACTGAAAATTGGAGGGATCGATAAATAATTGTAAGTAGAGCATTTTTCATCATCAGGTATGGAGTCCGCAAACGCAAACTTTTCCAGAAATCGAGGAAAGAAACTTTTACAACTGTCGCTTCTGTACCCACATGGTAAAAGCCTTTCCCCCACAGCGCCAATAGCGCAACGGCTAAGGTAACTGGCTGGGAATCGGTAAACCCGGGCTCGAATCTCGAAGAAACCTAGGGGATGTTCTTATTTTCCTTTGTGTTTTTCCATATCTCAATTGATAATGATAGGAGGTTTAATAAGATAAGTAAATCAATAAGGAATGATTACCCAGTTCCGCTTGGGACGCGACAGCGATCGGACGTGTCGGTACTTCCGCGTAGTCGTAGCGCCGCAAGCCGTGTTTATAGAAATTCTTGGATTGTGACCTGTGATATTCTCAGTGCTTCTTCACTACCGTCGTACACAAGCTTCTTAATTTACTCACAGCGGTCCCGACCGCTCATATAGTGCAGTTATGGCTCCCAGTGTACCACGTAAGAATACCCTGTGTTTTGCATTTGAGAAATCTTCCAGGAATGTGCAACCGAGTTCTCTAGAAATCCATGACTGGATAGTAGGTATTATTGGTATCACATCTGATCAGGTCCACACAGCATATTATGACATGGCGGAATACTGTTTCTTTGTGAAGTTTTTAGACCAGATACAACTGGAGAAAATTTTGGTGAATACTGGTGGGAAAGCAGAGTTCCGACATCGTGATCAGTCGGTGAGTACAGTTTCAATAACTAACGCTGACATTGAGTATAAACAAGTGCGAGTGTTCAATTTGCCACCTGAGGTTGAGAATTGTTTTCTTAGAGATGTCCTCGCCAAATACGGTGACATCCGACAGATTAGAAACGAAAAATGGTCGAGCCGTCACAAACTCCAATGTTATAGTGGGGTTCGCTCAGTTGACGTGGCAGTTAAAGTCAATATCCCATCCTATATAATGGTTTGTGGTTGTAAGGCTCATGTCATTTACGAGGGGCAAGTAGGCACTTGTTTTATCTGTAACACGAGTGGCCATTTACGAGAGGATTGCCCACGGCGAGTAGTCGTACTTCGAAACAATCTGCAACAACGACAGAGATTAACGTTGGCTGATGTCCCAACTCAAAATCAGACGCCTTCTGTGACTGACTCCCAACCGAGTCAATCTGTGTCAGAGGACAACGATCTCGGTAACAGCACCTTCCCAACCTTGCCTCAAAAACCCGTGGCCAGTCACCCCTTAGCCACCGATGTTGCATTATCTGTCGGTAACAAACGACGACGTACTACAAGTGACGGTAGTGGTTCTGGCGAACAGGTAGTAAAAACTCAAACCGATGACGCGGTGCCACGGGCCTCCACACAGGACACGCATGTGTCGGATGGCTCAGTTACGACCCGCCAAATCCCCATTCAACCGCGCGACGCAGAAACTGTCAATACGAATGCAGCCGAGTGTTTACAGCAATGCGTTCCGATGCCGCTTGCCGACTCGCCGCAGGTGGCCAACACACAAGAGGCGGCAGTCAGTCAACTGCAACTCGTAAACACGGCGGATGAAGCACGCGGTGTCGAGCATAACACAAACAGCCGCCACCTCGAAACTGCTTCCAAACAACACGAGGACCCGGACAGCTGTATACAACCAGCCAGTGCGGCTCCAAACAAACACAGTGAGCCTACTGAAGCCGCGTCTTCGGACTTGCCGTCACCCGTTCCGAAGCAAGGACTTTCACATACTGCTTACAGCCATGACTCGCCGACTCCGCCGTCTTCAATGACACTTCGGACGCCTTTGCGACGGCAAAATAAAGTTAAATCAAAGGACTCCGTGGCTGGAAGTAACTCAAAAAGTAAAGTCAGCACAAAAACTGGTACAAAAACTGCGGATGTAGGTTCGAAGTCCGACGGTGAGATGGACTGGGCTTCCTACGCTTCCCATCACCCACAAGTCTCGGACGATCATGAGTCAAGCTTATAAGTTTTTGTCCCTGAACATTAATAGAGTTAGAACAGATTTAAAATTAGCAATGCTACGGCAGTTTATCTATGAGTCCGAAGCTGATATAATTCTGTTACAGGAAGTGTCTATCTTAAGTTTTCATGTATCAGGATTTGCACCAATCGTAAACACCGTGGCGGACGGGGGTACAGGTACGGCCATTCTATCACGAGACGGAATCCCAGTGAGCAATATCGAAATGTTGGACTCCGGTAGAGGCATAGCTTGCCAAATTTTTGACGTCACCCTCCGTCAATATCTATGCTCCATCTGGAACGACCTTAAAATCAGAAAGAGCTAACTTCTTTAAACAGGACATCATATACTTGCTACGCCGCAACCCAACCAAGTTGATAATTAGTGGTGGTTTCAACTGTGTGATCCACAGGAAAGACCAATCGCCAAACTTTAGTTACTGTAGGGAACTACATGATCTGGTGCGTCACCTGCAGCTGAAGGATGCGTGGGAACTAAAATTTCCTACCCTGGTAAAGTACACGTACCTGACCACCACCGCATGTAGCCGTCTAGACCGTTTGTACATCTCTGAGAACATTTGCCAACATGTTCTGGACGCCGATGTCATTCCGGCTAGGTTTTCCGACCACTGCGCTCTCTGTGTCACGATAAATCTGGCCAAACAGCATACTAAATGGCATAGGATTCCGTGGAGCCTAAATGTTTCTATTCTCGCCGATGCCTTGCTACAAGATGTCATCTCCACGACATGGGCGGATTGTCTCAAGCAATGCTGCAGATATCCGAGCAAGATAGCCTGGTGGAATGCTGTGGTCAAACGGAAAATGCGATTATCTTTAAGAAACTACAGTTGGCAACGGGCGCAAGATGTCAAACGCACGATTGATTTTTACCAAACAGTTCTGCGAGAGTTGTATGCGACTACGACACCAACTAACACACAGCCGACGACCATCAAGCAAATAAAGGCGAAGCTTATAGGCATAAACCGAACGCAGCTTGAAGGACTGAAGATCAGATCTAAAGCAAAATCGCTTCAAGAGGACGAACTTGCATCGCTGTATCACCTCATAAAACATCGTGCCCATCGCAAGCGAGCTTTTATCGGGGAGCTGGACACAGATGATGGACTCCGTTTGACCCGACAGAGTGAGATTCTTACTGCAGTTTACCGGTACTTCACGGATCTGTACTCGCAATGCGATACATATGGTGATGACGGCGGCGATATCGTGAGTGCTCTGCCCACCGTAGTCACGCCTGCGGACAACTCGGCGATCGTACACGATTTTGCTCCAGACGAAGTCCTTGAACTGATTTCTGGCTCGCCATCAAATAAATCCCCTGGCCCTGATGGTTTGCCACGGGAATTTTATGTGCGCTTCTGGCCCATAATCGGACACGCATTTACAGATGTTCTCAATGAAGTGATGCGAGGGAGTGACGTGCCGGCCGAAATGAAGGAAGGCCGAATTGTATTGATACCAAAAATCAAACACCGAAAAACCTTAGATAACTTCCGACCTATTACCTTACTCAATTTTGATTACAAAACCTTCGCCAGAGCACTCAACAGCAGATTGTCTCCGTTAATGAAGCAAGTGATTCACAACCATCAATCATGCATCCCTGGTCGCACTATTATGACGCCCCTTTCGGAATATAGAGATGTAATAGCGATAGCGTCAGTCACTAACGTGAATCTCTCATTGCTGTTTATCGACTTTTGCAAGGCCTTTGATCGCGTCCGCCACGAGTACCACCTACAGCTACTGCAGCGTTGTGGTTTTGAGCAACGGGTTATAAATGTCGTGCAACATTTCGTCACGTGCATTACAACCAGAATCAGCGTAAATGGACAGCTTACTCAACCCATCGAGGTCCAAAGAGGAGTGCCGCAGGGGAGCCCTCTCTCCATGATGTTATTTGTTTTATCGCTAGAGCCACTCTTACGCTCTATTCATGACAAACTTGCAGGCCTTTCGATCGCTGGGACGTCCTTCGTGGTTCGTGCTTACGCCGACGACGTCGGAGTGTTACTGCGCAACGACAGAGACGTATCAACCCTCAAGACCGCGGTAGACGAGTACTGTCATGCTTCCGGTGCTAAAATGAACGGCGGTAAATGCAACTTTGTCAACATTCGAGGATTCGACGCAGTTCTTATACCTTGGGCGAAGCGTGTCGAAACCCACACCACTCTGGGGATGATTATCGACAAATGCCCGCTAAAAATGAATGCAAAAAATTGGAAGCAGATCACCAATAAAATGCAAGGTGCCATCTATGAAAACAATTGGCGGTCCGTTAACATTCTCCAACGCATACGACTCCTCAGCAGTTATATATTCAGTAAAGCGTACTATATGGCCCAACTATTTCCAGTCCCCAAGATGCAGGCCAAACACGTGATGAAACTCTCTAATAGATTTATCTGGCAAGGGCACCTGTTCAAAGTGAAATACACCACGCTGACGTCTTCCAGACAGGCCGGCGGACTAAACGTGCCTGACATTAACCGAGAGTGTACTGCGTTATATATTAAACGAATCACCCATTTGTTGGACAAGGAACCTCTCAGCGTAACCAGTTGGCCCTTCCGAACCTTACAACCCACCGATACGCCTCCACCCATTGATGTAGGTAAAATACATTACAAACTACGACATGTCAAGCAGTTTTTTCTTGAAGTAAGCTATATTGATGGACATTATTTCATGCAGGATTTACCGACGATGCACCTGTTATTAAGAAGATGGACATCTCCAATAGTCCGGAATCCCATTGAACTTAAATACCCGAGTGTTCATTGGAAGGCAGTTTGGGACAACATAAGTTTAACTGTCCACACTGCTGAAGTGGCGTCCACATGGTGTAAAGTGGTTAACGATGTTATACCCACTAATGAAAGGTTGCATAGAATCGGTTTAAGTGACAGTGATAAATGCGTCCGCTGTGGTCTGGTCGACACCTTACGCCATCGCTTCACTTGTGGCGGTCATCTCATTAACTGGAAATGGGTGCAGCAGAGGTTGGGCTTGATTACTCGCAGCAGCCGAGCCAGCCACTGCACCGAGATCCTGCTCTGGCCGGACGCGAAACATTTTCCCGCTACCAAGAACAACACCGTGATGTGGATGTTAGGACAGTTTGTGACATATATCATCATCCACAATAGTGAAGATAATCTCATTAGTTTCGAGGCTTACATGAGAACGGCACGCTGGAAGATGAAACGTTACCCAAATTTCAGGAAGATGTTCGCTAACATGTTAGACACAATTTTTGAAAAACAAGGCGTAGGGTAATTCTCGATGCCGGTAAGGACACGAATCACATGCAAGACTATGTAGCGAACAAAATACACAACGAATAAGGGGTTATACCAGTTCCTAGGACTACTCCCGACTTCTCAATGGTGTTATTAACTTCATTATGAGTTTTCATAATTTATGTTCCTGTGCATCTCTTGTTATCCGTTTGTGTGCTCCAAATGACTTTGAGTTTGGACGGTTATGAATCAAATGGCAGAACTGTCATTCCAGTTAAGACAATCAATTGTATATATGTTTGCGTTTCGGATCTATGTGTCTGTCTGGACTGAAGAGGCTATTGTCAGTTTACTATTTATGTTCTATTTTGTAAGCTTACAAATGGCACTATATTGAAATGTGTTATTCAGTCTATTGTAGGATACAATTCGTGTTGAATCAGTTCCAGCACTTCAATAATTTGTTTCTGTGCTTATGTACATATATGGTTGTTTTAATAAAGGAAAAAAAGGTAAAAAAAAAGTAGCGCAACGGCTAAGGTAACTGGCTGGGAATCGGAAAACCCGGGCTCGAATCTCCAAGAAACCCAGGGGATGTTCTTATTTTCCTTTGTGTTTTTCCATATCTCAATTGATAATGATAGGAGGTTTAATAAGATAAGTAAATCAATGAGGAATGGTAATAATAAGGTAGGCAAACTGATTTCCCAAACGCCGTGAGTTAGTAAAGTATTAAACCTTTAAGCCTTGCCACATGAAAACAACTCCGAGTAAGAGTGCTGCGAATTCCTCACGAGGGATTCCAGGTAGCCAACCGGGCGACGTTTGTTTACAGCGAGGCACGGGACAGAATGCACGCGGGGAGAGTTATGTTGTCCCGGTTCCCTCTTCTTCATATCATAGTTGTGAACCTGGAAGAGTGAAGGTGTCCAGCACGAGCCTTATAGAAGTCAATCGGAAAGAGTTGTTTTCCGTCATTAGGCTGCCGCGAACCTCGTGGATACATATAGTGGTTTTTCCATCGTTAATGCGCCGAATGAAATACGTTTTGCGAATCAATACAGTGTTCTTCCGTAAGTAACATATGACGAATACTGTATGTAGTTTGTAGTAATTAGCTCGTCTGTTTATGCCGTTGTAACTAGCTATTGTTTGTTGTGTCATATCTTTCAGGTGCATAATCTGAATAATGGAGGATATACACCCTTCGACTAGCGCTGTAACATATCATTGGGAGCCTGTCACAGACGATGGCAAGCGAGAAGTTACCGATGCCGTGTTTTGGTTTGCAAAAGTGTTGCAAGAGAGATGTATTATCAATGCACTACCGGTAGCAGGCAGTTCTGTTTCTCGGCGTTCCAGATTGTAGGAGCGGCTATCGTCGAGCGATTTTTGGAGCTGACGAACGAAATGACTTTTGTTGATACTGAAGTACTATACCATGAAGAGTAAGCAGAAGGTGATTCAGTGGAAGATATCCCGACTAATGAATCGCAATATGGTGATAACACTTTGGAAATCTCCACGTCATTGAGAATAAGTGCTTCATCTGTTCCCGATGAGTATTACGAACCGGTTACTAAACAATTGAACTACAGCGCTATACCCCTTGAAGTAAAAGTAAAGGCGGTAGCGCTAGCCAGGAATCATCCAAATTGGAACTTATAAACACTGCAAAAGAATGGAGCAACAACAGCCCTGAAAAGGAAGGAGGACTTGAAATTGTGGGAAAGTGATATCGTTAAAGGAGGGAAAAGATACAACAAATACCAGGCAATAAATAAGTGGACATACGACCGATTTGTCGAATATCATTGTCGTAACGAGAATGTACGAACGAGAGTACTTCAGGAGTGGGCTGCAGGTGCAGCGCTTCAATATACGGCCAACAAGGATTTTACGTTTGCTGCATCATTATCTTGGGCAAGAAATTTCAAATCGGAGTATAAGATTCGTCATCGGCATGTCACTAAATACGTCTCTCATAGGGAGGTACAAAATATACACTCCTGGAAATTGAAATAAGAACACCGTGAATTCATTGTCCCAGGAAGGGGAAACTTTATTGACACATTCCTGGGGTCAGATACATCACATGATCACACTGACAGAACCACAGGCATATAGACACAGGCAACAGAGCATGCACAATGTCGGCACTAGTACAGTGTATATCCACCTTTCGCAGCAATGCAGGCTGCTATTCTCCCATGGAGACGATCGTACAGATGCTGGATGTAGTCCTGTGGAACGGCTTGCCATGCCATTTCCACCTGGCGCCTCAGTTGGACCAGCGTTCGTGCTGGACGTGCAGACCGCGTGAGACGACGCTTCATCCAGTCCCAAACATGCTCAATGGCGGACAGATCCGGATATCTTGCTGGCCAGGGTAGTTGACTTACACCTTCTAGAGCACGTTGGGTGGCACGGGATACATGCGGACGTGCATTGTCCTGTTGGAACAGCAAGTTCCCTTGCCGGTCTAGGAATGGTAGAACGATGGGTTCGATGACGGTTTGGATGTACCGTGCACTATTCAGTGTCCCCTCGACGATCACCAGTGGTGTACAGCCAGTGTAGGAGATCGCTCCCCACACCATGATGCCGGGTGTTGGCCCTGTGTGCCTCGGTCGTATGCAGTCCTGATTGTGGCGCTCACCTGCACGGCGCCAAGGAAGAAGCGACTCTCATCGGTGAAGACGACACGTCTCCATTCGTCCCTCCATTCACGCCTGTCGCGACACCACTGTAGGCGGGCTGCACGATGTTGGGGCGTGAGCGGAAGACGGCCTAACGGTGTGCGGGACCGTAGCCCAGCTTCATGGAGACGGTTGCGAATGGTCCTCGCCGATACCCCAGGAGCAACAGTGTCCCTAATTTGCTGGGAAGTGGCGGTGCGGTCCCCTACGGCACTGCGTAGGATCCTACGGTCTTGGCGTGCATCCGTGCGTCGCTGTGGTCCGGTCCCAGGTCGACGGGCATGTGCACCTTCCGCCGACCACTGGCGACAACATCGATGTACTGTGGAGACCTCACGCCCCACGTGTTGAGCAATTCGGCGGTACATCCACCCGGCCTCCCGCATGCCCACTATACGCCCTCGCTCAAAGTCCGTCAACTGCACATACGGTTCACGTCCACGCTGTCGCGGCATGCTACCAGTGTTAAAGACTGCGATGGAGCTCCGTATGCCACGGCAAACTGGCTGACACTGACGGCGGCGGTGCACAAATGCTGCGCAGCTAGCGCCATTCGACGGCCAACACCGCGGTTCCTGGTGTGTCCACTGTGCCGTGCGTGTGATCATTGCTTGTACAGCCCTCTCGCAGTGTCCGGAGCAAGTATGGTGGGTCTGACACACCGGTGTCAATGTGTTCTTTTTTCCATTTCCAGGAGTGTAGGCCGGCCGCGGTGGCCGTGCGGTTCTGGCGCTGCAGTCCGGAACCGCGGGACTGCTACGGTCGCAGGTTCGAATCCTGCCTCGGGCATGGGTGTGTGTGATGTCCTTAGGTTAGTTAGGTTTAAGTAGGTCTAAGTTCTAGGGGACTTATGACCTAAGATGTTGAGTCCCATAGTGCTCAGAGCCATTTGAACCATTTGAACCAGGAGTGTAGTAGATTTTCAGCACGCAAACGGCGTCACTTATGGCTGGTTTTAATCGTGATTACGTGATCAACATGCGAGTACCGGGTGAACATTCGACGCACGTTATCGCATAAGGGAGCAAAACGAACCCTTGTCACGGTTCGTAGTTAAAAACAAACTAACACATTCGTACACGGCGCAATATGCCATCACAGCCTCTGGAAAAGTGTTGTCTAAGGTTTTCCTGTGTTTACAAGAAACGAATGTTACATTTGGTCCTCGGGTTATAGAAGAGGTCAATCGTTTATCCGACTCGTTGAAAAATGTTTACGTTACCTGCTTCAAATCCGGGAAACTGACGAAAGCGATTTACAGAGCATTTTTTGAGAATGTTTTAAAACCATACGTTTCTGATAGCAAGTTTTGTCTAATATTGGATTCCTGGAGTGGACAAATTAATACTACAATATATGACACAATGTTTATAGATGGCGAGGGTCAGCCGACGTGCACAGTAAAAGTAATACCTGTGTGACAGCCGTGTGATGTTTATTTCTATCGCCAGGTTAAAAACTTTATTTCCAAGCTTCAGAATTGCAGTGTGCTTCTGGAAACCTAGCAGGAATTGCACAAACGCACAGATGCAATAACTATTCACAACTCGCATTCGGGAGGACGACGGTTCAATCCCGCGTCCGGCCATCCTGATTTGGGTTTTCCGTTATTTCCCTAAATTGCTCCAGGCAAATGCCGGGATGGTTCCTTTCAAAGGGCACGGCCGACTTCCTTCCCCATCCTTCCCTAATCCGATAAGACCGATGACCTCGCTGTCCGGTCTCCTTCCCCAAAACAACCAACCAACCAACTATTCACAGTAGAATTCATTACCAACTTTCAGTACAGATTTTTCAAGGTAATGATATCGTATGCGTGGGATGCATCAAAATTAATTCCCAAAAAGACATATTTTTAAATATAAACCAAGTTTGTTTTCTGCCGACACTTCGGAAGGAACAGTGTAGCTGTCGAAAGATTGCATTCATTTGATGTTCTTGGTGCCGTGAGTAAATTTGTTTCGAATGTTTATATGACATGTACCATCCATCTAGTTGTTCCAAGATAAGTGAGGACACGTAACAGTGACTGGAAGAGCCGTTGTAAAGTGACATGGAGTAATATTTTAGTTGTTGACTATCCCAAGAGGTTAGATAAATTTATTTTCCTACCTTATTATTATCAATATCATTCTTTATTGATTTACTTACCTTATTAACCCTCCTATCCCTATCAATTGAGATATGAAAAAATACAAACGAAAAGAATAACATCCGCTAGGTTTCTCGGGTTTTCCGATTGCCAGCCAGTTACTTTGAACGTTGCGCTATTTTATTTTTTTTTATGTTCGTTATTGATCCTTGTGTTTGGTCGTTGCGGACGTCGCAAGACATCCTGTTCAAGTTCGGTGGTTGATCCTTCCACTCAGTTTTTTATTACAGAGGCCAACCGGCTCTCTGACCGAACACGCTGAGCTACCGTGCCGGCGACTTTTACCATGTAGGTACAGAAGCGCCAGTCGTAAAAGTTTCTTACCTCGATTTCTGGGAAAGTATGCGTTTTCGGACCCCATACCTGATGATGAAAAATGCTCTATTTACAATTATCTATCGATCCCTCCAATTTTGAGTCGATTGCTCGTCATAACCTTTAGGGGTAATTTTCACAAAAACGCGGGAGTGTTGATCCAAAATATCTTAGATTCCTTCGTTTTAAGCTGTACACAAGCGACCTGCCAAATCTGAGCTGAATCGGTTGGCCGTGTCTGAGGCCTTCCCCTTGTGAGTCGTTGATGGACTGCTGTTTATTTTTCGTGTTTTACTGTCCCTGTTAGCACATATCGATAAAACTAAATCGGTCTAGACTAATCTGGGACCGCTCTTTCGAATGGGTACGTAAAATTTCGATTTAAAAATGGATTTGTTTGAAATGGGAAATAAACTGATGCTTTCTGTTGACACTGGGCGTTGTCTGGGTTGACTCCAGGTACACAATGCATAAACGAAATTTCAAATATGTGCCGAAACACGATATGAAATGCGCCTCACGACCCTTAGGATTGACACCTGGTGTATGATCCAGACATTAACATGAGATCTGTCAGTCGGACGTTGTATGGCTCAAATGGCTCTGAGCACTATGGGACTTAACATCTGAGGTCATCAGTCCCCTAGAACTTAGAACTACTTAAACCTAACTAACCTAAGGACATCACACACATCCATGCCCGAGGCAGGGTTCGAACCTGCGACCGTAGCGGTCGCGCGGTTCCAGACTGAAGCGCCTAGAACCGCTAGGCCACGCCGGCCGGCGGATGTTGTATTTCAGTAATAATATCAGTACAGCGACTTGAGGTAAACTATCCACCTATTCTTCTCTAGCACTGTACGACTTGTGATGTTTAACACTGAAACCATAGCTTGATGCCATCTATGCAGCGTCACATAGTGCAGAGCAATAATTTTAACGAACCTTAATTTTAATACAAATATAGAGAGAAGCTGCTTTCACTACCGGTTCATTCTTCTTTCATCGTTTCTCTCCACGTCACCTATATGACTAAAGTAACACAATGTTAACGAATTTACCTATAAGTGCATTATCTAACCTTCTAATGGATGCTTAAATAGCATTTCATACGGATACTGGAGGCTGTGTTCGTGCCAAAGGATACAATTGAAATGACGGATCCGACATGAACAAGGTTCAGCTTACATATATGATTATACAGGGTGTTACAAAAAGGTACGGCCAAACTTTCAGGAAACACTCCTCACACACAAAGAAAGAAAATATGTGTTCGTACGCTTCTCAACAACAGATTCGGTGACCGATGGATTGGTAGAGGCGGACCAATTCCATGGCCTCCACGCTCTCTTGACCTCAACCCTCTTGACTTTCATTTATGGGGGCATTTGAAAGCTCTTGTCTACGCAACCCTGGTACCAAATGTAGAGACTCTTCGTGCTCGTATTGTGGACGGCTGTGATACAATACGCCATTCTCCAGGGCTGCATCAGCGCATCAGGGATTCCATGCGACGGAGGGTGGTATGCATGTATCCTCGCTAACGGAGGACATTTTGAACATTTCCTGTAACAAAGTGTTTGAAGTCACGCTGGTACGTTCTGTTGCTGTGTGTTTCCATTCCATGATTAATGTGATTTGAAGAGGAGTAATAAAATGAGCTCTGACATGAAAAGTAAGCGTTTCCGTACACATGTCCTCATAACATCTTTTCTTTATTTGTGTGTGAGGAATGTTTCCTGAAAGTTTGGCCGTACCTTTTTGTAACAACCTGTATATCATGTAATCAAATACAATATTGAGCTACATAATAAATGTAGAAGATCAAACGTCTCACATAAAAATTCTACAGGGACTATGCAACATGTTAGCTTGTGCTGGTAGTACAACACATTAATATAGGATTCTGAAATAGTGTACGCCATTCATCCCTGTCTGTGTCAGCAGAACATCTAAATACATACTTATAAGTTAATTTAGGACACTGCAGCCAATAGGACCGGATATTGACATAGGACCTTCGATACACTACCTCTTGAAACACTTGCAATGTACTGAGAGTATAAATACATCGGCACAACGTATGCCGCAGCAAGCCTGTTATGACTACACTATTACATTTGTGTAATCAGCGGGGAAAGGGGGTGGGGGGGGGGGTGGGGGGGCACGTGCTTGCTTTGTGCTCCAAGCGAGGCTGTGGAGAGGAACTGTTAGTTTGCTATTTACGTGGACATATGGTTAGAAGACCGGCTAGTAACCATGTCTAGAACACTATGAGAAATTCGAAATAGCCAAGCCTACTGGTTAGGAGACTACTTACAGCACCTGTGCAACATCCTCAAGTGTTCTGTGAGTGCATTATGCTGGAACCGTGTTTCGAGAGGTTCTCAAATTGATATTAATATCTGGATACGTAGAGATTATGCAGTCTGTATTCGCTAAATTGGAGCAAGAACGTACACTCCTGGAAATGGAAAAAAGAACACATTGACACCGGTGTGTCAGACCCACCATACTTGCTCCGGACACTGCGAGAGGGCTGTACAAGCAATGATCACACGCACGGCACAGCGGACACACCAGGAACCGCGGTGTTGGCCGTCGAATGGCGCTAGCTGCGCAGCATTTGTGCACCGCCGCCGTCAGTGTCAGCCAGTTTACCGTGGCATACGGAGCTCCATCGCAGTCTTTAACACTGGTAGCATGCCGCGACAGCGTGGACGTGTACCGTATGTGCAGTTGACGGACTTTGAGCGAGGGCGTATAGTGGGCATGCGGGAGGCCGGGTGGACGTACCGCCGAATTGCTCAACACGTGGGGCGTGAGGTCTCCACAGTACATCGATGTTGTCGCCAGTGGTCGGCGGAAGGTGCACGTGCCCGTCGACCTGGGACCGGACCGCAGCGACGCACGGATGCACGCCAAGACCGTAGGATCCTACGCAGTGCCGTAGGGGACCGCACCGCCACTTCCCAGCAAATTAGGGACACTGTTGCTCCTGGGGTATCGGCGAGGACCATTCGCAACCGTCTCCATGAAGCTGGGCTACGGTCCCGCACACCGTTAGGCCGTCTTCCGCTCACGCCCCAACATCGTGCAGCCCGCCTCCAGTGGTGTCACGACAGGCGTGAATGGAGGGACGAATGGAGACGTGTCGTCTTCAGCGATGAGAGTCGCTTCTGCCTTGGTGGCAATGATGGTCGTATGCGTGTTTGGCGCCGTGCAGGTGAGCGCCACAATCAGGACTGCATACGACCGAGGCACACAGGGCCAACACCCGGCATCATGGTGTGGGGAGCGATCTCCTACACTGGCCGTACACCATTGGTGATCATCGAGGAGACACTGAATAGTGCACGGTACATCCAAACCGTCATCGAACCCATCGTTCTACCATTCCTAGACCGGCAAGGGAACTTGCTGTTCCAACAGGACAATGCACGTCCGCATGTATCCCTTGCCACCCAACGTCGTCTAGAAGGTGTAAGTCAACTACCCTGGCCAGCAAGATCTCCGGATCTGTCCCCCATTGAGCATGTTTGGGACTGGATGAAGCGTCGTCTCACGCGGTCTGCACGTCCAGCACAAACGCTGGTCCAACTGAGGCGCCAGGTGGAAATGGCATGGCAAGCCGTTCCACAGTACTACGTCCAGCATCTCTAAGATCGTCTCCATGGGAGAATAGCAGCCTGCATTGCTGCGAAAGGTGGATATACACTGTACTAGTGCCGACATTGTGCATGCTCTGTTGCCTGTGTCTATGTGCCTGTGGTTCTGTCAGTGTGATCATGTGATGTATCTGACCCCAGGAATGTGTCAATAAAGTTTCCCCTTCCTGGGACAATGAATTCACGGTGTTCTTATTTCAATTTCCAGGAGTGTACTTCATTAAGAGCCCGCCCGGGTAGCCGTGCGGTTTAACGCACTGCTTTTCGGGAGGATAGCGTGCCGGTGCCTGGCACGTATCCTCCCAGCGGATTAGTGTCGAGGTCCGGTGTGCAGCCAGTCTGTGGATGGTTTTCAAGGCGGTTTTCAATCTGCCTCGTTGAATGCGGGATGGTTCCCCTTATTCCGCCTCAGTTACACTATGTCGGCGATTGCTGTGCAAACACTTTCTCCATGTATGCGTACACCATAATTTCTCTACATTGGGGGTACACTCGTTTCGTGTGAGAAGTTCCCGGGGTGGGGTGGGGGGTGGGGGTGGGGGGGTGGGGGGAGACTGGGGTCCAAACTGCACAACAACCCTGGGTTCGGTGTGGGGCGGTGGTAGGGTGAGTGGACTGCTGTAGAATATTGTGAGGTTGTGAACGACTGAGGACTACGGCAGGGGCGAAGCCTCTCCTTCGTTTCTAGGTTCCCAGTTCTATACAATACAATACAATACCAACTGCGACATGGTCGCGTATATAAACAGTGATCCAATACTGTCAAATGTTTTTTATTCCAGTCTTTTATCACAATATAAATTCTTTAGACGAGGACTGGTTGTAGTCCGTAATGACCATCCTCAGATCTTTTTTACACCATGTCCTAAAGTGATAAGGCCATAATGACTTCGTCAAAACAAATAAATATAATCAGCACAGCATCATCACATAGATGTAAAATAAGGTGTAGAATCGTCCACAGTCATTATTGCAACTGGCTCACAAGTAATGTCAAAGTTTCTTACTTAAATATTTACCAGTATTTTGCGGAATATCCTGTGACGTCACACACACACTGCAGATTTCACCATTTTTAAAACTGTATTTCTCACTACAGCATTATGTAACTGGAACATTAATTAAAAATTAACATGTTATAACAAATACCTGTAAGGTAACCCTACCACGTTTCACATCCTAATTTTATTAGCACAGCAACGATTGTGTGTGTAATCTGACTGTTTACCTCATAAAGTTGAAACCAATGGTGCTTTGTGTTTGATTGATGTTTGTGTGGGAGGTCACATCCCGTATTAACATGACACAGCTGACAGTTACAAGACGCTGTTGCTACAAGTTCAACTGCTAGCATTTTATAAACTGCAAGTGTGCTTGTGTGTGTGTGTGTGTGTGTGTGTGTGTGTGTGTGTGTGCGTGCGTGTTTGTTTGTGTGTGTGCTGTTATTGATTAACATGGTTGAAAATATAAAACAGTTTTATAGAACATATTTATTTACAACCGACAATTACAGTCATAGCCAATCTTTGTCATGCTATATCCCTTCTGATTACTTGGCAGTCCATACAAATTTGAGCAAGAATACTGTCACTGCGGCTCTTCCGGCACTTTAATAATAATAACAAAGACCTAAGTATAACAACACATACAGATAGTAGTAGTAGTAGTAGTAGTAGTAATAATAATAATAATAATAATAATAATAATAATAGGCGGCCGCGGTGGCCGAGCGGTTCGAGGCGCTTCAGTCCGGAACCGCGTGACTGCTACGGTCGCAGGTTCGAATCCTGCCTCGGGCATGGATGTGTGTGATGTCCTTAGGTTAGTTAGGTCTAAGTAGTTCTAAGTTCTAGGGGAATAATGACCTCCGATGTTAAGTCCCATAGTGCTCACAGCCATTACAACCATTTAATAATAATAATAATTAGAGGCAGAGGTATACTTGCTGACAGATATTTCCAGCAGAACTCACAACTGCTTCTCGCGTGACTGGAGATTGGATAGACATTTTAAAAATGGGATACAATTCCAGCAAATGGAACTCGTTGTTTTAGCAGACCTAGCCGGGTAATACATTTTCTTGCAATTCTGTTACATTTCCATTATTTGCTGAAATATATTCCTGTCGTACGCAATCATACGCTCCTCCATTATCAGGCCTTTCCGTTCTTGATGCAGAAATCTGTGAATATATTTCTCTGATAGATGTTGACAAAAAATAGACATATTAAAATCTTCTAGGCTCAGCACAAACCTCTAGTCAGTTGAGTGCATGAAACACAGGTGTAGATACAGAGAGCGAACAAATGACGGTACTCATGCAATCGAATTATAAAGATTAAAATTGTTCAAGCACTCAGGGACTGAGCTTCGATGCCGTTGATGTGCCAGGGCCTAGCAGCAATTGGCTGATAGCATGATGAGGTAGGGTAACGCCATTGGGCATGAGGCAAGGGAATTGCGGGAATAGTAATGCTGATGTCAGCGATTCTACAAATACTGACTTTGCTGTTCCAGTACCAGCAGTAGTGTTATCATACTGTGATGTGCAGTTTCCGTACAATAAACTCAAACAGTTCTTTCTTAAGCACTTCTGTTCTGTCTCGGCTCATTATCAGGTTGAAATGATCGAAGAAGTTGAAGAAGTTCTCAGAGGCACTGGGTGCAGACCTACGTCTAAGCCCTCCTATTTGTTAGCTTCAGAATCATATCATGGAGTGGGAGAAGTCTCTTGGCTTCCTCCTCATACCGCAGCACTATTGATTAATAATAACGCAATTTACTAGGGTAGGACTTCGTTTAACCTTATTACAAAATTCATATTGGACAGAACTCGCAATGTCTGCTACTACTGGCTGGCGAGACTTCTGCTTTATAAGAAACAGCCAAGTTTAAGAGCATAATGATAGAGAACACTTGCTGCTAGGTGACGGAAAAGTAAATATTTGGACGGAGCCTTGCTGTCATAAAGAAGGATGTCTCCACTTTAGCACTGAATACGAAGGAGCGTGCGACTCATTGTCTCTGGCCGCTGCCATTGCCATCTTCCGCATTCACCCTGCCCAAGTTTGGTAAGAAGAGGCCGGCATTGCAAACACCGATGTGATAGGGACACAATGATCGTTAACTCTTATGAGGGTATAAATGGACACTTTTAAAATTTCACAGCCAGCTAGTTGCTTTCATTATGTACTTATGTTATTTTATTGCCGTTTGTACCCATTTTTCCGTATTCTTTCTGTAATTAAAGACCATAATTGCAGTTTTTGGTGGTATCTACGTATTATTTCCATAACTATGCTTTATTGTGTCCATGCGCGTGTGTCAAGGTTCGATTTTATAATTACAGTACCTTGTGCAGTTAATAAATATTCATTCCGTTATGTAAGTGGGTAACTCTTATCTTGCTGTGTTGCAATAGTAAACATGACTGCTATAGTGACCACTTGTTTGCCGTAGGTAGATGATCCCTTTTCTCATTCATATATCTATGTGCGTGGTATAGTACACATATTTTCATACTGATCGGGCCACCTCTATTAATTATCATTTCAGTAACAAATTTCCTTTGTCTGACATTATCATTTCCGTAAAATCAATTTGCATGATCACGCAGGTTGCTTGACCTGTGGGAATTCTGTTCGAATTTTGGTAGTGGAGTAAATATTCGTTTGGAGTTCTAGCATTTGGGAGGTGCAGGGAATGAAGAAGTGATGTCACACAGGTCTTGATTATTTGACTGTATGTGAGTGCCTGTCTTAAATCCCCATGGAGTTAGGATAGGTGGCACTGAAGACGTAGTGCAACAAATCGGAGTGTAGTTGTAACAGGAGATCTGGAGATGCTCTCCTGTCCTGTGTACCGTCTGATCCAAATACCAGGTTAGAACCGATGTGGTACTTCGGTACGTCACTGCACAGTTCGAAATCAAGGTACCTGTGGAGGGGTGGGTTTACGGTTGAATATTAGTTTGGAGATTATTAATAGGCAACGCAATACCGCCTGGTTGTACCAGTGGCAGTGTTTTCCTGCGGCAAGGCGAAGATAAGGACGACGTTCTCTAGTTCTGTTAAGGACAGGCCACGTGGACTTACTGACTGGCGAACACACGTGGTCCGTTGGACTGGGGTCGCTGGCAGCAAGAGCCATTTTGTTTATTCATGCTGTTGGGACGTTTAATTATTTCAAAAGTCTCCCTTCTTTTCCGCTGCTACGTCCACGCTTGCCCGCAAGAGCATGGCCTTCTTGAAAACTGATGGATCGCCCACGTGCCTGTTGGTTTTCGCCCATTTCTGATTTGCTGTGTTAATCCACTCGTACGTTCATGCTCCAACAAGCAAGTGCTATTCGGTCTCACGGTACCGAAAACGTAGACGTTGATATTCGCGTCCAAGTTCGTAAACTCCTGCAACGTCGAGAGCAGCTACGGAATTTTTCACTGGCCTCAATAGAAATACAAGATTCATCTCTCCGCGGTGCAGCACCTTGTCTAAGCGACTCTCATGTAGCCTTTTTTTATCTTCACTGTACCTCATAGCCCATAGTTTTTTATTGCTCTATTCATTCATGCAGAATAGTGTCCGGAACTCATTAAGTTCATGTTGCAAATTATCAGTTTCGCTTATCGGGTGAGCTTATCCTGTAAGCTTCCGTACAACAGCGATCTTTTTTCTAGGTTAGTGGAGCAACTGAAGCACACACAATACTGATGGATGGTTGGTTGTATGGGCTGCAGACCAAAAGCCAAACAGATTAAAAACAAATAGCTGTTGTTTTGCGTCGGTTTTCTGTATGCCGTATGTTCTCGTGTACCGCTAGGTATTGTATAGACTTCCTTTCCGCTGAGCGGTGTAGCCGCGAGGCCTTAGGCGCCTTGCCACGGTTCGCGCAGCTCAGCCCGTCGGAGGTTTGAGTCCTCCCTCGGGCGTGGCTGTGTGTGTTTTCCTTAACATAAGTTCGTTTAAGTTAGATTAAGTAGTGTGTAAGCCTAGGGACCAATGACCTCAGCAGTTTGGTCCCATAGGAACTTACCACCTACTCCGACTTCCCTTCCATGAGAGGAATCCTACCATTACTTTTTATTTTCAGCATCAACTTTACGGTTTTACGTAGGCTGTTAATGTGCTGATGAGACATGTGTGGTTCTATTACTCAATTCGGTCGTATGACGAAGATGTCGTCCACGCACATTAGTCAACAGCACGAACGCAGCGGTACGGACTTAGCAGCAGTTTCTTCAAAGGCTCCCATGAACACATCAACTGATACTAAAGAAAAGAGGATGCCCATTACCAGTCTGTCCGTTTGCTAGTATAGTTTGCCCTGCCAATTAAAATATGTTGGAAACAGTAACAAATGCATCAAGTCGAAAATGTCTGGCGTTATTTGCTCCCGTAAGATGTTGATGGTCTTAGCTACAGACATGTTAGTATACACGAATTTTATGTCTTGTATGTGAGTGCGACGGCGTCTACGTTCGCAAAACTGAGAGACCGACTGACACTCGCAGTCTGGAGCATGAAAGGTACATACGACTGGGTTATCGCAGCAGATCATAATTATCCCAACACCACCAGGAATGTTGGTGACCTGTCGCTTATCGAGAAGCCCGTGCACTCTCACAATGAATTTCTGACTTAGGACTGACGTATTTCGACGTCCAACAGTACTGTATATTCTTATCGACGGAAACAAGACCCGTTCGCACACGTAAGGTACATCACACAAAAAGGAACATTAAAACAGTGCACGAGATATGTCGAGCATTCTCAGGTGATTATAACTCATTGTATGTACTATAATCTGATTTGATCCATTATAAATGGTTTTGAAAGCCTGCGACTGTGAAAACAATAGGTTTGTTTATAAATAATTCTTCTGCTATGAGCCACAATTTTCTTTATTTACTTTTCACACGACGTGTTTCGGGATATGATACCCATTTTCAAGTGCTTTATTCGTGTGTATTATGCCATTTCTATGTGATGTTGTCGATGTGTGAGAGTCTACTTCATTTCGTTGACTTTAATGTTTCTTATGGTCCATTTGACCAGAGTCTCACACACACTAAACACCACACACAACTTTCTGTACACTTTAAACATAGAAAATATCGTACATAAACATATGTACATTACGCACATTACGTACGATATGTACCATATTTTCGATGGTTAAAGTTTACAGCAAGTTGTGTGAGATGTTTAGTGTGTGAGAGACGCTGGACAAATGGACCATAAGAAAACTTAAAGTCAACGAAATGAAGTAGACTCTCACACATCGACAACATCACATAGAAATGGCATAATACACACGAATAAAGTACTTGAAAGTGGTAATCATATCCCGAAACGCGTCGTGTGAAAAGTAAATAAAGAAAATCGTGGCTGGTAGCAGAAGAATTATTTATGAACAAACGTATTGTATGTACTGTAGTCATCCCACACTTCTATCTACACTAGCGTACTGGTTTTTTCAAGCAGTACCTTTGTCCAGAATGCTATAGCCCTATCCAACGGTGTATACACTTGCTTGTACTACTGAATCTCACCGAGCGAGGTGGCGCAGTGGTTAGACACTGGACTCGCATTCGGGAGGACGACGGTTCAATCCCGCGTCCGGCCATCCTGATTTAGGTTTTCCGTGATTTCCCTAAATCACTCCAGGAAAATGCCGGGATGATTCCTCTGAAAGGGCACGGCCGACTTCCTTCCACATCCTTCCCTAAACCGATGAGACCGATGACCACGCAGTGTGGTCTCCTTGCCCAAACAACCAACCAACCAACTAACTGAATCTCATAAGAGCTTTCAGCACAATAACTCAAGAGCGTAATAATCATCGGTATATGATCACTCGACCTCTTAGTGCTCCAGAAAACAACCCACCAAGACCTGAACAATATGAACGTGTAAGCGAGGTCACACCAATCCGAATAATAATTAATAAGAGACGCTACAGTCTCAGAGGATTAGACGAGTAGCAGTCTGAGTGGAACGCCAGGACCCCTGTAGGGCCGGTATAGACTGAGGTGACAAAAGTCATGATATAACTGCTAATCTCGTGTAGGACCTCGTTTTGCCCGACATAATGCAACAACTCGACGTGCCATCGGCTCAACAAGTCGTTGGAGATCCCCTGCAGAAATACTGAGCCATGTTGCCTCTATAGCCATTGATAATTGTGAAAATGTTGCCGGTGCAGATTTGTGTGCACGAACTGACCTCTCAATTATGTCCCAAAAATGTCCGATGTGATTAATGCCGGGTAATCTGAGTGGCCAAATAATTCGACCGAATCGTCCTGAAAGTTCATCATACCAACCGCGAATAGTTATGGACCTGTGACGTGCCACATTGTCATCCTCAAAATTTCCATCGTTGTTTGGAAACATGAAGTCCGTGAATGGCAGAATATGGCCTCCAAGTAGCCGAACATAACCATTTCCAATCAACGTCCGGTTCAGCTGGACCAGAGTCCGCGTAAACATCCCATGCAAACACAACCTACACTATTGTGGAGTTACTACTAGCTTGCACAGTGCCTTGTTGACAACTTGGATCCATGGTTTCAAGGGTTCTACGTCGCACTCTAGCTCTACTATCAGCTCTTACCAGTTGAAATCAGGACTCATCTGACGAGGCCACGGTTTTCCAGTCGTTTAGGGTGCAACCGATATGGTCACGAGCCCAGGAGAGGCGCTCCAGGTGATATCGTGCTGTTAGCAAAGGAAGCTGCGTCGGTCGTCTGCTGCCGTAGTCCATTAACGCCAGATTTCGCCTCACTGTCCTAAAAAATGCGTTCGTCGTACGTCCCACATGATTTCTGCGGTTATTTCATCGAGGGTACCTTGTCTGTTAGCACTGACAACTTTACGTAAACGCCACTTCTCTCGGTCGTTAAGCGAAGGCCGTCGGCCGCTGCGTTGCATTGGTGAGCTTGAAATCTGGTATCCTCGGCACAATCTTCACACTTTGGATTTCGGAATATTAAATTCCCAAACGATTTCCGAAATCGAATGTCCTCTTCGTCTAGCTTCAGCTACCATTCCGTGCTCAAACTCTGTTAATTCCCGTCGTGCGGCCATGATCGCTTTGGAAACCTTTTCACATGAATCACCTGACTGCTCTGCCAATGCACTACATTTTTATATCTTGTGCACGCGGTACTACTGCCATCTGTATAAGTACACATAGCTATCGCATGACTTTTGTCACCTATGTGTATAACGATCTCTCAAATATAAAAGGCAGACGTGGTACTACCTACAGACAGTAGTCCATGTTCGAAAGAAGAGCAGATATAAGAAAAAGTGTGTGTAGTGAAGACACAATTCCAGAGCATATACGGACAGTCTTGTGTTGTTCCCCATCTAACGAGGATAGGGACTGTGGACAGTTCAAATGTAGATTACAAGCAAATATTGAAGATTGAGAGAGATGTTTATTCTTAAATATGACAGTTAACTACGTATCTAGGTTGTACGTTTAGGTCCTGAGGACTATTGGTCACAATGAGAAATTATACGTAACAGATTAGACGTTGACGTAGAAAATTTCTAATGTTCAGATGGTCTGAATGCACCTCAGTGATACACTTATAAGCTTTGCTTACATTATTGGGTAATATCCAAGAATGATTGCCTATCGGAGTCGCGGGGTCTAAACGATACATATCGAGCGTGCGATCGTAAATCGATCATGCGGCTCTGGCGGGCGTTATGAGTATGTTTACGTTGGTCACTACAACCACGACAAAAGAAGAGCGTTACAAAAATACTTGTAATTGCAAAGGAGACCACTTACCTTACTCGTCGTCGGTGTTCTCGTCATGTGAAAGTCCATTACGGTGGTGTGGATGGATAATTTGGAAGAGACTAACCATGTATTCTTCATGATGTTAGTTTTTTGCGCTGTCCGCAATGACATTGTAACAGTATTTTGAGCGTCGAAACTGTTCTTTCGAAGTTTAACGTATTTCGCACCACCAGTCTACACAATCCCTTCTTTCCTCGTCCGGTAGTACTCCATATTTGCTACGAAAAGTCGAACAATTTTCTACGCCCCATAAACATGGAATTAGAATCTTCCATGTGAGATAATCCCACTCACTAACGACGTAAATCGTCTGGGTTTCCTTAGCAACTCACAAATAGTTAGCAGAGGCATGTAATTTAGAGCAAGTAAGGGAACGATGGAAAACAGATAAAAATGACGATCACAACGCCCGCCACCGGGGTCGCATGATCGAATTCGATCACACGTTCGATATGTATCGTTTGGACCCCGCGACTTCGGTAGGCAATCATTCTTCGAAATTACCCATTACTGAATACAGATTGTAAGACCTTTCTACTGATATGCTGTGTGTACGAACTTTTACAGTCGCTAACAACGTATTTCCCTAGGTGAAATAGTACGAATTTTAGCCATAGAGGAGATGAGACAACGCATAGGCGAATTTGGGGCCTAGAACACTATCAAGGTACACAGTATGCGCAAATAACATCTAGCTATACAGACTATAAATAAAATCCTCCAATGCGTTTCTCTGTCTGTATCTGAATACTAATCTCAGGACTAATGATGGGATTTTGATACGATTTGCACTAGCAGTTACACTGATCCACGAGGAGGGCATGCATATACACCCTTCGTCCAAACCTTTCCGAGTCTTATTTTATTCCTGACGTATAAGCGGCGTCAGTGCAGTAACTACGTTGGTAACTTGAGTTAACAACTCAAGGGGGGAAAGGGACAAAACCAGTGAGGTCATCGGTCCCATCGGATTAGGGCAGGATGGGGAAGGGAGTCGGCCGTGCACTTTCAAAGGAACTATCCCGCCATTTATCTGAAACGATTTAGGGAAATCACGGAGAACCTAAATCAGGATGGGCGCACGCGGGTTTGAATAGTCTTCATCCCGAATGCAAGTACCGTGTGCCAACCATGCGGCACCTCGTTCCGTTCGTCATCGTTGATGTGTCATGAATCGCAGTGAGGAAATATCTCAAAATGAAGTGTTCATGACGTTCTCCAGAATGTTTTGAAGGAGTGAAAAGTGTGTGCAAGACTTGTCCAGCACACCTTAACTTCCGAACAAAAACAGCGACGCGTGGACGCCTACCGGACTTGATTGAATTGCAAAGTCGTAGACAATCCTTTTCTGCAAAAAATCGTCACCGGTGATCAGACGGTGTTGCCAGTGAGAACGTACCACAAAATACTCAGTGGGAAATTAACACGAATTGCCAGCGTGACGCGCAAGTTGAACACCATCCCAAAGAAGGACTTTTCTGACAGTTTCAAATAGTTGTAAGAACATCTTGTACATTGTAATGAAGTGGGGGGGGGAGGGGGGGGCAGACTATGTAGATCACTTGAAGCATTAAATTCAATTGTTCAATTGTGTGGGAAATCTTATGGGACTTAACTGCTAAGGTCATCAGTCCCTAAGCTTACACACTACTTAACCTAAATTATCCTAAGGACAAACGCACACACATCCATGCCTGAGGGAGGACACGAACCTCCGCCGGGACCAACCGCACAGTTTGAAGGATTAAAAACACCGTCTTAATTTTTCTCTATTTTTTATTAACCTAGTCTCGAAACTTTTTGAGACTGACAGGGTATAAATCATTATCACTACATCAGACAAGTCATCCGGCTGTAGACACATAGCGATACCTGTGCGAAGTCGCGACAAGTCGCTAGTATCATACCATGTGATTCTATGACGATGTTACAAAATTTCAGGGAAGTTGGAGAAGGATAAATATATCAATGTAAGGCTGGGGACCTTAGTCTGAAAGCAACCGAGTTGAGAGTTATTAACGGCTGTGGCCGAACAGTTCTAGGCACTTCAGTCTGGAACCGCGCTGCTGCTACGGTCACAGATTTGAATCCTGCCTCGGGCATGTAGTTGTGCAAGAGAAATTAATCTTACATCCTACAAAGGTAATGGGCCCTCCAAGTAATTGCTGTTGTCCTGTCGGCTTTGAAGTAATATCAAAGGTATCAACATTTTTGTAGACTGGTAGCCTCATTCTCCTTCTGTATCTTCTGCTGCTGCTGCGGTAAGGCATGGCTGTCTGTAGTGTGTGGCTGCTTCGAGTCGAATGAGCATGCTGTTGCCTCACGAGCGAGACTGGGCTTCCAGCGGATGTAGCAGCTGATAAGAGCGCCCCAGTAGCCAATCAGCGCACGCCGGAAGGGCGTTGCCGCAACGGAAAATCTTTTTAGTAGCGGATCGCGCTCTGTTGAAACTAGAGCGCGATCCTCCAAGCTCTAGCGACAGCAAGCAGAACTCGTTTCAAGGTCACCCACCTTGCGCAACGATATGCGTTGTAGACAGCCATGCGAAATAACCCACCCACCTCCCCAGGAGTCGGAACTCCCACATCCTTTAGATGATAAAGATGCTTCAGTAGCTGATTGATATTTTTTGGATTAAGGATGTTTATGATGCACGATAATGTACAATAACATCTCCTTGTACATCAATGACTCCCTCCAATGCAACAACTAACTTAGTCCAAACATTTAGTCTCTCATTGGCGTTGATCTTCCTCTTACTAAGTGGCTGTCTACAACGCATATAGTTGCGCAAGGCGGGTGACCTTGAAACGAGTTCCGCTTGCTGTCGCTAAAGCTCGGAGGATCGCGCTCTAGTTTTAACAGAGCATGATCCGCTGCTAAAAAGATTTTCCGTTGCGGCAACGCCCTTCCGGCATGCGCTGATTGGCTACTGGGGCGCTCTTATCAGCTGCTACATCCGCTGGAAGCCCAGTCTCGCTCGTGAGGCAACAGCTTGCTCATTCGATTCGAAGCAGCCGCACACTACAGACAGCCATGCCTTACCGCAGCAGCAGCAGAAGATACTGAAGGAGAATGAGGCTACCAGTCTACAAAAATGTTGATACCTTTGATATTACTCCAAAGCCGACAGGACAACAGCAATTACTTGGAGGACCCATTACCTTTGTAGGATGTAAGATTAATTTCTCTTGCACAACTACAGAGGTTGTGAGTGGTAATTCATGGTTGACTATTGCCATACTAGGTTAGTTAGGTTTAACTAATTCTAAGTCTATGGGACTGATGACCTCAGATTTTAAGTCCCATAGTGCTTAGAGCCACTTGAACAGTTTTTGAGAGTTATTACAGTAAATCTACTCAAGGTCCACCTTAGCCTCACACAGCGCTCAGACAAGGAGCCTCAACTTCCGAACCCTGAGCATGATGTACAGAATCCCCGTTCAGTATTTTCCAATACTCTCAGATAATTTCCCCTGTTGATGAATTACTGACAACACACATAACTTGATGTCAGAGAGACCCAAAGTCATAAGTCTACAGCACACTACTAATAAATTCCATTTGCCTGCACAAGTTTCATAAGCCGTTACATATATAACAGTTGTTAAAAATGATGTCACCCAGCGTCAATACAGGCATGGCATCGTCGCACAAGGTTCTGTCTTACCAGTTCTAGTTCCCTCGGTGTCGCCTGAAAAGTGTCGCAGGGAGCGAGGTTTCTTGCCTGAATACACTCCACAGGCTCGCCAGGCGTCTCGTTCAAAGACTTTACACATAGCCACCAAGAGAAGAAATCAAGTGTTGTGAGATCAGGTGAAGGTGCTCGCCACGAGACAGAACCTCCTCTTCCTATCCATTTTTCAAAGAATGTCTGATCCACGTGTTCATAAACCCCCAGTCCAAAGTGGAGTGAGGCTCCAACATGTTGGAACCACATCCGTTAACGAATAATAAGTGGAATATCTTCCGGGATTCTGGGTTGTATGTCTCTGATAAACACTGTACATTGGTGCATTTAAGCAGGAAGGAAGAAGAAACGAGCCTAATACGCAATCATTGACTATGGCTGTCCATATGTTGACTGAAAATCTGTGTTTATTGCTCTTCATAGAACCGCGCAAATGCTACGGTCGTAGGTTCGAATCCTGCCTCGGGCATGGGTGTGTGTGATGTCCTTAGGTTAGTTAGGTTTAAGTAGTTCTAAGTTCTAGGGGACTGATGACCTCAGATGTTGAATCACATAGTGCTCAGAGCCATTTGAACCATCTTTTTGCTCTTCATAACTGTAGCGTGGGGATTCTTGTCGGTCTAAAGAGGGTTATTGAGATTATTTATCATTCTGTCTCTCGCGAAACATACGAAGGAAAGTGAGAATCGAATATAGGGCGCTGAAAGAACAACCGGCTGAACACGACACGAAGTCCAGCAGAAGAAAAAGCATGTAGTTTTTCTGGATGGTAGTAGTGTGGCTGCATTTCCCGTAATATTCGCCACACATTACTCTGCGAAACATTCATTTCACGTGAAACTGATCGAGTGCTGATTGCAGGCCTCTCATATACACGGGTAAGCAGCGCATCTTCTAATCGGGAGTCCGTGTTCTCAAAAAAAAAAAAAAAAAAAAAAAAAAAAAAAAAAAAAAAAATAAATAAATAAAAAAAAATGGTTCAAATGGCTCTGAGCACTATGGGACTTAACAGCTATGGTCATCAGTCCCCTAGAACTTAGAACTACTTAAACCTAACTAACCTAAGGACATCACACAACACCCAGTCATCACGAGACAGAGAAAATCCCTGACCCCGCCGGGAATCGAACCCGGGAACCCAGGCGTGGTAAGCGAGAACGCTACCGCACGACCACGAGCTGCGGAACCGTGTTCTCCGTTGTCCTCCTCGGCAGTACACAAGGATTGTTCACTTTAGTACACACTATGCCATCTGCATTTGATCTTCTCCTTCATTCCTGAAAGTTTGTTACATTATCATTCTGTGTAGTAAGAAATGGTTGAGACGGTGTTCTCACCATTCAGGAGGGCGATTCAAATTCCTGTGTGCCGATCCAGATTCAGATTTACCGTGAATTTCCTAAATCGTGGTATGCCAGTGCCGGGATCGTTCCCTTGAAAAAGACATGGCAAATTTTCTTCCCTGGCCGCCATCAACATTATTTGGCAGTTTATTTATTTATTCGCTTTATTTTTGTTGTTATTTTTTGGTGCAGTTTTCTTTGTCATGCAATAAACTGAAATTCGTCAAACAATATGTAGCAGAAAATGTGTATATAACTTAGCGTCAAATCAGTTTATGTAGGACCTGTTCTTGAGACAAAAGAATAACAGTAAATAAAATAACAACTAGATGACTGATGATATATTTCTCTCATCAGATATTTAAAATAAGTGCCGAACATCACTTCATTTATCGCTATCACCTTGCACGTTAAAACTCAATGAGAATAACAACCTGAATCTTCCAAATGTTTCGGAAACAACTGCATCTCATAGTCGTGGCTGCTGTTTCACTGTTTGCTCTTTCTAAGCAAATCATAATTTATCAAACGCGAGAGTGTTAACTCGATGAAAGAACAGTTTTGGGACTTATTACGAAGTTATTTCGATGTTCGAAAAAAATCATTTTAGTATTTTTGTTTGTTCGCTCATCTACATGAATTAAAACGCTGTTTCGTTTCAGACAAAATCCGTCGTACGACAGAAACTGAAACCGATTTCGGCGGACAAGACGCATGTAGCTGTTGGCGGGAAGTTGTGGTGTTCTTTGAAAGGTAGTTAAGCAGCCTCCCAGAAAGATTTGCAGCGCCCCAGAACTGCTCACGTTGTCCAGAATTTCGAAGCGGCGCCGTTAAGCGCACTCGAGGCAAATTACGAAATTAACGTGCGTGCTCCGCGTCCCTGGCCGCCTCTTGTCTTGAGCCGCGTCGCCCACTTGATATCTGAATCTGCTTGTTAAATTTGTAGTAATCAGGCGTACACTTACACGCGGGGGACTTATATTCGCCTCCGAGTAAAAAAAAAAAAAAAAAAAAAGAGAATATTTATATTTTTTCTGAGTATGTAGAGCCAAATTTCATCCATATCATAATGATAGGCTGGGCCGTGTAGCACCCTGAATCAATACGCCCGTGGCCACGAAGCGCGCATCTAGTTATTTTAAAAATAAATCAACGAGCGGAGACGAGAAAAAGGAAGACGGCGAGGGGCCAGCTTGTTGTAATCTGGAGGCCGATCGTCAGCAATCAAAGTTGGGATCTCGATCGCTGCTCAATAAGCACCTTGGGGACGAGCCGGCCAAACGCCACCAGCACTCCCGCTGCGCTCCCGGCTTTGCAACGCGCCGCGCCCGCCCACGCCCCATCACATTTTCCGCGTCGTATTCGCTCGCAGCACAACTGAGCTTACGAAAAACGAAACAGCGCATGGAACCTTTTTCTACATTATTAACTCGTTCTCTGCCAACGAACGGTCACTAAAGATGGTTAAAACATGCAACATTCATATCCGTACTTGACCTTGCACACAGCATGAACCCGTGAGAGAAAACTAATAAACACATTAAAATTTTCTCATAAAAGTCAGTATGTGTGAACACTGACAAGAAACTGAATCGTAAGACACTGATCGTTTCAAACATCTTGTTTCTGAAACTTTCACGTTCTGTTAACAGCAATGCCGACATATTAAATCATTTTTCCTATTTTTATTAATCAGTGTCTTACAGTATAATATTTTAGGACTTTTATCTTCGTGTAATATTCATTGGTAGTGAATCCACGAAAATGGTAGCATGTGAAGTCTGCCCCTGCACGTCTTGATGTGAAGTTCTTGGACAGTTCATGAATGCTGCAGCAATATTCATGGACATGGCTATTTCTTGAGAACGGTAAGAAAAACATAATGTATCTCGTGAAATGGTATAAGACTGCTCCTAAGATACGGCTCTCGACCTGCTTCTACTTGTTGATAAAGGAGTTTCAGAAATTAACGGCACTGAAGGCTATCTTGTCCCAAACTTAGCATCACTATCCCCGCTAGTAAGTCTATTAAGGACAACGAATATTATGAATATTTTTTAAGATAATCCTCTATCAAGTGTCTGAGGATGAAATAATAATAAGCTGGATACAAAAAATGTCGGATCTAGATATTCAAAATGGTTCAAATGGCTCTAAGCACTATGGGACTTAATATCTGAAGTCATCAGTCCCCTTGTCTTACGACTACTTAAACCTAACTAACCCAAGGACATCACACAATCCATGCCCGAGGCGGGATTCGAACCTGCGACCGTAGCAGCAGCGCGTTTCTGGACTGAACTGCCTAGAACCGCTCGGCCACAGCGGCCAGCCTCTGGATATTCATCAGCAAATTTATGAACATTAGATACCTAAAGGCATCAAACAATATAGCGCAGTATAAACTGGAAGACAATCGTAAAACCAACACTTACGGAGATACAATATGAAAAATCCATTCAAACAGTTTCCAAGCCTACTGGACATTCGATACTTTCATAGTAATACTGTTGGACTGCACGGAACAACCTACGTTATGCAGATTAGTCTCTATGCTGACTACTGCGTATTTCAGTACAACATTTAAAAACAATTACAGCGCTCACAGAGGTGTTCAAGCAGTCATTCTTTCTGCGCTCCATACGTGAGTGGAACGGAAAGAAGCCACAGTTACAGGTACAATGAGACGTACCTTTGTCATGCCCCCGTAGTGGTTTGCAGACGGTTGTTATAAATGCAGATACAGGATCTTTGCAATAAAGAAAACTATTGTCATGTTTTAAGCCATATGTACAGGACGCTTCAGCGTAAGCTACGAATAGTGCAAGAAGTTATGAGCAGTTCGTGTCACCTATACACGTGTATAACGACCATTCACTTGCACAACAACGGGTCTTATATACGTTACATGTACAATACGCTGATCCACGGATGTGGACTGTACTTTTTTATTTTAAATCATGCTTTGTTAGATAGAAGACATAAAATTTTTAAAATCAGTGCTGTTCAAATGGCTCTGAGCACTATGGGACTTAACATCTGAGGTCATCAGTCCCCTAGAACTTAGAACTACTTAAACCTAACTAACGTAAGGACATCACACACATCCATGCCCGAGGCGGGATTCGAACCTGCGACCGCAGCGGTCGCGCGGTTCCAGACTGAAGCGCCTAGAACCGCTCGGCCATTCCGGCCGGCATCTGTGCTGTTTTCTATCGAAGTACATGAAGACCGGATCGCGAATTAAAAAAAAAGTTGTTATTGCGTCTGACAGGTGATCACTTCCGATTGTGAAAATTATGGCATTGCAGTTCTTCTTCGACCACCTCTAGTCTTCTTCATCACTATACCACACTAGAGTCCTCGGCTCTTCTACCTGTCGGGCAGGTTCCGGAGTTTGGATGGGGGGTTTAGTGAACCCTTCCTCGACGTTTCCTGGGCGCAAATTACACAGAGCGCAGTTTACAGGGAGTGCTCCGTAACACTTTCACTTGCACTAGCATTGTACTCCGTCTATAGATCTGCTACAGATCGCCGACTATCCTGCTTTACAGAATGGTTCTAACCATCGACCTCCACATTATGTGATAAGTCGTCAACGTCCAAAACACTGTCTCCTGCTCGTCGTTCATTGTCATCCAACCACTTTTCATAATTGCCCACGATAGTAGCATGCGAACAGCCGACAGGCTTTACCGTTTCTGATGTACTCATACCCCGGCGTCGGGCGGTAGACATCTGTCCTTTGCCAAAGTCGTTTATGTCAGTGGATTTCCCCAGTTGTGCTACAATGATTCCACATCGTCTTTTCCATTTCAGTTCCTCATCAAGCGGTGGGCTGGCAGTGGATAAAACCGCTCTTCTTTCAAATTACTACATATTTCACAGAAGTTTTGAGGTATATAAAAAGCAGATGAAAGTAAGTGATCAGTCAAATGGAAACCGAACACCAGCAACAACGTAACTATGGACGGGTTCCATTCAAAGTAATGCATACACGCTTTAAGACATTTATCTCACTGGGAGGTGAGACGATCAATTCCTGTTTCGTAGAACACGGTCAGCCACTGACGCGTCCACAACTACACCCACTTTTGCACTTCCTCATCCGACTGAGACTGGTTCAAATGGTTCAAATGGCTCTAAGCACTATGGGACTCAACATCTTAGGTCATAAGTCCCCTAGAACTTATAACTACTTAAACCTAACTAACCTAAGGACATCACACACACCCATGCCCGAGGCAGGATTCGAACCTGCGACCGTAGCAGTCTCGCGGTTCCGGACTGCAGCACCAGAACCGCTAGACCACCGCGGCCGGCGACTGAGACTGACATCCATGTATGTATTTCTTCAGGTTGCCAAAGATGCGAAGATCACACGGTGAAAGTTCCAGGCTATACGGAGGATGTTGCAGCGCTTCCCATCCAAATCGCCAAAGCATAGTCTTCGTCGGATGCCGTGCAATAAGATGATTCCGTCTGACAGCATGACGACAGCCCGTGGGCAAACGGCGAAGCCAACAGTGGCAACATCACACATCTCCCCCGCGAAAGAAATCCAAAGCTGTTCACACAAGTTCTGGTTAAGTCATGAAGACCATCTCCTTTGACTTTAGGAGCTCTCTGCTTGTCGAGTTCCTCGAGCATGGAACCACAATCAAAGCGCAGCAGAGACAGCGAAGTCCCATAAAGGCAAAAAGCTCAAGAATGCTGTCGGACGGAATCATTATGTTGCACGATAACGCCTGACCCACGCTGCCAATCGGACAATGGCTTCGCTTAAGCCGTTTGTTTGGGAAACACTGCAGCATCCTCTGTATAGCCCGGACCCATCACGGTGTGATTTTCACATCTTTGGCGCTCTGCAGAAACACATATATAGACGTCTGTTTCAGTAGAACGACGAAGTGCAGGAGTGAGTGCGGTTGTGGATCCGTCAGCGGCTGGCCGTGTTCCTCGAAACAAGAATTGACCGTCTTGCCTCCCACTGGGATAAATGTCTTAATTTGTGTGGTGATTAGTTTTGAATAGAACCATCCATGGTCCCACTGTAATGGGTGATATTACTTTTTTACTTTATTTTACACGTCTAGTTCCGTAGGACAAAATTGAGGAGCAAATCTCCAAGGTCAAGGAAAATGCCAGAACATGAAATAACAACATAAAAGTAACAACAGATCAAATAAATTGTTTATGAACCGAAAAAAGACAAGCCATAACTTCATGTAAACGCAATCGACAATATAGAACAGGAATAAACTTAAATTTTCAAGGAACTCTTCGACAGAATAGAAGACGTGACCCATGAGGAAACTCTTCAGTTTCGATTTGAAAGCGCGTGGATTATTGCTGAGATTTTTGAATTCTTGTAGTAGTGTATTGAAAATGGATGCAGCAATATGCTGCACACCTTACTGCACACGAGTCAAGGAAGTGTGATCCAAACGTAGATTGGATTTCTGTCTAGGATTAACTTCATGAAAACTGCTAAGTCTTGCGAATAAGCTGATATTGTTAACAAGAGACGACAGTGAAGAATATACACTCCTGGAAATTGAAATAAGAACACCGTGAATTCATTGTCCCAGGAAGGGGAAACTTTATTGACACATTCCTGGGGTCAGATACATCACATGATCACACTGACAGAACCACAGGCACATAGACACAGGCAACAGAGCATGCACAATGTCGGCACTAGTACAGAGTATATCCACCTTTCGCAGCAATGCAGGCTGCTATTCTCCCATGGAGACGATCGTAGAGATGCTGGATGTAGTCCTGTGGAACGGCTTGCCATGCCATTTCCACCTGGCGCCTCAGTTGGACCAGCGTTCGTGCTGGACGTGCAGACCGCGTGAGACGACGCTTCATCCAGTCCCAAACATGCTCAATGGGGGACAGATCCGGAGATCTTGCTGGCCAGGGTAGTTGACTTACACCTTCTAGAGCACGTTGGGTGGCACGGGATACATGCGGACGTGCATTGTCCTGTTGGAACAGCAAGTTCCCTTGCCGGTCTAGGAATGGTAGAACGATGGGTTCGATGACGGTTTCGATGTACCGTGCACTATTCAGTGTCCCCTCGACGATCACCAGTGGTGTACAGCCAGTGTAGGAGATCGCTCCCCACACCATGATGCCGGGTGTTGGCCTTGTGTGCCTCGGTCGTATGCAGTCCTGATTGTGGCGCTCACCTGCACGGCGCCAAACACGCATACGACCATCATTGGCACCAAGGCAGAAGCGACTCTCATCGCTGAAGACGACACGTCTCCATTCGTCCCTCCATTCACGGCTGTCGCGACACCACTGGAGGCGGGCTGCACAATGTTGGGGCGTGAGCGGAAGACGGCCTAACGGCGTGCGGGACTGTAGCCCAGCTTCATGGAGACGGTTGCGAATGGTCCTCGCCGATACCCCAGGAGCAACAGTGTCCCTAATTTGTTGGGAAGTGGCGGTGCGGTCCCCTACGGCACTGCGTAGGATCCTACGGTCTTGGCGTGCATCCGTGCGTCGCTGCGGTCCGGTCCCAGGTCGACGGGCACGTGCACCTTCCGCCGACCACTGGCGACAACATCGATGTACTGTGGAGACGTCACGCCCCACGTGTTGAGCAATTCGGCGGTACGTCCACCCGGCCTCCCGCATGCCCACTATACGCCCTCGCTCAAAGTCCGTCAACTGCACATACGGTTCACGTCCATGCTGTCGCGGCATGCTACCAGTGTTAAAGACTGCGATGGAGCTCCGTATGCCACGGCAAACTGGCTGACACTGACGGCGGTGGTGCACAAATGCTGCGCAGCTAGCGCCATTCGACGGCCAACACTGCGGTTCCTGGTGTGTCCGCTGTGCCGTGCGTGTGATCATTGCTTGTACAGCCCTCTCGCAGTGTCCGGAGCAAGTATGGTGGGTCTGACACACCGGTGTCAATGTGTTCTTTTTTCCATTTCCAGGAGTGTATATATAGGGAGAGGCCAATGTCAGAACACCCACAAAATGAACAAGGGTTGGCAAGAGGTTCGCGAACTTACACCACTTACTGCCCGAACTGCCCTTTCTGAGCCAAAAATATTCTCTGAGAATGGGAAGAGTTACCCCAAAATGTAACACGATACGACATAAGCGAATGAAAATAAGCAAAGTAGACAACTTCTCGTTTCGAACGACCACTTACTTCAGAACCGATGGAATAGTAAAAATGGCAGCATTAAGTCTTTCAACAAGATCCTGAATGTGAGCTTTCCACGACAGTTTACTATCCATCTGAACACCTAGAAATTTGGACTGTTCAGTTTCATTAATCCTATGCACATTCAGTAAAATTAAAACGTCGGGTTTTCTTGAATTGCTTGTTAGAAACTGTAAAAACCGAGTCTTACTGTGATTTAGCGTTAGTTTATTTTCTACAAGTTATGAACTTATGTCATGAACTGCACTATTTGTGTTGCACACAACATCCTTTACTGCCAAGCTAGTGTCATCAGCAAACAGAAATATTTTAGAGTTACCTGTAATACTAGAGGGAATATAATTTATGTAAACAAGGAATGGGAATGGGCCGAGCACTGATCCTTGGGGAGCCTCCATTTGACCGTGCCTCACTCAGACCCCACATCATAGCCATCATAAATGACCTTTTGCTATATTTTGTTAAAGTAAGAGGTGAACCAACTGTGAGCTACTCCCCATATTCCATAATGGTCCAACATCTGGGACAATATCTTCTGATCAACACAATCAAACCCCTTAGATAAATCAAAACGATGCCTAGGGTTCGAAACCTTTCGTTTAATCCATCCAGTACCTCACGGAGAAAAGAGAATATAGCATTTTCAGTTGCTAAACCACTTGGAAAACCGAACTGTACATTTGATAGCAAATTATGTGAAACAAAATGATCAATTAACCTTACATACACAGCTTTCTCAATAACTTTAGCAAACACTGATGGCATAGAAATAGGTCTAAAATTGTCTGCATTATCGCTTTCTCCCTTTTTAAAAACGGCTTATTACTCAGTACTTTAATCGATCAGGAAAATGACCATTCTTAAAGGAAAAATTACAAATATGGCTAAGTACAGGGCTAACATGTGCAACGCCTTACTTTAATATTCTGCTAGGCATTCCATCGTATCCATGGGAGTCCTTAGTCTTCAGTGATTTAGTTATTGACTCAATCTCCCCCTTGTCAGTATCACAGAGGCGTATTTCAGACATCAGTCTCGGAAAGACGTTCTAAATGATCAGGTTGACTCAAAGAATAAGGCATTTTTTCGATAATTTTCGGAATATCTTATGTAACTAAGAACCCACATAACCCTCATTACCCTCATTTTAGATTTATGTTACTTTTATGACTTATTATTTTTTCTTTCAACCAGAAAGTCTTGCACCTATTGCTGTAATTTTGTTACATGAGAGTCCTTAGTCTTCAGTGATTTAGTTATTGACTCAATCTCCCCCTTGTCAGTATCACAGAGGCGTATTTCAGACATCAGTCTCAGAAAGAAATTCTAAATGATCAGGTCTGTATATATGGTCTGTGTATATGGAAAACGAAAGTTGTGAACTATTGGTACATCTTTCAAAATGTAAACATGTAAGACCATTATATTTCTTGTACGTAGATTTATGACAACTTCGATACACAACCTATGCGCTTTGTAATCAGACATATGAAGAAGTATTTTATACGACAACATTTTAATAAGTAGATTAAAAAAAATCTCTTCTATCCCGTCTTTCATCACTTTCGATATGTAATATATGTCCTTGTTACTGCATGTTCATGCGTATGAAAGGCAATGATAAGGCTACTTTAGAATATATGTACGATAAATGTACGATAAATGTTAGAAGTTGATTCGGAGTAGTTTGCGTCGTATCTGTAAGAATTTCCTATGGATGCATCGAATATTCTGATTCTCGATACTATAAGTGGACTACTTCCACGATATCGTATCTGTGGTGCTGAAGTTGTCTTAGTTACGATCTTTGAACCACTAGTTTTAACTTCACATCAGCTACTACCTGCCTTCCGCATGGAACACGCCTATCTCACCACTGACTACTAGTGTCGGACACATACGGTTACTGTCAACAAGTATGGTGAGTTACTTGTAAAACGTTATCTACTTAGACGTCCTACATGTCGTAATAACGAAGCACAACCGTTTCTCCGTTGCCTACTTAGACGTCCAGCACGTAATAACAACGAAGCACGACCGTTTCTCCGTCCGCTTACCGCGTGTTACTGTTACATCACTTACAGTATGACTTAGCTTCCTTTGTAGATTCAATGTCAACTTGCTTGACGATACTTGAACTGTTTCCCCCGCGTGTAGAGTTTCTGCTGTTGAATACTGATTATAAGATAGTAGTTCACGTGTTTATATCCGCTTATACCTAGTGTAGAGTTAAATATGTTGTCATTTCGATGAGTAACTTGGCCTCCTTAGACAGATTTTATACTTGGAACATTATCAACTTCCGTTATTATTGTCGGTCTTAATCAGTAAATTGGTCTTACAGTCAAAATAATTGTGCTTCCAACTTTCATGCTCGTTTCTTGTAAATCAGTGGATAGCCGATATGCTTTAACTACCAATTCTACACAACTGAATTGTAAAGACAAGTAAAATGAATAAATCCCTATGTTGTAGTAGTGATTAGTACAGTAGTCTATTTGCTCATAGTAAATAGAGATTAAGCGCATCATTGATCATAATTAACTCGAATTGACACTCTAAGAGATCACATACTTAATACATTAGTTACACATCATGTATTTTACTGAGTGACTGTGTTTGCGTTCATTTATTAGAGGAACACCGTTTATTTCAACTGACATTACCTAGATTGCTTCTATTTAGAGCATTGCCATGTACCTGATCGTGCTTTTGACCATGTAAACTTAATGGAATTGATTATTTTAGACCTTGGTCATGGCCTTTGATGAGACACCGACATAGAAATTATTTCTGTAACGTTAACCTATACTTTTATTCGAATGAATAGTTTTTTGAATTGATTAGTTTGTATTTTACACTATTGACTACCTTGTACCAATTGGGTTTCGCACTATTTCTTTCGGTCCCTTATTTCTTTCGTGGTTTTAGGAACGAAGTTGTCTAAATAAATTACGCCACTGTTAACTTAGTATGACGACAGTACAGAATTTTGAAAACGTTACTCTAGTCTACCTTGCCCACCGTTCACTACTAGTAAACAATGTTTACCTAACATATGTCTGATTGGCAATGCGTATGTTCTTTTTATAGTTCATTATTTTTTAAAACAATTACAATGTTCCACGCCTATATTTTTATCCATTAGAATAACGGCTTGACACTTAAGCTTTTATATACTCTCATTTTTTAATATCTGATATTAACCTATAATAAAACGATTGTGCATATACAGCTTCATTTTTATTTAGTGATGCCACGTAAATGACTAATGTCCAGAGTGATGGCAATCTAACAGAAATGACCAAAAATGTAATTAGTTTCTTTAAAATTATCCATTGTGTAATATGGTTGATGGAATTGTTTTGCATAATAACTCATAAATTACTGTTGTTGCATTCGTTGTTTATGCATGGTGTGTTGTAGGGCCTGAAGATGATGGTGTAACAACATCGAAAGTAGTTGCCAATAAAACCAACACCTTAATAAAGCTGAAGGAATTACGTCATTTTTTAACATATTTTCCAAGAGATTTATTCGATTCCTTGTTTTCCTAAGTTTTTATTTAATTCATCAACAATGTTCAGAATATGATCGTTAAATACTGTACATATATCTGACTTATCAGTAACAGAAATATTTCTACTACGAACTTACATTATATTGTCGACCTTGTGCTGCTGACAGACACTTCATTCACAAGTGACCATATGGTTTTAACTTTATCCTGTGAAATGGATATTCTGTTTTGGTACTTCATACTCTTTGCCTTCCTAATAACATTTTAAGTACCTTACAATACTGTTTGTAATGGGCTACTGTAGCTTGATTGTAGCTACTCCTAACATTTTGGTACGATTCCCTCTTTGTTCTACATGATATCATTATCTCACTAGTCAGCCACCCAGGCTGCCTTTTACTGCTAGTACCCTGTTTAGAGCGTTCTAACGGAAAGTAGCTTTCAAAGAGCATGAGAAATGTGTTAAGGAAAGAATTATCTTTGTCATATATGTTATCGATACTACAAACATCATGCCACTCTTGTTCCATAAAGAGGTTTAATAAACTCTCTATTGCCGTTGGATTAGCTTTTCTATATAGTTTGTAATTATATACATCATTTGCTTGAGTACAGTAACTTTCAGTGTTAAAATTTTTGCATCCTGGCTTGAAAGGCCATTCACCCTTATACTAACAGACTACCTGTCTAGTAATGAAGAACGAATAAAAATATTGTCTATGACTGTGCTACTGTTCCCCTGCACCGTAGTTGGAAAAAGCAGTCTGCATCAGATCATATGAATTTAGGTTATCTTCCAACATCCTTTTTCTTGCACAGTCACATACAAAATTAATATTGAAGTCACCACATATAACTAATTTTTGGTATTTCCTATAAAGTGAACCAAGAACCCTTTCTAGCTTGAGCAGAAACGCTCTGAAGTCGGAGTTAGGGCACCTATAAACAACAATAATTTGAAGTTTACTTCCACTAAATTCATGCCCCTGCACAATATTCAAAGGCCTGTTCAGTGCAGTGCCGTGATACTACTACGGACTCAAATGGAATACTGTTTTATAAGTATACGGCCACTCTCCCACTCCGCAAAGAACTCCTTGAAACACAGCGAGCTAATCTGTATCGTGGTAAAGAAAGCTTCTGAATTGTCAAATTATTTAAGTGGTGCTCCGATGTACCAATTATGTCAGAGTCAACATCTATAAGCAGTTCACTAACTTTATCTCTAATAATTCTTTAGTTTTGATGAAATATGCTTATTCTTCCTCTACTTGGATACCTGAACAACTCTGAAGGTGATTGCTTTGTCAGAGGGACTTCCTTTAAGCCATAACTATCAGAAGAATTCAATCTGAAAAGGTTGCAGTTTTAACACCAACTGTTACAGGAATTTTTCCATGAGTGAGCCCACCACAGCCCACTACACTGCCACCTATAAGCTTTGCCAGCGTCCCCTTCCCATACGTATTGAGGACAGGCCATGCCTAGTGAAACCCAACTACTAATAGACTCAACAGGCACCACTGCAATGTGAGCCATGCCCTCCGCCATCAGTGGCTTCTCCAGCCTCATGTTAACACACCTAACAGCAGCGTTAAGATGGGGCCGATCATGACGCTGAAATAGTCGCACAAAGTGCACATTAGTGCCACCGGTTTGGGTGGCTATCGTTAACAGATCACCACCTACGTCATACTCTCCGTCTCTATCAAGAATATTCCCTGCTCAATCCACTATCACCACCTGATCCTCTTTCGTAAAATTCCTACATAACTACGTTAACAGTCACCTGAGCCAACCCTGCACTAGGCTTCACAGTGCTGGTGACCTGTACTCACTCTCCAACACTGCTGGCCCACACCTCTACCATGTGAATTGCCTAGCAGCAGAACCTTCTTCTTTGTGTTACAATTTGCAGCTGACTTAGACTCTCTAACTGTTGAGGACTGCTGCGTGTTTCCTATACCTACAACAGTCTCCTCTCCACTCAACTGTGACAGTTGGTCAAATCTATGGTTTATACGCAAAGTACAACTGTCTGAATAACTCTTCCTCCTAGCTGCCTTCTTACCAACTATCACTTCCCGTTCCAGGCGCCATTCACTCTCCTCGACCTGTCTAGTTCGTCCTTCGCGTCTTGTAACTGCACCTGAAAGGCACAGATCTTCAGTTCCCGCTCCTCTGTCAACTTATTTCTACCACAAATTCTGCATTTCCAGGAGAGAATCTCGCTAGAATGCCCACTGGTTTCCCCACTGCGTTCTCCCCAATGAAAACGCGTTGAACAAATCTCACACCGTAACCCACTACTCATAAATCTACGACAACGCCCACACTTCTCACTCGCGGCAAAATTTTAATAGTTACTGTAAACACTAAACGTGTACGTTACCTAAGTTCAGCTACAACAGTTTTCATTTGATTGTCTCTTACACAGTGAAAACATAGTAACTGATGACAACGTTAATGCTGCTAAGGTATAATGGCGATGCTTGTGGTGTATGAATACGATCATGTTCATGATGGAAGTGTGATGATGAGCACGACTGGGACCTTGTGGCTTCCTCAGTCATATCTACTCCACTTACGTACTTTCCTTATCACGTCTCGTGCCCGCATCGCCACCACGTGCGTTTCTATCTCGCGGTGGGCAGTGGTCGTAATGTTTTGGCCTCTTAGTGTTCACTGCCGGAAAATAATGCAACACCCTCAGGAACAATGTCATTTTATTGGCAACTTAAGTGACAGGCAGTTCATCATTCTAGGAGGATATGATATCAAATCTAGACCAAACTAAACACACATAAAGGGCACCAAAACGTATCAGTACACAGTGCACCACTTCCTGGCATCAACACAAGCGTGTATTCTTGCCTGCACACTATCATAAAGGTGCTGAATGGCATCCTGCGATAGCTTTTCCCAAACACTGATAGTCTTTTATTGCAATTCGGCAATGTTTCTTGCAGTTCCTGGGGAACGTGTAAGTTCCCGCTTCATCGTGTCCCATACGTGTTCAATTGGTCAGATATCTAGTATGTTGCTGGCCAGGGCAGTTGTATGCCACGAAGAGCACGCTGCGTCGCAACCGCCGTACGTAGACATGCATTGTCCTGTTGAGAAAGCACATTACCTTCTTACTGAAGAAATGGCAGTAGCATGGGGAAAGCAGCCTGTGCAGCGTAACGGGCACTGGTTACTTTACCCTGCAGAAACACCAAATGTGACCGCGAGTTTTAACTGATGACCCCCGTCCCTCCATAACAAGAAATCTGTCGTAGGACGTGTGTGTCATGGGCGAATGCACTCCGGAGTAGGCAGCTCACCAGGTCTGCGACATACACGCGTACGTCCAACATTCGTGTACAGACAGAACCTAATCTCATCACTGAAGACTACAGAGTGCCATTTCACACTCCAGTCGACTCTTTCACGACACTGGAGTAGCTATCCTTGGTGGTGTCGTGGTTTCAATGGCAGCCTGACAAGAAGCACACGTGACCTTAATCATGCAGCAAGCAGGCGATTTCTAATGGATCTGATGACACAGGAGGTGCAACATGTCCCAGGGTTTTGTCCCTGTAGGATGTTCGTTTGGTCACCGCTGCTGTCACAATGCGTCGATCTAGATGTGCGTCTGGACTACGCTGACATCTAGAATCTGGTATGCAGGTGTGGGATTGTCTCACAGACCACTGCTGAATGCAGCGTGACACCACCGATACACAGTACCCAACATGTACAGCAATTCTTTGATACGTCCATCAGTTTCCAGCAGGCCGACAATGCGACATCGTTCCAATGGCTGAAGCTATTCGGCATGGGGCATGGCTGGATCGTGGATCCTGGAATGAACGTAGCAAGCACTGCTCACATCTAAATTCAGCAGTTACTTCCTACAGAGTCAAAACTGAGGGTACATAGACGAGCCTTCTGTGTGCCATCTGATCGCCGACGACCGTGACAAATGAATTACTATCACTGTAATCCCTCACGATGCACATACTATACCTTGATGCCACTGAACACAGCCAACGAGGGTGTTGCCTCTTTTGTCCCACGATGTATATACAGTACCTTGTTACGGTCCTAATCTCTATTATCCATTATGTCTGTTATCATGATTCCCAGGCGAGTCCGTAAATTCTTTCGATACCTGCTGTAAAACCTACTTCCTAAGGGCTCCAAACAGTATAGAAGTAATACTGAATTGGTTGCACTAGCGTTGTATGAAGTTCCCCTTAGAGATGAATTGCACTTCCCCTTAAATCTAAGTCTTCGTCTTCTCTTTTTTATTACTGCTTTCACGATTAGATATCGCTTCGTAGTATCACCCCTAAATATTTAAAAGACGTGACGGGCTCCAGACGTTTACCACTTGTAATAGAATTCCATCTGATACTTTCTCTTTGTTATACACTCCTGGAAATGGAAAAAAGAACACATTGACACCGGTGTGTCAGACCCACCATACTTGCTCCGGACACTGCGAGAGGGCTGTACAAGCAATGATCACACGCACGGCACAGCGGACACACCAGGAACCGCGGTGTTGACCGTCGAATGGCGCTAGCTGCGCAGCATTTGTGCACCGCCGCCGTCAGTGTCAGCCAGTTTACCGTGGCATACGGAGCTCCATCGCAGTCTTTAACACTGGTAGCATGCCGCGACAGCGTGGACATGAACCGTATGTGCAGTTGACGGACTTTGAGCGAGGGCGTATAGTGGGCATGCGGGAGGCCGGGTGGACGTACCGCCGAATTGCTCAACACGTGGGGCGTGAGGTCTCCACAGTACACCAATGTTGTCGCCAGTGGTCGGCGGAAGGTGCACGTGCCCGTCGACCTGGGACCGGACCGCAGCGAAGCACGTATGCACGCCAAGACCGTATGATCCTACGCAGTGCCGTAGGGGACCGCACCGCCACTTCCCAGCAAATTAGGGACACTGTTGCTCCTGGGGTATCGGCGAGGACCATTCGCAACCGTCTCCATGAAGCTGGGCTACGGTCCCGCACACCGTTAGGCCGTCTTCCGCTCACGCCCCAACATCATGCAGCCCGCCTCCAGTGGTGTCGCGACAGGCGTGAATGGAGGGACGAATGGAGACGTGTCGTCTTCAGCGATGAGAGTCGCTTCTGCCTTGGTGCCAATGATGGTCGTATGCGTGTTTGGCGCCGTGCAGGTGAGCGCCACAATCAGGACTGCATACGACCGAGGCACACAGGGCCAACACCCGGCATCATGGTGTGGGGAGCGATCTCCTACACTGGCCGTACACCACTGGTGATCGTCGAGGGGATACTGAATAGTGCACGGTACATCCAAACCGTCATCGAACCCATCGTTCTACCATTCCTAGACCGGCAAGGGAACTTGCTGTTCCAACAGGACAATGCACGTCCGCATGTATCCCGTGCCACCCAACGTGCTCTAGAAGGTGTAAGTCAACTACCCTGGCCAGCAAGATCTCCGGATCTGTCCCCCATTGAGCATGTTTGGGACTGGATGAAGCGTCGTCTCACGCGGTCTGCACGTCCAGCACGAACGCTGGTCCAACTGAGGCGCCAGGTGGAAATGGCATGGCAAGCCGTTCCACAGGACTACATCCAGCATCTCTACGATCGTCTCCATGGGAGAATAGCAGCCTGCATTGCTGCCGAAGGTGGATATACACTGTACTAGTGCCGACATTGTGCATGCTCTGTTGCCTGTGTCTATGTGCCTGTGGTTCTGTCAGTGTGATCATGTGATGTGTCTGACCCCAGGAATGTGTCAATAAAGTTTCCCCTTCCTGGGACAATGAATTCACGGTGTTCTTATTTCAATTTCCAGGAGTGTATGTGCTATACTGCATTTATCCACATTTAAGTAGCCGCTGTCTGCTACACCGAAAGAAAAACTGAGCGAGGTGGCGCAGTAGTTAGCACACTGGACTCGCATTTGGATGAAAGACAGTTCAAATACACGGTCAGCCATCTAGACTCAGGTTTCCATGATTTCACTAAATGACTCTACTCAAATGACGGGATGGTTCCTTTGAAAGGTCACAGCCGATCTCCTTCACCTTCCTTAAATATAATAATCTTAGCCTGTACTCCGTCTGCAGTGACCTCGTTGCCATCGAGACGTAAAACCCTAATCTTTCTAATCTTATCTTACCGAGCGAAAATACTGTCATAAATATTCCCCATTGCGTTATGCTAATGCATTGACAACACATTGCTGTAGACAAAGGCATAGTCAACAAAGTATCTGATGATGTTTCATATATCGTCTACTAAAGACTTCATGTATGTTGAGATCTAGAGCCATTCTCTAAACGGGGTGCCAGAAACTTAAGAAGTCCCTCGGTGGAGCCCACTGAGAGACTAGATCTGTTTGGTGAAGCATTGATAGACTTAGACCGATTTATTTAATAACTTCCAATTATCAGGTTTCACTTTTCCTCCTTATAAATTTCCTTTTCCTTCTTTTTCTTCCCCACAAAAATTAGGCCTTAGTGATCTTTTCCGGCTTCGAAGAATTTATTCCCGTCTTTCCTTTGGTCTTCCCACACGTCTACTTCCGACAATCATGCACCTACTTGCTGCTTTTGGGAGTCTTCCTTCACTCTCATATTCGAGAGGGCCTTTCCATTTTTTATGTTGTTGTATTTTATAGTTTAGGTTATATATTTACAATTCTTTATTAGTCCATTCATTTCTAAACCGATCTAGTATAGATCATCCTTTTACGGACTTCAGAAATTTCGTTTAAGCTGTTTGCATACGATTTTTATCTGTCTCTCTCATTTTCCATTACTCACCTCCCTATCAATATTTAACATAAAAACATAAATAATTTCTTATTTGCAATTTTTCTTGGCAATATATTTTAAGTTTCGTTAATATTCTTTTTATAAAAATTGTTTCAACACACAGATTCAGATTTCCTTTAGATTTAACACCGTGACCACATATGATTCGCTCCATCCGAGCTCTCCTTTCCTTTTTGTTTAATACTGTACTTATTACTTTATTAATTCTGTACTTCAATATGATGCTTTCCGACTGTCCGAGTGGCTTGTAAATATAGCAAAATACGAATCTGTCTTGCATTCTCACAATTTTCTTGCTCTTCAGCCATAGCATGTGTTTCACTGTAAAGAGATTGCCTTTATTTTGTTATGTGAACTTACACATGAACTTCGTATTGAAATAACTGTTATTCCTGGCGTCTGTTTTAATGTTTCCATCCGTGTAATCGTCAGTTATTACCAGTGAATGGATGTATAAGCTGCGAACAGACCACTAATGGAGATTCAGTGTAGTTGAATGTTTAGGTGTAGGTTTTCATTCTAACAGTTTTCAACACATGCATTCTCACGTAGAACACAGTAACAGGAAAGCCGTTTAAAGGAATAATGTCACAAAATATGTGCTAGTAGTTCAGACTGCATATATGTTTCTTTCTGTAGATATTTCCAAATTTTTGACAGTTTATTACTAAGTGTTATTTTTCGGAATAAACTGACAGTGTATTTTAAACACCTACAGTGAGATGACAAAATCTCTATTTTAATCATGGTTAAAAAACATACATGAATTTTTAGGAAGGAACACGGGAGACACTTGGTTGAAAGTAAAGGTTGTTGGCGCATTTTGTTGCCACTTGACTGTTCTCAGTCGCGGCAATTCTCGGTGCACGAAAGATTTGGTATACTGAAAGTTGACGGGATAACACTTACTCTGGCATTCAGTTGATGTGATTCGCAGTTTTCTTGATCGTGCAATCTCAAATATTATCGTACATTAGAAATTAAAAGTGATAAGGATATTTGTGAAAGCTAGAATGGTCTGAAATCGGGCACTGCTGAGATACTAACTTCACAAAGGAGTTTTCAAATTATTGGTCACAACATTCTATCCCTGGTCGAACAGGCAATGAGTAATTGTGCAATGCGGCCGCATTAAGAGGCAACAGTTCACTATATATCTCATAAGAAATAGGAACCCTAATTTGAAAATGCGTAGCGAAAACTCAGGAGGATGAAACAATAGAAGTAATAATTATGAATCGCTGACACTTCATGCTTACAAGACCTCTCCTCCCAGCTTCGGATTCCAAGCGTTGAATGTTGCACCTTTAATTTAACATTTAATTTTGACTTTGATGCTCCTTCAGTTACGTGGTGAGTCTGATTAACAGATTACGTAATTACGTCTGAACTAAGGGCACATATGAAAAAGCATCTTAGACTGAACATGTGTTTATCAAGAGCGCCTCAGCACTTAACTTGCACAGGATTAAGGGAGTAAGAGTTAAGGAACGAATGACCCTGAATAGATAACGCTAAAATATTAATGTAAGCCACACGAGATATGTTACACTGTTTAACGATTGCAATCCTCTATCGGTGACAGTCCACCGCTCAACCCATACTTCAGAGTGGCTCACTTACGTTTAGAAATTACTAATGCCAATGCCATCTTTATTTTTTAGGAAACATGCCAAAAGAAGGATAGGAAAGTGCAAATTACTGTGATTAAACAGAATCCACTGATCTCAGAAAGTTTATCACCATGCATAAAGGAAAAAAGTGTTCCAACATCGCAGCCTCCCATCGTTGAATAAAATGAATATATCAACCACACTGTATGACTTAGGACATGGTTGACTACTGTTTGACACATAATTTAGATATTTTCAGAACTTTACGACTCGCACAGGGTCATTTGTCAGAGTAAGTCGGGCGAATAATTAAATAAGACGGATCATAGATATCATAAAAATCAGATGAAACAGTTGCTCCAGAAGTTCTCTTTTAGTAAATGCAGTGTTGTCACCACGATTATTGCGCATCGAGTCTTAACAGTAATTGGATTCCATTGATAAGTTGTTGCGCATAAGTGAGTCAGTAATTGGGAATACAAAACTCTGACTGCCGTGGTGTGTGGAATGTGCTGTTAGGTACGAAACAACAGCAAGACAGGGGTGTGATTTGGAGTGATAACAAGCAGTTTTCTGTTGACCTCGATGTCGACGAGGCGCTAAACGCTCTCTCTGCAGCCACCTGCAGGTTCTTGGACTGATCTGTGCGCAGCAGATCCTTACAAAATTACTTCTACCAGTTAAGAGAAGTGGCGGTGAGTTGTGTAAGCCGTAGGGAACGGATGTGAACTTTTTATAACACCGTAGTGGTTAAAATATTGAAAGACATGACAGTAGTGTTTGTCAAATCAAGTACGCGGTAATTGAAAGAAGCAGTTGCTGTATTTTCGATGTGGCCATTTGTGTAATGTTAAATTGTACAACCATTGTCAATCTTCAAAATCCGTCTTTATGTTATAGCGTCGTGTGTTGTAGGTACTGATACTATGGTATGGTCGAATTACGCAAAGATTGGCACTGACGTGTAATGTTTCTTTTCGCTTTTACGATGGTACCAACTTACCGTGGCACAAGCATTATAAGACAATAAAACCGTTGAAGAATAGTGCTGATCGACAGACATTTACCAGTGGCTCACAACACAGATGTTGACCAGATCAGCACTTAAAGCGAGGAGATCTGTTTCGTTACTATCGCAGGTATGCTCAATAGTATTAATTTCCGACGAGTTCTAAGGTCAAATAAATACCTTATTTCCACTAAGAGTTTTTTAAAATACCCGAACGCAATTCACAAACGAAGTTGTGGTGCTCTGTCTTGCTAAACGTAGAGTAATGTTGTGTAATGCTGCAGGCAAACAAACGGATGCACTTTTATGAGTAAGGCGCCTCTATTTGATTCTCCCTCGACAGCATTCTTGATAAAGGAATAGTATCACCGGTTTGAATTTTATCTTGATGTTAAAATGAATCAGAATTAATCAGATGATGTGCCAGAAATAATCCTTGATGATAATCATGAGTAGACGCTTGATTAAATTTTTTTGTAGTGCGTTTAGTTAGCCACTGATTTGTTGGCATGTCAGTCCGTCGTTACAGTCCAAGCTAGCCAACAGGAACCGATGTTATTACACATTTTTTATCATGCCAGTTTCCCTTGGTAATGGGGATTGTATGCAAACAGAGCGACCAGAGTAGAATCTTGACGGGGTACCTCATACAGAACACAATGCCCGCGCCACTTTCTTAAAAACGGCCCCATACTTAAATAAGTCCAGCTTTGAATCTCGTATTGCTCATTTTATACAGCACGTTTTGTATCATCCCGAAATATGGGTTAGAGTGCCACGGATAAGATACACGAATAGGGGTGGCAGTCATTAACACAAAGGTGTTTTTCGCTGCTGCAGGATCTCCTCATGAAATTTTAATCACCAACGCTCTCATTCGAATGCGAAAATCATCACAGCGTCAAGTTGCACTTGGTCCATGATATTATGTTCGTGTGACACCTCCATCTGATGAGCCTGCAGTGGATCGAAAACTAGTTAATGGTACAATAAATCGTATCTAAAATCCAAAAAGCCCTTTGTTGCATATTTATAGCCAAATATAGCCAATTTAGGAACTACCCTATATCAAAAAACACCTCGTAATAGTAAAACTTATTGGGGGTCTGTGCTGTTGCCCTGACCTTCGTGAAATAACGTCAGATATTTCGTTTGTTGTTAGATTTTAGAAAAATAAAATGGGACAGTATATTGTTCACATAACTATCGAAAATTATGGTTTGTTGGAAAAAGAAAAGTCCAACAATTCGTTTTACACTAATTGTACACCACACTCCTTCTTCTACATTATGAAGAGTCTCTCGATGCAGGTGTTGACGTTTCACAGAACTCCAGCGTCGATTGTTGTTCTAGCTCTCGTACGCATACAGATACAGCGACGCTTGTCAAAAACACACACACACACACACACACACACACACACACACACACACACACACACACACACAAACATTGCAAGATCCACCTCTCCACCGTAAATAGGCTGCAATGACCAATTTCAGTACCGACATCGAACAATAATATCTTAATTCGTCAGCAGATGTACCTTGTGGGGTTTGAAACTGAAATCTTGCACAGTTCATTCAGCAAACGCTACTGGCAAAGCAAGCTTAAATAATAAACGGTGCAACAATATTCTTGGATTTCTCTGCAATGTCGCTCCTAACTTGTTTAGTGTATTCCCGGTTAAAATCGATACGCCAACACAGTCTATGTAACGACCAGAGCATCGTCTGGTGATTGCAGCGTCCCACTGTGTGTTCCTGCATAACGCCAGAGACGCTGCTTGTGTCTCACGATGACCATAAATGAAACACTCTGTGCTATAAACAACTTATAAAATTAGATAATTTAACATGTGGATGAATTTTAAAGCTCCTATTGTCACACATTTTCCGTCTTACCGAAGAAAACATGGATTTTGGGCGCAATAGTGACTTAAAGTTGTTTCAAACAGAACTCTACGGAATCACAGTACGGCGGGAGGCGTAAGTTTCATTATATCCACTACTCTTGCTATCAAAAATAGTCTTTGTAAATGTTTTGGTTTTGGTAAAGTCTTTCCCGTCAGAAGCGAACACTATCGGATCAAAAGTATTCGGACACCCCTATGTAATGCGGAATTGACGACTAGATGTCACGAGAGACGGACCCGCTGGTATAAAAGCAGGCGGGGAAAATTGTGTTGCCGGCCGCGGTGGCCGAGCGGTTCTAGGCGCTCAGTCCGGGACCGCGCGACTACTACGGTCGCAGGTTCGAATCCTGCCTCGGGCATGGATGTGTGTGATGTCCTTAGGTTAGTTAGGTTTAAGTAGTTCTAAGTTCTAGGGGACTGATGACCACAGATGTTAAGTCCCATAGTGCTCAGAGCCATTTGTAGTAGAGAAGCAGTAACTGGAGAGCTCAGTGACTTCGAACGTGGACTAAACAAATCCATAATGGACATTTCAGCACTTCTAAATGTAACCAAGTCGACTGTTGGCGACTTAATTGTTGATGTGAACTCGGAGGAACAACCATTGCTACACCAAGACCCCATGTAGTGACGGACAAGGACCGTCGAGCACCGCGGAGGGTGGTTGTACAAAAACGCCTGAAAGTGGCGAAAGGTATCCCTCGTAAGTTACAAAGAGCTACCAACAGTCCAGCTAGCATAGTACACTGAGGCAGTCCGATGGAAGGTTCAAATGGCTCTGAGCACTATGGGACTTAACTTCTGAGGTCATCAGTCCCCTAGAACCTAGAACTACTTAAACCTAACTAACCTAAGGACATCACACACATCCATACCTGAGGCAGGATTCGAACCTGCGACCGTAGCGGTCACACAGTTCCAGACTGAAGCGCCTAGAACCGAACGGCCACACCGGCCGGCCCGATGGAAGGGTTTTGGTCTGACGAATGCCTCGGTAACGTTACCTGTGATCGTGTGTATTGCAAGCAGTGAATTTCAGAGGTGAAGTTGTAGTATGGGAGTGGCTTTGGTGGTTATGGTGTGGCCTCCTATTGCGCTTAAGGAAACGCAAAATGCGGAAGGATATGAACGCATTTTACAATATTGTGTGCTGCGTGTGGTAGAGCAACAGTTTGCAGACGATGATTGTTTGTGCCGACATGGCAGTGCATCCTGTCAGAAATCGGCATCTTTGAGGCCATTATTTGTGGACAATAACATTCTTGAAATGCGCTGGCCTGCCCAGAGTCTCGACCTGAACCCAAAAGAACACATTTGAGATGTGGCGGAACATCGACTTCACTCCAGACCCCAGCCTTCAACTTTACTGTCTCGTCTCATTTCGGTTCTTGTTGAAAAGGCGCTTCCATTACTTCACAAACATTCGGACACGTCATTGAAAGTGTCTTCGGCAGAGTTAAAGCCGACATGAAGGCAAAGGGTGGACGCACAGCTTATTAATATCCGCTAATAAGCGTCCGGATACTTTTGATCAAATAGTTTATGCCCTAAGGTCATATAATATACAACATGCCACCTTTTTAAACCTAAGTCACTAATTATTTCTGTGAAGAGGAGGACGTCAACAGTTCACCCGCTTATTAATTTTCGGGCTTAAAAGAATAATACAGAAAACCAATCAAGCCCGTAAATTCTATTTCATGGGAAACCTCTTTCTCAAGACACTTTCACTGCACGGAATCGCTGCTTTCCGCCAACCATGCAATGGAGATAAAAGTAGATTGCGTTCAACAGTTCAGCAAAGTGAGCTGTCTTTCCAATGGTAAACGGCAGAATGCGGTTTGTGCTTGCTTCTTCACACTGTTTTCTGTGATTATGCCTCCAAGGATCATTTTCTGCTTCTGTGCAAGAATTGTCAATTTATGGCAAGAAGTGTTGTTTCCGAGGGAAGTTGGCCGCGGAATCGACACACACCACAGCGGTAATTTTCGAACATTCAGCAGCTGTCGTGAGACACAGACAAAAATAAAGATCTCCCTTGTGTTTTGTCTGCTGTCAGCAACACCAGCTGATGGGTCCTTACCTACAAAGCATGGCTTGTAAGTTCATCCAGGAGACTGCGACAGGACTATACGTTCTCTTGTGGAGGCAACTGGGTGGGCTATGTCGACTTACACAGTACACACCATCTCCTCAAAGTGACTTGACCTCTATGCTCCGATCACAAACAACATTGCAAAACACCGCGGAGCACGAAGAAGATAGACAACGGATATCGTACCACAAATCCTGTATGATTGATGTCGGATTCTCTTCCTTGATTACTGCAGGATTTTTCTGATGTCTGCTGATCCTCGTAGGAGGACGTGGAGGCGATCAGGTAACAATGCACATTTTAGGCATGTACGCATCTACACTCCTGGAAATGGAAAAAAGAACACATTGACACCGGTGTGTCAGACCCACCATACTTGCTCCGGACACTGCGAGAGGGCTGTACAAGCAATGATCACACGCACGGCACAGCGGACACACCAGGAACCGCGGTGTTGGCCGTCGAATGGCGCTAGCTGCGCAGCATTTGTGCACCGCCGCCGTCAGTGTCAGCCAGTTTGCCGTGGCATACGGAGCTCCATCGCAGTCTTTAACACTGGTAGCATGCCGCGACAGCGTGGACGTGAACCGTATGTGCAGTTGACGGACTTTGAGCGAGGGCGTATAGTGGGCATGCGGGAGGCCGGGTGGACGTACCGCCGAATTGCTCAACACGTGGGGCATGAGGTCTCCACAGTACATCGATGTTGTCGCCAGTGGTCGGCGGAAGGTGCACGTGCCCGTCGACCTGGGACCGGACCGCAGCGACGCACGGATGCACGCCAAGACCGTAGGATCCTACGCAGTGCCGTAGGGGACCGCACTGCCACTTCCCAGCAAATTAGGGACACTGTTGCTCCTGGGGTATCGGCGAGGACCATTCGCAACCGTCTCCATGAAGCTGGGCTACGGTCCCGCACACCGTTAGGCTGTCTTCCGCTCACGCCCCAACATCGTGCAGCCCGCCTCCAGTGGTGTCGCGACAGGCGTGAATGGAGGGACGAATGGAGACGTGTCGTCTTCAGCGATGAGAGTCGCTTCTGCCTTGGTGACAATGATGGTCGTATGCGTGTTTGGCGCCGTGCATGTGAGCGCCACAATCAGGACTGCATACGACCGAGGCACACAGGGCCAACACCCGGCATCATGGTGTGGGGAGCGATCTCCTACACTGGCCGTACACCACTGGTGATCGTCGAGGGGACACTGAATAGTGCACGGTACATCCAAACCGTCATCGAACCCATCGTTCTACCATTCCTAGACCGGCAAGGGAACTTGCTGTTCCAACAGGACAATGCACGTCCGCATGTATCCCGTGCCACCCAACGTGCTCTAGAAGGTGTAAGTCAACTACCATGGCCAGCAAGATCTCCGGATCTGTCCCCCATTGAGCATGTTTGGGACTGGATGAAGTGTCGTCTCACGTGGTCTGCACGTCCAGCACGAACGCTGGTGCAACTGAGGCGCCAGGTGGAATTGGCATGGCAAGCCGTTCCACAGGACTACATCCAGCATCTCTATGATCGTCTCCATGGGAGAATAGCAGCCTGCATTGCTGCGAAAGGTGGATATACACTGTACTAGTGCCGACATTGTGCATGCTCTGTTGCCTGTGTCTATGTGCCTGTGGTTCTGTCAGTGTGATCATGTGATGTATCTGACCCCAGGAATGTGTCAATAAAGTTTCCCCTTCCTGGGACAATGAATTCACGGTGTTCTTATTTCAATTTCCAGGAGTGTACATACACACTCCAGAAGCCATCTCACGCTGTATAGTGGAGGTCACTATGTGCCACTACTTGTGATTTCCTTTCGTGTGGCACTTGCAAACAGAGCGAGGAAAGAAACCACTATCTATATGCTTTCGTACCAGCACAAATTTCCCTTCTTCTGTCTTCGCGATCCTTACGCGAAATGTACGTTTGCGGCGGGAGAATCGTTCCGCACTCAGATGCAAATGCCTGTTCTTTAAATTTTCTCAATAGTGATTCGGGAAAAGAACGTTGTCTTGCCTGCGGAGATTCACATTTAAGTTCACGGTGCATCTCCGTAATACTCGCTTGTTGATCGAACCTAAGGTAACAAGTCTAGCAGCACATCTCTGAACTGCTTCGCTGTCTTCCTTTAATCCGACCTGGTGGAGATCTCAAACACTCCATTAGTACCCAATGGATCTCACAAGCGGTCCATACACGGTGTCCTTTGTAGATGCCCTACATTTTCTTAAAACGCTCCAAACACACCCAAGTTGACCGTCCACCTTCCCTACTACCATCCTTACGCGCTCGTTCCATTTCCGTTTTATAACATTACGCTTGCATATTTAATTGATGTGAATGTGTCAAGCAGCACATCACTATACTGTATTCGAACATTACGTCGTTGTTTTTCTTACTCGTCCCAATTAACTTACATTTTTCTACATTTAGGGCAACATGCCATTCATCGCACCAACTATAAATTCTGTCAGTCATCCTGTATCACGCAACGACGTTACTTTCCCGCATACTACAGTTTCATCAGCAAACAGTCGCAGACAGCTACTCACCCTATCCGTCAAGTCGTTTATGTATATTGAGAAAAAGAGCGGTCCTATAACTCTACAGTGGTGGTATTCCTGGCAATAGCCTCGTTTCCGATGAACACTCGCTGTCGAGGATAATATAGTCGTTTCTATTACTTAAGAAGTTTCGAGCCACTCACGTACATGGGAGCCTAATACGTATGCTCGGACTTTCGTTAACTGCCTGCAGTGGGCACCGTGTTAACGCTTCCCGGAAATCTAGGTATATGGAATCTGCCTGTTGCCTTTCACTCATAGTTCTTACAATATCGTGCGAGAAAAGGGCACGCCGAGTTTCGCACGAGCGATGCTTTCTAAATCCGTGCTGATTTATGGATAGAAGCTTTTCTACCTTAAGGAAATGTATTATGTTCGAACTTACAATATGTTCAACAATTTTACGACATACCGATGTTAATAATATGTGTTTGTAATTTTGAGGTCCGTTCTTTTACTTTATTGTACAGGGTGTTACATAATGGCGCTTTAAATATTTGGAAGATGGAAGAGAATGAAATTCAGAAAATTTTGTAATAAACAACCTATTTCCGGAAACGTGAAAGAAAGTTTCTACATCAATAGCAGGTGTACAACCACCTATGTCTTGGGTAGCTACCTTTTCATCCATTGACATCACGTTATTGCTGCACATTGAAGACCATAAGCACATAAGTATTATTCGCCCACAGTATTATTGCACCTGGGAGTGAGGGCTCTTCGGTCGGCTCTTGTATTTACCTGTGCGCTTGAAGCCCATCAGAATGTGCTCTGCTATTCTAACGCCCAGAAAACTTAATCGTGAATCTTCCACAGTGTATACAACAGTCGAAAAACTGGATATGGTTTTTGTTTAGCCTAACTCCATGGCGTCTTTCCGGTAATGACTACCGGAGGCCAAGTACTGTAATGTCGTGGTTGGGTAGTAAGTAGTCCACCTGAGCATGTGTACAGGAAGTTGTTTACTTAGTACTCCCCGTCCTTCAGTTAACCCCTCCCATCCACTGGCGCTCTCCTATAGACACATAGCTAGTCATTGTGAGTCAGTCTACTTATAGTGCTTTATATACTGTGGTTAAATTCTAACTTCATAGAGGGTAATTACGTGCTTGGAGATCTTGCTGATACGGATTTTTTTATGGTGGATCTCGCGGTAATGCTAGTGTTCGTCGGTTTTACGCAGGGAGGTACCCAAACAGACGACTTCTTAGCATCTTACTTATTCACCAATGTCGATCGTCGACAAAGGGAGAGAATAAACATGTTAGCTGACACATATGAGGTGGGCGCAAGGAGAAGGACATTAACCCCTCAAATTGAAGACTTTGTGGAACACGTAGCTGACTATCCAAGAACAAGCATACTGAAATTGCGGAAGCCGTGCACTCGGATCACTTGGGAGAGTGGATGGTTTTGCAGTCAGCACCAACAACTGTTCCATGATAACCAGTTCAAACTATATGACAGCCTGATTTGAAGCACGCTAGTTTTGTTGCAGCACGGTTGTCCTCGAGCGCACTTTGATCGCCGGGCCACGGTCGTATCTCACAGACAACGTGCCAGAGTAATTGGAAGGAGATGCCAAATCACTTCGCTTGTAATCTCTCCTGACCTCCGCCTTTGGAGTTCTTCCTCTGGGGGTTGTATAAAGTCACTTGTGTACTGAACAGAAGTAGGAACAGTGATAGCGCTTGTTGGTCGCATCTTTACAGCGCTTGATACCATCAGAGCGGAGTGTATGATCTTACAGAGAATCAGACGTAACATGGTTCGTCGTTGTCCATCATGCAACAAAGTTGGTCTTCGTCACGTTGAACATTTACTCTAAAGTACGACTTCGGTTTATAGTGTTTGACTGTACTCCACCATTTTGTGAATGAGCGTTTTCCAAATCACAGTATTCTGGCGTTTCACTTAGCCCACACAATGCGTAGAAACTTCATGGGGTATAGAAACGTCCTTTCACATTTCCGGCTGTAGATTCACTGTTGCAGAATGATTCCAGATTTCGTCCTCAGGAACATCCCTAATTTTTAAAACATAGTTCTGTAACATCCTGTTTACAGGAGTCACCTGCGCTTTATCGCAGTCGCTTGGGACCAGCTTGCCAAGAAGATTCGAAGCATATTATAATGCATTAAATGTTAAATTTTACCAAACAGTAGCATTTGATTTCACAGACGTACTAAAATGCCATTATTTTAGTTATTGTTTTGTTTTTATTTCATAGTGAAGGTTTTTTATATAAGGCTTACTCTATCAGTTAGTCCGCCCCCATAGCTGAGAGATCAGCGTGGCTGACTGCCGTGCAGGTGACCCCGGTTCTATTCCCGTTACTGCCATGGATTTTTTTTAATGGGATGACTGGTACGGGGTGTACTGAGCCTCTTGAGGCCAACTGAGGAGCTACTCGACGGCTTAGAAGCGGCTCCTAGGTCACGAAACCCGACAAAGACAGTGAGAGCTGTGTGCTGACCAATGCCCCTTCGTATTGCATTCGATAACGCTATTGGCAGAGGATGACATGGCGGTTGATTTTGTGAGTGTGTTCCGTCAGCGGTAAGACGTGGAACTTTTACTTTACTTCACTCTTTCGTTTCCTGCTCTCGCTGAATCTAAGGCCCCACATGCGGTGCAATGCGAAATATGAGAATCTGGAATCGATTCCCGGTCCCGCACAGAGTTTTATAGTCGTAGTAAGTTTTGCGGTGAATAGTTGTTTTCGGATATATGCTCTAAGTTACCTTAAAGTGTTCCATGGGGATCGAGTCGGTACTTTGAACCAGTAAACTCATCTAGCTAGATTCGAAACAGGTTTTAATGACTTTTCTTTGTGGATAAGAACAGTGTAATGCTAAGGGAGTAAAGTTTAGATTCCAGACTGTGGCCACAATGTGAGAAGCGTGCTGCTGTTGTCAGAAATACTCTCGTAAAAGTTTGCGTTCACTCATAATTCGGACATAAACAGAAAAAATGGAAAACCACAGATGTATGTAGTATCTCCACTGAATCCGACTCTCGTTTCAACAACCATAGGTAAATTCATTAGTCTTCCACCAGATCAACACACTTCTATTTGAGTGTTACATCATGTACTCATCAATACATAAAACCTCTCACTTATTTGCAAACAAAGGTGTTCTTTCCAAAACCCGGACCATTGTCGCACGTGCTCTTGTGATCAGCGTCGCTATGAAGACTTGATCCTATCGCCTCTCTGCAAATCGTCCTGTCACTGAACTTTCTACATCACATAAAACTACGGTTCTGGCAGTGTTGGCTTCGGTCACACAGCTTGAGGCTGTTGCCAATGGGCGTCACTGTGGGGTTCCGGATGGGGGTTTGTCGGGGACGGCCAGCTCGTCCCACACATCCCCCGATCGGACTACGACTGTGGTTGCCCGGGATACTGCCGGCATAGAGGCTGATCCCTCACCTGTGGTAGAGTGGGAGGTCGTCTCAAGGTGTGGCAGGGGGTGAAAGACATTCCGGAGGGCTGAATGGAAGGCCTCTCCAGTTTGTCTGACGAACCGGTTTCAGGCTCTGTCTCAGGCTGATACTGATCTTCGGCCTGACATGGCTGCTTGTCCTGTTCCAGAGGTTGCCCCTCAGTCTGCAAGATCCGGGCGGTCGCAGAGAGTGGGCTTACTGGTAGTTGGGAGCTCCAACGTCATGCGCGTAATGGGGGCCCTTAGGGATATGGCAGCAAGAGAGGGGAAGAAAAACAATGTGCACTCCGTGTGCATACCGGGGGGAGTCATTCCAGAGGTGGAAAGGGTCCTTCCGGATGCCATGAAGGGTACAGGGTGCACCCATCTGCAGGTGGTCGCTCATGTCGGCACCAATGATGTGTGTCGCTATGGATCCGAGGAAATCCTCTCTGGTTTCCGGCGGCTATCTGATTTGGTGAAGACTGCCAGTCTCGCTAGCGGGATAAAAGCAGAGCTCACCATCTGCAGCATCGTCGACAGGACTGACTGCGGACCTTTGGTACAGAGCCGAGTGGAGGGTCTGAATCAGAGGCTGAGACGGTTCTGCGACCGTGTGGGCTGCAGATTCCTCGACTTGCGCCATAGGGTGGTGGGGTTTCGGGTTCCGCTGGATAGGTCAGGAGTCCACTACACGCAACAAGCGGCTACACGGGTAGCAGGGGTTGTGTGGCGTGGGCTGGGCGGTTTTTCAGGTTAGATGGCCTTGGGCAAGTACAGAAAGGGCAACAGCCTCAACGGGTGCAGGGCAAAGTCAGGACATGCGGGGTCCAAGCAGCAATCGGTATTGTAATTGTAAACTGTCGAAGCTGCGTTGGTAAAGTACCGGAACTTCAAGCGCTGATAGAAAGCACCGAAGCCGAAATCGTTATAGGTACAGAAAGCTGGTTGAAGCCAGAGATAAATTCTGCCGAAATTTTTACAAAGGTACAGGCGGTGTTTAGAAAGGATAGGTTGCATGCAACCGGTGGTGGAGTGTTCGTCGCTGTTAGTAGTAGTTTATCCTGTAGTGAAATAGAAGTGGATAGTTCCTGTGAAGTATTATGGGTGGAGGTTACACTCAACAACCGAGCTAGGTTAATAATTGGCTCCTTTTACCGACCTCCCTACTCAGCAGCATTAGTGGCAGAACAACTGAGAGAAAATTTGGAATACATTTCACATAAATTTTCTCAGCATGTTATAGTCTTAGGTGGAGATTTCAATTTACCAGATATAGACTGGGACACTCAGATGTTTAGGACGGGTGGTAGGGACAGAGCATCGAGTGACATTATACTGAGTGCACTATCGGAAAATTACGTCGAGCAATTTAAACAGAGAACCGACTCGTGGAGATAACATCTTGGACCTACTGATAACAAACAGACCCGAACTTTTCGACTCTGTATGTACAGAACAGGGAATCAGCGATCATAAGGCCGTTGCAGCATCCCTGAATATGGAAGTTTGAAGGAATGCAAAAAAAGGGAGGAAGGTTTATCTGTTTAGCAAGAGTAATAGAAGGCAGATTTCAGACTACCTAACAGATCAAAACGAAAATTTCTGTTCCGACGCTGACAAAGTTGAGTGTTTATGGAAAAAGTTCAAGGCAATCGTAAAATGCGTTTTAGACAGGTACGTGCCAAAACTGTGAGGGACGGGAAAAACCCACCGTGGTACAACAACAAAGTTAGGAAACTACTGCGAAAGCAAAGAGAGCTTCACTCTAAGTTTAAACGCAGCCAAAACCTCTCAGACAAACAGAAGCTAAACGGTGTCAAAGTTAGCGTAAGGAGGGCTATGCGTGAAGCGTTCAGTGAATTCGAAAATAAAATTCTATGTACCGACTTGACAGAAAATCCTAGGAAGTTCTGGTCTTACGTTAAATCAGTAAGTGGCTCGAAACAGCATATCCAGACACTCCGGGATGGTGATGGCATTGAAACAAAGGATGACACTCGTAAAGCTGAAATACTGAACACCTTTTTCCAAAGCTGTTTCACAGAGGAAGAACGCACTGCAGTTCCTTCTCTAAATCCTCGCACACACGGAAAAATGGCTGACATCGAAATAAGTGTCCAAGGAATAGAAAAGCAACTGGAATCACTCAATGAAGGAAAGTCCACTGGACCTGACGGGATACCAATTCGATTCTACACAGAGTACGCGAAAGAACTTGCCCCCCTTCTAACAGCCGTGTACCGCAAGTCTCTAGAGGAACGGAAGGTTCCAAATAATTGGAAAAGAGCACAGGTAGTGCCAGTCTTCAAGAAGGGTCGTCGAGCAGATGCGCAAAACTATAGACCTATATCTCTGACGTCGATCTGTTGTAGAATTTTAGAACATGTTTTTTGCTCGAGTATCATGTCGCTTTTGGAAACCCAGAATCTACTATGTAGGAATCAACATGGATTCCGGAAACAGCGATCGTGTGAGACCCAACTAGCTTTATTTGTTCATGAGACCCAAAAAATATTAGATACAGGCTCCCAGGTAGATGCTATTTTTCTTGACTTCCGGAAGGCGTTCGATACAGTTCCGCACTGTCGCCTGATAAACAAAGTAAGAGCCTACGGAATATCAGACCAGCTGTGTGGCTGGATTGAAGAGTTTTTAGCAAACAGTACATAGCATGTTGTTATCAATGGAGAGACGTCTACAGACGTTAAAGTAACCTCTGGTGTGCCACAGGGGAGTGTTATGGGACCATTGCTTTTCACAATATATATAAATGACCAAGTAGATAGTGTCGGAAGTCCCATGCGGCTTTTCGCGGATGATGCTGTAGTATACAGAGAAGTTGCAGCATTAGAAAATTGTAGCGAAATGCAGGAAGATATGCAGCGGATAGGCACTTGGTGCAGGGAGTGGCAACTGACCCTTAACATAGACAAATGTAATGCATTGCGAATACATAGAAAGAAGGATCCTTTATTGTGTGATTATATGATAGCGGAACAAACACTGGTAGCAGTTACTTCTGTAAAATATCTGGGAGTATGCGTGCGGAACGATTTGAAGTGGAATGATCATATAAAATTAATTGTTGGTAAGGCGGGTACCAGGTTGAGATTCATTGGGAGAGTCCTTAGAAAATGTAATCCATCAACAAAGGAGGTGGCTTACAAAACACTCGTTCGACCTATACTTGAGTATTGCTCATCAGTGTGGGATCCGTACCAGATCGGGTTGACGGAGGAGATAGAGAATATCCAAAGAAGAGCGGCGCGTTTCGTCACAGGGTTATTTGGTAACCGTCATAGCGTTACGGGGATGTTTAACAAACTCAAGTGGCAGACTCTGCAAGAGAGGCGCTCTGCATCGCGGTGTAGCTTGCTCGCCAGGTTTCGAGAGGGTGCGTTTCTGGATGAGGTATCGAATATATTGCTTCCCCCTACTTATACCTCCCGAGGAGATCACGAATATAAAATTAGAGAGATTAGAGCGCGCACGGAGGCTTTCAGACAGTCGTTCTTCCCGCGAACCATACGCGACTGGAACAGGAAAGGGAGGTAATGACAGTGGCACGTAAAGTGCCCTCCGCCACACACCGCTGGGTGGCTTGCGGAGTATAAATGTAGATGTAGATGTAAAAGCTGACAGGTACGCTTGACCACTGATTCGTGCGTTTGATGTTCGTCTGTTTTGTATCAGTTATTTCCTAGGACTACCCAGATCAATGATTGTGTTTTAGTGTTTTCTCTCCGCGTTGATTCCTTCCGAGAGAAAATACACTTACGTATATTCTTACAAAGGCTGGACAAAAATATGGAAAATTATTTCGAAAAATACACTCCTGGAAATTGAAATAAGAACACCGTGAATTCATTGTCCCAGGAAGGGGAAACTTTATTGACACATTCCTGGGGTCAGATACATCACATGATCACACTGACAGAACCACAGGCACAGGCAACAGAGCATGCACAATGTCGGCACTAGTACAGTGTATATCCACCTTTCGCAGCAATGCAGGCTGCTATTCTCCTATGGAGACGATCGTAGAGATGCTGGATGTAGTCCTGTGGAACGGTTTGCCATGCCATTTCCACCTGGCGCCTCAGTTGCACCAGCGTTCGTGCTGGACGTGCAGACCGCGTGAGACGACGCTTCATCCAGTCCCAAACATGCTCAATGGGGGACAGATCCGGAGATCTTGCTGGCCAGGGTAGTTGACTTACACCTTCTAGAGCACGTTGGGTGGCACGGGATACATGCGGACGTGCATTGTCCTGTTGGAACAGCAAGTTCCCTTGCCGGTCTAGGAATGGTAGAACGATGGGTTCGATGACGGTTTGGATGTACCGTGTACTATTCAGTGTCCCCTCGACGATCACCAGTGGTGTACGGCCAGTGTAGGAGATCGCTCCCCACACCATGATGCCGGGTGTTGGCCCTGTGTACCTCGGTCGTATGCAGTCCTGATTGTGGCGCTCACCTGCACGGCGCCAAACACGCATACGACCATCATTGGCACCAAGGCAGAAGCGACTCTCATCGCTGAAGACGACACGTCTCCATTCGTCCCTCCATTCACGCCTGTCGCGACACCACTGGAGGCGGGCTGCATGATGTTGGGGCGTGAGCGGAAGACGGTCTAACGGTGTGCGGGACCGTAGCCCAGCTTCATGGAGACGGTTGCGAATGGTCCTCGCCGATACCCCAGGAGCAACAGTGTCCCTTATTTGCTGGGAAGTGGCGGTGCGGTCCCCTACGGCACTGCGTAGGATCCTACGGTCTTGGCGTGCATCCGTGCGTCGCTGCGGTCCGGTCCCAGGTCGACGGGCACGTGCACCTTCCGCCGACCACTGGCGACAACATCGATGTACTGTGGAGACCTCACGCCCCACGTGTTGAGCAATTCGGCGGTACGTCCACCCGGCATCCCGCATGCCCACTATACGCCCTCGCTCAAAGTCCGTCAACTGCACATACGGTTCACGTCCACGCTGTCGCGGCATGCTACCAGTGTTAAAGACTGCGATGGAGCTCCGTATGCCACGGCAAACTGGCTGACACTGACGGCGGCGGTGCACAAATGCTGCGCAGCTAGCGCCATTCGACGGCCAACACCGCGGTTCCTGGTGTGTCCGCTGTGCCGTGCGTGTGATCATTCCTTGTACAGCCCTCTCGCAGTGTCCGGAGCAAGTATGGTGGGTCTGACACACCGGTGTCAATGTGTTCTTTTTTCCATTTCCAGGAGTGTAAGAGGACGACAGCTGCATAAGTCACTACAGAATTGAATGTCACACTCGCGAACACTGTCAGCAACAAAGCAACACGAATGGAGCTCCATTAGCAGGGAACTGCATGGCGAACAGAAATTACAAAACCAAACATGAATTATGCAAATGTACGTAACAGGAAAGTGTGGTGCCCAAGTAATTATACCTGGTCTATGGAGCAATGGAAGTAATTTGGTCGGAGGAGTCTCGTTTCACATTGTTAACGATTTCTAGCCGATTGTACGTTCCAAGATTGAAATATACAAGGGTTCGGTAATGATTTGGTCAGACACATTGTAGTATTCCATGGGTCCCATGGTTATTCTGCAAGATCGCTGGTCAGGTCCATCCCATGGTACAGTGTTTGTTCCCCAACGTTGATGCAGTGTTGCAAGACGACAGACCCCCTGTTCACACAGCTAGCAGCATCTGGTAGTGTTTTTGTGAGCACTGTGCTGAACTGTCGCATCGGCTCTGGACACCACAGTCACAATATCTCAATATTATTGAGCATTTTTGGACTTCTTTGGAGAGATCAGCGAAACCCACGATGGCTTAGACAGGTAGAACATGAGCGTCAATGGAGAGTTAATGTCCGGTGGGTTCTACAGTTATGGGCCAGTATTTAATCAAAGGGAGACTAAATGGCATGGAATATACCAACTTTATTATACGAATTCTTCCTTGTCTTCTCGATGAAGTACCTCTAAGAACCAAAATTCTTAGGTGGTGCTAACACGATGGATGTCCAGCACATAATGCCTTGGATGCACATCGTGTTCTCAATTGAAGCTCTCCTGCCAAATTAATTGCAGTGGAAGAACACTTGGTTGGCCTGCTGGCTTAGCTCCTATGGATTTCTCTCTTTGGGAATACATAAAAACGTCGTCTGTCGTGACATTCCAGTAACTTCAGATAACACGCAAGAACGTACCGTGCTTGCATCTAATTCACTTCAGAGGGCAACACTGGAAGCAACGAGAAATTTTTTCATCCAACGCAGGGACCAGAGTGTCTCTGTCCACGGTCTCCACTGTGAACACCTATGCATGTTCAACTCTCTTTTTTGGGCTCACAGCGGATTACAGAACCGCAAGACGGTACTACTGAGCACCATTAAGTTGAATGTTGTGCTTACCTGAATACGTGACACGTTTTTGAACAACTCTTGAGGAGTGGAAGTGGATTACTGGAAGACTGAATAAAAGTTATAGGTTCTTGTTTCAAAAATGGTGTACTGCTGTTCATATCTTCGTAACGAAACTAGTTAAAACAAAGAGAATCATGCTGTTTAATGTCACCGCAGTATCCAATCAACATTTGCCGATACATTTCTTGTTTTGCTTCTGGGCAAAAAGTTATTTGCAGTGGTCGAGACAACTGGGACTCTACAAGCGGATTAAATTTGGCATACAACTTTCAACTACAAGGGCGTTCTGAAAACTCTTAAAGCCTTTAAGTAAAAACAAAAGTTAATAAAACTTTATACAACTTCATTCTTCATGTCTACATATTTATTTCTAAGCATGTCGCCCTGGTGACGAACACATTTATTCCAACAAGAGACCAGTCTGTTGATACCGTCCCTGTAGACTGTTTGACTTGGTTTACGGAGCCATAAACTCACCTTTGTTTGCATCGCTTCAACGTTATCAAAGCGAAGTCCTCGAAGGTGTTCCTTAAGTTTTGTTAACAGATGAAAATCGGATCGTGTTGTATGGAGGACGATCGACGACAGTGAACTCAAGGCGTCGGACAGTTGCAGATGTCGCACCGCTCGTATGTAGTCTGGCACCGTCATGCTGAAGGAGAGGGTGTTTCACGCGTGGACACACTCTCCCAATTCGTGCTTTCAATTTTCTAGAGGTCTATGACGCACCGACATAGTTACGCTACACACCGCTACGTTACTCGCTACAATTCGGAGGCCACTGGCGGCAGACGAATGCAATTTCAAGCAGCGAAGCGGGAAAGTAGACTGAGTAACATGCATGTCATGTAATACCTCGATCTGTATTGAGAACATGAGAAAAATTCGGAGGTATTAGTTTTCAGCACATCCTCGAATTACAAACAATCCCAACAGATTTATGGTAAGAAAGAAGCAGAGGGAATGAGGAATAATTTTGTAAGGAACTATTTAGTGAAACTGTGTGTGGGTCTTTGCGTCGAATATTGACCTTTATTGAGAGAGCTATCCAGAAATTACCCAGTCTGTCTGCCAATAGCTCTTTCCTAGTTTCCATACTAAAGATTGTGTAATTATTCACTCGCGAAAGAACTTTTAAGCTATTTACAAACCACATAAACTATAGTTTACCATGTTCTTTCTCCTAGAGTTAGTTCAGCAAAGTATAGAGCAGGAGCTATGTGGAGCTTCGGAAGAAGGGGTCACGTAATTGCAGATATGATCTGCGAGACATGCATATGGCGTATATCACTCTGTGAGAGACTGAACTGCGAAAGGGAAGAGTTCGGGGTCGAATACCAGTCAGAGACGTATAAAGTTGTGAAAGAGTGCCTCTGGCGGAAGGATATAATTTTCAAGAGTCTTTCTCATAACTTCAAATAAACACAGCCTATTTATCTTTTCACCTTAGCCAGTGCATCGCCAATCACAAACATAGTACGTGGTCTGAAATTGTCGAAAGTTGACTGGAGTCTTTCAAATCCTTGCATATCCTCCGACGATGAAAATTCAGATTAGGAAAAACAGATACTGGAGGTTGCTGGAAGCTGAGCTGAGCAACGTTTGTACTCCGTGTGACTGGAAATCAAGGGATCAAATCCAGTGCTTTATTATAATTTGAAAATTTTGTACATTTGGTGCTCTCCAGATTGAAGAAATTGAAAATTTGTCATATTAGTAGTATGTTAGACTTAAGCTGTTTTTTGTGTGCAGTTTATTTTGAAGGACTATTTAGAAATACCGTTGATAGTTGGCGACAGCGCGAAACAATCCGATAAAATAAACTTCCATCAATAAGCAGCTAACGTCAAATAAATAATTATTAATATGACATACTTGCTGTTATCGTAGTTTGCCTAGTTTCACTCATTAATATGGCATGGAATAATAATCTCGGGTAACTCATCTCTTAAAAAGTATCTGTTAGACAAAAATACAGCATGAGAACTACGTGAGGATATCATCCTCAGTTGTCTAGCAGACATCTCTTCAAGGAATACATTTTCGTAGCATAAGTCTCCCTCCACTAAACATCTTACAAGTATTCCATCAGAGTTAAGGTGATAGTGCTCATAGTTGAAATACTATCAGAAAAAATATTATTTATTCTTATTGACTCAACTAGACTATTCCCCATGGCTTTGCATGCGTATGCGTTCAACACATATATTTAACTCGCGTCCTCCTCCTCTCTGTGTCCACCACTTCCTTCCTCTGTCTGTGTACCTCATTTACCCACCTCGATTTGTCTATCTCCTCTCCACACTCTGTCTCTTTACGTCCTCCTCCCCATCTATTTGTCCATTTCCTCCATACATTCCACACACTAAATCTTCCTACCCCCTCCTTATGACCATATCCTCATCACCATCTCTCTTTCCATCTCTGCCTTCCCCTCTTTCCATCTCTGCCTCCCGCTCTTCCTTTTTCCATCCTCCACACCTTCCACCCGCCTCATACGTTTTCCTTTCCTTCCCACTCCCTCTGTTAATTTGTGCTCTTACTCGCTCTGTTCATTCTGTCATCTATCCATCTCAACCTATTCCCAGCTATGGCCATCGGCACATGGAGCCCCTGCAATACACTTCAATAAAGCATGCTGATATTGCTCCCACCATACGCCTGTTCGAACCCAGTGCAGTGTTGATAAAGGCGTATTTGACGCCTTAAAGGCATTATTGACTAACATCAACTCATCACGTCCAAACTCAAAGGTAACTAAAGCTCACCGTCGTTACAGCATGTATTAAAGGCAAACCTGATTTGCATCCTCATAGTGGCGCTACTAGCGCCGCACTTACGCGACTGGCGCGCAATTTGAATAGACATCATATTTCAGATGTAGAAACACGCCTACAAACTTTCGTTTATGTTGCACAAATCATTCTTTGTGTTGTGGTTATTCTTCCGTCAGTATATTTACTTTTTCGTTATTGAAAGTTCTTTGTCAAACATATAATAAGTACTGTTTACTGTCAAACAAAATTGCTAGCGCTTCCTGTTTCTGAGTGGAGGAATTTGCGTAATTACTTAGAATATATCCTTTGCCAGTTATCAAATGCCACAGGATTAATTCTTGTTTTATAAATTGATATCTTTCAAATTTAATGTCATGTTCTCTTTTATTCAGAGCTTCAAATAACTGTACAAGTATACTGCACTGTTCATGGGACCCTGATGTTGTTACTAGAGTATCATCCACATCAACAGTTAATTTTGATAGTAGTTCAGGCCCCATTACAAAAGCGGAAGCTTGAATAAATTCAGCTACACAATTGTTGTTGTTGTTGTTGTTGTTGTTGTCTTCAGTCCGAAGACTGGTCTGATGCAGCTCTCCACACTACTCTATCCTGCGTGCTTCTCTTCATCTCCGAATAACTACTGCAACCTACATCTTTCTAAATCTGCCTACTGAATTGATCTCTTGGTCTTCATCTATGATTTTTACTCCCCAAACTTCCCTCAAATACTAAATTGGTAATCCATTGATGTTTCGGAATGTGTTCTACCAATCGATCCCTTCTTTTGGTAAAGTTGTGCCACAAATTTCCCACATGGTCGGCCCATCCAATATTCAGCATTCTTCTGTAGCACCCCATTTCGACAGCTTGTATTTCCTTTTTATCTAAACTGTTTATCGTCTGTGTTTCAGTTCCATACATGGCTACACTCTACAGAAATACCGTTAGAAAAGACTTCTTAACACTTAAATCTGTATTCGATGTTAACAGATTTCTCTTCTTCAGAAATATTTTTCTTGCCATTGTCAGTCTACATTTCATATCCTCTCTACTTCGGTCGTCATCAGTTAGTTTGCTGCGCAAATAGCAAATCACATCTACTACTTTAAGTGTCTCGTTTCTTAATCCGATTCCCTTAGCATCACTTGATTTAATTCGACAACATTCCATTACCCTTGTTTTCCTTTTGTAGATGTTCATCTTGTATCCTCTTTTCAAGACACTGTCCATTCCGTTCAACTGCTCTTCCAAGTCCTTCGCTGTCTCTGACAGGATTACAATGTCATCGGCAAACCTCAAACTTTTTATTCCTTCTCCCTGAACTTTAATTCTTACTCCAAATTTTTCTTTGGTTTCCTGTATTGCTTATTCAATGTACAGATTGAATAACGTCTGGGATAGGTTACAACCCTGTCTCACTCCCTTCTCAACCACTGCTTTCCGTTCATGCCCCTCGCCTCTTATTACTGCCGTCTGGTTTCTGTAGAAACTGTAATTAGCCTTTCGCTTCCTGTATTTTGTATTCGCTAAATTCAAAATTTTAAAGAAAGTATTTCGATCAACATTGTCAAAAACTTAGAGAAGTCTACAAATGCTATAAATGTAGGTTTACTTTTCTTTAACCTATCTTCTAAGGTAAATCGTACGGTCAGTATTGCTACATCATTATTTAACTCAAAATTAATAACTCTACAATGGTAACATCTACTGCCATTGAAGAAAGCAGTGGACTTTCTAAAACACACAGACAGCAGGAATTTATGGAATCCACCTATAAGGTTGACTGAGAACATAACCTTTGTACTCTCGAAAGTATGAGGCAGTTCATCCATGTTTCGGCAGTTTACCACGAAAGGGGCACACTAGATGTGTACGTCACAGGGCCTGGTGACCTCGGAGGTGGATTGTCTGATCTGTCAGGAAGAGACGATCAAATGCACTGATATCGTGTGTACTGTCCATCCTGCGCTCGACTGCGATGCCAATGACAAGTGAAAGGTCTTACAAATTCCAGTCAGGTGAGACAGTAAATTATTCCATTGAATTTGCAAGTAACGATACAACGACCTTCTGAAACTACGGAAAGGTAAGATACAAGATTATGTCTCTCAGTGTATCAGCGTATCATAGCAAACAGTAGCAAATGACAGCATAAAGAAACGGAAACTTGTTACAGTTCTTACTGGAAATAACATCCAGGCTGGCTAGTACACCGGCACTCGTCATTAATCCACCAGACAGATTCGATAAGTGGTCGGCGAGCCTCCTCGAATACCAGAATCGGCGTACTAAGGTGCGCGTCTAGCTGAGCGTGGTCACATATTAACCGCTTGTGATAAAACAATGCGTGAGCAGTTGCACAGATCCTGCAGTACAATATGTATTCAGCCACAATATAGTTATTCGACCACAGTATATTTGTGGACTGCTCATTTTCTATATCTGTCCTTTGGGTGGTTAAAATAGAGTACCGTTTGGCACCAAACGTGCTAAAGGATATTCCTTTTTTTCCTTTCTCTAAAAGACTGGTGTACACTTTTACTCGTTATAATTGCAAGACCATTTAGACTGCATGAAAAAACGTCAATTTGGCATGTTTGGCTTTACAAACAATAGGCGTTTCAACGCAACATCCCAAAGTACAATGTCTACGAAAATTAAGGACGAAAGTAACTATCGCGTGATGCATCACAATCAAGTAACATAGCTCGATGAAGCTTCGATCATACGTAGAAAGAGCTACTGCGGTACAGTAGAGAAGGTAACTGCGAAAAATACGCAGTGAGACGAATAGATATGACACTTTTATACGAAGACAATAATTACACTGAAGTCACCGCTACTCATGGTGGTCCCGTGGACGTTACTAAAGACAGATCACGGTTCTTAATGGGGTATGTGATCACCATCCACCGCAATACATGCTCTATAACAAGCTGCCGTATTGTATTTTTTTTAAGAACATGCACGGTTATCCGGGCGGGTAACTTGCTCCCATGTCGCCAGAAACTTGATAAGGAGTTCTTGTGGTAGGACATGTGACAACTGCTGGATGGTCATTGCTGCATGTCTCCCACATACACCAAATGGGTTTTAAGTAGGGGTACGGGAAGACCCTTTCCGTTCGCTGAATATCGTATCGTTCCAAGAGCTCGTCTACCTGCGCTGTTCGATGTGATCGCGCGTCCTCATTCATAAAAATGACATCCGGTCATAAGCACCCCTGAAAAGACTCACGTGGGGAGGAGAATGCAGTGGCAGGTGAGAGTAACGTGTTATAAGAGTTGGAGGTCAATACGCCCAGCTCCCATCTCATGCCATGCGACAGTACGTAATGCACCCAACGACACTGTCCAACATGATCCTTTCGTGATCCAGGTGTTATGGTGTGGGGAGGTAAAATGTTGTATGGGCGTACTGACCTCCAAATTTTTGAACACAGTACACTGTCAGTTATTGTGACACTGTACTCTTTGTCCATGTGCATCTTTTCAGTGGCTCATCCGGCACCGACGTCATTTTCATGGGTTACCACGTGCGACCACCTCGAACAGAGCAGGTGGAGGAACCCTTCGAACGGTAGGATATTCGGCGAACGCACTTGTCTGCCCGTTCCGACCCCCCCTCCCTCCGTCCCTCCCTCCCTCCCCCTCCCTCCCCCCTCCCTCCCTCCCTCCCTCCGACTTCAGCTCACCGAGCATGTGTGAGATGCGTTGGGGAGACGTACTTCAGTATTTCCACGTGCACAAACGACCATCCAGCAGTTATCAAACATGATAATGGAGAAATTGAATGCACTGCCACAAGAACTCCTTACCAACCTTATTGCCAGCATGGGAACACGTTGCAGAGTATGCACTGCTGTCAGTGGTGATCACACACCCTAAGAATAACCACGTCCCACTGTTCTTAATGTTTAGAGGACTGTCATGAATCGTAGTGCCTTCAGGGTAATTATTATTTTTGAATAAATGTATATCCGCCCCGGTAGCTGAATGGTCAGCGTGACGGACTATCAATCCTCTGGGCCCGAGTTCGATTCCTGGCTTTGTCGGAAAATTTTCTCCACCCAGGGACTGCATGTTGTGCTGTCATCCTCATCGACTGCAGGTCACCGAAGTGGCGTTAAATTGAAAGACCGGCACCCGGTGAAGGCCTGCCCTACGGAGGGCCCTAGCCATACGATTAAATAAATAAAAGTGTAATTTATGATAGTCTCACTGTGTATTTCTTGCAATTACCTTCTGTACTATACTGTAAAAGGTCCTATGTATGGTCCAGGTTTCATCGATCTATGTTACTTACTAGTGAAACATCAGGTGAAAGTTATCTTCGGTCTTAAGTTTTGCACGCCAGTATAGTTCAGAGTAACGCCATCTATGTTCTGTTGCTCTGGTTAGAGCGTTCTTCACATTTCTCACCCATTGAAAGTTTCTTTACATGAGTTGCCGAGAGAATGACACGCTATCTCTCGCCAGCTACTTCGATTAACAGACTCTAGCACAGAGCTGAAGTAGCATGGAATGACGTACCCCCATCTGATATCCATGCTCTGTTAGATTCTTGGACGTATGTACCGTCTATGCAACTAATTGAAGGCAGTTTTAGTTGCCATACGCGTTTCGTTTCTTTTATTTGGGAAGCACCATCAGTGGGCTGTAGCACATGTTTCCTTTTATAGATAAAATAAACGTGTAATGTGGTAGGTATAATATGCTGCTATATTACATTTTGTCGTGTCTTGTTTTTAGGTTAAAACAAACTTTTGCAGCACAAAGTTCGTAATGTGAACGTACTCTTCGGTGTTACTTACGATTTCAAATGTTCGAATGTGTGTGAAATTTTATAGGACTTAACTGCTAAGGTCTTCAGTCCCTAAGCTTACACACTACTTAACTTAAACTATCCTAAGGACAAACACACACCCATGCCCGAGGGAGGACTCGAGCCTCCGCCGGGACCAGCCGCACAGTCCATTACTGCAGCCCTTAGACCGACTTAGGGCTTCCTGCGCTGTTAACTCGTGTGCGGTGCCGGAGAGGTATTCTTTACTTTCCATATTCCAGCTGTCCGATTGCTGGCTTTCTTTCACCCACATTTGTTACATCACATGTATCACTTGCACTTTCCATTTCTGTGATCAACATTTGTGTGTTTTCGGTGTGTGTGGTTGCCAACTGTTATTGTGTATTTGTATGTATTTTCTTTGTATTGTGTTGTGGTTTGATATTTTTCATTTGTGTGTGTGTGTGTGTGTGTGTGTGTGTGTGTGTGTGTGTGTGTGTGTGTGTGTGTGTGTGTGTGCGTGTGCGTTTCTTTCCTGAGAGGATGATTTTTTATTTTAATTTTTAGATTCAGTGCCCAACCGGTTTACAGCCAGAGGCGTCAGATTTAATTCCTAAATGTCGCATCCTGTCTATCCCCAAATCACCTAAAATTCTAATCACGCATTCTCACTAGTATGCTATGTACGCACAATAAGTGAAGATTCATTATTTGCTGTTCTACCTGGTGTCGCAATTTAAATGATCAGTAGTGTAGTTTTCTTCGAGCAGATTTGCAGCCTCGAACGAGATTCTCGAGTGAAAATGTAGCATAATCTGCTTTCGTGCAGAAGCAAGTGGAGTGCACGTCAAACACTGGCACGAGGCCTCTCTTCTCCCTGAGCTGCGATGCGGCAGCACGCCGCCTCCATACTGTAAATGAATTGTGCTGTTGTAGCGCCTGAGAGACACCGCGAGGCTCCTCCTCGGCGCATCGCCGGTAAAGTGGTCGATAGAAGTGAAACGTGCGTTGTGTGCCACACCAGTGCTTTGTCCACGCGTTGTGTGGACGCCGTCGTGGCAGGCGGAAGCGCAGCTGGGAGCTTTGGTCGCAGCTTCTGAATTCTGATGGAACAAAGAGGAGCCGCATGGGCAACATCAGAAGCGGGCATCTTCAGATATTTCACGAGAAAGTGACTGTTGTTGCTTTACTCCTCGGTGCTACGGCAAAGTAAACAACTTTCAACGTGAGATATTCGCTGAAGAAAAAAAAAATGAATACCGTTAAATGCAAACCAAAGACCGTCAGTCATTTTCAAAGAAATAGTCAAGTTACAAAAAACAATGTAAATTAATGCTAATAACAATTCGCTTGAAGCAGCAACTGTTAAGATGATAATGACAGTTCATCCGTTAACTGTATCACTCTATTCCTTTCTTTTTGACAATGTGGCTCTGTTGGTGTGTGTGACTCTGATTAGTGACACTAGTTTCGTGACAGGCAATCTTGACACAATTTTTTCCGCTAGTTTTCCCCACACTCGTTGGAGTGAATATTGATGATCTACCTACGCTGAGAATCACTTTGTGTCACTGGATTTTTAAGCAGTCATGAGATGCATTGGAGCAGACGACTTAAGACTTCATATTGACTGGAAAATCGGTGTACTCATTGATTTCCTTTCGTATCCTTACTTAAAGTACTAGGTATACCACATAGGCTGTGCAGCCTACGCAACAAAAGAAAATTGGAACAGGGAGTAAACACAGACGCCAGCTACCAGACCGCGATTAATCTTTCAGTGGAAAAAGAACTCGAAATCTCACTTTACAAAGAGCACTACCCAGTGACATGTGGTTAGGTTATCTGGTGAAAGATCCGCCGTTGTAGTGCTGTTGTATGCCACTACCAAAATATCGTATTTTAATAGACTGCTATTCTAAAAGAAAGGGTAACACTAAGGTTAGCTCGATATTTACGTCTGGTGATACATGAAACTTCTGAACACGTGAATTCTTTTACTGTTTCAGACCTAATGAAATATTGACTTTTCGTTCTGATGAATTTCATACTCATATCTTTAGTTTCCTCAGCTACACATCTCGTAAAACAAGGATAAAAATTGATTTCCGGTCGGGTAATAGAAAGTAATCTATGAAGGGGCTTATATAGAATACAGGGCAATGATAGTAATAAATTTTTCGTTAGAAAATACGTACGCAATATGAATAACATTGTTACACTGACGAAAGCAACCCATCGACATTTTCTCCACAGTGTGGTGCAAACGTGTGAAGCAAGCAGACAACCATGCTACGGAGATACAATGTGCTTCCTACAGCCAACTGAGAGAGTCTGAAGGGGTCAAATAGTGGCCCCCCGAGTGGTGAGATGGTCTTTTCGGAGAATCGCCAGACAGGTTGCACGTGCTGCGTGAAATGTGTAGCCGGTTCTAGGCGCTTCAGTCTGGAACCGCGTGACCGCTACGGTCGCAGGTGCGAATCCTGCTTCGGGCGTGGATGTGTGTGATGTCCTTAGGTTAGTTAGGTTTAAGTAGTTCTAAGTTCTAGGGGACTGATGACCTCAGATGTTAAGTCCCATAGTGCTCAGAGCCATTTGAATCATTTTTGAACGAGCTGTAGCGAACCGGTCATTAGCAGTGGGACTGCGGGCATGCACACTCTAGCCCATCTTCCACTCACGCCATAGCGTAGATGTGCACAGCTCGAATAGTGCCGTCGAAAGGTCACTTGGAAGACGGCATGATTCGCCGTGGTCTGCGACGATGAAAGCACATTCTGCCTGCACACAAGTGGTCGTTTGCAAGTTTTTGGTATTTCAAAAGAGGACGCTAAACAGCTCTCGGTACTTCTAGAATTTTGTTAGACCCGTTGTTTTGCCGTTCTTGCAACAGTTGGGTGATGTGTTGTTCCAACAGGATAATGCTCGCCCACGCACTGCCCATGAAACTCAACGTGCTCTGCAAGACATGCAGCAGCTTCCCTGGCCAGCACGATCTCCAGATTTATCTCCAGTCGAGCACGTGTGGGATATGATGGGACGAGAAGTAACTCGTGCGACTTGCCAACAAATAACTCTGACAGAACTACGTGAACCGGTCGAGCAGGCGTGGCATGACGTATCCCAGGACAGTGTCATCTGTATGATCGACTGGACGTCAGTCAGTGCCTGCATTCCCGCCCTTGGAGGCTACACCCCTTACTAATACGGGTGTTCCAGCATGAGTCGATGCCTACTACCACAGAACCGCTTGTGCTACTGATCTGCAAATGTAATCATTTCACTTACTCCATACACACTGTTGCAACAATAAATCGTAAGTGAGCTGGAAACCTCTAAAAGAATGCACTAATTTTTTCCGGCATTGTTCATGTAGCCTCTATTAACAAAAATTGTAAAATTTGCTTCTATTTTGCTGTAATTTCCAAACATTTTTGCATGACATTTATTGTCCTATACCCATTACTTTGTACAACGGGAACTGGAAAATGATCTCTGAGTGAAACCGGTCGTAATATGAAAAATAAAGTACGCAGCAGCTTAACGTGTTACACTTGTCATTTCTAAGGTTTAAAAAAAAATTAGAAATTTACTCTGCAGGATATTATAGAACAATACCGAGACACTGAGAAAGAGTGGTACAGCATTTAACGTAGTCCAGCAATAGCATAATGGTTTAACCAGCATGGCGGTTGGCATAGAGATGGTTAACTGCCGACTTCTCTTGCAGGCAGCATGGTGTTACATACGTGTCAGTGTCTCTATACATTTATATTTGTCACTGAAGCAGTACTACAGTTTTAAGAGCACATGATGTGGTCACTGTCCGAAAGAAGAAACAGTTCACTTATATGAATAATAAAAATTATTGAAGATATCAGTTGACTAAGAGCGCTGCTCAGATTTCACAAGCGTCGTTCGAAAAGGACAGTGCTTTATCAAGCTTGGTTCCAGATTAAGTAGTATGTCATTGCCATTCGCCGACAAGAGGAAAAGTGCTTACTCGGATGGATATATAGGATTTACAGGCAAACAGCTTGGTTCGAGTCAGGCTTTATAAATTAAGCCAACTTCTAGCACCGGTTTGTCGTTTTCCCTGGATCAAAGAAGGGTATCCAGCGACTGGAAAAAAGCGTAGATCATTCCGCTTCCAAGAAGGGTCGTGGAATAGATGCGGATAATTACAGACCTACATTGAGAAACATTGAAAATAGTGCATCCAGAGGGAAGAAAGGTACAAACGCGAGTAAGTACAGTGAGATCCGACATGCAAATGATAGACATTTAGTGCCAATGCCCATGCTCACAGATTCTGCAGTTGCGCTGCAGTCGCGCAGGGGAGCCGATTTAAACTGTGCTTAGTGGACGAGTCATACACGTGACGTGCACATCTCGACTCGAGGAGGACGTCAGTAGGCGCAGGATGCCAGGTAGACGTGTTCTACGACATTTCTCACAATTAAGCCAGTTTATAACGGGTGTAAGCATCGGCAAGAAAACTGCTGAACGGTCAACACGCCCTATGGCTCGCCAGGTCGATCGTTGAGAGAGTTCCATCAGACGATGCTGGGAGCAGTGGACAGGAGGTGGCACTCATGTGCGACATACTAGGTCTGGAGCGAGCAGGAAAATGACGAGGCGTGAGAATCGAAGGTTCGTGCGGCAAGGCATCAGGGATCCTACAGTGACTCGCTCCACGATACAAGATGTACAGGTGCGAGTTGTCCCACTAACCATTCCCAGACACCTTGCGGATGCGAATTTACAATTGAGGCACCCTTGTCGTGTACTGCTGTTACTACCCACACATAGGCGACTCCGTCTGCAGTGGTGACAAGGTCGACGGGTACTATCATAGATCGGCAAAAAGTGTTGTTTAGTGATGAAGCGCGATTCGTTCTGGGGATGGAAGATAACCGCATAGGGGTGTAGATGTAGCCTGGTAAACGATACAGTTCCAACCACGCTGTCACGTGCCACGCCGCGTGCACACCAAAATGTTCAAATGTGTGTGAAATGTTACGGGACTTAACTGCTAAGGTCATCAGGCCCTAATCTTACACACTACTTAACCTAAATTATCTTAAGGACAAACACACACACCCATGCCCGAGGGAGGATTCGAACCTCCGCCGGGACCAGCCGCATAGTCCATGACTGCAGTGCCACAGACCGCTCGGCTAATCGCGCGCGGCGCGCGCACATCCGGCGTAATGGTCAGGGAAGCTATAGCCTACAATAGCCGGTACCCACTAATTGTAGTACGAGAGAACATTACGGGCCAGGGTTAAGTTGATGACTTTCTTCAACCTCATGTGAAACCTGTTCTACGTGGTCCACCAGAGGCACTTTTCCAGCAAGATAATGCTCGTCTGCATACAGCTCGAGTTGCTGAAGATTTCCTACGTCATGTACCGACTCTTCCATGGGCCCCGTTCTCCTCGGGTTTGTTCCCTACGGAGACACTTTGAGAAAGAGTGGTACAGCATTTAACAAACGCCAGATGCTGCCGTATCACTCGGTACATGATGTGGGGGTGTCAAGATTTATGGGCCAGTCTGCCTCAGGACGATATGAGACATCTGTTCATCTCGGTGTTGGAACTTGTTATGGCATGTATTGCATGAAAGGGTAATCCAAAGCATTCCTGATTCTGCATTGTAATTTTGTACTTGCACCCAATGTATTAATTTACGAGTCTCGATTTTGGGATCAAGTCAGTCTATATTATTATGTCTAATAAATTTCATTTCGATCCGATACTCCCCTCTTGGAGCGCTATTTTCAATGTTCCGGAGTGTATATCGCTTACGTTGATCTGTTGTAGAGCCGTGGAACATAGTTTACGCTCACGTATTAGGACGTTTTTAGAGCCCTAATTCTCCTCTTTGATAATCAAGATGGATTGCGCAAACGGAGACCTTGGGAAACCCAGCTCGTTCTGTTCGCCCATGAGATCAAGAGCGGTTGATACAGCGTTTCTTGACTTCAGAAAGGCCTTTTATGCAATTCCACAGTCGTTTAGTCAACATACTTGTGCAACAGGCAGCAGGTATCGGACAAAATTTGTAATCGGAGGCAGGACTTCCTTGCAGTTAGAACTCAATACGACGCTCTTAACGGAACGAAATCGACAGATGTAAAGGTATTTCCAGGAGTACTCGGAGGAAGTGTAATATGACCATTACAGCCTACAGTAAAGTAAATAAATGTAAGAAACGAAGAGGTCCACTACTGTTTGGTTATACTTTGGCAACAAATCACTGGAAACAGTAATACCGTAACCATCAGGAGCGACCCCAAATGAAAAGACAACACAAAAACAGTTTAAGGAAAAGCACGTGCCAGACTGAGATTCATCGGAATAATCTGAAAGAAATGAAATTCATCCACGAGAGAAGGCCACACAAAACAGTTATTCGACAGATTTTTAAGTATTGTTCATCAACCCGGGATATTAACCGGGTTGAATTAAAAGAAGAGATATAAAAGATCAACGAAGAGCGGCAGGTATCGTCAGGGGAACGCTTAATCGGCTTGAGATAGTTACGAATATGCTCAACAAATTCCAGAGGCAAACGCTACAAGAGAGGTGAGCTTTTTCATTGTAATTTTGAAAGTGTAAATTCTGGCAAGAGTCGGGCAACATATTACTTCCTCCCTCATACGTCTCGAGAAACGACCACAACGAGAAAGTCAGAGAACTGGCTGAGAAGCATTCTTCCTATGCGCCATTCGTGAATGGAATGAGGGTGGAGGACATGCACGATCGACATTAATGTGACCACCCGTCAAAAGACTGAACACTCACCTTTTGCAGTGCCGACGTGCAGGAAGAGAGTGAATGCGGTTCTGGAAGGTACCGACAGGGATTTGGAGCCTTGCCGGCTCCAGTGCCGTGGAGACCTGCGCTACGTTTCAAGGTTGAAGATCTCTGACGGGAACAGACCGATAGAGAGGGTTCCTCACTGTCGTTTGGGTTTAAATCCCGGGTATTTGGTGGTCAACAGAGTACGTAAACTCATCCTGGCGCCCTTCGAACTACGCACGTACACTGCGAGCTGTGAGACATGCTGCATTGTCTTCCTGGCAGATGCCATCGTGCCAAGGAAAAGCAGACTGCATTCAGTGGTGAACATAGTCCCCAATGAGAGATGCGTACTTGTGTCAATCCCCTCTGCCTTCCAGAATGACGAGATCACCCAGAAAATGCCACGAAAACATTCCTTAGACCATGACGCTCCATCCTCCGGCCTGGGTCCTTCCGACGATTGTTGCAGGGCGTACACGACGAAGGCAAACTGTCCGATGGAGCATAAAACGTGATTCATCTGAGAAGGCCAACGGCCGACACTCACTGGACGACTAGTTGCCGTATTGGCCTGCAAATTTCAGCCTTCGTCGCCGACAACAGCAGTCAGCGCGGGTGTATGAATCAGACGCCTGCTACTAAGGCCTATACGCAGCAACGTTCGTTGAATGGTCATTGAGGAGACACTACTGGTATCTCTTTGGTTCATCTGGTCAGTCAGTTGCTCAATACTTGCACGTCTATTCGCGCACCACAGTTGCCTCGGCCCCGGCTTTAGCTAGCGCTATTTTGCTTTCGGAGTGCAGATGCAGATATAGAATGCAGTCACTGGTACATCGGTGAAGACTGTAAATGAAACGAAGCTTGTGCTGTGATGGTAGTGTCAGGCTAAGTTCAGCTGAGTTCCCTCTCGGGATAAGTATATCTATTACCACTGCCTTCTCTTTTTGCATTGCTGGAATGTGCAGCCTCGTAGTTAGATGCGGGTAGCGCGATCTCTGTACCTCGGCAACTTGCGGCGGACGGCGATCTGCGAGCGGGGCGGCATTTCCGTGGACAGGCGGTCTGGCCAGCGCTGTAGTGGTCAGTGCGTTTTTTTAGGTGGGCGAAAGGCAATCTGGGGCCGGCTACCTGGGCCTCGGCGCAGGGGCTGCCGGCTATTAAACTCCACATGAGAGGACGTTATTATTGCTTTAATCATTTTCCGTGCTCACGGCAACATAATGAACTAAAATAATGCTCCCGAGCTTTCGCGCTCTATCGTATGAGCTATCCGGAGATCGAGGGTCTTGGCCAACCGAGCTTCTTTTTAGTTTTTTTAATTCCACGACGGCACCAAAAATTTTTGTGTGTTACGCCATCGAGAAACGTAGCGCAACAGTAGGAAATGAGACTACGCGGACTGTTTAAGACTGGCAGTGAGTTTTAGGATAACACACTGTCAAGATACTGCTCTGCATCTACATGTAAGGGGCAGTCAAATGAAAATAAGACAGATGGTAAAAAATTACCTAAACTGTTTATTACTTCAAAAGTAATCACTGTAACTTTTATTACTATGAGACAGCATGATCAATGCCTTTATGGAAGAATATTTGCTATTGCGCACGGACTCGTGATTGTACAGAGCCGTGCACCTCTTCGTCTGAAGCAAATCGACGGACACGAATGTCTTTCTTCAGAGTTCCAAAAATAAAGAAATCGCAAGGGGAGGGATCGGAACTGAATGTAGGATGTGTAATGGTATGCCAGCGGAACTTGTGCGGGGCTGGGAAGCCGTTACACACCCTCCATACACTCCCGATCTCTCCCCACGCGATTTCCATATTTTTGGAGCCGTGACGAAAGACATTCGTGGCCGTCGGTTTGTTTTGGACGAAGACGTGCACGCCTGGGCACAGTCATGATTCCGTGCACAATCACAAACACTTTTTAGTGAGGGCATTGACCGTCTTGTCTCACGGCGGGATAAACGTATCAACATTTACGGTGATTACTTTTGAAATAATAATTTACTTCTTTTTCCGTCTGTCTTGTCTCGTTCCCATTTCACTGCCTCTTACACATAATAGACAAGTCTCTCTACAGCGCATGGCGTTGAGTACTTCGTACCAATAGGAATATGGCAAGCCATATTCCATTATATCAGCGTATGCAGAGAGGAATAAATAGCTAACAACATAATCATAACCACTCTTACTCTGATAGTCCATAGCCGATGTATATATAGGGCACGGCCGTCTTGATGCTTTCACAGTGCTGGAAACTGGTGCTGTCAACTGCTAAAACTTTTGTTATCGATCATTAAGACTACTATCATACGATTTTGTGTGTGTGTGTGTGTGTGTGTGTGTGTGTGTGTGTGTGTGTGTGTGTGTGTGTGTGTGTGTGTGTGTGTGTGTGTGTTTGTAAGGTACCAAACTGCTTACGTCATCGGGTCATCGGTCCCTAGACTAACACACAACTTAAACTAACTTATACTAAGAACACACACACACACACACACACACACACACACACACACACACACACACAATAACTCACACATGCCCGAGGGAGAACTCGTATCTCCGGCGGGAGTGGCACCGCAGTCCGTGACACGACGCGTCAAACCTTGCGGCCACTCCGCGCGGCTTACCATTTAGTCTCCACTAAACTGTGTTGTTAGTATTTTGTTTATATGTTATAGATTTCGACAGCAGACCGGTATTCAAAATAGACTGTGCAGCGTTCCTACTGTCAGCTTTATTGTTTTGCTATGAGGTTCAAAATAGTTCAAATGGCTCTGAGCACTATGGGACTTACCATCTGAGGTCATCAGTCCCCTATAACTTAGAACTACTTAAACCTAACTAACCTAAGGACATCACACACATCCATGCCCGAGGCAGGAGTCGAACCTGCGACCGTAGCGGTCGCGCGATTCCAAACTGAAGCGCCTAGACCCGCTCGTCCACGCAGGCCGGCTTTGCTATGAGGAATATAGAGGATTCTCATACTGTTCACTCTTCACTCAGCTCTGTTATTTGTTTATTTCTTTTTAATTTTTTTATTTACTATCGATTCCAAAGCACTGCGTTCACCTGCAGGTACTATAGCTGTTTGAGAGGTGTGATATACATATGAAATATATACACGTAACTTGCTCCAGTGTTCTTTGTTGTAGAAAGTATGGGACTGCCACATAAGAAGCACATATACTTGCAGTGGTATAACACATCTGTCACAGAGCTATAGTGTCCGAAGATGAACACGTAATGGCTTCAGAATAGACAGTAAATAGAAAAATGACACTTAGGTTGGAGAGTAAATAATATAAGAATACTTTTTATTGTCAACATATTAATTTCTCTCCCTGCCCCACGAACCTCAGTCCGTATTTGACCACGTCAAGCAGCCTCCTCCACAGCGGTCTGCACTTGCCACCTTCTTCTCATGCTATAAGTATCTGAAGTTACTTGGCCACCTCGACACTTCTTTTCGGTCTCCTGAAGGGTCTTCGTCCCTCAGATTTGTTGTCTGACACTTCTCTCAATCTTAATCCCTCTTGTATTCTATGGACTTGGCCGGCCTATCTCAGTCTCTCTATCCTGGCTTCCGCAACAATATGTGGTTCATTATACTTATCCACGAGCTCCTTGTGCTTCCTTCTTCTCCATTTTCCACCATCAAAGAATGGTCCAAATATCTTCTGTGAATTTTATTGCTAAAAACCCCTATCTTTCTCCCTGTATATACACTGGTGTCCAGAATTAAAGCAACAAACCGCTATTTGTCCGTCCTGTTTCTAATTCACTACACAATTATGCAAACTATCAAGACGTGTCCGTGCGATCGTGTTCTGCGGGAAAGATGGCATTCCTGTCAACGAACAACTACGTCAGTGATGATGTCAGGGCACCTACCAACGGGGCAGTGTTTGCCGGTAAGCCCCATATCCACAATCGCTGTGTATACAATCACAGATTGGGCAGTATGGCACAGAGAAGACGCCTACCACACTCTTCGCAATGGAGGGCCATAGGAAGAATGGAAGCTGGACAGTCGTAAACTGATGTGGTCCGGTGGCTTAATGTGAATCTTTCTGTTGCTTCTAGGATGTGGTGACAATTTATAGAGGCCAAAAACTGTATCACAAAGATCATAGCAGGGCCGACCATCTGTAACGTCAGAAAGAGAGGATAATTATCTACCTGTAACGGCACGACGGTACCGCCTTAGTACAGCACAGCGACTGGCATCTGAACTCTCAGCATCCACTGGACGTGTTGTATCGAGGCAGACCGTATACAGAAGGCTTCGGCAGAGTGGCCTTTATTGTCGAGTTCTGGTGTGTGTACCTCTGACGCGTCTTCACAGAAGGAAACGTCTTGAGTGGAGTCCTCAACATGCAACCTGGACGCTCGAACGCTGGGCCAATGTTCTTTTCACGAATGAGACCCGATTTGGTCCGGAAAGTGATTCTCGGCAGATTCGCAACTGGAGAAAAGATGGTACACGATTTCGGGACCCAAACATTGTCGTAATGGACCGATATCGAGAGTGATCTCCAATGGTGTGGGCAAGGACTGTGTTGACAACACCTCTTCATGAAACTATACTGGTGAATGGGCAAGGTTTAACTGCTGTCAGGTATCGTAACGAGATCTTGGAACCTTATGTGCGGTTGTTGTGAGTTGCTGTGGGCCCAGATTTCGTATTGATGAACGATAATGCGCGACCACATAGAGCACGGGAGGCTGTTTTCTTGCAAACGGAAGATATTGCACGCATGGCGTGGCCTTCTCACTCTCCCGATTTGAGTGATGTAGAGCATGTCTGGAATACACTAGGAAGACGGACTGCATCACGTAAGCGTCCATCAACCACTCTCCAAGACTCGCGAGCAATTCTGCGGGAAGAATGGGTGTTATTGCCCCAAAATGATATTGATGACATCATTCACAGCATGGCCCGTTGTTGTGCCAGAGGTAGTCACACCCTATACTGAGCACATTAACCGGTTGTCAAATGGCTCTGAGCACTATGAGACTTAACATCTGTGGTCATCTGTCCCCTAGAACTTAGAACTACTTAAACCTAACTAACCTAAGGACATCACACACATCCATGCCCGAGGCAGGATTCGAACCTGCGACCATAGCAGCCGCGCGGTTCCGGGGTACGCGCCTAGAACCGCTAGACCACCGCGGCCGGCTAACCGGTTGGCGGAACGTGTGTACAGATACGTTAAGTTGGAAAAAAAGAGAATTTTTTTCTACTATTATGCGTGTTGCAGTTGTTTACATTCTATATTGTTTACACTGTTTCTACTTTACTGTCACCTGTTTATACTATTTTGTGGCAAAATAAACGCAACCTTGCAAAATTTTCGTTTGCTGCTTTTATTTTGGACACAAATGTACCTCTGTTCTCCATATTTCTGCCCCCTTTAGTAGCACTGGTCTAAGTATGGTTTTATATATCTATAGTTAGGTTTCTTTTGAAAAATGTTGGATGACAGTAATTTATAATGTTACTTTAAATCCGTCTTGATTGAAATTTTTTTTTTTATTATTCATATGACCGGTTTCGGTTCATTCAGAACCATCTTCAGATCTGTAAAAATAATTATACTAATTTACTATTTCACGAAAGCAAATCTTTTTCATCCTATCTTATCAACATCAAATGTACCAGAACGTACCTGATATTTAAGTTACAGGAGTAACCCGTCCAATTCAGCAACTTTCACATGCTACGTCACATAAAATTGGTTGGCAGAGTGCACGTCATTTATATTAATTATAACACTATTACCGACAGGTGGCGTCTGGTACATTTGTTACATTCCATTTGCACATACTGTATTCAGTAGATCTTTTTTATATTAAAAATATTTAATTAAAATATGTAGATGTCAAAGCTAAAATGTGTACTTGTCAGGATTAAAAAACAGTAAAATTATCATTTTTATACGATCTAACAGGCATAGGGCGATTTATATATCTATGGTGCTGGTGTGAACTTGTTTTCTTCTACGGTCTGCTTCCGTGGTTCCCGCCACTTTGGTGTTGTGCCGCGGTCCGCTCAGTCGTCTGCTGTCCATCGCCGGGGGCAAGAGGGCCGCACAGGAGGGCCCCGTCAACGACGCCAGGCGTTGCACGCGTCTTCCGGCTTTTCAAGTTTTCTTTCATTATCTTTGTCCTAATATGCAAGAACTTCGTAATGTATCCCGAAGCCTGACGTGGCACAAACTTTGCAAAAACAGACATAATGTCTTATGGGATAACAGCAATCAGTAATTTGTTGAGTGAATATGCCGCTCTGGATGGCGCTTTTATCTTCGCTTCTATTTCTTGTTCATCATTTCTGTTATTTACTACAACCCCCAGATATTTAAACTTTCTTGCTTCATCAAACACGTGTTTACCAATCAGCATGGTTAGCCACCTTTGTTTCGTAATTTCTTTCTACCCTCATGAATGTTGTTTTTTCGTCATTTACCTCTAATCCAACTTTCTTTGCTTTCTGAAATAACTTTCTTGCCAGTATTTTCAGGTCATGTATATTACCAGTGATTAATGATACATCACCTGCAAAGGCCAATATATTCATTTTTATTCCTATGTTAATACCCTCTCCTGCTTCGCAAGCTGCATCCTGTGCTTCCTGCATTATTATGTTGAACAAGAGACAGTAGGAATGTCGCACGGTCTACTTCGAATACCGGTTCTGTAAATTTATCCAACAACGATGCTGCCTTCCTTCCAACGATTCGCATTTAACTTCCCTCAGCAGCTCTACTATAATACAGTTACCTTTTTACGATGCTAGCAGCGCATCTCAGAATTCCCCAGACGCCTCCTGTCAGGGTTTGTTGATAGCGATACAAAATATTCAGACAGTACTACAGAATAGTTCGCACGTGTATGGCGAATGACGTTTCCTTAATAGAAGCTATGAGCTTTCGCTCTGCTTATTCTGTGTTTTCGTTCGTGCAGTTTCGACTGCAGCCCTTAATAATTAAACAATGTGATCGCACCAAACGTTTGCTACTCATGTCGTTATCTGCTACAATAAGATTTGTTTCTCTTAGTTATACACTTTGCCTTACATTCAGTCACACTTAAAAAAAGATGTCACTTACGATAGCATAGCCAACGAACAAACTGCGACTCTGTTTACCTCACCTGTTAAATAGTTTTGTATGAAATTGGCACTGTACCATCAGCGTAAACAAATTAGTCTTCAGTCACACATCACAAAATTCGTGGAATAGTCACAGATCCTAAAAAGTACCTCATACAAATAGCTACTGACTACCTTGGCACATTAGGGCAGAGAGCATAATTTCTTGGCCTGTCATAGAACTGACACTGATATGATAGACATTGTACTTTATTTTGTTATGTTATGAAAACGTGAAACAGAAAATGCTCTGGGAATCACTAAAGGAAATGGCAGTTCCAGCAAATCTGATATCGTGACTTCAATCATTATACAAAAATAATAAAAGAAGACTCTGTGTTGTAAGAAATGAGAAGGAACCTACCGATAATAATCAAAGAATTATAAAGAGTTTGCACTGTTCCCCTCCCATTTAAGTGTTTATGTAGATGTAGACATCGAATTTGTCTCTCAAAACCGGTATATACTATTAAGCGACACATTAAGAAGTGACAGTTTTAATTTCATGACGCTGCTTTCTGCTGATGGTCGTCTTATAATAGGTAAATCTGAAGAAGATATCATATAGCTGTACATAAGTTGAATGAAATTGCCACTAAACGTGGAACTCGAAAGATAAAACGAAAGTAGTGGCATTTCAAGGGTTCCAACCCATAAGAGCCAAGTCTGTCATATATGGAAAAATAATTGTACAAGTAAGAGTTTAAATATCTAAGAGGAATTTTAAATTTTCCAAATCAGCTGATGTAGAGCTAAAATTGGCCACATTCAGAGAGTTCTGTGGAAGCGTTCATTAAAACGTAACATACGGAAAGAAAATTTAATTAAACCCTACAGAATAATAGCCTTGCCTTTGCTACTGTATGGCAATGAATGTTGAACCCTGACATCCGATCAGTTACGACAAATCGAATAATGAGAGATTAAGTTAATCCGCTTTGTAGTTGAATGCTCATTACTGGACCATAAAAGAAATACGGATATTGGACAGGAACTAAATGTAGAACCCATTACAAATATAAATGAAATACAGACGGAAACTGAAAGACAGTCCAATGTATGTCCAGTACTAGGGTAACTAAAACTGCAGAGCTGTATAAGCAAACAGGAAAGAAAAACGTTGGCCATCTATTGAAGAAATGACATAAACAATGCTGAGGTGGAAATGGCAAAAATATCTAATTCTTAAAAACAATTATAACGATGATGATGACGTTGGTAGAGGCACAGTAACGTTAGATTAGCGTGGACCTGGTGTTAAGAGCAGATTTTTGGTAATGGGAATTCGTACAAACGGTTGGTCCATAAGACTCCCTGACGTCGAGGTAATTAGAGACTGATCAAGGAATTTGCTTGAACACAGATGGGGTAGAAAATCGACCGTGACCTTCGCAATCATATCGGCAAATGAATTAAGAGATTTATGGTAACTACGGGTAAACTACATCTCAACGTGTGGATGGAATTGGAGTCACATCCTTTCTTGCACCATCGCTCTCAGTATAACACATTTAGTTACTTTCTTTGTTTTTAGTGATGATGGTTTCTGTTTTTAATGTGTTGCGACCAGTGTCCTGTATAGTCTGACATACGCATTGTAAATTATATGCAACCAAAGCAAAGCTGTGCTTTATGGCCCAGACGTGTCAGTCACGACCGATCGACTGCCTCTGGTAATCATTTGGATGCACTATTGAGGGGCATGGTGTTAGCAACAGGGCTCCCGGCCGTTGCCACCTTTCTTGACTTTGGAGCCACTACTTCTCAACCAAATGGTTCCTCGGTCGGCATCACTAGGCTGAGTGTACCCCGTTGCTGTCCTCCCAGCAACAAAAAAATCAGACTGTACAGGGAATCGAACCCAGCTCTTCTGAATAGCGTTTTCTTTTTTTGGACGTCGAAGTTGACCGTTGATTCCTTTACTCTGTTTGTTCATTACAGAGGTCTGTTCGCCCTCTGACCGAACACGCTAAGCTAGCTTGCCGGCACCACTGAGCTAGAGGTGGCCGTGGACGATATTCAGTCCTTATAGCTGAAGAGGATTTGAAATGTATTTATTGCTTTACACTGAATGCAGACGTTTGGCCTGGGATGGCTGTATGTTTCGACTGCACCGGAGACGAAAAAAGGTCCCGCACGACAGGAGTCTCGTACGCGTGAGAGTGGCTGCTAATAAAAACAACGGACTATTGAAGGGGTACCAGAAAGTACGACCAACCTGTCTATAGGACATGGAATGACACACGTGAGGCCAACAGCAACGTCATCTTGTGGTGCTCGTAGTATCAACATCACAACATACCACTGAGAGCAGCGATTACGAGTACCTTTCATATTAGGCTGTAGTAAGATGAGAGCGATGTGTACGAGAAACGCCACAGTTTTTCAGTGTAACGTAGCGTAAAATTACCACTGGCACTCCTAGCAATTTGCACAATGAACAAAATAGTGGAACGTTATGCCTTGCATATCGTTCTGTGCATTGTATGTGTTCTCTGATATACAAGAAACAACAGCATCTCTTTAAAGTTCAAACAGTGCGATTAAACTGTCATAATATTAAGATATTTCTAATGAAAGGATAAGTTGGATGTGAATAGAAAATGGCCGGACTCGTAAAAATCACGGTGTAACGTCCCGTCAGCGAAGATTTCATTAGAGATTGTGCTCTTGCTCGAAATGGAGAAAGAAATCGGCCGCATCCCTTTCAAAGGAATCATCCCAGCATTCGTCTTAAGCGATATATGGAAACCACGGGAAATCTGAGCCTGGATGGCCGAACAGAGAAATGAGTACTGGAATCTCAGTCCCTGTAGTGTCTTAGCGCTGCAAAACCTCGCTCGGTGCCGCACTTGGAAGGACATTTGTAATGAACTACGGAGGGTTATCCTAGCATTATGTGAGACTTTGTGTTTTACTGAAACAATGATGTAAATATAAACGGTTTAAAGTATAGGCTCATTTACACATGACGATAGACATTTACTGGTATTAGAGTGTAATATTCGTAGAACTTCGCCGACATTTGGCATGGACAATTCAATGAATATTACGTTAGCATAGCGCAATTAGGCATGTATGCCATCATCCGAACATACCCTTCAAAAGGATACTGGTTAATCGTTGACGGGATGCTAAACCATAATCTTCTTTTCTGTTGATGGAAGGAAATCTTTCTACGGAACAATCCGTTATTGATTTAGATAAACTAAGTCACGAAGATCAGCCAGTGTAATGAAGATGTATACACTGGAGCTAAATGCGATCATATTTTGTCAAATTTATTTTTATTAGTTTATCATTTAAGCACTACACAAGAATGCATCCTAGCTGAGTGAACACTATTGCCCTCGTAGATACAATGTGGAACATTTATAGCTGATTTTACTGTGTCGCAGTCATTGTCGGCTCTTTCGTGTTACCCAATTAGACATACCAACATCACCAATTGCTAAGCCAGAGTTCATCCTCGGTTAAATGTTAGTCATGCATCTCTTTTGTCATTCTTGCGAAATATTCGTTGCTGTGGTTTTAACTTACCTTCGAAAGAACAAATTAATCGTAGCTTTGACACACATACTGTCACTCATCTGTCTGTCCGAAGCTTCAAGAGACCTTTTCCTTCGTGACTGTGTAGATATACGTCTCTCTCGTCATAACAGCTATAAATCAAGTTACAATAATTCATTAGCAAGAAACTGATGTTATCTTTTTCATCATCTAAATTCCGAAAGCCACCATAGCAGTATATGCTGAAGAGGATATAGATAACCAGTATGAATTTATTCCATTTCAGTTCCATGCACAGGTATTCCGTGGCAAGGACTGTTGATAAGCTCTCGTTTGAGAAAGTAATCCGTTTATTGATGAGTCCTGGAATTTTATAGCGTTTACTAATAGGTTTAGACGTTTAACACTAGCATTGTCGACTGGAGAATAAGATGATAGGAATATGCGTGAACTACCACACCGTCAGTTCACAGGGAAGAGCAGAGAAAGAAAAACAACTTAAGGAGATGAATGTCACAATAAAATATGTACAATGGCTAGCTTATGATAATTTGTTCCACTTTCACTGTAGGAGCAGTGTCTAGTTTCAAATCCTATCTTTTACATTCAAATGTCTTGCAGCATATCACCATTGGGCAAGAAGATAACAGTAAAAAAATGATATTAGCTGAAGGAAGGAAGGAAGAAAATCACACTTTGACTTCCTGTCGATTTCAAGGTCATTAGAAGCGAAACGCAAATTCGAATTGAATAATGATAGGGAAGGAAATCGGCCATGGACTCAATTAGGGAACCAATCCAACATTTACCTCAAGTTACTTAAGCTATTTAGGGAAACCCCAGAGAAACTGAAGCAGGATTATTGGTACCCAATTTGAATCTCACTCTACCTGAACATGAATATTTTGTGTTAACTTCGATACTACGTCGGTCCGTGTATTCAGTGACATACGGTACAACAACATGAAGTGAAATGGCGCAAAAGGAACTCATCGAAAAATATTGTAATCAATACATAGATGTGGTGACTCTAAATGGTTAAAAAGAAAACTAAAAAGCAAGTCACTGAGCAACAAACTTACGATAATACTTCTACTCAAGTTCTACACTGCGCAACGGAATTAAAGGATCACTTATTTGAAACCTCGTAATTCCTACTCGTTGGGAAGCTTAAGTTTGAAATTTGGCTCAAAGGTGCGTACAACCTTTCTCTGTAATGGTGCTAAAGTGTGGAGTCCAGTGACATCACCCTCGAGATCGACGACGCTGCAAACGGCAGGGTGTTGACACATGTAAAACAGAGGCCACATCTCAGAAATATATGTTTTATGTATTGTCCTGCCAATGGTCACTGAAAAACTTGAGTTAGAACAACTATGTACAGTGGTTTACGGGCTATCACGGAGTACACAAGTCTTACTGTTTGTTTGATTTTAGAAAGGGTTCCAATACCCGAAACCGCTCATCAATTAAGTAAAAAGGAACTGAATTTAGCAAGTTTGGCTGTTTTCTGCATCAAACTAGTTAAGACAGTTGCTGCATGTCATTAACCCGTCATGCTGTAAATTCAAAAATTCTACAGTTTGGTTTGGCAGTGCAGAGTATACATGAGTTTAAGTTGTACCCTGCTGTGAAGTTACATAAGCTTACCAAAGGACAGGTTCCGACATAAAACAAATTTTACATTCACAGAATACCGAAACGAGTAAACAAGACGAAAATGTAACACGGACACACAGTTAGTGTGTTGTAAGTGTTCATTACACCACGCTGGCAGACATTGCATCCATGTCTAAGATAGTTGCTCCAGCACTCTTGTAGGAACAGAAACAATTCAGCGCATTTCTCATTTTCTTATCAGCGTCCCGATAGAAATTGTTCTCATCCATTCTGATTTCTGTTTCATTAATTACAGAACACCAATATGTAGGAGCATGGGACAATGTTTTGACTTTATCAAACATTGTTGTGTTTATTTGTAATACTGTGCTCAGCAGCTGCGAAGTTCTCAAGTTCTCGATTTTTTAGTGTGCCTCTGGTGTTCTGTACTGCCGTTGGTAACTTTACGGAGAGACTGACTCAAGCACCCGCTTCTGCACTCACGAGAGATCTTATAAATTTCAGGGATCCTGTCACCGAGACGGTCCTTAACGCGTCCTTTATCTTCTTGGTTTGTGGTAAAATAGGACCCTGCCTAGTTTCCTAGACATAGCACCGCAGAAATAAAGAAGTACAGCTGTTTGTGAGAAGGGCCACCTTCATTCCGAAAAAAAATCTTCTCAATACGTATTCAGAGAGATATAAAGTTAGCGCTGTCCAAGAAATGAAAACACGGAAATTTTGAACAATCAAATGGTGAGCTATCTGTTCTGCTTCTTCCTTTATGCAGTGAGAAGATTTGATTGCTGAGTTTTATTGGTGATCTAGAATTAATAACTGCATTAATTTAAATAGCCATCAGGGATCACCATTACCTTGGAATATACTGGCGAATTGTTCGAATTCTTGATCAATTACGAATTTGTCGAAGTGATAAAGTCAACTTTTAATGCTATAGTAGAAAAACTGTATTTCGAAGCGTTCAACATAAATGTACCGATGTTAATAAACATGCGTTAATCCTGCATGGGATTAGCTAACTTTGTTTTCCATAGAAACTTAGATTCTATCTCTCTTCATGTTCAAAACATTAATGACAGAATAATTGTCAGTACCACAAAGGGTTAGACATAATGTGGAGTACGAGGAAGTTTTAATTATCATCTTGAGAAAATGGAAAAATCATACTCCGTCGTCCTCCCGCATGCGAGTCCAGTGTGCTAACCACTGCGCCACATCGCTCGGTTTGTTTCTTCGGTACTGGTAAGTGGTACGATAACATTAAAATCCGAATTTTAGAGGCTGCAGACTCACATCATTATGGAAAGATAAGTGCTGGCATCATCATTCACAGACAGCAATATTTTTCCATGTAGAATGACAGCACCACCTGGTACCAATTACTGAGACCACCGACGCCATTCGAGACCTCGATATGGCCCCTCGAATCATTACAGAACCTCGAAACAGGTTTCGCAGTTGGAAGAAATCAGTCTGTCGTACGCTGTTCCTAATACTCTTCATGAGTATAGACGTCGCCCAGAAGGGAACCATATGGTAGTTGGCTTTCCGGGCCCCCTCACATGCTTTCGTTGGTAGATTCTCCAGGTTTCATTCTCCTTGCACAATGAAACCTCTTCTGTGTATTTACATGGTTTTCAAGAACTATATGCTTGATATTTAATGTATACAGCCCCGTTGCATTACACTCGTCGACAGTAACTATACCCATTTTAACATCAGTGGGCTATGGAGCAGTTATCCGAGGTTACAGCTCTTTTTGATGTTCTTCAGTTCCTCTCACTAAGGACAGTTCTTCTTGCACTACTGTGGTTAGCGGTGAAGTTCCCCTAGAACTTTGTACACCGTAATGACACTAATTACATCACTTCTAGGGAGAACTAGTAAATTTATGACAGCTTTCAAGACGCATAAACTACTGGGCACAATTTTTCCTTAGCTGAAGCTTCTAAGCTTCCATTTGTTTGTAGATCAAATAAAAGCAAACGTATCACAGACGAACTGGTTGGTCAGAAACACGGTACCAGTGGTGTTATTATACAAGAGAAAACGAAAGGCAGCGTCAGTGTGTTACATGTAAGTCCAAAATAGGGTATTTATCTCTGTATGTTCATGTTACTTTAACCAACCCCTACATACTTTTGCAGAAGAGGACTGGCAAGAACGGGATGACTCCAACGGCTTTCAACGACGTCGTTGTGACGACCGACGTACGGAGTCGCTGTTCCGCAAACAAAACAAGTATTTCTGGGAATATACTGCGACAAAGAGTGGTCCCCCGAACGAAGAAGACAAAGATAAGAGGATCGGTGCGGCTACAGGTTTTACTGCAGGAGGGGGAGGGAGAAACGCTGTGTCGAAACTGAAGATACGGATCTTGGAGCAGAGCTGCGGACGGCGTGTGACCCGACTGGGAATGGGCGGGGTGTGCCGACTGCACAGACGCCGGCCGCCGCCGCAGCACCTGTTGCGAGCTAAGACGGGCCAGCTGCACCGACCTTCAAACCCACTTTTAGGTTTATACACTTTTCCTAAACCGGTTAAGGTGGAACACCCACACCAAATTGTTACTCCATTCTTCTAAAATCCGAAACTGTGCTACGTCTGTGATAAGCGTCGTTGTCAGGCGCGGATTTAGGGTTCGCTTTTGAGGAGGGAGGGGTGTCACGGCTTGTTACTGGCTTACCCTCCTAATATAAGGTGTCATCACCACCACTTCTAAAGTGAAACAGATGCCTGGAATTTTCATAATAACAACATAGTTAACATAATGACAATTTGTAATAATTTGTTTATATCAGTAATTAGTACGCTGCTTTAAAATAATCTGCTGGAAATTAAAATCTACAGACATACATTCGTCCGAAAATTTTATATTTACGTATGTCATGCAGATGATTTAGGAATTACAATAGCTACAAACTCTTACAGCTTTGATCTTTCATAACGACATAAATTACGTAATATACAAATCAGAGTGGGCCCTCACCATTAATAATATTCACTTATCACTACGATTCTGAACACAATTACAAGACTATGGCTATGAGGACGTGTAATTTGGAGGGGGTGGGTGAGGCTGTAACTTTCAACCGTTTCCACCTATGTTTGGCAAAGTCAGTCTTTGAGTTATTTTTTCTTTGTGCAGGGTCTTTCCCCTTTTGTCTTGTCCCGCTCAACACACTGTGGTTTCGTGGCTGTACACTGTCGCCTCATAACCTGTGCTGGATGTGCTGCTGGTAGCAAGTATTGTCAGCTTGTGAATGGGTGTCCTTACCTAGCTGGTATGTCTAGTGCAGGCGATCAACCCACATTATCGTGGGTGCAGGCTAGCAATAGGGAAGTATCCTGAGAACATCATTTTTCTATCCTACTATACGTAAGTAGAACGCACTTTACGATGACTCACACTGGTCTTGAAGCAGATACCGGTGGAGTAAACAGGCAGTTCCTGGAGTCAATGACGCGGGAGTTCATGAAGTGAATATCTAACCAGAAGCAAAGTCCACAGCGCAGAGTAAGACATCGTAAACGCGCGCTGTCTCGGGGGCGATTCGTAAACACGGAAAAGATCAATCATTCTATAAATGTCACACATCGAAGGCTTCCGCGAAGAGCGAGAACTGCTGGGCAAGTACGAAGGGGCGGTATTTGTGGACTCCGTCGCGTCAGTGGATGGGCCCACGTGACATGGCTGCAGCACCCTTCACGGCACGGGAACAAGCCGCGGCCGTGGTGTGAAGTTCGAGTATCTCTCACATTTCCTCGATTCCGTTACTCGGGCTGTGACTTAGACTCCCCTTCACTCGGCACTTGTTCGTTGTCGATTGGACGTTGAACAAACATTCTTATTTCCTTCTTCCACTGGTGTGACGTCGATTCGGGAAATGCTACCACTTCCACTTACACTCCAGAAAAAGGTATCAGCTTCACGGAAACAAGAAGCTGCATCAGTAAAATAGGTACAATGACATGCTACAAAGGGCAGCCAAATGGAAATAATACAGATGGAAAAGTAAGTAAACTGTTTATTATTTCAAAATTAATCGCTATAACTGTTAATAAATTTATCCCACTGTGGGTCAAGACGGTCAACACTTTCACGGAAAATGGTTGCAGTTGCCTACGGAGCTACGCACCTCTTGGTCGGAAGCCAATCCAAGGCCACGAATGTCTCTCTTCACGGTTCTTAAGCATAAAAATCGCGTGGGAGAGATCAGGACTTTATGGAGCTTGTGTAAGGGCTTCCCAGCGAAGCGTCTGCTGCGTAATCGAAAGAATATTGTCAACTTGGGGCGCACCCACGTTCTTTGTACAGTTGCGACCTCTCCCCTTTAGAGTTCCATATCCGTTTTCATTTGACCGCCACTTACAGGTACGGTTCCCAGTGGTATGCCAGCTGAGGAGACCAAGTGTGCTGACGCAGTGCGTTAGATACTGTGTAAGTGGCCCGGTTGGTACACTAACAATAACAATAATAATAATAATAATAATAATAATAATAATAATAATAATAATACGGCATTACACTACACTTCGACAGCTGATAAGAATTCAATGCGTTCACTCCCTCCACAGGACAGAAAGGGTAAACATTTAGATCATTGTTGTATGGTACCATTTCCACTAACCTTGTAGCAGTTTCCCTCTCTGTGTTACTTTCATGGTCATCATGCGGCAACTCCGCGCTGGTTAGCCGCGCGGTTTAAGGTGCCTTGCCATGGTTCGCGCGGAACCCCCGTTGGAGGTTGGAGTCCTCCCTCGGGCATGGGTGTGCGTGTTGTCCTTAGCGTACGTAAGGATAAGTTAGATTAATTAGGGTGTAAGCCTAGAGACTGATGACCTCAGCAGTTTGGTCCCATAGTCCTTATCACAAATGTCCAATTTTTTTACTGCACCAGTTCTTAGGGCTGTTCACGTATGGAGCGCCGGATGAATGACTGTTCAAACGCCTCCGAGAGCGCTGTACTTAATTTAATCCTGTCCTATCGATCCCTACGGGAGCGCAGAGTATGGGGTTATAGTATATCCCTAGATATAAAGATCTTCTTGAAAACTTGTAAGTCGGCTTTCTCGGAAGAGTTTACGCCTGTCTTCCAGTGTCTGATAGTTCAGTATCTTCAGCATCTCCGTGACACTCTCCGACGGGTCAAACAAACACATGACGATTCATGCTACCCTTCTCTGTATACATTCAGTATGCACTGTTAGTAGTACCTGCTACCAGATCCGGCTGGCCGGGTTGGCAGAGCGGTTCTAGGCGCTACAGTCTGGAACCTCGAGACCGCTACGGTCGCAGGTTCGAATCCTGCCCCTGGCATGGATGTGTGTGATGTCCTTAGGTTAGTTAGGTTTAAGTAGTTCTAAGTTCTAGGGGACTGATGACCTCAGAAGTTAAGTTCCATGGTGTTCAGAGCTATTTGAACCATTTTGCCACCGGTTCTACACACTGGAAATATTCTAGGACGGGTCGCACGAGTGTTTTTCCATTTCCATTGTAGAATGATTGCGTTTCCCTAACATTCTACCAGTCATCCGAAGTCCGCCACCTGATTTATCTATGACTGAGCCTATGTAATCGTTTCATTTCATATCCCTACAATTTTTTGTAGCCAGGTATTTGTATGAATTAACTCATTCCAGTTCTGACTCGTTGATATTGTAATCACACGATACTACATTTTCTTGCTTTGCGAAGTGTGCGATTTTACAATCCTGAACATTTAAAGCAAATTGTCAATCTCTGCATCATTTTGAAGCCTTGTTAAGATTCAACTGAATATTTGTGCAGCTTTTCTCAGAGTGTACGTCATTATAGATAACTGCATAATGCGTAAAACATTTGCGGTTACTTTTAACACTGCCTACAAGGACATAAATACACTCCTGGAAATGGAAAAAAGAACACATTGACACCGGTGTGTCAGACTCACCATACTTGCTCCGGACACTGCAAGAGGGCTGTACAAGCAATGATCACACGCACGGCACAGCGGACACACCAGGAACAGCGGTGTTGGCCGTCGAATGGCGCTAGCTGCGCAGCATTTGTGCACCGCCGCCGTCAGTGTCAGCCAGTTTGCCGTGGCATACGGAGCTCCATCGCAGTCTTTAACACTGGTAGCATGCCGCGACAGCGTGGACGTGAACCGTATGTGCAGTTGACGGACTTTGAGCGAGGGCGTATAGTGGGCATGCGGGAGGCCGGGTGGACGTACCGCCGAATTGCTCAACACGTGGGGCGTGAGGTCTCCACAGTACATCGATGTTGTCGCCAGTGGTCGGCGGAAGGTGCACGTGCCCGTCGACCTGGGAGCGGACCGCAGCGACGCACGGATGCACGCCAAGACCGTAGGATCCTACGCAGTGCCGTAGGGGACCACACCGCCACTTCCCAGCAAATTAGGGACACTGTTGCTCCTGGGGTATCGGCGAGGACCATTCGCAACCGTCTCCATGAAGCTGGGCTACGGTCCCGCACACCGTTAGGCCGTCTTCCGCTCACGCCCCAACATCATGCAGCCCGCCTCCAGTGGTGTCGCGACAGGCGTGAATGGAGGGACGAATGGAGACGTGTCGTCTTCAGCGATGAGAGTCGCTTCTGCCTTGGTGCCAATGATGGTCGTATGCGTGTTTGGCGCCGTGCAGGTGAGCGCCACAATCAGGACTGCATACGACCGAGGCACACAGGGCCAACACCCTGCATCATGGTGTGGGGAGCGATCTCCTACACTGGCCGTACACCACTGGTGATCGTCGAGGGGACACTGAATAGTGCACGGTACATCGAAACCGTCATCGAACCCATCGTTCTACCATTCCTAGACCGGCAAGGGAACTTGCTGTTCCAACAGGACAATGCACGTCCGCATGTATCCCGTGCCACCCAACGTGCTCTAGAAGGTGTAAGTCAACTACCCTGGCCAGCAAGATCTCCGGATCTGTCCCCCATTGAGCATGTTTGGGACTGGATGAAGCGTCGTCTCACGCGGTCTGCACGTCCAGCATGAACGCTGGTCCAACTGAGGCGCCAGGTGGAAATGGCATGGCAAGCCGTTCCACAGGACTACATCCAGCATCTCTACGATCGTCTCCATGGGAGAATAGCAGCCTGGATTGCTGCGAAAGGTGGATATACACTGTACCAGTGCCGACATTGTGCATGCTCTGTTGCCTGTGTCTATGTGCCTGTGATTCTGTCAGTGTGATCATGTGATGTATCTGACCCCAGGAATGTGTCAATAAAGTTTCCCCTTCCTGGGACAATGAATTCACGGTGTTCTTATTTCAATTTCCAGGAGTGTATACAACATGAACAGCAAGTTTCCCAAGACACATCCTTGCAGCACATCTGAAGCTACTTCTACATCTGTCGTTGACTCTCCATTCAAGATAAAATTCAGCGTCCTCCAAACCAAGAAATCCTCAATTTAGTCGCAAATTTCGTTTCATATTCCATACGATCGTACCTTAGATGACAAGCGGAGTTGGGGTACGGAGGAGTAGCACTGAGTCAAATGCTTTTTGGAAGTCAAGAAATATTGCATCCACCTGACTGCCTTGATCCATGGCTTTCAGGATGTCATATGAGGAAATTGTGAGATGTTTCATATGTTTTCATATGCTGGCTGACACGGATGAGGTCATTCCGTACGAGAAACCTATTCTTCTTTACGTTTGAGAGAAGAATATGTCTTAAGATTCCACAACATGCGATGTCAAGGGTATTGGACGGCAATTCTGTAGGTCATTTCTGATATTCTTGGTGTAGACAGATGTGAAGGGCGCTTTTTTCCAGCTGCTGGACACGGTTTTTTTGATTGAGCGATCTTCAGTAGATTATGGTTAAAAGAATGGTTAACTCAGACCCAAATTCCGTGTAGAATCTGACAAGAATTCCATGGAGCCCACTAGATTTGTTCCATTTCAGCGATTTCGGCACACCACTGACGCAATACACGATGTGATCAAAAGTATCCGGACGTCCCCAAAAACATACGTTTTTCATATTAGGTGCATTGTGCTGCACGCTGCTGCCAGGTGCTCCATATCAGCGACCCCAGTAGTCATTAGACATCGTGGGTGAGCAGAATGGGGAGCTCCACGGAACTCACGGACTTCGACCGTGGTCAGGTGATTTGGTTTCACTTGTGTCACACGACCGTACACGAGATTTCCACACTCCTAAACATCCCTAGGTCCACTGTTTCCGATGTGATAGTGAAATGGAAACGTGAAATGACAAGTACAGCACAAAAACGTACAGGCCGACCTCGTCTGTTGACTGACAGAGACCGCCGACAGTTGAAGAGGGTCGTAATGTGTAATAGGCAGTCATCTATCCAGACCATCATACAGCAGTTGCAAACTGCATCAGGATCCACTGCAAGTACTATGACAGTTAGGCGGGAGGCGAGAAAACTTGGATTTCATGGTCGAGCTGCTGCTCATAAGCCACACATCACCCCAGTAAATGCCAAACGACGTCTCGCTTGGTGTAAGGAGCATAAACATTGGACAGCTGAACGATGGAAAAACGTTGCGTGGAGTGACGATTCACGGTACACAATGTGGCGATCCGATGGCAGGATGTGGGTATGGCGAATGCCCGGTGAACTCCATCTGCCAACGTGTGTAAAATTCGGATTGGTCGTGTGTGGTCATGGAGGGGGCTTGCACCCCTTGCTGTTTTGCGTGGCAATATCACAGCACAGGCCTACACTGATGTTTTAAGCACCTCCTTGTTTCCCACTGTTGAAGAGCAATTCGGAGATGGCGATTGCATCTTTCAACACGATCAAGCACTTGTTCATAATGAACGGCCTGTGGCGGAATGGCTGTACGACAATAACATCCCTGTAATGGACTGGCCTGCACAGAGTCCTGACCTGAATCCTAAAGAACACCTTTTTTTGATGTTTTGGAACGCTGACTTCATGCCAGGCCTCACCGACCGACATCGATACCTCTCCTCAGTGCAGCAATCCGTGGAGAATGGGCTGCTATTCCCCAAGAAACCTTCCAACACCTGATTGAACGTATGTCTGAGAGAGTGGAAGTTGTCATCAAGGCTAAGAGTGGGCCAACACCATAATGAATTCCAGCAATACCGATGGAGGGTGCTACGAACTTGTAGATCATTTTCAGCCAGGTGTCCGGATAATTTTGATCACATAGTGTATCTACAGGGTGTAAAAAAAGCTACATATATAACATTTTAAAGCGTTTGGGGGAGGTAAAGAGAGAGAATATTTTATGTGGCAGAAATGTCACAGGTGCACCATTTACCCATAAGATTTTGATACTAGTGATGTTCAGAGACGCTGTTCAAACTTCTGCGCGATGAATATTGTGTTAGAGATATTGCTGAAAATTTCTTCCGTTTGTTTGTTTTAATACACAAGCGGCATCTGAGGGGTATTTATTGTTTACATCGCTCAAATCTACCAGATGATTCACAAATAATGGTTGCAGATTCAATTAAATAGACAACCAACCGATATGTAGTGTCTGTCTGTGTCTGGTGCATAAACGGTTCATCTCGTCCCACAAACAGGTATCCTCAGGGGTGAGGTTGGAAGAACGTGGGATCACAGTGTTGGCCTACCACTCCTAATCCCCAACTGTTGGGGCTCACTAATTGTTGAGTGAGCCCCAAGGACTTCACCCTACTGTCAGACTGTGACGTCTCTTCTGCCATGTCAAGTTTTCTTCCGAATGCGCAGTTTAAAAAACTGTATTTGTTGCTCCGGATTGCCATCACTGCAATGTTTTCCACTATGTTGTCTTTCATGAACTCGCAGTTCGGTATTTTAGGCTTTCTTATAATTGCGTGATCGACTCTGTCTAGTAAGTCTATCCGTAACTTTCAGTCAACTATCACAATAGTCAAAGAAATAATTTTCAATGTATCACCTGACAAAAGTACTTATTTCGGTGATTTATGTGTGCTCAATTTAAGTACGTTGTGTGCTTCAGCAAAATTTTCCAGTAACATCATTTGAAGGTTATATAACAGTAGTTCACTTCCCTTGCAACACTGTTATACTGTTGAAATAGAACGATGATAACATGATCAAAACAAGTTTATGCTTTGCAGACTGAAGCACTTCACGAACACTGTTAATATTGTCATTGAGTGCTACTTTATTGAATGTATTAATTTTACCACTGTTCACGAGTTTGCATGCATAATTCAATCAGAATAATTCGACTATAAGATATTCTGACATAGAGGCACACTATACAGTGACCTCCACTGAATTTTTATATTTTTTAATTTTTAATTGTTAATTTCTAAATGTTTATTTGCGTAACAGATTTTTTAATGTCTTTTCATTTGATGTAACATGACTGCAGTGAAATGTTAGTGAGAGGATCGGTGACATGGTAACTTTCATCTTGACCACTGAAATTTCTGCGTCTCTATTTTGATGCAGTATTCTGATGCATCTTCTACTCTGAAGAAGTATTCTGCTACACATGGGTACAGTAGCTACGTGTTACCTTCAAGATCATGGTTAACACCGCTTGAGTGTGTCGATATTTTCTTGACATTAATTTGTCGGTAAATGATTAAATGAAAGAAGAGACCTACGATTATTCTTTTTGAGATACAACTCATTTCCAGGCTGTTTTACGGTACCAGCTATTACATTATTACCATTAACTGCACCATATTTTTTCACTAAATTCAACTCTTTGTTGAATATAAAATTTGTTCCATAAATCTCCTATTCAGTTGTCACACCTACATTGTGCTCTCATAATTAATACAAAAATTGTTAATTATTTCAATATTTTTACAGTAATCATTTCAATATCTCTGCAGCACTCTCATACCTTTCGTCGCCATTCACTCTTACTTCAGCCAGTCTGGACGTCTTGCGCTGCTCTACTGTGTTGTGGCGCTACCCTGGCGCCCCCTCCTACGGTTCAGCGTCCCTGTGTCGTACGCTATGCTTTTCACTGAAGGCACGACGTGTTTCATGCGATTTGACTCTTCCAAACAATTTCCTTTCTTATAAGTGCTTTTTATCACCAAACTGGTGCGTCCCCGGTAGCTGAGCGGTCGTCGGCACGGTAACTCAGCGCGTTCGGTCAGAGGGCTAGCTGCAAAAAAAAAAAAAAGTTCAAATGTGTATGAAATCTTATGGGACTTAACCGCTGAGGTCACCAGTCCCTAAGCTTACACACTACTTAACTTAAATTATCCTAAGGACAAACATACACACACACCCATGCCCGAGGGAGGACACGAACCTCCGCCGGAACCAGCCGCACAGTCCAGGTTAGCTGCCCTCTGTAATAAAAAAAACTGAGTTCACCGATCAACAACGAACTAAAACGAGTGTCTTACGACGTCCACCTTGAGCCGATACAACGAACGGAAGCGAACAAAATGAGATAAAAAAAAAGTGGTCAGCGTGGCAGAGTGTCAATTGTAAGGGCCCGGGTTAATTCCCGGCTGGGTCGCAGGTTTTCTCCGCTCAGAGATTGGGTGTTGCGTTGTCCTACTCATCATCATTTCATCCCCATAGACGTGCAAGTGGTCGATGTGGCGTCAAATCGAAAGATTTGCACCCAGCGAACGGTCTACCCGACGGGAAGCCCTAGTCACACGATATTTACATTTTCTTGTCACCAAACTGCTACATACACTATCCAGTCATATTAATGTGATCACCTTTCAAAAACCTGAGTAACCACATTTTGCAGTGTGGACCGGTGCGACATGTGCAGGAGAAGAGTCAGTAATGTTCTGGAAGGTATCGACAGGGACATGGTGCCATGCAGATTCCAGTGCTTTGCGCTAGGTTTCACGGTTGAAGAACAGTGGCATGAATAACGTGATCAAGTTGATTCCACACATTCTCGATTGACTTTAAATGTGGTGCTCTTCGAAGCGCACTCATACACTGCGATCTGCGTAAAACGTTGAACTGTCCTGCTGGCAAGGCAACCTTGCCGAGCCCCCCAGGCGATCCACAACTCTTTTGTGGATACGTGCGTAGCAAGCACGGGACCCCGAGCTAATGTGGCCTTCCTTCCTTTCCAGGCTGCATACCTTCCCTTTCCGCATCCTTCCCCATCCCCCATCTTCGCCCCCCCCCCTCACCTCTGGCTCTTTCCTTTCCTTTCTCCCCCTCTGGGAGTATGGTTTGTGCCTACGTCCAGAGACGGACGCTTGTAAATGTACCGCATTCTTCGCCTTCCTTGCTTGTATGTCTTCATCCTTCCTTTGTCCTGCGGTCCTGCGGCAGCGGTCCACTAGTATACACTCCTGGAAATTGAAATAAGAACACCGTGAATTCATTGTCCCAGGAAGGGGAAACTTTATTGACACATTCCTGGGGTCAGATACATCACATGATCACACTGACAGAACCACAGGCACATAGACACAGGAAACAGAGCATGCACAATGTCGGCACTAGTACAGTGTATATCCACCTTTCGCAGCAATGCAGGCTGCTATTCTCCCATGGAGACGATCGTAGAGATGCTGGATGTAGTCCTGTGGAACGGCTTGCCATGCCATTTCCACCTGGCGCCTCAGTTGGACCAGCGTTCTTGCTGGACGTGCAGACCGCGTGAGACGACGCTTCATCCAGTCCCAAACATGCTCAATGGGGGACAGATCCGGAGATCTTGCTGGCCAGGGTAGTTGACTTACACCTTCTAGAGCACGTTGGGTGGCACGGGATACATGCGGACGTGCATTGTCCTGTTGGAACAGCAAGTTCCCTTGCCGGTCTAGGAATGGTAGAACGATGGGTTCGATGACGGTTTGGATGTACCGTGCACTATTCAGTGTCCCCTCGACGATCACCAGTGGTGTACGGCCAGTGTAGGAGATCGCTCCCCACACCATGATGCCAGGTGTTGGCCCTGTGTGCCTCGGTCGTATGCAGGCCTGATTGTGGCGCTCACCTGCACGGCGCCAAACACGCATACGACCATCATTGGCACCAAGGCAGAAGCGACTCTCATCGCTGAAGACGACACGTCTCCATTCGTCCCTCCATTCACGCCTGTCGCGACACCACTGGAGGCGGGCTGCACGATGCTGGGGCGTGAGCGGAAGACGGCCTAACGGTGTGCGGGACCGTAGCCCAGCTTCATGGAGACGGTTGCGAATGGTCCTCGCCGATACCCCAGGAGCAACAGTGTCCCTAACTTGCTGGGATGTGGCGGTGCGGTCCCCTACGGCACTGCGTAGGATCCTACGGTCTTGGCGTGCATCCGTGCGTCGCTGCGGTCCAGTCCCAGGTCGACGGGCACGTGCACCTTCCGCCGACCACTGGCGACAACATCGATGTACTGTGGAGACCTCACGCCCCATATGTTGAGCAATTCGGCGGTACGTCCACCCGACCTCCCGCATGCCCACTATACGCCCTCGCTCAAAGTCCGTCAACTGCACATACGGTTCACGTCCACGCTGTCGCGGCGTGCTACCAGTGTTAAAGACTGCGATGGAGCTCCGTATGCCACGGCAAACTGGCTGACACTGACGGCGGCGGTGCACAAATGCTGCGCAGCTAGCGCCATTCGACGGCCAACACCGCGGTTCGTGGTGTGTCCGCTGTGCCGTGCGTGTGATCATTGCTTGTACAGCCCTCTCGCAGTGTCCGGAGCAAGTATGGTGGTTCTGACACACCGGTGTCAATGTGTTCTTTTTTCCAATTCCAGGAGTGTATTATGCTGTAGTCTCTCTTCAAAGTGTCTTTACAATGACTATACACGATGGAGAGTTCCTCCTGTCACGACCTGTTCTAGTAGGTACATTGTATGAAGTGCATGGTCAACAATTTTAAATCTGAGCCCAGTTTTCTTTTACGTGCTCCTCCGCAGAAATAAATAATTCTAGTTCCTTGTTGAGATAAGGTACTTCTGCTTCTTTATCTAGTTTTCTGAACATATAAAACCTGCTTTATGTTTTAGTAGATCTTCACAATTTCTTAATCATAGTTGCTACAACTACGACATAGTAATTGGCACCAGTTTCAATGTGGACGTCTTCAAAGAGATCAGCTCTATTTTTTGCTATTAGATCCATCATATTTTCATGATGACTGGGATTCTGAACCACCTGTTGTAGGTAGTTCTCAGATCTGGCATTTAGTTAGGTTTTGGAGGATATCTTGTGACGTCCACCGCTTGAAAAAACCGTACTTTTTTCAGTTGACCGATATATGATTAAAATTTTCTGTGATGATTGCGGTATGATCAAGGAACTTAGCTTTTACTTAGCTTAGGTTTTCTGTAAAATTTTCGCTTACATCTGGAGGTGAGTCTGATGGTCTACAAATGGATCTTGTACTGAGTCTTTCCCAAACAATGTCGCATGCAGTTTCAGTTTCTATCTCTGTGGGTTTGAGTTTCTTGCCCAATGTGACAAATACTCCACGTCCATTTACTAACAGCGCATCCTTTCGATGTACACTTAGATTTTCCCGAGGAATCTCACTCTTAACAATTTCAGGTTTTAGCCAGCTTTCAGTACGTTGTGTTATGCGAGCTGTACTGCCCTTAGGACGACCTTCCAAATATGGCGCGTTGTTGCGAATGCTTCGGCAATTAATCACTAGAATTTTATGCACGGAAATGGAAGACAGTATGCTGCTTGATATTTTATTTTCGTATTTAAACCTATTTCGGCTTTATTGCCTCCACCAGTACATAACCTTATATACTAAAATAAAATATCAAGCAGCATACTGTCTTACAATTCTCTGCATAGTGTCCTGCTGTGATATAATGTATGCAGCAGGTCCTACAATAAAGAAACTCCAGGATTTTAATACTCTTGCCTGTGATGGGACATTTCTTCGGATTTTTTACTGACACTTCTGGATCCAGGCTGGACCAAACCTGAAAAAAAGCTGACGCGCATTCCATACACTCTCAGCTACCTGGGTAGCGGCCTATGATGTGTAGTGAACACCCGATCCATTCTGGGACCCTACCGTTCTTGACCTTATTGCTCAAGCTCAAGAAGCTGCAGCTTAGCTTGTCACAACCTTATAATTTCCTCGTTCAGTCTTTTCACTCAACACAGAAGCCCCCCCCCAGGGGGTCCACAACTCTTTTGTGGAAACGTGCATGGCGAGCACGGGCCCCGAGCCATTGCAGCCTTCTTTCTCTCCAGGGCTGCATTTCCTTTCCCTGCCCCTCCTTTCCCCTCCATGCTCCTTTCCCCTTGCCCTCTCCTCTCCCTCTATTGGTGTCCTTGCTTACATTGGCCCCCGCTATCCTCCTGGTTCTGTTGGTTTTACACTCCGACTTTGTTGCATAATCATCTCTTCCTTTTGGCATTCCTTGCTCCCCCTCTGTGGTTTGACCTCCATTACAAAATTTCTCCTCCGTAGTGTGCGCCATTTGGAGAAGAGCACCTTACCTAGTGTCTCCGACGTGCGCCCTCCTAGTACATTCCACCTTTTCTTTTACGTCGTTGTCTGATGCTAGGGTGCATAGCCAGCACAGTAGCCAGCCCGTGTGGTGGGGTCGCTATGTACCCTTTTGGTTGAGCCCCCTGAACACACAGGGATCACACTTCTGATACCTGAGCTGTGACCTCCTCATGCATGCCTTGGAGTGGTTGCTCGTCATCCTGGAGCATCGGAGCTCCCGGCAATGGCCGCCGTGCCAGACGGCCCTTGCTGTGGCTGGGTGGCGCCCGTGAGGAGAGCCCCTGATCGGAGTGGGTGGTATCAGGGCGGACGCTATGCAGATGAAACGCATACGGGTCCAAAACTCTGGCCGTTCTTCTGCGGCCGTCTCTCTGCGTGGAACTGATTCCTCAAGTGCTGCTTCTCTTGCCCCTTCGGCCTTCCCTTCCATGGCTACTCCCTGGGAAGAGGGTCAGGCCCGTCGTCTAGGGGCAAAACCTTTCCCCCATTATCTAGTTTGCACCATGACTGATGGAGATACTTTCACCAGTGTGAAACCTTTATTCTTTGTGGAATACATTGAAGACAAGTTTGGCGAAGTGGACTCGCTGAGCAAGATGCGGTCGGGTTCGTTGCTGATAAAAACTGCTTCAGCCGCCCAATCTGCGGCCCTTCGTGCCTGTACCCATCTTGGCACAATTCCTGTGTCCATTACCCCTCACCAGTCTCTAAATATGGTACAAGGTGTGATTTTTCACAGGGACCTCATCCTTGAAACTGATGAGGAACTTCGGGACAATCTCGGACGGCGGGGTGTTCACTTTGTTCGGCGTGTTCAGAAGGGTCCTAAAGATAATCGTATTGATACTGGTACCTTTATCCTGGCCTTTGAAGGGGATACCCTCCCTGAGAAAGTTAAGATTATGGTCTATCGCTGTGACGTGAAGCCGTACATCCCACCTCCTATGAGGTGTTTTAAGTGCTTGCGTTTTGGCCACATGTCTTCTCGCTGTTCCCAGGCCCCTCTCTGTGGTGACTGTGGACGTCCACTCCATGAGGGGAGTCCCTGTGTTCCCCCTCCTGTATGTGTAAATTGTCATGGTAGTCATTCTCCACGTTCACCAGATTGCCCAGTATATAAGAAAGAAAAAAAGATACAGGAGTATAAGTCCCTCGATCGTTTAACCTACACAGAGGCCCGTAAGAAATATGCACGACTGCACCCTGTGTCCATGACATCTAGTTACGCCTTGGTTACATCTTCACCCCTTCCTCCCCCTTCCTTACCCCCATCCCGGACCCCTCTCCTCCCCCCCTCCCCTGCGGCTCCCACACCTTCTCCTATGGGCGCTGCTCCCCCTCCCCAGCCGGAGAACTGTCCCACTCCTTCGGCGTCTGCCGGTCAAGGGCGCCTCTCCCGGGATGCTCCTTCCCGGCACCTTCCAGGTCAAAGGTCTGCTACCGCGCGACGACCGCGAGAGTCGCGGTCTGTCGGCCCCCAGATCGCCCGGTCTCTTTCTGTTCCTGATCTTGCTGCAGCTGGCTCCTTTATGCCACACAGCCCTCCTCGATCTCAGCCTGAAAAGAAGAAGAAACATAAGTCCCGGGACAAAGAGCCTCTGGTGTCACCGGAGGCCCCTTCCCCGACTTCAAAACCGGATTCTGACCTGTCGTTCATGGATGTCGCCCCCTCCTTGTCGGTGACGGGTGGGGACCCGGCGGTATGACTGGATTTAGAGTGTTCAGCCCTCATTTAAACCATCGTTCTGTGGTTCTCCAATGGAATTGTAATGGATACTATCGTCACCTTCCGGAATTGAAATCCCTTCTTTCGTCCTACTCTGCAGCTTGTGTGGTTCTCCAGGAATCTCATTTTACTGATGCTCACTCACCGACCCTCCGTGGGTTCCGTGTTTTCTGTCGAAATCGGGTCGGACCCCTACGGGCTTCTGGTGGCGTTTGTACGTTGGTCCGTACAGACATTGCTAGCACGTGGATTCCTCTCCAAACTACATTGGAAGCGGTTGCTGTTAGGGTCCACTTAGACTCTGCAGTCACAGTTTACAATCTTTATCTCCCTCCTGACAGGACTCTTACACTTGCTGTCTTAACCACCCTTCTTCAGCAACTTCCTCCTCCCTTCCTCCTCCTTGGGGATTTTAATGCTCATCATCCTTTGTGGGGCAGTGCCTTTCCATCTAGACGAGGTCTTCTTATAGACCAATTTATTGCAGACCACGACCTGTGCCTTCTTAATGATGGCTCCCCTACTCATTTCAGTGCCGGTCATGGTACCTTTTCTGCCATTGATCTTTCTCTTTCTTCTCCGTCTCTCCTCCCTTCATTACACTGGTCGCCACACGACGACCTTTGTGATAGTGACCATTTCCCGTTGATTATCACGCTCCCTTCCCGCTCCCTGATGGACAGGTTACCTCATTGGTCTTTCCACCGCGCCGATTGGCCTCTATACACTGCACAGGTCGAGTTTTCTCCCTCTTTGTCGGGTTGTATTGATGACGTCCTACGTGACATGTCTGACGCGATTGTTCGCGCTGCTAGCCTTGCTATCCCGCGCTCATCTGGACCATTTCGTCGCCGGCAAGTCCCGTGGTGGAGTACGGTCATTGCCATTGCCATCCGTGATCGCCGTCGAGCTTTGCAACACTTTAAGAGGCACCCATCCGTAGCCAGCCTTACTACCTTTAAATGCCTCCGTGCTAAAGCCCGTTATTTAATCAAACAGGGTAAGCGGATATGTTGTGAACGATTCGTTTCTTCCCTTGGTTCTACTGTTCCTCTGTCACGGGTATGGGCTACACTTCGTTCTCTCCAAGGTTGCCATCGGCAGTCCACCCTCCCAGGCCTTCACCTCCCAGATGGCATTTGTACGGACCCATTAGTTCTTGCAGAACATCTTGCGACCCATTTTGCAGTGGCGTCAGCGTCAGCGTCAGCCTCCTATCCAGCTGCTTTCCTTCATCAAAAACAGCTGGCTGAAGCTTCCACCTTAAGTTTCACCCCTTGTGAGTCAGAATCTTACAACGAACCTTTTACTGAATGGGAATTTCTTTCTGCTCTATCTTCTTCTCATGATACGGCCCCTGGCCCAGATTCCATTCATAACCAACTGTTTCAACATCTCAGTGCTCCACAACGGCAACATCTTCTTCAGCTGTTTAACCGTATCTGGCTCCAGGGTGACTTCCCTTCTCAGTGGAGGGATAGCATTGTGGTTCCTGTCCTTAAGCCTGGTAAGAACCCCCTATCTGTTGACAGCTGTCGGCCAATTAGTTTGACCAATGTTGTTTGTAAGTTACTTGAACGGATGGTAGCCCGTCGGCTCAATTGGGTCCTCGATTCTCGGGATCTATTGTCGCCTTACCAGTGTGGCTTTCGAGAGGGACGATCTCCAATCGATCATTTACTTCGCTTGGAATCCGTAGTTCGGCAGGCTTTTTCCCAGCGCCGCCATTTGGTTGCAGTGTTTTTTGACCTTCGCAAGGCCTATGACACGGCCTGGCGCCATCATATCTTACTTACCCTTCATCAGTGGGGTCTTCGGGGCCCACTCCCGATTTTTATCCGCCAGTTCCTGATCCATCGGTCATTCAGAGTTCGAGTTGGTACTGCTTTTAGTTCTCCACGGACCCAGGAGACGGGCATCCCACAGGGTTCTGTCTTGAGTGTCCTTCTTTTCCTCATTGCTATCGATGGACTTGTAGCCTCTGTCGGTCCCTTGGTCGCCCCTGCCCTGTATGTGGATGATTTCTGCATTTGGGTTAGTTCCTCCTCGATGGCATCTGCAGAGCGGCAGCTCCAGGTCGCTATACGGCGTGCCTCTGCATGGACCCTCTCACGTGGGTTTCAATTCTCTCCTTTAAAATCGCGAGTGGTCGACCCTGATCCAGAGCTCTATCTCGCTGCACAACGATTGCCTGTGGTTACACAGTTTCGTTTCTTGGGTCTTCCTTTCGACAACAAGCTCACTTGGCTGCCCCATATCAGACTCCTGAAGGTAGGATGTTTCTGTAAACTCAATGTCCTTCGCTTCCTTGCCCACTCCTCTTGGGGTGCGGACCGTTCCCTCCTCCTCCGTCTTTATCGTGCTCTAGTTCTGTCTCGCGTGGACTATGGTTGTCAAGTTTATGGTTCAGCTGCTCCTTCCACACTGCACGTGCTGGATCCAGTCCACCGTCGTGGTATCCGTTTGGCCACCGGTGCCTTCCCTACTAGCCCTGTTGATAGTCTCCTGGTTGAAGCTGGGATCCCCACCCTTTTTGTTCGGCGGTCCCAGCTTCTGGTGTCTTATGCACTCACTATCCGTTCCTCTTCCACTCATCCTTCCTATTCTATCCTGTTCCCAGACCATGGACGTCGCCCACCCGACTCCCGCCCTCGGGCGGGTTTACCGGTTGGGCTGCGCCTTGCGTCTCTTTGCCGTGATTTTAAGCTTCCTTCTTTGTCCTGTCTTCCTCGCTCCCTCCCCTCCACCCCTCCTAGGTTAGTTCCTCGGCCTCGACTTCGGATGGATCTCCACCGCGGTCCGAAAGATTCCATCCCCCCGGTGTTGTTCCTTTTTCCGCCAAATTTTATGGGAGTTTCGGGATGCTGTTGTTTTTTACACTGATGGCTCTAAATCTGCTGATCGTGTTGGGTATGCCTTCACGTCCTCTGTTGGAACGGAAAGTCATCTGCTGCCACCTACATGTGGGGTGTTTACTGCGGAATTGATGGCAATTTCCCAGGCCCTTACCTTTATTAAACAGTCCCAACACAACAGAGTTTTGTTATGTACGGACTCGATGAGTGGCCTTCTTGCTATTGACCGGTGTTTTTCGCGCCATCCCTTGGTCTCTGCCATCCATGACCATCTCGCTGATATTCACCGTGCTGCTTGTTCTATTGACTTCTTTTGGGTCCCTGGCCATGTGGGTATCCAGGGTAATGAGCTCGCTGATCGTTTGGCTGGGGGAGCAGTTACTTACCCCCCGTTTTCTGTAGCCCCTCCTGCAGCGGATTTACGGCTTCACATCAAATCCCACTTCGCACAGTCATGGGCCAATTCTTGGGAGGCTACTCCCCTGTCTAATAAACTTCGTGCAATTAAGGTGACACCAGGCCCGTGGCGCTCTGGTGTTGGGGCAGGGCGGTGAGTGTTTGGGTGTCTCCCACTGTAAGCAGTGTTCAGAGATTCCTGATCCACCTCCCTGACCGAATTCCTCTTTTCTTCCCCTTTTACTCTGTTTTTACCCTTTTTTTAAGGCTTGGTTAGTCTTTCTATTCCCATACGTACTTTCTACATTATAGCAGTTGTACCTATGCTTCAGCATAGTGTTGGGTTCGTTCTCTTGCCGACTTCCCTCATTTTGTTTTTTACCAATGACAACATGCCTGCCTTTTTACGTTTTTTTCCCTTTTTCCGTTTTATTGTTCTGACTTTACTGAGTTGTCCCATTAGCGGAATGGCGCATATTTGAAACAAGGGACTGATGACCTTGCTGTTTGGTCCCTTAAACCTCAACCAACCAACCAACACAGAAGCGGGGGGCCACGAACTGTTCCGGGGATAATGCTGCAAAATTTTGAGCTTCACTCAAATTCCGTGAGCAAGGCTGATCCCCTCAACCTTGTCTGTCAGGCAATGGAGTGATTAAAGTATGACCTCGGAGCCCAGACGAAAGGCTTCATTTGTTTCAACATGCGCCACAACCTGCCGTTAGTGGCCCCTGTTCCCTCAGACGCTGTTGGAATTTTCTGTGTACCTCTTTGAATGTCGTCCCCAGGCATCCAAACTGAGTGCACTTGATGTTTCTTCCAATACTTTGCTGCCATTTCCCTAGGGGATACCATTATTTGCCATACGTTTGCAATGTTGATAATTAATAGACGCTTACTCTTTTATATTTGCCTCTCGTTGACACAGTACACAACAGGATTCCCAACGCTTGTTGTCACATGCTGCTCGGTATAAGGCACAGGGCCTAATTTTTCATTGTAAGTCGTTTTCGGGCTCTTAGCCGCTGTGTTCGTCGGCCGAGCTTAAGGAGCCAAAGCTGGCCACCACCAGTTCTTGCGTCCAAATGCACCCTTGCCCGTGTTGGCCACGTAAAGGCGGTCCATGTCCTTTACTTTTGTTTCTTTTTTGTTGAAGCAGCTTTTTACTTAGTTAAAGTAAAATAACAGCTTAGTTAAAGAGAAATCTAAATAAATTTCTTGATAATTTAGAACAAAAGAAAGAAGGTGGGATGGATGATAGATGTTACAGCCACTTCGGTATTTGTGATCTAGCCGTTGACCTCCAGACAGTATATGATTATGTGTTATTAGTAGGCTAATTTCACTAAGCTAGATGTAACTTGTTAGGTGTAATATACGTAGACCTAATGTTATGTACAGGTTAACAGTGCAACCGGCACTGTTGCAAGTGCTACATTATGTTCACGGGTATGTACAATTTTAAAATGACCTTTCGGAAACAATAACCGATCAGTATTTAGCGTAATGTATCTATATGCAACATATCTTTTATCGAAATGTCTGGAGTTCATTATCACTTCATATTTAATTCTCTTCTTCCTCCCTATGGACACCTCTTTCCGTAGCAAATTGAGTTACCCTGCGTACGACTTAATGCGTAGCTACGCTTTCTAAGTCGCTTGAAAGATTTCGTCCGCTAATTTGTTTAGATACTTTCATTGATCAGCGTTCTCAGTGGCTTCATACATCTGGCGTTCAGCGGTTATGTTGTGTATCTATGCGTCTCTGATGTTTATGTAATTTCCGCGGAAGAGGATTGTGTGTTATGGGGTTCCGAGATGTCTGCATGTATAAATTTTTGTCTTACTTAGACTCAAGATGTTTAATTGCGTGGGATAAGGTCTGCGTCCAGTTAATAAGTGCGTCACGCTGCTGCTAGGACCGATATGTTTCAGTCTTAACCGCTCAGAAATTTCTGGGAAAATGTATAGTCTTCATCCCCTAACGCTGACCTTTACACATTTCCAGGACTGCATGCCGCAGAGTTTAAGTTGGTACTTGTTGCTAATAGGTACAACGGTTACCAGTCTAACGTGGTCTAGTCTACCCATGTTTAACCAGCCCATCTCACCCCAATACCAGTTACAATCTGGTATATTCCAAGCACCACACACACAGTGCTACCACTGCTGTGGCGCCGAAATCCCCTGTCTGTCTATACAGAACACTTCTTTGTCCTCGTCTTACAGCTGCACTGTTTGCAACGAGAGTTAATCGGTTTGCTTATGCACTGGCTGCAGTGCAGACTAACGATTCAAAGAGTGGTACGTTCGTGCCTCCGATACACGTAGTCTGCATTCCCTTGAGCCTAACATTGCAGTTCGTGTAGTATTTTTCTGCTTTATCTGTAGTTCTTCTGATGTAACCACGAAAATTTAATCTTACATCGATGTGTACTCCCAGACAGCATGTAACGATTGTTCTTCTTTTATCTTTGTGTCTTCAATTTTTACCAAAGGATCCATTCTCAGTCGACCCTTGAATAATATGTATCTTGTTTTGGTCTGTGTTATCTTGAGTTTATTTGTAGTGCACCATTATGTTACTGTGTTTAGTTGTAACGGACTTTCTCTTCTAGTTAGGCTCTGTTGTTTACAGAGACTTCTACTGATAGACCATCTGCATATGCGACTATTCCATCTGTCCTATTATCACTATCTAGTACATACAGGAGGTCTTCATCAGTTACGTACTATACTAAGTGTCTACACACGGACCCCTGACGACAATCCAAATGGCTCTGAGCGCTACGGGACTCAACTTCTGAGGTCATTAGTCCCCTAGAACTTAGAACTAGTTAAACCTAACTAACCTAAGGACATCACACACATCCATGCCCGAGGCAGGATTCGAACCTGCGACCGTAGCGGTCTTGCGGTTCCAGACTGCAGCGCCTTTAACCGCACGGCCACTTCGGCCGGCTGACGACAATCCTGTTTCCCTGAGTTATTCTGGGTCACTGTCTCTCCCTTACAATCCACCTAGCCGCCCCACTGACACGCAACTCACAGTCAAGTGAACGATTGGTTATAGATCCTATAGTTTTCGTGGATCCATAAGAGAGGATAGTACTTGAAGTACCTTCAGTGTCTCTCGTACAAGACTATAGGAGGTCCTCTCAAAACACCCATTCGCAACGGTTTAGAGCTGTCAGCGCAATTTCCAGCTGCTTACGAGCTTCAAATAACTCATTCCCGACTTCGAGAATAGCATTCACAGTGGGGTTGCATTGTGGCAGGTGCAATGTTTTACGCGACTGTAAACAAATTTTTAAAATAATCTAATTCATTCTCTTTTCATTTCTGGATCTTTTCAGGCAAAAGTAAAAGTAATTCCCTGTAAAAAGTGAAGAAATTACTACACCAAATGAGAGTCCTATGGAGGCAACTGAATATCGTGGGGTAGGTCACAAATTTCCTGAAACTGGTTGTTGGTCATAGTTTCCAACAAACTCGAAAATAGCGCAAATTTACGTTCAGAAAGTAGACACTTCTGCTGCAATGGAAAACTAAATGTAAGACGATATGTTAGCCATAATTCATACTACAGTAACTATAAACAAAAAACGCCTATTTAATACAAAATACGTTAGGCATAAGACTCGTAATTGCAGAAAAATCTCAAATATATATGTGTACTCACTTTGATTCTAGTACACCGAAATTCGGGCTAACGAATCTTCGAAACAGGATATTACTCTCTCCTACTTCCCTAGTTTCCCAGAAGCTCTCCTAAATTATCTTCTCGAATAACTCCACAGTGTGAAAAGATATTACCCAGAATGGGCTGGTCATTTCGTGAAGTGGGCGTGGATAGCTCAGCTGTTAAATATTTAAACCTCGATAAACAACACTGACGGTTCGGACCCAGTTACGCACACAGTTTTAATCTGTCAGGAACTTTCATTACAACAGGAAATCCACTGTGGAATGGAAGATTAAAAGAAATGGTTCAAATAGCTCTGAGCACCATGGGACTTTACTTCTGAGGTCATCAGTCCCCTAGAACTTAGAACTACTTAAACCTAACTAACCTAAGGACATCACACACATCCATGCCCGGGGCAGGATTCGAACCTGCGACCGTAGCGGTCGCATGGTTCTAGACTGTAGCGGAATGGAAGATTCGTTCCCTGGAAAGTCGCACAGGTCATACCAATATTCAAGAAAGAATGCAGAAGTAATCCGATGAGTTACAGACCCATATAACAGCCATCTACATCTACATACACACTCCGCAATCCACCATACGGTGCGTGGCGGAGGGTACCTCGTACCACAACTAGCATCTTCTCTCCCTGTTCCACTCCCAAACAGAACGAGGGAAAAATGACTGCCTATATGCCTCTGTACGAGCCCTTTTCTCTCTTATCTTCGTGGTCTTTCCGCGAAACATAAGTTGGCGGCAGTAAAATTGTGCTGCAGTCAGCCTCAAATGCTGGTTCTCTAAATTTCCTCAGTAGCGATTCACGAAAAGAACGCCTTCTTTCCTCCAGAGACTCCCACCGGAATTCCTGAAGCATTTCCGTAACACTCGCGTGATGATCAAACCTACCAGTAACAAATCTAGCAGCCCGCCTCTGAATTGCTTCTGTGTCCTCCCTCAATCCGACCTGATAGGGATCCCAAACGCTCAAGCAGTACTCAAGAATAGGTCGTATTAGTGTTTTATAAGCAGTCTCCTTTACAGACGAACCACATCTTCCCAAAATTCTACCAATGAACCGAAGGCGACTATCCGCCTTCCCCACAACTGCCATTACATGCCTGTCCCACTCCATATTGCTCTGAAATGTTACGCCCAAATATTTAATCGACGTGACTGTGTCAAGCGCTACACTACTAATGGAGTATTCAAACATTACGGGATTCTTTTTCCTATTCATCTGTATTAATTTACATTTATCTATATTTAGAGTTAGCTGCCATTCTTTACACCAATCACATATCCTGTCCAAGTAATCTTGTATCCTCCTACAGTCACTCAACGACGACACCTTTCCGTACACCACAGCATCATCAGCAAACAGCCGCACATTGATATCCACCCTAATCAAAAGCAACTGGAATCGCTCAACAGAAGAAAGTCCACTGGACCTGACGGGATACCAATTCGATTCTACTCAGAGTACGCGAAAGAACTTGCCCCCCTTCTAACAGCCGTGTACCGCAAGTCTCTAGAGGAACGGAAGGTTCCAAATGATTGGAAAAGAGCACAGGTAGTCCCAGTCTTCAAGAAGGGTCGTCGAGCGGATGCGCAAAAACTATAGACCTATATCTCTGACGTCGATCTGTTGTAGAATTTTAGAACATGTTTTTTGCTCGAGTATCATGTCGTTTTTGGAAACCAAGAATCTACTATGTAGGAATCAACATGGATTCCGGAAACAGCGATCGTGTGAGACCCAACTCGCTTTATTTGTTCATGAGACCCAGAAAATATTAGATGCAGGCTCCCAGGTAGATGCTGTTTTTCTTGACTTCCGGAAGGCGTTCGATACAGTTCCGCACTGTCGCCTGATAAACAAAGTAAGAGCCTACGGAATATCAGACCAGCTGTGTGGCTGGATTGAAGAGTTTTTAGCAAACAGAACACAGCATGTTGTTATCAATGGAGAGACGTCTACAGACGTTAAAGTAACCTCTGGCGTGCCACAGGGGAGTGTTATGGGACCATTGCTTTTCACAATATATATAAATGACCCAGTAGATAGTGTCGGAAGTTCCATGCGGCTTTTCGCGGACGATGCTGTAGTATACACAGAAGTTGCAGCATTAGAAAATTGTAGTGAAATGCAGGAAGATCTGCAGCGGATAGGCACTTGGTGCAGGGAGTGGCAACTGACCTTAACATAGACAAATGTAATGTATTGCGAATACATATATTGGTTCAAATGGCTCTGAGCGCTATGGGACTTAACTGCTGTGGTCATCAGTCCGCTAGAACGTAGAACTACTTAAACCTAACTAACCTAAGGACGTCAAACACATACATGCCCGAGGCAGGATTCGAACCTGCGACCGTAGCGGTCACGCAGTTCCAGACTGTAGCGCCTAGAAACGCACGGCCACTCCGGCCGGCACAATACATAGGAAGAAGGATCCTTTATTGTATGACTATATGATAGCGGAACAAACACTGGTAGCAGTTACTTCTGTAAAATATCTGGGAGTATGCGCGCGAAACTATTTGAAGTGGAATGATCATATAAAATTAATTGTTGGTAAGGCGGGTACCAGGCTGAGATTCATTGGGAGAGTCCTTAGAAAATGTAGCCCATCAACAAAGGAGGTGGCTTACAAAACATTCGTTTGACCTATACTTGAGTTTGCTCATCAGTGTGGGATCCGTACCAGATCGGGTTGACGGAGGAGATAGAGAAGATCCAAAGAAGAGCGGCGCGTTTTGTCACAGGGTTATTTGGTAAGCGTGATAGCGTTACGGATATGTTTATAAACTCAAGTGGCAGACTCTGCAAGAGAGGCGCTCTGCATCGCGGTGTAGCTTGCTCGCCAGGTTTCGAGAGGGTGCGTTTCTGGATGAGGTATCGAATATATTACTTCTCTCTACTTATACCTCCCGAGGAGATCACGAATGTAAAATTAGAGAGATTCGAGCGCGCACGGAGGCTTTCAGACAGTCGTTCTTCCCGCGAACCATACGCGACGGGAACAGAAAAGGGAGGTAATGACGGTGGCACGTAAAGTGCCCTCCGCCACACACCGTTGGGTGGCTTGCGGAGTATAAATGTAGCTGTAGATGTATATGAACCAAAAGATCATTTATGTAGATAGAAAACAACAACGGATCTACCACACTTCCCTGGGGCACTCCAGATGATACCCTCACCTCCGATGAACACTCACCATGGAGGAAAACGTACTGGGTTCTATTACTTAAGAAGTCAATTTGCAGTAGAATTTGAAAGCTATACTGTGTTCGAGCATTATGAATTACCTTGAGGAAAACGATCTGGTGACACACAATCTGCGTGGATACAGAAAATGTCATTAGTGTGGAACACAACTAGTTCTTTGCTCTCGCGATGGGTGCTACCCACAGGGGATCTCAAATTGTTTCCATATTTTTAGATTTCCAAAAGCCTTTTGATATCGTTCCTCACAATCAGCCTCTAACCAAATTGTGTTCCTATGGAGTATCGTTTTGGTTGTGCGACTGGATTCGTGATTCTCCTTACGAAAGATCACAGTTGGTAGTAATTGACGGAAAGTCAGAGAACAAAACAGAACTGAAGTCTGACGTTCCCCAGGGAAGTGTTACATAGATCTCTGCTATTCCTAATCTATAAAACCGATCTGGGAGACAATCTGAAAAGCCCTGTTGGATTGTCTGCAGATGATAATGTCGTTTAGCGTCTACTAAAATCTTCAGGAGATCAAAACCAGACGTATGTTAAAGCAAACACGGAAGAAAAGAGCTTCAACCCCAAGATGATTAGATCAAAACCAATTGAAAAATGATTTAGACAAGGTATCTGTGTAGTACGAAAAGCGACAATAGGCCCTACATAATGAAAAGTGTGAGGCCACCCCACATAAAAGCTAAAAGGAATACGTTAAATTTCGGTTACATGATAAATTACACAAATCTAAAGGCTTTCTTTTCGACTAAATATCTGGGAATCACAATTACGAACAACTAAAATTGTTACAATCACGTAGATACTGTTCTGGGTAAGGCAAATCAATGACTGCGTTTTATTGGCAGAACGTTTAGAAGATGGTACAAGTCTATTAAAGAGACTACCTTCACTACTCTTGTTCGTCCTCTGCTAGAGGGTTTCTGTACTGTGTGGGATCCATACAGTACAGTGGATCCGTCGCTCTCATAGGCAGTGGAACGGTAAGGAAATAGAGTGGAAGTGGTTCGATGAAACTTCTGCCAACTGTGAATTGCAGAGTAGTGATATAGATGTAGAAGTAAAAAGTCTATTGTATTCGTCGTGTGCCAGGGAGTAAAATAACTGATGCTGGTCAAAGTAGAGAGGATATAAAATGTAGACTGGCAATGGCAAGGAAAGCGTTTCTGAAGAAGAGAAATTTGTTAACATCGAGTATAGATTTAAGTGTCAGGAAGTCGTTTCTGAAAGTATTTGTATGGAGTGTAGACGTGTCTGGAAGTGAAACATGGACGATAAATAGTTTGGACAAGAAGCAAATAGAAGCTTTCGAAATGTGGTGCTACAGAAGAATGCTGAAGATAAGGTGGGTAGATCACGTAACTAGTGAGGAGGTATTGAATAGGATTGGGGAGAAGAGAAGTTCGTGGCACAACTTGCTAGAAGAATGGATCGGTTGGTAGGACCTATCCTGAGGCATCAAGGGATCGCAAATTTAGCATTGGAGGGCAGCGTGGAGGGTAAAAATCGTAGAGGGAGACCAAGAGATGAATACACTAAGCAGATTCAGAAGGATGTAGGTTGCAGCAGGTACTGGGAGATGTAGAAGCTTGCACAGGATAGAGTAGCATGGAGAGCTGCATCAAACCAGTCTCAGGACTGAAGACAACAACAACAACAACATGGGATCCATAACAGATGATATTAACGAAAGACACCGATAAAGTTCAAAGAAGGGCAACTCGTTTTTCATTATTGCAAAATAGGGGAGAGAGTGTCCCTGGTATGATGCGCGGGTTGAGATGCCAGTCATTCAAGAAAAGGCATTTTTCGTTGCGGCGAGATCTTTTCACGAAACTAGAATCTCCAACGTTCTCCCACCTACAGAGGAAAAGTGATCATTTTAATAAAATGAAGAAATCAGAGCTTGCACGGAATGATTCAAGTGGTCGTTTTTCTGTCGCTCTCATAGGCAGTGGAACGGTAAGGAAATAGAGTGGAAGTGGTTCGATGAAACTTCTGCCAACTGTGGATTGCAGAGTAGTGATATAGATGTAGAAGTAAAAAGTCTATTGTATTTGTCGTGTGACTAGATCAGGTCTTCTGGTACATCAGTTCCGTCGCAGTGGCGCTGAAGTGAGGCGAGATGTTAGAGGTCAGATTTTTGTCTGGCAGAGTAAGTCGTGGTGGTCTTGCTTTCCTTACGCTGTATCCGAAGCCGGGGAATCTACATTCACAACCCGATTCTGCGGTCAGTGACGTATCTCTTCTGGTGCGTAACAACCCGCACGTGACGGATCGAGCCGGAAATGGAGCCGGTGCTGCTACTTGCCGCTATTTCCAGAGAAAATTAACGACGCCGGCCATGTTGAAATGCGACGTACCGCTGCGGCGCCGGCGGCTAGCTGCCGACTCTTTTATTGCGGCTGTGTACGAGCGCGCTGACTCGTTTTGTCCCTTCCCGACGCCAGCCTCGCCGGCGTGCGGTATTCCTTAATTTGACCTAATTCGTGAGCGATCGCCCTCGGGAGACAAGAAAGGCGGCCGCGGGCTGTCATTTGCGGCTTAATGGCGCCCGGCGTTACCAGTGGCAAGCCGATTCGCGCTCGGTTTATTTGGGCGCAGCGGCGCGCGCCGCCTCGGACCGTGGAAGGCACCGACATCTTTTTGTACGGTATTCCGCCGGGAAGTCGAGACGAGTATGCAAATGCCAAGTTATTAGAGGCCACCGTGCTTAAACAACGCCATCGCTTTCGTCCGAGAGCGTACGACGTGGAGTACTCCGTAAATATTTTTCTCACCGCATTTCTCACGGAGCTGCTGCAACCGAGCTGCCTCCCACGGCGATCCTTAATAAGATTTCCCAAATGTCCGTTTCGTTCTCCCTAAAGCGTACGACATGTGCTCCAAAAGTACTGGCAATAATTCTGTTAAAAGTCCCCGGCATTTATTGTTTCACTGGCATCCATAAACAAAAAAGTTTCAAAACTACGTTAAGAGCAATTCTGTTCATGACTTGTGCAATGCGTGACGGAATTGATACTGAATAAGAACCTATAACAGGACACAGTATTCTATTTTGAAAGGAATTTTATTTCTGTTGTAACGGGCAAAGAGGACATGATCGTATAGTTTAACGTGCAGTGCACAATCTTGAGAGACAAGGATATGAGGCAGACCCGGATAGAATACGTGCGAAGTAGGCTGGTACACCGGCCAGCATGATTGTGGTTTTTAGGCGATTTCCCACGCTCGTGTAGGCAAATGCTCGGGTGGTCCCCAAATTTCGCTTCAGATGAAGTGATACACAGTTAATTCAAAGAGTATTCGTCATGCACGAGTCTATTTTGAGGGTGTATAGATAATAGTAAACTGTCAGAATGAAGTAGGCCTACAGCAGGGACATGTTTATTAATTATGATTGTTAATCATAGTTCATTAATCAGTGGAAAGAGAATCAATAAAAAACACAAGTTTCTGTTTACGTAAACATTGTTAAATATTCAAAAGTAAAGACAGGCAATTTAGGATGCAAAATTGTAAGTAGACTGTTTAGTTTTTGTGTTGGTAATGCCACGTAGCGCTCTTCATGAAAATCACTGGGTGTGCTGTGGGCAGTCTGTGGCTGGTTTGCATTGTTGTAATATTCGCCATTGCAGTGTTGGGCAGTTGGCTGTGAACAGCGCGTAGCGTTGCGCAGTTGGAGGTGAGCTGCCAGCGGTGGTGGATGTGGGGAGAGAAATAGCGGAGTTTTGAAATTTGTAACACTGGATGTCATGAACTGCTATGTATATTATGATTTTTCAACACTGTTAAGGTAAATACATTGTTTGTTCTCTATTAAAATCTTTCATTTGCTAACTATGCCTATCAGTAGTTAGTGCATTCCGTAGTTTGAATCTTTTATTTAGCTTGCAGTAGTGGCGCTCGCTGTATTGCAGTAGTTCGAGTAACGAAGATTTTGTGAGGTAAGTGATTTGTGAAAGGTATAGGTTAATGTTAGTCAGGGCCATTCTTTTATAGGGATTTTTGAAAGTCAGATTGAGTTGTGCTAAAAATATTGTGTGTCAGTTTAAGCACAGTCATGTATAATTTTTCAAAAGGGGACGTTTCATATGTCGACCCTTAGCCGAGGATACCTCACTGGAATCTTCTGATTTTTTTCTTGTAGTTTGTGTAATTAGTGTAGCCTTTGTTTATTGCTAGCGCGTAATCATAGAGAGATTTTCCTTTGTAATTGTAGTTTTTCATTGTTGTACAGTAAAACAGTTCTGACATGCATGTAGATTTGCACCAAGTATTTCGCAGCTGCGCTTGCAATTAAGTAGACATTATTTCCATTGCTATGTTATCTTATTTTGCTCTTCAAATTGTGCTTTTCTGTGTTATCGTGTGAAATATTGTGACAATTATGGCGTGTGAAAAACGTAATACTAGGCTCCAAAGTAAACTGAGAAATGACAGTGAAGACGAAAGCAGTGTGTTAGCACCACCGTGTAATGAATTAACTAATGTTCAACATAGTAATTTGGTAATTGTGCATAGGGAAATGGAGCGGGCGCAAACAATGGCGTAGGCAGTGAAACAATTAGGAACAGCGAAGCAATATCGATCGATTACTCGACAACAGCTCGCTTCAGTAATCCGAAATGACAGGACACAATTTTGCAAATACTGTAGATTCAGGTTTTGCGTCCTCACCGTTTTCTCAAATAAGTCAAGACACATTTTCTGCTTGTCAAAATTTTAATGTTGCCGGTGCAAATGCACTGCCGAAAAGCGTAGAGGAACAGATTCCAGACACTAATGCACTGTTACTACAGCTAATGCTACAAATGGAACAAAATCAGAGACAAACACAGCAAAAGCTTCAAAAGTTAGACACCACACTTGAACAAACACGTGAAGATTTAACTACTGAGTTACATAACATTGAATCGAAATGTCAAAAAGTCTGTAATGAAGTAAAAACACAAATTTGTGAGCATTTCCAACCTATTTTTTCGCGGCATGAAAATGCATTATAGAATCACGAAGCAGCCATAAAAGAACTGCAAACCATTGTTCATGAAAATCACGACACCTTGCAAGCTAAAATTGACTCAGTTGCATCTACCGATTCGGTTACGCAACTTGCAAAAAGTCAGGAAAACTTAAAGGACACAGTAGATACTCTGAAACTTGGTTCAGAAAAACACACTGAGGAAATAAGTACACTATCGGAGAAAGTAGCCGAACTTTCGGATCAGTTCACTAACTTATCTACAAAGGTAGATGATGATCTGAATGACACAAGACCTGTAGCCATCACTGACACAGAAGAGTATGAACAAATTAAGAAATTCAAACAAAATCAGAATCAAATTAATACGCAACACAAAAGAGAAATCCGGGAAGTACAAGATCAGTTGGCACAAGTAATACAAAAATTACGTATTTCAGAGGACACTCGCGCTCCAACACGGGAAGGGGGACTTAGAAATACGGAACAACCACAAAATAATAACACAGAACACTTCGGAAATTATGAAAGAAATTGGCAAGGCACACCGAATTTTGAGATGGAACCGCCGAAACGACGTAACAATGACCGACATGCGACTCGCCGGCATGATGATTTTGACTTTAAGCTGTTCATTACTACACGTAAATTCAAAACATTGAAGAATTCTGGCAACGACATTCATCCAGAAACAAGGCTCCATCAATTCTCTCATTGTTTTCCTCCCAACTGGTCGTTAGAACACAGATTAGAATTTATGTGTGGCTACTTAGAGAATGAACCAGCTGTAAGAATGCGATCGGTCATTCACGATTGTCACAGTGAAGGAGAATTTTATCATGCCTTCCTCTCAGCATATTGGTCTCAAGCTACACAAGACCGAGTAAAACATAGCATCATAATGATGAAACATTTCGAACAATCTGAATATTCCAGTCTTGTGAAATATTTTGAAGACATGTTGCACATGAATCAGTACCTGTCAAACCCATACAGCCACTCAGAACTCATCCGCATTTGCTTAATCAAATTACCTGAACATTTACGACATATTATTTTGGCAGGACGTTGCAAAGACGACATTGAAGCTTTCCAGGGACTCTTACAAGAATTAGAAATTGACACTGACAATCGCGGAACGCGAAAACAGGAACACAACAATTACAGGTCAAAAAGATTGATTCAAATGGCTCTGAGCACTATGGGACTCAACTGCTGAGGTCATTAGTCCCCTAGAACTTAGAACTAGCTAAACCTAACTAACCTAAGGACATCACAAACATCCATGCCCGAGGCAGGATTCGAACCTGCGACCGTAGCGGTCTTGCGGTTCCAGACTGCAGCGCCTTTAACCGCACGGCCACTTCGGCCGGCAATTACAGGTCACATCCGTCGCAATTCCGCGATGAAAGAAATAATAACTGGACACGACAAGGCTATTCTCACAACACAAATCGTGACCAAAACAGACACCACCCGTATGACAACCGTTGGCAGAGTAGTAATAATTACAGGGAAAGATCACCTCTCTGCGGTAATGACTATCACAGAGACAATCAGAGAAACAGACAATATGGGAACCAAAATAAATATTATCAAGGGAGACGGAATAACTTTAGACGCAACGGTCCAGCGCGCAGTTACGATTCAGGGAGAAATTCTCCACCACGTGACCGACAAGAAAGAAACTATGGAATCTACCGACATGACGACGGACGATATGATGGTAACGACAGACCTGAATTGCATCAGAACTGGCGGGATTTAAACAGGGCAGGGTCCTCTCGACAAGGTGAATTTGTAGAAGTTAGATCTCCAAACCCCAATAACGACGCGCGCCAACAAAGAGACAGTAGGCAATGACTCATACCGCTGGCAGCCCACAAAACGTACGTATGAAACTAACAACGCAGCTGTCGCAGCTAATAATTAAGTAAAAATGGAAGACATTAGGGACATCTTACTCCAAGAACACGACGTAAAACATAACAACATTGCATATCCTGTGATTCACATTACAGTGAATGACGTAAAATTTACGGCAGTACTTGACTCTGGCAGTCCCATTTCAGTAATTAGTGAAACAGCCTTTAGCAAATGCAACAAATCGAACGATTGCCCCACACTTCCGTTAAGTAAGATTAAATTACAAGGTGCAATCTTTGGAAAAAGTGTAGATGTACACCAACAAACCAACTTAGAATTCTTTTGTCAAAGCCACAGCTTCTCTATGAACTTTCTTATTGCTCCATTATTGTCGACGGAAATTATACTGGGAGTAGACTTTTTGAATGAATACAAAGCAATCTTAAACTTTCACGATGCTGAAATAAGTTTAGAAAAAGAAGGTAAGTCAGTAGCTTTGAAATTTGAAGATTGCCTCTCAAACCATGACGAAGAAATTAATCGGCTTTACCTCCTGTTAGACAACAGTTCGGAATTTTCGACGGAACTTGACACCAACAATCACTCTGCAAGTACTGACATGGATGATATCGACGGCGCATTTGATACTAATGAGTTAATTCAGAATAAAATTCAAACAATTGAGAATTGTAATGACACTGATAGGCAGGACCTTTTTGAGATTGTACAAGCACATTCCACTGTTTTTACTCACAAAACAGGAACAATCAAGGGATTTCAATACCAATTTTGTGTTCGTGAGCATACTAAATTTTGTGTTAGACCATACGTAGTTCCGGCGCATTATAGGGACCGTGTTAGAACAGAAATAGAGTCTATGCTTGACGAGGGAATTATTGAGCCTGCAGTAAGCTCATACAACAATCCATTACATGTTGTTGAGAAGAAAAATGGATCGATCAGGCTTGTCTTAGATTCGAGACAAATCAATACTATCTTCATTCCTGAAACAGACAGGCCGCAAACGTTGGAAGAACTTCTTCAAAATTTTAATGGTGTAAAAGTGTTGTCTTCCATTGATCTCAGATCCAGCTTTTATCAGATCGAACTTCATCCAGAATGTAGAAAATACACAGCTTTCCTTTGTTTCGGCGTTTGTTATGAGTTTCGGAAACTTCCTTTTGGTTTGAAAATTTCTTTGGCAGCATTCATTTGCGGGCTAAATTCCATATTACCTGAGTTCTTAAAACGTCACATCACCTTATATGTGGATGATATTCTAATAGCAGAAGCATTATGGGAACAACATAATCGCATCCTCAACAGTTTGTTACGTATTTTTGCAGAATCTGGAATTACAGTTAACTTGGAAAAGTCTGAGTTTGGTAAGTCAAAGGTGAGGTTTTTGGGACATATTATTTCTTCTGAAGGCATTCAGCCGGATCCTGAAAAGTTAGAAGCAATCAGAGCCATTCCAGTTCCATCCACAAAAAGACAAGTCCGCATTTTTCTAGGTCTCGTAAATTTTTACCATCGTTATCTGAATATGCAAATTCTAGTTACACCAAAACTTTGTTCTCTCACTGGAAAAAATACTATTTGGAACTGGGACGAACAAGCACAGTTGGAATTCAATTCTTTGAAAGAATCGCTACTTAACGCGCCAATACTAGCTCCAGATCTTTCACAAGATTTCTGCCTAACCACGGATTCTTCTAAAGTCGGTCTTGGTGCCCATTTATTTCAAGAAGCCACAGAAAATGACACTACTGTTCAGAAAGCCATTGCTTTTGCTAGCCGAGTGCTAACAAAATCTGAAAAAAATTATTCCATTACTGAATTAGAAGCTTTAGCTATCGTTTGGGCATTTAACAAATTCTGTTTCTTTCTTTCTGGTAAGCTCGTAAAAGTGTACAGTGATCATCGTGCATTACAATTTCTTGTGTATTCAAAACTAAATCATGACAGGTTAAAACGTTGGGCATTGTTTCTGCAAGAATTCCACTTCACAATAGTCTACATTCCCGGCAAGGAGAACATTGTTGCGGACGCACTGTCACACGCACTGGCTGGGCTTGAGAAAAGTAACACAGAAGGCAACCTCGAGAAAAATTTCAGTATTCTTTACATTCAGAAAGTCGCCTTTGAAAACTTCATCACCACATCTTTAAAGGACATTGCTCATGAACAAGATAAAGATCCGATTTGGAAAGACATCAAAAGAAAATGCATGAAAAGACACACACAGATTCGGCATTATTATCTGGTTAGGAACAACATACTGTTCAAACGCTGCACTGTTGATGACAAGCTATGGGTACTTTGCATTCCTGACGATTTTGTTAATAAGCTCATTTGGTACATTCATTTCAGCTATGCACATTTTGGTCCACGAAAATGTTATCATATTCTTAGGACGACTTGTTATTTTAACAATATGGAAAAGAGAATTCGAAGAGTCTTGTCTATTTGTAAACTTTGTCAAAAGGCGAAACCATCTACTATCTCACATCATGCTCCATTGTTTCCTGTTATTCCTTCTAAATTAAAAGAATTTGCTGCTGTTGATCTCTTGGGACCCCTTGTCAGAACATCAAATGGATTTTCGTACATTCTAGTCGCTGTTGAACTTACTTCAAAATTTGTTTCTTTCACTCCGTTACGTAAAGCCACTGGACGGTCTGTATCCAACGCCTTTATTAAAAATTTCTTACGTGAAGTTGGCCACGTTGCTAAAGTCATTTCAGATAACGGACCGCAATTCAGATCTGCTGTTTGGTCATGCATGCTTCGGAATCATAAAATCAAACCTGTTTTTATTTCATTGTACTCACCACATTGTAACCCGTCTGAAAGGATTATGAAAGAAATCAACAAGCTTTGCAGACTTCATTGTCACAGAAAGCATCAGCATTGGGACAGATATTTATACTTATTTCAAAACGTGCTGAATGAAATGCCTCATGACTCCACTGCTTTACCACCTACTCTTGTACTGAAGAATGAAGAACCACCGAACAGAATCAGAGAGCTTGTACCTTTCCCGAATACACGTAAATTTCGACACATGGACATAATTGATTTGGCTATTAAAAATATAAAATCTGCAGCAGACAAAAGGAGAAAACTACACGGTAAAGCAAATGCAAAGAAATTATACATTGGTCCAAAAGTTCTCATTAAAGCTCATTCATTATCCCTTACAGAATCCGACGTATACCACATAATAATTGCGTTGAAGTTGAAACTCTGCATGCTAGGAAAAGTAAAGGATTGCACCACATTTCACATGTAAAACCGTTTATTGAAAGATGATCTGCTTTTTAACTTTGTCTTTGCAATATAACTTTTCACGTTACATTACCAGTATGCTTGTCAGACTTAGAATCTGTTAATGTGCAACAATGTTTGAAGTTAAATATCTAGTCAAGAACCAAGAGAACTTATTGAAACAGAAATTACGAATGCATTGTTATAGTGAACAGACATCAGTGTTATTGTGTGTGTACATTCTTGCTTGTTAGTTGCACGATTACATAATGACTACAAGGCTTACATACTTAGAACATACACTGGTACTGCTAATGAGATTTTAATGCAACATTTTGGTTTACTTGACAATACATTCTGGATTTAAAGTACTTTCTGTGAGATACCAGATGACACAGTGGTTAGTTTATGTGACAGCTACACGATTTTATCACGACGCTACTAATGAGTGTCAGTTTACAATGTTGCTTTTGCGGTGTTTCTGTTTTATATCTGCACAGTTTTTCTGCATTATTCTGGAAAGTAAAACATGTTTTAGTAGTAACTTTTGTGGTATAGCAACAATGAGACAGCCTTTTTCGTGGCACAACAATACGTTACTGTACAGTACTTTCTTCATCACGCCAATAAGCATAATAACTACGATATCTATACGCAAAGCATTTCGCTTCTGTTTATCATGAGGTAAGTACGTTGACTTCTGCAGAACTTAGCTTTCGGAGGACGATAACTACGACACTTCCACAGAGATTATGTTGCAACAAGATGCACAGTTTAGCGCTACAGTACACGTATTTGAGTGATTAATTTTATACTTAAAACATTTATTTTTAAAGATTTTTGAATTACAAAGAAAGTTTTCCGTGATACATTTCATTCCATTGCTGTAATCTGTAACACCTGAGGGTATAAGTACATTAATCCTCAGGAGGGTATACGCTTACTTTGTGTACCATGTGTTTGGCAAGCACAAGGAGCCCTAGCTAATATGGCATTTGCTTATACAACTTTACACATCGGTACCATATTTCTCTAACACGTAAATCTGATCATTTAACTGAGAGACAAACATTTTTTTTACTGCATCAGTGACACATGTTTACGTAATTACACAGTTGGATAATTTCATACTTATGAAATTGTATTTTGTCTGTACTTTGTGAACTGTTCATATTTTTTCGGAACCATTGTGATACTATGAGAGCTTTGAATGATATATTTGATATGGGATCATGATTTTTATAGTACGTTTGAGGTAGATTACACTATTCAAATGAGCAGGGAATTTTCTTTAGGTTTTGAAATTATTGCAGAAAGCTACGACGTTTTCAAGATTTGACTGAGGTGTTATGATGTTATTATTAAGATGACGATGTGTATTATGCTGCTGAGGTATGTGTATGATCAATAAGATGATGATATATGAGGAATTTATTATGATGAAATATTGAAGAAATGTCGACGAATATGTATATGTGTAATAAGGTAAGGAATAATTAGTAGTGGTTAGAGACTCTGACTTGTGAAAAAGGATGTTGGAAACCAAGAATCGTACTTTAAGAGTTATGAAATGTATGTAAATGCGTGAATGTATTACAATGCCGACAAAAATTTTTTGGACACTGTTATATCAATAGGATTTTGTTTCTACACATTTGTAACGCAAATTCTCAACCTGTGAATTTTTTTTATATGAGACTGCCACTGTAGCGGAAACTGCTGTCGTAAATATTTCAGTAAGAAAGGTAAGTGACCTTGACGTAATGCGTTTTGGGCGCCCAGCTGAGAGGTAGTCGTCTGACAAAAGAAAGCCATTAGGTGCAAAAAAAAAAAAGAGGCCATTATCCTCGCTATTGACATTTCTTTGTCGAAAGCATCGCAAATAAGACACGCTCAAACTTGAAAACATATGATAACACTGTGGCGCTCTTAATTTATTATATTTACTGAAATGTCCAATGAAATGATGAGAAATATTTTATGTCTATACACCTGATTATGACTGTCTTTCTAGTTGAGAGATTTTTTTTACTACCTTATGAAATGCCATATGGCTAATGAATGATGTTTCGTGCCTTCCTTTGTACATATTTGCTCATTTTCTTTAATATCTAGTTTCTAGCTGCACTGCAGCATTGGTTATTATAAAATTTAATAGATGTACTAATATCACTATTTTCTGTCTACAGACTCAGTAAAGAATATGTTTCTCATATACTTTCTTAGAAAAGAGAGCACAAATAGACATTTCCCTTCACAGGAATTGCATAAATAATTTTTTTAGTGACTTGGTAACTTTCTTGCAGAGTAAGTTTTTGTGATGCATCACTCTAGTGTTAAGATGTGACGTAGGTATTAGATATGGCCATTTTTAGTGTAATATTTTTTCTGCTTGAGCTATGTCATGTTTAGATATAAGTTATTGCATTTGCTGCTGCTGTTTGCCAGGCATAGTGCTACTAAATTTCACTTTACATTACTCTGTTAAGCCAGTTTTACTACGAATTTATTTTTCTTGTTTGCTGCGCATTGCCTTATATTAGTTGTAATATTGCATTTGCTTTGCTGATTTATGCTGCTTGCTTAGCCATTTGTATTTTTTATTATTGCTGTTTGTGTTAATTGTTTTGTGCTGCTGCATTGCCTCATTCCTTAGTTTAGCATCTGAGCTCAGTAGATTTAAGTTAGCTTAAGATGGGGTAGGCTATATGAGAGAACGAGTTGTGATGAATTGGAAGAAATGCATTGAGAAGCTGTAAGAAAATGGTTTGGCCAAAAAAGTATTTTGAAAGAGGATATGAACCAAAAAAGTAGGGTTTAGGGACAACAAACATGTTTAGGTAGGATTTTCTTGGAAATAAATGATGAGGTAAGATAATGGAAAATAAATAATGAAGTAAGAAATATATGAACATATAAATACAGAAAGCATGCTTTTATAGGATTTTTTTGGTGGAAACAAATGTTGAAATAAGACGAAAGATCTATGGAATGAAGTTCTTAGGTTGGACTGCAGTACCAAATGTTACACTGAAAACAAACCCTGCCCTTTCCTCTTGTGTTATTCTGCTGTGTGTTTGTGCACTCTTGTATATTTGTTTTTTTCCTGTCTTTGTGTTTATCTGATGAGAGTTACGTTTTAGAATTTTTCTGATAATATGTTATTTACTTTGTAAAGATGTTGAGACATTATTTATTCTGTTTTGTTTCAATGCTCATGTGTGAAGTTGATGTTTAAAAAGTTATTTTGATCTTTTATGTATTTACTTATGTCATAATTCCTGTAACACTGATGTATATGTTATTTCGATTCTTCTGTAAAGCCTGCATTACCACAAATATTATCTGTATTATGTTCTTTAATGATGAATTTTGTACCTTTGTTATTGTATTCTTATGTTATAAAATTGCAAATGACACCAGTTCATCAAATTAAGTAACTTGTAAGTTACATTTCACTGCACACGTTTCTGTTGGTCATAGTATATGACAATATGCGAGAAGTAGGGACTGATGGTGTTTGCACGTGTGTTAATAATTCAGCAAGGGACTGGATAACAGCATTACTGGTTCTAAGGACAATTCCAAAAACTTAGTGAGTGCACAAGTGGTGGTTTATGGACTTGCTATATTGTCTGCAAGACTCTTCGATGGTGATTGTGCAACTGCACAGTTGCAACAGATGGCTGCTGGCCGTCTCTACAAGGACTACAGTGGGTCTGCATCTTTGATGGCCCACCAATACCGTAATCTCTACCAGGACTACAGTGGGTCTACTCTGTGATGACCTACCTACCAATATTCTTCAAAACTTTGACTGACTCTGCGGTGGGTTTGCTCTTTTGTGGCCCATTACCTGTCTGCATGTCAAGAGTCAGCACTGTCTTTCCATTGGAAGGACAACACTACTTCTTCAAGACTGCATTGAAATCCACTACTTCCGTGTGCATTTTCTTTTACTGCTCAGACATTGAGAAAAACACTGCTATTTTACTGTGATGAACGATCAGGACTGTCTTTATGGACTGTGAGAAAATTTTAGCTTTTGACCAACATTGTATCAATAACTGTGTGCATTTGATATCTTTGTTATTGTAATTATGAAAAATTTCATCAAATCTGTATTGGCCACTGCCCAAAACAATTTGTAAAATTTTTTGTAGGGAGCATTGGGGCTATGGAAGTAGACTGTTTAGTTTTTTTAGCGCTCTTTATGAAAATCACTGGGTGTGCTGTGTGCAGTCTGTGGCTCGTTTGCATTGTTGTAATATTCGCCATTGTTGTGTTGGGCAGTTGGCTGTGAACTGCGCGTAGCGTTGTGCAGTTGGAGGTGAGCCGCCAGCAGTGGTGGATGTGGGGAGAGAAATGGCGGAGTTTTGAAATTTGTAACACGGGATGTCATGAACTGCTATGTATATTATGATTTTTCAACACTGTTAAGGTAAATACGTTGTTTGTTCTCTATTAAAATTTTTCATTTGCTAACTATGCCTATCAGTAGTTAGTGCATTCCGTAGTTTGAATCTTTTATTTAGCTGGCAGTAGTGGCGCTCGCTGTATTGCAGTAGTTCGAGTAACGAAGATTTTGTGAGGTAAGTGATTTGTGAAAGGTATAGGTTAACGTTAGTCAGGGCCATTCTTTTGTAGGGATTTTTGAAAGTCAGATTGAGTTGCGCTAAAAATATTGTGTGTCAGTTTAAGCACAGTCATGTATAATTTTTCTAAGGGGACGTTTCAAAATAAGTACCCATGTACAATACTGAAAATGATACTCTGAACATACAATGTTATGGTTAATATTTATCTCTTTATAATCCTTTGTATTCTCCTTGGCATTGATTTCACCACTCATTCTGTTGCGTGCACTGTAATTTTACGCCGTTTCTCTATTAGAGGTTTCTTTGGATTATTTCTCATATTCTTGTCGAGTACATTCCACAAATTCATTGTCGGATTGATGTCTGGGAGTTGTGGTGTTGACGGCATCCAGAGGGGACTGTTACGTAACAGCCACAGCGTCGCATCTAGAGCTGTATGTTTTGGATCATTGTCTTGTATGACAACATAATTCACAGAAAAACCCGCATTATTCACACTTGTGGATGTCTGTTTTGTAGATGTTTATGTAAACTTTAGGGTCCATAATTCCGTCCAACACAAATCCTCTACACCCGTTGCACTCATGCAGCCCCAGACTAGTACTGTACCGCCGCTCATGTTTGACTGAGGCTGTTATATTTCACTCTTCAAGCTCACAATTCTTTTTTTCTACACTCTGTTACTCACCCATTTCACTTAAACATCTGTCATCGATTCTCTTCGGTAAATACAATCTTCTTCCAGAAATCAAACACGTCGAATTTATGTTCTCTTGCAAATGAAATTTGGTTCCTCCTGTTGAGTTTACTGACTTACGATTTTCTACGGGCTCTTCGCTCTCCATATACAGCTTCATAAAGCACATTTTTAAAGTGTGTGCTGAAACAGGCTTTCCTGCATGCATCTAAATTGCAGTAGCAAGTTTCGGAGCACGTACTTTTGAATTTTTCTTGAGTCCTGTTGTGTTTCCATCTCGGACAGAACTGCAGTACGATAGCTTCGTGACTGGTTATCGTACGTTTTTTCTGATTAAATCTATTATAACAGTTTTCCCTGTGCTGTTAGATTCGCCAATGGTTTCTCCAATCTCTGGAAAAGTTTTTCCTTTTCGAAAAATCGTGAAACTGATTTCTCTCTCTTTTTTGTAGTTTCGCGAAATTTATGCCCATATTATGTAAATATCACCCAACGGATTCGAAAACGGAGAGATAACTGTCCCTACAGTGGATGAAACACAATTGAATAAGTAGAGGGAGGGATTGGGTCGGGGGGGGGGGGGGGGGGAAGGGGAGCTTCAGTTAGTTGTACACTTTACCTGGCGTCTTGTTTATTAGATGAATGTTTGTTTGATATCAACTTGGGCATGATTTTAGATAACTTGGATTTGTTCACAAATGAAGCGACATATGAACCCAAAATATTGTTTCATTTCTCCTCACAGGAGAACTTCTGTAAAGTTTGGAAAGTAGGAGACGTGGTACTGGCAGAAGTACAGCTGTGAGGTCGGGGCGTGAGTCATGTTTGGGTAGCTCAGATGGTAGAGCACTTGCCTGTGAAAGGCGAAGGTCCCGAGTTCGAGTCTCGGTCCAGCACACAGTTTTACTCTGCCAGGAAGTTTTAGTGCAGTCGTTATCGTAACGCCGAAATGGAGCGATCTGTCTAACATCCAAAACGGCAAGATCATTGGCTTTCGTACCAAGGGTGAAAGCATTTCCGAAACAACCAAATTGGTAAGCTGCTCGCATGCCGCCTTGGCCCCCCTGCGGGTCCGGGGATTAGAATAGGCCCGCGGTATTCCTGCCTGTCGTAAGAGGCGACTAAAAGGAGTCTCAAATGTTTTGGCCTTAATGTGATGGTCCCCCTTGGGGTTTGACCTCCATTTTTCAAAATTTTACAGAAGTACGAGCCTTTTGGGGAAGGACACCTTACATGGTGTACCACTGGTCCTAAGTGCACTAAGACCTTGGCACTCAGCATTGCACCGGCGTTGTCACCATACCCATTATTCCTCAAATTGGGCCTAAACGCCTGATGGGTTGTCCACGTTACGCCCATAGTGCCTCTCCATCCGCACCAGCGATCATGATGGACTTTCCATGGCACCAGAAATCCAGCACGGTAGCCAGCCCGTTGTGGTGGGGTCGTCATGTACCCTCTAGGTTGTAGCCCCCTGACAACACAGGGATCGTACTGCCGATACCTGAGCTGCACCCTCCCCACGTTGGCCAAGGAGTAGATGCCCGTCTCCTTGGGGCATCAGGACTCCCGGCAATGGTCATCCTGCCAGGTGGCCCTTGCTGCGGCTGGGTGGCGCCCGTGGGGAGAGCCCCTGGTCGGAGTGGGTGGTATCGGGGCGGACGTTTCGCACATGAAACGTCAGCATGTATCAGGTCGCTCTGCGGCCGAGTCTTCCAAAAGAAAAGGTACGGTTTCTAGTTCTGGTTCTCCTGCCCTTTCCCCCTTGGCCAGTCCATGGGAGGAGGGACAGGCCCGCCGGCTTGGGGCGAAGTACTTCCCCCGCTATTTGGTCTGTTCTCGAACAGATGGGGGGACGTTCGCCACCTCCAAGCCCATGTTCTTTGTTCAGCACATTGAGGACGTCTTCGGGGAAATCGAGGCTCTCAGCAAGATGAGATCGGGGTCCGTTCTTATCAAGACCACCTCTGCCACACAATCGGCGGCACTCCAGGCGTGCGACCGCCTAGGGGACATCCCAGTCTCCATTGTCCCACATCTGGCACTCAATAGGACGCAGGGGGTCATTTTTCATCGTGACCTCCTGCTACAATCTGATGAGGAGCTCAGGGCCAACCTGGAGCGCCGCGGCGTGCATTTCGTCCGGCGAGTCCAGCGCGGCCCCAAGGACCGTCGCATCGACACCGGGGCCTTTATCCTCGCCTTCGAGGGGGACGTTCTCCCGGAGAAGGTAAAGGTGATGTGCTACCGGTGCGACGTGCGACCTTACGTCCCGCCTCCTATGCGCTGTTTTAGGTGTTTGCGCTTTGGGCACATGTCGTCCCGGTGTGAGGCTGAGCCCCTTTGTGGCGACTGTGGACGTCCTCTTCGTGAGGAACATACTTGCACCCCACCACCTCGGTGCCCTAATTGTCCTGGCGTCCACTCGCCTAGGTCCCCGGACTGCCCCGCCTATCAGAAGGAGAAAAAGATACAGGAACTCAAAACTTTGGATCGGCTCTCTTATTCTGAGGCCAGGAAGAAGTATGACCGCCTTCATCCCGTGTCACTGGCCACTTCGTTTGCCTCCGTTGTGTCCACTCCTTCCGCTGTATCCTCACCTCTATCCTGTCCCCCCTCCGCCTCCTCTGCCCGTCAGGGGGCTCTGCCTCCGCCTCCCAAATCCCTCCCTTCCAAATCCTCCTCCCCCGTGGCCCCCACCCCCCCTGCCCCAGGGGCCACCCTTCCTCCTCCTCCTCCCCCCACGCCACCTGAGAAGCGATCCTCTTCTCAGGCGTCCATCGGGGAAACGTTCCGGACCCCGGCTTCCGAGGTCCGGCGTTCCAAAACGGACCCCGCGCGTGAGGACCTTCTTCGGGTCCAGCCCACCATCCCTGTACCTCCTCGGCCTTCCAAGAAGGCCTCCAAGAAGAAATCTCTATCCCCCTCTCCACCCCGGCGCGTTTCATCTGACGCTTCATCCGTGAGTCGCTGCTCCCGGCCGTCCTCAGTTTCGCCGGGACGCTCTGCTGCCAGGCGTTCCGCCGGCCTTTTGTCGGCAAATGATGCGGCCCCTCCTACACAATCAGGGACAGCGGCCGCAGCTGGCGACGAGTCGATGGAACCGGATCCGCCTGCCGTCAGTTGTAGCGTTGTTGCCTCGCAACCTGGCCCTCCGCGGCCATCGAGGTGACCAGCTCTTCCCCGTCTCGTTCCCCCAACTTTTTGACTAGCAATGGCGTTGTTTCATTGGAACATAAGGGGTATTCGATCTAATCGGGAGGAATTACAACTGCTCCTCCGCCTGCACTGTCCGCTCGTCCTTGGTCTCCAGGAAACCAAGTTGCGCCCGACTGACCGTATTGCCTTTTCCCACTATACCTCGGAGCGGTATGACCTCGCCCCTGTGGACGGTATCCCAGCTCATGGTGGGGTCATGTTGCTCGTTCGGGACGATGTATATTACCATCCCATCCCATTGACCACCCCACTCCAAGCAATAGCTATCCGCATTACTCTTTCTGCTTTTACTTTTTCCGTTTGTACCGTCTACACTCCACCGTCATCTGCTGTTAGTCGGGCTGACCTGATGCACCTGATCGATCAGCTTCCCCCGCCGTTCTTATTGTTTGGCGACTTCAATGCCCATCATCCCCTTTGGGGCTCTCCTGCATCCTGTCAAAGAGGCTCACTCTTGGCGGATGTCTTCAACCATCTCAATCTTGTCTGCCTCAATACCGGCGCCCCGACTTTCCTCTCGGACTCTACTCATACCTACTCCCACTTGGACCTCTCGATCTGTTCTACCACTCTTGCCCGTCGGTTCGAGTGGTATGTCCTTTCTGACACCTATTCGAGCGACCACTTCCCCTGTGTCGTTCGTCTCCTGCACCACACCCCATCCCCACGTCCTTCGCGCTGGAACATACTGAAAGCTGACTGGGGACTTTACTCCTCCCTGGCGACCTTTCCGGACCGCGATTTTTCCAGTTGTGACAGTCAGGTCGAATACCTCACGGCTGTTATCATCAATGCTGCCGAACGTTCCATACCTCGTACTACTTCTTCTTCCCGTCGCGTTTCCGTCCCCTGGTGGAACGAGGCTTGTAGGGACGCTATCCGTGCTCGACGACGTGCTTTACGCACCTTTCGCCGCCATCCTACGTTGGCGAATTGTATTGAATACAAACGACTCCGAGCGCAATGCCGTAGAGTCATCAAAGACAGCAAAAAAGCTTGCTGGGCCTCTTTCACGAGCTCCTTTACCAGTTTTACTCCCTCTTCCGTAGTTTGGGGTAGCCTGCGCCGGCTGTCGGGCATTAAGGCCCACTCCTCAGTACCTGGCCTGACCTCAGGTAATGAGGTCCTTGTTGATCCTGTGGCTGTCTCCAACGCCTTTGGCCGCTTTTTCGCGGAGGTTTCAAGCTCCGCCCATTACCATCCTGCCTTCCTTCCCAGGAAAGAGGCAGACGAGGCTCGGCGACCTTCCTTCCACTCGCTGAATCTGGAGACTTACAATGCCCCCTTTACCATGCGGGAACTCGAACGTGCGCTTGCACTGTCCCGGTCCTCTGCTCCGGGGCCAGATGCCATTCACGTTCAGATGCTGGCACACCTTTCTCCGGCGGGCAAAAGCTTCCTTCTTCGTACCTACAATCGCGTCTGGACCGAAGGTCAGGTCCCCATGCGTTGGCGTGACGCCGTTGTTGTTCCTATACCCAAACCCGGGAAGGATAGACACCTTCCTTCTAGTTACCGCCCCATTTCTCTTACAAGCTGTGTCTGTAAGGTGATGGAGCGCATGGTTAATGCTCGGTTAGTTTGGATTCTTGAATCTCGACGACTACTTACTAATGTCCAATGCGGCTTTCGTCGCCGCCGCTCCGCTGTTGACCACCTTGTGACCTTGTCGACATTCATCATGAACAACTTTTTGCGAAGGCGCCAAACGGTCGCCGTGTTCTTCGACTTGGAGAAGGCTTATGATACCTGTTGGAGAGGAGGTATCCTCCGCACTATGCACAAGTGGGGCCTACGCGGTCGTCTGCCCCTTTTTATTGATTCCTTTTTAACGGATCGAAAGTTTAGGGTACGTGTGGGTTCCGTATTGTCCGACGTCTTCCTCCAGGAGAACGGAGTGCCTCAGGGCTCCGTCTTGAGCGTAGCCCTTTTTGCCATCGCGATCAATCCAATTATGGATTGCATTCCACCTAATGTCTCAGGCTCTCTCTTTGTCGATGACTTCGCGATCTACTGCAGTGCCCAGAGAACATGCCTCCTGGAGCGCTGCCTCCAGCGTTGTCTAGACAGCCTCTACTCATGGAGCGTGGCAAATGGCTTCCGGTTCTCTGAAGAGAAGACGGTTTGTATCAACTTTTGGCGATATAAAGCGTTCCTTCCGCCATCCTTACATCTTGGTCCCGTTGTTCTCCCATTTGTGGACACAACTAAGTTTCTAGGGCTCACGTTGGACCGGAAACTGTGTTGGTCTCCACATGTCTCTTATTTGGCGGCCCGTTGTACACGTTCCCTTAATGTCCTCAGAGTTCTTAGCGGTTCATCTTGGGGAGCGGATCGCACTGTCCTGCTTCGCTTGTATCGGTCCATAGTCCGATCGAAGCTGGATTATGGGAGCTTCGTCTACTCGTCCGCTCGGCCATCCCTCTTACGCCGGCTCAACTCCATCCACCATCGGGGGATACGTCTTGCGACCGGAGCCTTCTACACTAGTCCTGTCGAGAGTCTTTACGCTGAAGCTGCCGAGTTACCGTTGACCTACCGGCGCGACATACTGCTGTGTCGGTATGCCTGCCGGCTGTTGTCTATGCCCGACCACCCCTCTTACAAGTCCTTCTTCACTGATTCTCTCGACCGTCAGTACGGGTTATATGTGTCTGCCCTGCTGCCCCCCGGAGTCCGCTTCCGTCGCCTGCTTCGACAATTGGATTTTGCCCTCCCTACCACCTTCAGAGAGGGTGAGAGCCCGACACCACCTTGGCTCCAGGCTCCGGTTCGTATTTATCTCGACCTCAGCTCACTCCCGAAGGAGGGTACTCCGGCTGCTGTGTATTGCTCACGGTTTGTCGAACTTCGTGCTCGACTTGCTGGTCACACCTTTATTTACACCGATGGCTCCAAAACTGACGATGGTGTCGGCTGTGCCTTTGTCGTCGGGACCGCCACCTTTAAATACCGGCTCCTTGACCAATGTTCCAGCTTTACGGCCGAGCTTTTTGCTCTCCATCAGGCCATTCAGTATGCCCGCCGCCACCGCCATTCATCGTATGTCCTCTGCACTGACTCACTCAGTGCTCTTCAGAGCCTTGGGGCTCCCTATCCGGTCCATCCCTTGATTCACCGAATACAGCAGTCCCTCCATTGTTTCGCTGATAATGGCGGTTCTGTCAGCCTTCTGTGGGTCCCCGGACATGTAGGAGTGCCTGGGAATGAGGCTGCGGATGCTGCAGCCAAGGCTGCAGTCCTCCAGCCTCGCCCAGCCTCCCATTGTGTCCCGTCATCTGACGTTTGTGGGGATGTCTGTAAGAGGCTTGTGTCCTTGTGGTGGGATGCTTGGTCATCCCTCCAAGGAAACAAGCTCCGGGCAGTCAAACCGCTCCCAACTGCTTGGTCAACTTCCTCCCGACCATCTCGGCGCGAGGAGGTCCTTCTGACCAGGTTGCGGATTGGGCATTGCCGGTTTAGCCACCGCTACCTGCTCTCTGGTGACCCAGCCCCACAGTGCCCTTGTGGTCAGGCATTAACGGTGCGCCATGTTTTATTGTCGTGTCCCCGATTTAGTCAATTTCGTGTTGTCCTGTCCCTGCCATCTACCTTACCGGATGTTTTAGCTGATGACGCTCGAGCAGCTGCTCGTCTTCTGCGTTTTATAACTTTAACTGGCTTGACCAAAGACATTTAACCTTTTACTTATTTCATCTGCATCTTTGTCCGGTCCTTTTGATGTCCCCCCATCCCCTTGAGTTTTAGCAGGTTCCTTGTGCTCTGACACCAGTGACTGGGCGCTAATGACCTCAGCAGTTGAGCGCCCTTAAACCCTACCAAAAAAAAAAAAAAAATGCCGCCTTGGTTAAGGCATACCGTGCATGGGAAAATGGCGCTAATCCAGAACCGGCCCCAAGGCAACTTCAGTGTACCACGGGATATACGCGCATCAAAAAAAGTTTTGCATCACCTCGGATCCGAGAGTTGCGGAACCTGTACAGAAAATTCGAATGGTGATCAATATAAACATCATTTCCGCCCTTTTTATTGATCATGAAAACTATACATTGCATGTTGTACCACCATATACCGAGACCTTCAGATGTGGTGGTCAATATTTCTGTTCACACCAGTACCTCTAATACCCAGTAGCACGTCCTCTTGCATTGATTCATGCCTGTATTCGTCGTGGCATACTATCCACAAGTTCATCAAGGCACTGTTGGTCCAGATTATCCCACTCCTCAATGGTGATTCTGCGTAGATCCCTCAGAGTGGTTGGTGGGTCACGTCGTCATTAACAGCCCTTTTAAATCTCTCCCAGGCATGTTCGATAGGGTCCATGTTTGGAGAACATGCGTGCCACTCTAGTTGAGCGATATTATTAGTCTGAAGGAAGTCATTCACAAGATGTGCACGATGGGGGCGCGAATTATCGTCCATGAAGGCGAATGCCTCGCCAATATGCTGCCGATAAAGTTGCTCTATCTGTCGGAGGATGGCATTCACGTATCGTACAGCCGTTACGGCGCCTTCCATGACCACCAACGGCGTACGTCGGCCCCACATAATACCACCCAAAAACAGGAGGGAACCTCCACCTTGCTGCACTCGCTGGACAGTGTGTCTAAGGCGTTCAGCGTGACCGGGTTGCCTCCAAACACGTCTCCGACGATTGTGTGGTTGAAGGCATATGCGACATTCATGGGTAAAGAGAACGTGATGCCAATCCTGAGCGGTCTATTCGGCATGTTGTTGGGCCCATCTGTACCGCGCTGCATAGTGTCGTGGTTGGCAAAAATTGACCTCGCCATGGACGTCGGGAGTGAAGATGTCCATCACACAGCCTATTGCCACAGTTTGAGGCGCTGCACGAAAAGCATTATTCAACATGGTGGCATTGCCGTCAAGGTTCCTCCGAGCCATAATCCGTAGGTAGCGATCATCCACTGCAGTAGTAGCCTTTGGGCGGCTTGAGCGAGGCATGTCATCGACAGTTCCTGTCTCTCTGTGAGTGCTCCATGTCCGAACAACATCGCTTTGGTTCACTCAGAGACACCTGGGCACTTCCCTTGCTGAGAGCCCTTCCTGGCATGAAGTAACAATGCGGACGCGATCGAACCGCGGTATTGACCGTCTAGGCATGGTTGAACTACAGACAACACGAGCCGTGTACATCCTTCCTGCCGGCCGCGTTGGCCGTGCGGTTCTAGGCGCTGCAGTCTGGAACCGCGGGACTGCTACGGTCGCAGGTTCGAATCCTGCCTTGGGCATGGATGTGTGTGATGTCCTTAGGTTAGTTAGGTTTAAGTAGTTCTAAGTTCTAGGGGACTGATGACCTCAGATGTTACGTCCCATAGTGCTCAGAGCAATTTTCTACATCCTTCCTGGTGGAATGACTGGAACTGATCGGCTGTCGGACCCCCTCCGTCTAAAAGGCGCTGCTTATGTATGGTTGGTTACATCTTTGGGCGTGTTTAGTGACATCCCTGAAGAGTCAGATTGAATGTGTCTGTGATAAAATATCCACAGTCAACGTCTGCCTTCAGGAGTTCTAGGAATTGGGGATGTTAAGCTGTTTTTGATGTGTATAGATGGCAGGGGTGAAAGACGGCTGCGGAAATGCGTGCAGGTGAATAGATCTACAACTGTTGAGCAACCAACCACCCAGAGTACCAAGGAGCTACCAACAGTATCTTTTCAACGACTTTTCGGTGAAGGTTGCTGTGTAAGAGCCTCCGCAGCAGGCGCCTGGTTCATGCACCGATGCTGACTGCCGTTCATCGGCAACGAAAGATAGCCTGGACGTCCACAGAGTGGGAACAGGCGGCCTTTCCAGATGAATCACGTTTTATGCTCCATCGGTCAGATGGCCGTGGGAGTGTACGGAGTGAAACGTCCGAAAGCAAACACTTTGCAACAATTGTGGGAAGTGTTTAGGCCGGTGGAGGAAGAGATATGCTCGGGAGAATGTTTTCATGGCGTTCCCTGGGTGATACCGTCATTCTGGAAGGCGTAATGGATCAACACAAGTATGCATCTGTCCTTGGGGACCATATGAACGCTACATACTGTTAATTTTTCCTCGACACGGTGGTTTCTAGCAGCATCACAATGCAACTCCTCACACAGCTCGCGGTGTACACTCGTGGTTCGAAGAGCAACAGGGTGAATTAAACGGTCCTGGCCACAAATCTCCCCGGATTTAGACACTATCGAGAATGTGTGGGACCACCTCGATCTAGCTATTCGCACCATGGATCCTCAACCAAGAAATCCAGCGCAGCTGACCACGGCTCTGGAGCCGGCATGGCTCCATATCCCTGTCGTTACCTTGCACAACCTCACTGACTCCATTCCTGCATGTCGCACAGCAGTCCACGCTGCAAAAATGTGGTCAGTTATTCAAGCTTTTGACAGGTGTTTTTGGGGCTTCCCTATTTCTAAAATGTATGGTTTGTAAATATTCTATAGACTGATCGATCGTGTCTGTTGAACCTACCCACTCCCTTCCCCCCGCCCTCTCGCACTCCACCTCCACCCTCTTAGTATATGGCACGTACATTCATCAGCCAGAACATTAATACCACCTACCTAATATAACAGCGGTGATGCGTCGTGGCATGGAAGCAAATGAGGCCTTGGTAGCTCGCTGAAGGGAGCTGGCAGTACGTCTGCACACACAAAACATCTCATTCCTATAAATTTCGGGGAGGGGCGATGAGCTCTGGCGCCACATTTAATCACATTCTAGATGTGTTCGATCGGGTTCAAATCTGTCGAGATAGGGAAGAGGGGGGGGTCAACATATTAATTGGAACTCTTCACTGTGTTCCTCGAATCACTCCATCACACTCCAGGCCTTGTGACATGGCGCATTATCTTGCTGAAAAATGGCACTGCCGTCGGGAAACATGATCGTCGTGAAGCGGTGTACCTCATCTTCAACCAGTATACGATACTACTTGGTCGTCAGGATGCCTTGCACGAGCTCCACTGGACCCATGGATGCCCACGCGAATGTTTCCCAGAGCATAATGGAGCCGCCGCCAGCTTGTCTCCGTTCTGCAGTACAGGTGTCAAGGCACTATTCCCCTGGAAGAAGACGGATTCGCGCCCTTCCATCGACATGATGAAAAAGGTATCGCGATTCATCAGACCATGCAACGCTTTGCCACTGCGGCAACGTCCAGTGCCGATGGTCACGTGCCCATTTCAGTCGTAGTTGTTGATGTCGTGGTGTTAACATTGGCACATGGGTGGGTCGTTGGCTGTGGGGGCCCATCGTTGGGAGTGTTCGCTACACTGTGTCTTCAGACACACTTCTAGTCTACCCATCATTTAAGTCTGATGTGAGTTCCGCCACATTTCGCCGCCTGTCATGTTTTACCAGACCGCCCAGCCTACGACGTCCGACATTCGTAATGAGGGGTGGCACGCTATCCCGCGATGTCTGAACGTGGTTTCGCCTCGGTTCCATCATCGAAGCCACTCAGCACAACACTCCTCGAACACCCGCCCAGTCGTGAAGTTTCAGTAATGATCGTGCTGCGCCTGGTGCCTGTTCTTCAACCCTGGTGCGGAAAGAGACATCTCCGTTATCCTTTAACGCGTCGATACTTGCGAAGAACAGCAGCACTTTTGCTGTAGCTTTGATAAAACAGTTCAACGAGAGAAGCCCTGTTCACCTTTTCCAGTCTCACCTTCACTGCTTACAACTGCAGTGCACACCGACGCTTGTATTTCAGCCCTATGTCGCCGCACCACTACCGGAGCCTAACGGCAAGTCGTGACACACTTCTGACGACGCAAATCCTCCACCTCACAGCCTGAAAATCATTTCTTTAAAGTTGGGTACCATATGGTAAATAGTTTAACATCTATACGGGCTCAAGTAGGGAACGTTTACTTATAAATACACTGTATCTTTAATGAGTCACGATTATGTGAGATGTCACCCTGAGTGGAACCCACATGCCTTGCTCATACTGTGGCATCAAGCAGTCAGGCCTGCAAGATGAGTGGTCTGCCAAGGGAGTGGATTTGTTCTTATTTTTCGAGTAACATCAATGACTGATTATGAGCTATAGTACTCAAAATTAAGCTACAAATTATTCTCCTGTTTGGATATTATGCAACGGAAATGGATAACGCACATCTGACTATTAGTAATTTACACAACTCTGATTGTTCACAACGCACTGGCAATACCACATTTTCTTTCTTACCCAACGGCTTTGATAAACACGTGGTCATCGCACTGAATATGAATGGCGCACACATTATAAGTTCTGGATATCATGAGTACACACTATTCGAAGAACAAGGCCACCAATCTTTTTCTTTTCACTATCTCTTTATTCTGATAAATTCTATTATGATTCAAAGATAACCTAAACACACCATTACATTTTATACAATAATTACACATGAGAAACTCCGCCCAGTGGGCATAGCTTTACATTGGTGATTCTCTATCTTATTGTCTCGTAATTATCTAACGCTACAGTGCACTTTCTGGATAGGACGGTGGATCTTTTGCTATGTCTCACACTTCGACTCTCAAACCCATCATCACGAAAATTTCCTCCAGACCGAGCGGTGCAAAAAGGAACATGCATAACCCACTGCCTCTGAACCTATCTTGCTACTCTCCCATGGAGACCACACACACTTCAATTACATGAAATACGTCACACTGGGAACATACAATACAACACAAAGGATAGTCACAAAGTTAGAATCACTTCGCTTTCAGCTTCCCCACTTCAATTATTATTCATCCCAGTTTCACACGACACTGCCCCACTTCGTAACTTTTCTTTCCTACTACGAACTCTGGGGGATATATGCACGTCTTCCTGTGCAATTCAAGCCAAGTGGCGTTGCTGTATAGACGGCTGACTCACCTTGCTTCTCTCTGAGTATTAGAGTTTGAATCTAGCGTCACACGGAAACGAAACACGCAAAGTAATATTAAGATCACATTCGTCACACACGCGAGTCCTCAACTGATACCTTGGACGACTACTTCTCTTTATCCTTTGTCTCATACACAGATTGAGACTCACACAGTACTTACCACGTGGAAGTGCTCGTCTCTAATTTCAAGTCCTGCACACGCCATTTCTTAAATATTTCCAACTTACAGTACACACGCCAGTAATTCAGCTTAACTTTAGCACTCGGAAGTATTTCAACTTAATACTAGCACTCGCAAGTATTTCAACTTATTGCTACACGTGGTTTCATTGTGACCGTTGGTCACTTCCGAAGATTACTACGATCCCCTAATATTACCTGCCTGTCATTTAATTTCCCCCTAAAAGTTTCTGAAATAGAGAAATAATTATTCCAAACTGCTCTTAAGTATTTCACATGCATCCCATTCTCTCCACTCTTTTGTCTTTACGGAGCACACCTAAGACAGGTCTTACCAACACAAGATCCAGCGCCAGAGTGCTGAAACATGGCCATTCTTCAGGTCATCTCGCACCTCCGCCGAGGTGGGGGAGCACCATGCTACCGTATTGGTCAGCCACATTTCAGGCGCTCAAAGCTCAGGTAAATTTCGTCTCTTTGGTTCCACCAAAGGTGACTGAAGGCCCGTCTCAAAGATGATCATACATTGCACATTCACTATCTGCGGTTAGAAGATGACCACACATTCATTCATTTCACAGATCTCACCAAATTGGATGTAGGGATTTGTTTTGTGGGAGTGCACATGTGATCAATTAAATAAATAGTTCTTCTTTACTACACTGGTATCCAGCTTCGGTGTATTAAGTGAAATTGAGTTATTATTACAAAAAATATGTTGTTCTGACAAGAACATATTTTCAATGTGGGGCGGTACTGTACCCTTTCAACCCTATATACCTACATAGGTCGCCACTACTTGTTGTTTTTTCTTTTTGTTTTTTTTTTTTCAACTAGAAAATAATCACTGAGCAATTATACAAATGATTTCGAGAATCTGTGTAGTTATTGACAGTTTTGTCTTCAAAAGCGTCTTTATAAACAACGAATTTGTGAAAAATGACACCGTTACTAAGTGTTCGATGACGAATAGCTCCCACTTTCCTGTTTTGATATATAAAATAAGGCAATTTGGGATACTGTGAGCTGTCTCACTTCTACGAGCTGCCATTGGGTATGTTAATATCGAACCACGAATCGTGTCTCAGGTAGTGTAAATATCATAACACATCACAAAGGAAACGATTCCAGTGAAAAGCTCTCTTCACTGGCTATTTTTACAGGTTGTGTTATACTCAGAATACTCGGCAACGAATATCAGAAACCTGAGTCCAGTCTTGGTTCATAGAAGGCAGTTGGTATCACACGCGAGTCCAAACTCAGCTCACTACATGTAGCATCGCACCACAGGCCTCTGGTTAGGACCCGGGTGAAAGATCTAAACCAGAGGCTCAGAGGAATTTGCGGCATACCGTTCCGAATTTCTCGACCTCCGCTGTAGGACAGAGAATTGTGAGGCTGCCCTCAATACATGAGGCTTGCGTTACACGCAGGAAACGGCTAATAGCATAGTGGAGTAAGTGTGGGGTAAACATGGCGTGTTTTGATTAGAGGAACCCGTTCTTGGTATTAGTGAAAAACTGCCTACCGAAATTGGTGATAGGTCAGCCACATTACTCACAGGGAACAATTTGTCCTCGGAGACTGGAGACAGAAAATGTCAGGGGCCGATCAAAAAGTTTACGTTCGAAGGCTGTACAGACTAGAGTCGATATGCCAATCTGGCAAAATTTCCGTGAGCATTGAGGCAATTATCCCATTGACGCAGCCGGCTGAAGACACCCGTTTTGGAAAACACCGGATACTGCTGCATGAAGAAGTCTGTAATTACCTGCTGCACATCCTCGTCAGACAGGAATCGTCGCTCCTTCAAGGACTTTTCTAAGGACCTGAAGGCGTAATAACTGCATGGGTTGACATCAGGACTGTAGGGTGAGTGCTCGAATGTTTCCCACTTGAGTTAGCGTGAGTTCCGTGTTACGACATTTACCGCGTTGTGTCGAATCGCGACCAGCGTGGAACTTGACTCACCATTTCAGAACGGTGATTTTCGACAGACATTTTGCCCCATACACATCCGTAATTCTACAATGAACGTCTACTGGTGTTTTTCCTTCGGCAGCCAAGAAAAGAATATCAGCTCGTTGGTAATGTTTGGACGCATTTGTTAATAACGTTGCCATACTTCACGTTTTCGCATTTTCCACGCGCAGGTCGGAAAGACACGAATGCCGCACTGATCTCTTGCCTACACATCCGAATAGCGCTACCTTGCATATACGCTGCAGCGCAGTTTTCGAATGGAAAATTGTTGATGGCCCTTATATTAGTGAACTTCAAGGGAGCTCTGGTAAGTTCCCAATATTAATATCGCTTATTGAAGGTAGCAATACACAGGACAGTAAGAGGAACAGAAAGTTGGTTGAAGCCAAAAGTGAATAGCAAAGAAATCCTAAATTCAGATTGGAATATACAGGGTGTTTCAAAGTCGCTGCATGAAACACCTACGGGTGACGGATCAAGTCGTGGGAAGCAACTTCTGTTGAAGACAATCGAATGAATCCACCACAGTAAACTGATAGTGATATTCATTAAATAAGTGTCTCTAAGAGGAAAAGAGTTTTAGAAGCGAATCAGGAACTTTAATTGGCTCTGTCTACCCGCTTTCGCGTGCAGCGGGTGAATTGGTTACAGGCAAAATACACTCCTGGAAATGGAAAAAAGAACACATTGACACCGGTGTGTCAGACCCACCATACTTGCTCCGCACACTGCGAGAGGGCTGTACAAGCAATAATCACACGCACGGCACAGCGGACACACCAGGAACCTCGGTGTCGGCCGTCGAATGGCGCTAGCTGCGCAGCATTTGTGCACCGCCGCCGTCAGTGTCAGCCAGTTTGCCGTGGCATACGGAGCTCCATCGCAGTCTTTAACACTGGTAGCATGCCGCGACAGCGTGGACGTGAACGGTATGTGCAGTTGACGGACTTTGAGCGAGGGCGTATAGTGGGCATGCGGGAGGCCGGGTGGACGTACCGCCGAATTACTCAACACGTGGGGCGTGAGGTCTCCACAGTACATCGATGTTGTCGCCAGTGGTCGGCGGAAGGTACACGTGCCCGTCGACCTGGGACCGGACCGCAGCGACGCACGGATGCACGCCAAGACCATAGGATCCTACGCAGTGCCGTAGGGGACCGCACCGCCACTTCCCAGCAAATTAGGGACACTGTTGCTCTTGGGGTATCGGCGAGGACCATTCGCAACCGTCTCCATGAAGCTGGGCTACGGTCCCGCACACCGTTAGGCCGTCTTCCGCCATGCCCCAACATCGTGCTGCCCGCCTCCAGTGGTGTCGCGACAGGCGTGAATGGAGGGACGAATGGAGACGTGTCGTCTTCAGCGATGAGAGTCGCTTCTGCCTTGGTGCCAATGATGGTCGTATGCGTGTTTGGCGCCGTGCAGGTGAGCGCCACAATCAGGACTGCATACGACCGAGGCACACAGGGCCAACACCCGGCATCAAGGTGTGGGGAGCGATCTCCTACACTGGCCGTACACCACTGGTGATCGTCGAGGGGACACTGAATAGTGCACGGTATATCCAAACCGTCATCGAACCCATCGTTCTACCATTCCTAGACCGGCATGGGAACTTGCTGTTCCAACAGGACAATGCACGTCCGCATGTATCCCGTGCCACCCAACGTGCTCTAGAAGGTGTAAGTCAACTACCCTGGCCAGCAAGATCTCCGGATCTGTCCCCCATTGAGCATGTTTGGGACTGGATGAAGCGTCGTCTCACGCGGTCTGCACGTCCAGCACGAACGCTGGTCCAACTGAGGCGCCAGGTGGAAATGGCATGGCAAGACGTTCCACAGGACTACATCCAGCATCTCTACGATCGTCTCCATGGGAGAATAGCAGCCTGCAATGCTGCGAAAGGTGGATATACACTGTACTAGTGCCGACATTGTGCATGCTCTGTTGCCTGTGTCTATGTGCCTGTGGTTCTGTCAGTGTGATCATGTGATGTATCTGACCCCAGGAATGTGTCAATAAAGTTTCCCCTTCCTGGGACAATGAATTCACGGTGTTCTTATTTCAATTTCCAGGAGTGTACAATGCATACGCACGTCGCAGAGAGCTTACGCCGTGACGACTCTCAGCGGCATAAACCATACAAAAGGACGGGCAGTGTCTTCTCGACGTGTCAGCGAACATGTTGTTTCTAACGAAAATGAAAACGAGACAGACGGAAAGAAAGTAAGCAAACTGTTTATTACGAGAATTTATACTTTCATAGTGGCAACAATTTATTTACTGCTCGTACAAAATAGAAACGTGTTTCGAAGTCTTACTGACCTTCAAAGTAGTCACCAGCATTGTGTATAACCCGTTTCCAGCGATGTGGAAGTCGTACGATACTCTTAGCAGTGCTAGTTGTGTTGACAGTCCGAGCGGCGCGGTCTATTGCCCGACGAATTTGTAGCAGTTCTGAAGTGCATGCCGCGAAGTGTTTCTTTCAGTTTAGAAATCGAATTGAACTTACGAAGGCTTAAGTCAGGAGTGTGCAGTAGGTGATATAGCACTTATCAGCCCCATTAGTCAAACAAATCACTGACAGCTTGCACTGTACATGCTTGAGCATTGTCCTGCAAAATGATGGTCAGGTCCTGCAGGAAGTGTCATCCCTTCTGTGTCTATGCTGCTCATTTTTGGAACGCATCCTACGACCAGCTTAGAGACAGAAGTGATGACAATTTCTCCAGAACCTGACCATCATTTTGCAGGACAATGCTCAAGCATGACAGTGCAGACTGTTACTGATTTGTTTGACTGATGGGGCTGCTAAGTGCTGTAACCACCTACTGCACAGCCCTGAATTAAGAGCTCGTAAGTTCAACCCGATTTCTAAACTGAAGGAAACACTTCACGGAATTCGCTTCAGAGCTGCTACAAATTAGTCGGGCAATAGACCGCGCCCCTCGAACTGTCAACACAACCAGCACTGCTAAGAGTATCGTACGACTTCCACATCGCTGGCAACGTGTTCTACACAATACTGGTGACTACTTTGAAGGTCAGTAAGACTTTGAAACACGTTTCAATTTTGTACGAGCTGTAAATCAATAGTTGCCACTATTAAAGTTCCAACCCTCGTACTTGAAAAGTAATCACCGTAATTGTTAATATATTATCCCACTTTGAGACAAGGAAAAATGGTTGCGGTTGCCTACGGAACCATGATTGTACTCGGCCGTGCACCTCTTCGTCCGAAGCAAATCGACTGCCACGAATGTCTTTCTTCAGGGCTCCAAAAATGTGGAAATAGCATGGGGAGAGGTCCGGACTGTATGGAGGCTGTGGATGGGCCAACATATTGCCAAGGTTGTTTCGAACATGCTACGTAAGTTTCGCTGGCAATCCCTAACAGTGGGTTTACTTTTGAAATAATAAACGGTTAAAAATGGTTCAAATGGCTCTGAGCACTATGGGACTTAACTTCTAAGGTCATCAGTCCCCTAGAACTCAGAACTAATTAAACCTAACTAACCTAAGGACATCACACACATCCATGCCCGAGGCAGGATTCGAACCTGCGACTGTAGCGGTCGCGCGGTTCCAGACTGTAGCGCCTCGAACCGCTCGGCCACCCGGCCGGCTACTAGACGGTTAGTTTACTCACTTTTTCTCTTCTGTCTACTTTTCATTTGACTATCCTTTATAGTTCGAGAACCAGCTTGTGAAGATAAGATCCTGGACCTCTTAGCAGCAAACAAACCTGAACTTCTCGAATGAGCTAACGTACAGGAAGGCATCAGTTGTCATTGGGCAATGGTAACGTCAGTGAGTAAGGGCGCTACAAGGATTGTTATGAAAGGCAGGAAAACATTTTTGGCTAGCGAGAGTGACGGGATGCAAATTGCTGAGTGTATGAGTAGTCAACATCAATCATTTCCGAGGACGAAGATGTGGAGCAGAAATGGGTAAAATTCAAAAGCGTCATTCAGTATACCACAGACACGCATATTCCGATGAAAGTTTTAAGAGATGTAAAAGACCCACCGTGATTTAACAGCCATGTTAGAAAATTCCTATGGAAGCAAAGAGAGGATCATCGCAGATTTAAGCGAAGTCGAAGCTTAGCTACAAGCAAAAGCTAAAGAAAGCGAAAATGAGCGTAATGAGGGTAAAGAGATAAGCGTTCAATCAATTTGAAAGTAAAATTTGGTCAACCGATCTGACTTAAAGCGCTAGGAAGTTTGATCTTAGGTAAAGTCACTAAGCGAATCGAATTCATCTAATTTGTCGCTCACTGACCATACCGCTATTGAGTTTCTTAGTAGGTTGTTAGCGACTGCTTGAATTCGACATAGCAGATGTATTATTAACAGTGATATGGCTATTGAATTGGGCCTTGTGGAAGATTAGGATTTAACGTCACGTCGACACTGAGGTAGTTACAGACGGATACTAGTTACGAGCAGTAAGGTAGGAGCTATGTTGCGACTCCGAGTTTCACATTCTCCCATCCATATATATTTCAATAATATCGACAATGATAAGAAAACCACCACACCAGGTTTTACAAGCACTCATCACAGCCGAGCACAAGACACATATACACACTAGATTCGCCATCCAGAGAAACACTAAACAAAGTTTTTATCGACGTATCCAATATCTCACATAATCACCAAAACAAGAATTGAGTCAGTGAGGCAAGAGATCCGTTCTCGAAATAACTTTTCGTTTGAAGTTCACCCATAAAATATATTGACAATACGTAAACGATACTTATTGTATGTTCCTCTCTCTTGAGGTTACACAGCTAACTCCGGCCGTACAGATCTTGAAGGCGCTACCGTACCTACCGACTGCGGTGTCATCCTCGGCTCACAGGCGTCACTGGATGCGGATATGGAGGGGCATATGGTTATCGCACCGCATTCCCGACCGTTGTCAATTTTCGTGACCGAAAAAGCCATCTAATACAACCGTATGTCGTACGAATGGGTTCAAAGGCTTATAGAGAATTTCTAACCGTCAGTGGCATCGCGAGGAAACTCATGGATGAATTTTATCCCTATGCAAAGGACTACAAAATACTAATAGGACAGTTTTACTATGCTGTTGTTTAAAACGCTTGCGTAGGTATTTCCCTCTCACTGTCTTTTTGGTTACCTGCCTCCCTTCTACTGGCTCTCTTTGCAGAATAATATAGCGACACTAACTGAATCCTCTACTTTGCGAGCCATGAAAACCAATCGATTTGAAACACTTTCATATTTGATCATATTTGGAATATCGTGATTATGGCTGGTAACTACGCTTTTGTTCCTGTTATATCACCGAACATTCACGGATGTCTTGTTTTCATTTTGTTTTGTTTTAGGGCGCAAAAACAACTAGGGATTCACGGATCTCTGCAGCCACAATGAGTAAATTATTGTCACTTTTGTTTCTTCTTTGTCTTTATCCTGCATGAGAGCAGGGTCGGTATGGTTATTTACGGTATGGGACACGTCTAGTTTAAGGGGTGGCCGGATGCCCTCCCTGTCACCACCCCGTTAGGGTACACGTATTGCGTCCCGGGGGAGCCCCCGGGACGGAATACGTATACTCTGACTGGCTGCATGCGGAAGTGAGCGAAAGTTTGCTAAGTATTTCCGAATCGCGAGAGAGAGGCGGGTCTTGGGTACCAGCCCACTATCCAACTAGTGGGATGTGGGAAACTGCCTGAAAACCACAGCCAGGGGTGCGGCCCACTGACCCTCGTCACTGATCGGTCGGGCAGATTCGGTCCAGGGTTGGTGCACCTCCCAGTCTCGGAAGCGGCGCTTTAACACGCGCGACTATCCGGGCGGGTGGGTACATTGCAGCCACAGTAGACAGAATATAGTCACGTTTTGATTCGTGTATACTACAAGTCCGTACAGAATAACACCAGACCAGTAATGACCTATAGACAAGGAACATAAAATATTTCCTCTCTTATAATGGCAAGATAGGATTATGCCACCATCAGAGTCATTTCACTTCCCTCCTTTAAGTCTGGAAATAAAGTGTACTCTATTACCTATGCGCATGGCCCTGTAAATAAAAACAAGAGAAACCAAGAAAAAGCGGACAGTGTTTGGGAAGCTTCGAAGATGCTGAATCCAAAATTCCTCACAATCGTGGTGAAATCTTGCTCGGCGTCTTGAATGCCCAACTAGGTAGGGAAAAGAAAAACAGAACAATAATGGGGGACTAGCCGGCACATATTAGAACCAACGAAAGTGAAGAAAGACTTAATGCCTTCTACACACAATTCAACCTGCAGCTGATGTCCACACACCTCGAAGCCCTCCCAAGGAAGAAGAAAACGTTTGTTTCTCCCAAGGCAAGCCTAGAGGAGTTCCAAATTGACCATGTACAATAACAGCCCAAAATCGAAAAGAAAAACTAAGTGTCAAAGTAAGAAAGAGCGCCAACTTCGGCTCTCAGAGATCAAAGTAAGATTTCAGCCGAACACACCCAAGCCGAAGATAAACGTGAAACCTAGAATCAACACAGAGACACTGAAGCAAAATAAAGAGTATCCCAAAAACCAGTCTAATATGGAGATGAACAGCTTGGAAAAAATCAAAGAAGCCTTAACAAAGGCATCCGAAGGTTGGGTAGAAGCCGCCCTCCTCCCCCCCCCCCTTTCCCCCCTCTCCCTCCCCAACCCCTCTCCCCTCCTCCCCCCTCCCCGACAAAACTGAAACACAAACGGTGGACTGAAAAGTGTCACGAAGCACTTGATAGAAGATTAAAATCCTGGAAGAGGCGGAAATCTAATAAGATCGAGGAAAAATGGGGAGATTGCAAGAATAAAAGGAAAGAGACATCCACGATTATAAAAAGCAGAGGAAGCGAAAGATGACAAAAGTAGAGGGGAAAAGTGGAAGAATACGTCAAGAACAACACCAGAGAATTTAACAGAACCTTCAAAGAGGAGCTGCGAGGGTAACAACCACCAAGTCTGAGCTGTAGGCGAATGGATTGGAGCATAGTTACAAACGACAACAAACTGTCAGCTCTTGGTAGACTATTTCAAAGTTTGCTACACAATGAAGAGCCTCAGTAAAGACTGGATACTCAGAAACAAATCCACAATAAGTCATATTCCAAAACACCGAGCCTAATGAAATCTGCAGATAATCAAGGAAATCAAAGATAATAAAGCACCAGGTGAAGATAGTATTGTAGCAGAAATGTGGAAGATTGGAGAGAAAGCCACTGCAGCTGGAATTCACCGGCTTATAGAAGAAATACGGAAAATCGAAACGATACCGACAGACTGGAAATGTGCACTCATATACCCACTTCACAAAAAGGCATTGGAACGGGTCTGAACAACTAGAGCGACATCCTTACTTTCAGTTGCGTATAAGTTACTCTCCGAAGCCCCGCTGAGAAGAGTTGAAGAACAAACTTATCAGTTTTTCGAGAATATCAGGCTGGCCTCCGAAAAGGCGAGCCATGCATGGAACAGATATTCAACGTCAGTAGAGCAATAATCCAGGAAAGAGTAGTAATTTATGTCGACTTCAAAAAAGCATACTCCTTGACAGACAATTTATTCAGCGTTTTAGAGCAAAATCGTGAAACAAACTCTGTTAGACACCATCTTGAAAGTTATGTTTCTTCATAGAGCAGGTTTGGAAGCTGGCCTGAAAAATCAATCATAATGGGACTCCAATAATCTATAAGGAACATCAGCAAAAAAGTGGGAAATGCATTTATGGAATTACTTGGATAGTCAACAAATCAAACAAATGGGTTTAGGCAGTCGCCTGGAAGACTTAACTAAGACAAGGCGTAAAAATGGAATAGAGGTGAGTAAGCGATGTACCTAGAGGAATGGTTGGTAGATGGACCAAGGAAGTTGTCTGGTAGATTTGAAGAGATAAGGGAAGACTGAGGTGACGATCGAATAGGAAAACGTGGAGGAACAAGGATGCGTATTCTGAAGACAGTATTGCAAGGACCAAGTTTTTCGCAGGTTGCTGTGAAATGGCTGATAACAGAAGTAAAAGAAATGATTAAATGGCTCTGAGCACTGTGGGACTTAACAGCTATGGTCATCAGTCCCCTAGAACTTAGAACTACTTAAACCTAACTACAGCACACAACACCCAACCATCACGAGGCAGAGAAAATCCCTGACCCCGCCGGGAATCGAACCCGGGAACCCGGGCGTGGGAAGCGAGAACGCTACCGCACGACCACGAGTTGCGGGCGATGATTAAATCACAAATCTGACTGCATACAGTGATACATTGCGCCACAGTAATGAATTTCAGATATCTGTATGCTCATAATAGTATTTTCCTTTCATTTACTCGGTCCCTGACAGGAATATAAGGAGACAGACGTTAGACATGTCTTCACCGCTTATTGCTGAAGAGCTGTAATTCATGGAAAGAAAATTAAGGGACTTGAATGTTTCAGTTGAAGTCGTTACACCAACTTTTATGGAATTACTTCGTCATCCAAAGAACTGAACACCAAGAGAAATTAAAATTTAGGCGAGGGATAAATCCAGAGAGAAAATCTGGATCTGGTAGAGACGGGGTTCCCATTTCATCTCATTGACAATCTCGTAATCAGTTGTTCAGAGACAACGACATTTATTTTGTGTAACACAGAAGTTCTTTACCTGTGCCGGTCTCCTTAGAGATGCTGATCTTCTGTGTAACAACTACCATACCCTAACATATCTGAGCGAACAATTTCCAGTTTTCATAGCAATTAATTTATTCACAAATCAAGGTAAATTTCAAAATACATACACAGTAGTTTAAATTTTCCTCTATTTCCGAATTTAAACCGTTCTAGTGTTCGTTGTATATGGTGGGCTAAACGCTAAACTTCCTTCCATGTTCTTTTGTAATGGCAACGTCTAAGTGACTGTAAAATACTCTGTGTTTCAGTACACAGAAATGATCTACGAATCAAGAAACTATACATTGTTATATTTCATGGGACAGAGGATACTTCATTAAGAGAGAAAAGATCGTTTAGTCATTTCTGCTGAAGACTGACTGCAATGCTTGTGCCTATGTTGCATCGAACTGACACATAAAGAAAGAAAGGGAAGATAGAGTTTAACGTTCCGTCGGCAACGCGACCATTGGAGACAAAGCACACGCTCGGATTAAGGTTCAAAATGGTTCAAATGGCTCTGAGAACTATGGGACTTAACATCTGTGGTCATCAGTCCCCTAGAACTTAGAACTACTTAAACCTAACTAACCTAAGGACATCACACATAGCCGGCCGGTGTGGCCGTGCGGTTCTAGGCGCTTCAGTCTGGAACCGCGTGATCACTACGGTCGCAGGTTCGAATCCTGCCTCGGGCATGGATGTGTGTGATGGCCTTAGGTTAGTTAGGTTTAAGTAGTTCTAAGTTCTAGGGGACTGCTGACCACAGATGTTTAGTCCCATAGTGCTCAGAGCCATTTGAACCATTTGAACATCACACACATCCATGCCCGAAGCAGGATTCGAACCTGCGACCGTAGCGGTCACGCGGTTCCAGACTGAAGCGGCTAGAACCGCACGGCCACACTGACCGGCTCGGATTAAGGGAAATAACGGAAAACCTAAATTGGATGGCCAGAAGCGGATTTGAACCGTTTTCCATCCGAATGTGATTTCAGCGTGCTGGCCCCTTGACCACGTCACTCGGTGTGGATAAAGAATGAATATCTGCCGTATTGCGTTGAGAAATAACGCTGCCAAAAGTATAAATTTAAATAATGGGATGTATTCATGGCGGTAAATAGAATAATATGCACTGTAACATATTTCCATTACCAAGTAAGACCAAATTTCGGTAGCTCTTTCAGGGCAGTGGCAAACAGGGAATTCACTGGAAATAACTGTCTATTAACAAACATTTTCTTATGATATCTTGGCAGAATAGCCACCAGGATATAAGCGCTAAGCAAAGTAACGTACAGAACGGGTATACACTCCTGGAAATGGAAAAAAGAACACATTGACACCGGTGTGTCAGACCCACCATACTTGCTCCGGACACTGCGAGAGGGCTGTACAAGCAATGATCACACGCACGGCACAGCGGACACACCACGAACCGCGGTGTTGGCCGTCGAATGGCGCTAGCTGCGCAGCATTTGTGCACCGCCGCCGTCAGTGTCAGCCAGTTTGCCGTGGCATACGGAGCTGCATTGCAGTCTTTAACACTGGTAGCATGCCGCGACAGCGTGGACGTGAACCGTATGTGCAGTTGACGGACTTTGAGCGAGGGCGTATAGTGGGCATGCGGGAGGCCGGGTGGACGTACCGCCGAATTGCTCAACACGTGGGGCGTGAGGTCTCCACAGTACATCGATGCTGTCGCCAGTGGTCGGCGGAAGGTGCACGTGCCCGTCGACCTGGGACCGGACCGCAGCGACGCACGGATGCACGCCAAGACCGTAGGATCCTACGCAGTGCCGTAGGGGACCGCACCGCCACTTCCCAGCAAATTAGGGACACTGTTGCTCCTGGGGTATCGGCGAGGACCATTCGCAACCGTCTCCATGAAGCTGGGCTACGGTCCCGCACACCGTTAGGCCGTCTTCCGCTCACGCCCCAACATCGTACAGCCCGCCTCCAGTGGTGTCGCGACAGGCGTGAATGGAGGGACGAATGGAGACGTGTCGTCTTCAGCGATGAGAGTCGCTTCTGCCTTGGTGCCAATGATGGTCGTATGCGTGTTTGGCGCCGTGCAGGTGAGCGCCACAATCAGGACTGCATACGACCGAGGCACACAGGGCCAACACCCTGCATCATGGTGTGGGGAGCGATCTCCTACACTGGCCGTACACCACTGGTGATCGTCGAGGGGACACTGAATAGTGCACGGTACATCCAAACCGTCATCGAACCAATCGTTCTACCATTCCTAGACCGGCAAGGGAACTTGCTGTTCCAACAGGACAATGCACGTCCGCATGTATCCCGTGCCACCCAACGTGCTCTAGAAGGTGTAAGTCAACTACCCTGGCCAGCAAGATCTCCGGATCTGTCCCCCATTGAGCATGTTTGGGACTGGATGAAGCGTCGTCTCACGCGGTCTGCACGTCCAGCAAGAACGCTGGTCCAACTGAGGCGCCAGGTGGAAATGGCATGGCAAGCCGTTCCACAGGACTACATCCAGCATCTCTACGATCGTCTCCATGGGAGAATAGCAGCCTTCATTGCTGCGAAAGGTGGATATACACTGTACTAGTGCCGACATTGTGCATGCTCTGTTTCCTGTGTCTATGTGCCTGTGGTTCTGTCAGTGTGATCATGTGATGTATCTGACCCCAGGAATGTGTCAATAAAGTTTCCCCTTCCTGGGACAATGAATTCACGGTGTTCTTATTTCAATTTCCAGGAGTGTATGTTAGGATAGCATGCTACTGGTTCTTCCAAAACGTGCCTAGAACCACGCAACACTCTGGGTCGAACTAAATATCAACAATGAATGTTGGTCTGGTGAATATAGAAAACTTAGAAATATACACTGATAAGCCAAAACATTATGACCACTGTCCAGCCGGAGGTTGGATGGCACCTGGTTACGTTGCAGGCACGTGACGCACTACGAAAAGTATGCAGCGCAGCCGAGACGGATAAAGGATTACCCTAGCGGAGATATGGGTTGCAAATAAGTAAATCCACTGAGATAAACCAATTTGTCAAAGGACAGATTTTTTAGCAAAGTCTGTGAATGAGTAACTCGAAAACGGCGAGAGTTGTCGAATGTCCACGTGCTACTGTCTTGATCATCTAAGGAAAGAGGTAGAAAGACTGTGAACTATCACTAGGCGCTAAATGCCTGGACGTCGACGACTCTTCACAGAACGTGGGTTTCGAACGCTTGTCTGATCTGTAAGCTTGTCTGGTCTGTAAAGGACAGGTGGTGATCTGTGGTACCTCTGCCGAAAGAGCACAATGCTGGTGCGTACACAAGTGTTTTGGAGCACACCGTTCATCGTACATTGTTGAACATGGAGCTCTGCAGCAGACCACCACCAAGTCTTCACATGTTAACCTAACATCATCTTCAATTACCATTGCAGTGGGCACGGGACCATCGAGATTCGACCATCGATCCATCGAAACGTGTCGGCTCTTCGGGTGAACCACATTTTAGCTACACTAGATCGGTGGTCGTGTCTACAGATACCCTTGTCGAGGTGAACGGCGGCTCGAAAAGTGCAGCGCCCTACGGACGTAGACTGGCGGGAGCAGTATAACGCTATGGAAGACATTCTCCCGCGCTTACATGGAACCTGTGGCAGTACTCGATGACACACTGACAGCTGTGAACCAAATGCATCCCTTCATGCTCTCTCTGAGCCAGAACGGTGCTACACTTGTTCGAGGATCACTATTGTGAACTCAGGCTCATGTCTCGGCTACCAAATTCGCCTGATGTGTATCCTATGGAACCCGCCGGGATCACTATCGGGCACCATCAGTGCAAATGCAAGTCAGAGACCCGTTATTTATGCAAATTACATGAACTGCGCCTTGACATCTAATTCCACATACCTCCATGAACCTACCGACAATCTGTAGGATCCCTGATACGCATAATCAGTAAGGTACTTCGTTCCAAAGACGGACAAACAAACTATTAAGCAAGTGATCATAATGTTTTGGCTCGTCAGTGAACATATACCTAACAATGATCAGCCTATTTCAGAACTCAGCATAGTACTTTCGGAGACTCCAGATTCCTCTGCAATTATGCTCGAGACTGTACATGATCCGTACCGGCCACGGAAGGCGTACCTTGGCGTTAAACCGTCGCTATCCTCGATAAAATACTGCACACCGACCTTGAGCCGAGGAAATAACTGTAGACGTACCGTAGAGGATGGTCAATTCTATGCATATGAGAATGACTGGAAGCTCAGCCATATATTTATTCCAGGTTCTGCAACCTCATTGTCAAACTTGGATGTCAAACATAATTATTGTGCAATTAAATTAGAGGGAAATACCTCCAACTCCTCTTCCTCTGGTTTCCTCACAATATAAATTTCCCTTCAGACAGAGTTTGGTATGAACATCTCAACTGGGTAGGAAACACTGTTGCTACATGGAGGAAGACTTCTGCTTTTCTCTCCACCTTCAAAAATTAAGACGTACACTGTCTGACAACTGCTAACGGAGACATTGCTGGACGGGAATAGTCACAGACGGTGATCGACGACGTGAAACACAGTACATACACTGATGAGCCAAAGCAAAATGACCAGCTACTTAATAGCTTGTTTGTCGATCTTTCTAACGAAATACATCACTGATTCTGCGTATTAGGGATCGGACAGTTTGTTGGTAAGTTTGTGGAGGTTTGTGGCATTAGATATCTATCCACAGGTCATGTAATTCGCGTAAATAACGGGCCTCTGATTTGAGTGCGCGGTGATGGCAGCCGATAGCTACCCAGATGGGTTCCATACGATTTACATCAGGCGAATTTGGTCACCGAGACTGTGGTGTCACCGCCAGACACCACACTTGCTAGGTGGTAGCCTTTAAATCGGCCGCGGTCCGTTAGTTTACGTCGGACCCGCGTGTCGCCACTGTCAGTGATTGCAGACCGAGCGCCGCCACACGGCAGGTCTAGTCTAGAGACTCCCTAGCACTCGCCCCAGTTGTACAGCCGACTTTGCTAGCGATGGTTCACTGTCTACATACGCTCTCATTTGCAGGGACGACAGTTTAGCATAGCCTTCAGCTACGTCATTTACTACGACCTAGCAAGGCGCCATATTCAGCTACTACACTTACTATATTCAAGAATGTATTCTGAACTGATAATATTGTGAATCATGTACCGTCAAGAGCGACGTTCATCATTAATGGATTAAAGTTAAGTATCAAACTAATTATGTCCGCTTTCTGAATTCTCATTCCTTGTCATGTTCGAGACCTCACGTCAGTATAGTTCTTCCCTCTTCACGCCAGCCTGCGTGAGCTAAAACGCGTGCATTTTGGCCTCCGCTCGTAACACGGTGTTGGCTCTTCTGCTAACACAAAAGAGACATCAACTTGAGTTCACTATAATGCACCTCAAAGCACTGCAGCACGTTTCTGTCTCGGAGGCACGGACAATTTACCTCTGAAAGATGACATCGCCGTCGGGGAAGACATCAAGCATGAAGGTATGCAGGTGGTTCGCAGCCGTCAGCGTGTCATCGAGTACTACCACAGGTGCCACATAAACGCAGGAGAAAGTTTCCTATAGCACAATACTGCTCCCACCAGTCTGCGTCCGTGACGCGCTGCTCGTTTCGAGCCGCCGTGCACCAAACACTTGTGCGTGCACCATCATTATGCTCTTTCGGCAGAGATGCCACAGATCACCATCTATCCCACTTTACAGTTCACGTTCTGTGAAAGGTCGTGGACATCCAACCATTTAGCGCCTAGTAGTAGTTTCATTGTCCATCTACCCCTTTCGGTAGATGCTCACGACAGTAGCACGTGCACAGTCGACCATCTTCGCCGTTTTCGAGATACTCGTTCACAGGCTTTGCGTAATAATAATCTGCCCTTTGTCAAAGTCGCTTATCTCAATGGATTTCCCCATTTGCAGTGATATCCCCCGTACGTGTCATGACTCACGTACTTTTCATAGTGTGTCACGTGCCCGCAACCCCAGCAGACGACATCGAACGTCGCGGTGGGGAGTGGTCATAACGTGTTGGCTTACCAATGTACGCAACGGAGGTGGAATGGTACATTTATAACGAAAAATGGTACAGGATTACAAACACACATAGCGTTCATGTTTGACACAAGTCAGACTCCCATTCGTGACAAACTGAACTAAAAAGTCAAGAACCCATTCTCCATTGCTGATTTCAGCAACTGGGATATGGTACTCTGCAGTCATCTCCCACACCTTGATGCATTTAAGACAAATCTGAATCACGTCCTTTAGTTATACCAGTAACTGCTTTACGTAAAACGAGCCATGTCCAACAGTAAAGAAAATTCTCATTACCGCTTCTAAGCTCTCTACTTTTCCTCTATCTTTATCTTTTCTCTTCTGTCTTCACCACAGGTATTTTACTTTATCATCCATTGCTGTCTTTCCCCCTCCTACCTATTTTCCCGCGATCACTGATGAACAGCTCACCTGTACATATTCTCTCCTCTTAACAAACCTACAAAACTGGACTTGTTTCTGCTGAATGTATTACTGTTCTCTATATTATTAATCTTTCTGCAGTTCAGAATCCATACCAAATAAGCTCAGTGGACAAACACCGCTCCCTGAAAGAGCACTCCAGTCACTTTGGAGCGCTGTGACTGGCGTAGAGCTGGCACCAGTCCAGGTGGTCATGTAACCCTCCAACTATGACGTACGTAACGTCGGTGAGGTTGCCTTTATGTGCCAATCGATTACATGGAATCAACTCAGTAAGCGGGGTTGACATGAAGACGTGACCGAATGGCAGAAGTGATCTATTGTGTTTGGATGCGCCCACGACCACGCCGTAAAGAAGTTGCCAGATTTGTTATTGTATCATCGCGGACTGTCCAATGTCTCTCCAATGAATGGTGTACCACTCGTAGCCATGTATGGCGGCGTAGAACAGTGGTCGTAAAAAGATCCTAACTGACAGGGGCCGGAGGCGAGTGCCACGCCATTGTCAGTGATAGGCGGTCTCAAACCTGACAGGAATTGCTGCTGCCAGTGTATTCAGGTTCATCTCAACAAGCTTCTGATCCAAAACTGGGGCGGGAATTGGATATTTTTATGAGGTACGTGTTTTAGCTACAAAACCCTATTTTTCAACATTATCTGCATTCAATGCTACTGCCTTACACCCCATTACTAGGCATGGTACCACCCTAATGGTCGTGGGTGGAGCCAACGTCCTGGTGCACCAGTAACCTTCCTGTTAACCACGCACTGCTTTCCGTGGAGAGCATCCTTCATTGAGCCAAACAGATGGAAGTCGGAAGGTGCGGGGGGGCTGTAGGATAGATGAGGAAGAACAGTCCTATGAAGTTTCTGAGCTCCTCTCCGGTTCGCAGACCCCGTGTGCCTTGTGTTGTCAAGGAGAAGAAGTTCGTTTGCAGTTTTTTGGCGGCGTTTCCTTAGAGCGGCACGTTACACATCAGTTGATTGTTGCACCATGAAGGAGGGCATCAAACAGAATAACCCCTTCAGAATCCCAGAAGACCATCGGCATGACTTTATCGGCTGAGGGTGCATCTTCGAACTTGTTCTTCGGAGGAGAGGTGCCACTCCACTGATTTCCACTTCGTTTCCGGTTCAAAATGATGAACCCACGATTCATCCCATGTTGTGGACGCTCTCATCTTCCAAGATGACAACATTTACGTACATGGGGCTGCACTAATACATCCCTGGTCTGACAAAGAATCAGCCACCGTTTTGTGTCTCGACTGGCCCCCTTAGTCACCGGTTGTCAATCCCCTAGCGCATAGATAATATCTGGAATTTTTCAGGAAAACGGATAAATGTAGCAACGAATATTCCCAGAATTTGGTAACTGTGCGAGATCTCATCATCAACGGCTGGGTTCCTCATACCTCAAGAAACTTGTGGACTCTACTCCTCGCCAAACTGAGCACATTATCAAGACTAGAGAGCGAGTTGCACGTTCTTATCGTGATGTCTGTTGTGGGTGATTTACGTTTTGGTCAGGTGCCTGTAAAATACTTGTATCGTATGTGTTACAATGAATGTACTGGTAACATACGCAGTGTGCTTGTTCAGATGCAACGGATGGTGTTATTATCTCAGTCTTGCCACGACACATGACTCCATAAATATGTGTTTCACGCTGGTAAATTTACTTCGTTTGCAGAAAGTATTCCCACATTCTCAGACTTTTTCTCATTTGCTTCAACCATTTTCAATAGTTCTGCCTCTTTCCCAATTTATTCCATAGCTAAGTTGTCATTTGGTCGTTATTATAGTATGTTTTTCTCAATAGAGGGCAGGCGCATTCTCTATGGTATTTCAGCAGAAAATTGCAATCTTGTTTTTGCATTGTCTAGCTCGAGTCAGCCCAAACAAATAATGCTCTTCGTATCTGTTATGCGAAGCCAGTGTCGACGGGATTGGCTTCTTTTCCATTACAAATGAAATTATTTTTAAAGCACAATTTTACGTTCCCATTCGACAGAGTGGTCCCAGATTAACTCGATATTCATTTTGTCGACATTAATTAACAGGAACAGTAAAACGCGAAGAATAAACAGCGATCCAGCAGCAACTCAGCATGCTTGGCGGCAACAGCGAGCGCGGACCAGGTCGGTGCTGTCGTTACCAATGGATGTTTGATGTCTAATGATAAATGGAAGTCAGTTTCCAAACTTAAGTCATTTTGTGACACCTGACGAATTTGTTCTTGCTACAATCTTAGAACTCTCTGGATATGAATAACAGCTGTACAAAATTTGCGTTGTATGAGTGTGTGGAAGCAAAATAAATACTCAGGTAAATCGTAAACCGTGGATTAACGGTTTTCATCGATTTTTCAGTGGTAAACAGTAAACCGTAGATTAATGGTTTACATTGATTTTTCAGTAATTTTCGTGGTTCGAGGGCACTAGAATGCATTCAGGAGGCAGAGTGCTAAAAGCTCCGCACGATCATTCAAATTTAGGTTTTCCTACATAGATTAAAAAAAAGTACTCGGACGGTTCTCTTGAAAAAAACAATGCCGATTTGCCTTTATTGCTTGTCATACTTGAGCTTGTATCCCGTTTTTAACAACCTTGTCGTGACGGCACTTTCAAAGCTTATCTTCTTCCATTCCTAATATGAGCTATGAATATTAGACGCTTTCTTCGGTGGATTATTAGACTAGATACAGATTAAGCAGATTGGGTCTCCTACCTCCGTGACAGTAACTTTGTTTTGAAGATTTCAGTCGGCCTTATTTCTAATACTACGGCAGTTGCAGACGTCTGCTAGTTCCCTGGGATGCTAAAAAAATTGACACCTACGCGTCAGTAAAGCTACGCACTTCACACACTAGTCTGCAGCTGTGGTTTGAATTGAAGCTTAAGTCCCTTACATCGCTATCGCACACCTTGTGGCTCTCACCACTGCGTTATTCAACTACGCCATGTGAGTGCTTGCTGTAGACACTGGTGATGCCCGGAGTTTCAGGTTTTATTGAGACGGCGGGGCCGAGTGTAATAGGCTGCGGGCACCGCGGCCGGTGCGTGTCCACGCATGGCTCGTTGTCATGTGAGGAGCGTCTGCAGCGTGCCAGCACGCAACTCCCACACGGCCACTGCTTAATATTTATATCTGCGGACAAAGGTAAAACTGGGAAGAAGTTTACGGCTGTCATCAGTGTTGCTGCAGAATTCAGAACAGTTAACATACACGTAAAGGCGACGAATCTATTGCTGCTCCAAGGGTTCTCTTTGTTGTCAGTCCCGGCACCTCTACTCTCCGTAGAAACTATCTCAAGTTGACCGTCGTGTTACAGTTCTACCTGAGCAAACACTTCCTCTTATAATGTTCAGATTGGTGTTTCCTTTTCACTGAGAAATGTAGGCAGCGAAATGTGCTGTTTTTCGATATTGTAATCATTGAAACAACTAGTAGCCTACACTCGTATTTCATAGTTTTATATTCATTTATTCAGAATGGAAAGATATGTTGTCGTTTCTCCTCATTCATATTGTTCGAGATACGTGACAGGACGCTGGCAACACGTTTCATACACTTTCAAAACGTTTACCGTCGTTGCGACGGAAAGGATAGACTTCAAAGCATCTGAATCCTTGTACATTGAGAACGTAGGGGAAGGCATACGTAGCATTTTGTGCTTGCTTTTCAAGAAAGTAGATCCAATAGTAATATTTTATTAGGAGTCAATGAACAGAAAACTTAATTTCTAATGTTGCATTAGCAGGATAGACTGGAGATTTTCATCATTACACATACATTTAGAATTTTCGTACATTTAAATGGATTTCCTGCAAATCAGACTTTAGTGCCTCGCAAAGGATTCATCAAACCACCGTCACAATAATTCTCTATTATTCCAATCTCGAACAGCGTGCGGAAAAAACTAATACCTATATCTTTCGGTGCGAGCTCTGATTTCCCTTATTTCATTATGATGATCGTTTCTTCCTATGGATGTCGGTGTCAACTAAGCATTTTCGCATTCGAAGGAGAAATATGGCGGCTGAAATTTTGGGAGAAGATTCCGCCACAAAGAGAAGCCGTTGTTTTAATATCGTCCACCCCAAATCCTGTGTCATGTCAGTGACACTCTCTCCCCTATTTCGAGATAATACAAAACGTGTTGCACTTCTTTGAACTTTATCGATATACTCCATTAATCCTATCTGGTAAGGATCCCAGACCGCTGAGCAATACTCCATAAGAGGACGGACAAGCGTAGTGTAGGCAGTCACTTTAGAAGATCTGTTACATTTTTAAGTATTCTGCCAATAAAACAGTCTCTGGTTTGCCTTTCACCCAACATTTTGTGTTCTCCCCAATTTAAGTTATTCGTAATTTAATTGATAAGTATTTAGTTGAATTTACGGCCTTTGGATTTGACTGATTTATTGCGTAACCGAAGTTTAACAAACTACTTTTACCACTCATGTGGATGACCTCACACTTTTCAGTTGGCAATTTTCGTACCATACAGAAACCTTTTCTAAGTCTTTTTGCAATTTTTGATCTTCTGATGGGTTTACTAGGCGATAAACGACTGTATCGTCTGCATAAAATCTAAATCTAAAATATTGCCTCCTAAATCGTTTATATAAACATAGAACAGCGGAGGGCCTATGATACTACCTCGGAGAACGCCAGAAATCTCTGTTTTACCCGATCACTTTCCATCAGTTGCTACAAACTGTGGTCCGTCTGACAGGAAATCATGAATCCAGTCACATAACAGAGACGATATTCCATAAACATGCAATTTCACTTCAAGCCGCTTGTGTGGTACAGTGTCAAAAGCCTTCTGGAAATCTAGAAATACTGCATCGCAGATATTATTTTCCTAATTCCTTTGAGTTTGAAAAATGTGTAAAATGACTAAGAAGCCTAGCCGAAGAAAGAAATAATGTATACTATATACGTAGCTGTATGCGAAATACAGAAATTTATTTTTGAAAAGTCATTAAATTCTGGTGATGCGATGACATTTGACTCACGAGAATCAATCCGAATACTTGTAGACTCAAAATTTTATTTACTTACACACTAAGACAAGAAAACACGCCCCACGAAGGAATATCCGAATCGGACGGAAAGCGGCAGATGTTATGTACATGGGGGCGGTAACTGTCTTTCTCGTTTAGTTTGATGGGCTGTGCCGCTTGCGTGCTTGAATGTGCGTGATAATATTTTGTGTGAGTACGACCCTGATTTTCAGTTATTGATAAAACACTAGTGCACGCGACGGATAATAAGACACACGTACAAATCCAACGCACTCGGCAACTGGGGCGGTAACCGATGACATTTTTTTCAGGTCTACGCCCATATTCCTACCGTATTATCAAACGGGGGGGATACTAGTTGGTTTGGCATTACTTATTAAGGTAATAAGGGGGTTCTTACTCTTATAATTAAGGATTTGAGCTTTGGGAGACGAGACGTAATTGTCTGAAAATTCCAAATCTGTTTTCTTTTGGGTGACTGAAATTTTATCACGAATTTAGATGTTGTAATTGAACATAATCTGGAATCACTGGCCTGTACTATTATCAGTGCTGACAAATATTGAAATAGCTAATTGGTCTCGTATTATCAGCCGACCAATAGTCACACTATAGAAAGGCTGAAGGGAATTCATCACACCACCCCACAACCCTTCCACACGTCGCCACGCTGAAGCACACCGCGAAGCTCTACGCAAACTGCCGCTGCTATATAAATTAATGCACAATCGCTACAGCACAGAGCTGGGAAGCTACCCATACAGATGCTTGAGCACAAAATTTTTCAAGTACGCTCGTGAGAAGAGCCAAAGAGGGGAAGTTGGTTTGCGAACTGTATCTGCTGTGATACACTGCATTTCACATCTTACCACCTTCCAGACGGAGCGCTCCATCCTACGACCTCTCCTCAGAATGTTCCGGCTACCATCTCTCAGCCACGATACCGACCGGCCACCCCGGCCGTTGTTCGAACTGCCACATATCTGTTAGCTGAAGGCCAACCTCCGCCCCCTACACTCCTCAGAACCGATCTTTCCGGAGTGCTTCAAGCAATGCCTGCGTTTAGCTTCCCTAGTTTCTCTTTTGAGAAGTCTACCGCATCTACTGACAATCCTTTTGAACAGCCCTTCACCTTTCTAAGCCCAACACACTCACACAGAATTCCCTCATATATGCTGGAAAGGTACAGAGATGACGGGGAAGTGTAACATATTGTAAAGTAATCGAAATAAAAATCTTAGTGGCCTTCTACATGTCCATTAACTGGGTTATTCGTGAAGCGTACTCACAGTACTGATTCATATGTATAAATTCAAGAGAAAGAGCTTCACAAAATGAGCAAGTCCATAACGCGCTTGTCCACCTGTGGCCCTTACGCACGCGTAAGAGCATTTTATTAGAGTCATGGCATGTTCTTCTAAAATGGTTCAAATGGCTCTGAGCACTATGGGACAACATCTGACGTCATCAGTCCCCTAGAACCTACACTACTGGCCATTAAAATTGCTACACCAAGAAGAAACGCAGATGATAAACGGGTATTCATTGGACAAATATATTATACTAGAACTGACATGTGATTACATTTCCACGCAATTTGGGTGCATATATCCTGAGAAATCAGTTCCCAAAACTACCACCTCTGGCCGTAATAACGGCTTTGTTACGCCTGGGCATTGAGTCAAACAGAGCTTGGATGGCGTTTACAGGTACAGCTGCCCATGCAGCTTCAGCACGATACCACAGTCCATCAGGAGTAGTGACTGGCGTATTGTGACGAGCCAGTTGCTCGGTCGCAATTGACCAGACGTTTTCAGTTGGTGAGAGATCTGGAAAATGTGCTGGCCAGGGCAGCAGTCGAACATTTTCTATATCCAGAAATGCTCGTACAGAACTTGCAACATGCGGTCGTGCATTATCCTGCTGAAATGTAGGGTTTCGCAGCGATCGAATGAAGGGTAGAACTACGGGTCGTAACACATCTGAAATGTAACGTCCACTGTTCAAAGTGCCGTCAATGCGAACAAGAGGTGACCGAGACGTGTAACCAATGGCACCCCATAACATCACGCCAGGTGATACGCCAGTATGGCGATGACGAATACACCCTTCCAATGTGCGTTCACCGCGATGTCGCCAAACACAGATGAGACCATCATGATGCTGTAAACAGAACCGGGATTCATCTGAAAAAATGACGTTTTGCCATTCGTGCACCCAGGTTCGTCGATGAGTACACTATCGCAGGCGCTCCTGTCTGTGATGCAGCGTCAAGGGTAACCGCAGCCGTTGTCTCCGAGCTGATAGTCCATTCTGTTGCAAACGTCGTCAAACTGTTCGTGCAGATGGTTGTTGTCTTGTAAACATTCCCATCTGTTGACTCGCGGATCGAGACGTGGCTGCACGATCCGTTACAGCCATGCGAATAAGATGGCTTTCATCTCGACTGCTAGTGATATGAGGCCGTTGGGATCCAGCACCGCGTTCCGTATTACCCTCGGAAATGTGGTGGTACGCATTTCTCCTCCTTACCCGAGGCATCACAACAACGTTTCTCCAGGCAATGCCGGTCAACTGCTGTTTATCAGAAATCATTGGAAACTTTCCTCATGTCAGCACGTTGTAGGTGTCGCCACCGGCGCCAATCTTGTGTGAATGCTCTGAAAAGCTAAACATTTGCATCTCACAGCATCTTCTTCTAGTCGGTTAAATTTCGCATCTATAGCACGTCATCTTCGTGGTGTAGCAGTTTTAATGGCAAGTAGTGTACATAATCCTAACTATCCTAAGGACATCACACGCATCCATGCCTGAGGCCGGATTCGAACCTGCGACCGTTGCCGTTGCGCGGTTCCAGACTGAAGCGCCTAGAACCGCTTGGCCACAAAGGCCGGCCATGGCATGTTCTCCCTGAGGGATATCGCACCATATTCTGTCCAATTACGGCGTCAGATACTCGGAATTCCAGCTGGTTGCACGGCACAGCACATTATTGGGGAGAGATCTGACGACATTGTTGGCCAAGGAAGGGTTTGGCAAGCACAAAGACAAGCATTAGAAACTCTCGCCGCCTGGGGAAGGGAAATGTAAGCCCAGTACGCCTTGCCATGAAGGGCAAAAAACGGAGGGTAAAATATCGTCGACGTACGTCTGCGCTGTCAGTGTGCCGAGGATGACAACCAACGGGGACCCGCTATGAAATGAAATGGCACCCCAGACCATGACTCGTGGTTGTCGGTCCATATGGCTGGCGACAGTCCGCTGCTGTCCAGGGAGTCTCCAGGCACGTATTCGTCGGTCATCGGGGCTCATTTGGACGCGGGACTCGTCACTAAAGACAGTTCTACGTCTGTCAATGAGATTCCAGTCTGAATGTGTCCGACTTCACTGAAAAAGGGTCGTTGTTGTACAGAAATCAATGGTGGTAGGTGCAGGTTGTGCAGTGAGCTCATCCTCCTTTCTGTGAGCCGCCTGTTAATGGTCCTTGTTGTCACTAAAGCACCAGTTGCACGTCGGATTGATATAAAGATGAATCCGGGGCTGTGAGTAACTCTCTGACAACTGCTCGGTCCTAAAGTTCTGTCGTCTCTCTCTAGGTCGACCGCTTCGTTCTTGACGCTGTGTTGGCCATGGTTCACACATTCTTGTCAACATCGTCGAATAGTTGCATCGTTCGTATTCAGATGTTGAGCTATTCAGTCCGGAACCGCGCGACTGCTACGGTCGCAGGTTCGAATCCTACCTCGGGCATGGATGTGTGTGATGTCCTTAGGTTAGTTAGGTTTAAGTAGTTCTAAGTTCTAGGGGACTGATGACCACAGATGTTAAGTCCCATAGTGCTCAGAGCCATCTGAACCATTTTTGTTGAGCTATTCGCCGACAATTTAACCAGCTTCTCTGAGGCTAACCACATGTTGCCTTCAAATGCTGATATGTGCGTATTTTATACACGTGCCTCTCTGCGAGGCATAATTACTGTCGAAGAGTACGCTGAATGAAATTCACAGACTGTATGCCCTGGTATCGACATGTCTGCTCTTTACTATATTTGCCAGATGCGCGGTGAAAATGCGCTGCAGCGTCACTCATTCATCGGCCGGCAGAGTCTAGAATTTTGTATTATCTGTCGATACCTATATGAATATCAATATTTCACTAATTTGAATAACTCCCTCTTGGTGCGTGCCTCTTTTTTTTGTCTTAGAGAGTGTTTATCCTTACATAACTGATGTCTTACGCACTCTCAAACATCTAACCAGACCTTTTTATTAATTTACATTAAAGTCATTATAACACTAACGTTCTAAGAGGTCTCACAGTTAGAATGTTTTACATAAATGGAGAAAATGGTAATAGCTATTGCAGTAAAACTACAGAGTTTATACTTTTTGCGAAAAGTAGAATAATGAAGATAAATTACAAGCAAGCGCGTTTAGACTGTGTGCCGTGGCAGTTACGGTCGTGGGAGAAGGCATAGGACGCGGCAAAACGTAAGTAACGAAGAGAGAAGAGAAAAATGGCAAAGCGAAAAGTGAAATAAGCATAGTTAAAGGAAGAAGTGGCCATTTGATACTCCATTTGACAGATAGCAATGGTCATACGTGTTAACTTGTAAGCGAATAGCTATAGATTTGAAAAAAAAATGAAGTTCTTCAGGTAGTGAATTGAATGTGAAGTTCAGGACAGCTTGTTCAATAATATTGACTGCAGTAATGGAGAACAGGTTTGCGAATGTTTTTGTCTTATGTATGGACACACATATGACAATGAATACGTGTAATCTTGCGTTGCGATTAAGATGAGATGTTACACACTTGATCTGTGGTGCAAGATGCTTGGTTCGTGCACGATGGGGAGCAGATGTAATATACTTAGAATATGGTATTCATGTAACTTGTCCAGCAACAAGCTAAACAGATTAGCACTTCAGGCCTAACGTACACAAGCGTTCGTAGTTATTTCCAAACGCCTTGAGTTTTCACGACCCCTGCCGTGTTACATTACAATGCATTAGAGTAGTGAAGGTTCGATAGAGCATGTGAGGTTACATTTCGCATCATGAGTAAATACGTTCTGAAGGTCCTGGAGAAATATAGGCAAGTAGAAGTCTTCCCACACGTGACGATGGTATTTTATGCCGATGTGAGGTCCTATTCAATGTTACATTTCATTCTTTCGCCATTTTCTAATACAGTATTCATCTACATCTACACTATTACTCTGCACTTCACAATTAATTGCCTGGCAGAAGGTTCACCCAGTAATCTGTAAGTTACTTCTCTACCTTTCACCGCCGTCCGGAGCGCGGAGCCGTTCTAGGCGCTACAGTCTCGAACTGCGCGACCGCTACGGTCGCAGGTTCGAATCCTGCCTCGGGCATGGATGTGTGTGATGTCTTAGGTTAGTTAGGTTTAAGTAGTTGTAAGTTCTAGGGGACTGATGACCACAGCAGTTACGTCCCATAGTGCTCAGAGCCATTTGAACCATTCTACCTTGCACCCTCGAAAAGCACACGGGAAAAACGAACACTTAAATCTTTTCGTGCGGGCTCTGATTTCTCTTATATTATTATGATGATCATTTCTCCATATGTAGCTGGCGCCGCGAAACACGCCTTTGTTATAATCACTGCCACTTCAGTCAGTGTATCATAGTTGTGAAACGCTCTCCCTTATTTCGTGATAATTCAAAACGAGCTACCCTGCTTTGTACTTTTTCGATGTCCTCCGTCAGTCCTCCTTGATGCGAATCCCACACAGCGCAGCAGTACTCCAGAAGATGGCCGACAAGCGTATTGTAAGCAGTCTCTTTAGTAGATCTGTTATTTATTCTAAGCGTTCTGCCAATAAATCGCAACATTTGGTCTTCTTTCCCCACAGCATTGTCTATATCATCGGTCCGACTTCAGCTAAAAAAAAATGGCTCTGAGCACTATGGGACTTAACATATGAGGTCATCAGTCCCCTAGAACTTAGAACTACTTAAACCTAGCTAACCTAAGAAAATTGTAGCGAAATGCAGGAAAATCTGCAGCGGATAGGCACTTGGTGCAGGGAGTGGCAACTGACCCTTAACATAGACAAATGTAATGTATTGCGAATACATAGAAAGAAGGATCCTTTATTGTATGATTATATGATAGCGGAACAAATACTGGTAGCAGTTACTTCTGTAAAATATCTGGGAGTATGCATGCGAAACGATTTGAAGTGGAATGATCATATAAAATTAATTGTTGGTAAGGCGGGTATCAGGTTGAGATTCATTGGGAGAGTCCTTAGAAAATGTAGCCCATCAACAAAGGAGGTGGCCTACAAAACACTCGTTCGACCTATACTTGAGTATTGCTCATCAGTGTGGGATCCGTACCAGATCGGGTTGACGGAGGAGATAGAGAATATCCAAAGAAGAGCGGCGCGTTTCGTCACAGGGTTATTTGGTAACCGTGATAGCGTTACGGAGATGTTTAACAAACTCAAGTGGCAGACTCTGCAAGAGAGGCGCTCTGCATCGCGGTGTAGCTTGCTCGCTAGGTTTCGAGAGGGTGCGTTTCTGGATGAGGTATCGAATATATTGCTTCCCCCTACTTATACCTCCCGAGGAGATCACGAATGTAAAATTAGAGGGATTAGAGCGCGCACGGAGGCTTTCAGACAGTCGTTCTTTCCGCGAACCATACGCGACTGGAACAGGAAAGGGAGGTAATGACAGTGGCACGTAAAGTGCCCTGCGCCACACACCGTTGGGTGGCTTGCGGAGTATAAATGTAGATGTAGATCACACATTCCCGAGGCATGATTCGAACCTGCGACCGTAGCGGTCGTGCGGTTTCGGACTGAAGCCCCTAGAACCGCTTGGTCACCGCGGTCGGCCGACTTAAGTTATTCATAATTGTAATCCATACATATTTAGTTGAGTTTACATCCTTTAGATTTGTGTGATTTATCGTGTGAAATATCGCCAAGAAAAATGTAGGGAATTTCTTCTCGAAAGCTAGAATTTACAACTCCGTAAACCGACATCTAAAAGTTTATCGTTATGAAATTATTCTCCATTGCCTTGGTCTGAATCTCTGCGAGATGTCTTCTTTCAACTTGTAGTTGCGTAAGGCATCTATCAAAGTCACGCAGGTTTCCATGCATGTGCGTTTGTCGAATATAATACGATGCTTGCACGGGTGTGGGTATACGTCAGTACAATATGTGATGAATACATTGAAAGACGACATAATTGTGTAGACGTTTAGCTAAAAGACGAGTTTAAAGGAAAAGACAATGTTGTCATTTACCATCCAGCCTGGTTGAAAAATAATCTATTTGGCGTTTTCTGCAGCAGTAAGCCCTGTACTGGCACTTTCTTCCTTCTATTCCTTTCTGTTTATAACCATAATGACGTAAACATAAGTGCACATTATGTTGTGGACATACACACTCACGGCGAATGGGGGAGGTCCACTTCAAACACTGCTAATTTGGGTCTCACTAATTTGATGTTTCCGCACCGTTATGGTTTTTTCAGTATTAATACAGATAAAGCTTTGTTCTGTTAGTAACAAAGGTGTCCCAGAATTATTTTTATAACTGTAATGACATATATTTCAGAAATGAGGATACGAAGAAAGGTGCTGTTTGCGATATAATTTTCACACACACCTATAGTTTTCTGTTTTTGCAAGCTAGTCAGTGACAAAAATGTGTCGAGTTCACTTAGGAGCTAGGTAGCATACGGAGAGGATCAGGCTGTGTCGTTCGACCTATACTTGAGTATTGCTCATCAGTGTGGGATCCGTACCAGATCGGGTTGACGGAGGAGATAGAGAAGATCCAAAGAAGAGCGGCGCGTTTCGTCACTTCTGCTAATTCATGTCACTTGAATTCTATTTGTTAATAATAATTTAACATTTCGTCATATAAGGCACCAGCAAAAACGAAACCTATGTAATTATGTATTTTCTAACATTTTCGTATTCCGCGACTTACATAATCATTTTCACATTTTTTACAAATTTTAAATCACTTATGTTAGTTCAGACCCACTGCTTTTGACGTCATGTCGCGGCACGGCGTTGTCGCCATGATGCCCTCAGCCAATAACAAGTCATTATGGACCTGATTTACTTATCGTTGCTAACCCACAACTTCATTACTAATGTGTATGTCATGCTGTGTGATCTCACAGCAGATTTCTTCTGCTTCCAACCAAAGATAGTGTGTATGTATGAGAATTAATACAGCTCTACAAAATACACACCTAGAGATAGAACTGACGAGTAACTGGAACCTCCAGAGCGAAAAGCATATCGCCTGCAGGTTAGCTCACTCCTCTAACACCGACGTGTGTGTATAGCCTTGAACGCTGCCCTCCCCCCCCCCCCCCCACCCCCCCTCCGCCGCCAACCTTCCTACCAACCGATGAACGAGGAAGCTTTGTTATAATAGTTTTTCGGTACATGGGAGTAAAAGTATGCGTAGGGGAAGAATACACATCAAGTTTTCAGGTTCCTAAAGCAGAAGTTCACGGTACTCCCACTAGGCAGCGCATACGTCGTCATCTCCTCAGACCTATTCTGGAACGTCGTGGCAGTCAGACGCTTACAGCTGGAGAAAATGCAGAAAGTTAATTCAGTACGTTTTCTATGTCAAATTTGTTTAGTTTTGATTAAGTGTTAGATGAACCTAAGTCTATTTAAAAATTTGATAAACTGGGCACCGGAACTGACAGCTATGGTGGTTTCCAATATCTACCTTTATCTCCACGACTTTATCTGCAGACTGCAGAAAAAGAAAATGGTGGAATGCGGTAAAAGTACACAGGACTAATGGGGTAGAAGGTCGCAAGGCGTACTTTTACTCCAAGAAACTATTTGCCAACTTTTGCCCCTATAACCGTACTTTCTCCTAACGTATTCATGCATTCTTTTGTTTATTTACTTTAGGTGGCTAGTTATTCATCTCAGAGAAGTTAAACCAATTTCTATTTCCTGTGTTTCTCTTTCATTGGGTAGTGAACTTTTCAAACACACCTAACTCTGAAACACACTTAGAGTATAATCACATCTTCCGTAGTGGCACCCTCCCCTTTCTTTTTTTAAAAAAAAAAGAAACCTAATGTGAACATCAGGTCGACAGCCATTAACAGAGCCGCTGTACACTTAAGCGCTTGGGCTTTGGAAACGGGAGCTCAATAAGGCAAGAAGCATGCAAAGCTACCGGGTTTTCAGAGGCTGCCTAACGTCTTAGAACCGACAAAAGTAGTGAGCACATCGACCGATTCACAAAAACGTCTTCATGGGAAGATGAACAAGCAACAGTGCAGCACTGAATTTCCGTCGACAAACGTTTTTTCAGCCTTACTCTCAGATCGTCACATTTATTTTTTGAAAACGCCGAGAAACAAAGAGTACTTAGTCTGTTTTTCCATCTATTTATTTGTAATACTTTATATTTTCCTCAGTTAAAGGTAAAAGAACGCACTGCGCACTCTTGCCCAGGCCCACGTATTCGTATCCCACAGCATGGAGTAAGAGTACGCAAAATTATTATTAGGAATACTTTTATTAATCCCCTAATAATAACTTTATGGCAAAGAAACTGCAAGTTTCTTATAAATATTTACTAAAGCCAAAAATGATTATCGTTATCACTACCTACCCTAATCCTCTCCAGACTGGTAGCTGACACAAGACACTGCTGTTGTATCAGTTCTAAGGAACAGATCCCCCACCTATGGTAATAATGGCAAAGAGATCCCAACATGTCGGTGGAAATATCAAAGACTGCAACAAATACCCACTTAGAGTACCGAGAGAGCTCCACATGTCAGTCCAACACTAAGGCAGGTCATCCTCGCAGGCATGATAGGAAAAGTTGCATAATTATAGGTGTAAAAATCTCCGACTTGGTGGCTGGCCTAAAAGGCATTGCAACGAAAATCTGATATTCAGGGAGAGAGCCTCCCACCCCAGTAAACCTGTCATAACTCGCAGATACCTGCATGCTCACCAGAGGAAATCTGAGAACGCCGTTGAGCATAAACGTTACTAACAGATTAAGTATCAAACACTCCACTCCCATCAACTCTTCTCCTCTGGCCCAGTTAGAAACAAGCTCCCCTCCTCTCCCAACCGTCATGCTTTTAAAAGTCGCACTTACGCGTGACTAACCCATTTGTAGCCATCCAGTACTCCCAAGGTGGAATGAAGGCATGTAATTATAATTACGATGCATAAATAAAATAAGGTCTGTGAAGTGGACTGACAAGGCAGCCAGTCCACAGTGACGGGTAGCCGATAGAAAGGCACGCGTACACACTCACGCCGACGGGCGTCAATTCTGGAACAGGATAACTATTGAATGGTAGCATGAAAAGTACGTAGCTGCTTTATACTTAACTTTATTATTTGATGACTACAGCATTCTTCTTGAGACATTTATACTATAACTCTCAAAGTAGGTAAGGCTAATGGCGCCTTGCTAGGTCGTAGCCATGGACTTAGCAGAAGGCTATTCTAACTGGCTCTCGGCAAATGAGAGGAAGGCATCGTCCGTATGGTCGCTAGCAATCTCCTCGTACAACTGGGGCGAGTGCTATATCGTCTCTCGAGACCTGCCTTGTGGTGGCGCTAGGTCTGCGATCACACAGTGGCGACACGCGGGTCCGACATGTACTAAATGGACCGCGGCCGATTTAAAACTACCACGTAGCAAGTGTGGTGTCTGGCGGTGACACCACAGTCTGCAATATGACTCATATATACAACACTACTATAAATATCTCATCTTATATACAGGGAAATCCGAGTATTGACATCGCTATTGACTAATTTAAACTGATCCAAAGCAGCACGCTCGACAGCTAGCACATTGCAGTGCTTAAAAAAATTGTTAGCACGAAAATTTATCACAGTACTAGAAATGAGTGACGTCGTGTACATATGTACGTTTTCCATAGCGGAAAGCCAAGGCATTATTAATAACCTGACACAACAAGATACGAACAAAACCTGCAATATCATTAGTTTGCATAATAACCTGACACAACAAGATACGAACAAACCCTGCAATATTATTAGTTTGCAGTGATCCTATAAGACTTGTAAATACAATTCAGTAAGAACACTCACTGGGACGAGATCTACCAGGGCTCCCAGGCATAATAAAAAGACCTTTAACCTTCCCAATGTTTGAGATACGATATTACTATAAGAGTCGTAAACAGTTACAGAAATAATCCGAAGTATATATGTCAACACCACATAAACAGCAGAGACTGAGCAATGTTCTGAGAGAGGTGCAGAGATCCAGCGCGATCTGTTAATAAACAAATTCTTCCTAGACACAGTTACAATTAATCTACCATCATGTGGATTTCAAACTGCCAACAATAGATGCACAATGACCGCTGAAAAAAAAAAGGGGGCTGCGCGTACCTGGTAACCACAGCCGTATTTACAACGAGATGTTGCGCATCCCTGTCTGTGCTACCGCAGCAACGGACCACTGGGGGCCCGTAGGCACCAACACCCGCCGCTTCTGGTGCTGCCGCCGCCGCCGCCGCCGCCCCGGGCCGCCACCTCTGCTGCTACCCCAACTGCCGCCTCCACCGCTGACATATCCACCCGCCCCGGCACTGGCCCCGCTGCTACTCGCCACCACCACCACCACCACCACCACCACCACCACCACCACCCCTTCTAGCACCCACCGCCTCCGGCCACAACCGAGAAAAATTGTCTTTGCTTGTGATCGCTCAACATATCTTAGTGCATGCGGCAGCCAGTCTCTGGAAAGAGCCATCTCACTGGCTCCAAGTAACCAAGAGAAATAATTTTATGCACTCTTATAAATCGTCAGGGGACCTCCGATATGTGCATCAACTGCATTAACGGTCGAGAGTTCTTTTCAACGGCTCGCAACACGAGCTACACCTTTCGTCAGATAACGGAGCCCACTCCCTCGCAAGGACAGTCCACGACTTACTTCAGACTTTGTACATTTTGAGTAGTCCATTAAGGAAACACAATGTGCAAATAGTAAGGCATACTACTCTCGACAAAATTGCAAGAGAAGTTTTGCATGGCGAATATGCACCGGTGCATTGCAAGCACGAACTGACGGCAGTCAAGTGGTTAGCGTTAAAACTCCGCAATCAGTGGATCGCTGGATTATGTCATGCTATTTCTTTTATTTTAATTTTTATTTTTATTTTTTTCAACACTGGTCATATTAGTTCATGTACACTGAGGTCACAAAAGTCATTGGATAGCCGTAGGCACATATATAGGTGGTGGTAGTATCGTGTACGAAAGGTATAAAAGGGCGCATTGGCGAAGCTGCCATTTTGTACTCACATGATTCATGTGAAAGCATTTCCGAACTGATTATGGTTGGACGGCTGGAATTAAGACTCTGAACACAGAATAGTAGTTGGAGCTAGATGCATGGTACATTCAGTTTCGGAAATCGTTAGGGATTTCAATATTCCGAGACCCACAGTGTCAAGAGTGTGCCGAGGATACCAAATTTCAGGCATTATCTCCCATCATGGACAACGGCCTTCACTTAACGACAGAGAGCAGCGGCGTTTGCGAAGAGATGTCAGTGCTAACAGACAAGCAACACTGCGTGAAATAACAGCGGAAATCATTATGGGATATACGTCGAACATATCCATTACGACAGTGCGGAGAACTTTTGTGTTAATGTGCTATGGCAGAAGACGACCGATGCGAGTTCCTTTCCTAAAAATATATCATCTGCAGCACTTCCCCGTGGCTCGTGACCAAATCGATTGGACCCTAGACGACTGAAGAACAGTGTCCTTGTCAGACGAGTCCAGATTTCAGTTTCTAAGAGCTGATGGCAGGATTCGAGTGTGACACAGACCCCACGAAGCCATGAACCCAAATTGTCAGCAAGACACTGTGCAAGTTGGTGGTGGCCTCGTAATGGTGTGGGCTGTGTTTACATGAAATTGAATGGGTCCTTTCGTCCAACTGAACCGATCATTGACTGTAAACGGTTATGTTCGGCGACTTGGAGACCATTTTCAGCCAGTCACGGACTTCATGTTCCCAAACAACGATGTCCTGTCACCTTGTCACAAGTGTTCGTGATTGGTTTGAAGGACATTCTGGACAATTTGAGTGAATGATTTGGCCACTCAGATCGTCCGACATAATTCCCGTCGAACGTTTATGGGCCATAATCGACAGATCAGTTCGTGGACAACATCTGTACCGTTAACACTTTCGCAGTTGAGGACGGCTGTAGAGGCAGCGTCGCTCAATGTTTCTGCAAGGGACGTCCAACCACTTATTGAGTCCATGCCACGTCGAGCTGCTGCACTACGTAGGGCAAAAGGAGGTCCGATACTATGTTAGGCGGTATCTCATAACTTTTGTCACCTCACTGTGGAGGACAATTGAAAAGTAACATAAAAGAACGTATGTGTTGTGGCCAAACAAGCGCTGTATCATTGGAGAGATACAGAGGCGTGCAAGCGTGCCAGGAGTTACCCCCAGTTCGCTGCTAGTTGTGCCACATCACCTCAACTCGTCGGTGCGTACCACACAAGCAGTGCACCATAATTTAACAATGGAATTAAAAATTAAAGTTGCTTTTCCAAGCTTTGTTAGCATGTGCTTAAGTATATTAATTTGTGAGCGGTAAAATCTCAGAATACATGGTTTAAAAAAAAAGTGGCGCTAAATAATAAAGCTAGAAACCCAACAATTGGTCGTAATAAGCATATGTATGTCAAGATTAACTGCTGCAAGTATCAATGTGATTAAACAAACATTTCGGTCAGAATCCGAATGTTTAAGAAAAATTGAAGGCGCTAAATATTAGACAAAGAAATATGGAAATTTGTTTGAAGCTTCAGTAAAACATAAAAATTTTAATTATGTACCCCCACTGAGCTATCTCTAATAGTTTTCGAGTAGTTTGCAGAAAAATTTGGAACTAAAACGTCCTTATTTGTTATAGATTAAGTAGATGTTATATTAATGCTGGAAAGTTTTGGTTACAGCAAGTGATGAAACCAATTAAATAATAGAACTATAACAAGTTTCAAGGCCAGGATGTAAATAATAACAAATACAAGGTCTCTTAAAGTAGTAGTTCAGAGGTCAGGTTCAAATGTCAGTTATGTTCTGAAAAATCTAGATGTCAAAGTTTAAATGCAGGCGAGCTGAAACTTTTTCTGTGATTTTAACCAATTTACTTACATGCATACAAAAATTACGAAATTTGAAAATTAATACGCAACTGTGTTATAAATTATTGTGTGCCCGAGAAAGTGGCCGTTTAGAGGCTCCTACCGTGGACATTGAGGTCCTTTGGCCGTCCACTACGCCACATACTGAAAGGTCTCTGCTGGATTCCTTTCATGTTAATTTCTTAAATCTGTTGTAATTTACGGCATAAATTCCTCTTCTAAATTTACTGTGGCGTTTCTGACTATCTGGGAGGAGACTGAGTAGTGGAACATGTTACTTTTACACATAAACAAGAACGATCTGTCACACTACTACACTTTAAAACACAGTTTATATGTAATTCATGTCACACAGTCGCATACGGAACCTACATCCGCTTTCTTTTATATACTGTATATGATAAGATACTGTCATCCCCCTTCCCTTCTGTGTGAGAGGATGAATGAGCAAATGTATTTCTAGTTGCATGCTTGAGGGTAGCAGACAAGCCTGTCTGCTAGAGAGCAGTAGGACCAACGTCGGAACAGGTAGCTACGCTTCCTAAAAGCAGAGAGGTTTCTATTCTTAGTATGGTCCTGTCCGTCCGTCCCTTGTCATGTTGGTATAGGAAGCTGCCCCTCTGGCCACTTCCGTTTGTATTTGTGAGCCACCCTCAGGAAGGGATCACCTCAGTCTGTCCGCGGCGAGCGTCTGAAGTGGTAAGATCTCCCGCTAAGCGCGTGTCTGCTAAGTCCGTAGGACTATGGATTTCTTAAGTTCAGCCTAACTGAAAATTTAATCACCTTTATTTCAGGTTTAGCTCTAAAATATCTAATGTTACCTTAAATTGCAACGCAGTGTGATTCGAGTGTACAGTTCAGAATATCTTCCAGTAGTTGCTTTGCCACTACTTTGTGAGTAAAGTGGAACCACGTGTTGATCAGTAACTCTAACTAAGATCATCAATCTTAAATGCGAATGTGCGTGAGATTATAACGACTCGTCTTGACAATATTTTTCAATATAGCAACTTTTCTTTATGTTCAACCCACCTGGGGTGTACTTTGTGAGACCAGTACCACGTGCTTATACAATTGCTTTACCCATCAGGTTAATAGTAAGACGATAGTAACCAGTTTGAGGTTTTTCTTTTGTAAATTGCTTTTCGATCTAATTTATTTTAAGTATCAAAATTATTGTGGAGTTACACTCTTTGTGTAAACCAAGTTGACCACGTGAAGCATGTGGTGTAATCATCAAAGTAGCCCTCAGCTATTCTTTTCGGGAAGATTTCACAGAGAGTTAGTATGAATTTAGTATACTAGTGTGTGGTAATTACATGACGGACAGGATTGCGCTACGAACATAACTTCTTTGGGTGAAAATTGAATCGGTTGGTTGTGGTTAATTTCCTCTTGCATATGTTACAACGTTCTTCGTGTGTTATTTTATGAATGCAGTGTTGTATGCAGTCTCCCAATCTTGGCTCCATATTTGATGTTTCATAAGATTACAAACTCACATTTTCACAGTCCTAAATAAGGCACCAGCTTAGTTATGACTCACGTTTAATATGCTGAAATTTCAATGATCAATGTTAAAATAAATTTCCAAATATAAACTGACTTATTTGTTTTTATTTAAATTCTCTTATATATATATATACATATATATATATATACACTCCTGGAAATGGAAAAAAGAACACATTGACACCGGTGTGTCAGACCCACCATACTTGCTCCGGACACTGCGAGAGGGCTGTACAAGCAATGATCACACGCACGGCACAGCGGACACACCAGGAACCGCGGTGTTGGCCGTCGAATGGCGCTAGCTGCGCAGCATTTATGCACCGCCGCCGTCAGTGTCAGCCAGTTTACCGTGGCATACGGAGCTCCATCGCAGTCTTTAACACTGGTAGCATGCCGCGACAGCGTGGACGTGAACCGTATGTGCAGTTGACGGACTTTGAGCGAGGGCGTATAGTGGGCATGCGGGAGGCCGGGTGGACGTACCGCCGAATTGCTCAACATGTGGGGCGTGAGGTCTCCACAGTACATCGATGTTGTCGCCAGTGGTCGGCGGAAGGTGCACGTGCCCGTCGACCTGGGACCGGACCGCAGCGACGCACGGATGCACGCCAAGACCGTAGGATCCTTCTCAGTGCCGTAGGGGACCGCACCGCCACTTCCCAGCAAATTAGGGACACTGTTGCTCCTGGGGTATAGGCGAGGACCATTCGCAACCGTCTCCATGAAGCTGGGCTACGGTCCCGCACACCGTTAGGCCGTCTTCCGCTCACGCCCCAACATCGTGCAGCCCGCCTCCAGTGGTGTCGCGACAGGCGTGAATGGAGGGACGAATGGAGACGTGTCGTCTTCAGCGATGAGAGTCGCTTCTGCCTTGGTGCCAATGATGGTCGTATGCGTGTTTGGCGCCGTGCAGGTGAGCGCCACAATCAGGACTGCATACGACCGAGGCACACAGGGCCAACACCCGGCATCATGGTGTGGGGAGCGATCTCCTACACTGGCCGTACACCACTGGTGATCGTCGAGGGGACACTGAATAGTGCACGGTACATCCAAACCGTCATCGAACCCATCGTTCTACCATTCCTAGACCGGCAAGGGAACTTGCTGTTCCAACAGGACAATGCACGTCCGCATGTACCCCGTGGCACCCAACGTGCTCTAGAAGGTGTAAGTCAACTACCCTGGCCAGCAAGATCTCCGGATCTGTCCCCCATTGAGCATGTTTGGGACTGGATGAAGCGTCGTCTCACGCGGTCTGCACGTCCAGCACGAACGCTGGTCCAACTGAGGCGCCAGGTGGAAATGGCATGGCAAGCCGTTCCACAGGACTACATCCAGCATCTCTACGATCGTCTCCATGGGAGAATAGCAGCCTGCATTGCTGCGAAAGGTGGATATACATTGTACTAGTGCCGACATTGTGCATGCTCTGTTGCCTGTGTCTATGTGCCTGTGGTTCTGCCAGTGTGATCATGTGATGTATCTGACCCCAGGAATGTGTCAATAAAGTTTCCCCTTCCTGGGACAATGAATTCACGGTGTTCTTATTTCAATTTCCAGGAGTGTATATATATATATATATATATCACCGGTTGTGGTATGACTATTAAGATTATAATTAATGTTAGTCTGGTTGGGAATTTGGTAAGCTAGACTGGATACCTGGTGAAACAGTTGCGCAGTAATGCAAGGTTAACTTCCCCAGACAGCTCACAGCTTTTAACCCGCTTTTATTGTCTGTCAGTACCGCTTTCATAGCAAATTAAAGCAACAACGTTACAATACATAAATACAGCCTGAGAGGCAAGACTAGGCTTTACTTCGCACCCAGCCAGTATATGATCCGCATCAGCCGAACGCCGGAGTGCGCGCTGCCTCGTATGACGTCAGAGATAGGCTGTTAATAAACGTATATTTTCGGTAATAATATAAAAGACAACTCGCGAAGACTGTACATTGTCCTGGATCGCTTAGATTTCGCGAAAATAACTGTTAGTGAGCCGGCCGTATGGTTAAAAAATCCTTGTTGCAAGTGGTGATACTTATTTTCTTCTTTTGTGGTGAGCAATTATTTTGCTTAGCAGAAGTCAGGGCGAAAAACAATTTAATAGTAACTTACAGTAGAGGTCGCCTCTGAAATGCTTATAGGGCTGTTTAGGGTAGAGAGATGTACTGTCAGTACGAAAAATAATGAATATTACAATGTTGTGCATATGAACCTTTAGCAAATATATGTATCAATTAGAACTCCAAATCTTCATTTATAATCATAGTCCTGATCCCGCTGAATAAATAGAGAATAGAAGCATTTCTTTCAGTGGGCTGGACAAGAATATGGACTTGCAGACTGGGAACCATGGTCAGTATGTTCTCCATCGCCTACTGGCTGACCACAGAAATAGTTTCCAGGCTCTCGTAAAAGACGGCGAGCAATATTCCAATATTCATATATTTCCGATTTCCTACTACTTATGACTGACATATTATTATCAACCCGCTGCCCCACAGTGTACATTACCTTTTACTAAATTTATTGAACTCTTATTTGGCTGTCTACTAATTTAAATTATTACAACAAGTACTATATTCATAACTATCGACAAGTAAACGAAGAAATGCGTGTTTTTCTGAAAATTTATGGCTGTAGTGATCTGCGAAATCCCTCATATCTGTAATCGAGTAAGGTACCCGGAACTGCTTTGCACCTGGACGCTTTGACCTTCACTCAGAGGTTTGAGCGACGAAGGAAAAGAACAAGCCAAACATCGGTAAATAAAGATGAAAATAAATTAATTGAATAATACATTGAGTTTCAGAATGCGAGAATATAAGAGTAATATGCAGTTATTTGTCGGATGTGCTGTCGACTATACAAGTTGAGGGACGATATTTTTCATGCACGTAAAGAAAGTATGAATTATAATTGACCTCCTACACTGAATGAATGCAAATTTCCCGCAGGCACAGGGAATCTTCAGAGCTTCTAAGGAAAAATTAAGTGTAAACCATGCTTAACACAACATTTTCGTAAACATCTGTGCTAATAACTGATGATGGACGATAGTATGTATTTTAATAGAATCTTCCGGAGAATAAATTTCTCGGTCATTGTCAAACAAATACGAGCACTTGCCCGCAAAAGGCAAAGGTCCTGAATTCGAGTCTCGGTCTGGCACACAATTTTAATCCGTCAGCAAGTTTCATATCAGCACACACTCCGCTGCAGAGTGAAAATCTCATTCTACATACGACCAATTTTGAAGGCGAAAGTTTTTTTACTTGCCTATAGAAATAAACGTCGAGCGGTTGGCAGATTGGGGTACATTTTGGTGGTTAGATGTTAATCATGCAAGTTCCAAGATCAGCGTCATCGTTAAAGACGTCATCGTACAAACCAGGATTCCTTTGACTACTCCAAGAATCTGTTATTAGCAAGAAGTTTCCTTTTCCCACATAAGAGAGCCTAACGCTGGTTAAAAACGAAGTGTAGAGCTGTGGTGTGGGGAGAGGGTGGTATGGGGAGAGGGGTGGGGCGGGGAGAGAGGATGGGGGTGTGGGGAGAGAGGGGGGTTGGGGGTGGGGGGAGGGGAGAGAGGGGGAGAAATAGAGAACTTCAGACTGTATTTTTTGAATCTAAGAAGTAACACTATTCTTCCTTGTATGAGTTCTACGAGCCCTACAATAGGTGGTCAGTTCCCAAATGGAAAAAAATCATATACTACACAAAAACACGCTAGCAAATTGTAATTTATGAAGATAAGAACTGACACTATTCTGACTCGTATGATTTCTGCGAGTACTACATGATGGAAATATTGTTCAGAATAGTGATGAACTGCAACTACCAAAACTTCAATCTAGAATGTATAGGCAGTTGGACAAAAAAATAACAATAATTTTCGAGTCGAGAAACTGACTTTTTCCGATATAAATACACAAACGTCAGTTTCACCATTTTTTAGAGCAGGAGCTTGTGATAACGAAACAGGCTAACAGGTTCTCTCAATGGATTTGTTAATAAACACCAGTTAAATGCGCATCGTCAACGGCTGTAATGATGCTCAGACCACGTCTTAGAGTGCTATAAAAAACGATAGCATAAACCATTACTATTATGCAACAAATAATTAACTTCTGCAACGTTACACCTATGTTATTACTAGTGTGCGTGCCGTCATAGTTTGTTCAAATTGACGTTAGCAATATACCTATAACTGTTACCTACAAGTTTGAATGATTTTATCTAAGGAACACCAGCACAAAAAATGATCAATGTTATATTGAAACAAATTACGGTGATACCACACGCTTTGAACAAACAGCACAGTGTGATATTTTTTAACAAAAGCATCCACATCCCAAGTTTAGTTACAATACTAAGGCTGTTCAGAGAGTAAGGACCGATCGGTCACGAAATGGAAATCACAGTGAAAATCAAAACTGTTTTATTCGGAACAGTTAGCTACACCTTCTATTCACTTCCCTACAAAGTCGCCGCTCCGACTGAGACTTTTGTCACAACACTGTACTATTTTTCCAATACCCTCGTCAAAAAAGGCAGCAGCCTGTGCTTTCTGCTGTCTCTCTACGCTGATCTGCAGCTTGTTGCCTGTGCCAAAATGTTGTCTTCATAGAAAGCAGTTCATATGAGCAGGGGTGAAAACCAGAGGGATTCAAGTCTGAGCTGTATGGTGCGCGCCGACATGAGCAAGAACTTGCAGAAGACTGCATCCTGAAGGTTCGATCGTCACAGGCAAGGCCTCCTCCACATCTCGTATGAGGCTCCCCGGTTGACTTACCGAGTACACGCTGACTTTGTTTGTGGCCCTGAACACTGTTTCCCTAAGAGACTCCATAACGCGTCTAACGTGAGAGATCGTGATGACTAGCAAATCCCTCCTCCCGTGTGCCTGCTCAGACCCGGCTAAACAAGCGGTTATCTGTCCAATCACAGGGTGAATAGGCGAGGCCAGACGGCCAGCCTCAACACTGATACTCCACCTTGAGTGATGCGAACGCATTACCACCTGCCATCACCCTGCAGTGAGGGCGTGTCCTCTGCGTCAGATCCCCTAAAATGTGCCTCAGGAGCAGAGTCCGCGGACGAATCAACACCTGAGGTACGGTATCCGATGCACCAGATGCGCCGCCACCACTACACCTCGAGCTTGCAGCCTGAACACGACTGACCGTAGCCAACAGCCCCTTCAGTTGTTCGCGAACTGCGGCCAACTCCTCCTGCGTCCACACACAGCATGCACACATCCCAGTCATCCTAGCATTACTAAGAAAGAAAGACCTAATGCATAACTTGGTGCTCTGCGGGTGTGTAGCGGACGACAGTTCGAACCTGACTGGGCTGAAACGAGTGGGCTCAGTACCTCTACTGTGTTTACGCTGCACCAGGTTCATCACTAGATCGTAAATACAGCCACTCATGTTGAAACCAACAGTTTCAGCAACATTTTCCGAATCCTACCGTGTTACTAGTTCTTGTAGATGGCCACTATGCGAAAATAATTCAGTGCTTACAGAATCAAGTGGAAAGTACACAATCCATAGCCGAGGCAGCTGGTGAATGTCGATGCGGACGAACAAGTAAACGAATGTTTCGAACAGGCTGTAATGAATGTTTCTAAAAGGCTGTAATCTACCTCGAGGAAGTCAGAATTCTTACCCAGTGTGGAGCATTATTTGTTACGACAAAAACCTGAAACAACTATACACTGACCAGCTAGAACATTATGACCATCGACCTACCATCAATATAAAACCGTCCAGGCTGCAGCAGTGTCACCTGGCGAGAAATGACTGCTAGTCAGACGCACGTACGGTGCATGTAGTATCAGTTACCGTGCAGTCCGTGTATACAATGCGGAAGACGCACGATCTATCAGAGTTTGAGCGAGACAAAATTGCGATTAGACGGAGGCTCGGCACGAGTATTTCGGACACTTCACGACTTGTAGGGTATTCGAGGAGTGCTGTAGTTAGTGTCTTCAACACGTGGTAAAACCAAGGTGAAACCACGTCTAGACGTCGTGGCGTTGGATGGCCATCCCTCATTACAAATGTTGGATTTCGAAGGCTGAGCAGACTAGTAAAACAGGATAGCCGGCGAACTGTGGCGGAACTAACTTCAGACTTTAATGCTGGGCAGAGTACAAGTGTGTCTGAGCACACACTTCACCGAACACTTCTAATGATGGGCCCCCAGAGCCAACGACCCAGGCATGTGCCAATGTTAACTCCGCGACATCAGCAACTATGGCTGAAATGGGCACGTGACCATCGGCACTGGACATTGGCGCAGTGACAGAGTGCTGCATGGTCTGATGAATCCCTATACTTTCATCATCATACCGATGGGAGGGCGTGAAACCGTAGTCTTCCAGGGGAACAGCTCCTTGGCACCTGTTTTATGGGATGAAGATAAGCTGGCGGCGGCTCCATTATGCTCTGAGGAACATCGACGTGGGCATCCATGGGTCCAGTGGAGCTCGTGCAAGGCACCATGGCGAACAAGGCGTAGCGTACACGGGTTGCAGATCACATATCCCTTCTTGACGATCATGTTTTCCGACGGCATTTTTCATCAAGATAATGCGTCATGTCACAAGGCTAGTAGTGTGATGAGCTGCTTCGAGAAACACAGTGGCGAGTTCCAGTGGACGTAATGACCCCCCAACTTGCCATATCTGAAGCCGATCGAACATTTCTGGGATGTGACTGAACGAGGCGTCAGAGTTCATCGTTGCCCTCCCTGGAATTTACGAGAATTAGGTAACTTGTGTGTACAGATGTGGTGCTAACTCCTTCCAGTGACCTAGAAAGGCCACATTGCTCCCATGCGACGACGCGAAGCCTCTGTTACCCGCGCCGAAGATTGACGTACCAGCTCTTAGGTATGTGTAGCACGGTGGTCTGAGCCATAGTTCCAGTTTCATACGCATAAGGTCTAGCTTCGATTCACAGTTCAGCCAACCATGTTTAACAAGGATGAACAGACTCACTTCAACTCTGGTAACACCGGCTGAATAACGTGTGGTTTGAAACCCATAATAAATATGATGTCCGGTTGCTACCGATTGGTATAAAGTCTGTGTACTAGGCTGGACCATGACAGAGGTAGGATTCTTGGCATGTAGTAACTCTGTCACCAATAAGCTCCTTCGCACCAGAAATGTTATTTTATTAATAAATCAATCGTTATCTAAGGCCACTGAACACTAACTTTAATTGTATTTGACCATACGATGTTGAAAATATTGGCGTTGGACTGGGATTCGACTTCAGAGCACCCCCCTTCGCGGGATTTGACACCTTCGGGACGATACATTACCGTCGTGTCTTGTTTCCCCAAAATTTCAAACTCTTCAAGGTGTCCACGAAAGTCTCGTGCCTCGGTTCGAATCCTGGTCCGGTAGAAAATTTTCATCGTGTCATTTCAAGCTGTAGCATGCACTCAGTAAATTACAGGAGAAAAATAATTGATTCGTAATGTCTCTCCGTGTGTTGTCGGCAATAACGACTCCGTCAGGTTTTATTCATATCATTTTAGGTTCAACCATGCCACTAACAGCTACTGGTGAAAACGAATTCGGAAGTCAACGTATCTTAGTGTGTAGTCAACGTAGATGATATGCTCAGGTTCAACTCCTTGTCTTCACTAAACTTTTCGTCTCGTTATTTCCAGTTCAAACGTACGCACATCTCGATACAGGTTTAATAAAGCGATGTATAAGTTATGTTCGTGACTACAAAATATCGGTGACAAGCGCCGGACTCTAATCCCATTAAGGCAAGACTGGTTCGTCTCGTTATTTCAGTTTCAGTGATCTCACTACCGGTGACAATTTCGATTTGATTATGATTAAGAAACAATCAGTTAGGGGCTTGATTTGAATACTAGAGCAGCACAAAACTTTAAGTCACGTCATTTCAAGTTTAAACATACATACACTTCGTTATTTGTGAGTGAAACAATATTTAAGATCTTTCGTGGTTAGTTAACACGGACAGTAGTTACTGGATAGTAGTCCCTGGTTTCGGTCCAGTACAGAAATTGTCATGTAAAAATGGTTCAAATGGCTCTGAGCACTATGGGACTTAACTTCTGAGGTCATCAGTCCCCTAGAACTTAGAACTACTTAAATCTAACTAACCTAAAGACATCACACACATCCATGCCCGAGGCAGGATTCGAACCTGCGACCGTAGCGGTCGCGCAGTTCCAGACTGTAGCGCCTAGAACCGCTCGGCCACCCCGGCCGGCGATGAATTAAGGGGTTTTTGTTAAAAAAAAGCCTGACATGGTTGGTTTGCTGAAGTGTCTTTTACTGGCTGTTTATTAACTATATGGACTAGAGACCTTCCTTAAAGAAATTCAACTCATGAATGTTAAGCACAGTTGGCAACCTGCAGTAGTGCCTTAGGAGGGAGACTAAAAATCAACCACGTCAACTCCGGAATGAGTAAGATTTTTGGCAGAACGCGGCCCATATCCCCAAAAATTACACAGAATAGGAAAGAGACTATGAGCATTGTGAGATTGCGTTAGCTGACGATCCCCTTATCATGTAGTTTTCAGATACCATCTCAAAGTGTAAACTACGAGACACGGACCCTTTGGGAGGGAACTCAAGCATTCGGTAAGACGACGGTTCAAATCTCCTTCCGGCCATCCTGATTGCGATTTTCCGTAATTTCTCTAAACCGCTTTTGGCAAATGCCGGTATGGCCATCTAAGAAGTATAGGGCCGATATCATTCCCCATCCTTTCATAATCCGAACTTGCGCTCTGTCTGTAATAACCGCGCAGCTGACTTGGCGTTAAACTCTAATTCTCCTTTCTTCCTTATTGTGAAACATATTTATTGATAAGGAAGACCTTCGCGTTGCTGAACCTTGTAACAAATAAGAGACGGAGACAATGCACCCTACCCAAAAGATGTTTTGACACTGGGAAAACTGAGTGATTCGAAGTTGTGGTTGTTTGAACACCTGCCCTATACACCTGCTTTAGCATCTTCTGATCTCCATCTAGTTCAACATTTAAATAGATTAATGGCTGAAAAACGTCCCGAATCCAATGAAGAGGTAATGGCTGTTGCGCCAGAGACATTACAGTGGTCACGGAAGTTAATTGTAGCCGAGGTCACGGCATTACCGCCGCAATGAAAGATGATCTTCAGCGTCTTGCAAGAAGAGAGGTAGCGATGACAGTGCGCAGCAGATAAAGTATGCAGGTGAAACCCAAGATCGCGACGCGGTTGGCAAGAGGCGTGGTGCGGCAGAAGCCCCTGTAGCGTGGCCGTGACTCACCGTGACGCGGACTATTTGCCAGCCTGCAGACGGCACAAGGCTGCCCCTTAACGGTAGCGGCCAGCGGGCAGCGGCTAACCCGCGGCCTGCCCGAGCGACGTTCATTTAGGGCGCCCACGTCGGAGGCAGTCCCAGACAGCGCTCCTGCGGCTCCGGTTTCCTCGTATCCGGCTACAAGTGCACTGCAGTAGATCAGCGTTTCACCCTCATTTACTATCGTCACAAACGGAGTGGAGCTGCAGCATGCACCCAATTATTTGCACTGCAAACGCTGGAAATTACAGATGATAAGAAATCAAACGGTTGTGACTTTTCGATAAAGATAGTACCTAAAGTAATGAATAAAAATTTGTACGACAGTTGGGACCTGACTCCAGGTATTTTCCTTCATAAACAGAGGCGCTAACCACTACACCACCGTCTGTCCGCAGCTCGTGGTCGTGCGGTAGCGTTCTCGCTTCCCACGCCCGGTTTCCCGGGTTCGATTCCCGGCGGGGTAGGGATTTTCTCTGCCTCGTGATGACTGAGTGTTGTGTGATGTCCTTAGGTTAGCTAGATTTAAGTAGTTCTAAGTTCTAGGGGACTGATGACCATAGATGTTAAGTTCCATAGTGCTCAGAGCCATTTTTGAACACCACCGTTGCACCCTGGCTCTCAGAGCTGCACAGCCTACGGAAGTCCAATACCCCCGCTAACACAATGCAACGGTCGTTTAGTTATTTGCACATCTGCCTAGTAAGAAGGAGACCTGCATTCTAGTCCTGGTAGTGGCACAAATTTTGATTCATTACTTCGTCTTCTATCTTCGTTGACAAAAAGTTGAAACTAATATGTCTCCAGGAAAATGTAATTCCATCGATCAACTGATTGTGACTTTTTACTGTGTTGATATTTAAAACACCTACATCGACATTACAGTAAACTACACTTTTTGTACGAGGCGTACTGAAAAGCAATTCCACCGAATTATTCATGCGAAAACTCTCAAAGATTTTTAAATAAAATAAACGTTATTAACATTCTACATCTTTGTTTTTCTTGTGTACATATTTGCAGCACTCTGCGTCTACAAGGGCTCCGAAATGTAGCGCGCAACATAGCAGTGTGTAACGTAATATCGGTGCGTCAGAAACAGCGTTCTGTACCCGACTTTCGAATTCGAAGAGTTCGTTCACACATGTAGCACCCTCTCCTGCAGCATGTCAATGTCAGATCACACACGACCGCTGCGACGTGTGCAACAATATGACGCCTTTGGTTCACTGTCATCGATCATCCTCTGTACAGAGCCGAACTGGTCCCATCCGATTTTCATCTATTTCCAAAACTTAAAGAACACCTTAGAGGACTTGAATTTGATAGTGGTGAAGCGGTGCGAGTAGAGACGAGGTTGTGGATTAGTCAAAAATGTCAAACATACTACTAGTACAATGACTGTGTCAACAAAGTTGTCACTCGTTGGGAGAAATGAATTCGTCAACAGGGTAACTATGTTGAGAAATAAATACGTACACATGAAAAATAAAGATGTATAATGTTAATAAATTCTGTTTTATTTAAAAAGTTTTAAGAGTTTTCGCGTATAAAATTCGGAAGCACTACTTTTCAGCTCGACCTTGTGCATTGCATTAGTATTACGGAGAGAGAAGTATCGGTGGGATGCAGTGGAGAACGGTCCGTGAAATCCAGAAAAAAGTCAAAGACGTACGTTTTATTTAAGTGCAACAAGTCGACAGGTTTTCATACTGCGATAATTTATTGCGTTATAGCGCTAACTTTGATTATAAAATAATCGAAATATTTAATTTTAAGAGCTTCTGCGCAGATACTCTTCGATCAACAAGGAGGAGGAGCCAAACACAAAGTTCTTTAATTCAGTCTTAAGTTCCAGTACTTACAAAACATGTACAGTAATACTCTGCGGCATATTGTTGAATACGTATGTATAGTCCCCCCCCCCCCCCCCCCGAGTACAACGTGCGGAATGTTCATACAACCATGTGCAACAGTCAGAAAAGTCCTTCTTTGGAATGTTGTTTAACTCGCAACTCACACTGGCTTGAATGTCTGAATGTCTGTTATATAATCATTATCCCTTCATGTGAATTTCTCTACTTTGTCGGATTGTATCTCTCGTTCTAAATGTAATACAACCTTTTACTTGTGATGGCTGCAGCTTTGCCACACACATTTTTTAACGTAACGACTACTCACTCGTGTGTCTACTGTTTGCTTCTTATTCTGCACATTTGGGGAAGGTCAAGAACGAAAATGAATTCTTGGCTAAAAACGTAGGTAACACAGCAAAAACAAAAAGACATCGTATTTCCCAATGTCACTGACGGCAAACCAAGCTGTGAGACGATGTACAGGGTTGGAAAAACTTGTGGAAACCCCAAAGACACAGAATATCAACATGCCTAATTCGATGGAGGAAAACCGTTGGCATTCAAAACAACTTCTAGTCGTCTCGGAATGGATAAATACAGTTCGTGTTGGTTATCAAGAGAATCTCATAGCTTTACTCCCGCAAAATGGTTGCATGTTCAGGTAACGGTAAACAAGGGAAGGAGGATTATGGTTTAGCGCCCCATCGACAGCGAGGTCATTACAGATGGATCACAAGCTCGGATTACAAAATAATGGAGAAGGAAATCTGTCTTGCCCTTTTTAAAGGAACCATAGTGAAATTTTCTTGGAGAGGTTTAGGGACATCAAGGGAAAACGTAAATCTGGACGGCCGGATGTGGTTTTGAAACGTCGTCTTTCCGAATGCAAGTCCTGTGTGCTAACCACTGCGTCACCTGACTCGGAGGATAAGGATGATGGAGGTAGAGGGAGATAACGCACCCTTTTTGCAAATTAGACCACAGAAGCTCAATAACATCGAGATCTGGTGGCTGGTGGCTAGACGAGATGTAACATTCATCCTCGCACTCACAAAACCAGTCCTGGACGATGCGGGCTGTGTGAACGGGGGCTCTGTCGTCTCGGAACACAGCATTACCATTGAGGAACGAACTTTGTACCATGGGATGGATCTGATCTGTCAAAGTGGTCACATAACCCTTGGCAGTAATGCAGCCATTCACACTATCGATGGGGGCCCATGTAATACTACGATATGGGCCCCGAAATCATCACCGAACCCCCGCCATGTTTCACTCTTCGGACGTAAACCCGACCAAAAGTTGGAAACGGTGTGAAACAAGACTCATCGGATCAAATGACATACTTCCTTTGCTCCATAGTCCAGGGTTTATGGCTTCGAATCCACATTTTTCTGTTATGCTCATTTGTATCACTGCTGAGTGGTTTTGGAATTCCAGCTCGCTCAGTAATTCTCAGCTTATGGAGCTCCCTTCCCCTTGTTTTGATACTGACGGTGTTCGTCAGTGTGACGTTCAGTCCTACAGTGACTTTTGAAGCTCTCATCCGCTTTGTGACTTAGCTGATGTTTCACCGCCTTCCCTGTACGCGTTATACATCTTCGACACGGTGCGTCTTGAAACGTCGAATACTTCGGCTGCCTTGGTTATGGAAGCACCAACAATTTGCCAACCTGCGAATTCACTTAGCTCCGACATAATGCACTCAAAATTCACACTGTGGGAACTGGGAAAGAGCCGACCAGAAACTGGGCTGGTGTACTGGGAATTTACTCCTTAAAATTACTCTTCGTCCCTCCTACTACGAGAGGGATTCGTACCATAAATCCGTTCTTTCATCATACCACAGAGAATATAGTCTAGAGAGATAGGTAACCAGTGCCCCACTATAACAACCTTGTCGTCGAATAAAATATGCTGTGTATGCACATGTCTACTGAGGTTCTATTACCTTGGAAGTAATGATCTTTCAACCGGATTATCAATAAGTGGAAAATTTGCTGGGATATCCGTATTTGCATCGAATTACACGCTCAAAAACACAGGTAACACAGTGAAAAAAAAAAACGTATCACCTTGCTATGTCTACATGTGTACTACGCAAGCCACCTTAAGGTATGTGACAGAGGTTGCTTTTCGTACCACTATAGCTCCCTCACCCATCCCACACTTTTGCCTACTTCAATGACTGTCCATGCACCTGCGTATGGGCTGCAATAGCTCTGAATTTCTCGGCGTGGTCATTTTGTGAGACTTATACGGGAGGAAGTGCTATGGATGACACGGCGGACGGTCGGTACCGTTGGGCCTTGCAAGGCCTATTGAAATGGTTCAAATGGCTCTAAGCACTGTGGGGCTTAACATCTGAGGTCATCAGTCCCGTAGACTTACGAACGACTTAAACCTAACTAACCTAAGGACATCACACACGTCCATGCCCGAGGCAGGATTCGAACCTGCGACCGCAGCAGCCGCGTGGTTCCGGACTGAAGCACCTAGAACCGCTCCGCCACCGCGGCAGGCAATGCCTGTTCGGACGGAGTTTAGTTTAGTACGGGAGGGGGTAATACGTTTTCCCGATTCCTTTTGAAGCTCTCTGAATTTCAACAGTAATCATATCCATGTAGCACAACGCCGCTCCTGTAGCTTCAGCCACTGGAGTTTGTTGATAATTTCCGTGACGCTCTCGCGCTTACTAAATGATCCCGTAACGAAACGCACCGCTCTTCGTTGGATCTTTTGTTTCTCTCTCTCTCTCTCTCTCTCTCTCTCTCTCTCTGTGTGTGTGTGTGTGTGTGTGTGTGTGTGTGTGTGTGTGTTCCATTAATCCAACCTGCTGAGGTTTCCAGATTGATGAGCAATACTCGAGAACTTACACTCCTGGAAATGGAAAAAAGAACACATTGACACCGGTGTGTCAGACCCACCATACTTGCTCCGGACACTGCGAGAGGGCTGTACAAGCAATGATCACACGCACGGCACAGCGGACACACCAGGAACCGCGGTGTTGGCCGTCGAATGGCGCTAGCTGCGCAGCATTTGTGCACCGCCGCCGTCAGTGTCAGCCAGTTTACCGTGGCATACGGAGCTCCATCGCAGTCTTTAACACTGGTAGCATGCCGCGACAGCGTGGACGTGAACCGTATGGGCAGTTGACGGACTTTGAGCGAGGGCGTATAGTGGGCATGCGGGAGGCCGGGTGGACGTACCGCCGAATTGCTCAACACGTGGGGCGTGAGGTCTCCACAGTACATCGATGTTGTCGCCAGTGGTCGGCGGAAGGTGCACGTGCCCGTCGACCTGGGACCGGACCGCAGCGACGCACGGATGCACACCAAGACCGTAGGATCCTACGCAGTGCCGTAGGGGACCGCACCGCCACTTCCCAGCAAATTAGGGACACTGTTGCTCCTGGGGTATCGGCGAGGACCATTCGCAACCGTCTCCATGAAGCTGGGCTACGGTCCCGCACACCGTTAGGCCGTCTTCCGCTCACGCCCCAACATCGTGCAGCCCGCCTCCAGTGGTGTCGCGACAGGCGTGAATGGAGGGACGAATGGAGACGTGTCGTCTTCAGCGATGAGAGTCGCTTCTGCCTTGGTGCCAATGATGGTCGTATGCGTGTTTGGCGCCGTGCAGGTGAGCGCCACAATCAGGACTGCATACGACCGAGGCACACAGGGCCAACACCCGGCATCATGGTGTGGGGAGCGATCTCCTACAATGGCCGTACACCACTGGTGATCGTCGAGGGGACACTGAATAGTGCACGGTACATCCAAACCGTCATCGAACCCATCGTTCTACCATTCCTAGACCGGCAAGGGAACTTGCTGTTCCAACAGGACAATGCACGTCCGCATGTATCCCGTGCCATCCAACGTGCTCTAGAAGGTGTAAGTCAACTACCCTGGCCAGCAAGATCTCCGGATCTGTCCCCCATTGAGCATGTTTGGGACTGGATGAAGCGTCGTCTCACGCGGTCTGCACGTCCAGCACGAACGCTGGTCCAACTGATGCGCCAGGTGGAAATGGCATGGCAAGCTGTTCCACAGGACTACATCCAGCATCTCTACGATCGTCTCCATGGGAGAATAGCAGCCTGCATTGCTGCGAAAGGTGGATATACACTGTACTAGTGCCGACATTGTACATGCTCTGTTGCCTGTGTCTATGTGCCTGTGGGTCTGTCAGTGTGATCATGTGATGTATCTGACCCCGGGAATGTGTCAATAAAGTTTCCCCTTCCTGGGACAATGAATTCACGGTGTTCTTATTTCAATTTCCAGGAGTGTATTTCGAGGATGAATGTGTCTCAATGAATATCAGTCTGGCATTTGCTTTTCCTACAAATAGGTTTATATGGCCATAACGCTTTAGATCACTCCGTATGGTTACTCCTAGTTATTTTCCGAATGCTTTTGCTTCCAGTACTTTATCGCTCATAGTGCACTGGAACAGCAACTGACCTCTTCGCCTATTTATGCGCAACACGGTTCGTTTATTTAGGTTTGGGATTAACAGCCATTCGCTGCACCAATCGTCCTCTGCAGGTCTTCCTGCACTTCGTTGCAGGCTTCTAGCTTTGTTTACAAAAAACCGTATGGTTTACGAACAGCGTCGCGTAGCTTACGACGTTATCCACTACATCAGTTTCATACACTGTAAACGGCGCTATTACCCTCTTGGGTCAAACCGGATGTTACTTTTACATTTTTAGTTTTCGTCCCAGTGTCCGTGGTTAGCACTTGGACGAAGAAAACTTCACACAAGTCGCGACGGAAAAATAGGACTCCGGATACCTATCTTTAAAATCAGTAAGTGAACGATGAGAGTTGGAGTTTTTTGTTGGACGTCTAAGGATTAATGTCTTGGTAGCTGGCCTTAGCTGGAAAAGGAAAGCTGTGTCTGTCGTATAAAAAGTAATTTATAACAAATCACTATCGTTCTTTTTTTATCCATACCCATCTTTAGGCCGAAGCTCACTCTTATGCCCGTGTTTGCACGCAAATAAATTTGTTTTAGAATAGGTGTGGAAAAACAGTTCTTTTCTTTTCCACCGAGACATGTTTCGCTGAAGTTATAGCAAAATCAGTAGGTTTTTTATTTTCTTTTAACTAAATAACGGGGAAATTGGTTTTTAATATCTGTACATGTATAATTTCCGTTTTTAAGCGCAGTATCCATAAATTTGAATACGGAAAAAAATTGTGTCTTGTTAAAACATGCTGTGGCTTCTGTGGCTTTGTATTTTGTGTTCTTACTGCTGTTTTTATTTTACATTTTGTAATTTGTAGCCATAAATAATTTAATATAGAAGGCTTATTTACATCGGAAATTTACAAGTGAGAATGTTAGACTGTTATGATTAACACTGTTTTTTTTCCGTATGTGAAAGGTTGTGTTTGTGTTTGTGTGTGTGTGTGTGTGTGTGTGTGTGTGTGTGTGTGTGTGTGTGTGTGTGTGTGTGTGTGTGTGTGTGTGTGTTTATGTATTTATGTATCTTAGTCTTCTGACAGTTCCTTGAAGGCAGAGAAGAGATCATCAGGGTGTGAATACATCTGATCTAGAGTACATCCGGGCGTCCCCTGGTAATGGTGTAACATCCGGTTAATCCTTCCACTCCATCGAAATGGCAACCCAGCGTGTCTCAAAATTGCCCGTATCAGGACCAGCTTTGACTATAGTCTCTGTCAATATAGAGGGCTTAAGAAACCAGGAGGAGGAACTCCTTAAGGAGCTGTGACAGCGCAGCGGTTGTGACATACTCTGCATCCAGGAGACACATCGGGGCTTTCAATACAGGGGCCCCGAAATACTTGACATGACACTTGTCGCAGAACGACCTCATAGTCAGTATGGCAGCGCCATTTTTGCAAAATCAAGTTTAGAAATTTACTCTACTGGAATTACTGCAAAGAACAATATTGAAATCATAACAGTTGAGCTACATGGTGTCACGGTAACATCAGTTTATAAACGTCCCATAGAAGCCTTTATTTTTCAAGAAGAACCTAATTTCCATAGTCAGCCAGCTAAGCTTGTAATAGGCGACTTTAACAGCCATGGTACCAGTTGGCGTTATAGTGAAGATGACAATGGAGATGCAGTCCTAAATTGGGCGGATTCTGGGTCTATGACACTTATACACGATAGTAAGCTGCCACCATCTTTCAGCTGTGCGCGATGGAAGCGTGGATATAATCCTGACCTCATATTTGCCAGCGACACCATCACACAGCTGTGCAGAAAGACAATATGCTCGCCGATCCCTAAATATCAACATAGACCAATCATGTGTCAGATCTCGCCTGCAGTAAGTCCACAGTCTGTTCCATTTCACCGCCGGTATAACTTTAAAAAGGCAAACTGTAAGAAGTTTACAACTCTTCTTGATCAAGAGGTGACACATATCAGCCCGTAGCCTGAGCAATACGATCGTTTCGTAAGAGCTGTGAACAAATGTTCTAGGATGTCCATCCATCGTGGATTTAGAAATACATAAGTACAAGGACTGTCCCCTGAGAGAGCACCATATCTTGATCGCTACTACACAGGATTTGAGCAAGACCCTTTTGGCGAAGAAACAATATCTCGTGGATTGCAATTACTTGTATCAATATCAGCCACTAAGTTGGATCAGTGGATAAAGCTTATGGAGGAAACTGACTTCAGCAAGAACAGCCAGAAAGCCTGTAAACTTCTCAGACGCCCTGCTAGTGCGACCCTCCTTGCAAGCATAACAGCCAACGATATTGCCCATCAACTATTATTAGATGGGAAATCGGATAACCGAAACATCAAGCCAAAGTCTAATAACATGCGTACTTCTGTTGCCGACTGTCTAGACCTTTTTGCTCGGAAGAGCTGCAGAGGGCGATTAGTAAGTGTAAAACAGGAAACGCTGCTGGGCTGGATGGTCTTAGGAATGAGCAAATGAAACGTTTTGGTCCTGCAACACTAAAATGGATTCTAGATCTTTTTAACAATTGCTTATGCTCTGGTAGGATCCCCAAAGTCTGGCGGAAAGCTCATGTCATCGCTAACCTTAAACCCGGTAAAGAGAACAATGACCCTAAGAACTACCGTCCCATACCTTTTCTTTGCCATTTGTATGAAATCTTGGAGAGAATGATTCTGAACCGCTTCACAGAAGCTATTGAATCTGCTCTCGTACCTCAACAGACTGGTTTTAGACCGAGAAAAAGCTGCATATCACAGATCTTCAGTCTCACCCAGTACAGTGAAGACGGTTTTGAATCACGTATATAACCGGTGTGACCTTTACTGACCTGTCAGCTGCGTACGACACTGTGAATACGACGCTGTGAACCATAAATTACTCCTAAAAAATGTTATGACATTACTAATGACTCTAATTTAACCACATTAATAGCCAACTTCCTTAGCAACAGGAGATTTTTCGTGGAATTTCAAGGACGGCGCAGTAGATGGAGACCACAGAGGAATGGGCTACCCCAGGGCAGTGTTCTGGCCTCTATACTCTTTAATATGTATATGAATGGTCAACCAGTCCCGCTGTACACCAGGACTTTTCTGTATGCGGATGGACGGACGGTGTGGCCGAGCGGTTCTATGCGCTTCAGTCTGGAACAGCGCGACCGCTACGGTCGCAGGTTCGAATCCTGCCTCGGGCATGGATGTGTGTGACGTCCTTAGGTTATTTAGGTTTAGGTAGCTCTAAGTTCTAGGGGACTGATGACTTCAGATGTTACGTCCCATAGTGCTCAGAGCCATTTGAACCATTTTGAATGCGGATGATCTCGCATTGGCCACCCAGGGAAAGGATTTCCATGAGATCGAAAATAAGCCTTCTGAAGCACTGGAGGAAATAGAACGGTTCTACAAAAATAATAACTTAAGGCCTAACCCTACGAAAACGCACCTAAAAAACAGACAGGCCAACCAACAACTAAAATCCCATGGAATGGCATTCAACTTGAACATTTATTTTCCCCAAAGTATCTTGGGGTCACCTTAGATCGGACCGTAACATTCAAAACGCATTGTCAAAACACCAAAATGAAAGTGTCCGCAAGGAATACGAAAACCAAAGTGATCTAACTGGGGTGCACAGACAGTCTCTATTCGGACTTCGGCTTTGGCGTTGTGCTACTCTGCGGGCGAATATGCAGCGCCTGTCTGGCATAACTTCTGCCATGTGAGGTACGTGGACACCACTCTGAATGAGACGTGCCGCATAATCATTGGGTGCCTGAGATCCACTAAAGTGGAGCAGCTGTATCATCTAGCAGGTATAGCTGTTGTGGACTGGCAAGACAGCCAATCCACTAGTAGGAAGCCGAAAGGCACGCGTTTAAGCTCACGCAGGCTGGCGTGAGGTCTGGAACAGGTAAAGTAATTGAGACTAGCAAATAAAGTACGTAGCTGCTGGAATACTTAACTTTAATCCATAATTGGTGAACATCGCTCTTGACGGTACATGTTTTACAGCATCAATAGTAACTGGTAATGGCGCCTTGCTAGGTCGTAGCAAATGACGTAGCTGAAGGCTATGCTAACTATCGTCTCGGCAAATGAGAGCGTAATTTGTCAGTGAATTGCTAGCAAAGTCGGCTGTACAACTGGGGCGAGTGCTAGGAAGTCTCTCTAGACCTGCCGTGTGGCGGCGCTCGGTCTGTAATCACTGATAGTGGGGACACGCGGGTCCGACGTATACTAACGGACCGCGGCCGATTTAAAGGCTACCACCTAGCAAGTGTGGTGTCTGGCGGTGACACCACAATAGCTCCGCCCGACATCAGGCGTGATGCAGGGCGTAGAGCCTTGACATCTGACACTCACCCATTACTTGGCCATTCGCCAGCACCGTCTCGCTTGAAGTCCAGAAAAAGTTTTGCAAGGGTCTGTGTAAAAAAACATCAACACAAACCAAAGGCTAGACATGTGGAGAAAGAGTAGAAACTGCTCCTCTAGGCTGGAGGCAAACTAAAGAAGAACTACCTCCCGATGATATTGAGAGCTGGTTTACCCGGAAGTACCTCAACAGATAACGAACTGGTGTTGGGCGGTGTAAAAGAACTCTTGAAAAATGGGGATACACTAGAGGACCCTCAACTTGAGTGAGTGTGGAGAGGAGCAGACCTGCGCAACTACTGTCTGTGCCCGTCATCATGCACCGAAGAAGAGTTGACGTTGGCCAGGTCTAATGCCTTGGACATTTCCCGTTTCTGGGCGAAGACAATTTAATTCAATGACTGTTAGTCTATACTTAAGTGTATTTATGAATGTTCATTTATGTACAATTATTTCTAACTGTTTAATAACTGTAATGCTTCGAACGCAGCTCACTTTTGGGCAAAAGGAAGTTAATTATAGATTTCTTTGTCCATTTTCATGTTTACATGTTAATGTCCATTGTCTACTCACATGTTTTATAACTGTTAATTTCTGTTAATTCCCTTGTAATTGATTCCTTTGACACGAATATATATATACGTACACAGAACACATTAGAGCACTAAAAAGTGACCACTGCCATTTTGTATTCGTAAAACTCTTTATGGATATGGACCAAAGATCAACACTGACCTAAAAATTTTGAAATGCAACAAATAGGCCCACGAGAAACCACAGTACACAGATCTCTGCAAGGGAACTGTTTTCTGTTCTCAAAGAGCTGTCAGACGACCCAAACCCATGAACACACACACACACACACACACACACACACACACACACACACACACACACACACACACAAACACCTTTTTTTTAAGTGGAAAAAAAAAATACTAACCACAACAGTCTAACGTCTTCAGCCGTAAATTTTCCATGTAAATAAATTTTCTGTGCAATGTTCTGTATGATTTCAGATGAAAAACTGCAAAAGGAAAACAGCTATAATAAAGAAAACACAAAGCTACAGAAGTCACAGCATTTGTTAACCTCGTATACAACAAAATATTTTTCTTGTTTCAAATGGTTCAAATGGCTCTGAGCACTATGGGACTTAACATTTGAGGTCATCAGTCCCCTAGAACTTAGAACTACTTAAACCTAACTAACCTAAGTACATCACACACATCCATGCCCGAGGCAGGATTCGAACCTGCAACCGTAGCGATCGCGTGGTTCCAGACTGAAGCGCCTAGAACCACTCGGTCACACCGGCGGGCTTTCTTGTTTCAAATTTGTGAAAATTTTGCTTAAGAACTGAGAGTCTATGTGTACAGATAGTAAACAGCAGCTTTTTTCTTTTATTTAATAGAAATAAAATTAAAGGAAAATCAAAATAAAACACGGACAATGCTGTAACTTCAGGAGACATATCTGTGTAGGAAAGAAGAAAAAATAGTGTTTGGACAAGTGTAGACCTATCCAAAAACAAATCTGTCTTGCAAGTTTTGGAATCATTTCCTTCACCACGGTACGTTGCTAGATTCGCGTTTTCACTGCTTTTCTGCCATTTGACGCGTGCAATGGAAGCTCTCTATTTGCTTTCAATAGAGAAACTGGGACGACGGGTCCAGACAGCACACGTGTCCCAAAAGTTCCGTCGACTTGCTTAGATTAGATACAGAAAGCGAGAAAATCCTATATTATACGCGTAAATTGGTAAGCTTAGATTTAATATTAAGTCATCAGACGCTCGTAAGTGAATTCATTCTTAAGAATGTGGACTAAAATAAAACATTGGCAAATTTTTTTTATTTACAAATGAATCTGACAATATACTGGGAAAGATTCGACTCTTAAAAAAAAAAAAAAAAAAAAAAAAAAAAGGAAAGACGTATGTCAGTGCCACTGTGTCCTCTTCAGTGAGTCATGTTTGTTTACAGATCTGAAATATTGTTCGAGAATGGTGTGTGAGACAGAAGCAAGAATATTTTTCTTAAAAACAAATTAGTGGTTGAAAAACAATTCTTTCACTCGTGGTTGGCATTGATAATCCTTTTGAGCCACAACGTCGCTTCTTTTTGAATTCTTTTGCTTATTACAGTATCTCGTATGCAGTTACATCGATTTATTTAATGTTATTTAGACGATAAAAAGTGTCTACACAAATTTCAAATCGAATAACTGATAAAACATTCGAAATTTAGTAAGTTATATGAGTACTGTTTGGGAACGAATATATGTGCATAAAATTGTTTTTCCTCTTGATTTGTCAGCTAACATTGGAAAAATATCTGGTAGAACACAGAATATTTTAAGCAACTTTCGACATTTCTCAGTAATAGTCTAATTGTGTGTCAGATCTCCAGTAAATTGCTGCCCAAGACTTTTTGAATGTTTGTCAAATGTTAGTTGTGTGAGTCTGCAATAATTTCCTCAATTTTTAATTGCTGGTATAACCACTTATCATGTTTTATAACCTGAGATCTGTTCTAATGCTTTTAGTCCTGACGTTTCTCCACGTCTGCCTTATACCTGATTTTCGGATTAAATGACATATTACAGATTTTCTACATTTGTAGTGGATGTCTCATTCCCTTCTCTAGTTAAATGCTGGTTTTGTGTGCTACAGGAATTCTGTGTTTTGAATATGTGCCCTATTCTACCGGCTGTGTTTATGTTGTTTATCTTCGTGTGTCACAGTTTTCACTGTTGGGGATTTCCTGTTCTTCAGGAAGTTATTTATTATTATGTTCCATTAGGATGTAGGTGAGAACTACACTCCTGGAAATGGAAAAAAGAACACATTGACACCGGTGTGTCAGACCCACCATACTTGCTCCGGACACTGCGAGAGGGCTGTACAAGCAATGATCACACGCACGGCACAGCGGACACACCAGGAACCGCGGTGTTGGCCGTCGAATGGCGCTAGCTGCGCAGCATTTGTGCACCGCCGCCGTCAGTGTCAGCCAGTTTGCCGTGGCATACTGAGCTCCATCGCAGTCTTTAACACTGGTAGCATGCCGCGACAGCGTGGACGTGAACCGTATGTGCAGTTGACGGACTTTGAGCGAGGGCGTATAGTGGGCATGCGGGAGGCCGGGTGGACGTACCGCCGAATTGCTCAACACGTGGGGCGTGAGGTCTCCACAGTAGATCGATGTTGTCGCCAGTGGTCGGCGGAAGGTGCACGTGCCCGTCGACCTGGGACCGGACCGCAGCGACGCACGGATGCACGCCAAGACCGTAGGATCCTACGCAGTGCCGTAGGGGACCGCACCGCCACTTCCCAGCAAATTAGGGACACTGTTGCTCCTGGGGTATCGGTGAGGACCATTCGCAACCGTCTCCATGAAGCTGGGCTACGGTCCCGCACACCGTTAGGCCGTCTTCCGCTCACGCCCCAACATCGAGCAGCCCACCTCCAGTGGTGTCGCGACAGGCGTGAATGGAGGGACGAATGGAGACGTGTCGTCTTCAGCGATGAGAGTCGCTTCTGCCTTGGTGCCAATGATGGTCGTATGCGTGTTTGGCGCCGTGCAGGTGAGCGCCACAATCAGGACTGCATACGACCGAGGCACACAGGGCCAACACCCGGCATCATGGTGTGGGGAGCGATCTCCTACACTGGCCGTACACCACTGGTGATCGTCGAGGGGACACTGAATAGTGCACGGTACATCCAAACCGTCATCGAACCAATCGTTCTACCATTCCTAGACCGGCAAGGGAACTTGCTGTTCCAACAGGACAATGCACGTCCGCATGTATCCCGTGCCACCCAACGTGCTCTAGAAGGTGTAAGTCAACTACCCTGGCCAGCAAGATCTCCGGATCTGTCCCCCATTGAGCATGTTTGGGACTGGATGAAGCGTCGTCTCACGCGGTCTGCACGTCCAGCAAGAACGCTGGTCCAACTGAGGCGCCAGGTGGAAATGGCGTGGCAAGCCGTTCCACAGGACTACATCCAGCATCTCTACGATCGTCTCCATGGGAGAATAGCAGCCTGCATTGCTGCGAAAGGTGGATATACACTGTACTAGTGCCGACATTGTGCATGCTCTGTTGCCTGTGTCTATGTGCCTGTGGTTCTGTCAGTGTGATCATGTGATGTATCTGAGCCCAGGAATGTGTCAATAAAGTTTCCCCTTCCTGGGACAATGAATTCACGGTGTTCTTATTTCAATTTCCAGGAGTGTAAAATGATTTGTTATATTTTTAAGTCAAAGTATTTCTATTTTCGCCTTACAAACAATTCTTGGTCAAAATTAAGTCAGCAAATAAAATACACATACCCTCCTTTATACGCCTTAGATCATCGCGATAGTATTCTTTGCTGACCGCCTGACTAGGTGGGACGGACTCCATATAAATAAATCAACTGTGAGTGTTACACTTGACTTGTCAAGGTTGTTTTGGCCCAGGTGACGGAGTACTCTTCCATTGCGACGACTGCTGCTTAGCTGCACGGCCATAGCCATAAAACCAAGTAGCGTCGTCAGTGATGAACTTTGCAAGAATTTTGTACTTAGCGGTGTGTTTCGTACGTACCTTTAATGTTATAGTGAGATTAAAACTACAGGAGGTAGACGAAAATATGGCAATACCAAAAATGCAACACATTACCATGCCCAAAGTGGTGTAGGGAACCCGTTGACATTCAAAACAAATTTTGTCGTTCCGGAATGGATAAATACAGGTCCTGTGAAGATTTCAAGAGCGTCATATACTATTCTGCCTGTCCAATAGTGGCAAGTTTAGGTAACGACAATTAAAGTGGATAGTGATCACACACTCTTTTCTCCAAAGTAGACCATAAAGGCTCAGTAATATTGATATCAGGTGACTGCCTGTCAGGGGAGAAGCGACAGTTCATTCTTGCTCTCACAAAACCGGTCCTGGACGATGCAAACAATGTCTTGGAACGCAACACCACTATTGGGGAACGGACATTGTACCATGCGATGGACATGATCTGCTTAAATGGTCGCATAATCTTTGGCAGTAATGCGTCTTTACAGAGTAACGACGGGGCCCGTGGAATACCACGATATGGCTGCACGAATCATCACCGTACCCGCGTCACGTTTCAGTCGTGGAATGTAAGCTAGGTCAGGTGTTGGAAACAATGTGGAATAAGACTCATCCGACCAAATGACAAATCTTCCACTGCTCCACAGTCCTGGTTTTATGGCTTCGGTAACATGTTTTCCCGTCAATGGCATTTACATCACTGACGTGTGGTTTTGAAACTGCTGCCCGCCCTCCAGTTCCCAAATTCTGAAGCTCCCTAGGTGTTGTTTCGGCGCTGACAAGGTTCGCGAGGGCGGCATTCAGGCCTGTAGTGACTTTTGCAAATGTTTTCGTCTTATTTTTCATCAAAATCCTCTTCAGCATCCGTCCATCATAATCACTTACACTTGCGCTCTCGTTGTGACTTAGCGGATGCTGTTTTTCAACTTTCTCTGTATGCGGTATAAATCTTCGATACGAGGTTTCTAGAAGCATCAAACGCTTCTTCTACCTCGGTTACGGAAGCAACAGCATTTGTCCACGTTCGAATTCACTTAGCTCCGACATCATCCACGCCGAACTACACAGAACACTACTGACACTTGCAGCGTATTGAGGACATTGCACAGGTGCAGTCTGAAGGCTTGGCTAGCATCTGCAATTATGCTCAAGTATGCATTTTTCGCGATGTTTCCATATTTTGTCCAACTTTTTGTTTTCTGAACATACGTACTTGCAGTTGATGATCGTTTTATGTACACACACTAAAACACTTAGGTGGAGGGGGGAGGGGGGAGGGGCAGTGTTACATTACTACTAAACCATTGTAAAGTTCACTACTCCCCATTCTATTCAAAGAAAGACCTAATTTGTAAAAGCACTCCGTCTTCAGGCCACGAGTTGCCTACCAGGACGATCCGACCGCCGTGTCATCCTCATGGAGGATGCGGATAGGAGGGGCGTGGGGTCAGCACACCGCTCTCCTTGTCGTTATGATGGTATTCTTGACCGAAGCCACTACTATTCGGTCGAGTAGCTCCTCAGTTGGCATCACGATGCTGAGTGCGTCGCGCGGGGTTAGCCGAGCGGTGTAAGGCGTTGCAGTCATGAACTGTGCGGCTGGTCTCGGCGGTGGTTCGAGTCCTCCCTCGGGCATGTTTGTGTGTGTTTGTCCTTAGGATAATTTAGGTTAAATAGTGTGTAAGCTTAGGGACTGATGACCTTAGCAGTTAAGTCCCATAAGATTCCACATACATTTGAACATTTTTTGAGGCTGAGTGCACTTCGAAAAATGGCAACAGCGCATGGTGGCCTAGATGGTCATCCATCCAAGTTCCGACCACGCCCGACAGCGCTTAACTCTTTTTGTTTTTTTTTCATTTTTTTTTAAATTTTTTTTTTTAACAGTAAGGAACTGAAAACTAGTAAGTGCACTCTTTGCGTCGAGTTGGGGACGCACATAACTAAAACCATGCTAATAGTTGTAGAAAAAGGCATAAAGAAAGAGAACAAAGTGCGGGGCGAAGGAAACCATGAAACAAAACTGAAGGGTGGAATCCATACCACCATTAACCAGTGCTACATCTTGCACCGGATGGGGAAACTAAAACTGGGAAGACCTTTTCGCACCGGGGACAAAAAGAGGAAATGGGGCAAATACTGCTACAGAGTGTGAGGGTTCACAACGAAACTCTCCATCTGCTGTATCATCCAGGTATGACTTCTCGTAATGATGAAAGTAGATCCCACGTCGTACCGTGTAGTGTTCTATCATCGTATTGTAATTTTAGCTTCTCTTACCCGTGATGTTCCAGCTACGTGGAGGGTCGTGGAACGCACTCCACAAAAAATTGGAAAAATATTGTCGATACTTAGGGTTACGGAGGATTTTGCAATGTCGTTCCTGCAAATAGTTCCAAAAGTCTAAAGTGTCCTTAGTGCCGTCTTGAAACAAATAATGCACTGCATGTCCACGAAGCCACGTCATTGCATTAGTTTTAGTGCGTGGGTAATACGTTTCATCCGGGAATAAGATAGTCTTGGGGTCGATATGATTCGGCGTTACCCGAAGGAAGTGTGCTGACATTTGCCTCACTAAGTGCCACACTGCCGTAGACTCGCCACAGCTAAGACGGTGTTCATCGTCGTCTTGAACGCCACAGTACGTGCACGTGGGTGAGTCCACCATGTGGATCGCATGTAGCCTTGATCTGGTCACCTGCTTACCGTTGACAGTGATATACCACATCGACGTGACGTCAGTGTCCAGTGTTACGTGGTGAATTGTCCTCCACACTACTCGCCAGTTGACGTTCGGGTGCTTACTCTCCACGACGTTATCGGGTCGTCCACGTTGTAGGACCCTATAAACCGTCTTTGCCGTCGCCAGTTGAGTCGCTGGTAAGGCAAGTCGAACGTAACTGAGTTCGAGGTAAAAGACACCGATGTAGAAGAGCGAGGAGGGGACGTGGTGTATCGGCACAGGCGGCAACAGGGAGGGCGGTGCTAGTTCTTCTATTAACAAACTGGTCAGACTGTCCGGACGGCGGTGCCGTAGTTTGACTAATGTGCTCACAAATAGGGCGACCGCTCTGTCATAAACGTGATAAAGGCCAAGCCCTCCCCGATCCGGAGGAAGGGTGAGAGTCTCATATTTGATCTTGAAAAGCATTCTTGAACTCACGAAGGACCCAAAAGCCGCATGTATACGGCGTGCTAACATCACCGGTATAGGTAATATCTGGGCGATGTGCGGAATGCGTGACGCTAAATGTGAGTTAACATACTGGGTCCGTTGGACGATGTCCAGGGCTCGTAGGCGGTTGTTGGCAATTCCAGTCCGAACATTCCGTAAAAGCCGTCGATAGTTGTGAGCAGCGGTCCGTCGTATATCGTCTGTAAAGTCAATGCCGAGACATTTCAAACTATCTCTGAGCTGTAAGGGGGTGACACTGTTCGCAGACAATCCGACCCCGATGTTCATCGCCACCGATTTTGCGACGTTGATACGACTACCAGCGGCCATGCCATATTTCGTTATCCAATTTAGTGCGCTAGCGGTGTCGTCACCGTGGCGGATGACAATCACCAGGTCGTCAGCGTACGCTTTACACCGGAAAGTGTGGCCTCGTAACGTCATACCCGTTAGTCGTTGGCGCAGGCCGCAGAGGAGAGGTTCCATGGCCACAGCGTAAAGTAAAGTGGACAGAGGGCACCCTTGGCGTATCGATCGAGAAATGGTGAGGGGCTGCGAAGGTCGGCCGTTGACGATCACCTTGGACGTCGCGCCACGGAGGAGTCGCATGACGACAGTGACGAATGGCTGTGGGTACCGCATATGTTGGAGGACCGCTTCCAAATAGCTGTGGTCCACTCGGTCGAAAGCTTGACTAAAATCGATTGCCGCCAGTGCACCCTTCAGACGACATGCCCTTGCCTAACTTCGGTGATCTCACCGGAACCGTTGTATGCACTGCGGCAAGGCCGTTGCCTTACATAACTTGTAGGTTATGCGTTTTTAATTACCCTTATTATATCTCCAATGGTATACATACTAAATTAAATACAATGCGCCTTGTTTTATACCCTATTGCAATCGAAAATTTTACAATGGTTTAGTAATCTAGGGTTAAATACTTTTCATCACCCACTGTGGACGAGCGGTTCTAGGCGCTTCAGTCCGGAACCGCGCTGCTGCTGCGGTCGCAGGTTTGAATCCTGCCTCGGGCATGGATGTGTGTGCTGTGCTTAGGTTAGTTACGTTTAAGTAGTTCTAAGTCTGTGGTACTGATGATCTCAGATGTTAAGTCCCATAGTACTTAGAGCTATTTGAACCATTTTTGAACTTTTCATCATCTTTCTGCGAGTTAAGCTATTTAAGATAATAATTTACCTTTTTTAAAAAGTTTTGTTGAAACGTTATAGTTTTCTGTATCTTAATGTTGCGCCAATCCTTGCAATACGGGTCACTGACGAGTTGTCGGGAGTGACCAAGACAAATTCGCAATTATGCAGCTAGTTGCTTACTTTCGGTGCTAGGTGTAATGCCATTTTCGGCCAAGTTGTGTAGTTCGGGTACTGAGCAGGTAAAAGTTGTGAAGTTCGTGTGAGACAGTGTATCGTTGTCGGTTAACGGAAGGGTGCGTAGTAGCTTGTGGTGCGCGGTGAGCCGCGAGCGGCGCCGGCAGGACCAACGTGAACAGGGCAGGCGGCAGCGGCGGCGACGCACACAATGGCAGCGCAGGCGGCGCGCCGATTGCGTATGCGTGCTGCAGGCGCTCGGCCACAATCCCTCATAAAGGCGGCGCTGGCACGCGCATGCTTATTACGGGAACGCGCCGGCGTGGCGCGGCCGCGCGTGTCGTCGCTCGTTAATCAGCGCACCGGCACACACACTCTCCATCACTCGGTTTTTTAGCTCACACTTTGTTTCGCACTGAGGCTTCTCGCGAGAGCTGAAAAGCCGGAAGTCGTATGCGCATCTCGTACTGCCGCTGCCCACCGACAGATGACTTTATTCCGCGCGTCGCACTAGGGATGGACTCCAGGCTCATGCCGGATACAGACATATAACCGCTTCTGAAGCGTAGATTTGAAAATTACGACTGCTCTAACTTCTTTTACGGAGTTGAACAATTTCAGTTATAGTTTGTAACACCACCAGCAAAATTGGCTGATAATGCGCCTAGTACCAGACTTGTCCGCAATGTCTTACGAATAGAGGGCATGTGACACGTGACACAGTTGAGGGTGAGCCCCTTGGTGCTATTCACGAGGAATAAGCTATGTGCTAGCACCGGGATTCACCTTCTTCCTTCTCTCATAATCATCATCAAAACATACATTCACACACACACACACACACACACACACACACACACACAAGCACACACACACACACACACACACACACACACACACACACACACACACACACACAATTCATACATGCAGTATTACAGATGTAATGGAGCACGTTACATGATAGCCTAATACAAACGGTGTTTCAGAATGTACAAAATATGAGATGAGGAACCTTCACTTACGTACTGGAATTAGTCAGAATGGAGATAAAGAGTACGTAAATTAAAATGTTCTAATCGGATATTAAAATCGAATCTAAGAGGGCATGCTGAAAAGTAATGCATCGGGATTTTTTACGTGGAAACTCTATGGCCTATGGGGTATCGTCTCAGTTGTGCGACTGGATTCGTGATTTCCTGTCAGGAAGGTCGCAGTTCGTAGTAATAGACGGCAAATCATCGAGTAAAACTGAAGTGATATCAGGTGTTCCCCAGGGAAGCGTCCTAGGACCTCTGCTGTTCCTGTTCTATATAAATGACCTGGGTGACAATCTGAACAGTTCTCTTAGGTTGTTCGCAGATGATGCTGTAATTTACCGTCTAGTAAGGTCATCCGAAGATCAGTATCAGTTGCAAAGCGATTTAGAAAAGATTGCGGTATGGTGTGGCAGGTGGCAGTTGACGCTAAATAACGAAAAGTGTGAGGTGATCCACATGAGTTCCAAAAGAAATCCGTTGGAATTCGATTACTCGATAAATAGTACAATTCTCAAGGCTGTCAATTCAACTAACTACATAGGTGCTAAAATTACGAACAACTTCAGTTGGAAAGACCACATAGATAATATTGTGGGGAAGGCGATCCAAGGGTTGCGTTTCATTGGCAGGACAATTAGAAGATGCAACGAGTCCACTAAAGAGACAACTTACACTATACTCGTTCGTCCTCTGTTGGAATATTGCTGCGCGGTGTGGGATCCTCACCAGGTGGGATTGACGGAGGACACCGAAAGGGTGCAAAAAATGGCAGCTCGTTTTGTATTATCACGTAATAGGGGGGAGAGAGTGTGGCGGATATGATACGCGAGTTGGGATGGAAGTCATTAAAGCAAAGACGTTTTTCGTCGCGGCGAGAAATTTCAGTCACCAATTTTCTCTTCCGAATGCGAAAATATTTTGTTGAGTCCAACCTACGTAGGTAGGAATGATCATCAAAATAAAATAAGAGAAATCAGAGCTCGAACAGAAAGGTTTAGGTGTTCGTTTTTCCCGCGCGCTGTTCGGGAATGGAATGGTAGAGAGATAGTATGATTGTGGTTCGATGCCAAGCACTTAAATGTGAATTGCAGAGTAATCATGTAGATGTAGATAGCGTTTTAAATAAAATAAAAGTGTTATTAACATTCTATATCTATTCTGTTGTTGTTTTTGGGGAAGGAGACCAGACAGCGAGGTCATCGGTCTCATCGGATTAGGGAAGGACGGGGAAGGAAGTCGGCCGTGCCCTTTGAAAGGAACCATCCCGGCATTTGCCTGGAGCGATTTAGGGAGATCACGGAAAACCTAAATCAGGATGACCGGACGCGGGATTGAACCGTCGTCCTCCCGAATGCGAGTCCAGTGTCTAACCACTGCGCCACCACGCTCGGTATATCTTTTCTCTTCATGTCTATATTCTCATAGCCCTCTGCATCTGGAGAGCTTCGAACTGTAGTATGTAATATGGCAGTCTGTAATGTAGCTATATCGATGCGTGAGAAACAGCATTCTGTAATAGAGTTTCGAATTCGAAGAGTTCGTCCACACGTGCGGCACCTTCTCCTTCGGCATGACGATGCCAGACCACACACGGGGGCTGCGACATCTTCAATAATCCGACGCTTTAGGTTCACGGCATCGATCAACCTTCATACAGTCCCGACTTGGCCCCACCCGATTTTTATCGGTTTCCAAAACTAGAAGGACACTTTCGAGGACTTCACCTGAATAGCAATGAAGCGGCACGAGCAGAGGTGAGGTTGTGGCTCCGTCAACGAATTCACACATTTCACAGTGATGGTATCAACAAACTGGTATGTCTTTGAGACAAATGTGTTCAACTCCCGGTTGACCATTATGGAAATGAATATACAGACACGAAGAATAAAGATGTCGAATGTTAATAACGTTTGTTTTATTTAAAAAGTTTTAAGAATTTTCAAATAAAAAATTTGGGGGCATTACTTTTCAGCACGGCCTCGAACGTTGTGCAAATGGTACACACAGCACATAAATATTTCTAGAAAGTCATATTTAAGAACAGCCAAGAGCTTCTGATGAAATAGATCTTTTGATCGAAACTTATAGTGAATAAAGATTTATCTCATCAGCAGTTGATGATGTTTCTTAAATATGACCTTCTCCCGATAGGAATACTGCAGAAGACCATCCCGGCATGATTTTACTGCACTGTCTCCACCTATACATGTGGCACTAGACAGTTCTGTAAAATTCTGACTGACGGTGGTTACCGCTGAAGTAACCGGTTTTCGGTGCTATTGTTTTTTTTTTCACGCCAATTTGACTTTTAAAACCACGCAAAACAACCGATTTCTGAAGTAACCGATTTTCCATTTTTTATTCCCATTATTTCCTGTAACAAATGCAGAAATCAAACAAAGACTGAAAAATTTTGGCTCTCTCAGTTTCAAGATAGATAGGATTAAAGTATTATATTAAATAGGCAAATAAAAGAAAACTTTGTCCGTCCACCATTCGCTGCTTTTCTCGAAAAGTAATAAGTGGTTGAAAAATTATATTGCAATCGGGGATCAGACCACTATTTGGCATTACGAATAGTCAGTGATAAAGGGTGAAAAGTGACGTTGAAAATTTCTGTTTTTCGTGTTAATTTGTCCGTTTCCAAGGGTTACAAGCAGGTAAAGGCGTAATTACGTAGACACAGACAGCAAATCATCTACTTTCTATTTTTATTGTATACTTTGAGTGAACTGTGTCTAAGTTTGTAATTTATTACTGTTTCCATGATTTCTTTCCTCTTTATTATTTCATAGAAACGGAACACAAATCTTTAATGTTTTAAAGAAAATGAAGCATTGTACTTCATTGCTACGTTACTCCGTAAAAATATTTCCAGACTAGGGTTGGTGCCATTCTGCAACGCAATGGATGCAAGTCTTGCTCACTGCACGTACACACGCATCTTAAGCCACGACACATGGCAACGGGAACGTCATTGTCCCAGCCATGCTGTACCAATCCTATGCCGTTTCTGTCAGCAGTGTTTTTAAAATAGCACTAATCGATTTACCCATTTTCTATAAGACTGCAGTATTTAAAACCAATGCAGGTTTCAGGAATAAAACTTACTCAATTTAAAAAAAAAATTATTTAAGAAGGAAAAATTTTTGGCACTGCTGTAATAGCTAATTGATATTTCCGTGTTTTACTCGGTTATTAGTAAAAAAAATTAAAAACATCTGTTGTAATCGAGACCGAATAAATACCGAAAATTCCGATTATAGAAAACTAAAATACCGTATCAAATTTAACCGGTCGGTTTTTCCCATTCCTATTTCAGACGTCTCTCGTTTTCTATTAAATCAGTAATTTAACTCCTCATTTTCCCTTTATGATGCATGCAATACAAATTTTACCGTAGTGATAATTTAGTATAACCCACATTTAACTTCTTCCAAGGTCCTTGAGGAGCTATATGATTTAAGGGCCAATAATACTACGAACCATGGCCGTTGGTTACCGAGATGGACTGGCCTCCGTGCCTCTATGGTACAGATAGCCGCACTGTAGATGAAACCGCAATGGAGAGGTATCTGTGAAGAGGCCAGATAAACATGTCATTCCTGAAAAGTGGAAGCAGCCTTTTTAGTTGTTGAAGAGGCAACAGTGTGGATGATTGATTGATCGGCCCTCGTAACTTTAATCAACAAATCAACATGCCATGCTACGTTGATACTGCGAAAGAACGAAAGTGAGGCATTATGTTTCTCGAGAACATGCAGCTCTATTGAATGGCTTAATGACAATGGTATCCTCCCGGGTAAAATATTCCGGAGGTAAAATATTCTTCCGGGTGGGGTTATTCAGGAGGGTGTTGTCACTCGGAGAAAAAAAAAAAAACTAGCCTTCTATGGGCCACAGGGTGGAATGTTAGGCCCCTGTAATTGGGTAGGTAGGTTAGAGGGTTTGAAAACGGAAATGGATATGCTGAAGTTAGCTGTAGTTGGAATTAGTAAAGTGTGGCGGCAGTAGTAACAAGATTTCTTGCCAGGACAGTACAGCGTTATCAACAAAATATCAAATAGGGGTAATTGAGTAGTAGACATAATAATGAATGAGAAAATAGGAATGCAGATGAACTGCTATGAACAACGTAGTGAACACATTTTACTGGCAAAGATAGAAACAACACCCACCACAGCCGTAGAAGTTTATGTGCCTACTACCTCAGAGATTGGAAGAATGTACGGTGAGAAGAAATGAAATTGAAAGCCATCTGGTAGAAAATTTATTTCATATTAAATATCAATAAGGGAGTAATACGTCACTAGCTAGATACAAAGGCACTCTGTGCACTGTTCTCCTGTGCTACGGAAGTCACATCTTTGGGTGCATAGTAAGTATATATCTGTACGCTGTACTTTGAGGCGGAGCCCTACGGACCATTCAGGTAACTGGGCTATTAACAAGTGAGTTAGCTTGGCCATATGGACGGTCAGAAGAAGTATGAGTTCTCTACCGCTGACCAATGCGTCTAGTTAGGTACTTCTCTTAGTGTAGACTATGCGTGCAGCCAACATGATTCGCTCTGTTAGGTTCAGACGATTTTGTCTTATGTACTGCCGATGTGGTCATTTCTGAACAGCGATATCCAGGAATTCATAGTAACGGGTTGCTCGCTAGTGTGCTTTGGTGTAATATTCTATTACGTGATTTTCAGCTCTACAGATGCTTTTTCTTCGTGACCAAGGTTAAATCTATTTGCTCCGATCGAAACGTTGTCCCATCTCCAAAAATTAAATTCTGACAACTGGTTAATGTGCTCAGTATGAGATGTGACCACCTCTGTCACCAATACAGGCCTGACAAAGACGGGACAAGCTGTGAATGATGTCATCAATCTCAAGTTGAGGCAATAACGCCCGTTCTTCCTGCAGAGCTGCTCACAAGTCTTTGAAAGTGGTTGGTGGATGCTGACGTGATAACCATGTCACACATGGTCGGCCCTGTCCTGGCCTCTAGGATACGGTGCATCCCAGATATGTTCTATGGGATTCAAATCGGAAGAGCGAGCAGGCCACGCCATGTGTGCAATATCTTCCGTTTCCAAAAAAACATCAACCACCCGTGCTCTATGAGGTCGAGCATTATCGTCCATCAGTACGACCTCTGGGCCCACAGCACCTCGCAAGAACTGCGCATGAGATCCTAAGATCTCACCATGCCTGACAGCAGTTACATCTTACAGATTCACCAGTAAAATTTCATGAAGAGGTTTTCGAATGGTCAATGTAATTCCTGTCCACGCCATTAGGAATCCTCCTCGATATCGCTCTCTTTCCACAATGTTTGGGTCCCGAAATCGTTTTACAAATGCACTCCCGGTCGAGATCATTCTCCAGACAAAATCGGGACTCATATGTGAAAAGAATATTGGCCCACCGTTCGACCATGCAGGTGGCTCCACTCTAGACGTTCCCTTCTGTGAAAACACGCCAGCGGTAAACAGGTAGCAGGTCTCAAAGCAGAAAGCAGGAAACAACAAAGGCCACTCTGCTGAAGTCTTCTGTACACCGTTTGCCGCGATACACACGTCCCGGGGATGCTGCGGCGTCAGATCCTAGTTGCAGTGAAGTACAAATGCCGTACTCGCGTGCCCTTATAGCCATATATCGGTCCTATCTTTCTGATGTCACACATGGTCGGTCCCGTCCTTGTCCACAGTTTCTGTCTCTAAACCTGTCGCCTCACCCGAGAAACAACAGAACGATTCATGTTAAGCCATCGGGCCGCATCAGTTTGCAACTCTCCTGATTCCATTCTTCCTATGACCCACCACAGCAGAGTCTCTGTAGGCGTCTTGTCTGTGCCATACTGAACCGTCTGTGACTGTGCACACAGCGATTATGGATGTGGGACTATCCTTTAAACACTACCCCGCTTGATGGGTGCCCTGACGTCATTGCTGGAATGGTTGGCCGTTGATCGGAATGCCGATTTCCGTGCAGTACACGATCGTAACGACATCTGTTGACAGTTTGTATGATTACATCGTGAAATAGACACAGGACGGGGAAATAGCAGTTTGTTGCTGTAATTTTGACCACCACTGTAACAACAACAATATTCGGTTACACAATGGAATATAGCGAACCTATCACATAAGTATCCTCTGGTGGTCACGAGTTGCTGCGCACTGCAACACTGACTTGCTGATATTGTGTTTGTGATTCCCAACAGTTGGCAGCACTTGCGCATAATGAAAAGCTTAAAGCTTCACAAATGTGTACCTCAGGTTTCCGTTGGGAAAAAATACTTCTGTTGCAGCTAAGACACAGTAAAAGTTAATGTACACATTAATGTACGTTAACTCTTACAAAGAAGAAAACAGCAACCAGCCACTATTAATACTGCTATTTATATAGGTAAATAGCACCGTTACCGGTTTCAAACTGGCAAGTTCATCATCAGACAGCTGTTCACATGATTTCCAAGATACATTTTACATTATCGTCCGTTTTTGATTTTTATTATTCCACTGTGGCGAAGTATTTTTGGTGTGTTGTTGCCCTACGGAAGAGAACAGTGTTAGAAGCGCCCTATGTGAAAATAACTAACCTGCAAATGATGAAATACAGCGTAAATAAATATGTGAGGTTAAGTGGTTATGGTACTTACGTCTAAAATTCCGCGCGATTTTGTTGCGAAGTTACAGGATATATTTAGGAATATTCGAAAAATAAAATTCTGCAACTTCGCAACAAAATCGCGCGGAATTTTAGACGTAAGTACCATAACCACTTAACCTGACCACTGACCTAGTAGATAGTGTCGGAAGTTCCATGCGGATGATGCTGTAGTATACAGAGAAGTTGCAGCATTAGAAAATTGTAGCGAAATGCAGGAAGATCTGCAGCGGATAGGCACTTGGTGCAGGGAGTGGCAACTGTCCCTTAACATAGACAAATGTAATGTATTGCGAATACATAGAAAGAAGGATCCTTTATTGTATGATTATATGATAGCGGAACAAACACTGGTAGCAGTTACTTCTGTAAAATATCTGGGAGTATGCGTGCGGAACGATTTGAAGTGGAATGATCATAGAAAATTAATTGTTGGTAAGGTGGGTACCAGGTTGAGATTCATTGGGAGAGTGCTTAGAAAATGTAGTCCATCAACAAAGGAGGTGACTTACAGAACTCTCGTTCGACCTATACTTGAGTATTGCTCATCAGTGTGGGATCCATACCAGACCGCTTTGACGGAGGAGATAGAGAAGACCCAAAGAAGAGAGGCGCGTTTCGTCACAGGGTTATTTGGTAACCGTGATAGCGTTACGGAGATGTTTAATAAACTCAAGTGGCAGACTCTGCAAGAGAGGCGCTCTGCATCGCGGTGTAGATTGCTCCCCAGGTTTCGAGAGGGTGCGTTTCTGGATGAGGTATCGAATATATTGCTTCCCCCTACTTATACCTCCCGAGGAGATCACGAATGTAAAATGAGAGAGATTAGAGCGCGCACGGAGGCTTTCAGACAGTCGTTCTTCCCGCGAACCATACGCGACTGGAACAGGAAAGGGAGGTAATGACAGTGGCACGTAAAATGCCCTCCGCCACACGCCTTTGGGTGGCTTGCGGAGTATAAATGTAGATGTAGATGTAGAACCTCACATATTTATTTACGCTGTATTTCATCATTTGCAGGTTAGTTATTTTCACATAGGGCGCTTCTAACACTGTTTTCTACCGTAGGGCAACAACACACCAAAAACACTTCGCCACCGTGGAATAGTAAAAATCAAAAACGGACGATAATGTAAAATGTATCTTGAAAAACATGTGAACAGCCGTCTGATGATGAACTTGCCAGTTCGAAACCGGTAACGGTGCTATTTACCTAAATAAATAGCAGTATTAATAGTGGCCGGTTGCTGCTTTCTTCTTTTTAAGAATTAACCTACATTAATTGTACACAGCCACGGTGTCACCATGTCAGTTTTAGACAAAATAGCGTTAATGTGCAAAATTGTAGCCAGAGGGTTTGAAAGGGTTAAGGGCCGCGCGGCGTGGCCGCGTGGTCTCAGGCGCCTTGTCACGGATTGCGCGGCCCGTCCCGCCGGAAGTTCAGAGTCCTCCCTCGAGCATGGGTGTATGTATTGTTTTTAGCATACGTTAGTTTAAGTAGTGTGCAAGTCTTGGAATCGATGACCTCTACAGTTTGGTCCCTTAGGAATTCACACACACACACACACACACACACACACACACACACACACACACACACACACACACAAAGGATTAAGGGCATATACGACCATATGTTTCCCGTGTTGTCTGTCGAAGTGACTTCACTGGGCTGGACCACAACTCTTGGCAGCCTTTTTCTACCTATTTAAGTGAAGTGCGACATTCCACTGAATGCTCTTTACACACAGCTTTGCCGTCCAGAAATTATTTACTCAACGTTTTTATGTTTTCGTTATCTGATTGCTTCTGATAAACACTAAAAATTTGATATACGGCATAGCCATGGACGAAAATTCGGAGCATCAGTACATTACTTGTTGCTCTGCCCCGGACAGACGCTATTTTATTAATATACACGTCTTGGCTTTGTACCCTCGTCGGAATTAAAACAAGCCAAAGGAAAAAAAAAATCTCAGTCAAATGATTTATTTATGTGAGTGACAGGTTCATATCTCTGTTAGTAAACAAATTCTTAGAAACACATTCCAAAGAAGGCTATTGTTCTTTGTTTCAGAAAAAAGAGTATTCGAGATGCTTTTAATAATGCTGAAGTAGGCAGGTATAGATTTCCCATTAGCGTAAAAGGCTATATAGTGTAAAAGCTCATACACTCGCAGTTACGTAACGCTAACCATAGATAAATTTCATGAATGTGGAGGAAATTAAGTAGTGAAGATAAAACAACATTGTATGTAGATTTATAAAACTCCACTACACAGACTGCCATGTATACCATTAAAATAGATAATCGTAAGGCCTTTAAAGTGTTCCATTTGAAAACTTTAGCACTGATTGCACCTACGATTCTTTCACGCGTAGCACGAAATGATTATTGTAGACTTTACACTGTGTAAACTGTTACGAAAATCGTAACAGCCTGAATAAAGTCTCTTTGCGGCTTCTAATTAAAAAAGAAATTTAATTGCAATGAAGTGTGAATCATTACGCCAAAACATCATTCTGTGAGATAAAAATGTCTCAAAATAAACGATGAGTTGTGTTGTCTTCAGCGGGTCACTTTACGATATTGTACTGCGTGACATTGCTAAGGACGTGTATTCATCTTGCTATTCCTTCAACGACGATTTTCGTATTCTAAATGTACCACGTTCGATTCCATAAGCAGCTCGGCTTTCCTCAAGTTCATCGTGCTAGTTTAACTGCAACGAGATGCAAATTTCTTACACTGAAAACTTTCAGACTGACAATATATTTCGTGGTAAGCTTCGGCACGGTTAACGACCTCTCTCACTACTAAGTTTGTCATTATAAACTCCATGCTACGAAACTTCTTAGGAGACATGAGATTACGTATAATATATTTTTACCATATCACGAAAGTCGCCACAATTTTGTGTGAACAAAAAAATGGCGTATTTGCTATTCAAAAAATGGTTCAAATGGCTCTGAGCACTATGGGACTTAACATCTATGGTCATCAGTCCCCTAGAACCTAGAACTAATTAAACCTAACTAACCTAAGGACAGCACACAACATCCAGCCATCACGAGGCAGAGAAAATCCCTGACCTCGCCGGGAATCGAACCCGGGAACCCGGGCGTGGGAAGCGAGAACGCTACCGCACGACCACGAGATGCGGGCATACTTGCTATTACATTCTAGATCACTGAAGAAGAGAGCTAGAGTTGGATTGGATTGGATTATTTAGGGGAAGAGACCAAACAGCGAGGTCATCGAGGGAAGGACGGGGAAGGAAGTCGGCCGTTCCCTTTCAAAGGAACCATCCCGTCATTTGCCTGGAGCGATTTAGAGAAATCATGGAAAACCTAAATCAGGATGGCCGGACGCGGGATTGTACCGTCGTCCTCCCGAATGCGACTCCAGTGTGCTACAGTTGGACTGTAAGACATATTGCTTACTAAAAACGCAAAGTGGAACAGAAATGATGCCTCACATTACGAGCACATATCTGCTACAAAATACCATCAGTTATAAATATAATGATGCAATCTGAAAAGAGTGTTCTTCATACTAACCCTCACGGTACCGCACCCTGGGTGTTGCAAAATGACAAAATCTCAGACAGTTTATCAGCATTCGTAGTGTAGTGGTTCACACAAGCCAAGAGCTGATAAAGCAAGCCGGTGCTTTGTTACAATAAAGCACATTATTCTGTTTTGGTAGTATCGGTGGAACATGTTGGATCAGGTCAATGTTCTCCTGAGTGCATATCACGTACCACATGCGCTCTATCCAGTCATCATCTGATGTACGAAGTTTCCTTAGAGCTTCGAAGAACTTGAGGAGATCTTTGTGTTAAGGAGAAATTAGAACAGATGTAGCTGCATTCAGCAATGAAAAAAGGAAACATTTTCAAAGGAGCGACTTACGGTTGGTCACCTATGATAGTCAGGAGAGAAGGAGACATGGTCGACCGAGCAAAAACTCGGGCTTCGATGAGTTTGAGGTGTCCTGGAAAATGCAGCTTCCATTCCAGGAACAAGAAAATATGCAATTTCGTATGTAACGAACGTATGTCTCTCAACTATCTCTCAGGTTCTACAAGGAAAACATGGGCCTCCGTCTAATAAGTAACTTCTTTAAAACATGACCCAGCCTGATTTCGGAACTAGTTAACGTTTTCCACTGTAGTTTCTACATCTGTATGATGATGTCCCAAAATTTAAAGTCAAACACGATCATTAATTTCACCTATGACTACTGCGAAAAAATCAAATCTCCGCGTTCTAGCCCAGAGGAGCCAGTCGGGACCGGCCAATCGCATGGTCAACCTCCGCCAATAAGGTAAGGAGTACGTAGGGACGAGGGCTCCGCACACCGCTCTCCCGGCCATTGTCGACTTTCTTGATCTTGGAGCCACTACTTCTCAATTAAGTAGCTGCTCAGTTGGCATAACGCGACTGACTGCAAGCCGTTCCAGCCCTCATACTAACGAAAAATCGCTGGCTGTACCGGGAATATAGCGTGTGTCCTCCGCATAGCACCCAGACACACTGACCACTGAGGTACGAAGGTGGGCATAAGTAAAAACATTTTACAAAATATCTTGCCTGAAGTCCTGGAGGTCGTTCCCAGTTTGCGGCACCAATAAAACGTTGACGGAAAATTAGGAAATTTGAGGTAAGGTCTTATGGGACCAAAATGCTGAGGTCATCGGTCCCTAAGCCTACACACTACTTAGTCTAACTTAAACACACACACACCCATGCCCGAGACACGTTGACGAACACGCTCTCGAGTCTCCCACAAACGTCTTCAGTCAGAGAGTTCATTTACCTCGGTGCTTTCCTGACCTCAGCCTCCACTTTCCTTTCCTATGGGGCTATGTTAGGGTGCCGCGTCATAACACTGGTACAAAGAGCGGGTGTACTTAGTAAACTTGCATGGACTTAAGAAGGGGACATAATATTCTACAGAGTGTAAGCCAAAATATGGTTCAGAGTTTCATGGTACATAATTAATTCCTTCGTCCATCCCCTAGCGACTATGCTGGTGCTCCACCTTCACCAACTTTCCGGGCCAGGATTTTGGCGCATTAACAATCCTTTTAATTTGTGTGTATTTATGCACCAAAAACTCTAAAATATATACGTAAAATACTCACATAAAATGCTCATACAGGACTAAAAGGTGTGCTAAAATTGTTTCGGCGTTATCGCAAAGATCATTAAAAGTCAGTTTTATACAGTGATCATTCAATTGCAAGGAAGTCTGTACAATATATGGAGGAAAATCATTCTCAGCCATGGTGACAGAAACTTCCTCAAAAATTTGTGGTGCAATTGGCTGTCAGCTTCTCTCAGGAATAATCTTCAAATCGCCAGTTACTTCGAGCTTGCCGGCTGGGGTGGCCGAGCGGTTCTAGGCGCTAGAGTCTGGAACCGCGCGGCCGCTACGGTCGCAGGTTCTAATCCTGCCTTGGGCATGGATGTGTGTGATGTCCTAAGGTTAGTTAGGTTTAAGTAGTTCTAAGTTCTAGGAGACTGATGACCTCAGATGTTAAGTCCCATAGTACTCAGAGCCATTTGAACTTCGAGTTTCAGAAGCATGTTCTTCCACTCCAATTCGGAAAGAGGGCCTCTCGTATACCCTTAATGCGTCGATACTCGCGAACAGCAGGAACACTACTGCTATTGTTTTGATAAAACAGCTGTACAAATAAAGCCCTTCTCACCTTGTCCATACCTATGTTGACTATCTACAACTCTAATGCACGCTGATTTGTGTTTCAACTCTACGTCGCCGTACCGGTACCGGCACCTAACAGCAAGTGCCGACGCTAACGCTTCTCACAAAGTAAATCCTGCGGCGCTCAGTCTGAACATCATTCCTATTAAGCTGAGTACTCATCCAGTAAATAGTTTTACGTCCATGCGGGCTCAAGTAGCGAAAGCGAAGTGTTAACCACCTCGTACATCCATTCCGTTTCCCCACCAGTATTCGCTTTGTATGTTGCAGACAGCCCTATACTCCATTTCCAATTTCCTTATACATTACTATGGCTACTGCCGCTATACCTTCATCTGATCCTGTACGAATAAGTCAATGATTCCAAACCGAAAACATCCATGCCTCCTGGCCATTGCATCTCAATCGTACCTAAATTATCTGTCGGCATTCTCTCCACTGTTATTTTCAGATCCTCTAGTGTCTGCCTTAGCATTCTGTCATTGAGAAATTAGCAGTCCCTTTTTATCTAATGGCTTCTGCCGTGTGGTCTCTTCTCGGATATTCGAATGGGGACAATTTTACCTCCGGAATACCCGTATTTTACCGAGAACGACGCCTTCAAGACACTTTTAGTAAAGAATGCCATGTAATATGGAAACAATACGCAATTCGCGCTATACCTGAACAAAAATTAATACGAGGTTCTCGTACAAATAATTTAAAACACGTTTACTCCTCTGATTTATCTACACCACCTTGAAGCTCCTCGTGCTTTTTAGATATTAATTAGCTTCATGTTAATGACCTCGAATAACCATGTCTCATAAAGAATTAGTTCTAATTTTTCCGAACTGCTGCTGAGAAGTAGAAGGACCCTCTTCATAACCTGTTGAACGTGGAAACTGTTTCCCATAGTATCAATTACATCTCAAACAGTAGAGGACTACTACGACATTACTGCCACACCTTTGTTTTACCCACTCCGATCTGGTGTGGTGAGTAAGCTACATTGCTCAACGATGAACACGTAGATGGGCAGCATGTCTGGTGTATGATTCAGCTCGGCTGTCGCATAAACACGGTAGGCAGGTGCGCTATCAAGTAACGATCAAACCGCGGTCTCCTAGGTTACGAGACACGCTTACCATTTTTTAAATCTGAAAGACACGAGCTGAGTAAAATTAATTTTTGTTTCCCTTGTATATAATTTGAAGCAAAAAAAACTAAAGCAGGAAGAGCTAGGTTCAAAAGGAGAAATACAGAAATATAGAGTTCAACCTCTCCTCGATTTCAGGGCCGTTACAACAAACAGACTTTCAATGGAAATATAAAATTTTTTTCGGGGTCAGAATGAATTTTCGTTTGTAAATGCGAAATAATTGCTTCTATTCTCTTATTTAAATATACTTGGTCCAGTCACATTAATCTGACCACCGCCTACGTTCGATGCCAACGTGCAGAAACCACTCACAGACGACAGGTGCAAGCCCTAGCAGTGGAGAGTATATACAGCGCGTCAGGGAACGCGGTATACGGTGCATTCGTTGTCGTAATGGGGAAACGGAGCGATTTATCTGATGTTCAAACGGGCATGATAATTAGCTTTCAGGCCAAGGGTGAAAAGATTTCCAATACAACTACGTTCGTAAACTGTTCCCATGCCGCCGTGGTTGGAGTATATTGCGCACGGCAAAATGGATCTATCCAAAACCGACGCCGAGGCAACTGTGGCTCACCGCGGACCGTAGATAACAATGGCCTCAACGAGGGCTAAAGAGATGTGTATAGGGGAATATACGTGCAACGTTTGAGCAACTGACCCCCCAGATGAAGTAAGGGGCTACCAGCAGTGTCTTCTCAACGACCGTTCAGCGAACGTTGCTGCGTAAGGACCTCCACAAAGAAGGCTGTAACTTACACGCCAGTGCCGCAATTGGACGTCCACATGCGGCGGTGCGGTTCCTTTCGTCCATTACCTGGACTTACCTGTGAAATCGTTGCAGCAGATCGCCGGTAGGAAAGCCGAGCAGAAACATACCGCAACGCAACTCGCACCAGGCATAACTATTCCCGGAATGGGGAAAACGTCTTAATTTTGACTGAAAGGTGGAAACACTGGCAAAACTTCGGTGCACTCTGAACCTTGATAATGTACACGTTCAGTGCCAAGCCCGCGCTAATCTTGACACAGTCATGCACAAACCCTTTCATTCACGTTAGTAAGTTTATAGGTATCTAATGCATAAAGTTTTTAGTCACCGATCTGCTCAATATGCCACGTGGAATTATTCTCTTTTTCTCATACACAAAATTACTTAAAAATCCGTATTTTCTAAAGAAAACACACCGGAATAAATATGCCTTCACTTTAAAACACTTTTGAAATGTGTAGCACAAGTAAAAACGGCAAATTACAACTTCCTTCGGAGCTCATACTACACGCGGCCGTACCGCTGAAAGCCAGGGCTCCAACCACTTGACTGCTGTAAGCATTCTATATCTTCAACATTAGAGACGCGCGAAGAATACTGCGCCGGCTATGGTGGACGAGCGGTTCTAGGCGCTACAGTCTGGAACCGCGCGACCGCTAATGTCGCAGGTTCGAATCCTGCCTCGGGCATGGACGTGTGTGATGTTCTTAGGTTAGTTGGGTTTAAGTAGTTCTAAGTTCTAGGGGACTGATGACCTCAGATGTTAAGTCTCATAGTGCTCAGAGCCATTTGAACCATTTAAGAATACTCCGTTCCGATCGGTGGGTTTTCTTTAAGACCAACAGAAAAACATTTTTCTCCCGTGTTAGTCCGCGCTTTTCATGACCAATTGGCTGGCTCTGAGCACTATGGGACTCAACTGCTGAGGTCATTAGTCCCCTAGAACTTAGAACTAGTTAAACCTAACTAACCTAAGGACATCACACACATCCATGCCCGAGGCAGGATTCGAACCTGCGACCGTAGCGGTCTCGCGGTTCCAGACTGCAGCGCCAGAACCGCGCGGCCACTTCGGCCGGCTTTCATGACCAATTAATCAACAAATAATACAATTTCGAACTGTACTTTTTTCCGAAATAAATATTTAACGTTCTGATGTATTGTTTATACTTTACGTGATTAATTATTTTCATTTGCACTTGAACTAGCTTTCCTTCTACCATAAACATACTTAACATATTATGATACAAAATTCCCCGTAGTCTGCATTCACACTGTCTTCAAAATTTCTCACGCTAGCTCGTACAGTGTTTATCAGTAGAACAGTGATTTTCATATTTACTTTAGACCACGTTCACCCATCATTCACACTACTAAAAGCATATACAAAACTGAACAAACATAAATAAACAAAACATCCTTCAAGAAATAAACAGTAGAATTCACAAAATCATTCTCTTGACTTACTTCTTGAATGTCTCTGTGCACTACTGTCCTCTAGCAGATGAAAATTAGAACTACGTACTCGATTGAACCCACTGCAGACCATCTGTCACTGTGCACGCACGAGTCATTCTCCCGATACACAGGCTCTAGACAGGAGCGATATAAGAGCCCACGCCTCACACTAAGTGGCGACAAGTGGTCTTTCCAGATGAATCACGTTTTATGCTCTCATGGACGTGAAAACGTCTGAAAGCAAACACCCTGCCACAATCATCGGAAGAGTCCAGACCGGAGGAGGCAGCGTTATGGTCAGAGGAATGTTTTCGTGGCATTCCCCGGGTGATCTCGTCATTCTGGAAGACACAATGGATCAATACAAGAATCCATCTATTCTTGGGGACAATGTCCACCCCATCGGCACTATGGCATCTACAGGCAGGACAATCCAACGTGTTCCATGGTTCGCAGTGTACATGCGTGTTTCGAAGAGCACTTGGAAGAGTTTACCGTTATTCCCTGGCCACCGAACTCCCCGGACTTAACCCTCCTGATACCTTGGGGTCTATAATGACCCCAGGCCGTAATTTTCTGTAAAATATGCCTTATTTCCTATTCCTAAAAATTATGAAAAATTCGGACTTTTCCTGAATTAAGCAATGGGTTCGTAATATATTAATGTAAATTTTTGAAAATATTTAGTTTTTCAGAAAATCAAGAGAAAACCACTGAATACCATTGGGGTTAAATGCCACCCCATTTCGCTCTTTCGGTGTTATTTACCCAATAATATGTATGGAATCTGTAACTGTTGCTGTATTTTCTTTGTTTTATTCTTGTAAATATTGTTGTAACGTGTGATTGTTGCAAATAATTTATAAGCCGACAGTTATTTGTTCCATACAAGTAGAGACTACCATTGTGTGTGTTGCATTTAGTGGAAAATGTCTCGTCACCTTTCCGAAGACGAAGTGCTTGAAATATTACTGCAGGATAATTCCCTATATGGAGAATCAAATAGTGATATCAGCGATATAGTTTCTGATGTCTCATGCAGCGATGGAGAAACTGACGTCTTAAAAGAGAATATTCCTCAATCAGACGGAAGTTCAGAAGAATATCTGAACAGCGCAGATGTCCAGCCTGAACAGGAAGTAACATATATTTCTGTTATACAGGGTGTTACAAAAAGGTACGTCCAAACTTTCAGGAAACATTCCTCACACACAAAGAAAGAAAATATGTTATGTGGGCATGTGTCCGGAAACGCTTACTTTCCATGTTAGAGCTCATTTTATTTCTTCTCTTCAAATCACATTAATCTTGGAATGGAAACACACAACAACAGAACGTACCAGCGTGACTTCAAACACTTTGTTACAGGAAATGTTCAAAATGTCCTCCGTTATCGAGGATACATGCATCCACCCTCCGTCGCATGGAATCCCTGATGCAGCCCTGGAGAATGGCGTATTGTATCACAGTCATCCACAATACGAGCACGAAGAGTCTCTACATTTGGGACCGGGTTGCGTAGACAAGAGCTTTCAAATGCCCCCATAAATGAAAGTCAAGAGGGTTGAGGTCAGGAGAGCGTGGAGGCCATGGAATTGGTCCGCCTCTACCAATCCATCGGTCACCGAATCTGTTGTTGAGAAGCGTACGAACACTTCGACTGAAATGTGCAGGAGCTCCGTCGTGCATGAACCACATGTTGTGTCGTACATGTAAAGGCACATGTTCTAGCAGCACAGGTACCCGTATGAAATCATGATAACGTGCTCCATTGAGAGTGGGTGGAAGAACATGGGGCCCAATCAAGACATCACCAACAATGCCTGCCCAAACGTTCACGGAAAATCTGTGTTGATGACGTGATTGCACAATTTGCGTGCGGATTCTCTTCAGCCACACATGTTGATTGTGAAAATTTACAATTTGATCACGTTGGAATGAAGCCTCATCCGTAAAGAGAACATTTGCACTGAAATGAGGATTGACACATTGTTGGATGAACCATTCGCAGAATTGTACCCGTGGAGGCCAATCAGCTGCTGATAGTGCCTGCAGACGCTGTACATGATACGGAAACAACTAGTTCTCCCGTAGCACTCTCCATACAGTGACGTGGTCAACGTTACCTTGTACAGCAGCAACTTCTCTGACGCTGACATTAGGGTTATCGTCAACTGCACGAAGGAATGGCTCTGAGCACTATGGGACTTAACATCTATCGTCATCAGTCCCCTAGAACTTAGAACTACTTAAACCTAACTAACCTAAGGACGACACACAACACCCAGTCATCGCGAGGCAGAGAAAATCCCTGGCCCCGCCGGGAATCGAATCCTGGAACCCGGGCGTGGGAAGCGAGAACGCTACCGCACCACCACGAGCTGCGGACAACTGCACGAAGAATTGCCTCGTCCATTGCAAGTGTCCTCGTCGTTCTAGGTCTTCCCCAGTCGCGAGTGATAGGCTGGAATGTTCCGTGCTCCCTAAGACGCCGATCAATTGCTTCGAACGTCTTCCTGTCGGGACACCTTCGTTCTGGAAATCTGTCTCGATACAAACGTACCGCGCCACGGCTATTGCCCCGTGCTAATCCATACATCAAATGGGCATCTGCCATCTCCGCATTTGTAAACATTGCACTGACTGCAAAACCACGTTCGTAATGAACACCATCCTGTTGATGCTACGTACTGATGTGCTTGATGCCAGTACTGTAGAGCACGGAGTCGCATGTCAACACAAGCACCGAAGTCAATATTATATTCCTTCTATTGGGCCAACTGGCGGTGAATCGAGGAAGTACAGTACATACTGACGAAACTACAATGAGCTCTAACATGGAAATTAAGCGTTTCCGGACACATGTCCACATAACATCTTTTCTTTATTTGTGTGTGAGGAATGTTTTCTGAAAGGTTGGCCGTACCTTTTTGTAACACCCTGTATGTAAGAACACATTGTATTTTTGTAAATGTGCGTTAGGGTCTAGCGCCAAGATATACCCTGTGTATTTTTTATTTTTTATTTTTTTGTGTAGGTATAAAAACAAAGAATAATTGTGGCACAAACACGAGTTGAGAAGAGCTTGTGGAAGAGAAGAGAGATGGAACATAATGCGAGTAAAGCCAGGTCCAAAAAAATTTGCAGTGAAAAAGTAGACTCCATAGAATCAGCTTTTCAGTTGTTTCTTAGGAGAAACGTTGTTAATGTAATTCTAAAGTGGATTAACAAAGAAGGTAGTCTTGTTTACGGTAGCAAATGGAAATCAGTAGATGCCATTGAACTGAAGTGCTTTATTGGTGTCTTGATCCTAGCAGGTGCTTTCAAGGCCCATAATGAAGCAGTTACACATCTGTGGAACAAAGAGGATGGTAGACCCATTTTTAGTGAAGCAATGGCTAGAAATCGCTTTACACAAATTTCAATGTGCATCCGATTTGATGACACAGATGTGAGACATCACAACCGTGCTCCTGACAATCTGGCTCCCATTAGAGAAATATTTGAAATGTGTGTACACACATTTCAAGAAGCATATGTTCCTCACAGAAACGTAACAATTAATGAACAACTTGTGACATTTCGTGGTAGGTGTCCATTTTGACAATATATTCCTTCAAAACCAGGAAAATATGGGTTGAAATTATGGGCTGTATGACATAGAGCAACGTCTTACGTTCTCAATCTCCAAGTTTACACTGGTCGACAAGAAAATGAATCTCGTGAATTTGGTCAAGGCAAGAGAGTTGCTTTAGATATGGTGAAAGGCTTAGAAAACAGTGGCAGGAATGTAACAACTGACAATTTTTTCACTAGCCTTAGTTTGGCAAGAGAACTTCTGAAAATCAATCTCAGACTCTTAGGAGCAATTATAAAAAATAAAGAACTACCACAAGCTTTCACTCAGACCAAGGGTCGAGTCAAATATTCATCTATTTTTGCATTCCAAGAGCATACTTCAATTGTATCATATTGTCCGAAAAAGGGAAGAGTTTTAACTTTGCTCAGTACAGTGCATTCAAGGAAGGAAGTGAAAGATCGTGAAGAATGCAAGCCAGTAATGATTCTGGATTATAATAAAACAAAATCAGGAGTAGATACCATGGACAAGCTGGTTAGAATGTACACTATAAAGACGATGAGCAGAAGGTGGCCAATGGTATTATTTGACAACATGATTGATATCAGTTCACTGAATGCATTTATCATATGGCTACATCTTACACCAGACTGGGCAGAAAGGACCAACTACAAGAGACGGATATTTCTCACAGAATTAGGAAAGCAGCTCGTCGGAAGAAAGCCAGACAAAATTATTTCCCCCGTACTTCAATCAACAGTACAGACACAAAAAAGAGGAAGTTGCCCGTTTTGCAAAAGGTCTGAGGATAGAAAATTCACCGATTAATGTTCAAAATGCGGATGTTCTGTGTGTAGAAACCACTCTGCAATTTACTGCTGTAAGTCTAATGTGTCATAAATGTCCATTCGGAATTTAATCAAAAATGTTTGTAGTTTCATGAGAATTGTTTGTAAATTTTACAGAAATAAATAATTTTAAAAAAAGTGTGCATTTTAATTTGATGTAATATCACTGACATCATGTTTTAGATTGTGGAAGAAATAAGGAATGTGATTTTCTTCTACCATTATTAAAACTATCCTTAAAAAAAAAGTTCCTTTGGGGTCACTAAAGACCCCAATGGTACCCGGTGTAACAAAAAATACACGGTATTAGAAGGGTTAAAGACAATCGAGAATCTATGGAAGCACCTTAATCGCGCTGTTCACGCCATGGGTCCTCAACTGATAAACCTAGCGCAGCTGCCGGCCGGGGTGGCCGAGCGGTTCTAGGCGGTACAGCCTGGAACCGCGCGACCGCTTCGGTCGCAGGTTCGAATTCTGCCTCGGACATGGATGTGTGTGATGTTCTTAGATTAGTTAGGTTTCAGTAGTTCTAAGTTCTAGGGGACTGATGAACTCAGATGTTAAGTCCCATAGTGCTCAGAGCAATTTGAACCTAGCACAGCTAGCCACGGCACTGGAGTCGGCATGGCTCCCCTTCCCTGTCGGTACCTTCCAGAACCTAACTGACCTCCTTCCGCATGTATCGCAGTGACCTGCGTTAAAAAACACGGTTATTCAGGCTTTTGACAGGCGGTCACAATAATGTGAATGGACAGTGTAGTTTTGTAGTGTAGGAAGTCTATATTCCGCCATTTCATTGGATACGAGTAACGTTTTCCAAATTCTAGGTCACTGCGTCTTCTCACAAATACAATAAACCCCGACAACAGAGTCAGCACTTTCTCACTGGATCTACCGAATCATGTCGCAGCTTTCGTGCAACTGTGGTATTGTTCATAAATTACACCATCCTATAATTATATTAACATAGGTTTTTAAATACTAACCTAATGTATTTGATAATATTTACTGGTAATTCACTACTTTTATTAGCTATCCATTCGCAGGGCCTCTCCGAAGCGCGCCTTTTTTCTGGTAACTGAGCCTGACAAGTTGTCACGTGACCAGACTTTCTACCAATCCTACGTCCGTTTAGTGTGAGCGAAAACAATTGGAAATACACTATCCATTCACATTAATGTGACCAAGTGTAAAAAAGCCTGAATGGCCGTCTTTTGGAGCGTGGAATATTGCGAGACGTGCAGGAAGAGAGTCAGTGAGGTTCTGGAAGCTACCGACATGGATGTGGAGCCGTGCCGACTTGAGTGCCATGGCCAGCTGGGCAGCCGCCCTCTGTTTCTTGGCTGAGAATTTATGGCGCGAACAGCCTGATCAAGGTGGTCACACAGTCTCGATTGCGTTTAAATCCGGAGAGTTTGATGGTCAGGGCACTACGGCAAACACGTCCTGGTGCTCTTCGAACGACGCACGTACATTGCGAGTTGTGTGACCTGTTGCGCCGGCCGCGGTGGTCTCGCGGTTCTAGGCGCGCAGTCCGGAACCGTGCGACTGCCACGGTCGCAGGTTCGAATCCTGCCTCGGGCATGGATGTGTGTGATGTCCTTAGGTTAGTTAGGTTTAAGTAGTTCTAAGTTCTAGGGGACTAATGACCACAGCAGTTGAGTCCCATAGTGCTCAGAGCCATTTGAGCCATTTTGACATGTTGCATTGTCCTCCTGGTATATGCCGTCACACCGAAGGGGTGGGGTTGTTTGCGGGAAGAGACCAAACAGCGAGGTCGCCGGTGTCATCGGATGAGGGAAGGACGCGTAAGGAAGTCGGCCATACCCTTTGAAAGGAACCATCCCGGCATTTGCCTGGAGCGATTTAGGGAAATCACGGAAAACCTAAATCAGGATGGCCGGACGCTGGATTGAACCGTCGTCCTCCCGAATACGAGTCCAGTGTGCTAACCACTGAGCCACCTCGCTCGGTTGACGCCGAAGGAAAACAAGCTACGTGGAAATGGTCCCGAAGGATAGATGCAGACTTGTCTTGATCCACTGTGCGTTCCAGAATGACGAGATTACCCAGGGAACGCCGCGAAAACATTCTCCTGACCATAATGCACTCTCCTCCAGCCTGAAACCTTTTCTTTCAGAAGATTCGCGTGACACACGCTTACGTCCGTCTGTACGATGGAGCATAAAACCTGATTCAGCTGAAAAGGCCACCTTTCGCATTCAGTGGACGTCCAGTTACCAGTAGGCGTGCAAATTCCAGTCTTCGTCGCCGATGAACAGCGGTCAGCATGGGAGCATAAACCAGGCGCCTACTGCGGAGGTCCGTACGCAGCAACGGTCGCTGAATGGTCGTTGTCGTTCACCCCTGTCATCTATGGCCCGTGATGCACCACAGCTGTCATGCGCGCTATAATTTAACCACAGCGGCACGCGAACATTTTTCTAACATATCATTTTGAAAATGCTTCCACCCATGCCCGAAAGCCAACGATCATGCCCTTTTAGCCGTCAGACAAATCGCTCCGTTTCGTTACGACAACGACTTTACTGTTTACCGCGCCCCCTGACACGTTTAATATACCCTCCACTGCTAGTGCTACCTCCTGTCGTTTGTAAGTGGTTATTGCACATTTACTTTGAAAATAGGCGGTGGTCACATTATGGGGCTAGGATATCACTCGGGGCTAGTTCAGCTGCCTGTCGGAAGGGATCGTCTTCCTCCGTGCAGATTGACCTCTTTCCTTGAGCGAATTTGAGAAGTTGTATAGTTTGTTGCGTTTATGGAGTGTAGATGATTGTAATGGATGGGTTTAAAGAATAATGTTACGTTTGTGTTGTATGGTGATGATGAGAGTCGGAAGAGTTTAAAATTCGGTTCTGGCACTTTTTTCCTATTTCATTTGCTGCTTCCATTTCCAAATGACCTGCCATCTAATTACTCAGACAGGTCGTATTTTCATAATATGAAATACATTTACGGAATGTGAAACATATTTGATTTTTCATGTCTGTAATATGGATTAATAACATAGCAACTAAAAATACTTACAGACTTTAAAGTACTTAAGAAATTAAAATCTTAAAATTATCGGTTTATGAATAGAAGATAGAAATTAAGGAAGATGGAAAGAAGTTATAACATATTATCACTTTATGACATATTATAAATTTGGTAAAATTTTCTAAAATGTCTAGAATCTTGCATTTAAGAAGGAGAAATAGAAGATAAGTAGGAAAGTAAGTAGATCCGTGTTGGGGATTCCACCGTCTAGCTATCTCGAATGTGAGGTGTCGGCAAAACATCGAGCCTATCACTTTTGAGGTAACTTACAACGTATCTTTAATACTCATTTGATAAATTTTTATGTACAGATGTGTGTGGTATTACTCTTATATTACATTTGTTACTGGGCATATGTGCTTTACACAAGGACATAATCGATACATTATATGTGCACATTTGACTTCCTTATCTCCACGTGTTGTATGCATGGTGTTTGCGATGTCTGTAAGGTAAAACCTTATCTGAGTTCAATAATCAGTTGCATTATTTTCATTATAGGTATTATTTTACTTAACCCGTCGTCTTCAACATCCAAAACCAACTCGTTTCAATCGATTCCACACATGTTCGATTACATTCACGTCCGGGGAACAGGTAGTCTACGCCATTCTGGTAATGTGAACGGAAATGAGCGTATGGCGTCAGTGGCCGGCAGTTCCCAGGCGGGAAGTTCGGCAGCCTAGTGCAAGTCTCATTGAGTGCGACGCCACATTGGGCGACTTGAGCGTCGACTGTGGGGATGAAATGATGCTGACAACACAAAACCCAGTCCCTGAGGGGAGGAAATCGCCCTCCTCAGCCGGGATTCGAACCCGGGCCCCCGTGCTTGCAATTCCGACGCGCTGACCGTTCAGCTAATGGAGCGAACGCCATTCTGGTGATCTTACCATACTGATGGAACGTGTTCTTTAGAACAACAGGATGAGCACGCAGTTCCTCATACATCAACATTAAATTTTCACGAAAAATGGTGGCAATATTATCCTACACGGTTTACATTTTGTCGTGTTTTTCTCTTGTTTTTTTTTTTTTAGGTTAGAAGTAACCTTTGTAGCACAAGTTACGTATTGTGAATGTGTAGTTCGGTATGACTTACGATTTCCAGCGCTGTTAACACATGTGTGTTCTTGGAGATGTATTTATTGTTCTTCTCACTCCAGCTTGCTGATTTCTGGCGTTGTTTCATACACACGTGTCACATCATATGTTTCACTTCCATTTGGTGTTCAAAATAAGTTTGTTTTCGGTGTGTAGGGGTGCCAACTATTGTTGTGGGTTTGTCTTTTGTTTCTGTTGTGTTTGATGTTTTACATTTGTTGTGTGTGTGGGTGTTCGTGCACGCGCGTGTGTGTATGCTGCTGTTTTTTAATAGTAAATGTGTGTGTGTGCGTGCGTGTGTGTGTAATTTGCTGTGTGCAAACGTATTATTATTCTTATTATTTTTTTAATAAATATAAGTGTGTGTGTGTGTGTGTGTGTGTGTGTGTGTGTGTGTGTGTGTGTGTGTGTGGGTGTGGGTGTGTGGGGGTGGATGGGTGGGTGGGTGTGGGTGTAATTTTCTGTGCGCGGATGTATTTTTTTAATATAAGTTTGTGTGTGTGTGTGTGTGTGTGTGTGTGTGTGTGTTTAGAAGAGGGAGAGAGAGAGAGAGAGAGAGAGAGAGAGAGAGAGAAAGAGGGGAAGGAGATTCATTAATTATTTATCCTGGTTACATTTTGGTTCGTTATTGTTTTGGTGGCTAGCACGATGAGGGAGTTACTGTTTATATGGATTTGGTCATTCAGAACCCTCTTTTTCATTGCAATGGCTCTTTGTAAGTGAAAGTTTTCTTGCAATGTCAGGAGCTTTTTTTGTGATCATTCACTCTGATAACTGTCATGTCACATTCCATGTTGGATGGGTCATGACCATGTTTTATCAGGTATTAGGCAAAAGTAGAATGACTGCTTTCATATTTCCAACTTCTTATATGTTTTTTATATCTTGTTTTAAACTTCGTGCTTGTCATCCCCTGATATACTGATTTACATTTTTGGCACTCTAGCTGGTATATACCTGATCCATGGTATTTATCTGGTTTTTTTGTTGTTTGTAAATGTGATTGGAGCGTGTTTCCTGTTCTGTAAGCTATTTGTAATCCCTGTTTGTTTAGTATATTTGCTGTCTTGTGTGTTGCTTTGTGTTTGAATGTAAGAGAGAACCATACTTTTCTGTTATTCATGTCATGATCGTTAGTGCTTTGTGTTTCCGTGTGTGCTGTAGTGTTTGCGCTCTCTGCTTGTCTTGATTTTTCTTTAGTTGTGTTTTAATTTTCTGATTGAGTTTTTGTACTATATGGGGTCTGTAACCATTGTTTGTGGCTATGAGTTGTATTGTTTGTAACTCTTTTTCGTAATTTTCTTTGCAGAGTGTAATGTTATTTAGCCTGTGTAACATGTGTCGTAGGGCTGCGGGTGGTTGGATGAAACATGTATGATTATGTCTGTAGCTGTTGGCTTTCTGAAGATGTCAAATGTGTGTTTATTGTTGTCTCTCTTTATTGTTATATCCAAGAAATGTATTTGCTTTTGTGTTTCTTTTTCCGTGGTAAATTGAATATTTTTGTGTCTGTTGTTTATATCTGTATGAAGCTTATAAATTTTCTCTGTTGGTTCATCTACCATACAGATTATGTCGTCCACATATCTATATCAGTAAACAATTTTGTATCCTTTCTTTGTGATGACCGTATCAAAGATTGTTTTTTCTAGATGGGTGATGAATATATTTGCCAGTCTTCCTGAAACTGGGTATCCCATTGGAAGTCTATCTTCTTGTAAGTAAAATTTCTTTTGAAACTTAAAGTAGTTTTGGCATGTGATTCCTTTGAGGGTTTTTGTTATTTCATGAATATTGTCTGGAGGTAGTTTGTTGTATGTCAGTAAGTTCTCTTGAGTTAGTTTTATTGTGTCTTTAGTGGATATTGAGGTGTACATGTTCTCTGTGTCAAAAAACATGAGTGATGCTGTTTGTGGGATGTGGAAGTCTTTTTTTTTTTTGTTTTATGTTAATGTGTGTAAGTCTACATATTACTTTTCCCGAAACTGAACGCAGAAAAATAAAAATGTAGTTACAAATCACGCAAATGAATTTTGTAAGACTTATTAGTGATTTGTCTCCTGGTGGTACGTATTTAAATGTGTGTAAAGTCCTTTCCAACATTTAGCTAAGCTTTACACATTTTTCTTACGTAATTTATAATGGTCAGTAAGAATATGATCTCACAACAAAAGACTAATGACGCTGATTAAGTTTGTTGAAGGAAAAGAACGAACTATGCTAGTTTTAATAAGTTTTTAAAAAATCACAGAGCAGCGACAATAATGGAAAAATGAGGCAAATGAAATGGAAGTTGATTATTTTACTGAATAACAATAGAAGAAATTTGCAAGACTGCTCGAGGCTTCCAGAAGGTTCTGCCGGGGACAGGTAGGTCCTACGATGCGTGAATGTGAGTAATATTCAGATGTATAGGACCATGACATTATCTCACCGGCGGCATGTTGTCGCTGCAGTCCCCGAAAGAGTAAGAGCTCGGTGCCCTGTGCTCAGAATGCGTCATGAAGTCGGCGTGTATGCGAGGCGATCACTACCTCTTTACTGCTCACATTTAATTACAGGATGGAGTGATTTAAATGGACTCGTCAACGTTTATACTGGATTGCAGATAGATGAGGCACCATTCTGTTGACGGACGTGTCCCAAAGTGCCTTGCAAAATGATTCGGTGGAAGGTGGAACTCGATGCAATCGATGAAAAATACGTAGCGGAGATGTCTTTGGATCAGGGAGTGCCTACATGTGAGGTCGATCTTTAAGTGAATATATAGCCGACATGTATCGGAAATGTGACGGCGCAGATTTATCCAGACATCGTTCAAGCTTATGTAGTTCCTTATACAGGTGCAATAGCTGATTATTTCATCCTATAAGACTACAACTTTCGATTCACGGAGCTCGCCTCATTGTAGAATATATTCATAAGCAAAACGTTGAAGGGAAAGAGTGGCCAGGACGTGTTAGGGATGCTCTTTACAGAACTGACGCACGTACGCAACACTAATGCCGTCCACTTCCTATAGAACTCATACAGACGGTCATTATTCATGTCACACAACGCTGTGTGTTCCCTATTTACTGATACATATAATCATTTTCCCCGTTGGTGTTGATATTTCTGTAACGAACTAATACATAATTTGGTTTCTGTAGTTCAGTCTCGTGTGTATGAAATGGGACTGCGGCTGGTCAAAGACCCAAAGAAAATAAATACCGACAGCCATATTTTATTAATAATTTTATTTGACTACCAAGCCCCTGTATAAATCGACAATATCATGCTTGCAATGTTCAGTAAATGTGATATCCGTTGTCATTATTTAAAATAAATTAACTATACATTTACATTTATAGAAAGTATAACAAGAGAGATCAGCAATATCAAGGTGGTAAACTAAACTGCGTGAAATACTGACATAGGTCACAGAATTGTAATGTACCCATTAACTGTAGTAACAAAAACCGCTTAAACTACAAAGCGAATATATTATTACAAAATAATGTAAAAATTCTCATATTGTAGTTATTAGAAAAACGTGTTTTTCAAACAACACTTTTCTAACTACACAATATAGGAACTTTTACTTTATTTCATAATATTATGTCAGTATTGTATTTCAAGCGGCTTTTATTACTACAGTTAATGGGTACATGAACGGTGTTTATATGTTATGCGTTTTATTTCACCATCTTGATATCTTGAATCTCTCTTCTTTTACTTTTTCTTATGTGAATGTATGGTTAAATTATTTTAAATAATCGCAACTTATATGGCGAATCAGATTTGTTGTCTACTGTAAGCTCGATTTTGTCGATTTATACAGGGGCCAGAAGATGGTGCCAATGAGCCACCGAAATTGGTAGTCAAATAAAATAATTAATAAAAATACAGCTGTCGGTATTTTTCTTCATATAAATTATTTAGTACTCTAATGATCTCGTTCAAGCCCAATTTATTCCGTAAATATAAAAATGATTTTATATTGCACACAAATATTTTCCATGGGACGATAACCCACCAGTCCAAAAAGTTTCAAAACTGGATTATCAAAAACGAGAAAATTTACAACTCCCTTTAGGGAAGTGCAACACACAGAACGTCCACACAACCTTGTGAAACTGTCAGAAAGACTTCTTTGCGCTGTTATTCGACTTGCGCGTCACATTGGCTTGAATGTCGGTTATACTGCCAAAGCGTTGGCTCTGCTAGTTGCACTTTGTCGTTTTGTGTATGGTTCGTATTGACAACACCACGTTTCGTCAACCGTGATGATCTTTTCCAGAGAAAAACTGTCCGCAATTTGCATTTCGCTCAAGTCGCGACAGGCGTCCACGCGTTATTGTTTTTGTTTGGCAGTCAATGGTGAGCGGAACAAACTTTGCACACTCTTTTCTCCTCTTTAACACGTGGTTTAGCGATGTTGCTGTATCGAGATTGTGACACAGCAGTATTGACACACTACGGTCACACGTCCACTACTTAACACTTCTTCTTCACAACGACTGATTGAATGTACATATGTTGTTTACAGTTGTTAGTTCTAGCTGCCTCCGTAGCAGCTACGCTGACATCACTTATGCGCAAGAAATAAAATCAGTTTCCGAAGTTTTTGAACATATAGTCTACATCCATTTTTCAATTTAAGATGGTAACTAAGCCATATGTATTTCCATTTTAGATAGTTGCTGTAGTAAAGCTTTTCATTTTTGGAGAGTTACGCTTGGTACGATCAATCAGGTGCGGGAGTGGTTGAGTTGGTCATTAGGCTTACGGAGTTTGAATAGACTTGTGAGGTGTTCTGGAAGCGGTAGCCATGAGTTTTAAGCTGATCAGAGCTAGTGTTTGCAGTTGGAGTTTTGATGAGATCGTCACAGCTATTTGCAGTGATTATTGGTACGGGGAATTTAAATCATCTCAGTAGAGAGATATTAGTATCCGAAAGTTTACGTCGCTATCATTTCGTTTGCTAGTTCGATGATGAATTGCGAGCGTGGACTCGTATTCAGTCGCTTGGTATTACAATGACTCAGAGATCGATTGCTTTTCGTAATCCGGAAGCTGACAATAGGACTGTTTCATAGCTATTCAATCTAATGCTTTATGCACTCAGTTTAGTCATCCTCTCCTGTCCTGCACGTTTTTTAATGCACTGTTGGGATACGTGAATAGAAAAGTTGTATTTCTGTGATTGTTGGAAATTCGATTCATGTTCATGTGTATTATAAAGCTCACGTTCTGAATACCTATTCTTTGGTTCTTTTCAGATTATCTCAGCATTATGGTTAAACACTACACTACACTTTTCAGTCATTTAATTAATTTTCATGTGTAATATTGAAGCACATAATGCTGATGCCATCTTGGCGACACCTGTTGCCATTACTCTCTTTATCGGTTCAATGATTATCTATGAGACTCATATAGTTCGGTCAGATACAGTTTCTCCCACAAATTATTAATAAATATCCTGCTCCCTGCACATACAATTATCGGGTTTTGAAATTTGGGTCTCGCCAATGATGTTGAGACAGAGGTTTCCTTGTGGCAAATGTATGTAACAGGTTCGCTGTTGTTCAAATGCAATAATTTTTGTAGAATATGGTGGTAAGGTCTTCAGCTTTTGTAATACTACGTGTAGATTTTGTTCTTGGTAACGTCATTCTTCAATCACTTGAGTGAAGCGTTTTCAATGCTAGACCATTTTCAGATTATAGTATTGTGATTACAGTCAAGGGAACTCTCCCCATAGTGCCATCTTTAGCTAACCACATTACTGTCTATAATTTTGAGAGGCTTTTAAGAGTGATTTCACAGTTTCTGATGTTCAATCGTACAAACCATACATATCAATTTTTGTAGTGCATTGTTTCTATAAGTGTATGCTGCTATGTTTACTTCTTTTGGTTAATTCGTAGTCAAATTAAGCTTCAAAGGTGATTATTTGGTAACGACTATTGATATAACAGAGTACAGCTAAAAGCGGTCTGGGCTTAGAAGTACACGAATCACAATGCAGTACACGATCTACAAACTCGAAGGACAAACGAGGCGTTGTGTTTCACGAAGACGTTTAGTGTTCAAATTCCGAGAGCGTACATACGAAGAAGAGCTTCACAAGAAATTAGTTCCCGCTGCATACCCCCCTCGGAATGAAGATGGCGAGAAAATCAAAGAAAATCCAGTTCGCACGGAGGTATCGACAGTCGTTCACCATTCGCGAAAAGAGCAGGGATGGGGAAAAATGATAGTGGTACCACAAATACACTGCGACACACACCATAAGAGGGCTTGTGGGTAGTCGATGTAGATGTAGATATTCCGCAGACTGAATAGTTTTTTGAGTTATCGTTAGTTTGATAATGTTTTGTGCATAAGTGGCGATCAAACAGTTTCTGTTTAAGGGCGTTGCTGCAGCATATATGCAACGTAGCACGACTCCGATGGGAGTATATAACGCCCAACACGTGGGCAAGTTATTAGTGTGGCATTCGTGTTCTTCCGACGTGCGTGTGGTAAATGCGGAAACACGAACTATGGCAACGTTATTATCAAATGCATCCAAATAGGAACAACGTGCTGTTGTTCTTTTGTCGGCTCCGTAGGACAAACACAGATAGACATTTATCGGAAAAGAAGAATATGTATGGGGCAGCATGTCTATCGAAAACCACAGTTGTGGAATGACGAGCGATGGGGTACTGCTGCTTCGTAATAACACACGTCCCCATATCGCAAACATAACGCGGAAGCTACGCCAACTCAATTGGGAGAGATTCGATCACCGGCCCTATAGATCTGATCTCTTCCCATTCGATTATCACACCTCCGATCCCTTTAAAAAGTTCCAGAATGGTAGACAATTCCTGTCGTACGAGGACTACAACAGGCAGTTACAGTCTTCTTCACGCAAAAGGACACAATGTTCTACCAAAAGGGTATTTTCAACCTGGTATGTCGATTGGGATGATTGGCTCAGTGCTTAAGGTGATTTTGCCTGATTGGCATACCGACTCTGGAGTGTACGGCCCTCGAACGGAAGCTTTTTCATGGCCCCTATTATTTGTAGAAGCCGACTGAATTTTTCATGACAGATGTTATATTTATTCGATAGAAATAAACTTGTCACTCGTCGCTCATATCTGTCATCAGTTAATTTACATTTTTCTAGGCACCTAAGTACGTAGCGACTGCTGCATGCCGTTAAGTCTAATATTCGATCGTGAGGAGCTGTGAATGTTAACAGAGCAATTGAGACACGGCGATAAAGTTTGAGCAGCAGAACTGGAGGCGCACCGTGTGTGTCGCGCTGGAGCCGTGTTGCTGCCGGCCGCTGACCAGCGCCGCTTTACGATCGGCCGACCGCTCTCTTCATCTCGCGCCGCGCCGCCCATAAAATGTTTCAAAACTTGGGAGCACTCTTAGGGTGGCCGCTCCCTGTAAAGGGGGGCCACGAGACCTGCAACTTGCCTAAAAGATTAACCCTAACTGCCTGACGTCACGCACACCGTGGTCCGCAAGCGAACCGTCGCACGCCTGCTCCGCCGCTTTCGCGCGGCTCGCCTTCCCAGCAGTACAGGACGTCGCTCCACACTGAGAGGAAACGCTCTCCTCGGAGTTTTGACCACCGTTCTCGTTTAACAGTATCCATTACACCGTAATGAGACATCTCCAACTACTCTTTAATCTCTTCAAACACTTGGACGCTTAGCACCCAGTAGTTTTCTAGGGCCGTGGTCGCCTAAGGACAACCAAAAAAGGCCCGAATCCTTAAACAATCGAACCACCATGTATAAAGCAGTTTCAACAGTCTGATTACTCTACAAATGACTTCATGACTTAAATATTTGACGCTAAGCGTGTAGTGGAGAAAAAGCTCAGAAAATGTTTGAAATTGTAAATAAAGTTTGCTGAAACTCGCTAAGTGCTCGCATTCTGAAATACTGGGGTGTATGAAGTCTGGGTATTCGCTCGCCGTCATTTACGCTCCATCAAGACAAACACGTTTTCTAGTTCTAATACTTGTGTTGTTGTGTTAAACTGTTAACGTATGGTACCCGTTAATGAGTAGATTACGACAGCATTTTAAATTTTTAAATTTATCCAATAATTAAAATTAAATTCTTGTTTCGTCTCGAAGACGTTAGATAGGCATCCTGCAACTGTGACCGAGTACCGGGATGCGGGATCGACGCCAAGTAATCTATAGGATGTAACTAAATAGGCCTACCGTTTACAGACTTTGTGGACTTGTAGTGGGGACCAATAATGTTAAGTATACCACAGGAACTCGTGCCCGGAACGTATCGTTTTCCCGCTACTAGCAAAGTACCGCAGTAAACGTTGCTCTGTGAATCCTACTGCTTGTTGTCTGGGTGCACTTACAAGTAGGGCTCGATATGACGAGCATCGGCGTCAACACAGATACGGTACCTCCGTACCACGTTCCGGAAAACACGATTACCAATCCCTGGTCATCCAGCATCTGCCGCAGCTACAACCGGCACCAGCAGGTCTTCCTAGGATGCCAATGTATCTTGTAAATCAAGGATTCCATGTCATCCTACAGGTAGCAACCTAGCGAGTTCTAGTCGGGAGGACGTGCAGGCCAAGTAATAGTCACCAGAACCTACTCATAGTTGATCAAATCGTCCAGATGATCTCAGAGCGTACATGAATAATGAGGTGGTCCGCCATTGTGCTGGAACCACATGTTTGGTCACACATGCAGTTGCACGTCTTCCAGGAGCCGATGAAGTACGTTGCCAAGGAATGACAAGTACGCTGCACCCATGAGATGTGGTGGAAGAAGGTGTGGCCCAATTACAGGTCCACCGAGGGACGCTGCCGAAATATTCCGACTGTGTGGTTCATGAAACGCGTGGGAACGTGCAGCATGCCGGCTTTCATCAGGTCACACAAGAGTGTAGTGGGAAGTGAGAACACCTTCCCTGTTGAACTTGGCTTCATCCGCGAAAAGAATCCACCACAGGAATAACACGACGGTACAAGAACCACCTGCAGGCGTGAACTCGTGACGCAGAATCCGGTGGTTGCGTTGCCCGTACATTGCGTGGCGAATATAACTGCTGCACATGCAGAACAGCCAGCCGCAGTGGCCGAGCGGTTCTAGGCACTTCAGTCTGGAACCGCGCTGCTGCTACGTTCGCAGGTTCGAATCCTGCCTCTGTCATGGATGTGTGTGATGTCCTTGGGTTAGTTACGTTCAAGTAGTTCTAACTCTAGGGAACTGATGACCTCAGATGCTAAGTCCCATAGTGCTTAATGTCATTTGAACCAAATGCACAACACGGCAAACAATTTGGTGATCCACATTCAGTCTACCCGCTAATTCTCTGGTACTCGTCGTCGCGCCATTTCCACTGCAAGGAACAGAGCCTCTTCAACGTCGGGTGTGCGGCGCAGCCGTGGAACATCGCAGTCGGACCTGCTAGTGGTTAATGTACCCCTCTCTGAAGCCCATTGGCACACCAAAGCAAAGAGGAGCGCGAAGGTGTCGGGCGATGTGGAAAAAGCTCCGCATAAAATTAACGATCAGCCCTTCCACTTCGTCGTGCATTAACATTACGTCGGCGTTTTCCATTAACGCGTAGTTCACCATGTTCAACAGCAGCACACTAAAAATTAAATGTATCTGCAGCGTACATGCTGTACTGTAGTGAATGATTACTACTGTGCAGTAGTACTGTACGAACAAAGAGCACAAGCACAACAGGAGGTACAAACCTCTCTGGACAGATCACGCACTCAGATGAATGGCATGTAAACATAACGCCAGTCACTGGTGTTAAAAATTTGGGAGATTTAAACATTTGTTAGGTATTTAGCGTGTAGCGGGAAAACGGTACGTTTCAGGACATGAACTACTATGCTAAGCTTCGCCGTATTAATCCACACTAAAGGTCCTCAACGTCTGTAAAGCGAAGTAAGTTGCTCCCAGTAGGTGCCATAGCAGAGCTCAACCTCAAGGAGATGGTCGAACCTCTGACGTAAAAGTCCTCCGTTATCAATACTTCTTGGCTGTGTAGAAGAACTGATGACGTTCAGTCCCTAATCAGCTACTGCACCAACGCTATGGTCATCGAAAAAGTCTTTACATTCCTTTAAGAATCTCAGGAAAGATTACGGCGCCTGAAACGTGTGACTAACTTCTGCGTTAGATATATCTGTGACGTTCTACTCTTCGAGCATATTTCACATTATACACAGCTATCAGAGCTATGTGCAGACAAGCCCAGAGATTTCCATACACCTTCTCCTCTCTAACGTCTTATAGACGTACACAGTCCCTCATATCTCTCCTCGACATTAGCAAAATGTTCAAATGTGTGTGAAATCGTATGGGACTTAACTGCTAAGGTCATCAGTCCCTAAGCTTACACACTACGTAACCCAAATTATCCTAAGGACAAACACACACACACACCCATGCCCGAGGGAAGACTCGAACCTCCGCCGGGACCAGCCGCACACTCCATGACTGCAGCGCCTGAGACCGCTCGGCTAATCCCGCGCGGCTCGACATTAACACTTGTGTCTGAACAACACAACAGTAACACTCGTTTCCGTCAAAGAAAAACTCTTTCTCTCCCACTACATCTCTCAACCGCTTTATCGAAGTCCTTTAGTACCAGGAACCCGACTCTGAAATGACACACCTCTTTATATCAGAAAACTGAATAACAACTCCAGTTTCAAACTACGTTTAACTACGTATCTGCTGATGCAACAATAATGCCCTCCTTCGTTCCTTTATCGCAAAAAGTGTAATATTTCTGTAACCGTAGTGGAGAAATTTTAAGTCTAAAAGAACTGAGTTTAAGTATGCTATCCTAATTTTATTGATAACAACGACAACAGTGATAATAATAATAATAATAATAAACGAGAAATAATTTATTTGCAGACGTTTCCATCATCCTTATGTGGAATATGTAAGAGGATAGACTTACCCGATCTCAAGCGAGTAAATAACGTAATAACCTTAGGACTGCCTCATGATCTTTCCTGGATACTTTTTCACGGCTTTTCTAAGCGCCAACCCTCCCGCTTTATCGGGGCTTTGGATCCGTAACAGCAGCTTCTCAGTCCACCCAGTTAACAGCTAAGAAAGAAAAAGTTATAAAACGACAAATATCATACACACCCACCTGAACCAGACAGAAAAACCTATCTTACAAAATGGAAAACTATGAGATTAAACACTGTTGATAAAACAGAAGCTCTTTAAACATCTAAAACCAAGATAATTTGTGGCAGGCTCCAAACAAAAATTGAAAAACAACAAAGAGAAATTCTCAGAAATATCTTAAAACCAAATCAAATGAAAGAAATTGAATTCGGATGAAAAAGAAATCACAAGAGGTCTATCGAGTTGCTAAAAAATTCAGATGCTATCCGGAAATGGCGATTACAGTTTCATGGTCACCTATATAGAACTGACAACAAGGAGCTCACAAAGAAACTATTAAACTTAGCCTTATCGATAAAGGAAATTTACAACCGTAATTCACAAACACAAACTTGCTGAAAAGCCTATCTGAAAAAATTCAGGTTGGACGGAAAAGCGTATAAGGAAACACAGTGAACGAATGAAGATACACTGGGAGCAAAGGAAGAGAAACAGTGCTGCAAAGTCCCATACGCTCTTCTTAGACGAGCTCAACAATTAAAATAAAACATGATAATTACTTGGTTTATTTTCATAATGACTATTCCCTTAAATTTGAAGTTGTAAACATTTCTGTGTGTATAAACATTCCTTTCTCACCACTGCAATGTACGTTGAACATTGAAGAAATAATGCAATACATTTTTTCTGAAAGATTGATTTTACTCCGGATTTCAGTACTCCATATTATTTCCCACTCTTTTGGCTACAAAACCCTGTTTTTCAGCCTACCTTGCTGGAAGGGCCCTTAAGCCCGCGTGGTACCTGCATCAATAAGCTCCCCGTCATCCACGCACTGCTTCCCGCGGAGTGCACCACTCATTGGGCCAAACAAATCGAAGTCGGAAGGTAAAAGACCCGGGCTGTAGGGAGGATGAGGAAGAACGGTCCAATGAAGTTTTGTGAGCTCCTCTCAGGTGTGTTGACTTGTCAGGCCTTGTGTTGTCCTGTAGAAGAAGTTCGTTTGCATTTTTGTGGCGACGAACACGCTGATGTACTTTCTCCAATTTCCTGAGGGGAGCACAGTACACTCCAAAGTTGATCGTTACACAGTGAGAGAGGCCATCAAACAGAATTACCACTTAACAGCCCCAGAAGAATGTCGCCATGACTTAACCGACTGAGGGAGCCTGCTTTGAACATTTTCTTCGATGGAGAGTTGGTGGGACGCCACTCCATGGATTGCCGTTTTGCTTCTTTTTCCAAGTGATGAACCCATTTTTCATCGCCTGTGACGATGTTCGACAAAAAATTGTTACTATCTGCCTCGTAACGCCCAGGCAATTCCGTACAGATGGTCGTTCATTGCTCTTTAAAGTGTTCTGTTAGGCGGCGAGGGACCCACCGGATACACATCTTTGAGTACCCTGATTGGTGGACGAGAGTGTCAGCACTACCAACAGAGAAGTCCAGTTGTGCAGCGATGTGTGTGAATATGATCCGTCGATCACCTCGAATGGGAGTGTCCTCACGTTCCAAGTTTACAGGAGTCGCAGCTTTATGCGGCCGGCCGAGAGGCGGGATATCGGACACGTTTTGCGCGACCTTGTTGCGATGATGACAGACACCTCGCCCAACGACGCACTGTAGATTTGATAGCTGCCTGATCACCGTAGATATTTTGCAAGCGCCTATGAATATCTGCAATGCTCTGGTTTTCCGCTAGGGGAACTCAATGACAGCTGTCTGCTCGGATCGCACCTCTGTTACAAACGCCGTTTTGAAGGATTGGTAGAGCGCCACCATAAAAAAAATGTTGTTCAAATGTGCGTGAAATCTTATGGGACTTAACTGCTATGGTCAGCAGTCCCCAAGCTTACACACTACTTTACCTAAATTATCCTAAGGACCAACACACACACACACACACACACACACACACACACACACACACACACACACATGCCCGAGGGAGGACTCGAACCTCCGCCGGGACCAGCCGTAGCGCCACCATCTGTTGGAACTTCATGGTACTATTAGGGTGGAAGCGGAAATATTCCACTATGTCTCACACCGGATTACCCATTTTTTTCAACCGAAACTGGCCGAGGAAGAAATGTGTTGGATTACTTGTTGAATGCCCCTCATAATAGTTTCTCCTACGTTTCTAGAGATGCATTTACCATTACAATTTTTTATAAATAAATGAAGACGGAATAGCCTGTTGATAGTGAAGATGGCAGACAAAAATATGAAAGTATCCTATGGCGTTGCTGGCCCGGAGGCCCCATCGGGGACGTTCGGCCGCAGAGAGCAAGTCTTATTTCAGTCGATCCCTCATTGGGCGACTTGCGTGCCGGTGATGAGGATGAAATAATGATGGCGGACAACACAACACCCAGTCCACGAGCGGAGGAAATCTCCAACCAAGTCAGGAATCGAACCCGGGTCCGCTACATGGGAGGCAAGCACGTTACCACTTTATCTCTTTCTGTTCGTGAGTGTTCGTTGTATTTGTTCGGGTCGGGCGTCCCATGACGCTTGTTCAAGTTCATCGTCGTTTCATTAATTCAGTTTTTTTTTATTACAGAGGGTGGCTAACCGTCTGACCCAACACGCTGAGCTACCGTGCCTTCACCAGTCTGGGGCAGACAAGGATGAACGCACAGGTGTCTGACAACTAAGAGTTCTCTTGCAGTTATGATCATTTCGACGTTTCCATGGACAGTGTCGCAGAAAAAGCAACTGAATGTGTGCCAGATACACCATGTGATCAAAAGTATCCGGACACCTGGCTGAAGATGACTTAAAAGTTCGTGGCCCCCTCCATCGGTAACGCTGGAATTCAATATTGTGTTAGCCCACCCTTAGCCTTGATGACAGCTTCCACTCTCGCAGGCATACGTTCAATCAGGCGCTTTAAGGTTTCTTGGGGAATGGCAGCCCATTATTTAAGGAGTGCTGTACTGAGGAGAGGTATCGATGTCGGTCGGGGAGGCTTGGCACGAAATCGGTGTTCCAAAACATCCCAAAGGTGTTGCATAGGATTCAGGTCACGACTCTGTGCAGGCCAGTCCATCACAGGGATGTTACTGTCGTTTAACCACTCCACCACAGGCCGTGCTTTATGAACAGGTACTCTATCGTTTGAAAGATACTATCGCCGTCCCCGAATTTCTCTTCAACAGTGGGAAGCAAGAATGTGCTTAAAACATCAATGTAGGCATGTTCTGTGATAGTGCCACGCAAAACAAGGGGTGCAAGCCCCTCCGTGAAAAACACGACCACACCATAACACTGGCGAATCCACGACTACACACGCTGGCAGATGAGGTTCAATGGGCATTCGCCATACCCACACCCTGCCATCGGATCGCCACATTGTGTACCATGATTCGTCACTCCACACAACGTTTTCCCACTGTTCAATCGTCCAATGTTTACGTTCCTTACACCGTGCGAGGCGTCGTTTGATGTTTACCGGCGTCATGTGTGGCTTATGAGCAGCCGATCGACCATGAAATCCAAGTTTTATCACCTCCCCATAACTGTCATAGTACTTGCAGTGGATCCTGATACAGTGTGGAATTCCTGTGTGATGGTCTGGATAGATGTCAGCCTAGTACACATTAACATCCTCTTCAGTGTCGGCGGTCTCCGTTAGTCAACAGACAACATCGGCCTGTACGCTTTTGTGCTGTACGTGTCCCTTCACGTTTCCACTTCACTACCACATCGGAAACAGTGGACCTAAGGATGTTCGGGATTGTGAAACTGTCGCGTACAGGCTTACGACACGAGTGACACCCAATCACTTGACCACGTTCGAAGTCCGTGAGTTCCGCGAAGCGCCGCAATCTGTTCTCTCACGATGTCTAACGACAACTGAGGTCGCTGATATGGAGTACGTGTCAGTAGATGGCAGCACAATACACCTAATATGAGAAAAGGTATTATTTTTGGGGTCCTGGATACTTTGGATCACACATTGTATATCTATGACGGTTGTATATCCACTAAACAGTAATGAAGTTAGAGAACAAGAACGATAGAGGGTACGAGATGGAGGGGCGGGGGGGGGGGGGGTATGAGAAGATGAACTTGTAACTGCGAAGCCTGCGTAATTAAGATGTTGAGATTTCCGCGGGTGGTCCACGACGTACACGAAGGGAACAGCTCGACACTGAGCTAGTAGTTTTCGTCGGCGTGGCTCGTTTTGTGCCTTGATATCCCATCCTGTGTGAAGAGCTTTATGAGCCGTTTGCCGGCTTTGAGGGGACGACCGACTGTTAACATTAGTGGCTGTCGCGTGCCGAGTGGGAACAACTCGTTATGCGGCTAATTAGAGCCCGAGTGTCTTCATTAGAGTGTCGGGAGCTCACTTTTATTGCCCGCTCCCCGGCTCCTGCGGTTACTCCTTTTACTACCTGTCACATTAATTAATATTAAGTGCGGCCGACTCTCATCCGCTTTGTTCTGAATGCCTCTTCGCCCGCGCAGACGTCGGCTGCCTTTCTCCGTCTTTTATTAAGGATAATCCCGTCGGCAGCCGGCGAGGCGCAATGGCCGTCAAATAGCGCGCTGACGAGCGAGAGGGTCGCCGCCGCAGGTAGGAGCACGCAGACACGCGCTTCTCGTGCAGCTGTTCCACATTATCGGAGCTACGTTCACGCATCTCACTATTTTTACGTACCATACTTATCTGTTCTGGTTAATAAAATGCACCTTCGCGAAGGAAATTTGGCGTTGTTGTAAATTGTTCGATTCATTTTGCTGAAGACAGGTCCGCTATAAACGCAAACTAATGATGAATGTTGTGGCATACGCATACAAATGCATAGACATTTCCACCAAAATAAAAATCAGTCGTCAGCTGTACAAAATTTTTTAATTTCATTTTACCGGGTTCCACAGATTTAACTCTCATTTTCAGATTTCTGTACCTGACTTTAACTAGTTCCTTTTGTATGTAATTTTATATTTATTTTTTATTTGCTATTGAGTAATTGATCTAATGTCTAAGTGCCTTCGTGTAGCATATGAGATAGTTACAACGTCGAATTTTCCTAGCTGAAATATCTGATATTGTCTCTGCACAATGGCAGTGTGAAACGATCATGTATGTGCTTACTGGAAGCACATTTACTTACGTTTAGGACTAGCAACAAGTTAATGCAAGTCTAACAACAATAATAAATTTCAATTTTTAAGGAGTGTCTAGATTTGTTAGAATGCCCAGAAACGTTCTAAAGGTAACTCTGTCCTCTATAAGCCCACTTTTTATTTTCGTCGAAAAGAAACGTTTTAACATAGTGCCATGAACGACAGCGTTTTGACACACACTGATGGATGAGAGCCTACTCTGGAGGTCTTCATGCAGTATGGTTTTAAGCTAAATGCAACTATTTTGCTCCTGTGTGTTTTCTAGTCTCATCTTTTGATCTTTGCGCAAGGTCAAAGCCTCGGTATTTTCTTACCTCCTGTAGTCCAGAAAAGTACTTTCATGATCAATATTCCATCCATTCACCATGGTACACGTTCTACCCCCCGTCATTTCATTTTATTCATACTCATAATTATTTCTTCTCCTAAAGCTCATTCATTTTTTCTTCAGTAATTTCCACCACATACCTCTTCATTATTCATTAGGCAACTCTTACATTTAAAATAATTTTCATTTATTGTTTAGCATCAGTTGCACATTTTTAATTAGACGTCATGTTGTGATCGCTCAAGATCGCCTTTAGATTTAAAACAAAGGAAAAGTAAAAATGTACTTTTAAATACTTTATAGTAAGTGGAAAAAAATTGCAACTAAATGAAGAATTTACCTACGTATTTGGGTCAGCAGTGCGTCTTGTTTAGTCAGGACCTCATATCAGAGTGCTGTGTTTTGCAACTGCAGTCAGTGTTTTAAATAAGTATGTGGTGCAGATAGGGGAAAATGGGGGGAATAAAGGAGGGAGGGGGAGGGGAAAATGGAGTGAGGGTGATCGGGTGAGGGAAAGGAAACAGGGAGGGGGTAATGGGATTGCACTGACTATAACTAGAGGGATCTTGCTGAAATTTTAGAATGTGTAATTACGTAAAAACTCTCGTTAAAATACTAATGTTGTAATACAATGGGCTTCTAAAATGCAGGCAGCATAAAATTATAAAGTAGAGCGAAGGGGTCTGAGAGTGAGGAAAGAAGGCCAGGGAGGTGGAAAGGGGGGGGGGGGGAGGAATGAGTAGTTACAGGAATGCTGTTGGTTTAACAAGAGAAGATCTTATACTAAAATGGCAAAAAGTCAGTCACGTAAAAAACTTTAAAGCGTCGACCAATGGGTCTCTAAAACTGTAGAAGGGGATAAAATAGATTACTGTAAAAGTGGATGTAAAGTAGCTGAAACTGAATTAGTGTTTTAAAATGTTAAACGTGTGATACTTTGAAAGTATAAAACCCTATGTCCTTACTCTGAAAGTATAGAAATTGTACAAAAATTCTCATTGCAATACTAAACGTATAGACCTGGCACAACGGATGTATAAACAGTCAAAGACATGTTTTTTAAACATTGGACGTACAAAACCGTAAAATGTATAGAAAAATAAGTTATAAAAGTGAAATTATGAGTAGCATCTAAAGCTAGGGGGAACAAGGTGTGACAGTTACGATTAATCGCATTTACTTCTGCTCGGTGGCGTTGTTCGACGGAGTTCTGCAGTATCTACGGAAACCAATCCCAACGAGAATTTTTACATAATTCTACTTTTTATAATGTTAGCAAAACTCCTCTTGTTAAATTCATGACTTCCCAGAACTCTCTCCTTGCTCTCTTTCTCCTCCCCCAATCACCCTCATCCAATTTTCCCTTCTCCCTCCCGCTCTTCCGGCCACCCCATCCTTCCCCCCTTCCCCTCTCCCTTACCTGCAGCAGATACTTGTTTAAAACATTGACTGCAGCTACAAATCACAGTACTCTGATATGACGTCCTGAACAGTCATGACGCAACTATTTACGTAAATTCTACCTCTATGTACAAGTCCTTTTTCTACTTATTGTAAAATAATAGTCGTTACACATTTAGTTTTACTTTGTTTCAGATCTGAAGATAATACTGAGTGATCGAAACATGCCATTTAATAAGAACGTGCAACTGAGTCTGAGCTATAAATGAAAGTACCTCAAATATCATTACACCTGCAGATTCTCACGAGACGGGAACGTCGGCTATGAGGAACCCTTACATTTTAAATCGTTTCTGCATACAAAGGTTTGTAAACACAAGTGGTAGAACGCATTTTATGTCAGACAAATAGGATGCTTATTTTTGAAAAGCATTGTTTCACCAAAAACACTCAAGGATCTTCCGTCTATTTCTTTTGCTGTCAAAGAAAATAAGAGCCTTAGAGATATTCCCGCCAGTGTAAAAGAAAGCGGGGAGTATTGTGCTTGCAATAGAGAAGTGGCAACAGCAGAATGTGTCGGTCAGGCCAGATGAGTGATTCTAACGTCGACTAGTCATTGGGTGTTATCTGTGTAAAAAATATCTATCAGGGACATTTCAACCGTTGTAAAGCTGCCCAGGCAAACTATTTATGATGTGATTGTGAAGTGGAAACGCGGAGGGACAACCATAGCTAAACCAAGTCAGGTAGGCCTCATGTACTGGCTGACAGGGACCGTCGATGATAACGGAGTGCGGTCGTAAAAAATAGCAGTAAATCAGCTGAACGAATCACTCATAAGTTTCAAAGTCCAATTAGTACAATAACAGAGCGCATGGAGTTAAAGAGAATAGGATGCAATGGTCGAGTATGTCCTCATGAACCGCAAATTTCTGTAGTCAGCGCTATATGAAGGTTAAGGTGGTGTAAACAGCGATTCTACTGGACAGTGTGTAAGTAGGCTGTTTATGTTTTCTCTATGTAAGTAGGCTGTTTATGTTTTCTTGTTGGCAACGTTAAGTAGGCTGTTTATGTTTTCTGTATGTAAGTAGGCTGTTTAGGTTTTTTTATTGGTAACGCCACCTCTGTATGAAAATCACTGGCTGTGCTGTGTGCAGTCTGTGGCTAGTTTGCATTGTTGTCTGCCATTGTAGTGTTGGGCAGCGCAGCTGGATGTGAACAGCGCGTAGCGTTGCGCAGTTGGAGGTGAGCCGCCAGCAGTGGTGGATGTGGGGAGAGAGATTGCGGAGTTTTGTAATTTGTCATGAACTGCTATATTTATATATGATGATATCAAGGTAAATACATTGTTTGTTCTCTATTAATATCTTTCATTTGCTAACTATCCCTATCAGTAGTTAGTGCCTTCCATAGTTTGAATCTTTTATTTAGCTGGCAGTAGTGGCGCTCGCTGTATTGCAGTAGCTTGAGCAGCGAAGATTTTTGTGAGGTAAGTGATTTGTGAAAGGTATAGTTTAATGTTTGTCAGGGCCATTCTTTAGTAGGGAATTTTGAAAGTCAGATTGCGTTGCGCTAAAAATATTGTGTGTCAGTTTAAGCACAGTCACGTAGAATTGCTCAAAGGGGACGTTTCAAGTGGATGACTGGAAACGAGGGATTTAGAGATATCAATCATACTATACCCTGTGGCAGTCCGATGGAAGAGTTTGGGTTCGGCAACTGCCTGGAGAACATTACCTGCAATCTTGTATAGTCCCATCGGTGGAGTTACGGCGTGGGGTATTTTTCGTGGTTGGGGTGTGGTACCGTTATTGCACTTAAGCAAATGGTAAATGCGGAAGGATATCAACACATTTTATAGACAACATTCCTGAAATGGACTGGCCTGCACAGAGTCCCAACCTGAACCCATTTAAATACCTTTGGAATAAGTTATCACGCCTAATTCGCTCCAGGCCACAGCGACCAACATCACTACATTCACTGCTCCATGCCCTTGAAGCAGAATGGTTGCCACTCTTCCACCGACATTCAGACAAAATTCAAATGGTTCTAACGGCTCTAAGCATTATGGGACTTAACATCTGAGGTCATCAGTCCCCTAGACATAGAACTATTTAAACAAACCTAACTAACCTAAGAATATCACACACATCCATAGCCGAGGCAGGATTCGAACCTGCGACCGTAGCAGCAGCGCGGTTCCGGACTGAAGCGCCTAGAACAGTTCGGCCACAACGGCCAGTGACATTCAGACACCCCGTTGTAAGTCTCCCCAGAAGAGTTAAAGTATTCATGAAGTGTAAGAGTGGAAACACCCCTCATTAGTGTACGTTCATAGATGTTCTGCAACTTTTGATCGGATAGTGTAGGTATCTTTGCTGAACAATTACCTAGCAATGTCCAAGTAAAGAAGACAAGACATTCGGAAAAATCTCCGAAGAGGTCAATAGCACATAATAAATTAACTGGCAATGGGAATCTGCTTGAAACGTCACTAGTGGGGTTAGGCGGGAATGACGTCAAAGGGTCCATTGTTGTCCTTATGTAAACAAACTAGCCACTTCCCCTGGGCTAATTTAATGACCCTTATGTAAACAAACCGTTCACTTGGGCTCTTGTTTCGTTTATTGCGGACTTAACTAAAGGGGTATGACTGACATTTTAAGTACCGTAATTTATCGCCAAGATCACTAAGTACTCCCGCTTCTCAGTTGTCCAAGCCAAATCTTAATAACCGTAATCTATTACACAAAAATTTTAGTCTCCGCTCCACCAATGGTGTAGTGTGGCTCAAATGACTCTGAGCACTATGGGACTCAACTGCTGAGGTCATTAGTCCCCTAGAACTTAGAACTAGTTAAACATAACTAACCTAAGGACATCACAAACATCCATGCCCGAGGTAGGATTCGAACCTGCGACCGTAGCGGTCTTGCGGTTCCAGACTGCAGCGCCTTTAACCGCACGGCCACTTCGGCCGGCAAGGTGTAGTGTGCTCCTATCGGTTCACCTCCGCCGCCATTGCTCCTTTTAGGGTACACAGCATTATGGGAGGGGCTTGGTATTCATACTGTGTACCTAGTTCGTACAACACCACCACAAAGCGTCAGCAAATGCAGAGATCAGCTAGTGCATCAAGGAATGAAAAGAAAAGAAAAAGATTGTAACTTTCAAATATAAGTATTAATTCCTCCATCTCTCTCTGTCGCTGCTCATAATAATAATGATGATAATAATAATAAAACCCGTGGAGGCCCGGGAAAAGAATAGGCCTCCTGTAAGTTCTGCCAGTCGTAAAAGGCGACGAAAAGAACAAACCACTAATAGGGCTAATCCCCCTTTTAGTGTGATTAGTTGGTTCAGGACATAACTAAAGAAGCCTCGGACAAGCGCCGTCATGGTCGGGGACGACGCTTGAACCCTATGCCCGCCCACAATGGTAACGACACTGCTAGCCAACTGGAAAATGATTCAAATCCAAATAGAGGTGTTTTGCAGGATATGCTTCCTGCAACCACCCTAGAAGGAAAACAAAGACAGAGGATGAGATGGTCAGATGAAGTTAATCGACACCTCATTTTCTGTTATTACCAAGCAACAAACCTAGGAACCAACACAACTGGATACAGATCACAAGTATACACAACATTTATTGCCAGATACCCTGAATTAAAATTTTTAACAGAACAACGACTATCTGATCAGATCCGTGTAATAATAAAAAAACAACAGGATACCCCAGTCAGAATCAGAAAACATCAAACAACAAGTACAACAAATACTGGAACAAAATAATGTGCAATCAGAAGAAGAAGAAAATACAGTAATGGACTCAAACATCCCAGAGCAAACAAACAAAGAACAACACGCATCAATTAAACAGTCAGAGGAAAACGAAATCTTAAGACAGCCACCAGAACAAGCACAAATAGAACACGAGGTGGCACACATGTTAGATATAGAAGAAAAATTTCAGCTGACATATACAGAATACAAAGACACAAATACAGACATTAGACCATTCTTGCATAGACCGCCAAATAACCCACAAGTCGAAAATCAATAAAAACTATCAACACAATCATACACAACAAAATAAATGAAAACACAACTATGGAAGAGTTACAACTACTGGTTTATATAGGAGCACTCACTACACTAAATATACACACTAGGCAGAGATCAGAACCAACCAACACACAGAAGAAACCCACAAAACCAGCATGGCAACACAGGCTACAGATCAGAATAGAAAAACTGTGAAAAGACATCGGTCAGCTAACACAATTTATAAGAAATGAAATGTCAGAAAAAAAACGAAAAAGATTAGGTAAAATCTCACAACGAGAAGTGATAGAGCAATTAGATGAAAAGAAGCAGAAATTACAAGCATTGGCCAAACGACTTAGAAGATACAAAAAAAGTGAAAATAGAAGGAAACAAAACCAAACATTCAACACAAACCAAAAGAAATTTTACCAGACAATAGATAACACACACATTAAAATAGACAATCCACCAAACATAACAGACATGGAACACTTCTGGAGCAACATATGGTCAAACCCGGTACAACATAACAGGAATGCACGGTGGATACAAGCAGAAACAGATACATACAAGATGATACCACCAATGCCTGAAGTGATAATTTTGCAGCATGAAGTCACCCAAGCAATTAATTCTACTCACAATTGGTTCAAATGGCTCTGAGCACTATGGGACTCAACTGCTGAGGTCATTAGTCCCCTAGAACTTAGAACTAGTTAAACCTAACTAACCTAAGGACATCACAAACATCCATGCCCGAGGCAGGATTCGAACCTGCGACCGTAGCGGTCTTGCGGTTCCAGACTGCAGCGCCTTTAACCGCACGGCCACTTCGGCCGGCTCTACTCACAATTGGAAAGCCCCTGGAAAAGATAAAATAGCAAATTTCTGGCTAAAGAAATTCACCTCAACACATTCACATCTAACTAAATTATTTAACAGTTACATTGCAGACCCATATACATTCCCTGATACACTTACACATGGAATAACTTATCTGAAAGATAAGCAGACATAGCAAACCCAGCTAAATATCGCCCCATAACATGCCTACCAACAATATAGAAAATATTAACTGTAGTCATTACACAGAAATTAATGACACATACAACACAGAACAAAATTATAAATGAAGAACAAAAAGGCTGTTGCGAAGGAGCACGAGGATGTAAAGAGCAACTGATAATAGATGCAAAGGTGATATATCAAGCTAAAACTAAACAAAGGTCGCTACACTATGCATACATTGATTACCAAAAAGCTTTTGATAGTGTACCCCACTCATGGTTACTACAAATGTTGGAAATATACAAAGTAGATCCTAAATTGATACAGTTCCTAAACATAGTAATGAAAAATTGGAAAACCACACTTAATATCCAAACAAATTCAAATAATATCACATCACAGCCAATACAGATTAAGCGTGGAATATACCAAGGAGACTCATTAAGTCCTTTCTGGTTCTGCCTTGCTCTGAACCCACTATCCAACATGCTAAATAATACAAATTATGGATACAATATTACTGGAACATACCCACACAAAATCACACATCTGCTATACATGGATGATCTAAAACTACTGGCAGCAACAAATCAACAACTCAACCAATTACTAAAGATAACAGAAGTATTCAGCAATGATATAAATATGGCTTTTGGAACAGACAAATGTAAGAAAAATAGCACAGTCAAGGGAAAACACACTAAACAAGAAGATTACATATTGGATAACCACAGCGACTGCATAGAAGCGATGGAAAAAACAGATGCCTATAAATATCTAGGATACAGACAAAAAATAGGAATAGATAATACAAATATTAAAGGAGAATTAAAAGAAAAATATAGACAAAGACTAACAAAAATACTGAAAACAGAATTGACAGCAAGAAACAAGACAAAAGTTATAAATACTTATGCTATACCAATATTGACCTCCTCATTTGGAGTAGTGAAATGGAGTAACACAGACCTAGAAGCACTCAATACACTTACACGATCACAATGCCACAAATATAGAATACATCACATACATTCAGCAACTGAAAGATTCACATTAAGTAGAAAGGAAGGAGGAAGGGGATTTATCGACATAAAAAACCTACATTATGGACAGTAGACAATTTAAGAAAATTCTTTATAGAATGAGCAGAAACTAGCAACATACACAAAGCAATCACTCATATAAATACATCGGCTACACCACTGCAATTTCATAACCACTTCTACAACCCTCTAGATCACATAACATCAACAGATACGAAGAAAGTAAATTGGGAAAAGAAAACACTACATGGCAAGCACCCGTATCATCTAACACAGCCACACATCGATTAAGACGCATCCAACACATGGCTAAGAAAAGGCAATATATACAGTGAGACGGAAGGATTCATGATTGCAATACAGGATCAAACAATAAACACCAGATATTACAGCAAGCATATTATTAAAGATCCCAATACCACAACAGATAAATGCAGACTTTGCAAATAACAGATAGAAACAGTAGATCACATCACAAGCGGATGTACAATACTAGCAAATACAGAATACCCCAGAAGACACGACAATGTAGCAAAAATAATACATCAACAGCTTGCCTTACAACATAAACTTATAAAACAACATGTTCCCACATACAAGTATGCACCACAAAATGTACTGGAGAACGATGAATACAAATTATACTGGAACAGAACCATTATAACAGATAAAACAACACCACACAACAAACCTGACATCATACTCACCAATAAAAAGTAGAAATTAACACAACTAATCGAAATATCCATACCCAATACAACAAATATATATTCTCTCTTATATGTAATCGAAATTTGAGACGAAGTAAGCTTGTGGCTGTAGGCGTGCTCTCTAGGGGATAGTTCAACACTATGGTCGTCTGTGCAAATCCATAATTTAGGGACATGAAGCTTATGCTTTCATCATATGTGTGGTAGCAGTTACGTGAGAATTTCTCAAAGCTGACTTCCCTGTCCAACAATCAAACGTCCTCCCCTGTGTTACTGAGCTGTTACATAATATGTGTCGGGGAATATCCGAAAACAGTTAAAACGTACAATACAACAACAAAAATAGTGTAGCGAAAGCAACATTCAGGAATTTGATGTGTCCTAGTTTCGGCCATCCAGCGTGTGATAAAAGCCCGTGTCGGTTGATGGTAGTACGTGTACGGATATTTCATCGATGTGTAGTGTCCTCTTACAAAACTTGCTAATGATAACACTTCGGATAAACTAATATATTGTTCTCTGGTTTCCAGTAGACTGAAGTTGTCGAAAAGGAGCGACGTTTCGATCAGATTCACTTCCATGAGTTTCATCAGATTCAGAGTACATTCTCAAACTCTGTTGAGTACAGAGCTACTAAAGTAGATTTACAGAAACTCTTATTTTTATAAGTCTAATTTTTACTAGTCTAATTTTTACAAGTCTAATTTTTACAAGTCTAATTTTTACAAGTCTAATTTTTACAAGTCTAATTTTTACAAGTCTGATTTCATAAGCAAACGTACCTATGGTGCCTAAAAATAAATTAATATCAGACGACAAATGTTACACGTCCATTGTTTAATGAAACATCTCTGCAGCTCTTCCATGCTGACAGCAACGAGAGACTGGACACGGCCTTGCAATTAGAAAGGAACAGTGTATTTGTGTTTCCTTTCAGCGAACAAGCCGCGCTAGAAAACAAGGGACGTGTTTGCCGCGGCGAGTGAATCAACTTCGGTTGGCGCCAGCGGAAATGTGAAACACAAAGATTAGCAACTGCCGTTTAGCATTCAAAATATGTGGCGGACTTGGAGCGCAGTGTGAAATTCAGAACGCGGCCAGCGGGGAATTAAAAAAGACCGGAATTGAATCAAAATCGTGCCGGGTTTTTGACAAATTGTACGGCTTCTGTAAAAGAAGCGCTCGCAAACATTTGAGTCACGTGCGGCATTACGGGTGAAAGGGGTGGGGCGCGGACAAACACAATTAGTATTTCGCGTGTGTCGCACGCGCAGCGCGCCAATTATTCTCATTTGGTGACATTTCGCCGAGCCGCGCCGGGAACGTTTTGTTAATCACCAGACAGGGATACGACGCGCCGGCGACGCCAATGGACACAACGCATGGCCAGCAGCACCGTGTTCCCAGTAGGTGCCAGCCTTCTCACATACAGACACGGAAATGCTTTCAGCGAGTCTAAAAATTTTATCGTTTCCTATTATCTTCGTTGGGTAATAGAGTAATTATATATTTTTACTTACTAGAAGGAAGTATCGCCCTCGTCGAGTATGCTGGCTGACACACGAAGATAAAAATTATCAACAAAGGTTAGATATTCTTTTACTGTAGTCTTCAGTCCATCTGGAACCACAGATACAAAACAAAAGCTTTGTATATTGCATGTTATGTACTAATAATAATTTCGTATGGCTTAATGGCTGAGTGCAGGTCTCTCAACAAGACCCCACGTCAGCGACTTACGTGTCCCCAACCTATGCCATTCCTTCAGTCGGGAAAAGGAGAAATGGAGTTTAGTGTGGAATTTGATCCAAATGTCATTTCTGGCGAATCTCCATATCACTGAGAGGTGAATGCTAGGTAAAAACTCAGACATTAAACTCTGTGGTTTGACCAGGATTCCATCCCACAACCTTTCTTTTTCGAGGTCCGCTTCTTACCGCAAGACGACCACGACGAATTAAACCTCTCTTTACAAATTACGAGTCTATGAATTAGCAGATCAGGTCTGTGATTCGTTTGCACAGATCCTAACAAGCAGAAGACAGCATGTCATTCTTAATGCAAGTAAATCTTCAGATGTAAAAGTGACTTCGGGCGTACACTAAGGGAACGTTATAGGATAATTACTGTTCACAAAACATACGAATAACATAGTGCATTACGCTAGAACCTCTGACAAAATGTGCACGGATTATGCTGCTGAAAAAGTTGGTTGGTTGGTTGGTTGTTTTGGGGAAGGAAACCAGACGGCATGGTCATCGGTCTTATCGGATTAGGGAAGGATGGGGAAGGAAGTCGGCCGTGCCCTTTCAGAGGAACCATCCCGGCATTTGCCTGGAGTGATTTAGGGAAATCATGGAAAACCTAAATCAGGATGGCCGGACGCGGGATTGAACCGTCGTCCTCCCGAATGCGAGTCCAGTGTGCTGAAAAAGTCGCACAGCTAAAAAGCCTAAGTGAAATGCAGGAATACCTCGAGGGGGGCTGTGCTTGGTAAAAAGAGAGTGGCAATTGACTGTCAGCTAAAACAAATGTAACGTATTGTGTACTAGCTTAGCGTCTGCTGCTTCGCTTGCGTAGACAGTATGGCCTGCAGATATTTTTTGCTTTTATTTAACCGAATTTTTCTGTTGTTCACAAATTGCTACACTTTTCTAAGCTTCACACGCTAATTAAGGCCATAGTAGCATGGTCTTTACTGATTGTATTTCTGACCAAAAAGCGATTCTGGTAGCTAGACTCCAAAGTTTTTATTAATTATGCCTTTTGTGTTCTTGTGGAGATATATCCATAGCAATTGCATCCCCTAACAAATATTTCTTTATATCTAACCGAGAAGTGAACTACCAATTTTCATAAATTTAGTTTTAAAATTTTATTTAATGTGAGGAAATATTTTCTTAAAAATTGTGATTACCTATTGCACTTCCTTGAATTTCCAAAAACAGGAAAACATGAATTTTTTCATGTCTAACCGAGAAACCAGACAACAAGTTGCAAACGTTTAGCTTTAAAAATGCTTTCGCAATGAAATATTTTCATAAAACGTTTCACCCCCTATTTTATCTTCTTATGGGTTGAATTTACAGAAACAGTGAAACACGTATTTTTTATTTCAACCTGAGAAGCCAACTTTAAATATTCATAGATTTTGCTGTAATAATTCTGTCATAAAAATATTTTAATAAAGATTTCAACCCTTATTCCACCTCCTCAGGTGTTTAGTTTCCAAAAACACCGAAACACGTATATTTTTATTTGTAACCGAGACGTCAAACACCACTGTTCATAGATGTGGCTTCAAAAATACTATAGCAATTCTTTAATAAAGATATACCTTCAAATAAAGCTTTCACCACATATTTCAGCACCATAGGGTTAAATTTCCAAAACTGCTGAAAAACGTATTTCTTTATTTCTGATCGAGAAAACAAATACCAATTTTCGAATGTCTAGCTTCAAAATTGCCTTATGAGCGACATTAAAAAAAGAACCTTTCATCCCCTAATTCACTTCCTTAGGGTTGAAATTTCGAAAAATACCTTATTAAACGGTACCTAAAGTATAAGATCCACACCTTCTCCAAATTTCAAGTTTCTATCCTTAGCGGTTTGGGCTTGGCGACCATGAGTCAGTCAGTATATATAGAGATGAATAGGCGGATAGACCCGTTATTGTATCTTTAGACGAAAGCTGAACCATCACTGGAAGCAGTTACACTGAATATCTGGGAATGCACGTAAGGTGCGATTTAGAGTGAATCAACCACAAGAAACTAATCACAGGAAAGACAGGTGCTAGACAGATTCATTGGAAGAATTCTCAGGAAGCGTAGTCCACCCAAAAAGAAGATAGCTTACACAGCCCTCGCTTAACCGTTAGTGGAATATTATTCGTCAACAACAAAATGGTGACGTGTTGGAACAAATGTCATGTTCATTGCCCAAAACATCGAGACAAAATTGCATACTGAAAATACACTTTTGGCGATATCGCAAAACGGCTGTGTAGGATAGACAATTCAATGTACTCTGATAAGCCAAAGAAACTAGTACACCTGCCAAATATCGTGTAGGCCCCTCGCGAGCAAGCAGAAATGCCGCAACAAGACGAGGCATGGACTCCACTAATGTCTGAAATAGTGCTGGAGGGAATCGACACCATAAATACCGCAGAGATGCCCATAAATCTGTAAGAGTACGAGGGGGTGGAGATATCTTCTGAACAGTGCGTTGCAAGGCATTCCAGATATGCTCAATATTGTTCATGTCTGGAAGTTTGGTTGCCAGAAGGGTGTACCTGGGGCAACTCTATAGCAATTCTGGACGTGTGGGGTGTCGCATTGTCCAGGTGGAATTCCCAAAGTCCGTCGGAATGCACAATGGACATGAATGTTGCAGGTGATCAGACAGGACGCTTACGTACGTGTCACCTGTCAGAGTCGTACCTAGACATATGTGATCCCACATCTCGCCAACTGAATACGCCCCACGCGATTACAGAGCCTCTACTAGGTTAAACAGTTCCCTGCTGCCATGCAGGGTACATGGATTCATGAGGTTGTCTCCATAACCGTACACGACCATCCGCTCGATATGATTTGAAACGATACTGGTCCGACCACTCCGAAGGCCCATATAGATGATATTTCGTTGAATGGTTCGCACGCTGACACTTGTTGAAAGCTCAGAATTCAAATTTGCAGAAATCTGCGGTAGTGTAGCACTTCTGTCATGTTGAACGATTCTCTTCAGTCGTCGTTGGTCCCGTTTTGGATGATCTTTTTCCGGCCGCAGCGATGTCGGATATTTGATGTTTTACCAGATTCCTGATATTCACAGTACACTCGTGAAATGGTCGTTCGAGAAAATCCCCACTTCATCACTACCTCGGAGATGCTGTGTCCCATCGCTCATGCACCGTCTATAACACCACGTTCAGACTCACTTAAATCTTGATAGACTGCCATTGTAGCAGCAATAACGGATCTAATAACTGCGCCAAACGCTTTTGTCTTATAGAGGCGTTGCCAACCGCAGCGCCGTATTCTGCCTGTTTACATATCTCTGTATTTGAATACGCATGTCTATAACAGTTTTTTGGCGCTTCAGTGTAGAATACTAGCATCAAAATTCCGATCCAAATCGTATGTACCGTTCTCAGTTTATATTTCTCGCCAATTTGAAAAATATAGTCTCAAGAAGAACGCGTTAAAGTTTTGGGTTACCTTTTTTGTAGTTAAGTTAAACATACTTCAAACGAGCGATTGCTGGACCATACAGCAATTCTTCCAGATCCAAAAGTAGGTCCTCCTCCATCTTCTTTGTGGTGGCCATGAATGTCCTACTGGCCTCTTTGACAGGTTCTGCCATCCGCTGCTTTCCTCTCTCGATACGCTTTTCATCCGCATTTGTGCAGCAGTTGTAATAGACTGGTCCGATCTCAAGTTCAAACGTGTTCATAGTTTCCATAATGCCTGTTAGGCCGTCGTTGAAGTTACGTATTGCCACATTGGTTGGAATGGATTTCGGAGACGCTTTCTCACCAATCGCATTGTAGCTCGATGATGAAGTTTCTGGTGAACTTGGGATGAACATTACAACAAAGCAGACATCCTAGTGAAAATGTTAAGCTCAAATTCGATATTCTGAAACTTCCAAAGAGGACTACCATCTCAAATCGCCTAAGACTAATGCCGGCATGGTTCCATTGAAGAGGACACGGCCGGTTTTCTTCCTCATCTTTTACGAGCCTGACCTTGTGCTCCCTTTCTAATTATTTAGTCGTCGACAGAACATTGAACCCTAATCTACCTTCCCTGACCTACGCCTCAAGGTCCGGCGGCTATGTGAATACTTGTAGTTGCTACTATCCGTGACAGCTACAATGACCATTAGAGTGCAGTAGTGTCGTTCGTGCGTAGTGTTGTTACCAAGCGTGGTAGTGTATACAAGGGGGTGATTAGTGTCGGATGTTGAGTGACCACCGTGGAGGGCACGAAGATGCCGTGTACTCATGTGAGACAGCGTTACCAGCACCTGACGGTGTTTGAAAGGAGCCTTATTGTGGGTCTCCATTTGGCTGGATGGTCAGATAGTGCAATATGAAGGTTTGCGAGGCATTCGGACGTTGTACTGCATGGGTTCATGAGGGCAGGCATACTCATCGTCAAGGTTCCAGTCGACCACGTCTGACCACTATAACGAAGGACCGCCGTTTTTTACACCGAGCGCATCCTAACCACTTCTCATCTGCGCCTGCCAACCGAGAACAAATAACAGACTTCCTGTAACATTCTGTATTGCCTCGGACCACTGGTCTGAGACTAGCAGCAGCCGGAATAAGTAATTACTGTCCCACACGAGGCAGCTGTCAATACCGCCACGCATACGGCAGCTGTGGAGTAGTGCCAAGACTGGTAACAATGGACTGCTGATGAATGACGTCGCACTGGCTTCAGCGAAGAATCGCGGTGCTGCGCTATCCCGGATGACCACCGTTGGCGATTACGGTTGCGATCCCAATAGAGAACCCCTTCTTCCAATGTTTTGGAGAGACACAGCGGTGTTACTCCCGGCGTCATGGTGTTGGGAGGTGTTGTTTATGACTTCAGGTCACGGCTGGTAGTGATACTGAGGGAACTCCGATTACATTACGGTACGTCACGGACATATGCGTCCTCTTATGTTACCCCGATGTGACAGTATCGTGGTTCTGTTTTTCAACAGGACAATGCTCGTCCACACATGGTACGTTTATCTATTAACTGTCTGCGTGATGTTGAGGCCAGCAACATTCCCAGATCGGTCTCCGATACAACATGTGTGGAATCAGCTCGGACATCAACTCTACCTAGTGGCAGTATCCAATTCATCCAAAACAGACGGGTGCGCCGTTATACTGATAAGTCGGCTCGTATTGTCACGCTCATTGTAAATTTGACTCAGTTTTACAGTCACTGAAATTACGTCACATACGTTCTCAATCCGTTTCATTTCGTTTCCTCCTCCTTTTCTGGGTGTATCACTTTCTCTATAAGGCAATGTAGTTCAGAGAATCTCTCGAAAATTGCTATACGTTAAGGTTAGGCCGCAGCACGTGGTCGTGCGGTAGCGTTCTCGCTTCCCGCGCCCGGGTTCCCGGGTTCGATTCCCGGCGGGGTCAGGAATTTTCTCTGCCTCGTGATGCCTGGGTGTTGTGTGATGTCCTTAGGTTAGTTAGGTTTAAGTAGTTCTAAGTTCTAGGGGACTGATGACCATAGATGTTAAGTCCCATAGTGCTCAGAGCCATTTGAGCCATTTGAGTCGTTAAGGTTACATAGTGAGCCAGCACTACAGTTGCTGAATTCTCTGTTTGCTTCTCGCCCACGGGCTTTCTCAGTTAGCTCTACCCCCAAAATGAACATCACACTCGAGCTCAGATATGGTAAAGTAACGATCAGAAAAGTTTACGTGACGTCACGAAGAATCTTCAGAATACTCCATCCCGTGAAAGCTTTCGCGAGTCCTGCACTAAGGACAGTTTTGAGAAAATTCCCACCACCCTTTTATGTCCATCGGAAATGGGAATGCCCCAGATGCCGTACACACTGGTACGTCTTTCAGTAACCCTGCTGAATCTCGCACCCGTCGCGACAGTTAAAGCGGTCTGCCGCACAGCAATTAAACCACGTACAATAATTTTTCGGATTGATAACTCTTCGCCGACCGCTGTGGCCGAGCGGTTCTAAGCGCTTCAGTCCGGAACCGCGCTGCTGCTACGGTCCTAGGTTCGAATCCTGCCTCGGGCACGGATGTGTCTGATGTCATTAGGTTAGTTAGGTTTCAGTGGTTCTAAGTCTAGGGGACTTATGATCTCAAATGTTAAGTCCCATAGTGCTTAGAGCCATTTGAACCATTTATGATAACTCTTCCGACAACTTACCCACATAGGTTTACAAATGATTTGCTACCGAGCCTCTCTTTTCGGACCTATTGTGAACTGTCCTGGAAGAGGTAAACAAAAATTTAGAGTCAAGAACCAAAATAAGACTGGAGTAAAAGCTAGATGGTCTGATCTTAGAGCTGCTTAAAACGGCCTTTTAAGCCTCCTTAATCACAATAGTCACTCTCAACATTTTCAAGAGCAGCACGGGTCTCGAGGTTCTCAACATATCAGATCTACCTTATACATCCTTTAATATGCAAGCAAAGAAATAGGTATAATTATTATCTGCCGATGGAACCTTACCTAAATAACGATTCTACTGAAGGTAGAATGTAATCAGTTAAGAGCGCTCACATCAGCTATACCTCAGACAGTGGATACGTGAGAACATGAGATCCGACGATGTAAACGTGATAAGTTATAAATGGCTTCGGAGTGAAAAATAAATGAAGGAAATTCGAAATCACTTTTGATTTTTTTGGGAGAAATAAGCGCAAAATATATGTAATGAAATTACATACCTTCTCCATAGAATCACATGGAATACAGAACCACAAATTATCAAAACTAGAATGAGAAGGAACTTCATATAATCTTTAAAACTAGAAAATGTTATGTAAATGAGGTAGTAACGTGAAGCATTACCTATATTCACGGATGAGATAAGGAAAGACCGATATTAATCCTTGAACTAGGAACAAAGACTCTTGCTTGGGACAACAGAGTTAACATTGTTCTCAAAGTAAGCACATCTATAAAGCTGAAAATCATTTACAATTAACTATTAGGCCATAGAACACTATCAAGACACGTCCTCATCATAAATTCTTTTATGTTGCAGCATAGTAATGACCATCGAAATAAAGAATTAGACAAAGTCATCTAATCTGAACCAATAAAACCAAGATAACTGCATCCAGCATCCGCACGATGTGACTACTACGGGGTTCAGCGGAGACACAGGTGTACTTTGTCTCTCCGACCACATGGGCACAATAATTCAAATCACAACCGCTCTGATACCGGATTGATCAGTCAATTACAGCCTCCTATATGCTCCAAAGATTGTAAAACCCCTAGCAGACGAAAACCGTGCAATGTGTGTCTTCCCACTATTCCAGAGATAAAGGTAAATGTTATAAAGACTTTTTCTAACAGATGTTTTTCGATATACAATTCGTAATTACATAATAAATCACACTTATATACCAAGTACTCATTTAAACAATATGCACCTCTGTTCGAAGCGTGTTTCTGGTCCACGTCATTTATGTTTCACCGAAATAAACATTGAGTCTCTTAATTGATTTTTCCTCTGCTTTCGTCACCGTATTTCGTTAAATTTCAAGTTTCGTATAGATTTTGTGGGCGAACAGGGGGAAGCTTCGCGCCTGGTGTAGTGATGCTGAGGAGGATTCAGCTCATCATCCTGTAGTTAACTCGTTCGATCCGGCACGGGCGGGGGGTTGGGTTGGGTTGGGTTTGAATGAACAATTATACACGACTGTCCTTAAACTGACATACAATATTTTTTTAGCGCAACGCAATCTGACTTTCAATAATCCCTATAAAAGAATGGGCCTGACTAACATTAACCTATACCTTTCAGAAATCACTTACCTCACAAAAACCTTCATTACTCGAACTACAGCAGTACAGCGAGCGCCACTACTGCCAGCTAAATAAAAGATTCAAACTACGGAAGGCACTAACTACTAATAGGCATAGTTAGCAAATGAAAGATTTTAATAGAGAACAAACAATGTATTTACCTTAATAGTCATAATATATATAGCAGTTCATGACAAATTACAAAACTCCGCCATCTCTCTCCCCACATCCACCACTGCTGGCGGCTCACCTCCAACTGTGCAACGCTACGCGCTGTTCACAGCCAGCTGCCTAACACTACAATGGCGAGTATTACAACAATGCAAAGCAGCCACAGACTGCGCACAGCACAGCCAGTGATTTTCATACAAAGGTGGCGTTACCAATAAAATAACCTAAACAGCCCACTTACATAGCCCCCATGCTCCCCACAAAAAATTTTACAAATTGGTTTGGGCAGTGGCCAATAGAGATTTGAAAAAATTTTTCATAATTACAATAACAAAGAAATCAAATGCACACACTTATTGATACAATGTTGGTCAAAAGCTCAAATTTTCTCACAGTCCAGAAAGACAGTCCTGATCGTTCATCACGGTAAAATAGTAGTGTTTTTCTCAAAGTCTGAGCAGTAGAAGAAAATGCACACGGAAGTAGTGGATTTCCATGCAGTCTTGAAGAAGCAGCGTTGTCCTTCCAACGGAAAGACAGTGCTGACTCTTGACATGCTGACAGATAATGGGCCACAACAGAGCAAACCCACAGCAGAGTCATTCGACGTTTTGAAGAATATTGGTAGGTAGGTCATCACAGAGTAGACCCACTGTAGTCCTGGTAGAGAGTATAGTAATGGTGGGCCACCAGAGGTGCAGACCCACTGTAGTCCTGGTAGAGATTACGGTATTGGTGGGTCATCAAAGGTGCAGACCCACTGCAGTCCTTGTAGAAATCAAAGATGTAGACCCACTGTAGTCCTTGAAGAGATGGCCAGCAGCCATCTGTTGTGACTGTGCAGGTGCACAATCACCACTGAAGAGTCTTGCGGATAATGTAGCAAGTCCATAAACCACCACTTGTGCACTCACAAAGTTTTTGGAATTGTCCTTAGAACCAGCAATGCTGTTATCCAGTCCCTTGCTGAATCATTAACACACGTGCAAACACTATCAGTCCCTACTTCTCACATATTGTCCATATACTATGACCAACAGAAACGTGTGCAGTGAAAAGTAACTTAATTTGAAGAACTGGTGTCTATACAATTATAAATTTACAACATGAAAATAAAATTACAAAGGTACAAAATACATCATTAAAGAACATAACAATACAGATAACATTTGTAGTACAGGCTTTACAAAAGAATCGAAATAACATATCCATCAGAGTTACAGGAATTGTGACATAAGTAAATATATAAAATAATGAGAATAGTTTTCGAAACATTAATTTCAGAAAATAACATATTATTAATGCAACTTATATTTGAGGAAAACAGTATTCCTCCTCATAGTGAATATAGCTTGGTACTAGAAAAATTCTACAACATAAATCGTATTAGCTAAACACATAAAGACAGGAAAAACACACACAAGAGTACACACACATATAGCGAAATAATACAAAAGGAAAGGACAGGGTTTGTTTTACTGCAGTATTTTGCATGGAGATCTCCCTTTGTTCATCATTATTCCCAAAAGTACTATCTATACCTGCTTTCTGTACTTTTTTCGTTTAACTTCTCAATGCATTTCTTCCAATTCATCACAACTCATTCTCTTATATAGTCTACCCCCTCTTAAGCTAACTTAAATCTACTGAGCTCAGATGCTAAACTAAGGGACGAGGCAATGCAGCAGCACAAAACAAGTAACACAAACAGCAAGGACAAAAAAAATCAAATCTGCAAAGCAAGCTACAGTAAATCTAAATTACCAAGCAATTCAACATTACAACTAATATGAGGCAATGCGCAGCAAACAAGAAAAATAAATCTGGCTTAGCAGAGTAACACAAATTAAAATTCAGTAGCACTATGCCTGGCAAACAGCAGCTTATATCTAAACATGACATAGCTCAAGCAGAAAAAATAGTACACTAAAGATAACAATGCAGATAAGGGGATTGTATAATCACATCTTAATATCTATGTAATTAAAGTGGTGCACCACAAAAACTAATTCTACAAAAAATTACCAAGTACTTGAAAAGTAAATTATGTATGTAGTTCCTGTGAAGGTAAATGTCTTTCTGTGCTCCCTCATTTTTTTTTTTGAAAAAAATTATTATTTACTCCATCTGTAGACAGAAAATATTTATATTAGTACATCTATAAAATTTTATTTTAACCAATGCTGCAGTGCAGCTAGAAACTAGATATTAAAAAAAATAGGCAAAGCAAAGCGTCAAACGTCATTCACTAGCCATATGGCATTTCATAATGCAGTAAACAATCTTTCAACTAACAAGACAATAGACATAAAATGTTTCTCATCATTTCATTTCCGTAAGTATCATAAATTAAGAACTCTACAGTGTAATCATGTTTTCAAGCATGAGGATGTCGTATTTACGATGCTTTCTACAAAGGAATGTCGATAGCGAGGATAATGGCCTCCCCTTTTTTTTTCTACCACCTAATGGCTTTTTCTCAAGGCGGCTGGCACACCTGGCCGCTCACAACGAATTACGTCACGGTCACTTACCTTTCTTACCGAAATATTTACGACAGCAGTTTTCGCTACAGTGACAGTCTCATATAAAAATTTCACAGGTCGAAAATTTGCGTTACAAATGTGTAGAAACAAAATCCTGTAAATCTAACAGCGTCCAAAAAATTTTCGCCAGCATTGTGATACATTCACGCATATACACACATTTCATAACTCTTAAAGTACGATTCTTGGTTTCCAACAACCTTTTTCACAAACCAGAGTCACCACTACTCATTATTCCTTACCTTATTCGTCGACACTTCTTCAATATTTCATGATAACAGATACATAGCATACTCAAATAACTCATATAGCATCAGCTTATTGATCATAAACATACCTCAACAGCATAATACACATCGTCATCATAATAATAACATCATAACAGATCAATCACATCTCAAAATCGTCGTAGCTTTCTGAATATTTTAAACCTACAAAAAAATTCTCTGCTCATTTCAAATGTGTCATCTACCTCAAATGTACTTTAAAAATCATGATCTCATACCAAATACATCATTCAAAGCTCTCGTGGTATCACAATGGTTCTGAAAATATATGAACAGTTCACAAAGTACAGACAAAATACAATTTCGTAAGTGTGAAGTTACCCAACTGTGTAATTACGTAAACATCTGTCACTGACGTAGTAAAAAAATTGTTTGTCTCTCTCAGTTAAATGATCAGATAGCTGTGTAATTCTGTCTTAGAGAAGTATGGTACCGATGTGTAAAGTTGTATAAGCAAATACCATATTAGCTAGGGCTCCTTGTGCTTGCCAAACACATGGTACACAAAGTAGGCATGTACCCCCCTGAGGATTAATGTAATTATACCCTCAGGTGTTACAGATTACAACAATGGAATGAAATGTATTACGGAAAACCTTTGTATCATTGTCCTTCAAATATCTTTAAAAATAAATGATTTAAGTACAAAATTAATCACTCAAACACCTGTCCTGTATCGCTAAATGTGCGTCTTGCTGTAAGATAATCTCTGTGAAAGTGTCGTAGTTATTGTCCTCTGAAAGCTAAGTTCTGCAGAAGTCAATGTACTTACCTCATGATAAACAAAAGTGAAATGCTTTGCGTATAGATATCTTAGTTATTACGCTTATTGCCGTGATGAAGAAATTACTGTGCTGTAACGTATTGTTGTGCTACGGAAAAGGCAGTCTCGTTGTAGCTATACCACAAAAGTTACTACTAAAACATGTTTTACTTTCCAGAATAAAACAGAAAAACTGTGCAGATATAAAACAGAAACACCGCAAAAGCAACATTGTATATTGTCACTTATTAGTAGTGTCGTGATAAAATCGTGTAGCTGTCACATAAACTAACCACTGTGTCATCTGGTATCTCACAGAAAGTACTTTAAATCCAGAATATATTTTCAAGTAAACCAAAATGTTGCATTAAAATCTCATTAGCAGTACTGGTAAATATTCTAAGTATGTGAGCCTTATAGTCGTTACGTAATCGTGGAACTAACAAGCAAGAATGTACAAATAACAACATTGTGTCGTCTGTTCACTATAACAATGCATTCATAATTTCTGTTGAAATAAGTTCTCGTGGTTCTTGACTGGATATTTAACTTCAAACATTGTTGCATGTTAACAGTTTCTTAAGTGTGACAAAACATACTAGTAATGTAAAGTGAAAAATTTTATGGCAAAGACTAAGTCAAAAAGCAGCTTATCTTTCAATAAACGGTTTTACATGTGAAATGTGGTGCAAACCTTTACTCTTCCTAGCACGCAGAGATTCAACTTCAACGCAATTATCATGTGGTATACGTCGGTAAGGAATGTTAAATCTTTTCTCAAGGTTAGCGTCTGTGTTATTTTTCTCTGAGCCAGCCGGTGCAGGTGGCTGCCTGCGGTGCGGGTCATTGTCAGTTCCTTTGTTGGCGCGCGTCGTTATTGGGATTAGGAGACCTAACTTCTACAAATTCACTTCCTCGAGAAGGCCCTGCTCTGTTTGAATCCCGCCAGTTCTGATGCAATTCAGGTAAGTCGTTACGATCATATTGTCTGTCGTCATGTCGGTAGATTCCATAGTTTCTTTCTTGTCGGTCACGTGGTGGAGAATTTCTCCCGGAATCGTAACTGCGCGCTGGACCGTTGCATCTGAAGTTATTTTGTCTCCCTTGATAATAATTTTTTTGGTTCCCATATTATCTGTTTCTAAGGTAATCTCTGTCATATTCATTACTACGGAAATGCGATCTTTCTCTGTAACTATCATTACTCTGCCAGTGGTTGTCATATGGGTGGTGTCTGTTTTGGTCACGATTTGCGTTGTAAGAATAGGCTTCTCGTGTCCAGTTATTGCTTCTGTCGTCACGAAATTGTGACGGATGTGACCTGTAGTGATTGTTTTCCTGTTTTCGCATCCCACGACGGTCTGTGTCAATTTCCAGTTCTTGTAACAGTCCCTGAAATGCTTCAATGTCGTCTTTGCAACGTCCTGCTAAAATAATATGTCGTTATTGTTCAGGCAATTTGAGTTCTGAGGGGCTGTATGGGTTTGAAAGATACTGATTCTTATGCAACATGTCTTCATAATATTTCACAAGACTGGAAAATTCAGATTGTTCCCAAATGTTTCATCATTATGATGCCATATTTTACTCGGTCTTGTGTGGCTTGAGACCAATATGCTGAGAGGAAGGCATGGTAAAATTCTCCTTCACTGTGGCAATCGTGAATGACCGATCGCATTCTTACAGCTGGTTCATTCTCTAAGTAGCCACACATAAATTCTAATCTGTGTTCTAACGACCAGTTGGGAGGAAAACAATGAGAGAATTGATGGAGCCATGCTTGTGGATGAATGTCGTTGCGAGAATTCTTAAATGTTTTGAATTTACGTGTAGTAATGAACAGCTTAAAGTCAAAATCGTCATGTCGGCGAGTCGTATGTCGGTCATTGTTACTTCGTTTCGGCGGTTCCATCTCAAAATCCAATGCGCCTTGCCAATTTCTTTCATAATTTCCGAAGTGTCCTGTATTATTATTTTGTGGTTGTTCCGTATTTCTATGTCCCTCTTCCCGTATTCGAGCGCGAGTGTCCTCTGAAATACATAATTCTTGTATTACCTGCGTCAACTGATCTTGTACTTCCCGGATTTCTCTTTTGTACTGTGTATTGATTTGATTTTGATTTTGTTTGAATTTTCTTATTTGTTCATACTCTTCTGTGTCAGTGAAGGCTACGGGTCTTGTGTCATTCAGATCATCATCTACCTTTGTAGATAAGTTAGTGACCTGATCCGAAAGTTCGGCTACTTTCTCCGATAGTGTACTTATTTCCTCCATGTGTCTTTCTGAACCAATTTTCAGGGTATCTACTGTGTGCTTTAAGTTTTCCTGAGTTCTTGCAAGTTGCGTAACCGAATCGGTAGATGCAACTGAGTCAATTTTAGCTTGCAAGGTCTCATGATTTTCATGAACAATAGTTTGCAGTTCTTTTATGGCTGCTTCGTGATTCTGTAATACATTTTCATGACGCGAAAAAATAGGTTGGAAAGCTCACAAATTTGTGTTTTTACGTCATGACAAACCATTTGACATTTCGATTCGATGTTATGTAACTCAGTGGTTAAATCTTCACGTGTTTGTTCAAGTGTAGTGTCTAACTTTTGAAGATTTTGTTCCACTGTGTCTAACTGTTGCTGTGTTTGTCTCTGGTGTTGTTCCATTGTGTCTAACTTTTCAAGCTTTTGTCCCATTTGTTGCATTAATTGTAATAACAATGCACTGGTGTCTGAAACATGTTCCTCAGTGCTTTTCGGCAGTGAAGTTGCACCGGCAACATTCACATTTTGACAAGCAGAAAATGTTTCTTGACTTATTTGAGAAAACGGTGAGTACCCAAAACCTGAGTCTACAGTATTTGCAATATTGTGTTCTGTCATTCCCGATTCCTGAGGCGAGCTGTTGCCGATCGATCGATCGATCGATAATGCTTCCCTGTTCACTAATTGTTTCACTGCCTACGCCATTGTTTGCCGCCCGCTCAATTTCCCTATGCGCAATTACCAAATTACTACTTTGAACATTAGTTAATTCATTTCTCTGCGGCGCTAACACACTGCTTTCGTCTTCACTGTCATTTCTCAGTTTACTTTGGAGCCTAGTATTACGTTTTTCACACGCCATAATTGTCACAATATTTCACACGATAACACAGAAAAGCACAATTTGAAGAGCAAAAATAGGGGAACACATTAACATAGCACTGAAAATAATATTTAGTTAACTGCAAGCGCAGCTGCGAAAAACTTGCTGCAAATCTACATGCATGCCACAACTGTTTTACTGTACAACAATGAGAAACTACAACTACAAAGGAAATTCTCTCTATAATTACGCGCTAGCAATAAACAAAATCTACACTAATTACACAAACTACAAGAAAAAATCGGAAGATTCCAGTGAGGTATCCTCGGCTAAGGGTCGACATATGAAACGTCCCCTTTGAACAATTATACACGACTGTCCTTAAACTGACATACAATATTTTTTTAGCGCAACGCAATCTGACTTTCAATAATCCCTACAAAAGAATGGGCCTGACTAACATTAACCTATACCTTTCAGAAATCACTTACCTCACAAAAACCTTCATTACTCGAACTACAGCAGTACAGCGAGCGCCACTACTGCCAGCCAAATAAAAGATTCAAACTACAGAAGGCACTAACTACTAATAGGCATAGTTAGCAAATGAAAGATTTTAATAGAGAACAAACAATGTATTTACCTTAATAGTCATAATATATATAGCAGTTCATGACAAATTACAAAACTCCGCCATCTCTCTCCCCACATCCACCACTGCTGGCGGCTCACCTCCAACTGTGCAACGCTACGCGCTGTTCACAGCCAGCTGCCTAACACTACAATGGCGAGTATTACAACAATGCAAAGCAGCCACAGACTGCGCACAGCACAGCCAGTGATTTTCATACAAAGGTGGCGTTACCAATAAAATAACCTAAACAGCCCACTTACATAGCCCCCATGCTCCCCACAAAAAATTTTACAAATTGGTTTGGGCAGTGGCCAATAGAGATTTGAAAAAATTTTTCATAATTACAATAACAAAGAAATCAAATGCACACACTTATTGATACAATGTTGGTCAAAAGCTCAAATTTTCTCACAGTCCAGAAAGACAGTCCTGATCGTTCATCACGGTAAAATAGTAGTGTTTTTCTCAAAGTCTGAGCAGTAGAAGAAAATGCACACGGAAGTAGTGGATTTCCATGCAGTCTTGAAGAAGCAGCGTTGTCCTTCCAACGGAAAGACAGTGCTGACTCTTGACATGCTGACAGATAATGGGCCACAACAGAGCAAACCCACAGCAGAGTCATTCGACGTTTTGAAGAATATTGGTAGGTAGGTCATCACAGAGTAGACCCACTGTAGTCCTGGTAGAGAGTATAGTAATGGTGGGCCACCAGAGGTGCAGACCCACTGTAGTCCTGGTAGAGATTACGGTATTGGTGGGTCATCAAAGGTGCAGACCCACTGCAGTCCTTGTAGAAATCAAAGATGTAGACCCACTGTAGTCCTTGAAGAGATGGCCAGCAGCCATCTGTTGTGACTGTGCAGGTGCACAATCACCACTGAAGAGTCTTGCGGATAATGTAGCAAGTCCATAAACCACCACTTGTGCACTCACAAAGTTTTTGGAATTGTCCTTAGAACCAGCAATGCTGTTATCCAGTCCCTTGCTGAATCATTAACACACGTGCAAACACTATCAGTCCCTACTTCTCACATATTGTCCATATACTATGACCAACAGAAACGTGTGCAGTGAAAAGTAACTTAATTTGAAGAACTGGTGTCTATACAATTATAAATTTACAACATGAAAATAAAATTACAAAGGTACAAAATACATCATTAAAGAACATAACAATACAGATAACATTTGTAGTACAGGCTTTACAAAAGAATCGAAATAACATATCCATCAGAGTTACAGGAATTGTGACATAAGTAAATATATAAAATAATGAGAATAGTTTTCGAAACATTAATTTCAGAAAATAACATATTATTAATGCAACTTATATTTGAGGAAAACAGTATTCCTCCTCATAGTGAATATAGCTTGGTACTAGAAAAATTCTACAACATAAATCGTATTAGCTAAACACATAAAGACAGGAAAAACACACACAAGAGTACACACACATATAGCGAAATAATACAAAAGGAAAGGACAGGGTTTGTTTTACTGCAGTATTTTGCATGGAGATCTCCCTTTGTTCATCATTATTCCCAAAAGTACTATCTATACCTGCTTTCTGTACTTTTTTCGTTTAACTTCTCAATGCATTTCTTCCAATTCATCACAACTCATTCTCTTATATAGTCTACCCCCTCTTAAGCTAACTTAAATCTACTGAGCTCAGATGCTAAACTAAGGGACGAGGCAATGCAGCAGCACAAAACAAGTAACACAAACAGCAAGGACAAAAAAAATCAAATCTGCAAAGCAAGCTACAGTAAATCTAAATTACCAAGCAATTCAACATTACAACTAATATGAGGCAATGCGCAGCAAACAAGAAAAATAAATCTGGCTTAGCAGAGTAACACAAATTAAAATTCAGTAGCACTATGCCTGGCAAACAGCAGCTTATATCTAAACATGACATAGCTCAAGCAGAAAAAATAGTACACTAAAGATAACAATGCAGATAAGGGGATTGTATAATCACATCTTAATATCTATGTAATTAAAGTGGTGCACCACAAAAACTAATTCTACAAAAAATTACCAAGTACTTGAAAAGTAAATTATGTATGTAGTTCCTGTGAAGGTAAATGTCTTTCTGTGCTCCCTCATTTTTTTTTTTTTTGAAAAAAATTATTATTTACTCCATCTGTAGACAGAAAATATTTATATTAGTACATCTATAAAATTTTATTTTAACCAATGCTGCAGTGCAGCTAGAAACTAGATATTAAAAAAAATAGGCAAAGCAAAGCGTCAAACGTCATTCACTAGCCATATGGCATTTCATAATGCAGTAAACAATCTTTCAACTAACAAGACAATAGACATAAAATGTTTCTCATCATTTCATTTCCGTAAGTATCATAAATTAAGAACTCTACAGTGTAATCATGTTTTCAAGCATGAGGATGTCGTATTTACGATGCTTTCTACAAAGGAATGTCGATAGCGAGGATAATGGCCTCCCCTTTTTTTTTCTACCACCTAATGGCTTTTTCTCAAGGCGGCTGGCACACCTGGCCGCTCACAACGAATTACGTCACGGTCACTTACCTTTCTTACCGAAATATTTACGACAGCAGTTTTCGCTACAGTGACAGTCTCATATAAAAATTTCACAGGTCGAAAATTTGCGTTACAAATGTGTAGAAACAAAATCCTGTAAATCTAACAGCGTCCAAAAAATTTTCGCCAGCATTGTGATACATTCACGCATATACACACATTTCATAACTCTTAAAGTACGATTCTTGGTTTCCAACAACCTTTTTCACAAACCAGAGTCACCACTACTCATTATTCCTTACCTTATTCGTCGACACTTCTTCAATATTTCATGATAACAGATACATAGCATACTCAAATAACTCATATAGCATCAGCTTATTGATCATAAACATACCTCAACAGCATAATACACATCGTCATCATAATAATAACATCATAACAGATCAATCACATCTCAAAATCGTCGTAGCTTTCTGAATATTTTAAACCTACAAAAAAATTCTCTGCTCATTTCAAAAGTGTCATCTACCTCAAATGTACTTTAAAAATCATGATCTCATACCAAATACATCATTCAAAGCTCTCGTGGTATCACAATGGTTCTGAAAATATATGAACAGTTCACAAAGTACAGACAAAATACAATTTCGTAAGTGTGAAGTTACCCAACTGTGTAATTACGTAAACATCTGTCACTGACGTAGTAAAAAAATTGTTTGTCTCTCTCAGTTAAATGATCAGATAGCTGTGTAATTCTGTCTTAGAGAAGTATGGTACCGATGTGTAAAGTTGTATAAGCAAATACCATATTAGCTAGGGCTCCTTGTGCTTGCCAAACACATGGTACACAAAGTAGGCATGTACCCCCCTGAGGATTAATGTAATTATACCCTCAGGTGTTACAGATTACAACAATGGAATGAAATGTATTACGGAAAACCTTTGTATCATTGTCCTTCAAATATCTTTAAAAATAAATGATTTAAGTACAAAATTAATCACTCAAACACCTGTCCTGTATCGCTAAATGTGCGTCTTGCTGTAAGATAATCTCTGTGAAAGTGTCGTAGTTATTGTCCTCTGAAAGCTAAGTTCTGCAGAAGTCAATGTACTTACCTCATGATAAACAAAAGTGAAATGCTTTGCGTATAGATATCTTAGTTATTACGCTTATTGCCGTGATGAAGAAATTACTGTGCTGTAACGTATTGTTGTGCTACGGAAAAGGCAGTCTCGTTGTAGCTATACCACAAAAGTTACTACTAAAACATGTTTTACTTTCCAGAATAAAACAGAAAAACTGTGCAGATATAAAACAGAAACACCGCAAAAGCAACATTGTATATTGTCACTTATTAGTAGTGTCGTGATAAAATCGTGTAGCTGTCACATAAACTAACCACTGTGTCATCTGGTATCTCACAGAAAGTACTTTAAATCCAGAATATATTTTCAAGTAAACCAAAATGTTGCATTAAAATCTCATTAGCAGTACTGGTAAATATTCTAAGTATGTGAGCCTTATAGTCGTTACGTAATCGTGGAACTAACAAGCAAGAATGTACAAATAACAACATTGTGTCGTCTGTTCACTATAACAATGCATTCATAATTTCTGTTGAAATAAGTTCTCGTGGTTCTTGACTGGATATTTAACTTCAAACATTGTTGCATGTTAACAGTTTCTTAAGTGTGACAAAACATACTAGTAATGTAAAGTGAAAAATTTTATGGCAAAGACTAAGTTAAAAAGCAGATTATCTTTCAATAAACGGTTTTACATGTGAAATGTGGTGCAAACCTTTACTCTTCCTAGCACGCAGAGATTCAACTTCAACGCAATTATCATGTGGTATACGTCGGTAAGGAATGTTAAATCTTTTCTCAAGGTTAGTGTCTGTGTTATTTTTCTCTGAGCCAGCCGGTGCAGGTGGCTGCCTGCGGTGCGGGTCATTGTCAGTTCCTTTGTTGGCGCGCGTCGTTATTGGGATTAGGAGACCTAACTTCTACAAATTCACTTCCTCGAGAAGGCCCTGCTCTGTTTGAATCCCGCCAGTTCTGATGCAATTCAGGTAAGTCGTTACGATCATATTGTCTGTCGTCATGTCGGTAGATTCCATAGTTTCTTTCTTGTCGGTCACGTGGTGGAGAATTTCTCCCGGAATCGTAACTGCGCGCTGGACCGTTGCATCTGAAGTTATTTTGTCTCCCTTGATAATAATTTTTTTGGTTCCCATATTATCTGTTTCTAAGGTAATCTCTGTCATATTCATTACTACGGAAATGCGATCTTTCTCTGTAACTATCATTACTCTGCCAGTGGTTGTCATATGGGTGGTGTCTGTTTTGGTCACGATTTGCGTTGTAAGAATAGGCTTCTCGTGTCCAGTTATTGCTTCTGTCGTCACGAAATTGTGACGGATGTGACCTGTAGTGATTGTTTTCCTGTTTTCGCATCCCACGACGGTCTGTGTCAATTTCCAGTTCTTGTAACAGTCCCTGAAATGCTTCAATGTCGTCTTTGCAACGTCCTGCTAAAATAATATGTCGTTATTGTTCAGGCAATTTGAGTAAGCAAATGCGGATGAGTTCTGAGGGGCTGTATGGGTTTGAAAGATACTGATTCTTATGCAACATGTCTTCATAATATTTCACAAGACTGGAAAATTCAGATTGTTCCCAAATGTTTCATCATTATGATGCCATATTTTACTCGGTCTTGTGTGGCTTGAGACCAATATGCTGAGAGGAAGGCATGGTAAAATTCTCCTTCACTGTGGCAATCGTGAATGACCGATCGCATTCTTACAGCTGGTTCATTCTCTAAGTAGCCACACATAAATTCTAATCTGTGTTCTAACGACCAGTTGGGAGGAAAACAATGAGAGAATTGATGGAGCCATGCTTGTGGATGAATGTCGTTGCGAGAATTCTTAAATGTTTTGAATTTACGTGTAGTAATGAACAGCTTATAGTCAAAATCGTCATGTCGGCGAGTCGTATGTCGGTCATTGTTACTTCGTTTCGGCGGTTCCATCTCAAAATCCAATGCGCCTTGCCAATTTCTTTCATAATTTCCGAAGTGTCCTGTGTTATTATTTTGTGGTTGTTCCGTATTTCTATGTCCCTCTTCCCGTATTCGAGCGCGAGTGTCCTCTGAAATACGTAATTCTTGTATTACCTGCGTCAACTGATCTTGTACTTCCCGGATTTCTCTTTTGTACTGTGTATTGATTTGATTTTGATTTTGTTTGAATTTTCTTATTTGTTCATACTCTTCTGTGTCAGTGAAGGCTACGGGTCTTGTGTCATTCAGATCATCATCTACCTTTGTAGATAAGTTAGTGACCTGATCCGAAAGTTCGGCTACTTTCTCCGATAGTGTACTTATTTCCTCCATGTGTCTTTCTGAACCAATTTTCAGGGTATCTACTGTGTGCTTTAAGTTTTCCTGAGTTCTTGCAAGTTGCGTAACCGAATCGGTAGATGCAACTGAGTCAATTTTAGCTTGCAAGGTCTCATGATTTTCATGAACAATAGTTTGCAGTTCTTTTATGGCTGCTTCGTGATTCTGTAATACATTTTCATGACGCGAAAAAATAGGTTGGAAAGCTCACAAATTTGTGTTTTTACGTCATGACAGACCTTTTGACATTTCGATTCGATGTTATGTAACTCAGTGGTTAAATCTTCACGTGTTTGTTCAAGTGTAGTGTCTAACTTTTGAAGATTTTGTTCCATTGTGTCTAACTTTTTGAGATTTTGTTCCACTGTGTCTAACTGTTGCTGTGTTTGTCTCTGGTGTTGTTCCATTGTGTCTAACTTTTCAAGCTTTTGTCCCATTTGTTGCATTAATTGTAATAACAATGCACTGGTGTGTGAAACATGTTCCTCAGTGCTTTTCGGCAGTGAAGTTGCACCGGCAACATTCACATTTTGACAAGCAGAAAATGTTTCTTGACTTATTTGAGAAAACGGTGAGTACCCAAAACCTGAGTCTACAGTATTTGCAATATTGTGTTCTGTCATTCCCGATTCCTGAGGCGAGCTGTTGCCGATCGATCGATCGATCGATAATGCTTCCCTGTTCACTAATTGTTTCACTGCCTACGCCATTGTTTGCCGCCCGCTCAATTTCCCTATGCGCAATTACCAAATTACTACTTTGAACATTAGTTAATTCATTTCTCTGCGGCGCTAACACACTGCTTTCGTCTTCACTGTCATTTCTCAGTTTACTTTGGAGCCTAGTATTACGTTTTTCACACGCCATAATTGTCACAATATTTCACACGATAACACAGAAAAGCACAATTTGAAGAGCAAAAATAGGGGAACACATTAACATAGCACTGAAAATAATATTTAGTTAACTGCAAGCGCAGCTGCGAAAAACTTGCTGCAAATCTACATGCATGCCACAACTGTTTTACTGTACAACAATGAGAAACTACAACTACAAAGGAAATTCTCTCTATAATTACGCGCTAGCAATAAACAAAATCTACACTAATTACACAAACTACAAGAAAAAATCGGAAGATTCCAGTGAGGTATCCTCGGCTAAGGGTCGACATATGAAACGTCCCCTTTGAACAATTATACACGACTGTCCTTAAACTGACATACAATATTTTTTTAGCGCAACGCAATCTGACTTTCAATAATCCCTACAAAAGAATGGGCCTGACTAACATTAACCTATACCTTTCAGAAATCACTTACCTCACAAAAACCTTCATTACTCGAACTACAGCAGTACAGCGAGCGCCACTACTGCCAGCTAAATAAAAGATTCAAACTACAGAAGGCACTAACTACTAGTAGGCATAGTTAGCAAATGAAAGATTTTAATAGAGAACAAACAGTGTATTTACCGTAATAGTCATAATATATATAGCAGTTCATGACAAATTACAAAACTCCGCCATCTCTCTCCCCACATCCACCACTGCTGGCGGCTCACCTCCAACTGCGCAACGCTACGCGCTGTTCACAGCCAGCTGCCTAACACTACAATGGCGAGTATTACAACAATGCAAAGCAGCCACAGACTGCACACAGCACAGCCAGTGATTTTCATACAAAGGTGGCGTTACCAATAAAATAACCTCAACAGCCTACTTACAGGTTGTTTTGGGGAAGGAGACCAGACAGCGAGGTCATCGGTCTCATCGGATTAGGGAAGGACGGGGAAGGAAGTCGGCCGTGCCCTTTGAAAGAAACCATCCCGGCATTTGCCTGGAGCGATTTAGAGAAATCACGGAAAACCTAAATCAGGACGGTCGGACGCGCGGTTGAACCGTCGTCCTCCCGAATGCGAGTCCAGTGTGGCACCGGCGGGTTTTTGGTCGTTCTCAAACTATGTCTACGACTGGAACCGGTTTCGATCTCTGTCTGCACTCTGTATGTCACCGCATTCCAATGTTGAGCAATTTCCACTAGCGCCCGAAACGTAGGGGCTGTTGGCTGCTCTCAGTAACTTTGCAGTTCTGGAACTGTACCGAACTGCGGAATTTATTTTAATTTGCCATTCCCTCCATTCCCAGAATATTCTCGAGTTTGTTCCGTCCATTCTCTACTTTTCTTACATATTTCTTTTTTTCTTTTACGTTGTTGAACATTCAATAATACCTTCCACACTTCAAAACTGAGTTCTAGTTTTTTCATTGCATATCTTCAACTCATATACTAATTCGAACTAATCTCACCGTTTTACAGTTTTATTACGTATAATCTTAGAAGGATCAATCAGAAACTGTTCTAATTCCAGTTTGGGAGAAACACTTTAATTAGTGACTGTAACATCCACGAGATAAATTTTAGCTACAGTGCGACGAGAGGAAATTATGCCTGTAACAGTTATAAACATTATCTATTCAAAAAATGGTTCAAATGGCTCTGAGCACTATGGGACTCAACATCTTAGGTCATAAGTCCCCTAGAACTTAGAACTACTTAAACCTAACTAACCTAAGGACATCACACACACCCATGCCCGAGGCAGGATTCGAACCTGCGGCCGGAGCAGTCCCGCGGTTCCGGACTGCAGCGCCAGGACCGCTAGACCACCGCGGCCGGCATTATCTATTCGACAGATGAAAAAATAGTGAAACAGATTACAAATATTAATTATTTATATAATATTCTATGATGTAATTGGACATATCGATGTGTATCATACAAAGACAATGATAATTGTAAATTCCTTTTATGATCTGCGTTTATCTTCCTTTGTTTTTACCTTTTGTTGGTTGGCTTTTGTAGATTGCGGACGCATATCAAACTGAGGTCTGTTAAGAAATTGTAATTATTTGTTAATTATTACTTGAAAATAGAGTTCATTATTATTATAAATATGAGTGAATAATTATTTGTAACTTTAATTCCTCTCTCAGTAAGCATTGTCTGTGCTAATTATTTCTTTCCGCTGCAAGCAGCGCAGACATTGATAATAGCGATTAGTATCGCGTTTTTGTCTGTGTTTTCCTTAGAAATAAATTAAATGTTTGCTTGATGAAGTCTAAATAGTTCACAATACGAAAGTAGATTTTATAGCGTTTAATAAACATTTTAAATATTTACTTATTTGCTCTAACATTAGAAAGTCTCTAACAACTGTCTGCCGCCATCGTAACAATTGTCTCAGCGGCAAATTCAAATTACGCAACTCTACAGACATAAATGCCGAACGTAATACAAATGTGTAAAAATAAATGTGCACCGGTGGTTCCGAACTCATTTTAATGAAAATGATTCGAATCAGATTGGTTCTTTAAAAACAGTGCTCATAGCACGATCGTTATAACAAAGTTTTCTAGCTGATGTATGGAGCCGAAAGTAATTACGCACGAGTTGCGAAGAATATTGTTTCAGGTAACATACGTCAGTGTTGTGCGGGGCTGATATTCGGTGGTTTTAATGATCATTTTGCTGAAGATAGCTGTTTCCATCATAATCCATACTTGTATAGAATCCGTTGTATGAAATGTGATTTAGTGACACTTACACAACTTACAGACAACACTTTAACACGACGTTAATTTGGAGTTCTTTAGCAACTTGATCAAATCTTTAGCCGGGAGAAAAATTATTTAGTAATTACTCAATGTAATAAAATAAGATTATCATTTCCATTTACAAATTAGTTAAATACCAAACCACTGAATAACACAGCGAACGCCACATGTCATATTCACGGAATGGCGCGTGGTTATTTGGTAACCGTGATAGCGTTACGGAGATGTTTAACGAACTCAAGTGGCAGACTCTGCAAGAGAGGCGCTCTGCATCGCGGTGTAGCTTGCTCGCCAGGTTTCGAAGGGTGCGTTTCTGGATGAGGTATCGAATATATTGCTTCCCCCTACTTATACCTCCCGAGGAGATCACGAATGTAAAATTAGAGAGATTAGAGCGCGCACGGAGGCTTTCAGACAGTCGTTCTTCCCGCGAACCATACGCGACTGGAACAGGAAAGGGAGGTAATGACAGTGGCACGTAAAGTGCCCTCCGCCATACACCGCTGGGTGGCTTGCGGAGCATAAATGTAGATGTAGATGTAGAATGGGCGCCGGGGAGCAGATGTAGGAATCCTGCACAGGGGCCCATGGTAATGTGCTAATGGAGATGGTTTGCCGTTGCTTTCCTCCGATATGTCATGAAGTGTTATGTATATATCTGTGGCGTGTGGATGACTGTGATGAGTGCTTGGACGGTGTAGTGTTGGTTATGTGTTGTTATACATGAAGGGAAGAGAAAGGGTGGAACCCGGTCCCGCACATAGCCTGCGCCTCTCGGGAAGCACCAAGTGGGTCGAAGACCTTGATATCCCCAGCCAAAGGACGGATCACCATCAACAGTGTCACCCTCACCACTTCATGAGACACTGCGGAGAGACTTGGGATTTAATCCAGTACATGGGTGCAACGGCTGAAGATCAGAAACTTTACGCCATCACATACCCGCACTGAAAATTGCCTCCACCACTAGGATTCGAACCGGCTTACCTCCGAGCCGAGCGCCACAGGACCGGCAGGCGTTAGCGACCTCGGCTACGGAGACGAGTCTTATCCATTTAATTCTGCTGAATTCATTTCATACAGCTCAGACAGGGCAATGTATATTTTTCCTGCAAGGGACTCCTTTTCTAACACGTCCAAACATTTAGGAACAATTGATGGTGTCATAAAAAATTTAAATTTTCATTCATTGGTTCTTTCTTCGACTTCAACGTCAGATTTCCACCAACGATAAAATTCTGTTGATACTTAATATCTGCACTTTCTGAGACCTTACGCATTCCTAATATTTTCTCCGTACGATTATTCGTCAAACACATTGTCACTGTGGATCTATATTTTTGCTACACTTCAAATTGACTAAAAAGAATATAATCTAACTTTTTCTGTCCTCTCTATTTCCTTTCTAATATTCTTGTCTGTACTGCATGCTGGATCCTCGAATTTAGCCATATTGTCTATTATTCATTATGAATAACAGACGCTTCCAAGATCCCCAGCTACATCACGGTGTATGCCCACTGTGCATCGATAAAAGTAATCAGCAATTCATACAGCTCGAAGCACCGGAAACGGACAATCCACACGAACAGGTAACAAAACATTCACACAATTCGATGATCGGACCGAGGCGCGCCATGCTGCTGAGCTTGTTTTGAAGAGTTCGGTTCTCTGTGCAGGACACGACTGATGCTTCCAGTTGGTGGTGATGATATTTTCTGTGGTGTTTCCAATCCTAACATGGTCGACAAATGTGAAAATTAGCTTAGCCTATTCTTAACAGCGCGATCTCATGGGAGCATGTCTGTACTGAAGCCTTTGCGGAAATTCCAAGATCGGACCACAAGATTGGAAGTATGCATCTGTATTTATGTCTACGTGATTACTTTACAACTCGCACTTAGTTGTTTGGCGGAGAATGGAGAGAACCTCTTTCAGAAAACCTCTATCTCTCTACCGCGCCCCTCTCGAACAGTACACTCGAAAAATGAACACTTTTATGTTCCCTACCAAGCTCTGAGTTCTTTTCTATTATTACGATGGTAATTTCTCCATTTATAGATGGTAATCAAGAAAATATTTTTACGTTCAGTGGAGAAAGTTGTTGACTAGAATTTCGGGAAAAGAACTCGTCGCAACAAGAAACGCCTTTGTTTTAATGATTGGCACCTCAATTCCCTTATCATATCCGTGATACTTTTTCACCTCTTTCGCAATAATACCAAATGAGCTGCCCTTCTTTGAACTTGTCGATATCCTACGTCAATTCTATCTGGTAAACGTCCCACATCTCCTAAATGACCTGCCAGTAAAACGCAGTCTTTGGTTTACCGTCCCCAAAATATTTTTATGTAATGGTTCCAATCAATGTGAGTTATCTCTAAACGTAATCCGTAGGTATGTAGTAGAATCTACAACCTTTAAATTTGTTTTATTTATCGTGTAACAGATATTTAACGGAATTTATCCATTACTCACTGGAGGGTATCAAACGATTTATTGTTTATGGTCAGTTTCCACACTCCGCACTAAGCGGGTGTAACACTTCCTTGGGAAACTAGAAGACTTCGGTTAGATTACTACGAACTGTGACTTTTCCAGCCAGGAAACTACCGAATCCAGTAACACAACTCAGACGATACGCCACAGGAACGAGATCTGACTTGTGAGGAATCGTGTCGAAAACCATCCGGAAATACAGAAATATGGAGCCGACATGAGATCCACGTCGATAGCACCCATTACTTCCTGTAAATAAAAAGTCGCTTGTGTTTAATAAGAAAGATATTTTCGTAATCTCTGCAGTTTATAAGCCAGTAGATGCTTCCCTTTGACGTATTTAAATTCGTTAGAGAACGGTATCCGTGCCAGTATTCTACTACAAATTGATGCCAGTTACACTGAAGAGCCAAAGAAACACCTTCCTAATACGGTGTAGGGCCCCCTCGAGCTCGCAGAAGTACCGAAACACCACGTGGCATAGACTCGATTTGCGAAGTAGTGCTGGAGGGAATTGACACCATGAACCCTGCAGGTCTGTCCATAAATCCGTAAGAGCACAAGGGGGTGGAGATCTCTCCTGAACAGCACGTTGCAAGGCACCCCAGATATGCTCAATAATGGTTGTGTCTGGGAATTTGGTGGCCAGCGGAAGTGGTTTAAATTCAGAATAGTATTCCTGGAGCCCCTCTGTAGCAATTTTCAACTGTGGGGTGTCGCATTGTCCTGCTGGAACTGCCAAAGTCCGTCGGAATGCACAATGGACATGAATGGATGCAGGTGATCAGACAGGATGCTTACGTACGTGTCGCCTGTCCGAGTCGTATCTAGGCGTATCAGGGGTCCCATATCACTGCAACTGCACACGTCCCACACCTTTACAGAGCCTCCACCGGCTTGAACAGCCCCCTGCTGACATGCAGGGTCCATAGATTCCCTGCGGTTGTCTCCATACCCGTACACGTCCATCAACTCGATACAATTTGAAACCAGACTTCTCCGACCAGGCAAAATGATTCCAGTCATCAGTAGTCCGTTGTCAGTGTTGACGGACCCAGGCGACGCGTATAGCTTTGTGTCGTGTAGTCATCATACACGAGTGGGCCTTTGGCTCCGAAAGCCCATATCCATGATGTTTCGTGGAATGGTTCGCACACTGACATTTGTTGATGACCCAGCACTGAAATCTGCAGCAATTTGCAAAGGGTTGCACTTCCGTCACGTTGAACGGTTCTCTTCAGTCGTCGTTGGTCCCCTTCCTGCAGGATATTTTTCCGACCGCAACGATGTCGTAGATGTGATGTTTTACCAGATTCCTGATATTCACGCTACACTCGGAAAATGGTTGTACAGGGAAATACCCACTTCATCGCTTCGTTGGAAATGCTGTGTCCCATCGCTCGTGCACCGCTTCACCTTGACAACCTGCCATTGTAGCAACAGTAACCGATCTCTCAACTGCGCGACGACGACGCACATGATGGAGGGTTGAACCCTCAGCCGGGAACGAAGTTCTAGCGCTTTTTTAATGCGCTTCTCCTTCTTCATTGGTGAGGTGAAAATGTGGGTGTGACATGACGGGTGGTATTGTCCTTGACTGTTGTGCTGGTTTTTTTTTTTTTTTTATAAAAGAAAGATTAAAGGATACTTGTTGCCTTATATAGGCGTTGCCGACAGCAGTGCCCTCTTCCGCCTGTTTACGCATCTCTTAAATTCCCACAGCAAAAGTATCGTTTATGGCTACCTGAATAACCATCTAGAAGTACGTTGCGTCAGCCTTTACTTCCTCCAGCTATTAATTAGCTCCCAAATCTAACGTAAAAATATCGCCGAATAAGACCACATGCTTGGGCTCATTCACACGGCTCTGACAGCAACAACTGCCTTTCCGCTATTACTACAGCAAAGCTACTTCCGAAAAATTACGTCCTGCTGCGCTAAAATGCTAACTTCATCATCTAAATTCCGAACTTTCGATGGTACTCTACAAATGAGAATATGGTAGACACATCCAGTCACCGAGATTTAGGCTTTCCATGGTTACCTTAACTAGCTGAAGCCACATAATAAATTTATTTATTTGAAAATGGTGTAACTGACATGTTTCCACAAAATTCTCTTGTTCAGAATCTCTTGAAGTTTGTTATAAATTTAGACTTTTTAGCAAAATAGCTACCGAATGGATTCCTTCTTTCTTGTCGAGGGGAATTCTGTTTGGTTCAGCCCCTTCTGCAGTTAATAAATACATCAAACTCGTGACTAAATCTGACACACGAATAAACAGAGAATTTTCTATGACGTCACAGTAAATCTTCAGAATATTCCCAGCAGCGAAAGGTTTCCGTCCGCCGCATTATGTTCAGCCTCGATGAAAATCCCTCCAATTCCCCTAAGGGAGCCAACAGATAGAGTATCCTGTGCTGTTTCGGACTTTAGCTCGCGCTCGTCTCAGCGACGTAAAAAATTTGACGTACTGCAGTTAATGCACGTAAAAGTATCCACTGGATTGCAAACCACATAGAATAATAATTTCTCTGACAACCCATGAAAGATACACACTACCTGACAAAACGTGAAACACAAAGAAGACGTGGTCGAATGTCGGCGGGTATGTATACGACTACATCTACATTGATACTCCGCAAGCCACCCAACGGTGTGTGGCGGAGGGCACTTTACGTGCCACTGTCATTACCTCCCTTTCCTGTTCCAGTCGCGTATGGTTCGCGGGAAGAACGACTGTCTGAAAGCCTCCGTGCGCGCTCTAATCTCTCTAATTTTACATTCGTGATCTCCTCGGGAAGTATAAGTAGGGGGAAGCAATATATTCGATACCTCATCCAGAAACGCACCCTCTCGAAACCTGGCGAGCAAGCTACACCGCGATGCAGAGCGCCTCTCTTGCAGAGTCTGCCACTTGAGTTTATTAAACATCTCCGTAACGCTATCACGGTTACCAAATAACCCGGTGACGAAACCCGCCGCTCTTCTTTGGATCTTCTCTATCTCCTCCGTCAACCCGACCTGGTACGGATCCCACACTGATGAGCAATACTCAAGTATAGGTCGAACGAGTGTTTTGTAAGCCACCTCCTTTGTTGATGGACTACATTTTCTAAGCACTCTCCCAATGAATCTCAACCTGGTACCCGCCTTACCAACAATTAATTTTATATGATCATTCCACTTCAAATCGTTCCGTACGCATACTCCCAGATATTTTACAGAAGTAACTGCTACCAGTGTTTGTTCCGCTATCATATAATCATACAATAAAGGATCCTTCTTTCTATGTATTCGCAATACATTACATTTGTCTATGTTAAGGGTCAGTTGCCACTCCCTGCACCAAGTGCCTATCCGCTGCAGATCTTCCTGTATTTCGCTACAATTTTCTAATGCAGCAACTTCTCTGTATACTACAGCATCATCCGCGAAAAGCCGCATGGAACTTCCGACACTATCTACTAAGTCATTTATATATATTGTGAAAAGCAATGGTCCCATAACACTCCCCTGTGGCACGCCAGAGGTTACTTTAACGTCTGTAGACGTCTCTCCATTGATAACAACATGCTGTGTTCTGTTTGCTAAAAACTCTTCAATCCAGCCACACAGCTGGTCTGATATTCCGTAGGCTCTTACTTTGTTTATCAGGCGACAGTGCGGAACTGTATCGAACGCCTTCCGGAAGTCAAGAAAAATAGCATATACCTGGGAGCCTGTATCTAATATTTTCTGGGTCTCATGAACAAATAAGGCGAGTTGGGTCTCACACGATCGCTGTTTCCGGAATCCATGTTGATTCCTACATAGTAGATTCTGGGTTTCCAGAAATGACATGATACGCGAGCAAAAAACATGTTCTAAAATTCTACAAGAGATCGACGTAAGAGATATAGGTCTATAGTTTTGCGCATCTGCTCGACGACCCTTCTTGAAGACTGGGACTATCTGTGCTCTTTTCCAATCATTTGGAACCCTCCGTTCCTCTAGAGACTTGCGGTACACGGCTGTTAGAAGGGGGGCAAGTTCTTTCGCGTACTCTGTGTAGAATCGAATTGGTATCCCGTCAGGTCCAGTGGACTTTCCTCTATTGAGTGATTCCAATTGCTTTTCTATTCCTTGGACACTTATTTCGATGTCAGGCATTTTTTCGTTTGTGCGAGGATTTAGAGAAGGAACTGCAGTGCGGTCTTCCTCTGTGAAACAGCTTTGGCAAAAGGTGTTTAGTATTTCAGCTTTACGCGTGTCATCCTCTGTTTCAATGCCATCATCATCCCGTAGTGTCTGGATATGCTGTTTCGAGCCACAAACTGATTTAACGTAAGACCAGAACTTCCTAGGATTTTATGTCAAGTCGGTACATAGAATTTTACTTTCGAATTCAATGAACGCTTCACGCATAGCCCTCCTTACGCTAACTTTGACATCGTTTAGCTTCTGTTTGTCTGAGAGGTTTTGGCTGCGTTTAAACTTAGAGTGGAGCTCTCTTTGCTTTCGCAGTAGTTTCCTAACTTTGCTGTTGTACCACGGTGGGTTTTTCCCGTCCCTCACAGTTTTACTCGGCACGTACCTGTCTAAAACGCATTTTACGATTGCCTTGAACTTTTTCCATAAACACTCAACATTGTCAGTGTCGGAACAGAAATTTTCGTTTTGATCTGTTAGGTAGTCTGAAATCTGCCTTCTATTACTCTTGCTAAACAGATAAACCTTCCTCCCTTTTTTTATATTCCTATTAACTTCCATATTCAGGGATGCTGCAACGGCCTTATGATCACTGATTCCCTGTTCTGTACATACAGAGTCGAAAAGTTCGGGTCTGTTTGTTATCAGTAGGTCCAATATGTTATCTCCACGAGTCGGTTCTCTGTTTAATTGCTCGAGGTAATTTTCGGATAGTGCTCTCAGTATAATGTCACTCGATGCTCTGTCCCTACCACCCGTCCTAAACATCTGAGTGTCCCAGTCTATATCTGGTAAATTGAAATCTCCACCTAAGACTATAACATGCTGAGAAAATTTATGTGAAATGTATTCCAAATTTTCTCTCAGTTGTTCTGCCACTAATGCTGCTGAGTCGGGAGGTCGGTAAAAGGAGCCAATTATTAACCTAGTTCGGTTGTTTAGTGTAACCTCCACCCATAATAATTCACAGGAACTATCCACTTCTACTTCACTACAGGATAAACTACTACTAACAGCGATGAACACTCCACCACCGGTTGCATGCAATCTATCCTTTCTAAACACCGTCTGTACCTTTGTAAAAATTTCGGCAGAATTTATCTCTGGCTTAAGCCAGCTTTCTGTACCTATAACGACTTCAGCTTCGGTGCTTTCTATCAGCGCTTGAAGTTCCGGTACTTTACCAACGCAGCTTCGACAGTTGACAATTACAATACCGATTGCTGCTTGGTCCCCGCATGTCCTGACTTTGCCCCGCACCCGTTGAGGCTGTTGCCCTTTCTGTACTTGCCCAAGGCCATCTAACCTAAAAAATCGCCCAGCCCACGCCACACAACCCCTGCTACCCGTGTAGCCGCTTGTTGCGTGTAGTGGACTCCTGACCTATCCAGCGGAACCCGAAACCCCACCACCCTATGGCGCAAGTCGAGGAATCTGCAGCCCACACGGTCGCAGAACCGTCTCAGCCTCTGATTCAGACCCTCCACTCGGCTCTGTACCAAAGGTCCGCAGTCAGTCCTGTCGACGATGCTGCAGATGGTGAGCTCTGCTTTCATCCCGCTAACGAGACTGGCAGTCTTCACCAAATCAGATAGCCGCCGGAAGCCAGAGAGGATTTCCTCCGATCCATAGCGACACACATCATTGGTGCCGACATGAGCGACCACCTGCAGATGGGTGCACCCTTTACCCTTCATGGCATCCGGAAGGACCCTTTCCACCTCTGGAATGACTCCCCCCGGTATGCACACGGAGTGCACATTGGTTTTCTTCCCCTCTCTTGCTGCCATTTCCCTAAGGGGCCCCATTACGCGCCTGACGTTGGAGCTCCCAACTACCAGTAAGCCCACCCTCTGCAACTGCCCGGATCTTGCAGACTGAGGGGCAACCTCTGGAACAGGACAAGCAGCCATGTCAGGCCGAAGATCAGTATCAGCCTGAGACAGAGCCTGAAACCGGTTCGTCAGACAAACTGGAGAGGCTTTCCGTTCAGTCCTCCGGAATGTCTTTCGCCCCCTGCCACAGCTTGAAACGACCTCCCACTCTACCACAGGTGAGGGATCAGCCTCAATGCGGGCAGTATCCCGGGCAACCACAGTCGTAGTCCGATCAGGGGATGCGTGGGACGAGCTGGCCGTCCCCGACAAACCCCCATCCGGACCCCCACAGTGATGCCCATTGGCAACAGCCTCAAGCTGTGTGACCGAAGCCAACACTGCCTGAAGCTGGGAGCGAAGGGATGCCAACTCAGCCTGCATCCGAACACAGCAGTTGCAGTCCCTATCCATGCTAAAAACTGTTTTGCAAAGAACGTCTGAACCAATCTACAGAGAGCGCAAACAAATCGACAAAATTTAAACGGTTATTAAAATACAAGATTGCCTAGTAAATGCAGTAATGCTACTACTTGCGCACTGCTGACACTGCTCGGCGGCGGAAGGAGACTAAGCAAAATTACACTATTCAGGTACTAAAACACGATGCTACACTCTCAAATACTATAATACGCCCGAAATTTATGAATTAAACAATGCAAGAACCAAAAACACGCAAAGAAATTAAGAATTAAACTATGTAACAAATGATTGAGCTAGGAGTATACGACTTGCTGCTGCAGCTGCTTATCCAACGGCGGCAGGGAGCACACTGACTGCGACCAACCGACACTGGCCGTTCAAAACAAAACAGTAGACAAACGACTACGCGAATTTACACTATTCAGGTACTAAAACGCGATGCTACAACTCTCAAATACTATAATACGCCCGAAATTTACGAATTAAACAATGCAAGTACCAAAAACACGCAAAGAAATTAAGAATTAAACTATGTAACAAATGAGTGAGCTAGGAGTATACGACTTGCTGCTGCAGCTGCTTATCCAACGGCGGCAGGGAGCACACTGACTGCGACCAACCGACACTGGCCGTTCAAAACAAAACAGTAGACAAACGACTACGCGAATTTACACTATTCAGGTACTAAAACGCGATGCTACAACTCTCAAATACTATAATACGCCCGAAATTTACGAATTAAACAATGCAAGTACCAAAAACACGCAAAGAAATTAAGAATTAAACTATGTAACAAATGAGTGAGCTAGGAGTATACGACTTGCTGCTGCAGCTGCTTATCCAACGGCGGCAGGGAGCACACTGACTGCGACCAACCGACACTGGCCGTTCAAAACAAAACAGTAGACAAACGACTACGCGAATTTACACTATTCAGGTACTAAAACGCGATGCTACAACTCTCAAATACTATAATACGCCCGAAATTTACGAATTAAACAATGCAAGTACCAAAAACACGCAAAGAAATTAAGAATTAAACTATGTAACAAATGAGTGAGCTAGGAGTATACGACTTGCTGCTGCAGCTGCTTATCCAACGGCGGCAGGGAGCACACTGACTGCGACCAACCGACACTGGCCGTTCAAAACAAAACAGTAGACAAACGACTACGCGAATTTACACTATTCAGGTACTAAAACGCGATGCTACAACTCTCAAATACTATAATACGCCCGAAATTTACGAATTAAACAATGCAAGTACCAAAAACACGCAAAGAAATTAAGAATTAAACTATGTAACAAATGAGTGAGCTAGGAGTATACGACTTGCTGCTGCAGCTGCTTATCCAACGGCGGCAGGGAGCACACTGACTGCGACCAACCGACACTGGCCGTTCAAAACAAAACAGTAGACAAACGACTACGCGAATTTACACTATTCAGGTACTAAAACGCGATGCTACAACTCTCAAATACTATAATACGCCCGAAATTTACGAATTAAACAATGCAAGTACCAAAAACACGCAAAGAAATTAAGAATTAAACTATGTAACAAATGAGTGAGCTAGGAGTATACGACTTGCTGCTGCAGCTGCTTATCCAACGGCGGCAGGGAGCACACTGACTGCGACCAACCGACACTGGCCGTTCAAAACAAAACAGTAGACAAACGACTACGCGAATTTACACTATTCAGGTACTAAAACGCGATGCTACAACTCTCAAATACTATAATACGCCCGAAATTTACGAATTAAACAATGCAAGTACCAGAGTTTCAATGGTCTGCGACGAGTAGAGCAGCCAACAGGATGCGCTAGTGTCGTTCATGTTTAATGTTGTTGCGAAGCCAGGTAATGTATAAAAGGGCGTGAACAGCGTCAGATGTTGAATGATCACTGAGGAGAAAGCGAAGATGCCGCGTACCTGTGTGAGACAGCGTAATTAGCAAAAATTTGAGATTTGTGGTAAGGTCTTATGGGACCAAACTGCAGAGGTCATCGGTCCCTAAGCTTACATACTAGTTAATCTAACTTAAACTAAATTATGCTAAGGGCAACACACATACCCATGCCCGAGAGAGGACTCGAACCTCCGACAGGGAGAGCCGGGCGGAACATGAATAGGCGCCCAAGACTGCGCGGCCACCCCGAGCGGCCGTAATTAGCACATGACGGTTTGAACGGGACGTCATTGTGGGTCTCCATTTGACCGTCTGGAGGAACCGTACAACATCGAGATTTTTGGTGCATTCGGATGAGACAGTGACTCGAATTTGAAGTACACTCCTGGAAATGGAAAAAAGAACACATTGACACCGGTGTGTCAGACCCACCATACTTGCTCCGGACACTGCGAGAGGGCTGTACAAGCAATGATCACACGCACGGCACAGTGGACACACCAGGAACCGCGGTGTTGGCCGTCGAATGGCGCTAGCTGCGCAGCATTTGTGCACCGCCGCCGTCAGTGTCAGCCAGTTTGCCGTGCCATACGGAGCTCCATCGCAGTCTTTAACACTGGTAGCATGCCGCGACAGCGTGGACGTGAACCGTATGTGCAGTTGACGGACTTTGAGCAAGGGCGTATAGTGGGCATGCGGGAGGCCGGGTGGACGTACCGCCGAATTGCTCAACACGCGGGGCGTGAGGTCTCCACAGTACATCGATGTTGTCGCCAGTGGTCGGCGGAAGGTGCACGTGCCCGTCGACCTGGGACCGGACCGCAGCGACGCACGGATGTACGCCAAGACCGTAGGATCCTACGCAGTGCCGTAGGGGACCGCACCGCCACTTCCCAGCAAATTAGGGACACTGTTGCTCCTCGGGTATCAGCGAGGACCATTCGCAACCGTCTCCATGAAGCTGGGCTACGGTCCCGCAAACCGTTAGGCCGTCTTCCGCTCACGCCCCAACATCGTGCAGCCCGCCTCCAGTGGTGTCGCGACAGGCGTGAATGGAGGGACGAATGGAGACGTCTCGTCTTCAGCGATGACAGTCGCTTCTGCCTTGGTGCCAATGATGGTCGTATGTGTGTTTGGCGCCGTGCAGGTGAGCGCCACAATCAGGACTGCATACGACCGAGGCACACAGGGCCAACACCCGGCATCATGGTGTGGGGAGCGATCTCCTACACTGGCCGTACACCACTGGTGATGGTCGAGGGGACACTGAATAGTGCACGGTACATCCAAACCGTTATCGAACCCATCGTTCTACCATTCCTAGACCGGCAAGGGAACTTGCTGTTCCAACAGGACAATTCACGTCCGCATGTATCCCGTGCCACCCAACGTGCTCTAGAAGGTGTACGTCAACTACCCTGGCCTGCAAGATCTCCGGATCTGTCCCCCATTGAGCATGTTTGGGACTGGATGAAGCGTCGTCTCACGCGGTCTGCACGTCCAGCACGAACGCTGGTCCAACTGAGGCGCCAGGTGGAAATGGCATGGCAAGCCGTTCCACAGGACTACATCCAGCATCTCTACGATCGTCTCCATGGGAGAATAACAGCCTGCATTGCTGCGAAAGGTGGATATACACTGTACTAGTGCCGACATTGTGCATGATCTGTTGCCTTTGTCTATGTGCCTGTGGTTCTGTCAGTGTGATCATGTGATGTATCTGACCCCAGGAATGTGTCATTAAAGTTTCCCCTTCCTGGGACAATGAATTCACGGTGTTCTTATTTCAATTTCCAGGAGTGTATATTGGAATGTAAAGGGGGGCCATTCTCGTCGTCAAGGTTCAGGTGGACCACATCTGACCATCACGATGGAGGATTACCGTATAGAACACAAAGCACATTGTAGCCTCTTCACCTGTGTGCCTGCCACCTAAGAACAAATAAAAGACTATTTGCAACATTCTGCGTCATCCCACACCATTGGTCGGAGACTAGCACCGTCCAGAGTGAAGGCTGCCGTTAAAACCACAACACAAACGACTGAACTTGGACTGGTGCCAAGACTTGGAAGCATGAACTGCTGATGAATGGCGTCCCCCTGTGTTCAGTGATGAATCCTGGTTCTGCCCTTACCCAGATAATCAGTGTCGAAGAGTATAGCAGCGATTTGAAGAGAAGTCCCCTTCTTCCGACCCATTGATATCTGTGCACTATCGTACTCTAGCGAATTAAAGTGCTCGAATTTGCGCGCGCTACACCCTGACTGCCTAGAGCCGATACTAATTAAATCGGAAACAGTGCAATTTATCGAACATTTTTCTTGATTATTATTTCTGAGCACAACCTACCCTTCAACACTCTTGCAAGCTTTTCAGACTGTTTCTGACTACCCTGTATTCAGACCAGCTAATTACGTCGTCGAAGAATCCTCCCTCGTATACTGGGTAACTGCAGCAGGGCCGCCATCGAAGACTGGGATAGGACTGAGCATCAAGATACCGATCATCTTGTGGACAGCATGAGGTGGAGGATGCAAACATGTTAGTATGCGCCGTGCTGGAGCAACTCAGTACGCAATATTATGCAGCAGCAGATGCTGATTTCACAGATGTGCAGGGACATGCACTTCCGAACAGTCGGGTTTTATTTTAATTGGTGTTTTATTTTAATTTCACGTTGAAGATACGTCTGTAGTTTCAAGAGGTCTGTTATTTCATTCCCTGCTGCTACTGAATCTAAGCCACACATGTTCCCCGATATGGTGAAATCTTTTCAGTGTAGTTTATTACAACAGGAAGTAAATGAAAGAGAAATAAAAAAGATAAAGGAAAGACAACTAGGAAAAAGATTGTAAAGTGACCAAAACCCATGTTAGAAATTACGAGAATTGCAAGTTGTAGCTTACGGAAACTGAAAAGCAAAGTTATCGTTATTTTAAAGAGATCAGACATAAGCTTAAATAAACTTAAGCATTTGTAAAAATCACGTCATCAAAATATTAATCGATTTGTGGTTGCATCATAAAGATTTTAATATATCAACTCAGGAACCCAATTCTCATTACTTGTGGGAAATTTTTATTTACTGTTCTAACATGAAGAAATCTGCGGCTGATGCTCATAAAATACTGGATACGACCTACAGAGAGGCACCCACTTGTGAAAGAATGTGCAGAGAAGGTTTTCAACGCTTCAAGAACAGTGATTCTGACGTCGAAGACCGGCATATCGGTGTAAGAGAGAAGGTTTTCGAAGCTGCTTAAACCGACGGAAACAATCACAGGAGATCGTTATCGAAAGCAACTGATACCTCTGAGCCGACCACTGAAAGACAAACGGCCACAATACAGTGAAAAACATGTAAAGATGATTTTGAAGCATGACAGTGCTCAACTCCACGTCGCAAAGAACGTCAAAACATATTTGAAACGTTCGAATTGGAAGTCCTGTCTGTATTCTCCAGACATCGCTCCCGATAATTACCACCTTCAGCACTTTTGGTCGCATGAACAAGTGCGAATTGGATCGACTCATGTATCTCCTCGGTTCTTCCACCGCGAGATTCGTTTGCAGCCAGAAAGATGGGAGAAAGCACTGTCCAGATATAGCCAATGCTTTGAATCGTGATTATTTTGTAAGTTTTTCAAAGTAAAACCACGAAATCAGAGAAAAAAACCTTTCCAACGAACAATGATTGTCTCAACGATATGACAACAATCAGTGTAAAGCTCTTTAATAAGTCTGGAAACATTACTGTGAACTTATAACATACTATCATGAACATACAGATGAAGAAGATGTCTATCTTTTATACTGCAGGTGATACTCTGTACGAGGGAACGCATCTTGCAGCAACGGAACGGTGAAACGGGAAAATGTATTTCAACATATCAGCAAGCAATTAGAAACAATGGCATCGAAATTAAGCTAATTTCACTGAATACCGCTCTGAATTTCATAAGATTTTCATAACAGAAGCCAGCTGATAATATCTAAATTCTAGCTGAGAGTAGTTAGTGTATAAGAATCAAAATATGAATACCGCTCTGAATTTCATAAGATTTTCATAACAGAAGCCAGCTGATAATATCTAAATTCTAGCTGAGAGTAGTTAGTGTATAAGAAACAAAATATGAATACCGCTCTGAATTTCATAAGATTTTCATAACAGAAGCCAGCTGATAATATCTAAATTCTAGCTAAGAGTAGTTAGTGTATAAGAAACAAAATATTTTGCTCGAAGGCGGACCCTAAATTCATGGTATAGAAGGATTTATCGCCAAAAATTCTAGTACGATGGGGGATTGAAAATAATTTAGCATGTAAAGATAGTCTGTGTCGAGAGTGTTGTTGATATAGGAATAATATATCTTCTTCTTTGACTTACGCCTCTGTCTCGCAGTTTGCACAGGGTCGGCATTGTTACAATCGGATTTTGCATGGTTAATTGCAGGGGTGGCCAGATGCCCTTCCTGCCGCCACCCCATACCCCCTGGGACGGAATCAGTGTACCCAGCTGTCTGTGTCATGTGTAAACCATGAAATAGTGCGAATGTGTTTCAAATGTCTGCGAGTCGTGTAACTAAGGTGGGATGTGGAACCAGCCCAGTATTCATCTAGTGAGATGCGTAAAACCGCCTAAAAGCCACATCCAGACTGGTCGTCACACCGGTCCATGTTGTTAATCTGCCGGGCGGATTCGATCCGGGGCCAGTGCGCCTACTCGAGTCCAGGAAGCAGCGCATTAGTGCTCTCGCTAACCTGGTGGGTCGTAGGAATGATATCTGAGGACTAATATCTGTGGTTACGTTTAGTAATGAGATGATGGAACGAGAATAGTGTATGATAATTGTACCTTCGGGCAGTACATATACTAGATAAACAGGAAGTAGATCATACGTCAGCGAGGAACTTTCACAGCAGAATTTTATCGGGAGAACTCTCACAAATTCCAAAGATATTAGTCCTATGTTACACCGCTTAGCAGCATCACACTATTGTTCAGACACTCATGGGTGACACAAGAACGGAAACTGAGGGTAGTAAAACAAAAACAGAGGTGCTGAACTCCATTTTCAAATGTTGCTTTACGAAGAAACACGCAGGAACATCGCCCCAGTTGAATTCTCAGATCTCTGAATACATCAATGATATAAAAATTAATGTCAATGACGTTGAGAAACAGCTGATATTACTACATACGGCATTTGCCCCTGTCTTAACCATAATATACCGTAATTTCTGCGAACACTGTCAACAGTGTTTGGAAGGAAACACGGGCCACATCCGTCTACAAGAGTGGTAATATAAGTGTACCACGAAACTACCGGCCAATATCACAGACATCCATCTGTTGTAGAATCTAAGCGCATATTCTGAGCTTGGATGTACTTAGGTAATCTCGAACACAATGACCTCCTGACAGCCAACATTCAGGAATTTTGAAATCATCGATCATTAGTGAAGTCAATTAGATAGATAAAAGTTGAGGCGTAATTTTTTCGAAGAACCTAACGGTGTTCTGAAAGGACAGGCTAAACATAGTTGGCGGTGGCGTCTTTGTTGCTGTTAGAAGTGGTTTATCTTGTAGCGAAATCAAAGTAGATAGTTCCTGTGAGTTAGTATAGGCAGAGGTCATTCTTGACAGCCGGAATAAAATATTGTTTGGAGCCTTTTTCAGATTTCCCAACTGAGATGATCCAGTTGCTGAAGGGTTCAAAGAAAATTTGAGTTTAATTTCAAACACATACCTGACTCATACCATTATAGTTGGTAGTGACTTTAATTTACCCTCGATATGTTAGTGATAATGCATGTTTAAATCCGGAGGTATGCATAGAACATCGTCCGAAAATGTGTTTAACACATTCTCTGAAAATTACCTATTCAAAAATTCACTTTACGCTGTCCCGAGAGACAATCTCCACTCCTCCCAAATTAACAATGTAAGTGTAGACCAGACGTTGCTTGAATTCAAAGAAATGGTATCGACAGTAATTGAAACCAAATTAAGTAACAAACGACGTAGCAGATCCCCCATGGTACACAAAACGGGTCATAATACTGTTGCAGAGACACCGAAAAACGTAAGCCGCCTAATTTAAACGAACGTAAAATCTCCAAGATTGGCGATCGTTTACAGAAGCTCGAAATTTTTTCGGGTTTCAATGCGAAATACTTATAGTGTCCACAGCGAAACATTGTCTCGAAACATTGTCTCCAAAGAGATTCTGGTCGTATGAATTGCCTGATAGTGGCAAGACTCAACCAATGCGTTTTCTGCGTCATAGCAATGGAAATACTATTGACAACAGTGTTGTCAAAGCACCTGTTACTAAGCACAGTCTTCCGACATTCCTTCACAAAAGAAGGCGAAATAAATATTCCACAATTCGAATGAAGAACAGCTGCCAACATGAGTAATTTAGAAGAACTTCATCCGAGTAGTAAAACAACTTAAATTACTAAATATAAGCAAGTCTTCTAGTCCAGACTGTATACCAATTAGGTTCCTTTCAGAGTTCGCTGAAGCAATAGCTCTATACTTAACCATCATACACAACCGCTCACTTCGACTAAAGAGCCGTACCTCAACACTGCGAAGTTGCACAAGTCACACCATTGTTAAAGATAGGTAGTAGGAGTAATCCACTAAATTAGAGACCCATATCATTAATGTCTATGTGTAGCAGGATTTTGAACATATGATGTGTTAGAATATTATGCATTACCTCGAAGAGAACGGTCTATTGACACACAGTCAGCACGGATATAGAAAACTTCGTTCTTGTAAAACGCAACTAGCTCTTTACACACAAGAAGTGTTGAGTGCCATTGACAAAGGATTCCAAATTGATTCTACGAGGGTTGTCCACAAAGTAAGTTCCGATCGGTCGCGAACTGGAAACCACTGGGAAAATCCGGTAAAGCTTTGCACAGATGTGTTGGTTAGTGTCTCTAGTATTCCCGACGATCGTGTCGCATCGCTCTTTTCAGGTTTGAGTGAACAGTGAGCACGTAAAATGCGTAGGGTATAGCGTCTCCCGCCAAGTATGAGGGCCTGGTTAGAGACTTCGCCTGTATCAAGCAGCCCACATAACACAACTGTCCAGCAGTTCCTTCTTCATGCCAATTCTCGGCCGCACGCTGCAGGGGCAATGAAGACGCTCCTGCGGCGTTTCCGATGAGAAGTGTTTGATCACGCACAATACAGTGCGTAATTGGTTCCCTCTGAGTCTCATCTCTGCTCACAAGAACCGCTGGCTATGAAGACAAAATTTTTCCACAGACAACGAGCTGCAGACCAGTGCAGATAACTGGCCGAAAGCACAGGCGGCTCCTTTCTATGGCGAGGATATTGGAAAGTTGATACAACACTACGACAAACTCGCAGTTGGAGCGGCGACTATGTAGAGAAGTAGGTGGACGGTGTACCTTACTGTTGGAAATAAAACGTTTCTGGTTTTCACTGTAGTTTCCATTTCGCGACCGATCGCAACTTACTTTTTGGACAACCCTCGAGTATTTCTATATTTCTAGAAGGCTTTTGACACTGTACCACACAAGCGGCTTGTACTGAAATTGTGTGCAAATGGAATATCGTCTTTTACGTGACGAGCTTCGTGATATGCTGTCAGAAAGATTACAGTTCGTAGTAACTGACAGAAAGTAATCGAGTGAAACACAAGTGATTTCTGGCGTTCCCCAATGTGGTGGTATAGGCCCTCTGCTCTTCCTTATCCATGTAAATGATTTAGAAGACAATCTGAACAGCCATCCAAGGCTGTATGCAGATGATGCTGTCGTTTATTGTCTACTAAAGTCATCAGAAGATAAAGTTACAAAACGATTTAGAAAAGGTTTCTGTATGATGCAAAAATTGGCAACTAACCCAAAATAATGAAGAAACTGCGTAGACTACGCTTTCTCGTCGTCTTTTGGAGTATTGCTGCACCGTCTGTGATTCTTACCAGATAGGATTAACGAAGTACAACGAGAAAGTTCAAAGAGCAGCAACACGTTTTGTATTATTACGAAATAGGGGAGAGAGTGTCATTGATATAATACAGGATTTGGGGTGGACGTCATTAAAACAAAGACTTTTTTGTTGCGGCGGAGTATTCTCACGAAATTTCAAACACCAACTTCCTCCTTCCAATGGGAAAATATTTTGTTGACGCTGACATACATAGGTATAAACGATTATCATAATAAAATAAGGGAAATTAGAGCTCGCACGGAAACATTTAGGTGTTCGTTTCTCCAGCGCCCTGTCCAAGATTGGAATAATAGAGAATTATTGGGAAGGTGCTTAGATGAAACCTCTGCCAGGTACTTAAGTGTGATTTGCGGAGTATTCATGTACATGTAGATGTTGATGTATATTGATTTCCAAAGTCATTTGACACAGAAACACGCCAACGCTTACCAACGAAAGTGCGATGACATGTGGTGTTAAGGGAAATTTGTGATTAGCTTGAGTATATGTTGGTGGGTAGGATACAGCATGTTATTTTGGATGGAAGTTTATCGACAGATCTACAGAAAATTTCCGGAATGTCCCGAGAAAGCGTGTTGGGACCCTTTCTGTTCAAGTTGCGCATTAATGACAAGACACACTATATCAATAATACCCTCAGATGTTTTGCAGATAATGTACTTACCTGTAATGAAGTACTGTCTGAAAAATAGTTGCACAAATATTCAGTTAGATCTTGATAATATATGAAAGTGGTTCAAAGCTGGCACGTTGCTTTAAATGTTGAAATGTGTAAAACTGTGCATATCACAAAACGAAGAAACGTAGTATCTTGTTACTACAATATCAGTAAGTCACAATTGGAATCAGCCGACTCATTTAGAGACCTGGATTTAACACTTTATATTCTGGGAAAATTAAATCAATCTACGAAGGCGATTTCTTACAAATCACTAGTGTGGCTCATGACTCATACGAAATTGGACTAATTGATGGTATAGAAGCAAGTGCCGCACGAATGGTTACAGCTTTATTTGATAGTGTCATGAAAATAATGAAAAAGTTAAAACAGCAGACACTTCAAGCTATATAAAACTGCCCAACGGAAGCTCACAAAGTTTCTAGAACCAGGATTAAGTTAAGAAATATACAATCCACTTCGTATCGCTTCCGTGAGAATCACGAAAATAAGGGAAGGCTAGATACAGCACGTACAGGGGCATTTAAACAACCATTTTTTCAGCTTTCCATGCGTGAGTGGAACGACAAGGACCCCAAATGGGTGGTACTGATAGAGGTCTTGCATTATCACACTGAAATACATAATTTGGCATCCTTATCGTGAAATGTGTGACAACAGGTATACCATTTTTGCCACATACTGGCGGGAATTTAGTCTCCTTGCAGCACTTACCAAATCAGTGCTATTGTCAAATCCAATAGCCCCCACACCATGTTTCCAGGAGTTGGAGAGGTAGGGCCCCGGGAAACGCTGCTTTCTGTGATCTCCAACGAGGTCCTCTACTTACACATTGGAATTATCAAGAATCGTCTCTAACACCACAGAATGCCACACAACGCCCCAGATGTTCGTGGGGGAACATTTTTCATTCAAACAGTGTAGACGTAGATACATAACCAAGGTAAGTGAGTACAGGAAAAGGCAACAGGGTCTTTGAGCTTTGCATAGTATCTGTATCTCAGATATGAATTTAGGTCTGGTGTTACGTAGTGGCTTTAATTGGTGTGGATTTGTAGGCAGTTGACTGTACGCTTACTCAGGAAGTCAGCTAATCGGAGCGAAGAGTTACAACATTATACTTCCTCGTTATCCTTTTTCCTCGCCTTATCTCGTGTCATCACGGGGTCACCATATTAATCTGGATTTGACATTATTAGTAGATGAGGGTGACCAAATGCTCTTCCGGTCTCCATCCCTTCCGCTACCGCCCCTACAAGGGAGGAATTTGTGTACCCCATTTGTCTGCATCTTGTGTTATCCCATGTGAAAGAGTTTGTACGTATTTGAAATATTTGTGAATCCTGTGAGCAAGGCGGGACATAGGTACTAGCGCTCCATTCAGCTATTCTAATGTATGTGAGAGACAACAGAAAACCACATCCAGTATGGCCGGTATACCGGCCGTTGTTCCGAAGAACACATGAAATTTCATAGAAAGGTTTTATAGAAGACATTCTTTATTTCGTTACTCAGCTGTATCATTCACGCATCTAGTACTGACAAAAATTTCGATTATTTATTTCTGAAACTGATATTTAGGAATAGTGTCAGTATCGCATTACACTATCAGCTACAGCTTTATGTAAGACATTAAGACATTGTGGACAGAACCCGACTAGGACTCGCGCAGCGGCAGTTAGTCAAGCGGATGTCTGCCAAGGTTCTTGGACGAGCGGCCTTAGTCGGCAATATTTTGACGAAAAAGTATCACCTATCGAGAAAAAAATCACACTGAACACGTATCTGCAAAGCGTGATTTGATGTTAGTAAAACTAGAGGCTGAAAAGAAGGTCCTTGTGGTGTCCAAATTGTAATGTAGATCTTTACGCGTCTGAGTGTTCAAAACATGCCACACTCCGGTAAATTATAAGTAGGAACAGTGTGTACAAGGTTTGTTTTGCAGAATAAAAACAAGATTCAGTAAAGAATTTTGCCTATCTCCTAATTTCAATATTTTTAACAAAAATTTTAAGTAGAAATTAACCAGGCTACGTCGCTTCAAACGAGATATCAGACAAGTTTCAATCACGCACAGGCGCAAAGCTATGATTTTTGAAAAATGTATTGAAAGCAGCAGTCCAGCTGCCCCATCTAGAGTGTCTGAGGCCAGCCTCGAGTGTGTTGATGTGTATTGATACCATATGCGATCTATGTCACTTTCAGACTCATCGTACATGTCGTATTTTCTAAGATATGTTTGAAGCAATTCGCATATTACGGTAGTGAACTGTTTGCCTCTCGTTCAGTACTAAGTGACAGATTTTAGTACGCGAGCCTACACCGAACAGCTACTACTGAGCTGCTGTACAGAAACGCACCGGTAGAGACAGGTGAACGAGCGGTGAAAATGCACGCGACACATTGCAGAGGCCCGCGACACCCACAGCTTGATTCGTAGACACGAGCGGAGCGGATTTATTCCGCGGCTCGGTGTCCAGCGCGGATTGAAATGCGTGCAGCATCGCGTGATTTAAGCGGCGTGTTGCCCGCCACCCGTCACCCTCGTGCCTTATTTATTTGTTTATAGTGATGGATTTACGCTTTCCCGCTTTGCATACTGTTTTTGTGGTGTTTGTATTCTGGGAAAGTGGCTTTGTCGGCCCGCGGTGCGCCTTGTAAACGTAAACAAGGAGATCTCGTTACTCGGGCCAGGTAGCGAGCGCCAGGGGGAAATTTGTTGACTTATTTACCGACGCTAACCGAGCAGCAGACATTATTTGGCTGTTGGGCAGTCTTTACCTTCACTTAGTGGCCAGTAGCCGCGACGCAGTCGCTGCGGCGCGCTCCGATCCGTGTTTAGCCGCTTCCTAGCATCTGGGTGTTAGACATTACATCGGAATGTGTACCTTGGTATCGCCGCAAATGGGCGCAATCCCTGAAGGGAGGAATGTGTACCGGAGCAGCGTGGGAGACTGACGATAAACACGAGTTGGAGAACATTTCGGGAACAGGCCGGTATCTCAGACCGCAACTTAACTACACGTGGTGTAAAGTATTTCTGTTGTTAAAGTTACTATCCCGTTAACTGCCAAGAAGTCACTGGAACAGTTTGTGCTGTGAGTGGTTGTTCGCTGTGTGTCGAGGCATGCCCGTACACTGTCGCAATGTGTCCCTCGATGTGTTTAAGCACAAATGCGTGAGCTGTAATTTAAAATTATAGAAATTTTGGATCGTAAATTAACTGACTTTAGCTGACATACGACGAATTAATCTTCAGTACGGCAGCATATTCAGTCACCTGAAAACGAAACGGTAAACTACCGCTGGTGAGTACTGGACTGTGAAGCAGTGACTCATAATTACAAGTTAGGATTCCCTCTTGGTCACAGACAAGAATGGAGTCGTTGGAGCCGGCCGAAGTGGCCGTGCGGTTCTAGGCGCTGCAGTCTGGAACCGGGAGACCGTTACGGTCGCAGGTTCGAATCCTGCATCGGGCATGGATGTGTGTGATGTCCTTAGGTTGGTTAGGTTTAAGTAGTTCAAGTTCTAGGGGACTGATGACCTCAGATATTAAGTCCCATAGTGCTCGGAGCCATTTGAACCATTTTTTTGAATGATCACCTGTGCAAAGCTGCGGAAATGGCAGCACTCACAAGATGCGTATGGACCGACTAAAACCACTTCGGAATTTTACTGCAGCAGACAGTTTCGAGAAAGGTGACTCGTTTCGAGATATGAGAGTGCCAGAAATATGATTCACTTGTGGCTGTAACCAGTAGATGACTTCTCCATAGGATGCACCACAGGTATGTGGTTGAATGGGAAGACTTGATTCCAAATCATAGACATCATTTCTAGCAGATAGCGTAACACTGAACACCATCTACTACTGTTTGTGATCCTTCTCAAGCAGTCATCGCCTATAACTCAGTAGATATATCGCAGAACCTCTGACAACGTATCGAGACAGGATACGTTACAGATAGTGGAGAAATAGCTAGTGGTGGCGGCGTGAGAGGGTTGTAAACAGCGGTTTCATACCACGTTCCTTAGCTGAATCACTTTCCAAATTCAGCGATTTTATGACGAGGTTGCATCATGGGCTGTGGTAACCAGACTGCTGGTCTGATGATATACACTCCTACGATCACCATCTCGGTATTTGTCTGGAAAAACCACGTGATTCATAGGTAATGCCATACATGGATGTATAAAGCTGGTATAGCTTTTAACATGAATACCTGTGTGCGCGTGTAGAACAAGGACCACTTGTTACAGTAATATACAGTAGTTGTTGGGATCGGGTTTTTTAACATCTGGTGGTTTGTAAGACGATTAAACCTTTCTTTCTAAGACACAGTGGTAGCACTCACAAGAAAAACTTATGAGACATGTCCACCCATCGTTGATTTTCGGTCAGTATTATTTTGTATCGCCAGCGATCAGTTATTGGCGAAGTATTATATTTAGTAGTAGGGGGTGTGTGATAGGTTCGCCTTGAGCATCAGGATTATAAAGTATGTGTTTGTGTTCCAACATTTGCAAAGGAAATGACTATGTCCATTCGTAAGGAAGGTATGGATTTAATGTCGAATACTGTGATAGCAAAGGGAAGAGTATGTCCATAAGAATGGTACTGATATTTCTATTTCCAGAGCCACAGCCGTCAACAGGGTGTATTTCCAGTACTTCGCTCATTGTCGGATGTCGTTCAGCTGAGACCACGATCGTAACATTTAGTTGTAAGTACAGGGATAAAACATATATGTGACCGATTTCTTAGGATGATGATTCTACCTGTGCGTGCTTGGCATGCAGCGTCGGTGACATGTGCTGGGGTGATTTACATTTCCCATTAACGATAGGAGCTGTCCGAATGGAGAGGCTTGTTGGAGTGTAGAAATGTAGATTACTTAACCATGTTTTCCTCTAGACGACCGAATATCGAACTAGTACTTAGTATGTGTTGGATAGTTTTCGTGAATGCGTGCAAATTTGAGAATATTGAATATGGAGGTGTGTTTGTGCTGTACCGTTATTCCCTCCCACGTAAATTGTTCGGCCGACTGCTTCTGCACATTTCACGCCTTTATTTAGTTGAGAGAAGATCGATTGTGGCGTGTGCATCTAGCATGTGGAAGACACGTTTTCCGGTTCTCTAGACGTGAGAAACACCTTAGTTGACCCTGTAAATTATAGGGATGATTTGGAATCTGCTACGTCACCGACATCGATATTTGCGAGTGGAGATATCAGTTCCCTCTATATTTTTCGAGTTTCTGCGTAAATGTCTTCGCAGATGCGGCAAATTTCTAGTTAGTCAGTAGTTTACAGCACGCCCCACTTAGAGTCTTGGGTTTGTAGATAAATAATTTCCAGTCTATATCTTCGGAATTACGTTGCGCGAGTGATCGGTAGGATACTGCTGTGTGCTTGATATCGAGAAGTACCGCGAAAGTGGCATAATATTATGGCAAACCATACGAAAATACATGTGTTTTTGTAATCCCAGAGTCTCGAGATAGGTGTAGGAAAGTAAGCAAGCAAGCAAGCAGGTCCATACCAGACACAGTAACGCGTTTGTGCCAAGGGGGTTCAAAAATGGTTCAAATGGCTCTGAGTACTATGGGACTTAACATCTGAGGTCATCAGTCCCGTAGAACTGGAACTACTTAAACCTAGCTAACCTAAGGACATCACACACATCCATGCCCGAGGCAGGATTCGAACCTGCGACCGTAGCGCTCGCACGGTTCCAGACTGTAGCGCCTAGAACCGCTCGGTGTGCCAAGGGGGAACGAGCCCGAATTTGTAGAACTGTTCTGAGAGTGACTTCCGTCTGCTGAGGGCGCTCTGATCACCTCCTGGGGTGGATTACCGCCGACCTCGCAGGGAGGTATCTGGTGTTGCGAGGAGTGTATACGGTGCTGTCTGTCTTCACGTTATACGTATGAATTATGTAAAAGGGCAGATTTGGTATGGTGCAGGATATGAATTGTATGTTTACTACATCGACACAGTACGCGGTGATATATTGCTGGGTTGGAGATCTGTTTCGTGCTATAATATCCAAGCTTCTGTCCATAGTGAGAGAGCAGTGTAATTGAGTAAGAGTCTTTCCATATTTGATGATCTGTAGGCCACTTTGCATTGTTTAATTGTTCTTGCAATATGGTGATCTGTAAAAAATACAATCATAACACACTATTTATTCACAAGACATTCTTTGTGCTGAGACTTAGGAGTGTCTACAAGCTGATCCAAACAAGATGGGGCCAAGGTATGTATTGAAAGTTCTTATAAAGCAAGTGTTCAAAGACAGGTTAAAGCAGACCATCCATCTCTGCTGGGGATGCCATCACTCATTCGCCACTGTGGCATTAGGACATCTACAGACCTGTAGCTGTAGGATACTAGAAATTACGGCAATTTTTTTCTCTTCTGTAAGACCGTGCTTCGAATTCTGTTGGTGTAATTGTTCTGATCCCCTCTGTGCGTGCTTAGAGAGTGCTCTCTTTCCAAACAATAGGAATGCTTTTATGGAATAACAGTGTTTTCATGAGCATGCAGAGGCTTTTAGCGGTGAGAAGATTTAACGTTTCTGAGGCGTATATTGATAGCAGGACAAACATTATGCATGATGCATCAGCCATGCTGGATATGCGTGCACAGCTAGATGCAGCTCGCACGTCCCATTAGGATCGCTAGGAACAATGCACCCTGTGCTATTCTGTGACGTCAGTATTCACAGGTTTGCTTCAGCAATGATAAGCAAAGGCATCTCGTGTATGGGATCAGCGTGAGCGTGCCTTTGAGTTCTGTGACATTGGTATGACACTCGGAGAACTCTATCTGTATACCCGTAAACAGACCCAACTATCACCTGCTTGCTGTAGGCAGCAGTGAGCAGTGAGCGATGGCTGGCGCTGGCCTGTGTCTGACGGTGCCTTGTGGCGGCATTGACACACGCACGCCCTTGGAGCGTCTGTACTCTGCAAATAGGACTTCACTCCGTTCTGGTCATGTCAGCAATGGTGCCTAGGTGATCGCATATTTCTAGAGTAATTTCTCAGGTGTCAAGTATAAATGAGATGCCTCTACCTCATGCTTGAGGCACCTGAATGGGCACCTGTGCGTGGCTTGGCATCTGATGGCCGCGTCACTTCGCAGGGGCTGCAGGTGTATCCCAACTTCTGTAAGCATGTGCGGTAGCCTCCTATGCAGTGGATAGGGGGGCATTGGGCAGTGCCTGCACATGGTGTTTGCTTGTCTCTTGCATTATATTGTGATCAGGTCTGTAGCCTGTGTTATGCGTTATTTGTGCAGTTTATGAGTTGATTTCGTGTCTGCACATCAGTGTACTGCATTATTTAGGAGGAGTTTGCATGTCTGCGTACTGAAATTATTTCGGTAATTTAGGAGTTGTTTGCATGTCTGCAGAGCATTATTTCAGTAATTTTCGAGTAGTTTACAGGTCTCCAGGCTGTGTAGCGTGACCCCAAGCAAGTCAGAGTGTGTGTTTTGTATCAGTGTGATAAATATACTATCTAAAATCCATCCCAAAATAAATCGTTCCAAAATAAATAAGTGCACTCCTTCCTCTCTCCAGCAGCCCAATGCAGGCTGAGTCATTTTCCCCGCCAGACAGCCATCTTGAGTTACTTCATGGCATGAATGACAGCGCCCTCTGGTGGCGGTACTTTGTACCAGTTCAGTTGGATTCCAGACACTATGGCGACCACACTGTTTCCCACCATTTCCCCCCACCACCTTGGATTATGTCACGGAATGGATGATAGTGTCCTCTGGTTGCAGTACTGCGTACTACGTCCAGACCTCATGGTGAACACACTGTTTCCCACGAAAATCCGCCATCTTGGATAACAGAACTTGTGTCATCAGCTTACATCATGGCCGCCATCTTGGATTACCTCACAGAATGGAATGGATGACAGTGCCTCTGGTGGCAGTACTGTGTACTAGGTCAGTTGGACTGCAGATCCCAAGGCGACTACACTTGATGGTGGTACTGCCTCTAGTTGTTTAAATAAATAGTACATGCAAAATAAAGACTTATGTATAGCACAGGTCGAGTCCTCTTCCCACCATTTCCTAGGACGAGGTGGCGGTCGAATGACTTAGGTTAACAGAGGTAGTCTAAGTGACCCACCTTCCTGCCATTTTCTTGGGTTAGTAGAGGTAGTAGTGGTGTGTTGCATTGTGATAGAATTTGAAATTCCCACCATTTTCTGGAGGACGGGGCTGGGTTAGTGAAGGTAGCGTGATTGACCTATCTTACCGCCAAATTCCACCATCTTGGATGACGTCATGCGCTGTTGCCAACTTTACAGGCCGCCATCTTGGATGACGTCATCGCCACCATATTGGAAGAGCGGTTCTAGGCGTTTCAGTCCGGAACAATGCTGCTGCTATGGTTGCAGGTTCGAATCCTGCCTCGGGCATGGATGTGTGTGTTGTTCTTAGGTTAGTTCGGTTTAAGTTGTTCTAAGTCTAGGGAACTGATGACCTCAGATGTTAAGCCCCATAGTGTTCAGAGCCATTTGAACTATCTTGGTAACATCTGGCAACAATGGAAAGTGGGGTGGCGCTCTCCTAGGTCCACTACTAATAAGACTCATCTGACAAATTACTTTCTTTCATTGCTCCACTCCATGTCCACCATTGGCATCCATGACAACCTGGAATCACACTAGAGATGGCTCTACGGCTGCCCGAAATTTCTAGAATGGTGGACCACACAATGTTTAGCTGTTGCGACGCAGTTCTCACACTGCTTAAAGATGGCACATTGCGTCCAGCATTCTGATCCATGGCAACAGCAAGTTCTTCGACAACTTGTCGCGCAATTGCCCGTCGGCCTCTCCCTGGAACAATTTCCAAATCACCAGGTAATTCTAACTTCGAATCATGTTCTTCAACATCATCGGCGCTGAAAGATGACCTCTTTCTTACCCATAAATGCGTGGATAGTCGAGAGGAGCAGCAGCACTAATTCTATTGCTTGGATAAAACAGCTTTACCTGTAAAGACCTGCTCACCTTTACAAGGCACATGTCGACTGTCTGCAACTGTAATTCACACTGATGCTTGTGTTTCAGCCTTACGTTGCCATACCAGTGCCGATACCTAACGGCAAGTCATGACACTAACACTACCAACAACGAAACTCCTGCACGGCACTGTCTCTACATCATTCCTATAACACTGAATACCCACACAATAAATGCTTTTACGTCTACGCGGTCTCAAGTAGCTGAAGATTAATTATAGCTACCGTGTATTTTAGTTTCCTATTTTTTTTTTTTTTTTGTTTGGAAAAGGAATGTATCGGTCTGTTACATGGTCCAGGTATTTGATTTGAAACTGTAAATTGGGAGTAACTGCTGTGTACCAGGTTGAACTGTAAATTACAAGACGAGCAATGGAAAAATATTTCAAAGTTATCGTATCTACAAGATGAAGACAGGTAACTGGTTATGATCAATGCATCTTGAATATTTTGTAGCTGGAAAGAATGCTGCAGTTTTTAATAAACATTTAGCTGAGAAACACATTGTAATTGAATATATAATGAAGAGAGCTGGTGGTCCTGTATTAGCTGTTCGTACGTCAATTCCGAAATTGACTCTGGTTGCTGTAACTACAATGTTTCATGGACAGCTATCCTGTATTTCTTAAATGACGACATTTTCTCCTTCGACTGTATATGCATGGTGTTCCAGGGAAACTGTCAGTACTCAGGGATATGACAGGAATGATCATTCAAAGCAAAAAGACTACTGAACATTGAGACTATGATGCATACATTAAGAGCTACGAGCACGTGTTCATCTCTTCGATACTGTGAAGAAATTCTCATCCACTGCAAGAACTGCGTATTCCATACTTGAGCGCATGTTTCCTACACTTTTTATCTTATCTATACTACCAACTGAAAGTATTTGCAGCTGAAGAGACTTGTTTCACAGCATCAGAGATGAAGACGTCCTCACAGCTCTTAAGGTATGCGTTTTAGAGCCCATTTTTACTTGACTTCTTTGCTTCCAATGGTATCGCTGAAGACTGACCATTGCTCCTGGGATACCATGTTATTTTGTACATCCCCCATTTCAGTTTTGTCTTCGTGACATTATCAAGTAATTTGGATGCTGAAACGAAATCACCAAGGAAACGAACAAAAAAATGTGAATATGGTATCTGTTCTTTTGTCCGAAAGAACAGATACCATTGGTGATGTTGCAGCTCTCGAAGAATGAAATAACAGTTAAATCGAGACCATTAGCTACCTACAGGCGTTGATAGATATCAACGGGAACAGTTGAAAATGTGTGCCCCGCCTGGGACTCGAACCCAGGATCACCTGCTTGCCTGGCAGACGTTCTATCTCACTGAGCCATCGAGGACACAGAACACAGTGCGACCTCAGGGCTTATCCCTGGCACGCTCCCCGTGGGATCCACATTTTACAACTTACTAGACTGACTGCCGCGGGTAATGAATATAGTGGGCAGGGGCACTATAAATGAATTGTATGGACAATAAGTTGGAAATGTAGGTCTCACTGGGAGCGTGCCAGAGATAAGTTCCTGCAGTCTCACTGTCCTGTGTGTCCTCGATGAGTCGGTCGGATAGAGCGGCTGCCATGTAAGCAGGAAATCTCGGGTTCGAGTCCCGGTCGGGGCACACATTTTCAAATGTCCCCGTTGATATTTATCAACGCCTGTAAGCAGCTAATGGTCTGGATTTCATTGTAATTTAAAAAAAATGTGACTGTCGTATGTCATTGTTGGTGTGTGTGTGTGTGTGTGTGTGTGTGTATGTATGTGTGTGTGTGTGTGTGTGTGTGTGTTTGTGTTTGTGTTTGTGTGTGACAGAGAGAGCGAGAGACAGGGGAGAGAGAGAGAGAGAGAGAGAGAGAGAGAGAGAGAGAGAGAGACATTTGCAGAACAATTAAGAGAACACAACCACAAACCAACCACTACAGAAGAAGCCGGCCGCTGTGGCCGAGCGGTTCTAGGCGCTGCAGTCCGGACCCGCTCTGCTGCTACGGTCACAGGTTCGAATCCTGCCTCGTGCATGGATGTGCGTCATGTCCTTTAGATAGTTAGGTTTAAGTAGTTCTAGGTCTACGGGACTGATGACCTCAGATGTTAAGTGCGATAGTGCTTAAAGGCATTTGAACCATTTGAACTACAGAAGAAGACATGCAAATAATTACAACCCTGCAAGAAAATTATCACATACAGAAAACCAAACGAGAAAAGAAAACCCTGCTGAATGGTCAAGTACATACACCAAACAACTCATTGTTTACAGTAATAGATAAAATAATACAATAACACTAAAACAGATAATAATAATAATAATAATAATAATAATAATAATACCTCTCAACTGCATTACCACTCACTTCACCATGATCCTCTACACAAAACATTTAAACCAAAACTCGAAAAATGAAAAGAAAAAATCTGTGCATGTATTCTCTGTCTCTCTCTCCCTCTCCCGCCCTCTCTCTCTCTCTCTCTCTCTCTCTCTCTCTCTCTCGCACACGCACACAAACATAACAGAAATGAACAGATGTTAGTTTTCAGCACGTACTTCGTTAGGTGTACGTAAACAAACCAAACATGATGAGATATACAGTGTATTCAAAGTAATCATGTCTATATTAGTGTTATGTCTATACTAGTGACAAAAGACTGATAGTAGATCAAAACAACAAGCCCAAAAGAATCCTTAAGTTTCATAAATAGAGCAGTAGTGCGGCCTCGATGTGACCATGTGAGGGGAAACACCGATGCCAACAAAAAATCAGGAAGAACCCTAAGTAATCACTTATTTACATAAAAAGCGAGAAGTGAACTGTTTTATAATCTACGAATAATACATATAAAAACAAAATTTCATCATAACTGTATCATTACAGACCCTAATGATGATGCATTGAAGTGGAAAAAGGCGAAATGTATGTGGGAAAATAAAATATAGTGTAGCAAGAGACGATGTTTTTATTTACAAATCAAATATTTCTGTAGTTGCTGCAGAGGTTTCCCATGCAAACACACTCGTTATTCACGCCATGCCAGGCATTTCCCTGTGGTCTGTACCAGAAATTCTGAAGACTGCACCCGAATGTCCATGACATCATACAACACATAAAATTCAACACCATATGCAAATGTAACGATCTTTTACCTAAATATATCAATGTAAATATTAAAATCAGTTCACCCAGCGCTCAAAAAAATGCATGCTGTTCAGAAAATGTTAAAATTCGAAATCAAATCTCTACATTCTACAAAACAGGAGCTAAATTACGAGTTACTTAAGGCATTTTTTGCAAATTGAAAACACCGTTAATACTACGGCAGTTACGTCCCATCTGTTCAACAAGGTCGAAATTCACGCAAAAACTGCTGTACAAAGAATGGAAACAGTTCATAGAAGGAGGATTAAACAACTCCACAAACTTCATGCACAACACAATAGCTCTACACACAAGCGACAAAAACACACATAACTTCTACTCAAGATAAGTGAACCTTACAGACACACAAATAAACAGTAAAGAAAGACAAGTATTGGAGAAAGAATTAAAATGCAATGTAATTTCAGAAATAGGTGAAGATTACATAGAAAATCTAATTATACAAAAAGAAACTGTATTGACAAGGGACGATAGGAGAGAAGACAGCAGTGTGAACACTCGATTAATTATAGAACTAGTAAAAAAAAGGAAATCCGCAATATAATAACCAATATGAGAACACAACGACTCAAAAAAATACAAACGCAGAAGCTATAACACTCAAAAAACTTATGAAAAAACTCCAATGTCAGAATGTCATCATTTCAAAAGCAGACAATTGGAAAACAGAAGTGCTTATAAACAAAGAACAATACACTGAAAAAACACAAGAATCCATCTCACAAAATAGTATTACAAAATTAAAATGAGACCCAACAGACAGATTCCACAGAAAAGTAAAAAATCATTCTGAAGAATGTGGACACAGTTAAAAGAAAGCTGACACAGAATAATCCCACTGCAGCTGCCCTCCAAAGATCAACATAACAAATCTTCCTGTGATACCAGTATTGGATTTCAGAAAATCTCCGACTTATGAGTTTGCAATATACATGTTAAAATTACCGTCTGAAAATTTCAAAGTGCAAGAAGACAGAACCATTAAAAGCACTACACAGGTAATACGACAAATAAAATATATAAAAATCCCTGACACAGCAACACTCCTCTCACTTACTATAGAAAGCATGTGTTCCAACATACCAGTGCTAGAAAGAACAGAAATCATAGATAAGAACCTGAAAACACATAGTCAGCTCCCTGATAAACAGGTTAAGGAAATACTTATATTAATAAAGCTTATAAAAGAACAAAATTACTTCCAATTCAATAATGAATTTTATTTACAAGAAGAAGGATTACCAATGATGTCCCCAGTGTCTGGAGCCATAGAAAATATTTTTAAAAACCACATTGAACAGATCATTTTCACAAAAATAGTAGCAAAAGAATACAACATACTATACTGGTTCAGGTATATGGATGACATCCTCTACTTAATACATTAACCAGAAACCAAAATTGAAAAATTAAGTACTGATATCAAAAAGGTACATAAAATTCACAGTGGAAAGAGAACAAAATAATTAAATTAACTTTCTGGAGGTGACAATCAAAAGGCACATCAATAAGCATATGTTTGAAATTTACTGTAAACCCACAGCAACTGCCATTATCATCCGCCAATCCTCGAACCACCCACACTCACCAAAGCAAGCAACTTTGACACATGCTCCTTAGACTCATCACAGTTCCACTCAACGAAGAAAACTACCAAAAAGAAGTGGACATAATAATTCAGATAGCCCAAAATGTAATCACAAAAAGCAACAAAAAATTGAAAGTAAAATGAAAGCAGAAATCACGAAGCCATTGATATCACAACAGAACCAAACACAATCACATTAACTCAATACCATAACAATCACACAAAATAATCAGGAAAACATGAGACAAAGACACACAATGACATACAAACACAAACTCACACATAAAATCACCAACATTTTCAAAAGACAGGGAATAAACATAGCATACAAAACAGACAACTTTAGCCGAAAATACACTAAAACTGACAAAAAACAGAGATATATGCCAGGAAGCAGGCATATATCAATTACAGTGCAACATTTGTGATGGCAAATACATATGATAAAGAGCCAGAACATTTGATGGCAGACACAAAGATCACTTGAGAGCCGGGAAGTATGGGACAAACCACTCCACATTTGTAGACACTTAAGTGAACACAATAACAAACCAGCAACTACAGAACACATGAAAAAAATTAGAATCAACAATAAAAACACCTCTTAGCCATGAAGAAAATTATCACATAAAGAAAACCAAAGAAGAAAGGAAAACCCTGTTGAATGATCAAGTGCATATACCAAACAACTCATTGTTCACACAAATAGATAAAATAATACAGCAACATTACAACAGAGGATTATCATAACAATAATAACAATAATACTAATAATAATAATAATAATAAAAAGATCCCAATACCACAAAAGATAAATGCAGACTTTGCAAACAACAAATAGAAACAGTAGATCACATCACAAGCGGATGTACAATACTAGCAAATACAGAATACCCCAGAAGACATGACAATGTAGCAAAAATAATACATCAACAGCTTGTCTTACAACATAAACTTATAATACAACATGTTCCCACATACAAGTATGCACCACAAAATGTACTGGAGAATGATGGATACAAATTATACTGGAACAGAACCATTATAACAGATAAAACAACACCACATAACAAACCTGACATCATACTCACCAATAAAAAGAAGAAATTAACACAACTAATCGAAATATCCATACCCAATACAACAAATATACAAAAGAAAACAGGAGGAAAAATTAAAAAATACATCTAACTGGCTGAGGAAGTCAAGGACATGTGGCATCAGGATAAAGTTGACATTATACCAATTATACTATCAACTACATGAGTCATACCTCACAATATCCACCAGTACATGAATGCAATACAGCTACATCCAAACTTATATATACAACTACAGAAATCCGTAATTATTGATACATGTTCAATCACCCGAAGGTTCCAAAATGCAATGTAACATATACCGTACAGTTTAAAGGAAGTCACGCATGATCAAGGTCCGCGTCACTTTCCATTTTTGACCAGAGATAACGTCTGAGAAAAGGAATAATAATAATAATAACAACAATAATATTCCCATTCCCCTTTCTACTCACTTGTCCACGAACCTCTCGTCACAAAACACTTAAACCAAAACTCGGAAAGAAAGAAAAAAAAAAAAAAGAAAAAAATCTAACCATGTATACACTCTGTCGCTCACACACACACACACACACACACACACACACACACACAGAGGTAGAAACATAACAGAAATGAACAGACGTTTGTTTTCAGCATATACTTCGTTAGATTGCCAGCATGTACGTGTACGTAAGCAAGCCAAACAGTACGATATACATAGTGCACTCAAAGTAGTTATGTCTGTATTAGTGTTATTGTCTATATTAATGACAAAAGCCTGATAGCACATCAAAACAACAATTGCAAAGAAATGGAAATGGAAATGTCGTGTGGCTAGTGCCTCCCGTCGGGTAGACCGTTCGCCTGGTGCAGGTCTTTCGATTTGACGCCACTTCGGCGACCTGCGCGTCGATGGGGATGAAATGATGATGATTAGGACAACACAACACCCAGTCCCTGAGCGGAGAAAATCTCCGACCCAGGCGGGAATCGAACCCGGGCCCTTAGGATTGACAGTCTGTCACGCTGGCCACTCAGGTACCGGGGCGGACAATTGCAAAGAAAATGAAAATTGGGAAGGAAAATGTCCGAAACACAAAAAAAAAACATGCCTATGCTTCGTAAATAGAGCCGTAGTGCGACCTCAATGTGACCGGATTAGGAGAAACACAGATGCCAACTAAAAACAGGAAGAACAATAAGTCATCACTTATTACATAAAAAGCGAGAAGTGAACTGTTTTATAATCTACGAATAATACATATCAAAACCAAAGTGTGTTATAACTGTATCATTGTAGATCCCACTGATGATGCCTTAAAGTGAAAAAAAGCCGAAACGCGCCTGGGAAAATAAAATACAGTGCAACAAGAAAGACGTTTTATTTGCAATATGAACGTTTCTATGCTTGCTGCGGAAGACGACCACGCAAACGAACTCGTTACGCTCATACTTGTTTACGAAACACTACACTGAAGCTTATTCTCACAGTTTAAGTGAAAAATGTGTTTGATAAAAAGTTTCAACGTTCACACCTTGCACAGTTGCCTGATCAGTGGTTATCATTTTTGAAAAATGGTCGAAAAAGTTTAATTTGCTAATGCAGCCTGGTAAAAGAATTAAAAATGCAAACTGTCACGCGGTGATTTACTTCAGCTCATCATTTTTGCAATGCAGATACAGTAGAGCTGAGTAATCTGTTGCGAAGTAAGAAATTACTGTGGGGCCTAAACGAACCTTTTGTGAGAATATTAGGAACCGTTTACACTTGCGAAATGTCATATAAATTCCAGAGACGCGTTTTCATAACAGTGCACAGTTTTTGTTACTAACATTTAGCCATTGTGTGTGATTGTGTCATGAGAAAGTCATTCTGAGTATTATTGATAATCGTTCTTTACATTCATTTACAAATAACAGAATGAAGTTTAGATTAAGTGATACCGAAATTAATTTGCACAGCTGTGTTAGTGTTTAGAAGTAGGGTAGCAATGGCGATTTTAGATCAGACACTGAATCGGAACTTAAAAGTACTAGTCTTCGCATTACTAGCCAGAAGTGTTGGCACACATAGAATTTCCAATTATTAAAAGTAGGCTTATTAGTTTCAAGTTACTTGAGCATTACACGGACAGTTCCTAGAGACACGTGCCATGCATTGACGAGCGTTGCTCTGTTGAAAAATGGCATCGTGATAGCATAGCATGAGAAAAATGTCATATAAATTCCAGAGACGCGTTTTTATAACAGTGCACAGTTTTTGTTACTAACATTTAGCCATTGTGTGTGATTGTGTCATGAGAAAGTCATTCTGAGTATTATTGCTGCGGAAGACGACCACGCAAACGAACTCGTTACGCTCATACTTGTTTACGAAACACTACACTGAAGCTTATTCTCACAGTTTAAGTGAACGCAGGACGTTCGTACGTACCATTGTGTTACCAGAGTTCTCTGAATCATTACTAGCCGTGACATGAAGTCCTACCCGATGATTCCTCATACTCTAACGCCAGGAGTAACACCAGAGTGTCTCATCAAACATTGGAAGAATGGGACCTCTGCCCAGGTCGCAGCCGTACTTGCTGACAATGGCCATAACAGATAGTGCACAATCTGTTGATGCCATTCATCAGCAGTCCATATTTCCCGGTCACCCCTCCAAACACAGTCGTTTGTGTTTTGGCGGTAATGGCAGCCCACGGATTGGATGGCACTTCCCTAGTCCGGCTGTTGCTAGTCTCTGACAATGGTTCGCAACACAGATTGTTACAGGTAGTCCACTACTTGTTCTCGGATGGCAGGTGCAGATGTAAAGGTGGTTACAACGTATCTGGTGCACGATACGGCGATCCTTCGTTATGATTTTGAGACTTGATCGACCGCAAAATTGTCAGCGAGTATGACTGCCTTCACATTCCTGTGCAGTGCAACATTGGGCCACTGTCACATCCGAATGCCCCATAAATCTGGATATTGCATGATTCGACCAGCTGCCCAAATGGAGAGATTGTACAGGGTGGTTAGAAACAGTCGGAAAAGCTTGTAAGTGTGTTGCAGAGTAGGTTGAGCAGAGAAATAATTGTTGTTGTTGTATTCAGTCCTGAGACTGGTTTGATGAAGCTCTCCATGCTACTCTATCCTGTGCAAGCTTCTTCATCTCCCAGTACCTACTGCAACCGACATCCTTCTGAATCTGCTTAGTGTATTCATCCCTTGGTCTCCCTCTACGATTTTTACCCTCCACGCTGCCCTCCAATACTAAATTGGTGATCCCTTGATGCTTCAGAACATGTCCTACCAACCGATCCCTTCTTCTAGTCAAGTTGTGCGACAAACTTCTCTTCTCCCCAATCCTATTCAGTACCTCCTCATTAGTTATATGATCTACCCATCTAATCTTCAGCATTCTTCTGTAGCGCCACATTTCGAAAGCTTCTATTCTCTTCTTGTCCAAACTAGTTATCGTCCATGTTTCACTTCCATACATGGCTACGCTCCAAACAAATACGTTCTTAATGACTTCCTGACACTTAAATCTATACTCGATGTTATCACATTTCTCTTCTTCAGAAACGCTTTCCTTACCATTGCCAGTCTACATTTTATATCCTCTCTACTTCGACCATGATCAGTTATTTTGCTCCCCAAATAGTATAACTCCCTTACTACTTTAAGTGTCTCATTTCCTAATATAATTCCCTCAGCATCACCCGACTTAATTCGACTACAGCCGGCCGAAGTGGCCGTGCGGTTAAAGGCGCTGCAGTCTATAACTAATCGTTCACTTGACTGTGAGTTGCGCGTCAGTGGGGCGGCTAGGTGGATTGTAAGGGAGAGACATTGACCCAGAATAATTCAGGGAAACAGGATTGTCGTCAGCCGGCCGAAGTGGCCGTGCGGTTAAAGGCGCTGCAGTCTGGAACCGCAAGACCGCTACGGTCGCAGGTTGGAATCCTGCCTCGGGCATGGATGTTTGTGATGTCCTTAGGTTAGTTAGGTTTAACTAGTTCTAAGTTCTAGGGGACTAATGACCTCAGCAGTTGAGTCCCATAGTGCTCAGAGCCAATTCGACTACATTCCATTATCCTCGTTTTGCTTTTGGTGATGTTCATCTTATATCCTCCTTTCAAGACACTATCCATTCCGTTCAATTGTTATGACGAAAATCGGATACCTTGCGCCTCTCATGATTTAATTAGTATTAAAAGTTAGCCACTCAGGCAGTTGCTCGCGCAAATTGAAGTGACCAGTCGGAGACGGTATCGCCAAACGTGTTCTTCATTTGCTGTCCTGAAAGAGATCAACAGAGCGATACAAAAGTTGGAGATGGGATGGTAGTAAGGATTGAATCCAAACCAAAGCCTGAGTAGTCTCGTGAGACACAAATTGCATCTGGCGTTCCGTTTGAATTTGCGCGAAACGGCCTGATTGGATAACTTCAATGCTAATTAACTCGGAAACATATGACACTATTTTGACCACCCAGTATGCTTTACCAGGCGTGGTGACAAGACTAAACACGAACAACATTCAGGTGGCCGTTCTACCTACAACAGAGAATTGCGACTCTAATCATTTACGTATCTTTCGACGGTGTGTACGTGTTCAAAATTATATTGACATTCAATCATTTTTTGTGGTTGATTCACTTTTTTAGCAGGCAATGTAAGTGCAGATATCTGTGTAATGGTGTCTTCTACTTACTAGCTTTTCGCTCCTTGATATAAAAGCTGTACTTTTCACATATGATTGAGCTACAGATTCCCCGTTACATAAGAGCCGGAGGTAAATTTTAGTTCATATTGCTGAAGAATGTTTATAGTTTTACTCACCCTTCTCATTTCCTATATAGCGTACTGTAATCTCCATCAAATGCACAGTACGTGACAGCTTGAACGTATATACCAAAATTTCATACTGAAAATCGCAACATGAACTGCTAGATCCTGGACATGTTTGTTCGTAGCACTCAGCCAGTGACGTCACTAGCGGCAGTTGCAGGATTCTTTTTACATCGACCTTAGTTTTGCACTATCTGCCGTGTTCAAAGCGTCCAGTATGCTCTTTTAAGTGAGCAATAATATTTTGTTGGATGAGCTTACTTATACTTTAATTTGACAAGATATTGTCATTATTTCTAGAATGATTAAGGCTTTGTTGTTTAATGTGAAAAAGGAAGGAAGGAAGGAAGAAAGAAAGAAAGAAAGAAAGATTAGTGTTTGGCGTTCCGTCGACACCGCCGTCGTTAGAGACGGTTTAATGTCAAGTTCTAATGATTGCTGCGTTGGTTTGTCTGAAGGTTTGGCAGGAGGCGATGGCGATGATGCTCTCATGGTTGTAACCGCCGATGTTGATGTTGCAATTTTAGCTCGTACAGGCCATGTTATTGCTTTAGGATCCGCTGAGCCGATGTTGCGTCACTGCCGCAGGCTGCAGTGTAACGTACTGGTTGTGTTGCTGCCTGTATAATCGGACCTGTGCTCGGAGGCTCGGTCACGCTCTCCGCTAACGGATGTCACTTATGACGAAGAGCTACCACACGGATCCACAATACGCGAAGTTTAACTCTGACAGGCTTGCACCAGGAAGTCAGTCCGCATTCTACGGAGTCTCATAGATCGAGCAAGTTCTTTTTATGCGACGGTTCTTATGTGGTGCTAGATGTGGCCATCTGTGTCTCACTGCGATCTGCCTGAAATCTGCAGGAAAGATTATAAATACGGCGATGGCAGAATTATATTTCAGAGAGCTCTGATAATCGCCCTGCACGAATTTTGCGAACAACGGGACAAAGATATGTCAACCATGACGAATTTAGTGAGTTATCGATAATGTCCTAACAAACGGAAGACACTGTTTGGCATTAACGGAACTGCTTCAGTACCACATCACCTCAACATGAAAAAAATTTGCAAAGTAATAAATTATAAAAAAAATTGTGTAGGTATCAAGCTAAAAGTTCAAGGGCCCTTGGCTACTAATTTTTAATCAAGTGCCTGAGCGAAGCGAAAACAAGACTCCCTAGAAATTACACAATGGATTTTTGTCCGTCTCTTCATATGCAACGAAAAGTGGGAATTGGACAAATAAGGTATCAAACACCGTAACATGAGGTCTAGTTTTGCAAACCATATTTCATGCTTTCTGAACAAAACTTAAAAGTAAAAACAACTGAAAAAATAACACATGTGTTGTTTAATATTTCCTTAAAGTAAGAAATAAAATGGATTAGAGAAATATCTGACGCGCTTTTGAATGATGCTCGAAATTCTGTGCTGTAAATGAGGTGAATTAGTTCAATTTTTAACTTGCAATTTTAAAGAGTACTAAAGTGCGCGTCATATATCTTGGCGGCCGAGTTTAGGTTCGTTCTGCGCATCTGATGTCACAAAACACAGTCAGCCAATGAACAGAGAACGACGTTGCCAGATCTCGACAGCAGTGCAGAGCATGGACGAGTGTCTTCAGTTTTAGAAACGTTCAGTCATAAATAAAGTAATAGAACAAAAGCAATGTCTTGATAGCAGACTTTCTTTTACAGAAAGTTTGGAAAAAGCATTCTTTATACCAATTGCTTCATATTCTATTAATTAATTAAACGAAACAAGCAATAAGACTCCTAATTCAGGCGATAGCAAGGAAAGGTGTTTGTTTCAATCTCACGAACTGCTTTTTCGCAATAAAGAACAGCGGTAATTGTTTATTTCCTATTGTACATCGACGAAGCGTGAGTAATTCATAGTCATACCAACAGTATTTATAAGTAGTTGCGTGAGGTGTTAGAATCCGTATGGAGTTACACTGTTCAATGAGAAGAGGTAGTGGAATGGTTAAGGTGTTGGGCTGCCAAGTGAAAGGTTATGAGTTCAAACCTTGTGTAGTGCTTAATATTTTCTTTATTTAAAAACAATATTGGAGTGCCTTACTTCACGAATTTTATTCGTTTGAATGAAATTTCTAGTGCTTTGTCTCTTCATTAACTTTTTCGCTGCTGCAGACACGTGCTCCCCGCATTCCGCGCTGTGCGCGATTTTGTCATCACTGCACTTCTCACCTGTGCAGACACATGGTGTTCCCACTGCTTTGACAAACTTATCATTCGATTTCACAAAAACTATTTGGCCAAAAAATTTGATTTTTACACGTCTTCTTGCCTGATACCTTCCCCCCATAAATGACTTAATTTTGTTTTGATGTGCAGCATTAAATGTAGTAAACCATTGCACGAAATTTTGTAGAGTTTGCAGAGGTAAAAGTCCATAGCGTATACTTTCCGTATGGTCGATTTCAGTTGCCACAATGTTGAGAATGAAATGTGGACAAGATACCTAAATTTCATATAATATTTACTGTATAACAATATCTCATTTAATTTAAGTACCACATAAGTGTCGTATGTAATATTGAGAAATATTCCGTCTTTCGCGACTGTAATAACAGTTTTATATACACACGGCGCGTTTGGCTTTATTTTAAAGCACTTCCATCGGTGAAAGGTATGGCACATACACAATGGTATTCATGTTCTATTTCTTGTTTTTGTTCCACAGTCGCAGTTTTACCAATGGTATTGAAATATATCCCTCTTCTGCAACTGTAATAAGCGACTTATTTAGACCAGACGCGTTTTTCTCTTTTGAAGCATCATAATAGGACTGTATTTTGTGTCCTCCATTGCCAAGTCACCTTTCGTAGTTTTGTGCTGCGGTAGCACAATATTCAACGTTTGTGTTGGCTCATCAGTGTTTTAGCAAATAAATGCTGTTTGTGTGTGCCACACTCAAAATTATATTTGACATAGCTCTGAGCACTTCACTGACAGACGGTATATTCAAGTCCTAATGTTTCTGTAAGTCCACAGTTTTGTTTAATGTATTTTGTCTACTTCCTTTTGATTGATTGAAGTGCTTTAAAATAAAGCCAAACGTGCCCAGTGTAAGTAAAACTTTTGTTACAGTCGCGAAAGGTGGAATATTTCTCAATATTACATACGACACTTATGTGGTACTTAAATGAAATATATAGGTATCTTGTCCACATTTCATTCTCAACATTGTGGCAACTAAAATCGACCATACGGAAAGTATACTCTATGGACTTTTACCTCTGCAAACTCTTCAAAATTTCGTGCAAAGGTTTACTATATTTAATGCTGCATAATAACTGCGTTGAACATCGAAACAAAATTAAGTCATTTATGGGGGGAAGATATCAGTCAAGATGATAGGTAAAAATCTAATTTTTGAGCCAAATAGTTTTTGTGGAATCGAATGATAAAGAGTGTCAAAGCAGTCGGAACACAATGTGTCTGCACAGGCGAGCAGTGCAGTGACAAAATCGCCCACAGCGCGGAATGCAGGGAGCACGTCTTTGTAGCAGCGAAAGGGTTAATGCGGCCGTGGTGGCTTTACTTCATGAACTGCGCGCTCCCCCCTACACGTAAGCTTGCGAACTATGCTATACTATGGCGCTGCTTCTATTGGCGCGTGCGTCGTGTGCATCTGGCAACGCGGCAATCTCCAGCATCTGGGCGGGCATGCGCGAGCCGCCAAGATAAAAGAATTGAACTATAGGAGTCATTTGTCTGTTGGAATATGTAACTTAGAACTTAAAAGATAACTAGAAGATATTTGTCTGGCGGAGTGTGTAAACCGCACAGTCTGCCGTTGTTTGAGCTGTATGTACTGTTGTTACGTGAAATCCAAAGGTAAAATATGTCACCAGTTAAGGCTCAAATGGCTCTGAGCACTATGGGACTCAACTGCTGTGGTCATAAGTCCCCTAGAACTTAGAACTACTTAAACCTAACTAACCTAAGGACAGCACACAACACCCAGCCATCACGAGGTAGAGAAAATCCCTGACCCCGCCGGGAATCGAACCCGGGAACCCGGGCGTGGGAAGCGAGAACGCTACCGCACGACCACGAGATGCGGGCACCAGTTAAGATACTGTATGATAAGTGAAGGTACACGTTAGTGACGTACTGGAACCACGGAATGAAACAATTCCAAATGCTATCTGATCAAAGGTTCAAATTTTCATTTTTTTCCATGGGGAAAAGTGAGTGAGCAAGAACAATGATGTCAGCAGCACTCGTAAGGGAAACTTTAGTTCTTGCGTCAAACGCTTTCTCGTCCCTAATATTTGAAAGATTCCATTTTGGAAAATTATTGAGACGGATAAATTATTGGAACTTCCTTAAACCATCGGACATAGATTATAGTAATATTTGAAGGCCACACAACAGGAAACAGAGTTCTACATATTCCACGGGGTAAATACCCTCTGGAACGCTTTGAATTTGGAAGATTATGAGCTAAACATAGAATTCTAAATTCTCAATCGGCACCTCATTTGCTGTATACGATTTTGAGCATCATTCAAAGACGAGTCAAATGTGTCTCTGATCTGTTATATTTCTTATTTTTAGATAAAACATTTCACAAAAAATTGATCGTTTTCTTTTAATTTTTTTATTCATGACTTATCGTTTATCTCACTTCTGACAATGATTCATTTACGGGAAACACGTAGTGTTGCACCGTGGTTCGGTACCCACATGATGTATGTGTCCTCCTACAATAAGCTGGGTGAGCCACTTCAGTGATCGACAGCATGTAAAGGCATACCAAGTCCGTAGGACATACCAATCAAAGCACTGCAGTGTTTAAACCAACCTTCCGGTTGATGAATGCTTTACCTTACCCTACGTTTATCGTTTGAATGACGTAAAATGATTGCAGACGCCCAAGTTTGTATTTAGTAGTTAATGTGTCATTATTGCGTTCGTAACATACTCATTTTTGTCTCAACTGCTTACAGTGTCCTTGAATTACAGTTGTTGCTGCAATTTTGCCTTTATTTGAGGAAACAATAGTAGTTTAAGTACGGTACTTTCGGTTTCCTAACAGGATCCAATTACATTTGTTATTTATGGATGAAAGCCCACCAGTTAGTCTCTATCACTAATATTAGTTTATTAATAACCAATTTTCGGCTCACTAGGCCATCGTCGGGTAAGATGTAACTAGCGTCGGCAAACGCATAAATGTGTAAGCAAATAAATCTTACAATTGGGGATACTAACATCTGCAGAGTACATCTGGTCATGACATTTGGCTATATATTATACTAGTTAGAATCTTACATTTGAATGAATCCTCATTGTTAATCACAAATTACTTCGAAGACTCTACATACGGTGATGGCAGAACTATATTTCAGAGACCTCTGACCATTGTCCTGCACGAATTTTGCGAACAAACACTACATTTTTGTGGGCTAAGGATACTGTTTGTGGATACACAGAGTTTCTGCGAAATATGACAAGATGGGAGACAATATATGACCGCACTTATTCTCTATATCCACAAAGGATATAATGACCCATGTCACGCACTAGAGAAAATAAGAAAAATAAACAGTCTTTTGCGTTCCCAGAGCAGTGTCATTGAAGATTACTTCCATAGTGATGATTCAGTTTCTGCACAATTCTGACTATTGTATTTGCAAGCTGGCTTTTCTTCTACCTACAGCTCTAAGGCATGTTCATCTGGACAGATTATTTGACCTCCCTGTGATATAAGGCGTTTCACTCTGTTTGCACTGCGCATTGTTGCTGACATTGGTCAATGTGTTCTGTGCAAGTAACGAACTGATGTCAAGAAGAAAAAGCGTTAAATTATCTTTCATGCATAGTTACTGAGCCGGCCAGAGTGGCCAAGCGGTTCTAGGCTCTACAGTCTGGAACCGCGCGACCGCAACGGTCGCAGGTTCGAATCCTGCCTCGGGCATGGATATTTGTGATGTCCTTAGGTTAGTTAGGTTTAAGTAGTTCTAAGTTCTAGGGGACTGATGACCTCAGATGTTAAGTCCCATAGCGCTCAGAGCCATTTGAACCATTTTTGAACCATAGTTACTGATAACATAAGCAATGGACCTAGAACAGAACGCTGTGGGGCCCCCAAACCCTACCTCTCTGACTCCCAAATTTGCAGTATTCAATGAAATTTCGAATATTCGCTGTTTGTCGATGCTATAGGACAACCTCCTGATTCCTGTTCGAAGTGAACCATTGGTAAGCACGCTCCCTAATTGTATAAAGCTCTAACACGCAAATTCAAATGCTTTTATGAATTTTGACATGATCCATACTATCATCATCTCAGCATTTACAGACGAAAGTGTCATACAGTCAAAACAACGAAGATGAGATATATTACTGCTCTCGTACACTTGCCTTCCTCAGAACAAGAAAACTCAGGAGACAAGTATTTCGGCTTTAAGTTAACTACACCATTTTCGTACAAAAAACGGGAGAAATTATTTTTAGAAACTTATTTTTTAATAATGCCTGTAAACTAATTTCACGGGAAAGGTATTTTATAGTGGTGCACCACTGTTCATAGGCCCATTTGATACTTCATCATACCCATACGAGTCTTTACTTACTGGAGGATTATTCGGTCTGCTATTTGTTAGTTTCCTTTTGTTGAATGTAACATAACTCTCCGAACGTCAGCTTTTAAAAGTATGGGCGAACATATTTTTGCATTGCAACATATTTCAGACTTTCGCTTCTAGTCAGCCCTGTAATAGAAGTTTAATATATTAATTTCTTAATCCATTTTGAAATGATAACATACACTTTACGTCTTCCGCAGTCTTTTTCTGAAATTACAAACATTGCACCCGAAAAGTAAGGTTTTTACAAACGTGAAAAACTGTCCCAAGGTACAACATGGTTAAATACCTAAAAACAAGTATCACGCTTAAATTTAAAAGTGTAGCAATCGATGAAATCTTGTCAGTGTTATATTTAATAGTCTGTGTGTTACATCACACATTAATAAGTCGTAAGTGGACTAATTTTTTTTTTTCATCAGTCTACTGACTGGTTTGATGCGGCCCGCCACGAATTCCTTTCCTGTGCTAACCTCTTCATCTCAGAGTAGCACTTGCAATCTACGTCCTCAATTATTTGCTTGACGTATTCCAATCTCTGTCTTCCTCTACAGTTTTTACCCTCTACAGCTCCCTCTAGTGCCATGGAAGTCATTCCCTCATGTCTTAGCAGATGTCCTATCATCCTGTCCCTTCTCCTTATCAGTGTTTTCCACATGTTCCTTTCCTCTCCGATTCTGCGTAGAACCTCCTCATTCCTTACCTTATCAGTCCACCTCATTTTCAACATTCGTCTATAGCACCACATCTCAAATTCTTCGATTATCTTCTGTTCCGGTTTTCCCACAGTCCATGTTTCACTACCATACAATGCTGTACTCCAGACGTACATCCTCAGAAATTTCTTCCTCAAATTAAGGCCGGTATTTGATATTAGTAGACTCCTCTTGGCCAGAAATGCCTTTTTTGCCATAGCGAGTCTGCTTTTGATGTCCTCCTTGCTCCGTCCGTCATTGGTTATTTTACTGCCTAGGTAGCAGAATTCCTTAACTTCATTGACTTCGTGACCATCAATCCTGATGTTAAGTTTCTCGCTCTTCTCATTTCTACTACTTCTCATTACCTTCGTCTTTCTCCGATTTACTCTCAAACCATACTGTGTACTCATTAGACTGTTCATTTCGTTCAGCAGATCATTTAATTCTTCTTCACTTTCACTCAGGATAGCAATGTCACCAGCGAATCATATCATTGATATCCTTTCACCTTTTATTTTAATTCCACTCCTGAACCTTTCTTTTATTTCCATCATTGCTTCCTCGATGTACAGATTGAAGAGTAGGGGCGAAAGCCTACAGCCTTGTCTTACACCTTTCTTAATACGAGCACTTCGTTCTTGATCGTCCACTCTTATTATTCCCTCTTGGTTGTTGTACATATTGTATATGACCCGTCTCTCCCTATAGCTTACCCTTACTTTTTTCAGAATCTCGAACAGCTTGCACCATTTTATATTGTCGAACGCTTTTTCCAGGTCGACAAATCCTATGAAAGTGTCTTGATTTTTCTTTAGCCTTGCTTACATTATTAGCCGTAACGTCAGAATTGCCTCTCTCGTCCCTTTACTTTTCCTAAAGCCAAACTGATAGTCACCTAGCGCATTCTCAATTTTCTTTTCCATTCTTCTGTATATTATTCTTGTAAGCAGCTTCGATGCATGAGCTGTTAAGCCGATTCTGCGATAATTCTCGCACTTGTCAGCTCTTGCCGTCTTCGGAATTGTGTGGATGATGCTTTTCCGAAAGTCAGATGGTATATCGCCAGACTCATATATTCTACACACCAACGTGAATAGTCGTTTTGTTGCCACTTCCCCCAATGATTTTAGAAATTCTGATGGAATGTTATCTATCCCTTCTGCCTTATTTGACCGTAAGTCCTCCACAGCTCTTTTAAATTCCGATTCTAATACTGGATCCCCTATCTCTTCTAAATCGACTCCTGTTTCTTCTTCCATCACATCAGACAAATCTTCACCCTCATAGAGGCTTTCAATGTATCCTTTCCACCTATCTGCTCTCTCGTCTGCATTTAACAGTGGAATTCCCGTTGCACTCTTAATGTTACCACCGTTGCTTTTAATGTCACCAAAGGTTGTTTTGACTTTCCTGTGTGCTGAGTCTGTCCTTCCGACAATCATATCTTTTTCGATGTCTTCACATTTTTCCTGCAGCCATTTCGTCTTAGCTTCCCTGCACTTCCTATTTATTTCATTCCTCAGCGACTTGTATTTCTGTATACCTGATTTTCCCGGAACATGTTTGTACTTCTTCCTTTCATCAATCAAGTGAAGTATTTCTTCTGTTACCCATGGTTTCTTCGCAGCTACCTTCTTTGTACCTATGTTTTCCTTCCCAACTTCTGTGATGGCCCTTTTTAGAGATGTCCATTCCTCTTCAAGTGTACTGCCTGCTGCGCTATTCCTTATTGCTGTATCTATAGCGTTAGAGAACTTCAAACGTATCTCGTCATTCCTTAGTACTTCCGTATCCCACTTCTTTGCGTATTGATTCTTCCTGACTAATGTCTTGAACTTCAGCCTACTCTTCATCACTACTATATTGTGATCTGAGTCTATATCTGCTCCTGGGTACGCCTTACAATCCAGTATCTGATTTCGGAATCTCTGTCTGACCATGATGTAATCTAATTGAAATCTTCCCTTATCTCCCGGCCTTTTCCAAGTATACCTCCTCCTCTTGTGATTCTTGAACAGGGTATTCGCTATTACTAGCTGAAACTTGTTACAGAACTCAATTAGTCTTTCTCCTCTTTCATTCCTTGTCCCAAGTCCATATTCTTCTGTAACCTTTTCTTCTACTCCTTCCCCTACAACTGCAGTCCAGTCGCCCATGACTATTAGATTTTCGTCCCCCTTTACATACTGCATTACCCTTTCAATATCCTCATACACTTTCTCTATCTGTTCATCTTCAGCTTGCGACGTCGGCATGTATACCTGAACTATCGTTGTCGGTGTTGGTCTGCTGTCGATTATGATTAGAACAACCCGGTCACTGAACTGTTCACAGTAACACACCCTCTGCCCTACCTTCCTATTCATAACGAATCCTACACGTGTTATACCATTTTCTGCTGCTGTTGATATTATCCGATACTCATCTGACCAGAAATCCTTGTCTTCCTTCCACTTCACTTCACTGAGCCATACTATATCTAGATTGAGCCTTTGCATTTCCCTTTTCAGATTTTCTAGTTTCCCTACCACGTTCAAGCTTCTGACATTCCACGCCCCGACTCGTAGAACGTTATCCTTTCGTAGATTATTCAATGTTTTTCTCATGGTAACCTCACCCTTGGCGCTCTAAAACCACAAAAAAAAGGGTCCCCTCCCGGAGATCCGAATGGGGGACTATTCCGGAATCTTTTGCCAATGGAGAGATCATCATGACACTTCTTCAATTACAGGCCACATGTCCTGTGGATACACGTTACGTGTCTTTAATGCAGTGGTTTCTATTGCCTTCTGCATCATCATGTCGTTGATCATTGCTGATTCTTCCGCCTTTAGGGGCAATTTCCCACCCCTAGGACAAGAGAGTGCCCTGAACCTCTATCCGCTCCTCCGCCCTCTTTGACAAGGCCGTTGGGAGAATGAGGCTGACTTCTTATGCCGGAAGTCTTCGGCCGCCAATGCTGATTATTTATCAAAATTTAGGCAGTGGCGGGGATCGAACCCGGGACCTAAGACGTTTTGATTATGAATCAAAGACCACGGGTACCCACTCAAATTAAAGACACGTATTATTAAAAAGCAGTTAATAGTTAAAACATTTTGAAATAGACTTTATTGGTAACTAACACAAAGTACCATTTTCAAGATAGGGCAAACTGTTGACACTCTAAAGAAATTCAGCTCATTTGAAAATATCACGTATTTCATGGTAGAAGATCTGCTTCTTTTTTAAGATACAAGACTGAGCACAGCCGACGAAGGATGGCTTGACCTCCACACGTTATGTAACTATATTAAAAAAAAGAAAAGAACGGACATAATCACCATACAGCTCTGTAGCCGAAGAATTAACAATATCCTCCAAATAGCTTTAATATATCGTACAGCACTTAATATGTAACCTTCACTAAGGCTGCACGGAACACAAACTCATGTCTCACAAAAAAAAGTAGAAAGCGCCAAAAACTGTGTCTGGCGCTCCCTAGTGCGCATTTATTTGTGATTTTAAAATTAGTCACTAGATTGAATCACCGACCAGGAAACTTCATGTACTCCTACGTACACTATTCTCCAGGTAGAACACTCTCCCCTAGTATATACTTGTCTGTACCAATAATATTTTGCTGCAAGTTGCCAATTATGAGCAAGAATAAATATTTCCTCAACTCTTGTGAATCAACAACAGTTTCATTCTGTAAAAGACGAAATGCAATGCACTGGGGAAAGGATAATCATAATTCATCGTTCCACTGAAGACAAAGTCATTAGAGAAGAAGCACAAATTCGCACTGGGCCATGACTCGGGAGGAAACGGCCGTTACCTATTCAGACTAAACATTCAGATATTAGCCTTATTCGATATGTGGAGATTGTGGAAAGATAGAGATGGCCAGACGGGGCGTCGAACGCCTTTCCTCACGAATGCGAGCCCAATACGCCAACCAGTACCTGGTCAGGCAGGGACCATGTTCATGCACGCACAGGACATTCAGTACAATCATTTAACGCACCTTCCGTCGGGACGTGTCGCAGCTTTCCAGATTGACGACCTGCTCCTCTTGAACGTACTGTATATGCCCCGTCTTGATCCCAGCCTTTCCCTGCCCGGCGTGATTTCTGTAGAACGAACATAACAACTTTAACGATTTTCGCTCACACATGATCGTGGAACCTGATTTTTACTGCGTTCTTGCTTGTGACAATACCCGTCTCGGTATAAAACGTTGAGCACCTACTTTCTGCTCCGTTGCTACTTCCACAATTAACCTTACATCCTTATTTTATTTCTGATTGCTTCCTATTTTCTTGGTGTTACACCAAGAAAATAGGAAGTTTTGCTTTGCCCTTTCTGTTGAATTTCTTTAGTTATGTATTGTATTCTAACTAGTGAAATCAATTAAATGGAAAATGAGTGTCGGTCATGTTATGATACATCTGTCTTTACCTCCTACATGATACTTTAATGTAATTTGTAAACAAAACTGGTTTCTTATTCGTACTGCACTTAGTAATAGAAAAGAACTACCAAAGAAAGTGATGAAGGTTTCTATAATTTATTATAATGTTCATTCAACTGTTGTATTATCGGCTTGACCAGGTGTGATCTTAGATACTGGCTTTAAATAACTGGGTGTGAACACATATGTTTTATTTATCACATTAGAACATGAGTCGTCCTTCATTCCTTTCTGAGTTCATTGTTCTAATTTTTATCACATTTAGGGCGCCAAATAAAGAACAGCATATGAAAATGTTAACATGTTACCTTTCCCACCAAGTTGTATCACTAAAGTACGTTCAATAACATACTTGTCTTTGGAAAACCATTAAAGAACTCTTACTGAAATTCCCACAGAAAATTAACTTGACATACAGGGTGGATCAAAAGGAATCGTCTGATTTGAAAAAATTATAACTATTATGTTAATTGAGATATGTGCGTGAACGATGTACTGTTAAGAAAGAGCCAACTCTCGAGTTTTTTAGCTAGGTAGCAGCAGTGTACGCCCACTTCAGTTCTTGTAAAAATGGTGTAGAGACAACAGAAAGCGTCTTGTGTCCTATGTTATGCGCAGTGCGGGTCAGTAATAACTGTTCAGCGTGAATTTCTTACTAACAAGGAAACCTCCCCATCGCATCCCCCTCAGATTTAGTTATAAGTTGGCACAGTGGATAGGCCTTGAAAAACTGAACACAGATCAATCGAGAAAACAGGAAGAAGTTGTGTGGAACTATGCAAAAATAAGCAAAATATACAAACTGAGTAGTCCATGGGTAACAAACGCAACATGAAGGATGATGTGAGCTGAAGAGCGCCGTGGTCCCGTGGTTAGCGTGAGCAGCTGCGGAGCGAGAGGTCCTTGGTTCAAGTCTTCCCTCGCGCGAAAAGTTTAATTTTTTATTTTCAGACAATTATCAGAGTTCAGGCACCCACACATAATCAACTTCGCTCTCCAAAATTGCAGGACATGTTCAGATTTGCTTGGACATCTACAGGATTTGACGGTCTACACACGAAAAAAATTTGAAAACGTTAAAAACATATGTTTTGACAGAGCACAGAGAAAACTGTGCGACTGTGAAACTGTTGCATTCATTTGTTGCAGTTTATGTGACACACTCTTATGTTTTCATCACTTTTTTGGGAGTGATTATCACATCCACAAGAAAACCTAAATCGGACAAGGTAGAAGAATCTTTTTACCCCTTCGCCAAGTGTGCAAGTTAGATGGGTCGACAACATATTCCTGTCATGTGACGCACATGCCGTCACCAGTGTCGTATAGAATATATCAGACGTGTTTTCCTGGATCAAATGTTTTCGGTTCCCATTGGAGAGGCACATCCTTTCGTCTACTAATCGCAAGGTTTTGCGGTGCGGTCGCAAAACACAGACACTAAACTTATTACAGTGAACAGAGACGTCAATGAACGAACGGACAGATCATAACTTAGCAAAAATAAACTACGTAAACATTTCGCTCGAGGGAAGACTTGAACCAAGGACCTCTCGCTCCGCAGCTGCTCACGCTAACCACAGGACCACGGCGCTCTTCTGTTCACATCATCCTTGATGTTGCCTATGTTACCCATGGACTACTCAGTTTGTATATTTTGCTTAATTTTTAATAGTTCCATACAACTTCTTCCTGTTTTCTCGATTGATCTGTGTTCAGTTTTTCAAGGCCTATCCACTGTGCCAACTTATAACTAAATCTGATGGGGGTGCAATGGGGAGGTTCCCTTGTAAGTATGGTGTGGATCCTCCTTCAGCACAGAGAATTTGACGATGGCACGAACAATTCCGAGAAACAGATTGTTCGTGTAAATGCCAATCGCCGGGCTGTCCCCGAGTGTCTGGCACAGACGTCGAACACATCCGCCATAGTTGACATATGCCGTTCATCGCAAGGGGGGCATATTGAACACATATGAAAAGGTCTGCAAAAAAAAAAAAAAAAAAAAAAAAACCGTTTTGAGTTCCCTATTCATCAAAAAACAAAATTCATTGTATATGTTTATTAGTTTTGATACACCCTGTATGTCTTAATGAATGAGCTTACCACAGTACCAAGTCTGCAGACACGTAACATGTAGTCTCAACGGAAAGGTTTGTAGGAGAATTCTAATTAAATCTATTTCTATGCACTATGGGACTTAAGATCTGAGGTCATCAGTCCAGACTTAGAACTACTTAACGTAACGACATCACACACATCCATGCTCGAGGCAGGATTCGAACCTGCGACCGTAGCAGCAGCGCATTTCCGGACTGAAGCGCCTAGAACCGCTCGGCCACAGCGGCCTGTATATTTATTGTTCCACAAAATTTTGCTCAGGCAAGGAAAAACACAGCTCGATCTCTTAAATGTAAACATATAAAATAGCCACCCTGTACTTCAGTCATATTTATTCTGCAAATAAAATACTAGCATTTAACTAATATTTATGGGCCGCGGGTGTGGACGTGGCGCTTCTCCAGGAAGCCGTCACTTACATAACAGCAGTTCTACTAGGACACGAATCGATATTGAACATACGTACGAACAGTGCATTCCATGAACCCTGTAAGGCTACTTCCGTCAGGATATGGTAAAGCACTCAATTTAACAGCCTCTTCTTGAACATACATTATAATAAAAAAAAGAACAACGGCACACAAATTGGTAGACGTGATGTACATGAACAGACAAACAAATGGTTACAATTTTAGAAAAAATGGATGTTTTGTTCAATAGGCAAAGCTCCATAAATTTAGCAAGTCAGTAATGCGTTTGTCCACCTCTTGCCGTTATGCAAGCAGTTATTCGGCTTGGTGTTGATTGACAGAGTTGTTGAATGTCCTACTGAGGGATATCTTGCCAAATTCTGTACAGTTGGGGCGTTACATCGTCAAAATCCCGAATTGGTTGAAGGACCCTGCCGATAATCTGCCAGAAGTTCTAAATCTGGGAGAGATCCGACGGCTTTGCTGGCCAAGGTAAGGTTTAGCATGCACGAAGATAAGCAGTAGAAACTCTCGTCGTGTGCGGGCGGGCATTATCTGTCTTAAATGTAAGCCCAGGACGGCTTGCCATGGTAAGCAACGAAACGGGGCGTAGAAAATCGTTGACGTACCACTGTGCTGCAAGGGTGTCGCGGATGACAACCAAAGGGGTCCTACCGTCTAAAGAAATGGCACCCCAGACCAGCACTTGTGGTTGTCAGGTCGTATGGTGGGCGAAATTCAGGCTGCAATCGCACTGCTGTTAGGCGTCTCCAGACACGTTTTGGCTGGTCATCGGGCTCAGTGCGAAGCGGGACTCATCACTGAAGACAAATTCCACTCCAGTCAATGATATTCCAGTCCGAAGATGTGTCTGGAGACGCTCCGGACAACGGTGTGATACCGACCTGAATGTCACCCGCCATACGGATCGATAACCAGGATTCAAGGTTGTGGGTGTCATTTCTTTGGTTGTCACTCACGGCACATTTCCAGAGCAGCGGTACGTCGACGACATTCCACGCCCAGTTTAGTTGCCCTTCATGGCAAACCATCCTGGCTTACACTTCTGCAAGATAATGTCCGCCGGGAGTTTCTGCTGCTTGTCTTCGTGCTTGGCAAACACTGCTTCGGCCAGTAATGTCACTGGATTTCTCCCAAATTGACAATGTTTGGAGCATTATGGGCAGGAGCACATCCAGCAACTCTGTTAATTAATGTCAAACCGATGAGCTACTTGCATAAGGGGCAGAAGTGGACCTAGCACTATTGAATTGCTCAGTTTGTGATCCCTCTCGCTCTCTCCCCTCCACCCCCATTCCCCACACCTCCCACGGTTCATAGACTCGCACTGCCCTCCGTGTTTTCTTTAGGTGGAACATAACAAAGTTAATGATTTCCGCTCACAGATTATCATGAGCGGTGATTTTTAGTGCTTTCTAGCTAGTGATGATCAGACACCCAATTTAGTTAATGTGAAGAGCAACAGATTTTAATCGGAGAACAAAAAATGGCTCAAACGGCTCTGAGCACTATGGGACTTAACATCTATGGTCATCAGTCCCCTAGAACTTAGAACTACTTAAACCTAACTAACCTAAGGACAGCACACAACACCCAGCCATCACGAGGTAGAGAAAATCCCTGACCCCGCCGGGAATCGAACCCGGGAACCCGGGCAATCGGAGAACACCACGGCTACTTCTACATTATGGAGGACTTATATGCAACTCGATTTGTCACAAAAGATCCAAGCCTGCGAATAATGGCCCTTTTACTTTTCGGATAATACAGCTTACCACATGTCTTTGAACTACACACCAGAGCAAAGTTATCATTGACGTGGACATTGGAGGTACAACTCTCAACTTTTGACAGATGTTAGGTTGGAACTTGAATTTCAACAATATGGCACAGCTCTGTCCGCCAGCGGCATAAATATCCGAACAACGTAACATGATGTTCACAACATGGTAAAGCCAAATTAGTATTCTTACTGAAATCTAAAGCATATTGGTCCTTCACACTAAGGCAAGAATATAGTGATTTTAACAATTTTCCGAATAATATCGCTGTTATTGGGCGTTTAAAGCCATTTAAATCGCAGCCAGATTTACTGCTCGTCAGTATATTCGGGCCCGAGATTTTGCAAAATGTTCCCACTACACATATTCCGCGCATCGTGCAGTGCAAGAACAAGTGATGCACACCCTGCGGGATGCAGTAGACAATCAGAATGAGATAAAGAGACGTCACCTAACACTTCAAAATCTTACATTGTTCAGCCAACATACGCGCTGCGATATTCAACTACTGGCTCAGTACACTAGACCCAACTGTGACTCATAACCTGCTACAATATTATCAGTCCGTCATGCATTTTACGCCTCATGAACTCCACACTCTTGAAAGTGCACCCAGAAAAAAATCGCCTGGCGTGAATGGTCTTCCAACAGAGCTTTACAAAAACCTACTAACATATTTTAGGTGACCAATGATCATGTTAAATGAACTTCTACTGGGAACCCCTGTTCTTGTAGAAGGTGTCACTTCTAATTCCTAAACAACCCACCCTCACATCATCCAAGATTATCGCCCTCTGACACTACTGAATGAGTATTTGAAACTGTTGCCTTGTACTCTTGGTGTAGGTTATCAGCCCTTTTATCCTTGTTGTTTGTTGATCTTCACGCAGAAGTGCTTAGCTATGGAGTTCTGTGATCACATACTCGCACTCTGTAAGGACTATGTGTTTCCTGATCACATGACCAGTCACTCTACATTGATTTTTTTTTTAATTTCCAGTAAATAATAAGTTCATGGCAGAGTAGAGTATCTGTAAGCTTTTGCTTCCATGACAACCTTTAAGTTCCATCCAACCTTCATTACTTTAACATGAGCCTGCATTTATGTCTGGCGAACCAGAATCAAAGTGAATCAAACAAGAGATAGGCGTTATATCTAATGATTAGTCAAGCCCTTTAAAATTACATGCCACTCTAACGACGTCCAAGGCAGAGTTGTCCGCTGTAATCCACCCTGTAGGCCACTGCAACACCACCACTTCTTAGTAAACTCCACCACACTTTGACAGGATTCTGTGACGTCAAACCTGTTGTTCAGGTGTTGCAGATGACGCTAGCCTTACTTTGTTTTCACAGCGAAGTGGACATACAGACAGAGAAACATTTCATCACAAAGACAGCGGAGCCAACTTACATATCTCCAAATCGATGATCGTATCCTTAGGACAGAATACGCATGCAATAATTTCCGACTGGCTACTCACAGAAACAGTAAGAGAGCATAAACGGACGTATATGACGGTACACCCTTAATATCTCATTGACAGGAATGGCGACATACGCTTCTGCTCTTCGAAGCCTTGTTCCACAAACAAAAGACGAGGACATTAGATCGCCTGCAACGAGCCCATTTCGCCAATATCTAAGTTTTTTCCTAAATCCGTCAAATTTCTGCTGTCTTACCATTTCCAAATGACATTACACAATACATACGCCATACTGCTGCTGGGCATCTATAAATCTAAACGTTTTCAGAGAGGCTATATGACCACACCAGTCTATAACGGAGGTCCGGTGCTCTATAATCCTAAACTTGGATGTCCTGCCACGTACCTCAAACGTACGCACGAGATTCTCATTGCCCGTTGAGATTCCATCAGTAGACAATTATTCCAGCTCTTCCGGCCACGCCGCGCGGGATTAGCCGAGCGGTCTCAGACGCTACATTCATGGACTGTGCGGCTGGTCCCAGCGGAGGTTCGAGTCCTCCCTCGGGCATGGGTGTGTGTGTTTGTCCTTAGGGAAATTTAGGTTACGTAATGTGTAAGCTTAGGGACTGATGACCTTAGCAGTTAAGTCCCATAAGATTTCACACACATTTGAACATTTTCTTCCGGCCACATGATTAACGTTTTAGGCTTACGTCATTCCTACGAACTGGTTATTTGTATATTCGCGAAATACTCCCTGGAGATCAACTGTACAGAAGAATCAGTATTGGACTAGTGGGTGTCTTCTATCTCAGGCCGGCCGCGGTGGCCGAGAGGTTCTAGACGCGTCAGTCCGGAACCGCTCGTCTGCTACGGTCGCAGGTTCGAATCCTGCCTCGGGCATGGGTGTGTGTGATGTCCTTAGGCTAGTTAGGTTTAAGTAGTTCTAAGTTCTAGGGGACTGATGACCTCAGATGTTAAGTCCCATTGTGCCCAGGGCCATTTGAACTATTTATCTATCTCAGACTGGTAGAAAACCCTCAGCCCCACCCGAGGGTAAACAAATATCTAGGTAGACTGCTCAGACATATCGGGAAACATGCAACACAGTGCACTACCATCGCTTGTTAGATTTATGTGGCGCGATGTGGTTATGAACACGGTAACAGTCCAACAAAAACAACATAAAATTCTCTTGGCGCACACTCTACATTGTATTCGCTGCCGTCTGGTAGACGCGCTTGCACACACATATTTACTTTTTGCGACCAGATTCTCATTTGACAATTGACGAGGAAGATACGGGTCTTTCTTCGGCGCACGGCGGCACGCGTCACCGCCCTATCAGAAGTATTCCGATCCGACCGACGACTCTTTCCATCACCTAAATCCATCCTCATGTGCGACGTGAAAGTGTTAACGAACAATGAGCGGGTCAAGTTTGTGACATCAGGTTTAGTTTACAAAGCATTGCGAAGTGATAAATAGTGAATAAGACAAGTCACAATTTTACCCTGTGGAGATGAACGTGCCCAGTGAAAAATAAGGTGTTGCTCTACGTCAAAAACAGAATTTGAGAGACGCCAATTGGATTACGTCGTTTGCAGCTGTGTCCCATATTTGATGTCTTTTGTTTTATAATTTGCATCCTACAAATATATGCTGTTTCAAAGCACCAGCATATTAAGGATATCCTAAAAACGCGTCGTTTTCAAGTACGATTTGTTGGAATAAAATGACGAGAAAACGTAATATTAGTGGTTAAAGAATTTTCTTATTTTTGGCTGTTTATAATTATAAACAACGAGTTATGAACTTATGTCCTTTCAAGTCGTCGTTCTTGATACGATCATGGCTGCAGATTTCTGGACCTGGGATATAGGGTGCAGAGCTGTAGTACTTATCTTGATAAGTCAGATGTGTGCTACCAAAGGAAGCAGCTATTCGGGTAGCGGAGTACTTGTCGAGTAACATGAGGGTTCTTTAGGCTAGGTGGTCGTATGAAGTGCTCTGCTGAACGGTCGCCACTCAATATGCAGGTCGCGTACAAAATACACACACTTCGACTGTCAAAATTTTAACAGTAAATTATCGAAGTATAAGTGACAAAGTTCCCAAATTTAATGCTCTCCACGAAATTTCTCAAGCTCTGATAATTTTCGAGACCGACAGTTGGCTGAAACCCGAGGTAGAAAGCTCTAGGATATTTAGCGACTCATGGAATGTATTTCGGAAGGACAGATTAGATACCATAAGAGGTGGAGTGTTCATTGCAGTTGACAAAAGTATTGACCCTATTGAGATCGAATTTCACGGAAATACCCAGATCATGCAGTATTAGGTTCAAAAATGCTTCAAATGGCTCTGAGGACTAAGGGACTTAACATCTGAGGTCATCAGTCCCCTAGAACTTAGAACTACTTAAACCTAACTAACCTAAGCACATCACACACATCCATGCCCGAGGCAGGATTCGAACCTGCGACCGTAACAGTCACGCGGTTCCGGACTGAAGCGCAGTATTAGGTGGAGGCGACTTTAACCTGCGGTGTATTGACTAGATCGTCTATGGATACACTGCATGTGACGTAGACAGACAGTCTTATAAAATACTTCTGAATACGTTGTCACGAAAACTGTCGTGAACAGCTAATTAGACAAGCCACACGCAATGGAAATATTTTAGTACTTGTAGCTACAAACAGACCTGACCTTATTGACTTGTCGGTATAGAAACAGGGATTAGTGATCATCATGTCGTTACAGCGAATATGGTTACTACCATGAGTAAATCCGTCAAGAATGCCAGCAGTGTGTTTCTGCTAGAAAGAGCCGATAAGCAGTTTTCAGCATCCCACTTAGACACTGAAAAAAGAAAAAAGGAATGATCATGTAGCATTGATGGCCGGAAGGCCCCATCCGGGGAAGTTCGGGCCGCCGAAATTCTTGTTAGAGTCCATCGTTCATCTATGAACTCAGTTTTTTTTTTTATTGCAGAGGGCAGCTAACCCTCTGACCGAACACGCTGAGCTACCATACCGACAACTCAGCTAAGCAGGCAGACACTTCGGAAATAAAGGGACATCACTTAGCTCCAGTATGACGGACGTAGAGGGATTATGGGGAGCCGGCCGCGGTGGTCTCTCGGTTCTAGGCGCGCAGTCCGGAACCGTGCGACTGCTACGGTCGCAGGTTCGAATACTGCCTCGGGCATGGATGTGTGTGATGTCCTTAGGTTAGTTAGGTTTAAGTAGTTCTAAGTTCTAGGGGACTGATGACCACAGCTGTTAAGTCCCATAGTGCTCAGAGCCATTTGAAACATTTTTTTTTTTTTTGATTTGGGGATTGTAAATTGCGCTCTGGAGACCTATGTGCCAGACAAGAGGTTCAAGGATGGAAAGGTCACGTCGTGGTTTAATAATCAACTTCGAAATCTGCTGAGGAAACGGATTGTTCCCCTCTCAGTTCAAAAAAGAGCGCTCAAATGTTTACAGGCAAAACTTAGTTCAAATTGGTGCGTCCGTAAGAAGATCAGTGCTCAAAGTATACAACTACTTCCATCTTAATACGTTAGCGAAAGATCTTGCCGAGAACACGAGAAAATTCTGGTCATATGCAAAATCATGAAGTGGGTCAAAAGTTTCTATCCAGTCACTCGTCGACCAACATGGAGTGACAATAGAAGACAGAAAAAGCCAAGCTGAAACGTTAAATTTCACTTTTCAGAAACTATTCAAGCAGATGGATCGTACAAACACATCGCCGTTTGACTGTCGTACAAACCCTCGAATGAGGAACATAAAAATTGGCACCCGTGCGGAGAGAAGCAACTGAAAGAGTTGAAGACAAGTAAGTCACCAGGTCCAGATGTAATCCCAATTCAGTTTCACGGAGTGCACTCTGCGGCATTGTCCCTTTCTTTGCCAGTGTTCATCGCGAATCTCTCGCCCAGCGAAAAATTCCAAACGAATGGTAAAAAAAGCGGAGGTAACTCCTGCATACAAGAAAGGTAAAACAACTGCCCCTCATAGTTAAAGACCGATATCCTCAACACAGATTTGTTACAGAACTCTAGAACGTATTCTGAGTTCGAATATACTAAATTCCCTAAAAACCGAAAAGGTTATGTACACGAATTAGCACGGATATGGAAAACATCGGTCGTGCGGTACTCAGATTGTCCTCTTCTCGTATGATATCCTATAAACCATGGATGAGGAGCAACAGGCAGATTCCATAAACCAAAATTCCCGGAAAGCACCTGACACTGTGCCCCACTGTACGCTGTTAGCGAAGGCACGAGCATATGGAATACGTTCCCAGATTTGTTAGTGGTTAGAAGATTTCTTAAATAACATAACTCAGTATGTGGTTCTCGACGGCGAGTGTTCATCAGAGACAAGGATATCATCAGGAGTGCCCCAGGGAAGTGTCATAGGACTGCTATTATTTCCTATATACGTAAATGACCTGACGCACAGGTTGAGCAGCACTTTACGGCTGTTTGATGATACTGTTGTGTACGGGAAGGTGTCGTCGTTGACTGTAGGAATATACAAGATGATGTAGACAAAATTTGTTTTGATGTGATGCATGGCGGCTTGCTCTAAACGTATAAATATGTAAGTTAATGCAGATGAGTAGGAGAAACAGTCCTGCAACTTTCAAATAGAGAATTAGTAGGGTGCAGCTTCACAAAGTCGAAAACGATTTCAAAAATTGTGTACATGGAAAATATCTTCTATGATGATGTATGAAAATATACTTGTTTGTTTGACACTACAAATACAGAACTGGAAACTGCACATTTACATACGTTAAAAAAATTGTTATAAAATGTGTTGCATCGTGTGTAATAAGTTGCATTTTATCTACCATAATGACAACTTCTCATGAGGAACTAACTCAAAATGAAACACTTTACATAATAAAAATGATTTGAAGGCACATAAATGTACGGCTTCTACTTCCGTATTTGTCATGTCAAACAAACATGTTTTTCTCAAACATTTTTTTCATAAATAATGATAGGAGGTAGTTTCCAAGTATATGCACAATGTTACCGACAGTTACAACTGTCGAAACTGGTTATCAACAATAAAGAATAGTTTGAGCGATCTTGGCTACTGAAAGTTTTTATTTTTCCACAAACTGTATGGATTAACGATCAAAATGTTCTACATCTACATACATACTCCGCAATCCACCATACGGTGCGTGGCGGAGGGTACCTCATACCACAACTAGCATCTTCTCTCCCTGTTCCACTCCCAAACAGAACGAGGGAAAAATGACTGCCTATATGCCTCTGTACGAGCCCTAATCTCTCTTATCTTTGTGGTCTTTCCGCGAAATATAAGTTGGTGGCAGTAAAATTGTACTGCAGCCAGCCTCAAATGCTGGTTCTCTAAATTTCCTCAGTAGCCTCCTTTCCTCCAGAGACTCCCACCCGAGTTCCTGAAGCATTTACGTAACACTCGCGTGATGACCAAACCTACCAGTAACAAATCTAGCAGCCTGCCTCTGAATTGCTTCTATGTCCTCCCTCAATCCGACCTGCCAAGGATCCCAAACGCTCGAGCAGTACTCAAGAATAGGTCGTATTAGTGTTTTATAAGCGGCCTCCTTTACAGATGAACCACATCTTCCCAAAATTCTACCAATGAACCGAGGACGACTATCCGCCTTCCCCACAACTGCCATTACATGCCTGTCCCACTTCATATCGCTCTGCAATGTTACGCCCAAATATTTAATCGACGTGACTGTGTCAAGCGCGACACTACTAATGGAGTATTCAAACATTACGGGATTCTTTTTCCTATTCATCTGCATTAATTTACATTTATCTATATTTTGAGTTAGCTGCCATTCTTTACACCAATCACAAATCCTGTCCAAGTCATCCTGTATCCTCCTACAGTCACTCAACGACGACACTTTCCCGTACACCACAGCATCATCAGCAAACAGTCGCACATTGCTATCCACCCTATCAAAAAGATCATTTATGTAGATAGAAAATAACAGCGAAACTACCACACTTCCCTGGGGCACTCCAGATGATACCCTCACCTCCGATGAACACTCACCATCGAGGACAACGTACTGGGTTTTATTGCTTAAGAAGTCTTCGAGCCACTCACCTATTTGGGACCCAATCCCATATGCTCGTACCTTAGTTAGGAGTCTGCAGTGGGGCACCGAGTCAAGCGCTTTTCGGAAGTCAAGGAATATGGCATCCGTCTGATACCCTTCATCCATGGTTCGCAAGATATCATGTGAAAAAAGGGCGAGTTGCGTTTCGCAGGAACGATGGTTTCTAAAGCCGTGCTGATACATGGACAGCAACTTCTCTGTCTCAAGGAAATTCATTATATTCGAACAGAGAATATGTTCGAAAATCCTGCAACAGACCGATGTTAAGGATATTGGTCTGTGCTGTTGAGGACCTGTCCTTCTACCCTTCTTATATACAGGCGTCATCTGCGCTTTTTTCCAGTCGCTCGGGACTTTACGTTGGGAAAGAGTTTCGCGATAAATGCAAGCTAAGTAAGGAGCCAATGCAGTAGAGTACTACTCTGTAAAACCAAATTGGAATCCCATCAGGACCTGGTGATTTATTTATTCCAACCCATTCAGCTGCTTCACAACCCCAGGGGTGTCTATCACTATGTCCTCCATACGGGAATCTGTACGAGACTCAAACGGCGGTATGTTTGTACGATCCTCCTGCGTGAAAGATTTCTCAAATGCTAAATTTAAAATTTCAGCTTTCGTTTCGCTCTCTTCCGTTGCCAGGCCAGACTGATCAGTGCGTAACTGGATGGAAGCCTTCGACCCGCTTACCGATTTTACGTAAGACCAGAATTTTCTTGGGTTTTCAGCAAGATATTTTGCTACGGTGGTAGTGGTTGAATGCTTCGCGCATCGCTCTTTTTACAGCAGCACGAATCTCTACTAACTTTTGCCTGTCCTCATTCTCCCGGTCTTTCTTGTACCGCGAGTGCAACTGTCTTTGCTTCCTGAGCATTCTCCGAATTGCGCTGTTAAACCACGGTGGGTCTTTTCCGTCCGTAACCCACTTTTTCGGCACATACTTGTCCAATGCGTGATTTACAATGTGTTTAAAATTTGCCCATAATTCTTCCATGTCCATCTTACCGCAAGTAAATGAGGTCGATTCATTTCTTCCATGCCAGAGGAAGCTGATGCCGACGAAGGTGGTTTTGATGGGCAGAGGATGAGCTGTAAAGTCGGGATGTAGGCCCTCATAAAACGAAACAAGCAGAAAAACCGAAAAAGTAATAGTCACTGGTTTCAAACATGTCGATTACAAGTTCGCTTCCGGCCTGGTGCATTCATTTAACAATTCTGATTTATAGAAGATGGTGAGGCACATTTATTCACCTAGTACTGAAATTTATGACAACATTTCAATGTATTTATAAACATGAGCACTTCCTGCTGAGACAGGCAGTCCTGCTTCGCCTGTACGTCTTGTATGCTCTACAAACGTGCTTTCAGTATTCAGCGTTACTTTTTGTTGATGAACCTCTACTGTAGATCCTGGATTCTACATTATAAAATCAAATTCAACTGTTTATAAGTAATTTGACAATTATCACTGTCACCCGAAATAACAGAAAATGATCTGAACAGTGACTGCTTTCTGGTGACGCCATAACATAGAATGTCTTCTTTTTATCAAAATTTTTAGCACAATATTTAAATTTGAACCAGAAAGATTCCAAAATATGCAGCTATTTCATTTTCTTCAGAATCTTTATAGACTGCTATTTTCTGTATTATCTTCTTTTTTTACATCTTATAAACCAGGTACTGAGGCGTCCGCATTCTGTTAGTCATACTCATCATGGGCAAGCCTTCCTTTCAGTTTTTCACACTTGAGAAGCTCCTAAAATTAAATGGCTACTAGCGCACACTTTCCTGTGTTCATCAGTCCTAGATCCGACCGGTTTATTATCCATCCACCGCTGTAGGGCGTGATAATTTTGTAGCTCCACATAGAATTTTGGTAGAAATTTGTTTTGTTGTGGTTTCAATTTTTAATTAGAATAAAAGGCAACATTTGTTAATATCTGTATTTGCTATATTAGCTTTGCCTCCCCGATATTATTTTTGCTTCTCTGATACTATTTTCGTCTGGCACGTTTGATTACACGTGATGTTTCCACAATTTTAGTGACTGTACTAAAGGATACATTTTAGACAAGACATATTTAAACGCTCCGTTATGTTTGCTGGATTACTTTCGGAACCATTTTTGGCAGTCGTTTATTGAAAATACACCAGTACATCCCGGAAATCAGACCACAAGTCACCACAGCTAATCCACGACAACAAGTCATCACGATTACTCTGCGAGCTGGCCTGCCGCTGTGGACGAGCGGTTCTAGGCGCTTCAGTCCGGAACCGCGCTGCTGCTACGGTCGAAGGTTCGAATTTTGCCTCGGGCACAGATGTGTGTGTTGTCCTTAGGTTAGTCAGCTTTAAGTAGTTCTAAGTCTAGGGGACTGATGACTTCAGATGTAAAGTCCCATACTGCTTAGAGTCATTTGAACCATTTCTGTTAGTTGCGGCTGTGAACTCGTCCACCCACTGAAGCTATACAACATTTTACTTTTGGATCGCTCACAACGCTACCGCCGTGTAATACATCTTCATTTGGTGGTTGTGTTACGAAGACCGCGCTACCTCTCGGGCGAAGCCAGGACAGAGGGCTGGTTGTAGGTCTCCTGGGTGCCGTCTCGAGTGGGGAATCGGGAGGGCCACGTGTGGGGAGCCAGCTCGCATTCTCGGCAGAAATGTTTCTGATACTGGGCCCGTTACTTCTCGGTTCGGCGTGTTCTATGGTATGAAAAGACACTGATCTCCGAATCATTATCGCTATATTGGTTTATTAAAAGCTAGTCCAGCGGGTTGTCATTATACCACTGTTACATCGAAGAGAACCCCTCCTCTTCAAGTATAACATGAATTCCAGTATGTGGTTTTTTGCGATAGATAGAATACCACAAACTATCTAAACGAAATTTCTGTGGTCAGCGCGACAAAATGTCAATCCTAAGGGCCCGGGTTCGATTCCTGGCCGGGTCGGAGATTTTCTCCGCTCCGAAACTAGGTGTTGTGTTTTCCTAATCATCATCATTTCATCTCCATCGACTCGCAACTTGCCGAAGTGGCGTCAAATCGAAAGACTTGCACCCGGCGAAAGGTCTAACCGACGAGAGGCCCTAGTCACAGGACATTCAGTCCAATTCACGTCAGGTTGGACGTGAGTTAACGAAGAGTAGCAGTGTCACGTATTGTCTGGATTCGTAGACTAATGTACAGGATATAGTGGTTCCAGGCTTGAACATCGTCTGTGACGTCATCTCACATTCAGTGGGTAAATTTGCCACGTAGGTCCATTTCGTGACGGAAATTAAATTGCTTTGCTGTAGCAGTTATTGTTTTATCACAGTGGTTCAAACTATTCACTCGGAATTTCATCTTCAGCGTGTCCTTAATTCTGACATGAATGTGCTTTGTCTGAATTCATTTGTTTTGCTGTATGACGCGTTGTGCAGTTAGTTGGCCAAGTCTCAACTTAACAGTGTTACGTGTTTCACGCCCCGGTCGATTGTGCAATATTTCCGTTGCTTGCCCCTACTCTCGCAATGATGTGTATGTTTGAGAAATGCTAAATTATAACCCAGTCTGTAGTGAGCATTAAACTGTAGATTCCCCTATTACGATGGGTAAGTCATTCAAAGGTCGGAAAAGGCAAGGGCGTATCAACATCAATAGGTTCGCTCCTAGTGACGCACTTTGGTGTGCAAACCAACTTGCGGATCTAGAACAGTTATAATTTAATATTATTATCGACAAAATTTTTAATCTTGTGGCGCTGAACAACTTCGAATAAAATGTTCTCCCCTATCGTCGAAAATGTACTTAAACGATGTGCAGATAGTCAGATGTCTGCTGTATAATTAGTTGGCATGGTGAGACATGTATACTATTACTGCATGAATGTCGAGCATAGTTAATTTACAGTCATAGTATAATTCATTAATTACTCTATATAAACGATTTAGGAGACAATACGAGCAACTCTTTTAGATTATCTGCAAACGATGCAGTGATTTGCCATCTAGTAAAGTTACCAGTAGGTCAAAACCAATTGCAAAATGATTTAGATGAGATATACGTATGGTGCGAAAAGTGATAATTGACTCTAAATAATAAAAACTGTCGGGTTCTCCACATGAGTAGTAAAAAGAATCCGTCAAATTTCTGTTACACAATGAATCACGCAAGTCTGAAAGTTGTAGATTCAACTACATACCTAGGCATTATGCTTACAAAAACCTAAACTGGTGCCATCACACAGAAGAGGTTGTGGGGAAGGCGAACCGAAGGCTTAGAACGTGCAACAAATGCAGTAAAGAGACTGTCTGCGCTAAGCTTGTTATTCCTCGTTTGAAATACTAGTGCTTGATACGGGATCCTTACCAAATGGGATTGACAGAGGACAGCGAAGAAGTTCAAAAAAGGGCAGCGCTTTTTATATTAGCACTAAGTAGGGGAGAGTGTGACGGGCATTACTGGACTGGGGTGGCAATCAGTAAAATAAAATAATTTTTTCATGCGACGCGGTCTTTTCACGAAATTTGATTCATTAATTTTCTCATCTGACTGCGAAAATATTTTTTGACTCCCACCTACAGCGAAAAATAACCACCTTAATAAAATAAGAGAAATCAGAGCTCGCAAGGAAAAAAATCGGTATTCGTTTTCCGACAGTGGATCAGTAAAGGAAAAAGTTTGAATGTGACTCGATGAACCCCTACTGGATGTCACATAGCTGTAGATGTAACTGTAATTGGAATACTTACGGATGTTTGATTTTTCGTGTAACAACTGTCTGTTGATATTTACTACATCTGAAATGTCAATTTTTACTTTTATCTGCGCAATGCGTTTAATTTCGTATCATCTAATCTGACTGAAAAAGACACTGTTAGTTCAAATGGCTCCAAGCACTATGGGACTTAACATCTGAGGTCATCCGTCCCCTAAACTTAGAACTACGTAAACCTAACTAACCTAAAGACATCACACACATCCATGCCCGAGGCAAGATTCGAACTTGCGACTGTAACAGCAACGCGGTTCCGGACTGAAGAGCCTAGAACCGCTCTGCCACAGCGGCCGGCCACTATTAGTGAAAGAGTCTTCAGCTCGCAATATTTATACTTGACCATTGACTACCACAGTCCTTATATTAAAAATACGCCATAAAACGGTAAAATACCAAAGTAATGAGAAGCAGCAGAAATGGGAGTTGCGAGAAACTTAACATCAAAATTGGTGCTCACTAAATAGACGAAGTTAGGGAATTCTGTTATCTTGCAAGCAAAATAACCATCACAGACAAAGCAAGGAGTACATAACAAGTGTGAGGTCCTTCACCTGAGTGTTAAAAAGAATCCGTCAAATTTTGGTTACGCAATATATCACACAAATTTGAAAGTTATAGATCCAACAAAATACGATTACAAACAACGTAAACTGGAACCATCACATACAAATGTGGGGACGGGCAAAGAGGGTATTCCTGGCCAAGAGAAGTCTACTGGTGTCAAAAATAGGTCTTAATTGTGGTGTCATCGTAAGACACCACTCGTGCTCTGGCCGTCAAAAGTCCGCCAGCGCGAACGTCAGTATCTGCAGACTCTGAGGGGTGGCGCCAGCGTACAGTATAAGCAAATCAGGTTCCGCGCCTCCCCTCTAGGAAGACTATACAACACCAACGCCCTTTCCGGCGATGGCATAAAGGACGCCGACGAGAGCGCTCGGAGACCTCTTCGTCAGCGCAGATCGTCTCCATAGTTCGCCAACTCAGTACCACGGGACATCGGCTGTCGACTTCATAATTAATTAGGTCTGTGAGAACCAGCGCAGCTCGCAAGGTAGTTTACTGTTGATATGAAACAAGACTTTATTCAGGGATTGGAAATCCTTTTTATATTCTACATGACTGCTTCTCAAAAGATAACTAAATGTGTTTGATTATTCATTTACAGCGCTGATTATTAATACTCTGTAGTGTGGCCATCTACCCTGGCCTGTCTCCTACTTTCTAGTCTACGAAATGCTGTTGTGGCAACTCGAAATACAACATTATTTAAAGGAAGAAATTTCTGCGAATGCACATTTGAAGCATAGCATTGTTTGGTAGTTAATCATGGACAGTGGAAAAACCGGAACAGAACAGAATCGATGCGTATGAGGTGTGGTGCTACAGAAGAAAGTAGAAAATTATTTGGACCGATAAACTAAGGATTATTGTGGTTCTCAGTAGAATCTGCAAAGAACGAAACATACGGAAAATACTGACAAGACGAAAGAACAGGATGGCAGGACATCAGGCAATAACCTCCTTGTTACTAGAGGCAGCTTTAGACGGTAAAAACTGTAGTGATTGATGGAGATTAGAATACCTCCAGCACATACGGTGCATGTGTTACCTCCCAGCATCGGACGTTTTGTAGAAAAATGCTTACATGGAAGAAGAAACCCGCAATTATTCGTTTCGAGAAGTAGACTACTATTTTTAACCTTCTTCATCTGCACCAACTGTTAATACAGGGGCAGCGGATATACATTATGTGATTAAAGGTATCCGAACACGTGGCTGAAAATGACTTACAAGTTCGTGGCGCCTTCCATCGACAATGCTGCAATTCAATACGGTGTTGGCTCACCCTTAGCCTTGATGACAGCTTCCACTCTCGCAGGCATACGTTCAATAAGGTGCTGGCAGGCTTCTTGGAGAATGGCAGTCCATTCTTCACGCAGTGGTGCACTAAGGAGAGGTATAGATGTCGGACGGTGAGATCTGGCACGAAGTCGGTGTTCCAAAACGTCCCAAAGGTGTTCTACAGAATTCAGGTCAGGACTCTGTTCAGGTCAGTCCGATACAGAGACGTTATTGTCGTGTAACCACTCAGCCATTGGCCGTGCATTATGAACATGTACTCGATCGTGTTGAAAGATGCAACCGGCATCCAGGAATTGATCTTCAACAGTGGGAAGTAAGAAGGTGCTTAAAACATCAATGTAGGCTTGTCCTGTGATACTGCCACGCAAAACAACAAGCCTCCTCCATGAAAAACACAACCAAAGCATAACACCACTGCCTCCGAATTTTAATGTTCGCACTACCCACGCTGGCAGATGACGTCACCGGGCATTCGCCATACCCACACCCTGCCATCGGATCGCCACATTGTGTACCGTGATTCGTCACTCTACACAACGTATTGCCACTGTTCAATCGTCCAATGTTTACGCTTCTTACACCAAGCGAGGCGTCGTTTGGCATTTACCGGCGTGATGTGTGACTTATAAGCAGTCGCTCGACAGTGAAATCCAAGTTTTCTGACCTCCTGTCACAATACTTACAATGGATCCTGATGCAGTTTGAAATTCCTGTGTGAATGGTTTGGATAGATGCCTACCTATTACACGTTACGACCCTTTTTAACTAAAGGCGGTCTCTGTCAGTCAACAGACGAGGTCGGTCTGTACGCTTTTGTGCTGTACGTGTCCCTTCACATTTCCACTTCACTATCACATCGGAAACAGTAGACCTATGGATGTTTAGGAGTGAGGAAATCCCGCGTACAGACGTGTCACACATGTGACACACAATCACCTGACCGCGTTCGAAGTCTGTGAGATCCGCGGAGCGCCCCATTCTGCTCTCTCATGATGTCTAATGACTACAGAGGTAGCTGGTATGGAGTATCTGGCGGTAGGTGGCAGCACAATGCACCTAATATGAAAAACGTATGTTTTTGGGGGTGTCCGGATACTCTTGATCACGTAGTATAAGAGCAGATATTTTTACATGTGGTACCCTAATATGTACACCATAAGTGTGTTGGTTGTTTTGTCTCCGTGTCGACCAGTCTTCCTACAAACACACCATGTAATTTACTACCGATGTTTTCTGCACAGTCGTAACTGCTCCCCTGAGTGGACTAAGCCTATCAGTATAGACGTCGACGAAACTTAAAAGCATTTGACTTGTCATAGCTGTAATTATTAGTCTGCAAATGACGTAAATACTGATATAATGTTGTTCAGAAAATCTGTCCTCAGTTGCCGATAGAAATATCTGTACTTATACCCGTACATAATTAAACCAGCAACGACTCAATCACTTTGGTTTCTCATATCAGACACTTTTTTTGCAACTGATATACGAAATTTATCCTGAAAAGAAACTTTGTCAAATATAATGGTTTCATTATTTTACTTGCATTACTCACGTCCTTCTTGCAACGTCGTATTCAGTTCTATTCCACATACAAATTCTGTCAATGTTCTTGCGTACACCCTCACTTCTTCTATCGTCGATCCTTTCACTGAACAGTCTAATCATCACTCAGTTGGCATAGCTTCCCTCGGGTGCGTGCACATGTGTTTCATGTAATCACATTATCAGCCCATTAGGGTTGATAACAACAAAGCAGCATGACATACGCCTTTCACATGATCGTCAGAGGAGCGTACTTCTCTTCTGGACAGTTTATTTTCCTTGTGGTGCTTTTACAGTCAAACAGTTACGTCAAAGAGGCACTGAATTCATAGGAAGATCTAGATATTCATTTACGTGCAAAGGATTTTAATCGCCTGTTCATTAATAAAAACGTGTGGTGACATCTGAGGTTTCCAAGGATATGGTCACCTCTCGATAGGCCAATGCTTCAGCTTAAGCGCTGCAAACCAAAAGATATCATAGTGCAGTATTTTTCCATTCTTCTAATTTAAACCCTAGTATATAGCTTATTTCTAATACCTAGTCTCGACTTCCTACTGACCTACAGTTTATACTAGATTTGTAGACAGTCTGAGTAATGAGGAAGGAATCCAGGCTGGAGATTTCCAAATAAAGAGGGAGGAGGATATCAGATAGATGTGAGAGATGCTTGACGAAGATCACTTTAATTATACTTCATGGAGTTGGAGAACAGCGTTACATTAGTATAAAATTTTAGCGCACAAAATATGCTTCAAAAGATTTGCAGTGGCACGAAATCTTCTATCTTTCTGCTGAACTAGGAAGTATTCCCTTCGAGTGTTCTTCAGAAGTACGGCCTGCCCAGAAGCGACGTTTTATGTTCCTCAGTTGAGAAAAATTGAAAAAAGAATCTAGCTGCAGTAAACATGTAAAAAGGGTGCGTGGAGGTATTTAACTGTAATATACTGGGAAGGTGAGTTAATTTAAGTAGGTATGACTTTAAGTACTAAGCGAGGAAAAGTCTTTGCCTTAAATACAGGGTGATTTTGTGCACCGTGTACAAACTCTAAGGGATTGATCGATGAGAGGATACGGAACGAAAAAGATCTGATCAACTTATGTTCGGAAATGCACGGTTTCCATGCTAGAGTGCTAGAGACCATTTGTTCAATCATGCTGCGGTCTAATATGCGCTGTACCACGCAGTCACAGTTACAGTTTGCATTGTTTCCTCCTAGAGGGTAGTGCCGTTCCTCATACGTTATGCCCTAGCGGCCTCTCCTGCCATAGTAAGTGGTAACGTTCTGTCCCATTCACTTCTCTTGCTGAATCACCTTGTAGTGAATGTAATACAGCGTTGTACACAGTGGTTCCGTATTCTAATCGAGAGCTTGCCTATATGGTGTTTACTTACAAAAAGGCAAATGGTAACGGGTGGCCCCACGCCCGGGTTCCGGGGTTCGATTCCAGGCGGGGTCAGGGATTTTCTCTGCCTTGTGATGACTGGGTGTTGTGTGATGTCCTTAGGTTAGTTAGGTTTAAGTAGTTCTAAGTTCTAGGGGACTGATGACCATAGATGTTAAGTCCCATAGTGCTCAGAGCCATTTGAACCATTTTTTTTTTTTTTTTTGTAACGGGTGGCGGACAGCAAGGTTCTATCAGGAGCCCTATCCCCGCTGACAACAACCGCAGCATTCAGTGTTTGCAACAACAGCGTGGCACCGTTCGTCTCAGACAAGGTCGTTTCAGGTAGCAGGAACTCATGAAGGACGTACCCGAAATGTTCGGACCCCAGACTTGGAGGAAAATGTGATTAACATTGTGGAAGGCGACCGCCGTGTCCGTACCAGGCAGTTGGCCCACTAGTACAGGCTAAGCCAAACGACCGTGTGGAACATTCTCCATGACAATTGTTACTGCCCTTATCACTTACAGCGTGCGCATGGCTTACTATCTACAGATTTCCACATCGGGAGCAGTTTTGTCATTGGTTTCTTCACCTGGCAAGCTCAATCCCGGGGTTTGTGTCATCCATCCTATTCACGGATGAGGCCACTTTTACGGGGAGCGGTGTCTTCAACTTTCATAACAGTTATTTGTGGGATAGTATGCAGAACCCCCATTGTATGGTGCCAGCGAATCATCAGCATCGATGCAGCCGGAATGTGTGGGCCGTGATAATTGGTATTGTGGGACCAGTCTTCCTTCACGTCGCCTAACAGACCGGAACTATTGGCGTTTCTTGCGGGTGACTTTGCCTCCCTTGCTGGAAGAAGTGCCACTGATGATTCGAAGAGTTATGTGGCTGCTACACGCTGGTGTTCCAGCCCACTTCGCCGTTAACGTCCGAACATATCTCAGTTGTGTCTTCCTGGTCGATGGATAGAACGAGGGGTCCAGCTGTATGGCCTGCTCGTTCACCGTATCTCAACTCCTTGCGATCTCAGAAGTATCGAGTATGCAGATCCAATTCCAGATGTGGAGACACTGGAGCAGCGTGTTCATGCTGCCATTGATACTGCTGGGATGCAGCCTGGCTGATGCGAACGTGTGAGACAGAACGTGCTACGGCACGTATACGCATGCGTTGAGGCACATTGAAACCATTTTCAACACGTACTGTAACTGTGGTTGCATGGTACAGCTCGTATTAGAGCACAGTCTTCGTAACAATGCATGATTGAATAATTGGTCTCTAGCATGCAAACCATGTATTTTCCGGACATAAGTTCATTAGATCTTTTTTGTTCCGCATCCGTCATAGATCAATACCTAGAGTTTGTACATGGTGAAAAAAATATCCCCTCCCTGTATATGTCACGTAATGCCAGTCTGAGTACACGTATTTGCTACCATGTCCTAGCTTACAGTTCCAGGAAAGAAAGAACAAAAAATGGTTCAAATGGCTCTGAGCACTATGGGACTCAACATCTTAGGTCATAAGTCCCCTGGAACTTAGAACTACTTAAACCTAACTAACCTAAGGACATCACACACACCCATGCCCGAGGCAGGATTCAAACCTGCGACCGTAGCACCAGCGCGGGCTGCACAGCACGCCACAAGAAATTTATATCCTAGAAAAGATTTTTTTATTCGAAACTTTTGTAGACATCATCCACGAAAAGTCTGACTCTTTTACTAATTAATCAAATTCTTCAGAAACTCTTCTTAACGAAAATGCCTAGAGCTCTGGCATATGTACCGTCACGTCACAAGAGCTGATTACAGACTAGTCCCGACTCGGGCGCCAAATTTTTCTCGCAGTACCAAATCATGCGAAAGATCTCTTCTCTGACTGTCCAAAATACACAGTAGCCAATCAGCTTCGTAATTCGATACTCTTCCTCTTTGGACCATTCCCAGTTCCAAAATAAATTTACACGGCACTGCAAAGTGACACATACCCAAAAAATCAAATTAATTCCATTTTAATCATCGTAAAGACGGAAGTAAGTATTATATTTGTAAATTACCGAAAACTGGTTGCTTTACAATAATCATTTCTCCGCGTGTACATATGTAACTCACACAAGGCTGCATGATCAGAATCCCACGCTCGCACTTAGTTATTCACAGTGTCAATGATTCGGACTTTATATAAAGTTTAGTTATAATTAAGCTTTTGCTACTTGAGCCAGTGTAGATGGAAAATTATTTACCGTATGGTTACTTAATTTTATAGGAATGGTGATTAGAATGTGTGCTGCAGGATTTGCGTCTTTAGTAGTGTTAGTGGCATGACTTGCCGCCAGGTGTCGGTATTGGTAGGCGACATTGGGTTGAAAGACAAGAATCAGTTGCAGACAGTCAACATGGGGCTGGGCAAGGTGAGAAGGGCTTCACTCACAAACCTATTTTATTGGAACAACATCAATCGTGCTGCTGCTCTTCGCGAGAATCGACGCATTACAGGAATACGGAGAGTTCCTGTTCCCGCACTGGGGTTCAAGAACGTGCTTCGGATGTTCGAATTAACTGACGGTCTCGGAATTGTTCATTGGAGAGGCCGCTGACCAATTGCGCCAGAAATTGTTGAAGAAGTTACAGGTGCAGCTCCTGAGAATACTGGACACAATGCGCGATCTTCAAGCAATGCGCTAGATTTATCACCTCAGCTGGACATTCCATGGTCCCCTTTTGTAAACTGCTGAGAACCGTTGTGAAAAAGTAACCGTAGAAACGTCCAGGCTATCATGGATGCAGCTTGTCGTCACAATGAGCAACGATTGTAGCCTGGAACGTAATCATGGTATGCAAGCAACAAATGTTTTGTGTACATAGTTCCGCGTAGTCAGCGCGTACACAACTTTCCCACTAGAGCGCGCCCCGCTCAGCACAGCAGCGCAGCGCTCGTCCGTCATCGCACTACGAAATGGCGCTGTCTTAGAGACGGACCAAATTGTGCTTCCGCCGATCCGCGAATTAATATGTAACACAGCCAATGAAATTGCTGCTAACGTAGAACCTGTTCCCCTCGCGGATCACACCTGAACGCTCGAGATATTATAACGACTGTACAGACATCCGATTAGTCAGTCTGCATCAGTCTGCATTAGTCGGTACCAGTCTATAGTCAAGCTTCAGTCTGCACCTAACAAGATTACCATATTCCTGTACATAGCCATGAAGATAAATGAATAGACACTTCGTCAAGTATCAGAGATATGTGAGAATATGATTAACGTACCAAGACCAAAGGAACTCCAGAATGTCAATTTTAAATAACGTCCAGAATCAAGTTAAGTAAGGTTTATGATTGTTATTATTTTAATAAATGTGTGTGAAAATTAATCAAGTTCTGATTAAAGTAGGTCACCTTCAATCTGCTACTCTAAGCATACAAGTGGCATTTCTATCGTCTGACCTAACGGCAGAAGATAAACACGCCACGATAAGACCACGAGACATATTGCTGACACTCGCCTACTTCGTTAGAGGGACAAGTCAAATAATCTGATGGTGTGTGTACCGAAGGTCTTACAGTACGCACACAACAAAATGTTACCCTCACCTGTGGAAATTAAAATGTGTTATTCGTCATTCCTCTTCTGCGAATTATTACAAATGTTTCAACAAAGTTTCATTGTCCTACGATCAATCTTTTTTCATGGATGCCTTCTCAAGCAGTGAAAGTTTAGTTATAACTTCTTTATACATGCCGCATTTATTCTCTCATCCCTTGAACAACACAGCAAATGAAAATAATATCATCCAACAGATTATTTTTATTTATTTATCGTATGGTTTTACAAGTACACTGAAGCATCTACAGTCAAATATAAATGTCCAAATGTGACAACCAGTCCAGAGCACTCGGAGTCGCTTGGTGTAAAGTCCCGTCCGCAGCTCGTGGTCGTGCGGTAGCGTTCTCGCTTCCCACGCCCGGGTTCCCGGGTTCGATTCCCGGCGGGGTCAGGGATTTTCTCTGCCTCATGATGAGTGGGTGTTGTTGCTGTCCATAGGTTAGTTAGGTTTAAATGGTTCTAAGTTCTAGGGGACTGATGACCATAGATGTTAAGTCCCATAGTGCTCAGAGCCATTTTTTGTAAAGTCCTCAGATAACCGTCAGACGCTCGCAGTGGGCACTCATGAACAATGTGTCCTACTGTTTTCTTCTCCACTTCACCTCCACAGACACAGTCAGCAGATGAACAGAAACCCCACTTCTTCAAGGTGTAACCATACCTCCCTTGACCCGTTCTACTGCGGTCAAGCCTCGACTACGTTTTGCGTGGTACTTGAGAATCCTTCAATGCTCTTTCTTGCGTCTTGAACCAGATGAGCGTTGCTGGGTGGACGCTCACTCCAGCGTTGTTGCCACCAGAAGGTCAAGTCGAAAGAAATAATAATTTGTGAATCATCCCAAGGTGGTTTACGTGATTCCAGAAGAGATGTCGGTGGATCTTGTAGGACGTCGTACAAAGGAGAGTTCTTATGAAAAATAATCTTCTTTAAGGTACTGTTACACAGCAACAAGTATGCAAGAGATTTTATCCAACAGGCAAAGTAATGTTAGCAGTCTGAAACTTAAACTATTATATAAATTTCAGTCCTTTTATCAAAATGTTGTTTATTCCGTTATTTAAGGATCAAGCATTTAATTAACACACTTTACTGACTTCTAAACAAAACACACGGTATTAATATTCATGAAGCTATTTATCATAAAAATCATAAATTATTATATATATATATATATATATATATATATATATATATATATATTATTTCACGTATCATAAGATACTACTCAGAAATTCACTATTTCTGTATCTCCAGCACGCTGGGGTTGTAATGGACCCACAACTTTCTTGTGATTCCAATAACTGTTATTAAATCTGTCCAGGGACTTGGACATTTTATTATATCCAAACAAAGTTTACAAAATCGGACATTTTATGCTTTCTTGACATGTTGTTCATGGAATACACGAATAAGCACACACAAAACACTTGATTCTGTTTGGTCACATTGGAATTACCCAACAAAATTTTTCTAAGGAATTCCCATAATTTACTTATTCAGCCACACTCCAAGGATAGTTGTGAAAAAACGTTACCCAGTGTGATCACATCCAATGCAAGTGGTAATTTTACATCACGTAAAAATCAGTTGCTCTGCGTTTATTTAATGTAAACACCATTCCAACTGTGATTAAAATATTTAATATTAATACTTTGTATAAAATTTACTATATTATTTCTATATTTCATTTCTATATACTTTAATTAACCAGTCGCTACCGTGCTTGTTAAATAACAATGCAAGCTCTCAACACTCTCATGCCTAAGCAGTTCCAGTTTTTCTGGCACACAGAAGCTTAAGTTAGAAACAGTGCTTTCAGAACCTGTAAGGAACATACAACTTTTATCATAAGTCTAAATTTCGGATGTAAACAGAGATATCAGTGGACAACCAGATGGATGCTGCGCTGTTTTTGAGAAAAATACAAGTGAAAGTGTGTTTTTGCCACTATTATAAAGGCAGAAATCGGAGTAACAACAAGCAGAGTAGAAAGTAAGTATATGTAACCAGTAATATATTGTAAACATAGAACTCGGCAAGTAGCTAAACAAAATCGTTAATTTGCAAAGGACAGTTGCAGCATCCAAATTGCTGTCGGTGTTTTAACGATGTACGACTGAAGATTGAATATATCTTATGCCAACTGAAGATGGGTGAAAGTCTGAAATACGTATTGGCATAGTTAAAAGTTTCTTAAAACAATATGTTCTACTTTAATTTTTACAGAAAGAATATCTGGCGAAATATGCAATTTACAGCGAAAGCGTTTTTGGTAAAATTTTCGAACGAAACGATTCACGTGGTAATCACGTTACTTCATCCCATATAGCACTGCAAACGGTGAAAATTGGACAATTTCACTTTTGAATGGGCAACTCATTGCATGTTCTGATCTTGCGCTGAAAACTAAGTATCTGTTATCTGAAAGGTACTTCCATTCGGCAGAAATAGGCTAAACGTGATAGGAAAACATATTTTTACGACGTACGACGATTCTAAGTGAAAATACCTTAATAAGAAGAACCTTCTATGGAACTACACCCTTTATAAAATATTAGCTATTGCAGTTAGTTCTACCCATTGTGTACTATGAGGAGGTTACAGAAGGGGAAGCTGTCCATCATGTGGCTATGATAAATGTCGCTTGTTTTTTATCTACGAGAGACTTTCGTAGGAACGGATTTCAAATACTTATACGGCCATCTAGATTTAGGTTCTTTGTGGTTTTTCTAAATGAAATACGGAGAATATCAGGATGATTTATCTGAATTTTTTTCTTCACCCTTTTCCCTAACCATTTCACCGTCAATGGGGCGTTAGTTCATAGTCTTTCTTTTCCTTCCAATAATGCTAACATTCGAGGACACAACGTACGAAATATGTGAGACATTCACGAAGAGAAGCGAGGTCATGCTGCTGCGTAGAGAAAGACGAGAAATGTCTTATGGCATAGCTGAGAGACCCAGATGGGTAAGTTCAGTTGCACAATGATCGGGAATGGTTTTCTTGATCACCACATAATGGCCTCTAACTACACGGAGCATGAGAATTGCTTGTGTATGTACAGAGGTTAGACAAAAACGTGTAAACACCGTGGGAAAAGCATGCTTGAACATAAATGCAGATGCTAACCAAGCCTGAACATTGCGCTGTTGTATTTGACAACGAATGGCACCTGTGTAATACTCTCAATACGTTGCAAGTGTCAGTCGTGGTGAGAACAGTGTTTTGAGTACTAGTGAATGCATTATGACGAAGCTCAGTGACTTCGAACGAGGGTCAGTTGTTGGTGCTCGTATCGTGAGTGCTTCCGTAACCAAGATGATCGAAGTGTTTGGTGTTCCAAGAGGCACCATGTCGAAAGTTTAAACCGCATGCAGGGGAAGCGGCGAAACGTCATCTTCAAACTCGAACGAAAGTGTGTACTGAGAGATCGTGACAGACAGACAGTGAAGAGGGTTGTGACGAAAAATAAGAAGACTATAGCTGAATCATCTGTGATGAAAATGCCTGTAACAGGAAAACGTGGTGCCAAAGCTATAAAACCTGGACTACAGAGCAATAAAAGAAAGTCTTTTTGCCGGATGATTCCTGTAGCACATGTTTCCACTTCTGCTCGAGGTTACATCCCAAGAGTGAAACATGGTGGAGGTTCGGTGATGGTTTGGGCACCCATAACGTGGCGTTCCATGGATCCCGTGGTTACTCTGCAATCAGGCATTGCTGGCATGGGTTATGGGACCATTTCGGCTGATCCGGTGCAGCGCATGGTACAATGTTTGTTACTCAATGGTGTGCCTGTGTTTCAAGTCAGCAGGGCCCCTGCTACACAGCTCACGCTGTCCAGGTCTGATTTTGTGAGCGCGAGGAAGAATTGTCGGCTCTCCACGGGCCAGGTCACTAGATCTCAATATTGTTGAGCCTTTGTGGTCTACTTTGGAGAGAATGATGCGTGATCGCCATCCACCCCCATCATTATAAACTGGAGTTGCAGGAAGACTGGACTATTTTGCTGGAAGAATGGTATAAGATTCCCTTGAAAATCACACAGGACCCGTATTTACCATTATGAGACGACTGGAAACTGTTAAGAATGCAAATGGTTTTCTTATACCTTATTAGGCATGGTAATGGGTTGTGTTTTCGGTGTTCCCATATTTCTGTCTAGCTTAGTGTCATATTTGTATTGTGTGATGACAACCGAAGGGGAAGGGTGAAACAAAGTGCTGTTACAAACGTGCGCGATACCAGAGTTCGGTTCAGATACGGGAGGCGGGGGGGGGGGGGGGGGGGGGGGGGGCTGCTTTCAAGGTCCGTATGAGACAGACGAATCACCATCGACAATGTTACATGCACTCATTTCATGCGACACTACGCACACATTTATAATTTAATTCACAAAATGTTGCACTATCTGGTGGTCGAGAACTCTGCGCCACCACTTCTCCTCCTCTTGCTCGACAAACACTGGTGATCCAAATTTCTTCCACCACTAAGATATTTTAGGATCTCCTTCCCTTCATACAGCCCCGCCTTGTACTCTCCCTTTAGATTTCCGTTGCCCAAGATATACTAGATCCTTTCCTCACACAATTTTCATTTGTGTTCCGAAGTATCCGAGTTAAATCTCGCTTCTGAGTACAACATGTCGGAGTTACTTCTCTTTCATGTTTCGTTGTATCTTTGATTAAAACATATTTCTAAACAAAAGACACTGCTATTCTAATGAAACACAGATTACATAGTGCAACGGAAAACAAATATTCCAGTTACATCAAAAAGTTTAACCTATATCGCTGATTCACGCATTCCGGTCTGTAAACTTCGGAAAGTAGCTTTAATGTGCGTTCAGATTCGTTTGTTCCTGATTCCTTAGTACACGAGCACCCTCAGGCGGTCGCCGGATCACTAATGTGGCATTAGAGTAGTGATCTTGATCGTTTCCGGTCAGATTCACTTACTAACCGCTTCGTGATACTTACACGAAGACGGCGTGTATCAAAAAAAAGGAATCGAGTTCGTAACGGTAAGAGTACTTTTTCATATCATCAGATTCGGTTACATTCTAAACAGATTTACGAATCCCTTCTGATTCATCACAGGTGTTCTTGGCACATTGGGACCGATCACGCATTGTAGAACTGATTTCACATTGAGATAATTTCGGGAACAGGATAATGACATACTATTAGAAAAGGTTTCCAATTGCACAGCCAATTTAAGAAGACTAAAAGAGTTTGAAACGAATAATTGTCTGAAACCGCCAGTCGTATTTGCCGACCACGAACACCAGTATTTCGGTTAATCTGCGTGACACGTTTCCGGTAAGGTTTGTGTCACAGCTCTTAGTAGATCAATGGCTTCTACTACGTAGCTGTGGCATGGCAATCCTCCTGTCTGACTTTCATCTGTTCAAATTCTTTGTCATGTAATCCGTCATATTCGTAAATCGCTAGACGAGGTACTCACTTATTGTCTAGTGAGATGTCTGAAGAGACTTTATCCGTCATCAGCATTTCGTTACGTGCACTACGAGTCACCAGAGTTCACTGCTCTACTGGTGATTGGTCGGGTAATGTTGTTACCCCCCTCTGGCTGTTGGCTTTAGTGTGCAACAGAGTAGGTGAGCTTCCCGACGGTAGGACCTCACGTTATTTTACTCTTTTTGTTTCTTCTCTTTCAACTTCCATCATCACAGAAAAGTCCAATGTCAGAATCCTGCACAGGATATCTGGATGATCATCATATTACGACCATCTCTAATTTCTGTATTAAAAAACGTCGTAGATGGAGGTTTCAAGTACAGAATTTTAGTACCTCAATGAAGATTGCAACTTAGTCTATCATCAACCAAAAATTTCGATTGGACATATGTTTGATTTTCTTCTTATGAACATATTGTTGTATTATTCTATTCTATTATCAGCGACCCTACAGTTTAACAGTCAGAAAAATGGTGTAATGTATCATCTTTCATATCAACAAAACATACACAATAAACAAAGATATGATAAGTACCAACGTATAGTTATACAATTAACAGGAAAATTTACACCAAAATACAGATTTCTGTATGTCATTTTCCCAGTTAACAATCATTTTCCAATACATTAATTCCGACATATGGAAAATATACCATAGCCACAGATGTCTCTGAGTGTTACACAGATTCTGTATTACTGGCTGAAAAGCTGTCACATGGAAACGTGAGCTCAGGTGATAGCAAATACTTAAATGAGAAAACATTCTCACCACATTCGTTTAATTGCTTCTTTGTGATAAGTTTAATGTGTAGCTTATAATGAAATAATGGAATATTTTTGTTTACATTAGATAACATTCTCGAATACTACGGGAATTTCCAAAACTTTTGGTGGGTCTAAATACAGATACTGTGCCGCCAGTGGCAGTTTTCCTCGGCTCTAGTTTGCATTGTGTGTCTTGTAGCAAACATATTTAAAATAATGGTTAAAGCGGATATCTAAACAGATCACTAAGAGGTCACAGAAAGTTACAAATACATCCAATTTGCACTGAGGTGATTAAAGTTATGAGATTGCGATATGCACATGTACAAATGGCAGTAGTGTAGCAAACAAAAGGTACAAAAAGTCAGTGCATATGCAGAGTTGTCATTCATGTCAAGAGGTTTCCAACGTGATTATGGCCACACGACGTGAATCAACACACTTTGAACGCAGAAAAGTAGTTGAAACTAGACGCATGGCACATTGGATTTTGGAAATCGTTGGGGAATTCAGTATTCCGAGATCCAAAGTGTGAAAAGTGTGGCTTGAAAGTGCCTTGATTGCCAGATTTCAGGCATTACCTCTCAACACGGACAACGCAGTAGCCAATGGCCTTCACTTAACGACCGAGAGCAGCGACGTTTGCGTAGAATTGTCAATGCTAACAGAAAAGCAGCACTGCGTGATACGACCGCAGAAATCAATTTGGGACGTACGACGAACATATCCGTTAGGATAGTGCAGCAAAATTTTGGCATTAATGGACTATGGTAGCAGATGACCGAAGTGCATGCCTTTGCTAACAGCACGGCATTGCCTCCAGCGTCTCTCCTGGGCTCGTGACCATATCGGATAAACCCTAGATGACTGGAAAACCGTGACTTGGTTAGATGGGTACCGATTTTAGTTGGTAATAGCTGATGGTACAGTTCAAGACCACCTACAATAAATCAGACCACAACACAGAAACCAAGATGGCGGCGGTCTCAGGCCAAGTATTTCAGCGGTACCCTAACACGTATTATTTACAAACTTCATAAACGGAAAGTAGAGTCTAAATTTCGTAAGAAATGTCGTACTCTTATGTATTTTTCTATATTCAAACTTAATTAAAAAGTTGTATTAAAGTCACAAATTATGTAATAAGTACTATGATAAGTAAAATTTGGATATGCAACACAAAATCAAATCCAAACACGCTACTACACAACACATGCAAATTGCATATTTGGACACTAACAATAATTTGCAAAATAGAAGCTACATAGCAATAGCAAGTGAATGGTACAGCTAAAACTCAAAATTATATTCAACAACTGCACTTAATTCTAGTCAATGTCATTATGTAAAATGCTAGAAATGGTTTGAGTACCTGTTGGATGTATTTGCTGCTCAGCTTGGCCTCTTTGCGTTTTGTTATTTTTGCTGCGGTGTCTCCATGAGTTCCTCTTTTTTGTTTTACTGCTCTTCGAGCAATTTCCTTTGAAACACACTTTACTCAAGAGTTTTGTATGATTATTAATAAAAATATTGGAAAGCACTTTAATACTTTTCTTTATTATTGTCTTTAAGAGAATGCCACATTTGCACACATCACTGAGGTTACTAATGGCATTTCACGTAATTCAATTCCTAAGGCAAGTACTACATCTCTTTGATTTTCAAGTTTGAGAAATTCTGATTCATGTGTACCGCTAATCAGAACTTGAAAAAGTTTGTATATACTGAAGTTGAAATCGTTATAGGAACAGAAAGCTGGCTAAAGCCGGAGATAATATCTTCCGAAATTTTTACAGAGGCGCTAACCGTGTTCAGAAAGGATAGATTAAATAAAGTAGGTGGTGGTGTGTTTGTGTCTGTTGGTAGTAGTTTATCTTGTAGTGAAGTTGAAATATAGTTCCTGCGAATTACTATGGATAGAGATTATACTCAACAGCGGTACGAAAATAATAATTGGCTCCTTCTACCGACCCCAGACTCAGATGATATAATAGCTGAATGGTACAAAGAACACTTGGATCTCATTACAAATAAGTACCCCACTCATACCGTTATAATTGGTGGAGACTTCAATCTATCATCATTTGTTGGCGATAATACATGTTCAAAGCCCGTGGTAGACAGAAAACATCTTCCGAAATTGTACTAAATGCTTTCTCTGAGAATTACTTTGAACAATTAGTTCATGAGCACACGCGAATTGTAAATGGCTGCGAAAACACACTTGACCTCTTAGCCACAAAATAATCCTGATTTAATAGAGAGCGTCACGACGCAAACAGGGATTAGTGAACACAAGGTCATTGTAGCGAGGCTCAAAACCATATCAACCGAAACCACTAAAAATAAGAGCAAAATATATCTATTTAAAACAGCAGATGCCTTCGTAAGAGACAGTCTCCACTCCTTCCAAGCAGATTATTTAAGTGTAGACCAGATATGGCTCAAAATCAAAGATACAGTATCGACAGAAATAGATAGATTCATACCGCGTAAATTAATAAGAGACGGGACTGATCCACCATGGTACACAAAACGTCAGAACACTGTTGCAGAAGCAAAGATAAAAGCATGCCAAGTTCAGAAGAACGCAAGATCCCCAAGACTGGTCTAGTTTCACGGAAGCTCGAAATTTAATGCGGATGTCAATGTCACATTCTTTTAATAGTTTCCACAATGAAACATTGTCTCAAAATATGGTAGAAAATCCAAAGAGATTCTTATCACATGTAAAGTACACCAGTGGCAAAAAAAAAGGTCAATACCGTCACTGCGCGATAGTGATGGAAATGTTACCGATGATAGTGCCACTAAAGCGGAGTTACTAAATACAGTTTTCCGTAATTCCTTCAAGAAAGAAGACGAAGTAAATATTCCAGAATTCGAAACCAGAACAGCTGTTAGCATGAGTGACATAGCCGGCCGAAGTGGCCGTGCGGTTAAAGGCGCTGCAGTCTGGAACCGCAAGACCGCTACGGTCGCAGGTTCGAATCCTGCCTCGGGCATGGATGTTTGTGATGTCCTTAGGTTAGTTAGGTTTAACTAATTCTAAGTTCTAGGGGACTAATGACCTCAGCGGTTGAGTCCCACAGTGCTCAGAGCCATTTGAACCATTTTTTTGAGTGACATAAAAGTAGATATCTTAGGTGTTGCGAAGCAAATCACTTAAGAAAGGCAAGTCTTCCGGTACAGATGGTATACCAATCAGGTTCCTTTCAGAGCATGCGGACACAATAGCGCCTTTCTTAGCAATCCTATACAACCGCTTACTTGACGAGAGGTGTGCTCCTGAAAACTGGAAAGTAGCACAGGTCACACCAATATTCAAGAAAGAAAACAGGAGTAACCCATTGAATTAAAAACCCATACCACTGATTTCAATTTGCAGTAGGATTTCGGAGCATATACTGTACTCGAACATTATGAATCGCCTTGAAGAAAACGACTTATAGATACATAACTAACACGTATTCAGAAAATATCGTTCCTGTGCAACACAGCTAGTTCTTTATTTCCATGCAGTAATGACTGCTGTCGACAAGAGATCTCAGATTCCATATTCCTAAATTTGCAGAAGGCTTTTGATGTCGTTCCTCACAAGCGACTGTTAATCAAATTGTGTTCATATGGAGTATCGTCTCAGTTGTGTGACTGGATTCGTGATTTCCCCTCAGAGACGCCACAGTTCGTAGTGATAGACGGTAAATCATCCAGTAGAACAGAAGTAATGTCTAGCGTTCCGTAAGACAGTGTCATAGGCTCTCTGCTGTTCCTGATTTACATAAATGACCTAGGTGATCTTCTGAGCAGCCCCCTTAGATTGTTTGCAGTTGATGGTGTAATTTACGGTCTAGTAAAATCATCAGACGATCAATTCCAATTACAAAATGATCTAGAGAGAATTTCTGTATGGTGCTAAAAGTGGTAATTGGCACTAAACAAAGAAAAGCCCGAGGTCATCCACATGGGTACTAAAATAAATCTAATAAATTTTGGGTGTACGATAAATCGCACAAATCTAAGGGCTATCAATTCGACAATTACAAGCAACTTAAATTGGAAAGACCACATAGATAATGTTGTGCGTAAGGCGAAACACACTGCGCTTTGTTGGCAGAACACTTAGAAGATGCCACAAACCCACTAAAGAGACAGCCTCCATTACACTTGTCTGTCCTCTGCTGGAATATTGCTGCGCGGTGTGGAATCCTTACCAGGTAGGATTGACGGAGGAATAGAAAAAAATGCAAAGAAGGGCAGCTAGTTTCATGTTATCGCGCAGCAGGGGTGAGAGTGTCTCTGATATGATAGGCGAGTTGGGGTGGCAGTCACTGAAACAGAGGCGGTTTTCTTTGCGGCGAGATCTATTTACGAAATTTCAATCACAAATTTTTTCTTCCGAGTGCTTAAATATTTCGTTAACACTCACCTACGTAGGGAGGAATGATCATCATAATAAAATAAGAGAAATCAGAGCTCGAACGGAAAGATTTAGGTGTTCCTTTTCCCACGCGCCATTCGAGAGTGGAATGGTAGAGAAGTAGTATTGAAATGGTTCGAGGAACCCTCTGTCAGGCACTGAAGTGTGAATTACAGAGTATCCATGTATATGTAGATGTAGATATGTATTACAAGAAAAGGAAATCATTACGGAGGAACGACACTTTACTCCCCCACGATTCAGTAGGTTGAAATAGGAAAGGATTTCTTTGGTTACACACTGCAACAAAATTTCATCCTCTGTCTGTAACATTTCTTCACAATCTGAACATTTTCCACCTTTTCCCAGCTTTTCAAGCACTGTTTTGCTAGTGTAGCTAGCAATACAAACCAAGATTTTAGAATCTTTATTCATCATGGAAATGTTTGCTAGTTCCTCTAGAGCAGGTTCTAATTTATCTAAATTTTCTTACGTTTGGTGTTTTATGCTGTAATTTACTTTTGCTGCAAAATCATTTAAAGTAAACTCACCATATTTAGTAGGTCTGAGGTTTAGTAGACTTATTACTTTGAGTTTCCTCTCAGATTCCAAGATTTGCTCGACTGAAACATTATATGTGCAGCCACTTAGCCTTCTATAAGCTCCAAATCCTCCTTCTAAGGTATCAGTGTGTAATTTTGCTGTAAGAATGTAGGACCAGTTGTATGTGTTAAAAATATAACTGCATAACTGAACTGTTATTGCAAGTGTATGAGAGAAAGCAGTATATGTTTCATTGGCTAGTTTTCCATGAATAGGCAATGCGTACCAGATATCAACATATGTTTTCAAATTTTCAAGGAAGAGAAGTTTGGAGTCAGTGGGTCCAGTGACTGGGCTAGCATTATCATCTGATGTGTATTTGCCTTTCATGGGATGCTGCACATTAGAAACTGTCCACCATTTAATGATTAATTTTAAAAACTGAATAGCGCCATCAGAAATCCCAATCCCCTGACTTTTCAAAATTTCCAGTGCTGCCACACTTTCAGAATCAAAAACACTGAGAGCAAGGGTAACATTCTGTCTCTGTACATTAGTTGGATATATTGCCTTTCTCACTAGCTTTAGGGCAAGTTTCGAGAGTTCTTTTTTCTCAGAATGAAACAGGTTCCTCAAATCTAAAAATTTTGCTTTACTGAAATTATATTCACATGCAGCATTCCTTTCATCACTGTGTAGAAAGGCATTAATGCAAGCAAATGTATTCACAATATTTGGTATTATGAATGATTCATTTTTTCCATTCAGCCAGTTATTTCTGACACACTTAAACGAGTGCACACTATCAAACAAAAGGAAGAGAAATTTGGATGGAGCAATTCAATTTCTAATACACGGCTGTAAAATGTCACCACACATAAGCTGATACATTTTCCTATTAATACTGTGGTTATCTGTTACCAGGCATATTACATCAAATCCAGCCTCATGTATTATCTTTAACATGTCAACTCTCATTCTCAGTAGTGTATCAGTATTAACATTTTTTGCAGGAAAGAGGGCAATTACTTCTTTATAATCAGAATGTAAATATGATGCCATGAAAACCTGCATTGTACCTGCTGTTGTAGTATCTGTAGTATTTTCAGCAACACCAAGTATGAAACTTCCTGGCAGATTAAAACTGTTTGCCCGACCGAGACTCGAACTCGGGACCTTTGCCTTTCGCGGGCAAGTCTCGGTCGGGCACACAGTTTCAATCTGCCAGGAAGTTTCATATCACCGCACACTCCGCTGCAGAGTGAAAATCTCATTCTGGAAACACCAAGTATCTTTTCTGCCTTATAAGAGAATTTCGAGGTAACATAAACTTCATCTACAATCACTGAAATTACCTTGTCATTTTCCTGAAGAAATTTATTTTTTCCCTCACAAAATCTACGTGTGATGGACCAATACAAGGTTCTTTTGGACCCATTTTGCATAGAAACTGCCTTAAATAGACAGGATGAGGTAATGTTAACACATTTGTTTTTCTCAAGTAATGGTAGGCACCAGGAAATGAAAAGCAAATGGTTGTTGCCCATATCAAAAGCTCAGGAGAATATCTACTTTGTTTTGTTATTGCGAGTTGAAATTGCTGCTAAACAATTTCTATTTAGGGGCTGTATCATCATCAGAATCACTACCAGTTTTCAGTACTTGCTTGAGAACATTGACTAAAATTATAATCTTGTCAGTGGTACCAATAGAGCTATCTGTGAAACCATTTAGGACACTCACCAGATTGTCAGATTTCCTCCATTTGTCACATTTCAAGTTCTCTTGCTCCCCGCACTGTAATATCCATTTCAACGTTTCTGTAGCCAAACACACGTTTTTGCGAAACACTTTTACTTCCAAGGAATTTGATATCTTGAAGCACATCGAAACAAATGACACATCACTGATTGAATCATCCTTTAATTTTAAAAAAAGATACGTAGTCATCCTGTACTAAAAGTCTAAATGAATAAACATTCCTTTTCTACACTTCGCTGCGCATTGTCACTTTGCACTGATTACTGAAAGTACATTTATCACGTTCCAGTAGCTGTTGAACACGTTCAAAATGGTTCAAATGGCTCTGAGCACTATGGGACTTAACATCTGATGTCATCAGTCCACTAGAACTTAGAACTACTTAAACCAGACTAACCTAAGGACATCACACACATCCATGCCCGAGGCAGGATTCGAACCTGCGACCGTAGCGGTCGCGAGGTTCCAGACTGAAGCGCCTAGAACCGCTCGACCACAGCGGCCGGCTGAACATGTTCTTCAGGATTCTTCCTTTCCTTAAGAACTGGTACTGTGTGATAAGGAGGTTGATTAGGAAAGATAGTTGGAATTGCATCGTTTGTTAGTTTTGGTATTTTTCATGACACACGTATGGGTTCACTATTTTCCACAGGAAAAATGTCTTCCCTAATCACAAATTTAGGTTCAAAATGCTTATTGTGTACCACAGTTTTATCGTTCACTTGAAAATTATCTATATTAATTATTTCAATCCATTTGTTCCTCAATGCTGTTTCTTTGGGAAACTTAATGTTGAAGTATCGTATTTTCTGCCGTAATTGGATTTACATCCTGGTACACAACAGCTACGACCCATCGCAAGAACAGGATACACTTTAAATTATAACGACCTTACTAGAGAATCTAGAAAATAAATACTAGTGTAGCACCTGTGGTGACATTTACAGCATATTGCATAAATAATAGGTAGTAATAAATGGTTTCGCTAATAATCTCTTGAACGTGACGTATACAATATTACACACACACGTTACGGAAACACAAGCACTCTGATTTTTTTCCCGCGACGTGCCATAAGGTCTGATTTATTGTAGGTGGTCTTGTATAGCTCAAGTGTGGTACAGATCCCACCAACTATAGACCCCAGTTGTCAACAAGTCACTACGCAAGCTGGAGTGAGCTCCATGAAGATGTGGGGTGTGTTTACATGCAATAGACTGGGTCCTCTGGTCCAACTGAACCTACCACTGAATGGAAATAATTGTGTTCGACTACTTGGAGATGATTGTCAGTTATTCATGGACTTCATGTTCCTAAACAACCATGGAGTCTTCCGGACCACTGTTGTTTGCCATTGGTGTGAAGAACATTCTGGACAATTTAAGCGGCTTATTTGGCCACTTAGACCACCCGACGTGAATGCCATCGAACATTTATGAAACGTAATCGAGAGGTCAGTTCGTGCAGAAAAGCCTCTGCACCTGAACACTTTCGCAATTATGGAAGGCTGTAGAGGCTGCATGGCTCAACAATTCTCCAGGGTTCTTCATCAGTGTAGTCTCTTTTTAAGGCAATGTATTTTCTGCTGCGTTTTACAGTGGATGCATTCCATGTCTGCAGCACGACTACGTAAGGCCTAAGAGATGCCCATTTACGGCTAGTTCAGCGAAATAGTTGGTATTACAACAGTTCATGTATCATATCACATAGTTTTAGCCAAATAAAAAATAATTTGTATAAAAGCGCGTCCTTGTGATTCATTTTCATTTTCTTTAACCGACAGCAGTTCTCCAGTGCGATACTTCAACCTTTTCCAGTGGCAGTGTTAATTTCCAGATTGTCGAGTTCTGAACTGAGTACCATTGTAACTTTTTCACTATACTGACACTTCTCTCCGTGTATATTATTCATGTGTGTCGAGCACTGATCTAGGTTGCCAGTCAAACTGTGAACCAAAGAAGGGGGGGGGGGGGGGGCACATAAAATTGTTTTTCCTTTGCAACTGCACGACTGAACCTTTCCACGAATCAGACTGATGTGGTTTGTTACTAATTTGTAGCATATTTTACGCCAGGTCCCACACTTTACTTAATTTACTCTCTACTGCGTTGATGGTTATCCAACTCTGTCCTCACGATTGCCTTCGCTATCAAGCTGCTCCGAATGTTTGGTGCCAGCACAACAATGCAGGTTGTTTTCGCTTAGCATTCTACGCTCACAGGTGAAGCAGTACTTTGCGACAGCTCATGGAATGAAATAACATTAATCAGTGTACCGAAATGAAATGTAGATATGGATGCAGATAAAATCAATGAAAATGCAATTACATATCATTACAGACCACTCAGATATGCTGAACTTGATACGTAATAAATACTGTTTTCGTTACACTGCAGGTTCAACATATCTGAATGGATTGCAGTGATTCTGTTTCATCAGACAGCCTACGAAGGCAAGGTGAAACGGTCTCTAACAGCAAAAGATTGTTTTCAGGTAAAAAGATAGAACTCACTTTACTACTCTCTCTCCCCTTAAAGGTGATGCGCTCTGTGTACTACGTTTTTAGTGAGAAGATTCTAGCCCTGAAGTACCATTCTGGGAGATCGATAAAACCCATCCGTAACTTCGATAAGTTTTTCGTTGGTCTCAAATCTGATAGTTCTGTAGATACGGGAATATCTGGAAGTAAGAATGACAAATATATTCCAAATAGGATAAATATTCGAACAATTTATGCTTTAATGCCATTTGTTCTGCTGTTACTGAAGCATCTTCATGAGCAGATGCACAGTCCTAACCTTTATCGTTTGTAGTCTTCGACTTTTTTCCAGTTTTACTAATCCAAGGTTTGCCTATATTTACGATGTGACATCTCCACAGTCAGGCGGCATTCTGCGTTTAGCGCTTGAGCTAAGGCTTCTCGACCAACGCTCAGGAGCATTTGAATAACAGATAGCTGCCATGTTGCAGAGAGATTCTTCCTGTTGCCTAGGCGACTAGAAAACTTACCGTGTCACATGACTGGCAAGTCGTCAGAACTTTTACTATTCGTCCACATGAGTATCGATCACAGGATCGACAAGACGCACGACACCATCGCACCCTCATCACTGATATTCGACCCATGGGACACTCCCATTTCTGAGACTGTGCAAACACTGTGAATTTTCGTGACACCGTCTCAAGAGAGTACATCGATTCATGGAAATCCTCCGTCGCATTTGTCAGCAGCTGTACGAAACGACGTGGTAATGGCAGTACTGCCCGTTGACTCTGGTGGATTGCAGCAGTGGACACAAGGATAACAAAGCATGACGTCACACGTTGTTTCAATGCTGAACAATAACCAATGAGCAGCCATCCATTAGGTCCATCTTCCGCTATGGGTCACTACAGAAACCACACAGGTGACACTGTTTAGTACAGGCACGGGATGAAAGCACTGGAAGCTCGAAGCTTCATAAACGATGACTTTTGCTGACGAATAGTGAGAAACGATAATGGCACAATACGGCACCACGACGCCTCCATGCATTCATCAGGTGAAATTAATGGCTACAAGTTGCTAGGTACGCGTCTAAAATTCAACTGCTTACGAGTATAGTTTTATTTTTCATGTCTAGGCCATGAAATTGTTACAGTACAATTTAAATGCAGTTAAGCATCAAATTGAATGAAGTACGTATAGAAAGTAACAACAATAAAAATACGTAGATTAATATTTTAAATAAGAATCCATGGAAAACACTCAGGAATATAAAAAACCCGGCAAAATAATTGACCTCATATTCTGTGGAGAGCCCAGAATTCGGTGGTTTTGACTGTTTTCTTATTAGCTGCAGCAAGACCGGCAGGCGTTTTTGGTCCTGCATGTCACAACTTTGGTAAATTTCATCCTCAGTGCTGCAGCCCCATCTCCCGAGGATGGCTTTGCATCGTGACACCCCAGTTCTCAGTCTGTTCAGTCTTCCATGACAGGTGTGAACCTGCGATTGTCTCCTCTTTGAGATTCGTTGCGTGTGCCTTAGGCAATAATCTAACCAAAGTTCCACCCAATGACTTCCGAGAGATGAAGGAATTGCTGTACTTGCCTACATGAAGCTCTGAGTCTTGCTAGTTGAGGCTCGTGTCAAACAAGGGATGCCTGGGATCAGTTTTCTGTTTCTTCTTCTCTACGTCTGAAGCTGCTTTCCTGCAAGTACCTGGCGGTGCTACAGCCTTAATTAGGTACCCTTTGCTGACAGCAGATAATCGTAGAAAGACTGTCATAATGCGGCCAGTCTCCTCCAAGGTTGTATCAACCTGTTTGGCATGTTCCAAATTTTGGTATGTTGATGGAGAATATTGTGCTGCGGAGAAACATAGTGCAAAGGCAGGCGTTCGAAGCACTTTGGCTGATCGTCCCAGGTGGTTCCCCTAAACTTACGGATGATGTTAGCAAATGGCTCTGAACACTATGGGACTTAACAGCTGTGGTCATCAGTCCCCTAGAACTTAGAACTACTTAAACCTAACTAACCTAAGGACATCACACACATCCATGCCCGAGGCAGGATTCGAACCTGCGACCGTAGCAGTCGCGCGGTTCCGGACTGCGCGCCTACAACCGCGAGACCACCGCGGCCGGCTGATGTTAACAGGAAATTTCCGTCAGTTCCTGGTAAAACAACACTATAATAAATGAAAAGCACAAGTTTGCTTTTGTTCTACAATATTACTTTTATTGTAAACCGGTTTTCGGCTTACAAATGTCTGAACATGGCCTTGTAAGCCGAAAACCGGTTTACAGTAAAAGTAATATTGTAGAACACAAGCAAACTTGTGCTTTACATTTATTACGGATGATGTTTTTCCGTGAAGATACTTTGAGTTTCATTTCTTCGCAGTGGCCTTTTAATGTAAGACAACGATCCATATTTATTTCTAAATATTTGGGAGTGATCGCAGTGGAATAATTTTTCTCCTCTCCAAATGATGTTCAGTTTCATTTTATCTTCCCTATGTCTCTGATGGAATGCACAGGCTTGTGTCTTTCCATGATCTGGCTTCAGATCACTAGAAAGTACTTTATACATACTTTTTGAGCCATTAAGGTGATTGATTTATGTGAAATTTGACAGTATGAGCAATGATCATGTTCAGAAAAAAAAAAACAGAACACCTTGAACGGCTAAAGATAGGACGTTCATATTCACAGAACACGTGCATTAGTATGCTCTGAAGAAACGATTAGCATGAACCTTGTCGGCCGGCGGATTAAATTTCAACACCGATATTGCAGCGCAACATCACCCGCCGGTAAAATGTACCTGCGGCTCTCGTTCCCCCTATAATGGATCAGTGTGACTTAAGCAGACGCACAGTATGCCTCGCAGACGTATGCGCGAACCGTATCGTCGAATCAGTGAGTTTGAAAGAGGCCGCATTATTGGCGTGAGAGAATATGATGCATCCATCCATGAAACTGCTGCTCATGTGAGACGAAGTATTTCGGTAGTACAACGGGTGTGTACAGAATGGTTCACGGAAGGCGGCAGAACATTACGAGATGGGTCAGGCCGCACCATCCAGACCAACTTCCGAGAAGATCGACACCTCATCCCAATGGCATTGCAGGACAGGTCTGCGTCCTCCTCGGCTCTGGCGCAACAGTGGACCAATGTAATACATCATACGCTATAAGGGTGACAGTCCGTCGCCGTTTATTACGGCACGGGTTACGTGCACCTCGTCCATTTCTCCACCAACCTTTGACGAATGTGCAGAAACATGGTAGACGGCAGTGGTGTCTGGCATGACGTAACTGCGTACAGGAGTGACTTCAGACAGGGTTTTCGGATGAAACCAGGTTGGTCTCATTTTGGTTCGTCGCACTCAGGGGGAGCGGCATCTCAGTGACTGCATTCTCAAAAGACATACAGCGCAAGCTCAAAGCCTTGTGATGTGGAGTGCTATTGGGTACAACCACAAATCACAGTTGGCGGTAGCAATATCCTTTCTGCACGACACCCCAGGCGCCGTTTTTCAGCAATACAACGTATAATTACATGTTTCTACACAACCTCATGCTCCCGCATAAACACGCGCCTTCTTGTTGTCACAGGACGTCAGCCTATTGGCCTGGCAAGCAGATCACCAGACTTTTCGCCAATCGAAAATGTGTGGGATATGGTGAAACGACGGGCGCAGCGCTGTGACCCAATGCCAACCATCACAGATGGACTTCAGAACCAGATGAATAGAAGATGGATGGCTACACCATAGAACGACTTTCTCGCCTTATACGAGTCGATGCCATCACTTATGGAACAAATTATCAAGGGCCTTGGGGACTCCGTGCCTACATCGCAACAGGAGGCGTGCTGAATCGAGGTGACTGAAATGCTAAACATTTCTGCAGAACATACGTATGTACATGTCCTGTGAATACGAACGTCCTATATCTAGTCGTTCAAGATGTTCTATTTTTTCTCAGCATAAGTGTATTATGTGTATGCCTCATGAACTCCAGTAGTTAGTGCACAGGAACGTATTGCAAAATCGTTATGTTTGGTGGCATTGTTGTATAGAAATACAAACCGGACGATATTTTGTCGCAAACATGTTCACCTTTAAGTTTTCAAGAGCTCGTGTAGTTAGCTCTCTCTGCATGGCGTTGCAGTCACCCGGTACCCAGTCACTATCCCGGCCACTGTGGCCGAGCTGTTCTAGGCGCTTCAGTCGGGAACCGCGCTGCTGCTACGGTCGCAGGGTCGAATCCTACTTCGGGCATGTATGTGTGTGATGTTGTTAGGTCAGTTAGGTTTAAGTAGTTCTAATTCTAGGGGACTGATGACCTCTGATGTTAAGTCCCATAGTGCTTAGAGCCATTTAACCACTTGAACCCGTCACTAGTATAAGTTGCGTATGGTTTAGTTGTCACCTAAGACTCCACTCTGTTGGATGTGGACTTAAGCAACAACCTTTCGCTTTTACGGTAAATGCAACAGTAACTGAAATTTCTATAAACATCTTGAAAGAAAATCTGAGGTAATAAACTATAATGCAAGAAATATTGTGTTATCGTTCGTGACTAGTTTAAAGTTAAAGGTCGTGGCGTCACTTTCCCTGTTGTGATAGCAGTCTAGCATCATGGTGATGATAAAAAGAAACTGCTGTTTCACAAGCCACTGTCTGTTCCGGAAATTTATGCAACACAAGGGAAGCAACTGCAATTCGCGAGTATGGAGTGTAGTCATTGCAGACATCTTGAATTCCAGTGATGTCTGTCCTTCTTTTGGTTGTAATACGTCCGATGCATTTAGTCTGTCACACACTTGGATACAAATGACGAAGCTAGTGGAGACTGCTGATTCCATTGAGGTCATCGTTTCCTTTACACACACATCTCCATCTCTTTGTGTTTTTCTCAGCGGACGATTATTATGATGACACAATTTCCATCACTATGAGTGATGCTGTGATGCTCAGTGACACAATTTTCCTACGCATGTTAACAACTGTTTCTTTCCAATTTTCATCATCAGGGAAAATGTAAAAAATTGTCTATCGTAGGAAATACACAATTAATGAAAATTACTTCATAAGCATATGTCCGTATCGGCTTCCGTCTTCTTGGCGGCGATTCTAGTGAAACGCACTTGAAGATCTACATACAGTTTCAAAGACTTTAGTCTTATTTTTTCAACATAAAAGCTATGAACATTAATCTGTCCAGCACACGACTGTATTGATGTCCTGACGGCTGAGCGATCACTGCATCACGCCAGCGTTTGTTTCCCTTATAACTTTACGAAAAAGGAACTATATGAAACAAAAAGTATAGAATTTTTTATGGCCCTACTTTTCAAATTAATTACAATTAAGATTCCATTTGACGCACCTACATATTTCTATGTTATACCTACATGAAGACGTCTACTGTTTTGTACATGACACACTCAAGCTGAAACGAATATTGAAATGTGTGTGAAATCTTATGGGACTTCACGTTTGAGTTCAGCTACTTATGCAATAAGGGACATTGCAAATTTTGGTGATAAACATCTTTGAAAATAGGCGTAGTAAGCTAATTTACTCTCATTGCTTGCATATAGCATCATATTTTGGGGTAATTCGTCACTGAGGAATAAAGTATTTATTGCACAAAAGCGTGTAATCAGAATAATAGCTGGAGTCCACCTAAGATCATCCTGCAGACATTTATTTAAGGATCTAGGGATATTCACAGTAACTTCTCAGTATATATACTCGCTTATGAAATTTGTTATTAACAACCAAACCCAATTCAAAAGTAATAGCAGTGTGCATAACTACAATACTAGGAGAAAGGATGATCTTCACTATTCAAGATTAAATCTAACTTTGGCACAGAAAGGGTTGAATTATACTGCCACTAAAGTCTTTGGTCACTTACCAAATAGCATCAAAAGTCTGACAGATAACCAACAAGTATTTAAGAAGAAATTAAAAGAATTTCTGAGTGACAACTCCTTCTACTCCATAGAGGAATTTTTAGATATAAATTAAGAAAAAAAAGAAAAAAAAAGAAAAAATTATTAAAAAATAAAAAAACAAAAAAATAAAAAAAGGTGTTATATTAACTTAATTATGTTGTTAAATTAACTTAATTATGTCATGTATTGGAAAATTTGACTCGTTCCACATCATTACGAAATATCGTATTCATGATCCATGTAACTAGTATTAATCTAATCTAATGTAATCTAATTTTAACTGCTAAGGTCATCAGCCCCTAAGCTTACACATTACTTCACCTTAATTATCCTAAGGACAAACACACACACCCATGCCCGAGGGAGGACTCGAACCTCCGCCAGTACCAGCCGCACAGTCCATGACTGCAGCCCTGAGAGCGCTCGGCTAATCCCGCGCGGCTGCTGAATTGATTTTATACCTTATGGAGAGAACATAGTCGTATGACAAACAGCTCTTAATACACTCATAACTTAACGAAATAAATATTAATACGAAAGCTGACTCACTGTATTGAATATGTTGCTAACAGTTCGCGGTTAGTTCTTCTCAAATGTGAGTTTGATAAGTTTATGTTGGACATACGGATGGTAGTCACTGATGTCTGGGTAGAGATGTTGTGTGAGGTACGTGACTATTTGGCATATCATACAGACTGCTCCGTCATATTCTGGATGTGTTTTCACAGTTTCTTTTGTCGTATTACATTCGTTGTGTCCCTTATTAAGGGCTGCGTCATTGATGACTACCTGTGGATGTTACGTCTATGTCAGAATTGCTGTTGCTTTACCCCAAGTGATGTCATGAATTGGCGTATCTACTTGATCGCAAGTCTGGCATGCAAATTTGGATCAAATTGTTTTCCACGGTGTGTTGTCGCTGGCCAGTATATTGTTATTGACCATCAGATTTAAAGTTTGGTGGACATTCCTCCAGACACGTTCCGTTATAGTTATGGGATGACTTCCTCCATGTGATTTTTCCTGTTGCTGTCTGAGATGATCTCGCAGATTTTGTTGTTACAGGATATAGGTGTGCGTATGTATAATAAATCGAAAACCTTATGTATCCTTGCTATCTTTTCAGGCGTTTGAGGATTCACTGTTTCCAAACTCGTTGTTAATAAACTTTTGATCTAGCAATGGATCCGCCTTTGTTTGGTATGTCTGTCCAATTTCGTGCGATAATTCTGTCTGGCACGGTTTCCAAGAATAAACCAAGGAACTTGTGGCAACTGCTCTGTTGCGACCAGTCAGTGCAACCTACGTCACCGACGCCTTTGCGGTCTGGAATGCAGCTTTTCTCTCGTTCGATATATGTGTTTGTAACCATTGTAAAATAATTAATGATTACTCCTCCAGTTGTGAGATCTTGGGAGGATAGACTACGATTCAAAAATAAATGGTAAACGCTATTCGGGATTTTACCAAACTTCCGACAGTACTACCCGATGCTTCATGTGCGATACTTGCTGTTAGAGGCTCTGCGACAGTTGCAAACAAACCCACTGAAAGTGAACGGCCTACGCTCATGGATGGCCCAATGCGGTTAACCAAAATTCACAAAGCTATGATTTTTTGGTTAAGGAGGTCTCTACATAGCCGAGCTGTCTAAGGCACACCTGTGGGATGTTTAAAAGCGCGTTGGGACTATCCAACGTGTTATGATATCAGTCTTGACGTTAACGTACATTTTCATTTATTTGAACTCGTTCTGTTAATAGTACGTACATGACAATTATAGGAAATAGGTAATTTTTTATGAATGCTGTAGTTCATTAAAATTTATCGTTCACAATATTCATTCTGTATTTTATTAAAATTTATTATTCACAAGTTTCCGGACTACTGATGATCATGGTACATTTCGTTCTTACCGAAATACGTATTTCTTTAAAAAAATATTCACCATTTATTACACACGCAAAATAGATGAAGGCAAAATTTTCTGTAAGTAAATAATTGTTCGTTTCTAAATCGTTACAGTTAATTTGCAAGCCCTCATTCTTCTATTTTCAACAAGCATTTTACTTTCCCCGAAAACTTCATAATTCAAAAACTATCAATACTCAAAGTTTTCGTCTCCTAGAAAATTCCAGTCTTAAATTATGATTGTTTCCAAAATTCATTACCGTAGTTTTGAATCCCTAATTTTTCTGATTCTGAGAATGGCTACTTTCATTTCATTAACTTTTAAGTATGTTAATTATTAAAATTGGAGAAATTCTATTTCTATAAATTTTTGGCTGAATTAGGGACTCCCATATACCTTAAAATCAACCCCATGACGTTGTACTTAACAGTTTTTGCCTTTTTCTAGTAATACCGATTTTAGTGAAGCAGACTTCAGTCACTGCCTGTTGTGTCTTGGTTCCTTTTAATTTTCACGATTTTTGTATAATAATATCTACATATAAAAAGCTTGTACGAGTAGTATGGACTCGACTAACGTCTGAAGTAGTAATGGAGGGAACTGATACGCTGAATTCCGCAGGGCTGTCCATAGATCCGTAAGAGTACGAGGAGGTGGCGACTTCTTCTGAACAGAAAGTTGCAGGGCATCCCAGATATACTCAATAATGTTCATGTCTGGGGAGTTTAGTGGCCAGCGGAAGTGTTTAAACTCAGAAGAGTGTTCCCAGAGCCACTCTGTAGCAATTCTGGACTTGGGGGGTGTCGCATTGTCCTGCTGGGATTGCCCAAGTCCGTCGCAATGCACAACGGACATGAATGGAATCAGGTGATCAGACAGGATGCTTACGTACGTGTCACCTGTCAGAGTCGTATCTAGACGTATCAGGGGTCCCATATCACTCCAACTGCACACGCCTCACATCATTACAAAGCCTTCAACAGCTTTAACAGTCCCCTACAGACATGCAGGGTCCATGGATTCATGCGGCGTCCGTACTCGCACACGTCCATCCGCTCGACACAATTTGAAACGAGACTCGTCCGACCAGGCAACATGTTTCTGTTTCCAGTCATCAACAGTCCACTGTGGGTGTAGACGGCCCCAGGCGAGGCTTAAGGCTTTGTGTCCTACAGTCATCAAGGATACACGATTAGACCTTCGGCTCCGAAAGCCCATATCGATGAGGATTCAAAAAAAAAAAAAAAAAAAAGTGGTTCAGATGACTCTAAGCACTATGGGACTTAACATCTGAGGTCAAAAGTCCCCTAGACTTAGAACTAATTAAACCTAACTAACCTACATCACGCACATCCATGCCCGAGGCAGAATTCGAACCTGCGACCGTAGCAGCAGCACTGTTCCTTACTGAAGGGCCTAGAACCTCTCGGTCACAGCGGCCGGCGATGATGTTCCGTTGAATGGGTCGCATGCTGAAGCTTGCTGATGGCCCAGCATTGAAATCTGCAGCAATTTGGGGAAGGGTTGCACTTCTGTCAGTCGTCGTTGGTCCCGTTCTTGCAGGATTTTTTCCGGCCGCAGCGATGTCGGAGATTTGATGTTTTACCGGATTCCTGATATTGACGATACACTCGTGAAATGGTGGTATGGGAAAATCCCCACTTCATCGCTAAGTTGGAGATGATGTGCCCATCGCTCGTGCGCCGACTGTAACACCACGTTGAATGTCGCTTAAATCTTGATATCCTGCCATTGTAGCAAAAGTAACCGATCTAACAACCACGCCAGACACTTGTTCCCTAATGTAGGCGTTGACGAACGTATTATGCCTGCTTACATATCTCTGTATTTGAATACGCATGTCTATACCCGTTTCTTAGGCGCTTCAGTATAATTCGAATATTTAGTCTTCTGCTTGTTACCAATCAGATCAGCAGGCAGGGAACATTATTTGAAAAAAAAAATTAACATATGTTCGTCAAAGTTAGAGGACCATCAACAACGAGAGACAAAGAGAAGCTTAGCATCAAGTTAGAGAACTTGCAGGTGACGCTCGATTCAGAGGTAACCGGTTTGAATCCTCCTGGTGGAAGACATTTTCACCAACAGTATTTGACTGGTATGGGGATGTGAGGTGGGGACGTAAGGTTCTTGATTTTGTTTCAGTGTCACAGATTAAATTCCAAACCTTTCCCTAGTGTCTCTGAAGTGACTATATGTGCCACTGTTGATGGTGATTCGTCCGTCGGACGGGGACTTTAAGTTCGACTGCTATGTTCATGGTATTTGAGAGCAATAGGCGGTATGTCCGGGCACGGATCCTAGTGGGAACGAACCCTCTCTCCCTCACCAAAAGAACATTTCACTAAGTATTCCTCCTACTTCTACATTATCAGTTTACAAATTTCTCAGCTAACTTACGGAGAATAAAGTAGCATGAAAACTGAATCTAGTAAACTCCTACGAAGCTTAGAAGGTTGCGAACTATGTTTAACTCTGAATACTTCTCAGAGTTTGTCTGATTGCTAGACCAAGTGGATGAGTTTGCGGCCTGAACGGCAGCAAAAAACATTTCATCTGGGTAAAGGCTCACTGACAGAAGCAGCAATCCTGCCTCACTTACAACCTCGCATAGGCATGATTGGCAGACCTATAATCACGTGCACAGTACTAACTGAAATACTGATAATGCCAAGTATATTAGGACACCATCGAAATTGCTTTAAATCATTTGCATAGCATAAGTACGTCTCAAATTTTCTGACAAATGCTTCTTAAGTGGTGCGTTTCTCTGAATTGCAATTAGCCGAATGTTATGCTTAAACAATCTACTAACCTCTGATGGAAGGAAATTATTATCTAGTTAACACATTTTATATATTTTATTGTTAATGTTTTCAAGTCCTAGACATCTATGCTACTTTAAAAGTGGGGGAGACGGTTAGTTATGTTTGGTAATGGTGGAAATAGGGGGGGAGGGGGGGTTCGTGCGGGGGAGACAGTAGCAGCCTGTGAACCCCCACCCCCTTCTGAATCGACACCCGGATGCACGCCGCTGTATGACGGCCGTTTCTCTTCTGTAACCACGATACAACACAGTCATGGCACCACTCTGTCTACACTTGGGTGGTCCTTTATTTGTTTCGAATATCGAGTTTCTTCACACACACACACACACACACACACACACACACACACACACACACACGCATACACACTAGATTGTGTTTTAAGAATAATTTAAAGACGTATTGTTCTGAAATTGAAGACGAGGAACTCCTGCCCCAGTGGCCGAGAAGTCGCATCATGTCATTTGGTATTGTTTATTATTACTAAAGTGTGTGCGGACTGCTAGCATTAGGGTGGTCCTTATCTGGTGGTTAAATAAAACTGTGAAGTGATTTGAGTACTGCCCCCTCCCCTACATTTTTTTTTTACTTTTGGCATGTTTTGACAATGTGCCAAATTTCATTATAGGCCTAATTGATTAAAATGGTTCAAATGGCTCTGAACACTATGGGACTTAACATCTATGGTCATCAGTTCCCTAGAACTTAGAACTACTTAAACCTAACTAACCTAAGGACATCACACAACACCCAGTCATCACGAGGCAGAGAAAATGTCTGACCCCGCCGGGAATCGACCCCGCCTAATTGATTAATACTGACCCATGCTGCAACGGACTTAAATATTTATGTAAGATAAGTGTGTATATTTTCTATTGTAATACATATCTGAAATCAAGCTGTGTATCTATGTTTCGCAAATATGCTTAAAAATATTTAAATGGGAGACATTTAAGGACTACTATGTAACACACTACTGCCATATAGCATAAGAAATTTGTGACTGCAGCATAAACCAGTAAGAGTTTTAACACAATTTTCTTTTTAGCGTCTTCTGTTTTTACAGTCAGGTTATTGCCCCCAGTGAACTGGTACACATCGCAGAATTAATTCCTTTTGTTCTTCATAGGCTGTTAATAATCCTTCAAAATCTTACATTAACTTCATTTCTCTTCCCGTCACACCATATGTCACCTTATGACTATTCGTAACCGGTCTGGCACTAAGGAAGGAAGTAGAAAAAAGAACCTTATTTAAGAAATTTAAATTTGCGCTTAACCTCTTCAACATATCCAAATTCTTGACTGAAAGAAAGTCAACACTTTGCTCAAGAGCGAAAATTTCATTCTGAAATTTTTTTCAAAGAAATTTTCGCCATTTGACTGTTAGCTGTTCATTTATTTTACACAATCATGATTTCGGCTTTGTATCCATTCACAAGTGCATGCAGAAATGTTAAAATATGTCTGACCTGTCTGTGACATGTCATCGTCGAAAAAATATATTTCTGTTCTTACAGATCAATTATGGTATTACAGGGTACGAATACATACCCTGTCACAGACGATGACATGTCACATACAGGTCAGACGTATTTTAACATTTCAACATGCACTTTAGAATGGCTACAAAGCGGAAAACAAGACGGTGTAAAATAATTGAACAATTAACAGTCAAATGACGGAATTTTCTTTCAAATATTTCTATATGACTGATGTCCTCCAGAAGGGAAAGATCATCCTGGGAACATACCCCAGGCTGTGGCGAAGCCATGTTTCCGCAATATCATTTTTTCCAGGAGTGATAGTCCCGAAAGTTTTGGAGGAGAGCTTCTGTGAAGTTTGGAAGGAAGGAGGTGAGGTACTGGCGGAAGTAAAGCTTTATAGGACGGGTCTCGAGTCGTGTTTCTGTAGCCTAGCCGGTTGACGATTGTCCGCTAAAGGCAAAGGTCCCAACCTCGAGGTTTGAATCGGCATGCAGTTTTAATCTGCCAGGAAGTTTCGTACAACACACACTCCGCTGCAGAGCGAAAATTTCATTCTGAAATATAATAGCAGCCAAGCACACGCGTAAGCAGTAACAAACTACAGATAGTGACATGACGCAGCTTCTCGATCACTGCGCGGTGGATTCCTCGTCTTCAGTTTCAACAAAAATATGTGTTAACGTTCTTCTTAAAACAAAAGGAAAAAACCTAGCGGGTGTTCGTGAAAACATGAAATTCAAGAAAATAAGGATCACCCTAGTATACACTTCCATTACTCACCTACAATCAAGAAATATATTTAAGATACAACTGCCACACACCAAGAGGAAAGAGACCGTTGTGGGATACCTTTTCCGATTAAGTGGCTGAACTTACTTCTTGGGGTCTCTCTGTCAACAACGCTATACGGGTCTTTCTTCCTAGGAAGCACTGAAGAATGGTGTTCGTAATGCTAGAAACTGAGGTGATTCCAAACGGTAGTCTAAGAAATCATAAGGTTTATCCGAAACAGTGATTACTTATTTCAGTAGACCATGCATTGGAAGTAGCTATCCAATAATTACGTTAAGCATAGTCTATAATGAAGCAGGAAATAGCCAAGTACAGAAAGTCAGGGTATAAAAAACGCTATAGAACAACTAAAGAAATGATACTTCTTATTGATGGATGAAGAAGAAACTCGTAACTACGTAGCGACCAAGGTTAACAAATGCAAATAAGCAACTGATAATCTGCTAAGAAGTAAATGTAAGGATACTGAAAATGAAGTGACTGCACAATGAAATCTAGGCTATAAAGAGGATGATAAGGTATAGTAGTATGAGACGGCATGCGTCAATATTAGTTCACTTGAAAAGTCACAGTTAATTCAAAATAACAGAGCTGATGCGTAAAAAGGATGCACAGAAAACGGTTATGATAAGGAAGAAGTTTCCAGCAGCGTGATGGAAGGGCTGCGAAATAAATATGCGAGCGAGTGCTGTCATCTAAGGAAGAGAGAGCAAAAATACGATGTACGTTGCCACAGGACGATTTACGTGCTGAAAAGTAAAGCCATTTACCGTGAGATTGGCATCACACGCAAACTCAGAAACAAAGAAGAGGAAGTGTACACAATCAAGGTATGTTCCTCTATTTCAGTAACAGTTTCTGTTAACGCTTAACAAAACGGTTCACCTTTGTTTTTCCAGCTAATGATAAACTATTCTGCGATATAGATTTTGTAAAAATCAAAAGAATTTTTGCTGGCAGTTTCTATCTCGTTTCCTTGCACAGGTGTAGTGTGTCATCATGAAGACACACAGTTCACTGAAAGATGTGTGATACCGATCTATGCTTTATGTACCCATAGTTCACTAAGCATAACATTCTACTACATACCTTCCGAGAAGGTTTCGGTGCTTCGGTGCATCTGGCCACTATGTATTTCTTAGTCGGAGGAACTGAAGGCTATGGCGACTTCGAAATAAAAAGTCTACTGTACGCTAAGCTATGTGTTTACTGCAGCTAAGGCTTCCCCTAGCGGATATTACTCACCCGGAGACATTCCCAATGAAACACTTCTCCGCGAGGTCGTAACCGCGCTGTTTTTATGTCTGTGCAGTCATTAAAGTTACTGCAGCGAGCCCTGCTTTCGCTTCATTTGTCACCTTTCCGCCTAATCTTCCCATAACCCCTGCCCCCACCTCAACTCCAAGCTCCCCTGTTCATTCAAAATTTTAATTTGGTTTCCTCTCCCTTTCTCCTTGCAAAACACTCTTCTTTTTCCCTTGTTCTTATCAACTGAACGAAGTCTTTTGTCTTCTCACTAAACTGGCCAGAATACAAAGAAGCTACTGATAACTCAAGAAACTATTCTCACATGTTGTTTTCGGTTCACTTACATGCAGAAAAGTGCGAACACGCCTTGACTCTTTTTTTGTAGCTGTTATTACACCCTTACAAACGAATGATTGCCTTGCAATCATTTGTGTACCACTAATAACAGCAATCAGCGTCGAATAACATTTGAAGAAAGATAAAGGGCCTATATGAACATTAATCTTAAATGTGGCTGATTGTTAAATGTTGGGTAATCTATTTTCGGATTACTTCCAAGACTTAGTCATGTAACTGCAATGTTAGATTATAGGAAAAAGAGTTCTAATTAATAGGCGCTGATCCAAAAATTTTTTATGTAAAATGAAGTAAATGTGTTAATTCCTAAACTTTTACGGTATTATGCTTTTCTGTTGTACATTTATTCTCACGGTTCGAGCAGACGATCGATTGCATCAAATTTTCTATATTTTGAAGCACTTGATAGAAGCAGAAACATAGTTTAACTACAGCAGTAGTACAAAGGAGTGCTTCAGTTACTCACAGTGATGCAGTGTAATGCAGACATGAATAAATATTACAGGTAAAAATATGAGCAACACTTCAACATTGCACGGCTGATAAAGGAAGGATAAGTGCAAGAGAGAATTCATTACAAAACTGCATCCCAACGTAGTTGCATCTCAGATCAATATACACTCCTGGAAATTGAAATAAGAACACCGTGAATTCATTGTCCCAGGAAGGGGAAACTTTATTGACACATTCCTGGGGTCAGATACATCACATGATCACACTGACAGAAACACAGGCACATAGACACAGGCAACAGAGCATGCACAATGTCGGCACTAGTACAGTGTATATCCACCTTTCGCAGCAATGCAGGCTGCTATTCTCCCATGGAGACGATCGTAGAGATGCTGGATGTAGTCCTGTGGAACGGCTTGCCATGCCATTTCCACCTGGCGCCTCAGGTGGACCAGCGTTCGTGCTGGACGTGCAGACCGCGTGAGACGACGCTTCATCCAGTCCCAAACATGCTCAATGGGGGACAGATCCGGAGATCTTGCTGGCCAGGGTAGTTGACTTACACCTTCTAGAGCACGTTGGGTGGCACGGGATACATGCGGACGTGCATTGTCCTGTTGGAACAGCAAGTTCCCTTGCCGGTCTAGGAATGGTAGAACGATGGGTTCGATGACGGTTTGGATGTACCGTGCACTATTCAGTGTCCCCTCGACGATCACCAGTGGTGTACGGCCAGTGTAGGAGATCGCTCCCCACACCATGATGCCGGGTGTTGGCCCTGTGTGCCTCGGTCGTATGCAGTCCTGATTGTGGCGCTCACCTGCACGGCGGCAATCACGCATACGACCATCATTGGCACCAAGGCAGAAGCGACTCTCATCGCTGAAGACGACTCGTCTCCATTCGTCCCTCCATTCACGCCTGTCGCGACAGCACTGGAGGCGCGCTGCACGGTGTTGGGGCGTGAGCGGAAGACGGCCTAACGGTGTGCGGGAACGTAGCCCAGCTTCATGGAGACGGTTGCGAATGGTCCTCGCCGATACCCCAGGAGCAACAGTGTCCCTAATTTGCTGGGAAGTGGCGGTGCGGTCCCCTACGGCACTGCGTAGGATCCTACGGTCTTGGCGTGCATCCGTGCGTCGCTGCGGTCCGGTCCCAGGTCGACGGTCACGTGCACCTTCCGCCGACCACTGGCGACAACATCGATGTACTGTGGAGACCTCACGCCCCACGTGTTGAGCAATTCGGCGGTACGTCCATCCGGCCTCCCGCATGCCCACTATACGCCCTCGCTCAAAGTCCGTCAACTGCACATACGGTTCACGTCCACGCTGTCGCGGCATGCTACCAGTGTTAAAGACTGCGATGGAGCTCCGTATGCCACGGCAAACTGGCTGACACTGACGGCGGCGGTGCACAAATGCTGCGCAGCTAGCGCCATTCGACGGCCAACACCGCGGTTCCTGGTGTGTCCGCTGTGCCGTGCCTGTGATCATTGCTTGTGCAGCCCTCTCGCAGTGTCCGGAGCAAGTATGGTGGGTCTGACACACCGGTGTCAATGTGTTCTTTTTTCCATTTCCAGGAGTGTATTATAGATAATATAGATATGTACGCTATGAAACTGCAGCAGAAAATTACTTTTTGGAGCAAAAGGATGAAAGTCAGGCTGTTAAGAAACTACATCATGCAAGAATATGGCTCAATATGAAACTTGTTTTAGTAGAATCTATAAAACAGTGTACACAAGCAGCTCTGCCTATTTCGTACAACACAGAACCATGAAGTCTAACCTCTGGAGCACTCAGTTTGGCACAGCTCACACAAACTTTAGCTGTGATCTGCCTAGGTTAATAAGAAATTTCAAACCATATAGTATGACAACAAATCAAATTTCCTACTTAAAGATTTGAAATGAAGCTATAAGGTGTACATATAAAAGCTCTGTCACCCGAAAATTACAAAAATGACTTCAGTTCATAACACTGGAGGTACTGTGCCTTCCTTACATTTGTTAGCTTTGTGGAGATTAGAATCGAAAGTGTTTGATTGAAAGAAGATATTTTTGATATATGTCTAAGAAGTACTGGCATGTTCGAATCCATAAAATACTTAAGGTTTTCTTTGTCTTTAGTAGTACATTGAACCTCGGTGAGCTAAACCATTAGCCACTGGAAAGAAGTCTTAATAAAAAGCCGTTTGACAATTCAACATTTGTCAAAGTGAGTTTAGTACGAGGAAAACATATATATTATACAAAATTGTACGCTTTCTCGAATCCTGTGAGATTATAAAATTAATTATATGAAAAAAGAACGTTTATGTATTCGCCATTTCAGGACTGATTGACTTCATTAATTGATGAAAACCGTTGATAAAAAAACAAACTTTAGATGAGTCAGCTGAAGGAATGGAAAAGAATAGAAAAATAGAAATGTTTTCAGTATATGGAATTCTGTAAGTATATGAGCAAACTGAAGTGTTCAGATACTTCTCTGGTCGCTGTGTTGGGGATATCGTTGAATGTCACTGTCTGAGAGTCGAATTAAAATTTAAGATCAATGGTTGTTTACTTCAAATCACTGAGCCAAACAGCAAAGCAAGCATTGACAAAATTGTGAGAAATATTTATGAAGCATACTTCGCTGTTTTTGTAGTCTTTGCTTCAAAATAAGTTTAAATCTACCTCCCCTTTTCGAATTTCGGTCTTATAATATTCCTAGACAGCATATACAGTAAAAATAACTTGTGAAATGCTAAATCAGACTTAAAAGAAGAGACTTAAGAAATAATTCAGATAAATACACACAGTAGTCCATTTCACACGATTTGTCATGATAAATTTGTCTGACGATAACTTACCTATTAGCCCAACTTTTATCTGCCAACTGAAACATTCTGACAGTACAAGAGTAAAAATGAAGTATAATTAGTTGTAACGTTCAGTCTTAATATTTATCTCAAGAGTCCTCAGTACATTATTACAGTCTTTCATTCAAAAAGAGCTGCAAAATTGAAGATTTAACGCCTCGTTCTTTAATAGCTACGTGGGCCTAATAAACAAAAGAACAAAAGACATGCTGTCTTGATTCACTCCGTGGCCATGAGTGATGCGAATCACGTGCAGAAGAAAAATCACTCTCGTGTTGATAATTGCATTTCTTAAAATTTGTTTTTAAGATGAATTACTGAAATGCACTGGCAGCTGCGTTCGACGAGCCTGAATTACGATGAATGTCCGTTACTGCGTCCGCGTGAGACTAGGAACTGCAGTAGAGTGACGAATTTGTAAAATGAGATCGCATCCTTGCTTCCAAAGTATACCTGTCCTAGTAACGTATTTGTGCAGAGAAAGAGTCATCCGCATTCTTTACATATCGGTACTGTATGAAGCACAGCCACCCATACAGGTCGCACTAATATTCAAACAGTCGGATGCCCTGTACTCTGGCCGGAGAATACTGTGATGCAGCACAAATTTCAAATCCTGAAATCCAGTCTTCACGGGAAAAACGTTTAACGTAATTTTTGATTCTCTTGTATGTTAATAATACATTTTCAACTTCATAAGAAGTTTAACCAATATCAAGACTGATCCTAAATGAATATCAATAATTCTGAATCCGATAGGAGAGTTATTACACACCATGGTTCTAAGTAATTACTCCTATGGTTCCGTATTTCCAAACGTAGCTATAATTTCATATGCGATTTTTTATATATTTTCAAATCTTGCAGGTGAATCATTGTAAAATTCAAACATATCCTCCTCAATGATTTTGCCTTCAAATATGAATCGCACTCGACTTCAGTTATCTCCATTTGCATTTCATTATGTGATACTGAAATATTAATTTAAAAATTAAAGAAAACAAATAAAACTTATTTTCTAAAGTTAAAAATCTGTGAAACTTGTTTCAAATTTACTCCCAGGTTTCTCACCTTTTCTTCGTTGTTTCTAGTACGATACAATTTCTCTTAAACTGTATTTGTATTTATTATATATCGAGATAAGTCAACCCTTAATTCTTCGATTACTTTTCCAAAAGAACTAATTTGTATTTCAATGCATTAACTTGGTCTCACATGTTTGTAATCGTTATTGCCTTGTAATTCGCTTAGGAAAGCAGAAATTTGTCGTTGAATTAGACCTCGAGACTTAATCAAATTAGTTACTTTTTTGATAGATATTAATATATTTTCTGTGTTTCATTCTTTGCCGTAAGACTATGTATAAAGAAGTCTGTATAGTCAACTTGTAACCTCCCCCCTCACTTATCGACCTTAATGACAGTGAAAAATTAAACCGCGTGTACCTAATGGAAATTTGGGAAAAGCAATCGTCACCGAAGTTAACCTGTCGGTAAAGAGGGAGGAAAGGGTTACATCTAAATGAAAGGAAAAATGCAAATGAAACTGGTGGAAATTAATTTTGAAAAGGGGTAAAGTTAATGAAGAAAGTAAATGTGCGGCCGTTACGTTAACAATTAACTAGCGGTAATTAGATGTTTGAGATTTTGGGTAAATCACGGTCGCCAGTCCTATGGACAATTACTGTAATAACTGAAAAAGAAAGGTTATTACACATATAATTAGCACTAGAAGCGTGGCAACTGAAGGTTGACACGTGTAGTGTGAAAACTGAAAGTTTGTCAGAAGTAATAAATTTCGCTACACTTAATTTAGCAAAAGAATTAATGAAACCGGAAAATCGAAAGTTAATTTAGTGACTGAAGTTAATAGTGAGCTTTCTTTCTGAAGCACATCGACATTCAGTAAAATAAGGTTAGTCTTGGACTACCTCAACAATCACTTCAAAAGCTACTTGAATCTACGCAATTTAGAAATAAGAGAATTAACTTTGAACTTGAATTAAATGATTCTGAACAATTAACAATAGTAAAATTTAGTACGTACCAAGCTGAGCTGCAGTCACAGGTAACTAAAATACGGTAACAAAACTCGCACTCTTAATTTGTGCTCGTGTAACCTAAATATTGTAGCCAGCTACTGAACTTTGAAATTAAAGCAGTGAAATCTAATTATATTATTTTAATGCTGGCGTTTGAATTTCAACGACACTCGGGTTCATTTCGGAAAAGGAAGGGACCCTGCTTGGCAATGCAATTGGGACAATGAGCAACAAAGGTTCATGCTAAGTTGCTGTAATTTTGCGAGGCAAATGGAACAATTTGAAAAGCTGAGGTCTGCCATACAGTTCTGAAACTTTACGTGCTTTTAGTCTTCCTTGTTGGTTGATTGAAGGTTTGAAGCCGTCGATCGAGGAGGTGGCGACAGTCACTCATTGTCGGCCGTCGCTGTTGCAGAAGCTGGATGTTGGCGCGTCTTCTTCTCGACACGGTCACCAGGCGAAACGGGCTCTTGATGTGCGCCAGCTAATGCTTCCCGTCCGCGACACCATGTCAGAAACTATCATCGCGAGTCGAGCGCAATTACATGCTGCCAAACCCCGAAAGCGCGGCAACTCGCGGGAGCGTCACACAACACCTGCTCCACTCGCTACTCCCGCCAGACTCTCACTCTGTTCTGCCCGCGCTCCACGCGGCAGACTTCACTACCAAAGATCCTACACACTTTGATTCTTCACACGACCTATCGATGTAATCGTTCGATAGCAGTTTTCCCTAGGCAAGACCCAGCGTAAAAATACAAATAATATTTACGAAACAAACCAATTATACATTGACATGAGTGCATAAATATATATATACAAACAGTAAAACAATTACAATATATAAAGAGACAGAAATGTCATATCTTGAGGTAACAAAACAAGGAAAAAAAATAATAGTACAATAGATGGAAATAGGAGTATATGCATTTCCGGCGTTACACGTGCCCCACATTGTCTGAGGATGTTCGTGTAACGTAAACAGACTCAGAAAATGTCCCAAAAAAGAAACAGCGGAAATGCATATGCTCAAAACATCAACAAAATTTAGCATTCGTCTAATTAATCATAAATCAATTTTTAGACCATAATAATTGAGTGGAGACACTCCTAATCTTATTCCACTCTGTCATCTTGCACAAAATAAAACAGGTTGACAACATATTAAAATTCATAGAAAACATAGAAAATGGTTTAGTTAATCCAAAATCGTCAAAATCCGTAACACTATCAAGAAATGGAATACTATTTACAAAATTAATCAGAGTACATGGTCATAAAAACAGGTAGATCAAAATACGCAAATTAATAATTAATTACATAGAATACACATTTTTACATAACCTTTTCATAATTAATATCTCGTCATGAGATTCCACTTAACGCTAAACAAGAAAATAATATTCAGTAGATCGAAAAAAACATAAATATTGACAGCAGAATTCTTTCACATCAGCTGTCCGGGAAGAAAAACTATTCCGCCTTTCGTACTCGCAAGTACAAAGAATGCCGACAGCGGCACAAGAGCCAACAGCGGCACAAGAGCCGACAGCGGCTCGCCTCGCCAGTATTGTTGCGCCCGCGTGTGCGGCACGCTTGATCTCACTCGCCCTTGTGACGGCGTTTCCAGAACGTCCGTTTCACTGAATTCTTTAGGAAAAACTCACTCCCGAGTAATCTCAAGGAGTCCCTTAATACTATCACAGTGGATAACTCAACACTGTCCATCATCACACGCATGTACTAGCCTGAAACTTAAAACAGCGTCTAAGTACATCGGCAATGACTAGTAAAACACATATTTATGAAATCTTACAGCTATTTACAAAATCATATTTACATTCCTTAATCTACTGTGACTCAGCTGAAAACTTAAACTAGCAGCTTGGATTTTTCAGTTGATTAGATCATGATTAAATTGATTAAAATTAAATTGATTAATCAAAATTAATTACTTATTAATTACAACTTCTTTAATGACCTTGGTCAGTCAAAAGCATGGCAATCTAGCAAATCGTTAAATCTTACACTCTATTTTACATACTGTATAAATTACCCATTGTGTGGTATTAATCGATCCTAGGTTGGTACAATTTCAAGTCTACAATATTCCGTAAGCATTTGTGTGAGGCATACCAATGACTTTATATGGTCCATTATAAACAAACTTAAATTTAGAGTTTTCATGGTCTATCTCGCTCGATTTCTCATGAGTTTTTACAAGTACTAAGTCTCCGATTGCAAACTTAGCAAAACGCGCTTTAGCGTCATGACGACGTATGCGAGCATCGGCTTTTAGCTTCATTACTTCTCGCAAACGATCTTTTTTCACACCAATACTAATGTTAATCCGTGGAGGGAATTTGATTATCTCTTCCACTAAACTTTCTACACTTTTGTCAATGCCGAGATTCCTCACTTTACGGCAGTTCAAATTCATACCTACATCAATACCATCCGGCCAGTTAACAATGTGTATAGGCTGGTATTGCCTATGCACACCGTCTCCTGCCTCGTCAAAACTAACTACTATTGTTTTATCTTGGGACGTACATGTCAAAGTTTTGCTTTCGCAATTAATCACTGCACGGTACTTTAATAGCCAATCTAACCCGATAATTACTTCCGCAGTTAAGTCTGGCACGACGACAAACTCTTGTTCAAATCGTGCCCCACATATCTCGAAGTTGACAAAAATCTGTTTTGTGACCGGTTTACTGGCCTTCCCAGTAGCACCGATAATTTTCACTCCTGATACTGGCATAACTACGATGCCAGGTCTGTCCTTCAGTAACTCAAATATTTTCCCAGATACAGCACTCAATTCTGCACCGGTGTCAATCAACACGTTTAGTTGTAGGTCGTGCATATTAACAGACACTACTATCTGTCTACACTTGTCCTCGACTGTTTCTTTATTTTCCCACAGTAAATCCTCGTCTATATCCAGGTCATTCCAGAAAAAACCATCCGGCTTTGATCCTAAATCCGGTTTATCTGGCGGCTTTTTCAGTCTCTGTTCACATACAGTTTTAATTTCAACACGTTTGTCCTGAGGCTTAGTCTCTAGCTTCGCCTCCAATACCGAAACCTTTTCCTGTAACTCGTCAACTAGAGAGTGTTGCTTTGCTATCGATTCACTAATTGTCACCTTCGTTGATTCCTCTTTGGTCAGATTGATCTCATCTGCCAATCTACCTGGAGACATGTGCCCAGTAGTATCTGCAATTACTATCTCTAGATCTGCGCAACCCACACTGTTATCTTCTGACCGTATAATGTCAGCTCTAACCTCATACACGCTGTAATCTACGTGCTTTTCTACCAATCGTGTTCGGCTATCACTAAAATTTTCGTAATCTTTCTCCTTAATACTCTCGCAATGTTTAAACTGGATGTTCGCGTCGGATGGGTCGGCTACTTCTACCATTACAACTTTCGGTAAAGTCTGCCGGTTAGGGCCAGAACTTTCCGTTACTACTTCAACATCTAACTCCTGCGGGACGAAACACGACGCATCTTGCTCGTGCTCCCCATTAACATCAACTATTTCTAGTAAAGTCTGCCGGTTGGGGCCAGAACTTTCTATCACTTCACAGTCACTATCTTCCTGCGGGACGAGACGCGGCAAATCCTGCCCGCGCTCCCCATAAACACTTCTCCCGTACAGGCCCCTATAATCTCTTAGTTCGTCGTATAAGCGACCGAACTGCCTTAACCAGACCTCATCCCTCTCTGCATCTCCTCGCTCGATGACGGACGTTTTATCCGACATCTGATCTTCTTTCAACACTTGCGAATCATTCTTAAACTCAATCTCCAGTTCCGCTGTGGGTATTACAGCTGCCACTTTATAATCGATTTCCGGAACACTACTTAAATTGTTCTCACTGACAGTGAATGTACTTCCTACTGCCGTGTCTACAGCTGATCTACTACTTGTGGGCGCACTCCTTTCTCCTAACACTGGCACACTCTCCCGCCGTTGATTATTCCATACGGAATTTTCATAACGACGACACCTGGGTTTTCTCCTGTTATTGGGCCGCCAAAATTTCTCCACGCCCGGTCGGCCCCTCACCGGCGCGGCTAATGGTTTCCCTGTCTCGTCCCAGCAGATACGCTTCCCGGATACTGCTGAGGCGGCTGATCACACCCTCCGGCGTTATTACTATTCTGCGCAGCCCGTATCACGCTAGTATGATACTGGTTTCCGTCATTCCGGTTATTATTTGCATTGTACCGATTGTTATTACGGTCCGAACCATTATTGTTATTGCTGCCATGGTTGCGGTATGCATTATTCCCATGGTTATCGTTGGTGTGGTTGCTGTGGTACCCGTTGTTGTTACCACGGCCTCTACCACTGTCGCGATTATTGCGCCAATTGTCCTCGTCCTCCACTCTTTCCAGGAAATCATTTATTGTCCTGTAATTGCTTCCTACGTAGCGTTTTGTATCATCTGGAAGCTTTTTGTAGAGTTCCCAGACTATTTCGGATTCCGTGCGGCGATCACGCAAATATTCCAACTTGCGGATCCAGCCCTCACAAAACTCCTTCATCGAGCCGCGCCAATTCGCATCGAAAGGCCTCGATACGACAAATTCGCGCCAGACACTTTGCTGTTTTTGCTCTGACCAGTATTCAGCCAGAAACAAATTTTTAAACTCGTCAAAAGTCAGGTTCGTAATGTTGAGGTTTAGGCCCCAACGCTTGGCATTACCAGCCAACACATCAATAACCGCATTAATTTTTCTCTCATTAGTCCATGATCTGGGTAAAACTCTTTCACAATTTTTAATGAAATCCGTCGGGTGTACACCGCCTTTTTTCAAGGGGTCGAACCGCTCCTCTTTCGTCAACAACTCCGAACTATGTGCACAGATTGGCACATAGCTCTGTTTTTCGTCAAGTTTCCTTTCTAATTCCGACACCCTCGTAATCACTTGGCAAGTGGTTGTCGCAAGCGTTTCCACTTCCCTCTTTTTCTCTTCGCAGGTGTTAGCCTGCTTCGTCACTTTGGTATCTACTTCGGATACTAAAGCCTTTAAAGTTTCCACCTTCTGTTGATCCTCTTTTCTTACTAATTGAATTTGTTCCGTCACCTTATTCTCGATGATCGGAGCAACTGCGTCTCCTACACTTTTCTCGATTCTGCTAATTTCGGAATCAAAACGAGTATTTATACTCGCAATTTCCGCCTGAACGCCTATCATTTCCTGTTTAAGGTTACCGATTTCGGTATTAATCACGACAATATCGTCTTTGATTTTATCAACTTTTGTGTTAACAACTTCAACATTGTTGTTAACAACATTAATAGCTTTGTTCTGATTGTCTAGCATTCGTTCAATTTTTTCAGACAGAGCTACTTGCTTGGCAGCCTGAGCTGCTTGCTCGGCAGCCTGAGCTTCTTGCTTGGCAGCCTGATCTTTAATTTCTGCCGATTGACTCTTGATTTCGTTAATCAAAACATTCAATAAATCAGTTAAATTCCCGGAAACCACCGGTTTTACTTCCGTAGCGGCTTCCTCTTTCATTGTCCCCCCGTATTCGTCATCAAGGGATTCAGATTTGATTTTCACTTCCGATTCCGAAACATTTTCTAAAGTCTGGAATTCCATTTCTGCTCTTTGTTGCGTTTCGGCGGTCGCATCTTTCATGCTAGCCGCCTGCCCCGGAACAATGGGTACCGCTGTGCGCGTTTCCCACTGTTCGACCGATTGTTCCGTATCCAAGTCTACCAAATTTTGGTAATTGTTGCCTTCACTCATTTTAATAATTTTCAATATAAATGCAAAATCTCAACTCTAATTAGGATTCCTCACATGAATATTCTCGCTGACGTATCGACCATTTCGTAACCAGTACTTTGTTACGAGATTTGCACAATGCAAAATTCGTGTCCAGAACAACCTCAAATCTGAAGATTGTCCTGTCACCAGGTCGCCACGTGTAACCTCTCCCCTCACTTATCGACCTTAATGACAGTGAAAAATTAAACCGCGTGTACCTAATGGAAATTTGGGAAAAGCAATCGTCACCGAAGTTAACCTGTCGGTAAAGAGGGAGGAAAGGGTTACATCTAAATGAAAGGAAAAATGCAAATGAAACTGGTGGAAATTAATTTTGAAAAGGGGTAAAGTTAATGAAGAAAGTAAATGTGCGGCCGTTACGTTAACAATTAACTAGCGGTAATTAGATGTTTGAGATTTTGGGTAAATCACGGTCGCCAGTCCTATGGACAATTACTGTAATAACTGAAAAAGAAAGGTTATTACACATATAATTAGCACTAGAAGCGTGGCAACTGAAGGTTGACACGTGTAGTGTGAAAACTGAAAGTTTGTCAGAAGTAATAAATTTCGCTACACTTAATTTAGCAAAAGAATTAATGAAACCGGAAAATCGAAAGTTAATTTAGTGACTGAAGTTAATAGTGAGCTTTCTTTCTGAAGCACATCGACATTCAGTAAAATAAGGTTAGTCTTGGACTACCTCAACAATCACTTCAAAAGCTACTTGAATCTACGCAATTTAGAAATAAGAGAATTAACTTTGAACTTGAATTAAATGATTCTGAACAATTAACAATAGTAAAATTTAGTACGTACCAAGCTGAGCTGCAGTCACAGGTAACTAAAATACGGTAACAAAACTCGCACTCTTAATTTGTGCTCGTGTAACCTAAATATTGTAGCCAGCTACTGAACTTTGAAATTAAAGCAGTGAAATCTAATTATATTATTTTAATGCTGGCGTTTGAATTTCAACGACACTCGGGTTCATTTCGGAAAAGGAAGGGACCCTGCTTGGCAATGCAATTGGGACAATGAGCAACAAAGGTTCATGCTAAGTTGCTGTAATTTTGCGAGGCAAATGGAACAATTTGAAAAGCTGAGGTCTGCCATACAGTTCTGAAACTTTACGTGCTTTTAGTCTTCCTTGTTGGTTGATTGAAGGTTTGAAGCCGTCGATCGAGGAGGTGGCGACAGTCACTCATTGTCGGCCGTCGCTGTTGCAGAAGCTGGATGTTGGCGCGTCTTCTTCTCGACACGGTCACCAGGCGAAACGGGCTCTTGATGTGCGCCAGCTAATGCTTCCCGTCCGCGACACCATGTCAGAAACTATCATCGCGAGTCGAGCGCAATTACATGCTGCCAAACCCCGAAAGCGCGGCAACTCGCGGGAGCGTCACACAACACCTGCTCCACTCGCTACTCCCGCCAGACTCTCACTCTGTTCTGCCCGCGCTCCACGCGGCAGACTTCACTACCAAAGATCCTACACACTTTGATTCTTCACACGACCTATCGATGTAATCGTTCGATAGCAGTTTTCCCTAGGCAAGACCCAGCGTAAAAATACAAATAATATTTACGAAACAAACCAATTATACATTGACATGAGTGCATAAATATATATATACAAACAGTAAAACAATTACAATATATAAAGAGACAGAAATGTCATATCTTGAGGTAACAAAACAAGGAAAAAAAATAATAGTACAATAGATGGAAATAGGAGTATATGCATTTCCGGCGTTACAAACTTGCATTCATCATAAAACCATACTTTTTTCAATGATAATATACACTCCTGGAAATTGAAATAAGAACACCGTGAATTCATTGTCCCAGGAAGGGGAAACTTTATTGACACATTCCTGGGGTCAGATACATCACATGATCACACTGACAGAACCACAGGCACATAGACACAGGCAACAGAGCATGCACAATGTCGGCACTAGTACAGTGTATATCCACCTTTCGCAGCAATGCAGGCTGCTATTCTCCCATGGAGACGATCGTAGAGATGCTGGATGTAGTCCTGTGGAACGGCTTGCCATGCCATTTCCACCTGGCGCCTCAGTTGGACCAGCGTTCGTGCTGGACGTGCAGACCGCGTGAGACGACGCTTCATCCAGTCCCAAACATGCTCAATGGGGGACAGATCCGGAGATCTTGCTGGCCAGGGTAGTTGACTTACACCTTCTAGAGCACGTTGGGTGGCACGGGATACATGCGGACGTGCATTGTCCTGTTGGAACAGCAAGTTCCCTTGCCGGTCTAGGAATGGTAGAACGATGGGTTCGATGACGGTTTGGATGTACCGTGCACTATTCAGTGTCCCCTCGACGATCACCAGTGGTGTACGGCCAGTGTAGGAGATCGCTCCCCACACCATGATGCCGGGTGTTGGCCCTGTGTGCCTCGGTCGTATGCAGTCCTGATTGTGGCGCTCACCTGCACGGCGCCAAACACGCATACGACCATCATTGGCACCAAGGCAGAAGCGACTCTCATCGCTGAAGACGACACGTCTCCATTCGTCCCTCCATTCACGCATGTCGCGACACCACTGGAGGCGGGCTGCACGATGTTGGGGCGTGAGCGGAAGACGGCCTAACGGTGTGCGGGACCGTAGCACAGCTTCATGGAGACGGTTGCGAATGGTCCTCGCCGATACCCCAGGAGCAACAGTGTCCCTAATTTGCTGGGAAGTGGCGGTGCGGTCCCCTACGGCACTGTGTAGGATCCTACGGTCTTGGCGTGCATCCGTGCGTCGCTGCGGTCCGGTCCCAGGTCGACGGGCACGTGCACCTTCCGCCGACCACTGGCGACAACATCGATGAACTGTGGAGACCTCACGCCCCACGTGTTGAGCAATTCGGCGGTACGTCCACCCGGCCTCCCGCATGCCCACTATACGCCCTCGCTCAAAGTCCGTCAACTGCACATACGGTTCACGTCCACGCTGTCGCGGCATGTTACCAGTGTTAAAGACTGCGATGGAGCTCCGTATGCCACGGCAAACTGGCTGACACTGACGGCGGCGGTGCATAAATGCTGCGCAGCTAGCGCCATTCGACGGCCAACACCGCGGTTCCTGGTGTGTCCGCTGTGCCGTGCGTGTGATCATTGCTTGTACAGCCCTCTCGCAGTGTCCGGAGCAAGTGTGGTGGATCTGACACACCGGTGTCAATGTGTTGTTTTTTCCATTTCCAGGAGTGTATAATTACTTTGATACGGTAATGAATAGCGAAGGGTAATTCTCTTCGAAATCTGAAGACCGATACGTACACACACACACACACACACACACACACACACACACACACACTCACACACACTCACATCATTTGAAGATTATATGGTAAGATACCAAGATCTACGTCACGGGCTATCAGTTTGACACCCATGTTCTACGATGAAAAATTCTTTTTTCGTTTAATCGTCGCTACGTTATCAACACAGAAAAACGTTTTATTCTTTTCGCCTTGACAACAGAGCTCTTTCTCTGTGATGTAGCCCTAAATGCGAAATTATTCACAAACAATGTAAATGTAGTCACACCTTTCAATGCTCCTATCCTTGGGTCTCGCTTTTTTACGGACTTTCGGTAATGCTGCATTCTGCAGCATAAAAAGCAATATGGCAGCCATACAGAGTAATATGGAAACATGTGTTGTAATTCAGGTTACAGATTTTCAATGGAAGTAGAAAAGAAATTATGTAATTAATTTGTCACTGAAAAAATACTTTGCCAGTAAATAATAAACCGGAAACTTGGGAAACATTGTTTCTTTGTGGCTACACAAAGCCTATCTTGGAAGAAGACTATTGGGAAATTAGAAATGTTTGTGTGATTTGACATGTACGGAATAGAACCATTTACATGTTCGTCTGAGATGTTGGCCAGGTCATAGAATTGTTGCACAGTATTTTACATATCAAACTACATCTGTAAGTGTAGAGGCGTTAGTTCGTCACTTGCTGAGATAATTTTGAAAAGATGTGCACTCTCCTACTCATAACGAAGCAAAGTATAATACCGACCGTCTTTTAGGATTGTTATAGTGCAATACGAACAGTCAGTGCACAAACACTATAGTATGCTGTTATCACATTGTACAGAAAGAGGTGCATCAAGCAGTCAAGCAGGAGAGACGATGAAGAGTAGCAAGGGGGATTCGAGACTTTGTATATCACTGTCTCTTCCCCTCACTCCACCTAACAAACAGAGGAGCATTGCTGGAGCCATGACTACAATATCTTAATATGCACCAAAATAGCATTCCGTGAATGAGATTTTCACTCTGCAGCGGGGTGTGTTCTGACATGAAACTTCCTGGCAGAATAAAACTGTGTGTCGGCCCGGGACCTTTGCATTTAAGTAGGCAAGTGCTCTACCAACTGAGCTACCCAAGCACAACTGACAACCCCTCCTCACAACTTCAATTCCGCCAGTACCTCGTCTCCTACATTCCAAACTTCACAGAAGTTCTTCTCCGAACCTTTTTTTAGCATTCCGTGACTTTTTCTTCTGTCGTAAACTGAAAACAGTATTTAGACTCTTCACTTTACCGAATTTACTCGATGGTGTGTTAGTGTGTTTCTAAGCCTAGTGTCAATGTTAGAATCGTTGTAAATGTGCAGGTTCTGTTGAAGTAAATGGAAATCGTGAACGGATTCCCAACATACGACAAATAACCGAGAAATCGTGGGAGTTTTGCGTTATTGTCTTCATCTGGTTTCTTGACTATAGGAAAGCCTTTGATTGTGTTGTTTGGGAAAAGTTGTGGCAGGTGCTTGCAGGACCTGGTGTCCCACCACACTTGACAGCGTTGATCAGAAACCTGGACAATAATCATCCCGCAACTGTGAAGACAAGTGCTGGCACGTCTGATTTCTTTAATATATCAAAAGATGACAGACAGGGTTGTGTTCTGTAGCCCCAACTGTACAACATCTACGCAGAACATGCCATTAGGAATGCTCTTGTTGGATGGAATAAGGCATCTAAATTGGTGGTAGACCTATTAACAGCCTTCGGTTTTCTGATGACACCGTGCTCTTAGTCAGCAGTGAAGGTGAACTTGCTGAATACTTACGAAAGTAAAGGACATTAGCCTTTCATACAGGTTAGACCTCAGTCGCAACAAGTCCATACTCATGATAATTAATCGAGGAGCACAGGTTCAGCTCACAAATCCATTAAAGGAACTGGTAGTAGAGAATTCTTTCATCTATCTAGGGTCACCATCTGTGATACGGGAAGGGGTGAAAATGAAATGAGAAGACGGATCACTCTAGCGCGAGTGGCTGTGAGTAAACTCACCAAGATCTGTCAGAACACAGAGGTCCGACTTTTTGAAATATTCATACTTTCTGTGGTGTTACCGCCAGACACCACACTTGCTAGGTGGTAGCTTAAATCGGCCGCGGACCATTTAGTACATGTCGGACCCGCGTGTCGCCACTGTGTAATCGCAGACCTAGCGCCACCACCAAGGCAGGTCTCGTGATACGAGAGAGGACTCGCCCCAGTTGTACGAGAACCTAGCTACCGACCAGATGTACGAAGCCTTTCTCTCTCATTAGCCGAGAGACAGAATAGCCATCAGCTAAGTTAATGGCTACTAACTAGCAAGGCGCCATTAGCCATACAGTGATTGTACTTAAAGTCACCTGTGTATCGTCAAGATCGATGTACCACCATGATTTAGTAAAGTTAAGTATTAAACCTGCTCCGTACTTTTCTTCCTGACATTAATTACGTATCCTGTTCCAGTACTTCACGCCCGTCTGCGTTAGTCTAGCTTGCCTTTTCAGCCATCTCAACTTCACGGTGTCGGCCCAGATACCGATACAACACTTTCCATCTTCTTTCATGGTTGTGAAACTTGGACCTTTAAGGCCAGAGACAAGCAGCTTATTGATGGATTTGAGATTTGGTGCTTCCGCAGGATGCTGCGCACAACATGAACTGAAAAAAAGGAAGAAATGTGTCCATTAGTGAGCATCACAATATCTCCAGGCGTTATCTTCCTCTGTTACCCAAAATATTTCCAATTCTTTGGCAATATTGTGAGAAGAGATGGAGGAAACCTAGAGAAAATAGTCGTGGAAGGAAAGATCGACGGCAAGCGACTGAGGGGGAGAGCAGCAAACAGGTGCATGCATTAAATCAAGAAGATCTCTGGCTTTCCTCTTCATCAAGTTCTAAGAGAAACTGGTAACCGTCGAGGACGGAGACGTCTGGTTCGTGGGGTCACGGCCCTCAACAATGAGCTCAGCGACTGGTGATGGTGCTGATTTGAACCAAGGAGAATTACACGTCTTTTTAAATCAGCCACACTGAATTACAATGGAGGGACCGGGCAGCAGAAAGTAAGGACTGGCGCAGGGTGTTCACTTGGAATAGACAAGCTTGCATCTGGGGCTGGATGATGTCCTTCTCGCTGCAGAACATCGGCAGGGACAGCTAGCCACAACCGCACCGCGATTAAAATATTTATCGTCGACGTGTGCGTCATTATGGTACGCGAGATGGACGGTCTCGAGTTATTAGGCCGTTGTCCCGGCTTGTCGCAGCAAATAAACCTGCTAACAAAGTGGGCGGCCGCTACAGCTTTCTATATAAGGGCGGCGGGACTCGTCAACTTTTTCCCCGGCGGCTGGCTCGAACCCGCGACCTCCTGTCTTCATTGTCTTACGTGCTATTGAGTTTTCTTACGTCCTGATCGGCGGGTTTGACCGCGTCCGTTGCTGGCGTGTGTCTTTTATTTCGTGTGCGGCCTTTGAAGGCCTATATTTTTACTCAGCGGATCGGCTGCAGGATAACGCCGTGTCAGTTTCCGAAGGTGAATTTTCTCCATTACATTTCCAAGTCGACTCTAGCTTCGTACGTTATTCAGGAGGCAGAGTTTGATCGTAGTTACGTATGGAAATTCACTATTTCTGTCGTTTCGTGCCCTAGTCTGGAGTAAAAGCACTGACACTACGTGAGCTGACGAATACGAGCAAACACTCCGTCGCAAATTGCAGACAGCCGTAAACTGTATTAATCGCTCGGACAGAATTAAGCACCATGGCAATGCGCCTCGCTGAAAATGAATTTGATAAAATAATTCAAGATTCAGGTGACTTCTGAATCGATCGATAAAAAAAGATCGCAAAATGTTGCAGTACACAAGAAGATAATAATTTTTACTTGATAAATAACGCGACATTGGTCTACCCTATATTCTTGTTTCAAATGATGATGCAGGCAGACTTTAGTGAAAACCTAATTTCAGCTCGTGCATCTGGAATCAAGAGTAAGCACGAAGCCTACAATAATTTCCATAACGTTACTTAACAGAAAGTTATAGGATATTCAGATGGTATGTAATCTTCCACCCAAGAAGTGGCAGATCAGTCAGGCGTTTTAACCGAAGAGCCGGCCGTAGTGGCCGTGCGGTTCTAGGCGCTACAGTCTGGAACCGAGCGACCGCTACGGTCGCAGGTTCGAATCCTGCCTCGGGCATGGATGTGTGTGATTTCCTTAGGTTAGTTAGGTTTAATTGGTTCTAAGTTCTAGGCGACTGATGTCCTCAGAAGTTAAGTCGCATAGTGCTCAGAGCCATTTGAACCATTTGGAACCGAAGACAACAAACAGAGAGGCGAAATACACAGTCCAATCATACTAATGTGACCACCGTCTGTGTTCGATGTCAATATGCAATAACCACTCACAGATGGCTGGAGGCAGCACTGGCAGTGGAGGGTATATAAAGCGTGTCGGATAGACGCGCTAAAAGGTGCAGTCGTTGTCGTAATGGGGAAACGGAGCGATATATCTGACGTCCAAAGGGGCATGATCGTTTGTTTTCAGGCTGAAAAAAAAATGGTTCAAATGGCTCTGAGCATTATGGGACCTAACTTCTGAGGTCATCAGTCCCCTAGAACTTAGAACTAATTAAACCTAACTAACCTAAGGACATCGCACACATCCATGCCCGAGGCAGGATTCGAACATGCGACCGCAGCGGTGCGCGGTTCCAGACTGAAGCGCCTAGAACCGCTCGGCCACTCCGTCCGGCCTCTTCAGGCTGAAGGTCGAAGCATTTCCCAACTGGCTAAGTCTGTAAACTTCTCGCGTGCCGCTGTGGTTAAAGTATACCGTACATGACAAAATGGTACTATCCAAAAGCCCCACCGAAGCAACTATGGTGCACCACGGACCATGGATTACCAGGACGAAAGACGGCTGAGGAGTTTTGCAAGAGTGCATAGACATGCAATTGTTAAACGAATGACAGCTCAGATGAACCAAGGGGCTACCAAGTGTCGTTCCAATGACCGTTCTGCGAGTATTGCTGCGTTTAGATCTCGTAGCTCTCGCCTGGTTCGCGCACCCATGCTCATTGCTATTTATCAGCAACGAAGATTGGAATTTGCACGCCAGTACCGCAACTGGACTTCCGCTGAGTGGCGACAGGTGGTCTTTACAGACGAATCACGTCTGATGCTTCGTCGGATAGATGGCCGTTGGTGTGTACGGCGTGAAACTTCTGGATCAAAGAATCCAGGCCGGAGGAGACAGCGTTATGGTCTAGCGAATATTTTCATGGTATTCCCTGGGTGAACTCGTCTATCTGGAAGGCACAGTAGATCAACAAAAGTATGCATCTATCCTTTGCGACCGTTCCACCTCCACACGCAGTGTGTTTTTCCTCGGCACGATGGGACCTACCAGCAGGTCAGTACAACGTGTCACACAGCTCACTGTGTACGTGCGTGGTTCAGAGAGCACCAGGGTGAGTTTATCGTAGTCCCCTGTCCACCAAACCCCTCGGCTTTAAATTCAGTAGAGAATCTGGAGCTACCTCGATCGGGTTGTTTGCGCCATGGGTCATCAATCGAGAAAGATAGTGCAGCTGGCCACAGCTCTGGAGTGGGCATGGCTCCATATCCCTGCCAGTACCTTCCAGAACTTTCTTCTCCGCGGGGTCTGCGCTGCAAAAGATGGTCATTCAGGTTTTTAACAGCTGGGCACATTAACGTGACTGGGCAGAGTAGTATATCTTGGTTTTACAAATGGAATCACAAATGGGGCGACTTCCATAACAATGTTTGACACCGCCATACATTCACAAATGAGAAATACTTAAATAAGTAAGCCTGGTGTTAAAAAAGCAACATGACACGAGAATTTGACGACATTCCTGTTAGATTTTACAGTGCATATGCCACGAATGGTTTATTAGCTCATATTTATCGAGCGAGACTCGCGCTGCGATTATTCACGCGTTGTTGGTATACGGCATCTGTCACTTCTGTTCAAAAAAAGAAAAAAAGAATGGATGCGTAGAATTGCAGAGCCAGATCACTAATGTCTGTCTGCTGCAGGATCGTAAAGCACATTCTAAGCTCGAACATTATGATGTTTAGCTACCATGGGAATATTAACCCTCACGGATGTCATTCTTGCAACTTAGTTCGTTGCAAAGATATAAAGAGAAGTAAGTCTTTCTTAAAATTAACCTTATACTTTTTATGCGGTAATCCACCTCCTCTGCTTAATACCTGTTCAGGACCGTATCATGGCGTACCGTTCACATAATCATGACATTACTGAGCACGTATCATAAAACTGACTTGGACTCCCTATACTGTCACACAGTGCAGGTACTCAGGAGTAACGTAACACGTCCACTTGCTGGGCCTCACAGAAAAGAAATAGAAACACACGGAAAATTTGGACCAGTCATTCAGTTAACAGCTTTCAATTAAAGTTTTGAGCGAATACAATTTACACCAACGAATAGAAGGCAGAAATGCTACGTATCTACGGAGAATGTAATTTAACGGAATAGTGACTGTAATAATGTTCCCGTACTTATAACACGGGTACACGTAGTACAATACTGCAATATTTTCAACGGTATGTTTTTCTACCTACACTGTCTGCTAGTACAGGAGAACCGAAGTCAAATTTGTATTAGGTGTTCAGTAACGCCACATAAAGATACACCGTGATAGGTTTTTGAACAGATCAGGGAAAGTGGATTACCAAATAAAAAAAGAACTGCTGTTTATCTTCGTAACGAACACGGTTACAAGAAAGACAACCATGCTGATTAATGTTCACTTGGTAGCTAAACAACACTTGCTTTATACTTTTTTCATTCTTCTTCCAGGCAAAAAGTGAAAGTGGTGGTTAAGATAAATGAGTCCCCCTGTATACCGATGATTCCGTTTTCCTAGCTTTCCGAAAGGTGTTTGACAGTGTACCACATTGCCATCTAATAATCATTATCAGTAGCATACGCAACATCACCTCAAATGTGCGATTGGCTTGAAGAATTTTTGACTGATGGAACCCAGTACATTATTATGTACGATGAATGTTCAGCAGAAACGGAAGTAAGAGCGGAAATCCCCAAGCAAGCGTACAGGGCTGATAATGTTTGCAATATACGTGGGTAAACAATAACTTGTAATACAGAGTTGGCAAGTCTCCCTGTTCGCGGACGATGCTGTTGTTTATAGGAGCGCATCATGGCTGAATTATCGTGTGGAAAGGCCGAACGTTGGGGTAATGTGAGTGAATTTGGCAGTATTTTCAACATCACATATTGTTATATTATATTGAAATAAAAAACATGTCATAAAATTTATTTTATTAAGTAACTACATATGAGGCCTGGCTACAAAATAACGGGACTATTGCTGCAAAACATTTTATTTCAAAAACATAGATATTTAGTTACTGTCACACGCAATATACCCTCTCTTCCATCCCTACAACGCTCCATTCGAATTTTCATCGATGGAAACAGAGCTGGAAGTTTTCCTCCGTGGGCTCCTTGATGACACGTTCTGCTTCTTCTTTCACTGCTTCAACGGACCGATATCTTGTTCCTTTTAATAGAGATTTGACTTTGGGGAATACATAAGTCACATGGTGCTAGTTCAGCCGAGAAGAGTGGGTGATCTAACGCTGAGATGCTGTACTTCGCTATAAACTTCTTAACAAATAATGCGATGTGAGCCGGTGTGTTATCTTGATGCAGACTCCATGACTTGTTCTAGTACAGTTCGTGTCGTTTTTTCCTTATTTTCTCGCAGAATTGAGCAAGAACCTAGAGGTAATAATATTGATAAGTAGTTTGACCTTCAGGAATCCAAAGAAAGTACACAATTCCATGAATATCGAAAAAAATTATCGCATTAAATCTTTAGTAGTTCACTGGAGGTTTTTCGCTCTCGGTGAGGGTGGACCCTTAGGTGAGCCCTTCAATTGCATGGATTAGCGCTTAGTTTCTGGATTATAAGTGAAAAATCAGGCTGCATCATATGTTATCACTCTTTCCAAGAAATTAGGAACACTTTCAGTGGTATTCAGAGTGCCCGTACAAACATTTTCACGAGCTTCTTTTTGTTGAATCGAGACGATTTTCAACGCCAGTTTCTAAAACTCTTTCCTCATAGTAAATAGGTGATGTAATATTTGTCTCACACATTCTTGGACAATTTCTACAGCTTCAGCAATCGATCGAATACTCCATTGTCGGTTAGGCAGAATCAGAATACCTACTTTCTCGATATTTTCATCTGTTTCCGATGCTGAAGGGCGACCCTTGCGTGTGTCGTCTTCAATGTCTTCTTGGCCCTCTTGGAAAAGCTTGAACCATTCAAAAACTCGCGTACGCGACATACAATAGCAGTTTTTCCAAGTTTAATGTGCAACTTCACGACCATTCGTTGCGCTATTATTGCACTTATCACTTTTCTGGCAAAACAAAATAACAGCTCTTACACAAAGGAAGGCACGACCGCTCGCATCTCGTGGTCGTGCGGTAGCGTTCTCGCTTCCCACGCCCGGGTTCCCGGGTTCGATTCCCGGCGTGGTCAGGGATTTTCTCTGCCTTGTGATGGCTGGGTGTTGTGTGCTGTCCTTAGGTTAGTTAGGTTTAAGTAGTTCTCAGTTCTAGGGGACTTATGACCACAGCAGTTGAGTCCCATAGTGCTCAGAGCAATTTGAACCATTTTTGAAGTCACGACCACAATGATTTGTCTGCAGACACCAGAGATGCCGCATTCGACTGAGAACACTTCATGCTTCACAGCTATTTGTCATTCATCTTTACCTCTTGCATACTTACTCTGTTGACAGCACGAGGCACCCCTCTTGTGTGAGCCACATCCGATAAACGTAAAACGCTTTTCTTGTTCGTAGCACTGTTTATGATTGAGGACAAACTTGAAGATCACAGCGGAAGGCAATTTTGCAGCAGGTAAGGTAATTATGCAGTAATATTAAGTTAACTATCCAAAATAACGCTTCATTCAACCTACTGTATCAGTCTTCATCTTCACAATGTTGACAACAATCGTCACATATGTAGCCAGCTTCTTTTCTCGGTTGTTTTTGGCAGCTGTCATGACATGGTGTTAAGCAACAACACCATTGTGTCCATGATGGACCTTTTCTTTCACAACATATAAGTAAGTCTTCCAGCAGGCATCACAAATCCAGTCGTCCAGTCGTTATCTTTCCCATTGCCTAGACATTGTTGTTTTGATGAACTGAAATCAACTATGTGGAACTGTTTACAGTTGTGTAAATAGATGTTGATGAACTGGAATATTGGTTGCTTCTACTACAACGAGACTTTTGGCAAACGAATCCTTTTCCCTTCTACTCTGATGCAGTGTTGACTCCTTAGGTCCATTAGGAACCTTCTACATATCCGACAGATTCTCTCCAATCCTTAAACTCTAACCAAAACGTTCTTCGACTTTAGATCAATACCGCTTACTGGGCACCTGTTTTCCAGAGTTAAGCGTATGCTCTGTTTATTGGGTTACAGCTAAATCCTACATAATTTTCTGACATGGGACACGGCTAATCAAAAATATCTACTGCTCTACTTCAGGCGATGATTAAAGTGGTCTTACCGATTTTTGCATTTGTGGGTGTTTAGTGTCTTTATTGTCCAACATACTTTTGGTATGGTTGTATTGGACCTCATGTACTTCTGATGCTTTCTCCTATTATATAAAGATAAGTCGTTGTTTAACGTTGTTACCAAATATCTCGAAAAGTACTTGACCGATTTTTCAACACTCTCGAAGATTTCTTGATCGATTTATCGATTTCCTTCAAATATTTAAACAATACTCTAATAAACATTCGGACGGTCATAGGCTATATTTAAACTACAATGTATAGATTTTCTTTTAAAACCTACTGCGAGAAAGGAAATTCAGTGCTGTGAAAATGTGTGGTTTCGTTTTCTTTCTGACAATCAATTTTTTCGGCAATCGCAGGGTATTTAAACCATCAGACAAATAGTTTCTCCCACATATATTCGTTCTCCTTATACATGATTTTAAACAAAAATTGTATTGTTGTGTTTTCTTCCACACAGTCGGTTTTAACAGAAAAAAGTTGCATTTATGGCTTATCGGTTTATGATTAGAATACTACCTCGGAATATGAATCGCCCAAAACTTTGTAAACCTACCCGTTTGCCGATTAAAATTATGCGAAATACTGTCATTGAAGGTACTATCCTTACAGATTCAGCAGCAGGAGAGGCCTTTCATATTCTGTTATCAATGACCCCAATCAATTTACCCATTTATTTCAAGCGACTTCAATTATCAGTCAAGTTTCCGTTGGCTGTAACATTAAACAAGGCTGAAGGTCAGCGAGAGTGGGGAAAAGGAGATGGTCTGAGTGTGGGGAGGGGAGGGGGGGGTTGGAGGAAATGGACATTGGGAGAGAGGTTGGAGAGAGAGAGAGAGAGAGGCGAGGAGGTGACGGACAGAGAGAAGGATGAGAAGGTGATCGATAGAGAGAGCGGGAGAAGGTCAGGACGTATATCCAGTTCCCATACGTATTAAGCAGTTACGAGGCATTGCCAGGTTCGCTAGCATAATCATATTTTTACATTCCAATCGTTTAGTAGCAACCAAGAGATTCCAAGTTTCGTAAGTTACGCATACTTTTACACTTCTCACTTTATTCATTTCTATAGGTTCTAGTTTCACGCGCATTCCTTGATTATCAGTAGCTTCCTTCTTAGGAGCCACGTTGAACCAAATCCTGAACAATTCGAAACTATATTAGCAAAAAAAATTAAAATATATTTTAAATGTTCGTGTGTATTTAAAATAATTCTTCTGTTGTAAGGAAAGGTTAAAAAGTAAAGACGTATGGCAAGAATGGCAGGGAAACCCCGAAAGGGCAGGTACAGCCGCCTAAGTATGAAAGTTTTTGCTATACTTCGCATCCGTAGTCATCTTGCCTACGAGGTGTATGAAAGTCGTGTGGGTAAGTAGATCTACTAGCTGTAGGTGACTGTCCTGTTTGAAGTGTAGTGTTGGAGATCATGAGAGGAAGGAGAGTGTGATACGTAGTATCGGAACATTGTCTACTCCTCTCTAACAGCCCCAACGGTGTCTCCGAGCTTATCGTCTCCGAGCTTATCGTCTCCGTCACACGGGCGGATAACCATCAACGATGTCGCATGCCGTTACTTCATGAAACACACCGAAGAGGTCTGGAATTCAGTCCAGAACCTTAGAGCAAAGATTGGTGATCGGGTGACCCGTCCTGTCCCCTCTGCCGTAGAGGCAAAGGGAAAATCGTCAATAGCATGCGGCGTACCTGGACGGTAACCCAGCCAAGTACTGGCCACGCCCGACGATGCTTAACTTGGGCCGTCGTATCCATCTCGGCACGACCGTCGACGTAAATGAACGTAATTTAGGGACAGTATGTTAGGTAATTCGACAATAGTCGGAAATTCAAATTTGTTTATATTTACGTGTGTGAAATACTTGGCTTCACTGACATTTGCAACAGCTGTCTAGCGGGAACGCGAGAACTAATGTAAGAACAACTCCAAATGAGTGAAATAAGATGGAGTCCGACTCTCGTAATGCCAATCGTTGACTTCCTAAGGTGTCTGTCTTCGCGTACATTACAAAATAAATAAACTTCGTTATTTACCTTGCACTATAGGTCTCATATTACCTATTGTGTACAAATAAAATTATTGCCTACTTCTTGCGTTATTACTTACTTCTTAGTAATTGGTAAGTGTATTACTTCTTGCAGCTCTAAAGTGGATTTACAACTATGCTTCCACCATGAGGTGCCTCACACAACAGTAACTTGTTTTGTCAGTGTATTTCAATGACAACAGGAGGGTTCAGCTGTAGTGCAACCCGAGAAAACCTTATCATTGCATCTGTTGCCAAAAACAGGATTCATCACAGAAAGCTTGTAACAAAAGGCTGCAAAATTCCGTATACTGCGAAACTATCTTAACTTTCCTTACAGGCAATCTTTTCACTTGCAATGAATGGCAACCCTCTCTAAATATGAGTAATCGTAAGATAATTTCCATAAAAAGGAGTATCCGATTAAAAGATTACTGTTAAACGTTTGCAGCTCGTCACAATGTTTAAATGTTTGGGGGATAGTAAAACGGAGAGATATGAAATGAAACAAACATTCGAAATCAGTAGCATGGAAGATGATTAACAGAATTAAATTTGTTGATATGCTTCTGGCAAAGAGGAGGGCTGCGAAAATTCTGCTTCCTTCATCATGTATCTCGGATGAGAAAAACATAAGACAGATTTGAGGGCATTCCAAAGCATATAGAAAGTCATTTTTCACTACACCTTAACCATACTTGCTGAGTATGTAAGTGGATTTAGATATGTACCATTAACAAATTCAAACATTGGCATGTGTCCTTTAGTCCACTACAGCGCATTAACATAGAATATAGCATGTATGTCTTTTATGTGGTACGAATCATGTCTGTACATTACTGATAACAAGAAAATTGAAATTTATAGGACGATTTAAAGTTCGTAGTAGAACTCAGTCAGTTTACGCGTGGAAGGAACTCTAAGGAAAATTTCACATCGCAGTTACGCGGTGTTTATTTATGCACTGAGTCTTACAAAACTCCAGAGAGTATTTTTTATAGTGTACAGGAGACCCTGTTTAATTAGGGGTAGTTTTCCGTTTCATTACGGATCTGTCTTTCAATACCGACATTTTATTCAGAGCACTGATCATCTTTTTACAGCTCACAAAATCGGTTCGCATGGTTTCGAGTCACTTAATTATTTATAATTTCCTGAGCTAAAAACTACTGCTAATCGTAGCACATTTTAACCAAAATTTCTGTAACATTATTACCTTGTAGAACAAGTAGATCAATTCAAAATTTCTGCATTGATATTTTTGGTTCAAATGGCTCTGAGCACTATGGGACTTAACTTCTATGGTCATCAGTCCCCTAGAACTTAGAACTACTTAAACCTAACTAACCTAAGGACATCACACAACACCCAGCCATCACGAGGCAGAGAAAATCCCTGACCCCGCCGGGAATCGAACCCGGGAACCCGGGCGTGGGAAGCGAGAACGCTACCGCACGACCACGAGATGCGGGCATTGATATTTTTATTTCGTCTTTAATGAAATCGGATGTCAATTTTAAAAAGCAGTTTCACGGTAATCATTTAGAGGCATCCAAGATGAAGGGGACTTAGAAGAATAAAGAAAATATTATTTTGGTTATTTTACGTAAACAGAACTAAATTTTATTACATCTCTATATTAAAATAAGGGCTACCAATTATTTGTTGGTGCCTCCAACATCATGGCTCCAGGTCATGTGGTTTTGTGTCATTTATTGACTCGTATTTAGATTATAGTATGCACTGGGTACTGAAGAGTTTGACATGGGACAACCACGACAGACAGAATAAAAAATTAGATAGCCAATCATAACTGGAGAAAGCAGTGGAAACAAAAACGATAAGCTACTAATAATTACATGCGAAAAGAACTAAATACGGAAACCAAAATGTACACGGGCTACACAAGAAGACTATGTCGATTCATCTACACTTGTGATAATTCTCTTATTATTTTATGGAAAAGTACTGTCGGTGATCTAATGTCGCTATCGCAAAAGCTAGTAGTTCCGGAGAATTGTTGTGTTGTTGGCGTTTCTTGTTGCTCTGGTTACACCTAACGCTACAGTAAGATATTTTCAATAAATGTGGTTCCGTTATTTCAAACTAGTGGTTCTCTCCGTTTACTTGCTCCTGAATGTGATTTTTCTGGCAATGGGTACAAAGTAAGTAAGCGTCTTTCTATCCTGTATTAGGCCTAAAATTCAGTGTGACTGATACTTCGTTAGTACAGAAACTGGTAGTACAAATGTTTAAGGGGATGAAATATACTGGTAGTGTAAATGTTGAAGGCGCTGACAAGTATTGTGTAATCGTGGATACTTTTATATTTCTAAGGGGTTCTTAAAACTGCTACGTGGAAAATGTTAAAAGGTAAATCATGAATTCAGTGCCTCACTTTATATTGGCAGCTTAAAAATTTCGACGTTTTCACCTCAAAAATATTCGTCTTATGACATGCAAAAGCGTAAACGGCCTGCTATTCACACGTGGGATAACTTACATAATTGTGATAATAGTATCAGAACTGCAAAAGAATATTTATTTTCGTAAGTTTGAAAATAACTTTATATGCAGGACTGTAATATAGACAAAGCATCACTTAAAGATAACAAATTTTAGTATCGTAACAACCATTCTTAGTGTATCCCCATAAGGAGACACGAACGAGCACGAAGTCCGAACACCATGCTGGTTACAGCAGGTGCCCATATCGTCTCATCGACTGTTCTACAAAAAATTCATCAAGAGCATCCCACACTTCCTGTGGATATTGGTGTTGGTCACCGTTGTGCTGAAACCAGTGTACAATCGCAGGTCAGCAAGCTATAAAAATGCATGGTCAATATGTTTAGGTACTTTGGTACGTTGATTGTTTTGTTTGTGAGAAAATAGAGCGTTAGTCTGCACAAAACATTAACTTTGGAACTATATCGCCTTTGTTCTAGTAAAATACATGGATATTGTGTCCCATACTCTGATATTGTGCTTTATAACTGCTTCCGAAATATGGAATGTTAACGTGAAGGTGAATACAAGGTTTTCTATCTGTGTAATACTACATGGCACTTGAGAGGTTTTATCACTGCGGCTTGTCTGTTAACATCAGCTTCCGCAGAATCATCTTATTGTATTTATACAGTTTGAGCTAGTTCTTGGAGAGATCATGCACGGATGTTTTTGACATCTGCAATTGTGGAGAATTAATTTCACAGGGCACATATGATAGCACAGTCCCTATTCAATTATAGAAGTAGCCGAAAACGCGTAAGTTTCTATTATAGACACGACTTTTGATTGCAACTGATAATGATAATTGGAGGTGTCTTTAATCTGAGTCCTGCAGAGGCCACCATAATGTACACCGCAGTTTATCCAGCGACATAGAAATGTGCAGTTGGTATGCACCAGCTCTCAAAAAATTTCGTGATTGAATTAATGAAAATGGTTCAAATGGCTCTGAGCACTATGGGACTTAACATCTGAAGGCATCAGTCCCCTAGAAATTAGAACAACTTAAACCTAACTAACCTAAGGACATCACACACATCTATGCCCGAGGCAGGATTCGAACCTGCGACCGTAGCGGTCGCGCGGTTCCCGACTGAAGCGCCTAGAACCGCTCGGCCACACTGGCCGGCGTTTAATGAAAAATACAAAAGAAATTAAGATGGGATTCTAATACTTCACCCTGTGTAACTTTCAGAGAAGTCCTTATTTGCGATGTCGTTTATCGCGTGTCACATTGACTTGAAGGTTGTATATGTCGTAAAGCGTTGACCGTATATGTAAATTTCTGCACTATGTCGTTTTGTGGTAGGTTGTTATGATAAAGTCTCTTCACCCGCGATAGTTTTTTCGAGAAAAGGCCTGTCCGCGTTTTGCACTTCAATCTAGTTGTTTTTATACTGGAGTTAAGGTGTGCGGGACAAATTTTTCTCTTCTTCAAAACATTCAGAAGAATGTCTTGAAGACTTGAATTATAGATGTTACTCCATTATGATTTATGACAGAATAACGTTGACAGACTACTGCCGCACGTTAACACTTAACACTGCCTCCTCACAAATGAATGGCCGTATGCACATCTGTTGTTTACAGTGTCGTTAGTTCAAGTTGGTACTAGAGTTACTGCACTGACGTCACTTATACGCCAGGAATAAAATCTGTCTCGGAAGTATTTAGACGAACTGTGTAGTCACGCTCTGTTCATAGACAAATGAATTCACTGCAGAGTATCGAAAAAGTGAGGGTCGCAGTAACTACACACCACACATTCAGTTGCGGCAAGTCACGTTCGTGCTGTCATAAGTCGTATGAACACTCAACAACGTTTCTTTAATTTTCATGTCTACTTGCGTGAAATATCACTTGACCACTAAATGCCATCAGATACTGTTGGTTACTTGTCACTTCAGCTAACATCTCGCCGCATACAAAGCCTGTTGCTTTTGTCTTCAATTCGGTGCTTTCACGACTTCTATATCACATCTTCTTAATGCGAAGTTGTTTTTAGCAATTACTACACTACAGTATGTGCAGTACCTGATTCCAAACTGCACCACCTACAGCACTATTATGGACTCTGTAACAAAGCTTCTTGTACTTTTGCAGGATTTATGCCACTTCAACGTGTTCTCGATCGTTCTACATTTCCTCTGTAGTCGTGCGCTCCCGAACCATTCGCAACGAACTTTTTACAGATACTATAAATCGTAGCGCAGCATTTGAACCTTTCAGACAGGTTAGAATCAGTGAATCAAACACTTCCACCACGCTTGCAATCATTCTTCTTTGCTCTAGTGTTTGTCGGTCATTCGTGACATAGTTTTATCTTAAGCAAGAGATTAATTTATTTGCCTGCTAATTTAATTTTTAAACACGCTCTATAATCGTGCTAAATCCGGGAGTGGAGAGTGTCCATCATGTGCGAACTCTTAGATCTGCCTACACTTTATTGTTTTGAAGAAAAGCCTCCAGTAGATTCTCAAATCTACGTCTCACGTGGATTTATTTATACTTGCCTTAGTCAGGTTAATCCTTACACTAAATTAATAACAGTACCCAGACACTTTTAATAATGCTATTTATAAGGGACAAACCACCCTCCATAGCCTATGTCACTAACGCACTCCTGTGCGGTGGCGCTCGAAGCCGGTTCTAATCCTGATTGTGGATGAAATTTTCACTACCAGTATTTGGCCAGTCAGGGGAGAAGAGGTGGTGACACAAAGTTTATCATCAGTCTTTGCCCCAGTATCGGCAGTGTCTCGTGAAGTGAAACCATGTGACATTCTTGATAGTGAACCGTCGATCGGACAGAGACATTAAGCCGGCGACCCCGTTGGTGCTATTCGAGGAGTATAGGCTATGTGCCGCCATCTGGTTTCACCGTCTGTCTTTTCTCATCATCATGCAACACATACATGACTACACACACCTATTGCAGTCGTTTACGCTTAAACAACACAGAACAATCACACTTCGGGAAAGAAAGGTGCCTACAGGTGCGAAGAATACAAAACACCTTTCCAATTCAGATGGCTGAACCTACCCTTCGGGTTCTCCCAGACAATCATGCCATACGACCTCACATTTTACTCTGTTAGTAACTGGCATAACAAACGGAACGCTCTCCAGAACTGTCCACACCTGCCCACCTTCATATGAGATATCTTCTTTTATTGTAGTGGCTTGTTATGTCAATTCTGTGAAGTCTAAATAAACCCTGCATCAGAATTACACCGAGTTTTATGAAGAAAATGAATTTTTCTACGTTTTCAGTGACTCTGAAGGCACATTTTAAATATGATTCAGTAACTCAAAGAAGTGTTCCAGAACGCTCACAGATTGTCGGTCCTGTTTCTATGAAAATCATGTTTATAATATACTGGCTGAAGCGGGCTAACCAACGGACAGAAGGGTTAAAACTTAAAAGACCTAAGATACATGTTAAAGAGAATATGAGTAGAATGCGTTTTAATAACAGATTACAATTCTGGGTTTCGATCTCGGTAAAAGAATCTCGTAAGTTATCGATACAATTGTATCAGTGTTTTAATTAATTAATGTTAACTGGAAAATTTTCCATAAGGCTCGAGATTGCAGTCAGATGACGTCGACATCTTGAGGCGATATTTCGGCTAATAACCTTTCAGCCATCATTAGGAATCACATTTGGAGCATTGCCCTTTCGATTAAAGAAATTGCCTGTTTCGAAGTATTTAGACCTTGTACATAGACTGCGATACTTTATATGCTTCGTAATGTCTTTTAATGCAACTGTCGAGAAATAAGTTGATCAAGGCTCTCAGATCAGGCGTTGCAGCATTACTTCGTGGAAGCCATCCCCCACAAAACCTATTATGTCACGATGAGTAATCTGAATTCTAGTAGAGGTTAGCAGTGATGGGGATAATTAAAAAAAGAAAACGAAAACTTGAACCATATGAACAAAGCTGATAAAGCAAATACAAGTAAAAACGTAAATATGAAAAAAGATGACAAATTTTAAAAAGTTTTATACAGTAGTCAGTAATGTCTGTTATGGTAAATCAGAAGCAAATTGTATGATACGAAATTTTAGGTTATTATGGTTATGATGAACATAGGGTAATCGAATAGGAATAGATCGAGTGTCTCAATCAATCTTTGATTTACGAAAAGAGCGAAGAATTAAACAGAGTTATATCACAACTCGAAACAGCGGGAACAATGTGACAAACAGAGGACAAAGTAGCTACAGTAATGCCTTTCAATATGAGACGCTAACAGGCTATGCTGTAGCAATCTGGTATCAAAATGTCCATTGTTCTTCATTAGTGTCAATTCTGTTCCAAGAAATCTCCACATGTCAACTGTAGCCTGACAAAGAGTAATTTACAAAAGTTATTCATTTTTATGTCGTAAGGACAACCACGACCATTGTGTTAATAATAAGATTTTATCTAGCATCCTGGGATCGCTTTGATACTCAATAAAATCATCTTATTATCACAATGGGTGCGTTTCCCCTTACGAAGTAAGAATGTCCAGCTTTTGTAAACAAATGTGGTGACACCTGTAAGATGGAAAGTCTCCTTTCGAAGGTTGCATACTTTATGCTTGCAACTACCACATGCCGCAAGTAAGCTTTATGTTTCGTAGATAAGCAGAAGTGTATTTATGAATACTATAACTGCTTCAACATGTAGTTAACTCAGTTCATCAGCTTTCTTAAACCGACTGAATTGCGGCCAGTAGTACTGGTAACGTGGATTCTGGACTACTATACCTTTTGGCCATCGGGTTGCCTACACACAGAGGTTGAGGATTGCATACATGTTAGGGGCAATGGCATCATCAAGATGGCGGATAATTCAAAAGTCCAAGATGGCGTTGATGGGAAATTTATAAATGAAAAATGGCTGGAAATTCTAAATTGCAAGATGGCGAGAAATAAAAAAAAATTAAAAAATCTAAAAATATGAAAGGCAGAACTAGCCTACTTGTACTTTATATACCACCCCTTTCTCCTCTCCAGCAAATCATAACGAAGTATTAAAATGAAGTAGCTAATCAGAATGTAGTTTCAAAGATTAAGTAAATAAAACAAGTTAAAGAAAACAAAACCCAGTTGTGCTTTGTACCTGACACACCCATTCCCTTTCCCTCCAGCCTATCACAGCGAAGTATTACACCAAGGTGCCAAGATCGAAGACAAGCAGTAAAGAAAAGTATGTAACCTTGAATTGAAAGTCAAAGATACGCATTATTTACAAATGCCAAATATATTCATGTGTAGGTACATACCTCTCCATTTAGTCAGCGTATTTTGCAAATGATGAGTAAATTAGGCGAAAAGTTGCATTATTTCCTTGAAAATCAAGTATATTTCCATATATAAAGCTGTATTTAATCAGCGTAATTTTAACAGTATATGTAAAAATTGCTCCGAGTTGTATTATTTTCGAGGAAGCCAAAGATAATTACATGAGATATTTGTCTCTGAATTGCATGTACACACACACACACACACACACACACACACACACACACACACACACAGAAATTCATAAGATTGTAGCTTGCAGTATTTCATAGTAGTTTACAGGGTGCTCTAAAGAACTCAAACACTGGTTCTTTTTTGCACATTGTTGAAAAGCATGTATCCAAAAAATTAAGAAGAGGTGTAACTTGGAGCATTTTTGGCTGTGTTCAAAAGCATCCGAATGCTTCTTTGTGTCATAGTCCAGAGAATACCCAAAAAAATAGATAAAGGGTACAATTTGCAGTATTTTTTTACTATGCTCAGAAGTTCCCAAACACCCTGAATTTTTTGCATCATATTCGAAAGTATTTATGCAAAGAATTACATGTGGAGTATAACATACAGTAATTTTGGCCATGCACATTAGTATCCGAATACGCTGATCTTTTCCCGCTTGTTCAAAACATTTTTCCAAATAACACCGTAAGGGGTGTAACTTGCAGCATTTCCACATCTAAAAGTGTTTAACAGATCATTAAAATGAAACAGCCAGTGACAATGTAGTCATCTCGACCACACTCAAAATTATATGAAGGGTCTAACTTCCAGTATTTCTACATCACATGTCGCAAGGTAGACAGGCAGGCAGGCATAGGGAAGATTGAACTCGCTAAGGTATTGTCTTACTGACATCTAATTGGCATAATACGACATTCATGACACCTAGCATAACACACTTGGGCAATACTGTTTAAAGTATACGTTTCGACGAGAGTAAACAACGTTACTGTCACGTCAAAAAGTCTTCTCTAAAACTGATATCAAAGTCAGTCAAACATTACAGCGACCCTTAAATTAATTATTTTCCTCGTCTATAATGCTTATTAATTGTCACAGTGTCCTTTCCACGTTGAATCTGTCTGTAGAAATATGTGAGCAATGTTAAAAGTGCAACGTTCACGTCACACGCACATGCACATGCACACGCACAAACAATCAAACACGCGCGCGGGCGTCAAATTTGTGTCTAACATAAGATCGCGAATTGAAAAGTACGTGCCCTAACGTTATTTTCCTACAGAAACACTTGTGGTCTGCTATGAAGATGGGTGAACTTCCTGCAGAATAAGAAAATGAGTGTAAAACATACTCCCCATTATTTAAAAAAAAATTATGCAGTGTAATTACCGAATTAGTAACACATAGTTGCTGAAGGTAAATTTTACTGCAAAACTTCAGAACGCAAAATAAAATCAACTGCAGCTTTATATTCCAAGTGCTTGTCGTCGCCAACAGATGGCTGCACTTGTAGTTGCTCGTAATTCGATTATAGTATAGTCGTGTAAGACACAACAGAGCCTCAAGTTAATTATTCTCCACATCTAGGACGTTTGCTGATCGTCACAATGCCAATTCAACTTTTAAAATGTCTGCAAACATACGTCAGCAAGTCATAAAAGCGCGATGTTTACGGAGAGAAGTGGAAAGCTCCTCAACAAGAGCTCTTCACCAGCCTTGCGACCAGCCGGGAAGCAGATTCTAGAGCATTCACTGCGGTCTGTGGTGATCACACGTTCTACTGAGAACCATACCCCACCTTTGTGACGCCCAGGGTACCACCGTAAATGATGGTGACAGCGGTATATTTATTTAATTTGAATAAAAGTGTCATTTCTTGCGTATTTCTTTCACTTACGTCTTGTACTATACGGCAGCAGTTCTTTCTTTGTATGGTCCAAGTTTCATTGAGTTGTATTAGTTGGCAGTGACACATCATACGGAAGTTATTTTCACCTTTAGTTTTGCATAGCAGTATTTTTTCAATCGGAAATTTGGTGCTAAGGGCCTCTAAACCCATCACATACCTTATTTCCTGTAAAAAAAACCTACTAAATAACACCAACATCTAATAAAATACGAATTGTAAAACACCACACACACGCAACATAGCCATACACCGTTTTAGGAAGGAAGATGATGTTCCTATTACCATCTATCACTAAACTGGACAACTACTTCTTTGTTTACACACAACATGACCACAGACGTTGACAGAAACATAACATCTTCAAAGACAATGACAGAATAGGTATCTCAGAAGTAAAAGATTTGATAAAATTATTTATCGTTTATCGAGCACAAAAAACGGATGTAGTTTGTTTATCGTAATACCTGAGTATAATTGTGGTATACACCACTTCTAACAAACACCGAACAACGCGCTCCAGTACGCGGCCGCCAAATATATCGCTGGCCGCACTTCTCTGGGCGGCCCGCTGCTTCCATCGCTGGCCGTCTTCACACGCACGCTCCCTTACGTGGCCGAGAAATACATCGCTGGCCGCACTTCTCCGGGAGGCTCGCGGTTACCATCGCTGGCCGCCTTCGCACGCGCGCGTTTGTCAGCACACAGCAATTGGCTACGCCAGGAAACATTGCGATTGGTTTTCCCTGGAAAACAGCGACCCCAGCCTACGGCTCCATTAACTAGCAAGCCTTATATAAACCCGGCCGCCGCCGCAAACGACAGTTCTCATCGGGAAGTGCATTACGCCGTGTTCCAGCTGCTTGTGGATGACTCGCCGCACCACTCGAGGTTACCTGGCTGCTCGGCGGAAATCTAGCCACTTCACTTGGAGATACTGAACTTCACTGGACTTGGGAATAATTACGGGACGTGCACCCCACTATGCACATTTGGACATTAGTATAACCAAACTTTAATTATGTATTACTTCTGAATGTGAGCCTGGGTAGACGCTTGACTAACATAATTGTTAAAAAGTGATTTGTGATTTAATAAACCAGACTGACGGGGTTATTGTGTTATTCCTGGATATAACAATAATTATAGATTTAGAAAATTTAGACCTCGCTTCAAAATAAAACTATAATATTTCGAGCTCAGAACACACCTTGCGAACGCAAGAGCTTAAAATTAAATATTTTCAGATCTAAATTATCTGTATTACTTACAAATATATATGCTATACGGGCTATATGGGCCTTGATATTATATACCTCTATATTTAAATTGTCTGTGTAGCTTACTGAAAGACACACAGCTCACTCACTGACAGTACTTCAATAAATTACATGTTAGTACACAAATATAGTTCTATTCCTGTTCCAGAAATTGAATTCATCTATTAGCCGAGCGTATCCCGAGTTCGTGTCTCGGTCCGGCACACAGTTAGTGCCGGCACCGTAGCTCAGCGTGTTCGCTCAGAGGGTTAACTGCCCTCTGTAATTAAAAACTGAGTTAATGGATCAACGACGAGCTGAAACGGGTGTCTTACGACGTCCGCCCCGAGAGGATACAACGAACCAAAGCGAGCAAAATGAGATTAAAAAAAAAAAAGGCCTAAGGCGCTGCAGTCAAGGGACACAACGAATGTAATACGACAAAAGAAACTGTGAAAACACATCCAGAATATGACGGAGCAGTCTGTATGATATGCCAAATAGTCACGTACCTCACACAACATCTCTACCCAGACATCAGTGACTACCATCCGTATGTCCAACATAAACTTATCAAACTCACATTTGAGAAGAAATAACCGCGAACTGTTAGCAACATATTCAATACAGTGAGTCAGCTTTCGTATTAATATTTATTTCGTTAAGTTATGAGTGTATTAAGAGCTGTTTGTCATACGACTATGTTCTCCCCATAACGTATAAAATCAATTCAGCAGCCGCGCGGGATTAGCCGAGCGCTCTCAGGGCTGCAGTCATGGACTGTGCGGCTGGTCCCGGCGGAGGTACGAGTCCTCCCTCGGGCATGGGTGTGTGTGTTTGTCCTTAGGATAATTTAGGTTAAGTAATGTGTAAGCTTAGGGACTGATAACCTTAGCAGTTAAGTCCCATAAGATTTCACACACATTTGAACATTTTTTAAAAATTCATCTAAATATGTAAAAACTAATTGCAGAATACACACATGGGTACTACTGCAGATCTTCCTTACAACATGAAGTGCACTGAGCATTAGCGAAGTAAACATGACAACATTTTATGCACACAAAAATTACTTAATCCAAGTATCTTTGAATCTATAGCAACTTGATCAGAATGCAAATGCTTTTTGTTGATACATCAAACAACGATTGTTGAACAAAACCTCTGGGAAGATGGAGGTGTTGAGACACGTTTCCTCCCAGTATCATTATCATCTTAGCCAGTTTTGTTTCAGTTGGCAAGGATCCAGCTCAGTGGAGTAATTTCATCATTATTTATTTATGGAACGTCTGAAGTTTTCATATGCCGCTTACAACTGGGTCTTTCACTTTTTTTCTGTAGTCATTGTAAACTTCCTCTGACAAAACTTTTCGGGAAAGTAGGTACTTTTTGGGGAGAGTTGATATATTTTCTGGGCAAGCTGATATATTTTGGGGTAATTTGATACAGTTTTTGGCAGGTTGGTAGTAGCTACAGAATTGCATCTTTGCAAAAAGTCACCAATGACAAATAGGCAAATAGCTTGCGCTATATCTCCCTAATGTGTCTATTACTGATCAGATACACCCCCCCCCCCCCCTCAGTATATTGGAGTTTAGTCTTGTGACGTCTATCAATAAGTCTGCAATATAATTGAGAATTTAGATTGAAATGCTGATGTTGCATTCTTCCAAACCCCAATTGTTCGGAACTTGGGACGCATTCAATGACCACCACAGGAACGAGATATGACAAGTATAATTAAAGATGTTAATACCACTTCTACTACATATGTCGACTTACATTAATTAGGTTACTTGTGAGGATAGTTGTCAGGCTCCAAATCGTTGTGGGCCACCAGATGATATTTGCATTCAATGTAATGCAACAAAATTACTTACATCAAATTAAAAGACTTAAGTCAGACTTTGCACCGAGCAGGTTAGCGCAGTGATTAGCTAACTGGACTCGCATTTGGGAGGACGACGGTTCAGACCCGCGTCCGGCCATCCTTTTTAGGTTTTCCGTGATTTCCCTAAGTCGTTTAAGGCAAGGCCGCTTTCCATCTTCGTCCTTCCCTAATCAGAGCTTGTGCTCCGTCTGTAATGACCTCGTTGTCGACGGGACATTAAACACTAATCTTCTCCTTCTCAGACTTGGTTGAACAGTTTTAGACTACAAGGTTCGACTTCATCATGCAAATCTGCACATAATGATGTGCAGACGACGCACAAGTCGACACGTCGCCGAACTGATCCCCTTCCAACGTAATTTATACTGAAATGTAACAAACTCTACATATCATTAGTGGGAGGTAGTAACCTTAAAAACATTGACCAAATCAGGATTTCCAGCTATTGTATCTAAACTACTTACGAACAAATACGAGAGATGCTTAAACTGTGAGATGCAGTAAGAGGCAGACTGAAGATAGGTCATTCGTGCCTCTCTTATTCTGAAAAAGGAACATCGAAAATAGCAGCAACGATGGCTGTGGAAAATGGTAATGGTAATTTACAATTTAATCTTTGAAGAGCGAAATAATTAATTACAGACTTCACATTGTACTGAATGATTTTTAACATGCTGTGCTAAGCCGCAGCATTGGTCACCATTTCATGCTTGAGACTGCAGTCGCTATAGTAAAATCTAACTTATGCGTATCCACGACTGAAGAACAGACTGAAGAACAACATTTTCGAAAATGCTACATTTTGCCACTTACTGATCAACATGACAGGAATGGCACTCACATGGCCATTTTTATCTGTCGCATTTATGGTTTCTGAAGAAATGAACCAAATGTAATGGCATACGCACCATCAGACAGCAGATATCATGTAATACCCAGAAATGGAGCAGAACACAGATTGTGACCAGTGCCTGGGACTGGGCGCTGGATCTCAAGCACTCGATGCCGCCAGAAAATGCCCTGACTGTTCAGCAACTCCACCAACAGTGAACCGCTTCCATACTGCCTGACCAGCTTTCAGGAAACTTCTGCAGTTCGACCTACTGGCGTGAGGTAGCTGCTGGACCTCACCCACAAACTTTGTTCCACACATTTCTGGGTGACACAGAAATGTGGGCCTGTATCGTTGTTTCTCCTACGTTTGCTTCTTCTTTATTATTTTGGATATACTGTGTAGTTGTGGTAGTAGTAAGCAAGCAATACGTCCATACAAGCTCTGGCTCACTATACAGATCAGCATCTGCTAGATTAGGTACGTCAGTTGCAGACAGGAAGTTGAACAGAGGGGAGTCGATAAGTTTTTATGGAAATTATCACTAGAAATGTCGTTCATTTGTTATTTTCAAAGCTTTGAATGAAGCGGTATACACTGTGGTGGCATTAGCTGAAATTGATGAGGTCACCAAACCACTGGAAAAGTAAATGATATTTAACACGGGTATAAAGTGTTTCGAATGATGTCGTTAAGCATAGTTGTAGGGAGCAGCAACTCCAAACATGTAAACGTTTTGGAAAATCAGAACGGTATTGTACATGCAAATGTTGGCTGAGACGGAAAGTGGTCACAGGGTAATCCTCTGTTCGTTGAGGCAGGAGGTGGTATGTCAGCTGTACAATGCTGTGAATAAAGCTTAGCATGTGTCACCTCTGTGCAGAATCAGTGGTAGACTCTTTTCTGAGAAGCTACGTGAAAGGGGAGGTTGTGCAACTTCTTATTAGACACTAGACCCAAAGTACTGGTAACAGTATATTTGGTGTAGTAGAATTAAATCAGCCATGCTGGAGGTTAAATGGCATTGGTGGGGGATGTTGATTCTCACGGTCCGGCAGTGTTAGGAATACGAGTAGTGGGAAGTAACTTCTGGATAAACGTAGCTATCCCTACAACTGAAAAAGCTATGATGTCATATTTGGTCTAGATTTCCTGGTTGCGCACCACGTCAAAGTTGACTCAGAGCAATGTGTACTAGAACTGAATGGAGCACCGTCACATCTCGGTTTTATAGCCAGAAAATGAACGGTAGTACAAGGAAGACCTGAGTAGCCAAGTAAGCCGGCCAAACTGTGTACACTGACTGGACCATTGCCTGTCACGCCATTAACTCAGTATCATATTCCCACCGGGAATGAATTGCCTGTCGATAAGGAACTATATAGGGTTCTGTGATATTTGCCACCTGTCAGGGAAGAGTTTATAAGTCAATAACTTGAAGGTGGGATCACAGAAGAGAGTAGCAGCCCTTGGTCAGCTCCTACTGTCATTGTCCTAAATGAGTCAGATACCTGTAAGGCATATCGATAAAGTTCTGGTTACCTTTATTTAGACCAGAAAGTAGTTACAGACACTTACCTGATGTCCAATATGACTGAGATTCCAGATAATCTGGGCCAGTGTAGTTATTTTACAACTATGAACCTGCGAAGAGCATACCGTCTGCATGAAACACACATCTGCAACCTTTCAGCACCTGTTGGATGATGTATTACGAGGATTAAAAGTAAAGCACTGCATGGTCTATTTAGACATCATTATGTTTTCCAAGGGTATCTAGTAGCATTTAATGCACTTATACAAAAACTTTTGTCCATTTATGTGCACGACACTTAACTTTTTGTCCAGAAAAATCCTATTTCGTATCACAAGCAGTCTGTTACTTGGGCCATATTATCGGCCAGGACAGTGTATACTTGTGATGTCACGAGAAATTTTCCAACATACACTACTGAGAAGGCCTCACACGCCTATTAAAAAAGGAGTTAAATTTCAGTGGTCTCTTGATTGCGAAACGGTATTTGTAAAACTGAATCATTTGTTGGCCTCTAGTCCAATTCTCACTTTTTCAGATTACCAAAAGTAATTTATACTGCCATGTGACACAAGCAATTTGTACTTTAAGCCAGGAAGTAGACAAGCAGTAACATCTCATAGCAAATGTGTCATGACAACTTCACAGGGGATAGAAAAATTATTAGACTACTGAGACTGAATTGGTAGCCTTAAAATTTGAGGAAGTGTATCTCTGTTGCTGTTTTTATGGATGAAGGGTCAAAGTAATAACTGATCATGCAGCATTGAAATTGTTACTAGAGCTCAAACATCCAGCCAGGTGTTTAACTATATGGGCATTATAACTGAGTGAATTCGGTTTTGAAGTTGTATATCGATCAGGTAAATCACATGGCAACGCAAAATGTGCGCCATAGAATGTGGTACTGAAGACACAGAAGAATGGTGGGAAACACAGAGTCCTAACCTAGACTGTGAGCAGTTCCCAGAGCAGTCACAATTAACCATACTAAAGAAGTATTATTATCAAAGAATCATGTCAGACAATGGGTGATGCAAACCAACCCCTATATAACAAAGGGAAAGACTAAAAATTTTTACCCATTATCAAGAGCCCTATCAGGTAATAGAAATGACACCCCTCCCCCCCCCCACTCCTATTCCTGTTAAGCTGCCACTAACAGCCCGCACATCAGCAGTGCATGCAAGTCGCGTTAACTCTTTAAAAGGGACCCCAGAAGCGCTGCTACCATTTCTGGCAGCATCTTTGGAATAGAGGATGGGCGTCCCTGATAAGAAATAAAATAAGTGAAAAACTGGGTGAGGATGACAGGACTCTTCTATAGTTATTCCGACACATTGCCATGAGCAGGAATAATAAAGTAACAAAAGGATTTCCTCTCCCATTAGGGCATGGTGTAGTTCTACCTTCAACGGAGGGTGGCAGTTCCAGTACCAGGTATCGAGCTCAGGAAGAAGGGGAAAAATAACATGGGAAGCCTTGCCGTAAGTCTACTATGCTGTTGTGGGCTGTCAGAAGCTCTCAAGATAGATCTTCTAATAAGTGACATATAGTTCACACAACAACCAGACGTAATAATATATCATCAGTGGACCTTGAGACTGAGTTTTAAAGTTTAGGCACAGGTAAACGAAATTCAGCGGCTATAAAATACTTTTAGCAATCTAAAAGTCGTGATGAAAAACAAGAGAAGGTTTAACGATACGCAGGGACAGCATCAGCTGCTACAGTCAGCTTTTATACGATTACAGATGCAGCTACGCCGAATTATGGAGTCAGTCCCATGAATCTGACGAAAAAGTGGTTGGCTAGACACAGGTGGTCGAAATCTGGAAACCGTTTTCGGTACAGCAAACACAGATGATCTAGGAAAGATTAATAAGGCAGTACAGAAAGTACAACCGGATTTAGACGTCAACCAGGGAACAGTAGACCTACAATCCTTGCAGCTCGCCGGCCTTGAAAAGGATGTAGTAAATAATACTAGACAGCTATGTTCCTTAGCTGCAATACTGATGTCCCACTTTCAGGCATCGGCAGACGCAAGTAATCATAGTATTATTACGTGCTGTCTTCAATCATTTAAAACCAATCCTCCTACCATGGATCAGTTCCTAAAAGGGTTATGTAAGATTCAGACAGAACTGCCTGCACCATTACAACTGCTAACTGCGGTAAGGCAAGAATTTTTATCGCTGTACACTAGTGCACAAGAGGGTAATCGGCTGAAAATTCATATACAAATACCATTAACTTGCAGAGACCACAGATTTGAGTGTTACGCCCTCCATACTTACCCTGTAGCCTGGGGAACCCCGCAAAAGCTCGTGAATCTGAAAGCAGGCGAAATATTATTAGTGACCCTGAAAAGACAGTCCCAAGCCACGCTTTGCACGCCGGAAGTACTGTGCTACAGACTAGGGCCAATCACCATCTCCCCTACACAACAGGTACACGCTATCCCCAATTCGTGCAAGCTCATCCTCTTTGCAATGGGATGTCCTAAAGAGATAAGCACAGTTAAAACGGAATTCTTCCAAAGACCAGGACTGCGATGGTTATACTCTGTGGCAAACCCAATGGTCATCGTTGTTATTTGTTATGAGCAAGGTTGTTACAGTGGCACACAGCATATAGAGCTAAAGGGGTAAGCGTTATTAACCAACAGCGCCCTATTTGGTATTCCCACACCGACCTTCAGATTATCAGCCACCATTATTAGAACAACCATAAATATCACTTACATACAGGGTGTTTCAAAAATGACCGGTATATTTGAAACGGCAATAAAAACTAAACGAGCAGCGATAGAAATACACCGTTTGTTGCAATATGCTTGGGATAACAATACATTTTCAGGCAGACAAAGTTTCGAAATTACAGTAGTTACAATTTTCAACAACAGATGGCGCTGCAAGTGATGTGAAAATATAGAAGACAACGCAGTCTGTGGGTGCGCCATTCTGTACGTCGTCTTTCTGCTGTAAGCGTGTGCTGTTCACAACGTGCAAGTGCGCTGTAGACAACATGGTTTATTCCTTAGAACAGAGGATTTTTCTGGTGTTGGAATTCCACCGCCTAGAACACAGTGTTGTTGCAACAAGACGAAGTTTTCAACGGAGGTTTAATGTAACCAAAGGACCGAAAAACGATACAATAAAGGATCTGTTTGAAAAATTTCAACGGACTGGGAACGTGACGGATGAACGTGCTGGAAAGGTAGGGCGACCGTGTACAGCAACCACAGAGGGCAACGCGCAGCTAGTGCAGCAGGTGATCCAACAGCGGCCTCGGGTTTCCGTTCGCCGTGTTGCAGCTGCGGTCCAAATGACCCCAACGTCCACGTATCGTCTCATGCGCCGGAGTTTACACCTCTATCCATACAAAATTCAAACGCGGCAACCCCTCAGCGCCGCTACCATTGCTGCACGAGAGACATTCGCTAACGATATAGTGCACAGGATTGATGACGGCGATATGCATGTGGGCAGCATTTGGTTTACTGACGAAGCTTATTTTTACCTGGACGGCTTCGTCAATAAACAGAACTGGCGCATATGGGGAACCGAAAAGCCCCATGTTGCAGTCCCATCGTCCCTGCATCCTCAAAAAGTACTGGTCTGGGCCGCCATTTCTTCCAAAGGAATCATTGGCCCATTTTTCAGATCCGAAACGATTACTGCATCACGCTATCTGGACATTCTTCTTGAATTTGTGGCGGTACAAACTGCCTTAGACGACACTGCGAACACCTCGTGGTTTATGCAAGATGGTGCCCGGCCACATCGCACGGCCGACGTCTTTAATTTCCTGAATGAATATTTCGATGATCGTGTGATTGCTTTGGGCTATCCGAAACATACAGGAGGCGGCGTGGATTGGCCTCCCTATTCGCCAGACATGAACCCCTGTGACTTCTTTCTGTGGGGACACTTGAAAGACCAGGTGTACCGCCAGAATCCAGAAACAATTGAACAGCTGAAGCAGTACATCTCATCTGCATGTGAAGCCATTCCGCCAGACACGTTGTCAAAGGTTTCGGGTAATTTCATTCAGAGACTACGCCATATTATTGCTACGCATGGTGGATATGTGGAAAATATCGTACTACAGAGTTTCCCAGACCGCAGCGCCATCTGTTGTTGAAAATTGTAACTACTGTAATTTCGAAAGTTTGTCTGCCTGAAAATGTACTGTTGTCCCAAGCATATTGCAACAAACGGTGTATTTCTATCGCTGCTCGTTTAGTTTTTATTGCCGTTTCAAATATACCGGTCATTTTTGAAACACCCTGTATTAATATACCTAGACAATCTATCTTTTGAGATCCTACCCATTGTACACCTAACTTACTTGCATGGCTGTTTGGACCCGACTCTGCTCGCCTTCCTGGATCAGATGATAGCTATGAAAAATGCTTGCATATTAATGGAGAACCATTTAGACCACGTGTAAAGGTATTGTACAGAACATCATTGCGAACTCGTACCTGTATGAACCACAATCTCAGCTGCCTGCATGATTTTATCGGTAACAGGTACTGCTTACTACCAGTACAAGCGAAAAAATGGTTCAAATAGCTCTGAGCAGTATGGGACTTAACATCTGAGGTCATCAGTCCCCTAGAACTTGGAACTACTTAAACCTAACTAACCTAAGGACATCACACACATCCATGCCCGAGGCAGGATTCGAACCTGCGACCGTAGCAGTCGCGCGGTTCCGGACTGAAGCGCCTAGAACCGCTCGGCCACTCCGGCAGGCTACAAGCGAAAAGTTGTTCAGATCCCGTTCTTACCAACCTACAAACTACGGCTCAAACCACTAACAACGGCACCAATGAGGAACAGTCTTACGAAGGACAGAATAAATAATGGACCACAAACTCAGTGCTTGTGAGATTGCGTAAACAGTGTAAAGGGCCGACTGTCACTGAGAGCAGTGTGGAGGGTGTGAAGTGTAAATACTTGCAAGCAAATCAGTGCTTATGCTACAGTCTGTTATCAACAGGAGCCCATATGGCCAAATTTTTCTTAGATGGAAGGTCGTGTAACAGAGTAGGACACAGCCCATGCTCAGTGCCTTAGACAGAATGCTGCGTCCCAGGCATTGACAGCCGCTGGTCAACGCCTTGCATGTTCATCAACTTTCACAACAGCGAGACACTTCTGTGCCACTGCTCTAATGCTTTGGACCCTGACAAGCCATCAGGAAGCTTCTGCAGTTCGACCCACTAACGTGAGGCCGCTGCCGAACCTCTATCACAGACTTCTACTCCAGACGTTTCCGCAGAACGCAGAAATGTAATCCCTTTAGTCTAGTTAGCCCCAGGCAGCTGCATTTGATCTCCTAGGGCCACCCTGTAATTGTTGAATAGTGGGGTACTAGTATGACGTCAAGTCTGCGCCGATCGACGATATAACAATGACGCTGCCGTCACTATTTTCACCCAGCCTCGAATCTCTGTCTGTCGCCTAACCACCCAGGCACTTGGGTAGCTCATCACTCTCCTACCTTCAAGGGTCTACGATACGGAGGTCCAGCCATCCTCATCTTTGCCGAGGTTCCAGCAGAAGACCCCTTCGCCATGTGTCACTGGGAGCACATTGTAGCCAATATTCCCAGTGACAGCAGCGACGCAGGGCCGAGCACCTACGGGAAGCAGCGTGAGATTCCAACGACGTTCAGCAGCCGCAGTGGTAGTGCAGAGTCAGCGCATCAGCCTACATAGCCCGATCGGAGGTCGGCGTACCGAGAGTCGCCGTGTCGGTGCACTTGCCGCGCTCGCCATCGACACTTGCAGCATCGATGTCTAACGAATCTAAATAAACAGCGAAAAAGGGTTTCTTATATCCACGAGCTGCCTTCTCTGCTTCGGCGGAGAATCACCGCCAACACCTAGCCATCATAAAAAATCCATTATAACTCGTTGTAGTGTTCAGGTAACGAGCCAATAGTGTGGACGAAGATATACTGTCGTGCGGACGACGCCGATTATTCCGTAGTGTGGTTACAGCGTGCGCTGTATAGCAGTCACTGTCCGCTGCTTCGTCTTACCAGTGGAAATGCTAGGCTATGGCAAATCCACTACACAGTAAGTGTCATTTTACTCTATTAAACCTCTCTAACATGCTGAATGACATGACGAACTGGTGATTGTTTCCACGTTTCTATTTCATTTTATGATTCTGCTGTGTCGTTCGAACAACATACTGCCAGGGCAATAGCACCACAGGCGCAAAGATGCGAGCTGGTGCCAGTGCCATAGAGACTCGACACTTGCGCGAGTTCCACCAGCGCCACGGGCGGCGCTGAGGATGAAGATATCGACTTCGCCTCGGCCAATTCCCGGCAAAGTACAATCCGCCAATGACCGGACGACAACGGACAGAAGCCTACTCGGAAGACAGAAGAGAAGCTCTCGCCCATTTCGTTATAGAACATCGTCCAGGGCTGACATAGACAGGGAAAGCCGTTTAGTGAACTCTTAGAAGTAAACATACAGTTATTGTAAACTGCGTTTGCTATGCACTGTGAAGTTTACGTACAATTATTTGCACTTAGCCGTTGGTCGCCTTTTTTGTGTTATATTGCAAGCAGTGTTGCAGACTTCAGTATTCAACTAGTCACAAAGATAAGTAAACCTTTGTAAGTCATTTGTGTGACTTTGTTACTAATTTGTTGGAATGTTGTAGAACCTTCGTTTTCCTATCCAGTTACTGACCCAGGGGCATAGCTGTGTAATAGTGGCACGGAGAAATTGTCATAGCGGTGTACTGCACCAGTAGCCGTCTCACGAACTCACCTTAACAACAGTGGCAACTAGCCATGCGCAGCAGTAGCAACGAGTCCTTTACATAACTGGCGATGAAGATTTACAAAATATTCTTCACTGATCGAACTGTGCAGAACCTTAATCTTCTGATTACACAAAGTTGGCGCTGCTGGGCGCATGTAAACACAGTTTAACAGCATTGGAAATCCCTTATTTCTAGTATACTACACATTACAGACTTTGGATTCATTCGGATCATTCTTTCTGACTACCGCAATATTTTCAGAAAGGTTTTTCTTTGTGTGTGTCGTATGTGAGTATAAAACACGGTTGTAACTCTTTCTCATCTCAAAACTTCAGTTGCAAGCAGCCAGGCCTAAATCTCTGATAAGGTCAGAGATTGTTCTAGTAATTTCTTCGATCTGCTGGAAAATTCAATGTACTCGCCGAGCAAGACATGCAGAAGCGGTTCTATCACTCATTGAAAAGACAATGGGGACAGTTTCGCTTCACGCAAGTTGTCAGTAAAAATCGATGAAAGAACTGCATAAGGCGAAATTACTCTGCAAATGTTCAATACTTTTTGTTCAAGAATAGGTGGAAAGCAGAGCAAGAAGCTAAAGATACTCGCCCTTCTAACACTCTGTTTACGCACACTGCGAATGAGTAACTGCAGGCACGTTTACAGAATACCAGAACAGTGGTATCTTCGGTAACTAATAGAAATTAAAATTAATTTGACATAAAATATATAATAAATGACCTAAAGTGCTCATTAGGGTACAGACTCACATCTGAGTGAAAAAAGCACAATTGGCCACCGCTTTCACTTAAAATTAACATTTTTTTCTAATACACCAAATTCATTCGCCCACCTATATAACTGGCTGCGTTAATACCCCGTTTTCGGGATTCGGGGAGGCGGGCCGGCTCCGGATCGAATCCAACCGGTGGATTAACTACGAGGGTCGGTATTTCTCCCAGCCTGTATCTGGTACTTAGAATATTTCCCACATCGGATTATTTGAATATCGGGCTGGTACCCACGTCCTGCTTCAGTTACTCAATTCGCAAACATTTCGAAAACGTTCAAATGTTTTAAACAGGATAACATTTCATTTGTTTATTTATTTCTCAAGTGAAGACCTGCTGCCTCTTATTATATAGCAGGGCGTACATTGTGTGATTATACATGTTAAATCGTACAAATTCTGTTTTATTACTAGCACATATATTTGAGAATTTTTTGCAAAAGGATATATATATATATATATATATATATATATATATATATATATATATATATAATTTGTTATCCTTTTGCAAAATTCTCAAAAACATGTTCTAGTAATAAAACTGAATATATATATAATTTGTTGAAGTACAAATGTATATAAACAATTTTATTTAAGCTTGTTGATAACTTAGAAAATGATGATAAATAAGATACAAAATAGATTGTGGATGTATTTTAAATTAAAATTGAAAGCTTATTTAATGCGTGAAGCAAGGGACGGCAATTTGACGTAGATATGATGTGATTACATCTATTGCGTATGTTGCCTTGACTGTGGTAATACGTAATTTATAATGTATTGACTAATTACATTAATTAGTGTTTAAATGGGATGACACCAGACGCAAACTGCTGTGTTAACGATTGGATTTGATAGTGCTAATGGTAGAGGGGACGGAATTTGTGCACCACGTCAGCCCAGGAAAGATACGGGATAAGGTAAGGAAAAGGAGGAAGAAATGAAGAACATATGAAGAATAATGAAGAAAGAACACGAGAAAAGGCTTGGTATCAGCAATAAAACAATTATAAATAAATGCCATGTGTTTCAGTGTTATATTACCTCGCAATGGCTTGTCATGGTCGTTGAGGTACCAAAATTATTATGTAGCTACTTGTTGACTCGAATTTACGGCTACTCATCTACTGGCGATCCACGAGTGAATTTATATTTAAAGTTTTCTCAGTGTTATCTTAGAAGTTACTGTCCCTACAGTAGAGAAGGAAATGAGACTGTGTATTTAATTACAGCAGCTCCATTGCTAATGGATTTTGGTCGATACGTAGAACCATGAACGAGATCTTGTTTCATCTGTTTTGTTTTTTCCTAAGCTCTGAAAAGAAAGTATTATTACACTGACTGAGAAGAGTGTGGCGGTTATTCAGTTTTTGTGGACAAAGAGAGAGCACCGATTGAAATTCACCGTGAAATTAAATCTGTTTCTCGGCCAGGTCTGATCGTTGTACTTCGGTTTCAATCAGATGACGTCGTCAACAACGGGGACAAAAATGACTGGTGAAAATAGAGAGCTGGTCTGGAGTGCCCCACCAGATAACAGCCATGGCAGAAACGACGTTTCACTGTCTCGTCAGAAGAAACAAATTGTTAAAAAGCATGCAGTGGTGTCATTGTACATCTCGATTTACATCGTAAAATGTGACTTGGCACAATGTATCTTCCTTTGCGAAAAAGAGAAAACTGTGGTAATTGAAGTCAACTGTTAACCTCGGATACTTCTGCAGCAATTTTGATAATCACAATACAGCGTCTCCAATAAGAATTAAGACTGAAATTTTACTTTGGGATACAACTGTTAGATTTTTTATTTTCAAATGAAACACTCTTGTTTACAAGGGAGTATCTGAATTTAAATCTACCTCTACGAACACATCCAGAAGCCACCGTATGGTGTATGGCGGAGGGTACCTTGTACCACTACCAGTCATTTCTTTTCCTGTTCCACTCGCAGAAAGATCGAGGGAAAAACGATTGTCTATATGCCTCCACATGAGCCTTATTTTCTCTTCTCTTACCTCCGTGGTCCTTACGCGAAACGTACGTGCGCGGCAACAGAATCGTTCTGCAGTCAACTTAAAATGCCGCTTCTCAAAATTTTCTCAATAATGTTTCGCGAAAGGGATGTCTAAACTCCAGGGATTCTTATTTGAGTTCCCCAAAGCATCACCGTAATACTCGCGTGTTGATGGAATCTACCGGTAACAAATCTAGTAACTCGTCTCTGAATTGCATCGATGTCTTCCTTTAATCCGACCTGTTGGGAATCCTAAACACTCGCGCAGTACTCAAGAATGGGTCGCACTTGTATTCTATTCACAGTTTCCTTTGCAGATGAATCACACCTTCCTAGAATTCTACAAACAAACCGAATTCGATCATTCGCCTTCCTAATTACCGCCCGTACGTGCCCTTACCATTTCATATCGCTTTGCAACGTTACGCTTAGACACTTCATCGACGTGACTGTGTCAAGCAGCACACTACTAATGCCGTATTCTAACGTTATTGGATTGTCTTTCCTACTCATCTGCATTAACTTCATTTTTATACATTTACAGGAAGTCACTTTTTCTGTTGTCCGTCATGCCTTAATTGCTTCAAAATTCGTAGTGGTGTGTTCTGTCTATGCAACTAATTAAAGTCAGTTTGTTTATTGCCATACGCGTTTCGCTTCTTTTATTTGTTTAGCCTCTTCAGTGACCTGTAATACATGTTTCCTTTTATACGTATGATAAATGTATTATGTGGTAGTTACAATATGTTACTACCTTACATTTTGTCATGATTTTCTCTCGTTGTTCAGGTTAGAATCAACTACTGTGGCACAAATTTCGTGCTGAGAAATTATTGTTGTATGTTACTTACGATTTCCAGCACTGTTAGCCTATGTGCGTGGTTCTGGAGATGTGTTCATTAGTCTACATGCTCCAGTTGGCCGATTTCCGGCGTTCTTTCACCCAGATTTGTTTCAACACACCGTATACATCACTTGCACTTTAAATTTTGTGTACAACGTGTGTGTGTGTTTACGGTGTGTAGTATCGACATCTGTCGCTGTGTGTTTATCTTTCGTCTTTTGTTTGTGGTGTGTGTGTGGAGCGTTGCTTCCTGGTGTGTCCTTCTGTGTCAGACGATGGCAACGACTCACGACGTTCCGGCGCAAAGGCCGCCGTTGGCACAATAAGCGAGTCTACTGCCATGCTATCGTCTTGTATCGCGTCATCTGTCGATGGGGGCAGCGTCATCGGGATGAATACTTAACTTGTACTGGAGGATGGAGCTACGACTCGACAGTGGATATCGGCTGTCGTGGTGAAGTGGTGGCGGTCGTGATGGCTACTACTAAGTCACAGGAAGCAGCGTCGGCTGCGATGGCGAGTCCGCGTCACCTGGCGGCAATTGAGTGATTCGACGTTGGATACATTCGGATCTGAGGTGTCCCTCCTTCCCACAACTAGAGCCGGTCTTCGGTTGCCCGTCGTAGATGACGATGGCACGGCAACCACCGATATTCAGATATGGAGGTACATGTCTTTTCAGTTCTACTCGGACCTTTCGGACTCCGTTCAGTACAGGATATGTCTGGAATTGCGTCCATTTTTCCACAATATGATTATGCACCATGGTGTAGGGGCGCAGCACTGCCACGACGTCCTCCGCCGGTATTTCGAATGGAAGTTCGAAAAGTCTGATCGTGCGGAGTCCCATGCCAGAATAATCGACGTGCACAGTCCCCACATTGCCATCAGCGTGGCAAAAAGGGAGGCCCTGTTTCGTCTTCCGAAGGATCCGTTCACATGTTGCGTCGCTGATGATTTTAACGTTTACGATGCTGCTCACAATGGACAAGTGAATGCCAAGAATGTCAAAAAAAAAAAATTGTTCTGAGAACTATGGGACTTGACTGCTGTGGTCATCAGTCCCCTAGAACTTAGAACTACTTAAACCTAACTAACCTAAGGACATCACACACATCCATGCCCGAGGCAGGATTCGAACCTGCGACCGTAGCGGTCACGCGGCTCCAGGCCAAGAATGTCAGTCGCCGGGATTTTTGACTCTTCACGTAGGAATCGTTCGACTTCAAGTGCTTCGGGTCGTGCAAATTCGTTGCGGAACGTAAATTTGAGCGTTGATTTTCTGTTTTGGTGCGCCATGGTGATCTACAGGGTGTTTCAAAAATGACCGGTATATTTGAAACGGCAATAAAAACTAAACGAGCAGCGATAGAAATACACCGTTTGTTGCAATATGCTTGGGACAACAGTACATTTTCGGGCAGACAAACTTTCGAAATTACAGTAGTTACAATTTTCAACAACAGATGGCGCTGCGGTCTGGGAAACTCTATAGTACGATATTTTTCACATATCCACCATGCGTAGCAATAATATGGCGTAGTCTCTGAATGAAATTACCCGAAACCTTTGACAACGTGTCTGGCGGAATGGCTTCACATGCAGATGAGATGTACTGCTTCAGCTGTTCAATTGTTTCTGGATTCTGGCGGTACACCTGGTCTTTCAAGTGTCCCCACAGAAAGAAGTCACAGGGGTTCATGTCTGGCGAATAGGGAGGCCAATCCATGCCGCCTCCTGTATGTTTCGGATAGCCCAAAGCAATCACACGATCATCGAAATATTCATTCAGGAAATTAAAGACGTCGGCCGTGCGATGTGGCCGGGCACCATCTTGCATAAACCACGAGGTGTTCGCAGTGTCGTGTAAGGCAGTTTGTACCGCCACAAATTCACGAAGAATGTCCAGATAGGGTGATGCAGTAATCGTTTCGGATCTGAAAAATGGGCCAATGATTCCTTTGGAAGAAATGGCGGCCCAGACCAGTACTTTTTGAGGATGCAGGGACGATGGGACTGCAACATGGGGCTTTTCGGTTCCCCACATGCGCCAGTTCTGTTTATTGACGAAGCCGTCCAGGTAAAAATAAGCTTCGTCAGTAAACCAAATGCTGCCCACATGCATATCGCCGTCATCAATCCTGTGCACTATATCGTTAGCGAATGTCTCTCGTGCAGCAATGGTAGTGGCGCTGAGGGGTTGCCGCGTTTGAATTTTGTATGGATAGAGGTGTAAACTCCGGCGCATGAGACGATACGTGGACGTTGGGGTCATTTGGACCGCAGCTGCAACACGGCGAACGGAAACCCGAGGCCGCTGTTGGATCACCTGCTGCACTAGCTGCGCGTTGCCCTCTGTGGTTGCCGTACGCGGTCGCCCTATCTTTCCAGCACGTTCATCCGTCACGTTCCCAGTCCGTTGAAATTTTTCAAACAGATCCTTTATTGTATCGCTTTTCGGTCCTTTGGTTACATTAAACCTCCGTTGAAAACTTCGTCTTGTTGCAACAACACTGTGTTCTAGGCGGTGGAAATCCAACACCAGAAAAATCCTCTGTTCTAAGGAATAAACCATGTTGTCTACAGCACACTTGCACGTTGTGAACAGCACACGCTTACAGCAGAAAGACGACGTACAGAATGGCGCACCCACAGACTGCGTTGTCTTCTATATCTTTCACATCACTTGCAGCGCCATCTGTTGTTGAAAATTGTAACTACTGTAATTTCGAAAGTTTGTCTGCCTGAAAATGTACTGTTGTCCCAAGCATATTGCAACAAACGGTGTATTTCTATCGCTGCTCGTTTAGTTTTTATTGCCGTTTCAAATATACCGGTCATTTTTGAAACACCCTGTTTATGCTAAGTACGGCGCGCGCGAAACGGCCGAGTACGATGTAAACAACATGAGCGCTCGCTCCGCGGCAGGAACACCAACAGCGCGTCCTCACCGCAGCACTGTCAAAGGCCAACTGTTCCACTCAGCTATCGGGGCGGACACCACTATAATGAAATGTTTCTTCATCATTCAATATTAACCGCCGTAAAATTGTGTTATCTTCCATGTCCTCTAGCAGGGCATTGCTGAAATCAACCCGTTTCCTTTTATCACCAACACGAAGAGTTTGCACTAACTGTAGTCTGTATGGTTTATAGATCAAACGACGCCTTAACATTCGCTAGACAATCATACGAGGCATTGCCAGTTCTCTGGTAGCGCAGCGAGCAGACATTCGTGGACTCTGCTCAAACATTTGCCGAATTTTTTCCAATATGTTATCATAAATGCGAGACCGACCTGAAGTCATACCTCTGCACAAGCAGCCTGTCTCTTCAGATTGGCGGTCCCAACGACAAATGTTTTTAAGTGCAGGCGGACCAGTACCAAAACGCCGGGGAAAAGCAAGCTGCACCGAAATCACTGACTCTCTCTTTGCAAACTGCAGCACACAAAACGCCTTCTGTTGAGTGGACACCATCTTACTTCTGATCTTACTTCTGACTGAGGCCACACCCATTCAAACAATACACATTGCCTTGCCAGCACGTCCCATGTTTCGTAATTCTTACCGTCCAAAATCAGGCCATTCTTTTTGTAACACCCTCTTCTAGCACAATATTTTTTGTCACTAATCTATTATTAGCCAGAAAAAATTTAAGTAGGCAAGCGATGTGGTGTTCACCGGTTCCTCAGCTTTGAAATTATGAGGACCTCTCCTCATATACCAAATACTTATAACCATTCGATAACTATCGTAGAAAACATAAATTTGTCTCTGCATACGTAAATACTGTACAACCATCTCTAACTTCTTGTTCACATCAGCAGACTTCTCTGTAAAATAATCATCTTGGGGTTGAAGCTCTTTCTTCCTTGTTTGATTTAACAATACATATGTTTTTGGATAGGGTTCGCCTTTAGCAAAACACAATTTAGTTTTTTAACCCAAACATGTTTCACTGCAGTTGCAGCATCTTCAGTCGGCTTTTATTTTATGACTGTTAAAGATAAAGAATGTTCTTTACTGTTTGTGTACATGTAACTATTAGTTTTCAAATCGTAATTACAGATATTTGAAAAAAAAACACATAAAATTATGAATTCACAGCTTTTTACCACATGGTGTGGTTTTTTTGATGTATTGTTTTTCTACAGTGACTGTTTTGTTCCACAGTTTGTAATCTGCAACCACTTACACCTTAAAGTAGATAAATTGTTTAAGCCAAAATTATGATTTGAAAATTGTTATTTCTATGTCTGAAATTAGGGAGGGAGGGAGGGGGAGAGAGAAAGAGAGAGAGAGACAGAGAGAGAGAGACAGAGCAGGTTTGAGAATTTTTCATTATTATTATTATAAATAATCCAGATTTCGATACCAGAACAGCTGTTAGCATTAGTGACATAAAAGTAGATATCATAAGTGTTGCGAAACAACTCGTATCACTTAAGAGAGGCAAGTCTTCCGGTCCAGATGGTATACCAATCACGTTCCTTTCAGAGTATACAGACACAATAGTGCCTTTCTTAGCAATCATATACAAACGCTCACTTGACGAAACGTCTGTTCCTAAAGACTGGAAAGCAGCACAGGTCACACCAATATTCAAGAAAGGAAATAGGAGTAACCCAATGAATTACAGGTCCCTATCACTGACCTCAATTTGCAGTAGGATTTTGGAGCATATAGTGTACTTGAACACTATGAACCACCTTGAAGAAAATGACTTATTGATACACAACCAACACAGATAGAGGAAATATCGCTCTTGTGCAACACAGATAGCTCTTTATTCCCATGAAGTAATGAGTGCTGTCGACAAGGCATCTCAGATCGATTCCATATTCCTGGATTTCCAGAAGGCTTTTGATACCGCTTCCCACAAGCGACTATTAATCAAATTCATGCGTATGGAGTATCGTCTGAGTTGTGTGACTGGATTCGTGATTTCCTCTCAGAGACGCCACAGTTCGTAGTGATAGACGGTAAATCATCGAGTAGAACAGAAGTGATATCTGGCGTTCCGCAAGGTAGTGTCATAGGCCTTCTGCTGTTCCTGATTTATATAAATGATCTAGGTGATAATCTGAGCAGCCTACTTAGATTTTTTGCAGATGACGCTGCAATTTGCCGTCTAGTAAAATCATCAGACGATCAATTCCAACTACAAAATGATCTAGAGAGAATTTCTGTATGGTGTGAAAAGTGGCAATTGGCACTAAACAAAGAAAAGTGCGAGGTCATCCACATGGGTACTAAAAGAAATCCGATAAATTTTGGGTATACGATAAATCGCACAAATCTAAGGGCTGTCAATTCGACTAAATACCTAGGAATTACAATTACGAGCAACTTAAATACATAGATAATATTGTGGTGATGGTGAAACAAAGATTGCGCTTTGTTGGCAGAACACTTAGAAGATGCGACCAACCCACTAAAGAGACAGCCTACATTACACGTGTCCGTCCTTTGCTGAAATATTGCTGCGCGGTATGGGATTCTTACGAGATAGGATTGACGGAGGACCTCGAAAAAGTGCAAAGAAGGGCAGCTCGTTTCGTGTTATCGCGCAGTAGGGGCGAGAGTGTCACTGATATGATACGCGAGTTGGGGTGGCAGTCATTGAAACAAAGGCGGTTTTCTTTGCGGCGACACCTATTTACGATATTTTAATCACCACCTTTCTCTACTGAATGCGAAAATATTTTGTTGACACCCTCCTACGTAGGGAGAAATGATCATCATAACAAAATAAGAGAAATCAGAGCTCAAACTGAAAGATTTAGGTGTTCCTTTTTCCCACGCGCTATTCGAGAGTGGAATGCTAGATAAGTAGTATGAAAATGGTTCAGTGAACCCTCTGCCAGCCACTTAAGTGTGAGTTGGAGAGTAGCCATGATGATGTTGATTATTATTATTATTATTATTATTATTATTACAAGTACTTTTTTGTGTGTGTGTGTAAAGGGATTGGTCTTGTCTAATAATTCTTTGAGGGAAGAGAGCAGAGTTCCATTGCAGATAGCTTTATATTCATTTATAACTTGCTTTCCTTCCACTTTGGCTTTTTGTATCTGATAATTTTCTCCAATTATTAGATTTTGTGTGGGAGGGGGGGGGCTGTTGCTGCATTTGAGAATTTTCAAATCAGTATTGATGTTTGTTGGGTTATGTTTCTTGTCCATAAGGTGTTCAGCAAATGTGGAATGATACCTGTTACTTTTTAACACTCTTCTGTGTTTTGTGTATCTGGTATTAGAGTTTCTGCTTGTCTATATAAACTGATTTGCAGTCCTGCCGTGTTAGTTAGTAAATACCAGATGTGTTGTGTTGTGTTGTGTTTGTCTGTGCTTGTGTTGGTTGTCCTTAGTTTTCTCTGTGGTGAGTTGTCTGTCCTGTAGGCTATTTTTACCCCTTTCAATATATGCTACACAGACTGAACAAAACCCCGCTCACTGTAAACAACTCTCTCTGTCTAGCGACAGTGACAGCTCAGTATATAGTGTTTGACAGTGATGAAAATAAGGAAAAAGAAAACTTAAGTTTCTGCAACTACAGTGAAATACACTCCTGGAAATGGAAAAAAGAACACATTGACACCGGTGTGTCAGACCCACCATACTTGCTCCGGACACTGCGAGAGGGCTGTACAAGCAATGATCACACGCACGGCACAGCGGACACACCAGGAACCGCGGTGTTGGCCGTCGAATGGCGCTAGCTGCGCAGCATTTGTGCACCGCCGCCGTCAGTGTCAGCCAGTTTGCCGTGGCATACGGAGCACCATCGTAGTCTTTAACACTGGTAGCATGCCGCGACAGCGTGGACGTGAACCGTATGTGCAGTTGACGGACTTTGAGCGAGGGCGTATAGTGGGCATGCGGGAGGCCGGGTGGACGTACCGCTGGATTGCTCAACACGTGGGGCGTGAGGTCTCCACAGTACATCGATGTTGTCGCCAGTGGTCGGCGGAAGGTGCACGTGCCCGTCGACCTGGGACCGGACCGCAGCGACGCACGGATGCACGCCAAGACCGTAGGATCCTACGCAGTGCCGTAGGGGACCGCACCGCCACTTCCCAGCAAATTAGGGACACTGTTGCTCCTGGGGTATCGGCGAGGACCATTCTCAGCCGTCTCCATGAAGCTGGGCTACGGTCCCGCACACCGATAGGCCGTCTTCCGCTCACGCCCCAACATCGTGCAGCCTGCCTCCAGTGGTGTCGCGACAGGCGTGAATGGAGGGACGAATGGAGACGTGTCGTCTTCAGCGATGAGAGTCGCTTCTGCCTTGGTGCCAATGATGGTCGTATGCGTGTTTGGCGCCGTGCAGGTGAGCGTCACAATCAGGACTGCATACGACCGAGGCACACAGGGCCAACACCCAGCATCATGGTGTGGGGAGCGATCTCCTACACTGGCCGTACACCACTGGTGATCGTCGAGGGGACACTGAATAGTGCACGGTACATCCAAACCGTCATCGAACCCATAGTTCTACCATTCCTAGACCGGCAAGGGAACTTGCTGTTCCAACAGGACAATGCACGTCCGCATGTATCCCGTGCCACCCAACGTGCTCTAGAAGGTGTAAGTCAACTACCCTGGCCAGCAAGATCTCCGGATCTGTCCCCCATTGAGCATATTTGGGACTGGATGAAGCGTCGTCTCACGCGGTCTGCACGTCCAGCACGAACGCTGGTCCAACTGAGGCGCCAGGTGGAAATGGCATGGCAAGCCGTTCCACAGGACTACATCGAGCATCTCTACGATCGTCTCCATGGGAGAATAGCAGCCTGCATTGCTGCGAAAGGTGGATAGACACTGTACTAGTGCCGACATTGTGCATGCTCTGTTGCCTGTGTCTATATGCCTGTGGTTCTGTCAGTGTGATCATGTGATGTATCTGACCCCAGGAATGTGTCAATAAAGTTTCCCCTTCCTGGGACAATGAATTCACGGTGTTCTTATTTCAATTTCCAGGAGTGTATATTTGGGTTAAAAAACAAAATTGTGTTTTACTAAAGGCGGACCCTATCCAAAAACATAGGTATTCTCTGTAAAAGCTGCCAAGTGATCTACGAACAGTACAAAATCACGCCGCATTCGAAAGGAAACTAAATAATTTTTTCTCTTATAGGTGTAACTCTCCTCTCGATATACCCATCAATTTTCTCTCTGCCCACTTTGTACTCAGTGCGACTCGTGCCTTCCTTCACCTTTCAAACATTTTTTTTTGTGCTCGCTATCTTCGTTCCTTTCCCCTCACATAATCGTCTGTTGAAATGTGTGTATAAGGTGTGTCACACTTATTTACGCACAAGCATTTCATGCTGCCTCCCAAAACTTCATATGAACAAAATACGAAGAAGACATCGTCTACTAGAACCATTTACAGGAGCAGAAAATATGTGGTTGATGGTGTAATAAAACGAGTTTAGCCATTTGAATACGAGCATAATGACAACTAAATACATCTATTTTATTTGTGACTGTAACGTCTGCCAGGTTAAAAATGTTTGCTGAACCGGGACTCTAACCAGGAACGTTTCCTTTCGGAGGAATATTCTTACCGACTACGCTGCCAATTTATGACTCACTATACACGAATTACCCTCACAGCTCAATTCCTTCAATAATTTTTAAATAGTGGTGTATATAAGATACAGGTTGCTCTAGGTTTACTGCGCAGAAATTCTTTCTTGTAAACATCACGCACAATCTTTATACAGGTAATGTGTGTTGTTAGCAAGACAATGAGAGCGAGCAGAATGGTAATACACTCCTGGAAATGGAAAAAAGAACACATTGACACCGGTGTGTCAGACCCACCATACTTGCTCCGGACACTGCGAGAGGGCTGTACAAGCAATGATCACACGCACGGCACAGCGGACACACCAGGAACCGCGGTGTTGGCCGTCGAATGGCGCTAGCTGCGCAGCATTTGTGCACCGCCGCCGTCAGTGTCAGCCAGTTTGCCGTGGCATACGGAGCTCCATCGCAGTCTTTAACACCGGTAGCATGCCGCGACAGCGTGGACGTGAACCGTATGTGCAGTTGACGGACTTTGAGCGAGGGCGTATAGTGGGCATGCGGGAGGCCGGGTGGACGTACCGCCGAATTGCTCAACACGTGGGGCGTGAGGTCTCCACAGTACATCGATGTTGTCGCCAGTGGTCGGCGGAAGGTGCACGTGCCCGTCGACCTGGGACCGGACCGCAGCGACGCACGGATGCACGCCAAGACCGTAGGATCCTACGCAGTGCTGTAGGGGACCGCACCGCCACTTCCCAGCAAATTAGGGACACTGTTGCTCCTGGGGTATCGGCGAGGACCATTCGCAACCGTCTCCATGAAGCCGGGCTACGGTCCCGCACACCGTTAGGCCGTCTTCCGCTCACGCCCCAACATCGTGCAGCCCGCCTCCAGTGGTGTCGCGACAGGCGTGAATGGAGGGACGAATGGAGACGTGTCGTCTTCAGCGATGAGAGTCGCTTCTGCCTTGGTGCCAATGATGGTCGTATGCGTGTTAGCTGCCGTGCAGGTGAGCGCCACAATCAGGACTGCATACGACCGAGGCACACAGGGCCAACACCCGGCATCATGGTGTGGGGAGCGATCTCCTACACTGGCCGTACACCACTAGTGATCGTCGAGGGGACACTGAATAGTGCACGGTACATCCAAACCGTCATCGAACCCATCGTTCTACCATTCCTAGACCGGCATGGGAACTTGCTTTTCCAACAGGACAATGCACGTCAGCATGTATCCCGTGGCACCCAACGTGCTCTAGAAGGTGTAAGTCAACTACCCTGGCCAGCAAGATCTCCGGATCTGTCCCCCATTGAGCATGTTTGGGACTGGATGAAGCGTCGTCTCACGCGGTCTGCACGTCCAGCACGAACGCTGGTCCAACTGAGGCGCCAGGTGGAAATGGCATGGCAAGCCGTTCCACAGGACTACATCCAGCATCTCTACGATCGTCTCCATGGGAGAATAGCAGCCTGCATTGCTGCGAAAGGTGGATATACACTGTACTAGTGCCGACATTGTGCATGCTCTGTTGCCTGTGTCTATGTGCCTGTGTTTCTGTCAGTGTGATCATGTGATGTATCTGACCCCAGGAATGTGTCAATAAAGTTTCCCCTTCCTGGGACAATGAATTCACGGTGTTCTTATTTCAATTTCCAGGAGTGTAGTTCCCTTGGCTGGAAACGGTTAGAAAATAGAGAAAAAGAGCTCAATGTCAGCATTTCAAATGTGATTCTGCGGGAAAAAATAGTCACGTTTAAATGAACTGTTAAAATTGTGTATTTTTTATTTAAATTCTTTTTTTTCTATTTTACCCCGTTCAATGACATCAAAAAACTCTTAGTGGCAGCGTGCCTGCCACGGATGTCATTCAACCAAGGCGATTGTGAAATGTTGTCGCCAGACTGCGTACCTGCAAATACCATGCCACTAGTGCCATTATTCCCGTCTTAGAAGAAGCGTTTTGGCGGTATAGCGTCAGAAATTACTGCAATAGTCTTAAATTTCTCTGTGTTACTGATTCAGTGATTGTATATTCCAACGAATAGACAGTTGATATACTTATGACGTTCGGAGAATGTCGGTAGGATTGCTTAGATTATAAGCAGAGCAAGTTGGGGATGGGAGGTATCCAGATCATGCTGCCGGAAACGAACTGTGTTTCAGCGACTGGTGGCACGGATCCGCTTTAATGGCCAGATGCAACCGAACCAGAATCCTTCAAAGACGGCAGAAGACCTGTTAGAGGCAATGGAAGTGCGAAGTTCTCAATTATACTTCCTTTCCTCCGTCGCGCTGACATGTTCATCAAGTGTGACATAATCTCGTTGATACATATCGAATTTTTTCTCCTTTTCCTTCATTTTAGACCGATATCGATCTACGAGATCAACGTCAGATGCGTCTGTTTTCCTAATCTGGTAAACAAACCATAAAAAAAAAACTTGTAGCCAGGATAGGAACCATCAAAAGATGTAAAAGTATAATGAAACTGTGACAAACACTTGATAATGGCCGGCCGAGGTGGCCGAGCGGTTCTAGTCGCTACAGTCTGGAACCGCGCGACCGCTACGGTAGTAGGTTCGAACCCTGCCTCGGGCATGGATGTGTGTGATGTCCTTAGGTTAGTTAGGTTTAAGTAGTTCTAAGTTCTAGGGGACTGATGACCTCAGAAGTTATGTTCCATAGTGCTCAGAGCCATTTGAACCATTTGAACTTGATAATGACTTACGGTATATTAATAATTTTTACTTATGGACCGTCTGACAGCAACTGAATAAAACACAATTTTAGTGCCATACGCGTTTCGCCTTTATTTTCTGCAAGGCATCATCAGTGGCAGGTTGCGTGGACAATTTCCTACATATTACGCTCCTGTTGCATTTTTGGTGTTGTTCTTCTTCTTATGAACGCCAATTTGCGGTTTTTTTCCTCATTCCACAACACTATGCACTGAACGCTTGTTTTAAAACAATGTTTTTTTTTCATGACTACTGGTCATTTGTGTTTATGACAACTTTATTATGATTTTACACCTTATAACTTTGCCTTTCTTAGCTACAAGTTTTTCTTATATTTTGTTTACTAGCTGAGAACAACAGATGGGTCTCATAACTCTTTCATAAATCGAAACCAGTCTAAAACAAAGCTAAAAGACATTTGCGATCAAAGAGTGGCTTAAAATCCACCAACATACGTACTCACCAGTCACTAAGTGTAGTTCATTTTCAGACAAGATTCATCATCCACATCTCATTTATAAATCAAAATCTGGACTTTATGAATGATATACATTGCACTGACAAAGCTAATTTCAAATCCAGTTGTGAGGAAAATATCCGGAACGCCCACTGTTCTTCAGAAGAAAACCCACACTGGTTGCGTCAGCGAGGCAACTAGCACGTCTGGAGCATAAATAGTACGTGTGGACTTATCCATGATAAAATCATCACATCTTTATTTTTCTAATGAACAAGTAAATACTTAGTGGTATTTTGAATTTCTCCATCACACATTGACATAACTGCTAGAAGCTGTTCCACTAGAAACATGATTGTTAGTGGTGTTAGAGCAATATGAGTGTCCAGCACATTTTTTGTTGGTGGTATGGCGTACATTAAATCAATTTTCTCTTTTTGTTTTTGAAGGCTTAGAACCTATAATAATTTTTTTAACAACGATATATTCTAATATTGTATTTTGAATATTGCATTTGTGGTTAATCTAATCAATATTTTGAATTAAACTATAGTCATGTTATACACAACTACAACATAGTTGTTTAAGACATAAATACACTATAATAAATGTGTTCATGCCGTTGTGGGTTATAGATGTTTGGCTTTTCTGTCTCGGAAGTTGACACGTAGGTTTGTTTGATAGTGTTCTGTGAGACGTAACACTGTCGGTGCGACATCACGTTGCGCGTTGGATACATTTTGTATCAGTGTAGGTTCCAGGTGTATGTGTTTGGATTCGAGTGCTTTTTTTCTTACTGGTAGTTTCTACGAAAAACAGGTTTATATCTGCTTTGTTGTTGAAGTAATGTCGACCATAATTTACTCTCTCTGCAGAAATCATTGTGGTTCATTGTACACTTCGGCGATATAAATCAAAGGTAAATGTTTGGCTGAGCTGTGATCTTCGGTATTTAGTGGCACAAAGACTTCCAGTAATTTTACCGTACACGCATATCAGTCTCATAAATGCAGTACGGTTAGGTTTTAGTGTGTTCTGAGCATCAATGTTTGAGCTACTGCACACGTAATAGCCATGTACTCTAGTACTGTTTTACTCACACATCTTACTAGTATCTTTTTCTATAGTACTCGAACGACTGTGTGTCTTGTGGCACTATTAGAACGGGCATAGGATGTAGCTGGAGTTACTTTATTTTACATCCGCTTGAAACTGTGTGAAGGATGTTAAAAGATTACAGTACGGCATTCGCCTTACAGTGAAAAAGAAATGTTCAGTATTTATTTATTTATCGTATATTCTTTAAACCCAATATTAAACATGATCCAAACAATATCACGTAATCTACAAGCAGAGATTTAAATATTTGATGTAATCACTTACGCTGTTCGTTGGCGTCAGGAAACCGTCGAAAGTTCCACAATACGCCCTATTAGGACATTCTGTAACAATGTGACGACCTGTTTGCCTGGCTGCTCCACAACTGCATTTTGGAGATGAAACCTTGCCCATCTATCCGTGCTTCTGCCGTGATTACTGCATATTCTATGAATCGCGGTCCTTATTTTGCTCGATTTGTCGAAGCCTGGGGATTTCTTTCTCATGCAGGGCAAGTTATGGCTGTACGGAGGTCGTTCCCACGAATAGGTTAAGATGAACTGAGACGTGTTCAATTCCATGGCTGTTTGCACGGATGGTTTTCTTCATCGAAGCCGGTTTCTTTATATGATAACGTCGTATTCATGGATAGGGAGTAGTTGGTTGCCTAGTAAGTATTTAAACTCGGGGGGGGGGGGGGGGGGGCGGAACAAGGCTCAGTATGGGCAGCCATTAGACGAGAGTTGATCTTGCTGTACCACTGATAATCCTCATTGTGTTGTACAGCTTTGCGTCTAGTGTTTGTGTCTGTATTTGCTGTTGAGCCATCAGGGACACCATTTTTCGCAGTATAGTAGACCAGTGCAGGTGCTGATGTGCGCAGAGTTTTAGCAGCGGAGCACCAGGTCGTTCCATACAGCTTATGTAGGATGTTGTTTCTTCACAGCGGTGTTTTCCTGAAGCTTCTTATAATACAGTCTCTGAACCAATGAAACCCCTAGATACTTTGAGTGCTGACTGTGGTGCAGTGGTCTGTCGATTGCAGACTCAGGCTGTCGAGGACATGCACTACCTCAACAGAGGCACTGTGTGTGGTGTTCGGTGTCTTCGCGATCGACATAACGATCAGATATCGGGCGACATGCTACTGCCTTAAGAGGAGAAGACATGATAAGACCAGGGAAATAACAAGTGAAGACATTGAACGCAAACGTCAACTAAACAGTTGGCGGTTGGATTTCTGGCAACGGGAATGGGACCTAAGTGACAAAGGCCGCTGTGCTTACAACTTTTTCCCGAACATCAGCGAACAGTTACAGGTGCATCATGCCAATCCCGGCCACAGCCTACTTCATTTACTGATTGGTCACTGTCCATATTCAACGCACCTACAGCGCTTCTCACTTTCTGCAGACAGAAGCTGCCAATACGGTGAACGTGGTTTCCTTGAATACACCGTTCTGTAGTGTGAGCGGTACTCGCACACACGATGGAACATAACAGGAATCACAACAGAACCACTACAAAACACACGTAAGGACTCAAAAAAATTGGGACTGCTAAATGAACTGACAGGCCACATCTATAAGACAGAACCCACCATCTACAAACAAATTATGGTTTACAAGCATTGTAGCAGACGTCAGAGAGACGACTGGGTTAGATCAGATGAGGAACCTAGTACTACGGGCTCCTCAAACACTGACAGAGGACATAACACATGATGAAGAACATGTAGACACCCAAACATAGGAACATTAAACACAGATCAAACCGTAGAGATACAGTTATCATTTAATGGTAGCCGGTTACTGCACGAGAGGCCACGTTAAATCTGTTACTATAATAGCATACACTTTTTAGCACATAGCGCAAGTTAGAATAAGGCTGAACACACCATAGAATACAGTTTCCTATTTCCAGTAAGATGTATAATAGTTTTATCACCATAAAACAGCTGCCATTTACACAAAGAAAGAGGACAAAAAATGTCCACAAGACCACATTTCCATGTCTTGCTGCATGGGCAATGGAGCACGCGGCCTCAACTTTGTAGTATAAGAGCTGCAGGGTGGGACCGTTAGTCCCGGGTGAATGGACTGAGTGTATCACTACAACCCGCACAGAACTTATTAGTTGGCTGGCCCTATTAGTCTAAATGCAGAACGAAAAAACCAACAAAATAGACCTGGAGCGTTCTATTTGACGATTTGTTGCAAAAATGAGAGCAAGCAGTGTCCGTCTTGGTGGGGTTTGGTTTCAGTCTCCATCTTTGAAAGCATGTTCCCAATACAGCCGAATAAGATGTTAAGACGGCTTCCGTTTCTACAAAATTTCGATGTCCCACTGCCATCGCCCAGTCATCGGCATATTCGAACTTAAAATCTAATTCCATACATATTGGAGTTGTACAGATGAAGCAGCAGTGGAGTGAGTACAGATACTACCTGAGGTAGTCCATCATTTAGCGTCTTTGAAGAGTTTATCCTGTTGCCTTTTATGACCCGAAATGACCTGTCAGTATGTATGCTATTGATAAATTGGATTTTTTTCTTTTTGCGTAAGACTATTTGAATGCGTTTGAAGAAAGAACCCTGTCCCCATAGTGTGTCATAACCTGCCGAGAGACCTATTAATGCAGTTGTTTTTCAATTCTCTCGAAAGCCTGTTTCTGTACAGGTCTTGAGTGACATTATCTGGTCTGTATAGCTTCTTTATGGGAGAAAACCATCTTGTTCAACTGGATTTTTCTCAAGTGTTGTAGCCGAGATTCTTTTGTAGATGACGCTCTAAAGGAGCTTGTATATTCAGCTAAGAGGGGCTATAGGGCCATAGTTTCTCGGCTTGTTTCTTGGTTTTCCTGGATTAAGGATAGCGATGAAGTTAGAACTTTTCATTCCTTTCGGGATTCTTCCTCTCTTCATGATAAAAGTGAAGAAATCCCCTAACCATTTTTGGTATATTCATCACAGATTAGGGTGAATTAAGGAAGAATACCATAAGACTTTAGTGTCTTTCCCGCTTTAACTTATTTGAGTGACATTGTTTTTCCTTGACATAAATGTCTAGAAAAATACGGTTTGGTGGGAGCTGGATGTCTTCAAAGCCGTGAATTCATATATGATATAGGTGGTGTGTGGGTTTATTAAAGCAGTCACAAAGTGGGATATGGGTGCTCAACATCGAGGTTATTAACGCCCGAAGTGATTCGCAGTCCTATCTGGGTGCTAGGGCGCTTCACTCCATGCATCCTTAAGACTTCCACCCAATTTTTTAAAAGTGCCCAGTCTTCTCTGCTAGAGGTTTTGAACGACAGATTCGTAATTGTTTCTGCCCATTTCTCGCGTCGAGCCATGTGCAGCGTGCGTAGCAGATCGTCAGCTATATCTCTGTCCCCTCCTAGAAGGGACTCCTTGTATAGGCCTTCACACTGAGCATTCCATGCTACTACGTGCGTCTTGCGGAGTATTGTTCGTCGGTTGCTAATTCTAAACAGGCTCTGCTTGCGGAAGAGCTAGAGAATATTCAGAGAATAATTACGTGCGCTATCATGAGAGGTTTTAGTCAGCCTGAGAAATATTAATAAAACTCTAAAAGAGGACGCTACAAGAAAGGTGTGGTATCTCGGAAACTTATTTTGGAAATTCTCTTCAATCACATAACGAATCTGGGTCTATATTAATTTCTCCAACGTATTTTTCACGTAGTTACCACGATATTAAGATTAGAGATTCGGGCATATACAGAAATGTACCGACATTCTTCTACCATCTAGAAACGGAATCAGGACGATGGGAAACAAGCTGTTTACAGGATGTTTCAGAACTCGACAGCAGAGCTTCAGGAATGGATTCCACATAAAACAAGAAAGAGAAATGGCTGTGACAACATGGGTCCGGAAATGCATAGTTACCGAGCTACTCGAGCATGCCACTGTTAGGCTGTGCACGCTGACCGGTTATGTAGATCTACGAAGGCTATTCGGAAAGTAAGGTCCGATAGGTTGCGAAATGGGAACGACAGTGAAATAAAAAATGTTTTATTTGAAACTGTTAGCTACACCTTCCTGTTACTTCTCTACATAGTCGTCGCTCCGAGTGAGACATTTGTCGTAGTATTGAACCAATTTTCCAATATCCTCGTCATAGAAAGTAACCACCTGCGCTATCTGCCAGTTCTCTACGCTGATCTGCAGCTTGTTGCAAGAATATTGTCTTCATATTCAGCAGTTCATGTGAGCATAGTTGAAAATCAGACAGAGCCAAGTCCGGGCTGTAGGGTGGCTGATGAAGCACAACCCATCGAAAACGCTGCAGGAGCGTTCTCATTGTGCAGTGTACGGCGGAGAATTACGAGGGCTATTCCGAAAGTAAGGTCCGATCGGTCGCAAAATGGAAACCACCGTTAAAGTGAAAAATGTTTTATTTGCAGCAGTGAGCTACGCCTTCCAGCTACTCCTCTAGGTAATCGCCGCTCCGGCTTAGACAACTGTCGTAACACTGTACCAACATTCCATTACCATCATCATAGAAGGTAGCCACCTGTGCTTTCTACCAATTCCCTACTCTCGTCTGCTGCTTGTGGTCTGTGCCAAAAGTTGACTTCATAGCCAGCGGTTCATTTAATCAGTAATGAAACGCAGGAGGATCAAAGACTTCTCTTGGAAAACGCTGAAGGAACATCCTCATTGCCCCTGCACAGTGCTGCACCTCATTTTTACCATTTAATTTTGTGACCATTGAAATGAGTTACGTATTTGTTCTCTTCTTTTCACATACTGCATGCCGTTATTTGAAGCACATAGCATCAGTTAAGAAAATTATAGTTGTTTTCAACAAGGGGACTGGTTTCTATACGCAAAAAAAGAGAAAAACCAAGACATTCTCCCAGTCTTACGACGGACCATATCGCATTTTGGCACTCGCATTCCTATGAACACCGATTTGCAACTAGCACTGAGACCGTACATTTTGACAGGCCAAAGCCATGCTGCGGTCATCTGATACCATCAGCAACTGCTATTCCTCCCGATCCTGCACGAGCTAAACCTGGCACATAACAAGGGATTCAACAACGTGAAAATTTACCGCTTCTGGCGCAGTTTCGATACGTTCTACTTTCCAAGCATCCGTATGATTAAACTTTATTTCGACAATCTGTGTTTCACTGAAAGTATAGTACTCTTTCGTCATGTATCCTTGTTCTTTTAACGTAATTAACTTTCTTCTGTGTCATAAACTTACAGACCTCCCTTACATATTCACTGAAGAGCCAAAGGAACTGGTACACCTGCCTAATATCGTGTAGGTCCCCCGTCAGCACGCAGAAGTGCTGCAAAACGACGTGACATGGGCTCGACTAATGTCTGAAATAGTGCTGTAGGGAACTGACACCATGAATCTTGCAGGGCTGTCCATAAATCCGTAGGGGGTTGAGATCTCTTCTGAACACCACGCTGCAAGGCATCTCAGGTATGCTCAATAATGTTCATATTTGGAGGCCAGTGGAAGTGTTTAAACTCAGAAGAATGTCCCTGGAGCCGCTCTGTAGCAATTCTGGACGTGTTGTGTGTCGCATTGTCCTGCTGGAATTACCCAAATCCGTCGTAATGCACAATGATCACGAATGGATGCAGGTGATCAATCAGGAAGCTTACGTAGGTGTACCTGTCAGAGTCGTATCTAGACGTATGAGAGATCCCACATTACTCCGACTGCACATGCCCCACCCCATTAGAGAGCCTCCACCAGCTTGAACAGTCCCCTGATGACATGCAGGGTCCATGGATTTGGGAAGTTTGTCTCCATATGCGAACACGTCCATCCGCTCGATACAATTTTAAACGAGACTCTTCCGACCAGGTAACATGTTTCCAGTCATCAACAGCCCAAGATCAGTGTTGACGAGCCCAGGGAAAGCGTAAAGCTTTGTGTCGTGCAGTCATCTAGGGTACAAGAGTGGGCCTTCGGCTCCGAAAGTCCATATCGATGATGTTTCGTTGAATGGTTCCCATGTTGACACTTGTTGATGGCCCAGCACTGAAATCTGCAGCAATTTGCGAAAGGGCTGCACTTCTGTCACGTTGAACGATCCTCTTCAGTCTCGTTGATCCCGTTCTTATAAGATCTTTTTTCCGGCAGCAGCGGTGCCGAAGATTTGATGTTTTACAGGATTCCTGATATTCATGGTACACTCGTGAAATGGTCGTACGGGAAAATTCCCACTTTATTGCTACGTCGGAGATGCTGTGTCCCATCGCTCGTGCGCCCACTAGAACATCACATTCAAACTCACGTAAACCTTGCATACCTGCCATCGTTGCAGCAGTTACCGATCTAACAACTGCGCTAGACACCTGTTGTCTTATATAGGTGTTTCCGACCGCAGCACCGTATTCTGCCTGTTTAAAAACGTCTGTATTTGACTACACATGCCTATACCACTCTCTTTGGCGCTTCAGTATACAATTCTCGGGACGAGAGGCCCTTCATCTCAGACACATATTGAGGATAGGCGTGCAGACCAGTACGACGCCCATACGCTGCTCTCTCCCGGATGTTTAAGGTCCGATGAAGTGAACTCCGCCGCAACTGCGTTGCGGATCACGCACGACTCGTCTTGTCTACAAGCAATTTCTCGATTAAAAGGAAGCGCGTGTTCGGTTTTTTCCCCTCAAACCGAGGCGTTCCTATCAATTTTCCCGGGAAGGGAACCTCGTTAGTCTATTACTGATTCCCACTAATTAGGTGACGAGGTATTTATAAAACGATACAAAACACATGACGCCGGCCGGAGTGGCCGAGCGGTTCTAGGCGCTACAGTCTGGAACCGCGCGACCGCTACGGTCGCAGGTTCGAATCCTGCCTCGGGCATGGATGTGTGTGATGTCCTTAGAACTACTTAAACCTAACTAACCTAAGTTCTAGGGGACTGATGACCTCAGCAGTTGAGTCCCATAGTGCTCAGAGCATTTGAACCATTTTTGAAAACACATGACGGGAGCGATCACTGCGCTGCCCATTTTAAGGAAATACTGACCTCACGCCTTTGACATCTAACATCGCGATAGGAATAATAGAGTTTAACAATGAAGATGGGGTCATTAAAGATGAAGCAAAAGCTAGAATTGTTAATTTCTTCACCGAAAAGGATTTTAATGACAGTCGGTAAAGAAGCTAAGTGTAACAGAGTAAAACTGTCGCCTGCTCAGATTTACCATTTAATTTTGTGATACTCTATGGCGTTGTAAAACATACATAACATCATGTAATGAAATCATAGTTGCTCTGAGGTAAAAGGAAGATTAGATTGTTCACGTTCTCCTGGACGAAGAGATTATTAGTGACGAAGCATAAGCTCATACTGGGGATGGATAGGGAAGGAAATCGGCTTTAGAATGAATTTCTTTTATTTCCGCCACTAATCACAATACCTTTGTTCTTTAGATTATCAGTTTCAGTTAGTAGTGACCAATTTTGTGATTAGTGGTGGAAACAAAAGACAATAATTCTACACTTCCTGCTTTAATCCGCGACTACGTCGCAACTTGTGAAATCGGTCCTGTTTCCATCAAAGGATACATTTCGCTATTTGACTTAAGCCATTTAGGAGAACCGCAGGTAGCCTGAATCTGGGTAATCTAGATGGCCGAAAGGGGATCTGAACCATCGTCTTACACAGTGCGCCACTTCGCTCCATATCGTTGTTCAGTTGGGCGACTGATTAGTTGTTGGAAACATTATTTCTGGCAAGTGTATGACGTATTAGTGGCGTTCACTTCACCTGCGTGTGTGCATGTTAAATCAAGCTGTATGTTGTAGTATATAGAATCCTATTGAAGAAGTGCTGGGTACCGAACAGCAGTTTTGCTGTGTATCATGGCAATGTTGCATAACGTGGCTGATATTGAGTTATGCTGGCACATTTGGGTATCACAATCAGCTTATTTACAGAATATTTATGCGAAAAATAGATAGAAAGCTTTATATAATTACATCCATGTTTTGGGAAAATGTCAAACGCTTATAAAATCATACATATTCGATTAACAAATTTAACGCACATTTTTCCTCGGCTATCTCACTATATAAAATTGTCGCGAATATTAAGCATGCCGTTTTTTGGCGAGTACTAGCATTTAATGGAAACCATTGAATTTATATCTTGAATCAGTGAGGAAAATTAGAAATTTGAAGTTACGCGTAAGACCGAACAATGTGTATGAAAAAAGAGATCGTGGATTGTAAGCGGATATTGTTCTGCATAACAAAAACTATTCTCTAACGTTGGTTACATGCGCTGAGCTGAATTTTGCTAGTAATTTGACAAAGAAATATAAATCCAATATTGAACATCTTCTGTATCAGTTTACACAGCACTTGGCTGGTCGAGCTACCACACTTGATACCATTTATTGAGGTGCAGATTTACATTTTAGAGGCACATGTCAGTGTTCACCAGTTACAAACATTTCCGATTGCAGATTATGTAAGTGGATGTAGATGTGGAAGTAGATGTAGATCTAGAGATTTGGATTTTGGTTGTGGCGTGAAGAGGTCGACAGCGCACCATGCACAGCAACTGTCTCCACCAAAAATTCGTTGTGTTCTGTTTACAACAGTCCAAATATTTCTAAGAAAATAGTTTTCACACCCTCTTTTGGTCAGTATTCTCCAAATGCAACAAACGCATTGTCCAAAACTTTCTTAGAGGTAATTCTTCAAGTTATATGACCGTTTTCTTTTTTGCGCTATACCAATGGCGTCAGGTATTTCATCCACCTTTAATTATCGGTCGTCCAAAAACACATGGGGCACGTTCTCAGTGTCTTCACCTGCACTTTCAGGTTTGGAACGTCTTTCACATGGATCATCTTGCAGAGAAGTAAGACTCGTTTGAAATCAGTCGCCCATTTCTCAGTTCTTGATAGAGGGGTGACCCTCTTTATGAACCATCACACACTTTATACGAACTTTCATTGATAATATGCGGTAGGAAACAATTATTTTTACAAGAGAACCTTATTAGAGTGCATCAGTTGGGCTGAAATGCACAACATGAGATCGTTAACAACACGCATAAGGATAATTAATCCACAGATCACACTGATCGTTGACTTAGGTTATTGTGCAACATGTATCAACATAACAAAAATAAATTTTATTGATATCAACACCATGTCTTTGCCAGGCCGAGATAGTTTCACCTTAAGAGCTCAGTTCCCATTTTCTGTTCCCTGTTGCTCTTACAGCTGCAACGCAGACGAATTTATTATTTGTATGTCTCAGTTTTTTGTAGGTTCTGTTTCCCATCCTGTGTTGTAAGGCGCGTACCAACGAGTATTTGCTCTTTGTGTGGCTGAGATTGGAAACCATGCAGACTAAAAGGGGGTTCCAAATATCGAGTTAAAAAACTCATCCAGACGTGCCTGTAGTACTGGAGCAACGTCTGTTAATGCGGTCCACAGATTCCATCTAGGTCTGTCTCTCCTCACTGTACCCCTAGCTCATGTTCTGTGCCTAAACTACAAGTACAGAGACGTGTAACTCTCATTATGTGTCCCAGTTTTCTATATCATGCCACGGATCTTATTACATTTGCATAAAGGGTGTTCCGGAACTATTCGTTCAGATTAATACAGCAGGAAGAGAACATCAAATGGTTCAAATGGCACTAAGCATTGTGGGACTTAACATCTGAGGTCATCAGTCCCCTAGAACTCAGAACTACCTCAACCTAACTAACCTAAGGACGACATCACACATCCATGCCCGAGGCAGGATTGGAACCTGCGACCGTAGTGGTCGCGCGGTTCCAGACTGAAGCGCCTATAACCGCTCGGCTACACCGGCCGGCAAAGAACATGAAAACAAATATATTTAGGTACGGCACATACGGTCCCTGAAGGCAATTTCTGATTCTAGGGCCGATTTATATATAAGGTAGTTTAGCACGCTAATTACAGCAGTGGAATTAGCAGGAACTGCTCGAATGCGGGAACACTGGCCTGTATACACGCAGTACATTGCCGGACTATTGATTGCCTTGTCCGTTCGAATATTCCTGGCATGTCCGATATGGTACCAGCAGCGACGGCAGTTTTAACAACGAAATTTTCTTTTGTTTGCACAACGATTTCATACACCAGCTGTTCCTTATATTTCCAGAGGTAGAAATACAGACACGTGACGCCAGATGACCTGGGCGGCCAAGCCCAATGACCACCTCTGCCGATCCATCGATACCCAATCTTGGCTCTCAGATGATTCCTCACTGCAGTGCTTAAATGGGCTGACGCCCCATCGTGCTAGAAGTACATCCTTTTTCTAACGTTCAGAGGTACATGTCCCATGAAGATACCATATATCTTTCCACTGAGGCGGAATGGAACAATGTGTGGTCTAATCAACCTATCACCGAGAATGGCAGGCCACACATGAAAACCGAATCACTATTAATGAGGCCGGGGTCGAGTGCCTCATGGATTTACGTGTGCCCAATCGTGCGATTTGGGATATTCGAAAGTCAATACACATTCCCAGGCAGCGACACCGACACAACAGCCTACGTCAGTATTACTAACAAAATGTTCCCCGACATTACAAGCTGTCAGAGCCTTTTCGAAATGTATTTGTTTTAATGTTCTTTAGTTCCTGTATTGTGAACGAATAGTTTCGGAAAATCGTGTTTAGTATGAGTTATACCTGCGTTGTTTCATGAGACGACTTTGGAGTTAATGAAGCGTCTCTTGTAAGGAGTAAAGAATTCACCAACAGACGGGTAAGTCTTCCTTGAACTCGATTTATCTATTCCTCCATTACATCTCGTTAAGAAATTGAGACACTTGAGTAACATCCAAGAATATTTTCAACCATAATTTTCTATGTGGACTGCACTGGACTCGCATTCTGGAGGACGACGGTTCAATCCCGTCTCCAGCCATCCTGATTTAGGTTTTCCGTGATTTCCCTAAATCATTTCAGGCAAATGCCGGGATGGTTCCTTTGAAAGGGCACGGCCGATTTCCTTCCCAATCCTTCCCTAACCCGAGCTTGCGCTCCGTCTCTAATGACCTCGTTGTCGACGGGACGTTAAACACTAACCACCATCACCATCTACGTGAACTGCGCTACTGGCTGTTGCAGCTACAACACAAGAGAGGATAGCTAATAACAAACTTTTACTGATTGTGCTTATTCAGTATATGGGGAGAATACCTTATTAAACTTGTAGGAGTTTTGAGGGTACACTAAGTGTGAAGTTAAGTGCATGAAGCTGCCACCTCTGGCAACAACAATAGCACTAATCCCCTTGTGTATCTAATCGAGCTGAGCTTGGATGACGGAGACGGAAGACGTCCTATGCGCTTTACCTCTATGCCAGGGTCCATCAATCGTAGTGGCTGGTGAGTGCTGGGGTGCCAGGTCTCTCAGCAACAGGCCGGCCAGAGTGGCCGTGCGGTTCTAGGCGCTACAGTCTGGAACCGAGCGACCGCTTCGGTCGCAGGTTCGAATCCTGCCCCGGGAATGGATGTGTGTGATGTCCTTAGGTCAGTTAGGTTTAATTAGTTCTAAGTTCTAGGCGACTGATGACCTCAGAAGTTAAGTCGCATAGTGCTCAGAGCCATTTCTCTGCAACAAATGATATTTTTTCAGAGGGTGGAAGATTTGGACAGTGTTCTGGCCAGGGCAATAACTGATCACCATCTGTAACGACGTAGTTCAGTGCAGCACGGGGAACTTGTTGAAAGATAGTGTCACAGACATCTCGAAGATCGCGGCAACACTGGGATTATCGTGGCAGACGTCTAATGGCTGCTGTCCAAATCGCCAGCTATGTGGACCAGAGATGGTCGCGTTGTGTCGCCAATGGCATTCCATAAAGTGAGCCCGTAAGATGATGATGAGTGCAGCTTATCAACGTTCGTTCTCTTTCGAGCCTTCACACGTATAAAAGTCCATCGCGATGCTGTACACAGAATTTGGACTCCTCTGAAAGGACGACGTGTTGCCACTCTTGTTTACAGTGTTGTTGTTGGACTCCCCACAGCCCGCTCGACTCTCTGTTGCCGTGTCAAAGGAAGCTGCGAAAACATTCCCCATGCTGAGAGATCAGACGTCGTACTTTCCATAATTCCCTCTCGGGTCCTATTGTCGTGAGGCAGTTGTGATTCTGCATGGCGTTAAATACGGCCAACCAGAACCCACAGATTCCGTGTCTGCATGACTTTCGCGGTATTCCGACCAATGCGAACAACATTATTTTGTAAAAATAAACCGCAGTCTCGATAGGCCACTATCCTGCTACTGTCGAACTCCGACACGTTTTGCTAGACGATACTGCCGTTAAAAGAAGGCATAGTGCGATCTTTTCACACACAAACAACATTCAAATGCGATTTCTGAGTAGGAAATACGCTGCGTAACTTTCCTTATACATAACATGCAGGTGGAGATACTTCTATCTACGAGGGTGGTCCCTGCTTTATTTCTCCACCTTATAAACTTACCCGTGACATGCAAGGGCCGGCGAGTTCGTCTGGTATGTGTTGACCAGACTCACACCGGCTTGTGATGCACACTGCACTATCTAGCTAGCATGTTGCCAGTTAGCACGGAGTTACCACTACAAAGAGAGTCCGCATGTGAGCTGCCCTCTGTCATGCATTTATTCGAAGCAAAACAACTATCAGCTGTCGACATCCATCTGGAGTTAACCTATGTCTATTGGAAAAGCTATATGATCATTCAAATGGGGATGAGAGCTGGCTCCATAATTCGGCCCCTGTGACAAAACGTCAGAGTTTGGCGTGGAAGAAACATGACGAAAGTACCTCGAAAAAGGCAGAGGTCACATGTTAGACATGGAAAGTGATGGTAACCATCTTTTGGGACTGTTAGGGGTTGTTACTCGTTAACTACCTGCCTCGCAACACCACAACGAATGCAAGGAGGTACTGTAATGTGTTGACGAATCTGCGAGCTGCCATCAAAAGAAAAGGTCCTGGATTTTGTCTCACAAGTTCTTTTCCTTCATGACAATGCTCGGCCTGATGCAGCACGGATGACCCAGGCGGTCGGAAGATTCAACTGGGAAGTGTTCCCGCATCCTCCATAATGTGCCCCACGTGCAGTGTTTTGATCTAGGCTAGAAACAGCCGAACTAGGTTGACGGGACGTCATTGTCCCGGTGTAGCGGAACCCCTCTCCTTCAAACTGGTTCATCTGGAAGCCCGAGCGAGCTTTGGGGGAGAAGAAAGTTGACGGCAGAATATGTAACAATGTTGCCGACGGACAGTGGAGAACGGTACGCTGGTTGTCTGAAGCGCCGCCGTTTGTTTACTGAAGGCTACGCTCGACAGAGCGGTTAGCGGCTTGCACGGTGCGTGTGGGAGACAGTGGCTTGCAACAGCCGGCGTGCACATAACGTCTCTCTGGAGTACAGATGCGTGAAGTGAAATGGAGCTGTGGCGTTGATGGTATGTTGCTACAAGCACTGTCGCTCAGCAAAATTTTCTTTTTTGCGCTACAATATTAGAAGGTGCATCCATTTTATTACTACTGATCTTGATGATTAAAATTGATGTTTTGTAATTGTGCAGCTTCAGTTTAGAGACGAGGCAGCTGCTGAAAACATATTTCCTAAATGGTATTGTGAAATAAAGATGGCGCTATATAACCTACTAGTTCAGGTCTACTTCTTAAAACAGTTATTACTACGCTATTATTAGGCCACGGCAGTGGTGAGAGTGATTGACACACAGTAAAATCAGTTGAAATTTACTTTGGAAAGAGATTAGGTTGCTTTACTACTTCAGAGGTTGTTGGTTCCTTTATAAGGTTTGTTTCAGAATTATTGTATTGTTTTTCAATGTTTGCTCCCGAAGTTATAATTATTTCAATGTTTCAGTGTTTATGGCAATTATGGAAAAATCTGAAAAGAAATTTTTATGCAGATTAGGTCTTTAATAAAGGTTTCCGTTTAAAAAATAGACTAACGTAAACCAGACACAATCAATGGTTCCACCCTCTCCTACTGTGACCCAGCTACCTGTAACAATATTCACTAGATCTTCTCCCAAGAGATTTTCACATATTCCCCCAATTCAAAGGTCGTTTTGGAGGTAAGCACTTCAACACCGATGATGAAGTGACATCAACAGTGAACAGCTGGTTACGAGCACAGGACCCGACCTGATACGACACTAGTTTGGAGAAACTTGTGTCACATTACGAAAAATGCTCCGAAAAACATGGCGGCTATGTAGAAAGATAACAGAATCATTGTGCAGTGTCAATAAAACTATTTCGAAGTGATAAATCGTGTATAATGTTATTTCATAAGATAAGGAGACTTACTCATTGGACGCCCCTGGCAACTTTACGGTTGCGCTGAAATGCTAACCATTTGCATATACGAACCTGTTGTGTTGCATGCTGTCTTCATGGTGTTGCAGTTTTAATGGACAGCAATGTATAAGCGGCGTTCAATAAGTAATGCAACACATTTTTTTCTGAATGCAGGTTGCTTTCATCAGGATTTCAATACCCCATTGTTATTCCCCACTCTTTGAGCTATGAAACCTTTTTTTTCTAACATAATCTCCGTTCAATGCGACGGCGTTATACTATCTTTCTGGGAGGGCCTGCATGCCCGCAGGGTACCACTCTACTGGTTGGATACAACGTCCTGCTGCATCAGTAACCTCGACACCATCCACGCACTCCTTCCCGTGGAGTGCCTCCTTCATTCGGCCGAGCAGAGGGAAGTCGAAAGGTGCGAGATCTGGGCTGTAGAGTGTGTGAGGAAGAACTGTCCAGTGAAGTTTTGTGAACTGCTCATGGGTGCCCAGACTTGTGTGAGACCTTGCCTTGTCATGGAGAAGGAGAAGTTGGTTTGCTTTTACATGGCGACGAACACCTTGAAGTCCCACATTTCAGAAATCACAACTGTGTGTGACCGGTGAACAGACGGAAGATCGGACAGGTTTGCACAACCCTTTGGCGATGGATACAGACGCCTCTCAATGGTTCACCCCAATTTTGTTCACTGCCAGATCTCTCTGCAAGCGCCTATGAATACCTATGACGCTCTGATTTTCGGCCAAAAAATGGTTCAAATGGCTCTGAGTACTATGGGACTTAACATCTGAGGTCATCAGTCCCCTAGAACTCAGAACTACTTAAACCTAACTAACCTAAGGACATCACACACATCCACGCCCTAGGCAGGATTCGAAACTGCGACCGTAGCGGTAGCGCGGTTCCAGACTGTAGCGCCTAGAGCCGCTCGGCCACTCCGGCCGGCTGATTTTACGCAAAAAAAAAACTCAATGACGGCTCTGTGCTTGGAACGCAACTCCATTACATACGCGATTTTGAAGACGCGTGAATGTATCCCCATGTCCCACAACAAACTCCGCATTTTTTCAGCCGAAGTTTGCAGAAAAAAAAATCTTGCATTAGCCGGCCGCGGTGGCCGTGCGGTTCTAGGCGCTTCAGTCCGGAACCGCGGGACTGCTACGGTCGCAGGTTCGAATCCTGCCTCGGGCATGGATGTGTGTGATGTCCTTAGGTTAGTTAGGTTTAAGTAGTTCTAAGTTCTAGGGGACTGATGACCTAAGATGTTAAGTCCAATAGTGCTCAGAGCCATTTTTTAGTCTTGCATTACATATTGAACGCCCCTCATATCTTGGTCGGTTAAATGGACCTCAAAAGGCGATTTAACATTGGTCAGGAGCAGCGTGGGAGACCGCGAACAATCCATGTGAGACTAGGTATTACACAAAATGCTCTCACGCTAACAGTGGTTGAAGGGAACCAGAGTCATACGCGCACACCAAGAATAGCGAAGCTGTGAGCAAGACGGTGAGGAGAGGTGGAGGAGCAGTGGGGGTGGGAGCGGGCGGTGGCGCTGGCGGAGCGTGACTGACAAAAAGCAGCGGCGGGGGCGGCGGCTACTGGCTCGGTGCGGCGCGCCGGCTTCCCAGAGCTGTCGCCGGAGATGGACAGTGCGCCCGCCGGGCCCAGATCGCCGCGGGATAGCGCATCCGCCTGCGGTAACTCTACACCCGCGCCTCCGTAAATATGAGTCACGGGACACTTCAAATTGGGCAACCGTGCCGCCCGCATCGGTACCGATAAGGCGCACTTCCTGCCGCCGTCGGGCGAGCCCCGCGCTCAGTTCCGACCTCGCCATTTCCCCTCGTACTAGCTACCGTCTCACGCGTAACGCAAATCTTGGATAAAAATTTGAGTCCTCAAATGGTCATTTAACCACTAGTTCGCAAAAAGATACTGGTCTTGGAATGCTTTCTGAAGTCACGTATAAAACTACCGGCTACGAATACATTAGCAACACACCGATAATGTTACTTATGTAAAAGTATTGTTGCTTTGACCGTGATCGTGTGTATGCTGGATAAGGTATCGGACTATTTTCGTTTCTCTAAATATTTCTGCTGAAATGAAGCAATAGCAGAACCAATCGGAATCGAACCAGGGTTCTATTAGTAATTAGGTAAACTGTAGTTACGTAAAAGGAAACGGTCGCCAGCCTAATTAGGCAACGTTGTGCCAAGTACCAGCACGGTTCATGACGAAAGTTAACTGTTGGGGTTGACTTTACTTGATAGCGAAATTATCTTTTGCTGACAAGTTACTAGGCAGTAGCGCAGTTTACCAAGTGATGTACGAGTGATTTGACATTAAATACACGGGAGGAGTATTAATACGTTTAGGCAATAACTGGCTCTCAGTAACACTTACTATATGTACATTACAGTAGGAAGTTAATAATCATTAAAGGTAAATGATTGCTGATGTTGGAGCACTACTAACTTGGACAAACGTTTCTTTTGTCAGTCTAATTATTGGAAATTTGTACTGCTGAAGTAGTTTTCAAGTAACTGCATCATTTGTACTGATTACTATTTTTATTTTTGAGGTGCATTCACTTCCTTATACTGAGTAGCTCAAATGGAACATGTGGTACCCGGATATAGTGTATGGATTAGTTGCAGCCAGTTGCTTATTATAGGACCCAAATGTTAGAGAGTAAATATGAAATTTAAATCTCGCTCAGCTGCTAGCATTGGGGCCCAGAAATAAATGTCAGTAGACTACGATTAAGGCTGAGCACTTAAGTCACAACACAAAATGAGAAACAATATTAACTACGTAGCACATGAAATTATAAACAATGTTATTTCACTAATAAGAATCTTTAAACTGAATATTATAAATCTTCTCATAGTAACTGTACTTTGATGAAACTTTTAAGTTTCCTTTTATGAAAATTACGTGGAGTACTTCAGAACTTATGCTCAGTAAATAATTATGTACCTTACAATTCTACAAGCTTTGAAACTTTTGTTAAGGTAGCTAATTGCTTTTCAGTTCCATAAAATAGGATATTCGGAATAATCGTAGCACTTGGGATAGGGCCCTGTCTAGGCAAAGGCTAAGGATAATATACGGGTGCTCAAGACAGCGTTTGCACAACACAAACTTATTACTGAAATAGAAACCGCGTAACTGGTTCACGAAGTTTTACAGTACTCAACTGGCAATTTGAGATGAAGGCGGTGGCAATGTCGGTCTCCTGTGCTATTCAAAAAAGGATCTTGTTGTGTAACTAGCTCTGAAAGTTCTCTCTTAGCTACAGATTTCCGTAGTACAGAGCCAGCGAAAGTATGCCATGAATAATAAGCCAAATTACGTCCACGACCGAGGCTTATTATATAATCTTGCAGTTCTTGCCTCGTTCAGTTCACAAGATGCGAACATTTTGCCTGCTAGCCACGAACTGGCTCATGTTATAATGAAGCTTTGCAGTTCGACTTCCAGATCCACCTTTTCTATTTCTACCAAGCCAGTTTAGTTGCAGAGGGGTTTTCCTCCATGTTTTACATGATCACAAACCTACATGCCTTATGCATTGACCAGTGTTACAAGTAAAGCTTTGACCTTATCATTGTTTTAAAGGATATTACTTTTGAAATTACATCCATAGATTAATTACAATTTCATAAATTATCATAAATAATGAGTAAAACATTTACATGGTTGTTACATCAAAGAGCATGGTTATACAGAATTCACATCAAATAAAGCACACGAAGAAGTTAGATTAGATAAATATAGGTAATATCGATAATAGTGTTACAACTTCTCTACAAACGCACTTTTCGATGGGAAAATTTAATATCGTATGGCACTGTTGGCCATGGAGTGTTACAAGAGTTCAACAGTCCACACTGAAAAATTGCTTTACCCACACTCAATGGACGTGGTGTCTTTTTGCGTCACGTGATTCTCCTCTCCCTCCTTCCTCTTCTTTTACCTTCTTCCGTTTCTCTTGCGGTGTCGGTATTGTTACATGGATTTTGGCAATGTCAGAAGTAGTTGGTGGCCAGATACCCTTCTTTAGACCACCATTCCCCCTCCCCCTTCGCCGGCCGGTGTGACCAAGCGGTTCTAGGCGCTTCAGTTTGGAATGCACGACCGCTACGGTCGCAGGTTCGAATCCTGCCTCGGGCATGGATGTGTGTGATGTCCTTAGGTCAGTTAGGTTTAACTAGTTCTAAGTTCCAGGGGACTGTTGCCTTCAGGTGTTAAGTCCCACAGTGCTCAGAGCCATTTGAACCTCCCCCTTCCCCCCACCAACGGACGGAATTTGTGTACCCCATTTGAGTGCATCTAGAGTTAGCTCATGATCAAATGGGAGAACGTGTTTCTCAATGTTTGCATAGCGTGTATCTGAGGTTGGACGTGGGTTCAAATGGTTCAAATGGCTCTGAGCACTATGGGACTCAACTGCTGAGGTCATTAGTCCCCTAGAACTTAGAACTAGTTAAACCTAACGAACCTAAGACATCACAAACATCCATGCCCGAGGCAGGATTCGAACCTGCGACCGTAGCGGTCTTGCGGTTCGAGACTGCAGCGCCTTTAACCGCACGGCCACTTCGGCCGGCGTTGGACGTGGGGTTCAGCCCAGTATTTACCTACTTCGATGTGGGAATCCGCCCAAAAACCACGTCCAGGCTGCCCAACTCAACAAACCTCGTCGTTAATTCGCGAGGAGGATTCACCTCGGGGCTGGCTCGCGTCCCCGTATCCGGAAAGCGGCACGTTTACGCGCTCGGCTATCCGGGCGGGTTCTTTGCGTAATATTAGTGTTATTGCCGTAAATGTATGAGGGTCGTCCAGAAGATAAAGAACATTTTGGCATAACTAAATAAAAACAGATGATATCAACATAAAACTTTATTTATGAAGTTACAGTACCGTACCTACCTTACCTACCTTTCCAATGTAGTCACCTTAGCTGTCAAGGCACTTATTGTGACGTGGGACCAATTTTTCAGTTCCCATGTTGTCAGTGTTTGTTTGAGGTCTCCATTGTTTGGAAACTGTTTTCCACACAAAAATTCATTTAGTTTCGGAAATAAGTGAAAATCACTGAGTGCCACGTAACATGAAGTTCTTGGGTTTTTATCCGCCTGCTTAGCTGAGTGGCAACGTGTTTACCTACCATGCAGCGGGCTTGGGTTCAGTTTGCACCCAAATTGGTGATTTTCTCCACTTTTGGACTGGGTGTTGTGTTGTTCTCATCATGCTTCATCATCATCACCGACGAGCAAGTCGCCAAGTGTGGCGTCACCTGAAATAAGACTTGCAACCCGGCGGCCGAACTCCGCAGGACGGGTCCCCCCCCCCGGCCAACAATGCCACACGATCATTTCATTTTTTGCGTTCATGCTAATGCCGTAGTGAGGCTGATGGGCTTCCACTCGGATCATCATCGTGCACATTAGATCTTCGATTAAACATAATCGACTATTTCCTCACTGAAGACCTGCTCATTGCACTATCACCACAAACATTTTATGCTTTTCTATAAATTTTGATAAGCAGAACATTTTGCGCATTCAGAAGGCGAATGACACGGCACACTTTGCATTAGGCGAGATTTTCTTTCAGTAATCTTCGAAAGATTACTGAACAAAGAGATGTGATCGCTCGGCAACAAAACTTGGCTCACAGTGAGACGAGGCGTGGAACTAAGTGACACTCTTGCGATAGCGGGCTTGGGGAATCGGCAGCGGACGTGGGAATCAATCGTTCTTTACTTTCTGGACGGCTCTCGAATATAAGGGGAAATCAAAAACGTTACTTTCGAAGATCGTACAGTCCAGAATCGGTATGCCAATCAGGCAAAATCGCCATGAGTATTGAGGCAATGATTCCACCGACGCTCCAGGTTGCGGATAACCGTTTGATAAAACACCCTGTCCTCCTCCGTGAAGAAGTCCGTAACTGCCTGCTGCGTATCCTTTCCCGACAGGAATCGTCGATCCTTCAAGGTCTTTTTTCAGGGACCAAAGGTGTGATAATCACGCTGCGAGAGGTCAGCACTACAGGGCGGGTACTCAAGTGTCTGCCACTTGAATTGGCGTAACTTCTGCGATGCGCCATTTGCGATGTGGAAACGTGCGTTACCATGAAGCAACACCACCCCTTGGTGCCCTATTCCACAACTGTGATTTTGACAGGCATGCTGCCCCACACGCATTCTTCATTCTCCGATGGATGGAAAAGAGTAAGAACACATTGGTCCTGTTTGGACTCAATTGGTAATAACGTCGCCGTATCACGTTTACCGAAGGTACGTCGTAAAGACACGAATGTCACACTGATTCCTTGTCTACACGTCGGTGTTAATATGCCTCCATAGGAGTCGCGCTACGTTGGATATACGCTGCAGCAACTCCCTCAAACGGAAACTTTTTGGTCACCCTTATAATTTGCTGTAGCACTCGATGACGACTGTGTTTTGTAGAGTGTAGCGTCGCGTTTCTGTTGTTGTATACGGCGAGAGACATAAAGGAGACAGTGCTTCATATTGCCTAATCATAGCATTTTTCTTTCCAACAATAAGGGATCGCCAACTTTAACGGATGTTAAAATGTGTGTGAATTCCTAATGGACCAAACGGGTGATGTCATCGGTCCCTAGACTTAAACACTACTTATACTAACTTAATCTAACTTAGGCTAAGAACAACACATACATCCATGCTCGAGGGAGGACTCGAACCTCCGGTGGGAGGGGCCGCGCAATCCGTTACATGGCACCTCAAACGCCGCGGCCACTCCGCGAGACAACCTTAACGTTCCTGTTTGATAATCACCACCAACTGTTTCACTTGTCATTCTAATCGGACATGACCAAATGAATTGATGATTAACCAGTAATCTAGCAGATGTGTCCTTGCCGATCAAATATTGGTGGTGAAAAATTCTTCCAGTACGATAATTCGGACCTGCTACTTCCGAACTGAGCATTACCGCACTAGCAAGCGTTAATCATCTAGGCTACAGCAACCCCTTAGAAGTTCCAAACAAAAATATAAACTGGAATGAAATTTTCACTCTGCAGTGGAGTGTGCGCTGATATGAAACTTCCTGGCAGATTAAAACTGTGTGCCGAACCGGGACTCGAACTCGAAACGCAGTGTTCCAGAGTTCGAGACTCGGTCCGGCACACAGTTTTAATCTGCCAGGAAGTTTCAAAAATATAAACTCGTAGAGGAATAATGACCAAACTGCACAAGCTGGGAGGTTACATGATACTACTGCAGTTACTACAAAAGTACATTATAGACATGATGTATCAGATGCGAACCAGGTTTTTCGTGTTGAATGATCAGGTTGCTACTTCATGAGAGGTAAGGCAGGAGAAGACACGTTCATATCACTACGCAGTATGATTCCTGAAGAGCACTACCAGAGGTAGGTGTCAGTAAAAATCCAATATTTTCCCACACCCTCTGGCTGTGCTTTACACCTGTATCTTACTCCACAGCGCTGATAGTAAGAATTACTACCCATAGGAATCATTATTCAGATTTTCGAGATTGGTAAACAGGAGCCTTCGCGAAATGAAACCGGCCTCCCGCACACTGTTGGGTCCAATAATGGGTCGTTGTATCACTGGAGTGACCGACGTGCCTAACTTACACGAAACGACGACACACGTTTACACACAATGACGTTCCAGAGCCTTTCATATTACGTGCGTACTGTGATGACTGTTTTATAGCCGGTCGTGGTGGCCGTGCGGTTCTAGGCGCTCCAGTCCGTAGCCGCGTTGCTGCTACGGTCGCGGGTTCGAATCCTGCCTCGGGCATGGGTGTGTGTGATGTCCTTAGGTTAGTTAGGTTTAAGTAGTTCTAAGTTCTAGGGGACTGATGACCACAGCAGTTGAGTCCCATAGTGCTCAGAGCCATTTTTTTTTTTTTACTGTTTTATAGTTTCTCGTTTGACGAAGAATCTTGCTCTGTACGTGGCTCATCAGTGCTGTGGCATCAGTAAGAAATCCATGCTGTAGCCATTTCAAATCACCACAAATTTTGCCATTAATATTCGTAGGTCATGTGAAACCTCTTCACGTTTTTTGATAAGAAACACGTGTATAAAATGACTGACTTTCTCTTCAAGGCACTTATCGTTTTATTAGCGTTCAAATGTTAATCAAACGCAAAAGATGAGAGCGTATTTCTCGAACAGGAAGTGAGAGAATATTGTTAACTGTAGATATCAAATGTGATTTTGGACGTCTTGGCATGTTCACACTGAGATTTCCTGACTGCGGATGATGGCATTAAATTCCACTCCAAAATACATTTCATACATGTCCTACAGGATTAAGATCCGGAGATGCTGGAAAATTTAACTGCGAGAAATTCATCCTCCTCAGCAGATCGACGCGGACGCGCAATATACGAGCCCATGAAGAAGACCGGACCGACTAAAACCATAAAAGTCACGAATGGGGCTGCAGTATCTCAACTTTGAACGTTTGGGCTTTAACAGAATTCTTATGAATACCAAGGATGAAGCGAAGCTCACTACACTCCTTCTGCCTTATGACTCCCTACATATTGACTGTAGCTTCACCAGCCCGATATCTTTCAACGATGTTACTGTAACCGTAATGGATACCATTTCCCGTCCAGATGAAAGTGAATGGATAATCATTCTACAAACTGAAATGGGACTTAATTGTGTTCAGCAGGACTATGTTTCTGCATTCATTCAAGAATAAAGATACGGGTCATGCGCTGGCCTGATCAAAATGCGAGAGGCTTGGTCTCTGGGCTTTGACTTTGACATCAGGTCTCTGGTCTCATCTCATTCTTTGACGTCAAATATAAAAGAGGCGATTCATCCGAATAGCGTAAGACAATGATTATCAACTTCCAGACTGAGGATGACATGGAACTCACATTTTCTGAAACATAATAGCTGATAAATATGTTCGCTAGCAAGTGTAATACGGTTTGACATCGAATGACATCGACATGTGTTTGTTCAGAGCAGTGGTGCGATTTTTTCACTGTGGTTGATTTTAAATATTTCTTTCACGACGTGGAGTCAATCTGGCTACACTGGGGTTAGAGAATAAAGTTGTCTTCCTTTTTAACAGTCAACAGACGAGTGATCATTAGAAACTGGACACTAGTTCCAGTTAGATATTGATGCGAATTAACTTTGATATTGCCTGTTCAAGAGAACCATCGAGGCGTTTACCCTAAGCGTGTTACGCAAATAATGAAATGTCTCGATCTGAAGAATCAGTCTGGCATCTGAACCCCGGTCTTCCTGAACGCAAGCCCATTGAGCAACCACTGAGTCCTCTCACTCAGTATTGTGGGGATATCCTTTCTACGTTTAGCGGAGAATGTAGGGACAATGTGACTCAAACTACATTTTTGCACGATTTCAGTTATTTTAGTAACGATGATCACTTCCCTTCAACAGATAACATGATAAGCCACCTAAATGGTTCAAATGGCTCTGAGCGCTATGGGACTTAACATCTTAGGTCATCAGTCCCCTAGAACTTAGAACTACTTAAACCTAACTAACCTAAGGACATCACACACATCCATGCCCGAGGCAGGATTCGAACCTGCGACCGCAGCAGTCACGCGGTTCCGGACTGCAGCGCCTAGAACCGCACGGCCACCGCGGCCGGCTAAGGCACCTAATTCAGGCCACTCCAAATACGTAAGTAAATCCAAGATGCGTCTGTAAAGGTCAGTGAATGATCACAGAAAATAAAGAAACCGAGAGTTACAAACAAAATACCTTTACTGGGCTTCACAGTAATCACAATTAGCTACAACGAACTTCTACTATCGGTTCTAGAACAAAAAAAGCACTCCGTCTTCAGGCCACGAGTGGACTACCGGGACCATCCGACCACCGTGTCATCCTCGGTGGAGGATGCAGATAGGAGGGGCGTGGGGTCAGCACACTGCTCTCCCGGTCGGAAGATGGTATTCTTGACCGAAGCCGCAACTATCCGGTCGAGTAGCTCCTCAATTGGCATCACGAGGCTGAGTGCACCCCGAAAAATGGCAACAGCGCATGGCGGCCGGGATGGTCAGCCATCCAAGTGCCGACCACGCCCAACAGCGCCCGACAGCGCCCGACAGCGCTTAACTTGGTTCAAATGGTTCAAATGGCTCTGAGCACTATGGGACTTAACATCTGTGGTCATCAGTCCCCTAGAACTTAGAACTACTTAAACCTAACTAACCTAAGGACATCACACACATCCATGCCCGAGGCAGGATTCGAACCTGCGACCGCAGCAGTCGCGCGGTTCCGGACTGCGCGCCTAGTCGCTTAACTTCGCTGATATCACGGGAACCGGTGTATCGACTGCGGCAAGGCCAATGCCCATCGGTTCTAGAGCTGTAGGAAAAGGTTAACAAACAATTCTTGTTGGATCTCTCGAAGCATCGTGAACATGCGTTGTTGGATATCCTCATCACTACAGGAGAAGAGACCTGGTGTTACCAGTGCGATCCGGAGACCAAGCGACAGTCAATGGCATGGTGTTCATCATCTCCCCCTCCTCCCTCGGGTAGAAATTCATAATGGATCATGCTCTAGCCGTCGAAAGAGGCGATCACCATCGTCTTAATCTTGGATTTTATCAGAAGTTATATGTTCTTCTTTTTGTTTGGTGGGGGAGGGGAGTAGGCGGCGTGGAAAACTATGAACACTGTGTCACTGACTATCACTTGGTATCAGGATCGTACGGGTAGCACCAGGTCTCACCCCCTCTAATGGTGCGGATATCCAGCAACGCGAGTTCACGATGCTAAGAGCGATTCCACAACAAACGTTTCCTGACAGGTGACGACAGCTTTACAATCGCTGTCAGAAGTGTGTTGTAGCTAATGGTGACCACTTTGATGGCCAGTAAGACAATTTGTTTGTAACAAGCTCTTGTTTTCTTTATTTTTCGAGACCATTCTTCGAAATTTCCAGACTAATTTGTGTATCTATGTGCGGTTTCCACTAAGTTATAGATGATATACTCACGAAATTTCTGAAATACTCAAATATCTGTTAGCTTTCAGACAAGCTTTGCCAACTGCACCAAATGTAAGAAAACACTGAACTCAGGTACGCTTTTTGGCTTTAGCTGAGCTGTTGAAGCCTATCAGCTTGTACTCTGCTGTTGTAGCGATCAGACAGATTCTCCGTGAATCTATTCAGACTACCACAGTTTTGCGTCGCCAAACTGTTAGAGCAGCGCTTTGATACTGTGCTGAAATTGTCCTGATCAAGGCAAGTCTACACGATCTGTATTTACGATCTTTATTTAAAATATTCAAGGAGCTGGAAGCGCGAAGAATAAAATACACCAACAAAAAATGACAGCAACTGATGCGAGAAGTGCAACTACCATTTTAACAGAATAACACTCAAACCAGGTATCATTACCAGGCAGCTTGAATGTGCGAGTGGGACCAGCCAAAGGATTGCTGTCCGAATACAACATTCCAACGAATTTCATCCTTTCCACATTTCGCTCCATCAACAGCTTCATCTCAATGACTTGCAAAATAGCTTGCATTTTTCCGAATGGTGTCTAGGAAAGCTGTAAAGTGATGCAGTGTTTCAATGTAAGATGCTGTTTACGGATAAAAAAATCGCTTGACAAGGCATTGGGCAAACCAGTCTTCGCAATATGCGCTACCGATCAGTTGGAAACCCAAGCCGGCTGTGAGAAATGCATAGACAATGACTTTTATCTGCGGGCTTTTAAAGAACAGCGTCATTGGTCCCTCTTTTATTCACGACACTCCAGACTTTACCAACAGATCGGCTGCTGCACTTATTGGAAGAAATCTCACAGGACAAAGCAGAGATAACCAAACTTTTTTGTCTTGTAGACCATGTGCCAACTTTCTTTTGTTTTGGGTAGCCCCGTGCCTTTCATATACTGAATTTTTCAAATTCGTCGACTTGAGTACAGTACTTCTCATTTTGACAGGTTTGATTGTAGAGATGTAGAGTAATAAAACAGCCTGAGTTTTATACATTTGCTGATTTAAAGTAACAAAATGTAACTCTAGTAAAATTAATACGTGCGAGGGTAGCCCAGAAAGTAATACACCGCATTTTTTTCCTCAACCAAAAACAATGGTACGAATACGAAAAGTTACGTATGTATTATTTGAAGTCTCCTGAGTGAGCGCGCCATGTTTCCGTCACTTGCGACAGATAGAGTAGCTGCAGGACAGTTTCAAAATTGCATCTGTAGGTGATGTACGTTACAAACAACGTGCCGCCATTGAATTTCTTACTGCGGGGAAAGAAACTGTGGGAAATATTCACAAACGCTTGCGTAAAGTCTATGGAGCATCTGCTGTCGACAGAAGTACGGTTAGTCGCTGGGCACGGAGGGTGAGGCGGGGCTGCACGAATTGCAGCGGTTGGGGAGACCATCCACACCTGACATGTTGCAGCGAGGTGATGTCATGCGCAAGGAGAGACGCCATTAAAAGATGCCATTCGTGGAAGACATTTTGAGGACGATGAGAAGGTGATTCACACAGCGAAGCACTGGCTCCGCCATCAGGACAAGGATTGGTACCTCCATTGTTTTGCGCTGGGGGAAGGCCATAGAACGGGATGGAGATTACGTGGAAAAACAGGGTGTGAAGATAAAACACCATTCTTTCGTGTGTGTAATTCTCATTGTGTTCAATAAAGATTTGCTGAAGAGAAAAAAATGCGGTGCACGCTCCTGCAATCCCTAGCCAGCGACGGAAGGTGCGACGAAGCGTTGCCCCTAACCCTTCTCAATGACTAAGAGCGTGATGATGATCATGTTTGGTTTTGGGGCGCTCAACCACGCGGTCGTCTACGCCCTTACGAAATCCCAATTTTTACGCAGTCCAATCTTGCCACCGTCACGAATGAAGAAGAAGAAGAAGATGGTGATGATGATGAAGATGATGATGATGATGATGATGATGAAGTGATGAGGATAACACAAAAACCCAGTCCCCGCGCAGAGAAAATTCCGAACACGGCCGGGAATCGAACCCGGGACCCTGTGATCCAGAGGGAACAACGCTAGCCACTAGACCACGAGTTGCGGAAGACAGAGCGTGCCCGCGCGTTCGCCCTCCGTGGGAGAGGATTTTGACCTGTGTCGCTGGCTTGAATAGTAGAACTTTATGCTTGGCTGTTCATCGAAAATACGTAGTCTAATTCAAATGTACAAATTTCTGAATCAAAAATTACTGTTGAGGCAGTTTTTACGTACATGGTTTTTAGAAGTTTAAATTAGGTTTTTGATAACAAGAAACAGTTCATATTTCAAAAATTATAATTTAACTGAATCATCATCGTATCTAAATAAATATATACCCTACATTTTGAAAAAATCACACACAAAATATTAAAGTCTCATATCTTTACGATAATATTGAAAACAGATTGTTATGCATAAAGTTGGCATATCTGTGCAGATCAGCCTTCTCAAATTCTGTGGGGAAATCATCGGATAGTCCTTTGACACGAGTTGTTGTAAAAGATCGACTCATTGTTGGCGTTGTGGTGACGGTACTTGCCACTCGAGAGAGTACCGCACTACAATCGAAACCTGTATGGGTTGGCAGTACGAACTACACCGAGGTCCGCCTGAGGCCGCAGCTGCCAACTCTTTGGGCACCACGTGTGTGGATAGCGATTGGTCGATACCTCATTAAGTACCTGAACACTGAGCTACGGCAAACAGTTCTCTTCAGTGCTCCGAGTCGTGTACAGTATCCAGTTACCCCCAAGTCTACAAGCTGCAGTGTCCGTCCGTTGTCTCCGAGACTCGAGCTCAGTAGGCATCGTAGGCCAGCTCTGGATTGTACGTAGGCAGCACTCAGAGACACAGTGACAAGACTTAATATTTGAGAGGACTTTTAACAAATTTCAAACGTCTCAGAAGCATAAATTTGAGTAGCTCTCCATACTTACTAAATAGACTATCATTTTATTACTAATTGTTGGGATTCGTTCTGGTTCAAGATAACCTACGCAGTCCTCCTGCTTTCCCAACAGGCGTGTGTGTAACAGGGGGAAGTAGGGATTTTATTACTGAAATACGAAAGTCATAAAAGCTTTTTGGCCAATATTTCTTATTTATTGTATACGAGTTATATATTGATAAATGGAGAAAATGTATGTCGAGGTTTCTCGTTCATTTAAGAGTCTTTCTTTGAAACCTATAATATGCCGTCATTTAATCGAAATGGTCGACACCGTCCATTAATCTTTTGTACTTCAGAACCATCTCAGGTTTCTGAATTACAACGCTTCGACGAGTTGTGGTATCAACCACTTCCCAGAAAACTCTGAGATTATCATCAGCACTTGTCTTTTGTCTTTTTATTTGAGTACACAGATTCCCTCATAATTATAAACATCCACTAGTTCCACATTTTTTTTTGGTTTTGAAGTAACCATTTCTAATGGGTTGCCTCTACGGTTTTTCTTGATGGTTCCTGTAACATACGTATTCGTCTGAAGGAGTTCCTGCACGAGATTTACACTGCTATAGAAATGATCCATAACTAATGGATGTCCAAACCCTAATATTCCATACATTAATTATACTGATATGACAGTCATAGTAATAAACAGACGAACAGCAGCTGAGTGACCTGTTTCCTTATATATGGTATAGTAAGGCATACTTCAGTGGAACCTTTTCTCCCGTCGGCGTGAGAGACTTACGGCGATGTTACCTTCTTATTATTATTTGGAAACGTTTCACACATGTTATGTCGCTGAAGTACAATTCTAAGGCTTTCCCCCGTTCTACAGAAAATACTACTTATTTCGATTTAAAAAATAACAAATTAGGTGTCGTAATCCAGCAACAATAAAAGCCAAAGTTATTGCTTACATCAGAAAATTCACCACATTGCCCTCATAAATAAGCGAAATCGCCACCTTGATGCGTTTATTCGTTCTGCATATATTTGGAATGGCCTATCTTATTTGCCACGTCATGTGTATTACCCGACTTCTATTGATATGCTACACACGAACACAAGTTTGCCATGTTACAATGCAGTACATAAGATGAGTGCTTCCCACACAGAGCGGAAATGAATTCTCGTCACGTACATCCAGGTAATTAGTATTAGTGTCCGACACTGCAGCAACCGAGTCAGACAAGTACGGGCGGGGCAAAAGTGATCATGGCTTATGAAGGAATCATCATGGTATTCAAGTGAATTTGCGGTATCGATATTGTCCTTGGCGACCACACACGGCGCTCCACGCGCTGCACATATCGCCGCGGAAGACAAGACTCTTAATGCTTAGAGTTCCATGTCTGTAATATTACGTTGTTTTCCATACTGGAAAGAATGCCATGCTCTTAACATTACGGGCACATGTTAGTGAGGGCCAGCACGCCCGTAAAATTACGCGCAATATTTCTGATTCAACTGTTACCTCTGGTGAGTAATGTTAGACGTCCAGCAGATATATGACGGCGTATAAATACTTCTAGTACACATTTCTGCCAGTCTGGTTCATGACAGCGCAATCTGATAATCGAAACAAATTAGTCAGGTGAGTATGAGACAGCACTCTTCGTGCGTTGTGTACTGGAAGCAATATGTCTGGTCATAGTTATTTCAACGATGCATAGATTCTTCGCAATCTCGAAGAATCTGAAGATGATCGTAGAGATTGTTTTGATGCTGCCGACACAGATGAAGATCCTATCTTGCACAGACAGGAAAACAGCCTCCCAGGACTACGTTCGAATATTTATTGTAGTCGTTTCGCATATGAGTGTCAGTGAGCGACCATCAACTACAGATCACTCGAGAACAGATGCGGATACGTAGTTTCAGTGTGCTGTATGGGAAGTGGCGTTTAGTGTGGAGCCAGTTCTACCACACAAAAAAGAACTATTTGAAATATTAATCTTTCTCCTAATATATTGTTCCATTTCACCGTACACAGTCCAGTCACATTAACGTGACGACCATCTATGTTCCACGTCAGCGTGAAATTACCACTCACAGATGGTAAATGGCAGCACTGAGTGTATAAAGCGTGTCGGGGGGACGAGGATAACAATGCATCATTGTGTAATGCGGAAAAGTAGGGATTTATCTGACGTCCAGAAGAGCATGATCACTGACTTTCGGGCCAAGGCTCGGCTATGAGCACTATGGGACTTAACAGCTGTGGTCATCAGTCCCCTAGAACTTAGAACTACTTAAACCTAACTAACCTAAGGACATCACACACATCCATGCCCGAGGCAGGATTCGAACCTGCGACCGTAGCAGTCGCACGGTGCCGGACTGCGCGCCTAGTGTCGGGCCAAGGGTGGACGCGTTTCCGAACGGATAAGTCTGTAAACTGTTCGGGTGTTGGTGTGGTTAAATTATTCCGTGCATGGCAAAATGGTGCTATCCAAAACCGGAACCGAAGCAACTGTAGATGACATGGGTGAATGACAGCTGCAGTGAGGCGTAGAGGCGAACAAACGTGCTACTGTTGAGCAAGTGACCGCACAGATGAACCAAGAGGCTACCAACAGTGTCTCTTCAACTACCGTTCACAGAAAGTTGCTGCATATGGCCTCAGGGGCAGGCGCCTAGTTCGCTCACCCGTGCTGGCTGACTGCTATTCATTGGCGACGTAACGGGACGTCCACTTGTAAGTAGGCTGTTTAGGTTTTTATGTTGGTAACGTCACGTAGCGCTCTGTATGAAAATCACTGACTGTGCTGTGTGCAGTCTGTGGCTCGTTTGCATTGTTGGAATATCTGCCATTGTAGTGTTGGGCAGTTGGATGTGAACAGCGCGTAGCACTGCGCAGTTGGAGGTGAGCCGCCAGCAGTGTTGGATGTGGGGAGAAAGATGGCGGAGTTCTGAGAGCGGATGATCTCGACGTGTGTCCATCAGAAAGAGTATATTTGTAAGAGTGGATGTCATGAACTGATATATATATATATATATATATATATATATATATATATATATATATATATATATATATACTCCTGGAAATTGAAATAAGAACACCGTGAATTCATTGTCCCAGGAAGGGGAAACTTTATTGATACATTCCTGGGGTCAGATACATCACATGATCACACTGACAGAACCACAGGCACATAGACACAGGCAACAGAGCATGCACAATGTCGGCACTAGTACAGTGTATATCCACCTTTCGCAGCAATGCAGGCTGCTATTCTCCCATGGAGACGATCGTAGAGATGCTGGATGTAGTCCTGTGGAACGGCTTGCCATGCCATTTCCACCTGGCGCCTCAGTTGGACCAGCGTTCGTGCTGGACGTGCAGACCGCGTGAGACGACGCTTCATCCAGTCCCAAACATGCTCAATGGGGGACAGATCCGGAGATCTTGCTGGCCAGGGTAGTTGACTTACACCTTCTAGAGCACGTTGGGTGGCACGGGATACATGCGGACGTGCATTGTCCTGTTGGAACAGCAAGTTGCCTTGCCGGTCTAGGAATGGTAGAACGATGGGTTCGATGACGGTTTGGATGTACCGTACACTATTCAGTGTCCCCTCGACGATCACCAGTGGTGTACGGCCAGTGTAGGAGATCGCTCCCCACACCATGATGCCGGGTGTTGGCCCTGTGTGCCTCGGTCGTATGCAGTCCTGATTGTGGCGCTCATCTGCACGGCGCCAAACACGCATACGACCATCATTGGCACCAAGGCAGAAGCGACTCTCATCGCTGAAGACGACACGTCTCCATTCGTCCCTCCATTCACGCCTGTCGCGACACCACTGGAGGCGGGCTGCACGATGTTGGGGCGTGAGCGGAAGACGGCCTAACGGTGTGCGGGACCGTAGCCCAGCTTCATGGAGACGGTTGTGAATGGTCCTCGCCCATACCCCAGGAGCAACAGTGTCCCTAATTTGCTGGGAAGTGGCGGTGCGGTCCCCTACGGCACTGCGTAGGATCCTACGGTCTTGGCGTGCATCCGTGCGTCGCTGCGGTCCGGTCCCAGGTCGACGGGCACGTGCACCTTCCGCCGACCACTGGCGACAACATCGATGTTCTGTGGAGACCTCACGCCCCACGTGTTGAGCAATTCGGCGGTACGTCCACCCGGCCTCCCACATGCCCACTATACGCCCTCGCTCAAAGTCCGTCAACTGCACATACGGTTCACGTCCACGCTGTCGCGGCATGCTACCAGTGTTAAAGACTGCGATGGAGCTCCGTATGCCACGGCAAACTGGCTGACACTGACGGCGGCGGTGCACAAATGCCGCGCAGCTTGCGCCATTCGACGGCCAACACCGCGGTTCCTGGTGTGTCCGCTGTGCCGTGCGTGTGATCATTGCTTGTACAGCCCTCTCGCAGTGTCCGGAGCAAGTATGGTGGGTCTGACACACCGGTGTCAATGTGTTCTTTTTTCCATTTCCAGGAGTATATATATATATATATATATATATATATATATATATAAAATGACTTTTGAACACTATTAAGGTAAATATACTGTTTGTTCTCTATCAAACTCTTTGATTTACTAAGTATACCTATCAGTAGTTAGTGCCTTCAGTAGTTAGAATCCTTTATTTAGCTGGCAGTATTGGCGCTCGCTGTATTGCAGTAGTTCGAGTAACGAAGATTTTTGTGAGGTAAGTGATTCATGAAAGGTATAGGTTATTGTTAGTCAGGGCCATTCTTTTGTAGGGATTATTGAAAGTCAGACTGCGTTGCGCTAAAAATATTGTGTGTCAGTTTAGGGAATCTGTGAGAAATTTCAGTTTTGCTCAGCTGTTTGAAAAAGTAATAACGTAAGGGGTTTATCAGCACAATCATTCATAAATTTTTCCAACGAGAGGTTTCACACTGAGTGGCTGCAGGTGGCCTTTTCAGATGAATCACGTTTCATGCTCCATCGGACAGATGGGCGTTGGCGTGCACTGCGTGAAACATCTGAAAACGAACACCCTGCAACAATCACCCAAGTGTCTGCGCCGGAGGAGGGAGCGTTACGGTCTGGGGAATGTTTCCGTGGCATTCCTGGACGGTCACCTCATGGTGAAAGGCGCAGTAGGTCAGCACAAGTATGCATCTGTACTTGGGGGTCATTTACATCCCTAAATGCAGTTTATTTTTCCTCGGCATGATGACTACTACCAGCAGGACAGTGAAATGTGTCACACTGCTCGCTGTCTACACTACCGTATACCCCTGGCCACTAAACTCCGCGATTTAAACCCAGTTCGGACACTGCGGGACCACTTTGATCTGGCCGTTCGCGTCATGGATCCTCAATTCAGAAACCTAGCGCTGCTGCCAGTGGCACCGGAGTCGGCATGGCTCCACGTCACAGTCTGTAGCTTCCAGAACCTCATAGTCACTCTTCCTGGACGTATCTCAGTGGTCTGAGCTGCAGAAGAGGTGGTTATTCAGGCATTTGACAGGCGGTCACATTAATGTGACTCGACAGTGTCTATTCTTTCATTTCATTGAATATTGAGACATAACTCGTAGTTTTTACTCGTAAACTGTAAACGAAACGCTAAATTTTTTGCACCTGTAAAAGGAAATCTCTTTCACCTCCTGTGACGTTGAAAGGTTTAATAGTAGAATGGTATAGCTAACCTTACTTGAAAAGCAATTAATAAGCTTTATTTCAAAGTAAGGTAAATAAATTTACATTCATTCTTGAGTTTGTACCAGAGAGTCACATTGTAGTAAAAATGCACAGCACTCGATGGAGACGGAGATAACAGGCTGGCACTAGGGTGGGTAGATTTATGTAAGTGACTGGCAGTGAAAGTATTAAACAGAGCGCCGCCTCGAACCTTGCGCCGGCCGCTGCGGCCGAGCAGTTCTAGGCGTTTCAGCCCGGAACCGCGCTGCTGCTACGGTAGCAGGTTAGAATCCTGCCTCGGGCATGGATGTGTATGATGTCCTTAGGTTAGTTAGGTTTAAGTAGTTCTAGGTTCTAGGGGACTGATGACCTCAGATGTTAAGTCCCATAGTGCTTAGAGCCATTTCCACTATATCGAACCTTGCTCTATCCAGACTTCGCCGTCTTCCAATTGGTGGCGGCACGGACGCCACCAGATGACACCATCCTTGTTTCGATTCTCAGCATGCAAATGCAACCACAAGCGAGCTTTTTAAAGACACCGCACACCGATCCCCACCCAGATCTCGGAAGACTCGCATTCAGAATCGAAGGACGTAACACGACGCTAATGATCTCATAACAGCTAGCAAGTGGATGTAGACTGAGAGTGCTAGCCCGTGATCTACAGCACTGTAATAGACAGTGTGAAACTGCAATTACCAAGGATATAAATGTTATGTATAAATACGTCACTCTTGTAAAGAGCATAAATAAATATTCTTGTCCTTCAACCATTTAATAAATGTTGAAATGTCTGCCCCACCTCGTACCATAATTTATTCAGGGAAACAATGAAATACCTAAATATTAGTCTCTTAATCACTGCATCACCTCGCCCGGTATTTTCCATGAATACTTGTATACGCACAGCAACCTTTCGAGAGGTGCCTGAATTGTGAACTACGATGATATACTAACTTTTGTTGTGTGTTCTGAAACTGTGATTGTTTTATCATGTCAGGGATGGTCATTTATTATATAAACATTTCAGACTGTGAAAGTATTTGATTGACAAACTTCTGGGTTGTACCTCATTTGTGCACTGGTAGCTAGTACCGATTACTGTTTAGAATAACTGCCAGCAAGTATTCGCGAATGTTGTATAGAGCTCTGCAGCGTATCGGGAAATTTCGGGCTCATTAGAACGTTAGTATCGTTTTTCCAGTTTATTTTAAATAGCTACAACTCATTCAGAAAATCTTAGTGTAAGAGCAGCCCCCGCCACCTCCCGCACTTTCAGATAACTCGACTTACCAAATTTCATCAATGTCCGGTCCCATATAGCGAGGAGTATGGAAACCGCCTTCAGAGCTTGTTCCACTGACCCTTCACCAATCGAACATGGTTGTATTGTGGTTAGTCGCGGTCCTACAACAACCAATGACGACGCTTTATGAGCACGCTTTGTGTAAGACTGCCCGCATCTCGTGGTCGTGCGGTAGCGTTCTCGCTTCCCATGCCCGGGTTCCCGGGTTCGATTCCCGGCGGGGTCAGGGATTTTCTCTGCCTCGTGATGGCTGGGTGTTGTGTGATGTCCTTAGGTTAGTTAGGTTTAAGTAGTTCTAAGTTCTAAGGGACTGATGACCATAGATGTTAAGTCCCATAGTGCTCAGAGCCATTTGAACCATTTGAACTTTGTGTAAGACTACTTTCCTGGAAATTCACCCGCACTTCCTCTACCCTTTGCATCGAAATTTAGAAGCTCTCACTGCTGCACGTTTGGTCATCACATTACCCTCGATTCAGGAATTCAGAGATGCTGTCTAATACACTGTCCACTTACATTAATCTGACTACACGTCAAAATAACCACTTTTTCCAGTGCCGATCGCTGCGAGATGCGCAGGAAGAGTGTCAGTCAGCTTCTGGAAGGTACAGACAGGGACGTATAGCCATGCCGACCCCAATGCAGTGTCCAGCTGTGTTTCTCGGTTGAGGATCCGTGGTGCAAGCAGACCCATCGAAATGGTCTCACAGATTCTCGATTGTGTTTCAAATCTGGGAAGTTTGGTGGCCAGAGGAATGCGGTAAACTCATCCTGGTGCTCGTGGAACCATGAACATTTGCTGTGAGCTGTGTGACAGGTTGGATTTCCCTGCTGGTAGATGCTACAAAATTCGTGTATGGGTAGACATGAGCCCCAAGTATAGATGCATGGTTGTGTTGATTCATTGTGCCTTCCAGAACGACGAAATCATCCAGGGCATGCCGCGAACACATGCTACAGACCAAAACGCCAGCTCCTGGTTGAGGAAATTTGCTTTTAGACATATCACGCCGTACATGAAAACGTCCATCTCTCCTATACAGCACAGAACGTGAGTCATCTTAAAAGGTCACCTGTCATCACTCAGTGTACTTCTAGTTTCGATATTTTTGTGCAAATTCCAACCTTCGTTGCCGAAGGACAGCTGTCAGCACGGGTGCATGGGCCAGGCGTCTGTTGTGGAGACCCATACACAGCAACGTATGCTGAACGGTCGTTGAGGAGATACTGTTGGTAGCCCGTTGTTTCATCTGTTCAGTCAGTTGCTCAACAGGTGAACGTCTGTTCTCCCATACACATGCCGTCGTTCAGCTCTATGAGCTATGGCGCATGGTGCACTGCAGTTGCCTCGGTGCCGGTTTTGGATAGCGCGGTTTTGCCATGAACGGTATACTTTAAGCACGGCGGCACACAAACAGTTTACAAACTTAGCCATTTCAGAAATGCTTCCATCCCTAGTCGAAAAGCCAATGATCATGTCCGTTTGGACGTGGGATAAATCGCTGTGATTCCGCATTGCGAAACGACTGTACAGTTTTCTGCATCTCCCCGACGTGCTTTATTTATACACCCTCCACAGCTGGTGCTGCCATCTGCCACCTGCGAATAGTTGTTGCACGTGTACATAAAATATAAGTAGTGGTCAAATTAATGTGATTGGACTGTGTAAGTCCTTTATTATAATGTAGGCCTGGTTAATCGGTTGGATTTACTTTATTTCCATCACGTATGTCATTCTATAGGCTGTAGTTTTCACATATTTTAGTGTGTAATCTTCAAAGTTCAGCCGGCCGGTGTGGCCGTGCGGTTCTAGGCGCTTCAGTCTGGAACCGGGTGACCGCTACGGTCGTTGGTTCGAATCCTGCCTCGGGCATAGATGTGTGTGATGTCCTCAGGTTAGTTAGGATTAAGTAGTTCTAAGTTCTAGGGGACTGATGAACTCAGAAGTTAAGTTCCATAGTGCTCAGAACCATTTGAACCATTTGAATTTTTCAAAGTTCAGTCTCATATTCCTGGCTTGTGCAGTAAATAATAATTTGCCTCCCATACTAATTAATGGTCTGTGCTACCAGACAAACCAACTTTGACTCCCTCTCTTTCCTCTACACACATGCTACACGCAAGCCACCGTGCGGTGCATCGCATAGTGTACCCTGTACCACTACTAGTCATTCCCTTTTCTATTTCCTGCTCCTCTCTCTCAAAACATTACTCTAATATCGTATATACCGCCTATGGCCTTGATGATGGCCTCAGATCGGCGAGGAAGAAAGATCCCAAGTTTCTTCAGGTATGCCACATCCAGCTGACGCCATTCCTTCACGGTTAGATCCAGTAGAGCTACCGTACTGCGGGGTTGTTCACTGCTATATTCCACCCACTGTTCCAGATAGTCCCATACACGCTCTGTGGCATTAAGATAGGATGATTTGGCGGACTAGTCCAGATGCGATAGGGTGCCGGAGTGTCTGTAAAATCAGAAAAGTACGTGACAGATCCGTGAAAATGGTTCCCATCGTCTTGGCAGACGAGAGTGGCCACACATTGCGGGTTAAACGCCTCACTGAGTCGGTACACTAGACGTCCTGCTTCATTTGAAACTGGCAAAATCTCCACTCGTCACTCTACACGCCTTCCGACAGCTACTCGCCAGTTTTTGTGTTGTTTGGCTTACTGAATACCTGCAACTTTATGTGACGCTGTAAGCAATGGCCTTTTGCTAAGTACCGGACAGCAGATGTCCATTGCATGCAGATTGCTTCGTAATGTTGGCTCGAAAACTGGTTGAGATGGGCCATTATTCAGTAACAGCTGCAGTTTCTTTCGGCTTTGAAGCGGGCGCCATTCCTTGTCGGCGCGTTGGACAGACTGCGTTGATACACCGACATAATGGACAGCTTGATTCACTGGCTGTTAATATGCACGTCCAAACACGGTAGCTGTTTTAAGCCAATCTGTCACGTCCCAGCATAGATGCGTCTCAGTGCTCTGATACTGCAATGACTTATGTGATCTACTTCATCGATGGAGGATCACATGACCACCTACTGCCAGTTCTATGCCATCTGCAGCGCCCCAAAAGTGACCAGTATGCTGTTTTCACGGAGTGACTAACATTTTGAGCAATGACGGTATCAAAACTTAACAGATAAATGAAATCTGAGATATATCGAATAAAGACTTCTGGAATGAAACATACGTACGTACCAGTTTATAAAAGTGAGTAAGATCACGTTGCAGCTCACAAGGAGACCGTACAAACTTCCCCTAATCGATTTGATTCACATTAACGGGGTACTGGACCCGAGTAGGACATCAACGTATGTAAACAGGAAGACGCAACTCTTAACCGTTTTCAAGAAAACCGAGATCGAAAATTTCAGACATGCTTACGTACTTCTTAGGGCCGCTAGTACTGAAGGAGTCCATAGCGGAGCGATTGGGCTCTTGACTTCGCAAATGCTACTTCTCTGGATCGAATCTGGCTAACGGTTTGCTTTTCATTCCCACGTACTTCTAACAACAGATTCATTACGACCATGAAAATTATCAACACCTAATCATTTATTTACTATTTTCCTAGCTTCATCCCGAAAAAAGGGGAGGAAGATTTTTTTTTCAAGTAAATCGGAAATAAAAGGAAGATACAGGAGAACTTTCAATCAAATCAGTATAGTCATTTTATTTGTGATATTATATCTACATTTGTGACAAGTGTAATGTGTAACCCAAGGAACACTGCACCCATCGTGACGATACTGATGGCAGATATATGGAAAGCAATAATTATAGCGACATACAGCACATGTAACGAAAGCGGAAATTTTGCGTGTGCGTGGTTTTTTCAGTGTGTGTATTGCGAAACAAACTTGGTTTACATTTATAAAAAGTTCACAGACGCAGATGACTTCGCGGTCTACGACGCATATCGAAGCATATCACCTGATATTGGTGCCGATAGCACATAAAAAAGTAGTACCGGCAACGAGGTTCGATCCAGAGACCTCGCGGTTATAACACTAAGAGATTACTCTCTCGACTGCGGACTGCATGAAAAATAGCGTCCATACAAAGTACGTAATCACGGATAAAATTTCAAACTCGATTTTTTCGAAAACGGTCGACAGTTGCTTGTTCCTGTTTACGTATGTTGAAGTCCTAGTCGAGCCCTACAAACCCTGTCAATATGGATCATATCGGTGAGGCGACTTTCGTACGGTCCCCTTGTCAGGAGCTTTAAAGACAGTGAAGTTTCGAATAGTGTCCGATCCCACAATTAGTCATCATATGATTGTTGAGGCAGACTTCCGTGCCTCGATCGGATGTTGAGAGGCAGGAAGTGGAGGTTAACCGCCGGAAATCAGTTAAAAAAAAAACAGGCTCCGTTACACCTCCAACACGTTGTATGGTCGTAAAAAGTAGACTCATTACAATACTATGTAAGGGTCTGTCCTTCAACATATGCCATTTTGCGCTGATAGGCGTACCCATCAGGTTTTTGGTGCATGTGATGCACAAGAAGTTAACAAATTACATTTAAATAGCATTTATCACTGAGAAGAGGATGCTTTTTAGTTTATATGAGAGCCTACAATCTACATCATGTGATGAAGGTGCGAGCAATGCGGTATGTCATTTTTTGACTGGCATAATTTCTAGCCCTTCCATTTTCGTATATTAATGGGCCAGACACTTATTCTGCAATATTATTCAGTCACTTCACGCGACAAAGTGAAAAAAAATTCATCAAACGTGTCTCCTTAAAAATGTTGTTTCACCTGCCAATACTTCCATTCCAAAAGCAGCAACTGACAACGAATTCCACCAAATGGTTCTTTTGAGAACCTACTGCATGGGCTGCATCCATAAATATTCGAGGCATGTCACAACCAAAAAATAAATGTTACACGATTTCGGTCACTATAAAACATGTGTTCTCTTCGACTTCCTACAAACACACAGAAATTTTTGCAGAGGCGTCCAAAGATTCTAGGATTATTGCCAATGGCTGAAAGACAGTACAGTCAATATAGAAGTGAAAGCAAATAGTGCATTGTAAGTCGTACGGATACGAATGACATTGGGATAATTCCTTATAGCTCGGTAGCATAACATCAGTTTATGAATTGGCAATTGAAGAATTAATCTTCATGCCACATATAAATTATAATATAAACAAGAAATTTATTGTGCCACAGTTTTGCATGGGGCTACATTCTAGAGTAGAAAATTTGTTGCACTGTTGTCATTACTGAACGTATGTATTTTGCCATAATTACAATAGCAAGTTCCCTGCTTGGTTTACCAGTGGAAGGCAGCAATGAGGCTATAGCTGTGTCTTACTTTTTAGAACTGACTGCCCAGTTCAGCAATATTCTGTATGTGTATGCATTTTCTGAACACTCAACATAGTCTTCCAAGCTGGGAGTGTGATTCAAAAGGAGATGGACCTTAGAACAAATGACTAAGAAGCGTTCGTCTATTGTTCATGAAAATATTCGATTACTCCTCACAACCATACTTAATGATTACTGTGGTGACTATCAAATAGTGCTCAAGGTCTGCTGCCCGGAGAGACTGTAAGACAAGACACCTTTGAGGGGTAAAATTCGAATTGCTCCCATGCTGAAAGATTACTATAGACCTTACAATGAATATTCATTTATGGAGAGAACTTTTCTATTATAAGGACATATACGGTCTTCCATATCTCAGATTCAGATCCAACAAGAATAGAGTTGATGATGGAAGCTGACATAAGCAAGAGCACTCTACAGTCCTGACACTCATATAGTGAGTCTATGTAAATAGGTATTCATTTGGTACTAAAGATGAGATTGCTTATCAACCGTTACTAAACGGTCATCCAACTTTTTCCATCAAACCAGAGGCGAAAACCGTCATAAGGCGACTTAGTGAAGAAAACAACCGTTCTGTATGATTCGAGAGGTGAGCACAAATAATAGGAACTGACACTTACAGCATAACTAAACACAATCTTGCAAAATACAACAAATTTTGAGGAGAGCTTTGCCAGCAAATATCGCAACCATTCAAGAAGTTAATGACAGATTTCATTTGTCTCTTTTACATGTTGCTTGAGAGAATAATCTTGCAATTAATAAATGACAAAATCGACCCGCTGCTGATCCGAGAACGACAGCTCGTGTAAATGTTAATCATAATATCTTCTTTCCCAAAACAAAATTTCTTTATCTACACTACCAAAAATTTTCTTCACGACTGAATACCTTTTTACGGAACTCCAAAGCCATAAAAGCAGACAGACGAACAAAGAAAGGCTTACCTTAAGCAAGTGTATTGGTGTCATCTTTGTCCAACACATATGGAACTGATTAACTTCTACATGCAGTGACCCGAAGTTTTACCTAAGCTGGCAATCGTGCTGTCTCAGCACAAGGGAGGAAAGTTGAAATGGTTGAAATGGCTCTGAGCACTATGGGACTCAACTTCTGAGGTCATCAGTCCCCTAGAACTTAGAACTACTTAAACCTAACTAACCTAAGGACATCACACACATCCATGCCCGAGGTAGGATTCGAACCTGCGACCGTAGTGGTCGCGCGGTTCAAGACTGAAGCGCCTAGAACCACTCGGCCACCTCGGCCGGCAGTTGAAATTGTAAAGCAGAAGTTTTTCGCAGCCCGAAACACTCTTTGAATACTATAAAAGGAACTTTTTAGAACTGAAACCTTTGAAAACACACGCACACACATATTTTACGTCTGAGGAACGGTGCAATTTCTTCTAAGAAATAATTTCATTGGAATACTGCGTAATCCCAAAATACATACACTATCTGATCGAAAGTATCCGGACAGCCCTGTCTAAAACTAAATTAACCACGAGAAGACGCGAGAGGTGGACTCGCTTGTATAACAGTGGCGGGGAGTATTGTTTTGTCAGTAAAGAACCAGTAACAGCAGAACTGGTCGGTCCGGAGGGCACAGTCACTTCGAGCGTGGATTAGTCACTGCATATCATTTGAGAAACAAATCGATTAGGTACATTTCAACCCTTCTAAAGCTGCCGAAGTGGACTGTTGGTGATGAGACTGCGAAGTGTAAATGCGAAGCAACAACCACAGCTAAATCAAAGTAAGGCAGGTCTCTTGTACTGACAGTGAGGGACCAACGAACGTTTTGGGAGAGGGGGGGAGGGGCAGGGAAGTGGTTGTAAAGAACCGCATGAAATCAGTTGAAGACACTCTTGAGTTCCAAAGTGCTAATAGCAGTCGATCTACCACAATAACTGTGCTTGGTGGGTTAAAAAGGGAGGGGAATAATGGTCGAGCCGCTGCTCATAAGCCACAACACTTGAGATGGCGTTAAGGGCGACGCCACTGGAGAGTGGAGTGAGTTTGAGTGATGAATCGCGTTAAATCCTGTGGAAATCCGATGAAAGGGTCTGGGTTTGACGAATGTCTGGACAAAGTTACCTGCTATCATGTGTAGTGCCAGTGTTGAAGTACAGAGGAGCTGGTTTTACCATAAGGAGGCATTTTTCGTAGTTAGTGTCTGAGCCCCTTATTGCACATCAGAAAACGCTAAATACGGAAGGATATGAGCAGAGGAACAGTTCAGGGACGATGATTGTATCAGCATGACAGTCGACCATCTCACAAAGCAGCATCTGTAAGGCAATGGTCTGTTACCTATTTTTATTTATTTATTTACACGTCCAGTTCGTAGGACCAAACTGAGGAGCAAATCTCCAAACTCATGGAACATATCAGTACATGAAATTTCAACATAAAAGTAATAACAGATAAAAATAAAGTGTCTATGAATCCGAAAAAAGTCAATCCATAAGTTTAAGTAAACGCAATCACCAACACAACAAGAATCAGCTTAATTTTTCAAGGAACTCCTCGACAGAGTAGAAGGAGTGACCCGTAATGAAACTCTTCAGTTTCGATTTGAAAGCCCATGGATTACTGCTAAGTTTTTTGAATTCCAGCGGTAGTTAATTGAAAATGGATACAGCACTATACTGCACACCTTTGTGCACAAGAGTTAAGGAATATATATATATATATATATATATATATATATATATATATATATATATATATATATATATATATAATAGAGAGAGAGAGAGTGAGAGTGAGAGAGAGACAGAGACAGAGACCTAGACCCGTGAACAGGGGTCGAGTAAAGGTTCGTGGACTTACACCACTTATTGCGCGAACCCCCCGTTTCTGAGCCAAAAATATCCTTTTAGAATGGGGAGAGTCTCCCCAGAATATAATACCATTTGACATTAGCAAATGAAAATAAGCAAAGTAGACTAATTTTCGTGTCGAACGATCACTTACTTCAGATACCGTTCGAATAGTAAAAATGACAGCATTAAGTCTTTGAACAAGCTTTCCACGACAGTTTTCTATCTGAACACCTAAAAATTGGAGCTCTTCAGTTTCACTAATAATATTCCCATTCTGTGATATTAAAAAGTCATGTTTTGTTGAATTGTGTGTTAGAAACTGTAAAAACTGAGTATTACAGGGTGATTCAAAAAGAATACCACAACTTTAGGAATTTAAAACTCTGCAACGACAAAAGGCAGAGCTAAGCACTATCTGTCGGCGAATTAAGGGAGCTATAAAGTTTCATTTAGTTGTACATTTGTTCGCTTGAGGCGTTGTTGACTAGGCATCAGCGTCAGTTGATGCTAAGATGGCGACCGCTCAACAGAAAGCTTTTTGTGTTATTGAGTACGGCAGAAGTGAATCGACGACAGTTGTTCAGCGTCCATTTCGAACGAAGTATGGTGTTAAACCTCCTGATAGATGGTGTATTAAACGTTGGTATAAACAGTTTACAGAGAATGGGTGTTTGTGCAAAGGGAAAAGTTCTGGACGGCCGAGAACGAGTGATGAAAATGTAGCACGCATCCAGCAAGCATTTGATCGCAGCCCAGGAAAATCGACTCGCAGAGCTAGCAGAGAGCTGCAAATTCCGCAATCAACTGTATGGAGAGTCCTACGAAAAAGGTTAGTTATGAAACCTTATCGTCTGAATTGAACGTCAACTACCCGAGGCGATGGATCGGCCGCCAGGCAGCCCGTGGCAGAGCACTTCATCACTGGCCTCCAAGAAGCCCTGATCTTACCCCCTGCGATTTTTTCTTATGGGGGTATGTTAAGGATATGGTGTTTCGGCCACCTCTCCCAGCCACCATTGATGATTGGAAACGAGAAATAACAGCAGCTATCCAAACTGTTACGCCTGATATGCTACAGAGAGTGTGGAACGAGTTGGAGTATCGGGTTGATATTGCTCGTGTGTCTGGAGAGGGCCATATTGAACATCTCTGAACTTGTTTTTGAGTGGAAAAAAACCTTTTTAAATACTCTTTGTAATGATGTATAACAGAAGGTTATATTATGTTCTTTCATTAAATACACATTTTTAAAGTTGTGGTATTCTTTTCGAATCACCCTGTACTGTGATTTAGCGTTAGTTTATTTTCTACAAGCCATGAACTTAGGTCATGACCTGCACTATCTAAAACCTGGGCAATGTTGCACACAACATCCTTTACTACCAAGCTAGTGTCATCAACAAACAGAAATATTTTAGAAATACCCGTAATACTAGAAGGTATATCATTTATATAAACAAGGAACAGGGGTGGCCCCGACACTGATCCCTGGGGCACCCCCCACTTGACTGTACCCCACTCAGACTGCACACCACAGCCATTCTCAACATCGTGAATAATGACCTTTTGCTGTCTGTTGCTAAAGTAAGAGGTGAGCCAATTGCGAGCTACTCCCCGTATTCCGTAATGGTCCAACTTCTGGAGCAATATTTTGTGATCAACACAATCAAACGCCTTAGTTAAATCAAAAAATATGCCTAGAGTTCAAAACCTTTTGTTTAACCCATCCAGTACCTCACAGAGAAAAGAGAATATAGCATTTTCAGTTGTTAAATGACTTCTAAGGCCGAACAGTACATTTGATAGCAAATCATGTGATATAAAATGATCAAATATCCTTATACACACAGTCTTTTCAATAACTTTAGCAAACACTGATGGCATAGAAATAGGCCTAAAATTGTCTACATTATCCTTTTCTACCTTTTTATAAAGTGGCTTTACTACTGAGTACTTTAATCGTTCAGGAAACTGACCACTCCTAAAGGAAAAATTACAGATTTGCTAAATACAGGGCTAACATGTGCAGCACAGTACTTTAATTTTCTGCTAGGCACGCCACCATATCCATGAGAGTCCTTAGTCTTCAGTGATTTAATTACTGACTCAATCTCCCCTTGTCTGTATCACAGCGGAGTATTTCAGACATCAATCTCGGAAAGGCATCTGCCGAGAAAGTGATATGATTCCCTGTAGAAACTAAATTTTTATTGAATTCACCAGCAATGCTCAGAAAATGATTGTTAAATACTGTGCATATATCTGACTTATCAGTAACAGAAATATTATTACTACGAACTGACTTCATATCGTCGATCTTCTGCTGCTGACCAGACACTCCTTTCACAACTGACCATATGGTTTTAACGTTATCCTGTGAATTAGCTATTCTATATGCATATCACATACTCTTTGACTTCCTAATAACATTTTTAAGCACCTTACAATACTGTTTGTAATGGGCTACTGTAACCTGATTGTGACTACTTCTAACATTTTGATATAATTCCCATTTTGTTCTACATGATATCCTTATCCCACTAGTCAGCCACCCGGGCTGCCTGTTACTGCTAGTACCCCGTTTAGAACGTTTTAATGGAAAGCAACTCTCAAAGAGCATGAGAACTGTGTTAAGGAAGGCATTATATTTATCATCTGTGTTATCGGCGCTATAAACATCCCGCCACTCTAGTTCCTTGACAAGGTTTAAAAAACTCTCTATTGCTGTTGGATTAACTTTCCTAGAGAGTTTGCAATTATATGTGACATTTGTTTGAGTACAAAAGCCTGTTAGTGTTAAAATTTGTGCATCATGGTCTGTACGGATATTCACCCTTTTACTAACAGAATGACCATCTAGTAATGAAGAATGAATAAAAATATTGTCTATGTCTGTGCTACTGTTCCCCTGCACCCTAGTTGGAAAAAACACAGTCTGCATCAGATCATATGAATTTAGAAGATCTACCAACATCCTTTTTCTTGCACCATCATATGCAAAATTTATATTGAAATCATCACATATAACTAATTTCTGGTACTTCTTACAAAGTGAATCAAGAACCCTCTCTAGCTTGAGCTGAAATGCTCTGAAGTCAGAGTTCGGGGACCTATAAATAACAACAATTAGAAGTTTAGTTTCACTAAATTCAGCTGCCCCTGCACAACATTTAAGCTGGTATACCTACCAGCTGACTTCAGTCTAAAAAAGGTGCAGCTCTAACATCAACTACTACAGTAATTTTTCCATGAGTGATCCCACCACCACCCACTACGCTGTCACCTATAAGCTGTGCCAGCCTACCCTTCCCATACCTATTGAGGTGCAGACCATGCCTAGTGAAACCCGATATACTGATAGAACCAACTGATACAACTGAAATGTGACCTATTCCCTCTGCCATCAGAGCCCTCTCCAGCCCTATGTTACCGCGCCTAACAGCCGCACTAAGATGAGGCCGATCATGAAGCTGAAATAGTTGCACGAAATACGCATTAGTGCCACCAGTTTGAGTAGCTATCTTTACCAGGTCACCACCTACATCACATTCCCCGTCCCTATCAAGATTGTTCCCTGCTCCACCCACTATCACACCTGATCCTCCTTCGTAAAACCCCTACATAACTCCCCTATGCCGTCAGTCACCTGAGCCAACCCTGCACTAGGCTTCACAATGCTGGTGACATGGTGCTCACTCTCCAGCACTTCCTGCAACTGCTGGCCCACACCTCTACTGTGCGAACTGCCTAGCAGCAGAACCTTCTTCTTTCTCTTAGACTTTACAACTGACCTAGGCCTCCTAACTGCTGAGGACTGCTGCCTGTTCCCTACAACTACAGCCACAAGGGGCTCCTCTCCACTCAGCTCAGGCAGTTGGTCAAATCTGTTGCATGTACGCAAAGTATAACTGTCTGAATACCTCCTCCTCCTAGCTGCCTTCTTGCCAACTGCCAGTCCCCATTCCCCAACACCCTTAACCCTCCTCAACCTATCTAGATCCTCCTTTGCGCGTTGTAACTGCACCTGAAGGGCACAGATTTTACGCTCTTGCTCCTCTATCAACTTATTTCTACTACAGATTCTGAATTCCTAGGAAAGGACCTCGCTAGAATGCCCACTGGATTCCCGACTGCATTCCCTGTAATGAAAATACTTTCAAAAAATCCCACACCATAACCCACTACTTACAAACCTACGACAGAGCCCACACTACTCACTCATGGTAAAATTTTACAGTTGCTGAAAAAAACTATACGTCTCCTTTACCTAAGATCAGTTACACCAGTAGAACTATTTATAGAACTATAGTGGTCTCGAAATTTTCTCTCTACTAAGAAAGCAACTACTTGTGTTAATACTACTACACCACAGCTAATACCAATACCAATAAAACTTCAAAAAATAATTAACTAAAACCAAAAGGTCAAGCGTTCACTGGAGCAGTCAACGAAGTTAAAACACTGAATGAAAATTTTAATGAAATACTTCACTAGAAACAATAAGAAACGTCAGCTAAAAACTAAAGCACGAAATTTACTAAACGACTTCAACGCACAGAAGACTCTAAAAAACACAGCCAGCGAACGTTTCCAAAAGTTTATTAAATCGTTATTTCACCACAAACAGTGCGAAACACCGCTGAAAACTATTAAATTTAATAATTGTATATCAGTACACAAATGACTTTGTCAGTAATTAGTTTTATAACCGCTACAGCTGCAAGTGCACGCCGCAAAATGTAAAAACACTACTGAGGCGCGAGTCTTGGGCGAACGACGTAAGCAAACTCACGAATAACAGGCCACTCGAGTCAATACCACAGGAGATTAATGAAAATACACTAATAAGTTACTTGTAAAGCAAATATTAACAAAAATAAAGTTTAAAATAAGTAACTGAAGACTAAAACTTTATAAAATATTGACGAGCAATTTCAACAGCAGTCCAGCACACACGGACAATAATATTCTGGAAATGGACTTACATCCACAGAGACCCGTTATGAACCCAGTAGAATACTTTCGGGATGAGTTATATCGTCGACTTTGTTCCAGATCCCAGCATCCGACATCACTACCTTCTCTGGTTTCGGCTCCTGAGGAAGCATGGGCTGCCATTACTCCATAGACATTCAGATACTTTATTGAAAGTGTCCCCAGCACAGTTCAAGCCGTCATGAAGGCGAAGGATGGACCCACCCTCTATTAATTTCCATTAACGTGGGTCTGGGTATTTCTGATCACATAGTGTAGCCGTTTCATTGGATCTAATATTGTCTTTTGAGCAAAAATGTCCGTACAGCAAGCTGCAGGTGGTTGCCAGGACTAGTGCTGCTCCCAAATTGATGGGAACAGCTTTGTTTGCATAACTAGAAACTGTATTTCTATACAGGGTGAATCACCTCAAATTTGTACCGCGAATGTTGCGGAAATGGAAAGGGCTACTCATGTGCGGTTTTCACAGAATGGATTGGTAGTCAGGTGCTCATATTGTTTAACAATAAACAGATTGTAATAATATTTTGAAAGTGTATTTTTGTGCAAACATACACTCTTCAGATATAACAATGCCTATTGATACTAACAAACTAAAAATAGAATAAATTAGATTGTCAGTAGTGTTTGTTGTTGGATTCTAATGCGAGTCACTTAAGAGATATCGTATTTTCAAAGGTTCCCACGCCGATACTTGTGCAATACCTGTGGTATCACACTCTAACGAACAACTCAAGTGCATACACTAGTTATGTGGATTCTGAGCAGTAACGAGACAACTGATAATCACAGGTTGTGTTTAAAATGACCACCGGCAGCGGTAATACACGCTTCCAGTCTGGCATGGAAGGACAGCTGCACACGTCCCAGCAATTCAGCGGAGATGTCCGAGCAGGCTGCAGTAATACGTCGTTGCATACGATCGGTTATAGGCGGTATGTCCTTGTAGACAGCATCTTTCACAGAAAAGAGTCTACAGGCTTCAAATCTGAGGAACGGAACGGACAAGCAGCAAGCCCTACTCGTCCAGTCCAACGATTTGGAAAGAACTTGAGAAGACATGCTGTAGTACTTCATGCCCTATGCGATTGACAGCCATCGTATTGTCCGCTAGGAGGCTGCGATACTTGTGCGTGTTGAGTATTCCGTCTATGAAACACGGGCTTGCGAGCTGATGGTACGCTATCCCACGCCACACGTGTATACTCCACGGACGCTGACTTTCCTCCTGACGAAGCCAATGCGGAGTTTCAACAGACGAATAGTGCATGTTTCGGCGGTTTATCTGGCCATGATTGGTAAATGTGGCCTCATCACTAAACGAAATAAATGACACGTGTGGAGTATCCTGTCTTAACGTCTATGTACAGAAGTTAACATTATTCTTATAATCGTTTCCATGCAGTTCTTGATGAGGAGAGATTTGATAGGAATGGAACCTATGTCGGTGGAGAATGCGTAGGACACTTGCCTCTCCCATGCCACTTCCTCGTGTGATTGTCCATGAGCCAACGAGTGGAGCAATTGCAACAGCAGCAAGAAAATTAATTTCCCTCTCTTCTGTCGTCACTTGTTTCCTTCAGTTATGTTGTCTACGTGTTACATTACCACTTTCGCGTAACTGGTTGAAGAGGTTAATAAATAACTGCCGAGATGGTTGACATCTGTTAGGACATCTAGTCCCATACACCTATAAGAACGAACTACACTTTTCTTACACTCTCCATTAACCATATGAAAACGCCGGCTTTTACTGCATTGGTAAATTCCATCGTCCACTCGCTACCCACTGCTTGGACTGTCACACACTGACTGACTAGCAAGTCGCACGGCACTGAAGGAACGCAGAAGCAAACTTAACAACACCGTACCTAGCAACAACGCAGATTGAATGGCACAAACAAGTGCCGGTGTGGGAACTTTTCAAAATGCGGCTCTCGCAGTCGAGTCCTGTAACTAACACCACTGACATTCTAATATACCCTACTTTCAGTTTGTTAATGTCAATAGGCATTGTTTCATTTCAAAAGTGTATGTTTGCACAGAAAACACTCTTTCTAAGTATTATTACAATCTTTTTATTAGCTAACAATACTGGCCCCTGACTATCAATTCATTCTGTGAAGCCGGCCGCGGTGGTCTAGCGGATCTAGGCGCTCAGTCCGGAACCGCGCGACTGCTACGGTCGCAGATTCGAATCCTGCCTCGGGCATGGATGTGTGTGATGTCCTTAGGTTAGTTAGGTTTAAGTAGTTCTAAGTTCTAGGGGACTGATGACCATAGATGTTAAGTCCCATAGTGCTCAGAGCCAGCCATTCTGTGAAAACAGCACATCAATAGCACTTTCCGTTTCCGCAATATTTACGATGTTAGTTTTAGGTGATTCACCCCGTATATCTCAGTACTCATATCTTTTATAACACAGATCACAGCATAAAAAGCAGTGACTTCAGCTATCAGTGAGACATATCGAATCTTGTATGCAGCTCATGCCTCTGGAGATGTTAAACGGATTTGTTGAAAAGAAGAGGTATGATATTCGAATTACTACTTCCTTCTGGCCACACAGAAGAATGAACCACTTAGAAATTACTCAGTCTACTTGGTTATGGTATCACAAGAAGCACAAATAATCTTCGGCCTTGTGGTTTCACTGGGAAGTCTGCGATTTGTGACTGATAGGCTTAGCAAAAGTTTCTGTTGGCGGCATGTGGCTGTCCAGTTCTGAAAAGTAGTTGTTTAGTATTTGTATCCTTTTCATTTTATTCTTAGTTGACCTGTGTATATATGTTTTCTACGTCTGTGATACGACCAGGTTATTTATACCTAAATGTTATTTATACCTAAATCTCGTCTGTGACCAGATGTCATCCGGACCTTATATACTGTTTCCAGCAGTCAGTAGCAAAATTTTAACAATACATTAAGTACTGAAGTACCTAGTCTTCATATAAAATAGTTTATATCTGATACAATTTGACTCCTCTAAGAATTACGCCTGTATGATCTGTTGTTTCAGTAGAATGATTTAGTCTTCTTCCTACTGTGTAAGTAGATTTTGATCTTCAATTGTAATCTCTCCATCGTATAGAATCATCAGTCACCTGTTCTTTCTCTCCTAGAAGTTAATTTTTCTCGATGTTGTTCACAGGAAATATGTAAAACCCTTACTTGTTGGACGCTGTTGCTTAGATTTTATTAACGCCGAAATAGTCAACTCTGATTAGCTTAAAGCCTTTTGGTAGTCTCATCACATAAGATAAAATACGAGTATTACTTTTCCTGTGCGCTGCAGGGTGCAAGTAACTGCTCCGGGACTGACATATTACGTTATAAGGCGCGCCTCACGACTCCTGATGCCGTCTCTTTACAGCAACTCAGAAGAAACTGGATTCGAAGTGCACGTCTTGGCTGAAGGCCCCCCACCGGGCGCCGTCTCGCGGCCTCCTGCAACCTGCCACATCCCACGTGAAAGCGTGTCGGCAACACCCCTGCGCAGAAACAGCTGGCACATGTACGAACATATCCTGTACACAGCACGCAAATACGTCTTCTAATTATGAAGTGGCAGCCAAATTGAAATCTTCAAAATTATTCTAAACGAGCTAGCCTCATATTAGTTTCGTTTGTTATTAAGAAGAAACGCACAATTCCCAGAATCAAATTTATGACTAATTATAGCAAACGTAAAACAAATTATACGACTGTTTGAAAATCGATTATTCATTTTTAGAAGTAAACATTTAATGCAAGTTTCAACGAATGCAGTATAAATATTCTCATTACAAGGCACAAAGTTCCAGCATTTTTCACGCTAGTTATTCACTCCTCAGTGACTAGTCCTACTAGTTCGCATTCAGATATCTTAATTAAATATGCCATTTTCTTGCTTGTGTATCGTTGTGCACATGGTAGTGTCGTACTACGTAGTATTCTCACAAATTATTCCTGTCTCCCATGTGACGGAAATTCGTTGCAGAGTTCATGTCGTAACCACTGGAAAAAACATTCCGAAATATTTTGTACTTTTCGAGAACACTGTACCTCAACTGATTCATTGGTACAGTATCGTAGGGAACGTCGTGAAAGACGTAGTACTAAAAATTTAAAGTGCTGGTGAATACAACTACTTAATAAAAAAGTCATAATAATCACATCATAGTATCCCACTTTGTTTCTGAATGTTTGTTTAATCCGAATCGTTGGAAACTGTACTGAAGTTTATTTACAACTACACACACAAACAAATCTCTTCTTTCTTAATTAATCGTAGCCATACTGGCTACGTTCAGGAACCATGAGCTGTGCTGATTAATTATTTATTTGTATTTTCTGCTACCTGTTATTTGCTTTATATTTAATTCAACATACTGCGACGCGTTTTGAGCATGTTCTGCCTATCTTCAGACGTTTATGCATATAGGAAATTGGTACTTAAAAAAACTGTCTTCAATTAAATTAACATAGAATTTATTGTTTACTTTTAGCTTCTGGAGTGACTGTAGAGTATGTGGAGGTAGGGGATGGCATCGGTTGGCCAGAAACTGATGTCAGTGTCGTCTTCTGCTGGTACGGAGCTGTGTATCGTTGTTTATTATGACTGACACTACAGCTATTTTGGCGTCACATCGTTTGTATCATTGGTACACTTTCGGAGCTGTTGTGTAACATTAAACTATTTCACTACTTATATTGGCACTGTTTAAATAAAGATTGTGTAGTGAATTATTTAAAAAAAGACATGTACTTTTCCGAGACTGTCCATGTAGTGTATACTGCCAACTTGCTGTTACTATGGGGAACATCAATCGCTGCATTATCTTGTTTTGATGCAGATATCCTTATAGAGCTGCCGGCATCTAGAGCCACAGAATCCTTCTTTTCGTTTTGAGACCAATCGAATAATTCTGTTATGTCATTTACCTCACCAGTTGAGTCATCTGCGGTAAAGACTTCTAAAATGACGTATGTTTTACGATTTACGTACAGTAGTTTAAATGCTATGAAGTAAGTGTTCTGCTGTAATAAAATTATGTAAAAAGTAAGCTCCTGCAAGCTTATTGGCCTAAATTGGCAATTAGTATGATTATCTTGAGATGGCAAATAACGATTGCGTAAATTGTCTAGCAGCACATCACTTTTTATTTCAGGTGAGCTATTCTTCACCGTGTATGATTTAAATGTCCTTTTCACTAAAACGAGAATATTAAACACGGCGAAAAACGAAATAAAATGAGTTTCCACTGAGGTGAGAGTAATTTATCACTTACCAAATGTTTGCCGGGCCGTGTGGCCGAGCGGTTCTAGACGCTGCAGTCTGGAACCGCGCGACCGCTACGGTCGCAGGTTCGAATCCCGCTTCGGGCATGTATGTGTGTGATGTCCTTAGGTTAGTTAGGTTTAAGTAGTTCTAAGTTTTAGGGGACTGATGGCCTCAGATGTTAAGTCCTGTAGTGCTCAGAGCCATTTGAACCATTTTACCGAATGTTTAAATGAGGTATTTGTTGTCTTCGCCGCCACGTCAGGAAAACGCTTCCAACAACTAGCGATGACTCTTCGTGAACAGCTCGTTCACGGATACGTAGATGATGAGCACACAACCCTTTAAATATAGTGGATGCTCAGCAATATGTCCCAGATGTCAGATTGATTCAAATACAATCCAACAAGCGCTTACGTGGTTTGTCACCACGGTAGCTCTTCTTCGACAGTTTTCTTTTTTTTCAGTGATTTGATAGAGGACTTAAATTATTCTCTGAAATGAAACAATAGGACTATAGGCATTTGAAAGACACAACTGCCTTTGTTCTCTCTAGAAGAAATGCTGTTCTCCCTGTTTTAATGCTGGTAAGACATCTAATTTCACTGTTTATATTATGAAGAGACGAAACTGCGCAGCCGGTCAGCATGTGATAATTTTTTCGCTTTCATAATTAACTGTCACAATGTTTTACAATTACGCACGGTACTACTGCTCAGTTTTACAACAGTGAAATGAGACGTAGAATACCTATTCTGAGTGTAGACACACTGTGATTTCAGGCTGGCTGTACTTTATTTATTAGAATCATAATTGTGACTACTCAGAAATCAAGAATTAACATGATGCGTTAATCGAAACGTGTTGCATTCAGAAGTGAGGCGACATTCTTTACCCGTTAAGTGAAAGACAAGGAGTCCCACTGACATCTACATCTGTATGACTACTCCACAATTCACACAAGTGCCTGACGGAGGGTTCATCTAACCACCTTCAGACTATTTCTTTACCGTTCCACTCTTGAAAAGTGCGCGAGATAAAGGAACACTTAAATGTTTGCACGCGAGCTCTGATTTCTCTTATTTTATTGCATGTTCGGAGGAGAAACTTTGTGACCGAATTCGTCAGAAGTTCTCGCCGGAAAGAGAAACGCCTTTGTTTTAGTAATTGCCACCCCAGCTGACGTATCATATCCGTGACACTCTGTCCCCTATTTCGCGATAATACAGAACGAGACGCCCTTCTCTGAACTTTTTCAATGTCCTTCGCAGTCATATCTGGTACGGATCTCATTCCACACAGTAATACCCTAACAAATGACGGACAAGTGTGGTGTAAGTAGCCTCTTCAGTAGATCTGTTTCATGTTCAGAATGGACAAGTGTAGTGCAAGCAGTTAAAAGTGTTCTGGCAGTAATACAAAAACTAGTTCGTCTTCCCCACAACTTTACTTATGTGATCGCCCAAGTTTAAGTTGTTCGTAATTGTGATCCCTAGTAATTTAGTTGAAAGACAGCCATTAGGTTTGTGTGGTTCACCGTGTAACCAAAATTAAACGGATTCCTTTCAGTACTCATGTGAATGACCTTACACTTTTCAATATTTAAAGTCAGTTACCACTTTTCACACCATACCAACATGTCTAAATCATTTTACAATTGGTTTTGATCTTCTGAATGACAGCATCATTTGTAAAAAGTCTAAGATAGGGCTGCTCACATCATCTCCTAAACCGTTTGTATGGTTAGGAACAGCAGAGGGCCTATAACACTTCCTTAGGGAAAACAGAATATCGCTTCTGTTTTACTCGATGTATTTCTGTCATTTAATACGAACTGTGACTTTTCTGAGACAAAATCACAACTGAGATGATACTCCGTAGACACGCAATTTGATTAGAAATCGCTTGTGAGGAACGGCGTCAAAAGCGTTCTGCAAATCTAGAAATATGGAATCATTTTAAGATCCCTTGTCTGTAGTACTCATTATTTCGTGTGAATAAGGAGCAAGTTGTGTTTCATAAGAACGATATTTTCTGAATCCGTACTGACAATCTGTCAACAGATCATTTTCTTCAATGTAATTCATAATAATCCAACAAAGCACAGGTTCCAAAATCCTTCTGCACGTCGGCATCAATTAAATGTAATGGTTATTCAGCAGTTTACTCTTTTTCTTGAGTATGGTATGACTCGTACAACTATCCAGTCTTTAGCTACAGATTTTTCTGTGATGGCTAAGTATGGAGCTGTTATATTAGGATACTCTAAAAATAAACCTAACTGGTACACAATGTGGATCGCAAGACTTTCCTTTATTGAGTGATTTACACTGCTTCGCTTCACAGAGGATATCTGCTTCTAAGTTACTCATGTTAGCAGCTTTTCTTGATTCGCATTCTGGAATATTTAATAACTGAGATAATTTCTGAGTAGCGTTTAACATCTCGCCAAAGGAGGCACTATTGCAGACGGGATCGTATCCAGCTATGAGACGCATCTGTGTACAACTTTTCAGTCTCAGAGGAATGCTAACAGAAAATACAAAACATTTATATTTAGGTCAGTAAATTTGGAGTCAAACGGCGGTCGTTTCGAAATCAGTTCGAGCGGGATGGTAAATGGTGACGTTGTTTGGTGGCAATATTCCACGGGTTTGGTTAGTTTAAACTCGAACGTAGTAAATATTCACGTAGATTTGGTGCAAAATCAAGGGATAGAACCTGATATCAGGAAAAGACAGATAAGAAAAGACGTAAATCTCATTTAAAGCTTCAATTCTTTATTTTCTTAATTTTCAAGAAAAAAATTTGTTTAACACTCACTGCCAATAAAAGATCCAGCAGAAGGTTGTTTTTGTGACTGCAAGTAGCTTAAGCATTTACCTAACTTACTTAATTATAAGCCTATATAGACTGGCACCTAACTATAACATTAATTTACTTCCATTTGTAACTGTTTTAATATCAGTTTATTTCATGTTTTTCTGAAGGCGAATTTCCCTTTTTCTTTATAATGAGCTTCTTAATTTAAGCCACATAAGGAATATTTTTATTATCATTTTATGGAAAGCAGCTTAATATAAGAAAGTATTCATCTAAAAGAAGCACTATTCACTCTCAAATAGTTTCATATTGCGTAACTCGGGATCCTGACGCTGGAAACGTATACAGAGAAGTTTATACTAACTGACTAGTATCCAGCAATCTATTGCCATCCTAGCAGTTTGGAAGGTTCGACGACTACATTGTAATTCGTGTACCTGAAATAGATGAGAATTTAAGGGATGTGAGCAGTCTCCTTTTCGCTTAACCATGACTGAATAAAGAACTTGTCAGCCCATTTTTTTCGTATAATCGGCATTAAGTCACATACGTCATTCGCTCTTCTTTAAATTTGTACAATGCTTTTAGTATTCCTACACATCAGGTCGTACACTATTTTAACACAATTAACTCAATACTTTAGCTTTGACCTAAAAATTTACCAACAATTTTTTTTCAGAAGGGCTTTATGGCTGACGCCTTTTGTACCAAGTTTGAAAACAATGATAACGCTAGTGATTTTGTTATTTGTTTTAAGAAATGAAAACTAAAATACGGAAATCTAATTTTTTATTCAGTTACTTCTTACTTGCAGTTGCAACACCGCAGCTTGCGGTGACCAGGTGAAAAGTTTGGTTTTGATAAAACTGATTGTGATGTAATGCGTAAAGGAATGAGGTACCACCGACACGTGGAGTTTCTCATTATCACAAGACATGACGACAATTAAAGCACTTAAATTTCTTTGATATCTTGCTTCCTCAAGGCAGCCTCCTGGGTGCACCTCTATATGTGCTGATAAAGATAATTTAAAAAATTCTTGGATTAGTGTCAGTGAGACACCTTATTCTGTGTGTAAATTAAACAACTTCATGACTGGTACATTTGTCGAAATTTATCTAAATATGAACAAAATCTACGTTATTAACAGACGTGTTTAAGAGTTGTTTTAGAACGCTCATTGCATTAAGAAGTGCCTGTAGCCACCTTTATTTTATTTTTTTTTATTACGTATGAATTCATGCCATGTTTTCGATGAATACGTTCTCGACTCTTCAGTATATCGCTAGCTACCCTCTTAATAATAGATCGCTCTGTTAAAAAGAAAAGGTTCTTGAAGATACAACGTACTTGTTTGGAGTTTTGATGTTGTGGAGCCGCCATGCTTGCTTACAGAGTGAGTGGCTAGCTGTGGGTGCTATTTGTATTCGCAGGACAGCCTTCCTACGCACTGGCACCTGCTACGCCATACAGACGCCACTGCATCGTCGCTTCCTGGCGGCCAAGTCTTGAATCGAAACAAAGAATATATTCAGTAATACCATTACCACATAAAAACTCTCATTTTTATACAAATATTCAACTCAGGCAATTCTAAGACACACGTATTTTCCGCTTTTGTTGCTGTATGATTTCCATACAAAATATTACAGATATAAGACACTTACATAGTTCCAGCCAACGTTAATCTTCTCGTAAGCAGATGGTTCGACGCAGGATACGATCGGAATTTTATTATACGTCATTTTTCTGTATGGTAATTATTTTGGTGAAGATACATAGTTCTGCTGTGAAATCACCAGTCAATTTCCATGCTGGATCCTGCTCTTCACGTTGTTAATTGTCTGCATACAGATATACTCGTCAACTAACTGTAGATTTTCGGTCATTTTTGATATTTATTTGAACAATTGTTAATCCTCACTTACCCCATTCACAAATATATAGAGTAAACAGAGCTTCCTATCAAATGGCGCTTAAATGGTTTCACTAGAAGATATTACTCACCGCTTTCTACATCTACATCTACATATATACTCTTGAAAGCCACAGTACGATGCATGGTGGAAGATACCTTGTGCCATTGCTAGTCACCAACACTCCTGCTCCACTCGCAAATGGAGCGAGACAAAACGACTCTCTAAATACACCGTTGTTTTTTTTCTTTTTTTAAAAAAAGGGCAAGCCACGAAGGAGTTACGAAAATTGTTCACAAATTGATATTCATAGAGGTATCGGCGGAAAACCATAAATTGTAAGCTTTTGCTGCCGACAGATGAATGTGCTGTGGTGCTTCAGGGCAGTTTCGCCACGCAGGGGACATGCATTCCGTGAACTCAGTTGGACAGTAACTATGTCTCGCAGACAACCGCGTGAACAATATACGCAGATGTCAGCATCTGAGAGAGAACGTGTGGTCGGACTCAAAGAAGCCGGTTGGTGTAATCTGAGAATCACACGACATTTAAGTAGGAGCGATGCCACTATTAGACGATGTTGGCAGGAATGAGCGGACCATGGCCGAAAATAGCATCAAGAAATAAACGGTTGACCTAGAGAGATGACAGAACGTGAAGACCGAGCAATCGTCAGAGAGGCTCTCAGGACCCCGGATTCATCATCATGATCGATCCGACGTGCAACTGGTGCTTCAGTGACCACAAGGACTCACAGGAAGGGGGCTGAGCTCACGGCGGCCCTTGTACCGACTACCATTGACCTCTGTACATCAACAAGATCGTTTGCAGTAGAGTCGGGAACATCCGGACTGGAATCTCATTGAATGGAGTAGAATTGTCTTCACTGATGACCAGCGAAGACGTGTCTTGAAACGCCACGGAGTGCGGTGGGATACCAACCTGACTGTCGCCCACCAAACGGCCCGATATTTAGGAGTGGTGGTCTAGGGTGCCATTCCATTACATAGCAGGACTCCTTTGGTTACCAGCCGCGGCAGCCTTTCAGTATAATGGTACGCTGACGATATTTTAAGCCCTGTTTTATTGTCCTTCATGCCAAGCCATCCTGACCTTACATTTCAGCAAGATAATGACGGCCCGCACACGACGAGAGTTTCTACTGCTTGTCTTTCTGCCTGCCAATCGTTTTACAGTGTGTCGCAAATATCTGTTCTCTAAATTTTCTCAATAATGTTTCGTGAAAAGAACGTCGTCCTTCTTCCAGGGATTTCCATTTTAGTTGACGGAGTATTTCCGTGATGCTCGGGTGCTGATGGAACGTATCGATGGCATATCTAGCATTACACCTCAGAATTGATTCGATGTTTTCGTTTAATCTGATCTGGTCCCCACCAAAAGCTCGAGCAGTACTCAAGAATGGGTTGCACAAGTGTTCTGTCCACAGTCTTCTTTGTAGATGTCTTTCACTGTCATCGAAATCTCCTAGAAAAGCTAAATCAATCATTCACCTTGCCTATAACTGACCATATGTCCTCATTCCATTTCATGTCGATTTGAAACGTTACGCCTAGTTATTTAACTACCGTGTAAAGCAGCAAACCATTACACTGTATTCGAAGATTACATGACTATTTTTCTGGTCATCTTCACCCACTTACGTTTTTCTACATCTAGAGCAAGCTGCCATTCATCACACCAAACAGAAATTCTGTCAAAGTCATCCTGTGTCGTCCTGCTGTCATTCAACGACGACAGTTTCCTGTACACCACCGCGTCACCAGAAAACAGTATCAGATTGTTGTTTGTGGTTCAAATGGCTCTGAGCACTATGGGACTTAACATTTATGGTCATCAGCCCCCTAGAACTTAGAACTACTTAAACCTAACTAACCTAAGGACATCACAAAACACCCAGTCATCACGAGGCAGAGAAAATCCCTGACCCCGCCGGGAATCGAAACCGGGAACCCGGGCGTGGGAAGCGAGAACGTTACCGCACGACCACGAGCTGCGGACTTGCTGTTTATCCCCAGTGACATAAGTTGGAGTACGTCACAGGGTTCATTACCTTCTGTTACTGGTGTTGTGTTCCCACGTTTTACTGGAGTTCAGACCTTGGGGTTGTGCCACCCATCTACGTTTGGTGGTGAAATTGGCCTTACTTTGGATTGTTATCTCCTTTTCTTGTTTCCTGTTTCTTCCTCTTCGCTGTCTGCAGAAGCAGCTGACAGCAATAAAAGTAAGACCAATGGCCAAGATAAGGACAGAAGGCTGTAAACCAAGTAAACATAATGAATTCAAAATATGTGTATTTCAGTTGGTTGTTATACAATACGTGGCGACGGAAGCTCTCGAATCTTTTCTGCAACTAAGCATAACAGTTTGTATGAATTAGAAAGAAGTCCTTTTCACAACTTTATTCTGCAGACGGTAACGACGTGACCAGCGTTTGGAATAGATTTTGACTATGTGCTGTACTGGAAATTGTCTAAAAACCCTTAGTTTGGGCACCACAATTTTTAAGATCACCCCGATACAGCTCCGTTTTCTCCGCAGAGGTATTTTGGTGGTGATATACTGCGTTGCCTGTGTACATACGGTTCTTCAAAATGCATAACATCGATTTTTACCACAAAGAAAGTCGAATCACTTCAGCCAGAGATTTGATATTGGAAAACTTACCATTCTCACACCGGAAGGAAATGATGCTATGGTTTAACGTCCCGTAAACATCGCAGTCGATACGAAGAACTAACTCATGGTAGGATAGTGATGCAAAAAGATATCGACCATAGCCTTTTTGGAGGACGTAGCTGCTGAACCGCCTTAGGGTAGCTATTGAAAGCCTAAACTGTGCTGGTCTAACGGGTATTTGAACCCACATCGTCAGTAAAACAAGTCCAAAGAAAACCTAAACTGTGATGATCTAACGGGCATTGGAACCTATATCGTCATTAAAACAAGTCCAGTGCCTTAACAGTCGCTGTGCATCTCCCCTCACCAGTTCCAATCTAAATTACGACCTTCATTAGTTTTAGTAAAAAAATTAGTTATCTTTCGTTGACATATTTTTTCATGGGTGCTGTACTGTATAGGTACGTAGAAGCTACATGTTTTTCCTGGTGGACCAAACTGCAAGAGAAAAGTTATAATATTAAATAGTAACCTACCTGTTGAATTTCTGTTATTATATCTTCTATGGAACAAAGCTGATCATCTGAATCTCTGCAGAACATTAAATAATATAGTTTTCCCTGTCTGCTTAGCACTTACAGTTAGCTTATGTAAACTAATGGACTAATGAGACATACATTTATCGTAGGAAACTCATTATAATTTAATGAAAAATATTTTATAATTGTTTAGTGTCGTTGAACATGTCTGGTATGCTGTCTGAAGTGCCAGTGATGTTGTATCTACACAAAATAAAATTTGTATTATTAATATCGTCGTAATGGCATTCCGTTAAATTTCCGATACGTTGAAACTTCGTGCTTGTGACACCTGCCTTATGCATTTCCTGTAATGTAATCGTTGACAAACTCCTCAAAAAATAGTTTGACGGAACTAAAAAGAATATATTGTCATATGAATAAATGCGATCTCTATCAGGAATAATGCTTAACAGTCTGACTGAACAGTATTCAATTACCATGCGGTAATGAAGTATTGGTTGCTAGGTGTGATTCTTGGTATATAAACGTAAACAAACAAACTAAATTCGCAACATTTTATCTGGATGGGTTTTCAGTGTGTTTTTTTGATGTTATATTCTTTGACTCGTTAGGGGGATATTAGCTGGTAAGTTGTAAGAGGTGAGTGATTTAGGGCCTTTTCCTCCATGAAACTGTACGTCTTTCTTTATTTTCAATTGAATAAAAATATCGGCCAAAAATTTATTTATCATAAGCTGGAGCAGTTATCCTATGCGAACGTTTTCTCAACTACATAAATTCAGATTGGAGTGCATATAATAATAGTTAAAACACTGTATAATGGAGGATAGCTGCAACATTGTAAATTACCGTTTGGGAAGTAACAGATTCGGCTACAAAATGACTTGGTTGTCAAATACCGGGTGATCAAAAAGTCAGTATAAATTTGAAAACTGAATAAATCACGGAATAATGTAGATAGAGAGATAAAAATTCACACACATGCTTGGAATGACATGGGGTTTTACTAGAAGCAAAAAAATACAAAAGTTCAAAAAATGTCCGACAGATGGCGCTTCATCTGTTCAGAATAGCAATAATTAGCATAACAACGTAAGACAAAGCAAAGATGATGTTCTTTACAGAAAATGCTCAATATGTCCACCACCACTCCTCAACAATAGTTGTAGTCGAGGAATAATGTTGTGAACGGCACTGTAAAGCATGTCCGGAGTTATGGTGAGGCATTGGCGTCGGATGTTGTCTTTCAGCATTCCTAGAGATGTCGGTCGATCACCATACACTTGCGACTTCAAGTAACCCCAAAATCAATAATCGCACGGACTGAGGTCTGGGGACCTGGGAGGCCAAGCATGACGAAAGTGGCAGCTGAGCACACGATCATCATCAAACGACGCGCCATCTGTCGGATATTTTGTGAACTTTGTTTTTTTTGTTTTGTTTTAATAAAGCCCCATGTCATTCTAAGCATGTGTGTCAATTTTTACATTATTCCGTGTTTTATTAAGTTTTCAAATTTATACTGACTTTTTGATCACCCGGTACTTCAGTAAAGCATATTCTCCGAATAGTCGCAAAATACTTTTTTCTTACGTACGGGTACAATTTGTGATAGGTTGTCAGATTCTGTTGTCATCGCATCAAGGCTGAATACTATCTAGAGCTACGTTAAAATAAAATCATATATGACGGCCCGAGAAAACTCAAACGACATTTAAAGACTGCGCCTTCAATAGCGAGAATAACAGTCGATAATTCAGTCCAGAGAAGCTAAATTATCGTCCTTGCTTCTCATAGTTCACTTCACGGTTAATCAACTCTCCGTCAACCTTTATCTTTATCATTCTTGGCCCATAAACTCCGTTTAATAATAACGGTGATTTTGGTACCATGTTATATTAGTGAAAAATAAAACAAAAAGTGGTCTTTATGTACATGCACTTACTGAATGTGGCTTGACTTATTAATTAACTTTTCTACTTTAGCAACAAAGTGGTTAGTAGACGACTAAGTAGGACACTCCAGATATTGATTAAACAGATGAAAAGGAAGGGCTAGAAAGAGCACAAACCAATAGAGGTGACAAAACTGATTCTTCACCTTCAGAGTGACTTAATGAAACATCCTAACACTATAATTGTACAACAATGTCAGAAAACAGACTGGATTAAAACAAGACTTGAGGCTTACACTTGACAGCACGACTGGACGACTAGTAGTTGTTGCAAACAGGAAAGAAAAAACTTCTGAGCGTCACATTTTGAGTGAAGAGTCTCAGAATGAAACTGATAATGATACAACTGGCGAACCGAGTAAAGAACGTTGATTTTAACATAGAGAGGTTATCTGAAGTTAAAATAAGAGCTGAACCTTACTCTGAGTAATACAGTGTTAACAAACAGAATAGAGACACAAAAAAGGAAGTGGTTTAACCTCTCAACGCACAGAAGTTGTGAAAAATTATGTTAATTGAATAATAAACGGGAAACACTGTGACGAATTTCAGACGAAGTGAAACAACGATAATAAAAGTAATCCTACATCATGCCGCACCCCATAGAAAACCATACTACTGAATCAATGCCTATCCTCTTCTTATAAACAATTTATCACAGAAAGTAAAACACTGTTAATGAAACAAAAGCGTTGATAGCGTTAATGTCTGAAAATTTCTCACACATTAATAAATGATTCGAAGTGGGCTAACAGGCAGTGATAAACTGGAAATAAGGTAGTCACGAACTACGTTAGCAAAAGATTGATAACTACTGTTAAACTTAGATACCACAGTAGCATAGTATCCTAGTAACACGATAGCAACAGACATCAACAAAGGGCATGAGAAATACCACACGTCCACGGCAGGCAAACGGGACCAGAGAGCTGCTAAATCTTGTTAAATGCTGTGTAGGAAACAGAACACTTACGACGAAAATCAAAACACAAAAAATTCATAAGAAACTGAAAAATTATTTTAAAGAAAGTTATTCCTAACTCCATCAGCATTTAAATTTTGTCCAGTACCTGAAGTTTAAGTCGTTATTTTATTAGATACATACGATATCAACGGAAGCATATGAAATTCTGTTTTTCGTATCTTCGGAGTAACATATTGTATACAAAATTTGTACATGTTGTTGTCTTCAGTCTGGAAACTGGTTTGATGTAGCTCTCCACGAAAGTCTACCCCGGGCAATCATTTTCATCCTTGGTTGACTGCAGCTTCCTACATCAAGTTGAAGTTACTGTTTTCTAGCTAAAGACTCACTCTACAATTTTTACTCCATACTTCCCTTCACTACCAAATTGACGATTTCTAGATGCCTCAGGATGCGTTCTGTCAATCCATCCCGTCTTTTATTCAAGTTGTGTCAGAAATCTTTTCTCCAATTCAATTCAGTACCACTTCATTACTCATTCGATCTACTCGTCTAATCTTCGGCGTTCTTCTGTAGCATCACATTTCAAAAGTTTCTATCCTCTTCTTGCCTGAATTTTTTATTGCCCGCGTTTCACGTCCGTGAAATAGTATTGTCTAGACTTTGTGGCTAAATATCGGATTTAATTAACGGAACGAAACCTGACACACTGACACATAACCCGTAGGTACTACAGCCCCCAAGTTAAACTGCTTTGTTTCTTGTTATGATTATACTGCTCTGCACACTTCGGTCAAGTGTTGTATTACATTTCATCAATATAGCTCTTTCCGCTGCAATCCAACAGCTACTCAATTGGTTTTTTGTTAATGTTCATCTTTTTTATACCATTTAATTACCAAAGTATGCTAGTTTTGACAACATAATATATAGGAACTATATGCTGTAAATGTTGTAAATCGCAATGGAGGTGTAGATGAACCCAAACGCTTAAAGAAATGACTGAGTCTGTACCCGAAGGCGTAATATACAGTAAATTGCACTTCCATTTGAATATTTTCGTACTAAACAGAAAACAAAAAGCAGCTTTGAGAATAAACTTACTTCCAGAAGAAATTCTCGAGATATGATCATAAAGTCACTCAAAATAGGTTCATAGAAAAGTACGAAGAATGGAAGAAGTTCATTCCGATCTCCTGAACAACAGTGTAATTGAAGTTCTATTCATCACAGGAATATTATAAAACAAGACGATGCTCTGGAGGCTTCGCTCCTGTACAACAAAATAAATTGGCTGCAGTTTTAGAACAATCATTTAGAAGAATACCTGGAGGCACGATGATGTGAAGTTCAGACTGCACTATTCTAAGAAAGGCAAATAGAATCAGACGACTGAACACCGGTATAAAATGGATTAACAGAACACGTAAGATAGTAAAAGAAGAAATGTGTAATTTGTTGTGGGTTTGTCCAGTAAGAGTGGCAGCATTAAGGAAATGTTCAGCAACGACACTGGAGGACCTTACAGAACGCCATTGTGCATCAAAATTCCGAAAGCGTAAGTCCCAAGGATGAGACAAGAAACATATTACTTCCTTCTACATACTCGTGCATCTCCCGTTATTTTCCTGGCGGTGAAAGTAAAAAAAATTCGGCTTTGTGCAGAGGCGCACACACGTTCGTTCTTCCGCGAACGGAATAGGAAGAGAGCCTAATGATATGGGAACACTGTGTACCCTCTATGACACAAAGAAGGATGATTTGTGAAGGTCAAATATAGAAGGAAGAAAAGGAAAATGAAACATCGGATATTCAAAACCAATGAAGTCACAACGACTCGATCTTTCACTTTGATAATTTCGGTAAGGTACGACGCTGGCCTCGGTTAGTATACATCGTGCATCGCCAGAATATGTATGGAGAACGTTTTGGGGAGCTCAGGGACTAAGAAAGAAGCTAACTGTTTGTAAATGAAAATATCAAAAGAAAAAACCTTTACAACTTTTAATATTCCTCTGACTCTGTTTCTGTAGTATGGTGTAAAAACGTAGCTTGTCGCAGAGAAGAACAGATGGGCATTAAAAGTAGCGCACCGAGAAACGATAATAAATGGACTTTATATTCCACGAAAGAACATAACTGATACTGAAATACTGAAAGAGAAGTTAGATGTAAAACCAGTGGTCAGGAAATGAATTTAACCTACTGCTTGTAGGTCTAGGTACCATATGGAGTTCAAGTAGAGCAAACAGTGAGATAGAGGTACGAGTTGGGCTCTTTTCAGGACAAAATTGGCCAGAGTCACAAAGTAACAGCTGGCACTGGAAAACCTTTGGCGAAGACTGTTCACACCGAAGGGATGTTAGTTGGTAGTAGTAATAACAACAGAACAGCTGAAAGATAACTATCCCTTTAAAAGTATTAGTTATGCTACAGGAATGATTAAGTATCGTGCGAATGCGAACACAAAATGTTATAGAGAAGTTTCAGTACTCGCACTTGTTGTTATTCACATAACAAAACAAATGCGACAAAAAGTTAAAAGTATATTTCAAACGATACATTAGACCTACTTCACTTAACATATATTATTTCGTCCTAGACTGTAGCGGCCCACGAATAAATCATTCCTCTAATTCCTATTTATATTAATGACAGTAACGGAACTCAGTAACTATATCAGATATGAAATGATAAATCGAAGATAGTAACCGATCGTATATGTTTCAATTTATTACACCACTAACCTTCGTTCGTTTTCTGATGGTGGCTTACCTTAGTTTTACGCAAATTTCATTTCCACAATGCATATGTTTGTCCCTGGACATTAACTGAAAATTAAGCTGGACATCAGGGTACAAGCCTTGTTTTGTATGAAGGAAATTCAAGCCAAAATGGTGGATACACTTACACTACTCAGTGAAAACTTGTTTTCTTTGACATATTTGTTTCCACTAATTTCACGACGACAGAATTTGTTGATTTTGACAATATAATCATGCAACAAATATGGATCTTATGATTGTTAAATCATCTCTTCGAATAAACAAACAGCGAGGTATGAACCCATCACATATCGAATATTGAACGTCAGAAGGATCTGTCCTTAAAAACCACTGTTTTAATTTTATTTATCTTTATCCCAAACAGTTTGTGTTAAATGTCTAAACTGTCAGCAGCACGTATTCGGGATTGCTACCAATGCCATTTCTTAGTTTTTGTTCTTAAAGTTAGCATGGAAAATGAGTGTCTCGTAATGGAAAACTATTTTGCGTTAAGTACTTCAGCTCTTTATTGCCTACCTGAAAATTTCGTGCTCTGCGGTCTTTGTTTCAGTGGCAATCATAAGCTATTGTAACTCAAATTATTGAGTATATTTACATTCAAGCGCAACATTGTGATAACTGGGTTTGTCTGCAGTGCTTTCAGTCATTTTTAATCTACAGTGCCACGCATGCAGGCATAATCTAGAGAAATTGCAAAGCCTTGCATGACTCATCAGAGTTCTCCAATTCCTCTAGCTATTTGAACAGCTTCATCTGAGAGCATCTTACGGTTGCTCTTGACCTTTTATCGGTCTTCTTTCACGTATATTGTGAGAAACGGCGTTCTATTACGTTGCACAGCAGGAGACCTGACGTTAATCATGTCTCTGATGACGACCCTTCCTCCGCAGGTTGCCAGTTGGGAAGTCTTTGATCAGCTCACAGATTTATGAGGTAACTGACGAGACTTTAACTTGTTTACGAACCAGCATGGGGGTGCGTATCGAACCTTTTTTGAAACCAGGCATTTGAGCGTGCAATCAAATTTTCCGTGAAGACATCCAAAGGTATCTCACGCGATAATAAACAGCAGTTCATAAAACACACTCTTGAATAACTACTGTGATTTGTGTGTGAAAGCCCTTCCCTTAAAATAAATAACGAGCTGTTTTGTTCCACGGTTTCGGTTCACATCAGTAAAATATTTCTGCGATTTCTCTGAAGCTCGTGCTAAATAAAACTGTAATTTTTTCCACCGTATCTTATTATTCGAGTGATGGAATCTGCGTACTGATTTCGGAAGTCTTAAAAATTCCATAAAGTTTTTCTGTAGTAAAATAAGCAATTTCTGGTCAAAACGTGTTGTTTTCTCACACGATGTCTAACAATATTAAGTTATGTCACAGTTTTCAATTCCGTTTCTAAAGTTCACTGATTCCGCTCATGGCTTTCATGATGGAATTGTACAGTTAAGTAGAAGTCACAGAATAATATCTTCGTGCAATTTTCATTGAGTGAGATGTCTTCCTACAATTTTCACTGAGGAAGCTGTCATAGTGAATCCACATTTGGAGGGAGTGAGGTACAAATAAAAGTGCGTTTATTCATATTTAGGTCTTCTGTAGCTCATTACAAGCCAATACTTTAATGTTTCCTTCAGAAAGTATAAATCCAATCTTCCGGGTTGTCATTGTCCTCCTCAGTTGGTGGTATTTTAAAACATTGACGTCTTTGCGATGCTATTTTCTAATCTTACCTTTTTCGGCGAGTTGAGATTCACATTCTAATTTGATTCAGAACCACACTTGGACAGAAAGGAGGTAGTATAGCGAGGTGTCCACACGAAAGAATACAGAAAACTATTTAGACAGCAGGAAAACATCTATATTCAAATTCATAGGATGATAAACAAATTCTTTGCTCTTTAAAACAAGATAAAGGAGTTACCTTCCATTTTGTTCGATAACTACAGTGGAGTCGCTGGAGATATTTTTTAGGGATTCATCTTGCAATGTGTCCGGAATTGCCGGCCGAAGTGGCCGAGCGGTTTTAGGCGCTACATTCTGGAACCGCGCGACCGCTACGGTCGCAGGTTCGAATCCTGCCTCGGGCATGGATGTGTGTGATGTCCTTAGCTTAGTTAGGTTTAAGTAGTTCTAAGTTCTAGGGGACTGATGACCTCAGTGCTTAGAGTCATTTGAACCATGTTTTGTCTGAAATGGTTTAGACAAGTCACATAACCCACGTAATCCCACTGTGCCGCGTTACAACACAGTAAATGAATGGTGCTCGCTGGCATTTCTCACACAGTGAAACAATTAGTTATGTAATCCTTATCCTTCATCTAAAACCCTAACTTTAAAAAACATTTATAGTTTCCATATGATAACTGTTTTTACGGCAACAGCTACTTAACTGCAGTGGCAATTCCAGTTGCAGAAACAACAATGAAGAAGTCTAATCACATACTAATTGTCATGCATAAAACAGTCTACACAATGATTAAATTAAAAATTCCGAATGATGGAATTTAGAGATAAAGAGAAGAAGAGTTCAATGTGGACCAACCTCAATGGCAAAGAAGTAATTTCGATATGATGGATGTATTTAAGAGCCTACCCGATGGAACTAAAAGGAAATGAGACGAAGACGTGAGTCAAGCGCTAAGTTAAATTGGTTTTGTAGTTAAAGCACTGTATTTCAAAATCCCCACCCTTGTCAAAAATTTGTCTCTATTGGCCTCGTCGTCAATTACTGAATGTTAAACCCTAATCCTTCTTCCATGTTTTCAATTAAGGATACTAACTGAAATAATATTGGCGTATTCCAATAGCAGAAAGAACATCGAGAAAGGAAGTAGTATTCGCAACACTGCAATATATCAAGAAGAGAGGAAAGGACATAAAAGGTAAATGGCATCAGCAGTAACTTTATGCTGACCTGACATAGTGTGAAGTGGAGAAACGCACGACATATGAATTATTAAAGTGTGTTTTATTTCAATCTAATGCCGCTCACGTATGATTGTATTAGATTAATTCGGTATGCTTACTCTTGGCAAGCCGTTTTATTCGTTTTTAACTTACCATAATATATTCAGTACTGGAACGAAATCAGTCGTCAGTGTCAAAATGTGTGACATTAAACTGTATTAAAAGACTTTTAGGAGCAACATTATAATTTCGGGAAATAAGTATTAGAACAGACTAGAAGATAATGATACTGTGGTTGATTGTGTACCATGTAAATAGGTGGAAATAGCTCGTCGGACCGTGGTACCTAGACTAGCAGCAATCATAGGACTGTAGTATTTGACACATACTAGATTTTCTAACACTAAGAATGAAACATCAAACTGTTTCTGTTGCAGATAAATGTTGAAAGAAATAGGTATGTGGTATTACTGGCTAAGGAACACGAAAGGTTGTTCGACTGACTGAAATTGACATTGTCAACTTTCCTTCGCTACAGATGAGCGCTGTGCTTTAGTTTTCCCTTTCACTGTAAACATTGCGTGCAGAGCGTAGTATTGGATTTGCGCAGTTGACGAAGAAGAGGATAAGTGAAGTTGATGCTGGAGCACAGCACTGGCCTGCTCTTCTACATTAGCAGTAACAAAGGGACCTACGAACTTCTCTTCACCGATTTGATTCGTTTTCATAGAGCGCATGGGACTCGAATAAGACTTCAACATACGTAAACAGGAAGTCGCAACTCTCAGCGTTTTGCAAGAAAACCGATTTTCAAAGTTTTTGGCCTCACACAATTACGTAATTTATATGGTCGCTATTATTAAAGGAATCTCCATCTAAGCGAGTAAGCGGTTAGTTTCATAAGCGCGAGGCCCTTGGTTGGAACCTGGCTACGGGTACTTTTTGTTTTCATTCTCACATTATTCTGCCAAGGTGCAGTATTAAAGTAATTCCTCCTAACTGTACATTGCTGGTGCTGACTTGCGACTTTTTTTGCACATGTAGGTGAAGTATCTTCTAATACTACTACATAATTGCGCGTACGTTATCGGACAAAGTAGAGAGATAGCTTCTAAAGAAGACTGCATAGAAATTGAATCAACTGTACAACATCAGATGTCTGTACCAATATACGGTGATACGATTCGATACGCGTGGTACGCCAGTCAATTGTGAGATGACAGAGAAGCGTTTACGAATGTAAACCAAGTTTCTTTTACAGTAGACCCACTGAAAAATTATGCACACGCGAGAATTCGACGTTCATAACAAATGCTCAATGTCGCAATAATTCTTGTTTTCCGTGTTTTTACGATCAGTATCATCCTTATTCGTGCAGCGCTTCATGGACTACATATTATACCTGTCACAAATGCAGATACAATGACATAAATGAAACGACTATGCTGATTTCATTGAATGTTCTCGTGTATCCTTTTTTTTTCTAGTCTCCGTGCGAAAAAATTATTTCTCATTTTTCGAGAATAAATATTATGTAAATAAAAATGAAGCGTTAAATATTGATAAAGAATTAAGTGGGAATGAAAAAAAAAAGCATCAGCAGTAAGATTCGATTCAGAAACTTCGCGCTTATGCAACTACATACTTACTCGATCGGCTGCGCGCTGCTTCCATATTTGCGACCATACAAAGTACACGTGCTATGAGGGCTGATAACACTAGTAATTCTGAACGAAAAACATTGAATAACCGTAGGTTATGCTTTTTACAGGTTCCGAAGAAACTAATGAAAACAATGGGGAACAGAACAAATGCAGGTGATAGTAAATGAAACATTGTGAGCTAACGTTTTATTTAATTGTGTACATTTCCTCACAAAAGAAGTGCAAAAAGCCCACCGTCAACAGCAATGCATTTTTCCGCTCTTGTAGACAGTTACTGGGCTGCTGATCTGATCTGAGCTGACTCGTACTATCAGCCACTCGAGCACACGCGTATAAAATACGAGCGAGAAGTTCCCCCCTTTGTGTCCACTCGGCGCTTGTAGACTTTACTCTTAAGACAACCCCATAAACATTAATCTATTGGAGTAAGACTGGGTGACCTCGTTGGCCAAGAAAGGAATCCACGGCGACAGATCCAACGCCTACGAAAGTTTCAGTGAAGTACTGTGTCACTGGCCGTGGTACAGAATGTGCGGAATTCGTTCGTGCTGAAAATACGTACGAAATGGTCAGTAAAGACAACACTACGTAGCCTACTGTCACTTTGGTTATATTCGCACGTGAGTTCTGGTGAAGAAGTACATGCGACTGACGCCCGTGATCTTCAAACTGCTGTTTGTCAGATACGGTAAGAAATGAGCATATGTTCACTTGAAGTTTTTGATAGAATAACCATAATATACAAGGGCGATGTACTTGAGGACAATATTATGGAAATGGAAGAGGACGTAGATGAAGATGAAATGGGAGACACGATATTGCGTGAAGAGTTTGACAGAGCACTGAAAGACCTGAGTCGAAACGAGGGCCCAGGAGTAGACGACATTCCATCAGAACTACTGACGGCCTTGGGAGAGCCAGTCCTGTCAAAACTCTACCATCTAGTGAGCAAGATGTATGAGACAGGCGAAATACCCTCAGACTTCAAGAAGAATATAATAATTCCAATCCCAAAGAAAGCAGGTGTTGACAGATGTGAAAATTACCGAACTATCAGTTTAATAAGTCACGGCTGCAAAATACTAACGCGAATTCTTTACAGACGAATGGCAAAATTAGTAGAAGCCGACCTTGGGGAAGATCAGTTTGGATTCCGTAGAAATATTGGAACATGTGAGGCAATACTGACCCTACGGCTTATCTTAGAAGCTAGATTAAGGAAAGGCAAACCTACGTTTCTAGCATTTGTAGACATAGAGAAAGCTTTTGACAATGTTGACTGGAATACTCTCTTTCAAATTCTGTAGGTGGCAGGGGTAAAATACAGGGAGCGAAAGGCTATTTACAATTTGTACAGAAACCAAATGGCAGTTACAAAAGTCGAGAGGCATGAAAGGGAAGCACTGGTTGGGAAGGGAGTGAGACAGGGTTGTAGCCTCTCTCCGATATTATTCAATGTGTATATTGAGCAAGCAGTAAAGGAAACAGAAGAAAAATTCTGAGTAGATATTAAAATCCATCGAGAAGAAATAAAAACTTTGAGGTGTGCCGATGACATTGTAATTCTGTCAGAGACAGCAAAGGAATCGGAAGAGCAGCTGAACGGAATGGACAGTGTCTTGAAAGGAGGATATAAGATGAACATCAACAAAAGCAAAGCGAGGATAAGTCGGGTGATTCTGAGGGAATTAGATTAGGAAATGAGACACTTAACGTAGTAAAGGAGTTTTGCTATTTGGGGAGCAAAGTAACTGATGATGGTCGAAGTAGAGAGGATATAAAATGTAGACTGGCAATGGCAAGGAAAGCGTTTCTGAAGAAGAGAAATTTGTTAACATCGAGTATAGATTTATGTGTCCGGAAGTCGTTCCTGAAAGTATCTGTATGGAGTGTAGCCTTGTATGAAAATGAAACGTGGACGATAAATAGTGTAGACAAGAAGAGAATAGAAGCTTTCGAAATGTGGTGCTACAGAAGAATGCTGAAGATTAGATGGGTAGATCACATAACTAATGAGGAGGTATTGATAGAATTGGGGAGAAGAGGAGTTTGTGGCACAACTTGGCAAGAAGAAGGGACCGGTTGGTAGGACATGTTCTGAGGCATCAAGGGATCACAAATTTAGCATTGGAGGGCAGCGTAGAAGGTAAAAATCGTAGAGGGACACCAAGAGATGAATACACTAAGCAGATTCAGAAGGATGTAGGTTGCAGTAAGTACCGGGAGATGAAGAAGCTTGCACAGGATAGGGTAGCATGGAGAGCTGCATGAAACCAGTCTCCGGACTGAAGACCACAACAATAATCAACCATAACTATCACCCTTCAAAGCATGCACGTTTCCTCCTGCCTCACCCTGAAAAAGCACGCCTCAGATTTCCGAACTCGATCTTACAGTAGACGGTCGATTGTTGCATCTTCCTGTTTACAAACGTCGACGTCATTGTCGTGCCCAATACTCTGTCAATATGAATCAAAGCGGCGAGGGCAAGTTCGTACGGTCCCTTGTAAGCAGCCCACCGAATGCCATGTCACCATCTGAGGAAAAGCTCGCCGTCAGCAGTACCACATCACCAGCCATCTAGGAACATTGCCTAATGGCTAGGGATAAAACTCAGGATACAGGCACACTATGTACCATGCCATATCTCCTCCTCCTGGAAGATATTGGTATTGACAGTATTCTCCACTGTCGGAATTCGAGCCTGCTACCTCAGAGACGAGAGCCAGCCTACCTCTGCTTCGGAGATCGGTCTGATATATAGTGTTTCACCAAAGCACTAACTCTGGGGGTAGAAAATAATTTCCCACATCTTCGTCCTCGACCTGGATGCGAAGCGGAGCCCGCGGTGCCGGTGCCAAGAAGTGCGTGCCGCACTATAAATACGGAGAGAGGACAGCAGTCCGCGAACGCAGATGGGGATGCAGATGTACCGAGGAGACAAATATATTCGCTGCCGTGTAACACAAATCCTGTGGCCGGGAGCCGAGGGATATTTCAGACGGGAGCGGCGTCCTCGTCATTTTATTAAATAAAGCTGTTATCAGCTTTTATCGGGTGTCAGTCGCAACCGTAGAAGCAACACTTGGCTGCCGGGCGCGGCGCAAAAAAAACGGAGCTCGCAGGCAGGGGGCAGGTAGAGGCGCACCCTTCCTTCCCTCGCCAGACCAGCCGCTGGCACTGCCTTCCTTAAAACCTTCGGCTTTTCCATTCACAGTCGCACTGGAAGGCACATAATTCCTTCCATCAATATTAACAGGGCTCTATGGCGAAATTAAAAAACTAATAAATAAATACATGGTGATCTAGAAGTCCGCTGACATTTGAAAATTTAGTACCTCGCCGGATAATGTAAGTTGAGGGGTGAAAATTGACCCACATGCTTGAAATACCGTGACGTTTAATTGAAACAAAAAAGTGCAAGAAATGGCCAAAATATGGCGCTTCGTATGATACAAAAGCAATAATTAGTATCTCAATTAATTTGTAGCAAAGACAATATTCTTTATAGTAAATGTGCGTCATGCCAGTCGTTATTCGTCAACAATGCCTGTAGTCGAGGAAAAATGATGTGAACAGCACAGTATATTAGCGGTCGGACGATCGCGGTAGACTTGTGACTTCAGGTACCCCCATAATCTATAATCGCATAACTTGAAGTCTAGGCACCTGGGAGCCCAAGCGTGGCGAAAGTGGCACGCGAGCCTCGGCAAACGATGTGCCCAAGAGATCTTTCACGCGTATGGAGAGCAATTATACATAAAAGTCACACTTTCCACCCTGTGTTTATCAGCCAGGCTAAGGATGACACAAATCTGTAACACATCGGCGTACCTCGGATCCGTCACGCCGACATTTTGTAAAGCAGCTACTTGTACTTCCTCGAAGACAAAGGAAACGACCACAATTGTTGTGGTAAATTCACGCCACGCCGTGACTTTCTCGACATTCAACGGCCTTCCCACGACAGTTCTAGGATTTTCCGTAGGTTCAAATGGCTCTGAGCACTATGGGACTCAACTGCTGTGGTCATTAGTCCCCTAGAACTTAGAACTACTTAAACCTAACTAACCTAAGGACATCACACACATCCATGCCTGAGGCAGGATTCGAACCTGCGACCGTAGCAGTCGCACGGTTCCGGACTGCGCGCCTAGAACCGCGAGACCACCGCGGCCTGCGATTTTCGGTAGCTCATACTCTGCAGCTGCGGGTGTTGTCAGACCCTCGGAGTGTGAAATGGGCTTCTTCCATACAGAACACGTTAGGCAATCAATCGATATGTTCCCACATTTTTGGAATGCCCACACCACAAATGCTCTCCGCGCTAGAAAATGGTTAGCTAACAGTTCATGATGACTCTGGATTTTGTACGGACAGCATTGGAGGGTGCGTTTTAGTGCTTTCCAAACAGTAGTGCTTGGAATGCAGGTGCGGCGTGCGACTTCACGAGCGCTTACTTCACCATGCTGAGGTGAACCCGCTAATGCCACCATTTGTTCCTGAACTGTCCGAGCAGCAGTAAGTAGCACCTCTGCCTGGTCGCCCACTATGGGACCGATCGTCTAAAGAACCCGTGGCTTCGGACTTCGTGATTATTTTCTTCGCAGCGACACATGTTACACTACCTTTAATTGTACGAACACCCTTCTTATGGCGATTGGATCGCAAAGCTGCGGTAGTGGATTCTCTATTCTGATAGTAAAGCTTCACTAACAGTGCCTTTCCTAGTGAACTCAACATGCCGCAATTGCTGGTGCATCTGACTCCCTTACAGTTCTTTCTACACACGATTCTCATGCGGCGTCACTTACGTGGTGTTGTATAGCGCCATCTTCTGCCGGTTTTTGCACTCGTTTTTGGTTTCAATAAACCTAGTATCATTTCAGGATCGTATATCAATTTTTTTCCTCTCTATCTACGTTATTCCCTGAACTGGTGCAATTTCAAATGTTAACGGACTTTTGACTCACCCTGTATATCAACATATTGTTTCTAATGTAAAGTATGGCAGAATGGAACTTATGACTCATGACAGGCACGTTTTGTTAAGTTAATTTTTGGATAGTTTTTCGGTACGTGCCTGCAGGCAAAGAACTCTAGTGATAAATTGTGACGATATTTACAACATTCATTAAAATTGGATAATGTTCACAATACCAGTCATATAAACATCTTTTAGTGATAAATTTTTCTCAGTTTTTTTAAGAGGGTAAAATTACAACTGTGAATTATTGATAACAGACCTAACGCAAGCATTTGAAAGAGCTATCGACAGTGAAGGGTCAAATCACCGGTAATGTTAATAAATAAACCAACGTTAGCCTAAAGCCGCTGAAGACAATATATGCATGAAAATAATGTTCTTCAGACCCACTCTTTCAGTGTGACGATGCAGTAGAAACTGTACTGGAAACGCCAACACAATAGACACTTGCTACTCATGCTGAATCACAAAAGCGCGATATGGGGTGTGGCACTCACGTTCAATAGGCAGCCACGTGTCGCCGAGTGGAATGCTGTGGGAGGCAAGCAGAGAAAACTAACTCCGGTGCATCGCGACACGATAGGTGTAAAACAAAATATAAAACTATAGCTAGAGAAATGGTGAATGCAACGCATTTGGCTGTAAAAAAGGCAAAGAGTGGAGCTATCAGGGGCTACCGCAGCAGAATCTTATCTAAAGACTTCTCACAAAAGCCAAAGAAATTCTGGTCGTATGTAAACGCAATCAGACACGGAAAAAACAGAATATCAGAGGCAAAAGAAAAATCCTGAACTCCGTTTCCATCTGTTCCTTCACAACCAAATTACAAAAGTGCTGTTGTGAAGTAATTGCTATTTCTTTATGGAAACATCATAGCCTGGAGCGTTCCTCCCATCATGAATTGTTTTACCAGTACATATAAGGGGCGATCGAAAAGTTCCTGTTTAGGGGCGTTGCTGCAGCGTATATTCAACGTAGCGTGACACCGGTACGGGTATATAAGCATTGACAAGTAGGCAAGGGGTTAGTGTAGTATCGTGTCCTTCCGACATGCGTGCATTGAAGACGAAACGTGAACTATGGCGACGTTATTACAAAATGCATATCTAAAGTGTTGTTATTCTTTTCTTGGCTGCCGAAGGACACCACCGCTGACAACCATCGCATAATGTAGAATGTGAATGGGGCAGCATGTGAATCGAAAAGCATGGTTGTGGAACAGTGCGCCAAGTTCCACGCTACGTAAAATGTCTTCGCAGTTGCGAATATGGATAACCATCAGCTGTAAGACGGAACGAGGACAATGAAAATTTGTGCATGTCCGAAGTAAAATTCCATCGGAATTCGGAATAACACAGGCAGTGCAATACGATATTGTAAGTTCCGTGCTGGTCGCGATTCGACACAAGTCACATGTCACCATATGACAAATGTCGTAACGTAAAAGTTTCATCAACTTCAGTGAGAGACACTAAGGCACCTGACCTATAGTCTTCATCTCTTCCCCGAGCGATTATCACGGCTCCAGTCCCTTAAAAGAGGCTTTGAAGGGTCGACGATTCCTGTCGGGCTATGATGTACAGCACACAGTCACGGACTTCCTTACGCAGCAGGATACGGTGTTTTACCGAACTGGTATCTTCCACCTGGTTCTTTGGTGGGATGATTGGCTCAATGATCACGGCGATTTTGCCTAATTGGCATACTGATTCTGGACTGTACGGCCTTCGAACAGAAACTGTTTGATCGTCTCTTATACATGTCCAGTTTTTGGTCAATTATCTTTTAAATTTCGGACACAATTTCTCTACATGCTACTGCCCAGAGACAAATATTCCAAGTTCCTCATTGAGATATGACATTACTATCTCTTTATACAATCTGATGAACATTTAAACAATTCCACATGTTTTAGTTGCCCTTTGTACCTTGGTAATCATTGTCACTATGAAAGCCACAAGGTCACTAATATCTGTTTCAACATGGACATCTTCATAATGCTTTAGCTACAAGAATAGCAATAATACCACCAAACTAGTGATTAGAAAGAGGTGGTAGGGAATTTTTCAGCTCGATCACCTGATCGAACTTCAGAAACAAGGGAAGTTCAAATCAAATGGCTCAGAGCACTATGGGACTTAGCATGTGAGGTTATCAGTCCCCTAGACTTAGAACTTCTTAAACCTAACTAACCTAAGGAAATCACACACATCAATGCCCGAGGCAGGATTCGAACCTGCGACCTTAGCAGCCAAGTGGTTCCGCACTGAAGCGCCTAGAACCGCTCGGCCACCGCGGCCGACACAAGTGAAGTGCCCGGGAAGATTGTCGCTAAAACAGTAGATATGAATGTCAGCGCGTTGCACATTGTATTACTCGTGGCTTCTCTGCCATCGTGTTTTTTCCCACCCTTCATTCCATGCCTTGTACGGACACGCTTTATTTTCTTGGAAGTGGTAAAATGCATTGAAATCGTGGATAAGTGAGAGCTCCTTGTGATTTAACCCCTTTGTCAAGAGGGGGACGTACCCGTTTTCTCGTTTTGTTTCAGATCTCTGTGGGACGGTATCCAGATAAACTTCAACGAAGTTCCGTACCACTGCAGTTTAACAATCCTCCGCTTTACGTTCACGACATTAACAATGTTGTCTGTCCGTATTGTTGTGGTGCCGAGAAATTCGCGGAACACAAATATGAATTACGAAATCTGTTCGCTGTGTTTATACACAAGGCTCTAAAAGAGAGTAGATACTTTCGCCCAGGTTGGAACCGTGTTCATTGACTTCCGAAACGGCCGAGAGGTTCTAGGAACTTCAGTCTGGAACCGCGCGACCGCTACGGTCGCAGGTTCGAATCATGCCTCGGGCATGGGTGTGTGTGATGTCCTTAGGTTAGTTAGGTTTAAGTAGTTCTAAGTTTTAGCGGACTGGTGACCTCAGATGCTAAGTCCCATAGTGCTCAGAGCCATTTGACTTCCGAAAAGTTTTCAATACATTTCCGAAATTTGGCCTCATGAAGAAAATACCAGCGCACAGAATACCAGACCAGCTATGTGATGGATTCTGTTCCTAGCAAACAGAAGACAACATGTCGATCATAACAAAGAGCTACCTTCAGGCGTGAAAGCAGCTTCGGGCTTGCTCGAAGGGAGTGTTATATTTTATATATTTATTCAACCTGTTCTTATTAGGGGCATCAGGCTCTCTGTTACATCAGACAAGAGTTTCACGCACACAGTACCTTTTTTCATCATACTTGCCTAGGGAATAATAGTTTTACTAAGACAAATAGTATTAAAATTATCTAAATGTGAATAGTGACAATGTGAGATGTGTTGGATCTGTTTCATATCCGGTGAGTTGGGGGACCACTACATCAAATGGAACTCGCTAGTCTGTTCCTCGATCCACTCGAACACGCTCCTGGCTTAATGTAGTGACTGTGAACTAATAAAGTTACTACTAGAAGTTCTTGTTTTATTGCAATTGCTGCTAATGATAGTGATCATAGTACTAATACTACTACTAGTAGTAGTAGTAATGACAATAATAATATCGATAATGATAGTAGCAGCGGAAAGAAACATTGAAACTGTACAAAGTAGATTTTTTCTGATACAGCGAGTTCTAAGGAAACTAACTTTAAGGAGCACTGCGCCAGCTAAGAATAGTGGGAAATGGGGAAGATCAGATTGGAACGAGTGATGTACAAGAGCAACGAGTGCGTTCAGGCAAAATTGTAATCATCATCGTTGATTTATCAGATATGAGATTAACTGTCTTCTGATACAGGAGCTGTTATTTATTTCCCTAATATATTGCGGATGTTATTCCAGAGTAGGGTTTCTTCTACTGAGAAGGATTTCGATAAAATGGCTAAACAACAGAGTGGGACAGAAAGGATTTCTCTCTTATTGGAACGGGTGCTTCTGCCATGTTCTTCAGACAACTGCGTTGAGGTCGGGGAGGGATTTGGTGGACAGAAATGTATGCAATAAATAAACTAACAAAACCTCATTCTGTCTCTTCGAACAGTCAATTGCAGACTGTTTCTCTTCGGTCTGTGATCATCACCAGGTGGTACTCACAAAGCAAATAGTGAAGATCATAGGCAAAGAAGCATGTTTCGCCATGGATTTGTTCAGTATACACGAACACGTTCATTCCACCCCAGTGGTAGACGCTACAAGAAAGGGGCTATGCATTACTATGTGGTTTACTGTTAATATTCCGAGGATGTCAGTTTCTAGAAGAGACAACCAACATATTGCTTCCCGCGGCACAGATCTCGTAGAAACACAACGAAGGTGAAGAAAATGCATCATCCGACTAGGCGACCCGATTCCATTGATCCATGGTCTAGTCTCAATGGTTCTGCACCCACGGCATCCGTAACTGACGAAGTTTATAGGTTAGCATGGAAAAACATAGAAGTCGTCTGCTGCAGACCTCCATGTTCTCGAAAATGACACATTGTACAAAAAAAAAGGGACTAGGTGAAAAGTTTGTATTAGTAAAGAGGACATTTTTCTGTGCTACAACTGGCCACCTCCTAACCGCCCTTTCTGCATGGGCGTGGTCAACTTTATATTTTCAAAGGGGAGCCCCCACATTTATTGCATACATTTCATTTACGATGTTAATATAAACCTTTGTGTTGTAGCGCTTGCTTCTGATATTCAAACGTTACCTGGGTGTTGAAAATGTGATTGTACCGTACAAGTAATATTGCTAGACACTGGCATTTCTGGGAAGTGAGATATGTGTATGGTAACGTAGTTTTCTGTGCCGTACAGCGTTGATTATGGTGGGACCCCACACGATCGGAACGCTTGATTCGGTGGCCGCTCTAGAGCCCCGCCATCAGAGCTGCTGATTTCGGCGTGTGTTTCCATCCACAGCCATTCTAACACGGTGAAATGTCCGTGAAGTGATATTTTACTGAAAGGCGCACGTGTCATCGATACTCAGCGGACTCAAGCACTCCATTGGTGAGAGGCAAATGGACTTACAGATATCAAGCATACCGATGTGAACAGCAAACTGTTACATCCACATCGTTTTTCCTGGATTACGCTAAACGTAGTTTATAACAGACAATGAAATGGCTAACCATATTGTACTGAACAACCAAATTCGCAACACTAAAGTAAATTTTGGACGCAAATATCAACTGTAGGAACACATTTACAACACATTTACATCGTAAATGAAACCTAGAATCAAACCCGCCGGTTCTTAATTGCAAAAGCAGCACACTTGATAACTGTCGATTCCAGCGCCATGCCATGAATTGAAAACACTGATTTGGTAAACCTTAAGTACTTTTTGGTGTAGAACTCTAATATGCAATAAGATGGGGCGGGGGGGGGGGGATATTTTGGTGTCTCAAGTTAAAACAAACATTTTGTATATTTATTACTGTCGCCGAGTACAATAATACTGTTTATACTTGAATGGTACTGAAGTACAGTCACAGTTCAATGTAAATGTAATTTTAAACTTTGGCACACAGTTCCGATTATTAATACTAGCGCTGCCAGATATGTGTTATGTTGATGTAACTGTGGAGCGAGGGGCGCTGCGCTCTGACGTAAGTAGTCTTCCAGCAGATGCGGCGTGTTGGCGTTTCTTCACCGACGACTCTGTAGTTGCATCTGGCAGCGACTATCTTTAGCTTGAGATGCCCTTGTGAAATGCGAACGGTAAACTGGACTCTCACTCTCCGTACGACAAGACACTGAGAAGAAAGGTTGAATTCCTCATACACAGTACACGTCATGTGTGAGCTGTGAGACGTGGGCATTCAACACCTTTTCGCCTACTAGTGGTTTTACCATTCCTCAACAACTTTCTATAGATGCTCACGACAGTAACAAGCAAACAGCCAACCAGTTTCACCTTTTCCAAAGTACTCGCTCCCAGGTACCAGGTCTCACAATCTTCCCGTTGCCAAAGTCGCTTATGTCAGTGGATTTCACCATTTGCGGTCCGTATTATGGCCAGAATAATTTCCCATTCGTCTCTACTCTGCTGATACACTTTCTTTAACTCGTTATATGGCTCCAATACCACGAGGTGGCATTCAGTTTTGTAGTGTGCAGTGGTCATAATATTTTCGGTCATCAGTGATATGTAACTGTAGTAGTCACACTATCAACTTATTACGCACAACACGTATTGTGCTTTCAACAATTAAAAACAATAGCTATTACCAGTAGGGAGTTCTGGGCTAAGCCACTGGTAAACTGTACATTCTCCCGTTCATGATCTGTTCAGTCCATTCTCAAGTTAATCAAAGTGTTTGTCGAGGACAATATTGTTATCAGATGAAGAAAAACTACGTTTCTGATAAACCCTCAGCTTGTCGATAGAAAATACCTGCCTTGCGGTTTTTGCTTCAGAATTTTTTTAAGATCAAGAACTATTGTAAAGTTAAGCTTATCCATTACGAATATTGTAGAACCCGTGACTGTTGATTGATGGTAAAGACATAAAACTGAAACCAGTCTTTTTTTGAACAGTTATTTTTATTTGCATGAACCAGTTTTCGAACTTGTTCAGGTTCATACTCAGATCGTTTTCCAGAAGTTTCATATCTATTTCTAGCATAATGGTGGGTGCTGGCTCTATGACAATAAAATGGGACATGCTTTAACGTATCGCCATGAGTATTGTTTATCTGTCTATATGGATGCAAAACTTTTAGTTTTGTAAGCACTGCGACAATATGGGCGGCTTTTTACTCTTCGTGTCCATCTGTCTGCTCCCATTGTGATGGCCAGTTGGTACATCACTTCACACACTTCTACACAAGTGGTGTACCAACTGCCCGTCACAATGGAAGGAGACAGATGGACACTACAGAAAATAGCCGCCCACACCGTCGCAGTACGTACAAAACTAAACATTTTGTATCCATATAGACAGATAAACAATACTCATGGCGATACGTTAAAGCATGTTCCATTTTATTGTCACAGAGCCAGCACCCAGCATTATGCTAGAAATAGATAGCTAACTTCCGGTAAACGATCTGAATATGAACCTGAATAGGTTCGAAGACTGGTTCATGCAGTAATAAATAACTATTCAACAAAGTGACTGGTTGCAGTTTTATGTTTTTACATTATTGTTAAGTTATTTTACAACCTGTGTTCCTTTAGATACGCATGCATGCCTGAAGGAACAGACATTGTAAACAAGTATCACAAGGCAAGACGTACAAAACGATGATAATAACACTACCGCCGAAGACGTTTCTCTGATTAACTCTGTTGCGGAAATCCAAGTAAAGCTGCGAGCAATAAGAGCGTACAGTGTGGCGTATCGAGGTTTCGATCCGGCACAAATTTTCATGTCACCAAGAGGTAATATTTCCATACCTAATACAGTTTATGTCGAAAGAACTCGCAGTTGTTGAATAAATTTCGTAGTATTGTAAACTTCGAACAGTCAGAGTGCCCGTGTTTGGTTCTAAACGTGACTGATAACTTCAGTTCCTAAATCCCGACTGTTATGAGTTCGGGCTACCGTATCTCCTCCTTCCACGACCGGTCTCTCTCTCTCTCTCTCACTCTCTCTCTCTCTCTCTCTCATGTACGAGTAGCCGACATTCGGGGATATGACGGGAATAATCATCCGAAGGAAAATAGTCTAGTAAATATGGTCTCTAAGATGCATAACTGGAGAGCAATTCCCCATGTTTAACACTGTGAAACACTTATTTTCTACTGTACAACTCCTCATAACTCTTAAGGTATGCATTTTAGATTTAATGTTTTCCCAACAATTTTTTCTTGTTTTGGTCCACACTAACCCTTCCCAAAATGTGGAAAGTAGAGAGCTTGCAGTAGAAGATATCTGTTTCACAGTACTGAAGATGAAGCTGTGCTCATAGCTGCAAGTTTACTAAACATTGTTGCTTCGAAGGATCGTTCCTGTCATATTTCTGAATACTGACCATTCCTCCTGGGACATCCTGTATTTCTCTCCCTCCACCTCTTTCCCACTTTCCCTCCTACGCACGAACGCAAGTATGCTTGAAAATAATTTGATTATGATCTGTGCACATTTCACATATTTTTCTCTTTAGATTATAAACATTTGCTTATGTACACTTCATACCTGCAGAAACCTAGCTGCAACATTTTCGGATCTTTGAGTCTGAATCAAGTTAAGATTTTCGTCTCTGTCAGACTAGAGATGTATTTCACTTACGACAGGCAAGAACAACCCACCACAAAACAGAAAGAATACAATTTACTTTTTGTAATGGGTGCCGTAGTGTTATTGGAGCTTCTGTAGCAATTTAACGATTTTTATGAAAACGCAAAATTCGTAAAATTTGATTCAAATAGTGACAAGAGGATAGAGAGGTTAACATGCATTATTTGTAGGAAGGAAAGAAGACGATGGTTTATTTTCCCTCCGACGACGGGGTTACTAATAGTGCAGCACAAGCTCTGATGCGACATAACTGGAGCACGGAATCGACTACGGTCTTTTCACAGAAGTATACCGGTATTTCCTTTAAGCGATCTGGATAAACCACAGAATGGTCGGGGGAGGATCAGTGTTTAGTCAAGGCGCCACTTCGTTCGGGACAGACTTCAATCAGAAGAAGAATGCAACGTTAAAGCGAGCGACGTTTCGACTTACTACAAACAATAATCGTTACAGTAGTTGGCTGTTAACACACTGTGGACGGATTCCTAGCTTAGTCATGTTTCGCACGTCATCCGTTACGGACGGATCTCTAGATAACTCGTGTTTTCTACACGCTGTCTGTAGATCCCGTCTTCTGAGTTACACTGTAACTGTTTTGTTTACTTCTATGTTTACACCAGTAATCAATGTAACACACTTGATTGCTTTCATGTACTTTTCGCGTATTTAGAATTTTCGTTGTATTTTGATATTTCAAATAGTTGATGTTTTCCTCTTAGTGTTCCTCTAGCTTTTGTAGACGGTCCTATTCAGAAAATGAAAGGAAATGAACGAATCTGAAATCCTTTCTGAGGTTTTGACGATGATTATTCAGGTGTTATTATTGAAAATAAAGATCCAGATGACTGTGCGAATGAATGTTTTTATTGTTCTTAGGACGATTCTAGTGACAGTAACATCATTAAACCTGCAAAAAAGCTTAAGGTGGCAGGGTTTTGAAGTGATTCCTGCAATAATGATGAAGATGATTCTGTTCTTGTAAGGTTTATATTTATTTCTCCTCAAGCTTTTTTTTAAATTTATCGGCTTTCGGTATGTACCATAACAGCCGTCCCAACACCGAAAATCTGATTCTGTGGTTTGTTTTGACGATGCAGAGTATACGTTAGCGTAAGTCGTATCCTGGTAAGAAGTTACAAAGGCTTAACAAAGGACAAATCCCGACATGAACCAAAGTTTACATCCACGGTTTACGAGTAAAGAAGACGAAAATGTAACACAGGACACACAGCTGTAGCAAGCGTAAATCCTACTGGCAACACATTTAGGATTTTCCTAATTCAACCCATATTAATGACTTAGTTTGTAAATTAACAATAAAATATTCTTTTGTATGTCCTGTAAAAATTGTCTCAAAAGCAGCGTATGGAAAACTGAATATTTCTGCAGGTCTACAAGTACCATCTGTACAGTGTGCAATAGATTTGGGTATTACAGCCATACGTATAGGTATACCAGTATTCAGACACATACATATAAGAGGAACTTAGTGACATACATTTATAGGCTGAGAGTTCCACGTAGGAGTGTAGTCAGTTATTTGTGTTTTGGTCTTCTCATGGCATTGTAATTACCAAGATCATTAGATTAGCAGCCGAGGGAGCTATATCTGGATGTTCGCATTGATACTGAACTCGTACAGTATTTCGTACGTTGCTCTATGGTTGGATGCTAACAAGGTTTGGAGGCTGCTTGGAAACTGATGACCAAGCGCCCGAAGATTGCTTGTAAGGACGTTGATGTGATACGTATTCCGAGGATATTTCAGAAACATATGGTTTGAATCTTCTTCCTTTCCACAAACACTTAGAGATGTGGCGCTTAGGTTGTGCCGACAGAAGTGTTTGTTGAACTTCCAATGATTAAAATTCAGCCGTACCATAACTTTCGTGAAGCTCCTCGATGTGTCTACGTGGGCTATTCGGTAAGTAATGTCCGATCGGGCGCGAAATGGAAACCAAATTGAAAATACGATGAAGCTTTGCACAAATGTGTTGGGCATTGTCTATAGTATGCACGTCGATCGCGTCAAATCGCTCTTTTTAGTTCTGTGCTCACGGTGAGCACGTAACGATGCCTAGATAAAGTGTGTGTCCCTCAAGGTATGAGGCCTGACGGCCTGGTGAGAGATTTCACCTGATGTCATTTAGCAAACATAACATAACTGTCATGCGTTTCCTTCTTCATGACAATTCTCAGCCGCACTCTGCAGGTGCAATGAAGATGCTGCTGCAACTTTTTCGATGCAAAGTGTTTGATCACGCACAATACATCCCGTAATTGGATCGTCCTGAGTTTCATCTCTACTGATCACATGAACCGCTGACTATGAAGACAATGTTTTGGCACAAACAACGAGCTGTAGACCAACATAGAGAATTGGCGGGGAACGCAGGGGGTACTTTCTATGACAAGGGTATTGTAAAGTTGGTATAACGCTACGACGGCTGTCTATAAAAGAGCGGCGACTATGTGAAGAAGTAGCGAGAAGATGTAGCTAATTGTTGCAAAGAAAACATTTTTGACTTTCAGAGTGGTTTCCATTTCGCGACCGATAGAACCTTACTTTCTGGACAGCCGTCTTATTTTATTATATCAAGATATTGTTTAATCGTGGGACGATTAGTGCGTAGAGGCTGCCTTTGATTTCAGATGTCCTCGATCATTCCTTTTGCTAGTCCGATGACAACCATTTTCTGGGCATGGGTGTTATGTCGGTGTGAGTCAATTTATCACATACAATTCGTTCATTTTAACTGGAGACATTGAAATATCTCGGAACTAAACATCGGATCAAGAAAAGTTGTAATTCCAATTTGTCTCGGAGGTGGACACCCAATGATATAGCCCTGTGCGTGGATGGCGAGGGGCAACTTACAAATCTTCAATGGGAACCTCCGTTTTTTGTTGCAGATTAAAATTCTACGGCTAAATTTACATAGTTTTGTCTGAAGCATTTTCTTCGTTTCACTACAGATGGCGCTGTAATCGGAGGAGTAGATATGGGTACAGAATTGAAATTTATAACATGCTACTTAATGGCCCTTGAATATACAATGGCACGTACGACCCTAACTCCATGTTGCGAGGGTAGAACAGGCCAGTATTTCATAACTTTTAATTAGAAACCCCATTCGCAACGTCGTATTCCTCCAACATATCGAACAGGCGGCTACTCGGCGCGCCATCGTGGCCGTGTAGCGAACTACGACGTATCATAATAGACAGTACACTGCGACCGGACTCACATATCGTGCAGACTTAGAACAGAGAGCGGCTCTAGACATTACAATAAATGCGCAGTGTTTATTGCCTGCACACCTACCTATCATTTGGAGAACAGACGCCGGCCGCGGTGGTCTCGCGGTTCTAGGCGCGCAGTCCGGAACCGCGCGATTGCTACGGTCGCAGGTTCGAATCCTGCCTCGGGCATGGATGTGTGTGATGTCCTTAGGTTAGTTAGGTTTAAGTAGTTCTAAGTTCTAGGGGACTGATGACCACAGCTGTTAAGTCCCATAGTGCTCAGAGCCATTTGAATCATTTGAGAACAGACGTGCAAGCCGACGATGAATGTTGCAACAACAGAACAAAAAATTGAAATGATCCTAATTTGCGGAGAATGTAGGAGAAATGCTGTGACTGCTGTTGTCTCGTAAGCCGAGCGTTTTCCAGAGAGAGCTCGTTCTCGTTCTTTCGTTTTTGATGTGTGATGTGTGATGGCAGCGTAAAGACTAGCAAAAGGAAACGAAGCAACCGTGTTACAGGAGAAGCTACTGAAATAGCTGTACTAGCGGCAGTGGACCACAACCCACGGATGAGCCCGGCAACTACACCGCGATTCCGGTATGCTCGTAGGTAATATTGTCACAATATTGCGTGGTCATAAGTATCATCCACACCACGTGTCACTGTATCAAGAACTTCATGGCGCCGATTTCCATAACCGGGTCGTGTTTTGTGGATGGACACGTCAAGAAATGCAAACGACCCGCACTTTTGCCGAGGTACCATTTTCCAATGAATCTACGTTCACAAACCTCGTTAGCGTTAACCGGCTACATGCATTACTGGAGTGAAGACAATCCCCACTGGTTACAGCAAGTTGACCATCAACATCCTTGGTCGGTTAATGTATGATGTGGCATCATGGGAAACAAACTCATTGGTCCGTCTTTTATCGATGGCATGTAGAATGGACGCAAATATCGTATGTTTTTGGAACAGGAACTACCGGTATTACTGCCGGATGTTTCCCTGGACGTTCAACAACGTATGTGGTTTCAGCATGACGGTTACTTAGCACATTACACAACTGAAGCATGGGAGATATTAGACCGTGTTTACACTGGTCGGTGGATCGGCAGAGGTGACCCTATTGATTGGCCCGTCCGCCCCGATAGCTGAGTGGTCAGCGTGACGGATTGCCGTCCTACGGGCCCGTGTTTGATTCCCGGCTGGGTCAGAGATTTTCTCTGATCAGGGACTGGGTGTTGCATTGTCTTCATCATCATTATATCCCCATCCGGCGCGCAGGTCACCCAATATGGCGTCGAATGTAACAAGACCTGCACCGAGGCGGCCGGACCTGCCCCGCAAGGGGCCTCTCGGCCAATGACGCCAAACGCTCATTTCCATTGATTGGCTCACTACGTCGCCGGATTTGACGTTACCGGATTTCTTTGTATGGGGATATTTTAAAGATAAGCTGTACCAGAAAGTGCCAATAGACCGTGAGGACATTGTTGATCGCTTTAGAAACGCCTGTGTTACATTCCCGCAGATCTGCTTTTGTCCTGTGTACGGTCGTTTGAAACGCGGGTCACTAAGTGCACTGAAGTTGGCGGTACTACCTTTGAACACTTACTGTAATTGGAAAAGTAGAGAACCATTCGCTTCGAGCCGCGCTGATAGTGGCGCGTTGAGTAGTCCCTCTGGTCGATATAACGGAGCAATATGACGTTGCGAATGGAGTTTCGAATTAAAAGTTACGGAATACTGGCCTGTCCCACCCCCGCAACGTAGAGGTGTGGTCTCACGTGCCATTGTATATTCAAGGGCCATTGAGTAGCATGTCGTAAATTGCGATTGTGTATCCATCTCTATTCCTCCGATTACAGCTCCAGCTGTGGCGAAAAGAAGAAAATGCTTCAGACAAAACGTATGGAGATTTTGCCGTAGAATCGTAATCTGCAATAAAAAGCGGTGGTTCCCATTGAAGATTTCAAAGTTACCCACAACCGCCCACGCACGTCGTGAGGTGGGGGATCGAGTGTGGCATCATTGGATGGCCCCCTCAAACAAAAATTGGAATTATAACTTTTTTTGAACCGATATTTAGTTTTCGAGATATTTCAATGCCTTCAGTTAAAAGGAACACCCTGTATAATAGCTCATGTAGAGATGATCTCTTTGCGCCTCACATGCGCTTAAGCACCGTCGCGGGATGACTAACGCGAGCAATGAATCACAGAGCTACGTCTGCACAGATTGTTTTGTCTTTTAGGTGGCAAAAGCTAAATGTCACTGCACTAAAGGTACAGCCGAGAAAGGCAGCGGCGCGACAAACATCGCGTGGCAGGGAGGCGGTGACGGGCGCGGCCCGCAACGAGCTTTGTGAAAGTGTGCTCGGCGCTCGCCACTTACCAGACCCACCATTTCACAGTCGGCTGCGCTCCTTCTTAAGCAGAGCATTTTTTCCGAGCTCTCTTTTTCTGGAGCCTTTGTGGTTTGGCGTGAAGCGCGCGGCCAGGGAGCGCCGAGCGCTAGGGTGCCCGCCGGCAGCTGCCCCGGCACCTCCCTGCCCACACTCCGAGGCTATTCACCCAGCCGGGGGTTTCATCCCAGCGCAGCTAACCGAATTACTCAGGCCGCGTCACGCCCTTACTACGTCCAGGAGGTCTACTTCAACGTTCAGACCAGAACTGGGAGCAAGCAAAGTCCAATTTTAAATGCTCGAAGCCTGGGTTTGTCATAATTTTATATATCCGTATATGTGGATAATCGTATTACAAAATATCACATCTTTGCAAAACGTTGACAACATACAGTTGGTGTTTACGAACACTATCGGCTCGAAAGTATGCGGACGCCGCTACGTAATGCGGTATTGACCACTAGATGTCACGAACCATTTAGTATAAAAGGAAGCTGGCAGTGTTGTGTTGCGGTAGAGCAGCAGTAGCAGCGGAACAGGTCGTTCAGGAAAGGTCAGTGACTTCGAACGTGGAGTAGTCAATGGATAATACCTGAGTGACGTATTTGTTTTATCGGCTCGAAAGTATGCGGACGCCGCTACGTAATGCGGTATTGACCACTAGATGTCACGAACCATTTAGTATAAAAGGAAGCTGGCAGTGTTGTGTTGCGGTAGAGCAGCAGTAGCAGCGGAACAGGTCGTTCAGGAAAGGTCAGTGACTTCGAACGTGTAGTAGTCAATGGATAATACCTGAGTGACGTATTTGTTTTCAACCCTTCTAAAGATGCCCACATACATGTTGGTGATGCGATTGTGAAATGGAAATACGAAGAAACAACCATAGGTACGTGAATACAAGGTACACGTCATGTACTGACGTGCAGGAACCGTCGAGCGTTGCGGAGAGTGTTTATAAATAACTCACATGAAATCAGCGGAAGGAATTAATCTTTGGTTCCAAAGTGCTACCAGCAGCGTAGCTGGTACAATTCTTAAGCGTAAAGAGTTAGAGTGGAGTACAATGATAATAAGGTACACATTTCTGTGGTCGATGCTAAGCGATACTTGAGGTGGTGCTAAGAGCAACACCACTGGACCGTGGATGACTGGAAAAGAGTGATTTGGATGGAGGAGACAAGGTGTTACTTGCACCAATCCGTTGGTAGGGTTTGGGTCTGGCGAATGTCTCGAGAACGTTACCTACCATCACGTGTAGTGCCAACAGTGAAGCACGGAGGAGACAGTGTTAACGTGTGGAGATGTTTTCCGCGGTTAAGATGTGGTTTCCCTATTGGGTTTAAGAAAACTTTAAATGTGGAAACATATGAACCAAACCTGCAGCCTTGTGTTATGCTCGCACTAGAGGCACGGTTTGGAGGCGATGAGTGTGTCAGCGTGACAGTTTACTATGTCATAAAGCAGCATCTGTGAGGGAGTGGTGTGTGGGTGGCAACATTCCTGGAATGGGCTGGCCTGTCCACAGTCGCGACCTGAACCCAACGGAACGCCTTTGGAATGAGTTAGAACGTCGATTTCGCTCCAGTCCCATCGTCAAACTCCACTACCTCCTCCTATTTCGGCTCACGAGGAAGGATAGGTTGTTATACCTGCACAGACTTTAAGACACCTGATTGAAAGTGTCGCCAGTAAAGTTCAGTCCCTCATGAAGGGGAAGGGTGGGCATTCTCCATAGTAATGTCCACTAATAGGTTTCCGGATACTTTCAATCAGATAGTGTACTTTTTGTGAGTGGGAGTCATCACTATGTATTGAAGATTTCCGGGATCGGTCGTATGCGCGGCGTTCCGATTGGCCTTGACAAGATCCAATAGCTAGAGTACGACTATCAGGAGCAATTTTAGGTTTTAGACCCGTGCCCAAAACAAAACTTCATCCACAACTTAGATCTGTCTAAATATGATTTGTCTGTCTTAAGACCCCTTTGTCAGTCAATTGAGTGTCTTCGAGATTATGCTCAGGGATCAGTGCTGGGGCCAGCTCCTGTGCCTTAGTTATGTAAATGATATGCCCTATAATATTACAGGTGATTGTAACATATTTATATTTGCTGATGACACTAGTTTGGTAATAAAGGATGCTGTGTGCAACATTGGCTAGGTTTCAAATAGTGCAATTCGTGACATAAGTTCATAGCTTGTGCAAAATAAACTAACGCTAAATCATAGTAAGACGCAGTTTTTATAGTTTCTAACACACAACTCAACAAAACCCGACTCTTTAATTTTACAGAATGGGCATATGATTAGTGAAATTGAACAGGTCAAATTTTTAGGTGTTCAGATAGATAGTAAACTGTCGTAGAAGCCTACGTTCAGGATCTTGTTCAAAGACTTAATGGTGCCATTTTCACTGTTCAAATGATATCTGAAGTAAGTGATATTTCGACGCAAAAAGTAGTCTCCTCTGCTTATTTCCATTTGCTTATGACGTATGGTATTATATTTTGGGGTAACTCTTCCCATTCTCAAAGGATATTTTTGGCTAAGAAACAGGCGGTTCGGTGCTGTAAGTTCGCGAACTTCTTGTCGACCCCTGTTCATTAGTCTGGGTATTCTGACATTGGCCTCTCAATATATATATTCCTTACTGTCGTTACTTGTTAACAATATTAGATTATTCCCAGGAATCAGCAGCTTTCACTCAGTTAATACTAGGTAGTAATCGAATCTGCATTTGGATTGCACTTCCTTGGCTCTTGTGCAGAAAAGTGTGCAGTATAATGCTGCATCCATTTCCAGTAAGCTACCACAAGAATTCAAAGGTTCTGGCAGTAATCCAAGCATGGTCAAATCGAAGCTGAAGAGTTTCCACATGGGTCACTCTTTCTATTTTGTCGAGGAGTTCCTTGTAAAATTAAGCTGATTCCTGTGTTATATTGTCGATTGAATTTACATAAACGTATGGCTTGTCCTTTTTTGGATTCATAAACATTTTATTTACCTGTTGATACTTTTATGTTGAAATTTCATGTACTGACACGTTCCATGACCTTGGAGATTTGCTCCTCAATTTGATCCTTTGGAACTAGACGTGTAAAATAAAAAATAAAAAACGCGTAGTACAGCAAATTAGTATGAGAGCCTCTTCTGATATCTTTACAACAGGTTTTGACACTGTCTTTAAGCACGCCAGTCCTTTCTAAGCTCAGTTAGTGAAGATACAACAGTATAACCAACCGCTTAATCGAAATTCGACCTTGCCTGCACACGTCGGCGTGATACGCACAAGGTGGTGCTGTGTCCTGTACACCAGTACGCTGCTGTACTTTGGTGCAACGTCGCTGAAAAGATTCAGTCGCTTGGACACAAAATATACATTTCCGAGTGTCAACGAGATGGCCGGAACTGCTGTTTGGTAACGCCAGTTAGCACCAGAATACAACAAAGAAACTGAATAAGGAAGAAGATAGACCATAACTGAAAAAAAACAAGAAAAACCACAACAAGAATAGAAGGAATAACCGCAAAGTTTAAATTCCACAAAGTAGCAGGGAAGAAGAAATTCCTATGAAGACGCGTCGTCGTATAAGTGACATCATTTTCACAAGCTCTGTTTTCTTCATGTGTTTCTTACTTGCTGCTGTCCTCAATACTACTCCTTGCGTATCAGGTACAGTACCTACCATCATTATACACCTACAGTACATGATGTGGTACACACAGCACATTAGCTGTGCGTATGCACAACAAGAAACTTATCTTTATCTCCATCTCCATTTTACTTATACGACTGTGAAACGAACTGCACAGTAATCTGCTTTTTATTCAAAATGGTTGTGCTTTCAAGAGTAGATAGAAGTCTTGCCTTTTATCATTGGCGTGACCTCTCTTCCCGCATATCTCAACTGTTCAACAGAGGACCAGAATTTCTGTCACATTATCAACACTATCCGTGATATCCTCATCCTTATCTATTTCTGTTTTCTCTTCTCCATCTCATCTGATACCTGTACCCTGTTGTTACTTGCTCCTCTCGTGACCAATCAACTACCTAACCGTTTATCATTCCTTTTGTACTGCCGCCTACATTTCTGTTTGATGACTTTACTCACATTCCAAAAAAACTTAATGCATTTAAGAGAGTGTTAATTAGACTCACAGTTCTATAATACCGTATATGAATTACTTTATTTATTGATATTATCATTTTTAATACTGTCATTATTATGGACTGATCATATACTGTACATTTTGTAGCGATTGCCGCATCAGTTACTATCGTTATTATTATTATTGTTACTGTTACTATGTGCCTCGGTGGCTACAAATCCAGAGGCTCGGGTTCGGTGTCCTAACAGTCCTAGGACTTTTGCCTGTCACTTATCATTTCCTTCACTCTGGCAATGTTTGTTGATATGAAGAATGACGAGCTGCACTGTGGTACTGAATCCACGTTAAACTGTCGGTCCCTCTATAACTGGCTGAGTAAGTCACTTCAGAGGTCGAAGGAAGGCAATAGCATGCGACTACCAACAGGACCATGCCAAGTAAAGCACCGTGCTATTCAAACCCATCTTCAGAATGATGACTGATTTACTACTGCTCCTATCATACACTACACACACTGTAATGCTGACTTACTGAGGAAGCTTCGTTAGTCCTGCATTACATTGTCAAAGTTCTTTGATCAAAGACCTTTGTTAAAGACTTCGCCAGACTTTTCTGACCGAAGTACTTCACTGGAGCTATTACACTATTGACATATTTTTCGCCATAGTTTTTGCGGAATGAATGCTGAACAGTTGATGTGCTGTGCAGTAGCATTTAATGTAACGCTGGCGGCGAGAGCATTTCTCAAAAGGAAAGATAAACGGAAACGATTATGGGTGAAACCATGGATAGTGAGAAGAGAAGCTCGAATGTTCATCACAATTTCCTACAGTGCGAGGACATAAAGAGCTACGAAAATTATTTGAGAATGGAAGAACAAACATTTCAATTTGAAATCATCCATAGCGCAGCCATTTTGAATACAGCTGATGGCTGCAGCTATTTCTTTATGACAGTCTAACCGCTTATTTCGGTTTACACACGGTGGTCAGAAACAGTGTGGAAAGCTTGTAAGCATGTTTCATGGCGGTTGTAACTGCTAAGAAAAAAATTCGATATGTTGTGCCGTTTCGGAATTGATTAGCATTGAAGTTAGCCAATCAGGCCGTTGCGTGCGCCAGAGAAGGTGTCACCATACATGTTGTTCGTTTGATTACCTAAAACCGAACAAGATAGCGATGTAACAAATTGGACATAGGACTGTAGTAAGGATCGACGCCCAGCCAAAGGATGAGCAGTCTCGTGCGCTATCATTTACGCTATGAGAACAACTAACACGAATTGTATTTGGCGGGAAGCTTAAATTTGCGCGCGTAACGGTCTGATTGCCTAACTTCATTGCTTAATAAACTCGGAAACGGTGAAAAGTATCGAATTTGTTTCTTAACAATTATTTCTCAGGGTAATGTACCCTGCAACACCCTTTCACGATGTTCAGACCGTTTCAGACAATCCTGTATAATCAGTGTCTTTGGCTTGTGAAGAAAGTCGTTTTCTTCCTACCTGCAAATTATCAACGAGGTGGCGGCCACCGAATGAAGCGAGTCAATTAAGTTTACAGTATGGCGAACTAGACCCACGCTCTAACTTCGAGCAAAGATCTTCTACCAAAAAATCTCCCTAGTTCACTCTAAAAAATCTGACCAACGGATTTTGATTAAACATCTTTCCAAAGAAATTTGACAGAGTAATACGGGCCTTAGATGAGAGGGGTTCAAAACTCTAATTCTGCCACATGAAATAAATAGTTAGATAAATTATTGAATTCTATAAGCCTGGCGGCTGTAGTGGGAATCTCGATGCATCGCGCAGGGCTTTCTCTTGACGAAAGTGTATCAGGCTGGTGCTCGCGCCCAAAAAGCAGGCGACGCAGGTCACACTTGCTTTCGCAACTTCATTGCTGCTGCTACTTCTCCGAGTTCAATGAGTGCCTCAATTTTCTCAGTTGAACTTAGTTTCAGGCAACCTGGCTATAACGCATACTGCAGTTCGTGAGATATGTGTGTGTGTGGATTTAGGGCACCCAACGGCGACATATACCATGACCGCATGTTACCAACGTTGCTTCGAGTACGCCTCAGAAGTTTCGCTCGGGAGCCTTTGTACACCTCCATACAGCCCCTATCCCTCCCCATGCAATTTCCATTCTTTTATTTTTATTTTTTTTTTACCACAAATATTTTTCCATGGAGGTACTGAGCGTATTGTCTTACAGAGTGATAAATGTATTTACAGTTCTGACGAGTCTTAACAATAAACTTAAATTCTGCTGGTAACGACTGCCTGTGAACAGGGACGACTTACTTTTCAAACTTTCACATGGTTTGTGAAATGTTACTAGAACAGCTTTCCTGTGAAATGACTACCTGATAAATACTGTAAATACTGTAATACATAATTAACGCCTTTGATTTGCACAGCATCATTACCTTGTTCTGTGCTTGTTCCCAGGAAAATGAGCTGATAATAAATACCTACGACGTCCTATTGTTAGAGTTAGTTGCAAATTTCACTTCCAGTTACCACAGTACGTCGACTTTAAAAATATTCATTGTAATAAAAACCACACAAATGTGATAGTTGCGCAAAGAAATATAAGTAAGAGTGTAGTAACGGAAGTTAAACCCGGATATATCAGACAACGCAAAAATTTTGCACTAAATGTTTCCCCGGCTTATAAGAAATTTTACTTGTATGGAAGCAAGTTCGCTTTGGTACCTGAGCGGTCAATAAATTTCAGGATGATTACTTAATGCCACAGCCCATCTCTTTCATCATCCTCGTAAGTACTAGCTTACTCTCCTTATACTCCGTGGCTAATGACCTCGAAGTCGACAGGACGTAAAAGTCAGTATTGCCTTTTTCTTTCTCAGCTGTGAGTTCAAAACACAACGCAAAATAAATTGCACGAACCAGGCGTCTTTACATGAACAACTGCGCGGACAGTAGAGTATTCGATTTTGTTGCCCGGTATCGCCAAGATTTTTTCCTAGTAGACAGCTACTATTAGCCTCACCGGGATACCTGAGGAGTTTCTTGAAGGAGAAGCAGAGGTTCCACTTTGAGAAAACCGATACAAACGGTGGAGATAAGTCCGCATCGAGTGGGTACACGAGTCCGCGCTACTAAGTTATTAATCTGTTATGGCCAGGCAAAGAAAAACCTTGAAAAACTTTCAAAATACGTTTCTCATTAACAGACAGAGACGCTTTACATTTATTCCTCTCCAGGCATTAGCTCTGATTATTAGATCATGTCACGAAACGACGTGAGTGGCAGATGAAATAGACAATGGAGTGCAGGCTGTAAGGTGACTATATCTTCAGATATCTCTTATATCATCTAAAATTTTCATTGATGTGCAGATAATTCAAATTATTTATATGTAAATGAATATTTAAGTTTGCTCCTGGACTCATTGCCCTTAGCTGTTTGATCATCAAAGTACCGCAAAGAAACTATAATTGTCTACAAGAGTATTACATTCCTCTTAGGATCACGTAAAATGAGTGTGCCTTTTGCTTTTTTTCTGACAACCCTTGTGGGTTGTCCACGTGATTACGGCGTACGACGCAGGTGGACGCGTCCGGCCAAGGGGACGCCAGAACAATGTCGGAGCATGAATCGAACGGTAGCAGAGAAGCGATCGACGACGGATGCTGCGAGAGTGGGCACAAAAACATTGATAAAATAAACATCTAGAATAGAAAGCTGCGAGTATTATAAGTAAACTGATGGAATGAGTTTTTATCGACAAAGTGTCGAACATGATTAATCAGTACTAGTTTTGTATATAACAACTAGCGTTAACAGACAAAGTGAATATAATAATCCACAACTTAAATCGAATGATTGTGGGTCTCTACTTTCATTTAATCGTTTTCCTACAAAGCGTCAGTAGGAAAGGAGCGATGCACTCAAACAAGGCTCTTCGACATATTACAGGTAAAACAGAGCGGATTAATTGCATGCTCTAGAGGACACTTCTTCGAATGTAGAAGACATCATGAAACTCTTTGAATATAAAACCTATGGAATTCAGTGCTCAAGAATAAATGTTGCATGTCACCGACTCTTTCATTATTATTTGCTCCTTCGGTCAGATTATACCAAAATAGACATTACAGCAAAATAGACATTTAACAAACATAAATTTTGATAGTGCTGTTTTTGTTTTATGGCTATCATAATTAACTTCGCTGGTTTTCACGTACACTGATGAGCAAAAACATTACGACCACCTGACTGTGTTTGTCCATCCCTGGAACGGAATGCAGGAGCGATTGTGCGTGGCATGGATTCAACAAGTCCTTTGTAGGTTTCCAGAAGTATGTGACACCAGATGTCTACACACTGGTGACAGAACTCCCTTAAGTTATGTGTATGTAGATTCTGGGCAGGGAGCTGGCTCCCGATATCATTCAAGATGTGTTCCACCGCCACCGCTATCATGCTCCTTAAGCCACTGTAGTACTATTCTGGCCTTCTGATAGGGACAATTTGTGCTGGAGTAAGCTGTCACCAGCGCACCGTTCGGCAAAGATGTAGCACGAACATCGATAGTAGGCCCTGGACCAAGTGCGCCTATCGCGAGAGAGGCCAGACACACCGACAAGCAACACGCCGCCAACGCCCTCTCGATAGCAAGTATTTAGGCCGCTGTCGCTGACCGGAGGGCCTTACTGGCTTACTCAATCGTCCATTTGGCGTCTGTCATTAATTCGCGGAGCGGCACAGTTCAGCACAGGCTATGCCAATACATAGCGGGACCAGATTAGTGCACTAGCAAGACTATCGATATTGTCTGCAAAACGATTATTACTGAGCTTGTACCACGACACATGGACTCTATTCAAGATAAGTAACTTCCTGTTTTTGTAAATAAAGAACCGTGTTAATCCAAGTGTGCATTTGTGTTGTCGAAATAGAATACTGGTCACCATCATTGCCATCGAGAAAGACATCAAGCAGGAATGGATTCAAGTCTTCCGTAAAAATGTTCACGTTGTGCACAGCTCTCATTGTGCCTTCGATTACCACCAAAAGTCCCATGGAAGCCCAAGTAAATGTCTTTCATAGCATTATACTGCTCCTTACTGGCCTGCGTCAGTGGCGTGACATATTTTTTAGCAGCTGTCTTCCTGTATGATAGTTTGTCTGGACACGACCGTTCTGACCTGATGCAATAAGGAACACGACTCTGTAGTTAGATCTGCCACTGTTCGCCACCTATCCTACTTTAGAGAGCGGGCAAGCCTCCGGGCTCCACGTAATGTGATTAGGTGTGCACATCCTACACGTCGTCACCTGTTCGCTGTTACATCATCCTTCAACCACTCTTCGTGGACGGGTTCCCGGGTTCGATTCCCGGCGGGGTCAGGAATTTTCTCTGCCTCGTGATGACTGGGTGTTGTGTGATGTCCTTAGGTTAGTTAGGTTTAAGTAGTTCTAAGTTCTAGGGGACTGATGACCATAGATGTTAAGTCCCATAGTGCTCAGAGCCATTTTTGAACTCTTCGTGGAATCTAACGACAGCTTCACCATTTTCAAGATGATACTTCCCTGGTGTCAGGCCATAACGACTTGCCGTTTGTCGAAATCGCTTATGTCAATGGATTTTTGCCATTTGCAGCCCATAGATTCACTACAATGATTTGCCATTGATCGCTGCTCCGCTTATATACTTTCCTTACCGCGTCACGTGCCAGAATTGCCACAAGGCGGCATTCAGTGTAGCGCTAGATAGTGGTCATAATGTTTTGACCCAACAGTGTGTTAATTGTAACACTACGAGCTCTATATCCTGCGGTAATTTCGCATTTTGTTTCGCTTCAGCTAACACAGTACAAATGTATAAAACAGGATTCGCTCGGAGTAGCTACCAGCTCAGTTATACAATATGGGAATTGCGAGTCTGCCTTGATGGAAAACCCTTTTTGTTATTTATTTATTTATTCCCCAAACTAGTTTCAGCGACAAATATCGCCATCATCAGCGGATTCTTTGCACCTACAACATGCAGAAAATAGCATAGTTATACAAACACTGTAACGCATTATCTCATTTGTAGTGTTTGTGTGGTGTCACCGCCAGACACCACACTTGCTAGGTGGTAGCTTTAAATCGGCCGCGGTCCATTAGTACATGTCGGACCCGCGTGTCGCCACTGTGTGATCGCAGACCGAGCGCCACCACAAGGCAGGTCCCGAGATACGGACTAGCACTCGCCCCAGTTGTACGGACGACTTTGCTAGCGACTACATGGACGAAGCATTGCTCATTAGCCGAGCCAATAGTTAGAATAGCCTTCAGCTAAGTCAATGGCTACGACCTAGCAAGGCGCCATTAGTAACATTGCATGTATCTAAAGAGTCTCACTTGTATCGCCACAATCTCCAGATGTACCAAAAAGATGGATTAAAGTTAAGTATTCCAGAAGCTACGTACTTTTCTTTATAGCATTCATTACGTATCCTGTTTCAGACCTCACGCCATCCTGCTTTAACTTAGCGCGTGCCTTTCGGCTTCCTCTCATTGTGTCTAGGCTGTCTTGTCTAGACACAACAGTTTGTTTTTTGAATACAGTTTTCTGTGGATACTTTCATAGTTCCTTATTTATTGTACGTTATAGCATGCTTTAAGAATTGTTGTCGCTGCTTGAAGCATATTTTCTGTGTTTTTTCTGTTGCCGTTTTTTCAGCGTACGTCATGCCATTTGCAACAGTATGAGTGACTTTTAGTAAACAAATAATAAAACCTGAACTTTTAACGCTGACATACGTAAGTCTACGTTTTAGTATTTGTTTACTGACAGCCGCCCACGCAATTGCAGATGACACGATGTATGCTGAGAACAACGGCAACAGGAAAAAGCACAGAAAATATGCCTCAAACAGCGACATCAATTCTTAAAAACATGCTACAACGTACAAGAAATACGCTAATATGAGAGTATCCACAGAAAACTGTATTCAAAAAACAAACATTATAAATGAAATAATGTGTTACAGTGTTCGTATAAAACACTTAACGCTTGTATTAATTCGGTGATCTGACGGGAACCGGTGTTACCACTGCAGCAAGGCCACTGGCTCGTAATTAATAAAGTGAAGGAAAATAATACGATAATTTTTAGACTCTGTAATTGGTTAGAAGGAAACGAAGTGGGGGATGCGCCGAACTGAAATACTCGTATGTTAGTAGCATTCGTTGTTTCTTTATAGGTCTACGACAATATCTATATAGCCGGAAATGAAAAGGAACTCCCTGATACAATAGTTCCATAAGAATGAAGTTCTTACACAAAGTGTACTTAGCATCACAGTGTTACAAGCTCATAGTCAGACTGTCTTGGACAACAATTTCTGTATCTTGTACCGTCCTACAGCTATAATGCAGTCATCCAAACGTGTGTGGATACGACTATCGAATATTCTTTTGGTTCTGTTCTACGCTACTTCCACCTGTTCTAGTAATTATTCGTTGGATGTTGTTAGCAACGGAAACCGGTTGCGAAGCTGTCCCTTATTTTTCACACTTACAGAGGGAAAAGTGTGAAGATCGTGTCAACCAGGGAGCTGAACGAACATCTCTGATGGCGCCATGGATAACCCAAGTATGTGAGTCCTTAAGGAAGGGCATTTCTTTTTTATATTCCAGGAAACGCCTGGAATGTGTTCGACGTCGTGTCAACAAATGCCAAGAGTAATACTATCACTGTAGACTATGGTATTCCATTTTGGGATGCCCGAAATTAGTCCTGTTTGTCTCATACAGTCCAGTAATGTAGTTTTCCTAGTCGTCGTCGGGCCAAAACATCAGCATTGATGCAAAAGCAGATTTTGCTCTCATTACTAAACACAATTTATTCCTCCAAATGCGTCTTTCGCTACGTTATTGGAGGTATGTATCCATGGTGGTGAGATGTGAGAGGAAGCTCAGCGAGCGTAGCTTTAGCTCATAGCGATGCTCCAGCAAACAGTTCCAAATGGTCTTCAGAAACACTTTGGGTGCGATATAGGTTTTAATTTATGCCATAGTCATGATGTAGTCACCAATAGCGTCTCCTCTGATGTGGCAGTCCACGTGTGAATCTATTTTCTGCTGTTGCCCAAAAACACGAAATTAAAATGAGCGACAACCGGGAAGTATAGTCAAGGGGAACCGAAAGAAAGTGTGCCGCAGCTACACAAGGTGTCCCTCCAGTGAGTCGTAAGGCGCATTTTCTCTGATATTTCAGCAGGGGTTTGCCATTTTTGCAGTTTGTAGCTGGAGTCAGCACGAACAAATACTGATCATCACGTCTTTGATGTGCACCCAGCGTCGACGGAAAGCGTCGGCTTGATTCCCATTGCAAACACAACAATTTTTAAAAAGGAATTTTACGTGTTCTTTCGACACAGTGGTCCCAAATTAGTGTAGTGCGATACTTGTTTTGACGATATACATGTACAGGAACTGTGAAATAGGAAGACTAACCATGGCGATAGCAGTCAGCGCGCGCCACGGCGTCACGCGGTTCGCTGCTGGAGCACCGGTGATCCATCGGGTTTTACTGGCCCTGTTACTACATATCGATAGAACGAATATCGCACTAGACTAATTTTGGACCGCTCTTTCGAAGGGGTACGTGGAATTCCGCTTTAAAAATAATTTTATTTGTAAAACGGAAACAAACCGACGCTTTCCATCGACACTCGGCGTCGCCTGCAGATGTCACACAATGTGTAATGGTCACGTTTGCAGTTCTCGAGTACAGTAACATGTATCTTTGTGGATTAATGCATCTAAACGATGTTCATCAAACCTCGAAGGTCTTCGTCAACATGGAGAGTCACTAATGTCGAAACAGTCCACCTTAAAACGAGAAAACCAATTTCTTCTCGCACTCTGTCCAGTGGCGTTATCCCCAAATACGTTGCAAATTTTTCTGGCTGTCTCCGCTGCTGTCACTCCTCTAATGAACCCAAATACAAGAATACGTCGAAAATGTTCCTATTTCTCTACTTGACACTCCATTTTCTAGCGTCCACAGCTCCACTCACTATCTCCAAATGTCTAAATGACAATATGCAAATTCACATAGCAATAATGAATTGCAAATAAAAAATGGCAATCTATAAATAAACCCACAGCAACGCGAATACCAACATGCAAAACAAAACCGCTACGAACTTGTACACCAACCTAATACATATCGACAAAACGAATATCACACCAAACTAATTTCAGGCCACTCTGTCGAATGAGCACTTTAAAAATCATCTTGTCTGTAATAGGAAACAAACTGACGCTTTTCGTCTATACTCGGCGTCACATGAAAGTTGTGATGAGTGGTATTTTTGTTTGGGTTGACTCCAGCTACACATTGCAAACATAAATATCCAAATATCAGCCGAATCACCTGAGGAAATTCACCTGAAGGCTCTTAGGTGGGATACCCGGTATACGAAGTGCATTATCTAAGAGTATACTAGTAAAAGGATTGCAGAAAGGTAGGAAATTAAGGAGATGGGTCTTGGATAAATTGGAAGAAGCAGACGTTGTTGTCAGTTTCAAAGGTACCATTAGACAAAAATTGACGGAAAAGGGAGATATGAATTCAATGGAAAATAACTGGATGGTTTTGAGAGATGAATTAGTGAAAACAACAGAAGATCAAATAGGTGAAAAGACAAAGCCTAGTAGAAGGAGGAAGAGCCCCACTGGTTGCCGAACCGAACCGCACAATAACTCTGGGTTCGGTGTGGGGTGGCGGTGGGGTTTGTGGACTGCTGTGGGGATGTGAACAACTGAGGGCTACGTCGGAACTAAGTCTCTCCGTCGTTTCTAGGTCCCCGGTCCAATACACAATACTTGTAGAGCACGTAAACCAAAATGTGAGTACACTGGAAAGTATGTTGACGACTACAAGGTTCCGCTTATTTCGCGGAGAAATCAATACCACAGATTTAATGAAAATATGAAATAGAATTTTAAAGTAGATAAGGTAGAAATATGGACACAAAGAAGTTGGAAAGGTTTAAACGAAGAAAAATTGAAGTGCACGCGTCGCCGGAGGACCTGAAGTCGTCCCAGCAGCGTAGTGTAACGATTAGCTGCGCCGCTGTTCCCGCGGCAGGTCGAGGTTAGTCGCGGTCTCTTTGTCACTCTGATCGGTGCCCACAGTTGCTTGTCAGCTGTTCTCGCGCTACCTGCTCTGCGCCCTTCGACACAACTGAAGCGGCGAAGCGCTTTCACTATGTCTCTGACAAATGACTGGCAATTTGGAAATGTAGCTCGGAGCATTACTCTCTCTTTCAACCCGCGTGTCTTCATTCTCGATTTGACTGAACTGCCCGTGGACCGTTGGCTGCTCCTTGCACTGTTCCGAGAAGTGAACCTACTAAAAACGCTTCTGCTGCCAAAGATACTGAGCTGTAGTTTCAAACAGCTTTAAAAACTGTTAAAGGTATCACCTGCTACCGAAAAATTCCTCTCAGCCGGCCGGAGTGGCCGAACGGTTTTAGGCGCTACAGTCTGGAACCGCGCGACCGCTACGGTCGCAGGTTCGAATCCTGCCTCGGGCATGGTGGTGGTGGTTGTTGGGATGTTTAAGGGGGACTAAACAGCTAAGGTCATCAGTCCCCCAGCCTCCGGCATGGATGTGTGTGATGTCCGTAGGTTAGTTAGGTTTAAGTAGCTCTAAGTTCTAGGGGACTGATGACCTCAGAAGTTGAGTCCCATAGTGCTCAGAGCCATTTGAACCATTTTTTGAATTCGTCTCATGTTGTTTATCATTAGCACTTGTTAATAGAAGGAGCCCCAAATTACAACAGGCAATTATTTTCTCCTAGCTGCAGTAAACAAAGCTGTTCGCATGACAGTGCACTGTTATCTTCGTGTATAGCAAAAATCTTTCTTCAGAATGCAATCGGTCTTTAGATTAAACTGTAGGGTGTTGCACACTGAAGAACAAAATATGTACTGCTCTAATTAAAGCTGTTTGTTAGCTCACATAGTTTTGTTTTTTGCCTTGGGAGCGTAACCGTATAGGAGGCTGGCACTTTAATAGTGTCAACTACACACATCATAAAAACTTTTGCATCACCTCGGTTCCGAGAGTTCCGGAACCTGTACAGAAAATAGGAATACAGATCAACATAAACATCGTTTCCACCCTTTTTATTGCTCATGAAAACCACACATTACGTGTTGTTCCACCATACGGCGAGATCTTCATAGGTGGTGGTCCAGATTGCTGCACACACTGGTACCTCTGATACCCAGTAGCACGTCCTCTTGCATTGATGAATGCCTGTATTCGTCGTGGCATACTGCCTACAAGTTCATCAAGGCACTGATCCTCAACGGCGATTAGACATAGATCCCTCAGAGTAGTTGGTGGGTCACGTCGTCCACAAAACAGCAATTTTCAATCTATCCCATGCATATTCGATAGGGTTCATGTCTGGAGAACATGCTCGACACTCTAGTCGAGCAATGTCGTTATCCTGAAGGAAGTCATTCACAAAATGTGCACGATGAGGGAGTGAATTGTTGTCCGTGAAGACGAATGCCTCGTCAATATGCTGCCGATATGGTCACACTATCGGTCGGAGGGTGGCATTCACGTATCGTACAGCCGTTACTGCACCTTCCATGACTACCAGCGGCGTACGTCGGGACCACATAATGCCACCCCAAAAGAGCAGGGAACCTCCACCTTATTGCACTCGCTGGACAGTGTGTCTAAGGCCTTCAGTCTGTCCGGATTGTCTCCGAACACATCTCCGACGATTGTCTGGTTGAAGGCATATGCGACACTCATGAGTGAAGAGAACGTGACGCCAGTCCTGAGCGGTCCATTCGGCATGTTGTTGGGCCCATCTGTACCGCGCTGCATGGTGTCGTGGTTGCAAAGATGGACCTGCTCATGCATGATTGTTTACATCTTTGGGCGGGTTTAGTGACATCTATGAACAGTCAAAGGGACTATGTCTGTGATACAATACCCACAGTCAACGTCTACCTTCAGGAGTTCTGGGAACAGGGGTGATGCAAAACTTTTTTTTGATGTGTGTATTTGCTATGTGGTTACAACTTATAAAAATAGATACGCGTTTCAAAGTTTTACTGTCCTTCAAAGTAGGCACCTTCATTGTGTATAACCCGTTGACAAAAATGTGGAAGTAGTAGAATACCCTTAGCAGCGCCAGTAGTATTGATAGGGTGAGACGAGAGGTCTGTTGCCCGACGAATCCTTGTAATATTTCTGAAGCGAATGCCATGAAGTGCTTCTTCAATTTAATAATTAAATTGAAGACACAAGGACTTAACACCTGGCAGTGTACAGGCAGACTCCGGACCAAGCAATCACACCAGCAGCGGTAGCAGAGCAGCGGTTGTCTGATTCACAGTAATTTGAGACTAGTGATTAGCAAATTAATGTAAGTTATCATTTTTGCGTAAGTCTTGGTGCATATCCTTTTGTACGGCGGCTTCCTAGTGTAATTTTCCCTCCGCCAGGCCGCCACGTCACAACACAAGTAGAATACCCTTAGCAGCGCCAGTCGTATTGATAGGGTGAGACGAGAGGTCTGAGATCAAGTTTATATCTCGTGCTGGTACACAGCATATAGGTTCGTTCAGTGCATTCTATTAGTTTGCAAACTTATCTCGTGCAGTAGCTTTCGGGTAAGCATTGTTTCTAGTAACAGGTAACTGTAGATACATTCACTTCAGTAGAGAAATTTATTTCTGTTTAAGGGTTTCCCCTCTCAGGGCATAGTCAGAAATCTGCACGGCAGTTTTTAGTGTTTCTTTATTCTCGTCCTTATATTTTGCGCACATTCCAAACTCAGTAGTGCCATTTGAGATCTTATAACTATTTTTACACAGTACAATATGGCTAGGAACTGTGTTTGTTGTGAGCGGACCCAAGGAGAACTGGCTGCTGTCCGCAGAAAGATGGAAGCAGTGTTGGCTACCGTCGACATGCTTTTGACTAAAGCTCAAAGTTGCGGCGCTGGGAACGAGATCTGCGACACCTTTGGAGGCGTTGGAATCCCCTGGTGACCCAGGTGTCGCTGCATCTTCTGATACATAACCATCTGTCCGGTCCGTCCTCATTCGAGAAGGGGTGACAAAAGGTGGTGGATTCGTGTTTCACTGGGCGGAAGGAGAAAGAGGAAGCAGATCGGGTGGCTTTCTCCCTACGCCGTAGTAACAGGTACGAGGTGCTATCGCTGATTTGGTGAAGACAACTAGCATCCCCCTCCGGGTGCAGGCTACGCTGTCTATTTGTAGCATCGCTCCCAGGGTTGATCGCGGTTCTCTAGTTTGGAGGAGAGCGGATGGTGTAAACCAGAGGCTCAGACGACTCGGCGACGGTATCTAGATCTCCGCTATCGAGTACAGAATTGTAGGGTTTCCCTTAAGGGGTCAGGCGTGCACTACACGCAGGAAGCGGATACTGGGGTGGCAGAGTATGTGTAGCGTGCACATGGGGCTTTTTAGGTCAGAGAAACCCTTCCTTGGGATCAAAGACGATTTGCCTGATAAATTAGCCACAGTGTCCGCAGAGAACGTTCGTCGTCGTAGATCAGAGACAGAAAAGGTTAATATGATTTTAGTAAACTGCAGGAGCACCTAAAGAAAGGTCCCGGAATTAGTATCGTTTACTGAAGGTATGGAAGGTATGAAGGAATGCACAGACAGCATTAGGAACAGAAAGTTTGTTGAAACCAGACGTTAATGACAACGAGATCCTAAATTCAGATGGGAATATTTATCGTAAGGATAGGTTAGTTGTCAATGGTGGTGTAGTGTTAATTGCAGTAAATAATTCGATAAAATCTAGCGAGGTTATCACGGATTTCGATTGTGAATTAATGTGGCCGAAGTTAACAATCAAAGATCGACCAAATATGGTAATCGGATGCTTTCATAGGGCGCCTGGGTCAGGAGCCCTAGTGGCAGAGCGCTTCAGACAGAACTTGCAGAATATCGTTAGTGATTTTCCTGATCATGCTGTTGTAATATAGGGTGATTTCAACCTGCCAGGTATAGATTGGGAGTGCCGTGCTGTCAAAACTGGTGCCAGAGACAGCGATTCGTGTGACATTATTCTGGATGTCTTGTCCGAAAATTACTTTTAGCAGATAGTTAGAGAACCAACTCGTGAAGGTAACGTCTTAGATCTCATGACAACAGACCTGAACTTATCGAATCAGTTGACGTATAGGAAGGTATCAGTGATCATAAGGCTGTGATAGCGCCTATGACAACGCGTCTGACAAAGAATGTTAAGAAAGGTAGGAAGATATTTTTGCATAGCAAGAGTGACAATATACAAATTTCAGAGTATCTCAGCAGTCAGCACCAAATATTCGGTGATGAGAACAAAGATGTGGAACACGAAAGGAAAACAAATTCAAAGGAATCGTGCAATATGCCGTAGACAAGTTTGTTCCGAGTAAGGTCTTAAGGTATGGGAAAGATCTACCATGGTTTAACATCCGTGTTAGAAAACTGCTACCTAAACAAAGAGAATTTCAGCTCAGATTCAAGAGAAGTAAAAACTTAACTGACAAACAAAATTGTTTCATCGCGGAAGATCGTAACACGGTCCCTCCTTTCAATAGTCGTACGAACTTCAAATTGACAGATGTTGAGATAGCAGATCGCGGAACAGAAAAACAACTACAATAACTTACTAGAGGAAAGGCGTCAGGATTGTGGGAAAGAACTTGCTCCCCTTCTAGCATTAATTTATCGTAGATCGCATGAGCAACGAAGGGTACCTAGCGACTGGAAGAAAGCGCAGGTCATTCCCATTTTTAAGGAGGACCGTAGGACCTACATCGTTGACGTCAATCTGTGGTAGAATTATGGAATATGTTTTATGATGAAGAATTATGACGGCCGTGGACAACGAAAATCTCCTCTATAAAAATTAACATGGATTCCGCAAACAGAGGTCCAGCGAAACTCAGCTCGCTCTGTTCCTCCGTAATAGACCGGCCGCTGTGGCCGAGCGGTTCTAGGGGCTTCAGTCTGGAACCGCGCTGCTGCTACGTTCGCAGGTTCGAATACTGCCTCGGGCATGGATGTGTGTGCTGTCCTTAGGTTAGTGAGGTCTAAGTAGTTCTAAGTCTAGGGGACTGATGACCTCAGATGTTAAGTCCCATAGTGCTTAGAGCCATTTGAACCATTTGAACCTCCAAATGTCAACAGCGCCGTAGGCAATGGCGCTCAGGTTGATGCCATGCTCCTTGACTTTAGGAAGACATTTCACACCGTCCCGCACTGCCGTTTAGTGAAAAAAAAAAATACGAGCTTATCGAGTATCGAGGCAGATTTGCGACTGATTCAAGACTTCCGTGCCGACAGAACTCAAACGCCGCTCTTAACGGAACAAAATCGACAGATGTAAACAAAATTTCCAGAGTACCACAAGGAAGTGAGATAGGAACGTTTTCGCTTAAAATATATATAAATGATGTATTAGAAAATGTCGGAGACTCTGAGACTGTTCGCAGATGATGCGGTTGTCTATAACAAAGCAGCAACGCCAGGAGTTAGTAACGATTTGCAGAAAGACCTCCAGAGAATTGATGAATGGTGCAGGCTCTGGCGGTTGGCCCTTAACGTAAATAAATGTAACATACTGCGCATACATAGGAAAAGAAATAGCTACACTATTGATGACAAACCGCTGGGATCAGTATATACCGTAAAATATATAGGAGTAACAATCCAGAGCGACCTTAAGTGGAATGACCACATAAAACAAATATCGGGAAAAGCAGATGCCAGACTCAAATTCATAGGACGAATCTTAAGGGAATGTAACTCATCCACGAGGGAAGTGGCTTATAAGGCGATTGTTCGACTGATTCTTGAGTACTGTTCATCTGTCTGGGATTCCTACCAGATAGGACTGATGGAAGAGATGAATGTCCAACGAAATGCGACACGTGTCGTCATGGGACCGTTTAATCTGTACGAGAGCGTTACGGAGATGCTCAAGAAACTCCATTGACAGACATTACAAGAGAAGCGTTCTGCATCACGGAGAGGTATACTATTGAAATTTCGAGAGAGCGCTTTCCAGGAAGAATCAGAAAACATATTACTTGCGTCCACATACGTCTCGTGTAATGACAATGAGGAGAAACTTCGAGGCATTGGAGCCAATACAGAGGCTTATCGCCAATCATTCTTCCCACACGCTATTCGCGGGTAGAACAGGGTTGGAGAGCTTGGTTGCCGGCCGAATTGGCCGAGCGGTTCAAGGCGCTACAGTCTGGAACCGTGCTGCTGCAACGGTCGCAGGTTCGAATCCTGCCTCGGGCATGGATGTGTGTGATGTCCTAAGGTTAGTTATGTTTAAGTAGTTAAGTTCTAGGGGACTGATGACCTCAGAAGTTAAGTCCCATAGTGCTCAGAGCCATTTGAACCATTTGGAGAGCTCAGTTAGCGGTACAAAAGGTACCATCCGCCACACACCATTAGGTGGCTTCCGGAGTATGATGTAGATGTAGATGATGTAGATGTGGAGTGTGGTGGTTGGTACAGCACTTCCCGGCGTCATCGAGCGAACAAAACAGTCACATCTCGCGCCATATGCGCCGGAACATTGTCCTGAAAAATGATGGGTGGTTCTGCAGAAAGTGTCGGCGCTTCTTTCTCTAAGTTTGTTGCAGGCTGTGTTCCAAAAACGAACGTCTTAGAGAAAGGCGTGGCAACAGTTTCTAGAGAACCACACATCATTTTGCAGGACAGTGTTCTGGCGTATATGGCGCAATGTGTAACTGATTTGTCCGATGGATGGGACATCAAGGTGCTGTACAACGCACCACTCTACCGGATTTAAGCCCTTGTGATTTCAGATTGATTCATAAACTGAAGCAAGACCTTCATATCATTCGCTTCAGAACTATTACAGAGATTCGTCAGCCAATAGGCCGCTCCACTCGCACTGTCAAAACAACCGGCGCTGCTAAGTGTATCCTACGACCTCTACGTTGCTGGCAATGGGTTATATACACTGCTGGTGACTATTCAGATGGACTGTTAAGCATTAAACATGTACTTATTTTGTATAAGTTGTAAATACGTAGTTGGCAACATTAAACTTGCAACTCTCGTCTTAAAGTGGAAGGTCGCACAGTCTTGCTTTAGCCTTGAGAGCCTGTCCATGTATTCATGTGCAAGTTATACTTTGTGTCACCTGTTCAGAAACATTGCACGAATTTCCATTAACAATTTGAATAACTTCTTTATGCATCCATTATCATCATGTTGGACAATACATGCTACGCAAACGTTTAGAAGACTTTGTCACATTTGCACATTGATGGAGTATATTGATGTCGTACTATGGGAGGGGATGGGGAAGAGTGTTTAATGGGGAATTGATGACCTTGCTTAGAAGTTTGGTCTTCTTAAACCCATAATCAGTAGCAGCAGTATCACGTTAGATGCTAGACTTCACTGTTAACTCTTTAGTTTTCAGTTTACCACCGTCTCAGGAAGTATTTCGCGCTCCTGTATTTCCATCGTAGTTCCGATGGTAGTTCGTGTGCTTCTACAAGGAAATGAGGGAAGGCTACAGTCATTAGACAGAGCATAGGCTGGGAATGGGGACAGATATACCGCGAAACTCCCTTATTTTACCTTCGTGGTCTTTCCAAGAGATATGCATAGGAGGAAGTAATATACTGATTTACCCTTCTAGGAACCTAGCACTCAGAATTTTAACAGAAAAGCATTTCTTCATGTAAAACACCTTTCGTCTAGCGTCGGACGCAGGTGGATGGGCATCTCCATAACGTTTCAGCGTATACTAAACCTACTTGTGACAAAACGTGCTCCTCCTCTCTGGATCTTGTCTGTTTCATCTATCAATCCTATCTGGAGAGAGCCCCAGAGATACCAGCAATGTTCAAGTATCGGTCGAGCGCGGGCACTGAAAGCTACCTCCTCGTGGGTGCACTACACTTCCTGAGGACGCTCAGTAAATCTGCCATTAGTTTTATGTTGCCGTTCCACTTTAAAATCGCTCAATACGCAAGCTGCCATATATATAGTTAGTTCTGGTACCTATGGCCCTCATGACTATTTCTAATTCTAGGGATGATTTCCACAGGAGGTAATTTAGCATGCTAATTACAGCACTGGAAGTGACAGGAACTGCTCGAATGTGCGACCATTGGCCAGTACGCACGCAGTACGTCGTCGGATCATTGATTGCCGTGTCCGTTCGTAGATTCCTGGTATGTTCGCAATGGAACCAGCAGCGACGGCAGTTATAGCGAAGAGGTCTTCTTCTGTTTCCACAAGTGAGGTCAGATGACCCGGGTGGCCATGCCACGGGGCACCTCGACCGATCCATCGATTCCCGAAGGTGGCTCTCAGATGATTCCTCACGGCAATGTTGAATTAGGCTGCCGTCCCCATCGTGCTGGAAGTGCATCCCATGTCCAACATTCAGGGGTACATTCTCCAGCAGGTCTGGCAACAAATATTTCCCCGTATTGTAGAACGTATGGTTCGATCAGCCTATTACCGAGAATTCCGGCCAACACATTAACATCGAATTGCTTTTGATGACCACGAGGTCGAATTCATGGCCAAGTCACTTGCGCCCAAAGATGAGAATTGGGGATATTTGAATGGCAGTACTCATTCCCAGTCAGCGACACCGACGCAACAGCTTACGTCAGCATTACTAACAAAATATTTCCTAACGGTATAAGCGGACTTCAGAGACCGTATGTTTTCATTAATGTTTAATCATGAACACAAATCTGTAAAGTGACTCATTCCAGGTCATTTTGATAAAATGATGGTTGAAATGGTCTATGGAACATGTAACTGCCTAACAAACTACCTAACCACTTTTTTTTTAATGTTCTCTAGCTCCTGTATTAATCTGAACTAATAGTTTCAGAGCAACCCTTATTTAATACACATGACAGCTTCTAGTAAACGTTCTGCTAGGGTGTAATCATATAGTAAAGTATTTTTCCATCTATTTATTGGTAGTACACCACACCTGTTTAAGATGGTGGTCAACAAATTGTGCCAGTAGCGAATTATGGTGAATTGTCACCATGGCTCCCGAGTATACTCTGGGGAGGGAGAGGTTATTCTATTTAGTGTAATTCTTTTAAAGCGTATTTCGGTTAATAACCCATTGAACTCGTGAGCACAGCGTGTTAGCAATGTGAAGAGTTTTCGGAAAATTGTCAGAGTAGCGAAATAGTTCACGGGTGAACTATTTCGGCCGGGTATCAGTTTCCAAAGGGCACAATATTCATACAGGTGACCATTTTGTCACCATCAGATGCGCTGATCAACTGCCGAAATATTGCTGAAATGCTGCGCCCATTGGACACAGAATCCGGCCATTCACCCCTGAATTACTTTGTCATGAATTACGCTGGGAAAGGTAGAGAAAGTGCATTGTCAGAGTAGTTTGAGTCTTGAATGAAATTTTCACTCTACAGCGGAGTGTGCGCTGATATGAAACTTCCTGGCAGATTAAAACTGTGTACCAGACCGAGATTCAAGTTGTGCCACAAGCGACTTATGGTATTACTCGAAGTATATTACATGATTTCTTTTTTATTTTCTGTCACCAGACGTTTAAATGTCGATGTGTCGTGTACGGCAAGAAAGGAAGAATGGAATCGATTGTTGGTGTTAATAACGATCATCCTCCTTTACCTCCTCTGCATTACTGCAGATGTCGTCTCACTGAGCACATTTGTTCTGTGCAAGCAGTACACGTGAGGCACCTAGTTGTTTCCACTGCACTGTGTGGACTACGAAGGTTCTATTATAGTTCACTAACCTGCTGTCTTCAAGTTGATGTCCCCAGCGCAGAAAACAGCACGCAGGTCGTAGGTTCTGTATCTTGAGGCTGAAACTGACTTTTAGTGAGGTTCTGTTCTGAAATAATGTATCACTTCTTTGGGATGCCACTCGCGTATTTTAATATAGCCACACGAGAAGACTACATGATCTTAATACAACACTTTCTGATACAGCAAAGTACATGATCAAACACAATGTTTACGAAAATGTAGCTTTACACTATTTGTGGCACGTGTCTGTGCCTCATAACTACCGGAGAGCTGAATACTGGCAAACACATTCTGCCACAGACAACATGACTGTACATCTCGACTACCTAACCCAGAGTGACGAACAGGAACTTAAACAAAAACTGGAAACACATCCTACGACAGACAACATGTCTGTTCTTCTCGACTGCCTAATCCAGAGTGACGAACAGCCCAAAACACTTCGCGCGCCATACCAGAAAAGGGGTGACCCGAACGCTTCCGAAGTGCTTCGTCTGCAATTTCGTCAGTCTTTTGTTTTTGATATAAATTGTTTTTAATAATTATAAAATGACTGATTGATAGACAGCTGTTGAGAGATATTTATATTAAAAAGTGAAGTCACTCCAATTAGTAGTTTAACTAATAATAATAACAATACTTTAACGTTTTGACGCCCTTGCTTCGAACACAGCAGCCAATCACAGAGCAGTAACATTATGCAGGCAGTCTTTCTCACGGAATGGTACCGAATCGAACATCTGTCACAGGTACCTCACAGCACATTTCGCCATCTATAAACTTCTTGCATCTCCACTGATCTCGGAACAGCTTCTTGGAGCCTAATATGATGGCTGACTAAGCCAGAAATATTACACGTGTTCATCTGAATTATAGTGGAAACAATGTTTCAAGATCTTAGTTGTTTTAACCTCGATCAGGTTGTAGTTTCCAAGCTAAATTCGCTGAACTTATTGTGGCCGTGCCTTGTGGAGAGCCGGCCGCGGTGGCCGTGCGGTTCTAGGCGCTGCAGTCCGGAACCGCGGGACTGCTACGGTCGCAGGTTCGAATCCTGCCTCGGGCATGGATGTGTGTGATGTCCTTAGGTTAGTTAGGTTTCAGTAGTTCTAAGTTCTAGGGGACTGATGACCTAAGATGTTAAGTCCCATAGTGCTCAGAGCCATTTGAACCATTTGAACCTTGTGGAGACCATGACAGCAGACTTGATCAGTCGATGTTTGTAGGTCAATGTTGTACAATGATTTTTGTGGATTAGATCGGACTTTGATGACATTTTTCCGTATCCTGATCTTCAGTGCGGGAGCAGCTGTTAGAAGGGATAAATACAGCGATGGATCCTTTGAAAACATCAGGCAGATCATGCCCAATACTCTACAATTTGAACTGCTGTTATCTCTAATGACTTCCACGTAGACGAGATGTTAACCTCAAACTTTCCGGCTTTATTTTAGACACGAACGCGTTTATCATGAGTAATGAGTCAGAGAGAGTTCTGAAAAGTCTCTCTGGAAATTTTTTTTACCGAAGTTTCGCTTGTGCGCCTGTTATTTCAGAGGCACTGTTACAGTAGCTTAAATTATTTATTATTTCATTCAGAATTCAATTGAGTTTTGGTTAACGTTTCTTGCTAATGGGCACTACTCAGCGGTTGTTCAAAAATGTGTTCAAATGTGTGTGAAATCTTATGGGACATAACTGCTAAGGTCATTAGTCCCTAAGCTTACACACTACTTAACCTAAATTATCCTAAGGACAAACACACACACCCATGCCCGAGGGAGGACTCGAACCTCCGCCGAGACCAGCCGCACAGTCCATGACTGAAGCGCCTCAGACCGCTTGGCTAATCCCGCGCGGTTCAGCGGTTGTTAATTTATGTAAAAATGTGAAACTGAGCCCTGTATCTGACACATATTAATTAATCACCGTGTAAAAGAATGAATTAGGGGTCCCACAGCGACTAAATGAGACAAGAATCACACTTATTTTGGTTTATTCTGATAAAGTTATTCGTAAAACAAATTACAATTGGGCCAAACAGATGGAAGTCGTAAAGTGCGAGATCCGCGCTGTATTGTGGATAAGGAAAAGCAGTCTAATGAAGCGTTGTGAGCTCCTCTCGGGTGCGGAGACTTGTGTAAGGCGTTGAGTTATCATGGAGAACGAAAAATTCATTTGCATTTTTATGGCTACCAACACGCTGAAGTCGTTTCTTCAGTTTCATGAGGGTAGCATAATACACTTCAGAGTTGATCGTTGTACTGTTATGGAGAACATCAGACAAAGTAACGCCTTCAGGGTCCCAGAAGACCGTCGGCATAACTTTAGCGGCTGAGCGTGCGGTTTTGAACTTTTTCTTCGGAGGGAAAGTGGTGTGACGCCACTCCGTGGATTGTCATTTTGTTTTCAATTTGAAGAGACGAATACATGTTTCATCGCCTGTGACAATGTTAGACAAAAAATTGTCATGTTCAGCCTCGTAGCGCGCAAGCAGTTCTGCCCAGTGCGCCTGCTTAGCTGGGTGGTAACGTGTTCGCCTCCAATGCAAGCGGGCCGGCTTCGATTCCCGGCTGGGTTGGAGATTTTCCCCGCTCGGGGACAGGGTGTTGTGTTGTCCTCATCATCATTTCATCCTCATCACCGGCGCCCAAGTCGCCCAATGTGGCGTCGAATTAAATAAGACTTGCACTTAGCGGCCGAACTTCCCCGAGTAGGGGCCTCCCGGCCAACGATGCCATACGCTCATTTCCATTTTTAATTCTGCACAGATGGTTGTTCGTTGCTCTATATGGTCTCTTGTTAGGCGACAAGGAAGCCAAAGGGCACACACCTTTGAGTTCCCCAGTTGGTGTGTCAACACTAAACAGAGACGGCCAGCTGAACAGCGAGATGTTTGATTACAACCCGTCGATCACCTCGTATCAGAGAGTCCGTATCCTACAACACTGCAGTAGTCACAGCAGAGTGGGAGATGTACAGGTTGAAGCGATCTTAATTACAGACACTTCGGCCAAGGACTCACCGTGCATTTTCTCGCTGCCAGGTCTCCATAGATATTCTATAAGCGCCTATGAATATCTGCGATGCCCTGGTTTTCCGCCAAAACAAACTCAGTGACAGCGAGTGTTAACATTGTTTTGCGCGAGTAATACTTGCATACAACGTCAGTCCAGGAAGGTTCGAATCTAGATTAGTGAAAAAATGGAGAAAACTTAAGATGGTGACCTTAATGAGTCATGCGCACCACACTAAAGAACAACGATCAGAACGTTAATGCAATCATTTTAAGGTGTCAGAATAATCCTTCTTTGAGACATTGTCCAAATCGTGCGTCACTTTGACTTCAACGTCAGTTATGTCGTGAAAGTGTTGATGCTTCATATAAATTTCTGCACTTGGTCGTGTAGTTGTAGGTTCGTATTGATAACACCAAGTCTCGTCACCAGCGATGATGTTTTTCAGAAAAGGATTGTCCGCGTTTAGCATTTTGATCAAGTCGTGGCAAGCTTTCAGGTGTCGTTGTTTTTGTTGGAGAGTCAATGTTCCGGGACAAACTTTCTCTTCTTCAAAACGTTCTGGAAAATAGCTTGGACATTTGGTTTAGAGGTGTTGCACCACTGCAGTTTGTGACACAACGACGTTGCGTTGACACACTACGGTAGCACGTACACTTCTTAACACTGCCTGTCAGAACCCACTGGCCGAAGCTACTTACGTTGTTTAAAGTTGTTAGTTTAAGCTGCCACCTTAGTTACTGCGCTGAGAACGTTTATACGCCAGGAACAAAATCAGTCTCGAAACTTTTTGGATGGGTGGCGTACACCCAAGTCACCAACAAATTTAATCATAACCTCACCGGACAAAAATTAGTCACCTCTAGACATATCAATACAAGCATCATTTAATAACGTACAATACCTCCCTGTACTTGATAACCGTCTGGATTCGGTTAGGAAGCCACTCAACAAGGTTGCGAAAGTATGTGGAATCAAGGTTAAGCCACTCGCTGAGGTTTTGATGGCGCAATTTCACCAAATTCCAGGGATGTTGATATCGGCATTTTACCCGCCTTTCCAGTATGTCCCACAGATATTCCGTGGGGTCTAATTTAGGTGATTTTGCATGTCAGTCGAGATGCAATAGGGTGGGGGACTGTTCAGAAAATCAGACACGTATTCTTCCAGCCCGACGCGAACTTCGCTGTTGTCATCTTTACGTGCTTGTGTGAGCAATGGCGTCTTGCGAGGTTACCGACTCCAGATGTTCTTTGTATGCAGTTTCCGTCTCAATGTTCTCGGTAACAGGTTGGAATGGATCTCCATTCACTGCCTGCAGCAATTACTGTCGGGTTTAGAAGCGATTCTGATTCACAAGCTTTGAAATATGTCTCTGGCATTCCTAAGGATCTTTTCTCGACCACAATTCTGACTTCGTGTATCCTGGCCACAGATGTTACACCATTCCAGTAGATACGTTGAACAGTTGTCCGTTGGAATACCAACAAATCCAGCAACTTCACACGCTTTATGGCCATAGGCCCGGCCAAACACGGTTACCGCTTTTTGCCACTCTGTCACTTCCTTACATTTACAAATGTCTGAGTACAATGTCCTCTTGAAACATAAATGTCTCCACTGATCGCTACTGCCTTAGTCTCACTTAGCACTTGACTCGATCTCAGGGCTATCTGTAAAGGCTTAGCGATTCATCTGGGCGTGCATACTGGTGTGATTGGTTTTTTATCTGGTGGGCTTATATTCCTTCTGCTATACTGTGTACGCACAACTGTCAAAATTTCATTATTTTCTGTCCTTTCCGGTGCTGCAGTTTGAATGACGAACAGTATGATCTCAAGGGAATACTGCACCATCATCACTTAGGAAAAAGAAAAGATTAGAAAATAAAAATAAAAACGATCTATTACGCTGAGGTACAAGACGGCAGCGACTGATGCGGGCAAGTCTTGTGCACGTTTCCGGACGGCAGCGAGGCAGGCGTCTTTGTTTTCGCGGCTGCGGTCCACGCTGCGCCACGCCACGCCACCACGGCACGGCGGGGCTCGGCGCGACGCATTCCGCGGCTGCGTTTCTTGCGCGGCCGCCGTCCGCAGCGCCCGCTTCCTATATTAGGAGCCAGACTAGTTCTACAATGTGTACCGAGAATACGGAAACACTATGTCACCGTCTGCTGCCTGTCCCGCCAAAAGAAACTAGCCGCATTAACCTTATACGATTGCGCAACACTTCCATTCGATATATCTATAGCGGTATATAGGCTACAGAAAATCGCCTTCGCCGAATCCAGTTCTTTAACTTTCCTGAAACCGATACGACGCTGTGCTCGGCTCGACCTCTTGGTGACAAGTTTTCGACGCGGCCGCGTGGATTCCCCGTGTCATGAACCTCTCTCGGTGTTGTGTGGTAGATGCTAATCACCACACTATCGTATTTGACACTACATTGTTGAAAAACTGAAGGGAGCGGCCAGAGAGCCGGTAGCGTTAAGTTAAAGCCGTTAACGTGCCGCTTCTAGTATTCAAGGAGTCGAGCCAGCCCGGATGGAGTGCTGGAGAGCCCGCCAGCCTGGAAGTGGTTTTCAGGCGGTTTCCCACATCCAAGTCGGTAACCGCCGGTCTGGTATCCACGTCACGCCTCAGATACACACCACGCTAACATTTAGAAGACATTTTCACAGTTGAAAATGTGATTTACGTGTAGACGCAGACGAATGGGGTACGCTGATTCCGTTTCGGAGAGGAGTGGAGGAAAGGCATCCGACCACAGTTATCTCTAACTTTGCTCCAGCCCATATAACAGTGCCGATCCCTCAGAGTACTCGAACGAGCAACGAAAAAGAAGATGAATAAAAAGAAGATGAAGATTCAACATTGCAAATGAAAATTAGTTTACCGTGCATTTTAATTTCATTTTGTTTTGATGCACCCCTGATTTTGGGTTTTAAAGTATCCTCACCCAGCCGACCTCATCAGCTCCGAAAACTAAACGTGCCGATAACTGCGCTGCTATACATGTAGTAGAAACAGTATAGTGTGAAAACTATTTTTAAACATTTTTCAGTCACTCGCCTCATCTAGCTTTTCCTTCGCTCTTGATTACTTGTATTTCACCTTTTACTCGCTATCCCCCCCCCCCCCCCCCCATCTCTCTCTCTCTCTCTCCATCTCTTTCCCCTACCCCCCGCACCCCTTGATCAACGCCCATTGCTGCTACAGCCGTATGTGTAAACCCCTATACCTTTCTGCCTCTATGGCTACGCGATCATTGCGGCGGAATGCTAACCGATGGACCTGGGTTCAATTCCCGGCCAGTTAGGAGATTTTTCTCCGCTCAGGGGCTGGGTTCAAATGGTTCAAATAGCTCTGAGCACTATGGGACTCAACTGCTGAGGTCATTAGTCCCCTAGAACTTAGAACTAGTTAAACCTAACTAACCTAAGGACATCACAAACATCCATGCCCGAGGCAGGATTCGAACCTGCGACCGTAGCGGGCTTGCGGTTCCAGACTGCAGCGCCTTTAACCGCACGGCCACTTAGGCCGGCAGGGGGAGGGGGGGGGGGCTGGGCGTTGTCTTGCACTCACGTTCGAATCGTCATAATTGACAGTCCGCTATTTATATGGTTGTAAGGGCACGTTCTAAAAGACAATACATTAAAAAAGATCCATATACCTGTGTAGTTCTCTTTCTTCCGCTCCTATTCTCAAAACAAGATAGTAGGCTGCATTTATTTCTGTTTTTAGTATTTATATTAATGTTATTTTACACTTTGTCTTTGTTCTTTGTTTCAAATATTTCGAATTAATATTAAATATATGACCCGTTGCAGCAAATGTGTCATTACGAAATAATCGTTACTGTCAGTCCATAGGATGCTTCAGTAGAGTGTGTAAGCAGTTACGTTGAATCGAAGGTAGTATTTAACTTCCCACTGATATCAACAGACGAAATCCTCTGTTGTGCCGGCCATCCCGATTTAGGTTTTCCGCGATTTCCCTCAATCACTCCAGGCAAATGCCGGGATGGTTCCTCTGAAAGGGCACGGCCGACTTCCTTCCCCATCCTTCACTAATCCTATGAGACCGATGACCTCGCTGTCTGGTCTTGTTCCCCAAACAACCCAATCCAACCCCTCTGTTGTGCAAGGACTGGGAAGGAAATCGGCTGCGACTCTTTAATGGACCAACCCGGTATTCGCCTCCTTAATCATATCGGCCGCACAGTAGCATGAATCCCAATCCTCTTGAAAAAGAGTCCATTTGTCAAGTATTTTGCCACGTCCCTCTTTCATTAAGGTTAGTGTTGATACTACGGTGAAAGAAACTTAGAAAACTACAAATTGAATTTGTACTGGTATTTAGTTAAAGTTGTTGTGAAGCTTCCGATAAAAGGACAGTACCGCTAAAAACAAACGTTACATATTCTACCAATACATTTTTTTCTGTTTTACGTCTTCTTTCGGGAACAAAATAGTAAACCCCAGTCATTAATGACAGGACAGGAAAGTCTTAAATTGTATTTCGTGTATGTTTTGGAGCAGAGAGTCTAGAGGAACGAGCACTGCTGCAACATACACCAATGTGCAAAAGAGTGAAAAACGTACGAAGAAACTGCGTGACACAACAGAGTCCGTACTCAGGTGTAGACCAGTGTGTTCTTAACAGGCTGCCATCTGGCAGTATATATTTTCTTCCCTTTAGTGTTATTTCATCCCCTCGGGGATGGGCGGGCAAGTGGGCTGTCAGCCTTCCAGTTGTCCGCTCTTCAGCAGAGCGAATTTAAAAAAAATGCAATGAGAACTATACACAAAATTAGGTGTTGTTTTCTACTTTAAATTAAAAAATTAAATAATTAAGGAGTATATAGAGGGTCTATACAAGGGCGATGTACTTGAGGATAATATTATAGAAATGGCAGAGGATGTAGATGAAGATGCAATGGGAGATATGATACTGCGTGAAGAGTTCGACAGAGCACTGAAAGACCTGAGGCGAAACAAGGCCCCGGGAGTAGACAACATTCCATTAGAACTACTGACGGCCTTGGGAGAGCCAGTCCTGACAAAACTCTACCATCTGGTGAGCAAGATGTGTGAGACAGGCAAAATACCCTCAGACTTCAAGAAGAATATAATAATCCCAATCCCAAAGAAAGCAGGTGTTGACAGATGTGAAAATTACCGAACTACCAGTTTAATAAGTCACGGCTGCAAAATACTAACGCGAATTCTTTACAGACGAATGGCAAAATTAGTAGAAGCCGACCTTGGGGAAGATCAGTTTGGATTCCGTAGAAATATTGGAACATGTGAGGCAATACTGACCCTACGGCTTATCTTAGAAGCTAGATTAAGGAAAGGCAAACCTAAGTTTCTAGCATTTGTAGACTTAGAGAAAGCTTTTGACAATGTTGACTGGAATACTCTCTTTCAAATTCTGAAGGTGGCAGGGGTAAAATATAGGGAGCGAAGGGCTATTTACAATTTGTCTAGAAACCAAATGGCAGTTATAAGAGTTGAGGGGCATGAAAGGGAAGCAGTGGTTGGGAAGGGAGTGAGACAGGGTTGTAGCCTCTCCCCGATGTTATTCAATCTGTATATTGAGCAAGCAGTGAAGGAAACAAAAAAAAAAAAAAAAAAAAAAATTCGGTGTAGGTATTAAAATACATCGAGAAGAAATAAAAACTTTGAGGTTCGCCGATGACATTGTAATTCTGTCAGAGACAGCAAAGGACTTGGAAGAGCAGTTGAACGGAATGGATGGTGTCTTGAAGGGAGGATATAAGATGAACATCAACAAAAGCAAAACGAGGATAATGGAATGTAGTCGAATTAAGTCGGGTGATGCTGAGGGAATTAGATTGGGAAATGAGACACTTGAAGTAGTAAAGGAGTTTTGCTATTTGGGGGGCAAAATAACTGATGATGGTCGAAGTAGAGAGGACATAAAATGTAGACTGGTAATGGCAAGGAAAGCGTTTCTGAAGAAGAGAAATTTGTTAACATCTAGTATTGATTTAAGTGTTAGGAAGTCGTTTCTGAAAGTATTTGTATGGAGTGTAGCCATGTATGGAAGTGAAACGTGGACGATAAACAGTTTAGACAAGAAGAGAATAGAAGCTTTCGAAATGTGGTGCTACAGAAGAATGCTGAAGATTAGATGGGTAGATCACATAACTAATGAGGAGGTGTTGAATAGGATTGGGGAGAAGAGAAGTTTGTGGCACAACTTGACTAGAAGAAGGGATCGGTTGGTAGGACATGTTCTGAGGCATCAAGGGATCACCAATTTAGTATAGGAGGGCAGCGTGGAGGGTGGAAATCGTAGAGGGAGACCAAGAGATGAATACACCAAGCAGATTCAGAAGGATGTAGGTTGCAGTAAATACTGGGAGATGAAGAAGCTTGCACAGGATAGAGTAGCATGGAGAGCTGCATCAAACCAGTCTCAGGACTGAAGACCACAACAACAACAACTGCATTATAGGCGCAGTGGAAGTTTAGTGGGTCTGTAAGCTCCAAGCCAGTTTGAGTGTACGGTTCAGGCTGTTTCTGTACCGCACGGTAAATATTTACGATGCGTCTTGCTATGAAAGTACGAAGTCATGCTGAAAAAGCAATGTCTCCGAATTTTTTATGTGAATACTATCAAAATTTTTTAGAAAAAACAAATGTTATTAGCATTCTACAGCTTTATTCCTGTCAAAATATTTGCAGCCCTCCCCCGCTAGTGGGCTGTGAACTGTAGCGTGCAACATGGCAGTGTGTAATGTAACCATGTCGGTGTGTGAGGAACAGCGTGCTGTAATCTAGTTGCGAATTCGAAGAGTTCTTCCACCCGTGGAGCACCCTCTCCTTCAGCATGACAATGCCAGACCACACAAGAGCGCTGCGACATCTGCAACAGTCCAATGCCTTGGGTTCACTGTTATCGATCATCCTCCCCACAGTCACGACTTGGCCCCATCAAGTTTTCATCTGTTTCCAGAACTTAAAGAACACCTTCGAGCACTTCACTTTCATAGTGTTGAAGCGGTGCAAGTAGATGTGAAGTTGTGACTCCGTCAATAAAGTCAGACATTCTACAGTGACTGTGTCGACAAACTGGTCTCTTCTCGGAAGAAATGTATTCGTCGCCAGAGTGACTATTCTGAGCAGTAAATATGTAGACATGAAGACTAAAGATGTAAAATGTTAATAAAGTTTGTTTTATTTTAAAAGTTTGAAAAGTTTCACATAAAAAAATTCGCAGGCATTGCTTTTCAGCACCCCTCGAACTACATCTACATCTACATGACTACTCTGCAATTCACATTTAAGTGCTTGGCAGAGGGTTCATCGAACCACAATCATACTATCTCTCTACCATTCCACTCCGAACAGCGTGCGGGAAAAAACGAACACCTGAACCTTTCTGTTCGAGCTCTGATTTCTCTTATTTTATTTTGATGATCATTCCTACCTATGTAGGTTGGGCTCAACAAAATATTTTCGCATTCTGAAGAGAAAGTTGGTGACTGATATTTCGTAAATAGATCTCGCCGCGACGAAAAAACGTCTTTGCTTTAATGACTTCCATCCCAACTCGCGTATCATATCTGCCACACTCTCTCCCCTATTACGTGATAATACAAAACGAGCTGCCCTTTTTTGCACTCTTTCGATGTCATCCGTCAGTCCCACCTGGTAAGGATCCCACACCGCGCAGCAATACTGTAACAGAGGACGAATGAGTGTAGTGTAAGCTGTCTCTTTAGTGGACTTGTTGCATCTTCTAAGTGTCCTGCCTACCGAGGTAGCAAAATTGTTTCATCTGATAAATTCTGACTTCGTCAGTTTCTATATTGATTTCAAATTCTCCCATATTTTTCAGTGCTAAGATTACTTTCGTTTTTCGTTTGTTCACTTTAAATTTCTCTCCGGAGAAAATCAGTCTTATCTGAACGGGCATGTCTTTATTGTAATACAGTGCTCGGCCAATCTGAAATTCTTCAAAGATCTGATTACGAAATCCGGCAATTTTGTATTTTTTAATCAGGCAGTGATGTAACTGTTGGAACAACCTTGCTGGCCAGTGTTCACTTGGAGTCATTTCGATACCCATCACTGCCCACCGCTTCCTCTCGATTGGACTTCCCACCCTATACGCGGTAAATCGTAACGAATATCGCGCCTTTTCCTTTCCGTGTGTGCTTGTGTGACGATGCAGACGTCGGACCTTACCGGAGGCTGAGCGCTAGCGGCTCGTTAATGAGCTCTCATTCTGGAGAGGGAGGCCTTATTACGGTTATTATGGTTTGTGAGCCGTGTAACAGTTACAGCCGCAATGGATAATTGCTCCGCTATGGAGCACAGACGGGTTATTATGTGATACGTAGTGCGAGCAACAATCTCAGGCGGCACCCGTTAGTATAAACAGCGCAAAAAGAAGCAAACGATATTAGCTGTTCTCAGTTTTGTTGTGCATTCGACTGAAGAAGAAGCGGTCAGTATGCTCGAATATGCCAGTGTGCATTTACTTCCGTTACTGCTGGATATAATATTTACTGCGGCTCTGCTACAGATTGGTTTAACGATTGTCGTTCCAAACACCTCAGCAACATTAGTGGGAAAACACTTACTTCGTAAAAATAGGTTGATACTGTTAAGGTTGCTACATCAAATGCGACAGTTCGATACCGTTATGTAGCTCTTTCTGAAGGGACGTGATTTACAAATCTTCCAGTTTTTCTTCTTTTTCTGCGTTTCGTATTGTGCTATTTTTCTGTCTTACAATATTTACGCTTATGTCTCACATCTCGTAAACAAAAATATAACTTAAAACTACACTACATTAAAATCACTCATTTAACAGAGAAATGAATTTTCTATTGGGCATAGAAATACGAGGGGCGTCCAGTAAGAAGACTTCCCAATTTTATGAAAAACGTTATACAATTTATCGTGTTCAAATAACTTTTTGATATTATATAGCGCATCTGTTACTTTTCTACATAGGTGCCACTTTTTTCCAGGCATTTTTGTTAATAGAGACAATTTTTTTTTCTAAACCAGTGTTGTACCAGGTAGGGCCCATGCTCGTAACCAGGTGTTCACTGTTGATATTATTCTATCATCTGGTGTTGAAGTACTTACTTCCAAGATGACCTTTGAGTTGGGGGAACACGTAAAAATCACTTGGGGCAAAATATGATTAGTACAGAGAATGCGAGAATATTTCCTAGTTGAGTCTTCAGAGCTCCACCTGGGACATTCTTGCTGTATAAGGCCGATCATTGTCATGAATAAAGAGAACTTTGTAAGACAAACGTCTAGGACGTTTTCTTTCGACGACAGCCCGCAGTTTCCTCGAGACGAGCACAGGACACAACCTTGAAAAACACTGTTTTGGAAAAACTTGTGTCACGTTATCAGAAACTCTTGGAAAGTAACAGAAGCATTGTCCAACGCCAATAAAATTATTTCAACATGTTAAATTGGGTGTAACATTGTTTATAAGTAAAATAGGGAAACTTACTTATTGGGGGCCCCTCGTACAAAACTACTGTCCAAACGAAATGGTGAGGAAAGAGGAAAGGTAAATCTCTTTCTAAAAAGAAAAAAGAAAAAAAAAGATTTATTTCATTTAACTGGCTTGGGGTTCAACCAATCTTCTTGTTGCAGGACGCATTGAAGTATACCACTAAAATTTTCACTTACTGTCTCACGTAGAAAAAGCATCCCTCCTTATAATTAGAAAATTACAATACTCGGTGAAAGACATATATTTGTAATTTCATAGGTCACATTACATCACTCTTCTGCATCCGGCACTGTAGATCACGGTAGCGTAAAGAAGCTATGCTCGCTTCACACGAGCAATTCTGCAAAACTTCTCTTAAGTGATGCTTCCGACCTCTGAAATGAATGAAAATTTGAAACAAGTTCTGTCAAAATAAATCGCTATGTAGTAAAAATTTCTCGCCTTATTATTCGTGTTTCACAATTTAAAAGTTTGTTTCACCGCAACAAAACGTGGTAAACAGAAAAAGGGAAACTCTTTCCAGCCTGTGGTTTTGTTTCGTTTGCCACCTCTAAAGATATCGATCTTGACGGAACGCAAATCCCAATTATTCCTTTTGTTTTGTGTGATATCTCACGAAAGCGGGTGAGATATGGCATTGTTTAGGCACTAGACTCTCAGTCGGGAAGACCATGGTTCAGATCCCCCAATGGCCACTCACATTTAGAATTTCACTGATTTCGCTAAATTGCTTAAGATCGATCTCGGCATGGTTTCTTTTAAAAGGGTACGTCAGATTTTCTTCTCTATCGTTATCTGTTCCGATCTTGTACTCCGTCTTTAATGGCATAGCCGTCCTTCCTTCCTTTGAAATTCCATAACGCTTCTTCAAACGGAAATAGTCTCTTAGGAATTTTCTTTTGATTCTGTGTAAGCGTACGTATGAGAGAAGCTACAATACACATCAACACTAACAGATAGAAACAAACATAATCAGCTGTGAAAGATTCTTCATCACAGGCTCAGCGAAGTCACCTCTGACATCAAATAAAAGGAAACCACTTGGTGACCTGCAGCTATATTTCAATCGGTTGGTCAATGAAAATAAGCTAAACGTCCGTACCTTAGCCCTTTAGCAGTGCTTATATCATTGTGATGCATGTAGCTCTTTCAGAGAAAGAAACGGGAGCATCGAGTGTGTATTCATAATGAAAGTTATTATGGTGACAGCATTTATACCCGTAATCCATTAGTTTTCTGCAGCCATCAGTGGAGCTGACGTTTATTATTACTCCAAAAATCACGTAGGATGAACTGGAGAAAAAGCATGGAAAACTTATTTGTTGCTGTAAGAGCCTCCATGCTTCAGAAAACGTGATCAATATCTTAGTATTGCCCTTTCAGTATCTCCATGTTCTTATTACAGTTTTCAAGTACCGATATCGGTGCAGTGACACGTGACCTCATTCACATAATCTGTAACACACTTCCTGAACATCTGTACTGTTGATATCGGTTTCAGACGCAATAAAAACTTCGGGATATTAGTGATAGTGAAACGTTTGCGGTAACATGATTTCAGCACACTAGAGGAAAAGAAATATGGCGTTATTATTCTGAGCTCAGCGATAAATGGTTCAAACAATGAAGTAACATCAGCTACCAGTAATAGTAACCGTAACATCTCTCTACAACTACGCTTTAATCAATAATCCGTGGGTAATGACATTACAGAATACCGAGTTTCTCATACAGTAAAACTTGGCAACTTCGCGACACTTTTAGCTGACAACTTGCAACATAATCTTATACAAATATGTGCGGAAACATTTAAACGTTACATACATGGAATTTTGTATCATTTATTCTTTAAGGATACAGAGGACTTACAAATGGTGGGAAAATCGAAATTTTTTATGACTTTATTAAATTCTTTACTGTTTCCCGATTACATTGATATATTAATTATGCGGTTTCAAATGAAAAATAACCTCTATATACCAAATTTTAAAGTTAAGGTCATGTATGCCGCCATGCCCCCTTTATTTCTGTTACAGAAAAAAGTATTATTTCGAAAAGAACTGTGTACTTCCTGTTTCCAGCGATATGTTGGTAACAGTGCAGGTTTCTAGTGTCTGTAAATGATTACCTTTGCTAGTATTTAGTTTTGTTTCGCTGAAGCAGTTTGTTCACGTGTTACTGAGTGTTTGTTGCCCAAGTGCTACATGTATTTGTGGAAGTACATATCCTTTAGTGTGTAATAAATACGAACTATGCCACGCACCAAGAAATTCAATAAAAGAAAATTCCGTGGTACCCAATTCACATACAAAGCAAGCCTCACTGTTGAGAGTAACCTGTGTATCAGTTCTTCAGGGAAGAAACTCCCACATGGCACGCCTCCCGGTGATTCAAATTTTTGTGTTAACAATGACGCTGTTTGTAGTGGATTTGTTGTTGCTGATGTGGGCATCTTATCTTCTTTGATGACGGAAGTGTCGACAATGTGACCGTGAAGGCGGTGTGAAAATAACTGAACAACATAGTAGGAGGTAGGGGTTAGCGTCAAAATTAGTTGTTCTGTGTAGTCCTGCAATAAATCTACCTCGAAAATGACTTCGAACATTATGCATAATTCATATGATGTGAATTTGAAGTTAGTGTATGCAATGTGTGCAATACGAAAGGAGAAAAGGCTGCTCAAACGTTTTGTGGTTTGATGGACCTTCCTCCTCCTCCCAGTAGGTTCAGTAAGTACATAAAAAGACTTTTAGGTGCCTTGACGGTTGTGTCTAAAGCATCTATGTAACGTGTAGTAGAAGAATCTGTAAATATTAGTGGAAACAGTGACATTGCTGTTGAACTTTATGGGACATGGCAAAGTCGAGGACATCGTTCCTTGAATGGTGTTGTAAGTGATACTTCTCTGGAAAATGGAAAAGTTGTTGATATTGAGTGGTTATCTAAGTACTGCCACACCAGCCATGGTAACACTGAAGGACATATTGAACATCAGCGTTCTAGGAATTATGATGGTCACAGTGGAGGTATGGAGTGTGATGGAGCTCTAAAAGTATTTCAGAGGTCTATGCCCGTTCATAGCGTTAAACATACGAAGTACCTAGGCAATGGGGACTCTAAAGCTTTCAATAAAATTAATGAGTTATATGTTTACGGTGATGCCTTCGTAATAAAACAGGAGTGTTGTGGATATGCGCAAAAGAGGATAGGTGCTAGATTGAGGAAGCTACGAAGAGAAATGAAAGGAAAGTTGCTATCTGATGGAAAATTTGTCTGTCCGAGGCAGATTGACAGAAACTGAAATAGACCTTCTTCAGAGTTATTATGGAGTGGCCATTAGATGAACTGCACTTCTGAATGAAGTTACAGCAATGAGAAAAGCTGTATGGGCCACCTACTTTCATAAGTTGTCCACAGATGACCACCCTGTTCACAGACTTTGCCGTAAAGGAGCAGATTCTTGGTGTGGTTACCAAAAAGCAAAAGAAAGTGGTCAAATATACCATCATAAGCATTCTCTTCCTGAGCCTGTTGTGAATGAAATAAAAGCAATTTTTAGCGACCTGAGTGACAGTGTTTTGTTAGTAAATGTCTTCATGGGGGCACTCAGAATACAATTGAAAGCTTCAACCATTGCATATTGGAAAGATTACCTAAGAATGTTGTTGTAGGACTGAATTCATTAAAAGGTGGTGTACTAGATGCTGTGATATGTTTCAATGATGGAGTGATAGGAAGGTTGGAAGTCCTAAGAAATTTAGGCATAAAATGTGAATCTAACATGGAAGATCAATTGGTTGGTTGGTTGGTTGGTTTTGGGGGAGGAGACCAGACAGCGTGGTCATCGGTCTCATCGGATTAGGGAAGGATGGGGAAGGAAGTCGGCCGTGCCCTTTCAGAGGAACCATCCCGGCATTTGCCTGGAGCGATTTAGGGAAATCACGGAAAACCTAAATCAGGATGGCCGGACGCGGGATTGAACCGTCGTCCTCCCGAATGCGGAAGATCAATTGCTTGCGTGGTGCATGAAACTTACAGATGTGCTCTTCAAAGTACCAAAGAAGCAAGAAGTGCTAAAAGCCATGCCGAGAGGAAGCTTGAAGATGAAGTAATGCTACAGGATGAAAACTATGCTTCAGGAATGTTCTGAGGCACAGTTTAATTGGACTCACATCTTCAGTCGCAATTTCCCGCAAGTTGTATTTTTCATAATTCAGGTACAAATATTTCCTGAAGTTTACAAAGCATTGCTCTAATTTTTTTCTGTAACTTGCAATAGTCCTAAGCTCTAGTGCAGACTCCACTAAATTATAGAAAAAATAACATCTTTATTAGGAAAAAATTATATAAATATACATAATAGGTGGAATTAAATAGGTTTAGCACCTCAGCCATCATGTCATGCATATCTGGTAAACATTTGGTCTCCTTAAAATGTATAACACTGGATTAAATGGTACCTCAATTTGAGGAAGCATTTTTGAAAAAATAATTGCATCAATTTTTTTTGTAATTTTTTCAATAAACCTAAGCAGGTACAAAAATATTCAAAATACTTCTAATTTGTTTTGAAAGTTTGCTGCATTATCTGATATCAACAAAAATCTGTAAGAAATATTCATTATAAACAGTGCCTGAAAGAAATAGGTGTTGATTTTTACATAATATTGAACCGGAAAAGTACCCTGTACCTTAATTCTGATAGCAATAAAGGTTTTACGGCGGTGAGGTATTTGGAATATGGAATACAGTCACAAAGTTAACCCCCCGCCTCAGAACAACGTTGTGATGTGAGGTCTAAGACAGGGAAAGTAGATTGTCACAAAGATTGACTGCCATAGCATTTCTTTATGAAACACACTTATAACATTTTTTAGAAATGCGCCCATTTTTATGAGTTTCTTTTACCCATACACAGTAGAATATTTGTGAGAAAGGTTTTCAATTGCTGGGATTTTTTCTAATTTTCTTAAAATCCAAACATGTGCAGGACTATCTTTATCGCAACAAAGTAAGAGTGGAAAAAAACTGAACTGCATTAACTAAGGTAGTTAAATACAACTGTTGCACACTTACACATATGTTCAGTGGAAACTTATACGTTTAACCTTATAGTTTGTAAAGAAGATAACTAGTTCAAACCTATAGACACTTACTTAGAAGTTCAGTGGTAGGAGAAAAAACAAAGTCATGACTCATTCAATACAATATTCTGAACAACTTTATTCACTTTTCCAATGGCTGACGTAACTTTTTTGTAAAATTTAACTCATATAAAGAACAGCCTGCATATATAACTTGCTTATATCAACTTATATTCAGCTAGTCAGCTCTTCAAAGTTAATGGCAGTAGCAGAAAGTTGTAACATATTACCATGTTTACGACGTTGCTCATCGAGCCATATACGTTATCTCGCATTTCTAGCTGCTTCTCTCACACAAATAATGATAAAAATTCAGAAATTCAGGGTCTCCACCAGTCCAAACCCTTCCTAACCATTTAGAAAGAACGGAGCTAGAGAATTATTAGTTTAATTACTTTAATAATTTAATTACAGGTACGCAAATTTCTTTAAGCAGCCAGGTAAATAGCACTCCATGTCGTGCATGAAGCAACTTGATTAATTCAGGAATGGAAATCAGAGTAAGGGGGTAAGATCGACACCAAAGAATTTATCTTTCACGTAAATTATTAATTGTAACTAAATATTTGTTTGCACATCCTAACTACACATAACTGGTGCCTGACTCGAAATATTTAAGTAAGAATTACGTGAGAATGAAACAGAGCACAATTTAACTACAGCAAGAAGAAACACAGAAGATGGGGGTTGGACACAATTATACTATCAACTCCTTTGCATTAATACCTTAAAAGTATCTAAGTGAGATTTGCATTACGATTCTACGCATGCTCTATTCTGGACAGAGGTTTAACCAATACACAAGGCTGTGCGATAATTATTTAACATCCTAACTGCGTTTGCTGCTTGCAAACGGCCGAACTAGAGCACGTGGTTCATTCTGACTCAAACTGTTGTGCTGCTTTGTAGAAAAAGAACGAAAGAGCAGATATTCTTGCAGAAATTGTAGCTCATTAAACAAGCAAAGTGTTAAAATAAAGCCTATTGCGATGCCGTGGTGAACCAGAAGGGTCATTGATTACCAAACACGTGGCACAAAATCGACTCACAAAGACAAAATAAATTTCCACAAAATATAAGATTAAAAATCATTAAAAAAATAACTCGCTCCACACGCTTCAGATAAGCTAAAGTTCTCAAGTATTTCACCAGTTAAACATAGCGAAGTCCTAACTCAACCTGATTCCTATCACCTGAAACCCCCCTGAAGAGCTACGATCCGTACTCACCAAGCGTCCACCGAAGAGTGCCCTTCTCTTTGCAGATTACCTAGCTCGTCGTGCAGCGGAAGCTACCAGAGGGGTAGCCCTCCGTCACCAACCTCACACACAAAAACAGCCTTCGAGACAACCCTCGACTAAGATGGGTAAACCTCTCTGTTCGGGTATTGGGAATTTAAGTTGGCCATCCTGCGCTCTCCTTTGAACGAGAAGCAACGTCGTCCGCTCCCAGCAGACGATGACCAATTCAGCGATTCCCACAAAACAAAACCGAAACCCACATTAAAACACACATATAATAACCAATAGGCCTTATCTGAGTGCTCAGTCTTTCTGGAAGAGTTCATAAATTGAGCTATAGTCAGGTAGTAAAAAGAATAGGTTGTACCGAACCCGACAAGCGTATTATGAAACGACTCACAGAGACGTTTCAAAGTTTCTAAAAAATCTACAAACATGCCTTTCTACCAGCAAAAAAGTGGCTTTGTGACCAGCTCAAGTGTAATGTTCGTATTTGAAGCTTCCATCACTAACGGCAATGATGTATAAGAACCCACTGCAACCACTATTTACTTAATGTTGTCCAGAGTTAAAGTATTTAAGAACAGAAACTCTAGCGAGCTGTTGTCACACAGTAATACCTCAATAACAAAGTTGCCCCATTTTACGGTATACTGCCGCCCGTGACCTAATCTCTGCAGTTTTATTACCAGGTCTCTGCACGATACCCACACCGGAGATTTTAACGCATTGTTAGAATCCTCTGTAAAAACTGGCTCGCCGCCAGAGTGGCTGTACGGTTTGAGGCGCCACGTCGCGGATTGCACGGCCTCTCCCGCCAGAGGTTCGAGTCCTCCCTCGGGCATGGGTGTGTGTTGTTCTTAGAATAAGTTAGTTTAAGTAGTGTGTAAGTCTAGGGACCGATGACCTCAGCAATTTGATCCCTTAGAAATTCACAAATATATTTTTTTTAAAAAACTGACTCGCGAAATTTTGAAAGCGTTTCTCGACGTAGCGCGTGACGTGTATCGGAGGTGAAGAGGTGCACGCTTACGCATCTGTTCGGACTGCCTACGGCAGAGCATAAATTGTCCCGCAGGTTGTGGAGAAACCACAATAGAAATTAGTCCCCGAATAGATCAAAAAATGTATTTTCCACAGAACAATCACACTTGAATTAGTGGAATTATTATCGGTGCATACTCACGTGGAATTATAGTGGCCCACAGCACCGTCACAGACGTGCCATGGAAAGAGAGGTTGTGGTGGACCCTTATGAGAGACGACATTGGATGTGAGTAGCTACCGTCACCTTTACCGAATGGAGGAATACTGTCAATACGCAGAAGTACAGAGATTGGGTAATGCAACCCCATATGCATTTCTCTAAATCTGCATTTGATCCATGGGCAAAACCACCTGTCTGCACTATCAGACGCATTTCTTGCAGATACCCACCGTCACACTGGTCGTAGTATGCTTGGAAAGCAGAAGGAAGACGAATTGCAGCCTGTCAGCCTCTATCAGCTGCTATTGCGAACGTAACAAAAGGAATGGTATCGACTGCCAGTGGAGTTTGTGCATCACCTCTTAGTAAGCGTACCACATGGCTGCAATAATGTGTGGTAGTAATGCGTAGCCATATCTCTTATTAAGAGTGACGAGTAATGAAGCAGTAGAATCTTTCTCGAGGGGAGAGAGAGACAGAGCTCCGAGAAAAAGTACTCAGTGCGTGGCGGGGACTTTTATACTTCACTGTACTACACTCACATGTTTCTGAAATTTTTGGAGGTGTTTTCTCCGTTTCGAGGATGCTAGTGGCTCATACTGACTTTCCTCTTCATTCACCGAAGATAATGTTACTTCACAGGGTGTTCATTAGTCCCGCTCTCATTTCAAACAACCATTACTTAGAAGCTGTCAGACATAGAGAATCGTGGTTTATTGTAAAACTTTTAGAAGCTCTCGATCTCTTCTTTGTACTTCGTTGCACAATTGACTTGGAGTGTCACCATTTGGTGACAGATCAAAAGTCACCATGTGTTATCTGGAGTGGAGAGTCCAAATGTCAACGGTACTGCGTGATTATCGACGCCAGTGTGGGAGGTCATCACCGGAAAGAACAAGCTTAATGAGGTCGTTCAAGAACTTTAAGGAGACCTTCCTCGAAGTGGACGTCTCTGTTTGTCTCAATCGCGTATTTACAGAGCGCAAGCCGCAGTTCAAGGCTGCCCGCAGAAGTCAGATCGTCGGGCATCACACGAATAGCAGGAAACTAGATCAGCTGTCGATAAAGTATTACATATGGGGTTACGTCGTTTTGCACACGAAGTGAAAATAGTCCAACCATTGTAGCCAGGCGATCGTCCTCTGTAGTATGCATTCGAGTGACCCATGCTGGTCTCCATATGTGATGACATAACTAACTCAAAAACTGCGTGTTTTAGATGAGGCAACGTTCCACAAAAATATGGTTCAAATGGCTCTGAGCACTATGGGGCTTAACATCTGAGGTTATCAGTCCCCTAGAACTTAGAAGTATTTAAACCTAACTAACCTAAGGACATCACACACATCCATGCCCGAGGCAGGATTCGATCCTGCGACCGTGGCAGTCGAGCGGCTCCGGACTGAAGCACCTAGAAACGCTCGGCCACACCGGCCGACAACGTTCCACATTTCTGGACATGTGAATCGCAGCAAGATTAGGACATGGAGCTCGAAACACCTACACAACATACGTGCACACATGTTTGGTATTGCGAAGCCTAATATTTGGTGTGACCTAATGATAAGTCTCTGCAGAGAAAACCATAATGAGAAATGTAAATCTGGACATACTCCAACAGTTCCAGCTACCTCAGATCGAAGAGCTAACCCATCAATCATTTTCCTGCACAATGTTGCACCCGCACATTGGAGTTTGAACGTGCAACATGTGCTGAAAGACACATTTTAGAAGAGGCGGATGGATCGTATGGTCCCATCGTGTGGTCTCCACGCTCTGCCGATGTCACGCCCATAAACTTCTTTTTGTGTGGTTTTGTCAAGGATCGCGTATACACAGCACCAGTCAGTGACATTCCTTCTCTTCGGGCACGGATCAATGAACCAATCAGATTAGATGTTGTAATGTTGATCCATACATGGGCAGAAATTGAATAGCACTTCGATGTTCTACGAACGACGAGTGAGGCAAACACTGAAATTGTAACACATCAGGAAAAAAAAAGTTTTCCAACAAACCACGTTTCTCTATCTCTAATAGCTTTCAAGTTACCATTTTCGGAATGATATAGGAACTGTATGGATATAACAGAAATTAGTGGGAACAATAGGTATATTTCTTACAACCATGACGAGCATTCCTTGGCCCAATCTGTTCCAGGATATCACAACGCTGCATAAGACGACGTCAAGTGGAAAAGCCCGGTTTTTGTGAGTACGACACTCTTTGGAAGAGGATCAGAGAACAGACGGCATAAAAGGTCTCGTGGAGTAAACAAGTGACAATAAATTTTAACCTACATAGCATGGTTACGGGTGCAAACGTCACAGCATACGACGATGAATAAGCACATATCGCTGTCCTAAAAGTCAGGTCATTTCCAGACGCTAATGGTGAATTTTTCCTTCAGCTTTAGTGAAGAGTTGAAACATGTTTCGATAGACTATCAGAAAATAGTTACAGACAACTCGCATAGGAGCTTAAAACCATGCGTCCAAGATCGGTATCCATATTCTTCCTTTATGAGAATGCTCCGTAACATCGAGAGAACTTTCGTGTTTGACTTTTTTCCGTTGTGGTAGACGAAGTTCATCTGAAACTTATTTTCTGTTGATAAGACGGTGATTCTCTGGATGGATACCACCTGATGGCGGGAGACGGGGAATGGTCTCGTCTGACAGAAGATATTTTTAGAAAATGGTTTAATGAGTGGCTTTTAATGATAAAGAAGTGCGTTAAATGTGATTAGCGGAAGTAAAGTTATAGGAAAAACTCTCCTATTACCGTATTTATTTATTTCATCTGGAAAGATAGTGCTCTCAGGCCCTCTCTTACACCTAACCAGACATCCTTAGTGAGTCACCATTACCAGCAATAATATTATTAATGATAAATAATAATAACATTATTAATGATGACCTAATTTATAGTAATCAATATACTGAATATAGGAAATGTCAAATGGTTCAAATGGCTCTGAGCACTATGGGACTCAACATCTATGGTCATAAGTCCCCTAGAACTTAGAACTACACTCCTGGAAATTGAAATAAGAACACCGTGAATTCATTGTCCCAGGAAGGGGAAACTTTATTGACACATTCCTGGGGTCAGATACATCACATGATCACACTGACAGAACCACAGGCACATAGACACAGGTAACAGAGCATGCACAATGTCGGCACTAGTACAGTGTATATCCACCTTTCGCAGCAATGCAGGCTGCTATTCTCCCATGGAGACGATCGTAGAGATGCTGGATGTAGTCCTGTGGAATGGCTTGCCATGCCATTTCCACCTGGCACCTCAGTTGGACCAGCGTTCGTGCTGGACGTGCAGACCGCGTGAGACGACGCTTCATCCAGTCCCAAACATGCTCAATGGGGGACAGATCCGGAGATCTTGCTGGCCAGGGTAGTTGACTTACACCTTCTAGAGCACGTTGGGTGGCACGGGATACATGCGGACGTGCATTGTCCTGTTGGAACAGCAAGTTCCCTTGCCGGTCTAGGAATGGTAGAACGATGGGTTCGATGACGGTTTGGATGTACCGTGCACTATTCAGTGTCCCCTCGACGATCACCAGTGGTGTACGGCCAGTGTAGGAGATCGCTCCCCACACCATGATGCCGGGTGTTGGCCCTGTGTGCCTCGGTCGTATGCAGTCCTGATTGTGGCGCTCACCTGCACGGCGCCAAACACGCATACGACCATCATTGGCACCAAGGCACAAGCGACTCTCATCGCTGAAGACGACACGTCTCCATTCGTCCCTCCATTCACTCCTGTCACGACACCACTGGAGGCGGGCTGCACGATGTTGGGGCGTGAGCGGAAGACGGCCTAACGGTGTGCGGGACCGTAGCCCAGCTTCATGGAGACGGTTGCGAATGGTCCTCGCCGATACCCCAGGAGCAACAGTGTCCCTAATTTGCTGGGAAGTGGCGGTGCGGTCCCCTACGGCACTGCGTAGGATCCTACGGTCTTGGCGTGCATCCGTGCGTCGCTGCGGTCCGGTCCCAGGTCGACGGGCACGTGCACCTTCCGCCGACCACTGGCGACAACATCGATGTACTGTGGAGACCTCACGCCCCACGTGTTGAGCAATTCGGCGGTACGTCCACCCGGCCTCCCGCATGCCCACTATACGCCCTCGCTCAAAGTCCGTCAACTGCACATACGGTTCACGTCCACGCTGTCGCGGCATGCTACCAGTGTTAAAGACTGCGATGGAGCTCCGTATGCCACGGCAAACTGGCTGACACTGACGGCGGCGGTGCACAAATGCTGCGCAGCTAGCGCCATTCGACGGCCAACACCGCGGTTCCTGGTGTGTCCGCTGTGCCGTGCGTGTGATCATTGCTTGTACAGCCCTCTCGCAGTGTCCGGAGCAAGTATGGTGGGTCTGACACACCGGTGTCAATGTGTTCTTTTTTCCATTTCCAGGAGTGTACTTAAACCTAACTAACCTAAGGACATCACACAACACCCAGTCATCACGAGGCAGAGAAAATCCCTGACCCCGCCGGGAATCGAACGCGGGAACCCGGGAAGCGAGAACGCTACCGCACGAGGAAATGTCAGTCACAAATTTTGGAAATTTGCGGTAAGACCTTATGGGACCAAACTGCTGAGGTCATCGGTCCGTAAGCTTACACACTACTTAATCTAACTTAAACTAACTTACGCTAAGGACGGTACACACACCCATGCCCGAGGAATGACTCGAACCTCCGACGGTGGGAGCCGCGCGGATCGTGACAGACGCCTCAGATCACATGGCTACCACGCGCGACAGTCTCTCAGTCACATTAACATTGTACTTGGATCAATTGTTACTGCCTGTAAGAGTAAAGCAAGCGCTCTGATTGAGTGCTTTACTCACGATGGGACTGAGCAAACAGAAAAACTACGTTCCTCTACATATAGCCTTCCCCTGCTTTCCTTGAACCATTCCTTTGGAATTGTGGAGTGAGTCCCTCATCAAGAACCACGTAACTTATTCCTCCCAAAACTAGAAAGCTTTTGCCAGTGCTCAGTTTTAAAACTGGCAGTGGAGACCACTGACGTAATATTTCTTTTTCTAATACTACTTTGATCTGTCCTACGTCTTTTGAGAACACAGTGGTTTCACTTCTGCAGAGAAGGAGATAGAGAGAGTGAACGAGAGAGAGATCTAAGGCATTACCGAGGTATTGGTAATGATTAGATTGTAATGACTGAGACACTTCAGTATGCAAGGCTACAACAGAATTGTAAACTTGTTTTTTATGCTTACACGTGTCATTGTAGAGGGAGGTATGGTGTCAGTGAAACATCGCTTACCCTGCTTTATTTAGTATGTGATCTCTGGAAGATACCCTGGGTGAATTCATAATGTTGCGCTCCTTTTCTGGACATAGCCGTGGCTGGAAATCAACCATGGGAATCTTCGAGGAATCATCCTCCAATTCATTTCTAGTCAGGCAGATGAATCACTGAAGACACACCTCAGGGGAGTCGGAATGCAATTTGAATATATGGAAATATGAAGTTAGTGTTTAAAGCATTCTTTCACCTTGAATGAAATTTTCACTCTACAGCGGAGTGTGCGCTGATATGAAACTTCCAGGCAGATTAAAACTGTGTGCCGGACCGAGATTCGAACTCGGGACCTTTGCCTTTCGCGGGCAAGTGCTGTACCACTGAGCTACCCAAGCACGACTCACGCCCCGTCCTCACAGATTTAATTCCGCCAGTACCTCGCCTCCTACCTTCCAAACTTCACAGAAGCTCTAGCCCGCGAAAGGCAAAGGTCCCGAGTTCGAATCTCGGTCAGGCACACAGTTTTAATCTGCCATGAAGATTCTTTCACCTTGCTCATCAGTTCAACAGGAGGTGAGTTACGGTGGGCCAGCCAAGCTGGTAGTGGCAACAGAAGAGGGAAAGTCTCAGAATGCAATCAAACGCTTATGTTTCGAATCGACAATGTCATTCGTTGTTTCAGCACGACATCACTACGGGGTGAAAAGATAAGTAGATTCCAATCCGGATTCTCTCAGTTGTCCTATTACTCATATTTGTTTTAGTCTGACAGCAGTATTCGAGCAAAAACTGGAAATACAACTGCATGAATAAAAGTAATCAACATCTTCTGCTTTCATAGTATCAGCCGAGTGACACATGAAATTATTTTGATGTAGTATGAGAAGAGTGAGTGTCTACCATGAAGTTCTTGGCGTTCTTGGAGACGAGACAGTCGCCCACCTGCACAAGCCTAGATATTGAATCTGCAGCCGGCCGCGGTGGTCTAGCGGTTCTAGGCGTTCAGTCCGGAACCGCGCGACTGCTACGGTCGCAGGTTCGAATCCTGCCTCGGGCATGGATGTGTGTGATGTCCTTAGGTTAGTTAGGTTTAAGTAGTTCTAAGTTCTAGGGGACTAATGACCACAGATGTTAAGTCCCATAGTGCTCAGAGCCATTTTTTTTAATCTGCATTCACCAATCTCGCAAAGCATAAATCGGGATAGTCGGACTGTCTACTCGCCTTCCCCGAATAAATCGAGGGCATTTACCACTGCACCAGTTTTACTCAGTTTGTGTAATAAATCAATCCTTCTTTTATTTTTAGACCAAATGTGTGTTAATCCTCTATCTTCCCCTAGGCTATTATTCAATAATCTGCGGGTTTCTACTAAATAGTGCTTTATATTCTGCTTGCGCAGTACTTCTAGGTGATTGGTGACATACTGCATGGTTTCAATTCCAAGTTCATGGATTTTATCTTGACGAAATCTATTATTAATAGAATTCAGTAGATACTGTTTTTGGAATAAGGGCTCAGGACTGTTGCCTGGTCCTATCGATTTTGTTTCGATGTTCTGGGGTTATGCAATCATATCATTATTATTATTATTATTATTATTATTATTATTGACTAGAATCAGCTCTGTCCCCTTTGTTAGTATCATTCTTTTCTATCTTCGTTGTATTTATTTTCATTCAGTCGCTCTTTTGTCTTCTCTATTCATAATTGGAAGTCTGATAGAGTTTCATTAACCTATTCACCCATTTCTAATGTTTTGGTTGTTAAAATACTGGAAAATTTGTTTAACGTAAATTGACTTGGTTCCGCAGTTATTTCTATCAAAAAAAAAAAAAAATTAGAGTTTACTGTGAGGACGATTACGAGGTCCCTAGAGCAGGGGTACGAATTTGGATTGGGGGAAAGGCGAGAAAGAATTTTGACCGTGTATCTTCCAAAGTGGAACGGCGTGTCTGGTGCGGCCTGATGTGGTCGGTGGTTCTGTACCGCAAATGGTTCAAATGGCCCTGAGCACTATGAGACGTAACATCTGAGGTCATCGGTCCCCTAGAACTTAGAACTACTTAAACCTAACTAACCTAAGGACATCACACACATCCATGCCCGAGGCAGGTTTCGAACCTGCGACCGTAGTGGTCGCGCGGTTCCAGACTGAAGCGCCTAGAACCGCTCGACCACACCGGTCGGCCTACCGCAAATGAATGTGGATGCAGTAGAATAACGCTGCTCGTGCATTATATACATTCATTCAGTCTTTGATGCTGCTGATGTTCATCTTTGGCTAGTGCGACAATTACAGCTGCACAGTGCCTCACGGTGTATTGACCTGCCGCCGCTGGACTGATCAGCTAATGAGGACCCCGCTACTGCGTCAGTTGACGTCTCGAGTAAAACTGGCCGCGGCGTCAGCTGCTGTCACAGAAAATACCGCAGACTGCGTCTTACCCCAGTGGCACAGAACGAAGGAGTCCTCAGTTTGAACGTCGCCATTATGCGAAGACGGCTAGCTCCCAGCGTCGTTGTCCCACGGATGCGGCAGAGTGCAGAGCTGACAAGCGCCTGGGTGATCACTCGGTCGTCGAAAGTTCGAGGCTCGGCGACGGTGGTAGCTGCTGCGTCATCGGTAAGGTGGCACACATTAAGTGTTATTGCGTAGCCTAGGTATTCAACTAGACAGGCTGGCCCTGGGGGATTTAAGTACCGACATCTCAAGCTGACCACGCGGCAAAATTCGCACTGCCATATTTCAATGTCACACAGAAGCATCTCGAAAAGGGCCCAGTGACCTAACGCCAGCTATTGCCACACGGCAGTGGGTTGAACGGCGAGATCTCCCTCATTCTGCTTGGGCGTTGTGTCAGCAGGCCACTGACTGCAGCTCACGGGATGACTGCTAATGTGCTGGATACGACACTTGGTTGTGGTCTGTATCGTTTCAAAAGGAGCCATCCTGCCGGCAACCGATTTAGGGAAAACTGAGTGCCCGGCCGTGCATTTGAACACCAGCAGCCCCCAGCTGCGAGTCCAGTGAGCCAGCGTAGCAGCTTGCTTGGTATTGGTATTGCTGTTCTCGCTCAAAGAATTTCAGCTCAATATGATAAAAGAAGTTCCAAATAATAGCTATTTCCTGCGGCTAATGCACACAGAAAACAGCATTACGGCAAGATACGACATGAAATTGTGGTGGTTATTATGTTTTTAATATTTTAATCCAGTGGGTCTAGCTTCTGAGTAATACGCGTGTTTCACAAGCAATTGGTTCTGCTAATGAAGAGCATTTTCCGCAGTGTAATTTACTAGACGTGGGCATACGTCAAGTGAAAGATCTTTCTTACGCTAGAAGGAAGGTAGTGCTCAGAATGTGACGAAACGGTGTATCACCTGAGTTAGCACTTGGCCTAAGGGTTGCACTCATTCCTAACCTTCGACGAGAACACTGGCATCCACTACCATCATTCCTGTTGTTCGTCGTTTGTTACAAACCAGCTGAGTACCGGGCATTGCTCGGGTATGTATTTATTGCAGCTATCTATTATTCGATCTCTTTCTGTCCGTCTCCTCCTCCTTCCCTTATCTATCCATCTTCTCCTCCTCCTATGTTCACCTGCTCCTTTCCCCTCTGTCCATCTCCTCCTCCTCCTCTTCTTCCTCTTTCTCCTCCTCTCTCTGTCCATCTCCTCCTCTTTCTTTTCTGTCCGTCTCCTTCTGTCCCTTCTCTCTGTCGATCTCTTTCTCGCTCCTACCTGCTTCCATCTACTCCTTACCCTCTGTGCCCGACCATCTCCTCCTACCACCATCTCTCTCCATGTTATCGCTCCTGCCGCAACAGAATGTTGCTGGTTCGTACCCCCACAATATTTCCTTGCTGGTAGGATGTAGTATGTGTACCAGGTACGGCTGAAGTCCATGCAAGGGTTTAGGAGGAGCTTCTTAACCGTGCCTTTGCCTGTGTACGCACATTTCACGTATATTTCATATACCTTTGTCATATTTCAAACATGTTTGTACTCATAGTTCACCTGTGTCTCTAGCAAATTTCACCCTGCAGTTTCGTTTTCACCCATATCAGTGTTTATGTAGACATATCTCTTTAACTATGTGACGTACTATGATAATTTTGTAGGTACATTCAGTGGAATGTATGGATACTGTCCGCAAAGTGTGTTGCGACAAGAGTTAGTAGCAAAGAAATAACAGAAGGTCAAGCATGATGCAGTAGTTTTTTTACGCATCTCGGTGTCTATTACGTCATACCTCCTGAAATTGTTTCTTACAATGATATAATTTTACAGGTGCATCCAGGATTATATGTGAATACTAACTTCGAAATGTCTCGCGAATGCAATCAGTAGCAAAGAAGTATTAAATTACATCATCATACAAGATGCGGGAGTTTATTGCGTGAACAGTGAAAATGCTGAGGTTGTCATAGAGTAAAAATTTCGTTAAGGGTTGAAATGATGTGTAAAGCTTGTTCAGTCACTAAATGCTCTCATTCTCAGATACTGGACGAATACATCTGGGTATTCGCGCGTCGTGGGCTACACTTCTTTTCACCCATTTTTCCACTGGACGCATCGAAGGTCCCACAACGATTCCGTTCAGACAGTAAGCGATATGTGTACCAAGCTTAAAGTTAACGGTCCAGTGGTTTAGAAGGAGATGAGGAAAATACATGTACAAACATACACACGTACGTTTTTAAAAAAGTATGGATTTCTACATTTATTTACTGATCTTGGAAAATGGTAGACGTTCTAGCCTCAATATCCTCCAAGGCAGTGCCGGCCACGGAGTGCCATACTTCACACGTGCAGTATGTGTGGACCACGGGCGGGCCAAGGCCCGGTCTGTGTCGGCTTTGATCGGTCCTCCTCGTAAGTACCCGGAGCAACGCGACATTTCAGTGAGTACTGTTGCCTGGCGTAATTCGGTCGCCACTACTCTCTTCAGTCGTGCAGACGTGTAGTGTCAGCGCTATTTATCCTTCACTATTTGTTCGTAGTACGGAGGACGTTCGCAGCGCCAGTGGATGTTTCTACAAGAAGAGGCAATCTAGCGATCTGTCGTCACAAGTCTTTAAAAATTAATAGGAATGGCAGGAGAGAGGGATGAGAATTCTCAATATACCCTGAAGCGCCAAAGAAATCGGTATAGGCACGCGTATTCACATACAGAGGTATGTACACACGCACAATATGGAGCTGCCCTCGGCAACGCCTGTGTAAGATAACAAGTGTCTGGGGCAGTTGTTAGATCGGTTACTGCTGAAACAGCGGCAGTTTGAACATGGTGTTATAATCGGCGCACGAGCGATGGAACACAGCATCTCCGAGATAGCGACGTAGTGGGAATTTTTCGGTACGACTTTTTCACGAGTGTAACGTGACTATCAGGAATCCGGTAAAACATTAAATCTCCGACATCGCTTGGGCCGGAAAAAGATCCTACAAGAAGGTAACCAACGACGACTAAATAGAATCTTTCAACGTGACAGAAGTGCAACCCTTCCGCACATTGCTGCAGATTTCAATGCTGGACCCTCAACAAGTGTCAGCGTGCAAACAATTCAACGAAACATCATCCATATGGGCTTTCGGTGCCGAAGGCCCACTCGTGTACGCTTGATGACTACACGACACTAAGCTTTACACCTCGCTTGGGCCGGTCAACGCCGACATTGGACTGTTGATGACTGGAAACATGTTGCCTGGTCGGACGAGTCTCGTTCCAAATTGTATAGAGCGGATGGACGTGTACGGATGTGGAGACAACCTCACGAATCCATGGAACCTACATGTCAGCAGGAGACTTTTCAAGCTGGTGGAGCCCCTGTAATGGTGTGGGGCGTGTGCAGTTGGAGTGATATGGGACCTTCGATGCGTCCAGATACGACTCTGACAGGTAACACGTAAGTAAGCATCGTGTCTGATCACCTGCAACCATTCATGTCCATTGTTCATTCCGACGGACTTGCACAATTCTAGCTGGACAATACGACGTCCAGCGCATCCAGAATTGCTATAGAGTGGCTCCAGGAACGCTTTTCTGCGTTTAAACACTTCCGATGGCCATAAAACTCCTCAGACATGAACATTATTGAGAATATCTGAGATGCCTTGCAACGTGCTGTTCAGAAGAGATCTCCACCCCGCTCCCACTCTTCCGGATTTATGGAGAGCCCTGCAGAATTCCCTCCAGCACTACTTCAGACATTAGTCGAGTCCATGCCACGTAGTGTTGGGGCACTTCTGCATGCTCGCGGGGGCCCTACACGATGTTAGGGAGGTGTACCAGTTTCTTTGGCTCGTCAGTGTACATTATGCAGTCATATAAGCAAAGGATACTGCAAACTTGCTATGAAGCAGCATTAAAATACTATGTTAAATGTTTAGTTGACAATGAAAGAGCAAATACACTGCTGGCCACCGTAAATGCAACACCAAGAAAGACAAGAGGTAGCACAACAAAATTTATTTTGTAGATAACATGTTGACCAAGTATCAAATGATTACGTTTACAGACGTCTGTGACATGTGGTTCCTGCCAGAATCGGTAGCCAGAGTAGCCGCCATTGTTGGAGATCACCGCTGCCACACGTCTCGGCATTGAGTCAAAGAGACGTTGGATGTGCTCCTGGGGTACAGCAGCCCAAGCAGCTTCCACACGTTGCCAAAGATCATCTGGTGTGGCAGTTGGGGATGTAATCTGGGTCACTCGTTGAGCAACCATGGACCACATGTTTTCTATCGGCGAAAGATCCGGAGAGCGAGCCGGCCAGGGAAGCAATTCAATCTGGTTATTGACGAAGAACCTTTGGACAGTGCGTGCCACGTGTGGTCGCGCATTATCTTGTTGAAATATGGCTGTGGCCGAGCCCTGAAGGTAAGGAAGGACAACTGGCTCCAGCACCTCGGATATGTAGCGCCGGCTATTTAAAGTACCGGCAATGCGTACTAGAGGCGTGCGAGAGTAATATCCAATACCGCCCCATACCATAATACCCGGTGCAAGACCAGTGTGGCGGTGCATAATGCAGCTGTCCAGCATCCTCTCTCCACGGTGTCTCCACACTCGAATCCGACCATCGTGGTGCTGCAGACAGAAGCGTGCCTCGTCAGTAAAGACAACGTCATTCCATTCTGCCGTCCACATCCGTCTGTCATCACACCATTGGCGACGGAGACGTCTGTGGTTCTGCGTCAGTGGTAGACGAAGCAATGGACGTCTTGCGGACAGACCACTCTGCTGTAAACGGCGTCGAATGGTACGCGCAAACACTGGATGATGCGTTACAGACGCAATGTGCTGTGCTATTGTTCGGGATGTCACTGAGCGATCCGTCACTGCCATGCGCACAATTTGCCTATCAGCACGTGCAGTGGTGCACCGAGGTGAATGCGATCGACCACGTCGGTCCATCGTACCCTCCTGCATCCAACGGTCACATATCCGCATTACAGTTGTTTGGTTTCGTCCAACACGACTAGCGATTTCTCTGAATGATAATCCACAATCTCGGTAAGCCACTATCCTTCCTCTGTCGAACTCGGATACTTGATCAAACGATGTTCGCTGTTGTCTACGAGGCATAACTGATCGTCTTGTGAAACAACCACAAGGTAAACACACGTGCCGAACGTACACTCGTCGAAATCGCCAAGCCTTAAATGGCGCTATGAGGTGGCGCCACAGGCGCGCGTGATGTGCGTCTGCTCTGAAATTCTAATCAGTTGCATATCTCATCGCTGCAAACCCATGGTGTAAATTTCACTTGATTCGGATGCTTCCTTCAGGGTGTTGCATTTACGGTGGCCAGCAGTGTACTTCGACGATCCCGAGGAGGAAGTCACTGTTCTGTACATAAAGAAGCACTTTGTGCTAAATTTGCAGCCACGGAGCATGTTAAGAAATTGGTGGTACGAATAGCGAAATTTCTGACCTCGCAGTCAGTTGCAACACTCCTTGATTGAACTGAACGAGGACTATGGAAACTTTATACATTACTGCAAAGTACGTAGATTAACTCAAGGGGTAAGATTTTTCGATATAAAAAACGTCATTTTTTTATTTGTGAAGGAAAAATAAGTGCACAAACGAAACTTAGAACTTCCGGAATGGATTGTAGATCTTACTTGCACACTATCCACAGTAAGACACTACAAGGAGAGAAAAAAATTTGTTTCTGATTTGATGGGAATGGATTTAAAAAGAAAATCACTTTGTAGAAGGGTCACATTGTAGCACATAGTCCACTTCCCTATTCTCAGGACATTATGGAAAATGCGAGGTTTGAAGAATTCCTTGTAGTCTTGAAAGAATTGCAAGAATAGTTCTTAAACATTTTGAGGACGCTGCCAGTCTTAATCTCCTCTCTAGCTTTTTTCGAGACTGTTTGCCGTTTCAGCTGCAAGCACCCCTTTAACATTAAAACCGTAAAAAAAAAATGGTGCAAATGGATCTAAGCACTATGGGACTTAACATCTGATACTAGACTTAGAACTACTTAAAACTAAGTAACGTAAGGACATCATACACATCCATGCCCGAGGAAGGATTCGAACCTGCGACCATAGTAGCAGCGCGGTTTCGGACTGAAGCGCCTAGAACAGCTCGTCCACATGGGCCGGCTTAAAACTGTTCAGTACGTCTTTATTGCTCACCCCAAATAGAGTTTTCACGTCTCTATAATGAGGTTGCAAAAGTGCTACAATATTTCGACCAACATATGTGTGTGAAAGAGGTTTTTTCGATTATGAAATTAAATAAGTCACGATTACGTGCAAAAATGTGTGAAATTCCCTGCACATCCCCGTATGCCGAAAGTTTGTACCAGATAAAAATTATGTCTTCAGAGTGTAAAAAAATTAAAAAATACTGAAATTGGCTTTTTTCATCTGTGTTGTTTAAAAATGTGAAAATTAAAACAAAGTCGTAGACAGTGCGACTGTATTGCCATTTAAATGCGGCGCTTTCGCTGTTTCCCCCTCCTCACGCTCAGAAAGCGTGGTGTGGCGGTGGGGGAAACACGCCAGCCAGACTGAGCGCTATGGCCCTCGTGGTGGAGCACGGTCCGAAAGCCGAATTCTCGGCCACCCCTGTTCTAAGGAGTACGAGAAATCGGCTGTCGTTGATATCGGTCACATCACATCCGCCCCATCACCGGCCGCACTGCGTCATGATTTTGTGACATTTGTGAGTTGTGCGGAGTGATGCTGCGTGGACATTACTGCTGTTCGCAAGACACACAATGTGTGTACCTGAGCCCTTTTTAGGGCCACAGCTAAAGATTACATCTATTAACATAGAAGGCATAACACCAGCCAAAGAAGAAGTGCTACGTGAACCATGCAGTCAGCACCAGTGCCATGTACTGTGCATACAGGAGACACATAGAAGTAGTGACATGAGCAGACCAAAAATGGACGGAATTCGTCTCGCCATCGAAAGACCACATGATAAATATGGAAGTGCAATCTTTGTTCATCCAGATATCCAGCTCTTATCCACAGTATTCACGGAGGAAAACAAGTTTGAAATTCTTATTCTAGAAACAGTTAATTGCATCATTACATCGCTTTATAAATCACCTGATGCTGAATTCATTGTTAACAAACCACCCAATTTTCTAAATAAACATCTGCAGATCGTGATCGGCGATTTCAACAGCCATAGTACCGTCTGGGGCTATGATCATGAAGATGAGAATGGAACAGCAATACAAGTATAGGCAGAAGCAAGTCACCTGGATCTTTTAACAGCGGCAGGTAGAGGCGAGCTTACAATCTTGACCTAATTTTTGGTAACAGCAGTATCAGCCAACAATGTGTAAAATCTGTCTGCCCCCCAATACCCAACTCGCAGCGTAGATCAATAATGTGTCAATTATTTGCTACTATAAGACCACAGAAAATATCTTTTTGGAGAAGGTTTAATTTTAAGAAGGCTAATTGGTCAAGATTTGCGGAATTGTTGGACATCGAAGTATCTCATATAGAACCAATACCCGAATGCTATGACACCTTCACGTAGGCTGTAAAGAGATGCTCCAGAATTTCTATCCCTCGCGGCTGTCGAACATCTTATGTCCCCGGGCTTACTTCAGACCAGGACACCCTACTAGCGGAATACAGCTACTTATTTGAAGAAAACCCTTTCAGTGAAGCAACTGTGGAAGCAAGTAACAAGATTATTTCCTCTATTAGGGAGACAAAACGGGATAAGTGGAGAAAAACCATAGAAAACTTGGATCTGAAAACAAACAGCCATAAAGCATGGAGACCTCTGAGACGCCTAAACAATGATCCGACTAAGACCATTACACATCACAGTATCACTGCCAGTCAAATAGCACATCAGTTACTGATGAGCGGGAAGCCAACACACAAATCACGAAAACCGAAATTGCAAAGAGAACAGGAAGAGGTGAGTAATGACCTTACATCAAGATTCAACATGGAAGAACTATAGAAGGCTATCAAACAAAGTAAAAATACCAAATCAGCTGGCTTGGATGATATACGAACAGAGCAAATCAAACACTTCGGCTTAAATACAAAGAAATGGATTCTCCAACTTTTCGATAACTGTGTAAGCAGAAACCCAATTCCTGGCAAAGAAGGAAATAATCCAAAGGATATTAGAACAGATGCACTGCTTCGTCATCTTTACAAATTGCTGGAAAGACTGATTTTAAGTCGCCTATCACCTGAAACTGACCCCTCACTTATACCTCAGCAGTCGGTATTTCGTCCAGGTAAAAGCTGTACTGGACAATTGCTAAATCTCACACAGTTTACAGAAGATGGCTTTGAAGCTACTACTAGTCAAGGTCTACAATCTGACCAAAGATTTAGGTCTAACCAGACTCATCGCCTCCCTTCTGCAGAATCGCAGGTTCTTCGTCGACTTTCAAGGACAGCGTAGTCGATGGAGACTACAGAAGAATGGTCTCCCGCAAGGAAGTGTTATGGCTCCAATTCCGTTTAATATATACACGAACGACCAACCTATAGCCCCAAACATCAGGAGCTTCTTATATACTGACGTCCTCGCTCTAGCCATCCAGAGCTCAATTTGAGTCAGTGGAGAACAACTTCAGGAATGCCCTTGAAGATGGAGTGACACTTAACAGATCTCTCACTTTCAAAAAGCACTGCATGAAATGCAAGTCGAAAGTTTACACAAGGAACAACCTCCTACGGAAACTGGGTGGATCACAGTGGGGTAGTCAACCTGAAACAATCCGAACATCTGCTGCGGCACTATGGTATTCTGCGGCAGAGTATGCCTGTCCTGTTTGGTATAATTCAATTCATGCCAAACAGGTGGATGTAACTCTCAACGAAACCTGCAGAATTATAACAGGTTGCTTGAAATCCACTCCAGTCTAATGGCTTTTGTACCTCGCAGGAATAGCACCACCACCTGTTCGAAGAGAGATAGCCGTGAACAAGGAAAGAAAGGCAGTGGAACAGGAAATCACCTATCCTCTGTATGGGCATGAACCGCATCCGCAACGACTGAAGTCAGGGAAGAGTTTCCTTAGGGCATCAAAGGAACTTAGAACCACTACTGAAAAAGCTAGGTTGCAACTATGGAGGGCTACGACCTACCTTCCCCATGGCTGGAAAAGAGTTGTTGAAGTTTTACCTCCAGGTAATGACGGGGAATGGACAACTTGGAAGTCCCTGAATAGACTGAGATCCGGATTTAGAAGATCAGAAGTTAACTTGGCAAGATAGGGATACACTGAACCAAATGATATTCGGTGTGACTGTGGAGAAGAGCAGACAGTTCGGCACATGCTTCGGTGTCGATTGTGCCCAGTCTCCTGTACAGAAGATGGTCTTCAACAAGCAACAGAAAATGCACTGGAGTTGGTCAAGATTTGGTCACACGTAATTTAATCATAACTGTGTGCCTGTATGTTTCTGACACGAGAATAATAATAATAACAATGTACGTAGTTTTTTGATTTCACATTCGTTGGCTTCATCAACTCCAAACAAAACTGTCACATTCCAAAATAACCTAGAGCTCAGGCTACGGTACAGATCAATCTTGTCACCACAACCAGGGTTTCTGTTTTCACATTAGTTGGATTCTTCACAACGATACCGAAACCACCTCTTACAAAAATTTATGAATTGCTATGTTCATAAACCTCTTACGTTATTTGATTATCAAACAGCTGATCAGAACCGAACGTACTCAGACATTTCTCTCATTACTTATTCTGATCAACACTAAACTGACACACAATATTTTTAGCGCAACGCAATCTGACTTTCAATAATCGCTACAAAAGAATGGCCCTGACTAACTATAACCTATACCTTACATGAATCACTTACCTCACAAAATCTTCGTTACTCGAACTACTGCAATACAGCGAGCACCAATACTGGCAGCTAAGTAAAAGGTTCTAACTACTGAAGGCACTAACTACTGATAGGCAAATGAAAGATTTTGATAGAGAACAAACAATTTATTTACCTTAATAGTGTTCAAGAGTTATAATATATATATATCAGTTCATGACATCCACTCTTACAAATTTACTCTTTCTGATGGAAACACCTCCAGATCATCCGCTCTCAAAACTTCGCCACTCTCTCCCCACATCCACCACTGCTGGCGGCTCACCTGCTACTGCGCAACGCTACGCGCTGTTCACATCCAACTGCCCAACACTACAATAGCAAATTCCAACAATGCCAACCAGCCACAGACTGCACACAGCGCAGCCAGTGATTTTCATACAGAGCGCTACGTGACGTTACCAACATAAAAACCTAAACAGCCTACGTACAATACTATATCTTACTGTCTAATCTACACCTCAGGCTAAGTTACAGATCAGTCTGTCATCACAACTAGTGTGCCTATACACTACCTGCGAAAAGCCACTTAACCCAGCAAGAGCCCCTGACTCCGCAGAAGTGTCTCTCCGCACAAGTGTCGCTCCATCCAAATGATCCAACTCTCTTCCTCATCGACGAATATCAACGCGGACACAGCCTGCTATGGATCGTGACGTTGCAAGGCCAACTACCAACAACACTTTTCACAGTTCGCTGTCCTTAGAGTCGCCACTAGAGTTCCAGGCATTTACAGTATTGTTTAGATCTTTTATTCCCAACATTTTTCATTCTGTAACGGCGCTAATGTTTCTGGAAAACTGCAATGCATATGTGACGAAAAGGAAGTTATATAACAGAATAGGTAAATGCAATGCACAGTGAAACATATCACTCTTTGCCTCGTCAGTGGGCTGTGTCCTTGGTCTGTTTTGGATGCCAACATAACGGAAAAGGGAGCTTTTTTTCAGCCTCGGGCTAATGGACTTGCCTTTCAACAATCCTTACAATGGGCTGTGATCGAGGTCTACTAAGCTTAATTAAGGACGAATGACTGGCCCTGGAAATAAAGTTTCAAGACGCCCAGGCAGGAAACAGCACTTTGCCGACGATTGCTATAGCGTATGCAGGAAATGGTCGCTCATCCTTTTATTTGTGTTACAGCCTAGTGCCTAATGTTCTACAATAGGCCTACTTCAATATCTACAGTTTTATTTCTACATTAACTTTACATAAAACATGGCGATATGCTAAAAAGTAACGCCTCCGAATTTTGTATGTGAAAATTCGTAAAGCTTTTTAAATAAAATAAACGTATTAACAAGGGAAATGCAAAGGCTCAATCTAGATATAGTAGGGGTCAGTGAAGTGAAGTGGAAGGAAGACAAGGATTTCTGGTCAGATGAGTATCGGGTAATATCAACAGCAGCAGAAAATGGTATAACAGGTGTAGGATTCGTTATGAAGAGGATGGTAGGGCAGAGGGTGTGTTACTGTGAACAGTTCAGTGACCGGGTTGTTCTAATCAGAATCGACAGCAGACCAACACCGACAACGATAGTTCAGGTATACATGCCAACGTCGCAAGCTGAAGATGAGCAGATAGAGAAAGTGTATGAGGATATTGAAAGGGTAATGCAGTATGTAAAGGGGGAAGAAAATCTAACAGTCATGGGCGACTGGAATGCAGTTGTAGGGGAAGGAGTAGAAGAAAAGGTTACAGGAGAATATGGACTTGGGACAAGGAATGAAAGAGGAGAAAGACTAATTGAGTTCTGTAACAAGTTTCAGCTAGTAATAGTGAATACCCTGTTCAAGAATCACAAGAGGAGGAGGTATACTTGGAAAAGGCCGGGAGATACGGGAAGATTTCAGTTAGATTACATCATGGTCAGACAGAGATTCCGAAATCAGATACTGGATTGTAAGGCGTACCCGGGAGCAGATATAGACTCAGATCACAATACAGTAGTGATGAAGAGTAGGCTGAAGTTCAAGACATTAGTCAGGAAGAATCAATACGCAAAGAAGTGGGATACGGAAGTACTAAGGAATGACGAGATACGTTTGAAGTTCTCTAACGCTATAGATACAGCAATAAGGAATAGCGCAGTAGGCAGTACAGTTGAAGAGGAATGGACATCTCTAAAAAGGGCATCACAGAAGTTGGGAAGGAAAACATAGGTACAAAGAAGGTAGGTGCGAAGAAACCATGGGTAACAGAAGAAATACTTCAGTTGATTGATGAAAGGAGGAAGTACAAACATGTTCCGGGAAAATCAGGAATACAGAAATACAAGTCGCTGAGGAATGAAATAAATAGGAAGTGCAGGGAAGCTAAGACGAAATGGCTGCAGGAAAAATGTGAAGACATCGAAAAAGATATGATTGTCGGAAGGACAGACTCAGCATACAGGAAAGTCAAAACAACCTTTGGTGACATTAAAAGCAACGGTGGTAACATTAAGAGTGCAACGGGAATTCCACTGTTAAATGCAGAGGAGAGAGCAGATAGGTGGAAAGAATACATTGAAAGCCTCTATGAGGGTGAAGATTTGTCTGATGTGATGGAAGAAGAAACAGGAGACGATTTAGAAGAGATAGGGGATCCAGTATTAGAATCGGAATTTAAAAGAGCTTTGGAGGACTTACGGTCAAATAAGGCAGAAGGGATAGATAACATTCCATCAGAATTTCTAAAATCATTGGGGGAAGTGGCAACAAAATGACTCCAGAATGAGATTTTCACTCTGCAGCGGAGTGTGCGCTGATATGAAACTTCCTGGCAGATTAAAACTGTGTGCCCGACCGAGACTCGAACTCGGGACCTTTGCCTTTCGCGGGCAAGTGCTCTACCATCTGAGCTACCGAAGCACGACGCACGCACGGTACTCACAGCTTTACTTCTGGCAGTATCTCGTCTCCTACCTTCCAAACTTTACAGAAGCTCTCCTGCGAACCTGGCAGAACTAGCACTCCTGAAAGAAAGGATATAGCGGAGACATGGCTTAGCCACAGCCTGGGGGATGTTTCCAGAATGAGATTTTCACTCTGCAGCGGAGTGTGCGCTAATTCGCAGGATTCGCTGGTTCGCAGGAGAGCTTCTGTAAAGTTTGGAAGGTAGGAGACGAGATACTGGCAGAAGTAAAGCTGTGAGTATCGTGCGTGAGTCGTGCTTCGGTAGCTCAGATGGTAGAGCACTTGCCCGCGAAAGGCAAAGGTCCCGAGTTCGAGTCTCGGTCGGGCACACAGTTTTAATCTGCCAGGAAGTTTCAACAAAACGACTATTCGCGTTGGTGTGTAGAATATATGAGTCTGGCGATATACCATCTGACTTTCGGAAAAGCATCATCCTCACAATTCCAAAGACGGCAAGAGCTGACAAGTGCGAGAATTATCGCACAATCAGCTTAACAGCTCATGCATCGAAGCTGCTTACAAGAATAATATACAGAAGAATGGAAAAGAAAATTGAGAATGCGCTGGGTGACGACCAGTTTGGCTTTAGGAAAATTAAAGGGACGAGAGAGGCAATTCTGACGTTACGGCTAATAATGGAAGCAAGGCTAAAGAAAAATCAAGACACTTTCATAGGATTTGTCACCTGGAAAAAGCGTTCGACAATATAAAATGGTGCAAGCTGTTCGAGATTCTGAAAAAAGTAGGGGTAAGCTATAGGGAGAGACGAGTCATATACAATATGTACAACAACCAAGAGGGAATAATAAGAGTGGACGATCAAGAACGAAGTGCTCGTATTAAGAAGGGTGTAAGACAAGGCTGTAGCCTTTCGCCCCTACTCTTCAATCTGTACATCGAGGAAGCAATGATGGAAATAAAAGAAAGGTTCAGGAGTGGAATTAAAATACAAGGTGAAAGGATATCAATGATACGATTCGCTGATGACATTGCTATCCTGAGTGAAAGTGAAGAAGAATTAAATGATCTGCTGAACGGAATGAACAGTCTAATGAGTACACAGTATGGTTTTAGAGTAAATCGGAGAAAGACGAAGGTAATGAGTAGTAGTAGAAATGAGAACAGCGAGAAACTTAACATCAGGATTGATGGTCACGAAGTCAATGGAGTTAAGGAATTCTGCTACCTAGGCAGTAAAATAACCAATGACGGACGGAGCAAGGAGGACATCAAAAGCAGACTCGCTTTGGCAAAAAAGGCATTTCTGGCCAAGAGAAGTCTACTAATATCAAATACCGGCCTTAATTTGAGGAAGAAATTTCTGAGGATGTACGTCTGGAGTACAGCATTGTATGGTAGTGAAACATGGACTGTGGGAAAACCGGAACAGAAGAGAATTGAAGCATTTGAGATGTGGTGCTATAGACGAATGTTGAAAATTAGGTGGACTGATAAGGTAAGGAATGAGGAGGTTCTACGCAGAATCGGAGAGGAAAGGAATATCTGGAAAACACTCATAAGGAGAAGGGACAGGATGATAGGACATCTGCTAAGACGTGAGGGAATGACTTCCATGGTACTAGAGGGAGCTGTAGAGGGCCAAAACTGTAGAGGAAGACCGATATTGGAATACGTCAAGCAAATAATTGAGGACGTAGGGTGCAAGTACTACTCTGAGATGAAGAGGTTAGCACAGGAAAGGAATTCGTGGCGGGCCGCATCAAACCAGTCAGTAGACTGATGACAAAAAAAAAAAAAAAAAAAAAAAATGTACATCTCATTCTTCATGTCTACATATTTATTTCTCAACATAGTCATCCTGGCAACGAACACCTTTCTCCCAACGAGAGGCCAGTTTGTTGATACCGTCCCTTCGAGTGTTAGACTTTGTTGACTGTGTCACAACCTCATCTCTATTTGCATCCATTCAACACTATAAAACTGAAGTCCTCGAAGGTGTTCTTTAAATTTTGGAAAAGGATGAAAATAGGATAGGGTTAACTCATGACTGTGTGGGGAATGACCGATGAGAGTGAACCCAAGGCGTCAGACTGATGTAGATGTTGCAGCGTCCCTCTGTTGTCTAGCACTGTCATGTTGAATCAGAGGGTGCTCCGTGTTTGTACGAACTCTTCGAATTCGAAACTCGATTATAGCACGCTGTTTCCCATTCAACGACATACTTACGATACACGTCGGCATGTTACACGATACGATTCGGAGCCCACTAGCGACAGAGGGCTGCCAATATGTGAAGATGAAGAATAAAGACTTAGATAACTAATAACGTTAGTTTTATTTTAAATGCTTTAAGAGTTTTCACATAAAAAATTGAGCGCATTGCTTTTCAATACGCCCTCATAATAACGAATTTACAGTTAAAAATGCAGCAAACAATGAGTGGTCAATGAAATCGCATCAGTTCTGCTACTGAATCTCACTGGATGAAGGGCTTGACTGTAAAATTGTTACGTGGAACGGAGCTCACGAGATCGAAAGTCAGGCGGCAGCCCTCAAAAGGGAGGTGGGGGAGTTGTGTGCCCTGCGTTGCGGAGCTGATGTTTCAAAAATGTTTAGTGCGTTATTTCTGGAGCGAATGACCTTTAGTGAACAATAAGGTTGTTCTACCTGCAGGAAAGTGTTAAAAGCGTTTGTTAATGCGTTTCCAGAAGCGGAGGTGGAATTTTGCTTAAGCTACCGGTTTTTGATACGTGTTGTAGTCTCGTGAGCATACACGTACTGGTGGGGAAAGGTCGCATAACAGAGCGAGGAGCCATCAGCTAACGAGGCAGACTGTTTCTTCCCGTGGAAACCCGAAATGTTATGTTTTTGTTGTATGTCCTTTTCCTGTTTGAGTTCAAACTGTTGCCTGTATCAGTTTGTATTCGATCTAGTTTTTCGAAAGTAGTCCGACTGCTGCAGGGCATTTATTAGTGGTGCAGCAGTACTGACAGTTCGTCAGACGGGACTGTTGGGGGACAGACAAACGCTCCATTTTGCAGGATATGTTCAATCACAGTCTACTGAAAGCTTTTGCAACCATTTTTCAAATGAGTCTAAAGTTTCTCGCTTTCCCCAATTAATCTTTCACGGTGCTAAAAAGTTTTTTTCCGACAACCATTGTATTCTAGGTGCTAGGCAACGAAAGATGTGAACGTTACAAAATTATCAGATATCGTGACCAGTTGTGATGACGCACTGTTTTATAGACCGAACTCGTTTTTTTTTAGGACGAACTTAATTCAGGTCCCGTGTATATGTACTGAATTTTAGTTTTCCTGTGGACTCTAGGCTGTCAGACGGCTGCCTCTTGGAGCCAAATCACAGAGGAATTCTTCTTCCTTCTCTGTCTATACGAATATGTGCTATTTCACTTATCACTTCCTATTGACCAGCATATTAAAAGTCGATAAAGCAAACATAAGAAAGTGAAATCAATATCTGATGAATATACAGAGTGAATGATGCATGCTAGAATGTGGATTTTGCAATGTAGTTGAAAGTTAGTCTTGCGCTCGTTGTTAGCTCACCATGCGAGACTCAGACTAGCAGTACATAGACCTTATATCTCACTAACGGATTTTATAAAGACAACTTCTTTAATGATTTTGGCTCACAACGAAGCTATGCTTAGGACTCCGTTACTCAGTGATGTTACGCCTCTTTTCGACTCACGTTGAATTCTTAAGACTTGGAAGTTACTGACGAAATAATTCTTGTTGTTGGAATAAAGCAACATTCAGTCTATGGAGGAGAGTGATTAATGTATTCTTTCCTTTTTATCACAACCTAAGCTCACCGGACAAAAAATTAGTCATCCCTGGAGAAATCATTACAAGCATTATTTAATACCGTCCAATTTTGACCCTGGTCTTAATAACCTCCTGGATTTGGTTAGGAAATGAGTCCACGAGGTTGCTCAGGAACATCGTACCAGGTTAAGCCAGTTGATCACGCAATCTACCAAATTTCTGGGATGCTGACGTTGGTGTTTTACTCGCTATTCCAACACGGCCCACAGATTCTCAATGTGGTTCAAGTCAAGCGATTTTGCAGACAGTCGTGGTGTAATAGGGTGGGGCAGTGCTCAGAAAATCAGTCACATATTTTTCCAATCAATGAACTCTGCTGTAGTCGTCTTGAAAATTAGGGTATCAGTAGCATACTCATCACGCAGGAGTTGACTGAGAGGGTACACTTCATCATTCACGACGTTTCAATAAACATGCTTGTTCATGTTAGTGATCACCTCTACGAGCGGGCCCAATTCGTGGTAAGAGGAACACTCCCAAAACATCATAAACCCACCTCCGGCTTGAACCTAACTTTGCAAACAGTCAGGTTGAAATGCTTCATTTGGCATTCGGTGCATTCGACGAGGTGTGTCGTTAGAATACAGGTAGAAAAGTTATTTTTAAGACTACATTACGTCCGCCAGAGAAATACTACCGTCGTTCTATGATTTTTAGATGCCCTGTAGACGCGCAAAACTATGTGCCCGTCTGAACAATGGCCTTGTACAAGGTGACCGACTCCAGATTTTCACTGAATGCAGCAGTTCCTATCGAATTTTGAAGCGATTTTGATTCATAAGCCGTGACACGAGTCTTCGGTCCCTCTCAGTCAGGATATCTTTTCGGCCAAAATTCTGTTTCGTGGCTACGTACCTTACACCACTGCATGTGGAAACTTTGAACAGTCCGCCGCAAAAAACCAACAAATCCAGCGAAATTCACATTCCATATGGCCAGGACTATGGCCAAACACAATTTTCCCTTTTTACTACTTTGTCAAGTCCTTATATTTATTCATGTTTACGTACAATGACTGTTTCTGACGTAAATGTGTCATTGATCGCTACTTCCTTGCGCTCACGTAGAGGTAGTGGGCTCGCTGTTGAACTCTGAGCCGATCGCTGCGCTATCTGTAAAGGCTTAAAGATTCATCCTTGTGCCGCGCGGGGTATCCGGGATAGTCTTGTCACGTTTCGCGCTGCTCGCTCCGTCGGAGCTTCGAGTCCCCCCTCGGGTATGGGTGTGTGTGTTGTCCTTAGCTTAAGTTAGTTTTAAGTTAGATTAAGTATGGACCGTTGACCTCAACAGTTTGGTACCATTAGACGTTACAACAAATTTCCAAATTCATCCTTGACTGCCCCCAGGGTTGACTAATTTTTTGTCCGGTGAGTATATTTGTCATATGCTAACGACCTTTACAAGTTTCGGCAATATGTTGGCCACATTCAGATTCTATACCTCCATGGCATTTGGTGAACAGCCTTATCATACTACATTTAACATGAGATATCTGAGAACCAAATTGCATGTTGTGGCCGAGCGTTTCTAGGCGTTTCAGTCCGGAACCGCGCTGCTGCTACGATCGCAGGTTTGAATCCTGCCCCGGGCATGGATGTGTGTGATGTTCCTAGGTTAGTTAGGTTTAAGTAGTTCTAGGTCTAGGGGACTGATGACCTCAGACGTTAAGTCCCATAGTGCTTAGAAGCATTTGAACCATTTTTTGAACCAATTTGTATACACCAAATACCACTTATGACGCACAGAATTTTAAGATGACCAATGTGTGGCTGAAACCGTTAATGGCTGTTATATGATACGTGTTGCTGTATCTCAAATAAAAAGGTGTATAAATCGTGTGGTGTAATTTCATCTCTCCGCGCAAGGATACAAGTGTTAACACAAATTCATAATTTCGTCTGAATGCTCACTATAATTTTTCTTTATGTTAAAGGTTAAGAGACATCAGAAAACCGTTCGATTAAAAGCTACACATTTTGCTTTCATTAAATGTCCCATGAAGTTACTCGATTTCGCTTCCCATATTTTTGTGGAACAACGCATGAACCGGTACCAAGCATAATTAAAAACATAGAAAATTATGCATAACATGGCATCAGTAGGAAATACACCACTACAGTTGTGTTTGCAATTAAACTAACGACTCTTGGAAACACTCAACGTCTTATAATGCAGCTTTGATGGTTTTTCTGTACGGATAAGTGTCAGGAAGATACGTTGTCGCGACGTTTGATGTCTTCGGCAGTGTTAAGGCCATCGTATTTTTAGCACTTCTTATGTGTCATTTACTGTTTACATTATTTATTTTTTTATGTGCACCTCACCTTTGAAAGAAACATGGAATGAACTTTGCCACATCCATGATGAATGACCAATCCTGTTATCAGCTTAGAATCCGTATAGTAATACGACTGACAATTTAGATTAGAATGTATGGTGGTAGATTGGAATCTTCATCTACGTCCCGCACTAGTTAATAATTGGTTTTAAGACTCCTACCGGCGTCAGCTACAGCAGTAGGAAAAGTAATGTTTGCGTTTGAGGTGACATATTAGCAGCACTGTATGTTTTGAAAAGAGATGGTGTGCCGTTCGCTTACGTGAGGTAGCATCAAGAGCACGTTGAAAAATTTGTTGTTGGAATGGAAGGATAATATTTAGAAAATCAAACGTGCTAATATATATCATGGTCTGAGCGTGTGGTGAGGGAAGCTGCAAATGCACAGCATTTAAATGACAATGCAGTCTCATTGTATACGAATTGGTTTTGTATTCCACATTTCGCAACAACACAGATGACAAACAAAACAAATTTTCAATATTATTTAATTATTTTTGGTGCGCTTAAGACATAATACAATTGTTATCTGGTACGAAGTGTCGGCATGCAGATAGGCGTGGACATATTTACAGATTTTTGTGCATGGGTTGCCATGTAATCGTGACCTATTTTGTTTCATAATCGAAAAAAAAAATTTTCACAATTATACGGTGATTGAAATATTGTAACACTTTTTCAACCTCATTATGGAGATGTGGAAACTATACCTGACGAGGATTTGCCTTTAAAATGGGAATTACATTGCAGATCAATCAGTTACACGGGCACATGCGTAGGGGCACTTTAAATTGAAATGGTAAACTGTATCGAAAACAGCTCAGAAATAGATATAAGGCTGGCAGTTTTCTCAAAGCGTTTAGAAAAAAATTCCTTGTATTCTTTCAACGCGACAATGAATTCTTGGAATCTCGCGTTTTCTTTAATATCAGTGAGCGTAGGGAACTGGACTCTTCTGGTCTGAATTTGTCCCTTCTACAATGCGATTTTATTTTTAAATACATCTCAATCAAATCAGAAACAAGTTGTTTAACACCTTGCAGTGTCTTACTGTGGGCAGTGTGTAGCCAAGTGCACTCAAAATGCGAGGTCTGCAATCCATCCCAGATGCTCTAATTTTCATTCCTGCAGTCCTTTTCCCTTTATAAATTCAACAATATGGGGTTTTAAATTTAAAATCGTTCCAGTCATGGCCCTTGACTTAACCAACGTACTTTGCAATAATATATTCCTTGTTCAGCGGTATGATGCTTGCCACTTCAGAAATTTTACTATTCGTACCTGAAATTTCTTCATGTCCTCCTGCCTGCAAATAAAGCTTAAAATGCTACTTGGTGTACAGAACATTGAATCCTGTCTAATAATCGTTGTAATTTTTCTCTTTCATTGTCAACTAAATCTTTAAATTCCTTCTGTATGTTATTGTTATGTCGTTTCATAGAAAATTTGCAGTATGCGCCGATTATGCGACTGCATAACACATAACGAGAATTCTCATCCCTCTCTTCTGTCTTTTCCATTCATTTTTAAAGCTTGTGACGCTAGCTCGCTAGACTGCCTCTTTTTGTGCAAACATCCAGTGGACCTGTGAACGTCCATCACACCCCGAATGAATAGCGAAGGGAAAAAGCGCTGACACCACTATTTAGTCGAATGGTTAAGAGTTGTGCTGACCGAAGAACTAGCACATTACACATATGGAATGAACTTTACAATTTTATGCCTGTGGAAGACTTCACCGCTGTTTCTGCCACCACTCGGGCATATGAGCTAGATTACTAGAATATCATCGCTAATGTTTGGTGCACTGTTTCAGCTGATCTTGGAGATTTCAAAGAAGTTCAAGTTCAAATGACCCAGACGTGCGACTGATGTTGAAAATTCCTCGTTCTATTAAGTTGCACTCTTAGCCCCAATGCATTTTGTCTTATAAGACAAGTTAGTAATTTTACTATTCTCCTTAAGATGTCGAAGAAAAACAAAAATAAGTTATTCAGCAGTTTGATGTATACATAGGTACCATTTCAACATAGCTGAAGTACCCTCAAAGCTTGAGTCAGCCTCCTCCAGTTTTCTATTCCCCTTGATAACATCGTCTCGATTGTCTTTTCGACAAATATAACAAACATTCATATGCAAGCAGAATCGTGATTCTGCTGAACAAACAACACGTTTTCTATTCAACGTGTTTCACTGCTGGTGTCTGTTGCTAACGTAATCGGGAAACATTGAGAATACAAGTGAGTAAGAATCTAATGGATGTATCTCTGCAGAAAATGCGACGAAGTTCTCACCCGACTGTTCATTTGGAAACGAGACGGGAAAGATCAAAGTTGCCACTCTCCAGCAATTGAAGCTTTGTAACGAAGTGCTCGACAGGACACATGCCGGTACTTTTCCTCCACCATTATCGTCTTTCAGCTGCAGTTCGAAGTATCCCCGAGGATCATTGTTGCTAAACCTATTCAGAAAATTCTTTACCATTTAACTATGAGCCCAATGGTGTGGAACTAGTATGATCTTTGGAAGAGTCTGCATTGTAGGTAAAATCTTTGTCAAAAGATTATTGAGAAGGCTGAAATGCGAGCGTTCTTATCGCATTCTTGTAACAGTATATTTCTTATCGGCAATACCTCTAATTACGCACAAGACACATTTCAAATTCTACAGTTAACAATAATGCTAGTCTTTGGTACAGCCCACATATATGCCATACCTACCACTCTTGGAATCTGGCTACCCTTACTTCCTCCCACTCTTTTCAGCTCTTGCATATGGTTCTCATATCTGCCAGCAGTAATTTTTCGTCAGGTGATACATAGTTCGAAGGGAAGCGAGGGGTGCTCTCAGAAATCATGTTACGGAAATTGGAAATTTGTGATAAGGTCTTATAAGACCAAACTGCTAAGGTCATCGGTTCCTAAATGTATACACTACTTAATCTAACTTAAACTAACTTACGCTATGGACAACACACACACCCATGTCCGATGGCGGAATCGAATCTCCAACGGGGGGAGCCGCACGGACCGTGACAAGGCGCCCTAGACCACGTGGCTACCCCGCGCGGCTATCATGTCACGTGGTCGGGTCACAAGTCGTGCTTCGATAGCTTAGTCGGTACTAGAATTGCCCTCGAAAGTGTAGATTCCGTTTTTTAGTTCTTATCGGGTATATGTTTGAAAACAGTCACTGTGTTTCGTCTGAACCTGGCTATAACTGTGTTCCGCTGATTTGTGCTCGCATTGGTGTTTGTTGAGACTGAAGCAACTGGCCGGCCGCGGTGGCCGTGCGGTTCTAGGCGCTTCAGTCCGCAACCGTGTGACTGCCACGGTCGCAGGTTCGAATCCTGCATCGGGTATGGATGTGTGTGATGTTCTTAGGTTAGTCAGGTTTAAGTAGTTCTAAGTTCTAGGGGACTGATGACCTAAGATGTTAAGCCCCAAAGTGCTCAGAGCCATTTGAACTGAAGCAACTCGATAGCTACGGAAACGCGGACTGCCGATTTACTTCGTTTTAAAATGTTGCAAAAATGTAGGCGCTGATATGATTTTCTGGTAAATCTCTTCCCGACAGCGATTTCAGAAACATTCATCCGATTTCATAAGACCATATCTTCCAGATGACTGAAGATAGAAACTAGAGTTAATTTTAACTTAGAAATGGAAGTGTATCTATTGCTTGCATGCGTATACAACATTGAGGTACTTTTTACAATTAGACTTAGTTTAGGATATAAGTTTTCATTTGCTCTTTACAAATGTTCAATGTCCCCTCCACCGAACACACGGGAAATACCCAGACAATAGTCAGACTCGTCTCACACTTTTGAGAGCATGCCGAGTTACCGTATTCACTGCCGTTTTTACGCGGCATCCCAGTTCACCTAAAGTTGTTGGGAGGAGAGATACTTAGACGGTCTTCTTCACAGACCACCACAAAAATAAATCACATATCTTGAGATCAGGCTACCTTGGAGGCCAGTGGTGCAATAACACGTGAGAATGCCCCTTGCGGACAGTCTATCGTTCAGATATCTCATTATTAAGAAATGCTCTTACATGGATGGTCAAGAGTGATAGGACTCCGCCCTGTTGAAAAACGCAATTTTTGGCGTATTCTCAAAATTGTATAAAAAGGTAAATGCCCAACATATAGAGGTTAATACCTGTAACCATTTTTTTCTCAAAAAAAGAACGAGTCGTAAACATTTTCTTGAGAAGTGGAACCATACACAAGAAACTTTGGAGAGAGTCTTTTGTGGTCGACCACGGCACGTGCCTGCCATGTTCCTCGCGTTCTTCAAATTTAGCCGTTCACTTTTCCACTTAAATGAAACGTAGCCTCATCGCTTAACATTGAATCTGAAAGAAAATTGTCATCTTCCATCTCCACACTCAGAATGAATTCACAAAAATCTGTATGTTCTTCTTTAAAACTATTATGAAGGACTTTTAAACATAAACGTCGAATCAGAAGAAGGCCAGACAGATACATGAGGAATGGCTAACTTTAGGCTAGAGCGAAGAATAGATATCTGGGGGCTACGTCCAAAATTCTGTTGAATGCTCTCTACGTTTTGAACGAGCACACGGGGAGCGGCTGTGGATTTTAACTTACATGTGCAATCATTGTCTGGCAAATGCTCATGCCATCGTCGAATTCTTTCAGCTTTAGGAGGTATAATCTCATATTCCCGACGATAATTACGCCGCATAGCTGTAATGAATAGCAGATGTTGAAATGGAGAGACTAAACGCGTGTCTTGCTACGTGATAAGCGTCTCGACTCGATACGCATTAGTAATGAACGAGAAAGCGAGTGAGGACGTGCACCAAGGAGACACCTATCAGCTAGCACATGAACCGGAGCTTACGAGTTGTACCAAGGTAAACTTTTAATTTAGATACGTACGTTCAATGTCACCCCAAGTTTCTAACTTCATTCGTGCAGAAAGTATAACCTTGATAAACTGGATGTATCATTTTAAAACAGCCTGTATTCCTCATCAATAAACCACGTAATTGAACACTGTTAATAATCATTAATAACTCATCGAGCACTAATTCTCGTTTTGCATTCCTAACCTTGCAGCATATCTATAATTCTCAGCTCGTGACTGCCCATTCTCTCTCGTACTTGATAGGCCACTGCGAAATACACGGTTATGAATCATAACCTTACGATCGCCGGCTGTATGTCCGCTTATGGAATGCAGCTCAGTAGTGATGCTGCGTGGCGTAGATTCGACAAATCCTTGGTAAGTTTCCGGAGTTATGTGAGTAGAATGGCAATTACTAAGGCGACAAAATTCGACCTCGAACTTTCAGCTAAAGGCCACGAAGGTCGTACATGTGGCCATCACATGCAGCCACCTGTGACATCACAAGCTACAGACCTCTCATGTGTCACGTTACAAGCCACGCACCTTTTTCAATAACATCACAGTAGTGGCCATTAGCACTAAACCGAACTTTACCTGCCATTAAGACGAAACAGCCAGTCACAGTGTAGCCCCATTGCCATCTTGGCTATGTTCAAAACTATCCGAATGATCTGGCTCAAATGGCTCTGAGCACTATGGGACTTAACTTCTAAGGTCAAAAATGGTTCAAATGGCTCTGAGCACTATGGGACTTAACATCTATGGTCATCAGTCCTCTAGAACTTAGAACGAATTAAACCTAACTAACCTAAGGACATCACACACATCCATGTCCGAGGGAGAAGTCGAACCTGCGACCGTAGCGGTCGCGCGGTTCCAGACTGTAGCGCCTAGAACTGCTCGGCCATCCGGCCGGCCCGAGTGATCTGAAAATGCGCCATGTTCAAAAGTATTTATCAGGAAAATTATGTAAAGCGTATAACGTGTAAAATTTCCACGTACAAGATACATAAGTTTCATCGTCCACACACACACACACACACACACACACAGACACACATATGCGCGCGCGCGTGCGTGTGCTCGCAATATTAATGCCCATGAACTTACAGGTTTAGCAGCACGGCAATCGTGAAAGTTCTCAGATCGTAGTTCAGAGTTAGTTACACCACACCTAGTGTAAGGCACAGCGGATCCTCAAACTAAACATTTTCACATTTTAATTGTTGTATGAACCACATAATGCATTCAAGTTTTACAATGTTGTTTTCCACTCTAAAAGTCTGAAAAAAACATGTCAGCAACACAAAAATGCAATGTTTACGTCAAGTGTGACTATGTTATGTCCACACTACTCATATCCATCGAAACTAATACCTAAAACATGACGTGTTCGCCAATGCTATTTCCAAATCCAGTTTGACACTAAACACATGTGGATAAAAAATAAGTTCCCAAGTAGCCAGACGACATTTAGTTTTTCGGACTAAATGACGCAATTTATAGTGCGTCCATAATTAAAGTTTTAATTTCAAAGCACTGTAGAAAGAGAACCACTGCTCACAGTGACGTCAAATTTGAACAGCATGTTATTAACACAGGCAAAACGACGAGGAACAAAAAATAAAAAATAAAAGTGTTGACCAATAGATAGCACTGTAAGCGACGGAATATGCACACCAACAGATTCGCGGCAGACGACTATTAGTCAGTTTCTGTCCGAGACGCCCAACAGGACTGTCTCCATGAAGGGTACCGCGTTACTGGTAAAGTTCTTTTACAAGAACGGTGACTGTGCGTGAGTAGCCCTGCAGAAGTTCCGGACACTCGAGGATACGAAAAGGGCAATGGTCTGATGTCTGCCAAGGATCTGGAAAAATAGTTACAAATTTCGAAAAGACAGGTTCTTTTAAAATGCATTGTGGCAGAGGGAGGATAGCCGTTGATCCGATGTCTGTCAAAGATATGACTACAGCACTACAGAGAGGTCAAACGGTGGTTTGTAAACATGCAGTGCACGGGGAACTGCCCAAACTTCGGACATGCCTGCGATCACGGTGCACAAGATCGTACGAAAAATCCTGCACTGCTATCCGTAAAAAATCATTCCTTTTCAGGAGTTGCTTCCTGACGAACTGCCAACAAGACAAACGTTCGCTCTGGATTTCTTACACGAATGGAAGTGGCCAATGAACGGCCATAGAACATTCTTTGGACAGACGAAGCCGACTTACATCTCCAAGGACGTGTCAATATGCACAATTGCAGAATATGGAAAATAAAAAATCCGCACGCACGTAAATCGGTAGCACTTAATTCTGCAAAGGTGCCGTGTGATGTGGGATGATGGTACTGTTTATCATACGGCAGCATATTTTCGAGGAGATGTGTACTGCGGGTCCTGTTAGCTGCACCGTCACTGGTATTCGCTGTGGGAGTCTTTAGCGTATCAACGTCATTCCAACCCTTCAACAGCGTGGATGTGTGGGTAGTATAATTTTTACGCAAGATAGTGCTCCTCCTCGCATTGCACAGACAGTGAAGTGGCTGCTGCAAGTGCATTTCGGAAGTACTAGAATTATCAGCCGTCATATCCCTACAGCCTGGCCGTCCAAATTACCTGGGTTATAAGAAAGATGTGTTCAGTGCTCCAATTGTAACGCAGCTGAATTGAAGAAATACACTCCTGGAAATTGAAATAAGAACACCGTGAATTCATTGTCCCAGGAAGGGGAAACTTTATTGACACATTCCTGGGGTCAGATACATCACATGATCACACTGACAGAACCACAGGCACATAGACACAGGTAACAGAGCATGCACAATGTCGGCACTAGTACAGTGTATATCCACCTTTCGCAGCAATGCAGGCTGCTGTTCTCCCCTGGAGACGATCGTAGAGATGCTGGATGTAGTCCTGTGGAACGGCTTGCCATGCCATTTCCACCTGGCGCCTCAGTTGGACCAGCGTTCGTGCTGGACGTGCAGACCGCGTGAGACGACGCTTCATCCAGTCCCAAACATGCTCAATGGGGGACAGATCCGGAGATCTTGCTGGCCAGGGTAGTTGACTTACACCTTCTAGAGCACGTTGGGTGGCACGGGATACATGCGGACGTGCATTGTCCTGTTGGAACAGCAAGTTCCCTTGCCGGTCTAGGAATGGTAGAACGATGGGTTCGATGACGGTTTCGATGTACCGTGCACTATTCAGTGTCCCCTCGACGATCACCAGTGGTGTACGGCCAGTGTAGGAGATCGCTCCCCACACCATGATGCCGGGTGTTGGCCCTGTGTGCCTCGGTCATATGCAGTCCTGATTGTGGCGCTCACCTGCACGGCGCCAAACACGCATACGACCATCATTGGCACCAAGGCAGAAGCGACTCTCATCGCTGAAGACGACACGTCTCCATTCGTCCCTCCATTCACGCCTGTCGCGACACCACTGGAGGCGGGCTGCACGATGTTGGGGCGTGAGCGGAAGACGGCCTACCGGTGTGCGGGACCGTAGCCCAGCTTCATGGAGACGGTTGCGAATGGTCCTCGCCGATACCCCAGGAGCAACAGTGTCCCTAATTTGCTGGGAAGTGGCGGTGCGGTCCCCTACGGCACTGCGTAGGATCCTACGGTCTTGGCGTGCATCCGTGCGTCGCTGCGGTCCGGTCCCAGGTCGACGGGCACGTGCACCTTCCGCCGACCACTGGCGACAACATCGATGTACTGTGGAGACCTCACGCCCCACTTGTTGAGCAATTCGGCGGTACGTCCACCCGGCCTCCCGCATGCCCACTATACGCCCTCGCTCAAAGTCCGTCAACTGCACATACGGTTCACGTCCACGCTGTCGCGGCATGCTACCAGTGTTAAAGACTGCGACGGAGCTCCGTATGCCACGGCAAATTGGCTGACACTGACGGCGGCGGTGCACAAATGCTGCGCAGCTAGCGCCATTCGACGGCCCACACCGCGGTTCCTGGTGTGTCCGCTGTGCCGTGCGTGTGATCATTGCTTGTACAGCCCTCTCGCAGTGTCCGGAGCAAGTATGGTGGGTCTGACACACCGGTGTCAATGTGTTCTTTTTTCCATTTCCGGGAGTGTATATTGCGCAACGCATTCTGATCGTGATCCTCAAGACACTCCGAACTGTTGTGGAATATACTGTTTCTCGATTTCAACAAGGGGCATAAAACAATGGGCAGCATATTGAACATGTCTTGCGCCAGTCCCACGATAGTTAGAAACCCATGTTATTTTACGAAGTTTTTGGCCTCAGGACAGTTAAAAACCGATATAATTTTGCTTTTTATGCGGCTTTTGACCTCGGAACAGTTACAAACCGATTTTCCCATCCGATGCGGTAAGGCCTTACCGTGGTGGACGGGCTTACCTAACTAACGGTATCGCAGCTGTTGACTACCGCTCTTGTGCAGTCATTCACATTGGACAGTACGGACTTTGTAAAGTATAGCTCAAACCATAGCCGTCGTATTGCGATTCATCTGCCATTTGTAGCCAACCCCGTTAAGATGCTTACAGGGAACTTTAATTATAGACGCCTTGTACCTAAACGAACCTGCACAAAACACATGTAGCCTAAACTATTATGCTAAGCAGATAGGCATACTAACAAATATGTAGTCTGAATTACTGTCGGCTATCGTAAGTATCCATATAATGTGTGATGTCTAATGCATGACTGTGAACTCTCAAATTAATTGCCACAATGCTAATTCCACATCTCAATCGTTCTATAACTGTGTAAAACACACGCAGCAATTAAGATCGCATCCTAGGTCCAAATGAGTGTAGGAACAAAAATGAACCTGACAAGCACCGTTTTATGGGATAAGAAGATAACAAAACACTCTATGTTTATGTCAAGTACCACAATGTGATTTTCAGGTTTGAAATGTGCATCGAAATATATAAAGGGGGTGACTTACAGCATTTCCATATTTAAAATGTATGTCAAAAATTATAGAAATTTTTCAGTAATGTGTCATCTCTCCAAGCATCATTTTCCACGCCAGAAAAATTTAATCGATGACATTGAGAAGCTGATAATCCTTTTTATTCTATTTGGCATCAGCATACTCAGGGTTATGTGCAAAACCAAACTTTCGAGGTAGGCTGTGATCTTTAACAAAGCGGACCTGTGGTTTCAAGGCTCTCTACAAGGCTTACAAACTGAATTTCCTTATCGTAATGCTCCAGAATACGAAGTGTAAACACAAAACATGGACAGAGACAAACAAATTGAGCAAGCACTATTATGGGAAGGAAGAATGTGTTTCGATGAGATCTTTGTTGTGATGTATTACTTAAACTATACAATTTCGTAGTATGCAATAAGATCTTCTAATGCACCTAATATGAATGTGAACATGGCCAACGACAGTGCTGAACAGGATACCACACACAGAGATGAAAGACTGTTATCTCAAAAATATGATCTCTGATCAGTAACTACAGTTTGATATTTTCATAATAGTAAAAGTATTTACCAAAATAAAAAGATTTTGAGTACAAAAATTCACACACGCATACATGTTGCTTATCGTAATACGTAATTACAGTTTCATGTCTCTGACCACAAACGTAAAATCGATCTTCGCACAATAATAAATTTATATCTCAAAACATGTAAGATTTCAGGCACAAAATCCACAATTAACTACTGCAGTAATTTAAACTTTCTGTACCATTTTAAAAAATACACATGGCTCGCTTAATGACACTAGTGATAAAAGTTACAGGTTAAGGCAAACTGGTGGTGACCAAAGCTTCTTGTAATACACTTGGCCAGTCACAGTGGATTCTGTTCAAATGGGTGTGAATTCCTATGGGACCAAACTGCTGAGGTCATCGGTCCCTAGACTTACACACTACTTAAACTAACATAAACTAACCTATGCTAAGAACAACACACACACACCCATGCCCGATGGAGGACTCGGACCTCCGGCGGGAGGCAGTGGACTCTGAAGTTAAATATTTCCTGTATAAATTGTTTGTATTACTTATCAAAACGCACATCCTTTCAGCCATTACTGGTTCCATCCTTGTAGCACATATTAAATTACTAAAAATAGATAAAAATTGTTTTATAACATCACAAAACACTACTGCTGATCTATGTTATAGTCTGAAGTTCACTTACCGATGACAATACTTTCATCTTTACACTAAAATAAACACTGTATAATGGTTCAAATGGTTCTGAGCACTAGGGGACTTAACATCTGAGGTCATCAGTCCCCTAGAACTACTTAAACCTAACTAACCTAAGGACATAACACACATCCATGCCCGAGGCAGGATTCGAACCTGCGACCGTAGCGGTCGCGCGGTTCCAGACTGAAGCGCCTAGAACCGCTCGGCCACACCGGCCGGCTAAACACTGTCAATCCCATATCCAAACTGTCAAAAAATCATCTTAGTTTGGCTTACACTGATCTCAAAGTCAGCCAAAGATTATAGTGACGTCCATGCTAAGGTATTAACATCATCTTACAGCTTAGAACATTTGCAAACTTCTGCTGATAATGCTAACTTGTGCTCTCACCCAGTGGAAACTACATGGCACTTTTGAGGAAATAGAATTCGGAACAGTGGTACTACACACTGGTACAGGTAAGAAATGAGTGTTTCTATGCTATCAAGTACCCACTTTCAAAATCAGCCAAACATTATAATGATCCCACACTATGGTATATGCTTTACCTTGCAGCACAGAAAAATTTATAGCTTGACTGAAATATGGGATTAGTTGGATTAGTTGATAGAGCCAGGAATCACCAGTTTGGAGATAGTAGGAAGTTTCTAGGTAAATATCGTAGAGGGAGAGAAAGGTTTGAATGCATTAAGCAGGTTGAAACAGATGTAAGCTGCAGTAGCTATGCAGAGGTGATAGATGAATATGCAAAGCCGCATCAAACCAATCTCTAGAAAGAAGTCCACAACTACAACAGATGCTGTTTCTAATTGTGTCCTCTACTTCTGACGTATTTTACCTTTAGGACAAAATCCATCGCATTCCATAGTAGGAGCTATTAGACGGACAAACAGTGCTGCACATTCTGAGAAGATAACAGTGAGTCCGAGACCTATTTCCTGTGGCTCTAAAGTGTATGTATCATCAGATGTTTTAATCATGTCTCCTCGACTCAGTAGCCAATAACCCACATGGGCAAACTCTATACCTGTGTCCTTTGAAACACAAAAACGTTGTACACTGTACCAGGCCTCTGTGAACAACATTTTTCTATAGAGCACACCAGAAATTTTTTCTGAAGAATTTCTTGCGACAATGGGAAATTTCTGCTGTTCGAACGCTTCTTACTATTCCACGCTAACAAATTATTTGCTTGTTTTGCAAAAAATAATTTGTTAGGAACTCTGCAGTCACGTACATCTATTTGCTCAACCATTCTGAGCAAACTGCACCTCAATACAGCAGAAACTCTGATTATTAATAGTCGCTGCAATTACTCAACACCTAATGAATCAACAAAATTTTGAGGAATCATTGGCTTCCAGTAGCTCATTGCATTTCGTTTGATTTCATATACCAAAAATATCTGTAAATTAAGAAGATATGCAATGCGTGTGTTGCTGTTGACAACAGTAACGTATACTTAAAGCTCGATTCATTTGTGATCCGGTCTGTTTTTTCGGGAGTGTTAGTTGCACAATAACAACATGGATAGCTTTGCAAGTGAATAGGTGATCAACCTGCTTTTCGTTTATCAGCTGTTTCCTCAGCTATGCCTTGAGTCGTCATTATGGTGTAACAGCTTTATTGTGTGTCTTTTTTCTTTTCTCTAAAGGTGAAGTTGTAAGTAAAGATAATCATTTAAACAGCAAGAGTTATCGTACTAATAGAACAATAGAAGAGGAAATTTTGAAATTGCAATCCTATGCATTATTAAAACGCCCAACACCAATGATCAACGTCTGTCTATATTATTTAAAGTATCGTGTCAACGTAATTCAAAGTGAAAGTTAATTAACAAAAAAACTAAAAACTACGCAGTACGACACTAGTCCAATGAATACAACGCATAATTTACTTGTACGAGCATAGCCTCTTGGCTTTGAGGGTATTTCTACATCACCGACATGGATCGATAATGAATATGGTGGGTCATCATACTCATGACGTATAGCAATGTGCACGGAACGATGTGTCCTGACACACTTGTGCCTGCACACTTATGAACTCTGTGTTCTTACCTGCCACAGATCGCCACCTATCCTGCTTACAGAACGTGCAGGTCTCCAACCACCACATTCTGTGATGAGGGGTGAACGTCTAACATCTTGTCGTGTATTCATTGGTCAGCATACTTCAACCACTTTACATAGTTGCTCATGGCAATAGCACACAACGCCGTTTTCAAAATGCTCGATCTCAGGCATCGGGACAGAGCTGTCTACCCTTTATCAAAACAACAAGGCTGATGGCTTCTTCTCTCTCTCTCACTCTCTGCAGGGGTAGGGCAATCTCTCTACGAAGAGACATGTCTTACCTTGAGTTGCCTGCAGATGGGCAAGCGATGAAACACTCTACTGCTGATTAGACGAGGTCTTTTTCACTGCCCAAGGTCTTGCACAGAACCTCCCTCCCCCCCCCCCCCTTCTCGCTCTCTCTATCTCTCTCTCTCTCTCTCTCGCGCGCGCGCGCGCTCCACTCTTCGAACTGCACTCAGGTTTGTAACGTGTTTCATATATATATATATATATATATATATATATATATATATATATATATATATATCACTCCTGGAAATGGAAAAAAGAACACATTGACACCGGTGTGTCAGACCCACCATACTTGCTCCAGACACTGCGAGAGGGCTGTACAAGCAACGATCACACGCACGGCACAGCGGACACACCGGGAACCGCGGTGTTGGCCGTCGAATAGCGCTAGCTGCGCAGCATTTGTGCACCGCCGCCGTCAGTGTCAGCCAGTTTGCCGTGGCATACGGAGCTCCATCGCAGTCTTTAACACTGGTAGCATGCCGCGACAGCGTGGACGTGAACCGTATGTGCAGTTGACGGACTTTGAGCGAGGGCGTATAGTGGGCATGCGGGAGGCCGGGTGGACGTACCGCCGAATTGCTCAACACGTGGGGCGTGAGGTCTCCACAGTACATCGATGTTGTCGCCAGTGGTCGGCGGAAGGTGCACGTGCCCGTCGACCTGGGACCGGACCGCAGCGACGCACGGATGCACGCCAAGACCGTAGGATCCTACGCAGTGCCGTAGGGGACCGCACCGCCACTTCCCAGCAAATTAGGGACACTGTTGCTCCTGGGGTATCGGCGAGGACCATTCGCAACCGTCTCCGTGAAGCTGGGCTACGGTCCCGCGCACCGTTAGGCCGTCTTCCGCTCACGCCCCAACATCGTGCAGCCCGCCTCCAGTGGTGTCGCGACAGGCGTGAATGGAGGGACGAATGGAGACGTGTCGTCTTCAGCGATGAGAGTCGCTTCTGCCTTGGTGCCAATGATGGTCGTATGCGTGTTTGGCGCCGTGCAGGTGAGCGCCACAATCAGGACTGCATACGACCGAGGCACACAGGGCCAACACCCAGCATCATGGTGTGGGGAGCGATCTCCTACACTGGCCATACACCACTGGTGATCGTCGAGGGGACACTGAATAGTGCACGGTACATCCAAACCGTCATCGAACCCATCGTTTTACCATTCCTAGACCGGCAAGGGAACTTGCTGTTCCAACAGGACAATGCACGTCCGCATGTATCCCGTGCCACCCAACGTGCTCTAGAAGGTGTAAGTCAACTACCCTGGCCAGCAAGATCTCCGGATCTGTTCCCCATTGAACATGTTTGGGACTGGATGAAGCGTCGTCTCACGCGGTCTGCACGTCCAGCACGAACGCCGTCCAACTGAGGCGCCAGGTGGAAATGGCATTGCAAGCCGTTCCACAGGACTACATCCAGCATCTCTACGATCGTCTCCATGGGAGAATAGCAGCCTGCATTGCTGCGAAAGGTGGATATACACTGTACTAGTGCCGACATTGTGCATGCTCTGTAGCCTGTGTCTATGTGCCTGTGGTTCTGTCAGTGTGATCATGTGATGTATCTGACCCCAGGAATGTGTCAATAAAGTTTCCCCTTCCTGGGACAATGAATTCACGGTGTTCTTATTTCAATTTCCAGGAGTATATATATATATATATATATATATATATATATATATATATATATATTTGTGTGTGTGTGTGTGTGTGTGTGTGTATGAAGAATAGCGTCAATTCATGTAATTCAGTTGAATCTTAGATAGTTTTTGGAAATTCTGTAATATTAGCAACATTTTTCTTGAACTTGACGCCATTTTTACCCAGTTCAGGTGAAGCTTAAGTATTTTTGACGCTGTGTGCGCTTTTATTAGATGACAGGTACAGTATTTGACGTAAACATCTTTATAAACATTACAGAGGTGAAAATAGTGTATTTTCACGTATCTTTGAATATGACAGAAGAAGATTTCAGATACTTTTGAACATTGTGGCCGCGCTGAGAGGCCGCGCGGCCTCAGGCGCCATGCCACGGAGTGCGCGAATATCCCGCCGGAGATTCGAGCCCTCCCTCGGGCATGGGTGTGTGTGTGTGTGTTGCTCTTAGCATAAGTTAGTTTAAGTAGTGTGTAAGTCTAGGGACCGATGAACTCAGCAGTTTAGTCCCTTAGGAATTCACAAACATTTGAACATTTTTGAAGATTGTGATTGACTATTTTCTTTAATGTCCACTACAGTCCTAGACTGTGATTGATTGTTGGACGTGAGAGGAGAAGTACGGGGAGAGAGGACTGATATCGAAAGAGGACGGGTGGGGAGCGGGAGAACAGTGGGGGCATGAATGCGTCATGTGTTCAAGGTGAATGATCGCATTCAAGGTCGAATTTGGAGCCGTTAGTACCTTGCCGTCCTACTTACGTGGTAGCAGATTTCTACACACAAGTCACGCAATTCCTGTGAATTAAGGCCCGATGGTTTGTGGACGCAAAGCTAGTGCCCGACAGTGTCCCAAGTGAGTTCCATCGGGTTTAGATCAGGCGAATCTGGTACCATGATAACAAACTGAGTTCAGTAGAGTACTAAAAACTTGTTCCCAAAAAATAAGCCCAGTCTTAACTGAAATACGTATCGCATTACTAACTCAAGGCTTTTTTCCGGAGAGACTGAAATGTGCCGTTATTAAACACCTGGTTAAGAAACGTGATAAGAGAGATGTCAATAACTAACGACCGGTTTCATTGCTGACATAATTTTCCAAAATTTTTTATATCATGTGTTCTGGAATAGTATCTCATCGTCTCAACAATAATACCCTCAGAAAGTCACACTTGCTTTCAGAAGAGTTGCTCCACTGAGAACGCAATTTACATGTTTACTCACCAAATTTTACAAGCATTAAATAATAAAATAGCGTCGTCTGGTACTTACTGCTACATGTCTAAGGCGTGGTTGTATGAATTAGAGTATTCTCCTAGATAAATTGAAGTTTTATGGAACTGATAGTATAGCAAACCAATGGAAATGTTATATCTAATCAAAAGAATACGAAATTTGTGCTTAGTAATTCAACTAATATAGTCTGAAGAAATAATTCGGAGTGGGGAGAAATCACTTATGAGGTTCCCCAAGGCTCAGTCTTAGGTCCACTATTGTTCCTCATTTATGTAAACAAACTTATGTTTAATAAACAGAAAGCAGAATTAGTTGTTTCTGCAGATGACACTAAGATTGTAATCAATCCAAGCCAACGTACAGAAATATAAGAAGTGGTAAACCAGGTTCTCAAAAGTATCATTGGCTGGTTTCCTGTGAGTGGTCTCACCCTCAATTTTAAAGAGACACAGCATAGTCAGTTTTGCACATATAGGGTGCAGCACCAATGATAAGTTGGGTTGGGGTTGATTTGGGGGGAAGAGACCAAACAGCGAGGTCATCGGTCTCAAACGTTTAAGGAAGGAAATCGGCTGTGCCCTATCAAAGGAACCATCCCTGAATTTGCCTGAAGCGATTTAGGAAAATCACGGAAAACCTAAATCAGTATGGTCGGACTCGGGATTGAAACGTCGTCCTCCCGAATGCGAGTCCAGTGTGCTAACCACTACGCCACCTAGCTCGGTCAGTGATAAGTGTAACACATGGTGAGGAAATAATAAATATGGTGAAACTTCAAAATTCTTAGGTGTCTACACTGATGAGAATTTAAACTGAGAAAAGAACACTTTGGAATTCCTAAAACAACTTAGTTAAGCCACATTTGCTCTTAGAGTATTGCAGATCTTGGGAACAGACAAATCAGTAAGTTGACATATTTTGCATATGTTTATTCACCAATGTCATAAGGAATAATTTACTGGGGTAGCTCATCTTTAAGAAAGTCTTCGTTGTGCAGAAACGTGCTGTAAGAACAATATGTGGTTTTCACCCACGATCATCTTGTAGATAACTGTTTACGGAATTGTGCATTCTGACTACAGCTTCACAGTATATTTATTCCCTCACGACGTTTGCTGTAAATAATCCACTACAGTTCAAAAGGAACAGCGATGTGAATAATAAAAATAGTAGAAGGGAAAATGACATTCATTACTGCACATTAAGTATGTCTTCAGCACACAAATGGTTGCACAATGCTGCAACAAAAGTTTTCGATTGCTTACCCAGTGATATAAAATGTCTGATAGATAGCAAGTAAAATCTGAAAACAACCTGTAAAAGTTGCTCTTTGACAATTCTTTCTATTCCGCAGAAGAATCTCTGTTATTACGTTAATTACCTATTATATTATATATGTATTACCTTATGTATTATTATTATTATTATACAGTACACCTATATCCATGGTATATGGGTAGCGTCTTTGATTAGTAACCAAAACGTCCTCGGTCTCGGGTTCGAAACCCGCCACCGCTTAAGTTTCGATTAATAATCAGCATTGGCGGCAGAAGACTCCGGCCTAAGAAGTCACCTTGATTTTGCCAACGGCCTTGTCAAAGAGGGCGAAGGAGCGGACAGATGTCCAGGGGACTCTCTTGTCCTTGGGGTGGGAAACTGCCCCTAAAGGCGGAAGTATAACCAATGATCAACGGCATGAGGATGCAGAGGGCAATGGAAACCACTGTATTCAAAACACATAACGTGTATCCACAGGAAACGTGTTCCATAGTTGAAAAAATGTCATGATGATCTGTCCATTGGCAAAAGATTCCGGAATAGTCCCCCATTCGGATTCCAGGAGGAGACTGCCAAGAGGGAGATGACCATCAAGAAAAGATTGAATAATCAACGAAAGAATAACGTTCTACGAGTAGGGGTGTGGAGTGTCAGAAGCTTGAATGTGATACAGTAACTGGAAAATCTGGAAAGGGAAATGCAAAGGCTCAGACTAGATATAGTAGGGGTTAGTGAAGTGAAATGGAAAGCAGATAAGGATTTCTAGTTAGATGAGTGTAGGGTAATATCAACAGCAGCAGGAAATGGTATAATGGGAGTAGGATTCGTTGTGAATAGAAAGGTGGGGCAAAGAGTGTGTTGCAGTACACAGTTCAGTGATAGGGATGTTCTTGTCAGCATTGACAGCAAACCGATACGGACAAAGGTAATTCAGATATACATGCCGACGTTGCAACCTGAAGATGAAGAGATAGAGAGAGTATATGACCATATTAAAAGGATAATACAGTACGTAAAGCGAGATGAAAATCTAATAGTCATGGAAGACTAGAATGCAGTTGTAGGGGATGGAGTAGGAAAAAAGGTTACAGGAGAACATGGGTTTGGGACGAGGAATGAGAGGGGAGAAAGACTAATTAAGTTCTTCAGTAAATATCTGCTACTAATAGCGAATACTCTGTTCAAGAATCACAAGAGGAGAAGATTTACTTGGAAAATGCCAGGTGATACGGGAAGATTTCATTTAGATTACATCATGGTCAGACAGAGATTCTGAAATCAGATACTAGATGGTATGGCATACCCAGGAGCACATACAGAAAAAAATCACAATGTAGTAGTGATGAAGAGTAGGCTGAAGTTGAAGAGATTAGTCGGGAAGAATCAATACGCAAAGAAATGGGGTGCAGAAGTACTGAGGGATGATGAGATACGCTTGAAGTTCTCTAAGGCTATAAATATAACAATACGGAATAGCACAGTAGGCAGTGCAGTTAAAGATAATGGAAAGCTCTAAAAGGGCAATCACAGAAGATGGAAAGAGAAACATAGGTACAAAGAACGTAACGGTGAAGACACCATGGGTAGCAGAAGAAATACTTCAGTTGATCGATGAAAGATGGAAGTACAAACATTTTCAGGGAAATTCAGGAATACAGAAATGCAAGTCTCTGAGGAATGAAATAAATATGAAGTACAAGGAAGCTAAGAAAAAATGGTTGCACGAAGAATGTGAAAAAATCGGAAAAGAAAGGAAGGACTGACTCAGCATACAGGAAAGTCAAAATAATTTTCGGTAATATTAAAAGCAAGGGTGGTAACATTAAGAGTGCAACGGGAATTCCACAGTTAAATGCAGATTAGAGAGTGGATAGGTGGAAAGAGTACATTGAAGGGAAGATCTGTCAGATGTGATAGAAGAAGAAACACGAATCGATTTAGAAGAAATAGGGGATCTAGTGTTAGAATCAGAATTTAAGAGAGCTTGGAGGACTTAAAATCAAATAAGGCATAAAGGATAGATAACATTCCGTCGGAATTTCTAAATCGTTGGGTTGGGGGAAGTGGCAACAAAACGATTATTTACATTGGTGTATAGTATGTATGAGTCTAGTGACATACCATTTGACTTACGGAAAAATTACGTACACAAAATTCCGAAGACTGCAAGAGCTGAAAAGTGCGGGAAGCAACGCACAATCAGCTTAACAGCTCATGCATCCAAGTTGCTGACAAGAATAATAAACAGAAAAAGAAACGAAAATTGAGGGTATGCTAGATGACGATCAGAATGGCTTTAGAAATGGTAAAGTCACAAGAGAGGCAATTCTGACGTTTTGGTTGATAATGGAAACAAGACGAAAGAAAAATCAAGACACGTTCATAGGATTTGTCGACCTGGAGAAAGCGTTCGACAATGTAAAATGGTGCAAGGTGTTCGAAATTCTGAGAAAGATAGGGGTAGGAGACGGGTAACTTACAATAAGTACAAGAACCAGGAGGGAATAATAACAGTGGACAACCAGGCACGAGGCACTCGGATTAAAAAGGATGTAAGACAAGGATGTAGTCTTTCGCTCCTACTATTCAACCTGTACATCGAAGAAGCAATGATGGAAATAAAAGAAAGGTTCAAGAGTGGAATTAAAATTGAAGGTGGAAGAATATCAATGATACGGTTCGCTGATGACGTTGCTATCCTGAGTAAAAGTGAAGAAGAATTACGTCATATGCTGAATGGAATGAAAAATCTAATGAGTACAGAATATGGACTGAGAGTAAATTGAAGAAAGACGAAAGCAATGAGAAGTAGCAGAACTGAGAAGAGCGAGAAACTTAACATCAGGATTGATGGTCGCGGATTAGATGAATTAAGGAATTCTACTACCTAGGCAGCAAAATAACAAATGATGGACAGAGCGAGGAGGACATCAAAAGCAGATTAGCAATGGCAAAAATGGCGTTCCTGGCCTAGAGAAGTCAACTAGTATAAACATAGGACTTAATTTGAGAAAGAAATGTCTGAAAATGCACGTCTGGAGCGCAGCATTGTTGCTAGTGAAACATGGACTGTGGGAAAATCAGAACAGAGGAGAATCGAAGCATTTGAGATGTGGTGCTATAGGCGAATGTTGAAAAGTAGGTGGACTGATAAGGTAAGGAATGAGGAAGTTCTGCGCAGAAACGGAAAGGAAAGGAATATGTGGAAAACACTGGCAAGGATAAGGGACAGGACGATAGGACATCTGTTAAGACATCAGGGAATGACTTCCACTGTACTAGAGGGAGAGTAGAGGGCAAAAACTGTAGAGAAAGACAGAGATTGGAATAAATCCAGAAAATGATTGGGGACTTAGGTTGTGAGTGCTACTCAGAGATGTAGGGGTTGGCACAGGAGAGGAATTCGTGGCGGGCCGCTTCAAACCAGCCACGAGACCGATGAAAATAAATAAATAAATGAAATAAAACTGTAAAATGTGATGGGTAGGGATTACTAACCCACATCAGTATATTTGGAAAAAAAAAGAAAGAAAATATAAAGGTCTAGCCTGTAGCCATATTCACAAATTAATTTGCGATGTGAATGTAAAACGACTCGTTCCACATCATTACTATTCATCGTGATTCATGAAACATCTCAGACACTAAGACTGTTGGAAGCTGTTATCTATGTGAAAGATGACATTAAGCATGAAGGGACGCAGGTGGCCCGCAACAACGTTCACGCAGTGCACAGATGTCATTGTGCCTTCGAATATTACCGTAAATCTCATGGAAGCTCAGTTGAAAGTCCCACATAGCATAATACTGCCCCCACGAGTCTATGACTGAGCCATCATATACTCTGCATGCAGATAAACCGTATACAGCTGCCTGTCCTGTTATACAGTGCATGCAAACCTCCGTTCACCACATTCCGCGATGAGGCATGGGCACCTTAGCACCTTGTTGCACGCTCGTGGTTTCACTGTCCTTCAAACACTTTCCATAGTTGCTCACGACAGTTTGCACGTCAACAGCCGACAAGCTTCGCCGTTTCCGAAATGCTCGTTCTCACACATCGGTCCAGAACAGTCTGCCCTTTGTCAGAGTCGGTTATGTCGCTGTATTTCCCCATTTGCGGCCGTATCGTCGGTAGAATGATTCGTCTCTGCTCCTATTATATACTGCCCTTATCGTGACACGTGCCCGCAACGACTCCAGAAAGAATTCATTCTAACGGTGGGCAGTGCTCATAATGTTTCGGTTCATATCAGGCGAGATATATTCAGCAATACACTAGCGAAATTCGCAACTTCCTCCACAGGATGCCTTTCGTACGTCTCAAAGCAATCATTCCCTTCTGCCCTTTCGTCACCTTGACTTTGCATCACAATATACTCATGGCGAGCTAAATGTAGACCTTTTGGTAGCAACTCTGCTGTCAATCAGAACGCACCCTACGCAGCCGTTCCCTGCCTCTCCACTTTCTCCGGCATCCACTGATGCCTCGCATTACTATTACCCTTGACGCACAAGGTGATAAAATTTTGAACCAGCGAACTTGCATAACTTTAGAGATATGCCGCAGAAACATACAATCCACGTACAGCACTTGGTGCCCAGTGACCTGTTAAAACAAAAAATATTCTTAATGTTATATGTTGTTACAAGGAAATTATGTAAAACAGTTTCTCAGTACGGCTGATACTATAACGTAGTTCTGTTAGTTTCACCTGTGCGGTAACTAGATCATGTGGTCTCTCAGACTTAATAAATGTTTTGTTACAATAAAAATAAACTTGTGATTAAAATTTGAGTGAAATGACGCATAGGAGAAAATTTTCACAGGTCACGTGTTATTCTAGAAGCTTTGGTGTTAACTATGTTGCTTCTTCCGCGAAGATACTACTCTCGAGATCGAGAATGTATGCCATTTTAGTACGCGGCGGACCGTCTCTTACGTAGCTCCAGCTGCCGCCCACAATGCTATTTTCATCGTTCCGTGGCAGAAAGAATTACACATAGTCTATGCCATTCACTCTAACCAACTTTGAGTTCCATGTAACGTGAGAATTTCTGAGTAATTTGTCTCAGCTACACTACTTTATAATCTCACTCACGTGACTGAATTCCACTATTCATTTTTTCCCCTTTTTGGGATCTGTTTTATTTGAGGTGTTTTAATGATGCCTTGTAAAACCCAGATTGACTGCCTTAGCTCTCTAGTCAGTTAATTGCAGATCTAAGAGAAATGTTGGCACTGAGTTTTGTACGGAAAGCTAATTGCAAAAGAGATATGAGATGAATCTTCTTTATCGTAATGATGACATTTACTATTTAACTTATGTAGCTTTATTAGTTTTTATTGTGTAAATATATTGGACATTTACTTTCATACACACATCAAAAAAGTTTTTCATCACCTCGGTTCCGAGAGTTCTGGAACCTGTACAGAAAATTGGAATAGAGATCAACATAAACATTATTTCCGCCCATTTTATTGCTCATGAAAACCACAAGTGGCGTGTTGTAGCACCATACAGCGAGACCTTCAGAGGGGATGCTCCAGACTCCTGTACACACCGGTACCTCTAATACCCAGTAGCACGTCCTTTTGCATTGATGCATGCCTGTATTCGTCGTGGCATACTATCCTCAAGTTCATCAAGGCACTGTTGGCCCACATTGTCCCACTCCTTAAAGGCAATTTGGTGTAGATCCCTCAGAGTGGTTGGTGGGTCACATCGTCCATAAAAAGTCCTGTTCAATCTATCCCAGGCACGTTCGATAGAGTTCATGTCTGGAGAACATGCTGGCCACTCTCGTCGAGCTATGTCGTTACCCTGAAGGAAGTCATTCACAAGATGTTAACGATGGGGGCGCGAATTGTCGTCCATGAAGACGAGTGCCTTGCCCATATGCTGCCAATGTGGTTGCACTATCGGTCGGAGGATGACATTCACGTATCGTACAGCCGTTATGGCGCTTTCCATGACCACCAGCGGCGTACGTCAGCCCCACATAATGCCATCCCTAAACAGCAGGGAACCTCCTACTTGCTGCACTCGCTGGACAGTGTGTCTAAGGCGTTCAGCCTGACCGATTTGCCTCCAAACACGTCTCTGACAATTGTCTGGTTGAAGGCATATGCGACAATCATCGGTGACGAGAACGTGATGCCATTCCTCAGTGGTCCATTCTACATGTTATTGGGCCCATCTGCACCGCGCTGCATGGTGTCGTGGTTGCAAAGATTGACCTCGCCATGGACTTCGGGAGTGAATTTGAGCATCATGCAGTCTATTGCGCACAGTTTGAGGCGTAACACCTGCACGAAAAGCATTATTCAACGTCGTGGCATTGCTGTCAGGATTCCTCCGAGCTATAATCCGTAGGCAGCGGTCATCCACTGCAGTTGTAGCCCTTTGGCGGCCTGAGCGAGGCATGTCATCGACGGTTCCTATCTCTCTGTATCTTATCCATGTCCGAACAAGAGACGCCTGGAGACTTCCTTGGTTGAGAGCCCTTTCTGGCACAAAGTAACAATGCAGATGTGATACAGTATACACAGTCAACGTCTGTCCTTAGGAATTCTGGGAATTCTGGGAACCGGGGTGATACAAAACTTTTTTTGATGTAAGTAGTATCCGACTTATTGAAATTAATTATTGGCTCAAATAAACAGTAGTGGCTCAAGCGCTATTGGGGGAAGGATATAGTGTCGCTATTTTCCCGCTGTTACAAGTGCGTCTGTGTGTGTGTGTGTGTGTGTGTGTGTGTGTGTGTGTGTGTGTGTGTATGTCGGGAGAGGGGGGGGGGGGGCAATGTATATCAGCAAACTGTTTAAAATGGGAGGTGTAAACTGTTTGCCGACACAGTTTGGTTGTCAGTAAAGCTGTATGTTGCCCACCAAAAGTTACGAACTGATTGATTAATCTATACTTACTCTGCCTAAACAGTGAGGTGTCAGGACTGTGAGGTAACGGGCGAGTTGTGGCGCCCTGGATATAGAAGTTCGGAGTTGGCGTGACCGCACGGGCCGCTCAGCAAGTCGGGGCCCGGCAGGAAACACGTGGTCCCGAACGTTAGCTGGACAAGAGGGGTAGCCCCAGCGCATGGTCCAGGCCGATCACGTGGCTAGGAATTCCTTGGTGACGCTGTGTTCATGAAAGAGACTTGTATGCCGATAGTGCCAAAGATGGCGGACTTTGTGAAACCATCATGACAGACATTTCACAGTTCGTATAGAAATTAATAGTAGCCAGATCAATCGTGATACCTCAAAAAGAAACATGAACATTATCATTATTTGCACGACGATTCTGATGGTTTAATCTGATTTTCAGTATCTCTATTAGTTTAAAGTACAGTATCCGACGATAAATTATACAAGTAACACCCAGCAACGAATTTCCAAAATCTAAACTATTCTTCCGATTTTGTCGATCGACGTGTCTTTAGAAAGCTATTAGTGTAAACCTAAACTGGTATAAATTACAGGCACGTAACTTGAATAGTACATGAGTTATTGGAGGTCAAAGTGACCGATTACTATCGATCGCGTCAGGCCAGAAGTAGTCCACAGTTACACGAAAAAAACGTAGCAGCATGCTTATAAATATATTTATTCATCTATGTCTTTCTTTATATCCGATATATATTCTTCATAAAGAAATTGGTCTATTGTTTACAGTGTTTAGAAAGCACAGAGACATTAGGATACAGGCCTACTTTGTTTTTATTCTTTTGATATATGTTTATTTTATTTGTTTCTGTGTTTAATAATGTGTGTTAGAGCGCGTTTAAGGTCCAGCCGTAGGAATATTTATTTAATTTTAAGTTATTTAAATGTAAATCCAGTATTTCGTATGTGTTTCAAAATGTTGGTGAGTGTACATTGGCTTGGAGAAATGGAAGGAGCGCTGTAGCCAATCACAGCGCTCGTTAATAAGGGAGGCGATTACCGAAGTGAATGGAGGGGCAGTTTTGAACAGTGTGGCGCGAGGGACAGTCGCACAGGACACGAGGAGTTCTGAACAGTACGGCACAAGACATGGGAGGTGCTGGACTGTACGGGAGAGAACGGCGCGAGGGACTTGGAAGTGTAGAGCGGTTTGCGGGTGGCCGCGAGAGAGAGAGAAATACATTGGAGTGCCGACTTGTGTACTTGTGAGATTTCTGTGACTTCTACAGTGAAGACGTAGTGTGCGTTTAGAAGTAAATATCTCGTGACCTATGTTGTTGTTCATAACTAATTACGTAGAGTTGGAATCTATTGTTTCCCTGTTATTCAACTTATATTTTATTTAATTGCTGGACCATCGACACCAATAAGTGTTTTGCAGAAATATACCACATTCTCAGAAGTACTTCTACTATCGTACTCATCATTTAAAGTCGATAAGATAGTACCTGCAGATTTTATTTAATTGCAATCTTTCATTTATAAATTTCTACATTACATTCGCAATTGCCGAGTGATAGGAACCTTCGACCATTCGATTCATGTGTATATTCCTTTTATATACTGTAGACTCAGCAGTATTTGGCTTGTACTGTGGCAACTACGTCTCGCAGCCCCTACACAACGAAACCAGCCAAAACTTAAATATATCAACACTGAGTCTCAGGATACATAGTTGAGTGCCACACCACACCATCACATCATCTTTAATTTGAAAGCACGCAGGACATTAACATGATATTTTTCAATTAAACGTTGGACTGTGCTGACAGAGGGGAGGAAAGAAGATTTTTACGGTTTAACGTCCCGTCGACGACTAGCTCATTAGAGACGGAGCCCAAGCTCACATTATGGAAGAATAGGGTACGAAATTGTACGGACCTTTCAAACGAACCATCCCGACATTCGTCTTAAGCTATTCTGGGAAGCCACAGAAAATGTGGATCTGGATGGTCGAACGGAGATTTGAATCGCCCTCCTGTGTGTTACCACTGCAGCACTTCCCCCGGTACTGAGCTGACAGTGAATGTGTCCGTCGAAAGGAGAATTTCTAGTCAGGCTACGTATAGACCAGCGATGCAGTGGGCGATGCTTAAAATTTCATAACCACGGCAAAAGTGCGGTCGTAGACAAATTCTGAGGAGGGGGAGGAGGAGATTAGTATTTAGCGTCCCGTCGACACCGAGGTTATTAGAGACGGAGCACATGATCAGATTATGGAAGGATGGAGAAGGAAAGCGGCCGTGCTATTTCGGAGGAACCATCCCGGCATTTGCCTTACACGATTTAAGGAAATCAGGGAAAACCTAAATCTGGATGGTCGGACGCGGGTTTGAACTGTCGTCCTCCCGAATGCTAGTCCAGTGTGCTAACCACTAAGCTTCCCCGCTCGCTCACAAATTGTGAGAGAGCAAATAGAAGTGTTTGTGTTGGCAAGATAGACTGTTTTATAAATCGCACGACTGGTATCGACCAAGCCAGAAGTGTCGAGATTTTCTCTGCTGGGATACTGGGTGTTGTGTTGTCTTCATCATTTCATCCTCATCGACACACAAGTCGCCAAAGTGGCGTCGACTACAAAGACTTGCACGACCGGTCTGCTAGATGGAAGACCCTACACACGAGCAAATAATAATAAAAAACTTCTACTTCTATGATTATATGACGGCTGCGAGTACAAGTGCTACAAATGACATTTTAAAAGAAAATTATCTAAAGACACATTTGGAAAGACGAGGTGTGGATCTCTTCTGAGAAAAAGAAGTACAAGCGATTTCCTGCGTAGAGCCGCAGTCTCTGATGATGAAGTTTAAACGCAAAGCCAATGCCTGGACTGCATTTAGAATACAGCTAGTAAAAGTGAAATGGCAGACAGAACGGTTGCTGTTATATTTAGTGAAGGTTCAAGCATGTATTTTTTGAAAGTACAGCAATAGCTTCATGTGTATGCTTTTAAAAGTACTTATGACAATATTTAATGCATGTTTAAACAGGCCATATTTTGAAATACCGCTTGCACATCTTTAGGCAAAATCATCATATTAACACACCAGATCATGAAGTCCTTGAACTTCGCCATACATACGTAGAATGTGATAAGGATTTTGTCCTCTCTGAAAAAGCCAAGAAGCACTTCAAACATGTATTTGTTGGACAGGATGGAAGCAATGAATTAGGTCAGAAGAAAGTTTTCTGTAAAAGAAATTAAAATAGAAAACTTTCTTTCGAGTAATGCCATGGATTCCATACCAAAGGACGAAGTTGTTAAAGACGCACAAAGAAACAAAATAGAACAGTGGAATACCACCTGGATCTGAATCAGAGAAGAAAATCCTCTTACAATGCGGTTCAAGGATTCACTAAAGAAGGGATCTTGAGTTTACAGAAGCGGACCTTAGGAGGTCCAATATTGGTACCCTATGAATACCTCTTCTGCTGCCTTTGCCTTAAGATAGTTTTAAATAAAATTTTAAAAACGGAAAAATCTTCAGGAGGTGAAGAATTGCATCCCTCCACATTATCATGTGATCTGTAACAATATATGCCGTTCCCGGAGAGTGGTTACCATGAGTACTAGAAGAGGGAGTGTAGAAAGAAAATGACGTGGTCAAAATAGACGAGGAAGATTGAAAAATGCACCCCACAGTGGTACAGCATCACGAATATTGCCTCAGGAAGGACATTCTTCAAGAGATACCACGGAAAGACATGATTATGAGTCTATAGGCACTGACTGTGAGGGGTTATAGAATGTTACTATGAACAACCACACCAATAATTTCCGTTTTGGTATATTAATTTTATTTCCTACTTACCTGTTGTTTTTCAGCTTGTATTAATTTCGCTATAACTTCTCGTATGTCGTTGTTCTATAGTGAACGTGTATTGTACTATGTATATCATGTGTGCAGAACCAAAATGGTTCAAAATAAAGCACAGTACATAGAATTATTTTACACTTGTAGCCTACCTGTTGTACTCTGAAACGTTTTAAGACACAAGCAGTATGAGTATTTTTAATATCTTATGAAACATACTACCGGCGAATTAAGACTTCTACGATATCTACAGCTATACACAGACTAACTGACCATTAGGAAAAAATATCTGATGTCTCGATAGTAACTCACATAATTTATAAAAGCCATTTAACTTTGTCAGTCATTTACTCTTTGCTTGAGCAAGCACTTGTGCCATTTGTACTCTCAGCCCTTCAAATATGGCATGAGCGTATGAACAGTAGAAAAATTTAATGGCAAATGTAGCTTAGTATTTCATCATTATTAACACTCGCGTCAGCCTGATGAGTCCAATTTTTCTCCTTTTTTACGACTGCAGTAAAGTTTCAATCGCAAAACCCAGTTCTTCTTTGCAATATACGCATCTCAAATTAAAGTGTGAGTCATCTGATTAAACTATTGTTGGGTTTACTACAGTACTTTATTCTGGACATTACTAATGATACTGTATTTTGCTGTTTACGGATGCTAAAACTTCCTATTGTATGGAGTTTTAATATACACGGTGTTTCAAAATTTCTGTTACCCTTTCGCGGGCTGTGGGAGATAAACTTCCCACTAATGGTATTCCTTTACTGCATTCATGGAAATACGTGTTCCCACTTCCGTACGCTCCTGGCCCCTAGTGGTAGTCCGCTGCACTAGCTCTGGTTTCTGTTTGTTGCTAAACATTTCTTTTAGGGCTGTGGGAAGTATATATCCCACCAAATAATGGTGTTCCCAGGGTTCTTGGGAAGTATGCTTACCACCGAAAGTCGTTTCTGAAAGTGGCTCGGGAAATATATATACCACAATGTCTTTTGTGGTCCTTGGGAAACATAATTACCACAAACGTCGAGGTACCACAATGCTTCTGGGAATACGTCTTACCACCGCTGTATTTGCCTGACATGTTGTGGTAGTACACTGTACAAGGTGTATGAAAACTGCTACAACAATCAGTTTGTGTGTATCGCGGGATCACTACTGTTGTCGGAAGAGTTTGCTTCGCTTCTGAAGTATATGTCTGTGTCACTATTATCAGCTCATAGCTTTACTATTTTCACATTGTGGCAAGTAAATATTAATATTGGTGGCAAACATAATTGGAATATCACATTATCACTAATTGTTCGCCTCAATCTTTCTTTGCTTTTCGTAGCAAAAATGTCAAAGAAGCACGCCTATACTAAGAAATACACACCAGAAGAAGAATTGGAGTTGCTATTTTCACTACCTAGCGATCTTGAGGATTCTGAAATAGAAAGTAATGAAGCATCAGAAGATGAATTTGTTTCAGACGTTGATCCGTGTTTGATTCCACAACCTAATATCAATGACCGTGCAAACAATTCTTGCTCCATGGACGTAGATATTTCTAGTGACAGCACCGTAAGTGCAGAAGAGCCATCGGCAGAAGAGGAATGGTCCGATGACACTGCTGTTTTCGACTTTCTTCGCGTTGATACAAAAGGAGAACCAGTTGTCAATCACCCATCGACAAAACACAGCACAGTGAGAGACTAATTCCTTTCTTTATTTACCAATGAGATGCTGGAGTATGTGGTTCAGCAAACAAATCTGTATGCAGAGCAACAGAAACAAAAACAGCAATCTGGTCAGACTGTAAGTGAGTCAACAAATAACTGGACAAATTTATCTGTAGAGGAGTTACAGGCCTGGAGTGGAATGAATATCTTGATGGGTGTGGTTGTGTTGCCAAGTATAGTGCACTACTGGAGTCAGAACCTGCCTTAGGTCAGCCTTACATATCGAAAACTATGACATGCAAACGTTTCAAAAAGATATGTGAAACTATTCACATAAATGACAACAAGCTGAATCCTCCAAGAGGGCATCCAAACCACGATAAACTTCACAAGGTCGGACCTCTTATAACCTTTCTGAACAACACAATTCGTAAACCATACACTGCTAGTAAGGTATTGGCTGTAGATGAAAGCATGATACCTTTCAAGGGACGGTCTTCGCTCAAGCAGTATATGCCTCTCAAGCTAGTAAAACGAGGATACAAGGTATGGTGTTTAGCAGATTCAAAGACTGGCTATGTCATAAAATTTGATATTTACCCAGGAAAATCAAATGACGGATGTATAGAAAATTCTATGGGAGAGCGTGTAGTCATTAGCCTCACCCAGGACCTGAAATATAGTAACAGTTTAGTAGCGTTTGACAACTTCTTCACCACAGTGAATCTAATGCAAATGCTTTTGAACAATGGAATCGATTCTATAGGGACTGTCAGAGCAAACCGGAAAGGGCTTCCTTCAATGATGAAAGATAAATGTACCTTGAAAAGAGGAGAATTTCAGTTTCAATGCAAACGTGGCATTGCAGCTATAAAATGGATGGACAACAAACCTGTCACTATTTTCACAACTTCAGACAATCCTAGAGATATCACACTTGTCTCAAGAAAGAATAAGGATGGCACAACCAGCGTGGTTACGTGTCCCACAGCTATGGCAACATACAATACAATAATGGGAGGTGTAGATCGCTTTGATCAACTTAGAGAACGTTATGCAATAAGTCGACGTTCTCGTAAGTGGTGGCATCGGATTCTCTATTTCCTATTAGACATGGCAGTTGTAAATGCCTTTATATTGTAGAAAACTAATAAAGGACAAGAGGGATATGATGGTCAATTGAACTTTCGATTACGACTCGCAAAACAATTGATAGATGGCTTTACATCCCGCAAAAGAAAACTGCGTGCAGTAATCATTCTAACCAGGCAGAACACCGTACCAGATCATGCTAGACTGGAAAAAGTAGGCGATCATATGCCTGTTTTAGAAACAACCTACAGACGGTGCCGAAAGTGTCCAGCAAAAGCTCGTGACAAGAGAACAAAATATGTATGCTGCTCCTACAACGTACCCCCGTGTATCGAACCATGCTTCCGCCAGTTTCATGGGAAATAAAAAGAAAATGTAACAATCATTTGAACATTTTGTCGAAAAACAATTATTACTTGTAAATTTGTAATGTTAATGTTTTTGAAATAAAGTAAAACGAAAAGAAATCACCGTCTTCTTAAAAAATTTTTACATGTAATGCCAACATGTTACAGCTTATAAAATGGAAATGGGATATCTTCTTCCCACCAAAGTGTAAAGCTCACAAATTGGTTTACCACCGAAAATGTAAGGTTTAAAAAAGTGCTGTGGTGACATATTTACCACCATAATTTTTAGACCTAAATCACAAAAATAAAATTATCAAAAAATTAAATATAATAAATTCATCACAATTCTAATTCGATGCAAAAAAAAATTAGCTTCGCTGAGTCGCCACAAAAAATGCGCCCGTTAAAGGGTGGCATCTAGGGATTGCTTCTTAGATCCAGTTTAGTACGGGATTCACGTCCGGAAGTATACTACTTGGATGTGAAATAAATCTGATGGCTGAATCATTTTCAAATCTTCCCCGTGATGCTTTGCCCAAAGCGCTGACCCGTGTGCTTCACAAGACCTGTTCCACGTGGCGAGCCTGCTGTTCGTTGCACACGCTGTATCTTCGCGGCATGCTTTCACATACATGTCCGAGGAGCACCATAGTCAGCCTTACTAGTTGAGAACGTACCGGTTTCTGGCAACCGACACAGTAGTCGGACGAAAATGGTATTTGATGGAGTGAGGCAATCCGGAAATCGTTCTCGATACATTCATTGTTCAGCTTTACCATTACGTAACATACCAAGAAGCGGAAGATTTCAAAATTATATGATTTTTCAACTTATTTTTTACCCAAACTGTACATTTCCGGACGTGAAATCCTTATCACAACATTATGTAGTAAGTTTCCGTTACAACGACCGGAAGCTTGTAAAAGCAATTATGAAGAACCCTGTGTTTTGTGCAGGCGGTGTTCCACATCTCGTAAACATTTCGAGAAAGTGAGTTTTGTGTGACACCATAAACTGCTAACAATCGAACACATTCTTACTACCAGTCTCAATATTTCAGATCGTCTGGCACAAAGCAAAATCTTTCATAACAGAAACCTGAAATATTCGCATAAAAATTTTCTATGCACCCTATATGCCGTCAGAAATGCTATGTCGTCAGTGATAAAACTACAAAAATAAGCAGCTATTTTGTGTCATTGGAAATAAAGCACATAGCAAATAATAATACAGTACATTGCGTAGCAATAAAAGTGAAGCATGGTCGGATTCAACTTAACATCGATGAGTATGTAAATGATTCTCTGTGACAGGAAGAAACGCCACCAGAGTGCATCAACCTTGTTCGTGTTTAGTATTGTTACCAGGTCTGGTAGGGTATATAAGGGACGTGAACAGCGTCAGATATTGACTAATCACTATGAAGGGCGCAGAAATGCCGCTTACTCTTGTGAGAATGCGTTATCAGCACCTCACAGTGTTTGGAATGGGCCTCAGCGACAGATGTTGACTAATCACTATGAAGGGCGCAGAAATGCCACTTACTCTTGTGAGAATGCGTTATCAGCACCTCACAGTGTTTGGAATGAGCCTCATTATGGATCTCCATTGGGGCGGCTGGTAGAATCGTTCCTTGACTAGATTTCTGGGCCATTTGGATATGGCAGTGGCGTGGAGTTGGACTGCATCGGAACGTAATGGCATAAATACTCGTCGTCAAAGTTCCAGGCGACCACGTCCGACCACCACAAGGGAGGACCGTCGCAATGTGCACCAAGGATATAGTAGCCCCTTCACAGATGCGCCTGCCATCCGAGAACAAGTAATGGACTCCAAGCAACATTCCGTGTCATCTCGTACCAGTGGTCGGAGATGGGCAGCCGGACTAGGTACTTACGGTCCCAGGCATAGGCTGCCGTTAGCACCACAATACAAAAAAATGGCTCTGAGCACTATGGGACTTAACTTCTGAGGTCATCAGTCCCCTAGAACTTAGAACTACTTAAACCTAACTAACCTAAGGACATCACACACATCCATGCCAGAGGCAGGATTGGAACCTGCGACTGTAGCGGTCACGCGGTTACAGACTGATGCGCCTAGAACCGCACGGCCACACCGGCCGGCACTACAATACAAACGGCTGCGTTTGGTGTGGTGCCGTGACCAGGAAACATGGACTGCTGATGAATGACTTCACATTGTGTTCAGCAATGAATCGGACTGTGCACTACCCCGGATGACCATCGTTGGCGTAAATGGCGGCGACCTGGTGGGGGGTCCCATTCTCTTCGTGTTTTGGTGAGGCACATTGGTGTTAGTCTTGGCGTCATTGTGCCATTGGTTATGACTTCAGGTCACGTTACGAAACAACATACTGCGTCCTCCCTTGTTACCTCCTAAGCGACAGTATCTCGATGCCTTTTTTGAACATGAAACACGATATACATTCCCTAATGTATACAGACATTAATGATATGGGCCCGTAATTTAGTGGATTACTTCTACTGTCTTTCTTAAATATTGGTGTGACCTGTGCAACTTTCGACCCTATGGGTACGGATCTTTCGTCGAGGTAGCGGTTGTAAGTGATTGCTAAGAATGAAGCTATTGCATCAGAATACTCTGAAAATAACCTAATTAGTATACTGTCTGGACAGGAATAGCCGCTTTCATTAAGTGATTTAAGTTGCTTCATTACTCCGAGGATATCTACTTCTAAGTTACTCATGTTGGCAGCTGTTCTTGAACCGAATTCTGGAATATTTATTTCGTCTTCTTAGGTGATCATACTGATAGGTGGGCTCATACTGCCTAGTTCCTTTTAAATTTGACTTGATGTTGTAATCAATTAAATAACATCATATACCCTCTCAGTCCGCCAAGTTTCATTTCGTTACTTCCTCCCCTTCCGCATGCTTCACCTGTTTTGATTAAGCAGTGTTCACATGAATGATTTTTAATCGGTGTGGGTAATATTTTGTCAAGGGTGAATCTTGTCCACAATGGAACTGTAATATGCAGGCTGAAAAATCATATGCGGGAAATTGGTTACGTCCACAGTGTACTTTTATGTGGCAATTGGGATATAAAAATGTTAAAATAGGGCGTCACTACGCTGATGGCTCAAGTCAGGTCACGTACCTACTTCATTTGTAGCATCTAGCTGACACATTGTACGAATAACTCGAACGGACCGCCATTTTAGACCATAACGTACACAATTTGTTAATTTACATATCACACTGAGAACCAAAACCATCTTGTTTTGAATATGGATGTTAACCACGGAACTGATAAATTTCACAACATGGACATTTTATAATGATGGAAATGTAGACAGATATACGGGGTTTAGTGTCCCGGCGACGAGGAAGTCATTTTAGACAGAGCACAAGCTTGTAATGAGGGCGGATAAAGAAAGATACTGCCCTTGTCATTTATTAAGGAAACCATCCTGGTATATACTCCAGTAGTTTTAAGAATATCACGAAAAATCTAAATCTGGATGGCCAAACGTCGATTCGAGCCGTTAAAAGTATCACTGAGGCATTAGGCACTGTCTCCATAGAGTCACTATCAGTCAAACTGTAGAAGTATCCGATAGACGTTTCGGCCCAGGTACCCGGTACCGAGGTCTAGCTATTGTAAGGTAGCTATAATTTCGCACGTTACAAGCACTCATCTACATACTACCGGAATTAGGTAGGTTGTATATCGTATATATGTATATTTAAAGAAGGCTGACACTGTCACGTACACCTTGTAAATAGTGGTTAACGCTTATTGCATGAAAGGTGACGGAGTGTCTTTATTATCAAAACGGCGTAATGAATGATTGCCTATACTACTAGAGGTTGGAACGCCAGTGGAAATTAAACAGCAGGCATAACTCAAGCCCTGGGGGGAAAAGCCAGCACAGATGTGTTGATCCTGCTTGACACAGAAAGCAGCCGAAACAGACGGACGGTCTGGGCACCTGAGCGCGGAAGCACAATACATAGCGACCGGCCGGTATTGCAGCGGGGGCCGGAAGGATAACCGGATAATACTTCCGAAAGTCTGAAAATCTTGGACGCAGCAAAGAGAACGAGGAAGTGTTACCTCGGAAATCGCAGGCTGCGTTATTTCCGCGGATTTTTACTCTGAGAAGCGTACCACTGTATGAGTATAGTATTTCTTCGCAAACTTTCCGCGCTGGACAACAAAAGACTAAAATATGGTTGGTCGGCGTTCGGAAGAATCTGTAGAGAAGGAGAGTTACGATGGAGGGGAGCCGAGCTTTGCTGGGAAGCCAGTAGTGGAGGTAAGAAGTCTTCCGTTTTGAGCGCACGGGTTTGAAGGGCACTCACGATCAGCTTTTGTTGGTACAGACGGACTTGCTGTCTTTGCTCTCAGGAGATTTTATAGTTAGAACGGTTAGGCACTGTACTGTTGCGAGCTTATACGATTCTGGACTTCGCCTCTGGGTAGGAACTCGTCATTGAGTACGCAGCGTTCAGTGATTGAGAGCACTTCCTCTGTCTATACTCACGTAGAGACGTTATCTGAATTCCGTCCTTGCGGTTTGGAGTTCGCGTTTCTTGTCTGTAGAACACAGAGAGGAGAAGACAGTATTAGGTTATAATAGTCAGAGGACTGCCTTCTGCCGTCCTAGTGTTTGAAAGAGTTTAATTTTTTTGCTGGTTTCCTTCCATCATCGCAGTCATGTACGAGAACCATCACTCCGACGCATCGGATGCAGTTCATACAGTGATATTGCTAATTGCTTTGGCTTATTAGAGCTATAAAACTAAACAGCTATGATCACGTAAATTATATTTCCACTGAGTTTGCACACCACTGTAGACCATCTTTGAAAGTAGTGTCTTCTAGTGTTTGGTACATAGGTCATGCCAGTCATCTTGTGTTAGTTATATTAGATCGGGTAGCCATAACAAGGGGCTGATTTGGGCAATTGATCAATCATATTAGTTAGGAAATCCATTTGTATCTCTTTATGTCCATTGCACATTGATATATAAACATTTATAATTTTATAAAAGGGCTTTAATCTACAATAAATGTATAAGCAGAAATAACATTTATCATTTGGTAGTTACTAGTTCCCTTAATCATTAATTTATGTTTATGCTGTAATTTATGTGTTAAAGACCAAGAAGTTGGTAATTACAATTAAGAGACTCTAAGATCTGCTTCAGGGAGTAGTCAAACAGAGCCAAATCTTCATTTTCGCCTTCAGTATTTCCGTTGCGCACATTCATTTTTACACCCGCCTGGATGAGGATGATGATGATGTTTGGATTGTGGGGCGCTCAACTGCGCCGTTATCAGCGCCCGTACAAATTCCCAACCTTTTCTCAGTCCAATTTTGCCACGTGCATGAATGATGATGAAATGATTACGACACAAATACCCAGTCATCTCGAGGCAGGTGAAAATCTCTGACCCCGCCGGGAATAGAACCCGGGACCTCGTGCTCATCTTGGAGTATCACCTTGGACTACAAAGCAGTGACTTTCAAGAGGTGTACGGGTTGATGGAATGAGAACAGAATGACAAATAGGTTCCATCTTAAACACTGATGGATGGAAAGAATGGAAAGGTGAAGATATTGATAAGGGTTAAAAATACAAGCTCAGTTTCTGATATCAGCTAGTGGCTGAAACTTCTCCATGGAGCGCTTTTCAACTGTCATCCAGTAACTAAAATTTCTTCTTTCTCTTTTTCTTTTCACCTGTACAGTCTGCTTGTATGAGGAGTACGTTCCGTGATGAATCCTACCAGCGATGCTGTGCTCGCAGCTTGAGCGGTAGTGATACTGCTGAAAGAATGAATGCTGCTGAAGCTGCTACAAGGACTTGCATGGCTTTCCAGTTTGCGCCACCACGAGAACTAACAATTGAGAAGTCATCACCAATGGATGAGGAAATAATAGAGGAGTACAGAATGATCATTGGCATTAGACAATGATGTACATGTCGCCGATGATTTGTAGCACAATAAAGAGAGTTTTTGTCAAATGTAGTTACAGTTCTGTTGTAGTTAAAGAAGTACTGTAGTTTGGTAGTTTGGCCTATATAGGCAGCCACCAACTCACAGGGGAAAGGAGGATACGGTTGCTGGGGCTGCAGTAAGTTATGGAAAGCAGGCAGGGCAGTCTGCCGACCGCAAAAGAAAGACTCCCCCGTCGAGGTGGAGGTAGCTTTCTCATCATTTTCTGTGCTTTTTTTGTTCAAATGGTTCAAATGGCTCTGAGCACTATGGGACTCAACTACTGAGGTCATTAGTCCCCTAGAACTTAGAACTAGTTAAACCTAACTAACCTAAGGACATCACAAACATCCATGCCCGAGGCAGGATTCGAACCTGCGACCGTAGCGGTCTTGCGGTTCCAGACTGCAGCGCCTTTAACCGCACGGCCACTTCGGCCAGCCTTTTTTTTTGTTCTTATAAAATAGTACTAATAATAACAGTTAACAGTTCATTATAGTTTGGATGTAATTGTGATACACACACAATCCTCTGAGGAAAATGATATAACGTAAAGAGGTAAATTTCACTGTTATAAAACACTTTTACAATCTGTCCACATAAATGACAAATATAAGTGGGAGAAGTTATTATTGTAAATGCAGATTAAATTTAATTCTCTGTGACAGCTGCCATTTCACAAATTAATTCCTGAGTACAGCTGAAAAGGCAATTAATTACGTATAAATTACAAGCTTGTGTTTTAATGTATGTGTGCAACTGTTGTTGATACGACATGTTCCATATCAAAATAGTTATCCAACATGTGATCTAGGGCACACGTAAGTAAATAACTAATAATAATTTCGTGTGACTAAATGGCCGGATGCAAGCCTTTCAGTCGGACGCCATTTCATTGAATTGCGTGAGCTTAATCTAAATCGGTTATCTAGCGGGGAAAAGGGGAACCGAATCACATGTCGTTCCTGGCGACTCTCCACATAATTAAGAGCTGAAGGCTTGTTTAAATGCAGACTGAAGGTTTTCGAGGTACGATCGGGATTCGATCCCAGGACCTCTCACTTTCTAATTAGTGAATTCATTTATTTTTTCGTCTCTGTTTGTTGCTATGAATTCTTTTAGTCTTGCGCTTTTAGTTGTAATTTCCTTCAGTTTAAAAAGGATTTAAGTTCCGGGAAATCAATCGTATGAACAGTGGTACAGTGACGTCAACTTGGTTCATGGACTAATTTACGCATCAGATTAATGGGTGCATAGGTAATGCAACAACAAAGTACAAGGGACAGTAAATCTTATTGCTGCCACAGAACGAGATGACGTACTGTTTGTGTAACCACATAAAAGTTTCATTGATGTGTCTAGCACTGAATTTGATATCTCCAGAGACACTGCCTGTCAAAAAAAGTGAAGCACCCAGAACGGAAGGGAGGAAACGAAACAAAGCTTCACAGATTTAGAAGGTATATGATGTAATTTCAGTGATTACAAAACTGAGTCAAATTCAAAAGGAGCTTGTCAGTATGAGACCACATATCAGTGTAGTGTTGTATCCTTTCTAACCTAAATGCATGCACTGATTCGATTGGGAAGGCCGCTCTATCCTCTCCTGAGGAAAGCTGGCCCAAGGCTGTTGTAATTGGTCCTTCATAGACTGTATATTGGCATTGGGACGGAGCTAACTTCCGAGCTAGTCCCATATATTTTCCATCGGGAACCGATCTGAGGATCTTGCTGCCCACAGGTGCACCTGAACATCACGCAAACAGTTCAAAAAGGCACGAACTACACATGGGAGAGCGTCATCCTATTGAAAAATGCCACACGATATTGTCGTATGGGAGATAAGACATGAGGATGTCCGTGGCGTACCGATGTGCCGTCAGAATTCCCTCAGTCTCTTCCAGCCGTGATCTGGAGCCATACCCGTTGGCTCTCCCCTCCATGACGCCACGAGTAACGCCGCTGTGCCTCTTCAAAACATTGGAAGAATGAGATCTCACCCCAGGTCGCCGCTGTACTTGCCGACGATGTTCATCCGCGGTCACGGCATCACTCCAAACGCATCGTTTTTGTTGTGCTGTTAGCGACAGCCTACGCTTGGGACGGTAATTCACTTCTCCGACTGCTGCTAACCTCTCACCAACGGTTTGGGGGGACACATAATGTTGTAGAGGGTCTATTACTTGTTTTCGGATGGCAGGCGCAGATATGAAGGTGTTATGATGCTTGGTGCACAATACGTCGGTTTTCCCTTATGGTGATCAGATGTGATCGATCAGTACCTTGACATCGAGTATGCCTGCCCTCGAGTCCCATGCAGTCCAACAACGGGCCCCACTAATCTGGATACTGTGCAGTTCTACCAACCTGCCAAATGGAGATCCTCAATAATGAGGCTCTTACAAAAGGCCTGGTAACAACACTGTACACGGGACACCCTAATACAGTCTGGTGGCCTTTCTATCTGTCACAGAGAACTGCAGCTCTAATCATTTACATACCCGCCGATGGGATGTACGTATACGACGTTACATTGACGTGTGACCAAGTCTTCTGGGTGCTTCACTTTTGTTTGTTAGGCGGAGTACGTTCAGCCTGTAGAAGAATCACTATAAAACGGAGGAAACAAGAAGTATAAACAATATGTTTATTCGCCTGTTGGCCACAAGAGCGTACTGAAAAAATTTACAAGGCTGCTGTCGATAAAGGCCTGTCTGGAATCAATCCAAGCCTCGATTTAATAGTGTACGATATTCACTGAAATTTGAAGCAGGCAGCTGTGCAGTGCGACGCGATGGTTGCCTAACCTACTGCGGATGAAACTGACAGCACGAAGTCTACATTTATATCTCCATCTGCATCTGTACTCACCAATCCACGTTGCGATGTGTGGCGGAGAATCATTTATAGCCCTCTCCTGTTCCATTCGCGAATGGTAAGTAGGAAAAACTAATCTTGCACATGAGTGCTAAACTCTGTGCTCATTTTACGCCGAGTTCAGCTCACAAGGTGTAAGAGAAGGGAATGTGTGTCACCCTTTGCAATCCTGTTCAAAGTAAGTCATTAGCAGCTAACAATTTACTGGTTTTATTACTTCCGAACTGTCCTCCCTATACCTCACAACTGTGACCCGGATGTTATGCTCGTTGGTTATAAGTCTTCTGTCTTCAAACACCGTGATCGATCTCGACGCGATGTTAAACTCCAGCTTTGCTTAGACTTCCACAAAGTATAAATTTAAGCAAAACACAAAGTGAGGGCTCCTTTGGACAAGTGAAACGGCATTTTGCTGGGACTCTAACGCCTCAACATCAGTGGACGATAAGCCAACCCCAGGTCGTAAGTACGTAGACTTAAGTCCCGACTGACACCAGTAATGAAATAAAATTAACAATATGCGCAACAAATAGCTTATTAATTCAGTCTACTGCCACCAGAATTGTTGCCGTTGGAGGATTATCAGACAGCCACATCTCTTAAGCTAAAACAGTGTGTAGATATGGACAAGAAGTACTGGAAGGGCTCCCGGTATTTTACAGCTCTGGAGTTTAATGAGAACCATCATAATAGTCTCTCGCTTACTAAATCAACCTATTACGCCTCTATTCTTTGGGTCTTTTCTATTTTCCATGTAAATGGCTCTGAGCACTATGCGACTTGACTGCGGACCCGCGGCCGATTTAAAGGCTACCACCTAGCAAGTGTGGTGTCTGGCGGTGACACCACATTCCTCCCCCGCAAATCGGCGTACGGTTGTGGCATAAGGCTTCCGCCCGCCGTGGGGAGGACCCCATGTTGACGTATGCGACGAGTTGGGGAGCCTAATAACAGGCGAGGCTGTGCCACCCGCACCCTGCCATTCGGACCGCGGGGAGCTAGGAAACGCCTGAAAACCTGCTCCAGGGTGCACGCCAACATGCGGTGTATGTGCCAGTAGAGAGACAGGAGGGGCCGAAGGGTCGACCTCCATCGGGCCGGGGCACCCGACGGGCGAAGACGACATAGGGTCCGGAGCGTGCAAGAGTTCCATGTCGGAGGACAACTGGTCACGGGAAGCGATCGGCGGCGCGTGACCCAGGGAGGCGCCCGGCGGTTGCAGCGACGCGTCCACTGCGGGCGTCGCCGGCGGGAGAACAGGCGGCGGCGGCGGCGGCGGCGGCGGTGGCGCGTCGCCAAGGGGCAAAATGGAAGGCAGCGTCGGTAACACCTGGGGCTGAGGCGAGCCAGTAGATGGGTCCCCAGGGCGCTGACCGGACGGCACCGTCGCTGAAAGCAGACGGGGAGCGGCAGATCCCGTGCGACGACAGGGGCGCAGCTGATTGAGATGCCGTCGCACCTCACCAGAGGCCCCCAAAACCTGATACAGAACGCGGCCGAGGCAGCGAAGAATGCACTCTTCGAGCCAACGCCTCGATAATGGCGGTAGTAGACAACGTCGCCTGCGGGAAAAGCAGGTGTCTGCCGCTGCACAGGAACCTGATGCGGCGGATGTAGCAAAGACATCAAGGTGCGATGAGGGCGACCGTGAAGCAACTCAGCCGGCGAGCGACCATCTCGGGGCTGAGAGCGATACGAGGACAAAAAGAGCAATAACGCATCCTCCCGAGAATGCGACTCTTTCAACTTGACTGTGGCGAAAACGGCGCGGACGTCAGATGTTGAATACCATTGGCCTTGCAGAATGACTGAAATTCTGCGAACATGAATTGTGGGCCATTGTCGGAAACAATAGTCTGTGGAAGACCTTCAATGCAAAAGATAGCAGATAACGCTTGGATGGTGGCAGATGACGTCGTGGAAGACATCCGGACAACAAAAGGAAAATTACTGAATGAATCTACCACAACCAACCATCGAGCATTCCAGAATGAACCAGCGAAATCGATGTGTAAGCGTTGCCAAGGGGAAGTGGCTTTTGGCCATGCAAAGAATTTCCGCGGTGGTGCTGATTGTTGTTCGGCACACACCCTGCAAGAAGAGCACATATTCGTAATCGCGGCATCGATTCCGAACCAAGTACAGTGCTGACGAGCAAGTTGTTTCGTTCTCACTATACCCCCAATGTCCTTGGTGGAGCAGCTGTAAGACAGAGGACTGTAACGAACGTGGGACCACGACCCTGGACTGATCATTATCAGAACGCAACAGCAAAACACCACGTCGTACAAAAAGTCTCTCCTGGTGAGCAAAAAATCGGCGAACCAACGGATCCCCGATCCGTGACTTTGACAAGGGCCATTGCGTAGCAACAAAACGCAGAACGGTAGCAAGGACAGGGTCGGCAGCTGTGTCTGTAGCTACACGACGAAAATCAATCGGAAACGATTCGACCACGTCATCGGTTTCCGAATCAATGAACATGCAAGCAGATTCGGAGGAATCGAATGCTCTATCCTCAGGAACAGGCAAACGGGACAACGCATCGGCGTTTCCGTGCTTAGCAGTGGACCGATACAAGATATAGTAGCGGTACTGCGAGAGGAAAATGAATTTCTGCGCTGTACGTGGAGGTACAGGCTTGGTCGGATGAAAGAGCGATGTCAAAGGTTTGTGGTCTGTGATGATGGTAAAGTGACGACCATACGAGAAATCATGAAACTTTGTAACACCAAATACGAGAGCCAATGCTTTTTTCTCGATCGGTGAATAATTTCTTTGGGCAAACGAGAGCAATTTGGACGCAAAGACAATAGGGCGATCGTGCGAACCATCTTTGTGCGCAAGCACAGCACCGATCCCGAAATCCGATGCATCCACCATCAACAAAAGGGGCTTCTGGGGATCGAATGGCGTAAGGCAAGTATTGGAAATCAACGCCGATTTCAACTGGTGAAAGGCGCGTTCGCATTCCGTCGTCCAGACGAACGGAACACCTTTACGGCGTAAGCGATGAAGCGGAGCTGAAATGGAAGAGGCATGGGGAACATAGCGATGATAATAGTTAATTTTCCCCAGCACACTCTGTAGCTGCTTCAAATTCTGCGGCGAAGGCAAGTCTTGTATGGCACGTAGGTGCTCGGGACTGGGATGTATGCCTTGGGCATTGAGTACATGTCCCAGGTAGGGTAAGTCACGAGCAAAAAATACACATTTCTCCTTCCGCAAGCGAAGACCATTTTGTCGCAAGATGTGAAATAATGTTCTGAGATTGGCTAAATGTTCTTCCTCCGTCTTTCCGGAGATCACAGTATCGTCCAGATAGTTTGCTGCAGTAGGGACCGACGCACAAACAGTTTGTAGACATTGCTGAAACAATGCAGGGGCGGATGCACACCGGAATGGCAGTCGTTTGAATCGATACAAACCAAGATGCGTGCTAACCACCAAAACGCGCTGGGATTCTTCGTCCACCGGTTTTTGGAAGTACGCATGTGCTAGGTCCAACTTCGAAAAATATTTACCCGGGCAAAGTTTGCCAAAAAGATCTTCCGGGCGGGGTAAAGGAAAAGTTGCAGTCACTAGTTGTGGATTCACTGTTGCCTTGGAGTCCACACAAAGTCTCAATTTTCCGGAAGTTTTTGGCAAAATTACTAATGGTGATGCCCAGAGAGAAGCCTGCACACGTTCAATTACACCTTGTGATTCCAAATCGTGTAATGTTTTTGCGACCTCATCACGCAATGCGTGGGGAACATTGCGCGCTCTGAAAAATTTCGGTTGCGCGTTGACTTTCAGTTCCAAATGTGCTTTATAATTCTTAGCGCAACCGAGGCCCAGTGCAAAAATGTCTGCAAATTCTTCACATAGACGAGAAACACTGTCTGAAGGCGCAGTCTGGTTCACTGATAGGACCTGATTTACTATAGACAAGTGAAACAACTGAAATAAATCGAAACCAAATAAGTTCACTGCAGAAGAAGAAAGAAGGACGAAAAATGACACAAGTTTTGTTTGTCCCTTGTATGTTGCAAGTAGGCTGCACTGTCCTAACACAGGGATCTGTTGACCTGAATAGGTACTTAACTTAACATTTGTGGCACGCAACGGAGGTGTGCCCAGCAGTTTGTAAGTGTCTTGATTGATCAGTGAAACTGCAGTCCCGGTATCGAGCTGGAATGGTATCACTTTGCCGTTAATGTCCAAGTCCACAAAAAGTGTATTGCTCTGCTGATGACAAGAGCGACTGTCTCGTGCAACGTGAACTGACACTGGTACAAAATCACCTGCGACTTGACAGGAGTTCCTGCAATGTCGACGCACACTATTTGTGGGACGAACACAGTCACTGTTAGAGAGAGTGGCACTGGGTGGAGTGGCATGAACTATATGAATTTCCATGGGCGAAGTGTTGCGAGCCTGTGTATCCTTGTTTCGATTCAAATTCCGGCGCGAAGCAAAGGGCCTGGAATGGTTTTGAGTTGCCGATTGGAGCTTTTTCTGGCAAACACTCTGAACATGTCCTTTTTTATTACAGAAAAAGCAAATAGCTTGGCGTGACGGGCAAGTCTCACGTGAATGTCTAGTAGCACACCACGGGCATGATTTTAGCACTGCATTTGCTTGCCTGCGCGGTACCCGTGGCTGAGAGCCTGGCGGCAGTGGCGCGGCAGGGCGCGAGGACTGTTTACTGTTCCGTGCAGCTCGCCCGGAGGGCTGGTTAACCTGACACACGGCTGGCGAAGTTTCAAATGATTCCTGAGCAAAGCCAAGTGTGTCCTGCCGATCCAATATGTCCATCACTTGTTGAAGGGAGGGATTGACTAGTTTCAAAATCTGTTCCCGTATACGAACATCAGAAATGTTCTGTGCAATTGCATCACGTACCATAGTATAGAAGGTATACCGTTTGGCAACTACATTGACTGATTCTTTGAAATATGCATCTAATGCAGACAAAATTTCTTCATAGGACAGAGTTGCTACGTCGCGTCGGGGAAATAATTTGACTATCACACGGTACGCGGTCACCCCGACGAAAGATAACAAAAAAGGCTGCCGCTCGTTGCCTTGAATTCTGTAGGAGGCGAGATGGAATCCAAATTGGCGTGACCACTCCGTCCAGCTTTCCAGTGCAGCATCAAAACGACGAAAAGTTGGTGCAACTGCGTGTTGTGGCTGCGTTAGCGGTGGAGCGGTGGCTGCCGCATCGTTTTGCATTGCACGTTGACCCTGGACGAGCTGTCCAAGGGCATCCAGTAAGGTCTGCGTTAGCTGATTCTGTAAGCTATAAAATTCGGACAGTACATCTGGAGATGGTGGCGAAGCCATTACACAAGTAAATCAGGGCAGTATAGTTACGAACGCGGTATTGTCTCGACGCCAGTGTTGTGGGTTGGCAGGAGAGCCAACACCGTGTTACTAGAGGAAGCCAAAAGGCATGTGTTTTAGCTCACGCAGGCTGGCGTGAGGTCTGGAACAGGTCAAGGAAATTAGAATTTAGAAAAACGGACGTAGCTGGTGGAATACTTAACTTTAATCTATTAATGATGAACGTCGCTCTTGACTGTACATTATTCACAATATCGATAGTAACTGAACATGGCGCCTTGCTAGGTCGTAGCAAATGACATACACTCCTGGAAATGGAAAAAAGAACACATTGACACCGGTGTGTCAGACCCACCATACTTGCTCCGGACACTGCGAGAGGGCTGTACAAGCAATGATCACACGCAAGGCACAGCGGACACACCAGGAACCGCGGTGTTGGCCGTCGAATGGCGCTAGCTGCGCAGGCATTTGTGCACCGCCGCCATCAGTGTCAGCCAGTTTGCCGTGGCATACGGAGCTCCATCGCAGTCTTTAACACTGGTAGCATGCCGCGACAGCGTGGACGTGAACCGTATGTGCAGTTGACGGACTTTGAGCGAGGGCGTATAGTGGGCATGCGGGAGGCCGGGTGGACGTACCGCCGAATTGCTCAACACGTGGGGCGTGAGGTCTCCACAGTACATCGATGTTGTCGCCAGTGGTCGGCGGAAGGTGCACGTGCCCATCAACCTGGGACCGGACCGCAGCGACGCACGGATGCACGCCAAGACCGTAGGATCCTACGCAGTGCCGTAGGGGACCGCACCGCCACTTCCCAGCAAATTAGGGACACTGTTGCTCCTGGGGTATCGGTGAGGACCATTCGCAACCGTCTCCATGAAACTGGGCTACGGTCCCGCACACCGTTAGGCCGTCTTCCGCTCACGCACCAACATCGTGCAGCCCACCTCCAGTGGTGTCGCGACAGGCGTGAATGGAGGGACGAATGGAGACGTGTCGTCTTCAGCGATGAGAGTCGCTTCTGCCTTGGTGCCAATGATGGTCGTATGCGTGTTTGGCGCCGTGCAGGTGAGCGCCACAATCAGGACTGCATACGACCGAGGCACACAGGGTCAACACCCGGCATCATGGTGTGGGGAGCGATCTCCTACACTGGCCGTACACCACTGGTGATCGTCGAGGGGACACTGAATAGTGCACGGTACATCCAAACCGTCATCGAACCCATCGTTCTACCATTCCTAGACCGACAAGGGAACTTGCTGTTCCAACAGGACAATGCACGTCCGCATGTATCCCGTGCCACCCAACGTGCTCTAGAAGGTGTAAGTCAACTACCCTGGCCAGCAAGATCTCCGGATCTGTCCCCCATTGAGCATGTTTGGGACTGGATGAAGCGTCGTCTCACGCGGTCTGCACATCCAGCACGAACGCTGTTCCAACTGAGGCGCCAGGTAAAATGGCATGGCAAGCCGTTCCACAGGACTACATCCAGCATCTCTACGATCGTCTCCATGGGAGAATAGCAGCCTGCATTGCTGCGAAAGGTGGATATACACTGTACTAGTGCCGACATTGTGCATGCTCTGTTGCCTGTGTCTATGTGCCTGTTGGTCTGTCAGTGTGATCATGTGATGTATCTGACCCCAGGAATGTGTCAATAAAGTTTCCCCTTCCTGGGACAATGAATTCACGGTGTTCTTATTTCAATTTCCAGGAGTGTAGTTGAAGGCTATGCTAACTATCGTCTCGGCAAATGAGAGCGTATTTTGTCAGTGAACCATCGCTAGCAAAGTCGGTTGTACAACTGGAGCGAGTGCTAGAAAGTCTCTCTAGACCTGCCGTGTGGCGGTGCTCGGTCTGCAATCACTGATAGTGGCGACACGCGGGTTCGACGTATACTAACGGACCACAGCCGATTTAAAGGCTACCACCTAGCAAGTGTGGTGCCTGGCGGTGACACCACACGATCTTCTTCGTGATGCGTGACAAAATGTGGTGTTTATATGATGCTCCATTACACTTTCTTCCTTGTCACCACATTAGACTAGCCACAGTAGATATATTTTCTTTAAATTAGCGTCTTAGATGGGCAACGGCCTTGTCGCAGTGGATACACCGGTGTCCGTGAGATCACCGAAGTTAAGCGCTGTCGGGCGTGGTCGGCACTTGGATGGGTGACCATCCGGGCTGCCATGCGCTGTTGCCATTTTTCGGCGTGCACTCAGCCTCGTGACGCCAACTGAGGAGCTACTCGACCGAATAGTAGCGGATTAGGTCAAGAATACCATCATAACGACCGGGAGAGCTGTGTGGTGACCCCATGCTCCTCCCATCCGCATCCTCCTCGGAGGATGACACGGCGGTCGGATGGTCCCAATGGGTCACTTGTGGCCTGTAGACGGAGTGGTGGTAGCGTCTTAGATGCTCCGTTCACATCTCTGTATGTCCATCGATGTGCCTCTACATGCCGTTTCCGTAATTATTGGTAATTAGATAGCTAACAATTCACCATTTTTGACAGACTCACCTTCTACTGTCGTGCATTGAAGGGAACCTTCTAGATAAACTGCATGACCGTTTCGTTAGAAATCGGATCCATGGCATCACTTACCAAAAAAATAGTTCAAATGGTTCTGAGCACTATGGGACTTAACATCTGTGGTCATCAGTCCCATAGAACTTAGAACTACTTAAACCTAACTAACCTAAAGACATCACACACATCCATGCCCGAGGCAGGATTCGAACCTGCAACCGTAGCGGTTACGCGGTTCCAGACCGAAGCGGCTAGAACCGCACGGCCACACCGGCCGGCATCACTTACCACAGATTCTCATTAAATCGCTATGAGTTCCACAGTAGTGCATACATGGCTGATCGTCCTGGCCGCAGAGAGCTCGGCTGTGATCTTCCTGCAGTAAGTGTTTTTATTCCAGTGGGAAGTCCTTCTTTCATTCACCATTCTCAGAGAGAGATAAATGCATTTTTTCCTAAAATCTCATAATTGAAGATATGATGTCTCAGGGAACTGTGATCACCTGTAATTACAATAAAATAAGACTCCGTCTGGGTCACTAGTTATGTTTTGTTAGGATCACCGATTTCGATCCTTGATACAAGTAATTCTCAGATGTATACATCTAATAAATGTAGGTAATGGAGTACTGTAGTACAAAGCTGATCTAATGTGGGCCGGCCGGAGTGGCCGTGCGGTTCTAGGCGCTACAGTCTGGAACCGAGCGACCGCTACGGTCGCAGGTTCGAATCCTGTCTCGGGCATGGATGTGTGTGATGTCCTTAGGTTAGTTAGGTTTCATTAGTTCTAAGTTCTAGGCGACTGATGACCTCAGAAATTAAGTCGCAAAGTGCTCAGAGCCATCTAATGTGATGTAAACAATACAAACAGTGATAGTATACGAATAAAAAATAAAAAATCATGACGTACTGTCACATTACGATCAGCTTTGTACTTTTATTTCATGAGTGGTTCTGGGGATGGTCTGTATCAAAATTCGAAAGCTATTATCTCAACAAAACATACCTAAACTGTTTCTCCATTACTTGTTAGGTTTACTTACGACGACAATTACGTGGAGTGTAGAACATACGTTCCATAGCTGATCCCTTTCTACAGGCCCTGTGCATTCCATTACCATTGGCATCTACTGCACAAGCTGTGACATTGACAGCTAACATTTTATTGGTCTTATTATTCGTGCTGGCAATTCCGAACACGTTATCGACACAGTTGGAACCCGGGAGCTGTGCTCGTTAGTAGCACGTGTTACGTCTCCATAGCTATGACTGATCTCGATGCCGTGTTAAACTCGAGCTTTCTCCCACAAACTATAAAATTAAGAAAAACGCCGAGGGATTGCTTCTCCCATTTCGTTGTGAATCTAAGGCCTCGACTAACGAATAATGTACCGAAAGATAGCACTTCCTGAAACCTATATTGATATCAGTGGACGATGAGCCAGCTCCAAGTCGTAAGTATGTAGACTAAAGTCGTGATTAACAGTACAACGTCAGTAACTAATGGAAATTGACAATTCGCGCAACTAATAGCCTATTAATATAGTCTATTGTCACCAGAACTGTTGCCATTGCAGGTATTATCAAACAACCACATCTCTTAAACTAATAAAAATAAACCTCATGTTTAAATTTTACGTTACTTTTGTATTAGCGTGTACTATCATCCCTTAACTCGTATATGCTTTCTCCTGAAACATTTAGTGTGTAGATATGGGCAAGAAGTACTAAAAGGGCTCATTTCAGTTCTCGAAACTAAACATTAACAGTGGCACAACTGGCCTTTTACTGGTAAAACATGTAATAAGATAAGCAACATTTTAAAAACAAAGGGATTCTCTAGGATTTTCGAAGTCCCACATACATTAGGAAGATGTTTCATCAGTTTGAAGTATAATTAACTTATCACGAAAGGTGGAGTTCATAAGAACACCTGTCAAGAACATCAGTCCAGCTATATAGGACAGACTGGGAAGTCAACCCATACTAGACCAAGGAAACATCACATAAGCTGGAGATTAAAGGAGCCAGATTCCTCCTTTGCTGAACAGTGCTTGAACCAGAACCACAAATATGTAACAGATGTAGAAGTCCCACACACAAAGGGAAAGGGTGCACGGCTCACTCAATTACAAATATTAGGAATTAGAGACAGATGTGCGTATCCCCACATTTACTATTGAATAAGAAAACTCATTTCAGTTATTCACGGATTGTAGATAACGTTGCAATTTTCACATGGGAGAAAAATCTTGGTGTCTGCATACATAAGCAGATAATTACAGAAATATCCGTTTCTGTGCACATAGCTCTACAACACTGTATGTGTACTTATAATTAGAGTAAATTATGTCCTAATGAATGTTACAAGGCTGTACAATACAAACTCATCTATGTCGGAACTGTCAATAGATATTTATAGTTTGAATCGTGAATCGTTAGATTTTGGGGTTGACATGTTTTTATCTTTGCTTGGTTGCTATCTTTGGAATTAGTTGTGTACTGGATAATAGGCTTACAACCAGAAACATAGATCTTACGAAAATAACAAAGTTTCGAGAAACTAAGCAAAACAATTTCGTGTTGTTAATGCAGTATACAAAGTTTCACCAAGAACCCACATCTGAATTAGTTAAAATGGCTATACAGAAATTTAGTTCTTTCAGTTCATGGAATACTGCAAAGGATAGTCTGCACACACAATCTGCAGGCGTAACGCGCGGTAGTTGAAGCTCGTATACGAAAGGGCTGAAATTTAGATTCCCCTCGGCCGTTCACCTGTCCCAAACAATGTTTCCCGCAGTTTCCCTGGATGGCATAGGATGAATTTCGGGATGGTGCCTTTAAGAGCGGTGTGGCCGATTTATTTTTCTAGCATCTCCAGTCCCTAGCTAGTACTTTGTTTTTGGCACTTAAACGCCTTTGTTGCAGAAATTAAAGATTATGGCAAAAGACAAATAAAAATAGTGGACTACGGGAGATAATGGGTAATGACCTACAAACAAATTCTTGACGAATGAGGCCAATGCCGAATTCAGGATTTGGTGATTACGTAGGATGAACATGAACAATGTAACCGAACTGAGATATCACGGTTAAATAAAGTGTATTGAATAAATAATCCTTTCCGGAAAAGTGTTATTCACACACGTTATTCATAACGTACAGCATAGACTACTGCATTGGCAAATTTTATAAGAAATGGCAATTAAACCTCCAGAACACTCATCATTGTTACCGCTGTTCGCCGACCGCCGACATCGGAAGAGCTTGTGTTATTAGTAATCACGTCGTGGAGGCGAGGCGTATTTGCACGTCCTGAGGCACGCTATGGAAGTAGTGCCTTCACTGGCATCGAGGGACAAATGCTGGCTGCTACATGTCGTTACTTCAGCCCACTTCCTCATGAACGTGCGAACGTACAACGAAAGCGTCTTCCTCAGCCGATGTTCCGGGCCAGTTACGTGCTTCGGCGGTCGCTCAACGTCAACATTTCCGACCTCCCCTGAACAACGTTCGCTGAAAAGTGTTGTTTCAGACCCCCTTCACTGGAAAAACTCGGTTATGCTACCTGTACTGCCATCTGAGTTCGGGCCGGTCTATTAGAACGAATGCGGCAGTCCACATTACGTCGTGGGCGTAGATGTTTCGAAATCCGTGGGGGGTTCTTTGGAACACCACCTCTAATGACACGTGGAGGCTTTTCCTTTACCAGACTGTACCAGTGCTGAGTAAGGTGCTACATGTTATGGCCTCTGGCTTGGAAACCAAGCTTCTCGGAACATATGCTCTTGAGAACATACTTGTTCCATATCCTCAAAGGGAAGTTCCATGCTGCTTTTCGCGGATGATGCGGTAGTATACAGAGAAGTGGCAGCATTAGAAAATTGTAGCGAAATGCAGGAAGATCTGCAGCGGATAGGCACTTGGTGCAGGGAGTGGCAACTGTCCCTTAACATAGACAAATGTAATGTATTGCGAATACATAGAAAGAAGGATCCTTTATTGTATGATTATATGATAGTGGAACAAACACTGGTAGCAGTTACTTATGTAAAATATCTGAGAGTATGCGTGCGGAACGATTTGAAGTGGAATGATCATATAAAATTAATTGTTGGTAAGGCGGGTACCAGGTTGAGATTCATTGGGAGAGTGTTTAGAAAATGTAGTCCATCAACAAAGGAGGTGGCTTACAAAACACTCGTTCGACCTATACTTGAGTATTGCTCATCAGTGTGGGATCCGTACCAGATCGGTTTGACGGAGGAGATAGAGAAGATCCAAAGAAAAGCGGCGCGTTTCGTCACAGTTATTTGGTAACCATGATAGCGTTACGGAGATGTTTAATAAATTCAAGTGGCAGACTCTGCAAGAGAGGCGCTCTGCATCGCGGTATAAATTGCTCGCCAGGTTTCGAGAGGGTGCGTTTCTGGATGAGGTATCGAATATATTGCTTCCCCCTACTTATATCTCCCGAGGAGATCACGAATGTAAAATTAGAGAGATTAGAGCGCGCACGGAGGCTTTCAGACAGTCGTTCTTCCCGCGAACCATACGCGACTGGAACAGGAAAGGGAGGTAATGACAGTGGCACGTAAAGTGCCCTCCGCCACTCACCGTTGGGTGACTTGCGGAGTATAAATGTAGATGTAGATGTAGATGTAGGGACTGTCTCCAACAGTTTGTTCTAGCGTTCAAAATCACCTGTATCGATCTACAATGCAGTTATAAGAAACGTACTGTATCGCCAAAAGGGATAGCTTCACCAAATACTTCATTTATTTAAGAAACTGTGAGTAAACTGATATAGGCTATCATTCAAAGCCATTATAAACCCTTACTCTTGAGCTCTAGTTTCAGAACTTGTAGGAATATGATAAATTAAGATAACATTTATCCGTAAAAAAAATTTAAAAAATCAGCGATAATGAAGTCAACATGAAAACGGGCGACTTTCCCAGCTGTCATAAAACAGGTGGGAATTACCAAAAAATAAGAGAGGAAAGGATATTTAAATATGGTAACTCTTTTGGAACGATGTGTATCACGTGTAAATATTCAAAATATTCAAATAGGCAAATTTAAATACACACACTTTAGACTTCAAAGAAATTTCTGAATTTTTAATCAGAAAAGGATACTTTTTCCAAGATTTTGTTGGAAGGATGGTCAATTACACACATAATGACTTGAACATTGAAAACTCTTCATCAGACATGTTTGAGAAATAAAAACATTTCCCTCTATCATTTGTTCAGAGATACCAACTCTTCATCTCCGTAGAACCGACAACGACATGTTTTAAGCCTATCTTCTTCCTCAGCATTACTCAACACAGCCAGGCGCCGTTGTGTCTTTGAATGGAGGCACTTTTCTTTATTTCCAGTAGTTCTAAGCGGAATATTATCTCTTTCGGTTGTTTCTCCTCTGCTCATCTCGTTACTAACCACTGCAGGGAGCCGGCCGCGGTGGTCTAGCGGTTCAGGCGCTCAGTCCGGAACCGCGCGACTGCTACGGTCGCAGGTTCGAATCCTGCCTCGGGCATGGATGTGTGTGATGTCCTTAGGTTAGTTAGGTTTAAGTAGTTCTAAGTTCTAGGTGACTGATGACCACAGATGTTAAGTCCCATAGTGCTCAGAGCCATTTGAACCATTTTGAACCACTGCAGGGAAGCAAGTTGCAGACCAGCATTCTCATAATTTTATTACATGCGGTCACCCATCTTGATCTTGATCCGTCTTGGTATTTCAACAACATATAAAACAAAACTAAAGTGCAAGATCTGAAAAAAGCATGGAAAAGTATAGAAAATTACGAAATTCTGTGTTGTCAAAGTTGTTCAGTTTCCACCACGTTTCCTGGGGTAACACCACTTACTCTTACTCTCCTGGCTTAAAAACCGCAGTCGGTTTTTGGGGTTGTCATGTAGCCTTCTCCACAGCGTTCTATCCTAGGCATCTTCTTCCCTAGCTCCAAGTATCTGAAGATACGTGACCACCCGCTCTCTCGGTCTTATTTTCGGTCTGTCTAAAGGTCTACGTCCTTTCGGTTTTTTCCTCTGACACTGCTCTCAATCTTGATCCTTCCTCCTCTCTATAAACGTGACACTGCCCCTATCCTGGACATCTACTTCATTTGACAGTGTGAGCCGGAACTTCGCCGACGATCCTTCAGAGGTTGTTCAGGGATACCTCCTGAGTAATTTGGCACAAGGGACCCACAGTCTTCGGCGGCTCGTTAGAGTAATAATGTAATTATGATTTATCAGTTTATTAGCCCAGCTACCTCCGTTTCTGTGAAAATGACGTCGAAACACTGAAAAAGATTGCAATACACAATCAACAAAACGTACAACACATTTGATTTCCCGTAAAGCCTGTGTACAGATGCAAAAGGACTGTGTTGTGTTTGCCATCACTGCCGGCACAGCTGACAAGGGAACCTCCCCATCGCATCCCCTTCAGACTTAGTTGTAAGTTGGCACAGTGGATAGGCCTTGAGAAACTGAACACAGATCAATCGAGAAAACAGGAAGAAGTTGTGTGGAACTATGATAAAATAAGAAAAGTATATAAACTGAGTAGTCCATGTGCATTACAGGCAACATAAAGGATAATGGGAGGTTAGGAGCGCCGTGGTCCCGTGGTTAGCGTGAGCAGCTGCGGAAGGAGAGGTACTTGGTTCAAATCTTCCCTCGAGTGAAAATTTTACTTCATTTATTTTCGCAAAGTTATGATCTGTCCGTTCGTTCATTGACTTCTATGTTCACTGTAATAAGTTTAGTGTCTGTGCTTTTCGACCGCTCCGCAAAAGCGTGCGACCGTGCGATTAGAAGACGAAAGGACGTGCCTCTCCAATGGGAATCGAAAACTTTTGATTGCAAGTTCATATGTCAACCGATTCCTCCACAGGAAAGTACGTCTGATACGTTCTATACGACACTGGTGACGGCATGTGCGTCACATGACAGGAATATGTTGTCGTCCCACCTAACTTGTGCACCTGGCGAATGGGTAAAAAGATTCTTCTACTGTAATATTGCTACATTAATTTTTGCTATGATGAAATCGGGTGCTAATAGTAGAATAAAAGCGGCTTAAAAGCTGTGAGCTGTCTGGGGAGAAGTTAACCGTGCATTACTGCGTAACTGTTTCACCAGGTAACTAGTCTGGGTTTACCACATTACCAATCAGACTAACATTGATTATAATCTTTTACAGTCATACAACAACCGGTAATATATCTATATATAAAAAGGAGAATTTAAATAAAAAGAAAGAAATCAGTTTATATTTGGAAATTTATTTTAAGATTGTTCATTGAAATTTCAGCATATTATACGTGAGTTATAGCTGAGCTGGTGCCTTGTTTAAGGATTGTAAAAATGTGAGATTTTAATCTTACGGAACACATCAAATATGGAGCCAAGATTGGGAGACTGCGTACAACACTGCATTCACAAAACAACACCCAAAGAACGTTGAAACATAAGCAAGGAGAAATTAACCACAACCAACAGATTCAGTTTTCACCCAAAGAAATTACGTTCCTAACACAATCCCGTCCGTCATGTAATTACCACACACTAGTATACTAAATTCATATTAACTCTTTGTGAAATCTTCCCAAAAAGAATAGCTGAAGGCTACTTTGATGATTACACCACATGCTCCACGTGGTCAACTTGGTTTACAGAAAGCGTATAACTCCACAGTAATTTTGATAATTAAAATAAATTCGATCGAAAAGCAATTGACAAAAGAAAAACCTTGAACTGGTTACTAACGTCTTACTATTAACCTGAGGGGTCAAACAGTTATATAAGCACGTGGTACTGGTCTCGTAAAGTACACTCCACGAGGGTTGAACATAAAGAAAAGTTGCTATCTTGTAAAATATTGTCAAGCATGCAACTACAAACACATTTGATCATTCATCCTCTCACACAGAAGGGAAGGGGGATGACAGTATCTTATCATATACAGTATATAACAGAAAGCGGATGTAGGTTCCGTATGAGACTGTGTGACATGAATTACATATAAACTGTGTTTTAAAGTGTAGTAGTGTGACAGATCGTTCTTGTTTACGTGTAAAGGTAACACGTTCCACTACTCAGTCTCCTCCCAGATAGTCAGAAACGCCACAGTAAATTTAGAAGAGGAATTTACTCCATAAATGACAACAGATTTAAGAAATTAAACATGAAAGGAATCCAACAGAGACCTTTCACTACCTTGCCCGATTTAGGTTTTCTTGTGGATGTGATAATCACTCCCAAAAAGTGATGAAAACATAAGAAATTGTCACATAAACTGAAAATGAAGAATTAAACTTTTCACTCGAGGGAAGACTTGAACCAAGGACCTCTCGTTCTGCAGCTGCTCACGCTAACCACGGGACCACGGGGCTCCTTCGCTCACGCTGTCCTTGATGTTGCCTATCTTAAACATGGACTACTCATTTTGTATATTTTGCTTATTTTTTCATAGTTCCACATAACTTCTTCCTGTTTTCTCGATTGATCTGTGTTCAGTTTTTCAAGGCCCATCCACTGTGCCAACTTATAACTAAATCTGAGGGGGGTGCGATGAGGAGGTTCCCTTGTGAGTATAGGCGTCGTTGTGCCGCTATTCCACTGCATTCAGTGAAACCACACGCGAAGTACACATCTGTCAACCCTCCATCCGTAAGCATACCCATACTACTCTGTATATCCGTTAACGTACAACTAACACTGCTGGAAAAACAAACCCGACACAGGGCGAAGTGTAACGTGGGCGTGATGCCGTTATTATTGTCAACAGCAAGTACCGTGAGTGTATGGAATAAATTTGTTTCCAAACAATACTCGAAGCGGCTATCGTCGACATTTGCACTGTTGTGCACTATTTTCAGTGCAACATAGATACGAAGTTAGTTGGGGCAAGAGACCAAACGGAATGCAATAACTCCATAACAAACTGGCGGAGACCGTGGTTCCTTCGTACCAAGATACTCGGAAGGTATCCCGGAACAACCTCTGAAAGTTTGTCGGTGGAGTCATGGTTCACCCTGTATATCTCCATGAGCTCCCTGTTCTTTCATCTTCGCCATTCTCCTCCCTCGCAAATTGGTCCAGATATCTTCCGCAGCATTTTTCAAAAGCCTTCATCATTCTCTCTGTATACTTATATATTCTCCATTCTACCAGATAAAGTAATACTCGTCCGATTGAATTTTCTCATTTTGAGAAAACAGAAGGAGCGATCTGTTTTGCTTGCTAAAAACATTCTACAGCCAATATCACATAAATATTTCTTTATTTAAAACGAGCGGTTTTGTCAGACTTTGCTGACCTGAAGATTACAACAAAGTGTGCCGCAATCGATTGTTTTGAATAGAAAAATATTGATGCGATCCTGGCTTTAGAATGTTTTTAGTTACTCGTCTGATTATAGTCTAATATGTCCTTATGTTGGTTCTTCTTTCATCTACTTCTTCGAAGACGAAGTTATCATCAAACTGTGGGAAACATTCTCAAGTCATATTATGAAATCAAATATAACATAACAAAATGGTTCAAATGGTTCTGAGCACTATGGGACTCAACTGCTGAGGTCATTAGTCCCCTAGAACTTAGAACTAGTTAAACCTAACTAACCTAAGGACATCACAAACATCCATGCCCGAGGCAGGATTCGAACCTGCGACCGTAGCGGTCTTGCGGTTCCAGACTGCAGCGCCTTTAACCGCACGGCCACTTCGCCCGGCTATAACATAACATTTTCATGTATAACTGATTTTGAAAGAAAATTATGCGACGTTTCAAGCAAAACAAGTAGATTTTCCTCAGATGTGAGTGAATGAGCAGGGCGAGACACATATGAAGATTACCAGTAAATCGTCTCCTCCAAGAAGGAAGCAAAAATGTCGACAAAGACATGTAATAAACACGTACAGTGTCGCAAACGAGCTAACTGTACTCTGCGTGCAGTGCAAACAATCGTGCCTCTGTTGGCCAATTAAGGGACTTTGCAGGTCGTTAAATAGGCTACAGCCGTTTTCAAAAACTGGCAATCTTATCCTGTTCGACAAAGTTATCCTACTTGACAGTATGGCTGTCACACGGGATATGTATAGTTACGTCTATGACGACGAACGGCACGTTCGTATATAATGAGTGAAGGATTACACAAGTACCGGTAAAGGAATTCACTCAGCGATAATGTAACTCTAGCTTCGCGTCTCAGATCATTTCCATTAGCCGCAAGAATAGGGCGGCGCTTCGTCACAGTATCTCGCGGTAGTCGCGATACGAGAAGAAGCGAGTGGCGAGCCAAAAAAACCGTCGGTAATTACGAGTGCGATTGTTTGCGCGGGTGTGCTTACGGCTGGCAGCGTGCGCCCGCGCGGGGCGTCCCCGCGGCGGGTGGGGCGGGGCGAGGGGTGGGGGGCGGCCGGCGGCCAACGGGCGCGCGCCTCGGCCTGGGGGGCGTGGCTCCCGCCCACGGCGGCGGGCCAGCACGTGTGCGCGCCTCAGTGCGGTGCGCGAGCGTGCGGCGTGCGGAGACCAGGCAGTGCGGCGTGCCGCGAGCGCGACCGAGCGCGTGTGTACGTGCAGGGTGCTGCGGTGATGGAGCAGAGCGGCTACACGTCGCCGTGGGCCGCGGTGCTGGGCCGCCACCACGCCGCCGCCGTGCCCGTCATGCAGGACCACCACGGATACGGCCCGCCCGGCGCCGCGCCCATCGACCTCCACGTGTCGCAGCCCTTCCCGTACTACAGGTGCTCACCCTAGCTACTCGTATTCTCCGCTGTCGTAAGTCGCCGTCCCTCCTCACCCAGCCGTCGACGCGCCCTGCAGGCCGGCGGGACGACAGCTTTCCTTAGCGCGGTCGTCGATCCACGTGTGTCACCTGTGTTCTCGTCACACACCACGGGCATAACGACGCAGCACCAACGCACCCCCTCCTCCTCGCAGAAACGTCACGGCAAGAAACCGCACTGTTTAAGTCTGCGCGCATTGTTATTGTAGGTAATAGGCTATGGTACCCAGAATAGGATGCTGACCTTTGATGTGTCCGTCACCCATAGCGTGATCTCGTACATTTATTACCGGCCTTCGAAACCTGTGTCAACTAGAAATATTTTACCAGCTCTAACTTTCTTTTTATTTATTTTGACGTACTGATTGGCGAAAGATGGCGTCACCTTACCGAATTTCTCAAGTTTTCGTTGAAGGGAACGACAGTAAGATTGTCATCTTTAATTAGATTATTTCCCCCCCAAAAAAAATGGAATTCACAATTTCTCCGCCGCATACTTATTGGCTGGTGGTGTCAACGGAGCTGAGTGCAATGGCCAGCCTCTTCTGCGAGAGATTGTTACACTTATGCCTCTCTTTTGACAGACATTCTTTTATCGCATTTGCACATGGACAACAGGTGACTGATGGACGAGACTACAGCTAATGCCGGAGTCGGTAAAAAAAGGTCTTACGCAGGATATTAACCTAAAAAACCGCTTGTTCATTTCCATGCTAAACTCTTTCCCGCTACATCAAGTTAAAAGAAGAATTTGACCAGAACCGGTCTTGACAAGATGCCTGGATACTCGTCGACCAACAAGCTCTCTTCTTTTTTCCTCTTTTCTTACAATTTTTTATACCTCTGGGGGCAACATATCGGAAAATATACAGCGGAAAGAATGATCAATTCGGCGGAAAATATTCTGACGACTACCGCATTCGCTGCACAAATTCCTGTTAGGAATAATACTGCATTTCTGTGGCTATGAAAGGGCGTTTCACAAGGAGTTAGGTTCGTTACGAGCTACTGTGTACTTGTGGGTGGATTTTGAAACCACATGCGCGCGTGCTCCTAGCTTCAGCCGGCTATTAGTGAGCTGTCACTTTCGCTCGCGAGAGAATTTGTAAACACGCACGGGACGGGCGTCGCCCGGCCTCGAGACCGGTTTGCTATTTGATGTGAAGCGACCCGCGATTTGCGTGCCGCACAAGTGGAGCTGCCAGCGGCTGACGCGCGTTCTTCTTCGCACGCCGGCCGGACATAAACAACGCTAGTGCCACGAGGGGCCTCTCGTTTACTTCTATTTTGGAAGGCCGCCAGCATACCGTTATGCTAGGCCGATTAAAAAAGAGCACAAAAAGAGGCGGCAGTGGGCTTTTGTCGCACGGCGAGTTGTTCCATCAGACGCGCCACGGTCGGCTGCGCCAGCATCCAGAAGGTTGCTAGGCCGCTGCTGTCAAATTGGCCATTTACTACTCGCACTCACACGCTCTCCTACGCTTCTTCACGCACAAATCCAGGCCCGCATGCTGCCGCTCCTCCACCACACAAATATGTATTGTATTCTAAGAAGAATGGAGTCACTACACGTTTCACCAAAGTTCTTAACGCGCATCATGTAACTTGGAAACTTTCTCCAAGGTCTCAACAATGGAGGAAAGTGTCCTTAAAAAAATACGTTTCCGTTTTTTATTATGAACAACAGAGGCCAACTACAAATAAAACTCTGCCTTAAAGGAAGCGCTTTCGCAGAAGGACTTGTGAGACGTAGGTCATCCCTGAAGCATTATTCTAAGCGCCTATCGGGAATAGGAATTTCATTGTAACGCTACCTCATTAGATTAAATTTATCCGTTAGGATGTTTAAGAATCGTGAATGTTTATTGAATATAAACACAGAAAACAGCAACCAGTCACATGTTTGAAACAGTTATTTATTACATAAACTAGTTTTTCGAACCTTTTCAGATTCATATTCAGATAGTGCACAGGAGGTTACATAAATATTCCAAAGTGTAATTCTGAGTGCTGTCTTTGTGACAAGAAGACGAAACATGCCCTAATGCATCTCCATGAGTATAGTTTATATCTCGATTTGGATCCAAAAATGCATTTTGTACTTACTGCGACAGTATGAGGACTTTGTTGTTAACATCCAATCATCATCTTCCTTTGCAGTTGTTGAAGAAACATGCCAAAAACATCATTTCACGTGTGAAATAATAAACGTCGACCTTCCCAAGAGACTGTTTAGTACGAGTGTCTTTCCAAATCCAGGCCGGGGATACAGCAACAGTTGTAATTAATGTACACAACACAACCACATATAGCATATTATTCCATTTATTTTGATCAGATTTTTCTGACAGTTGCCCCAGCGGTAACACGTGACAAGTTAAAAGCACCGCTCGGTACCATCATCAGTGCAAAGTCTCACTTTCCATCTCCTCAAATAAAATCTAGAAACATCAAAAGTATCAAAGAAACATATTATTAAAAAAAGTGCAAAACATTTTCGCGAGCTATGTAGCCTGCAAATCGTCGGTTGAGAGTAATAGTAAACTATATTTCAAGGGCTTGTCACTGTGCAAGTGGACAAGCGCTTTTGTTCTCGCCCGTGGCTTTTCTACGTCTGCATCTCATAAATTAATTGTGAAGCATCTTGAGTATCGAAGCGTGTTGCTCCTATAGTCCCTGTGCCTTTCCTCCACTGCAGCTGAGATCTGCGTCTTCTTCTCCGGCGCGGTATGCACTTGTCAGCACTGCACACCGACTGGAAAGGAAAAAAAAAGAACTTGTCGCAAAGGTGTAAATATATTTTGATAAAAGCACATCGGGTTGTAAAATATAAGAGCATATTAAAATGCAGCAAAGCAAGCACATATGTATTGCAGCAGTAACACACTGTCACTGAATATGTTGCACGGTAATTTGAAGCAAGGCGAGTACGTCAGAAAATTAATCGCGCTTAATCCGCTGCGCAGATACGTACCTTTTTTATGTATTGATAGAAGAACGTCTACAAATGATAATGGCTACTGTATAAAACCTTCTCGATTTTCACGGACATTTTTGAAGAGTTGAAGGTAGAATCTGGATTCACAACAAACGTACCTAAATATTACGTTGCATCGTCTACATAGACACTCGCTCCATACCAATTGTTTGTATACTACTTAGGGAGAATCCATATTTCAGTCACTTTGCAAAAGAGTTGATAAGTTCTTTTGTTTACTCAGTGTGTCCGTTGACATCACGCCTAATTTTTGATAACTGAAAAATTTGTTAGGAAGGCAGACGTGTTGTTTGTCTTGGAATAGGGTAGCTTAATAATTTCGTTAATGTCAAAGGATCGAGAAAGCACTTGTGGAGCCTGGCGTGACTATCCTGGTTTGTGAATGGCCCGTGCGAGAGTTACAAAAACTATTAGGGGCGGCATAGCGCCCCTTTCGTGCGTAATTAGCGGCACGCGACTCCGCGATGGGGAAGCTCAACGGGGAGCACTCCACCTGAGTGGCCGCTCGAGCAGGGGCTGTTTTAGCGGATATTTTCTCATTGTTGTGGTTCGCTTCCAGGGTTGGCAACTTCCACCAGCAATTATTTTTGTATACACATTCCTCTAAAACGCTACTTGCTACATGCGAGGCTGTCATTTAATTTCAAGCAAAGGAAAAAGCACTACGACAAAAATACGTAACTCGGTTTAAAATACGAGAGGGCAAAACGTATGATTTAATTTCTGGAACCTGGTAACATTAGGATTTAGTTTGCATATCGAACAAACGTATAAAATTTGACAGATATTTTTCTGAATGTTCGAGCTGTGAATTGCAACTCGAAATTTGATATGCCTCCTGTAAGTGGAAGAAGGAATTGCTGACTGCTATTTCAGCACCTATTTAAAGTGTAATATGATGCATTTTTGTATTTGTGTTTTGCTTCGCAGACTGATATTCAATATAACAATAATGCCTAAGTAGCATTACCGTAAATTACTGATGGGGAACGGAATACTACATATAATGCTAAATATGCTGAAAGTTTCTTTTCTGTTACTGAGAGTCATATTTTAATCCTTTCAAACTTTGTCTTTCTATCAATAAATTTGTGGTATTAGAAGATGATATAAACTAAAAATAATTCTCCTTTTTATTACTTAGCAAATTGTCTTGGCATAAATTCACAATGTCGTGTTTTAATAAAGACAAGGATGTCAAAAAGAATATATTCCTCCCGTTCTCAAATAAAATATGGGAAATATTTTTTTAATCTCTCTTGTCTTAAAGTGCTTGGCAAATATTTTTACTGTAGTCAATTAGAAAATTACTTATTATTTTCAAACAGAGCACTAAATACAGATTTTCTTATATTAAGCAGATCATTCTTAAAAAATAAATATGGCAGGCAAAGGGTGAAAGAGTAGTTTTAAATCACATTTTACTTGATACTATTTGTGGATTTTAAGAGTTTTCTGCGTCAGTTTAGCCCGGAGATATCTTTTAAAGCATGAAAATAAAGTATCATAATGGTTAGAATATCATACTATTGACAACATCTAAAACACCTGAAGTTTTATAATACAGTAATCAGTTTTGTTTGTGCTCTAGTGCGTTTCACAAATATGTAGAAACAGCAGTAAATTCCCATGTTTATTACCGGACTATCTGGACAGTCTTGTTTGAATAGTCCGTCACAGACTTGTACAGTAGAACGCATGTTGTAATTTTGTACCACCCGCTACAAGAAGATATAAAATATTAAGACTTCTTGAGCGAACAGTGAAATAGCATGAAAATTTAAGATCTTATTACCAAGATTTGATCTTTATCTGCTAGTAACATGGAGTATGTTTATTAGTGACTGCCTTCAAACAGCTGCATAATAATATCTCGGATTTTATATCATTTTTTGGGATTTAGACAATTTTCTGAAAGGATTTCTTAAAAAAGAGGCATTTGATTTCCCTTTTAAAATTTCTGTCCTGCTGTGTTACGATAAGAATTTTGTCTGCATTCCAGGCTTTGAGTTTGCATGGAAACAGAAGTTGCTTTTCGTCTAATCAGAAAATAGGCGCAACTGTGCAGTTATACGCCAGAAATACTCGTGCAATTGAATGTGTGTAGAGTTACAATTTATGTCCGCATACGTATGTTTGCAATTATTGAAGTTTGTTGCTGCTGTAAAGTGGTTTCATCTCTTGTTTTGTTTTCGTTATATCAGCAAATAATCGCGTTTTACGCTTTTCCCTTTTTTATTTCCGACAAAATTTGATACAAAGTCTTTTCGTAACACCCCATTACCAGATACCTAGACCCTACATAGATATCTAATGTGGAATTGAATGATACCGGGGCATACAGTCTGTTTTTAATATTTTTAATTACCATTATATTGATAAATGTGCCACGTAAATAATGTGACAAAATAGCGTCGTCCTTGTCCAGAGGAAATGGAATATGTAAGCTCATACAACGAATAAATATTTATTTTGACAATTGATGTTAAGGACTACTACGATTATTTAAGTTGTACATTATGTTTTCTTTGTCACTGATAAAAATACAGTGTAACGTAGTCCAAGTTGCATAGTTTGGAAAATGGGATTGATTAGCTGCTGGTTTTACGTACGACCTGCGTTTTAAATGTTACTGCACGCAATGTTTCACAATTATTAATAACAGCAGTAATGGTAATAATATTAAGAGCCACAGTACAATAATATGGAATTCTTCTATTATAAATAATTTACTATACAGCCCAGTCACAGTGAAAAACATAACGTGTGCTCTGGTTACTTTCAATTTTGTGTTAAAGACGTAGATACACAGTTGAATACGGTACCATCCTTTCGAAATGTACCGGGACAATGTTAATTGGTGATAAATAATTTGCCGGATGCAGAAAATGCTATGTTGATTTTGTGAGATTTCCAGTTACCGTCGCAGACATCAGCGAGTCAGTTTGTAACATGGAAAACCCCAAAATTATATTTTTTCGGCCATGTTACGTGAATCTACTTGCAGTAATTTTAGTATTCATTCAGTTTGCTCGCTGTGGGTGACGATGCCTGCTAATCGTTCACAAAATTATTAAGTGTGGGTGGCAGCTGGTCATAACAAAAGTAGAGGTCACGACATTTTGTGAAGCATTTTTGAGTTCCGAATGAAACCTTCGGCCCCATTTTCGGAAGAAGCTTTGCAGTGAAACTAATGCAGACATTATCTACGGCATTGTTGGATGCTAGCGGCCCAAATATAATACAAAGCGACTGGGAGATAGGTGGACGTTGACGCGAGATCCGAAGAAGGCAAGCGGATGGTCGTAGGTAGGAGTAATATGGCACGGCCACGGCTCGGGACCAGTTTCTGGTTTCTTGCGCGCTGCCGATGCGCGTGATGGATGTGCCCCACGGTGACAGATGGCACAATCCCGCTGCCATTGTAGTCTGACCCCAAGGACACTCCTCCTTTTTCTCGGCCGGTTGAGAGTTGGAATAATTTGGCTGTTATGATATGAAACTGAGTCCCCCTCTTGCGCCACGTCAAAGCGCAAGAAAACCTTAATTATCATCTCGCAGCAACTGAAATACGTCCATCTTTGTGTAACGGATCACCAAGTACCCTTCATAATGTCTTCTGCGTTTTCTCTCCTGCTGACAGATGAATAATTGCCGCTGTATTATGCTTCGAAGCGAGCATCGTTGAGAAAAAAAAAATTTCCTACTTTCGGGACATCAGCAGTATAACGCAAAAATTATGTCGCTGGGTAGTACAAGTGTGTTTGAAAAAACTATCTCCTTTTCTTATGTTTGTGGGCAAACAGCATACGCTGATAAACCGTCATGGTCGCTCAAGACCGCGATACCTAGCTCATCAAGACTAACACACTTTCAGATACATAATTTCTAATTCTCATCGTAGGTGAGCTTTTCTTCCGAAACCGTCATCTTATACTTCTTAGCCACCATTATACACCATTCCTGACGAAAAGAAGAAAAAGCAGTTACCACACTGTAGGACCATCAGGCCCTCTCTTACATTTAACGAGGCATTTTGCATTACAGTATACCCATTACAACAATTTTATCAATTAGATCTAATATAGGATCCAACAATTAAATGTACTATGACATAAATAGTAGGAACAGCAGTAGCTACAAAAGAAAAAAAACACAATTTTCAGAGAAAACTTTTATGTCGACTGACGCCTACGCAATTACAATAAAGATAAGTTACACGCAGCTAGGTTGGAGCTGTGAGCGCTAGAACGAACAGGCATGAGAGAGGATTAGGACAGGGAATGAAAAAAGGTGATAAAACACAAGTCATGATGATAGGAAAAAAATAAGGCGTCATGGCGTAGAAATGGTAAGCATCACTGGGAGAAGATGGGGCATTTGTTTTACTCTTTGACGTCGACATTTTTGGGGACAAATAATTATATTCACAGAAAGAACTGCTTCAGCTCTCGCGGTACAATACGAACTTTTCATTGCAAAAGACTGGACTGTTTACATCGACAATATATTTTGAAGTGCGACAGTTACTGAAAGTAACTGCTTTCTCTCAGATAAACTAAGTGACAATTTGAAAAGAGAGACTTGCTTGTCCTCATAAACAGATTTTTCTAAAAATATTAAAAGTTCTTCATCTTGCACAGCCGAATTATTGACAATTGTTTCCAACTGTGATGACAGGAGTAAGTCAGTGATGATGCGGCTTATCCAAACAGAAGTTTTCTATTTCTAATTACCTAAAAATGCCCTAAAGTTATTGCATATTCCTAATATTTCCACGGTAAACTTCTAAATTAATGGAAAGCCTTCTGATGCCGCATTACTACTGACAAAAATTAAAGGGATGTTTCGGAAAGAGAGTAAATTTTCTTAGATGGTCCACCGAATAAAATTTATCCGTTTACATGGAACACGTGTTACCTGTGTAGTTCTTGGTGAATGAACGCGGAGAGCCAGGAAGAACATTCGTTGTCAACTCGACTGGGTGGACTGGTAGCACAAACACAGCAAAAAAAATGGTAGCACAAACACAGCAAAAAAGTCGCCCGTATCTTTTCCCAGAGGACACACACATTAGCCTCCCGCATCGCGTTGCCTGCTTCGGTTTCCTTCCGAGTGCATAATTTATTTACATTGAAATCTGTTGTAGTACTTGGTATGAAATCTTTTTCAAACACGACCCACATTGATCTGCTTCTGTTGTGCTGATTAATGAGCCATGCTGTATTGTTATCTGATGTGTGCCTCTGGGCTAAGTCCAGGAACCTGATTGACCATATTCTTTTCATAATATTTTCTTGTGTGTGTGTGAGGGGGAGTTGGGGGGTGGGGAAGGATCTTGTGCTGTCTGTCTTTCGTTCCCTGTTTCTTTTGCCGTTTTACGTATATTTCATTTACTTTCAATTTCCGAATGCGTTTATTCTTTGCCGGCCATACCTTTCTTCGACATGTGACTACATTAACACAGTTTGCATTAGTAGGAACGTTAATTGTACATGTGTACTTATGTACCTATGTAACAATTTTGGCTAATATAGACATCTATTTCAGTTATCTGGATTGTAATTAGAGACACTTCGTGTCTAAAATAAACCGATTAGATACCGATATAACTTTCTTATTGTATATAAAAAGCCAAGTGACGATTATGAGCTCGTTCAGTATGTACTGATTTGTTTGGTAAATAAATATGTGACTGACTGAAAATAGTGATTGTTTCTAGACAGTTTCAGACTCAGTGGTACTCCAACTTTAAATCTACTGCTAACACGTGAACTAAAAATGCAACGTTTGCGCAACATAAATCTGTCGCTTTTAGCGTTTGGTTGCGGAAGAACGAAGCATTTCGTCAAAGAACTTAGGAACTGAAAAGAACGACGTAATTTCCTTTAGGCTAAACCCCTTTATTTATGTCAGTGCTGCTGCACTACAGTAGACAACGTATTTATCGATAAAATGCCGTCGGAAAAACTGGAGAGAGAGGTATGTAGTAAAATTTCGCATCTCTACTAGTAATTATAGCTGTTTGGTGTACCTAACGTTTACTGATGTTCTTGTAGCCATATTCTGCTAAACCCGACAATAAAACCTGTCCGCTCAACAGCTCCCTTCGATGCTTCCCGCCGGTACTCGCGCCAGAGTGGAGTTAACACGAATACAAAATTTCTCTCCGGCTACAGTGTGCTTATGATTATGGCTTCTATTTATGTTAATTCAATTCAGTTGTGCGCATTACTCAGCAGCTCCGGGCTTATCCCAATAAACAAGACGTACGCAGCTCTAAGCAACTTGTACGGCTGGAAATATACGACTATTTGGTGTAATAATATCAATTTGGGCCACGGCGGTGGGAGGCGGGTTCGGCTGTTACACATGCCGGCGGCGGGACGCGTGGGAGCTGACAGCTTTACATTTCACAGCTGAGTCGTCTTTTTCACTGTTCGCATCAAAGAACCTCTGTGCCTGCCTGTAGCAGCTTCGCGTGTTATGTGATTTTCCAACTGCTCAAAACAAATACAGAACAACATCCTTTCTTTTTTTATTTGCTTCTACCGTATTTGGTCAGCGTAGCCAGTCGTGTTACGTGACAAGTAGCAAAGCCGTCTCAAATATGGATTTTAATTGTGTTCTTCGTTTTGGTAAATTTCTTTGTTGTCTACCGGTGGAGGTTACACCTGAGGCTGGGCCCACTGATGTCAGTGTCCAGGATGCTCCACAAAAATGCTAAGGCATCTCACAGGAAACGACATACATTACACGTCAACTATTATGTATTTGGCAATTACATATTGACTATCTGGAAAGCGTATACATAATATATAATGAATACACATTTCAAACATTTCAACCGTCAGGAGCTGCTGTTAAGTAGTTCTTTATTTACAATCTGTTTTACTTACTTCACATTATCTTCAGGTATCAAGATTATTTACAGCAGAGTCCATGGCAACAATGATACGACATCAAATTAAATAAAAGCTATTCTGCATCGCTGCCTTCAAAATTAAGTACGTTAACCAGTCAGTATTAAAATTCACAAACATAGTTAATCTTCGTCCACCGATGTGATCAAGTTCTACATAGTACATGGAGTGCTTCCAAACCGAAAGGTAGAATTGTATTACTCGACTGTTCCGTCAGTTCTTGGTAGAATATTTTATATATTACGAATGAGAAAACACGCGACACTGGTTAAACAGTCCACAGTAGTTATTATTTACTATTTACTGGTTTAGTCCCACTTGTTACGTTGTTCCTGTTCGTGTTATTGGACCTTTAAAAATGGATTATCTTGTTCAGTCACCTCCTTGGAACATGTCACCAAATTTTACCGTATATTGTTGAATTTATTTTTCCTCTCTCAACAGTTGTTGCAATTTGTCATGTAGTCAATTATATAATGTGTCACTCATTGTCCCTACCATAAATGCTTTTACATCGCAGTTTTTACCACAATAATCACTCTCGTTTTTGTCTTAAACCAAACATCAACAGTTGTCATCTTTGGAAACCAACTGAGATATTCTGTAATTGCCCTCTTTTAAAATCTTTAATCCTATAAAAATATCATATACATATTTGTACCTTACACACCAGTGTTATGGTTTTTTTCATTCATAATGAGAAGATGGAATTGTATTATAACAGCAGGCGAAGATTAACTTTGTTTCTAGATTTTACTATTGACTTCTTAATGTACTTTATTATTGATGGCAGAGATTTACATCTACATCCATACTCCGCAAGCCACCTGACGGTGTGTGTGCAGAGTTTATTGTATTTGACGCCAAAGCATTGTTGCCATGTGGGTTACTGTAAATTATTTTGATGCCTGAAGATCGAAACTAGAAGTAAATAAGGATTTATCTAACACTAGCTCTTGGTGGTTGAAATATGGTTTTTTTTCCATACAGGTATGATTTCTGAGGTATCATACCGCTGAATGATAATGTCAAACGTTACATTCATAGGGTATTTTATTTATTTGTGGGGTGTTGATCATTTAACTCGTCGTCAGTTGTTAAAAGTTGTACACACATTGTATTCTAATAACTAAATGCAAAATAAAATGCGGTAGGAAGGTTGTCTGGCAGCCTAATAGAAGCTTTCCTAGTTTTTCGAGTTTTGCCACTACGAAACTTCTTAACAGATATACCATATATCCGCCTCCTTTATTTCAGCTTATATTCAGTTGTCAGAGAAGAAACACGAAGTGGTCCTTTTATGCAGTATGTTTATATCTGACGACTCAATAAAGATCAAATGCATTGCACACAAAAAAATAAAATCAGTTATGAACACGAAGGTAGAGAAAAGATAATGTTAGATTTGCAATTATTTCTCATTATTTCGCTTAGCCTTTCAAAGAGTACGAACAATCACTACTTATCTTCAGTCTTCTTCTTCTTCTTCTTCTTCTTCCTACCAAAACTTTATCCTGTTACAATGAGTCTGTCGATCTTTAAGTGTTCATGTATTTTTTAATTTCAGAGTTCTTTCGGTTAGTTGTTTGGTGGTGAATTTACGTGGAAAGGTCTTCTGAGACTCTGTGTGCTTTCTGCAGTTGCCAGTAGGTCAACAGCGACTTCCTTGATACTCTTTTGGGTATTGATTAGTCATAGGAATTTGGTTTTTGAATTCCATTTACGACACTGAAAATTATCGTAGGTAATCGTGAGTCGTCCGTTCGTACTCTATGTAACTTCAGACGTCTCATCCGTGCTTTTACACACAGTCATTCCGCTAGGGAATAAAATTCTTTTGAACTTTAACGCATCCAGGTACCGTATTGGATCTCGCGTCCGAATATTTGCCACTATATTTGTCGTTACATTTTCTCGATGACATTGACGTTCGTAATTTATCATAATGTCTCAACTGTTTGGTAGTGGTGTCATTTATCTTCGTTGGAAATGCATTTACCGTTATAAATATGCCAGATGTTTGTTTAGACTTTACGTATGTCATATTAGATTCTTCTTAGGCTATTCTTCGTTGGGGTAGAGGTCTTGCACTTCAAAGAGGTATTAATGTGTCGAGCTATATGTGAGACCATAGGCGTGTGTGTTTGTGCTTATTTACATGCTTCTGTTATCGGAAGAGACTGTAGCGCGTATCAACGAGAAGTTAGTATCACCAGGCGATGTGTATTTAATGATTAATAGAAATATTGAATTACTGTCTGGAAACGGTATTTTTAATATTTGTGGATTAAATCTTCGCCGGCCGAAGTGGCCGTGCGGTTAAAGGCGCTGCAGTCTGGAACCGCAAGGCCGCTACGGTCGCAGGTTCGAATCCTGCCTCGGGCATGGATGTTTGTGATGTCCTTAGGTTAGTTAGGTTTACCTAGTTCTAAGTTCTAGGGGACTAATGACCTCAGCAGTTGAGTCCCATAGTGCTCAGAGCCATTTGAACCATTTTGATTAAATCTTCGACGTCCCTGCTTTTTTCCTGGAAATTATAAGGAAGTTCTTGTTAATATTGGCTTACTGTCATCCAGTGAAAATGTCGTTTCCCTCTTGAGCCAGTGTGCAGAAATCGATAACATACTAGGTTTACAAAGACAGGTTTAATATTTCCCATAGATGTCGTGAAGGTAGCCATGGTCTTATAGGAAAAAGTTCACGAAATCACAGCAATAATCTTCTGATGACTAGTGCATAGTGGTTTTCTTATCGCGGCTGTAGCATCACACGGTTATAGCTTCTAGTTTACGTTATACAAATGTGGCGGGGCGCCATTCCGCTTCAATAAAACACATTATACGAAAAAACTAAAATGTTTTACTTTATTTTAACATCGAATGATTTGACATCTGCTGGAACAACTTTTGTTTCGGATCTGGTGTTAAAACAGTGTGCTATGGCATAGAAACACTCTACAGTGAAAGGCTATATAGCTGATAGGGGAGCTATACATCACCGCAGTACACATTATGTTCTTCACTTGTAGACGGCGTATCTTACTAATGTTGGCAATAAGCTTACGTGGTAATATTTTCAAGAGTTTTATGCCTATAGGCCTTAACAGTGGAGATAAAAATAAGAATTTCGGCTTCTGTACAATCGTGTCTTCGATGTGCATCTGGCGAAGGTTATGTTTTGTTAATATTACTATCAAGATTTTATCTTCGTTAGTGTCTCACACTTGGTCATGTGCGAGCCACATTTCATCTGAAAACTCATATCGAAATACCTTCAGAATCTGACATTAGCAGCTAACCCTTCGATCTATAGCTGCAAAGTACTTGGTCTAAATAGTACGTCCTTATAGGATTGTTGGGCGAAACACGTCAGCAATGTCAAACTTAAGACTGCCCTGTGACTACATGTGATCACGTTTTTTTTTGCGTTGGCTCTAGAAACAGTGGTATATTTGCCTTTCATTCCTGGTGTTGCTCTTCAGTTGTTATTTACCCTTCCTATGCACTACTAGATCGATGGAATCAAATCACTACGTTATCTGTGCTATGATTCAGGAAGAAGGTGTCCTTCACGCTGCTGAGAAAGGGGGGAGAAGGAGGGTTCAGATGAATGTAAGGGAAGCCTACACTAAGTTTGCCGGACGAGGCGTCATGTGTACCAGCACATGTTTCATCCTACATGAATGAAGGGGAACTGAAACGATCCCGCACTGTGCTCTCGTATCTCTACCCAGTCCAATCTAAACAAAAAAAGAGGAAAAGAAAATGAAATGAACAGCAGCACAGATTTAGCATCTTCATGATTTACTGTCAACTGCATACCTCGCTTAGTAGCGCGACTTTTCAGTGAAATGTATGAATTTTGTTGGATGCAGATATGTGTAGGAAGTGTTCTAGTGGAAAGGAACTTTGTAGGCTGCATGGTATCTAACTAGGCACGGGCTGGCTGGAGATCACAGCCGGAGAGCGTGCAAGACGATTTCAGACTCTTTTGATCTGCGTATTCGAACTAAGTGCCGTTATTTCTTTCACTGGCATTAACTGCAGTAAGCTTAAGACGGCGAAACCAATAATAATTGCGCTTAAGATTTATTTTGTAGTTTTATTTCTGTTTGTCAAAAGGTGCTGTTAAAGTGACTACGATATCTCTGCAAAATATCGCCCTTTAAAATTAGTTCGTGGCTAGTTTACATAAGGCCATCATCGCGAGAAATTCCGTTCTCAGTTTAAAAGAACGAGTGGCATATTTTGTGTTTGTTGGGAGCTTTTATGTCGATGTTCGTTTACTATATGTTCAGCCTCCTACACACGCATCCAGTTACACCCAGACTTGTGCGCCCAACATTGATATAGCTCAAACCCTTCCAGCTCACGTGGTGTCCTGCGTTGTTGTAAGCTGAAGGGAGAACAATCGTCGGAACATCGGTGTAGCTAACGCTCTTTTGACAAAATATGAGGGTTACCGGAAACTGTGGTTACAAGACGTGTAGTTTCAGCATGGAATGTCCGTGAGGGAAGTTGGTCACACTTCCGTGTAGCAGGAAGCCAGCGGAAAGAACGAACATTTCCAACAATTAGTAGCTCGTCGATTAATGTTGTGGTGACTGCTGTAAATGAGCGTTCTCATTCCGGCTCCCGCCAAATGCGAAATATGCGCTCTAATTCGCTACCTAAGTGCTAAGGGGATGAACGAAGCTGCGATTCGACGCGAAATTGTTTCAATTTATGGAGAGGACGTAATTACAAGGCAGCATGTGACGAAATGGGTACGGAATTTCAAATCTGGAAGGACGGAAATTGACGATGAAAACAGAAGTGGAAAGCCGTCTGTTGTGACTGATGATGTGGTGCAGAAAATTGAAGAACATCTTCTCTCTGATCGCCGTTCGACAACTGACGACCTGCATGCAGTTTGTCCAGGCATTTCACGAACTGTTGTTCATGAAATCGTAACTGATCGACAAAATTATCGCATGTTGTGTGCGCGATGGGTGCCCAAGCACACAAAACGAACAGAGTCAGTGCCGCTCGCGAATTTCTTGACCGTTTTGAGACTGAAGGCGAGGCTTTTCTCAACTCTATACTGACAGGAGATGAAACTTGGGCTTATCACCAACTCCAGAGAGCAAACGGCAATCAGTTCAGTGGCGCCACACTCATTCTACTTCAGCCAAAAAATTGAAAACTCACCAAACAGCGAGGAAAATCATAGTGTCAGTGTTTTGGGACAGAAATGGCGGCTGTTCTCGTTGACTTTCTGGAAAGAGGTGAAACAATAAAGGCTGCAAGATATTGTGAAACTATGAAGAAACTTTGGATGCAATCCATCGTCGCGGGATTCTAACAACGGGAGTCTGTTTCCTTCATAACAACGCGCGTCCTCACACCGTTCGTGCAGCACACGAGTTGTTGACTTCGTTTGGTTGGGATTTTTCAAGCCACCCCTCTCAGTCCGCCGATCACGCACCTAGTGACTATCATCTGTTCACTAACTGAAGGAACATCTTCGTGGAAAACACTTTTCAAACGACGACGAGGTAAAAATCGAAGTGAAGAACTGGCTGAAAAAGATGGAGGAAGATGTCTATGACACAGGGATAAAAAAAACTCGTCCCACGGATGAAATAAGTGTATTGAAGTGAATGGTGATATGTGGAAAAATAATGCAAGACCTATACTACAATGCATGCAAATTTTATTAAAATAAATTCATTTTTTGTGCTTCAAAAAATTCTTGTAACCATACTTTCCGGATTACACAACATCGTGAGGACGACTTGGCATTCTCTGCCACGAAAGACACATGAAACGACTACTGGATCTGGTGCACTGAACGGTGGATGCCGCATATAATTTGTCATACAATGTATTCGACTTCGCTTCCAATGACCGTTCAAGAGGGGACAGTGGTTCAGAGAACAGGCGCGCTTTTGGAAAAGCGGGATTCACGTCCGTGTACGTCTACGACGATTTTCGTTTCATGTGGTCTGCCTAAATCGATAATGACGAACGTAAGAATGACTGTTTCAACAAGTACACCGCCGAATTATTTTCTCGTTTTCTTTCAATGACGCTAACTCTCCATGGATAATCGCCTGTTTACATCACATGCACTGTCTCTAAATGAAGCACGAATAATCTTATTTGTCTCTGCAAGCTTAACATTAAAGTGTTTTAGGAGCCTCTGGTAGTGGGCTGACATCCGTGAGGCTTGGAATTGTCGAGCTTAAAACTTTGTGTCCGTGTTAATGAAGTGTGGAGTGCGAAGTTCGTAAGTGAAAACGACAGATTGACCTTTACGATATATGATAGTTTTGTGAGTGAACCCTTTGAGGTTCGTTGTAACTAGCCATTAATTTCATGCAAGTAGGTAATTCAGGCAGTCATTTTCTTGACTAGTAACAAATGTGAAAATGGAATGAAATAATTGAGGCACTTCGCAAAATATGAAAATAGCTCTGTCTAGAATATTTTCAGGAGTAACATTGGCTAATCAATAAATTTGTGGACACAGTGTCCAGGAAAAGAAAATTTGACATACCTGAAGGAGAGACATGTTACTCACAACAGTGATGTTCTAACGTTCTTCACAGTACAGCAGTTGTAGAAAAAGCTGCTCAAGTGTTGATCGAAATTTGTTGTCATTTTAGAAGGTGTTACTTACTATCACGCAGCACAATGAAAACTTATTCAGCTCGGACTGAGTACATACCTGCGCATAGGCTTTATGATTTGGGAGCGTGATTAAATAAAGTGATTTTAAAATTATAGAATAGGTTTATTCTAAAAAAGTCATTCATGGTTAGTTATTTTGATAATTTCAAATCTTCATATTCTTTATATATGTTTAATTTTTTTCGGAAAGCATGTTTGTTTTTTGTAGAACCTATAGTCTACTTCTAACAGCGTGTAGCATGTCACTGTCTGTGGGGAATGAAGGATACACAGTTGCAATAGTTACTTCACTCTGCTATTAATAAACACAGAAATTCGTTCTCAGGAGAATTCCTACCTACTAAAAGTTCCCCTTTCTTTACTGCGTGCGCATGTACAAACCAAAATACTTCTTTTATATTTTCATTTTAAAAATAAGCATCGAATACATGACACTTTCTCTACGTTTTGACTTATCAGATTTTTTCCAAACTATTTGGTTCTGTTTAAGACAGTAGAGAATGAAATTATACTTTAATAACGTTTTTGGATAGTTTAATAATTTACGAAGAAGCTTTTTGTTTATCTTCCTGCTTATTGAAAGGCAAATAACTTACCCACATCTGTTAATACGGTTCTTAGTTATGTTATACACGTTCGATGATGGTGCTAGAAAGGCATACGTGAAGTTGCAATAGTTGCTTTAGTTCATTTTTATTTCCTGTTGAGATTTTTCTATAGGAGGCTATTATTGGAATAATTGTTTAAAGCTACAGTCCGAATTACACCTACGTGGATAACATATGATTACACACAGAAAAATATGCCGGTGGCCAAACAGTTGCTTGACATACTGAATGTCGAGCAGTGATAGAACAAACACATTCTACTGTATTTCCATGTGTGCTAGACCACTCACGTCGAGCACTGATAGAACAAACCCATTCTACTGTTTTTGCATGCGTGCTAGACCACTCACAGAAAATAGTATTTCTACGAACGGACAGTAATGTATTAACTATATGGAATAAAACAGTAAAAAAAAATTCCATCATCTTCAGATCGTGCATCCAGAACAGTAGTACTTCGGCTGTCAAACACACAGCCATCTTAAAGGCGAGTCGATGATATGACTCTAAACTTTTGAACGAAGTCAACACTGTTCTGCGGATGATATAATTGTTGATTGTTCGTGTTCATTAAAGGGATCTGAAATTGATCTCACAGTGTTCTGCTGATAATATATTGACCGTTCATGTTTGTAGCTCCTTAAAGGGATTTGCATCTGGTTTCACAGTCTAAGTTTGATAGTTGAGATGTTGGAATAATTTAATAACATGAAGGCTGATATTTGGAGAACAATTAAAGTATTTCATTTTGTTGAATCTAAGCAAAATTTCACACTCCCTACGTCTTTAATGAATCCTTTAATATGGAGCAGATTGTAGAGTACGGCAGCCCTACCAACTTTCGTGACAAACCATTAACCGTAGGCTTCAAAATGTGTTACAAAATGAATGAATGACTTTAAAACATTAGTTTGTTAATAGCGTTATTCCAAACAGTTAATCTAGTGTCAAAGCGAACACCACGCACAATTCGTGTACTACCGAACTTTTGAAGAGATCGTTCAACGTAAGAAATGCCAAGTTCACTCTTTTAAGTTCTTTTAAGAGTTGCAGAGTTGCTTCCGGTATGTTAGAAGTATAATTTTACTGCTTCTTGTGTCGGGTAAATAGTAAAATACATCTAACTGCCGTGCTGTAATCGAAAGTTATTGTTTACACAGTCTTGTTCCCCTCGCGATAGAAAGTGCTTTCGGTATTCAGCCGACGATCTGGACATGCTGGAACTCTGTCGACATCAGCGTGACAATGCTGTTTCTCTTGTATATAGTCGCCGTATCAGATAGACAGGCGAACACGTATTCACTAGCAAACAGGAACAAGAGTTGTTATACTCTGAATGAAAAGCCAGGTCAACTTACGGAGTCAATGCAGTGTACTGTTTAGTTGTGTATACTGACTATCTATTGCGAAAATTATTTATCGTATTACAGTGACAACCGTCAAGAGAAGTTTACGTTAAAAAAAAAAGCACTCTTCGCTTACCACCTGAGGCGGAGCATTGGTATAGAGTTTTAACTAGCTAATAAATGCATATTACTGAAAAGATCCTGCTATTTGCTGGGGGATGTATACCATATAAAAATGTTGTTTTACCTTCTTATACAATGCAGGTCTCGTATGTAACTAACGTATAGAAACTGTACAGTCTCTTCTCAACGTTTCGGCAACTGGTTATGTTCAGTCCCTCAAAGCTGCACAGTAAAACTTATTGAATCATTCACATCCCATTGCAAGCACTGTATGTCACAACTTTTTAGTGGGCTACGCTACTTCTCATTGGAAACTATTCCTACAGTATTTGAGGGTAGGATTATGTCTTTACTATCTGTGTATAATGCAAACGTTGCACGTACGTGGGACTGAGTGGGAGCAACTTAAAGTCGAGGAGTGTGCAACGACGTTATATGGATTAGAACAACTGTACGACGCCTTCTATGAAGTACATGTTTCCCCCGAAACATTCACACTTTTTTATGTAAGTAGCCGTATGTCTCAATACTTACCAAGACCAGACTGTTTTAGTGTATTATTAGTTTCTTCTTTCACACGTAATAGTGTTAAGATATGCCTATGTCCAACAAAACATCACACTATGCACGAAGTTTCAGGATTCATTTTTTAGATTTCTGGCGTTTGGGATCGTCGTATTGTGGTGGCCGATACTGTTTCTTGTTAGCGATATTAGGGTGTGACGGTGATACAGATGGATTACTGGCTGATACAGAATGATCAATTCCTGAACATTTTACTACTAATATCGCCGTTTATTTTACTCCACCTGATTTGAGCGCTACAATAATCTTAAAAGATGGGTCAAGAATATAATATAAATAGCAAACGAAAAAAAACACAACAGACTATGAAGAAAATAATTTTTAACATTTTGTCACTATAAAAGCAAATGCTAACAAAAATGCAGTGCAATGCTCATGTGTTGAAAATATGACACGTCAATTGTCAATGAAGAGATCCGCTACGAATTGCTATGTGTGTTACTTCCTATCGTTAATGTCGAACATGATTTTGACCTGCTTCCACAAGCTATGTTCCATACCCTGAACTTCACAGCTTAAATAGTGAGTATATCCAAGTCATTAAGATGTTTTTTTAGAAATTAACTTTTACAATAGATAAATGCTAAATAAATACAATAGATAAACAAATAAATAAAATACAATAGATAAATAAATTTCCTTAATATATGTCCGAATGGAAGTATAGCGCTCGAAAAGCGTAGCCTACATGAAGCAACCACAAACGTTTCAGGGGATGGTCCAACCAAGCAATCTATAGTGAAGTGCGTCATTGAAACTGACCTTTAATCACAACCTAAAATATTTTCTTCATTTCGTTTCTGAACTCATAGCGCGTTTATTAATTGCTTGCCCTCGTGTTGCGCTCTTCCCGTCGACGCCGGAGGCTGTGCGGGCTGCCAGATCGGCTGATAACGTCCAGCTAATCTCCATAGATGAAATAATTGACGTAATGAAGCGCGCAGTGCCCCCATCTGGCACGCTCCGTTCTGGCCGGGTAACAATCTCGTGGTATATTGCGGATGCCTCGCGAAGCGCAGATACGGGCTGGCAATCAACCTCGCAGATCAGAGATTAATGACTTCGGCCGCCGGGCTCACTGCTTACATAGTAATTATCACGCGGAATCGGCTTCGGATCGAAGTCGAACCTGGACCTCCCGTCGATTAAGTCTCTCGAGGGTTGATGGGCTGCCAATCCTCCTGCGCTAAGAAGTCCAAAAGAACGACTGCGATATAAGATTACTGCTTCACACATGGATACGTTCACATACTTAGTTTATGAAAAAAAAAATGAAAATAAAATGGCCACACTTCTTTGCAACCCAGTGACGGTGAGCTGCAGCTTTATAGGACGGGAACATGGAAGACGATTTTCACGAAATAACATGCATACCGATGCTTCACTTGTGTATTTGCGCTGTTGCTGCAAGTCCGGTTTCACAGCATTTCCATCGTAATTGTGAGGATGACGGTGAGTATGTGCCAATTCATACATGGTTCAAATGGCTCTGAGCACTATGGGACTTAACTTCTAAGGTCATCAGTCCCCCAGAACTTAGAACTGCTTAAACCTAACTAACCTAAGGGCATCACACACATCCATGCCCGAGGCAGGATTCGAACCTGCGACCGTAGCGGTCGCGCGGTTCCAGACTGTAGCGCCTTTAACCGCTTGGCCACCACGGCCGGCAATTCATACATGGCTGACCTCTGTACCGTGCAGTCGTAACCGTCATTCAGTGAAAAATATCGGTAATCGGAAGAGACTAAAAACATAACGTAACATTTTGGTTATTTATTTAAATTCATGTTATGAGACTTTCACCTCGAAACGCATGTTAAGATGGCTACATGTTCTTGTAATACAGTAAATGAATGTTAGTCGGTATGCTAAAGTTTGCTGAATAGTACTTTCTTTATCTACTTTGACAAGGGAACTGAAATTGTAACCAGAACTATACCGAACAAAAAAGTTGAGGCGCTATGAAGGTTACTTATTTAAAGAAAGATGATGCCAATCCCATGTTCTTTAGTAAAAATTTTAACAGCAGTACATTTCACAGCGAGTCCGTTATCGATCTACAACATTCCTCTAAATAACTTACCTAGGGTCGTTACACTGTATTATAGTTAACGAAATTCATTTTACTTGTTGCTGTACATAATAAACAGAACCCATACCATTTTTCATTAGGCCTAGGAAAACAAATTCAAACACACATAGCAATCTGGAAAAGGTAGCCAAATTTGAATCCTGTAGTGAAGGTAATTTGGATACGTAAATATATAATGTAAGTCAATGAATGCGTCAAGGCACTTCCCTTCTTTTCACATAACAGTTGCAGAAAGCGCACCACCCACCAGGGCTTGCCGTTCTAATCATTATTCTGAAGGTTCTTCTTGTCTATGAGACAATTAGGATAACGACGTCACAGTGTTTATTTTATGTTGTTTGACTTTGGCTTTTTCCTCTATTATTGGTGCATCATCTGTGCAGCCATCTTGAGTTTCTGCAGTTTTACTCATGGATTTTTCCAGAAATTGCTTGTAGTATGTTAGAAACTGGACCCGTCTTAAGAAAATGAAATTACATTTTACATTCACATTGAAATCGGTACCATTGTTCAAATATAATCATTTCATGTATGAGTATGTATTTCAAAACGTACACAGAAGAGAGTTTGCTTCACTGATCAACGCTACAAATTACAGACAGGAAATGTCTCAAAATACACGTATACGAAATTTTCATATCAGAACATCGCAGAAAATTTCAATTTCGGTACACAGGGTAAGGTACTTCTTATTCCAATTTTCATCAATCAAACGATAAATTTAAAGTGTAAAAAAACTGTAACCATGGAAATATGAGTTATAAATCTACATCTGGCTCATCGCGATGAGAGCACTATAAATAACAATTATTTTTCCATATAGCAGACTGAGTTTCAAAAAACAGGTATACTTACGAGAACGTTTTCTTGTTGGACACGATCTGAACAAATATTTGTGTAATTCCTCGTATCCTCAACGAAACGTGTTTTAATTTTAACCTGATTTAGTTGCTATACAATGGAAGCGTAAATTTCGTTAATGTAAAGCAATGAGAATCAGAATATTCTGTACTCAGAACACGGTTTTATGCAATAATTTGCATTTTTAAAATTACTTAATGTACGAAATCTTCCTATTTGCTTGACGCTATCCTGGAATTTACTTCAATAAAAGTGAATTCGAAATTCAAACTGTCTTGTTAACTAGTGGAATGGAATTCGTTCTTTTTACACTTGTGTGATAGTGAACTTGTTTTCCGCCTTCTACAGTAACAAACAAATCTTTTTCAAAACTTGATGGTAGCGATAGTATTCACGTCACAAAGGTTACGGTGAGTCGCATACGCCTTTTCCGTAGCGTTTTTTCGCGAAAATAGTTAGACTTTCGATTTCACTTTACAGGAAAGGTCTACACATTTGCCTTTCAGAACGAATTCGATAAATGAAGTTCTCTGCTGATGGTTACTGCATAATCTTAAACATAGCTATACCTGCCGTGCTTTAGAACTATTACGAATGTGGGCTGTTAGGCGCTGGAAGTTCGTCCCGACAAGGAAACGAGCTGCCGAAATACACTTGTTAGCGTTTTCACGGTGTCGGTGAGCTGCGATTCCTGTAGGTAGCCGAAACAAGAAACAGCCGTTCACACCGATACAAATGCCTGTGTTGCTATGACATCAGGTAGCCGAGCTGCGTATGTAAACGAGACAGTGGCGCTCACGGTGTGTGCTGTGGTGTGAAGAGGGCTACATGTACAAATAAAAAATAGTCCACCACTCGGCGACATAAACGAAAAAAAAACCTGACTTCGAAGGTTATCGGCAGGGAAATATTTTAGCCCCTCGATGAAAACCCTTCTGAAACGGTAGGCTTTTTAAAAGAGGGGTTGTAAGACTATTAAAACTCACTAACATGGCTTTAGGCGTTTCTTGAGAAAGGTAATAGACGCACAAACTAATTTAGTACACAGCAGATCATGGTCAGAAGGCGGCAGATTATCTGTAATGGCGGCTTTAATAGAGGAGGCAATCTACAGAGGAAGCTGTGCCGTGGGTCAGCGGTCAGCGGGCAGACAACTTGGACCGCTTGTTCGGGACAATCCCCCACCCTACTGCCGCTCCATGGCATTCCCTACACGCTCCCCACACCGCCTCAATCTCCACCACGGCTCTGAATATCGAATGAAATATGTCAACTCTCATCACACGATACGTTGCAGCGCAGTTTTGACATTCTCCTGATTTTAATGTTTTTCATCGGAAATTTCTTAATAGACTATACTTAAATCCTTTAACGAAAAAGAATGAAACTTTCCGGCAGCATTAGTGGTCGGTAGACCCCATCTGGAGCTGTACTGCCGCCTAGTGCATGTCTTTTCATTTGACGCCCATTCGGCGGTTTTGGCGTCGATGGTGCTGAAATGATGACGAGGACAACACAATACCCACGTTCCGCACGGATAAAATCTCCGACCTGGTCATGAATCGAACCCAGGACCCACTGTTTAGAGGCAGCAATGCTAATCCGTATACCACAAACTGCAGACATTTCATTTACTGATTGACTCTCAAGAACATACCCACTTGATTTCTTTAAAGACTTACCCGCAAGAATCCACCCTTGTGACTTCACTATACTTTGATCTTTACGCTTATTATTGAATCTGCAGTGCAGAGAATCAGACTTCGACGTAGAACTGGTGGGCCTTACAGCATATCAGTGAAACCACCCGATGTCGAACCCCGAGACGTTACCTCATGAAGACAACAAAGTTACCTTTCGTGTTAGTTCCAATCGTTGTCGTCTGTTTCACCTCTGCGAACGCTGTGTCGGCGAGACTGGTAGTGACCGCGTGTGACAGTAATAAGACAGCCTGAGCCGAAAGCGCCCGGTGTGATGGCTGTATGCTCGCTGTCCGGTGTCTCAGGCTCAGTGCACGCGTCACCTCGCTTCACGCTGCGGCCACATGTGCGGTGAGATACAATTGCCATTATCTGAAACTTCAATTGAAACGCTGGACTAACTGCCCGTAACCTTTAACGAAATGCACCTCTAATTTTGTCTGTTATTGTGATCAGAGAACAACGCTACCGTGACACGTCGCCACGAGACTCTTAAAACACAAATCGCATGTGCCTACTCAGTCACATCGCAGCTGACTTCCTTTCAGTTCTTATTTCAATCTCTCGCTATATTCTGCGAAACAATGAGAGACCTGAAATTAAAGCAAGTATTTCTGAGGGGTACATTTTCCCCTGTAATAGGATCAAAAAGTTATCTTTATTATAATCGAAAGACGTATACGAAGTTTATAATAAAATGCTTTCAGGACTTAGACGTTGCTGTTCGACATCTAGGCCATGAGTGCTTTTACGGTGTTTTCATTGCTCCGTTTTTGGAAATATTTCTTCGTCGCCATGTCGTACAAATATATACATTATTTTAAATTTGAGATTACTCTTGTTCGGATCATGAGCAGACATACTTTACGCAGCTGTGAAGAAAACGTCTACACCATGTATGAATACATTTTTAATTTAAAAATAAAAAAGTAAGCGAATTATGTTAGTCCAAAAGAGTTGAAAATGATTAAAAGTACTTGGCATGAAAAGTATGTTACTTTGGTAAAGTGTAAAAACCTTGTAAGAAACTGAAGTCAGCTTTCTGACGCGACACCTACCATCTTACTCAATTTTTATGAGAAAACAGTTAATTTTTATGACTGTCTATAACGTCCGTATTCCCAGCGGGAAATTACTGCTTATTAAAACAAATCATGATAAATTATTGATTGTGACCGATTACAAGTTCATATCTCCGAATAGGATTTCTTTCGAAATTTGTCTACGGAAGTTGCAGTGAATAAGAGACGTAAAACGCAAGCGTATTTACATTGTACTTTACTATTACTACTTGTGACTAGTTATTGTCGCATTAAGTGGAAACCAGAAATCTAAAGAGTAATTCAAATGAAAATGTGCAAAAATTATCGCTTCTGGGTAATACAGTGCTGCGTGCTTATGACGTTTATAACTGACAGTGAAACATTGGTGCGATCGTGGCAGCAAACAGTTACGGAAATTCATAATTTTGGTACTTACTAAAATCTTGTTCCTTGAAAATACATCCTCCTTGTTAAAAAAAAACTGTTAATTAACTTCCTCCGAGTGAGAATGCAAACCTAAAAACGTAAACATAGTTCCATTCATAAGTAACCACTAAATGATCCATCAGAACGAATAATTTAGGTGTTAATTTTTATATGGACTGCTTTTTATCACAGTATCATCTCTGTCTTAATAATATAGTCCTTACACACGAAAATAATCACTTGTTTCAGTGTTTTTCTCTAATATATCACATCCACTAAGTGCTTTGTGGTTGTGAAGTGTCAGTTGAATGTATACCACAGTTTCTGGTCTGACATTATTAATACACTAGCCAAAAGAAGCACTTGAAAAACTTCACACAATAATTCAACATCGATTGCGCCTAATCAGCACCAGTGGTAAGGGTTCCTGACATTCCTTAGCATTGTCTGTCTCTGTTTCCTGTCGCACTTACTCGGCGATCCAAAACTATGTTATTTTAATTTTCTGACATGGCAATTACTTCAGCTGACAGACTTCCCAAGAAGAATTCATGTAGTCATAGATGCGTGTGAAAACCGGCTCATAACAGGCCGTGAAACTGCAGTTTTATTTCTAATTTAAAAACTGGATATAATATGAGTGGCACCCGCCCTTTTCACTCATTCTTTTTTTTTACTAATATCGTATTTATGAATACAATGCGCTCTTCTCTATGTCTTTTCTTTCGATGATAAGCTGGAAAAGTTATTGTCCCGTTGTTTATGACTAAATTCTCACCCATCTCTTTCTTACTGTTAGGTAATGCATTTTTGCAGATTGTTACCTGATACCCTGCAGTAGTTTAAGCAGCTGGGTTTCATTGGCTGTTCCACAATAAAATTCCCAGATACAGTGCACGTATTTAGATTTGACAGGAATTATGAAACGAGTTGTCCGTGCCATTGTCTAGGTCTCCGTCTCGGTGTAGCCATAGAGAGATTTAACGAATCGACAATATCTCTGATTCAGAATGGCCAGGCAGATATTTGAACTATTTCTTTATTGGATTTGAGTACAGCTGCACCAACTCGCGTGATAAAATTCTGTTTCGAGCGGATATCATCGTTTGGAGAACAGAAGCTCGTATTCGGCTACACGTTTACCTTCGCGCTTGGTATTCCGAATCATTCCGTGTTGTATCTATATGGGCACGTACGTAGGATATAGTTGAAAGACCCTACAAGGTGCAAAATCTGTAGCTTTCAAGCCTATGAATGGTGAGATCTCAGCATCAATAATTCGTAACGTGTTTAATTTTCCAAAAACTTTTTCTATTTTGATGTTTTCTCGGAACCGTGATTTCAAAATGTGCATTCTCTCATACATAGCATAGCTGAAATTTCGAATTAAATTACGGTTGGGGCAGCATATCACCTGTATTTAAATATCACGATGTTCTTTACGGTAAGTTTGCCTTATTTCCCAAGACGATGGTGTCAGTTAATTAAATCGATGGATACTGAAACAGAACTAACGATTTCAAATAGGCAGAGGCCAAGCTTCCTTGCATTTTTGTTGCCTAAGAGCACTCTGCTGTTGGGAGATTCAGACTCACGCTGGTACCAGCAATGTTTTCGACGTCTGGAATCTGATGTGGAGGAATAAGTTTTCTTTTCTGTATTGTGTAATCCTCCTTTCCAGATAGACGTCTTGGACGTTATGCGCCACTCAGTAGTTCTAATTTATGATATTAATATTTACATTATGTTATATTACCCCATATTCAGACCGTCATACAGTTGTCCGATTAATAGGCCACGGAGCAGATACAGCAAATAAAATTGCCAGCAAACAGTAGATCCGCTGTGTCGGTCTATTGTAGAAGTTGATAACGTTGAGGCACATACGAATGTCAGAGAGACTGAGCGTATTATGAAAAGCTTTTTATTATCTGTTAGAATAACTGTTGTTATCGCGTTCTTGGATCATCTGGTTATTAGGTTGGCTTGGACAATGGAACTCCTACATAATGAACCCGAACTCGATCGACAAAATTTCGGAGGTTGTTCTGGGATATTTTCTGCATATATTGATACGAAGGACCCACGGTCCCCGATGGCTCGTTGCAGAATAATTGCATTTCGTTTGATTTCGCACTTCCATTTACGTTTGTATTTGCGTTGCACTGAAAATATCGGCACAGCGTGGAAATGTAGATGGTATGTGCTGTGTGTCTTGTTTGGTAACAAACTTATTCTATTTACTCACAGTACTTACTGGTGGTAACAGTAATGTACAATTCAGTCGTCGCCCTCAAGTTTGCATTCAGCACTGGTTGGTTCTGCCCCGTGTTTGTTTCCCTGGTATTGTTTGTTGTATGTTAACAGTAGTACAGAGCATCATGGATGAGTATACTGTTGAAGATTGGCCGATATGCACTTTGTGGATGGATTCGCTGAATGCAATGGAAGAGCGGCAGCCGGCCACTGTGCCAGAGCGATTTTAGGCGCTTCAGTCCGGAGCCGCGCTGCTGCTACGGTCGCAGGTTCGAATCCTGCCTCGGGCATGGATGTGTGTGACGTCCTTTGGTTAATTAGGTTTAAGTAGTTTTAAGTCTAGGGGACTGATGACGTCATATGTTAAGTCCCATAGTGCTTGGAGCCATTTGAACCATTTTTTGAAGAGCGGCACAACGACTGTTCCCGCAGCGACAACAATCACATCATAATACTTTTGCAGCTCTCTGATGGCTCTTTTGTGTTGTACGTTTAGGTGACTTTATTAGTGTTGTGAGACTATTTTCACAGAAACAAAGATGACTGACGTAACAAACCGAATGAATCATAATTATACCTTTAGCCTACATTATTAGGAGCTACCGGAGACAACAGATCCCTTGTATCAAAATAACCATTAAATATCCGTGAACAATCTTCGACATTTTATCGATGGCGTTCTGGTTCACGCCGTATGTGTAAGCCATATGATCTACTCGATGTACTCCGTGGTCTCCTCATCTGGACATCAATATGGACGGCTGTGTTTGGAATTATTTAACTCAGAAGTCGATAATATAATGTAAATATGTACGTCATAAATAAAGACAGCTGAGTCCAATACTACTACCTGGAGTTGTAAAACTACTGGAAGCTACCATAAGTAAGCGTAGACTACGGTAATTTTCCTAGTAGCTATGGTCAGTTGAGGTCGGACCCCCGTTACCTGTACATTGGGTATATTCTTACCTATCAGGGATTAACTCATAACAATCACTTTCTTTACAAATTCGATCAGTGTCTTACTATATTCCACTAAAAACAGGAAGTGGTGAACGGTCTAGAAACTGAATGAGGGTATATAAATGGCCGGGTAAACTACGGAACATTTTTGTTCTACGGAGTTATACTGCTGTCTGTTACTTAAGAATAAAAGGTATTTATATTAAAACTGAAACTACCAATGTTTAATTCGGGTCTTATTCGAAAATTGTTGATTTTTGCATCGCGGGATTAGCCGAGCGGTCTGGGGCGCTGCAGTGATGGACTGTGCGGCTGATCCCGGCGGAGGTTCGGGTCCTCCCTCGGGAATGGGTGTGTGTGTTCATCCTTAGGATAATTTAGGTTAAATCGTGTGTAAGCTTAGGGACTGATGAGCTTAGCAGTTAAGCCCCATAAGATTTCACACACATTGTTTTGTTGATTTTTAACGCGAAACAGAGGGCCGTTGTAGCAAAAATAAAGAAAGCAATACAGATTTATCATATAGCGCTAGAAAATGCCATTTCCTCAACAAAAAGGTAAAATAAAAATACAACAAAACAAAATACATAAAACGTCGCTTCAATACTTCGTCGAACTTATATAAAACATGTTCCTGTTATTTATAAACAACTTTCTCATTTATCAGTAAGAGCAGTGAACTCTTGTCTTTGATCATGATGAAGACATTCTATTGAGAACAAAATAAATATAATAGATATACATATTTTTTATGTCTGTGAATGTAAACTGTCCTTTCATAAAAAATAATTGCTTTGTTTACGAAACAGAGCAGAAGTTACGTGATCAACTAATTTTTATTACTTATATAATGCAATTTATATTCTGTAAGGGTGTAAAATACACAGTGGACTAACACTGAATGATGCGCCGTTCTCATTATGTGCAAAACAAACAACAAGAAAAGAGAAGTCGATGGCTCCCAATTTCTCTCTTACACATGCATTTGTGTTTGTTTCCCCACCAACTCTACCAATTCTACTAATACTACCGGCAATCCTATCATTTTATATGTCGTTTATATAGTGCACCATAACTACCGAACCTTAGAACACAAGTCTACTCCTAACCACAATTTTGACGTCGAGCGACTTAAGTAGGGTAGGAATAAGAGTATGTAGTAGTTGAACTGTGGCTGCACTTTGTCCAAAGTGTAGCCACCAAGCATGAAGGTGAAATGGTGTTTTAGAGACTAAACTCATACTCGTGACAGACGAGAGTCAAACCACCGCAGAGCCATTATATTCTGATTGTCCATAGTTTCCTAAAATTACTCCATGCGAATGTCAGAATGGTTCCGTGAACTTGACGTCGTCCAATTAATTCCTTCTTCTTTCTTCGACTCTAATGACAGGTCAGTAAAATTTTTTGTGTCGAAAGAATGGTTCTTTTCTCAGTTGCAAAGCCACGATGGCACATCTTCCTCACATCTTTTTTTCGAGTTCGGAGACAAATAGCGTTTCTCTAGTTACTTACACAGTATAGTTAATCGACGAACTGCTCATCATCATGGACAGATCTGTCTTTACTACACAGCTTTGATTTTCATTCGTTTATTCCTGATAGAGTGATATGCTGGAGGGAGCCTTGTCAAGTGTAAAATTAACGACGGACTTCTTTGGACCTGAAATTTAATAGAGCAAGAAATTTTACACGCAAATTGGATTAATCATCCTTCTTAATAAAATGACACTCATAATTCTAAAACGCTCAGCAGGAGAAACGTATCTGGGTGAAAATGTGTCACTGACATTGTAAATGTATGTTTATATACGGTATGAGTAACGACGCGGGCGTGTTCATTATGCTAAGAGGCTGACATTAATTGTGGCGCGTTTATATATTACGGCAATTAGCGCGCAGTCGTATGCAATTACCAGCGGTGGCACGCCGATCGCGTGTTGGATAGCTCCCGCCTCTGCGGGCTGCCGCTGCCCCCACAAATTACCAAATTCCGTCTAACGACGCTCACAAGCACGGCTATTGTCGACGAGCGGCCAACACCTCTGCCAGGCCCCATCCAAGCTTTTCTTGCAGATTCAGAAGTTCTGTAAGTCGTGAACCTTCCCAGACCCAGAGGATATTGGTTCCTATCGCGAACTGTTTATTATTCACCCCATATCTCGATCATTGATGTATGTGGGCCCTTCACACCTTCTCGTTTCGTATGATTACTAAACTAGTCCTTCGCGAAACTCGTCAGTGCAGCTCGAGATACAGAAACGAAAAAACCATACAGCTTCCACAAGAAAATAAAAATAAGCGCTGCCTGTAACGTCCTCAATAAAATAAATGGCCCATTTGTTTATAATTAACTGTGTCAATATAATATGCTACTGTACAGATTCTAACTCGTTGTAAATGGTTGGACTTCACTACCGCTCTGTTTTCTATAAGACTGAACACAATATTAACGACACTCCACCTCTTACGTTTATTGTAGGCCAAAACAACTATTTGTCATAATTCTTGTACAACTAACACCTCCAAAGGGGCTTCTCAGAAAATGAAAGAAATCTTAATTCCTCTGCAAGAAAGGCCGGTACACATTGGAAGATTCCACCTGGATTACATCATGATCAGATAGAGATTCTGGAATGATATATTGGATTGTAAAGTGCACTCAGCGGAAGAAGTATATTCCGATCAGAATTTAGTATTGACGAAGAGCAGTCTGAAGTTTAAGATACTCGCCTGGAAGAATTAATGTGTTACAAGTGGGATACTGAAGTGCTACGGAATGGTGGGATGCGTTTTGAGTTCTCTAAGTCTGTAGATACTGCAATAATGAATACCACAGCAGTCAGTTCAGTTGAAGAGCGAAAAAGGGTAATAACAGAAATTGGACAGACGAATATAGGCACAAGGAAGCCAACAGTGAAGAAACCTTGGATACAGAAGAAATACTTCAACCAGTGGACGGAAGAAGGAAGTACAAAAATATTCAGGCAAAGACAGGAATACAACAATGTAAGTCACTTAGGATCGAAATAAATAGAAACTGCAGGAAAGCCAAGTCGAAATGGCTGCGAAAAAAGTCGGGAAATCTAAAAAAAAAAAAATGTTCGTCGGAAGTACTAACTAAGCCTCGTAGAAAAGCCAAAACAACCTCCACCGAAATTAAAAGCAAGGGTGACAACATTGAGAATGCAATGGGAACTCTACTGTTAAATGCACAGGAGGAAGCGAAGAGGTGGCAAGAGTGTCTGGAGAACCTCAACTAAGGGGAAGACTTGTCTAATGACGTCATGGAATAGTACGTGGGAGTCGATACGGAAGACAAAAAATGGTTCAAATGGCTCTGAGCACTATGCGACTTAACTTCTGAGGTCATCAGACGCCTAGAACTTAGAACTACTTAAACCTAACTAACTTAAGGACATCACACACATCCATGCCCGAGGCAGGATTTGAACCTGCGACCGTAGCGGTCGCTCGGCTCCAGACTGTAGCGCCTAGAACCGCACGGGCCACTCCGGCCGGCTACGGAAGACAAAGGGGATCCAGTTTTAGAATCTTAGCTTAACAGTGATTTGGAAGACTTGCGATCAACGAAGGCAGGTAGGATATATAACATTCTTTCGGAATTTCTAAAATCATTGGGGTGAGCCGTGTTCAATCGAAAATTCAAGTCCGTGTGTAGAATCGATGAGACTGGATACATATCATCACGCTTTTGGAAAAATTTCGGTCACACAGACATGAATGAAGGCGTTAGAGATGGCTGTACTATAGATGGGTGTTGTAAATTAGATGGACTGACAAGATCAGGAATGAGCAGCTTCTCCGCGAGGAGAGGAACATAGGGAAAACATTGGAGGAGGAACAGTACGATAGGACATATGTTAAAACATCAGAGAATAACTTTCATATCGATAGAGGGAACTGTAGAGGATAAATCTGTAGGGGAAGACATATATGGGAACAGTTGAAGCTGGCCGGAGTGGCCGAGCGGTTCTAGGCGCTACAGTCTGGAGCCGCGCGACCGCTACGGTCGCAGGTTCAAATCCTGCCTCGGACATGGATGTGTGTGATGTCCTTAGGTTAGTTAGGTTTAAGTAGTTCTAAGTTCTAGGCGTCTGATGACCTTAGAAGTTAAGTCCCACAGTGCTCAGAGCCATTTGAACCATTTTAACAGTTGAACAAAAACAGTTTACTTTTCATTCAACCTTACATATGACATTGTTCTACCAGGAAGTAAAGGGAGGATCATCAAATAAGATATTGGAATTATCTGACTAATAATTGAGGACGTAGCGTGCGAGTACTACTATGAGATGGAGTGGTTGGCACAAGAGAGGAATTAGTTTCCTTCAATCTTCTGATAGTATTAAAAAACGTGAGCCCTAATTAGTAAGCGATGTCTATGTAATATCTTCTTAATATGGACTGTAAAATATCGTTTAATGTAATATTCTTGTAACAAATGACACTAAAATATGGTGTGCTAGCATCGTCGTCAACTAACAACGCCATCGAAGATGAACAGAAACGTGAGTATCGAGCGGTACCGTGCGGCTGGTCCCGGCGGAGGTTCGAGTCCTCCCTCGGGCATGGGTGTGTGTGCTTGTCCTTAGGATAATTTAGGTTAAGTAGTGTGTAAACTTAGGGACTGATGACCTTAGCAGTTAAGTCTCATAAGATTTCACACACATTTGAACATTTCGAGCAGTACCACCAACGTGAATTACAATGTGTTCCATTCGTCATAAGTTAGAAATGGTGTGTGATGGTCCCACGTGGAGATACGGGACAGATGGCTCAGCAACAAGCCCTACTTGCTTGGCTGTGATGTTGGAACATTCTATACATTTACCGAAACCTATTAGTAAACAGTATTGAGACTTGAGACTAGGGCTAGTAGTTTCAGCGTGCAGTGTGTGAGTGAAAAACTCGGCACCGTTAATATTATTCCCCTTCCTGTAGATAGAAAGCGTATAGAAATTAGCGAAAGCAGCAATGAAACTAATTTATTACCAAAAAACTGATAAAATAGATGTATACACTAAGACACCCACTTTGGTTGGTCGAAAACGTTGGAAAGCGATGCTTCGTCTGGATTGGCATACAGCGATGTAAATGGGCCATTCTATTTTGAATGCACAGAGGCGACAATAAGTAACTGAAATACTGAGCGCATCTGGGTCACTCGCCATTCGTATGATCTACAGAAGCAAGAAGTTTTCTCATGGCGGTGTCGCCAAATGTATCAACTGATCTTTCTAACAATCTTCCTGAGCAGTGAATAGAACGAAGGTGTGCAGCTAAGTTCTCTCCACGTCCTCCAGATTGAATACCGCTGGGCGCATACACACAGAAAATCCTACAAGACGTGTAGCGGCTAAAACAGCTGCTCCCTCTCCATCTACATCATACACCGCAAGATACTTAATGGTGTGTGGCGGTGGGTACTTTTGTACCACCAACTGCGCCCTCCAACCCTGTTCCAGTAGCGAATAACGCGTGGGTAGAATGATTGTTGTTAAGCCTCTGTATTGGCTGTAATTTCTCGAATTTCCTACTCATGGTCATTACGCGAGACGTATATGGGGGCAAGTAATATGTTGTCCGACTGTTTCTGAAAAGTGCTCTCATGAAATTTCAATAGTAAATCTCTCCATGATTAACAACGTCTCTCTTGTAACGTCCGCCAATGGAGTTTGCTGAGCATCTGCGTAACGCTTTCGTGCCGACTAAACGATCCCGCAACGAGCGTACCGCTCTTCGTTGGATCTTCTCTATCTCTTCTGTCAGTCCTATCCGGTAAGAATCCGAGATGGGTGAACAGTACTTAAGAAGCGGGCGAACAAGTGCCTTATAAGCCACTTCCTTCGTGGATGAGTTACATTTCCTTAATATGCTTCATATGAATTTGCGTCTGGCATATGCTTTTCCCACATTTCCCTTATGTGGTCATTCCATATAACGTCACTCTGGATAGTTATTCCTAGATATATTACGGCAGATACTGTTTCCAGAGGTTTGTTATCAGTAGTGTAGCTATACAGTAATGGATTTCTTTTCCTATGTATGCGCAATATGTTACATTTATTTACGTTCAGAGTCAACTGCCAGAAGCTGCACCATTCATCATTTCCCTGGAGGTCGTTCTGAAAATCGTAACTATCTTCTGCCGTTGCTACTTCGTTATAGACAGCCGCGTCATCTGCGAACAGCGTTAGAGAGCATCCGACGCTTTCTACTAGATCATATATATATATATATATATATATATATATATTCTCCTTTAATCTCTCTCTCTCTCTCTCTCTCTCTCTCTATATATATATATATATATAGAGATTCAAGAAGAAATTTGAACTGTAAGTGCAGCTATGGATGTGCACACTGTGACAGCTACTAGCCGGCCGGAGTGGCCGTGCGGTTCTAGGCGCTACAGTCTGGAGCCGAGCGACCGCTACGGTCGCAGGTTCGAATCCTGCCTCGGGCATGGATGTGTGTGATGTCCTTAGCTTAGTTAGGTTTAATTAGTTCTAAGTTCGAGGCGACTCATGACCTCAGAAGTTAAGTCGCATAGTGCTCAGAGCCATTTGAACCATTTGACAACTACTACTCAAGCAACAGCTCGCCGTTACTCGAAGTTTCCGGGTTCTGGCAGTGAATGTGTTGGCAACTATAGTAGTTGTGGAAATCGAAGGTGATTCTGTATTTACAACTACATATATACTCCACTAGCCACTTTGCATTCTATGGGAAAGGGGTACACTGTACCATTACTATCAATTTTATTTGCGTCTTGAAGGAGAAAAAATGACTCGTTGTATGCCTCTGTGTACATCCCTTAATCTTCCTAATCTCTTTCTTGTGATTCCTACACCAGATACCCGATTGTGGGCGATAATGGTCGCACAGTCTTGTTCGAATGCAAATTCCTTGAAATTGCTCAACAGGGTTTGGCGAGAATTTCGTCAACCCTCTTCGACGCATTCCCACAAAGTTCGGCGAGTATTTCTGGTAGAGGTTCGTAGTTGCTGTACCAACCTGTTATGATCCTAATAGTGAGTCTCCGAATTCTTTCAGTGTCCGGCTACTTGATAAGGACTCCTAACACGGGAACAATTGAAATGTCCGCCATAACGCGTTCTATGCGATTTCATTTTACAAATACACTGCATTTTCTCAGACCCGTTGCAACAAATCCAAGACTTTCACCTTCTTGTGTTTGTACCAGTTTGATATCACCATATTTATTTATTTTTTTCATTTTCCTGAAGTGAACAGCATATACATTCTTACAGGTCATGTATATTTTGCTAAAAATCGTCACATCGTCACGTGTTTGTATTGCAAGATAAATAATACATTCAAAATGTATCAGCAGTAGCGCATCCTCAAAAGATCTCGGATGAGACTACTACAGATCCTGTGCCAAGAGAAAATGCTGAGTAATCATTGGTTCGCTAGAGCATGCATGAAAGCGACCAGAAAGGAAGAGGAAAGAAACTGAACAAAGAAACTGTTCCGCTGCAGATTTCGACTGTAGGCTGATCACAAGGAACCTGCCAAATCGAACGATCTTCATCTTACGAGGTCGCGTCATGTTAAGACATTGGACACTCGCGCGGGAAGAGAGGGGTTGAAACTTCTTCCCTGCCATAAGGCTTTAGTTTTTCCATGCTTTCAGTACATCACGTGAGGCGTATGCTGGGATAGTTTCTTCGGAATCCGCGACTGATTTGTTCCCCCCACCTCGCTCCAACAGCGGTGGTGTTCCGTCGCTGATGACCACATTGTCCACAACACGTTAGACTCTGACCTTTCTTGCTTGTTTCCTAACGCGGGAATTCCCTGCTTTGCCCCGTGTCTTTGGATGGTAAACCAGTTTTTGTTACACTTTGAAACTTAAGACTAATTGCTTTATTGGGCCACTGAGAAGGCATTCAGGACTTTGCGGCATCCGAATGTTTATTGCTGCTTTGCTTTGTTCTTGCCAATATTTGAGAATATTTTTTCCCGGCTATACGAATATTATTATTATTATGGCTAGGTACTTGTTTTCCGAGGCAGACACTGACGCATGTGAATTGGTTGTTACGTGAAGCGTCCACATAATGGAAAACGGAAACATTTTTATGTTTATCTGATTCATAAGTAATCTAAAAAAAGGAGGAGCATCTAGTGTCACTAACCGCATACACAAAATCTGTTGTCACGACAGTGTGTAAGAGAATCGCGCATAATGGAAAACTTTGTGCTAAAAGTGGAACTTATCTTTTCTCAAAAATTGTTGTCTGATAACAGTATTAATCTTTTTACACATTTCGTATTATTCGCAGTATAAATTTATGTCCTTGAACGGTAACAGATGTATGACCACCACTTTCATCTATGCATATCCGCAACTCTTGTTCTTGGACACTATGTGTAGTTTTCTCTCAGGAGCAAAATAAATTATTGCACAAGCATGAGCGTAATTAGTAATTTCCAGTGCCGTATTTTTTTCAATCTTGTTCTATGATCATTGAGAGGGAAAGACAAATAATCATAGACAAACATTTAGCCACTTACGAAATATGAGCCTTAAATGGTACTTGTATTCTGCTTGTTCGCTAAGGTTTCCGCATCTCCGATGAGATAAAAATTGTTATAACCGGTGTTCATAATGCAGAGCTTATGACGGTTTTTTACAAACTGATTGTGTTTTTTGTGACTCGTATGTAACCAAATTTGATCGCCTGTCATAATATTTAGATAGCTCCTTTTGCTACTCTTAATCCCAAAGTATTTTGCAGTAGAAGTGATACTATTCAAAGAAACGTTCTCGAATTTTGTTGGGAGTAATATAAGAAGCATTATTTGGAAATTTAAATCGATCTACCTGGGTACAGCATACGTAATAGTTGTTTTATTATTAATGTATTATGAAGATAATGATTGTTATCTAAACGTAATGCATTATTCGTCCCAGTCTGTGCTTCCTTTCTCTAACGCAAAGGACACATAATTCATACTTTACCCTAGTTTTGTCCTTTGATCAGTAATGCAGATTTTGATCACTTCAACGAAACTGCATTAATTCTATAGATATTTTGTATTTTCTTGTAATATTGGAATTTTTTGCTGTACACTTCCCCATTTACGTTTCAGATAGGCATTGACGCAGATTTGGTAACATAAGAGAAGTAACACTAGACAGATATAACCAGCTGAAAGTAAAAACTAAAGCGTGCACCGATAATGCACAAAAACCTCTCGCATTTTGCGGCAGAGAACTGTGTTAGTAGTGGGCACATTTGTTCTTGCACGCTTCGTCGCCTCCCATGTAGTTTCTCCGATAACTTCGAATAATCAAATATGGCGCTCTTAAGAAAGTTACTGTGACTACAGCTAGTTAATTTCTAGGTATTTCAACTATTATACCACTACACGTACGTTCTCCGTAGTCGCTCTAACGAGTTTAAGCTTTTAAACCCACAGTGGGGTTGGTAATGACGTTCACTGGATTGCACCTTGCCTTCTTTTGAATACGAGATTCGTTATTCCGTATGAAAAGCCAATGAAGAACTTTCAGTTTTTTGCTTAATCAAGAAAACAAATCATTAATAATTTAAATCGCATCGCTTGCTCTTAATACCTGTTACAGGCTCATTGCCTTCCTGGCGGTAGTTTAATAAAATGGTACAGCTATCCCCATTAATTTAAGACGCAGAACGCAAAAATTATCAATATTGTACCAGCAAGCAGAGTACTACTCTCGTACTACTGCAGCTAGAGTTAGCCGTGCGCTTTGTGATACGCAGCAAGGGCATGTGGAGTATCATTACACAAACATACCGCACCAGCCTGTTGCCTGTCAGTTTTTCCGGGTATAATGCGTCGTAGGCCAACATTAAGGAGGACTGCAATGGTGAACATTGTTGGAAACTGAAGGAGCCGTAGCTAATTTTCAAATGTCAGCTATTAAGATGAGCTTAATAATTTTCTTGCAATGTCTATAAAAATATTTTGTCACTGTGCAAGAAAAAATATTGACTTTTTAACTTTAAATAATCTTCTTTATTATGAAATTTTGTAAAGGGTAGAAAAATTACTTGTTTTTAATTTACAGTGGCAAACTTCCGAAATGCTTGTTTGTAAGCGCTGTTGCGCTTCGTCTTCATGTATACTGGGTATCCCAAGGCATTTTTGCAAATGGATATGACAGCCATGCTTTTAGAAAATGGCCTATTATTAAATCTTTCGGTAGTAATGGCCAGGAAAAAATTTATTTAATGTACTTCCAACCAACAAGAAACAACGATCTGGAATACAGTAGCCAAAAGATGTAAATGGGTTTTCTGTAATTATTTTCAACCGAAGACCTGATTTCCAATCTAAAAACTGTCTTTTTAATCATCAAATGGACATTTTAGAAACATAAATGTAACAAAAAGACTTTGCTCTTTACAACATAAGAAATAAATTGTAAGTTGATCAATAATACTACAGAATTTTCTTTCCTTTAATGTAGCTTGAATAATCAGTTCATGGAAGATTACTTTGATGATATCATGGGATCGGTTCTATATACTAAAAACTTCCCAGGAAAAAATGTTTTTTTTTTTTCGAGAGCCTTATTCAGTCACACCTACTTTAGCCATCCTCCCATTTCAGTCTCTGAAGTTGACCTTGTTTCCTGCAATTTCCAACGAACTGAAGTTCACCATTCAATTCGTGCTTAATAGTATTTCTAATGCGTATTTTTTTAAATGCTGTAGCCGTAGATTACGACACTCAGCAAAGTCGTCATGGTGATAGTTATATCATTATAATTCATGGTATTACCCTGAACTAGATTTATTAGGGAACAATGTGAAACGCATAACTCACACAAGATGTCCAGCTGATCAAGAATCTCCTACGTTGCTCACGTCTAATCCTTTACTATTTTTCTCTGTTTGATCGCCACTACAACTAACAAATTAGACGCATTGGTTTCCAGACCTCTTCCATAGTTCACACATAAAGGAGCATGGCTTTCCCTGAGGCTAACTGTCTGTCTGTCTGTCTCTCTCTCTCTCTCTCTCTCTCTCTCTCTCTCTCTGTATCTGTGTGTGTGTGTGTGTGTGTGTGTGTGTGTGTGTGTGTGTGTTTTCAGGAAATCTTCTTGTCTCGTTTTCTTGGATAACAGTTCGATAGAATCACTAGTAAGTAAAACAAAATGGAAGTTGTAACGAATGAACTTATGTGACTTTGCGCATCTAAATAATTTGAATCATGATTTAAGATTTGTCATGACTGCAAAGTTAAAAAGCAATTTGAATTTATTTAATTTCGTGTAGTATTTAAAACCCTCAAGTTTTGAGTACAGAGATTTTACGTCTTTTTACATGTTAACGTTGTCTCGCCGGGTTTCATCGTAAAGCATAGGAGCAAGGGCTCCTGTTACGGTCTGAGTTTGCTACAAATATTAATTTATATTTACATAAACAGTCGATACTTTTTAAACGTCATTGTAAGAGTAACCTTTCTACGTACCCACAAAACTAGGTAAACTGGATGTTGTGTAAATTTATTGAGCCGCCCGTTCTGAGGTGCCTTGCCACGGTTAGCGCGGCTCCCTCCATCGGAGGTTCGAGTCCTCCCTCGGGCATGGGTGTGTGTGTTGTCCTTGCGTAAGTTAGTTTAAGTTAGATGAAGTAGTATGTACGCCTAGAGACTGATGACCTTAGTAGGTTGGTCCCATAGGAACTTACCACAGATTTCCAATTTCCAAATTTATTGACTGTTTTTACGAATATAGAGGATACTGTAACGAAATGTATTTTTTGTGACTAAGGATCGTTTATATTTTCACGTAATTACTACGTGCTGTACTTCTCACTAGCTTATTCAGTCCTTTCGTAAAACTCTCGACTAGACTTATCCATAATTTCGAGTAACTGCTTCAGTCGCTTAAGTTTTGAATAAACATATTAAAACCCTACATATTGCTGACGTATGTACCACCGCAGTCAGTTGCAGAATGTTTTTGTCGTTATTTATGATGTTGACCTCGCAATAATTGTTTATAGCGCATTACAACCTTTACATTTCCTTCGGTAGACAATTTATATATTGAATACTTACCCTAATTTAATCTATTTCCTATATTTCACCAATCATTTGTTGTACTTCTACCTACAATACGTTTATAAATAGGTGGGTGGTTTTTGTTGTAGATATCGTTTCTTCATTTAAATCGAAATGCTTCGGGGAAAGACTGTCTTAGATGCTACTAAATAACTCATACTTCATTAAAAGACGGTGCCTGATGTCAACATTCGTATATCTGAAACTTCCTGGCAGATTAAAACTGTGTGCCGGACCAAGACTCGAACTCGGGGCCTTTGCCTTTCGCGGGCAAGTGCTCTACCAACTGAGCTACCCAAGCACGACTCACGCCCCGTCCTCACAGCTTTACTTCTGCCAATACCTCGTCTCCTACCTTCCAAACTTTACAGAAGCTCTCCTGCGAAGGAGCTACATTTCGGACACATCTATGGTCTCTCTTGTGTCTACATTGACCTGAACAGTCTATAATTACTGCTGAGTTTATTATCCTAGACAATTACCCCAATTACGAATACTGTAGTATCCTGGACTAGGAATACCTTTCAGTTTCTCTCCTCTAGTACACGGATATTTGGTAATTCACTAACCCAAACGTTTCGCTGTATCATCGTAGACTGTCAGATGGAACAACGTGGATAATTAGGAGACTAACTAGTAATCGATGCTATTTTTAGATATTTCACGTCAGAAGAGCTTAACGTCACTGAAAATAAGAGAGCATTTCGTGTATCGCATTCGAAATACTATTTAAGTTATCACGAGCCCGATATCTGCGAACATGAAACATTGCTTTTGAATTCAGGATTGTTGTGACGTTTTGTGTGCTGATCTAGTCTAACATTTGGAGGAATTACCACCACAATTTGAAAATACTTTTAGAAATTTGATTAACGTGATAAACTTTATCGTCAGTTATACAAGTTTCATTAAACATCGTAAAACGACTCTCCCGGAATTATTCGTTCCATAGAATAGCCTAATACGTCAGTAAATGTATTCACACAAGGAATGTCCCTAAACCCACCTCCCCCACTCTTCTCTCTCTCTCTCTCTCTCATATTTTTCTTTCTTCAGTTAAATAAAGGTGTCATCGTGGAGCACTCTCTCTCTCTCTCTCCGTAATCGCCAGTACAACTATTCTGCGAATATGACCACTAGAGCCTGCAATGAAGTACCCTTTGTCGCCTTTTCCACCCATCAGATTCCGTGGCGAATGCTATGCAAATTATTAACGCAAGGGCCAAGGTTTTTTACCCCTAGATTATTGGGGGAGCATTGCCGACAGCACAATTGTCACTTTCTGCAAGACAAGTTCAGAAGAAAAGCAAGATCAATATATCTTCTGAAGTAATGGCACTATGCAATACAGTGAAAAACTAAAGCGTTCGGGGTTGGTCGGTAAATTTCAGTGTACGGTTCCATATTAGCACAGTCGATCATCCAGCTGTTGGTATTTATTTGCGTTTTATATGTCATCAACAAAGCGAACCAGCAAATTGAATACTTGTAAATCTGATATCGGACAGCTCTGAGCGAAGCACGTTAAGTAACTGAAAGCCTTTTCAATGAGCTGTCAGGAGAGTGCAGCATGCAGCATCTGATAGACGGCACTTGGGCTAAGCTGCAGGGAACGCAGCGCAGCGCCGCGCCGCGCCGCACCGCGCCGCGCCGAGGGGAATTAATACGGCAGCTGATCCGATAAGTCTCTATTGAGTGTCCATTGTTTCTCAGCTCGGTAATAACCTTTAATGTGAAGAGTTGCCTCATCTCAGCAAGTCCCCAAAAACACACACAAAAATTTGCTGGGCGTCTAGAGGACTGTAGGATACATCGGTATTCAATACAATACGTCCTGCCCAACGGACATGGTTGTTTGTGAATGCATACCAAAACCCGCGGCAAAAAAAATTGATAATTAAATTAGTTACTGTAGACATACAGAAAATCGTTAGTGTGGACTTACAATTTTATTTTAAATAATGTTAGCAGTAAATGAAACAGTTACCTTCATATTGGATTACATAGTGTCACTAAGCGCAATGCGGCCATCGACCTGCAGACTAATTTGACTACAGAAGTGGTTTATTAGAAGTGGTCGTTTTTCAGGCTATACTTCCTTGCCTTTCTTCACACGTTTATTAAGTGCTTTAATTGATATTTTGAAATCGTGCATAAACCATAGCGCAGCTAGAGCATGATTAAAGTAGCAAACACAATATAAGGTAATGACATTTGGATGTATTCTGAATGTGAATGTTTGTTTAGTGCAATATACCAAAGCCAATCCGTTGACGGTGATTGTGTTAACGCTTGCGCAGCCTTTTCAATAGACAGCGGCGTATTTTGGAGTTATTGCAGATGCAGTGCGCCCAAGGCCTCTTTTTGGCTTATTACGCTGCATCCTATACTAAACAGTACATTAAAACGGTCGTTTTATGCTGTGTTATTTTTTTTCCTGGGAATATGAATAATTCTCTACGTTTCTCTGTAGATAGTATTACTATAGGCTACAGCACCTTTCACCATATACACACATCACGTGACCAAGCCGTGCATATCCTTAGCATTGGTGTCAGTATTCTGTTATCTTCTGTGGTGTCACGAAGTATCAATATCACGATGATAGGAACATAGTTATACAGGGTGTTTCAAAGCAATTCATCCGATTTCATAATATTACATGTTATTGTTGTGATCTTCAGTCAGAAGACTAGTTCGATGCAGCTCTCCATGCTACTCTATTCTGTTCAAGCCTCTTCATCTCCGAGTAACTACTGCAACCTACATACTTCTGAATCTGCTTACTGTGTTCATCTCTTGGTCTCCCTCTACGATTTTTACCCCACACGCTTCCCTCCAGTACTAAATTGGTGATCCCTTGATGTCTCAGGTTGTGTCCTACCAACCGATCCCTTCTTTTGGTCAGGTTGTACCACAAATTTATTTTCTCCACAATTCTATTCAGTACCTCCTCAATAGTTACGTGATCTACCCGTCTAATCTTATATATGAATAAAGACAGATATTAGTGGTGGATTTCAACTTACACATAAGACCACAAATTTTTTATTTCAAAAGAAGGATCGATTTTACAAGGGTATGTCTATTCCATGTTTGTAGATGCAACCCTTAAGTGATTTTTACAATCACTTTTAGAATCAAAATTTTCATTTTTATTGCGATTTAGTATAACATTGGTGTTGTTTCTTGCAGCCTAGGTTCCAAAGTTTTCTATCTTTTCCATCTTCCACCTGCAGATTCCTCTCTGACACACCTCTTATGTCTCACTGTACCAATCTCTTTTCGACCGTCCTCTTTTTCTTGTCTTAGTTAGGATTCATTCCATCACCTTCCTAGGCCACTCAAACGGCGTACATACCCATAACATCGCAACAGTTTTGCGTCGAATGTATCCACTACAATGGTTTCCAGGTTCATTCCCTTATGTATGTCCTCATATTTAATCTTATCCCGTAGTGACAACCTACGGCAACACCTCCATAATCCCATCTCCATTGACAATAATTTCCTCTTTATTCTTTTACTTATTTCACGTTTGTGCTTCAGATGCTTCTACACTTTCTACAATACTTTCCAAAATCCTAATATTCGTTTTCTACCTAACCCGGCTGGATTGCCATGAGTGTTTAGCCGGCCGCTGTGGCCGCGCGGTTCTAGGCGCTTCAGTCCGGAACCGCTCTGCTGCTACGGTCGCAGGTTCGAATCGTGCCTCGGGCATGGATGTGTGTGATGTCCTTAGGTTAGTTAGGTTTAAGTAGTTTTAAGTCTAGGGGACTAATGACCTCAGATGTTACGACCCATAGCGCTTAGAGCCATTTGAACCATGCGTGTTTAAGTGCCCTATCCGAGACGGGCATGAGCACCGGCCCCGGGTCGAATTCGTACTGCGGGCTAACGACGAGGATCGGCGTGTCGGCTATCCTGGATGTGGTTTTTAGATGGTTTCTCACATCCCATTAGATGAATACCTGGCTGGCACCAAAACCCAGCTCAGTTACACGATTCTCAAACATTTAGAAAACATTTGCTCACTTTCACATGAATAATACTACACGCATATAGTTCCATTACAGGGGGTAACGGGATGGCGTCAGTAAAGGCTGCCGGCCACCCCTTAAACCAACCACGCCAAATCCGTTCATAAGCAAGCCGACCCTGCGCTGATGCGGGACAAAGGCACAACAAAAGATGGCTCTCCATTCCTGACGTAATTCACGTGCTCCATAAAACTCTATTTAATAGTTCGGCTGCTTATCTACCTGGCCCGCACCGCTTCTTAATTTCGCTTTTACTGGATCCTCCTATGTTAATAATGACTCCCAAATATTTATAGGAGTCCACAGACGTTACTACCCCAAAATCGAACGTTAGGTCTTGACTCACTGCCCCTGTAATCAAATATTCCCTTTTCTCTAACTTAATGGTTAAATCTCATTTCTGATATTCTCTATGCAACTTTCTAACCATTACGCAAGCACGTCTGGAGTTAACTGCATTCACTTTAGTTATGCACCGTCACCGTTCATCCAAAGTTGTTTGAAGGGGAACCACATAAAATGAGCCCTCCACAACCCCCCACCAACAAATCGCATATCATAAGGTCAGGCGACGTTGGAGTCCAGTGGTAGAATGCGAGATCTGTAGGCTCCTTATCGGTCACACAGCTAACTGTTAAGAAACGCTCTGATATGCAAGGGACAGTGGGATGGCTTTCAGTCATCTTGAAGAATGAAATTTTTGGCGTGTTCTCGCAAGTGTGGAAAAAGCCATATCTCCAACATATCCAGGTACATGTTTCCTGTAACCGGTTTTTCCGAGTGAGCGAGCTAATTAGTTGCTCCAGAGAGACCCTTCCGGGAAACGCATGAACCAGCAACTTACATCCAGCTCCACTATAAATTTTTTATTTCGACGCGTATGCAGAAGTACGAGGGCGTGCTGAAAAGTAGTGTCTCCAAAGTTTTTTTTGTGAAAACTCTTAAAGCTTTTTAATTAAACCGTTATTAGCGTTCTACGTTCTTCGTGTCTACATTCTTCTTATTTCCTAAAATAGTCATCCTGACTAAGAACAACTTTCACCCAACGAGAGACTTGTTTGTTGAAAGCGCGACCGAAGAAAATTTGACTTTGTTGACGGAGCCATAATCTCGCCTCTGCTCGTACCGCTTCATCGCTGTCCAAGTGACGTACTCGAAGGTGGTATTTAAAATCGGGTGGGGCCAAAACGGGGCTGTGTGGGGGATGACCGATGACAGTGAACCCAAGGCCCCGGATTGTTGCAGAAGTCGCATCGCTCGTGTGTGGCCTGGCATTGTCATTCTGAAGAAGAGGGTGCTCAACGTGTGGACGAAGTTTTCTGCAGTTACAAACTCGAACACAGCACACAGTTTCTCAGGCTCCGACATAGTTACGTGACATACCGCCAAGTTACACGTTAAAATTCGGAGCCCTCTGGCGGCATAGTGCTACAAGCATGGAGACATGAAGAATAAACATGTAGAATGTTAATAACGTTTGTTTTGTTTAATAATCTGAACGTGATTTCACCTAAAAAATACGCAGGCATTACTTTTCTGCGCACCCTAATTGGATGAATCTTTCCGATACTCCCTGTGCACGTTGTCAGGATAGTACACATCTTTTTTACTGAGTCCTTAACTCCATCAATAGTGCGCCCCTGTCAACAAGTGGACAGTCTTTTGGGGTGTTGCAGCTGCCGCTACAGGTGCATGTGCAAGTAGGGAGCCAGCTCCTCATACCGCATTCATATTACTTCGCGGTATTCAAATTTGTGAGGGGAGAGGAAATGTGCGATGAGCGGAGTTTTCTTTCAAGAAGCACCTTGTATACTTATGAATATTTTATTTCGCGAGGGTTGCTCGTCTGTCGTGCAGCCGCCACCTTACGGGCCGCCGATGAGTTCGTTACACGGCAATAAATCTCTTACGCAGACTGCACCACAGCGCTGTATTCCAAAGGAATCCGAAATTCATCTGCAGTGGTGCATTGTAAGGAAGGGTCTTTCGGCTGCTGAACAGTTGGAGGGCAATGTGTGTAGTGTGTAGTTTAAAGGAATTTCATAGAGAAAGCCGGAACACCTAAAATTTTATAGTTGGGAAAAGTGTACTTTTGCGTTACTTAATTAACCACTTTAGTTTTCGTCCTACAAATATTAGTTTTTAGGTCATACTTCACGATTAATGTGTCCGTAATGATGAATATGACATTACGATGACTTTTCCAGTTTCGGAGCAGACAGAGCTATACGTACTGGTGCTGACAAAAGGATGAATTGTCTATTTTCCGCCGGCCGAAGTGGCAGTGCGGTTAAAGGCGCTGCAGTCTGGAACAGCAAGCCCGCTACGGTCGCAGGTTCGAATCCTGCCTCGGGCATGGATGTTTGTGATTTCCTTAGGTTAGTTAGGTTTAACTAGTTCTAAGTTCTAGGGGACTAATGACCTCAGCAGTTGAGTCCCATAGTGCTCAGAGCCCCTGTCTATTTTCCTTATTTTATGCAACTGCTTATCTCTTTTATATTATTCTTTCTTCACATTTTTAATTTTATAGCATTCCTATAAATTGCCGTTCATACTGGAGAATTTAACGATGTTCAGAAGAAGACTCACAGTCACATCATCTACAGACATATGTTTCAAAATGTACTGACCGCTGACTAACATGCCATCAAACATTTTATAGAAGGGAAAAGTAGCAATTTTACTACGTTTAAGGATATGATTCAAATTTAAAGGCTAATCAGCATCGAGCCAGAAATCTGTATACTCGGGGAACACTGAATAATAGAACAAAGAAAGCACCTAGGATCGAGTTTCATAGAAACAATGGAACTGAAATGCCAATGAAACTCGGAATAATAGTAAAACAAATTGGAAGCAGACTGCAAAGATCAGGGATACAATTTTCAAGACGAATTAAGGCATTCAGAATGTAAATGCATTATAAGTGATGATACCAGAGAACACACACACACACACACACACACACACACACACACACACACACGTAGAGTACGAAAGACCAGGGATAGCAAAATTAATTAATCTCGTTTACATTAAACTGAAGGAGATGGAACAGTCAGGAGGCCGTAGTTAACAATGACCCATAAATTCCATAAGCTACTAAAGAAAACCACAATACAATTAGTTTAAGGTCGAGCAACTGATCGAAGTGATTATGAACAGAAAATAATCATAATGTACATAATTCCAATACCAGAAGGGAAAATGACATTCATTACTCCACATTAAGGTTGTCTTTAGCACAAAAAGGGGTGCAAAGTTTTTAATAATTCACCCACTGACATAAAATATCTCCTACAGCAAAATAAATTTGAAAATTAATTGAAACCGTTTCTCCTTGACAACTCCTTCTGTTCCGCAGAATAATTTCTATCACTGTGATGTGCAAAAGGTGGTGGATAGAAATTACCAACTCACATCTGTATGTTTAATAGTAATAACAACGATAACTTATAAATGATCAGCATGTAGACACATTTACAAAATATTTTGCGATATGAATATAAAATGACTCCACATCATTACGATGTAGCTTGCAAAGGATCCATAGAACATGAAGTTAACTAACTACCATTTTGAGCACTCACAAGATGATTTCTCGAATAGCGATGCGCTTTTGAGTAAAAGTAGTCTAAACATAGGCTCATTGTAACTCTGCTCGTAGCTCCATGAGCTACCAGCGATATGGTCGGTCGGCATATAGTATTCATGTAGTTTTCCACACTCATTGTACGTTTTTTGGATTCATTTTACGCTTTACTCCAGTGTTATAGTTACTTCAGATTTATATTGATCAAAATGAGTGTAGTACATCACAAAACAAAAAGCATGTGTAACATTGCCATGCCTTTGCGTATCAGCTGGCAATTGGCTGGAGAGTGTTTTACACGTAGATCGCCGCTGAAAAATTTTCCTGTGTATTGTGGATTGATGAACGGTGATTTTACACGAATATCAGCCACGAAAGTGCGTAATCCCTCAGTTATTAATGGAGCTTCACTGTAAAGCGCGCCTCCAGGCACTCCTTGTTTTCTCTGCACATTTAAATTCAATTTTTTTGAAATGCATCACAACACTTATTTCGTCCTCGTACATTATTTGTCTCTTTTATTGATGTATCCATTGTTGATTCATTCTCGCCCAACGCATGCGTGGCAATTGGTGGCTTAGACGGAGTGGACACCTTTGTAAACCGTACGTAAAGAAGTCCTGCACCTACACTACCAATTCCTTCTCACAAGGGGCGTTCAATTTTTTTTTCTGGAAGCAGGGTGCTTTTATCCAGGATTCCAATGTGCCATATTATTCCCCACTGTTTTGGCTACAAAACTATCTTTCTTCAACATAATCTCCGCTCGATGCGACGGTCTTACGCCACCTGACTGCGAGGGCATCTTTTCACGCATGGTACCAATCCACTGATCGATGTCGCAGCCAACGTCTTGCTCCATCAATAACCTCCCCATCATCCAAGTACTCCTTCCCGCAGAGTGCACCGCTCATTGGGCCAAACAGATGGAAGTCGCAAGGTGCGACATTTTGGTTGTAAGATGGACGAGGAAGAACAGGCCAATGAAGTTTTGTGAGCTCCTCTCGAAGTGCAGACTCTTCTGAGGCCTTGCGTTCTCATGGAGAAGGCAACGAACACGCTGGATCTATTTCTTCAATTTCCTGATGGTGTGTGTGGCCAGCAGGCACGCGGGAGATCTGGCAGATTTTCGCGATCTTCTTGAGATGATGACAGACGCCTCACCCAACGACTCACCGTGCTTTTGTTCACTGACCTGTCTCCGTAGACATCCTGTAAGCGCCTATGATATCTGCGATGCTCTGGTTTTCCGCCAAAAGAAATTCAGTGATAGCTGTTTATGTGGAACGCAAGTCGGTTACGGACGCCATTTTGAAGGCTACATAGAGCGCCGCCACCTATCGAAACTTCATGAAAGTATAGGGACTGAAGCAGGAATATTCCACGATGTCCCGCAACAAATACCGCATTTTTCAACCGAAACTGTCCGAGAAAAAAGGTATTGCATCGCTTATTGAACGTTCCTCTTACTTAACGTGGCTACCCTTCCTTCACTTGGGTATAGGAGACATATCAGATAACACTGTGCCAAGGATTTCGCGTTAAATTGCTGGTACCACCACAATTTGCTGCAAAACTGTTTTCTAGGTAGGAGGAAGGCAAGGCTTGCTATTTTCAGTAGGATCGTGCGCAGAGAAACGCCTGACTTTCAAACTTTCAGGTCGCTACGTGCTTCTCTTTACTATAAACTTGTAAGTGCGAATTATCGCATGAAGTGTCTAATTTCCTAAACTATTCCGAATCACATATTTTGTACAACAGCAAAACTGACCCGCCCGGATAGCCGCACGCGTTGGTACTCCCTTTCCGCCATTCCTGAAGATGCACTGATCGAATCGCCCGGCGGATTAACAACAACGGCCGATGTACAGGCCAGACTGATTGTGGTTTGTAGACGGTTTCCCACACCCCACTAGGTGAATACCAGGGTGGCGCCCACGTCTCGCCTCGGTTACAAGATTCGGAAACATTTCGAAACACGGTCTCGAACTTTCTCGAGGGATAACACTAGACGCAGATAGTTGGAGTGGCGACAGGAAGTGCTTCGGGCAAACCTCTATCAGTAACATTGCCAAATCCGGAAATTAGCATGCCGCTCCCGTGAAGATACGGGATAAAGGCCACAATAAAGAAAAGAAGTTAAGTACGATAGTGCAGCTGTGGAGATGTACATTAGCATGCATGACTGTATAAGGAAACAGCCAGGTTCGATGTGAATCCACTGTTCCAAGATCGGACAAAATAAGGCCGCCATTCATAGTGAGAGTGGTTTTTTGAATCTTTGCTGATTCCTTTTGGGAGAATGCTGTATCGTAAGCACCTTGCCCATTTCAAATGTAATGCTAACGAATATAATTAATGACATTTAGTGCCAATCTATATGCTTCAGTAACAAGTCGACAGCATTTTTAATACCTATAAAAACGATAAGTGTCTCAAATAATGACGTATCTAATTTCAAATTTAAAGTTAAATATTTGTTTGTGCTATACTGCTACCAGTCTCGATGCAGTAATGCCGTATTTCATTTCAATGACCGCAGGTAGAAATCTGTGAGCAATGAGAGTCGGTACTTAAATATACATATACAGGGTGGTCACAAACCGTCTAAAAAGCTTATTAAGAGGGTTGCACGGTAGGTTGTGCTGAGAAACAGTTATGAAGAAAATAATAGATATATTGCGCCGTTTCCGAGTTAATTACTATTGAAGTTAGCCAGCCAGGCCGTTGGGCGCGCAAATACAAGCGGTCTGCCAGAGACGGTGTCGCCAACTGTGTATTTCGTTTGGTTTCCTAAAACCGTACAAGGGAGCGATACAAAACTGGACACGGGACAGTAGTCAGGATGGAACCAGAGCCAAAGACTGAACAGTCTCGTGCGCTATTTTCTACTCTATGAGAACAATTGACACTAACTGTCTCTGGTGGGCCGCTTGAATTTTCCCGTGCAACGGACTGATTGGCTAACTTCAATGCTAATTAACTCGTAAACTGCGCAACGTATCGAATTTTTTTCTTAACAATTATTTCTCAGCACAACCTACCCTGCAACACCTTTACAAGCATTTCAGACTGTTTCTGACAACCCTATATATTCCGCAAGCCACATTTCAGTGCGTAGCGGAGCCTACACCGTACCAATATCAAAGATTTTCTTTCCTGTTCCATTCGCGTGTTCTGCGGGGAGAAAAAGACTAGCTATAGGATTCCTTACGTGTACAAATTGCGTAAAAGTAAACATAAGCATAATCGTAAACAACCCTGCGGGGTTAGGCCTTAAGCCTCTTCTGACTAGCCGACTGCTGCTTTCAAGGCAGTAATAGGAGTGATCTATCATTGTGGGACATGTGATCAGCTTGTCGCCAATGCCACAAGACGTTTTTACCAGAAGATAAATCCAGATGATACGGCCACTACTTTACTCCAGCAGCTTCTCGTTTGGCATCGCGAAGCTGTGTGGACACTCTTACCGACCCCCTCCCCCCAAAAATCCGAGGAGGCATTTGGAATCGAACCCAGGGCCTTCCGCACCAAAGACAGTAATGCGAACTATTTTTTTGTATTCTTCCGTTAGATCTGTTTCTTAGTCGTTTTCTGTAAATAGTGGTTATGCGCGGATGTCACATGACATTCAGTATATGAGAACTCCACTCGGTTTTTCGTATTACAGAGTGTGGCTAGTCTTCTGACGCAACAGGCTGAGTTTTCATGCTGGCTAAATAAAGCACTAAGTGGACTCGAATCCACTATTTTGCGCAGCGTTTACCACTAGATCAACAGCAGATACTGCATTCTCCTACTGATACGGCTTGCTCTAATCTCACACATCTTATTATTGCGTCGGATGGACGATGTTGGCGGATCGCATAGCCTTTTCCGAATACAGGCTCTGTAAATTCACCCAACAGTGTTTTGCGAGAACTACATCGTCTTGCTACCAAGGATTCTCATTTGAAGTCTCGAGCATTTCTGTTGCACTTTTATGTCGGTACACCCACCTGTTAAAATCCTAGCAGCGCGTCTGTGAATTCGTTGGAAGTCTGACGTCATACCTATTGTAAAACAACACTCCACAATCGGTCACACTAGCGTCTTGTATGCGAGTTTCTTTACAGAATCATCGAATTTTCCCAGAACTCTTCCATAAAATCTGAGACTTACATAAACTGATCATACGTTACCGTTCTATTTGATATCGCTTGTTAGTGTATTCCCTAAATACAGAAAGATTATAATTAAACTTCCGCTGCTTCAGAGGGCCCCCATGAAAAACGAGTGATCGTAGGACAATGAAACTTCGTGGAAACATTTCTAAAGACATCAAGAGAAGTAATGAATAAACCACTGAAAGACACATTTTAATTTTACCGTGAGATGGTAACATTTATTAACTGCGTACCATGTTTTCGTTCCAGGTTAAAAACGTCGCTCAATGTGACGACCGTCTTCATCCACGGCAGCCTGGAACCACACTAACGAATGCATTTCACAATTGTTCGCAGCACTTTTCGAATGGTGGACCACGGAATGTTGAGCTGTCGTCACACAGCTAGTGCACTGCTTGAAGACCGCATATTCCGTCCAGCGTTCTCAGCCACGGCATGAGTAACTTCTTCAACAGTTTGTGGCGCAACTGGCTGTCGGCCTCTCCCAGGAGAAATTCTCAAATCGCTAGTTAATTCGAATTTGCGAATCGTGCATTCCAACTCCAGCGCGGAAAGGGGCCCTCTCCGTGTTCCTTCTACATCTACATGGGTACTCTGCAAATCACATTTAAGTGCCTGGCAGAGGGTACATGGAACCACCTTTACATTTCTTTATTATTCCAGTCTCGTATAGCGCGCGGAAAGAACTTTCCGTACGAGCTCTGATTTCCTTTATTTTATCGTAGTGATCGTGTCTCCCTATGTAGGTCGGTGTCAACAAAATATTTTCGCATTCGGAGGAGAAAGTTGGTGATTGGAATTACGTGAGAAGATTCTGTCGCAACGAAAAGCGCCTTTCTTTTAATGATGTCCAGCCCAAATCCTGTATCATTTCAGTTACAATCTCTCCCATATTTCGCGATAATACAAAACGTGCTGCCCTTCTTTGTATTTTTTCGATGTACTCCGTCAGTTCTATCTGGTAAGAATCCCACTCCGCGTAGCAGTATTCTAAAACAGGACGGACAACCGTAGTGTATGCAGTCTCCTTAGTAGATCTGTTACATTGCCCTGCCAATAAAACGCAGTCTTTGGTTAGCCTTCCCCACAACATTTTATATGTGTTCCTTCCAATTTAAGTTGTTCGTAATTGTAATTCCTCGGTATTTAGTTGAATTTGAGGCCTTTAGCTTTTACTGATTTATCGTGTAACAGAAGTTCAACGAATTCCTTTTAGCACCTATGTGGATGACCTCACACTTTTCGTTAATTAGGGTCAGCAGCTGATTTTCACACCTTTCAGATACCTTTTCTAAATCGTTTTGCAATTTGTTTTGATCTTCTGATGACTTTATTAGTCGATAATAGACAGCGTCGTCCGCAAACAAACTAAGACGGCTGCTCAGATTCTGTCCCAAACCGTTTACATAGATATGGAACTGCAAAGGGCCTATAACACTACCTTGGGGAACGCCAGAAATCACTTCTGTTTTACTAGATGTGAAGATATTGTCGATATTCGCGAAGAGCAGCAGAGCTATTGTAGTTTTCATAAATTAGCTTTACGAGTAAAGCCCTGCTCACCCTGTCCAGACACATGTTGACTGTCTGCAGCTATAGTGCACAGTGATGCTTGTGTTTCAACCTTAGTCGCTGTACAGGTACGTGCGCCGAAAGGCGAGTTGAGACAACAATACTACTAAAAACGTAAATCCTGTAAAACACAGTCTGACCGTCATTCTTATAAAGTTGGGTGTCCGTACAGTACTACACTGCTTCTAGTAGTGAAAGTTTAATTATAGTCACACAGAAATTATAGGATGTGACGTGCCCAAGAAAAGGTAGCAAGGAAGGAAGATTAGTCGACAATGGAGACGGAACAAAAGCTCGAATTATGATAGGATGGGAAAGGAAATCGGCCGTGCCTTAAGTGATTTGGGGAAATCAAGGAAACCCTAAATCTGGGTAACCGAACGACTATTTGAACCGTAGTCCCCCCGAATGCGAGTCCAGTGTGCTAACAACTGCGTCACCTCGCTCAGTAACGTGCTGGACATATTCACCTCTAGCATCGTACCGTACACAGGTTTCTGGATCATGACGACAACAACGGACGACAAGTTGACTCCCTCAGTGCTTCTGAAAATAGCTGTTCTCGAGAAAAGCGCAAAGGCTGTATCTACAACGTACGTTCGGTCGAATAAGCGCGAGACGTTGGTCGGCAGAAGCCGAGAAAGTAGCGGAAGTGTCGTAGCGTAGTCGACAGAGGCGCCGCCAAGTAATTTCAGTAACGGGGGTGGCTGTAGAGGGCGAGGCGGCCTGCGTGGGTGGCACCTGCAGCCGCCTTCTCGTTATGCGGAGCCCATTTCATTTTGGCGCAATCTCTTAAAGAAGTGTAACGGTCTAATTTGCGCGGATCTCAAGCGCACCGCTTGCATCGCCGCCGGCCGTTCAACTTAATTCTGAATAAACAATAAGTACCCAGGCGCGCGGCCTTCATTAGCTGTGACCCTAATACACAGATGAAATGTCATTTGCAGCCGTTGTGCGGCGCCGCTGGCTGAACACATAGTCTAAAGTGTACCCCTCTCCCACCTTCTCTACACACACACACACACACACACACACACACACACACCACTCTCCCCTCTTTTCCTTCGCCCGACACCTCCCCCACCTCTCTCACACAGCCTCCCTACGAGCTCAAACCCACACTTCCGAAAATTACACCCTATCAAAATTTGCATCGCAAATTGGTGCGAGGACGAGCTGTTATTAAGGCTCTATCAAGGGAAGGCGATGGCCTCTAATAGCGACTGATGTCTCGACGTGGAAAAGCAAAACAGGACTTCCTTGCCGGCTCTGGGATTCCGTCGTTGCGCAGCTTTTATTTCGTACCGTTGCTAAATCGCTGTCGCGCCTTTTCTGGGTCAAAGTGTGTCACACGGGCTGGCGAATAATTTTGGGAGCCCGGGGTCTCCTCGGCTGCGAGAGTATTCGGCTGCCGGGACCCAGCTCGTCACTTGTGGCGCAGTGCGTAGCCGCCGCCTGCAACATCCTGTCTGCTTGTTATGCAACACGGGACACCGGCCCGCCGCTCATTAACGTAATTCTATGTGGTTTGCACCTCCTGGATTGCTGCTTCCGAATCAGTTCGGTGCCAAAACATCCAAGGGACGTCCCCTTGCAGAATTGCCTCATCTTGCGTGGCAGATATTTGGGGAAACCTCGTGTGCGCGCCCACTTCACTTCAGAAATTGGTTAAATGAGAGTCCGCAAATGAGAGCGAAATGAAGCCTCTCTTGATCATTTGGAAGGTGAGTGGTTTTTTTATGGCTGCATGAAATATTAGCGAATGAATCATGTCTCGACGACAACTTCTTTAGACTTTGTGATGATGTCAGTCAAGGCTGCTACACGGTTGATAGGTTTCCTTCAGAAGATGTTTTCTACCAATATTAACGTTTGGTTTCAAAACACGAGTCAGCTGAAGTGCATGTACAGATACAGTTGAAAACACAGGTAGGCCGCATCCAAAAAGCAGAAGACGTCTGATCACAATATAAGCTGCCGAAAGTTGATGCCGAAGAATTTATATTCCCACTCTCTTAAACTAATTCTCAATTACAACATCAACTAGGCATAATAGTTAATTATGACAAAGTGAAACAGATAACTTAATCATGAGAGCTACAGCATTGGAAACAGTAAATCTCAGAGAACCTTGAAGATCAGCGACTCCACACCTAAACAGGTGGATCGTTAGTGGAAAATGTAGGAAACTTTGTCGTAGGAATATAAAACAAAATTTCCTCTTTCCACCAGAGTTCAGGATCTCCACACAACTCAAATTTTGATTATGAAGTTGAAGCTATCAGTACTGCCGTAAGTCTGCTAAACTACCTTGTACACACATTGCACAAAACTGCCTATTTCGCGATTGCAGAGCAGCAATATCAGCAGTTATTAACTAACAACTTCCAAAAAATCATTCAAGTAAAAGAAATGCAAGAATTAATTAAATTAATAAAGCAGAAGAACAAGAAAACTGCAGTTCAGTGGATATCCTCTCACTGCCGCTTATATGCTAATCAAGAAGCAGATTTTCTCTCTAAAAAGTGCACAAAAATTAAAAAGATTAGAAAAACTAACAGATCGTATTTGCAGTGAACAAAGAACATTTCAAAGAGTGTGCAAAATTAATTGTAGTATAGACTTAACAACACTGTGAAGCAATAAGGCGAATGAGTGCCAGAGCATTATAACAATGATACTTAAACTTATCAAGTGAAAGCTAATTTCCATTATTTGTGCGTTCGAAATTTTATATGTGTAATTGTATATTGTCGGTGTCAGTAATGAGTGCATGTAGAAGGTAGTTTCCCTTTTTTTGTAACTATTGACATTTTCAGTAGCACCCATGTGACCTCTGGATTTAACGTTTTCTTTCGACAACGTCCGGCCGGCCAAAGTGGCCGAGCGGTTCTAGGCTCTTCAGTCTGGAACCGCGTGACCGCTACGGTCGCAGGTTCGAATCCTGCCTCGGGCATGGATGTGTGTGATGTCCTTTGGTTAGTTAGGTTTAAGTAGTTCTAAGTTCTAGGGGACTGATGACGTCAGAAGTTAAGTCCCATAGTGCTCAGAGCCATTTGAACCATTTTGTATTTTCGACTGACTTTATGGTAAGGTTAAACAGAAGCAGACGTCATAGCGTGTAGGCTTTCACGGCCGGCGTCTTCAGTAATTAAAACTTCCGGGCTAAGAGGCCGTGGTCCAATAATAGAAATACTTCTCCCTGACGTTTCGTTGCCAGCTGCGGGAAACATCATCTGAGGTAGACTCACCTCAGATGATGTTGCCCGCAGCTGGCAACGAAACGTCAGGGAGAAGTATTTCTATTATTGGACCACGGCCTCTTAGCCCGGAAGTTTTAATTACTGGAGAAGCAGACGAGTCATAGGAAAACATATGCATAGCGCGAACGTGATTCATGGGTTCCGAAAGACGTAGTTTAAAATAAAACAGGAAAAAGATATGCAATGGCTATGATTTCATTATTTATCTCGTATTTTCAACCAGTTCCTTGTGCTCTGTTGACTATTAAAAAGCCATGCAATTTTATGTATGAACTGAGTACTATTGGAACTCGACTGTGCATCGATGCTGTAACATATTTGAATATAACTTAAAGAATTAGCCATGACGGTGCAGGAAAATCTTAATGAAAGCACAACTTCTCTTCCAAAGATATACTTAGGTAATGTCCACCTCATTTCTAGGAATACACCATTTGCATTAGTTACTCTTTGTAAATAGCGGTTTAACGGTTACTTAGTAATGTCCCGGTGTGTTATGTACAACGTTACACAATCAGACGCGGAAAACAAAGAAACTGTGAGGAAGAAGCAGTGCACACTGTCAGAGGCCGATATCCGTTCTTCGAATCAACGGTTGTTCTAATTTCCCAGCCTGCCTCATTAGCAGAAATGCCATTATTCGTGCTGTCATTTTTACTCGAAAGGCGGCGCAAAAAGTGCCGCCTCGCAAAGGCCCGTGTGACACCGCGCTCGTTAGAAGCTCGCCCGCTTCATTACGCTCACGTAACTTAGAGCTCTTCAAATACGCGTATTAGTAACAGTACTATTCGCGTCCAGAATAAAATAGCGCTCCATCTAGTACAAGTAACGTCAGAGCAGGTTGCAGAATGCAATTGATCACTCTCAAGTACGTAACAAATTCTTTTCCCCAGCGCGCTTCACTTTATCAGCACATCTTTTCGCAGCTGACGAAGCTTAAAGGTGTGCATACGTGTGAGCATGTGGAGAATAGTAGTGCTGACGGTGATTGCAAGATTTTGAGGCTTTTTGCAACGGTTTCGGCATAAAACAATCTAATTACTACGACGAGTGGTACCACAATCTTCGTATCATACGCAAGTCTTTAGGGAAGCATTTTGTTCGATTGATAACTTCAGCGGACGCCTATATTATATAAACATCCAGTCATCACTGGAATTATTTAAGGGGAGACATCGATCATTTGTTGTATAAAACCAGATGAATATTCTTGTATGTCCTGCACTGGAAGTGTGTGTGGCCCTGAAAATATGACATTCGGTTTCTCGAGAATCATATAATGTCCAGCTCTGTGCGTGCAATAACGAAAATTATTCCAGTACAAATATATGTTTGATGTACCACATTTTTAAATGGGACTTCAAAGTGTAACATAATTTCCCCTAACTCCATACTTGTGAATTCTTAATAGCTATGAAAATGCTTGTAATATTCAAAACTAAACACGGGAGTCGCCACGCGAGGTTAGCTGAGCGGTCTAGGGCGCTGCAGGCATGGACTGTGCGGCTGGTCCCTGCGGAGGTTCGAGTCCGAGTCCTCCCTCGGGCATGGGTGTGTGTGTTTGTCCTTAGGATGGTTTAGGTTAAGTAGTGTGTAAGCTTAGGGACTGATGACCTTAGCAGTTAAGTCCCATAACATTTCACACACATTTGGTCTAAAACACGGGAGTCGCATGCAACCGGTAATAGTAAGGAGGTGAACTATTCATGCCTCAGTTACGTGTGTATTGCATGCGCTCATATTCATGCCTATTAAAAAAGCACAGTCATAATTTTTCGGATTTGTATATACGGGATTAGGAATCTGTATGGGGTTAGGAGAAATCATTTAACATTTTTAGATCGATTTCAAAAAGTAGTATATTAAAATTCGCTTTTATTCAAACAATTATTTTCTGGTTTTTAGTCTTGTGTATGTGAAACTTTTCAGTCGATCTCAAACATACTAACTAGGTTATAACAGAGACATGGGGTACATTTCAGGTTTATTCAGTTTGTCATGATCTGATTCAACAAATATTCTTCTTCCTCCTACTCATATCCCGGAAAAGACTGAGAAGCAATCGTTCTTCTCATGAATGGGACAGGAAAAGGGGGAAATGGCAGCGGTACACAAAGTAGCCTCCAACACACATCAGACAAGAAAGCCAACTAATATTCCACTGTCATCCAGTTATGAACTTTGTTTAAAATTTTAAATCTCTAGCTCAATACAAAGCTGGATCAAAATGAATTTCAGAATTTTTGCCAAATAGATAGACAGAGAAGTAAGATATATTCATCTCCTGTCCCTTCCTCTCTCTGCTGAGCTGTGCCCATCCGCCTGCATACCACCTGGAACTGTTTCCGATGCTACCCACACACCACCCTGGTCTTGCAGGGTAGTTGAGATGTCAGGCGTTACCAAAGTTTTTCACCCCCACCCCTGCGAGAGCAGGTTGACGAGAAAGCGAGTTATTATTGCATTATCATCCACTTCTGAGATATATTTACGATTTCAAGCTTAAATCTTGTCGGGAAGTTGGTTTAAAATCAGTTTCAAATTTTGCACCGAACAGACAGACAGACAAGAAAGCGAATTAACAAAAACTTGGTAGAAATAGAGGAGTCATTGGCGAATTTCTTTAGCATAAAGTAAATTAATGTAGGACTGATGGCTGATGCATCCCTCATGCTCTTTCAGCCCCCACAATTTCACAGGCGTCTGTGATTAGGTCTGGTATCATTTCTTCAGGAGATGACAGCAATTTACTACAGTATATAGGTTCTGTATGGGTAATTTTTATGGCAGCATCCGAGAGAGATAGCTAAGTGGGTACGGCTGGGGATTCGCGTTCGGGAGAAGCGCGAATCTAATCCCCACCGGGACGCCTCGATTTAGGTTCTCTATTGTTTCACCAAACTGCTTAAGGGAAACCTCGGGATGGTTCCTTTCAAAAGGATATGGACGATGTTCTTTCCCTCTAATGACATTGTCGCCGACGGCCCGTTGAGCTTCTATCTTCCTTCCATCCTTTGCTACGTCAGCACGCAGTGTAAAGTCGTGTCTACGTAGCTGATTATGGAGGTAAGTACAAAACCAGAGACGAAACGTAGACTATTCCGCTCACCATTAGGACTGATTTACCCAACTTGGTATCTCAGAAGTGTTTTAAATTTCCGAATATTTGGTGCACCCTCAGTTGACCGTAAACTGCATAACATCCTTTGTCTATCTTACCAATCGAATTCCGGCTATGAAAATATTTTTTTCCACTTCTTGCGATACTATATGAGAAACTACGATACGAGCGACACCAGGCGATCTAACGACCTCCACGACCATGTGGCGTGCAATTTAGACGTGGTCTATGGCAACAGAATTCCCATTCACAGTGTAAGACTATCAGTATTTCTGTTTCACTGCTGCAGCCGATACAGTTGTGACCTATCTAGCATATGTCTATGTATTTCTAAGAGCATGCGTTATTATAGTTTCTCTTCGACAACAGAGTAATTTTGTTGGTGCATTTTGGTCATGTATTAGATTTCATGTATCAGTCTCTGTAGCTTAGTGGGCAACGCAGCTGACAGCTATGCGGGGGAACCAGCTTCGATTTCCAGTACTGTCAGGGATTTTATTTTCATGAAAGGGATGTGGCGAAGGGCACTGAGCCTCACGACGCCAGCTTTGAAGCTGCTTGACAAAGTAGTAGCGGTTCCAAGACACGATAGCTGACAACCACCGGCAGGCCGGTGTGCGGATCCCACGCTCCCTCTACACCACATCCAATGACACAATCAGTGGAGAATGACACAGTGGTTGGTCGGTACCGAACGGCCCACCAGGGCCTGTGGATGGAGTTTCACATCTCATCTCTGGGAACGTAAACCGAGCCTTAGTCAATAGAGCTCAGTGCAATGATGCTTTATCTTTATGCTGGGCCGGCCGAAGTGGCCGTGCGATTCTAGGCGCTACAGTCTGGAGCCGAGCGACCGCTACGATCGCAGGTTCGAATCCTGCCTTGGGCATGGATGTGTGTGATGTCCTTAGGTTAATTAGGTTTAATTAGTTCTAAGTTCTAGGCGACTGATGACCTCAGAAGTTAAGTCGCATAGTGCTCAGAGCCATTTGAACCATTTTTTTTATGCTGGGCGGTACCATTTTAACCTAGTCTGGCTCTTCACTCTACAAACGCGACACCTGGGGTTTCAGTGTAATCACATAGTCACCTCGTTCTGGATCTCGTGCACAGTTTGACGATGTCGCCCAGTTTATTAAGGCTGTGACTTGTCTGCGATGCTACGATTATGTGAGCTAAACGAGGTTGAGGGTTAAATATCAGAATAGGAGTTGGCGTAGTATCTATTCCTTTGTAATGACGTGGCGCTGCGTATGGCTAATAATTGGAAGAATCCGGGATAAAATCTCACTCTTCTTATTCTTCTCTGGGTATACCTTTTGTGCCGGTCAACCGTTCCAGGCGAATCTTGACAAGGGTTCTTGGAGAACGTTGCCTTCAGCCGTCCTTATAAACTTCCCTACTGTCGGTATCTCAACATTAAGAGTAAAAAAGTAGCCAGTAGCTTTGCGTTGTTAACGCAAGTATAACTTGGGCTACATCGCTGCTAGTGACATTGTTTTCAATCGGAGAGAGAAGTTCACAGTGAAAAGAAAAACAAACGTATTTTAGACCATAAAAATTCGTAATTAATCACTACAGCTGTTAGTATTCTTATTCTTATTATTATTATTATTGTAACAATAAACATAGGAAATGAGATCAACATACTGGATTTCATATTTTATCACTAAACGGACGCTTCTCAAGAGTCTAGGACTGCATCATGTATGGCCGGCTACATCTTACAGATCCCAATAAAGTGGCTTTTTGTAGTTAGCAGATGAACATTTTATAATTTTGAATGGTTTTCAAATGCCCACTAAGATCTTTTTGTACTGCTCCATTGGAACAACCACGGGGACTACAGTCACTCTTAGGGTAGCCGTATTTCTGTTTTCAAACCCTCTTATCTAGAAATTTTTTCATTTGTTTCTAGTATCATCTGGGACGTCGGTATCAATGAACCACCCTTTCTTTTTCTTCGCAGTTATGATTTTTAGTAGGTTGTGTTCCAGCAATAGATCTGACAGAGGTCGGAAGCCACTCAGTAATTATTATTACCACTAAAATAGTAATTATTATTATTATTTTATCTTAGTAACAGCTTCAGCTGCTTTTCGGTCTTGTATGTTTGCTATCTTCTCCGTACGCCTTCTTCTTCCCTTGTCTTTTCCTTTCTTCTATCCATGTTGTTTCAAATTTCTTACTGCTTCTGTGTCAAAATCCTACATTGAATATTTTATTCTTAAATCGATTTCTTTCTGTTATTTCTAATTCCTTTATTATTATTATTATTATTATTATTATTATTATTATTATTTTGTTAGTGTGGTCTGTATCTGATTGCTCACTGCGCGTCAGCGTACATATCCAGATATAGGCAGTTAGATCCTAAACTGGTTAAATTTTTTCTGGTTTTCTGTTTTTCAACTATTCATGTGTTGCGTTTCTGAGGAAAATATGGCGAATCTACCAGGATGAGAATGGGAAACCGCCTAAGATTCAAACGCTGACTGTCCGGGAATCTTGACCAAAAGTCGTTAGTTCATAGCACTGGTTGTATTCATGGGTTGGCCTTTTTGTCTAGAGACAGCAGGAAAAATGTTACGTATCACAGAAGTTAGTACGCGACTATTAACAGCGAATTATTAATTGGAGCGCAAAGAGTTAGTGGGTAACCTTTGCATTAGAGTTGTGCGAACGCGTAGCACACATGCCTTTTTTGTAGCAGACTGAGGTCGGCAACGCATAAGTGTGCACTAATATATCCCGCGCACTAAATTCGGTAACGCGATGGGACGCCACAGCGGCCGGGATTTGGCATCTAAACATGACGCGGCGAGCGGCATGGGCAGGCTGCGTATCCCGTAATGATTAACGACGAATAAAGAGGACGGAATGACCGTAATGACCCCGGTTTTTTGTATCGGCCGTGGGGTTTTTTAGCGTTTTGTTTGGTGGCCCGCTGCGGCGGCCGGTAAGTGGACACCTACGGGACCAGGTAATAGTGGCCGCGCCGGAGTCGCTCGGGCCCGGCTACGACACCGCGCCTACCCGCCACAATTACAGGCTGGCTTTAAGGTGATCGAGAATTAAAGCTGCGTGTGTGCGCGGGGCGGCTTGTTATTACGCCCGACAGATGGTCAGCAATCAGACGGACAAATTATTGGCCGCCATCGGTCACGATTCCGTCCCGCCATTACGACTCATCCGCGGAGGGCCGTCCGCCGTCCGCCGTCCGCCGACTGCGCGGCGTGCTAGTGTCAACAGCGGGCTCCCCGCCGTCGTGCCGCTCACATTCGTAGTTAGCGAACCGGCGAGCTGCGCCGAGTGACACGCTGCCGGCCACTGGCCCTGCAGTCTGGAGGCCGTGCTTCCACTAAAAGCGCGAAACAGAGAATTCAATTCTTGCCAGTTAATTTCGCAAAGGAAGATCCTATGCTGATAATACACAGAGTGGTCTAAAAAATATGTATACTGTTTAATTGCTCATAGCTTCTGAATCAACCCATTAACGCTCAGTGTCGCGAATCTGCAACATACCAATGCTGTACTAATATTGTAAGGTTAACTGCTTTTGAGCACCACTTCCGGTATCAGCTGATTCTGCCTGAAGCTATCAACGCTTCCGACAAGTTCTGCATTCTCCTGAGTGTTTCGAGTACCTCTAAAGCGCCACAATTTTTTATTATTATTTTTCATCAAGAAATTAATTCAGGCGTTAAGAGGTTACCTGACGTCTCATTTTCACTGAAACTTTCATTATCCATAACATGTACTACCAAGGAAGGGAGGGAGGGGGGGCAACTTATTCGCACCACCTACCTGAAAAAATTAGAAAAAGTAAATTTCGTCAATTGCTGTTAACTGTTATCAACGACATACTTCTCGAATAGATACTGATGTTAAAGTAGGGTCCAGAACCTGACTATATCTTTTGGCACCCTCTTAGCAATACCAACACATTTTCTGTATTGCGTAACCGATGGGAGAGATACTTTATGACCACAATATTTTTTTTATAAAAAAACGTATTTCGTTAACTGTCGTTGGCTTTGTGTAAGAATGGTCCTGAACCTGAAAATACGAATATGAAATTTCTCTACCCCTACATCTACATACATACTCTTCAAGCCGCCGGCCGCGGTGGTCGTGCGGTTCTAGGCGCTGCAGTCCGGAACCGCGGGACTGCTACGGTCGCAGGTTCGAAACCTGCCTCGGGCATGGATGTGTGTGTTGTCCTTAGGTTAGTTAGGTTTAAGTAGTTCTAAGTTGTAGGGGACTGATGACCTAAGATTTTAAGTCCCAAAGTGCTCAGAGCCATTTGAACCATACTCTTCAAGCCACCGTATGGTGCGTGGAGGAGAGTACCCTCTATCACTAATAGGCGTTTCCTTTCCAGCCACACTCGTAGACAGGGTGAGGGAAAACGACTGTCTGTATGCCACCGTATGAGCCCTAATTTCTCGTATCTTATCTTCGTGGTCCTTACGCCAAATGTGCACTGATCAGCCAGAACATTATGACCACCAACCTACTATCGATAGCCGGCCGGAGTGGCCGAGCGGTTCTAGGCGCTTCAGTCTGGAACCGCGCGACCGCTACGGTCGCAGGTTAGAATCCTGCCTCGGGCATGGATGTGTATGATGTCCTTAGGTTAGTTAGGTTTAAGTAGTTCAAAGTTCTAGGGGACTGATGGCCTCAGAAGTTAAATCCTCTGGTGCTCAGAGCCATTTGAAGCAATTTTTTTTTTTTTTTTTTTTTTTTTTTTTTTTACTATAGATATAAACCCACCCAGGCGATAGCAGCGTCATCTGGCGAAGAAAGACTGCTAGTCCGACACACGTACGGTGCGTGTAGTATAAGTAAGCATGCTGTCCGTTGGTCCAATGGGAAAGGCGAGCGATCAATCTGAGTTTGACCGAGGGCAGATTGTCATGACCCGGAGGGTCGACACAACGATTACAGAAACTGCATGACTTGTCGGGTGTTCGAGACGTGCTGTGGTGAGTGTCTTCAACAGGTGGCGAAATTAAGGTGAAACCACGTCCAGACGTCGTGGGTTTGGGCGGCCACACCTAATTAAAATCGTCGGACGACGTAGGCTGGACAGACTGGTAAAACAGGACAGGCGGCGAACTGTGGCGGAAGTAACATCAGATTTTAATGCGGGGAAGAGTACAAATGTGTCTGAACACACAGTGCACCGAACATTCCTAACGATGGGCCTCCGCAGCCGACATCCCATGCATGTGCCGATGTTAACACCACGACATCGGCAATGGGCACGTGACCACCGGCGCTGGACGATGGCACAGCGGTCGTAATGTTCTGGCTGATCAGTGTACGTTGGCGGCAGTAGGATCGTTCTGCAGTCAGCTTCAAATACCGGTTCTCTAAATTTTCACAATAGTGTACCTCGAAAATAAGGTCGCCTTTCCTCCAGGGATTCCCATCTGAGTACCCCAAGCATCTATCTAACACTTTCGTATTGTTCGATTATTACCAATACTCAAAGATTTCGGTTAAGTTATACTGGAGAGCCGGCCGTGGTGGCCAAGCGGTTAAAGGCGCTACAGTCTGGAACCGCGCGGCCGCTACGGTCGCAGGTTCGAATCCTGCCTCGGGCATGGATGTGTGTGATGTCCTTAGGTTAGTTAGGTTTAAGTAGTTCTAAGTTCTAGGGGACTGATGACCTTAGAAGTTAAGTCCCATAGTGCTCAGAGCCATTTGAACCATTTTTTTTTTTATACTGGAGAATTTAAAATAATTATGGATTTGGTATAAGAAAACATTGGTCTGGCATTCTGGATAAGAGGAGTGATTAAATCCCCATACGGCTAGTCTAATCTAGATTTTCTGTTGCTTTCCTATATCGATTAAAACGAATGCTGGGACACTTCCTTTGAAAAAGGCATCGTCGTCTATCTCCTCAAAATCAAATGTGTGTGAAATCTTATGGGACTTAACTGCTAAGGTCATCAGTCCCTAAGCTTACACAATACTTAACCTAAATTATTCTAAGGACAAACACACACACCCATGCCCGAGGGAGGACTCGAACCTCCGCCGGGACCAGCCGCACAGTCTCTACCTCCTCATTCTTGCCTTATCTGAATTTGTGTTCCGTCTCCAACAATCTCATCACCGACGAGACGTTAATTTCTAATTTTACGTTCTTCCTTTACCTTGCCTAACTGGTCTGCTTTCCTGTATCTAATTATTCAAAACAGGAAACAAAAAAAATGGTTCACATGGCTCTGAGCACTATAGGACTCAACATCTGAGGTCATCAGTCCCATAGAACTTAGAACTACTTAAACCTAACTAACCTAAGGACATCACACACATCCATGCCCGAGGCAGGATGCGAACCTGCGACCGTAGCGGTCCCGCGGTTTCAGACTGAAGCGCCTAGAACCGCTCGGCCACACCGGCCGGCGAAACAGGAAACTACTGACTGTGCAAAAAGAGGTGGTGCCTCGTCTTTTGCATGCTGTACCGTTGGATGGTAGTTTTGGTGAGCACGCCATTTTCTTTCACTCTAGTCTCCGATTTCGAAACCGAAAGAACTTCAAGTAACTCCTGAAGGATAATAGTTGGCAGAACCGGATACTGAACGCGTTACTGCTCAGTTACAGTGACAGAAAAGAAGCTAAGGGTGTAACACAGAATTGCAGTTGCATCCAGTATTTGTATAAATAATGTTTCCTCCTCTTATTTGATTAGGCAAAATTGGTTAAGGGTGTCAACGAGTGAGACACCGTACAAGCCACTGAGTATCATACGGTGGAGGCCCAGAACGATGGGCCTGAGGTACTTGGCATGCACTCGTAAAATCATTCACGTGCAGTAGGGAGCTGAGATCCAGAAGAGAACCTGAAACATTTTTGCCTCACACAATCGTGGTCACAAGAGTCAGATTTTTCACATATTTCCACTTACAAAAGACCTGCAAAACTCACTTGAAACTAGTTACCAGTTGAAGTGGCATTCGTGAACAGTTATAGATGGTCCTACAATGCCGGGACAGTGAAATATTTCGTGTAGTAAAAGGGTGTGTTTCATACACAGTTTAATAGACTTAACGCATCTCTACACATGGATAACAATGTTATTCAACATCGTATCCGCATAACTGTTGTCCATGAACGGGATACTAGTATCACAAAATATTCTAGTGTTCTGAATAGTGGACGTTGAACGCTCCTACAAGCAGTAAAGCTAATCTTGTGGAGAGCGATCTAGCTCTGATACCCTGTCTCAGAGGATATTGTTGTGCTATAGTTTTTTCACTATGCAGGCTGGTTGTTTCCACTACATATGCTTTGCCCGTCTGCCTAGCTCAGACCCTACATCACTGTGAAGGTATGTCGTTTCACAACCGTTACCTTCGCTGCATTTTCGTTTTCAAGAAAATGGTTCAAATGGCTTTGAGCACTATGGGACTTAACATCTGAGGTCATCAGTCGCCTAGAACTTTGAACTACTTAAACCTAACTAACCCAAGAACATCACTCACATCCATGCCCGAGGCAGGATTCGAATCTGCGACCGTAGCGGTCACGCGGTTCCAGACTGAAGCGCCTAGAACCGCTCGGCCACACCGGCCGGCTTTCGTTTTCATCCCAACCAAATAGAACGCAACACCAACTGGAGCACACCACACAGTCTACAAATTCTGCCGTATGTCACACTATCCACTTTTTCTTATTTCCCATATATTTTTGTTGTCTGTGTCGGTATACAGACTCAAATGGAGACTTTATGTATCAGGTGTCGAGCTGGGTCGAGCTGGAGATAACCTAAAACCTTACTCTCGTCTTTGTGATTATGAACTTAATGAAACTCGTAATCAGAAAGCTAAGGCCCTTCTGTTTCGCGGTGGATATGAAGAAATAACGTCAACATACAACTTACGGGTGCCTCTGTAAATTTACGTAAGGAGTATTTTCTATTTCTTTCTTAAAAACGCACTCAACTGCGTTTCGTTATTACATTTTCCGTTGCAAAGCGAATCACTGCCGTAGCTGTGGCAAAGAATGTGGCAGTGTTTGGAGAAAATCTTTTTCTTTCCCATAAACCCATATAAAATCACGCGAGGTTAAGTCTTGAGATCGTGGTGGCCATGCGCACCACACGTCATCATCAGCACCTGCACGGCCTTTCCATTGTCCAGGAGGTTGTGTGGTTAGGTGTTCCCGCACACCGAGGTGCACCATTTCGTTGCAATATGAAGTTGTTAAAGTCTGCTTGTAATTGAGGCAGAAGCCACTAAGAAAGTGTGTCGCGGCAGCAAATCCCATTGAAGGTTTTCTTTGTGAAAAAGAAGGGTCCATAGACCTTCCCCATCGACACTGCGCAGCACACATTGCCCTTTTGCGAATTTCTTTCATGTATGATGGAGAAATTGGCGTTTTCTTTTTCCAAAAACGAACTTTGTGCTGATTAACTTTAGCATTAGTATGAAACGTTGCTTCAGCACTAAACATTAACCTCTTTGATTTGTCTTTGTCATAGTCCATCCTCGCTAACATCTCGATGTAGAAGTCAGGACGTGCAGTATAATCTCCTGGATTGAGCGTCTGAACCGACTGCAATCTCTACGGTTGCGTGCGCAAGCGTTTACGCAGGATTTTTGAAATGGTTGTTTGTTGGGTCACCACTTGCTCGGCGTGTTGATTTCTGTGGACTTCGCAAGAATGCTGTTCAAACACGATCAACATCTTGCTACGACACAGGAGGCGGGTAGGTCTTTTGCCTTTGCAAAATATTTGCAACAGGCAATAATGGAGACTCTGCTAGTTGTTTCCTGGTGAATTTTATTGCGAAATTCTAGTTGAACAGAAGCTACCGTGTCCCTTTTGGCTTACCGAAGGACCCACCAGCGCTTCTGTTGCGGTGGAGGCGCCATTTCCTACACTAGCACCCTCTGGCGACGGCATCTTGTAACAAAAGTGACGTGCCCACACACAGAAAAGGTTCCAGAGATATTCTATTAACAGGTTAAGATCTGAAGAGAAGAAATTGTACCATTTCGTTTGTATGAATTTTAGAATATGTTAAGTTCTTTTATGACCACCCAGTACAAGGTGAAATGCGAGACATTTTATTGTGCGAAGAACGGTCGGTACTCAATGTTGTAGGTTGTCGTCCTGTTGACGTTAAGTGTACATTTTTTATTGGTTGTTCTTAGGTATTAATGAAGATGGTTAAAAGCGCTGCAGTCTGGAACCGCAAGACCGCTACGGTCGCAGGTTCGAATCCTGCCTCGGACATAGATGTTTGTGATGTCCTTAGGTTAGTTAGGTTTAACTAGTTCTGAGTTCTAGGGGACTAATGACCTCAGCAGTTGAGTCCCATAGTGCTCAGAGCCATTTGAACCATTTTTTTGAAGATGGTTACTAATAGTTGTGGTTGCCCTGTTTGCAAGCTGTCTGCAACTTAATTTTTGTGTTTGTCTCTCTACTTCGTCCTCTGACAGTGACGCTGTTGTCAGACACAAGAAACACAATCGTCTCCTGCATCAGCCGTTCTGTACGTATCGTTCTGAAATTGTGGCGGCATCAGGACAGGATTCACGATTCCGTGGAATGGGAATAATGTAAACAGTGGAATGGTGTTCTGGTATTCAAACTGGAAATGGCAGACGTTGTATTCTACTACGGTTTAGCCGAAGACATTAGTTGCCAGGCACGTATCACGTGCGCCGGATGACACTCTCAACGCCGCATTCCATCTGAAAAATGCTGAGCAAGTTGTTCCTACGACTTGCAGTCACGGACAAGATATCGCAGTAGATCTCGCACACTTCTAACTCCAAATATGGGAGATCGAGTGCTGTGACGAGTAGAAGAAGATCCTGAAACGTGTGTGCGATGAACTGCAGGTTCTGAAGGCATGAACCACGCTTTTTCGTGGTGACTTCTGAGTTATGAATTACTTTATCCGTGTCACAGCGCGTGCAAGCTCTCAGGTTATATATACACTATATTAGATTACTGTTTTGGTGGTGAATTCTAGTACAAAGTGTGGCGCTGCGCTTCTGGTCCGAAGAATTGTGTTTAGACTGCTTGACTACCAGTTAATAAATTCGACCATGCAACCACAACACAAGCCCCTCTGTATTCTTGAAGCATAATAGTGAAATATATCTTTGTTAAACTTACAGAGCCTTTAATGTTTCAGAATGTTTCTCTTGGAGAATAGTGGTTTTTTTGTTACTTTAAAAGAAAATAAACAGTGTCGACGGAAGGAACATTTTTTTCAAGGTTACCGGCTTTGGTCTGTTTTAGGCCATCTTCAGCCTTCATACCATGATGACATGCGGTTGTGCAATTAGCGTTCGTGGAGTCGTAAAGCATGCTCCGTTCACCGCCACCACATGAGGTCTGAAGATGGTCTAAAACAGACTGAAACAGATAAGCTCAAAACAAAAAGTTTCCTTTGGTCGAGACTGTTTATATTCATTCTACAGAGGCTTTGTTTCAGACTGAGACTTTATTTGAAAGAAGAAAAGAAAAAAAATCCGTTCACTTGTCCTCTAGAAATCGCATTTCAATCGATAATAATTGAAATATGCTGTATATTGATGAAGTTTGTGCCAAAATGTAATTATCTACGATTGTAATCTTAAAGTATCAGTACAGCTGAAAAATTATTCTACTACGTGAATGTACAGAGTGGTCAGAAACAGCGTGTAAAGCTTGTAAGAGGGTTACAGGGTAGGCCGTGCTGAGAAACAATTTTTCAGAAAATAAATTGGATGCATTGTATCTTTTCCGATTTAATTAGCATTGAAGTTAGCTAATCAGTACGCTGCGCTCACAAAATTACAATCTGTCGGTCGTTGTCATAGGCTGTTGTTGATGGCACACGGAACTGCCTAGTCTTTGACTCGAGTTCGATCATTAATACCGTCCCATGTCCAATTTTTGTATCGCTCGCTTGTTTGCTCTTACGAGGCCAAAGGAATATCACGTTTTGCGACACCATCTCAGGCGGGCGGCTTGAATTTGCGCGCGCTATGACCTAATTGGTAAACTTCAATGCTAATTAACGCAGAAACGGCACTGCGTATCGAATGTTCCTCTTAATAATTACTTATCAGCAAAACCTACCTTGCCACATCCTTACAAGCTTTTCAGACTGTTTCTGATCACCTTGCATAAACAGCGTATAAACTGTCGCTCGATCTGTCTTTGTAAGTAAAGTAACTTCTTCACCCCATAAATAATTTCTGTGTAAATTCAACTTTCAACTCTGTACAAGTTTATTTGCTTCTTATTAAACTGACACGTTTACATGTATTCTGTTAATAGCAGACAGTCACAGACTCACTTGTACATCATTACAATTTCGTTACAGTTACTATTAGAGTTTCTTTATTTAGTTACAATAGCATTGATTTATACCCGAATGGAACCAGATTTTCGCAATAGTCGCGTCTGCAGGATCTTCTGGCTATCGCTGGCCGTCGCTTCAGATATAGCGGCAGCGAAGACAAGTGAGGCAGTTTTGATCTGTACTATCTCCTGCAGGATTGTGGGACACCTTTCTTTCACAAAATCCTGTACTAAAATTCACAAACAACTGAATTTTAAGAAATTGTTAGGTAGTTAACTCTTCTCTGCCTCGTACTTAGTCAGCTACAAGAGTCCGTGTTAACTGAAAGTGACGATACAGGCAGTAGAGTATGCGTATAGACCTACCCAGAGTTACTCTTTCATGACAGCAATCGTGTGGCAGGTGGCTGCGACGCTCGGGAACTTTCCTCATCGCCAGGGCTGGTGACCTTTCACTCACGGCCGAAAAGGTGGCGCAGCACATTTTCATTGAATTCATATTCTAGAACACCCTGGCTTGATTATCGGAACAAGAGTTTTTGTCTGCAATTCCTTGGCCTGGCTGGGGAGAGCCTTCTACTGTTTCCACAATAAAGGCCATGGTCAAACTGTTGCACGTTTCCTTTGTTGCATCGCTGAAGAATACTTCTTCTTTCCTGAACTCTATGTTTTGGTGTTCTTATTACCTATTGAGAGCTATTTTCTACGGTATTTTCGTTAAACTGATAATTTTGTGGATTATACAACGTTCGTGTAAAATGTTATGAGGACTTAGTCTATACCTCCATGTACTGGAACCTCAAGTGCAACCCATCATCACCGTGCAATTAGATGTATGAACTTTTCAAAAGAGAATATCAAGCATATCTACAAAGCCCCTTACTTGCACGTAGATATCAGTGGAAAGAGGCCTCCATTGTAACTGGTAAGCGTACCGAGAACAAAAAGGCAGAGTATCGTACAAATCTTGTTTGTAATTTTAAGTAGTCCATTTTCGCCGGAATTTGGGACACCTAGGTTCAGTTTAATGTTATAGCAGGAGAAATGTCAGAAGTACCCGGGAAAATACAGAAGTAATAAGTTTACAGTAGGATGTACAACAACATTAGAAACATGGGCATGGATACAGATAGTTTCGGAAATTTTATTTTGTAAAATGGGTTTAGTAACATACATGGATTTATACAAATTCGCTTTATCGCGACTGTTGTGACTGCTTTCCTGTGCTCAGATACATATTCTGGCCATTGCCCCCGCATAGTTCAATACAACCTAATAGTCTTCCATCATTGCGAAACGATTTCTGAATCGTTCTGCTGGAGAGCGGAAAGTGTATCGTGCTATATCGATGGCGAGAAGACACGAATGGAGAGGATCGTATCTCAAAATGAGTATAAGAAGAACATAGTCATACATTTGATATGTAATAAAACAATTTCTTAACGTATTGCCCCGCTGCCGATGGGAAGTTAAATATCACAAGGGGGCAAAAAGCAACAACGTACATTATCTGTACTTCAACGCAAACTATTTGTGCAAAAATCCGCGAAGATATTTTCCTAATTTCATGTCACAAATAATCTCCTGAAATAAAAATAAGGAAGTAAGACACGTCTAACAGCAATTAATAACATCGATATTTCAGCTGATTTCGCTTCACATAGTGTATTTCATAAAGTACTCATTCAATCAATCTACACTAAGTTATGCTGTCACACTGTCATTCCTAGCGTCCATAAATAAACGAGCAAGAAATGCAGGACAGATATTTAATCATGCGTTCTTTCCTGCCCCTCAAGGAAGTTCATTGTACTCGAGGAAACACTATAAAATCAAAGCATAAATAGTTGTTTTTTTTATCACTGCCTTGATTTCACAAGCGGGTGTTCTCTTTTACTGTAGCTACTTATCAATAACGTACTTTGTGGGATTACTTCCACTTCGAATAATACCAGTGTGTTATATCCGTTCGGTTAAAAGAATACCAGATGACATTAGGCGCTACTGTGTGGAAACTATTCAGAAAATTCGCACCCTGAAAGAAAATTCAAAGGTTTATTTTTGTCATCTGTTCATCCTGCAGAATAATATCTAACATTGCTGCACAGTGATAAATCATCGGACAGAAATTGCTCATAAACACTCCCTGTGAATGTTTTTATCGACAAGGCTACGGAAGATTCCTTCTCGCGTCACAGGCTCAACCCAGAAAATTGTGTCGTAATGGCTAATACGCTCTCAACTGATGCTAAACACTAATTTCAAAAAAGTTCTTCAAGGTGTTATCCGTTAATGAAATTTCCACAAGAACATTGCAGAGCTCTCTGAAATATCTGTTCCGCTTGTGGCTACACGCTTTGACAGCTTTACCTCGCTCCCTCCCACCTCCCTCAACCTCCCCCCTCCCTCAACCTCCCCTCTTCCCACCTCCCCTCCCCCCCCCCCTGACCACTACACGTCTAGTTTCAATTTACTTCTTGACGGTAATGGTGGAATGTGAGTTCCTATACTTGCGACATCATTACATGGATGATGTTCAGAATACCAGTACAGATTATGTTTATCTCATATAATCATGATACTAACCCTCTGTCATTCGTTTTCGTCCAAAACACTCTTCTTGACAGTCTGTTTAAGTGTAATAATTTTGTAACAGTGACGTTCTCGCAATAAAAAACTCCTTAGAACTCTGTTTGATTTCTCTATTCCAGAGTACTAATATTTTGTTTATTTAACAGCATTCGATTTGATATATGCGTCAGAACTCGTTCCTATTGAACATTATCAACCAGAATAGCACTCACTGTTCTCTGTTCTAGTCGATTACCAATAACTTGTATAACCGACATACCCTTGGGACATAGCATTCGTATGTACCGAAAAGTACTTTGTTTTCGATAAATATCTTCAAAACATCCGCGGTTTGAATTTCAAAATGAACTGAAGGTTTTTTCACTGGGGCTTGTTGGACTTCTAGCAGTTCTGAATATAAATTAATCAAACTGAGGCAAAGAGTCATGTTTAACGTAAATTCGTCTTAAAACCACGAATACGTCCACTGTTTTAGTGGCCGAGACAATGTTCGGGAATCTGTCCTATTCGGTGTCATCTGTTTTCACAGATGCAACACCAAATACATTTACCTCACAGCAGGCAACTGTTAACTGCGTAAGTGTTTCTCTACTCAGTAAGGTTCCTTCTCTTCTGCATATCTGCTCTTCTAATTTTTTTTTTATTTTGCCTCTCTGCCGAAGTTTTTGTTTCTGAACGCTAAATTTAGCAACATCAGGTGTTGGAAATGTAAAAGTGCTACCAAACGCAGAGAAAATTAAAAAATATGTTTTGAAGAACATTGTCTTGTGTGTGTTTATTTATGACAATCAAAGTTTTCATTTTCTTAATCATAGAATTAAGTTATGATGTCATAATAGCCGCCCGGGATTAGCCGAGCGGTCTAGGGCGCTGCAGTCATGGACTTTGCGGCTAGTCCCGGCGGAGGTTCGAGTCCTCCCTCGGGCATGGGTGTGTGGGTTTGTCCTTAGGATAATTTAGGTTAAGTAGTGTGTAAGCTTAGGGACTGATGACCTTAGCAGTTAAGTCCCATAAGATTCCACACACATTTGAACACTTTTAATGTGATGGCCTTAGACCACCTTTCAAATAAGGATATACCTGCATGGTACCACACTTGATGTCATAATATAGTTTTGTACTTTTATATTATATACTGTTTTCATTGAAAAGGGAAAATCTTTGTCCGTATGCTAAATATAATGCGTAGTGGTCAGTGATCAGCCTCATGTGTGTCAACCACCCTTTTGTATATTTCAATTTAAATTCCGAGGTAAAAATTAACAGAAAATTGACTAATGAAATGGGTATCGGTGGGGGGGCATTATAGAAAAATCGTTTGGATGTTACATTTAAAGCAATATTTAACATTTGCGTCCTGATTCAGCTTCTGCTGTTTAGTTAAAAACTTCATATTATTTAATGCTTTTCAGTATATTTTCCCATTGAATGTTGATGTAACTTTAAATAGTCTCAATTACTTGGCAAAAAAAGAAGCACCAGATCGATCTGTACACATGTTTTAGCCAGCCGCAACAGTCTATGTGATACCGGGAATGAAACAGTTATGTCCTAGTCCTCTCCTGGAATTTACTACTGAAGAGAATGATGCGCCTGATCAATTTATTTGACCGACCGTTATATTACTAACAACAGTGATCCGGGAAAGAACTGAGTGTTCACCACTCAGTGATTTCAAAGTATTTTTTACGCTCTCCATGGCTTAAACCAGGGTAATCCGTAGTCATAGATAATTTATTATGTCGGTCACTGCCCAAACTTCCTGTGCGAGATTCAAATCAATTTTTTTGAAAAATAAAATGCTCACTTCACTTTTAATTGCCTAACACTGATAATTTTATCTAGATAATGCTTTCGCTGAGACCACGCCTATCGTCACTTTACATTTTTTTACGTAAAGCACAGGCTTCCGCAGGCTATTTACAGAGGTCATGAAACAGTAGGTGCGTGACATTTCTGGAATTTTATTTTCTGCTTAGTTCAATGAAAACTAGATAACCTAATAAGAATGTAACGCAGTACGAAATTTATTATAAACGCTAAATGCCCTGTTACTAAGAAATCTCTATGGTACAAACATTTCACGAAATCTCGAGAATACACGGCTTTCGGATAGCCTCTTGCCGTTCCATATGTAGAACTACTGTAAACCCTGTGTTATCAGTCACTGATACTTGTCAGTGTTAGAGAATAATGTTTCAGTGCTTTTAAGTTGAATATTCGGCTGGCTTTCTTATGCAGATAAACAGGAGAAACTGACGAACGTGGTGGCACCATGCAGAGTTCGGCCTCCGTACGACTCTCCTTCCTGAATGTCGTAATGGAGTATCAAAGCAACAGTATATTTGCATCTGTTACAAACACCAGGCACTGCTTACTTATTTATTCAGTAGTGGAAAAGGCTGCAACAAAGTGCTCTAGTCAGTAGGCAAAAGCAGATTATGAAACTTTGAAATAGCGTACAGTCGTACTAGTGCCAATCCTTTGGTGTAACTTTCAATAAATAACAGATCTTGATATACGATTACATGTCGGCAAAGGCTGGCTGAACGGCTTTGGTGGCGAAAGCAGAGGCGATTAATGAACAAGAAAGTTATAGACATGCTCTCCTCCGACGTGATCGTGTTTGAGACCATGCGTGCAAACTCCAGAATGGGATGGCTGTCTGTGATACTTCCGTTTCTCGCGTCAGATTTTCTCAAAAAGGCTATCTTATATTTACCTCTTCGTGTCTGAATCTCAACTTCCCTAGCATATGCTTCTGTTTTGCTTAGTACTTCGAAGATGGAAACAAAAGGGCTGACCGCAAGCAACTAACAGCTGTCACCCGCATGTTTCTTGAAATTCCACGCATTAAATCTATTTGTTGGCATTGTGAAAGTATTCTTGACAAAGTTAGCGAGCCTCTGTATGCTGAATGGGTATCTTCGCAGCGAGTGAGGTGGCGTTGCGAAGACAGTGTACTACTGTTGGGGAAAAGCGGAGCTAAAATCCTAATCCAGCTTGTAAAATGACTTTTTAAATAATAATACCAATATTTATATATGTGTTTGGAGAGAGAGAGATTGATTTTTGATTGAGATTTTTACTTTAAGTCGTAACTGGTACCTGAATTTTGGTTGCTGCCTCCTTGAATGATCAGCTTCTGCACCAGTTGTTGACGTATTGCAATTTGGAGAAAGTTATTGTTCTTTAAGGTTTAAAATACGACTCTGTTAGTTACTTGGCCGTATTACGGATAGCTTTGAGCCCAAGTTTTCGTAGCTTTTCATACCTAAGGGACCACTGTTGTAAGTAATTAAGATCAAACAGCAATCTGCTTTTCGTGAGAAAAGGAGATTGCTTGACACACAAACTTCCTTCAAACTACACGTCCTGTTACATCAAAATTGGTCAGTGGAGTTCAGCACCATAATATTGTACAAGAACATAATCCAATTACTGTAATTAAGAAACTATGAGAGGCTGCCACTTATTGAATGAAAACTATAGAGAATGCATTTCTTCTCCTGTATTTTAGTGAACTTTGTACACTTACAATTCTGTCGATTGATAGACGGCGACGACAATGAAGTCACCTCCTTTTCCAAAAACAAGATTCTATTCTTCACTTCCAGAAAATTTGTACATATAAATGTTTGGCAACTCTTACACATACTTCACTCGGTTTTGTCACTAGAATATCAATTTTCATTAAATGTAACAATACGTTCTGAGCGACGACCTAGTAACACGTCCTCTTTCCACAAGATACAGATTAACAGTCTTTTTCCTTAATAAAATCAATTTTTTTTAGAGTCCATACGCAAAGATTCTCTACTATCGTTGTGGGGGATTGCGCGCTAAAGACTTTGTTTGCTGTCCAGCTGCGCTTCACTTCACTTCAAGAACTTTTTGAATCACAGTTACATTTACGGTATTTAAATACATTACTGAGCTTCTCAGAATAAAATCAGGCACAAATTAGATAAAGAAAAAAAAGCAGTGAGGCACACATAACATTACAAGCTGTGTTGCTAAGTTTTACCGTGGTGACCCTAAATCCTTATAGACGAATACCGGATTTGTTCCTTGAAGGACACTACCGCCATTTCCTTCACGAATCCTCGTCGATGTTCCAGTTCTCGGTCTATAACGACCCCAATACTTGTTTAAATTCTTTTTGGGCTTGCTGAACCACATTGCCAACGGCGTGGTAGAAAGTTGGAAAGACCTGTACAATGCAATACAGTACAAAGAGTTCGAACAATGCTTTAAGATTATTTAACAGAATCAACTTAGGCACAAAACACGTAGTTAAATCAACTCAAAATCTCGTGCAGAGAATACACCTGGAGATTAAAATGTTTATGTAACCACTGAGCGTCTGGTGAAACAGCATATGATAATTCGAGAGACATTATCATAATTGAGTAATTGCTAATCATTGGACAAAGCCTTCCGATGCGCTGTGACCGCTTCCTTTCATGTTGCCCTTATGACCTCAGTTTGAAACGATACTCGGTGGTAGAAAACAAGCCGCCGCAGTTCAGCTGTCAAGATACTGAATAACGATCAAGTGATCTGTAAGGGCGCTCCCGTGCGGCGCTTAGAACCCGCTGGCACACATTCCGGACCCGCCAGCGAACGCGGCTTAGCATGTCCGCCGTCACTTCGTCTCTACGCAGACTACTAACAGACACTTTACGTCTTTGATTTCTCGATCTTTTGCAGAGCAAGAGCGTGTCGGGAATTGGATTGGGGGCTGAAGTGGCTGTTACTACCTGAAAGTAGCCGCGGTTAGGTTTTATTTGCTGGAAACTTGTCGGTTGAAAGGAAGCGAGAGTGCGTGGGTGGAGGGGCACTACACGCGCATGGAGCATTCGTTGCCAACACCGGCATCGTGCAGGTATAGCCCACCCTACACGTCACTGTGCTCATGGCACAAATGTACTCCATGTTCTTCGCAGATTCATAGCCCTTTCTCTGTTTATAATACATAGTGCGGTCCGAAACAGTCTAAAAAGCGGGGTAGGCCGTACTGAGAAATAATTGTTAAGAAAAAATTTGATACGTTGCGCCGTTTCCGAGTTAAGTAGTACTGAAGTTAGCCAATCAGACCGCTGCGGGCGCAAAATCAAGCGATCACCAAATGCAATTAGTGTCAGTTTATGTCATAGTGTAGATGATAGTGCACGAAATTCGTCAGCCTTTGGCTCATGGTCGATCCTTACTATCGTTCCACGTACAATTTTTGTATCGCTCTCTTGTTTGATTTTAGGAAACAAAAAGAACACGTTTGGCGACACCGTCTCTGGCCGGCCGTTTGAATTTGCGTACGCAGCAGCTTGATTGACTAACTTCAGTGCTAAATGACTCAGAGACGGCGCAACGTACAGTTTTTTCTTAAAAATTATTTCTCAGCACAACCTACCCTACAACACTCTTACAAGCTTTTTAGGTTGTTTCTGACCGCCCTGCATTCTTCAACACACCTGTTGAAGACAACTAATTGTGATAAAGGACACCTGTACATATTCCACTGGCTCAGTTTGTTTTACACTTCGCTGGAAATAAAATTTCACTATATAAAAGTATGTATAGCCCACTAATTGTATTTTTTAAGAAAAACCGCAGAAGTTGGCCTCACATTCAAATGAGACGTATGTGTCGATCACCCCACAGACGGAAATCCATTCACAGTTCGTTTATGTTTTGACATCAGTGTAATTACAGTACATCGAAATCCTCGGAATCAAATACTGAGAGCAAAATGAATAATTATAATAAGTAATTGCATCAAATACTGATAGAAAGCACACATTTTCATTGAAACAAATGTTGTGCCTCACTTTGTTACGGTGCAGTTAAAAGTTCTCGAATATTGTACAAAAGGAAGTTGTTTAAGTAATCCAAATTTGTTTGTAATTAGTCAGGGCTCTGTTTACAGTAACATTTTTTTCGCACATCTTCCATCTCGTATCATAAAGTGAGTCGTCTTTCCATTTTCGCATTTATTTTTATTTTGTAATGTCTCTTGCGCTCCATCAAGCAGTCACTGCCGTGCTCCCTTAATTCTTCAGTCTATTACCTTCCTCGAATATGAACTTTGTGCTTTACTCTTTGATGAATACCTTCTAACATCTGAGACTCTAATACGTTGGAACCAAGTAAGGTGGAGCAGTGTTTAGGACAGAGTGCTTACAGTCGAAGGTGCGTGGTTTCCTCACATCGTTTAAGGCAAATGCCGGTATTGTTCTTTCAGAAATGGCATGGCCAATTTCCTAATGCATTCGTTTCTAATCCGAACTTGTGCTCTGTCACTAATAACTTCGTCGACGACATGACGTTAAACGCTAGTTTTCCTTCTTACTTCGTTCTCAAATGTTGCACTTTCCTAAGTCATTCCACTTTCCGTAACCCAACCATTAATTATAGTTTTATTACAGTGGTTACTTATCAATTTGGTTAGTAGTTTATTTTCCTTAATTCAATACAGACGTCTTGGAAATGAAGATATCCATTTCCTCACGGTTTCAGAAGTTCTCTTCACATTCTGCTGGACTTTCCTGTTGTTAGAAGTTTCCATCCATCTTCATTCCGTCTTACGCCCATCATTTTTCGCAAATTTTTTCTTTCTTCGACATTCATTGGTGTAATACGTATCTGTTTTCACCACGGTTGTATCGCATTATCTCGGTTTTCTAGGACATGTATTTTTTATTGTAATATTTTATGTCAACTCAAACGGTATGCCCATTTTTATGAATCGATATGTATCAGTGGATCTTCCAAATCCATTCGCAAGGAGAAATGGGGTTTAACGTTCCGTCGATGTTTTATTAGAGACGGAGAACATGCTCGGATTGTTGAAGAATGGGGAAGGAAAGCAGCCGTTTCCTTTTCAGAGGAACCATTCCGGATTTGCCTTAAATGGTTTAGGAAAATTAAGGAAAATGTATATCTGGATGATCGGATAGCTATGTGAACTGCTGTAATCCCGAATAGGATTCCAGTGTCGTACCACTGCGCCATTTTGGTTCCCCTCAATCATTCACCTGTATAGTCTTAACAAGATACTTGAACTTTTTGATCCTTTCTGTCAGTCCTACCTCCATTCCAAAGAATGTTGTTCCTTATTTGTCGTTGCGACGATTTTTTTTGTCCTGCTGACCTTCTGAGCGCTGCTGATACAGTGATCTGCAAAAGGTCAATCTCTGTGTTCGACTCTTCGAGGCAGCTGACATTAGGCACTTCTCTCATTTTTCCTGAGCACGTTTTGCTTCTTCCAGGACCATCACATTCTGAGTTCGAAATCTTGTTTCTCCTCCATAGGATGCAACTGAGCAGGAGTTGCAATCCGTTACTTAAACTTATGATTTACTTAATTCCGCAGGATTAGGAGATCTGTGATCTCGACCCTAGAGGTTAGGTTTGTTAGGTTCTTCTCGATTATTTTCACTAACATGTTTTTCATTAAACATTTAATGGTGATGACCTGTAATGTCTCTTTGCTCATCAAGTCGAAAGCCTCTGTCAAAAATATCATGTTTTTCTTGTCGATTAGCTTTCTACAATTACTTTTAAGAGTGGCCCTTTTCCAGAGCATTCTTGGTATCACCGACTTGCTTATCTAAGTTTTCCTCAATATTAATCAGATATCATTTCTAGACAACTGAAAGATGCAGCTTACTTCGGTAGTTGTTTCTGTCCTGTTAGTCCCTTATCTTGTTGGCCACGTGTACCAGCGTTATCTTTCATTTGTCTGTGAGTTGCTCCATTTTACAGACTTCTGCAGCTGATGTGGTTAGGGTCTCCCTCTTTAACATTTCTAATGGAGTTAAGATTACGCCTCTCAACTACTTGTTTTGATGTTGAGAACTTCAGTTTCTTATTCTGTTGGTGGTTTGTCATCTCTAGATTATTTGTGCGGTTCAGCATTTAAAGAGTGCGTTGTGCAATTGCGAATTCGAAAATGGCTCTGAGCACTATGCGACTTGACTTCTTAGGTCATCAGTCACCTAGAACTTCGAACTAATTAAACCTAACTAACCTAAGGACATCACACACATCCATGCCCGAGGCAGGATTCGAACCTGCGACCGTAGCGGTCGCTCGGTCCAGACTGTAGCGCCCAGAGCCGCACGGCCACTCCGGCCGACCTTGCGAATTCGTCTTTGATATACAACATGTAGAAGAATTTTCTTTCACCACACGCTCCATTCAGTAAATAAAGTTTTGGCTTGTTAATGTAGAATTGGATTCCGAACTAAAGCGGCATAGATTTCAACAATGATTTTTTCTTATTTACTTTACTAAAATTTTCTGCCACCTCTGTCCTGTAATGCCATTAAGAATGTTGACCAGAATCCTCGTGTAAACTAGGTGTGAGCGCATCATTCATATTCAGAAACACCAAAGTTTTCTAAAGAGGTGTTGCACCTCTCCCTTGTTCATCTCTTGTAAGATGAAGTATCGGGCATGGGTCTGGATATGACGCGCTCTAAAAATATAGAGTACTTATCCTCGCATATTGTACCTAAATTTTTCTTACACCAACCACTTCAGTTGTGTAAACTCACGAACGGAAATAACTGATGGACGGTTTAAATGGCTCCAAGCACTATGGGACTTAACATCTGAGGTCATCAGTCCCCTACACTTAGAACTACTTAAACCCAACTAACTTAAAGACATCACAAACATCCATGCCCGAGGGAGGATTCGAACCTGCGACAGTAGCTGCAGCGCGGTTCCGGACTGAAGCGCCTAGATCCGCTCGGCCACAGCGGCCGGCTACTGTTGGACGGAATCCTATCGAAGACGAGGTCATTAAAGTTGTAGAAAAAATAGGTTTGGACAAGGGTATGAAAGGAAATAGGCTGATGTTTCCCTGAAGTAATTTAGAGATTTCACATAAAATGTAAATATAGAGGGACATCTCTAATACGAGTCCAATGAATTAACCATCTCACTTGGTACGAACTAGGAATGTTCGAAACCACTTGTCTACGTAAACAATTCCAATCCGGGACAGAAAGAAGGAACTGGCAATCCCGTTGAACACGATTTTAGGGGCCTCACCTGCTTTTTAATGATTTCATAATAGGTAGTAATTAATTCAGCAGTATTTTACTTTAGTCGCATTGGCTTTATGCGAATGTTCTCGTACGTACATGAGATGGCTTACGATGGACCAATTTGTCTCGAATGATAAATGTGTTCCCGGCCACTTACTGCTGACTTTTGTAAACAAGTTAAAAGACACTACATAATATGAAAGTAAGACTGTTCTCCAGTTTTCTCTTTAACACCAAAATTTTTACCGCTGCTATAATGCTGCTATGGTGTATGTTGTCCCAGCCGATACTATGGGCTAAGTATGTATTTTTGGTTAGCAGGAAGCATCTCTCCCACGCTTCATAGTCTATCAGACCACTTAGGATGGAACGCGTTACAGCGGCAGAAGAGTCCATCAGAAAGGTCACACAATGCAATATAACAAATATGACAGGCAAGGAAGAAAGCCGCCATTGAACTGAAATATGGGGTGTTGAAGGTATTTGTCAAACTACATCATAAGACTATTCTCCAAGAACATTCTACAAAAAGTAAGGAAAGAAGATAAGGATTTAACTTCCCGTCAATAACGAGGCCATTCGTGACGAAGCAGAAGCTTGGATAGGACAAAGATTGGGAAGAAAATCGGCGTGTCCGGTTTCGCCTTAATCGATTTAGGGAAATCGTGGAGAAGCTTAATGGATGGCTAGACGGGTATCTGAACCCTGCTGTGCTCGAATATGAGTTTCATGCGATCGCCACTGCGACAGCTCAATCGGTGAATGTTTCACACGTTTCTGGAAAATGCAGTTTCTCTAGACATTTTGTTTTCGTGTCAGAAATAGAAACGGACATGAGCGTACTACTGAGTGGTTTTCAAAACTGGTTCAAATGGCTCTGAGCACTATGGCACTTAACATCTGAGGTCATCAGTCCGTTAGAACTTAGAACTACTTAAACCTAACTAACCGAAGGACACCACACACATTCATGCCCGAGGCAGGATTCGAACCTGCGACCGTAGCAGTCGCGTGGTTCCGGACTGAAGCTCCTAGAACCGCTCGGCTACCGCGGCCGGCTGAGTGGTTTTCATTCTAACCAATGGAACATTGCGTTGAGCAGTACTGAGATGTGCAACATAAGATTCCCAAAAGCTTATTGATGATTTGATTCTAGATGAATTCATTTTGATGGCTCTCATTCATATGTTTTATGCTCTGAATAGCTAACACACTTATGAAAACATAGTTCGCGTAATACAGTTATGGAAGCGATGAAGGTATGAATAGCTAGTCGTGCGGAAGGTCAGAAGAAATGTTAGGCGCAGCTTTTGAATGCACAGTACACTGCGGAAGTGACTTGAAGATTGGTGATTCCTCGTGTGCGATTGCGGTGGGAAGTCGCTATTGTTGTAGCACTGATTACTTTATCGGATACTGACCTGCTCAAGCGGTCACAGGTAAGGAAATGCAAACGAAAAAGTTGGTCAACGTGAGACATGCAAGTGTTACTGCACAAAAGTTGCCTGCAGGGATCCCATCGCCTATATGTGTATTCCCTTATTTACTTACAGATCACAGGAGAAAACCGGAACAGTAATTAGTTACTATAAATTGACACATTGCTGCTTTTTAAACCGTAGTAAGGAATTCTAAATTCTTCAGTTGGACAAATGAAGCTAAGCAGAAGACAAAAGATGTCTACGGAGAAGACAGACTTTGTAACTCAAAGATTTGAGACGGTTGTAGCATGATACTAGATGGTCAGGTCTGAATGTATGACGATATTGTGCAGTGACTGTAGATATCTGTGAGAGAGACAGCACACGGGAAGGAAATGCTATACTTTTAACTTTATTCTTGCTATTCGTACGTGAACAACATTACGATTTTGTGACCATACGTATTTTAAAAGCTCCTTCAAATTACTTGCTTTTTAGCGAACGAACTCATCAACTTTTGTACAAGCAGATGACCCTGAAAGAGTTACAATTATTATAAACATCCTGATTTAAAAAATAGAAAAAATTTTGTGTAAGGAAACGTTAATTTTTTTCTTGAGGGTATGTTCATTTGCCAGTTGGCTTTATTTATGTACTGAATATAACTTAAGTTATACAGCTCGACCAGTCGATAAGGACGCTACTCTACTCTGTTGCGTTTCGGAGGGAAACAGATGGCACAATTCGTGTAATCATCGCAAATTAAATATGGAGTTCCAGAATTACATGTTATGGTTGGCGGTATTCTCCTTTCTAGAGGAGATGTACAGAAATAGGATCCTGAAACACTACTTGGGAGTTCTATGTCTCAAGGAGCAGGATAATGTATCGCAGTATTTCCAGGCGCACGTTTTGTTTTGTAGAGCAATACAAAGGAGTGGATTGGTTATGGCAGCTATAGTCAACATTCTAAACAAGCTGCACAGCAGTGTAAACTGATAGAGTAGGTGGTTAGAAGTGCATTATGAATAACCATCTCTCTCATATCTGCACATTGATAGCCAATAAATTATCCCCTGGATTGTTGGTGCGCATCTGTTTTCTGGAATGTACCCTTCTCTACAGACCTTTCGCAAAAAAAAAAATTCTAGTGCTTTGAAAGATCATGAAAGAAACTGCTGCACATGTTGTCCATAGGATGCTTAAAATGCTGTGTTTGTAACCTTGATACAAACAGCTTTAAGATTTACTTAAATGGCACAAGCTACATGAAAACATTCTTTTTATTAGAAATTCCTTATGCACCTTGATGTCATGTTTTGGCACGGAGGAAATGAAAGTGATGTTTCAGAATGGTTGTGAAATGTGATGTTCATTTCCACAATACAAATTAATTTATTAATTTTTCCCTGACTGAGTTGAATGGCATTATTTTAGCCTTCCTCCGAAGGTTTCTAATTATATATTTGGTTATAGCAGTTGGACCACTATCAACAGTATTTATTAGTACAAAATAACGACGCACAGATTCGACGAGCCTAAACAGATTCGACGAGTCTAAACTTCTTGTCTCTATTAACAGCGCTCTTCAAATGAAATCTTTTGCTGCTCATACTTACACCAATATAACAGCTACGTGTCTCTCAATAACATCGGAAAAATATTTTTAGCAACAGAAATGAGACTGAAATCAGAAATGAAATTCATGGCATTCAAGTTATTATTTATCGCTTGTAATTGTTTTCGACAAATTTTCAGGCAATAATAATATTTTAACGGTATATTTCTTTATTTACTGTTGGTTTATTGTAGTCTTCCTTTGTGATTACAATACATCCGTACGAAGATGTACCGTCCCAAGTCCCTACGCTCTCCGTATGTCTATCCAGAAGTCCATGACGTCATACAGCGCAGTTTTATACCAAGGACGACACACACCGTAAACACAGGACACGGTTTGCTTAACAATTAGACGAGTGTTTAATCATCCGTGTGTACTGACTGATAAGTACCAGAGAAGTGAGGAACGAACGTGACCAGCCCATGATGTACTTCACTTATAAAGCTGTCCAACTTGAGGGTTACTTGCTTTCCAGAATCTGTGCTCTTGAAAAGCACTGACTCTTGGTGTATGTGGTTCAAGCACGTGCATTCTGCAGTACGGTCAATTAGGATAAACGTACGACTATCGATTCCATGAGAAAAAATTTTGAACGAGCTTCCATTAACGTTATTAGTAAGCTTCGTCGTTATTTCATACTGATTTGTACTCGTCTCTTTAGTACCTCTAGTGACATGTTAAACATCTGCCTTATTTGAAACAGCTAAGAGCAGTTGTCAACATAAAACAAAATTCGATCCGTAGCTTTATCAAGAAGGAATAAAATATCATTATATCAAAAGTGAAGTTTAGGTTGAAATATAGCGAATGTTTACTGTAAAAACTCGATAAAACAGAGTATAATGTGATAACTAGAAGATAACTTAAAAACTTGAGACTGGCGACTTAAATTTGATGCACTGTTTGATATGTGTCGTCTGTAACAAGAAAGTTTAGCGAAACACATTTTCTAGTTAATTTTCACAGTTGTAGATATATAGCAACGTCGTTTAAATTTCATGTTCTTATGACTATGTGCACGAGACTGCGGCGAAATCATACAGATCATCACATGAAGGGCACCGTCTCCATAGACCTTTTCCAGCATTTTCAAGTGTTTTTGCACTGCTTGAAATTTAGGATATTTCTGTACAAAGTACTGCTCAGTATTCTGTTACCGTGTTATGTCAGCGATACATCATGTCGTAAAAGGGTACACGTGACGGAGTTGCCAAGATGAGGCCGCCACTGAAAGCAGACATGAGCTTTATGTGGCACCGTAGTTTTACATTGTTGCTTGTTATTCAGAAAATGTCTATCGCCTTTGTCATAAAATTTAGCTGTTTCAGAAACATTACAACTGTAAATCACCCATATTTCATTACTGTAAGTACAAAGTAGCTTAAAGTCTAAGCTTCTCTAAAAATGCTTCCTTTCTAGTGCTTAAGTTTTTACGTGGGCGATGTTTTGAAGATAGTGGAGTCATCTTAGAGTCTGTCCCAAATAGCGTCCTCAAGTCCTTGCCAGTAGTTTCTCTTACGAATGCCACAACATTCCTTCATTACCTATGAAATTTTACTTCATATTAGCGCTAATCTATCATACTGCTTGAACCACCCAGATGATAATATGACAGCGCAACTACTGAGTACGTCCGATTGCATTTTCAAACTGACTTCGTACAAATCCCAAGTGGTGCCGCTGTATACAGTAATGGATCACACGACAATTATGTAACAAGTCTCCTTCGTATGGATTCTGTACGCTTGCTGTTAAGAACGGAAGTTTGCCACCCGCTTTCTCTGCTAAAAACCCAGAGGTTAGAGTGTAGCGTGCAGTCGACGTTGAGGACATTAGAGAAGAGATCTAGTTCAAACAGGCAAGACTGAGGAATATGATTGGCTGTCAGTTTCTTAAATAATATGTGCTAGCATTAAATTGAAATCTCAGGAGATGTAAATCTGGCTACATGAGTATTTAAACCCCTATCCCCTGGAAAATGAGCCCCGTCATTTAAGCTTGGTTCATCATCGCTCGGTCGCTTTCTCTCCATGTCTCTTCGTGTGTTCACTGCATATTAAATTACTTATAATGGTTCTATGGCTAGTTTTTGGCTAAGATTCGTCTAAAAGTGTATCACTATAACTGTTGCCGAAAACTATCACGTTTCTCAACAGTGTTACGAGGATTATGTAGCGCTTATCCGCAGATGAACTCCTCTTTACTGTATGAAACGAAATACTAGTTTTGGATTTTCATTTTCTTTCCATGCAGTATAAGCTATAGCGTTTTCTATCGAATTTCAGGAGCCTGTACGTTAATGTTCTTAATAGCAAGGTAATTAATTAACACTCGTTTGAGTTAGTACGTTTATGTGCACATGCTTTTAAACTCTAACAACATCAATAAATGAAAGCTATTCTTTGAGTCTGAGCTCACACCGGAAACTGGTCATAAATTAAAATAAATACTTTACTAATTGTAATTACCGCTGTTTGCGGTTTTTCAGTAATAATTTGCTTTCGACTGACAACAACATTTTTCGCGATTTCAGTGTCTGCTAAAGTGGTTTACATTTTATGTCAAATTTTGATGAAATTTCCGTGAGGTTGAGGACTGTCTTCAGCGTATTCTTCTTGATAAAACACCTCTCTGTCAAATACGTTTCCCTTTTCTTATCTTATACTATTCTCGTATCGAAGTTGATTACTGAGTCCCAAGCAAGACATCACATACATTTTTGTCACTAAGTTGCTTGATATTGATGAAGACAAAAAATTTAATTTTAGACTTGATATAGCAAAAAAATTCATAGCATTTTCCCCTCTTCTCTGCACTTATCCAGAAACTGAAGCTTTCTACAAATAATGTAACTTCATTTCTCAATGCGATTGATCTTAGTATTCCTCGCTCTACATCCTCTCTCAATTTCCACCCCAGGAAGTATATCGTGCTCGTTTGGGTTTTATTATGTATAAATTTTCTTTATTTCTTATAACCATAGTAAGTATTTAAATTAGATGAGAAAGACAAAATTCGACAAAAAATGTTTGGCAAGCACGTCGATAGCAATAAAAGAGATAATTAAAGGAGACTCAGACGTTTTAGGTGTTACGTAATACTTCCAACAGGGGAACAAAGACGCTGGCGCAGTTTATACATCGCAAAAAATTTTTAAGCACACGCACAGTCAGACGTTTAAAGCTCATATGTTACATTGTGTGGCTGTCGTCACATTCTTGTTTGATCCATTCTTACTGATATTGGTTTGCTTTCTCTCTTCACATTATAGACGAGATTTTGTGCTCCACTCTTCGCAGCCAGACTCGAAGCCTGCAGGGAAAATTTCTTTTACGTCCGGCCACTTCGACGAACGTGTTGTGGCTTACCATAACTGCATCATCGTTTCTTCCTATCTGGAGATCGCCTTGTGAACAGTGTACATTGAGCTTTTTCTTAGGTTTCGGATGTGCCTTTGCGCTGTGTTATGGAAAGAGTGGGATGAGCTACGTTTTTTGCTGCCTTGGCTCGTTTAGATCTGACTGCAAGCTCAGGCTAGAGGCCAGGTGGACCACTGCCAGCCAGATAGCAGAGACGGCACATAGGCACAGGTTTCAAGCACCCTTTTATTATTCTTCATGGATCTGTTAGTGGCATTACGACCTGATGTGCCTGTGTTCGCTGATGTTAGCTGGATTCTGCCGCTGTGCAACACAGAAGCGACGACATTTCACATGATCCATCTGGAAGGACAACATACGTTGGCTCCATTGTTCCTCGAAATAAACTATCCTATTTCATTACTTTTGTTTCGTATGTAATCAATGAGATTTTCGTGTTTCATACGACATATAATCACACTTAAATACTTCCAGAGTAAACGTTTTTTCCAATGCACGTGGAGGTTTACGGTTCTAGAGTTTGACAACGCAAAAGCCGGCTTATAAAATGCAGTACAATTTAGTTTAGTCTGTTATAGCTGGAAACATTACTTACAGTATCGGTTAACAAATGGTCCACCTTCTAAAATTTTCCACTCAGCTCAGTTAGACGAAGTTTTTCGGTATATGTGATTTTCTGTGCAGGAATTGGCAAGAAGAGTATTGACACTCATACTGAACAGTAAAACCGAAACAGGTCCTGTATTGGTCAAGGTACTTAACTCAAGGCCTTTACCCCTGTCCGGCCATACCGATTTAGATATATTGTGGTTTTGCCAAATCATCTGAGGCGAATGTCTGGCTGGTTCCTTAAATAAGGCCGTAGACGATAACCTACGCCGAATGTGACCAGTCCGAGCCTGCGCTCCGTCTCTGGCGTCCTAGACATCGTTGGGACGTTAAGCTCTTAAAAAAAAAAAAAAAAAAAAATCCCCCCTTTCGAAGAGGAACAGTGAGGATATAGTGTACTGGGCAGGGAAAATTCGTTGAAACGTCTCTAGCAATTATGCAGCTTTCATATATGTACAATGAAATTCTAGAGCTCCAGAGCACATCTCGCCACGAATGAGGGACCATAACACTAGAGAAAACTTTTAGAGCAGTATCATAAGCCACTACCACTTACACATTTAATCCCAAAATCAACTTTTTCAGTTACTGAACCTCATTATCTGGTCCACAGTTGTTCAGAGCACATCTCACCACGAATGAGGGACCATAACACTAGAGAAAACTTTTAGAGCAGTATCATAAGCCACTACCACTTACACATTTAATCCCAAAATCAACTTTTTCAGTTACTGAACCTCATTATCTGGTCCACAGTTGTTGTAACTGATCCTTGATATTCTGGACTCTGGCAGTGGATGTAGTTGACGCTGAGCCGGTCCCACACGTGTTCTATCAAGACAGTTCTGTTAATCTTGCTGGCTACAGGATGACCTCAATATTACGTAGACAGTTCATACAGACACGTACGTTGTGAGGATCGTCCTACTGAAAAATGGTATTACGATACTGTTCCTTGAGTGGGTACACATGAGGACGCAGTATGTCCTTGGCGTACCACTGTGCCGTCAAATATCCTTCTAACACTATCAGCCATGACCTGAAATCGTATCCGATGTCTCGCCACACCATGATGACTGGGATAACACTGCTATGCCTCTTCAAAACATAAAAATGATATGAGCTGTCTCCAAGTCACCGCAATACTCGCCGACTATGGTCATCCCGGGCAGTGCAGAATCGCGATTAGATGCCGAACACAATGCGACACCGTTCATCAGCAATCCGTGCTTCCCGGTCAGCAATTAGTGTTGTAGTGTTAACGGCAGCCTACACATGGGACGGTCATTCCCTAGTCCGGTTGTTGATAGTCTCTGACCAGTGGTGCAGGAAGAGACAGAATGTTACGGGGGATGGCAGGTACACATGTGAAGGGGTATGTTGTACATGGTGCACAATACGGTGAGCCTCCCTTGTAACGTTCTTGTGCAGTCCAACATTGGGCCACTGTCACGTATCAATGGACCGCAAATCTCGATACTGCGCGGTTCGACAAGCCGGCCAATTGGACACCCACAATGAGTCGCCTTTGAAACTCTGTCAAGTGTCGATGGTGCTGTTTCACGTAAGTACGTGGCATCTCTATGATCTTCGCAGTGGTCACTCAACATCTGATGCTGCTGACTTCCCTTAGACACCCTAACAGGTTTACGACGACGCCAACAACGAACGACACTAATGCCCTCTGGTGGCCGTTCTATCTGTCACAGGGAATTGCAACCGTAAACATACCGGCCGACGTTGTTTTCATGTGAGAAGCCATACTGATATGCTACCAAGTCTTCTGGGTGCTTCATTTCTTGTCAAGCAGTCGATGTAACTCCATCCGAACAGGCCATGAAGTCCTAACGGTACCGACCGACCGCCGTGTCAACCTCAGCTCACAGGAGTCACCGAATGCGGATATGGAGGGGCATGCGGTCAGCACACAGCTCACCCGGCCGTATGTCAGTTTACGAGACCGGAACCGCTACTTCTCAGTCAAATAACTCCGCAGTTTGCTTCACAACGGCTGAGTGCACCCCGCTTGCCAACAGCGCTGGGCAGACCGAATGGTCACCCATCTAACTTCTAGCCCAGCCCGACAGCGCTTAACTTTGATGATACGAGGGGAACCTGTGTTGTCCCTGCAGCAAGGCCGTTGGTAGTGCATATAATAGCTTTATTTCTTAAATTGTTAAAACTGGCTGTTTTGTATTGAAGATATGAAATCAAATATTGTTGTGTCCTTTAAAATAGTAAATTTACTCTTAGCGTTATAAAACAAGGAACTTTACTGGTCGGGATTGCTGGAAATGAGTAGTAAGTGAAAAGCGTTGTTGTAGGAGAGTCTCTTAGAAAAAGGATGTGGAATGAAAGAGTTGGGGAGAATGTCTCCGAACCAGGGGTTGGAAATGGAGGGAAGAGAGTGGGAGAGGAGACGAAGAGAAGCCCCGACACGGACAGCAAGAGTAGTATTCTGGAAGAGTGGGTAGACAGCTACGTGTGTTTCATCAACGAGGAAGAGGAGGCCGTCGGAGTAGGACGTGGTGTAAGGTTAGGGGAGATGAGTCAATATAAACATGACAGAGTAGAATGGTTAATAATCAGAGCTGAAACAATAAAGTAGGTGGTATCAAATTTGCGAGAACTGTAGAAAATACGAATGTGTTTATTGTGAAAGAAGAGAAGGGAAATTAGTGCCCTTTGTTGCATGGTTAGTAGGTGGGGTTCCCTTGTTAGTTGACGGTTAAGAGTTAGTCCGTGGCAGTTTAGTGTGTTAGTTAATGGGATAGGGCGGTTGCAGATTGTGAAGAAGACACGAACGCGGTTGGTTCGTCCTGCAATTATTACCTGCTTCTTGGAAGGGTTGATTTTGGAGAGTAATTGGTTGCACCAGAAGGTAAACTGGTGGAGATGGTGGTTGAAAGGATCTTTGGGATTTCTGAAGAATTATGAGTAGGGCTTGTGTGGAGGAAGTGTGAAGGATGTAGAAGAGTGGAGAAAAGACAGAGCCTTGGCAGCCATTATTGAACCCTGTAGGCGTCAGCTTTATAATTTTCTACGAGCAGACCAACACGTCTGAAGTAGTTCCATCGAGCTAGGTAAGGTAATGGTAAAGTTCCGCGTTCTGGCCTTAGGTGGGCCAATCGGGCCTGACAGACCGCCGTGTCATCCTCTGCCAATGCAATCATCGGAGGCGGTATGGAGGGTCATGTGGTGAGCAAACCGCTCTGCTCTGCTCTCCCGGTCGTTGTCAGGTTACTTGATCCTGTAACGGCTTCTGCTCTATTAAGTAGATCCTCCGTTGGCCTCGCGAGGCTGAGTGCTCAACGCTACAGTCCTCCCACCAAGGAAAATCTCATGGCAGTACCGGGAATCGACCACATCGAATTATGTGGTACAGCTATTAAGACACTGAACTCGTATTCGGGTTCGGAGTTCGAGTCCCGTCTGATTATACAATAGAAGTTTGGGTTTCCGAAAAAGACAAGACAGTTTCTTTTAATGACCTGAACGTGGGCCAGACGTTAAGCTTGAGCCGTCCACCTTTCCTCCCAGCTTGTAGGACGGCACTGTTCATCGTCAGATGGTAGCTGTCCGGTGCCTCGCGCGCGACATTTCCGTTCCGTAGGACGGGGGCTCGCCACCGAGATTCGAGGCGTCCGTCTATCGTATTTCCGATAACCGGCGATTAGCCGCGAGGCGCAGCGCGGAAACGCGTCGCCCGCCAGCGGTCGCTGCGCTGCGGTGTAAATCGTGCGCCTGGCGTAATGGCGGCCGTAAGGATAGTTATTACGAACATAACTAAAACACGGGCGCGCCGCAGCCGGACACGGCGCGCAGATTGAAACTCGCGCGCAAAAAGGGAGAACCGAGTGCCAAATTGATTGAGATAGATCTGCTTTATGGGCGTTAAGTGGCGATACCGACGGCGATAATTGTCCTCGCAGCCCTCACAACAAAAAGTTGACCTATAAATATTGATTGCTCGCTACTGACTGACCTGTGCCTTCCATTTTGTTTCCTCGTTTTGTTCCGGTGGGAGCGTTTGGGGGCGTTTCGTTTTTTAATCTCTCTTATTATCATGATCGCCGGCGGTTCCGTCATGCACCCAGTTTAAATCAAAATCTGATTCGCCGGGAAAAGCCTCTGTTTTTTCCGTTTTACCAGCGTCACAACTGCAGTAAGATAAAGGCTAAATAGCTGCCTTTATGTAGAGGTTGCTCGGTTTACTCTCTGAGAACATGTCTTAGTTTATATACCGTAGTACGCCGCTATCACGCCAATTATCGATATTGTTTTCTGCCCTTCCCCTCCTGCTCGGAGATGAGCTGCCCAGCTCAGGCCGAAACAATTTGTGTAGCTGGGAACACGGGCACTGACAACCTTCCTGACGCACATTGACAGACCAACGTGAACCAGCATCGCCTTTAGGTGACCATTGACTCCTGTATAAAAGAAGAATTTTGCCATCTCATCAAATAATCGATCAAGAACAAAGTGTACAAAACTCTCCTTGCACTTTGGACCCTTAATAACTCCCTCCCTCCACCGATTGAGTTGGCGCAGTTTTTAGGACACTGGACTTGCATCCAGGAGTACGTCGGTTCAAATACCCGTCCGGCTATCCAGATTTAGTTTTCCGTGATTATTCCTAAATCGCTCCGCGTAAATGCCAGGATGGTTTCTTTGAAAAGGGCACAGCCGACTTATTTTCCCATCCTTTCGTAATTCAAGCTTGTGCTCCGTCTCTAATGAGCTCGCTGTTGGCAGGACATTTAACTTTAATTTTTCTTCCTTCTCTCCCTCCCTCGCGCTCTCCTTTCTCACAGTACCTCTCCCTGCCCCCCCCCCCCCCTCTCTCTCTCTCTCTCTCTCTCTCTCTCTCTCTCTCTCTCGCTCTGCCCCCTTTCATACGCACACACACACACTCACACACACACACACACACACACATACACTAGCGAGTGTAGTCACATGAGATTTCGTAAATGCTCTCAGACGTTCGTATCTTCGGCCTACAATCCACTCTATTTCCTACGATATAACTGAAGGAGAGATAAAGTAACATCCTTTGCCGTAACAGAGCAGGAAAGTTTTATTACCTGAAGTATTCAAGAGAGAAGAATTACTGTATTTTTATTCGTGACTTGGCATTTAGGAGGTATCACGTAAATGTTTTGATACTTGATCCACAGAAGTAGTCTACACAGCGTGTGTAACTCACACCGTATTTGCCAAAGCGTTTGAGTGTCTCACCCGGTTCTTATGAGCTTTTCTGGACAAGTGTCAAGGTACTTAGGCTTTTCTGGTGGTAAGAATCGCACGGATGAGAACAGAAGGTCCAAAACAAAGGTAAGATTCGTATTATACTCTTAGATTTTTTTTTGACAAAGCTGGTTTATCAAATATATTTGACGTAGTCTAACGACCCCTCCTTAGATTTGATGAAAGAAACGATCCTCTTCTGTTTACTGCAGCCATGTAACCGAGTGGTTATGATTAAAGTGCACATACTCACAGAGGTCCAGTGTGGGCTGTAATTATTGTACAGCAGCGAAACCTGGTAGATATTCTAACGCGTTAATGCAGAACCAATTTGCGCTGCGAAAAATTCGTGCCAGGTTTGGCGACCAAGTGCGAATCTGGCGCTGTGAACGGGAGAAAAACGTATAGATATGTTTCCGTATATAATGAATTAGGAACTGGACGTGGGCAGAAAAGATCAGACAGGTAAAGACATAATGTTAACTTTACTATTAACAGAAATTTACACTAGATGCTGTACAGCGCCAGATTTGCACCTGGCGGCCAAAATTGGAACTAATTTTTTCAGTGTAAATTGGTTCCCCATTAGCTCATTAGCATATCCACCAAGTTTCGCTCCCATACGATAATTACACACCAAATTGGATCTCCGTGAGTAGCTGCACTTCAATTGTAACACCCCAGTACAGACACTGTAAAACGATTGTGTATTATATACATGGAACGTAGAAGCACATTCAGAACGTGAAAGACGTCGTATTTCTGAGCTTATTGTGGCACCATAAATACAGAAAGGCATGCTATAATCTGGGATGAAATAAATTTTTTTTTTTTTTCCAGAGAGGTGGGAAGCCACTTTCTTTCTTCAAAACGAATTGGAATAGTGTGCACTGAGATCTATATAAGAAGTCAAAACCAGGAAGTATATAAGGCAAATTCATCGTCATCATTGGTGTTAAATTGTTCATTGAAACTTGAATCAAAGAACTTTTGTTGTTTGTGAGGAATAGAAAATTAGCTAAATACGACTGATTGATGATGCAGCAATGGTAGCTGAAAGTGAACAGGATTAGAATTTTGTGCAAAATGTAATGGAACATTTGGTAGGTGTAGGTTAAGATACATAAAGATGAAAACGACACAGGCGGACATACTAGAGGACTAAACGCTGCAGTCGGGAAAGAGAGACTGATAACCACGCATTTTGGTCGCTTTAATCGACAACCCAACCCAGGAGAGAGAAATTTGATTGGTACACGCAAGGTGTAGAAGCAAGGACAAGACCAATTGGTCTTTTATAAGAATAAATAGCAGCTAATGTGCAAGAATGTAAAAATAGTGCCCAGTTTTAAATGTTCTGAAATGAGTTGAAATCCGTAAAGAAATTCGCGGAGTGAACTAAAGTTGGGGGGATGCATCAGAGAGTGCTTGGTAAGCACGCAGATACACTTATGATCAGTTTCTTTTGAATTTGAAAACATCAAGCGAAAATTCATTTCTCATATTAGAGGATTTTCAGTGATGGGTTTCCGACTAGGCTACTGTGATCTGTGTAGCTACATTACGAGATTACACTCAGATGTTAACATTAGCAGGAAGTGGGATATTAGTTTTATCATACATCGTACTCGTACTGGAAAAACCACTGGCCCATTTAGTGTTCGGGAACTATGGAACTAACACCATTAAAAATAGAAATTTTCGGCTGAAATCATGCGGTTCTTATGTTACTGCATGTCTGTCATTCTGAAGCAACTATGATGAAATAGTTGATGACTATGTAACACCCGCCGGCTGCTGTAACATAGTGGTTCTACGCGCTTCAGTCCGGAACCGCGCTGCTGCTACGGTCGCAGGTTCGAATCCTGACTCGGGCATGGATGTGTGTGATGTCCTTAGGTTAGTTAGTTGTAAGTATTTCTAAGTCTAGGGGACTGATGACCTCAGATGTTGAGTGCCATAGTGCTTAGAGCCATCTGAACCATTTTTGAAACACCCCTCATTATGCCGCGTCAAAGAAATATGGATTCAAATTTCTTTGCCAAAGAAATTTGACAGTGTAATAATGGCCTAAGCAAGTGAGTGCCAACAGAGTAAATGCTTTTTCAGAGAAGAAAAAAGTTCTATCTTTTCTGTCTGAAAACGGCAGTGTATCGGCTGTGGAAGCTTGTGACAGGTCAGGATGTTCTTAACTGCATAAATTATCCGGTCGTTTATTTTGATTCCCGAAAAGCTCGTCACGGAACATGTATTGAGTGTACAATGTAGAACTTTCCAACTATTTCTCTACAGGCTATCACGCTCGCTTGAATTTATTTTTGTCGTCATTACCAGCGGAGAAACTGCAGCGGACAAGTAGGGACTGGTTAGGTTCATTAATAAAATAGCACCTTCTGTTGGTACAAATATTGCCTCATAGCTTCCCACTGAAAGGTTTCCAACTGACGTCCTTCCCCTTATTTTGCTAACTGTTGCTTCTCATCCATCTTTGAACGTACACCTCTTCTTCATGAAGACAAACTTATAATAAACACATTAAGTCCGCGGTATTAGTAATCCCTACATTTGAAGGGATCACACCCATTCTTTGCAATGAAATCCAAAACAAACGAAAAAGTTGTTTGTGAAAATCATACATGAAGCATTTTTAATCACTCTTCGAGATAACTGTGCCCACATCTCAGCACTTATTGATTTTCACAAGTACTCTCATTTCTTTTCTTGATGTGTGATGCTGGTGTCCTGCACTCATCCTGGTGTGATGCTTTCTTTTCCAGCTGCGGATACCTCACTTAAAATTCAATGCACGTCATCCGGAACAATTGAGGAATACTGGTGGCAATAAAATAACAAGTTTCCGCCATTCCATTCACAATGATCCACAAAAAGCACGGAAAGGTTTTTGAAGGACACCAACAGCAAACTGAGGGAGGTGGCGCAGTGGTTATCACACTGCACTCGCATTCAAGAGGGCGACGGTTCAAACCCGGGTTCGGCCATCCAGATTTAGGTTTTCCGTGTTTTCCCTAAATCACTTCAGGCAAATGGCGGCATGATTGCTTTGAAAGGGCACGGCCGATTTCCTTCCCCATCCTTGACACAATCCGTGCTTGTCGTGCGTCTCTAATGACCTCGATGTCGACCGAACATTAAACCCAATATCCGTTCCTTCACCAACAGCAACTTTAGTGATATTATCCTTGGAAGTAACTGACAAAATTGTGTGATAATTGCTTTTTATATATATAAAAGTATTTATCTTTTCTAAAAGTAATGGAATGATATCTCAAAATTAGGAAATTATATTTTCCACTGCCTGTATATTTGTCTTCAGCATTCTTTGAGTATGCACAAATGCTGCTACACATAAGCGTAAATATGACTGTTGGTGGTGTTCTTGTTGTTTCTCTCATTCCTGATGATAAAGATCTGCAGCGGATAGGCACTTGGTGCAGGGAGTGGCAACTGACCCTTAATATAGACAAATGTAATGTATTGCGAATACATAGAAAGAAGGATCCTTTATTGTACGATTATATGATAGCGGAACAAACACTGGTAGCAGTTACTTCTGTAAAATATCTGGGAGTATGCGTGCGGAACGATTTGAAGTGGAACGATCATATAAAATTAATTGTTGGTAAGGCGGGTACCAGGATGAAATTCATTGGGAGAGTCCTTAGAAAATGTAGTCCATCAACAAAGGAGGTGGCTTACAAAACACTCGTTCGACCTATACTTGAGTATTGCTCATCAGTGTGGGATCCGTACCAGATCGGGTTGACGGAGGAGATAGAGAAGATCCAAAGAAGAGCGGCGCGTTTCGTCACAGGGTTATTTGGTAACCGTGATAGCGTTACGGAGATGTTTAACAAACTCAAGTGGCAGACTCTGCAAGAGAGGCGCTCTGCATCGCGGTGTAGCTTGCTCGCCAGGTTTAGAGAGGGTGCGTTTCTGGATGAGGTATCGAATATACTGCTGCCCCCTACTTATACCTCCCGAGGTGATCACGAATGTAAAATTAGAGAGATTAGAGCGCGCACGGAGGCTTTCAGACAGTCGTTCTTCCCGCGAACCATACGCGACTGGAACAGGAAAGGGAGGTAATGACAGTGGCACGTAAAGTGTCCTCCGCCACACACCGTTGGGTGGCTTGCGGAGTATAAATGTAGATGTAGATGTAGATGTAGATGAACTCTGACAATGAAGAAGGAGAAATATTAATAGAAAAATCTTCACTTTTTTTAATAAAATTCTTTTCCCCAGAGGCTAGCTGATGAAAGCTGCACAACCTTGGAGAGGGCTAAGCTAGGCTGCTAAGATCTGCACATGGCGCTGTACCGTTGGAAGCAGCCGGCTGACGGTATCGGAATCACTGCACCATTCACGAACCTGTTTTCGTGACATGACGCTGCCGCTGGTACATGTGCACAAGTTATCTATTGTCTAGAAGTCACTCGCCTTCTATGGACCACACTGGCTACTGTAATAATCATTGGACAAATTGAATAGTGCACTAAGTGGTTTGTTCGTGCACGTTAGTCATTTATTTTAAAGAAAATATGCCACAGGAATTCTTTTCATTATGTGTGACATGCTCGCACTGCTCTCTAGGTACATGATAATTAAGAGGATAAGCAACGGTCGAAATTTGGATGAATTTGGTGGGTGGTCGGGTGCAGCTGGATAAAAGTAAAGATTTTTTGTGTATTCTGGTTATATTTCGTCATCTTCAAATTCAGTCAGATATTAGTTTATTACAAAGTGGGTATTCAATTTCTTGACAACCATAGGCAGCGTCCTGTGCACTGAACCACATCTGCAGGTATGAGACCTGGTCACTGACGTCGAATGGCATCGATGACATGCATCAAGCACGTCTGACATCCACCTACCTTTACAGTTTATCGTGATCTATTAACTAACTCACCTAACGTGTCCGGAAAAGCCAAGCATCATTCTCACCGCACCTTAAGCCTACTCAATTTTTTCATATATTAGTGACTTTGCTAGGAATCCACTCCTCGGCCAGGTACCTATTCCTTGGCCGCAGATGTATGTGAGTTGCAGGAAGAACCTGTGCTATTCGCCAACAATATGAGTGTGTTTCTTTATTATTATTTTACGACGTTTGCACATAGGAATTGGAGATGCCGTGGCCCGTAAACTATAACATTATATTGTTGGTATCGTAATCCCTGGTCTGCAGTGTGCTGTCGAATTTGAAAATGCTTGGCTCAATTGTTAAAATTTCGGTTTTCCTGAAATTACATTCCTGTGAGGCTTCTCCGAATTGCCTCACAGATTCAGATTAATCGAGAAACATTATTCTTTCTTCATTAAGCTATAAATAGAGCCGATTTCCTCGTTTGAAAATATGACTGTTGGTGGTGTTCTTGTTCTTTCTCTCATTCCTGATGATAAACTTCATTAGAACTAACCAAAGCTGTCCTCAACCTGAAAGTTGGTGTTAACACCAAAGCGGTTTACTAGACATCGTCTTTTCTGGGGCTAGTTTCGTAAGAAGTTCAGACAGAAATAAGCAAATTACGTCCTTTCTGTGCTATCGAGGCCTGCGAAATCACCCGGAGGTTGTCCTGTCTGCCAAAGGTCTCTTTGAGCTTCCAGCGATTGCGTGCCATGTGGCGTTAACAAATTCCTGACGGCACTAGCTCAATGACCGTTATGTAACAGCGATAAAGAACAAAACAATTCGAGTCGTATATTTTTCTCATAGAACCGTAGATGACATGATCATGGGTCAAGATTAAAGAATACAGTATTATGATACTTTCTCTATTTCCATTGGTGTTCGAAGAATGTCGCAGATGCTACTGACAAATATGTACTTTAGCCTCCATCTTCCATGTATGACATTTCCCAGTTGCATTCTACTAAACTTTTATCATTACATGGCTTAGTTTCTTCTAGAATCCCGCACAGATGAATGTACTGACTGATTAGAGCAGCAGTTTAGGTAATGTTTTTGGCTGAGGATTACACCTATTTAAACCTCGGAAGTATAATACATTATAAGTTTATTATTTTATACTTTTCTCAACATTTCATGACCAGATAAGAGATATTTATAAATGTTCCACTCCTCCAATTGTACACAATTTTTATTCGAGTGATGTGGATTGAGCGAAGTTGTTTAAAACCACGCTGCGAGTGTTTATCATCGGCAGGAAGATATGCAGATGCAAGAGAACGTATTTCTGAAACCTCATCATCCCAAATGCTAAACTGTAACCTTTCTCAAATGGTAACCTGGTTTTCTGTTCGCCAGTTAGAAATAAGATTCATGTTTACAGCTGCTACTGACCTTAGTGTGTCAGCATTACATAATGAGAAAATGTAGCGGCTCTCTACTCACAGTAGCGCTTGTGATAGCAAATAGTTTTCCGTTCGTCTGATTTTAGCGGCGCAAGTAATGGCACCCGATTTGTTTCATGGTACTTTGGCTTACATTGTTCGCATACGTGTTAACGTTTTAAGTTTGCTTGTAAAAACTGAAGAACGCGTTTCACAGCTCCATCACTAGAACGTTATGGTCGATAAGAAACTATGGTAAATAAAGCCATACTGTCGCTACGTTTCTGTATAATTTTTAAAAGGAATTCATCTTGATTGCAGCTATTAGAATTTTATTTTACGACTGCAATTTCGGCATTAGGATATTTTCAAGCATAAGGTTTTGACATATAGGTTTATGTTAGGCAATCGTAAAATAAAATTCTAACAGCTGAAAGGGAGATTAAATCCTTTAAAATTCTATGGAAGCTTTGGATCCATATCACAAGAAAATAATTTCTGTACAAAATTTTGCTTGGAGAACCTGTGTAACGACGTATCGTCCAGAGCAAAGGAAGTTACATAATGTTGGAAAGACATGGTACAGAGCGACGTACAGCTCTGAGAGACAACGAACTCACACTCAGGAGGACATCACATCAAATCCCTGGGCGGTCATGAACATTAAGATTAACTTGCAAATAGCAAAAGCAGGGATGGTTCTTTGGGAAGGGCGGGGTCGATTTCTTTCCTCATACTTCTACCAATCAGAGATGGTACTCTATCTCTAATGTCCGGATCATTAACGGGACATTAAAGTGTTACCTTTTTTCTGGAAAGAATTCACTTGTGAAGTGTCTAATTTAGTAGTAAACAACGGTGATTTTGTAACTTCAATCCGTGGGAAAGCAATATCTGCTTATGTTTACTTTCAGTCGTATAATCGGGCCTTCCATTAGCAAGTACCCAAATCTACAGCTGCGGAGGAAATAATTAGCTGATGTAATTGTCCAGGTTTATAGGTAAATGTCTTCATTTGATGTCTGAGGTGATACTGAGGTTTGGATGAAAAAGAGTGCAAATAGCAATCGCGGACTGAGGGTTCCGTACAAATTTAGTGATGTGCATAGATAGTTCATACATTCATATGTACATTGCATGTACCCTATACATTTAGTTGAGTGAGTTTGGGAGTATGAAAATATATAACGTAAATAGCCGCACCTTTTGAGTGCGTTGACTTGGAAACTTGAATTTGTTACACCACCAAGGGACCTCACCCTCGGTGTGTCACATAATTTTCAGCTTAATATGTCTACCTGTTCCTCAGAAAAAGGGGTCTTAAGAAACGGAGTGACAGAGTCGAATAACAAATTTTAAAAAATCGTGTGATGTAAGTACAAATTGACAATTTTCGGACTTTGTCCCTCACATGTACTATGACACCTTGCTTCTCGACAAATTTAATGATTCTAGGTCAAAGGGAAGTACGCAACAGATTTTTATGAGTAAGTTTGCAAGTATCAAAACATGTGACGTAAAGGCTCGTATCTTCCAATTGCACTGACTTAAAAATGGTTCAAATGGCTCTGAGCACTATGGGACTCAACTGCTGAGGTCATTAGTCCCCTAGAACTTAGAACTAGTTAAACCTAACTAACCTAAGGACATCACAAACATCCATGCCCGAGGCAGGATTCGAACCTGCGACCGTAGCGGTCTTGCGGTTCCAGACTGCAGCGCCTCTTACCGCACGGCCACTTCGGCCGGCTCCACTGACTTAAAAGCTTACATTTTTTACATCGCCAATGGACTGTAGAACTTAGCATCTGACATAAATTTGAAACTGATATGTCTTTCAGTTATTGAAAGAAAAAGGGTCTTAACCGACAGATAGACAACAGTCGGATGACTAATGTAAAAATATTGTTTGATATAATTACAAATCAACAAGGCCATGGACATTTGTTCCTCAGTTTGGTCCTATCGAAATAAAGGTGTAAAATAAAATAATCTTAATTGCAGTCTGCTTGAAATTGCAACAGGCAAGGGTGTTAAACCAAAACTGGATATTATTATGATGGTAATTAGGAGAGTACAATCCCTGAAATCGGTTTTCATCAAGGCGGATGTATTTTGAAAGTTACCGATGTATTTTTATCGAAGTATTTTTATCGATGTTTCATATAATTGATATTAATGAAAGCATGTCCTTTGGATTATGCTAGTTATCTGAATCGAAGTGTTTTAACCTCGTGCTTCAAATGTGATACTTCAATTGCTCAAAATAATTTTGTAATAAATTTGAAAACGTGAGTTGAATAGCGTTCACGTATCAGACTTGGCGGGAAGTTATCCTTCACAAACATACAGAGCGCGGCCCTTAAATTCGGACAAATTTCAATCTGAATTTACCGCCATATCGTAGTTTCGCCGGAGGTAGCGATTGGCGTTCTTGAAAGCCATAGGCATCTAGTAAACAGTCAACCTCAGAACTGCCGAGATGTTACAGACAAGTGCGGAGTACAACCGAAGAGCCGTGATTATCGGAAGTCTTCGCCTGGACGTTCGCCAACTGAAATAGTTCTATTCTTCGGGAACCAGAAATCAACTGTTTACGATATTGTGGCCAAGTATAACGCTTCCGAGACGTCTGGGTAAGGTTCCGCTGACCCGGCGAGGAAACCTCATCAGAGGAAAAGTGTGTCACGAACTGCGGCAGTCATAGAAAAAGCTCAGGCGCTGATTTCGGAGCACCCGGGTAAACAGCTAAGGAAACTGGCGTCAGTATTGAATGTAAATGAGCGAATAATACGTCAGATGGCAAAGGAGGACCTCATACGAGCCATTTAATCCAGAACTGGCTCTCGGATAACGATGACATGTTGTGGTCAAAGGAGTTCTGCCCCCCGAATAGCCCGGATTTGAACCTCCTCGACTACTGTGTTAGGAGCGTGCTCAAAAGAGTTACCAATAAGACGACGCACCCTTATGTCGCATCTCTAAGCACCGCTATCGAGGCAGCATTAGCGAATATGGTCAGCGCTGTTCGAAAAGTGTGTGCGATCTCTTCAGGACAAGACTGGAGGCAGTCATTGCAGCTAAGGGAGTTACTTTTGAAAGATACCACTACGTATATGTAAAAGGATTTACATTTTTATTTGTATTTTGTTTTAATGAATTTGCTTAAAAATGTTTATTTTGCCTGGATTTAAGCGTCACATCCTGCGTTATATCACTGCGAATAAACGGTAATTATTACTGCTGGTAACGTTGGGCGTAATTTCTGAAAAGGAAACCAACGGTGGAACTTGAATCACACGACGAGAGACGATGGAGTAAATATGCGTAAAACTAGTGGTACAAAAAGAGACGAATAATTTTATGTTGTGGCTGGAAGTATCTGATATGCTACATCAGAACCAGCTACTATGGCTACTATGAACATAGACGCTTCCGCCCGAAGCAGTTCATAGGCTATAGACAGACTGCACGCAGTCGACCTTGGACTAACAGGAGGGACGGAGAATTCAGCATAACAATGTCACAACGTTCATTAGGCAGTTGCAACAGTGTGAGAAATAAGTGGTCGTGCGTACGACATCCTAGTGTGTGCGAAGACTTTTGACAGAAGATGACGTTGTCGTGTGTGCAGCGGGTTAGCACACCGCGGGCAGTGATTTCCTCGGTTAATTTCCGTGCGAGGCGAGGGCGGCGACTTCCGCAGGACGGCGGTCGGCTATCGAGATGTTAGGGTGTGGGCCCACGACGCCAGATAGCGCCGCCCAGGGGAGCAACTACGTGTGTCCCGAACACGAGATTTCAATTAAACCGACACGTTTAGTAATGAACCCTGGACAGATTTATGTGCGTGGTTTCTGCTTTATTTTCGGAGTCTACACGCCAGGTACCTGCGATGGGGCTCTCTCGGGGACGCTCATGATGGCCGTCATACTCCGTCACCGCCGCAAGAGCGCGCTTCTTCCCTTCAACCTGTTGCTCTCGCGATAAAACCGAAATATCTCTTGCAAAATTCCAAACTTTCTGCTACTTCGTGTCTCAGATTTCGCGTTTATCTCTGTGAATGCGACGGGTTTGTTAGCGATGTTACCGCTGTCGCCCAGAAGCATAGGAGTCATTTACTGTTAAGCGGAGTAATATTCTGGGTCGAGTGCTATGGGGAATCGAAAATTTATGCAAATAATTCATACTGAAGTCATTTTTCAGTGAGAAGTCGCATAGCCAGTTTACATCTAGACATTTTATTTATGTTTAGGGGGCTCCAGATTACGTCTATGAAATTCATCGGGAAAGCTGCAAGTACATTTTTCGAGAGAATGTTAGTTATGTAACCAATGAAGATCACTTAATATTTTTTCAGGTAATCCTAAGTTGGGTTTCCCGGCTTTTATGACCGACATGTTTATGTATAATTACCACAAAGCTGGTGAAATCTTTGTTGTTCTGTGACTTAGTACGAGAATATGTCATCGTTCGGCAGACTTGGGTGTAATATGTAATAAGAGCTTATAATTTTATGAAGGAAGATACATATTTAATACGATAATCATATAATTAATAACTTACTTTAGAATTTTAAAATTATCTAAACCACATGTGTGTAATTTTGAAATAATTAATATTTTTATTTAGCGCTGTGAAAGTACGTGGGTCGGTAAACAAAAGCATAATATACAGCTGAAGCGTGATGCTAGACATCAGTAACAGCTACATTTATCATTGTTACACTCTACCTGGATCAAGGAACGACATCGTCTAGCCCACAGATAAATAAATTAGGGCTCCACGCATATTTCATAGTTCTAGGCGTGTGGTATACACCATTTTAAAAATTTAGATTATGTGGTTAGTGATGTAATATTACAGTCGTAATCAAATACGTCTCCACCATAAAATTGTCTGCTGTTATTATATACACTATCTGGTCAATAGGATCCGGACACAGTTACGTAATGCAGAATCGACCACTGGATGTAAAAAATGGTTCAGATGGCTCTGAGCACTATGGGACTTAACATCTGAGGTCATTAGTCCCCTAGAACTTAGAACTACTTAAACCTAACTAACCTAAGGACATCACACACATCCATGCCCGAGGCAGGATTCGAACCTGCGACCGTAGCAGTCGCGCGATTCCGGACTGAAGCACCTAGAACCGCTCGGTCACCGCGGCCGGCTACTGGATGTCAATAGGGTCAGATCCGCCAGAAGAAATCGAGGCGAGAAGAACTGTGTTGCCAGCAGAGAATCAGAAACAGTAGAATGGATAGGTCAGGAGAGCTTAGTGACTTCAAATGTGGGCTAATCATTGCACATCACCTGAGTAACAGACCTATCATCAATATTTCAACCCTTCGAAGGCTGCACCAGTCGACTGTTGCTGATGTGACTGTGAAGTGCAAATACGAAGGAACAACCACAGCTCAACCAAGAACGACGGGCAGAGACTGTTGAGCACAGTGGAGGGTGGCTGCACAAATCTCATTAAATCAGCGGAATGAATGAAGTTGCTGCAAGAGACCACTTAGCTCAATAACTGTGCATAGGGACTTAAAAAGGAGGAGGTACAATGATCGAGCGTCTCCTTCTAAGCCACACATTTCTGTAGTCTGTGACAGGCGACGCTTGAGGTGGTGTAAAGAGAGACGCCACTGGACAGTGGATAAATGGGAACAAGTGATCTGGAGGGATGACTCACCCTATAATCAAAAAATGGCTCTGAGCACTATGGGACTTAACAGCTGTGGTCATCAGTCCCCTATAACTTAGAACTACTTAAACCGAACTAACCTAAGGACATCACACGCATCCATGCCCGAGGCAGGATTCGAACCTGCGACCGTAGCAGTCGCGCCGTTCCGGACTGCCCGCCTAGAACCGAGAGACCACCGCGGCCGGCTCACCCTATAATCTGTGTTAACCCGATAGAAGGATTTAGGAGTTCGCGAATACCTGAAAAAGTTACCTGCCGTCATCTGTACTGTGTGGTGTTACAGTATTCGGGTGTTTCTCGTGGTTAGTTGTACTCCCGTTACCGCACGTAAGAAAACGCTAAATGCAGAATGATATGAATACAGTTTGCAGCACTGTGTACTGCGCAGGGTAGAGGAACAGTTCGGAGACAGTGATCGTTTTTATCAGCATGACAATGCACCCCATCATGAAGCAGCATCTGTGAGGAAATGGTTTGTGGACAATGAAGTCCTAAACGCAATCGAACACCTTTGAGATGAGTTAGAACGTCGCCTTCGCTCCAGCAACAGCGGCCAACTTAACTGTCTTCTCTAGTATCGGCTCCTGATTAAGAATGGGTTCATTCTTCCACAGACATTCAGACACCTCATGGAAAGTGTATCCAGCAGAGTTTAAGTCGCCATGAAGGCGAATGGTGGTACCACACCATATTAATTTCCAGTAATAAGTGTACAGATACTTCTGAGCAAATAGTACATCATGTCCAGGTCTGCTAGGCGATAATACAGTGCTGAAAGTAGTGCCAGAACTGCAAGGATTTTAACAGCTTTGTGGTGGTTTTGCATAAAAACGTCTCATATTTTTTTCATTGGGTCACAAAGAAGCCTGAGCCTGCTGCGTGTCCATTTTGCTCGGAATGTAGCCAGTGAACACGCTCAATTTCTCCGCGTCTAATTTCTCGACAGTAACTGTGTCGTCTGGCGTGAATTTCCTTCGGCGTATGTTTAATAAGCAGTGCTCATTATTTCCGAGCGACGAGCCCGCGTATTCATACCCCACAAAGCGTTGAAGAACACATACAACCGGGACAGGAATCTCAATGATAGGCGTCAGCTTGAATGGAATGATGTATTTCATCGGGATACGGGGCTTCTGATGCAAGAATGTGTCCGGGTTAACTACTCCACATCGTTTGCAGCAGAAATCTATTCGACGTGCTACGCCTCGTTCTGGCTTTTTATTGCGGAAGGTCTCACACTGTGGGACGTGAATCGTCTCTCGCTTTGTGTACCAGCTTGCGTTTCGAATTATGACCGTTATGCCGTGTGAGAGCGACTGAATGGATAGACGCAGCTGTAATGTCTTCAACACGCACTGAAGGATCTTGGGGCTTTGTACCAAACGTAAGTCTCTGCGACATAGGTTTGTTCCTTTTGCTCTTTGTGGAGCCATCGGAGTGTAACACAGGACGATTTGTCTTCAGTTTACGAACACATCCTTGCATACAGTCTGCTAAGTAACAGCGTGGTCGGCATTACACACAGATGGTAAAAGATATCGCCTTAGTTTTTTCACGACCCAACAAAAGGAACCTTTGTCCTTCATGCAGTGTCCTTACAGCATTAGTTTAGTTTGAATTCTTGACTGAAATACACTAAAACAGACATGAGTGCAGCTTACTCGTCGCGTTTTTAGGCTGCGCTTCTCTGCAGCCCTCCTAAAGGTCCGAAAACGAGTCATTCCGCGGCGTATAAATATATGGGGAAATCAAATTCATTTGTACAAAAGTGGTAGCACGCTATAAATTGGTTAAAAACGTGAATCTGCATCTACATTACGTCAAGCAAACACAAAATTAAAAAAAAAAAAAAAAACGGTTACGATGTGATGTGTGTAACTATGAGAAGCGACTGGAAAAAGGAGAAAGGTGTGCAGGTGTATGATTGGACCACACAGTCGCCTGATGCTAGTCCTGTTGAAAATGTATGGTCTTAAATCAGAACGCAGTTGCAAGGAAGGAATATGTTCACTTTGAAACAGTTGTCAATGCAAATTCGAACCGTTTGGAGGTCTCTTTTACATCAATACGTGGAAAGCCGGCCGTTGTGGCCGAGCGGTCCTAGCCACTTTAGTCTGGAACCGCGCAACCGCTCGGGCATGGATGTGTATGATGTCCTTATGCTAGTTAGGTTTAAGTAGTTCAAAGTCTAGGGGACTGATGACCTCAGATGTTAAGTCCCATAGTGCTCAGCGCCATTTGAACCATTTTAATACGTGGAAAACTGGGTCTCAGACATGCCTCGAAGATGCCAAACAGTTATTAATGTAGTGTTGGCAGAAGAGCCAACACCGTGTTACTAGTGGAGGCCGAAAGGCACGCGTTTTAGCTCACGCAGGCTGACGTGAGGAGGGAAGAACTATACTGACGTGAGGTCTGGAACATGACAAGGAATGAGAATTCAGAAAGCGGACGTAATTAGTTTGATACTTAACTTTAATCCATTAGTGATGAACGTCGCTCTTGACGGTACATGATTCACAATATTATCTATTCAGAAGACATATAGTAACTGAATATGGCGCCTTGCTAGGTCGTAGCAAATGAAGTTTCTGAAGGCTATGCTAAACTGTCGTCGCTTCAAATGAGAGCGTATGTAGTCGGTGAACCATCGCTAGCAAAGTCGGCTGTCCAACTGGGGCGAGTGCTAGGGAGTCTCTCTAGACTAGACCTGCCGTGTGGCGGCGCTCGGTCTGCAATCACTGATAGTGGCGACACGCGCGTTCGATGTATACTAACGGACCGCGGCCGATTTAAAGGCTACCACCTAGCAAGTGTGGTGTCTGGCGGTGACACCACAATCGACGCTGGGGCTGACTGGAAGAATTATTAGATACTAATTGCATTTTTCTTTTGTTCATGTATGATGTGTATATACGTTTTAATTTGCTGTCAAATACAGTTTTCTACTGAGTAACCTGACCACTATCTTACCTAACAGACTGTATATCGTATTTCGTGCGTGATGTTGGCTCGGCTTTGAGTCTGAGTTCGGAATGCATCAATAACTGAAGGAAAAATCGGCAAATGCAGAAGCTTGCAGGAAAGACTAGACAGCTACAGTGTAACAATACCTCTTATTTAAAACATGCTAGCTTCCCTTACAATACGTAGTCTGGATTCTATCTTTCATGATAAACAGAATTTTTTCAAGTCACTTGCAATAACACAGGTTAAGTTATCGCTATTTGTGTTATCCATTCTCCCAAGATTAAATTGCTATAGTAAGAATAGATGGAATAACCCATAAATATGTCAGAAATTTTACTTTATGACTAAACTGATTGTGAATTACAGCGATAAAGAATGAAGTGACGTGTAACGTTGACATCATTGTAATGCATTTACCGGCTTACAGTGCCTTGATGACTTCGTTACTTTGTGACGATGCTGAGATCGTAGTGTGGACTCGTATTGTCGTAAAACAAGGGCTACATCCTGATGTGCCTCTCATTATTTAAGTTCGATTGGGCTTCTCTTGCCTATACAAAGGTACGCAAGCGTAGTCTGCGATATCTCCACCAAAAAGGCCACTGCTGGCTCTTTTCCTGTCGTGAAAACTATGATTGGCTCTAGTCCCTAGTGATCCTAAACTCGACGTCACATAAAACAACTACTCAACACTTTTGATTCGGACCACACTGGAAATCGATTTCCAGCGAATTTCATTGTGTATTACATTATTAAACAATCCCAGTAAAATCACTGTAATTAATATAATCTCAAAGAATATGGGAAACTACAGGAGTAAGAGTTAACGGTATAGCAATGTCCAATGAGATCTTGAGAAAACATCAGTTTAGTGTAAAACATGGCAATTAGCTATCAGCATATAGAGACATAAAGTTCTTTTCCTTATAAAACGTAAAACTGTAGTATCTTGTTATTACTCAGTTAACAAGTCATACTTGGAAGTCAGTTATATCAGAAAGATTACTAAGAAAACAATGCGTGGCGATGATTGTAGTGTTGGCAGAAGAGCCAACACTGTTTCTCTAGAGGAGGCCGAAATGCACGCGTTTAGTTACACGCTGACTGGCGTGAGGTCTGGAACAGGACAATATCTTGAGAATTGCAAATAAAGTACGTAGATGATGTAATACTTAACTTTAATCCACAATTGTAGAACCTCTCTTGATGATATATGCTTCACAATATTAATTATCAACTGAATACGGCGCCTTGCTAGGTCGTAGCAAATGACGTAGCTGAAGGCTATGCTAACTATCGTCTCGGCAAATGAGAGCGTAGTTGTCAGTGAACCTTTCCTTGCAAAGTCGGCTGTACAACTGGGACGAGTGCTAGTAAGTCTCTCTAGACCTGCCGTATGGTGGCGCTCGGTCTGCTATCACCGACAGTGGCGACACGCGGGTCCGGCGTATACTAATGGACCGCGGCCGATTTAAAGGCTACCACCTAGCAAGTGTGGTGTCTGGCGGTGACACCACAATGATCATAAAATATCAGCTGTAAATAATCCAAATATGAAGATACAGTAAACCTAAGGTTCGTTAGTTAAATATATTTCCGGCAGACGTATTGTACAGTCTGTACCGGAATACTGCTCAAGTCTGTGGGATCCGTATCCTGAAGGGAAAACAGAGGACCTTGTCTACTTTACGAAAAGCAACGCTATGAGCCACGGGCTTGTTCCAAACGTAAGAGTAATATAAATACTATCACTTGAAGAAGATCAATATTTATTTCAAGTATGCCTAGTTAGAAGGCTACGAGAAACAGTTTTCAAGGTGTCGACTACGGATTCTCTTAGGAACCCTACACATCTCTTAGAAAGAAATACGATTATGTACTACAGTACAAATTTGACAGGCTTTGAAGTCCAACGAAGTATCGAAAAGACTGAAAGACCTATGATACGAGAACAAACAAAGCAGTCTAAAGGACCAGTGAAGGAGAACTGAAGGCAGAGGACGGAAGGAAGGCAGCAAGGAAGTTTAAGGTTAAACGTCCTGACGACGACCAAGTAACTGGGTATGCAGCAGAAGCTAGACCCATTCAAAGAACCATCCCGGTATTTGCCTCAAGAGATTTTGGCAAATCACGAGAAATCCAAATCTAGATGGCGAGGCATGGATTTTAAATGTCATCCAGGGCCATACCACCGCGCAAACCGGTCGGTTTGAAAATAGAAGAGACGGTTGATAAATAGGACGACGTTTGAAAAGTAATGCCTCCGAATTTTTAATGTGAAAACTCTTGAAGCTTTTTAAATAAAACAAACGTTATTCACATTATATATCTTTATTCTTCATGTCTACATAGTCATTTCTCAACATAGTCGCCCTGGCAACGAACATATTTCTCCGAACGGGAGACAGATTTGTTCATACCTTCACTGTAGATTGTTGACTTTGTTGACGGAGCCACAACTTCTCCTCTGTTTGCACCGCTTCATCATTATCAAAGTGAAGTTCTCGATGACGTTTTGTAAGTTTTGGAAACACATGGAAATCGGATAGGGCCAAGTCGGGACCATACGGAGGATGATCGACGACAGTAAAACCAAGGCGTCGGATTACTGCAGATGTCACAGCGTTCCCTAGCGTAGAGATTTTAATAGTGTTTCAATAAGACATAGACTAATTCACGAGTAAGAATTATGCATATACTCTATTACCGTTATGCCGGACAAGTCATCCGGCCGCAGATATTAGTGTTATCCGTGCGAAGCCGCAAGGGTCGTTAGTAAGACACTCCAATTTGCTATTCTAGCATTTTTATACCGTGGATGCCGATTGCGCACGTAAAGGTTTACTGTTTTGCCAACCGCTTGAGAGCAGGTTCAGCATTACCTCAGCAAACAGGTCGACTGTGCACGATGTCATATATTGTAAATATATTGATTACACGTATGTTATTTGTTACTTGGTAATGTTTACACTGAACTGTAGATAGTACTGTTGTCATTAGTGACTTTCTCCAAGTGCTGTGCTGGTTGTGCCGGATCCTATTCGTTGTAGGTGACTAGTAAGTTAGAAATGCTTAGTAACGTTCCTGTGGAGCAGATGACAAGTGTAAAAGGCCAGAAGTAGATCGTTGTTGGAAGAAATAAATTTCAGAAAGACAGAAACGCAACGTGAAGTAGCGTGGAGGTGCACAGTAATAACCCGTAAGACATACATTTACTTAAACGATTCGTCAACCCACATTCCGTTTTTTAATAATGAAGTCAGTCATAACGGTGCAGTAGTTGAGAACTTAAATAACTCCAATAGAGTTACTAAATTCTGTGAGAGACCTTTACAATTAATTTTTAAATATATTGTCTCCAATGGACTCGATATGAAAGTGAAAATGTTGCCTGTTTTGGTGATTATCTGCTAACGCACTTCACAGACTCCGAAAGTGTGTTTCCGCTCAAAATTTTACAAATATTATAAATTCTGAAGGAAAAACCAGTGCTAGTGAGGTATATCACAGGGCTTTCGGCCTTAACTTTCAGAGTGCATATCCACTTATATTACATTACGTTGACGCTATCGATCAGACTCAGAAAGAGATCTGCATTAAAATGAATTATACAGATAGACCTAACCGTCCTAACAATAAACATGAAAACCATGAGCAATATATACACGAACTGATTTGAAAGTACAGAAATGGAACTATGATACGTTTGAATTTTTTGGGAAAACGCTTTTTGCTATTATCATAAGGAATGAAATTGTTTCCGGGCCTTTTTAAATATCTTGAGAGTGCCTCATTACGGACATGACTGTTTTATCAAACATTTTTGACCATGCCTATGACTGGTCTAGCTTAGCAGTCATACAGTGTCCCAAGTCTCTGAAAATGAAAGAAAAATACTGTAGTGGCAACTTCACTTGAGATTTCCCCCGCGCGCAGTTGACTTGACACAAAAATTGAACACCACGCGCAGGTGGCCTATTTCGAAAAGTGACAGCGCACGCAGTTGACCTCTTCAAGAGCAGGTAAAACTTTGGGTCTGCGCGCAGTCGGAATCACCCGTTTTTCTATAACTCTTCTTCCGTTATTCGTTAATAGGCAATAATGAAAGCCCGACGCCATTTAAAAACAGCAGATGTCTCTTTTATTACGGAGTGGCAGACAATGAGGTTGTTAGCGCTGTCAGAGAGCTGAAAGCTCGCTCCGGGGTTGGGGTCCGGTAGCTGGACGTGAGTCAACTGTTGGGCTGCGGTTGGCGAGAGATGGGGATCTGAAGCGGCGGCCGGTGGGCGGCGACTTGAAAGCACCAGCCCCGCCTGCCTTATCTGCTGCGGTGGCGGGACCACGCTCTTTATCACTGGCCCTTAATTAATTCCATCACACTGCCACGTGATACCTTTCCTAAGAGGCGTTCTGCAACCCCCAACCGGACCACCTCCCTCACCTTGCTCGTTTGTTTCTGTGAGTGCTCCAAAACGACCAAGCAATCGATGATTTCGAATGTTTAAAATTTTTAGAACGCAAGATTAACGGACCGTGTTATTGAAGTATCACCTTCAGGATGTTAAGCATTAACTAGATGCTGAGGTCAACAACAATAGAATAACCTTCACTGTCGTTTACAATGAAACTTTACTTTTCTTAGTCTCAATCTGTTTTGACTAACAGAATGTAACAGAATGCTAAAGCGACATTATCAGGACACATTCATTGCTCGTAGAGCAATAAAAATACGTCATACTAACATGGGTTCGGAAACACTTTACTTACCCACATTTCGTACACGTGGTCGTAGTAAATTAATCACAGGAATCAGACAAGAGCAGAACACACCATACGCCGTAATCTGGCATCATTTGGTAATTTTTTCCATTCGTTATCTTTCAAAACTGCTCTGACCGATACAGACACGGAAAATACCGTTGAAGTGGTTAGGTTTTTCTGAATTTTTCTAAAAAAATGATAAATAACTGTCAAAATTTTGGAACACACACCCAGTATGATCTTTTTGATTTTTTTGTCTGCATCATTTTTCCTTTGTTTTGGTCCTTCTCGAGGCTGAAAATTTCTTATTTTTTACAACTACATTTGGGTACTGTCTAGCAATAACTTAGGAAAATTGACTTCGACCGGTATCCCTGCTCATTAGGAGTTTAGAATCCTGAAAATTACTCATAATCGCAAAATTTTAAATAAATAAATTGTCTCTGTCACTTATCGATTTTGCCTGAATTTGTAAAGCATATTGGTTACTATGAAGGAATGAATAAGTTCAGTTAATTTAGTATCAAGTTAATATAACGTAGCTTTTTAAATGTTTGCTTCTTGGGAATTTCTTCGAATTGGACGTTGTCCAGTTTTCTGAGCGGAAATATTAACTAATCACAATATCAGTCCAGTTCAAACTGTAATCCGTCATTTCATTATTTAAAATGTACATTTATTATTATGTTAGTTTATAGCTAGAGGAACAAACTCTCCTCAACATCGATGTCAAAATAAATTAAGTATTCTATAATCATACTGAACAAGGAGAAACAGACAGAAAGACGGTCTCAAACACAAACCGGTCATATTTGCTGGTATATGTAAAATCTTCGAGCACAGATGACGTTTCGTACGTTCCATGTAGTTCAGCGTTCAGGGAAATAAATTTAGAAAACCACTAAAACAGAGTACATGTGCTTAATTGCTTCCGTGTGATATTCCTTTCTCGAGTTGTGGATTCGAGGTGAGTTGCAGTATCTCTCTCTCTCTCTCTCTCTCTCTCTCTCTCTCTCTCTCTCTCTCTGGAATGTCACGCACTCTGGGTGCTTAGTTAAATAAGATAATTTGTTACACAGTGTTTGCAAATTGTAGGAACTACAGTATAAGGTCGAGGTTGTAAGTATTTCGACAGACACATCACGTTGTGTGTTATCGCAGCTGCTTCTGTTCTTGACGTGCGTCCAAGTCTCCACGGAACTCGAATTCCGCCCTAGTAAACCATTAGCAGTTGAGAAAACAACAGAAGCGAGCTAAGTTACTATTCTTTCTCCAGTACACGTATTGTGGTATAATGCGTGGAAACTAATCAACATTTCACTGTTTGTTCCACGAAGATTTTTCTTAAGTCATTTCCATGTAAATGAACTTCAGTCTCTGTTGCAAGAACAGAATAACTTTCACGCCGTAGGTATTCAACCTTCACCACAAACTGTAAATATCTCATATTATTAATTAACTGTTAGACAAAAGCTGCTTTCTGATAGTATTTTATTTCTCCTGACTATTTTCGGGCGTTTCCCATCATCAGCGGTATCTGTATTACACAATAGACACCTATTTCTATTTTACTAGCAACAAGTTACAGAGTGTATTGCAATGTCTTTTATGCATATGCGGTATTTCAATTCATTGTAATTCGACTTGCCTTAAAGGTGATGTTCCCTAGCGTATACGAATGACAATATTTCGTTATATTCATATAATAATACAATTGCGTGATTTATATATACACATATTTAACCAGCAGAAGGAACTGGTTACAAAACATATGTAGTTGTCGTTGGCAGTTTCTGTGCATGAAAATACTACTTTTGGTATACATCACGTAACAGATATAATGCTGATTCTAGTTTCTATTACCTCTCTTAGCAGAACAAAGAAATGTGTTTTCATTAAAGAACACTAGCAAAATTTTCAATGGATTTTTTTAATTTTATTATTTTTAGATCCGTCTGTTCCTTTAAAGTTCGGATGTTTCGTAATATATGTGAAAATTTCTATTTCTTCCAAAATATTTAGTAAGTTGCTTATTTTGTCTATGTGTAGGACTTACAGGCATTGTGTCGTGTCACTGGCAGTGTTGTTGTGTTCTTTTAAGTCTGTACTAACTTGACAATTAGGTTCAGATGTTATTCAAATCTTGTTTTAAAATTTTGTCCAGGTTGTCCTACGTAAATTTTCTCACATTTATCGCATCTTATTTTAAAATAACAAAACCACACAGCCAGTGACACGACACAATACCTGAAATCAGTCCTATATATTGCCGAAAAAGGCAGTTTACGAAATATTTTGGAAGAAACAGTAGTTTTCACATATATAACGAAACATCCTGACATTATTTTAAACGAACAGAGCGATTTACAAAACAAAAAATTTATCGAATATAATACAAGCATATTTTAATGAAAACACATTTACTTCTGTGATCTTCTAACTCAGATAATACAAATTAGAAGTAGCATTACATACATTTTGTGATTTATACCTAAAGTAATCTTTGCATGTACAGCAACTGACAATGATAACTGCATATATTCAATAAATATTCCTTATTCTGATTACATACTGTGTGTACATATGTCATTTAATCGTGTTATTACATGAACATTAAGAAATATTCTCACTGGGATACGCTAGAGACCATCACGCATAAGGCAACTTGAATTAAAGTGAATTGAAAAACAACATATCCATAAAACACTAAAATATACATTGTAAGTAACTAATTATAATAAGAAATATACGTCTTTTGTATAATACATATACCGCTAATGATGAGCAACGCCCGAAAATAGTCCGGTGAATGAAATATTACCACAAAGCAGCTTTTGTCGAACAATTAATTAATGTGTTGCAGGAACCAGAAACCATCCCGGCATTCAGTTGTTTGTAGAAATCTGGAAGAACCTCGTTATCATGAGGTTGTTGTTTGAAGTTCGCTCCTCCCGAAATTACGTTTTCTTCTGCCCGTGATTTTTGGTATTTCTTTGCTGCAATATTTTTCAGAAATCATACTGTGTTAATAAGACGCGCAAAGAAACTTATAGTTGAGTATCTGCTTCATTTTAATCAGCAGTAAATTTCTAATTGAAAATGAAAAGTAGCGAAACTATTCCAGAATGAATTTTCACTCTGCAGTGACGTGTGCGCTGATATGGGAATTCTTGGCAGGTTAAAACAGTGCGCCAGACAGGGACTCGAACCTGTGATCTTTGTCTTTTGGGGGAAAGTACTCGACCAACTGAAATACCCGATCATGACTCACAACCCGTCCTCACAGCTTTACTTCAGCCAGTACTTCATCTCCTACCTTCCAAACTTCACGGACGTTTTTCCATGAAACTTGCGGGACTAGTTACCCTGGAAGAAAGGATCAAGACTCTCAAAAAAATTGAAGAAAACACAATTCCTGAAAGTTATCTCTCTTACTCTATTTACGAAATTTCAATCACCAACTTTCTCTTCCGAATGTGAAAATATTTTGTTGACACCCACCTACGTACGGAGAAATGATCATCATAATAAAATAAGAGAAATCAGAGCTCGAACGGAAAGATTTAGGTGTTCCTTTTTCCACGCGCCATTCGAGAGTGTAATGGTAGAGAAGTAGTATGAAAAGGGTTCGATGAACCCTCTGCCAGGCACTTAAATGTGAATTGCAGAGTAACCATGTAGATGTAGATGTACAGTCGATATTTATTAATAGACTAGCCTAGTTTTCCATTACATACACTAGTCAGGGGCTGGAGACAATGAATTACTTACCGCTTATGTTAAAACATTTAAAACATTATGCCACAGACTCATGTTTTTCTTAGTGCATAAAATAGCTTAAGCATTCAAAAAAGGTTTTCATGACGAAAAAGCCTTGAAAATGTGTTTTAAATATATTTCATTCTCTGATAAACTTTGAAGTTCAAGAAACAGACCAGAAAAGAAATAAAAGTGTTCGAAACTTTAATATACACTTTCTTTCAAAGAGTAAGGAAATACCTCCTTTCAGACTCCCCTGAGAGATTGTTATAAGAATTGACATACATATTGTCTTAACACGACTAATACGTTAAAGATAATCGCAGTTATCGCTTGAAGAAACTCAATAATAGTCCTAAAAGTATTCATCGTTTTGTAATCTGATCCAGACATACTTCTCATGTTAACGACGTCTCAATGAAGTTATCAGAAGGAATATACATATATATATATATATATATATATATATATATATATATATATATATGTGTGTGTGTGTGTGTGTGTGTGTGTGTGTGTGTGTGACTTAAATCCTTGAGGTCCTCTGAACATCAGCGCTGATGTGAAATATCAAAAAGACGAATGGAAGAGTGACGTCGCAAACACTACAAAAGGACGCAAAGAAGTTACCAAGCCTTTTGCTAAATTCAAATAGTAAAACTTCGACGAAAAGTGAATATGTGGAAAGATACACTGTGGATTGTCAAGCGTATGTTCTCAGAGAATTAAGTGCTTCGGTGACGTAAGGAAATTGTGTGCAGAAATGATTATAATTCCTTAGCTGTCCAATTTCAGAACTAGCAATAGGTTCCTATCAGCAGTGACAAACTTTTAGGTGATGGTTTTGTTCATTATCGGCCCGACAGGGTCTCGTAGCATAGTACTTGAAACAATAGAATTGCCCATTGGGATTTGAGTTAGCAGCGGCAGTTTTTTTATATAATAAGTAACAGTATTATTAGGTTTTTGAAGAAATATAAATGAATATATTAGTACGCTCATGAAATTTGGGTGTATACTGTGCAACTGATGAACATCACTGCATCAGCCAAAATTTGTCTGATCCAAGACGTTATGTTCACAAGAATTGGAAATTCTCAATTATTTGCCACTTGTTTCACTAAGTATCAATTCCGAGACCTCGGTTTCGGATTATTAGCCCACTGCGTAACAGCACTGAAAACGATGTTGTTGTGCGTACTGGTAGAATTATAAACAAAGCAAAGAATTTACTGTTTAGAAAAAAATTAATTGCTGATTCTAAACAAGTAAAAGTATTCGTTTGAACTCATATAATACAAAAATACATTACTGGCTAATCCATTTAAAGTGGGACAAAATGTAACAAAAATAGACCCGACAGTCAGTCAGGGTTGGCAATATAAAAGAGTGGAGAGTAACTGAAGTCTGCTTATTCATTCAGTAGCTGTACAGGATGGTTCTTGTACCTCTCCATGTCCAGCATTTCAAGCGGGAACAGAATCCAGAATTCAGTATTTATAGAACCACTAAATAACTGTGTCTGGTTTCCAGACAGTTTCGTGTAAAGTCACCAGAGACTGTAGGTCTTTTTATTTAAACAAACTTTCGCCTACTGTTTCTGCGGTATAGCAAGTAACTGAAAATTAATTTTTCATTAAAATATTACAGTTTTGATAGACTGTCTGCCGACAAATGATAATACATTTCCTTTTCCTTGTAATTTTTGTGACTCTGTTAATGGATGCGCTAATGTTGTAACTGGAAGTTTTAGCTTTTCCTTTAAAATATTGTCAATAAGAGTTTGCTGGTAACCGTGGTTTATAGCAAATGTTATAATGACGTATAGTTATTGTTAATGATCAGTCGTCGACACTGAAACTGGCAACAACCGGTGGATTATAAAATGAAAAGTAGCTCGTTTGTGTCAGGAAGACAATATTGAAATTGAAAATTTTTGTATGGCGACTACCAACAGCCGTCAAATAATGTACAAAATGAATGTTTGCCATGTCCAAACATAAACAGAGGATCCAGTCTATTCCAAGTAAACACAGGCCACACCATTATGGAGCTGCCACCGGCTTCCACAGTGCCTTGTTGACTACTTGAGTCCATGGCTTCGTGGGGTCTGCGTCACATTCGAAACCCACATCAGCTCTCACCAACTGATATCGGGATCCATATGACCAGACCTCAGTTTTCCAGTCGTCTAGGGTACAACAGACACGGTCACGAGCGCTGGAGGCGATGTCGTGCTGTTAGCCAAGGCACTCGCATCTGTCGTCTACTTTCGTAGCCCATTAACCCCAAATTTTGCCGCGCTGTCGTTACGGATACTTTCATCTTACGTCTCACAGTGATTTCTGCGGCTTTCATGCAGTATTGCTTGTCTGAAAACTCTACGCAAACGCCTCTGCTCTGAGTCGTTAAGTAAAGGCCGTCCGCCGGCCGGGGTGGCCGAGTGTTTCTAGGCACTACAGTCTGCAACCGCGCGACCGCTACGGTCGCAGGTTCGAATCCTGCCTCGGGCATGGATGTGTGTGATGTCCTAAGGTTAGTTAGGTTTAAGTAGTTTTAAGTTCTAGGGGACTGATGAGCTGAGATGTTCAGTCCCATAGTGCTCAGAGCCATTTTAAAGGCCGTCAGGCACTGCGTTGTCCGTAGTGAAAGGTTATGCCTGAAATTTGGTATTCTCGGCACACTCTTGACAATGTGGATCTCCGAATACTGAGTTCCCTACCGATTTCGAAAATGGAATGTCCCATGCGTCTAGCTGCAGCTACCACTCCGCGTTCAAAGTATGTTAATTCTCGTCGTGCGCCAACAATCACGTCGTAAACGTTTCCATAGGTATTACCTGAGTACAAATGACAGGTCGGCCAATGCACTGCGCTTTTATTAAATGGCTCAAATGGCTCTGAGCAGTATGGGACTTAACATCTGAGGTCATCAGTCCCCTATAACTTAGAACTACTTAAACATAACTAACCTAAGGACATCACCCACATCCATGCCCGAGGCAGGATTCGAACCTGCGACCGTAGCGGTTCCAGACTGTAGCGCCTAGAACCGCTCTGCCACTCCGGCCGCCTGCGCTTTTATACCTTGCATACATGATACTATGGCTCTCTTCAGATGTGCATATCCCTATCCGATGACATTTCCATCTCAGTATAAGTCATACACAGCACACCGTAGACATTTGCACTGCTGTTCAGATGATGTCAGTGCAGTACAGACATGTGGTAAAGATGGATAAAAAATTAATCGAAATGCAACTACTAAGTAACGAGCCACCGAAGATGAAGTGTCCTCGATGCCAAGATACAAAAAATGAAAGGGGATGATCAAAAAGTTCCCATTTGAGGGTGTTGCAGCAGCGTAATTGCAAGGCGGTGCGGGTACAGAAGCACCGACAAGTACGAGAGGGATTAGTGTGGTACTCTTGTCTTTCCGACGTACTTGCCGTAAATGGGGAAATATTAACTATGGCGACGTTATAACCAAATACGTCCAAACAAGATCAAAGTACTGTTAGTCTTTCCTTGGCTGCCAAAGTGCAAACAGTAGTAGGTGTCCATCGGAGAATGAATATGGGGCAGCATGTTTGTCGGAAACCTCCGTTGTGAAATAGTGCGCCAATGGTTGCTGTTGCTTCCTGATAAAACACGTCCCCATATTACAAATGCCGTAACGCAGAAGCTACGCTAAGTCAAGAGGGAGACACTTGAGCACCCGCCATATATTCCTGACCTTCGCCCATACGATTATCGCTCCTTGTGTCCCTTAAAAAAGACCTTGAAGAGTCGAAATTCCTGTCAGGCGAGGATGTGCAGCAGGCTGTTAACGGACTTTTTCACTCAACAGAATACGGTATTTTACAAGACGCGTATCTTCAACGTGATGCGTCGTTTGGATGACTGACTCAATGCTCACGGCGATTTTAACTGATTGGCATACAAATTCTGGACTTCACGGCCTTCGAACGGAAAATTTTCGATTGCCCCTTATATTTCCAAACAACCTCCAGAATTTTGTCGGTGGAGTTCAGCTTGGCGTTGCAGTTTTACCGCGGAAACGAACGTGCTATAAAATGGATTACGATTCCGTTGTAGTGCGGCCACCAAAGTTCGCAGCTGAAAGACACGGAGCGCGCAGGTGCGGCGGTCGGTTTTGCGGGATATGAGGAGAGCGTGTGGCGCATCCGTCAGCGCGGGCGCAGCCGCTGCATGTAAAGTTGGCGGCAACACGTGTCCGCAAGTGTCAGCCGCGTGCCAGTAACGGCCGGCGCGCCACCCCGCCCTGTAATCACCATCTAATTGTACCTACCTGCGCCTGCTCCCCTTGCCAGCTGTTGTGTTAATCGCCATCTGTATTTCACTCGATGCCATTTCCTTCACGGCTCACGAGAAGTTATCAGATTTTGTATCTCAGACTGTACCTACTGTTTTGTCGATTTTCAGACTGAATTATATCGAGTGGTAAGAAACAGCTGAAAAGCTTGTAGGGGTGTTGCAGGATAAGCTGTGCTGACAAATAATTGTTAGCAAAAAATTTCGGTATGTTCGAGTTAACTAGCATTGAAATTAGCCAGTCAGACGGCAGCGCGCAGAAATTCAAGCGGCTTTCCAGATACGATTAGTATCAATTATTCTCATAGCGTAGATGAGAGCACACGAGACTGCTCAGCCCTTGGCTCGGGTCCAGTCCTTACTAACGCCCCATGTCCAATTTTTGTATCGCTCTCTTGTTCGGTTTTAGGAAACCAAACGAAGCACACAACGAAGAACACGTTTGTTATGACGGACCGCTTGAATCTGCGGGCCCAACGGCCTGAGTGTCTAACTTCAGCTCTAATTAACTCGAAAACGGTGTATCGTATCAAATTTTTGTCTTAGCAGTTATTTCTTAGCACAACTTGTCCTGAAACATTCTTACGAGCTTTCAGACTTTTCTGACTTTCCTGTACAAGAATAGCCAGGTTCACAACCCAGTCACTGCGCTTAACAGAAATTCGTAAGAAGCAGAAGCTGCTCCGCTCACCTAATGTACGAAAAAAAAGGTTTCTCTTCAGCACCAATAATTATTCTACAGGGGCTGCCAGGTAATGAAAGTCGAAACTATTTTGAATAAAGTTAGCAGCTGTTTGTAGGAAAAAATGGCTCTAAACGCTATGGGACTTAACATCTGAGGTCATCAGTCCCCCAGACTTAGAGTTACTTAAACCTAACCAACCTAAGGACATCACACACATCCATGCCCGAGGCGGAATTCGAACCTGCGACCGCAGCAGCAGCGCGGTTCCAGACTGAAGTGCGTAGACCCGCTCGTCGACAGAGGCCGGCTCTTTGTAGAAAATGACGACCTTAAAACTGAAAGTAAAATGCCGTTAAATGGAAGAGGGTATGAATGTGATGCTGTTTCAATCAGGTCAAATTTGCAAAGTAGTGTGAGCCATCTTATCAGTATGACGTTACATTCCGTTTGATCTTGATGCATGCACTGATTCGGTTGTAAAGGATTTAATGGAGCCGTTCTATCCTCTCCTGATTCAAGCTGGTCTACAGCCTTCGTACTATGTTTTATATCTTTGATACTGGCAATGAGATGGAATTACTGTTCGAGCTAGTCCCGTGTTCTGTGGGGGAAGGATCTGGAGACCTCTCTGCCACGTGAGTTCGTCAGAACCACGTAGACTCTTCACAGAGGTAGGTGCCATGTATGGACGCGAATTTTCTGTTGAAAAGCGGTATGATAATAATGTCGCATGAGCAGTAACACATGAGGACACTGGATGTCGGTGACGTACCATTGTGCCGTCAGAGTTCCCTCAGTCTCTACCAGCCATGAACCTGATGTCATATGCGATGGCTCCCTACATCACGAGGCCAGTAATAAACCAGTTGTGCCTCTCCAAACCATTGTAGGAATAACTTTTCCCTGGTCGCCGTCATAGATGCCGACGATGGTCGTCCGGGGTACGGTAGAACAGATACGCCATTGGTCACCAGTCAATGCTTCCTGGTCACGGCGCCACTCGGAACACAGTCGTTTGTGTTGTGTTGTTAAGGAGAGCTTACATATGGAACGACAACTCCCTTGTCTGGCTGATGCTAGTCCCTGACCAATTGTGTGTGGCGTTTGCAAGGAGTCCATTATATGTTCTCAATGTCAGGCGCAGATGCGGAGGCGCTACGATGTACTTGTTGCCCAATACTGCGATCCTCCCTTGTGGTGGTCACTCGTGGTAGACCGAAAACTTGACTTCGTGTATGCCGGCCCTCAAATTCCCATGTAGTCTAACATCGGGCCTTTGTCGTACACGAAGGCCCCAAACATCTGGATATTGCACAGTTCGACCAACTGGCCAAATAGAGATACACAGTGAGGTCTCTTTCAAACTTCTTCAGGTGGTCTAACGCCGTCTCATACGAGTACCCTTCAATTTCGTGTCCTTCACAGTCATCACTCAAGATTTGATGCTTTCACTCCCCTCATAGACTGAAGCGCAAAAGAAACTGGTATAGGCATGTGTATTCAAATACAGAGATATGTAAACAGGCAGAATGTGGCGCTGTGGTCCGAAACGCCTATACAAGACAAGAAGTATCTGGCGCAGTTGTTAGCTCGGTTAATGGTGCTACAATGGCAGGTTATTAAGCTTTAAGCGAGTTTGAACGTGGTGTTATAGTCGGTGCACGGGCGATGAGACACAGCATCTCCGAGGTAGCGATGAAGTGCGAATTTTCCCGTACGACCATTTCACGAGTGTACCGTGAACATCAGGAATGAGGTAAAACATAAAATCTGCAACATAGCTGCGGCCGTAAAAAGATCCTGCACGAATGGGTCCAACGAAAAAATCAGTCAACGTGACAGAAGTGCAACAAATTGCCGCAGATTTCAATGCTGGGTCATCAACAATGAACAAGTGTCAGCGTGAGAACCATTCAACGAAATATCATCGATATGGGCTTTCGGAGCTGAAGGCCTACTCGTTTAACCTTCATGGGTGCACAACACAAAGCTTTACGCCTCACCTGGGCCCCTCAACACCGACATTGGACTGTTGATGACTGGAAACTTGTTGCCTGGTCGGACGAGTCTCGCTTCAAATTGTGTCGAGCGGATGGACGAGTATGGGTATGGAGACAACCTCATGAATTCATAGACACTGCATGTTACCAGTGGATCATTCAAGCTCGTGGAGGCTCTGTAATCGTGTGGGGCGTGTGCAGTTGGAGTGTTATGGGAACCCTGATACGTCTAGATTCGACTCTGACAGATGATACATACGTAAGCAACCTGTCTGATCACCTGCATCCATTCGTGTTCATTGTGTATTACGACGGACTTGCGCAATTCCAGCAGGATAATGCGTCACCCCTTCGTCCAGAATTGCTACAGAGTCGCTCCAGGAATACTCTTCTGAGTAAACACTTCCGCTGACCACCAAACTCCGCAGACATGAGCATATCTGGGATGCCTTGCAACGTGCTGTTCAGAAGAGATCTGCACTCCCTCGTACTCTTACGGTTTTATGGACAGCCCTGCAGGGTTCATGGCGTCAGTTCCCTCCAGTACTGCTTCAGACATTAGTCGCGTCCATGGCACGTTGTGTCGCGGCACTTCTGCGTGCTTCCGGGGACCCCACATGATGTTAGGCACGTGTACCATCTTCTTTGGCTCTTCAGTGTATAACCTACCGCTTGTGGTAACAACACTAGAAACGGACACAACTCACTCTGGTGGCCGTTCTACCTGTCACAGAGAACTGCCACTAAATCATTTACACACCTGTCGATGGTTTGTACCTGCACGAACTTAGACACTGCCATCCGACCACGTCCTCCGACTGGTTCACTTTTTTGTCAGGCATTGTACTTTAACGGTTACGAATTGATTGTATAAGAAAAATAAGGAAGAATTTAACTGTGGCTTTGCGGTGCAGCCATTCCGAAACTCGACTCGTTGAATTTAAGAAAACCACCTGATACCTTAATCTGGACAGAGGAACGGGGTTAGGAGTGCAGTGTCATGCCCATGTGCCATATCGTTCAATGTATGTTAGCGCTGGAGCGTAACGCTCGAAAATGCCGATGTGACCCGCCGGCCTTAGCTACTGGAGCGTTGCTGGGGTCTTTGGCACTGCGTGCTCTGGCTGTACACTTCGTGGCAGGTAAGGGCCACGTGCAGAGGACCATCTCGCCGTCACCGTGGCTGCGCATGGGCCGACATGCAAAGCAGCCCAAAGGCCTGCCAGGCGGCACGGCAGCGACGAGAAGGAGCGCCGAGTCTCGTGAATACGGTAGCTCCACGACGTGATTCGAATCCTGGACCGGCCACACTCAGCTAGTTATACTGGCGGTTTTTCTTCAGTTCTACGTGAATGCCGGTATGGCTCCACAAACAAGTTTACAGCTTGTGGCAATGCTCTGTGGTATTCCGTGTCTGATAGTCGCATAAAAACATAGGGGAGGAAGAACGTCGATAGTTGTGATTTCGTGAGTCAGAACAATATCTGCACAAGAACTACAAAAAATTGAGGGAAGCGTGGCACTTCCAGATGCATTCGGTGCCCTTTTTTCCGTTGAGAATTACCAAAGCAATAGGCATGACTGAAAGTAGAGAAAAGGGGTTAAATACTGCTACCACATATCCCCCGTCACACACCGTACACCATAGGAAATGTAATCCGCCTACGAATGAGGTCTAATCTAATCTCCGCCCGAACAGACCATAAAGGCCCAACGGTACCGGCCGGCCGCCGTGTCATCTTCAGCCCACAGGCGTCACTGCATGCGGTTATGGAGGAGTATTTGGTCAGCACACCTCTCCCGGCCGTATGTCAGTTTACGAGACTGGAGCCGCTACTTCTCAATCAAGTAGCTCCTCAGTTTGCTTCACAAGGGCTGAGTGCGTCCTCTTGCCAACAGCGCTGGGCAGACCGGATAGCCACCCATCCAAGTGCCAGCCTAGCCCGACAGCGTTTAACTTCGGTGTTACCACTGCGACAAGGTCGTTAGCTACAAATGAGATAGCTCACAAAAATCTTGTTCGTGCGGTACTTGAATACTGCTCGTCAGTCTCAAATCTGTACCAAATAGCATTGTGGAGGAAGTAAAGAAAGGCTGCCAAAATGAGAAAAATATCGTCGGTGTAATGGACAAAATGGAAATGAGCGTTTGGCGTCATTGGCCGGTAGGCCCCTTGCGGGGCAGGTCCGGCCGTGTTAGTGCAGGTCTTATTACATTCGACGCCACATTGGGCGATCTGCGCGCCGGATGGCGATGAAATGATAATGAAGACAACACAACTCCCAGTCCCTGAGCGGAAAACATCTCCGACCCAGCCAGGAATCGAACCCGGGCGCGTAGGACGACAATTCGTCACGCTGACCACTCAGCTATCGGGGCGCACCTCGGTGTGATGAAGGAAGTCCAATCAATTAACCGTACGCTCCAGATTTGTATACCAGTTAGCTTCTTTTCAGAGTACGATGATACAATAGCTGCATACTTAGCAATCGTGTACAATCGCTCACTCGACGAAATATTCGTACCGAAAGACGGGAAAGTTGTACATGTCACACCAATACTTAAGAAAGGGGGTAGGAATAATCCGCTGAATTAAAGACCCAGTTCACTGAAATCGGTTGAAGCAAGATTTTTTAACACATTCTGTGTTCGAATATTGTGAACTGACCCGAAGAATACGGAAGATTGACACATTCTCAGCACGGATTCAGAGAACATCGTTCTTGCGAAACACGAGTATCTTTTTACTCACGCGAAGTAATGAGTGCTATCGCCAGGTATCTCAAATTGACTCCATGTTTCTAGCCTCACAGAAGGCTTTCCACACCGTTCCACACAAGCGATTTCTAATCTAATTGCGTGCCTATGGAGTATCGTCTCAGTTGTGCGACTAGATTCGTGATTTCCTGTCAGAAAGATCACAGTAAGTAATGGCCGGAGAAGCAGTAACAGCAGTATGTGTCACGTGAGCTCAGTGACTTCCAGCGCGCACTAGTCATTAAATTTCACCCGAGAACAACTTTATAAAGGACATTTCAACACTTCGAAAGCTGCCCAAGTCGACTGTTTCTTATGTGATTGTGAAGTGGAAACACGAAGGAACGGCAGCAGCTTAACCAAGACTTTGTAGACCTCATGTACTGGTGGTCAAGGGACGTCCGGCATTACGGAAGGTGGCTGTAAAAATCGCATGAAATCAGCGGTAAGGATCACTCGTGAGTTCAAAAGCTCTACCAGCAGTCCAACTAGCACAATGACTGGGTGTAGGGAGTTAAAAAGAGTGGAGCACGATGGTCAAGCTACGCACCGTAAGCCACCAGTTTCTGTAATTAATGCTAAGAGACGCTTGAGGTAGTGGAAACAGCGACACCACTAGAAATGGATGACTGGAAACTCATGATGTGAAGTGATGAATCACGCTATAATCCATGGCAATCCAAAGGTAGGGTTTGGTACAGAGGTGGTGGTGTTTAGGTAGGGAAATCGTTTTCGTGGTTAGGATGAACCTGTAGTCCCTTTATTGTGCTTAAGAAAACGCTAAATGTTTAGGGATATGGAAACAATTTAAAGCAATATGTGCTGCGTACAGCAGAGGAACAGTTCGGTGACGATAACTGCTTGTACCAGTATGACAACGAACTCTGTCATTAAGCAGTATTTTCGAGGCAATGGCTTATAGATAGTAAAATTCCTGAAAATTACGGGCCTGTCCAGAGCTTCGTTCTGAATTTAATGGAACACGTTTGGGATGAGTTAGAACGTCGACTTTACTCCAGACCGCAGCGTCCAACATCACTACCTTCTATGACTTCGCCTCTTAATTAAGAAGGGGCTGCCATTCCTCTACAAACGTTCAGACGCCTCATTGAAACTGTCTCCAGCAGAGTCAAGGCCGTTATAAAGGCGAGCTGTGCACACATCCCATATTAGATTTCTCTAACACGTGTCCGGATACTTTCAATCATATGATGTATGTGTGATTATGTAGTAGTGTTGTGTGCGGGACTTCGGTAGGATTTTGAGACGTGTGAGCTATGATGGGTCTTTAAGACAGTGTCGATTATTACTTAAGTCTGATAAAAGGGCCAGATAAAACTCGCTGCCTTTCTGACTAGCCGGCCGGAGTGGCCGAGCGGTTCTAGGCGCTACAGTCTGGAACCGCGTGACCGCTGCGGTCGCAGGTTCGAATCCTGCCTCAGGCATGGGTGTTTGTGATGTCCTTCGGTTAGTTAGGTTTAAGTAGTTCTACGTTGTAGGGGACTGATGACCACAGCAGTGAAGTCCCATAGTGCTCAGAGCCATTTGAACCATTTTTTGAACCTTTCTGACTAATGGCAGTAATGATACGGATGTAGTACGAAGGGCGTTCGCTTAGTAATGCCGCATATATTTTTTCCGAAAGCATGTTGTTTTTAGTCAGGATTTAAATACACGATATTATTCCACACTCTTTTGGCTACAAAACCCTATTCTTCAACCTAATCTCAGTTTAATGTGACGGCGCTGCAGTCATGGACTGTGCGGCTGATCGCGGCGGAGGTTCGAGTCCTCCCTCGGGCATGGGTGTGTGTGTTCGTCCTTAGGATAATTTAGGTTAAATAGTGTGTAAGCTTATTGACTGATGACCTTAGCAGTTAAGTCCCATAAGATTCCACACACATTTGAACACTTTTAATGTGATGGCCTTAGACCACCTTTCAAATAAGGATATACCTGCATGGTACCACTCAACTAGTCGACGTGGAAGCCTTCGTCTCGCTGCATCAATAACCTCCTCATCATCCACGTACTGCTTTCTGCTGAGTGCATGCATCATTGGGCCAAACGGATGGAAGTCGGAAGGTGCGAGGTCCGGCCTGTAGGGTTGATGAGCGTGGATGAAGTTTTGCGATTTCCTCTCGGTTCCGCAGATTAGTGTGAGGCCATGAGTTGTCATGGAAAAGAAGTCCGTTTGCATTTTTGTGGCGATGAACACGCTGAAGTTATTTCTTCAGTTTCCTAGGGCTAGCACAGGTGTGTGCTGCCGGCCGGCTCGCGAGAGATCGCACAGGTTTGCGCAACCTTGTTGCCACGACGACAGACGCCTCCCCCAACGACTCACCGTGCTTTTGTTCACTGCCAGGTCTCCATAGACATAGACATTCCGCAAGCGTATATGAATATCTGAGATGCTCCGGGTTTCCGGCAAAAGAAACTCAATGAATGCTGTAATCCACTCCTTCTTCCTACTTGCAGCTATTGTCCACAATAAGCAAAGTGTTTCATAAAAATTTTGAGAGAAGCGAAGATTACAATAAACTTACTAGTTTACTTAGCTTCTCCTGTACATTTGTCTCCAGCCCTTCTTGTCTAGGGGTCTGATTCTTAAAGCTGAAATGTCACATTGTGGGTCCTCGCGGTTGGATTGATCTAAATTTGAAAATTGTTGTTGGAGAATTTTCGTTGTTACGTTAATATACACACATCAAAAAAAATTTTCATTACCTCAGTTCCGAGAGTTCCGGAACCTGTACAGAAAATTGGAACACAGATCAACATAAACAACTTCTCCACCAGTTTTATTGCTCATGAAAATAACACGTTGCATGTTGTATCACCATACAGCGAGACCTCCAGAGATGGTGGTCCAGATTGCTGTACACACCGGTACCTCTAATACCCTTTAGCACGTCCTCTTGCATTGACGCATGCCTGTATTCGTCGTGGCATACTGTCCACAAGTTCATCAACGGACTGTTGGTCCAGACAGCCGCACTCCTCGACGGTGATTCGGCGTAGATCACTGAGAGTGATTGGTGGGTCACGTCGTCCGTAAACAGCCCTTTCCAATCTATCCCAGGCATATTCGATAGGGTTCATGTCTGGAGAACATGCTGGAACTCTAGTCCAGCGATGTCGTTATCCTGTAGGAAGTCATTCACGAGATGTGCACGATGGGGGCACGAATCGTCGTCCATGAAGACGAATGCCTCACCAATATGCTACTGATACGGTTGCACTATCTGTCGGAGGATGGCATTCACGTATCGTACAGCCGTTACGGCGCCTTCCGTGACTGCCAGCGGTGTACGTCGGCCCCACGTGATGCCACCCCAAAACAGCAGGGGGAACCTCCACCTTCTTGCACTCGCTGGATAGTGTGTCTAAGGCGTTCAGCCTGACCAGGTTGCCTCCATACCCGACTCTGACGATTCTCTGGTTGAAGGCATGTCCGACACTCGTCAGTGAACATAACGTGACGCCAATCGTGAGCGGTCCATTTGGCATGTTGTTGGGCCCATCTGTACCGCGCTGTATGGTGTCGTCGTTGCAAAGATGGACCTCGTCATGGACGTCGGGAGTGAAGTTGCGCATCATGCAGCCTATTGCGCATAGTTTGAGTCGTAACACGACGTCCTGTGGCTGCACGAAAAGCATTAATCAACATGGTGGCGTTGCTGTCAGGGTTCCTCCGATCCATAATCCGTAGGTAGCTGTCATCCACTGCAGTAGTAGCCCTCTGGTGGCCTGAGAAAGGTACGTCATTGACAGTACCTGTCTCTCCATGTCCGAACAACATCGCTTGGGTTCACTCCGAGATGCCCTTGTTGAGCGTCATTCCTGGCACGAAGTAACAATGCGGACACGATCGAACCGCGGTATTGACCGTCTAGGCATGGTTGAACTGTAGACAACACGAGCCGTGTACCTCCTTTCTCGTGGAACGACTGGAACTGATTGTCTGTCGGATCCCTCCGTCTAATAAGCGCTGGTCATGCATTGTGGTTTACATCTTTGGGCGGATTTAGTGGCACCTCCAGTCAGTCAACGCGACTGTGACTGTGATACAATGTCCATAGTCAACGTCTATCTTCTGGAGTTATGGCAATAGGGGTGATGCAAAACTTTTTTGGTGTGTGTATTTCGTCACATTTTAGTATATCATACAGTCTCTTGATTTGTCACGTTAAAAAGCCTAAATTACATTGTTCGCACAAAATACAAAACTACGCCAGATCACATCAGAGACATGCTTATCACACCCACACTCTGCGGAAATAACTATAATCCTAAAGGGTTTGCAATATTTCGTAACAAATGAATTACTGTTAGTTACTTTCGATTATTATTTCACAAATGAATCCCGAAACAAACATAATAACCAGTACACTATTGCGTAATTAATAACAGAAATTTGGAATGTGCCAAATAATTCGTAATTTGAAATGTTTCTAAAAAAAATTATTTTAACTGTATATTCCGAGATAGTATTTATCGATTATAACATCTAGACTAAAACATTTTATAAAGTAATTCATTTTCATAAATTTTATCTTGTAATATATCATACTGTGTATAAAATGATACGAGTTGTCAGAAAAGCAACTTAGATAATATTGACCTGTCCAAAATTCGAAACATAATACAGGTATCGACAACTACTGTTGAGGAAAAGTATCGATGGAGGAGGATGTCCCTTTATATAGCTCTCTCCTTGGAAGGCACCTCCGTTACAGACAACATTCTGAAGACTACATATATCACCGTCACTTCTTGGAACTTAAGGAAATAATAGTGGTTTAAGCGTAAGTATTCAACGATGTCGCACAACAAATTCTGCACGTTTTCATTCGAAAGTGCCCAAGTAAAAAATGTGTTGCATTTCTTATCGAATGCCCCCCGTACAACTGTTTCGGTATTAGTAAAGCTTTGCGTGTTCGGCAGGATGAAAGTAGAAACTCGGACGTGTGACGCACTCGTTGTGACGAGTGTCGGCCGCGAACAAATCCCGCCGCTGTTCCCGGATGTAAGAAGAAGCGCACGCGACAAACACGGCGCCCGGCATTCCCGGCGCGCAGCGCATCCCCGATGCGCGTCCAGCTCTACCCCGCCGGGTCGCCGGTCGGCGCGCGCGCACTCGTGCGCCTCGCGTCGCGTCGGATATACAAGCGGGTCGTGATACGCTCTGCCGCGCAATATAAATTATTCGCCGCGGCCGCGTTAATGAGGAGGGATCGTCGAGAGCCACCTGGAGCGGCGCAGCTCCGACAAACGCGGCCCTCGTGTTACGAGGCGATGACAGCGGCCGGCCGATGTTATCGGTGCGTCGCAATAACAAACAGTGGCGCTGGGGGCGGCCAGTGAAATATTTTAATTGCGCCGGCTATCAGCGCAGATAGTAATTGAGCGGCGGCCGTCAGGCTGGCAGAGCGGCGGGGCGCCGCCAAACCTGCTCCGCCACAGATTTATACCCGCCGTGTCACTCCGCTCCCTCCACCGCAGCCGGCCCAGTCACCGCTTTTCCGCTCCGCGGCCGCTGCTGGCGCTGGGAGAGTTTGGTTGCGCAGTATCGTAAAAAATAAACAAACGTTTATTGTCATTGGGAACAACGTTTGTTGAACACATAATGTTCGTTGATGCTTCCCGGCCACCCTAGGCGTCTTATGTGATTGGTTATGGTAAAGGACACGGATGGGCAATCTGCGACCCGCGGGCTAGATATGGCCCACGATTCGTTTCGGGCCAGTTCGTGGAAGAAATTCGGGAGGGTGGGGGACGGGGAGTAGCGGTGAGGGAGGTGGGAGGGAGGGGGGGGGAGCGATGCACGTGGCACTCGCATTGTATTTCGGCACGTGACAGATTTTCGGATATTTCTGCAATCAGTCTTCAAAATCATTATCGGAAAAAATATTTTAAAAACGCTAGCAGCTTGTGTACACGAACGCACTGGAATGACCTGCCTGAGGCTAAAAATCGCAAACTTTCTCCTTATTTGCATGTCAAATGCAATTACTTATCTCAAATGGCTCTCAGCACTATGGGACTTAACTTCTGAGGTCATCAGTCGCCTAGAACTTAGAACTAATTAAACCTAACTAACCTAAGGACATCACAGACATCCATGCCCGAGGCAGGATTCGAACCTGCCACCGTAGCGGTCGCTCGGTTCCAGACTCTAGCGCCTAGAACCGCAGGGCCACGCCGGCCGGCACTTATCTCACTGCCGTATTTTATTTTGCTATTCTTCTCTTATTAACATTAGTAAATAATTTTTGTCCGTTGTGGACGTACTAGAACACAGCAAATGTTGACACTGTAGGTTCATTTTTAATGTGCTTTAATAGACGTTTATTTTCCACGATGACACATCAGGATGCCTTGCATGTCTCCTTCAGATGTTTACATTTATTTACGTGTCATAAAAATTATTTCCTTGCTAACGGCGTTGAAGATTTTCGCAACGGAAGTCTTTTAAGACAGCTATTGTAAAACATCATAAGCAAAGAAATAATCTTCACCACACTTAAGCAAACTTAAACATCTGAAAATGGGGTGAATATAAATAAAACGCATGTACTCTCGAAAACGTGTATTTTAAGGCATAATTTGCTGTCATGGCGTGTCGAGAAAAGAGTGCCATTCATATCGGTGCGTTATCCCATGAACATTAACGACATGGGACTGTATGATTTTCACTTTATGCACTAGCAGCGCAGATCTCGCGTCACGTGACGGGACGGCCCGTGCACTTAAGTACGTGAATCATGCCCGCAGGTCAGCAATGGATGTCCATGCCTGAAGTAGGCACTCTGCGACTTTCGTGTGCATTGTGTGTTGCCTATAGCCCTGTCCAGCTTCACGTGAAGGAGGGTAGGCCGTACTTTCAAAATAACTTGCTCCGCTTAGAGACAATCATTCTAAGGGTTTGTTGAAAATCACTATCAATTTAGCGGGGTAGGTAGTACGTAGATGCAGCACACCTGGCTAATAGACCCTGTAACTTTGTTAAAATCCCGTCGTCCCAGGGCCGGCGAATTCAATGAAATGATGCGTAGTGTCGCCGGGAAACATGAGCAAACCTTTTGTCCCTATCAAAAGTTCTTCCCTATGACGTGATCTATCACCCTTTGACTTTTGATGCAAACACTTTGAAACACCCTGTATAGTTAGTGGTAAATTTAGTAAAACACTTTAATTTATTGTTTGCTTGTAGACCACGTGTAGAGAAACACATACATTTTAAACGCTACTCACAAGATTCACTGTGCACAGCACACACTGAAAACAGCAAACCCACAAAAGAAAACAGTCATAAATATATTGACATATAGTCAACAGAGAGCACTCTATTGATCGTCAACGGCGTTTATGTACTATTTTTTCGGCGGATGGTATTTTTCATCAGTAATCTGCATCATTATTTGCTTATATCTTGCCGGCCGCTGTGGCCGAGCGGTTCTAGGCGCTTCAGTCCGGAACTGTGCTGCTGTTACGGTCGCAGGTTCGAATCCTGCCCCGGGCGTGGATGTGTGTGATGTCCTTAGGTTAGTTAGGTTTAAGTAGTTCTAAGTTCTAGGGGACTGATGACCTCAGATGTTAAGTCCCATAGTGCTTAGAGCCATTTGAACCATTTTTTGCTTAAATATTATTTTCAGTGTTACTTATTTCTATATAACGCTATTTTATTTGAATCTTTAATGATGCCGTCTACGCATCTGAAGAAATTAGTCACTTTTCAGTTTTTCATTCAATGTTTGGTTCTCATATTTTTTATGACGTGACTATATTTCCTGTTCTTGCAACATATCCATTTTATGACCTTTATGTAGTTGGTGAAGTGCTGTGACATTTCTCACTACATTTCCAATTCAGGTACTTTATTGCGCTACGTGTGTTGCTATTGCTGGTGTGAGTCTGTGGTGTTTTTGTAGGCTCCAGTACGGTGTGCATACCTAGTATGAAAATCTCTGCTTGTTTGGACTGGGTAGAACATGAATAATACATCCTATGTTATTTGATGTATTCTACAATCTGAACGTCGGTCACAAATAATAACGTAATACGTGAAAGAAAAACATGACTGGCAGCAGCAATAGTTATTTCAAAAACAAACCCACCGTTCTTAAGCTCGCAGAATTTCACCAGACATTTCGAATGGATAAAATAAAAATATCTACATCTATACTCTGCAGACCACTGTGAAGTGAATGGCAGAGGGTACGTCTCATTCTACTATTCATCAGACTTCTTTCCGTTCCATTCCTGTATGGAGCGCGAGAAGAATGATCGCCTAAACGCCTCCTTGAGTGCTGAAAGTGGTTTATCTGTCCAGAGTCAGTTTACCCACACGGTACATTGGATCACTTAGCAGGGGGGGGGGGTGGAGGGTTGGAAGGCTATTGGCGTATTCCATTGACAGTAGCGACAGTTCATGCTTGGGTGTCAGGAGTGTTAGTAGAGAGCTGTCATCGATGAAGCGGGACACTGACGATGTCTCCTGGGACAGCGTCAGCGTACGTGTAACATAAATGCCGATTTTGTCGGCTGAGAAGTCAATTTGATCATAAAATCTGCCGCTCGGTACACACACAGAGCCGTGTGGGCTTTGTTTGCATTTTGTGTGTATTCAGCTGCCCTGTTGTTGCTGGTTTGAAGATTGCATGAACTCAGCTGGCGGCGCCAGTCAGGTTTGCTGTGCTGCAGGGTTTCGCCTATATTATGTTGCATGTCTACCACAGCTGCTTAGTTGTCCCTAAGGAAATTTTATAACATTATAATGTGGTGCATTTTAGTTTTTTAATGTGAGATTTAAATTCAATTTTGAGACAGTCTGCGAATATCAGCGCCTGCTACGGTGGACATATGTCACTTCTGCTTACTAATGATTCGAGCGACGGTAAACATATTTAATAGTGGTTATCATTTAATGCCTCCTTTGTGGAAACAAAACTAAAAGTATTTAGATCACTTGGTCAGTTTCAGTGTATGCATAGTATATGCATGTTTTCGTCCAAAATATTTTATTTCAACTGTATGATTTCCCTTGCTATTTAAACAGAATGAAGACTCAACTGTGACGGGTGGTTCTAGTTTACTGAATAATGTTAACGACGTTGCTCAGGTGATGATTCAAAATTCGATGTGCAACTTGTTAGTTACAGCTTAAATTAATGTAATAAAATTTTATTAGACGTTACCCTCACGTGCTGAACGTAAGTAAAATAAGACGCTTGACAGGAATATCAGTACATATGGCGGAACAGGGACCCTACAGGTAATCAGTGTTACGGGCCTCACGCGTTCTAAAACCTGCCGTGGTCTAAAATTCTCGTCGCGATCCCCACGGGAGAGATACATAGAGAACTGTAGCTTATTCTCCTACTCCTCACTTACAGCTCCATCTTGAAACATTGTAAGTAAGCTTTCGCAGCGTACGCAGAACAGAAATTGTGTCGCCAATTTACGTTACCTCCAAAAGCACCTGACCACGGTACTACGTAAGGTTCAAATGGGTCTGAGCACTATGGGGCTTAACATCTGAGGTCATCAATCCCCTAGAACTTAGAACTACTTAAACCTAACTAACCTAAGGACATCACACACATCCATGCCCGAGGCAGGATTCGAACCTACGGCCGTAGCGATCATGCAGTTCGAGACTGAAGCGCCTAGAACCGCGCGGTCACAAAGGCCGGAGCGTAAGGTTTACCCGTAAGCGTTCTGCAGATTTAGAAGTTGAACAAAAATATGGAAACGTCGCGGGAAATGCGTGCTTGAACATAAATGCAGGTGTTAACCAATCCTGCAGGTTCCGCTGTTGTCTCTGACGTCACATGTGCGATGTCCTCAATACGTCGCAAGTATCAGTCGTGGGCAGGACAGTTCTCAGCATAGTTGTAAGTGCACTATGTCGGGGCCCAGTGCATTCCAACGTAGGAAAATTATTGGTGCTAGTATGGTGACTGCTTCAGTAACCAAAGTAGCCGAAGTTTTTGGTGTTCCAGGAGGCACTGTATCGAAGATGTACTACCGCATACAGGGAAAGAGGAAAACCATACGATAAGTCACAACATGGAAGAAAGTGTGCGTTGAGTGATTGTGACAGACGGTCACTGAGGAGGACATCAGCGAAAGTCACTGCTGAACTGAATGTCGCACTCACGAACGCTGTCAGTACAAAAACAACACGAAGAGTGCTTCATTAGCCAGGAACTGCAGAGTGAGCTAGAATTCTGAAATCCATATCGTGATATTCCATGGGCCCCATGGTTACTCGGCAAGTATGGATTACTGCCAAGAATTATGTGGCCGTATTTGCTGAACAGGTCCAATCCTTGGTACAATGCTTGTTCCCCAATGGTGAAACTGTGTTCCAAGAAGACAGGGTCCCTGCTCACACAACTCGTGTCTCCAGTACTGGTTTTGTAAGCACGAAGGTGAATTCTCGCGGCTCCCATAGCCATCATAGTCTACAGATATCAACATCAGTGACCCTTTGTGGTCTATTTTGGAGACAAGGTTGCATTATCGCTACCGATCTCCATCATCGTTACCTGAACTTGGCGCTATTTTTCAAGAAGACTGGTATAGAATTCCCTGGACAACAATATAGGACATGTAGTTATCCGTTACGAGACCATTGGCAGCGGTTTTTAATGCCAACGGTTTCGCTACACCGTATTAGGCATGTTAATGTGTTGAGTGTTTGTTGCTTCAAAATTTTTGTCCTCCCATTGCCATTACGTCGCTAATACAGACAGATCTGGTTTAAAGGTGTTGTGGATTTTATGCACGCGTTTGATAGGAAAATTAATGATCTGGTGTCATATGTTTCATAGTCATTAATTCTAAGTGAATATAAAATTTTAATCGCATATGCTCATCCTCCTCGACACAGCCATTAGTAAAACAGTTTCCTAGTGTTAATACTTCAAAATAAGAACAATGATTAAAAGATCTGTATAATTTGGGGGTAATGACTCAGAATGTCACATATAAACCTTACCTTCAGGTGAAAATTGTTCGAAATATGCATACAGTCGACGGATTGTTTGGTAGCACACTCCCACGTAACAGAATTTTTGCCTCTTGAATTTAATGCCACACGCTCTTATAATTTCCTTTACATAATAGACCAATGATGATGTCTAGTATGAATATGCGAAACATGTTCGGTCAGTTGTAACAGGCGAAATTTTTCTTACCTACATGATAATAATAATGACAATAATAATAATGTGGTGGCTTGTAGTTTCAAATGCTTCAAATGGCTCTGAGCACTATGGGACTTAACATCTGAGGTCATCAGTCCCCTAGAACTTAGAACTACTTAAACCTAATTAACCTAAGGACATCACACACATCCATACCCGAGGCAGGATTTGAACCTGCGACCGTAGAGGTCGCGCGGTTCCAGATTTAAGCGCCTAGAACCTCTCGGTCACCAGCGGCCGGCTGGGAAAACTGAGGAACTGGAAGTAGGAATCATCGGTGCCTCCCCTTCGACCACCAGGTTTTCAGCCCTCTGATCTACGCCTACTCCTGCATTAAAAATATTTGTGGTGTAAAAGTGCACTGAGTTCAGCGGAAAGGATGTTGCTTGTGAGGATATATATTTTGCAAAACTTCCAGAATCGCATCTTCTCACAAAGAAAGCTTTGAATGAAGTCTGTTGGTCTAAAATGGGGGTGCGGAGAAATATAAAAGCATTTTTATACCAAAAACACTCATTTGTTTGCTGTCTCAGTGACAAATGTTCCTTACTTTCGAACAAAGAGTATTCATAAAAGTAACTTTGAAATTCGCGCTGTAATTTCACGAGTGTGCGTGGTCGTCGTTTGGTGATAAGTCAGCCAAGCAGAGATACCACTCTTAGAAGGCATGAAGGAAGATCAGGGATTAAAGTGCCATCTACGACGATGTCATTAAAGACGGAGGACAAGCTCGGGTTTGGGAACTACGAGGAATGAATTCCACTGTGCACTTTCAAAAGTAACCATCCTGGCAATTTGTCTTCAGTAATTTAATGAATCTCGGAAAATCTAAATTTGGATAGCCGGACAGGGATATGAACCACTTCTCTCCTCTACGGCAATAAGTCAGCTTGTCGAAATATCCGATTATCAGGACGATGTCACCGGGACGAATACGTCAGAACAGTTCAAAATCAACCTTCATGTCGCGATCACTAGTTTGAAATCGCACATTGTAATCATTCACCACCCAATAATCGCAGGTATTTCAGTCATTTCAGAGTATTTTTCACAATTTTTCCATTTTTAAACATTCTTTTATGTCTATAGTTCACATATCTGAAGAGCAACCATCAACGTTCTGCCAATCCGCCCCTTTTGGGGGAATGAGGGAAAGACGCTAAATAAAAAAATAGCATTTAGTTATAAACAAAAGGGGAACGTCGGAGAAAATCTTAGGGTTCAAGAGACATCTCGTTGCATGTATCATAATTACCAATAGTTACATGGGAACGCTGTGAACAGAGCTTCCCCTATGCTTCTGCGTATAAATACTTGGGTGGAACAGTAAATTGGATTTATTTCCGTCAGATCTTTACGTTTCGTGTTAATTAACGGCACAGCAGAGTGTGATTTCAAATCTCATGTCAGGTCTCTGAACGGAGCAATGGGAGAAACACGCACTGCTCAACCGTACGAAGCCTACCTGGGATTTGTTCACTTTCGTCTTGCACTGTGTTACTGCTGCTACGTTTACGCGTTAGTGGACAACGATGAAAGCGGAATGTCGTAGTTATCTTGTTGTGGATCATAATAGATGTACTAACTCCTCGCTTGTCAAGGAATACTAAATTTGAAAAGAGCCATTTAGTACAAGGAAGCAAGTATTTTTCAGTCATAGCATAACTTGAAGGAAGGAAGATAGTTTAACACCCCGTCGACGTCGAGTTTATTAGAGACGGAAGCATAAATTCTTCCAAATAACACTCGCTCAAGAAATCACTCGGACGGTAACACGATGATTGTTTCTACAGATTTGCACGGAACCAACCGACCAGGTTGACCATATAACCAATTTAACTTAGAACCGACAATAATTATCTGCTAAATCTTTCACTGAGATTTTTTTGTACTTTGTGGTTCAAAATGGTTCAAATGGCTCTGAGCACTATGGGACTTAACATCTGAGGTCATCAGTCCCCTAGAACTTAGAACTACTTAAACCTAACTAACCTAAGGACATCACACACATCCATGCCCGAGGCAGGATTCGAACCTGCGACCATAGCGGTCGTGCGGTTCCAGACTGAAGTGCCTAGAACCGCTCGGTCACATCGGCCGGATTTGTACTTCGTGTACTAGCACCCCTCGCTTATCCATCTTCTTAGTCAGGAGCACCTGAAAGACTTTTCTCTAGAAGATTGAATGTATCACCCTACCCGTAATCTTCTGAATGGGTTTTTCAGAGCTTTTTCATTGATGACGTAAGGATGGTTTTTGGAGACGAAGCGATATAAGTCACTCAGATCCACAAGGTTTTTGATAATACTGAATATCAATGCGACATTTGCCAGAGAACAAGATAAATGTTGCTGGATGTTCTGATGTTAGTACGTGGGTGAAACTGTCAATTCCAGCGTTTGTTGCTAATGTTAGAGGTTAATGCGTTTCAATCTACCTCATTTTTTAATTTAATTGCCTGATAATTTAAATGTGAGTCATTCAGACCTCATATCTAAAAGTCGAGTCATAAAGCGAAATATGTTTACTATATCGCACACTCAGTTTACGCCGCTTCCTTCACTAACAACTGCCATAACCTGCAATACCCTCTTATAAGCTTTTGGAGCACGTTACTTTAATGTATTGAACGGAGAGACTGATTACGTATATTTAACTCTAAACACCAAAGCTGTGGGCTTTTATCTTTGAGAACAACCCAGTTGCCCATTTTTCATTTTTTGTTTCTATGCAGGAATGAAATTTTGTAAATCGGCAACACATTCCTTCGTCACTTCAAAAAGAGGAAGAAGAAGAAGGATAAACCCACTGTGTGTTCAGTGTACAGAACGAAAAGAAACTGTGGACTTTCGTTCCTTCTGTAATCTAATCCCAAAATTAATGCTCCCTGTAGTTGGTAGATCGGACATTCGAATTCTTGTGATAGCTTTTTTTACACCAAGACTTTTAGAAAAGTATCCTAAGTGCAGAAAACACGCAGTGCTGAATGTACTCTACATGTAAAATGTAACAACGGAATGACGTAACTTTGAGAAAAGTGTTGTGTATCAACGAAAAATACTTGTGACGTTTAGTAAAGACGTATACTACTCGTTTACAAAAATACAGTTCCAGATTTGAGATAGCTTAACTTGTACGAACGACAGGACATGCTGAGTATACGTTTAGAAATCATTCCTCGCCGTTTCCCTACAACTTTAAACAGTCACGTTGCAGTTTCGAATACATTTCCCGCGTACGTAGCTTTTACATTAAGTCATTAACAAGAAGAAGTCATACAATCCACAAGAAAATATAACTCTCATTTTATTCTTGACTACTTTCTCAGAATGAAGTAAAAGAAATGATATTCTTGTTTCTAATTTCTTCTGAATGTTAACTTTGGCTATACTTGCTTCCACGCCGTTCTGCGAGATTCTAGCTTACTTCTGATGCTATTTGATCATTTAATAATCTTAAGGAACTTCGAGTATTACAGGGTCGTTATAACTGCACTTTCGCTGCTTGAGAGGGCCTCCATGAAAAACGGGACAATGAAACTTTGTGTAAACATTTGTAAGGTCATTCGGAAATAATATAACGAATAAACCATCGAAAAAAGACACATTTTAATTTCCATATGTGATGGTAACGTTTGTTAACTGCATATCATGTTTACATTCCAAATTGCAAAGGTTTTACGAGGTGACGATTATCTGTATCCACTACTGCATGGAACCACACTAGAGATACCATTTCACAGTTGTTCGCAGCAGTTTTAGATTGTAGACTATGGAATGTTCAGCTGTCGTGACACATCTCGTGCACTGTTTGAATATCGAACATTGCGTCCAGCATTCTCAGTCATGGCAGAAGAAACCTCTTCAACAGTTAGTGGCGCAATTGGCTGTCGGCCTCTCCTAGGAGCAATTCTCAAATGGTTCAAATGGCTCTGAGCACTATGGGACTCAACTGCTGTGGTCATAAGTCCCCTAGAACTTAGAACTACTTAAACCTAACTAACCTAAGGACAGCACACAACACCCAGCCATCACGAGGCAAGCAATTCTCAAATCTCCAGTTAATTCGAACTTCCGAATCATGTTCTTAAACCCTGATGCGGAAAGAAGACTTCTCTGTATTCCTTTAACTCGTCGATACTCGCGGAGAGCAGAAGCACCATTATTGTTGTTTTGATGAAACAACTTTACGAGTAAAGCCCTGTTCACCTTTTCCGGGCCTCTGTAGACGGTCTGCAACTGTAAATGCGCACTGATGCTTGTGTTTCAAACCTACGTCGCCGTAACAGTACAGACACCTAACGGCAAGCCATGACACTAACACAAGTAACAACTGTAGCACACAGTCTGGACGCCATTCCTACAAAGCTGGGTAGCCATACGGTAAATAGTTTTCCGTCTACATGGGCTCAAGGAGCGTAAGTTTAATTATGATCACCCTGTATTTTAAGTGCTTCACGGTTCGATTGTGGGTTGATTATCGGCTTCGTATGAAACACTGAAAATGATTGGAGAACTGTTTATCCTGTTGAAGGTGAACGAGGGAAATGGATACGGAAGTTGATCTGACCCCCTGCCCACGTGTTAGTTTACATTTGGTCGCAACAGTTCCGTTGTCTACTTACATTGCGCTTTAAGTCGTTTTCGTTTCTTCAGAACCACTAAAAACTCTTTCCACTTCATTTGTCTGGGGACAGTTCATCAGTTTACTTACGTACCAGTGAGACTTTATCTCCAATGTTGACGAGAGATGAACGCGAACAGTTACATATTTGTCTTCGGTGCATAAAAGTTCTGTGATTCAGCTGTCAATTACACAGATCCACCAATAAAATTAAAAAAAAAAAAAAAACGGAAGAAAGAAAGAAATTTTCAGAGACGAGATTTTTATATTAGTTTGAGGAGATGAACCCTCACACAGTATGGTTTCTAGCAGCATATGCAGTATTGTACTGCAGCGGATAATACAGATTTTAAAACTATTAAGAGCCTTCTTCTCCATATTTTAAGGGCAAAATTTATGTGGCTTCGATTTGATCTCGAAAGAGCTTCCTCAATTTTCTGTTAATGATTAGCCAACGACGTGTACTGGATTTTTTTAGACCATTACTTTTGGGAAGATTTTTTTCTTTAAAGTGCATTTTGCGAGACACATTGAGCATAATCATATATCAACATCACATCATCAGCCATTTGGATAAACGGTTCCCCTATACTTCCCCGTAAATTACGAATGGCTCTGAGCACTATGCGATTCAAATAGTTCAAATGGCTCTGAGCACTATGGGACTTAACATCTGTGGTCATCAGTCCCCTAGAACTTAGAACTACTTAAACCTAACTAACCCAAGGACATCACACACATCCATGCCCGAGGCAGGACTCGAACCTGCGACCGTAGCGGTCGCCCGGCTTCAGACTGTAGCGCCTAGAACCGCACGGCCACTCTGGCCTGCCGTAAATTACGGTCTTCAGCCATCTTCACCTTCTTTTCCTGGCCTCTCTCCTGTACCTTCACGAGGTCGGCATCTTAATCTGGATTTGACTGTGTTAATGGCACAGAGTGGCCAGATGCCCTTCCTGTGCCCACTCCCACTGCCCCCCCCCCCCATCTTCCCCGTCTTACCCTCTCGTCTTCACTCCTCGCGACGGAATTCATGGACCTCATTTGTTTGCGTCTATTGTTAACCACTGGAAAGTGTGAAACGTTTGAGAAATGCTTACGAATCGTGTAACGGAGACCGGATGTGGGCACCAGCCCGGTATTCACCTATTGGGTTGTGGGAATGCTGTCTTCAGCCGTACGAACTTATGTTGCTACTGAATGTTTCATAATGTCGTGTATCCACCTTAAATTAGGGCGGCGTCCCTTTCTTGGAATACAACCAAGAAATCCTTGGACCATTTACTGTCCATCAGTAAGGATAATAGTCCATCCCATTTCCATTTCCATTTGTACTAGTTGTACTTATGTCATCTACTTTAGTTGTTCTCTACTTCACTGCCTTGTTTTCCAGTGTCTTCTGCCAGTTACCAGTATGTACATACAAACTGAACTAAACTCCGTCCGAACAGGCCATGAAGGCCCAACGATACCAACCAGCCGCCGTATTATCCTCAGCCCTCAGGCGTCATTGGATGCGTATATGGAGGGGCATAAGGTCAGCACACCGCTCTCCCCCTCTCGTATGTCAGTTTACGAGACAGGAGCCGCTGCTTCTCAATCAAGTAGCTCCTCAGTTTGCCTCACAAGGCCTGAGTGCACCCTGCTTGCCAACAGCGCTCGGCAGATTACACTCCTGGAAATGGAAAAAAGAACACATTGACACCGGTGTGTCAGACCCACCATACTTGCTCCGGACACTGCGAGAGGGCTGTACAAGCAATGATCGCACGCACGGCACAGCGGACACACCAGGAACCGCGGTGTTGGCCGTCGAATGGCGCTAGCTGCGCAGCATTTGTGCACCGCCGCCGTCAGTGTCAGCCAGTTTGCCGTGGCATACGGAGCTCCGTCGCAGTCTTTAACACTGGTAGCATGCCGCGACAGCGTGGACGTGAACCGTATGTGCAGCTGACGGACTTTGAGCGAGGGCGTATAGTGGGCATGCGGGAGGCCGGGTGGACGTACCGCCGAATTGCTCAACACGTGGGGCGTGAGGTCTCCACAGTACATCGATGTTGTCGCCAGTGGTCGGCGGAAGGTGCACGTGCCCGTCGAACTGGGACCGGACCGCAGCGACGCACGGATGCACGCCAAGACCGTACCGCACCGCCACTTCCCAGCAAATTAGGGACACTGTTGCTCCTGGGGTATCGGCGAGGACAATTCGCAACCGTCTCCATGAAGCTGGGCTACGGTCCCGCACACCGTTAGGCCGTCTTCCGCTCACGCCCCAACATCGTGCAGCCCGCCTCCAGTGGTGTCGCGACAGGCGTGAATGGAGGGACGAATGGAGACGTGTCGTCTTCAGCGATGAGAGTCGCTTCTGCCTTGGTGCCAATGATGGTCGTATGCGTCTTTGGCACCGTGCAGGTGAGCGCCACAATCAGGACTGCATACGACCGAGGCACACAGGGCCAACACCCGGCATCATGGTGTGGGGAGCGATCTCCTACACTGGCCATACACCACTGGTGATCGTCGAGGGGACACTGAATAGTGAACGGTACATCCAAACCGTCATCGAACCCATCGTTCTACCATTCCTAGACCGGCAAGGGAACTTGCTGTTCCAACAGGACAATGCACGTCCGCATGTATCCCGTGCCACCCAACGTGCTCTAGAAGGTGTAAGTCAACTACCCTGGCCAGCAAGATCTCCGGATCTGTCCCCCATTGAGCATGTTTGGGACTGGATGAAGCGTCGTCTCACGCGGTCTGCACGTCCAGCACGAACGCTGGTCCAACTGAGGCGCCAGGTGGAAATGGCATGGCAAGCCGTTCCACAGGACTACATCCAGCATCTCTACGATCGTCTCCATGGGAGAATAGCAGCCTGCATTGCTGCGAAAGGTGGATATACACTGTACTAGTGCCGACATTGTGCATGCTCTGTTGCCTGTGTCTATGTTCCTGTGGTTCTGTCAGTGTGATCATGTGATGTATCTGACCCCAGGAATGTGTCAATAAAGTTTCCCCTTCCTGGGACAATGAATTCACGGTGTTCTTATTTCAATTTCCAGGAGTGTAGATTAGGCAGACCGGGCGGTCACCCATCCAAGTGCTATCCCAGCCCGACAGCGCATAACTTCGGTGATATGACGGGAACCGGAGTTACCACTGCTTTTAAGGTATGCATTTTAGAGCACATGTTTACTGGACATCTTTTTCTTGTTTTGGTCCATACGACTGCTTCCCAAAATGTAGTAGAAGAGATTTTCTTCACAGTATCCAAGATGAATAATTGCTTGTAGCTATTTAGGTATGCATTTTCGACCCTACGTTTACGGAGACTTTTTTACTTCTAGTATCGTGCATTGTCAGCTGTATGCGTTTACGCCATTAATTATGTTACACAGTATATATATATATATATATATATATATATATACGTACGTTCCAAATTTGAGGCGATAGGAGAAAACTTTATACACGAAAATCATGGTGAATTCCTTTGTGGTTATATGACATTTGCTGTTTGAGTAATTAACGTGCAGGGCGCTTGCATATAGACTGTGGCTACGAGCCTAAAAATTTATAGTGATCAACGTCAATGACTTACGTTTTGGCAGCAAAATATTTATCATTTGTGTACATACTCTTAGTCACTGCCACAATTCCCATGTCGAGAAATTTAGTTGTGTTTCCATCGGCGTTTTTCAAAATTTGCAGTGGCGTTCTTGGACTTCAAGGGAGTTGCAAATGGCGCTGTTGGCAAGAAACCTGACATTTCTTTGTAAGTAAAAGGGCGAACTTTGTGGCTGGAATGGGAGAAAGAGGAGACTTTAGTAGAACAGAGCACAGCGTCTGAGTCAAGTTCCTGACTTAGTAGAGCGTCATCTGAAACTCGTTCCCGATAACTCGAATCTCTCTTTCAAATTTACGACTCACTTAACCGAGAGAACAAGGCATGCTCAGGAGTAAGCTGTTATCAGCCAACTCATACGGGCTGACGTAAATATTAAAACACTGCTGATATATTGAGCTTGCAGCACGCTGAAAACTTAATTACAGCAGGGCGCACTTCCAGATTTTAGATAGTTCTGAAGGCACTGTTGTTGCTTTAGCAGAATACATGCTGCTCCTATCGTACGTAGGTCATAACTCGCAGCGGTTGTTAGCGGCTTTGTGACCTGCGCCGCGGAGCGCTCGCACTCGCGGCGTTCCCACAGCCTGCTGCCAACTAATTGTTTTGGCGCTTTTCGTGCTCGTTGGGAACAACAGTACGTACATTAGCTTGCGCGACTACGAGAACACTAAATGGTAGTTTAGAAGCATGTCTCTTTTTAAACAAACAGTCGACGTCTGAGACGGAAGGGGACCCCCAGAACACTCAGAAACTTCCTGTGCCTTAGCGTTCTTAACGTTCGGGACAGTATTGACATGTTAAGTAATGAGTGAAGATGTATAGTTCACTGATTTAAAAGTTGGTCAAACTAACTGAACAAGATGCCTGTAAAAGAATTCTGATCCATAATCTAGTCATCTAGAATTTTACGTTAACATCTCCGTTTCTGGTTGCTGGCTAGACTCCACCCAAGAATATTTCTTCCGTTACCGGCTACGAGCTGGCTACTTCAGGTCGATCTACGTGGCACGACGATGATTTGGTGAAAACGAAGTCGATTTGGTACCCTGTGCAGCATGTAATGCTAATCTCAATCGTGGAATCCTTCTGACAGTGTGCATCTTATATAGGTAAAATAGTGCCAATGTTTCAATTTATACGTAGGTTTCCCTAACATTAAACACTTTCTGTAGATCTAAATACTAGGTGTTTTCGGGAGAAAGCAGGTGATAGGACGAGCCATTCTGAAATGAATGCAACGTACACAGCGCAAACACGTACTGTATACTGCATGGGTTCGGATCTGTTTCAAATTGGTAGAACTGGACGAGGTACAGGAAAAGAAGAATTAGCTTTTCTTGCTCGAAAATACCACTGTTAACTTCAATGTATTTTGCAGTTCGTTTTTGCAGTTCATGTTGACAGATACCGTGTCGCTAATCGGAACTGGTTTCTGACGAATACATTATTCAATACGTGCGTACGAGACGTTAAAATACTTGATTTGGACGTTTTGTCTGTAGACCGAGGTGTTTTACCAACCCTACAGGCGACATTTCACCTGAGAGAGATCGACGATGATGCCACAACACCCCCGCGACCTATCTATTGAGCAAACTGACGGAAGTGGTTCAGTTTTTAAGACACTGAACTGTTTCTATGGAAGAAAAACCTGTTAATATGTTATGATTTGGATTTGCTTTGTGTCCCCTGAGTCACTATGAGAAAATGTTGAGATGATTCCTTAAAACTGTCGCTTTCGTGCCTACCCCTCATCCCAAATGACATCGATGAGAATTAGACTCTAATCTTCGTCCCACCAATTTCCGATGATTGATGTCATAGTCACTGCATCACTGGTATTGAGAGACGTGCATCGGCCGCATTTTGTGGGAAGTATATTCCAGTCCTAATTTCCAAAGAAATATTTTCCAACAACTCTGAACACAAAAATTGCAATTGGCTAAGAACTTGAGTAGCAAGTTACTTACGGATAACATCTCAACCCAACTGAGAAACGAAGCTGTGAATTATTGTCTACGTTAGCATTGGAATCGCGTCCGTCTTTGTATGCGAGTCGTGTCTGTTGCGGTTCTGTTTCGGGTAATCTTAAATTTTCTAGTAAACAAGATCGAAAATGGTTCAAATCGCGCTGAGCACTATGGGACTTAACTTCTGAGGTCATCAGTCCCCTAGAACTTAGAACTACTTAAACCTAACTAACCTAAGGACGTAACACACATCCATGCCCGAGGCAGGATTCGAACCTGCCAACCGTTGCGGTCGCGCGGTTCCAGACTGTGGCGCCTAGAACCGCTCGGCCACCCCGGCCGGCAACAAGACCAATTGAAACAGTTCGTCACTGTCAGTGGCTCATCGGTTCACGCAAGTGGTACATGCATCATTTTTCAAGAACGCTTCACATTAAAGTTGACAAAATGAAAAACACAGAGTTTCAGAAAGGTGCATTTAGGAAATATTTGAAAATAGATCGAATGGTTGTAGAATATCTTTCCTCCTGGATTGTCCTTACTGTCATATCTAAAAAAAATGGCTTTCTCCTCCTGAAATACCCTCAATAAATAGATACACCAAACCGAGAGCCGGCCGTGGTGGCCAAGCGGTTAAAGGCGCTACAGTCTGGAACCGCGCGACCGCTACGGTCGCAGGTTCGAATCCTGCCTCGGTCATGGATGTTTGTGATGTCCTTAGGTTAGTTAGGTTTAAGTAGTTCTAAGTTCTAGGGGACTGATGACCTTAGAAGTTCAGTTCCATAGTGCTCAGAGCCATTTTAATATAAAAAAAAAGCCAAAACGAGAAATACAAATTTCATTGCAATGAACGTTTCAAAATAAATCTAATTTATAATAATATGGTGGCTATCGAAGCAATATTCCTTACCAGTTATTGTTGTTATGTTATTAAGCCGGAGGCCTGGTTTGATGCAGCTACTGTATCCTTGCAAGCCTTTTCTTCTCTGCATTACGGCTGCAGCCTAAAACCATATAAACCTGTTCACTGTAATCAAGACGAGGACTCCATCCGCAATGTTAAACAGCGACACTTCCCTCCATTACCAACTGATGCCTCAGGAAGTGTCGTATCAACTGGTCACTTATTTTAGTAAATTTGTACCATAAACTTCATTTCTCCTCAGTTCGATTCAGTACCATCTCATTAGTTAACCGGCCTACCGATCTAATTATCAGTATTTTTCTGCAACACCGCATTTTCTAAAACTTCTGTTCTCTTCTCGTCTGAACTGTTTATCATTTGCATTTCACTTCCTTATAAGGTCGAACTCTTGAAACATACCATCCGGAAAGACATCTCAACTCGTAAATGTAAATTTGATGTTAGCTAACTTCTCTTTTTCAGTAAATTTATACACAATGTAGCGCGTCTTCGATACTGCTATATAAGCGGCGAAATGCAAGCGACGGATTAGTGTGGCATTTATGTCTTTCCGACGTGCGTGCAGTATATGCAGAAACATGAACTATGGGGACGTTATTTCCAAATGCATCCAAAACGGACCAACATGCTGTTAATCTTTTCTTGACTGTTAAAGGACGAACACCGGTAGACATCCATTGGAGAATGAAAAATGAGTATGGGGCAACATGTCTTTCGGAAACCATCTTTGTGGAATGGTGTGCCAAGAGGTGTTGCTGCTTCATGATAACGTACGTCCACATATCGCAAATATCGTAACGCAGAAGTTACGCCAGCTCAAGTGGGAGACGCTAGGGCCACCGCCCTGTAGTCCCGATCTGTCCCCACGCGATTATCACTCCTCCGGTCCAAAAACGGCCTCGAAGCGTCGACGATTTCTGTCGGGCAAGGACGTATAGAAGTCAGTTACGCACTTCCTCATGCACCAGGACACGGTGTGTTACCAAACGGGTATCTTCAGCTCTGTGCCTAGGTGGGATGATTGCCTCAATGCTCGCAGCGATTTTGCCTGATTCGCATACCCATTCAGACCTATACGGCCTCCGAAAGGAAACTTTTTGATCGCCCCTTGTATCATCTGTACCTCAGAACAAGTAACAAAACCAGTGTACTATTTTTAGTGTCTCACTTCATAAGTGCCGGCAAGGGTGACTGAGCGGTTCTAGGCGCTTCAGTCTGGAACCGCGTGACCGCTACGGTCGCAGGTTCGAATCCTGCCTCGGGCATGGATGTTTGTGATGTCCTTAGGTTAGTTAGGTTTAAGTAGTTCTAAGTTATAGGTGACTGATGAGCTGAGATGTTAAGTCCCATAGTGCTCAGAGCCATTTTTCACTTCATAAGTCATTCAGTATCGCCTGATTTAATTCGAACACAGTCAATTACCCTTGTTTTACTTTAGTTGATGTTATATGAGATATTTTCTTTCGTTTTACGTTTCTTAAGCGTACAAAAGATCATGAAGGATTTTACGAAACGTATTCCCCCTTATTGGTGAGATTAAACACGTATGATTTTGTTGGCTGAGAGACCCCGAATGGCGAATTCAGTCACCTAACTAAAAATGTTTATCTGTCCTTCATGCACAATGGCACATTTCCTTCATAAAGTTTGGTATTTGTGTGTTTAAAGTTGTCTGGTTCAAAATGGCTCTGAGCACTATGGGACTCAACTGCTGAGGTCATTAGTCCCCTAGAACTTAGAACTAGTTAAACCTAACTAACCTAAGGACATCACAAACATCCATGCCCGAGGCAGGATTCGAACCTGCGACCGTAGCGGTCTTGCGGTTCCAGACTGCAGCGCCTTTAACCGCACGGCCACTTCGGCCGGCAAAGTTGTCTGGTAAGTGGTGGTGACTGTAATGGGTGTGTGCGTGTGTGTTGTCATGTTTGGCCGGCCGGAGTGGCCGATCGGTTCTAGGCGCTACAGTCTGGAACCGCGTGACCGCTACGGTTGCAGGTTCGAATCCTGCCTCGGGCATGGATGTGTATGATGTCCTTACGTTAGTTAGATTTAAGTAGTTCTAAGTTCTAGGGGACTAATGACCTCAGAAATTAAGTCCCATAGTGCTCAGAGCCATTTGAACCATTTTTGTTGTTATGTTTATGTCTTATGATGATGAGAGAAGGGAGAGGGCGAAACCTTGTTTCAACACATATCTTACTACACTCGAAAACCACCAAGGGGGTCGCTGTGCTTAACTTCTCCATCCGATGGACTTTCTTTCTTTCTTGGGTTCTTTGTCCCGCGTCGCGCGAGGTCGGCCGTGTTACTATTGATTTGGCAGTGTTAGTTGCAGAGGATGGCCAGATGCCTTTCCTGTCGCCACCCCGAACCCCCCAGGACGGAAGTAGTGTACCTCAGCTGTTTGCATCTAATGTAAACCATGGAATAGTTTGAACGTTTTTCAGATGTCTGCGAGTCGTGTAAGTGAAGCGGAATGGGGGACTTGCCCGGTATTCACCTAGTGGGATGTGGAAAACTGCCTAAAAACCACATCCAGGCTGACCGTAATACCGGCCCTCGTTGTTAATCCTCCGGGCGGATTCGTTATGGGGCCGGCGCACCTACCCGAGTCCAGGAAGCAGCGCATTAGCGCTCTCGGCTAGGCTGGCGGGTCTCCATCCGATGGACTTATCACCATCAATAGAGTCACATGCTCTCACTGCATGACACACTGAGGAGGGGTTAGAATTTATCTAGGACACTGATGCAGAGGCTGGGGGTCATTAACTCTGCGCCACCACCACTTTTTCCCTTTGCTGTAAAGTTAAAGAGAAAGCTGCCAACAACACATGGCGTACCCAGGCGGTTACCCATCCAAATACTTGCCACGCCCGACGTTGGTTAACTTCGGTTATGTGACGAGAACTAGGGAGGGCGGTTATCGCTGAAATAACATGTTATATCGGTTTCTTTCCACGCCAGTTTAGCCTGATTGTTAAAACCGTTCTAAATATCGGTTTCTGAAATAAACAGATTTTCGGTTTTTCGTTCCTATTATTTCCTGTAGTAAAAATATAAATAGAAGAAAGATTGAAAAATATTGTCTCCCTCAGTTTCAAGACACATAGAATCAAAATATTAAATTAAATAGGAAAATCAAAGAAAACTTTGTGTGTCCACTGTTGGCTGCTATTCTCGGGAAGTGATAAGTGGTTGAATACTAGAAAAAAAATCATCAGCCTTCTCGCACTGATTCTAATTTTCTGAAACTCTACCAAAAACCATGTTGTTATCAGGGATCATATAAGTATTCGGGTATTAGGAATAGTCAGCGCCAAATGGTGAAAACTGAGGTAGAAGAACTCTGAAACGTGTTAGTTTGTCCCTTTTCAAAGGTTACAACCTGGAAAAGACATCTTATGAACACGCCGGTAGCAGATCAGCTACTTTCTGTTTTTATTGTGCATTATGAATGAATGGTTGCTAAGTTTTTAATTTGTTATTGTTAATACAATCTCCTTTCTCTTTTATTATTTCATAGAAATGACACACACACACATTTAATGTTTTAAAGCAAATGAAGCATTGTACTTCATTGTTATGTCATTTCATATAAATATTTCCAGATTGGGATTGGTGCAGTTCCGGAATGCAACGGATTTATGGCGATGACAGCGAGAAACTAACTTATAGACCAAGTGGGGGCAAGTCTTGCACACTACACATACACTCGTACCTGAAGCCACGACACACGCAAACAGGGACGTTATTGTCTCAGCAACGCTGTACCAATTATTCTGCAATGCGTTTGTTGCTCGTTTCTGGCAGTATTGTCATTAAGATAACACCAATTGCTTTTCTCATTTTGTATACAAATACAATACTTGAAAATAAACAATATTTTACGTATAAAAATTACTTCTTTTTTGAGAAACGTTTATTTAAAAGCGAAAAATTTTAGCTCTGTTCCTATGGCTAACTGATATTTCGGGTTTTACTCGGTTATTAGTAAAAAATACCTTTTACGAACGAGACAAAACAAATACTGAAAAATATCGGTTATTCGGAACTAAAATACCGGTATCGGTTTTAATCTGTCGGTTTTTTCCATCCCTAACGAAGACCGGTCTACTGAACGAGGCAGGGCCGTTGTTGCTATGCACCATCCTTGGTGACACTATACTGGAGTACCGAAGAAACTGGCATAGGCACGCGGATTCAAATCCAGAGATAGGTAAACAGGCAGAATACGACGCTGCGGTTGGCAACGCCTATATAAGACAACAAGTGTCTGGCGTAGTTGTTAGATCGGTTACTGCTGTTACAATGGCAGATCATCAAGATTTAATTTAGTTTGAACGTGATTTTATAGTTGGCGAACGAGCGATGGGACACAACATCTCCGAGGTAGCGATGAAGTGGGGATTTTCCCATACGACCATTTCACGAGTGTACCGTGAATATCAGGAATCCGCTAAAGCATCAAATCTCCGACATCGGTGAGGCCGGAAAAAGATCCTGCAATAACGGGACCAACGACGACTGAAGAAAATCGTTCATCGTGACACAATGCAACCCTTCCGCAAATTGTTGCAGATTTCAGTGTTGGACCATCAACAAATGTTAGCCTACGAACCATTCTATCAAACATCATCGATATGGGCTTACGGAGCCGAAGGCCCACTCGTGTACCCTTGATGAGTGCATGACACAAATCTGTACGCCTCACCTGGGCCCGCCAACGCCGACATTGGACTGTTGATGACTGGAAACATGTTGTCTGTCTTGTTTCAGATTGTATCTAGCGGATGGACGTGTATGGGTATGGAGACAATCTCGTGATTCCGTGGACCCTGCATGTCAGCAGGGGACTGTTCAAGCTGGTGGAGGCTCTGTAATGGTGTGGGGCGTATGCAGTTGGAGTGATACGGGACGCTTGATACGTCTAGATTCGACTCTGACAGGTGACACGTTTGTAAGCATCCTGTCTGATCACCTGCATCTACTCATGTGAGTTGTGCATTTCGTCGGACTTGGGCAATTTCAGCAGAACAATGCGACACGCCACACGTCCAGAATTGCTACAGAGTGGCTACAGGAACACTCTTCTGAGTTTAAACACTTCCACCGGCCACCAAACTCCGCAGACGTGAACATTATTGGGCATATCAGGGATTCCTTGGAACGTGCTGTTCAGAAGAGATCTCGACCCCCTCGCACTGTTACGGTTTTATGGACAGTCCTGCAGGATTCATGGTGTCAGTTCCGTCCAGCACTACTTCAGACTTTAGTCGAGTGCATGCCACGTCGTGTTGCGGCACTTCTGTGAGCTGGCGGAGGCCCTACACGATATTAGGCAGGTGTATCAGCTTCTTTGGCTCTTCAGTGCATAAGCGTGTATTTTTATATTCAGATTAAGCAATAAATGACGTAATTATCGTGTACAAATCTTCACTTTTCTATGCATAATTCTCTTTAACTCTACAATAATCGAAATGTAAAAACGAATCATTCATGGAAAATATTTATGGACCACCACTAACAATGCTGTGCCAACAAAGAGATATACATCTGGCAAAAAACTCTGTTAATTTGCCGTAAGCTTAATACTGGAAAAGGCCAAATAATACCGAGATTTATAACTGTTGCATCCTATGCTACCAGCAAGTACGAGGTTCAGTTCTTTACACGCTATCGTTGTGGACGTATGCACAATAATTGGATGCTGCGGCCTGAACTCTTGCACGCAAACGTACGCGTAAGGCGGTTACGTAAAGGAGCGACGTGGGGTGAGGCTCGTTAGCCGGCGCAGGCGCATTGTTAATTGGCGGTTATTGCGCGGACGGCTAAGCAGCGCCGCGGCCATTCATAACGGCGCCGCTCGCCTATACATGCAGGATAAAAGCCGAGAGCAAATGGCCGCCATTGGTCTGCTGTCGGTGGTGCCTGCCTTTTTGATCCGAAGCACGTGCCGCTCCACGTTCAGCACCTGCTGGCTCCTACTTCGGTTTCTTCCCTATTACATTCGTCCGTTTGGAGAGAAGTCTCAGAGGAACTACACACATGTCAGACGCCTGGCTCTTAAAGGTGTAAATATTATTGCTTCACTCTTCGTGCCAGAAACACTATGTGATAAAAGGTAGCCAGGCACATGTTAGTGAACATCAGTATGAAGTGAGTCTGCCCTTTGCCTTTATGGCGGCTTGAACTCTGCTGAGGACACTTTCATTAAGTTGTCTAAATGTCTGCGATGGAATGGAACCCTGTTTTTATTTTTTGTCAAGAGCGGAAACCAAAGAAGGTTGTGATGTTAGACGCTGAGGTACAGAGTGAAGCTGACGTTCTGACTCATCCCAAAAGATGTTCTGTTCAGTTCACGTCGAGACTCTGGGCAGTCCATTTCATTTCAGGAAAGTGATTGTCCATAAACCATTGCCTCACAGATGTCGTCTTATGACAGTTTGCATTGTCATGCTGATACATTCATCGTCTCTAAATTGTTCCTTCCCTGTACGGAGCCGGCCGTGGTGGCCGAGCCGTTCTGGGCGGTTCAGTCCGGAACCACGCGGCTGCTGCGGTTGTAGGTTCGAATCCTGCCTCAGCCATGGATGTGTGTGATGTCCTTAGGTTAGATAGGTTTAAGTAGTTCAAAGTCTAGGGGACTGATGACCTCAGATGTTAAGTCCCAAAGTGCTTAGAGCCATTTGAACCATTTTGAACCCTGTACGGAGTACATAATGCTACAAAATACGTTCTTTCTTTCCGCTCTTAGCGTATTCGTAAGCGCAATAAGGGGACCACATGCTAATCACGAAAACCAAGGCCATATCGTAATGACACCTTTTCTGCATTTCGCTGTGGATACCGCAGACGATGGGAGGAATTGTTCACCAGGCATTCGCCAAACGCAAACCCTACGTTCGGATTGGCACTGGGTATAACATAATCAATTGTCCTGTGGCGTCGCTCTTCACTCAACCTCAATGGTCGCTTAGTAATGACTACAGAAATGTGTAGCTTATGAGCTACTCGATCGTTGCATACCTTCTTTTTAATGTCTTACGCACATTAGACTACTGGTCGCATTTTGAAACTCACAAGATATTTCCTCCGCTGACTGTTTACAACCAACCTCCACAATGCTCGACCATACCACTCCGTCAGTATAACAGGTCTACCTGGTTTTGATTCAGCTGTGATTATTTCTTCGCGTTTCTAATTCACAGTAACATCACCAACAGTCGACTTGGACAGCTTTAGGACAGCGAAATGTCCCTAATGGATATGTCAATCAGGTGATATCCAATGACTGGTCAACGTCTGAAGTTACTGAGCTCTTCTCACCCATTTCTTCTGCTGTTACTGTTTCTCCACTGTTAACACAATACTCCCCGCCACCATTTATACTGGTGGATCTGCCTGTCGTGACATCTACAGGTCAATTCCGCATTACATAGTGGTGTCCGGATACTTTTGTTCAGGTAATGTGATAAGAGTTTTACGTTACTCCCAACGAAGAGAGATATTACGATTTACTCCGTCCTGTGTCATAAGTACTGATCTCATTATTTGCCATGTTCTAATAACTTTAGTGTTTCAACAATAGATCTCAGAATATTTCCACTTTTGAGGTAAATTTCGTGTCCGTAAGGTTTGATACAAGCGAATATAGTAAGACAAACACCAAATAAATTTTAGAGTAGGGTATATATTATTGTATTTAGTTATCAATACTTGAAGTTAAACATAAATATGATACATAGTGTGGAGAAGGAAATTTATGTTATGACTAAAAAAAATTAGCTTCTGCTTTTTAACTTCACCTGTATACATTAAAATATTGCCTAGAATCTATGAATAATGGTAAATTAGACAATATTCTTCCTGGTTTTACACTCGAAAGCGACTTTCCATACCTTTCCCAAATTGATAATCACGCTATAACTTGGCCATAAACTCTATTAGTGAGGTCAAAACACCAAACTAGTCCTACATAATTTACAACATTAGAAGTCGACCCCGTTGTAACGGAAGAAAATACATTATCTTGGCGACCATTTAATCTCCGTGTAAGTACAACGCCCTGTTGACGTCACAGACGAGAAACCATTTCAAAAAACTGCTGTCTTTTCTCAAGAAAACAGTCGAGGATTATATCGAAATTTTTTGTGGATACCAGGTATGGTCTGAATCAGTAAGGCTGAGTTGAAATTTGATCGAATACTCTCGTGTGTAGTGTTTGGCAAACGAGTGTCCGTTCTGCGAATAAACTCTTTTTCTTGAAGGGTTAGTGATCTCTCCACTCATACGTCGACCGAGACTGTAGCTTTTCGCATTTAAACTACAAGCCGCCGGCCGGGGTGGTCGACGGGTTCTAGGCGCTACAGTCTGGAGCCGCGCGACCACTACGGTCGCAGGTTCAAATCCTGCCTCGGGCATGGACGTGTGTGATGTCCTTAGGTTAGTTACGTTTAAGTAGTTCTACGTTCTAGGGGACTGATGACCTCAGATGTTAAGTCCCATAGTGCTCAGAGCCATTTGAAGCATTTGAAACTACAAGCCACCACATTATTATTATTGTCATTATTATTATCATGTAGGTAAGAAAAATTTCGCCTGTTACAACTGACCAAACATGTTTCGCATATTCATACTAGACATCATCATTGGTCTATCATGTAAAGGAAATGATCCACCTACACATATTTTGTAAGGAGATATGTAGTGTTTCCCGGCAATATATTTAATTTGGTAAATGTTGACAAATAGACGCTTTGATTTATCGTATACTTTTACTTTTCTGTTCTTTCATGTATACCACAGTTCTTCTGTAGACACTAAATGCACGTAACGCATTTCCTACTTATAAACTTTCCTGTTGCACACAAGCGCATGACCAGTTAATCGTACAGCAAGTGAGCAAGGCCATGGGCAGTGTGGAACAGGAAAGGCTACGTGTAGTGAAATGTACTGTGTGCATGTAGTGCCTACAGAAGAATCAAGGGATGTGTGCATCAAGTACCCACAAAAGAACCATGGTGTGCATAAGAAGAATTTAAAATTCAAAGTAAGTAATAAATCAAAACAGTATATTTGTAAATAGTTAGATATGTGAAATGTACTGCCAGAAAATAATAAAGATTTCCTAACAAAATATGTATAACTGAATAATTTTCTTTATATACGAGCAGTCGAATAAAAACGAGGAGGTTAGAAAGAAAATAAGTAAACTGTTCATTATTTCAACAGTAATCACCGCCTCTGTCAATAGATTTTTCCCACTGGGACGAGACGGTCAGTGCCTTCATGGAAAAAATTTTGTGGTTGTCCAAACGCAAAGGAACGTTGACGGGAGGCATCATTATTTTGTGAGGTAATGCCCGTCCAAATGTTGCCAGCGACCTCTTTTGAAATAATGAAGAGGTTACTTACTTTTCCATCTGTCTCGTTTTCATTTCACTGTCCCTCATATTATAAATCGCTGATGATGCCTAGCACGAACAGACGATACATGGTTAGAAAAAATATTTAGTTCCAAAAGACGGAATTTTTCTCTCCTATATGATAAACATAATTGAAGCAGAAACTAAGGAACAACGGCTGCAAATATTATTATTATTATTATTATTATTAGTATTAGTTTTAGTATCCATTTTCGCATTGTTGTCAGAGTAAGACAAATAAAATGGTGACGATGCAATAGCGCCCGAACAGGTATTTGGTAAAGAAAAATTATAGATACAGTGACTTTACTCACATCATAGCTCTTTTTCCTCTCATTTTATATTTTCAAAGTGCAATACTAAGCTTTAAACAGCTTTTAGTGCAAACGAATAACCACTTGCAGCTTATGCATACTAAAATTTAGTATCGTTTTATCACTCCTCGTATGATTTTAGAAACATAGAGAACATAACGATATGAAAGCTTTCCTAATCAAAAGATTTGTTCTTTTAAGAGTGCGATTTTCAGATGAGTTTTGTTCTCTCTTTTAGGTATATACAGACTAAAATCTCAGTTGCTAAGAACTTTTTTATCGAACGTACTTAAGGCTTCTCGTCAATGTTTTGCTCCTCCTGTGTGGCTCTAAATCGTTTTCTGCTTACGAACCATGACATTAGCTAGTGAGGGAGGATATCGAATGCTGTAACACTTACGATTAGCTGTCAGACAAGACGGGCGTGAATTTCACGCGCTCCAATTGCTCGTTTCGTAATGCTACAAAAGGTGTGCTGCTTCGTCAGTAGCCTCTAACAACAATCGCTGTAGCATCTAACAGTCACGTCTCTCCATCATTGAAAGTTTCACTGTTGCCCGTGGGCCACCGGAAAGCGTGAGGCTACGGAACCCGACTAAGTACAATGTACCGTTTCCACAGGCCGCATGGACGAGAATCACCATAAGCTTTTGAACTAATTTGTTACGTGCTTCTTTACTTTGAAGTTACCTTTGACTGGCTGACACGTACAATATTCGACTAAGAATTAAGCATTTGGGAAGCAAGCTGAGACTACCCTATTTTAAGCAAACAACAGGAAATGAAACTAATGATAACTTCTTCTCTTGCATGCATTCTTGACTAGCACAAATTAAAAAAAAGGTCTCCCAAGACCAAACACAAAATCATCACACACTTATAGGGCTTCCTTGCACATGCTCAGAATCACCACTGAATAGAGATATGTACCAAATTATAAGATCCTAGCAAACTGCTGACACTCTAAAACAAACTACGCGTCAAACAGTCACCCCCTCCCCTCGCCCTTCTAAAAGAATTTTATTTGCAGATAGAAAACATCAAAATAATAATAATAATATACACAACAAGCCTCTCCTTGCACGTCATCAGACGTTATATGCAACGAACAGAGAGGAAAACGGAACAGTTACACAAATTCACGAAAAAAAGACAAGTGGGAATTCAAAAAATCAATAACCTTTAAGCTAACCGAGTGGAAACAAGCAGCGTTAGTAAACGAAGAAATTGTAAGAAAAAATATCCGTGAGAAAAAACGGACAAACATGAGAATGTAGTACTTTAAGCTAATGCGCATTTGCTTCCATAATCTCTAAATTAACGATGCATGTGGTCAGAACTGCCTGAGTCTAGTTTTATTAAATTAATTGGGTCGTGTAATTTATTATGACACGTGATGCTTAAACACACACAGCTGCATCGTCTCTGCTGACAAGAAAAGAAAAAAATGTAAGCAGTTATAAGTAGAATGGTTTATTAACCATTTGAACATAGGTTCAGGAGTCAGTCTTGCTAATTAAGTAGCTTCTTACAGGTCTCTGGTATTTGTAGATAGTAATGGGCACTAGAATGTTTGCACTCTGTCCAATGATTCTTCTTACCTGGAGGATTGCAGCGACCTGAGTTTTGACTGAAATTCTTAAGAATATCCACTAAATAAAGTCTGCATTGTTATATCCCTCCGGCGTATATCACTGTGTATGGGAATGTGAACTAAGCGAGACAGTGAAATTGGTCACCAGACGGCAAAAGCTAGTAACAGCCAACGTAAGGACCCGACAAGTCTCCACAGTATCTTACCAACAATCAGAATCCGAGGTCGCAAGTTCCTTACCAAAATCTAACTATCGAACTAACAAGGTCAACTCCATGATTAAATTGACGAAACCATGTGTTCTAGTCCCCGTGTAATCCAATGGCCAGCCTCACCGCTTCAGACGAAGCCGCGACAGCTGTGCTGTGGTCCCAGAAGAAACACTGTGACTGTGTTATCTATACTGTGTATTGTCACTGCCATGTGGTGAAAACCTGTACAGGAATCTCATGTGACATATACCCTGTGGCTTGCCGACTCCTTCAGATAATGAAACTTCCTGGCAGATTGAAACTGTGTGCCGGACCGAGACTCGAACTCGGGACCTTTGCCTTTCGCGGGCAAGTGCTCTACCAACTGAACTACCCAAGCACGACTCACGGTCCGTCCTCACAGCTTTACTTCCGCCAGTACCTCGTCTCCTACCTTCCAAACTTATCATTTCTTCAGATAATTCTTGCTAATGGGAACAGGTTACTACGGAAAGCCGGCCGATGTGGCCGAGCGGTTCTAAGCGCTTCAGTCTGGAACCGAGTGACCGCTACGGTCGCAGGTTCGAATCCTGCCTCGGGCATGGATGTGTGTGATGTCCTTAAGTTAGTTAGGTTTAAGTAGTTCTAAGTTCTAGGGGACTGATGACCTCAGGTGTTAAGTCCCATAGTGCTCAGAGCCATTTGAAGCGTTTGAAACTACAAGCCACCACATTATTATTATTGTCATTATTATTATCATGTCAGATGTTAAGTCCCATAGTGGTCAGAGCCATTTGAACCATTTTCTTACTACGGAAAAACGGTTACGGTAGTAAAATGGGCCGATCTGGTTGATTTTTCCTATCGTGCGATACTGCATCTGCGAGTTGAGGACGCCAGCACAGTTAAAAAGAGTGAAGTCGCATAATTTCTGTTCATAATCCTGCCTTGCCGTTAAATATATGTGGGGGGGGGGGGGGGGGGTACGAAGCCTGTTTTCTCGGATCGCTAGACAACATTAAAACAAATCGTATTAATGAGTTTTATTACGAAATGAAGAATGACAATACGTAACTTCGAGAATAATACGGAAGTGTTGCAAGCAAAGGGAAATAAGAAATATCTTCAGTATATACAATTCCTAAGTCGCTGGTCTCGAAGTGCCTAATCTTGATGTTGCTGTAGAAGTGGGCCGTGAGCAGTCGGGAGCCATACTTATGTTGGCGTTCCGGCGCTTGACTTTCATATCCATTATTGGGTTCAACGTCGTTAATTTACCTTCTCTGACTATTAGATTAAAATTATCTTGCCTTTGGCTATCAATATAAATATACTATGAAGATCTTCGCTTTCGTAAGTTGCTGAATGGCTTACATACCATTCATCACGAATGTCCCACTGCCTTATCCTGGCATCATCATTTTTAGAGCTTTATTTCCTTCTGCCAATTGATGCATAATAGTAAAATAGCTGAAAATATTCTTATTATGAGATTTCAGCTACTATTAAATTCAAGGATTCAGGATTGGATTCAGCTACTACTAAATTCAAAGATTCAGGATTGGATTCGCGGTTGTTTCTAAAATTGTTTGTGGAACTTACGGGGGTATTGACACCTGGTTATTCAGTGCATATAGAAGTAAGTCAAGGTGCTTCGTACTTCATATTCTACATAAAACTGTAGATGCTTCAAGTAATGACATATGAGGGCAATGAAGTTCAAGTCCACATTAGGTGATCCAAACTGAGTAGTGGGGGCATTATGATGTTGTGTGGGACGTTTGTCTGGGCTTCCACAGGACCTGTCGTAGTATTCGAAGATAGCATCACAGGTGTGGAGTTCAAAAATGGATCAAATGGCTCTGAGCACTATGGGACTTAACATCTGAGTCCCCTAGAACTTAGAACTACTTAAACCTAACTAACCTAAGGACACCACACACATCCATGCCCGACGCAGGATTCGAACCTGCGACCGTAGCGGTCGCGCGGTTCCAGGCTGCAGCGCCTAGAACCGCTCGGCCAGCCCGGCCGGCTGGTGTGGAGTACTTGTACATTATTGCGGACCACGTGTATCCCTTCATGCCTGATGTCTTGCCCGACACGATGACAGGTTCCAGCAGTATAACCCTCCGCGTCACAAGAGCAGAATGGTGCTACAGTAGTTTGAGCAGCATAATGGTGATCTCTTGATGATATCTTGGCCACCAATTCGCCTGATCTGAACACGATGAAACATATCTAGGACACTACCGACTGACAGCCTTACGCCAAAAAACCACATGCCCGAAATTTATAGGAATTTCTTCTCCTGTGCGCAAAATCGCTGGTACTCGTATATTGCGCTCCAAAAGTGAATAAACACGCCGTTAAGCAGGCAATCGTAATGTCTTGGTTCATTAGTGTATGCTGCTATTTACTCTTTAATCATCATCATCGTCGTCGGCGTCGGCATCCTCTTCAGCCAATTCGATCACTTGGGGATGTGGCCCACTTGATTCGGCGTGCAATATAGGAGCCCTGCAGGTTCTTACATTTCTGACGGTCTTGAGCTTCCTGTTGCTAATTGAGTCCGGCTATCTTTCTTAAGTCTCTGTCACATCTGTGCGGTGGTACTCCCCTTAACCTTTTTTCTTTTTTTCTTTTTTTTTTGGTAAAATCGGCTTCAATCTAGTGCCGGTTTTCACCACCTGTCATCTTTTCTTCGAACGATTTCACCAGCCCACTGCCTTTTTGAACTATTCACTCTTTCCATTATGTCATTGACCCTTGTTGTTTATCTGATATCAGCTGCTTTCTTTCTGCCTTTCTTCGTGTGGCTCAACATTGATCCTTCCATTCCTCTTTGGGTTACTGTTAGTTTTCCAACAATAAATACATTTAGTGTCCACGTCTCCCAGCCATAAGTTATTACCGGCGGCATACATTGGTCAAAAACTGTTTTTTTCAGCTCGGCCGATGTCTTAGACTTTAAAATTGAAGAGTATCTCCCGCAGGCTTGCCAGCCTAATTTAATACGTCGAAACAGTTTTGGTTTTAGTTGACCTTTCATATGTACAAGTTGACTCAGATAGACATATTCCGTGAAGCTTAGCAGTTACTTACTTCCAACAGATACGAGTACATTTTCCCACTGTATCCATTCATTCATCACGATCTTGGTTTCATCATAGTTCATTTTTAGATGAGCTTCAGAGCAGACTAACGCAAGTTCATGAACCAATATTTGAAGATATTCTAAACTATTTACAAATAGAAAAATATCTTACTACTTTCTTATTATTGTTATTTCCTGTTACAAGTTACGTTCCGCTACGTACTTGAAGAGTTGCTATTCCACGTTGGAATTTGTCCACTTTACACAACACTCTCAAAGGACACAGAGCGATGGGGAGGGTGGTAAAGGTCCCATAAAGCTGAATCCGCAAAACACGAGCTATATTGAACTATATTTTGAAGCACAATACATTTAGAACGCAAATGATGTCCATCCTATGTGTAACAGTTTTCGGTATGCACAGTATCGCTTCAGCATACGGTTTACAAGTCGCGCAGCGTAGTACCGAGTTTCATTAGTGACTGCGAACGTAAAAGCAGAGGCTTCTGTCTGTTGAGAACCATTCGGCGTCTCCCTAGAGTGCTATATGGGGACCTGAGACACGTAAATCAGGCCCGTCAAAGTGACTCTGCCCTTCGGAATACTCGCTGGCGCGCCCGGATCCTTTACTGGCGACGCGGTCGCTGGCGTAGAATACTGAAGGCGACCGGCGTCCGCTGGTCAGCGAGCTGCCGAGCTGCGCTCACTTTGTAGCCACCTTCATAGGACACGGATTCCGTGCTATGTCCATGTCCGTCACGTCCAAATAAGCTTTGCTGGGCACTGAATGAGAACACACAAGCTCATGTTGTCACCATTGTCTTGTAGCTAAGCTATAACGTATATCATGGCACCTTGTGATCTCGTGACGATGCTGTTGAATGTGGAAAGCTTTGCAGAATTATAAGATTACTACTTTTTTAAAAAAATGAAGATTTTTTGACTTTGAAACAGCTTGTTCCGTGGGCTCTTCTAAGGGCAGTGGTCTGTACTCAAGTGGTTTCGGTTTGGAGTAGTACGTATTAAAGTTCTCGGGGACGGCTCAAAAATTCCCGGCCGAGGGATAGATGTAGATTTTAACATGTATGGCCCTCAGCTGCAGGATATCCTTCATTGTCTGGTAGTTATTCGCAACGCCGATCCTACCTCCAAAGGAGTTCCCTATGGTATCAACTTCTTTTGGTGTCAAAACGAAATAAATTCCTTTGTACTGCTACAGAATGAGAAGAGAGCCCAGCCGTTAACATCTTCTTCTTCTTCGGTTATCAACCCACAGGTTGGTTGGCAGCAGCACGCCATTCCGTTCTTTTGTCAACTTTCTTCTTCATATCTGCATAGGTCTGGCACCCGATGTCATTTATTACTTGTTGAATGTAGCTTAATCTAGGTCGTCCTCGGCGAGTTCTTCCTTCAATGATTCCTTCTAATATTCTCTTAATGAAGTTGTTATGCCGTAAAATGTGACCTATGAAGGTTATTCTTCTTTTCTGTATATTTCGCCAAAGAGATCTGTTTTCTTTCACTCTTCTGAGGACATCTTCGTTTGTAGCCTTGTCTCGCCAGCTGATTTTTTCCATTCTCCGGTAGCACCACATTTCGAATGCCTCTAATCTTCTCTTTTCTTCTTTTCCACTAGTCCAAGTTTCACATCCGTAAAGGGCTGTACTCCACACATAGGTTTTCATGACTCTCTTTCTTACGTCTAAACTAACATTTCTACTCGTTAACATACAGGACTCTAATTCAGGTGAAATGTGGCGCAAATTCCCATCCGCACATCCTGACTGTTGTTTCCCTGAATAGCTTGGGGTGAATACCTGATGAATCCTCCGATAGGACATTCGGAAGGACGACGGTTCAATCCCGCGTCCGGCCATCCTGATTTAGGTTTTCCATGATTTCCCTATATCACTTCAGGCAAATGCCGGGATGGTTCCTTTGAAAGGGCACGGCCGATTTCCTTCCCCATCCTTCCCTAACCCGAGCTTGTGCTCCGTCTCTAATGACCTCGTTGTCGATGGGACGTTAAACACTAATCTCCTCCTCCTCCTCCGATAGGACCAAGGCTTATTTCTTCCTACATCCCCGTCCAATTGAATTGGTTCTCCATCCCCAGTGACTTCGCTGTCGACGAGACAATACCTAATACACTCTTTCCTTTCTTATTTTCAACGCCGAATGATAATTAGATGAAATTATTACGAGAGAAAGATTCGAAACGTCGTCAAGCATTAATATAAATTAAATAGTGTGTTTCATCGTTTCTATTGGAAACGATCATTCTTAAATGACACTTGCAGTAGTGAAATGGGTTCATCAGAGTATTGTTGTCACAAAATGGTTCAAATGGCTCTTAGCACTATGCGACTTAACTTCTGAGGTCATCAGTCACCTAGAACTTAGAACTACTTAAACCTAACTAACCTAAGGACATCACACACATCCATTCGAACCTGTGACCGTAATGGTCGCGCGGTTCCAGACTGTAGCGCCTAGAACCGCTCGGCCACCCCGGCCAGCTATATGTTGTGATTTATGTCTTCTCCAGTCGTTTGTTTAATACTTTTTATATCCTGAAATATATTCTCAATTAATATACCATAATTGTATCACGCTGACATATTCTTTTCTTAAACTCTCGTGTCGTATTATGTAGGGCTTACATCTGAAATGATCGGAATAGCCCTGTTGTACTCTGTGGATCTGAAAAGGAATACCTCCGAACATTTCATGTGAAAACTGTTAAACTTTCTTAAATAAAACAAACATTATTAACAGTCTACATCTTTATTCGTCATGGCCACAAATTTATTTCTTAACGTAGTCACCCTGACGACGAACGCATTTCTCCCAACGAGAGACCTGTCTGTTGATCGTCACTGTTGAATGCTTGACTTCGTTGACAGAGCCACGACCTCACTTCTGCTTGCATCGTTTCATCGTTGTCAAAGTGAAGTCCTCGAACGTGTTCTTTAAGTTTTAGAAACAGATGAAAGTCGGATGGCGCCGAGGCGGGGCTGTATGGAGGATGATCTATGACAGTGAACACGAGGCGTCAGATTGTTGCAGATGTCGCGGCGCTCGTGAGTGGCCCGTCATCGTCATGGTGAATGAGACGGTGCTCCATGTTTGGACAAACTCTTCGTATTCGAAACTCACTAAGAGCCCCCTGTTTATCACGCGTCAACATAGTAACATTACAAATGGCTATGTTACACGCTACAAATCGTAGCCCTCTAGCGACAGGGGGCTTCAAATATGTAGACATGAACAATAATGATGTAGCATTTGAATAACGTTTGTTTTATTTAAAAAGCTTTAAGAGTTTTCACACAAAAAACTCGGAGGCATTACTATACAGCAGGCCCTAGTAGGACTAATGAGCGGAATGCTAGATTTGCTACCAGTAGGTTCGATCAGAACGCAAGTATTACGGAGGTGCTTCTTGAACACAAAGGAAAACCCTAAAGGGAAGATGATGCTCTTTCCGGAAGGCACTACTGCGCAAATTTAGAGAACCACCATTTGAGGCCGACAGCAGAACGATCCTATTGCCAGCAATGCACGTTTCGCGTAAGGATAACGAAGATAAAAGTCTGGAACCGCGCGACCGCTACAGTGATAGTGAATCGAGCATGGATGTGTGTGGTGTCCTTAGGTTGGTTAGGTTTAAGTAGCTCTAAGTTGTAGGGGACTGATGACCTTAGAAGTTAAGTCTCATAGTGCTCAGAGCCATTTTTTTGAACAACGAAGGTAAGATGAGAGATATTAGGGCTCCTACGGAGGCTTTTAGACATTCGTTTTACCCTCGTTTTATTTGTGAATGCAACAAGGAAAGAAATTACTGGTAGTGGTACAAGGCACCTTCCGCCATGCACCGTACGGTGGTTTGAGAATTTTTTATGTTGATGTAGATGTGCGTCAAATAATGTGTTTCGGTAGAAGCCAGGTTCCTCTTTTTCTTTTTTCCAATTTTCGATTAATTGTGCATATTTTCATAATTGCTGTTGCATTAACTGTTTTTATCTCTGAACGATAGTTCTGAGGTATCTTCAACGTTTTCTAACAATTTTAGCCTTTCTGTGTCCGCTAGCTTCAAATATAAGTTTCGGGTAAGGTTTAATAGCATATGTATATTTTCGATCGTGCCTTTGTTATCACGAGTTCGCGTTCTTTGTTGCACGTATTGAAAATATGGTCACCTGTTCAAATTTTACTAATACAAATCCTACACTTTCTTTTACTTATGTCGCTCCTATTATATTTGTTAGCTGAAAGAACCTCGGACAGACCGAATGGTACAGATCATATCTAAGGTGCACATAAATATGCATTTTTTGTAATTCCCATTTACGCTTTTCCGATAGAATCTTTTTCTGTGGGAAACATTGTTTTCGTCTGTGTTCTTCTCTGTGTGTGTACGCGTATATTTTCAGGTACCAACGTCACAGTGTGTTCTGGTGTAGTGAAAAGCGTTTTATTACGTTATTTGTGGAAAATGCTTGTTATAGCTACGTATGCATCACAACATCTCAGCATGACGCGGAGAATAGAAGCGCTTGCCACACGAAAACGTAAGTAAATACGAAAATAGGCGAGAAAACATCGCGAAAAACTAGATTACACTCTAGAAGATAGGTTAACTCTCGGCAAAAAAAAACTTTCTCATCGACATCGTTTGGTTGCAGATGACGGGCTACCTGTAATAATTAACACAGAAGTGGTCCAGAAAATTCATGCTCACCAAATGTAAAGGTATTTACAAAAAGAAACGATCTGTTGTTTGTACTAAAAATGCACATAATTTTATAATCATGTAACAAAAATGTTCACAGTGCAGAAAAATAAAAACGAAAACCCACTGATGATGGCACAGTGGTGCCGAAACATGTTTGGGTACTGAGAAAAACGGTGTTTTGCGTAACTGGCGGACCTCAAATCCAAAAAATTATTTTTGAGTTTCTAAAGTGATAAGGACAGTCTAAAAATAAAGACCGAGCGAGATAGTGCAGTAGCACTTTCATGGAAGTCGTAATTCGAAGGAGCTGCTTTCGAATCTCCGTCCGTGACATCCTAATGTAGGCTTCCTGTCGTTTGCTTAATCACTTTACGTGAACGCATCAGCCACCTGTGCTAGCAGTTTGTCTCCAGTCGTGTCAACGTTGACGTGACGTTAATGCTCAAGTTCCTTCCTTATGAGAAATAAAGTGTTGAATTGTCGTAGAGCTACCAAGAACTTTTTTTAGAAAAATCCTCTATGTAGATAGTCCAACTGCTCTGTTAGAGGAAGCGCAGACTTGGCCTTAAAATTATGTATCTAGACGAATGTAAATTTGATTGCTCGCTGCGAGCAGTAGCCGTTAATTTGTAGCGAGCTGGCGGGAGTAATTTGGAGCTGAGGCGGCGTGGCGCCTTGCTGGCGACACCTAGAGGCCACCCCAGGCGGCGAGCAGCGCGCTTCTAGGGCGGCTTACAGCGAAAAGCTTTTTATATGAGTGTAGCGGCCGCGCGCGATATGAATGCAAAAGTCGGCAATAAATCGGCCGTGCCCTGTAAATCAAGGGTGAGTAATGCGGCAGGGGAGGGGGAGGGCGCAGGCGCTCAGCCATCACACATCCGTCTCATCGCGCCTTCTCCTCCTCGCTTCTCGCCTTCACTCAATTATTCCCCGCCCTGTCCCCCTCTCCATTTTCCCAGTGGGATGCTTAATATTGAGAATACCATCATTCGAAGGTCTTAAATTTCTTCCCAAGTCCGGGAGCAACACCGCTTCAGAGTGGCGTATTGGTTCTCGGAAATGGTTAACTTCTTGTGCCAGAGAAACATCATCTGACTGAACTGTAGTTCTTACAAATTCGCTATACGCCGTGTAATAGCGCAGTACGCTCTGACAGACGTATTTCGCCAGGGCGAGCTTTCGAGCTTTATCGAGGATAACGCTACATGTGACTAGAACCGAGGGCTCCTCAAAAATTAGTATTGTTGAAGCGTGGTCGATTACTGAAAGATGCACAGGAGGTCGCAAGGTTTTAATTATCGTCTCAAAAAAGGAACTTTATCAACTTGTGGCCGTTTGCAGATAGAAGTCTGCAGTCCTGGGACGAACTGAAATAAATAAAAAAAGAAGTTAGTTAATTTTTAAATATGGCTACATGTCGAACATTCATAAGGAGAAAATTGTTCAGTTTGTTTTCAGACTTTGGTTGGTTTGTTTGGGGGAAGACACAAAACTGCGCGGTCATCGGTCTCGTCGGGGTAGGGAAGGACGAGGAAGGAAGTCAGCCGTGACCTTCCGAAGAAACCATCCCGGCATTTGCCTGGAGCGATTTAGGGAAATCACGGAAAACCTAAATCAGGATGACCGAACGCGGGATTGAACCGTCGTCCTCCCGAATGCGAGTCAGACTTTACTTTGCTGTCTGTCAGGCATTTTTGATCATTGGGTGCGTGATCAATGATTTTTGGTGCAGCATTGTGCACACCTTTCTGTGCTGAAGACCACCTTAATGTGGAATATGAATGCCATTTTTCCTTCTAGTATTGTAAGTGTGTACATCATTGTTCCTTTTGAACTATAGTGGATTATGTACAACGAACTTCGCGAGTAACTATACATGATGTGAAAAGTAGCCACAATGCCCAACTACTCAAACAGATGTTTACAAGACGAACGTGGATGAGCACCACATATTACAGCACGTTTTTGCGCAACGAACACTTTACCCCACAACATTATTCCATATGACATTACTGAATGGAAAAATGTCAACTTACTGATTTGTCTCTCCTCAAGATTTACAATGACTCTGCGTGCAAATTTGGCTGAACTAAGTTGTTTTAGAAGTTCCAAAATGTGCCTTTTCCGGTATAAATTCCCATCAATATGGACACCTAAGCATTTGAAGTTTCCACCATATTCATTATTTCCTCACCCAGTGTTACACTTATCATTGTTGTAGTACCCAATACTAGTGTCATCAGCAAAAAGAACTAATTCTACTTGTTGTATATTAGACGGAAGATCGTTCACATCTATGAGGAACAATAGTGGACCTAATATTGAGTCTTGGGGAACCTCATACTCAGCTTCTCCCTCCCCCCCTCCCCCCCCCAAAAAAAATCAAATCATTCATATGGCTCTGAGCACTATGGGACTTAACATCTGAGGTCATCAGTCCCCTAGAACTTAGAACTACTTAAACCTAACTAACCTAAGGATATCACACACATCCATGCCCGAGGCAGGATTCGAACCTGCAACCGGAGCGGTGGCGCGGTTTCAGACTGAAGTGCCTAGAACCGCTCGGCCACACTGGCCACCCCCCCCCCCCCCAAAAAAAAATCACAATTACTTCCTAGGACTACATTGGTTGAATTACAAAGTACAACTTTCTATATTATTTTGTTGAGATATGCATTATGCATTGGTTGACTGTACCATCAGTCCCATAAAACTTCAATTTATCTAGAAGAATACTGTGATTCACCCAGTCAAATGCCTTAGAGAAGTCGCAGAAAACGCCAGCCGGCGTTATTTTATTATTTAAAACTTGTAAAATTTGGTGAGAGAAGATGTAAATGACATTCTCAGTACAGTAATTATCCTGAAACCCAAACTGTGATTTGCTGAGGGTATGGTGGTTTTAAGGTGAGATACTATTCTAGAACATATCAAATTCTCAAAAAGTTTGCAAAATAATGTCATCAGTGAAACCACTCGGCAGTTACTGACCTCTCTCTTATCCCCTATCTTGTAAAGGTGTTTAACAATGGCATATTTCAGTCTCTCTGCAAAAATGCCTTGAATTAGCGATGACTAGGATTTAACGTCCCGTCGACATCGAGGTCATTAGAGACCAAGAACAAGCTCGGGTTGTTTCATGGCTGGAGAAGAAAATCAACCACGCCGTCTCAATGGAGCCATCCCGGAATTTGCCTGATGTGATTTAGGGAAGTTAGCAAAACCAAAATCTGGATGGCCAGACGCCGATTGGTATAGTCCTCCCAAATGCGAGTCCATTGTGTCACCTCGTGACACAATACCGTACAAGCTACATAGGTCAAATATGGTCTTTTGCGACTGTAATAAGAGTCTTACTAAGACCAAACGCGTTTCTCTTCATTTTAAGGCATCTTCAGTGGTCAGGTTTTTTTATGTCATCTTCGCGTTCTTCTACACAAATGTGGTAGATTTTAGTGCACGGCACATTCACTAACGCTAAATGTATTCACGTTCTTGTGTTGTGCAGAACCACTTCCATCTTACCGAGCGAGGTGGCGCAGTGGGTAGACACTGGACTCGCATTCGGGAGGACGACGGTTACATCCCGCGTCCGGCCATCCTGATTTAGGTTTTCCGTGATTTCCCTAAATCACTCCAGGCAAATGCCGGGATGGTTCCTCTGAAAGGGCACGGCCGACTTCCTTCCCCATCCTTCCCTAATCCGATGAGACCGATGACCACGCTGTCTGGTCTCCTTCCCCAAACAACCAACCACTTCCATCTCGCCATGTATGTGTAAAAGAACGAGAAGGCTGACGTAATAAATAAAAAATCGACCACTGAAGATGCTTTAAAATAAAGTGAAACGCGTTAGATCTCAATAAGGCTTTTATAAAAAAGTCGCGAAATGCGGTATTTAACGTATATAACTCTGGTGTCGTCCGAAGAGTCAGATCCTATGGTAAAGTTGGTACCACACGACGGCACAACAAGCTGACGACAGTCGCTGCCAGACGCAGCCACGAATGAGAGACGTCGACGAAGACGTGCCCTCAAACATTCCGTACGCCGCCGCTGCTGAAGTCTACTTACGTCAAAGCGCAACGCCACTCGCCCCACTCTTTGATAGCCTACCCTGATAGCAGCAGGATCGTAATCGAGATTCGGCAGTGAACTAGTCAGAACTATTCATTGTTAAATGAAAGCGATATCTGATAGTCATTCGACACAAGACAAACACCGTTGCGTCGTTACATTACAGTATTATTCAATACGTCCCTCATATGAACGTGAACTAATATTCTGTATATATTCTGGCCTCCACTCGACGTCCTCCAGAAGTCAAGCCTATTGAACTATTGTCTACACTTGCTACAACACGTATAAAAATAACTTGTTTGAAAAGAGAGATCTTACAACAAAGAAGACAACATGTGAAATACTGTACCACCCAGCTATAACAGCTAAAACAAAATCGAGGAGACAATCGTGAGGTAATTCGTTTTCTTCTTTTGAAGAAGAACAACGTTCACCAATCCATGCTCAGCTGGAGGATCTGTAAGACAACAAATCACCAACATATGAAACAGTGTGGAATTACGACATTGTACTGGTAAAAGGATCCTTAGCTGTATTCAGTTTTTTTATTTCTTCGTTTTTCCATATCAGTGCTGTGACTATTTTGATAATTGGTGACCAGTTCGATAATGGTTCAATAATGAAAGTAAAAGTGTGAAACTAGTCACCATTAACCCAAACTGTCAATGCGGCTGAAATGCAACAATAAAGAAATAATAATAATCTCACCGGACAAAGATTTAGTCACCCCTATAGAAATCATAACAAGCATTATTTAATACCGTGTAATTCCGCTCCTGGACTTGATAACCGCCTGGATTCTGTTCGGGAATGAGTGCGCAAGGTTGTGTAGGTACGTCGCATCCAGGTTAAACCACACGCTGAGGATTTGATCACGCAAATCCACGAAATTGCGGGGAAGCTGATATCAGGCTTTCACCCGCTGCCTCAACATGTCACACAGATGTTCTGTAGCCGGCCGCGGTGGCCGAGCGGTTCTAGGCGCTTCAGTCTGGAGCCGCGCGACTGCCACGGTCGCAGGTTCGAATCCTGATCGGGCATGGATGTGTGTGATGTCCTTACGTTAGTTAGGTTTAAGTAGTTCTAATTATAGGGTACTGATGACCTCAGATGTTAAGTCCCATAGTGCTCAGAGCCATTAGATGTTCTTTGGGATCCAAGTCAGGTGATTTTGCAGTCCAGGCAAGATGTAATAGGATGGGGGAGTGCTAAAAACCAGTTATATATTTCGCCAGACCGATGAAATTTTCTGTTGCCGTCTTCATGTGCCTGTGCGAGGTGAATGGATCCAAAGGTTCATAGCATGCTGTCCCGTCTCGCTGATACGTTGGAATGGATCTTCATTCATTGCCTGCAATAATTCCTGGCGGATTTGGAAGCGATTTTGATTCACAAGCGGTGAAACGAGTCTTCTGCCCCTCGCAGTCAGGATATTCAGACGACGTGTTTCGTGACCACGTCTGTTACACCACTGCTTGTAGACTCGTTGGACAGTCAGCTGCGAAATGCTAACAAATCCAGCAACTTCACACACTGTATGGCCATGGGGACAGCCAAACACGATGTATAATGTCTGCTTGGAACATAAATATCTGACTGATCGCTACTGCCTTGTACTCAAGTAGAGGCTGTGCGCGCGAGGGTTGAGGGCGTGACTCGTTCGCTGCAACGTCTGTAAAGGCTTAACGATTCATCTGTTCGTGCGCACTGGAGTGGCAAATTTTATGTCCGTTGAGCTTACATGACACAGTGGTTAAGTGGCTCAGACTGTTCCAGCGTGGTCAAACAAGTCTGAATGATGAAGAGAGAAATGACAGAATATCACTCTGTGACTAACCAGGAGTCACAACAGAAGAGGAGGCCCTGGTGCGCCGAGACATACGTACCGTAATCGAGGCGGTAATAGAAAACGTGAAAATCAGTCATGGATCAGTTTTCAACAACTTACACAACATTTTGAACACGAAAAACCTTGCTGCCCGCTTGAATGCGTCGACTTCTCAGAACGAGCGGCTATGTTGAAACAGGCGGGCCAGTCTAGATGTCTCTTTAGCCAACTAAACAATGTGGACAAGTGTTGAGTGTATCACTATGATCTAGAGACAAAGAGATAAAACAATCAATGACATATGTGGGCTCACCACATTCATAAAAGGCGAAAACCGAACCGTTATCGGCCAAGGTGACGCTGAGTGTGTATTGGCATTGCCACGGTTTGGTGCTAACAGATCAAGCTTAGAAGGGTCAATCGTCATAGGAGCACGCAACCAAAATCTGCCGAGGAGGGTACAGGAGACTGTCAAGACGAAACATCGCAGCAATATGTCGAAGGGGATGCTTTTCCTCTACAACAACCCTCATCCTGCACAGGACGTAGTCACACATGCTCCTCCTTTGAGCTATCAAATTTTGCTTCCCCACTCCTCTTCAACCGACATGGAACCCAATGACTTCTTCCCCATTGGACAGATGAACAAACCACTGCGTGACATGAATGATGAAGAGGTGATTTCCGAGATGGAATGCTTTCTGAACAACCAAAATGCAGACTTCTTACAATCAAGGTCTCGACCGAGTCATACGAGCGATATCGGGAAACTAAGGTTACGAGGCTTGTAACTACTCCTCGGAATTGAGTTTTTCACAGTTGGTACCACTGTTGTGCACATTGAAACGAATGAGTGGTAATGGAATTAGATAATTTTCTTGTTGCAGATTGTTCATTTACCAATGTTTCCGAACTATCGAGTGTTAAAAAACTGAAATGAAGAACTGTTTGTGTGTGATAAATTTGGTGCCAGTCTTCATTATAGAACAACTTGTAGTTCGTATATTCAAAAAATGTTCGTTAATTTACAGGCTAAACCAAGGATATATGATTCAATTTCGCTCCAGAACGAGGAGAAAACTAGATTGTCTTTCTTTGTGTGGTAATGACATTTTTATTTAAGTTTTTGAGTTCACTGTAATGGCTAAACTCCGGGATAATCTATTCCTTTAACACTGAAAGATAGTGAGACACTACTGAGTCACAAAAGTTTAATGATAATGGGAGGAAAAATCACTAGTATTGTGCATGAAACAAACGCTTTTAAAAAGTTACCAACTGTTTGGCGAGACTTCTCGTTTTTCAACGGTTGAATTCTGATATGGATATAGAAGCCTACACCCGGTTTCTGCTAGTCACGAGCTTCAATCAACAATTAGTGATAGTTAGAAACTGTTACGTTAGAAAAGACGATAGTTGGTCAACATGTAACTGCATATGTATTCAGTGGAAGCTGCTTCCGCCTGAAAATCCCATGTCGTGGCGATAACTTGACTTCATATAGCCGGCCGTTGTGGCCGAGCGGTTCTAGGCGCTTCCGTCTGGAATCTAGCGACCGCTACGGTCGCAGGTTCGAATCCTGCCTCGGACATGGATGTATGTGATGTCCTTAGGTTGAAGTAGTTCTAAGTTCTAGGGGACTGATGACGTCAGAAGTCCCATAGTGCTCAGAGCCATTTGATTTGAACTTCATATACAAACTGCTTCCGTAAACAAATTCACACACTTTGTAAAGAACTTACTGAATAACGACACTTTACGAGTAATATACTGATATTTTTTCCGGTGCGTTCTACCAATCAGCTATCATAGGGTTTATTCACATGAACTATCACACAATCAAGATGTGACAGACTATTTTCAAAATAAAATATTCCCACAATTTAAACAATAGAAGCATGCTAACCGCTCGAAGAGCTGTACAAAACACAGCCTAAGCTCATCGGCGAAGCCTGGGATCTGATTACTCATGCACGACGATGCGCTTACTGGAAGCGAAACGCATCCGCCTTTTTTGTGTGTGAGCTGGAAATGGGCAGGAGCCATCTACCGCCGCTGCCATCTCCGCAGCGCCCGTGTAAAGTAATTTAGGGGCACAATCGACAGGGTAAATTAGGAGCCCTGAGCTGTTAATTGAACTTCGGTTTTCTCAACTAGGAAATCTACTTGCTAGCCCTACATTCCACCACTCCAGCAGTTAACGTGCTGACGAAGGGCACGAAGAGGAGTTGCGTAATTCGTTTCTTCGTCTCAAGACATTTGAAAACGCCGTAAGGTGGCGCAGTAGCTAAGCCGCTAATCTCTAATTGTTGAAGAAAAATGAAGTAAGATGAGGATTTGACGTCCAGTCGATGAGGAGCTCTTCAGAGACGGTTGTATTTTGAAAAAATACGGTTCAAATTTAGACCAGTACCGTGATTCAGTGTTTCAGTGGTTTCCTTAAAATATTTCTGGCGAATGCTTGGAAGATTCCTTCAAGAAGGCCACGGCTGTTTCCCTTATCTAGCCTTTTTCTTACCGTGCTACTGCTCTATCTACGACAACATAAATGAGAAGACCAAAAACATTCTTTCGTTAGTTGAGCTGGAAACCTGTGATTTCTTCAGGAATTCTTTCTCCGTGGCTTGCTACGTTCACGTTGTCTGGATCCTGTCATCTCACACGTCACAGATGTGTGCAATTTTTTGGCACTGTTCTTAAGCTTTTTGTTTCATTTGGTTGAATACTGAACCATCAACAGCCATGTAGTAACAGCTGATTCCACTGTATCCAGCAATAAAAGTAATGTTTACCTCAACAATGTTCTGTGAATCATCGTTATTGTTCGCGTTCTGTGCTCGCTGGACTCACCATGTTAGTGTAACCATTGGTATTAATTCCCAGTCTGAAATAATTCAGTGATGGTCATGGCAGAAATTCATTTTTCAGTGGGTGTGAATTTTCGATTATTGGTGTTTGAGTAACAAATGAAGCAATAAATGGGAAACTTGTTACCCGTAACTGACTGTTCTAAACTGAAGCCTTCCTTTGTGCGCGTCATTATCCGATCCTAAATATATTCTCAAAGTACAGGGAGTTTCAAAAAGAATATACCTATTTGTAATGCATATATTTATTAAACTTTAAGACATACGAATATGAAACTTCACACACATATTTATGAACCTCTCAAGTTCAGATTCCAGGTGTTAAATATGTCCTCCATCAGCGACACGAACAATATCACATCGATACTCAAATTCCTCCCATATTCGGGCAAGCATGTCCTTCGTCACTGATGTTATGGCAGTACGGATCCGGTTCTTCAACTCTTCCAGGTTCTGTGGGAGTGGTGGTACATAAACGTTGTCTTTAAGGAAACCTCACAGAAAGAAGTCAGAAGGTATCAAATACGGTGACCGTGGAGCCCAGCTCAGACATTTTAAGTCGCCAGCTTCTTGACGACCAGTCCAACGGTTCGGTAGAGTTTCATTCAGATTTTCACGCACTTGGCGACTCCAGTGAGGGGGTGCCCCGTCTTGTTGAAAAATGAAGTTGTCTTCGTGCAGCCTCGGAAAAATCAGTTTTGTAACATAGCGAGATACTGCTGACCGTTAACCGTGTTTCCATCAAACAAGAATGGGCCGTAAACAGATGATCGGGATATCGTACAAAACACATTGACCTCGTACATGTCCAATGGCTGCATGTGTGTTCTGTAGGCCCCTAATTCGAACATTGTGTTTGTTTACCTGACCACTAACATCGAAAGTCGCTTCATCACTGAACATGATGCGCTGTGTGGAAGTGTTATCATTGTCAGTAGCATCAAGAATCTCGTTACAAAATGCCACACGTTTGCGTTTGTCATTAGGACACAGAGCTTGTAACAGCTGTAACTTGTACGGCTCCATAACCAACCTACGTCTCAAATCACGCCAAATAGTTGTTGTAGGCATTTACAGCTCCCGACTGGCACGACGAGTTGATTTTGAAAGACTACGTTGGACAGCAGTTTGAATTCGTGCAACATTTTCTTCCGGAACATGAGGGCGGCCAGGACTCTTTACTTTACAGACACTTCCTGTATCTAGAATCTGACGATACCATCTGCGAATGTTCCACCCATTCGGAACATCAATTTGGTACCTCAACCTGAAACGTCTTTGCACTGTAATCACGGAACTGCACTTTGCAAACTCGAGGATACAAAATGATTTCTGCTGCGGAGTAGCCATTTTAAACATCTGACGGCAACCAAGCAAAAAAAAAAAAAAAAAAAAAAAAAAATTCAAATGTGTGTGTGTGTGAAATATTATGGGACTTAACTGCTAAGGTCATCAGTCCCTAAGCTTACACACTACTTAACCTAAATTATCCTAAGGACAAACACACACACCCATGCCCAAGGGAGGACTCGAACCTCCGCCGGGACCAGCCGCACCGTCCATGATCGCAGCGCCTCAGACCGCTCGGCTAATCCCGCGCGGCACCAAGCAAAACAGAAGACTAATAGAAACTTGTAACACATAGTTGGAGGGTAAAGTAGGATAGCATTTGAATTGGTGATGAGAAGGTGAGTAATGTAATATTGCTACTTCGGCGGGAGTGTTACAACATACTACGCAGCTAGTCGTGAACCAGGCCGAGGGTGTTCGCAACGTACACCGGTAACTTCCTTCCACCGGCTAACAGTTAATGTGCACAATGACTTTCGCGTTCTACAGTGGAATGGTTCAAATGGCTCAGAGCACTATGGGACTTAACTTCTGAGGTCATCAGTCCCCTAGACTTAGAACTACTTAAACCTAACCAACCTGAGGACATCACACACACCCATGCCCGAGGCAGGATTCGAAGCTGCGACCGTAGCGGTCGCGCGGTTCCAAACTGTAGCACCTAGAACCGCTCGGCCACCCCGGCCGGCACAGTGGAATGAACGCGGTTTTGAAACTTCCTTACAAATTAAAACTGTGCCTGACTGGGACTCGATCCCGGAGCGTTGTCTTCCGCGGGCAATGATCTTAGCAACTGAGCTATTCAGGCAAGCCCTCACAGCCCCACGTTGACCAGTTTATCTTTTCTTCCTTCCAAAGTTCATAGAATCCCTACTGAATACCCAGCAAGAATACTACTCGTGGGAGAAAGAATGCTGCAGAGAAATGGATCAGCCGCATCTTAGGCAACTGTTTGCAGAATGAATCTCTTACACTGCAATAGATAGTGCACGCTTTCGTAACTTCCTGGCAGAGTAAAACAGAGTGTGTAGCCTCTAGCTAATGTACAGTCCTATTGGCTAAACGTCCTTGCGTTTCTTAACACGATTCCACAGTGGGTCCGTCTCGTGCGCAAAGAAAAAGTGCTGGGTCAGAGCTCCCCTTAGTGTGAGTGGAACGTGGGGTGCCATACGTGCCACCACTTATCACCCGTCAACAAGCCTCGCGTGTGTTTTGAAGACTCCGGCTTGGCAAATATACGACGCATGCTCACGCTCTGATTGAATAGAAAACAGCAGGCGCGTCGGGCGTGTTTTACGGCGCGGCGCGACGTCTAATTCATATTTCGGCGCGAAGGCATCCCGCCGCGGCATTGTCCACTCGGCACGTATTTCACAGTCGCCGCTGTCGCGCCTCGAAATTACTCCGTGATTTAGTTGCTGCTGTCTTCCTCCGCCGCTCTTTCCGTAATACACTCTGCGGGGTCCTTTATGTCCCACTATCTATCGATCTTCAAGTCTTCCGGTCTTCCATCTCTATCTGAAACCCCCGTTACGTATAGTAAATACTGCACTTTTGGGGTTTATCTGCAATACTTTCCAATCTCCCGTCGTCTGCCTCGTTACCTGTTGCACCACATTACAGATATTTTCATGATAGTCAAAGGATTCTTTTAAAAATAGTTCTTAATCCGACCCTTTGTTAATCACAAATTTGATTCATTTAGTAGAAGTATCTGTTAGCAGAAAACATAATATAAGACAGCTGGGAAAGCATTTAAGAAAATGCCACCTTGAATAACGGTGGGAAACTTACATCTGTAAGTGGATATTAATACAATATGTGGTGTGTCCACCCTTCCCCTCTGTGTCAGCATGAGTTCTGCTGGGAACGCTTTCAGTGAGGGATCTGAATATTTCAATAGCAGCCCATTCTTCCTCAGGAGCCGAAACCAAAGAAGGCAGTGGTGCTAAACGCTGGGGTCTGAAGTGAAGTCGACGTTCTAACTAATCCCAAAGGTGTTCCATTCGGTTGAGGTCGGGACTCTGTACAGGATAGTCCGTTTAAGTAATGTTAACGCCCACTCGTTTCCAATCATCCACTGCCCAGTGGCGTCACTCTTTACACCACCGCAAGCGTCGCGTAGCACTGACTGCAGAAATGTAAGGCGTATGAGGAGCTGCTCGCCCATTGTACCCTATTCTCATTAACTTCCAAGGCTAGGTGGGCTGCTGGTAGAGCTCTGGAACTCAAGCGTCTTTCTTTCTACTGATTTCATGCGATATTTTACAACCACCCCTATCCATCAGTACATAAGTCTGCCTCGTTTAACAGTGGTTGTGGCTTCGCGTTTCCACATCACAGTTACACCACTAACAGCCGACTTGTGCAGCATTAGGAGGGTTGAAATGTCCCTGGTGGATTTGTTACTCAGGTGACATCCAGTTACTAGTCGACGTTCGAAGTTACTGAGCTCTTCTGATCGACCCATTCTGCTGTTTTTGCTTCTCTACCAACATCACACTACCGCTCGCCTCCTTTCATACTGACGGATGCGCCTCTCGTGACATCTGGTGCTCAGTTCCGCATTACATATGGGTGTCCGGATACAGTCGACAGTCACTCATAAAATTACACCTCTTGTAAAATCAAGAAAGAATAATCGGCAGATTAATTGGTAACAAAACGCTTATACTACCAGTACACACATATGCCTCGGAAACTTGGTCATTAATCTCAAAAGATATTATAATTCTGCATGGCTTTCAAAGACCGGTACTTCGAAGAATCGTGGCCCAAACTGTGAAAGACGAAGATGGAGGAGGTGCACAGTCGTGTGCTGGACGCTGTGTGTAAAGACTCACCTATTAGAAGAAAAGTGAAAATAGCGAGATTTTGATGGATGAGCACATGGCATGCGTGAGTGAAGTGGAAGATAAGGATATTAGAAGAGATATAGGGGTTCCAAGAAGATGGTGTCGACAGAGAGCCAGCTGGATGGGTGAAGTCAAGGAGGACCTGCAGAAGATGAGCTGTAGAGGATGAAAGCTCGAGCATTTGATTATGATGGTTGCCGGCGAACTGTTGAGGAGGCGAAGGTTCACAACGGACAGCAGAGCCACAGAAGAAGAACTGAAAAAGGAATAACACAAATTGATCTTATGATTCCATCGCGATCTTGTAAATAGGGTTCATTCAGTAAATTTAATACGACCATCTCTCTCTCCTCACTTTCATCCCATCGTATGGCGTCCACTATTTTCACTAGCTGGGAAAATTTATATTTATATCAACTTTGAAACCTGCTTGTGCAGCTTAGCGCTAATCCGACATGCGTGCCGGCCGGAGTGGCCGAGCGGTTCTAGGCACTTCAGTCTGGAACTGCGATACCGCTACGGTCGCAGTTTCGAATCCTGTCTCGGGCATGGATGTGTGTGATGTCCTTAGGTTAGTTAGGTTTAAGTAGTTCTAAGTCTAGGCGACTGATGACCTCAGATGTTCAGTCCCATAGTGTTCAGAGTCATTTGAACCGACATGCGTCTGGCTCACCTTCCTGTCTTGTAAGCTACCGCGCTGAGCATTAAGCTGTCCGACCTGGTTCGGTCGAATACAGCCATCGTGAATTCAAAAGCATTTCGCCCTCTTAGTCAAATTACTTTCTGTCCAATATCGATAAATATGTATTCTGGTTGAAAACTAGATATGATTATGAGTCAACGTGTGGAAACGACATGTGTTGACAAATATTCAATCAAACTTCTTCCAGAACTCTTAAGGCATTTGCTACTGAGAAGTTACGCACACGTTAATCTATAGTTTGCACGGGAGATGGTACATTGCTAACAAAGAAATCACACCATTACCTATCCACACACTTACTAGAATGCGAGAGTCTCAGTGGAATGACAAATTTAACTGTGACAGACACAGCTGGCATGGTTATACCACAAGTTGAAGCAGATCCACTGACGCATTTAAACTCATAAGTGAAAAGAATCGCAAAAAACACACACAGGAATGAACGTCTGATATACAAGCGATATTTGAATGTGTGGGCAGAGTGTCGCTGGTGATCGTACAGAACACGCCAGACTATAAACCATATGAGGTATACCAGCTGCACTGAACGAACTCTTGCATGAGTTTATCTGACGCTGATGAAGCGAGGTGACGTCAGTTGGAGCACTCGACTGGCAACCAAGCCGGTTAGTTTACGTGCTCTTCACAGTCGTTGGCTGACCCCGACACAAAAATGTTGGGTATGAAGCCAGCTGATATCGAAAGCACTGCCGGTGAAGGTGACTAACTGCTCAATTTAGCTCCATTCAGTTTCGCTCCACATTACTTCTGCAATCTCTTTAAATGTTTATACAACGATGATCTTTGGAAATCAAATGTCAAGTGGATTACAGCTCGAAATATGAAAGAGAAACTGTAGGATACAAATGGCCATCATGTGTTCGGCGATGAAAGATTTCATCATTATGTCCACAAAGAACGCGGGATGCCAATCACAACCGAAGAGATATCAGTAGTGGTTCTTTCATTTAAAACAAAGCAGATACTTCAACAGCAAAAAGTAAAGTTTTCAGACGCAGAAATCCATTCCTAACGTCGTGAGCACGAAATGTAATTTTAAAATTCCATAACAAGGTTTTCTACGGATATAAGAGCGGACTGTTAAGAGACAGGTTTGGCTTTGGAGAAAGGTGCGAATAAAATCAGGAATGAAACACAAACGTGGAGAGGGCGGCAATGTCATTGGAGGCTGAGTACTCCTCTGTAAAATGATAGAACAGGAAACTCACGTTGGTTTTGCTAAGGAACTGTATCTGCATTCGGCTTAAGTAGTTTAAGAAAATCACGACAGTTGTCTGGGACCGCGCGGGATTAGCCGAGCGGTCTTAGGCGGCTGATCCCGGCTGAGGTTCGAGTCCTCCCTCGGGCATGGGTGTGTGTGTTTGTCCTTAGGAAATTCAGGTTAAGTAGTGTGTAAGCTTAGGGACTGATGACCTTAGCAGTTAAGTCCCATAAGATTTCACACACATTTGAACATTTTTTTTAGTTCTCTTGGTGGCTAAGCGATCGCAAATCGGAACTCAATTCTATCTCAGTAAGAGAGGGATACGGGAGGGCGTCGGCTATTAGCTGTCGAAAGAAACCGTCTCAGCATTTCAGTGTCTTACCCATTTTAAAAGCTGGTTCGGCAATAGTTTACAATCACTTTGTTGATACAAACGGAGTTACTAGCCACAAAGATTAAGTGGCGTCCATTACATATTGTGGATACAGAAGACCCACGCAGACAATAGAGTGACGTGAATAATAAGTAGGTAGGTCAAAATCTAATCAAAGCTCTTGAGGTGACCTGCAGTTATATATGTGTGTATCATCGCCTCATAATAGCCAACCTTTGACTTCCAGCAAATTAGTGTTCTGCGCCTTTTCTTTTTCCTTTTATCTAGTGTGAGAGGCATCTTATTACAAAAAGTACATAAATACAAATTATAACTAACGGAGAACAATAATTTATGTGTCACTGTTGTAAATATTATGAGGAATTGTTTGCTTGTTGCCGTTCAGGCAAGTGGGAGGCTTATCGGAAGCAGTTCGCTATTGTTCGCGTAAGAAATTAGCGTTAGTGTATTAAAGGGTTTTCCTGCAGACTGATATAAGGAAAACATTGAACCTAAATAGTGAGGCTATCTTTCAATATGAGCGCAGCTCTTCCCAACTCTGACTTCACCATTTTACCTCCACTCCACCTTTTCACGTGATTAATGCGCCGTCAGTCGCAGCAGTGAATGTTTCACTTCCCTATCGAAAATTTGCTTAGTACTTCCATATGTTGTGTGGAAGGTATCGACTGAACCGTAATAAATGTATTTTTCACGTTTCATTACATTCATCTTTCCACTGTGGACACACACACACACACACACACACACACACACACACACACACACACTCTCTCTCTCTCTCTCTCTCTCTCTCTCTCTCTCCCCCCCCCCCCCCCCCCCACTTCGCTTCACTTACTTCACTTCTTGATATCTGGCGCAGGTACATGTGTAAAGAGCAGTACTCTTACATGCAAAAAAATCGTTTAATCAAAAAAAACTTACACCTCTTTTCGGTGTAAGGGTCAAGTTAATTAATTTTTTTGAATTGTCTCCTATTTGCAGTCGCTCTTAATAAATGAAACACAAGTACTGACAGTCTTTGGCCCTCTATAAATTTGAAAATTAGCAAGAACCACTCTTCTTAGAAATTTGCTGGTGATACTGCTATAATATGCATGCATGTCTTCTCACAAAATGTCTCTCGTTAAGATTTCGTGTGGATCCGTACTTTCCTCACCAAAGTGTTTTGTGTTTCAGGTACCAGGAAGAGGCACTGTGCTGGTCTGACAGGTGAGTATCGTCACGTCCGTCGGCCATGTTTCCTAAACAAACTTTCAGACAAAGCCCCGCATACCGTGCTGTCTAGAGCGAAGAAATTCCGTGGACGCGTTAGCGTTCTTCTCATGTGGCGGTAAAACAGTAACACACATTAGCTCGAGCTCAGAAACCTACCGCTGAAGCGATGGTCCGTTACCCATAAATGTGCTGTGCAGACACACTCCACTCATATGAAGTTTACTCAAAGCCGAGTACACCAGAGATGTATTTCTGTCAGACTAGTCTGTTACAACTGTATTTAAGATGTTCGTAGAACTATAAATCGGTACCACACGTGCACTGAACACTACCGACGTGTCGAACATAAATGATTAGAATTACATATTTCCAGTGCGGACTGAGCAGCCTCTTATGAATGGCAACGATAAGATGTATAAGGCAGTGCAGAAACCCGACGTACGTTGTCAAACGAGGGATCACTATTCTTCGTCTTTCAGAAAAGTGCACCATTACCAAGTTACGGAATAAGAACGAGAACCAAAAATGATTCTTACGTGAATGCTGTTGCTCGTGCTGTGAAATTCTAACTCGTGCAGTAACAGTTCAACTGCAGTGTTGCATGTGTAACTGGCAAAGTTGTAAACCTGAAATTGGCCCACAACGTGATACTTTGGTTTGGGTGATTGACATTCGCAAGACAGTGTGTTTCCGTAGACGGCCATCCAGTGTTCTCTAAGCGCTGAAATATTCCCACCAAGTGTTTTGTTCTTTGACCTCACAGTTCACCAGCTTCTGCTGCGCTGTGTGCACGAACTCCCTTTTCCAGGAAACCCCTAAAAACAAAAATAGACTCGGCCTGAACAGACCATGAAGGCCCAACGGTACCGACCGGCCGCCGTGTCATCCTCAGCCCACAAGCGTCACTGAATGTGGATAGGGAGGGGGATGTGGTCAGCACACCGCTCCTCCGACCGTATGTCAGTTTACGAGACCGGAGCCGCTACTTCTAAATCAAATAGCTCCTTAATTTGCCCACAAGGACTGAGTGTATCCCGCTTGCCAACAGCGCTCGGCAGACCGGATGGTCGCCATCCAAGTGCTAACCCAGCCCGACAGCGCTTAACTTCGGTGATCTGACGGGGAGTTGTGTTACCACTGTGGCAAGGCCGTTGGTCGAGGAAACCCCTAGCATCAAGAAAAAGGTACCTGCTGGTGAAATGAGTTCCCTGATGCTGGCAGTAACATGTCGATTATCGAGAAGTCGTTGGGGGTCTCGCTCAATTTGAATCATATTCCTGGCTGAGTTTGCGTGAAACGCTGTAGAGGTGAATACTGCCCTACAGACGAAAATCAGATGAGATGATGTTGGCGCTATTAGATGCTACCGTGGATTCCATCTATTCGAAATAGTGATCACTCTCAAATACCAACCACAATGTCAAAAATGTTGTATAACGTGACAAAGGATAGTTCAGAGAACATTTTGCTAGAATTGTTTTCTGGAAACAAGGAAGCTCGTTTCCCTCATCTGACTCTTAGCCATACAAGACCATATATGAACTGTTCGTTACTTACCAGCGTATTGTCCGTGATACATGTCCGGTTTTGAATTAACTATGGACTACAATGAGATGATCACTCTGCAGTGGCGTGTGCGCTGATATGAAACTTCCTAGCAGATTAAAACTGTGTTTTAATTCTGTGATTCTTGCTTGGGCCTAGTTTGGAATGGCATTGCTCTTTGAGACATTCATAACGTTTTCAACTTAGTACCATAAAGCTTAGATGCCTGCTGTTGAGAGTCTAAGACTGACTCTGTACACATAATATTAATTTATAGTATTATGTATTTAGCTGATTGTTGGCTACACTTCAGTGATTTTATGATGTTTAGTCATCACTGTAAAACATTTGTCTCTATGAGGTTTATAACGGAGACAGTAAACAGCCACAAGAATGATTTTAAAAAGTTTATTAAAATCAAACCATGACCGATTTCGGATTTCTTAAAAATCCGTCTTCAGATCGTTCTTAGGGATTTCCTTGTTTTCTTGCTTGGGCCTAGTTTGGTATTCGTAATTTGTTTGCAGCACTAGGATAGACAGAAAGTATTTTTGTACACTATTTTGTAATAGTTATTAGAGATACAGCTCTTTTGACCTCTATAAAAATATTTATGAAAATGTTTCAAAGTTAGTAAAATATGTAGTTTGTGGGAAACGTACGTGCTTTATGATTTTGCTTGACGAAATGGCCGTGTGTTTTTTATGAACTTTAAAAACATCACATAAGTGGACGAGCAATATGTGAGTGCTGTTAAGTTCATTGGAAAAGACTTTACACCAGACCTTTATGTTTAATGGCAGCACACACGATAAACATTTACAAAGTATAACCCAGCTTCACATGAGTAATATACTTTGTAAGAAATCCGAAACCGGTCATTGTTTGATTCAAAAAAACATTTTTAAACTGTACTTGTGGCTGATTTCTGTTTGAATTATAAACCTCAAATTATTTCAGCCACAGTTCTCAAAATTTCAGTTTTCGACTAAGTAGCATTTGTCTCTATAGTTGTCTCAGAAAAGTTTGTTTATAGAAATTTCCATATCAATATAATTCGTATTATTTATCGTTCAGTAGTTATATCGAAGTAGACAAACGAAAAAGAAGGCCTAGAATTTTTCTCCATGACAGACATATTAAGGGTTCTGTCAAATGAGACGGTGTAGCAGTAAAAGCTAGTGGTAACATGTTGAGCTAAAAAAATTACAATTAGAAATTGAAGTGCATCACTAGTTACACGAGTGATATTAAAGACTAATATAGTTAGTCTTATTACATTTAAGCCAGTGTGCCATGTAGCGACCTCTAAATGGCTGCTTGTAGCAAGACTCACAAACAAATCGTGTATATATTGTCTGTACACTCACTCATTCCAATTCATTTCGATAAAATCCGTGTATCTGATCTATGAAGGATATAACTAAGCAACTCGACGACACAAGATTATGTAGCGTGTATTAGAAATTGTCATATCGCTAATATTAAAGTAACACAGTTCATACGTTGTAGCGGTGGATGACTAGTTCTGGAAGAAACATGGTAGGACTACAGAAAATATTGCAGCAACAAATAAACGTATGCTTAAAAGCACACCAGACCCATTGGTATGGCGAGGTGGGCCAGTGGTCTGCCGTCACTGAGAATGGTCGTTAACGTCAAACGTCTGCTGAAGGCACTCACCAGAGCCAACCAGTTCTACTAACTCGTGATTTTTGTCATAGACAGACTGTGGTTGTATTTGAACTAGATACTGAGGTTAGATGACTCCTCTGAGTTCACTGTCTACTTCCTATGTTCAGAGGCAGATTTAAAATGCAACCAGGGTGTCCTCAGAACAGTAGCAGTTCGGGCGCAGTGCTTAGGGAGATCCGAGCGCTGCCCAACTAGAGAGAGAAGGAGAGCAGCGCACCGTGGGTACCAAACTAAAGCTGCTAATTTCCTGTAAGGTTCATCTTTCGACAGCAATGTTCCTAAAAATATTTTTCTCGAAGGTGTAGTCGCCAAGATTTAATCTTGAGTAACACAAGTATTCGTGATAGAGACTATCAGTCTTAACAAACTTTACATATTTTCAGTCCTTGTTCGTGAATCATGTTCGTAAAGTTCGCTGCAGTACGAGTGAAGTGTTGTTTCCTAATATTTTAGCATGGCCAAGTGATCCCAATTGTGCTCTATCAGCAGCCTGAATTGCGACTTTCAAACACCTTTAATATACTGCAAAATCCCAACAAGCATTACATCTTGCAGGAAACAGGCCTCCCACTTAGAATACGCGCTGCTCTCAAGTACGCCCTCAAGGAACCACCATAAAAAATGGTTGAAATCGTGTCTTCATGAAATAAGAACCTTATTACACAGTCTCTTAGGATGGGTTCTACATCATTCATTTCAACTGATCGCAACATGAGGTCACAAATTATAAAAATAGTAATTTATGTATTTGAGTGGTGTCTGTTCTATCGAATATGTCCGACAGAACAGACACCACTCAAATATATACTTCTCTGTAAGAGCGCGACGGCTCCTTGACGTTTGTTTCAGTGCGAATACCCTAATATCGTCCGAACTCCTACGGTAATCAATGATCTGCGAGAATGGGGTTAATGGAAGAGGGACGAAGCATTACAGCGTATGGTAAGTTCTAAATTTGAAAAGGGCGGGAACCGTGTCCGGATGGCCGAAGCGGTTACAGCAGCCGCTCATGAGAAGCGGTAAACCCGACTTCGAATCCCGGTCCGGCACAAACTGTCAACCTTTACCACTGCATTAGCACTCTGCCCTTTGTGGCTGGAAGTCACGACTTCCCACCCATAGTTTCCGTTTCTTTCCTCACTCTCTGTTTCATATAAATATAAAATAGTGGCATACACACTGAAATATTACGTATGCTGCATGAATTTACTACAGGGTGGGGCAAATAAAAGTGGCCCGGACGAGTGGATACGATTGGACGTGAATTTGTGACAGCATTAACGGAGGAGGAAAAGACCTGAAGTTACTTCCAACAACTGCCTATAAAGCCGGCCGAACTTTGGAGCACATGTAAACAATCTTCACGCTTGACAGTGTTGTCCACCCCAGTCACCTGATCTCTCAGTGTGCGAGAGCCCTTAAGTCTCAGGTGTATCGCAACAACCCTCATAGTCTTCAAGAACTGCAGCAGAACATTTGGGATGAGATTGCAGGAATTGCAGCAGTCCACCTTCGATCAGCCTTCAGCATCTTGCTAACCAGGGTCCATAAGTGCCAGGACATGAATGGTGGTCACTTGCAACATCTGCTATAGTCAGGTTAGTACTGTATTTCTTTTCTCTGCCGTTTTTCTTTGTACCCTGGAACTCTGTTCTTCGGGCCACTTTTATTTGCCTCACCCTGTACTTGTTAATAATACGGTATGAGTAGTCCCGCAGTTAATGATTTGCATTAATATCAGCCCAGTGCTTAGCTAGAGTGCAGACACGCAGTTCTAATCTGCCAGTGTTTCAGGTGCTGACAACTGTTTGCTGACAGGTGTCGCAATGTCTCCTTCCTTCCTGTCAGCCGTCGTTGTGTCTGTCATCTGCAGCGGATAAATTTCCGCGCGGGCTGATTCGGCGAGTGCCCCCATGCAGGCGGGCGTTTTTCAGTAGCGCGGTCCAACAATGCGGGCTACTGGAGCCAGCCGCACTATTTATTGGCCCACATTGCTGTCGCGTGGTGCAATATGTCGTACCTGAGAAATGTCCACCAACCGTCGAATCGTGCGATTAAAAGGAACATGTCTAACTGCGCACTGCATCACACATCGAGCAGGCTATGGTCCGTTCTCAGTTTCTGTTTGTCATTTATCTATTGGTAAAAATTTCCATCGTGATGGAAGGCGTGAACGCAGTCGTGTGATGACTTGAAATTATAAGTAACGATAAAAAGGTTTCCGTCTGAGGACGTTGCTGCAGCATATATGCAGGTATGTAAGCACCGACACAAAGGCAAGGGATTAATGTTGCATTTGTGTATTTGCAACATGCGCGTGATGAGTGCGGAAACGTGAACTATGGCGACGTTATTACCAAATGCGTCGAAACAGGACCAGCGTGCTGTTATTCTTTACTTGGCTTCCGAAAGACGAACATCGGTAGACATCCATGGGAGAGTGAGGTATATGTATGGGGCAGCATGTCTGTCGAAAACCAGACAAAAAGTGTGACAAGTTTCGCGCTGGTCGTGGTTCGACACAAGACGCCAGTCGATGTGGAAAGCCAACTTCATCCATTACGGACAAGTGAGGCACACTCAAGCACTTGCCCATAGTCCTCATCTCTCCCCATGCTATTATCGCGGCTTCGACTCCTTAAAAACGCCCTGATGGGCACAGCAGGCAGTTACGGACTTCTTCACGGTGTTTCACCAAATAAATACCTTCAACCTGGTGCGTCGGTGGGAGGTTGTCTCAATGCGCACGATTATTGTGCCTCATTGGCATACCGATTCTGGAATGTACAGTCTTCGAACGGTAACTTTTTATAGCCTTTGTATAAATAAGTTAGCCTCTGACTGCAAGAATCATCTTTAATATCCTTACTGCATTATCGATTTCAGGACTGGCAACCCCATCATCAGATGCACCTTGTATGTACATATCTAATCGCTGTTATGTATAATTTCCATGAGATCACCAACTCCTGCCGACCGCTCAGGTGTCATATTGTAGACACAGGTTTTTGTACGTATTATTGATCGGTGATGACAGTAAGCTGTGATCCCGAAAAAATTATGCCAACATCGATTAGATGTATATGTACAAGTTGCATCTGAAGATGGATTTGGTAGTCCCAAATTCGATAATGCAATAAAAAAATGAGATGATCCATGCAACCAGATCCTAATTTACTTATGAATTCAACTAATCTACTGTTCATTAAGTTTTTTGTACATTTTCGTTCACAGCGGCTAACTAGTGGTAGCTCATGTCTACATCTACATCTACACCTACACACCGCAAGCCACCTTGCGGTGTGTAGCGGAGGATACCTTGTGTTCCAATGTCATTTTGCTCTTTTCTCTCCCAGTCGCGTATGGTTAGCGGGAGGCCTCCGTATGGGCTCGAACCTCTCTGATTACGTATCCAACAATGATACATGAAACAGGTTAAATGAGGAAATCGGAACAAATGTCGAGGAACAGAGCTTATTATGAATGTTATCAACTATTGCCTAAAACATTGGAAGCTTTTTTATAAGACTACCGTACCAACGTATTCATCCAAAGCTAATATGGAAACCTTAAAATATGTATAAGAAAAGCTAATATCGAAGGTGTAGAGCCAATAGTATTTTCCCCGATGGTGGATACAGAAGGGCAGAACCGACAGTAATACAGAACGTATCCGATGGTGTAAGTATGCGACCATCATTACCGGAATGGTGTTAATGACTTATCTACATGATGCTCAATAATCTATACTGATATAACTAAAACAAAACACTGAAAAAGGCACTACGGATTTAGATACTACATATGTGGTGATGAAAGCGACAGCCGAAGTGTTGCTGCCTTGACTCAATAATGTCAACGTATACATATATATTCGGCAATTCACCTAATGTTGTGCGGCATAGGGTACTTCTGTTAATACTATAATTTCAACAATAGAACATATTACAGGGAACCACATTCTTGGCATATGAATTTCACTTTGTTCAGCGCAGATTGTACACTGTGTCAAATACGTGTGATCAGCTAACACAGTGTGCAGGGCTAAGTGTCAAATCTACATACCTAACATTCTCGGGCAGGACGCTACTAATTGCGCTACACCGGGTACATTTCACAGACTAGCATAAAGCCTCAGCTTAAATTGGCTCCGTCATATTCCTTCCAAATTCCACAGAGGATCTACTATAATGCTGCTGGCCTAATACCACATGGAGAGAGGCGACATTCTTGTTCCCTATGCGCATTATGAGCAGCAGCGTCAGTATCTCAGATGTGCGAGGATAGCACAATTGGTACCACAAAGCCTGCAGTAGACAGATGTACGGGTTCGAGTCCCGGTTCGCGTGGAGTTTTAAGTGGTCGTTATTAGTACACGTAAAGTAACTTCGTAAATGAAACCTAATTGGCGTAGTGAAGAGGACAATTCCCTCATATTCAGTCATCCTGGTGGTAGTAGACCCACAGCATCGTAGAAGAACCTCTGCGAAATTTGGGAGGAATGATGAGGAGCCAACAACATGTTGAAGCTTTAAGTTGGTCATTGGAACGAGTTATTAGCTCTCCACCCCCGAAGCCGGATATCTGGATTGTGTCCCAGTGCTACAGAATATTAAGTTAACACGCACAATCAAAATTCTTCTGTCTCTTAAACATTTTTGCTGCATTTGTACACGAGCAATATGCTTACGGAATTCAGCAGATAAAGTGTCACATCAACAGACTTTTGTGCTGTATAACTTAGGCATAGTGCATACAGCAATCTGGACGGGGAAACCAATTTTCAGCGTTTACCGCTCGTCGTGTCAGTGAAAATCATGTTTCGCAAACCACATTTATTGATAGATGTGCAAGGGTCATTTTCACTTCAGTCGTATAATTGTGTCGATTAGGATTAGTTTAATCGCAAATTGACGGCAGTATCGTTCATTTTAGCTCCACTTGATAATCTGAGAGAGAGAGAGAGAGAGAGAGAGAGAGAGAGAGAGAGAGAGAATACAGACGTATACTGTGTGTGGTCGCATAAGACAGTCTAAAGAATTCCCTACTATGACATTGTTGATGGACACACGCCTTCAATTGAGACAAACCTGTATCTCACATGAAATAATACCCCGGCAAGTCCACGTCCGCCGCATTTGAAATTAAAAATTCTGATGTACACCTGTCGCTTCACAGACCGCAATTAGTCGTGTCGTAGCAGATCTTTTCCAATTGCTTTATTACTGAATGTTGACGGAGCTTCAAGACAGTTATTGGACTTGCTCTCGTCATATTTCACTAGGCTAAAAGAAGAAACTGACTGATGGGAATTAATTTAGATGTTCTATGAGATGAAAGTGGAGGCTAAACAGAATTTCAAATGAGCGTCGCAGTGAATCCACGTTGATATGTATATGGCTCTGCTGAAGAGCGTTCGTCGTCTGTGGCTGTAACACTGAGATTGTAAACAAACTGCAGCTGGACAGTAATTTTTTCTTTTTTTTTCTTTTAAGACGAAAGTTACGTTTTTCTTGACTTACCACATGTTTGTAATTGAGGAAACCGTTGGTATAGAGTTCCATTTGAATTTTCAAAGAAAATTGGTATCTGAAAATAAGCTACACAATCTTAACTTACAGAAGAACAGGAACTCAGTGTATTGCAAACATCTGAGACAAATAGCTACATTCATTAATAGAATAATAGTTCGCAAATGGCGCTTAAGCCTGCTGCCTTGTGTTAAATCATCCTTTGATGCAGGAATCAGTTAAACTCTTTGATAATATTTTAAAAAGTCTTGGAGACAAAGGTTGTCTCGTAACTCAGATTCGTTTTTCAGTGACAACGTCTTCCATGCCAAAGAGAGCCTTCAATACAAATAGGTAGTTAGTTACAAGCCCGTAAATGGCCAGTATGCAGCACATATATGTGCAGTTACTGTTCAGCTGACGGGTTTTGCACCATAACGTTTATTGTTAATATTATGTCTAGAACAAATAATTAAGATGTAGTTTTTAAACAAAAATCATTGATATCCTTCGGGCTGCGATCTGCATAAATTCAGAACTTTCAGTGCTAAGAATAAAGAGCGACAGTACTGGACAGTGGATGAGAGGAAACGTGTGATTTGGAATAATGAATACGCTCTACCCAGTGGCAATCCGATGGAAGGGCTTGGGCCTGGTGACTGTCTGGAGCACGTTGCCTGCCGTGGGGCGTAGTGCCAACAGTGAGATACAGAGTAAGTGTAGTTACGGTGTGAGTGTGTTTTTCTTTGGATAGGATGTGGTTCCCTTATTGCTCTTAAGAGAACGCTAAGAACAGAGGGATACGATAGTACAGTCGTGCTTACAGCACGCAGTAGAGGAACAACTCGGAGACGACGATCGTTTGTATAAGCATGACAGTGGACCCTGTCATGGAACAGCATGTGTGAGGTAATGGTTTTTAGGCAATAACATTCCTGAAATGAACTAGCCTGCTCAGAGTCCAGACCTAAATCCAATGGAACATCTGTGGGATGAGTTACGATGTCGACGTCGCTCCAGATTCCAGCGTACGGCATTATTATCTTCTCTGGTCTCGGCTCTTGAGGAAGGATGGGCTACAATTCCTCTACAGACATTCAGACACCTCACTGAAAATATCTCGAGCACAGCGCGGGCCGTCAAAATGGTGAAAAGTGGACACACCCCATATTAACTTCATATGGCAGGTGTCTGGATACTTCTGGTCAGATAGTGTATACAGGCACGGATGTTTGACGTCATGTTTCAGTATCACTTATGTCGTGTGATGATATTTGTTTTGACAGGTAATTACTCAACATTGGCCTCTGAGAAGAGGCATCAGGAATTTCGTGGATGATGCCTCTTCAAATATAAAACATTTCGTTATAAAAGTCATCAGTCACACGAACTATCGATTTTCTATATTTTTTCAAGTACTCATTTTTCGTGCTGAAAATTAAACTGAGCTTGCAGCGAAAAATATTTTGATTTCGATGCGAAGCGTTATAATGTGTCCAGTATGACAGGTATCATATACTGTCTATCATGAACAGGATAACAACACATTCAGTACGTACTCCAAAATTTCCTATCGAATCACAACTCTCGTTTCTTGGGATTATTTGAAGAAAAACTTCCGTCTTGCCTAAGAATTAAAGCTACAAGAGAAAAGTTTATTCAGAAGGAAGGAAGAGTAAGATTTAACGTCCAGACGACGAGCGAGGTCATTAGATACGGAAACACGGATAAGAATGATCGCTTTTGTCCATTACAAGGGAGCCTTAACGGAATTCGCCTGAACTAACCCCAGTAAGCCACAGAAAACAGAAATATCAGAATTTTTTGTCCTGTGAGTTGCCACAGCCTCTTATGACTTTTTATGCGAGGTATTTCGAAGGTAAGGTCAGATTGGTCGTGAAATGGAAACCACTGTACAAATCTAAAATGTTTTATTTACAACAGTTAGCTACACCTTCTAGCTACTTCTCTACATAGTTGCCGATCCGACTAGACATTTGTCGTAGCGCTGTACCAACTTTCCAGTACCTTCGTAATGGAAGGCAGCTGTCTGTGCTTCCCGCCAACTCTCTGCACTGGTCTACATCTTGCTGTCTGTGCCAAAATGTTGTCTCCATAGCCAGCGGTTCACGTGAGCAGAGATGAAACGCAAACGCTGCAGGAGCATCTTCATTGCCCCTGAAGAGTGCGGCCGAGAACTGTCGTGGAGAAGGAAGCGCATGACAGTTATGTTATGTGGGCTACATGACATCAGGCGAAATCTCTCACCAGGTCCTCATACTTGAAATGAAACACTATTTTCTTGGCATCTTTACTTGCTAACTGCGCGCTCAGAACTAAAGTGATCGACGGGCATTCTAGAGACACTGTCCAACACATCTGGGCAAAGATTCATCGGATTTTCACTGTGGTTACCATTTCACGCCCGATCGGATCTAACTTTCCGAATACTCTCGTGAAAGAAAACATGGTTAGCAACAGGCTGTAATAATTTACTTTGTAAAAGAAACGTCAATGCCAGTACTGGAATCTGAACCCTACTTCTGTCCAATGTTACCCCACAGCTTAAACGACCGGTCACCTCGCGCGCTAACTGGAGATGGGCCGCTTGCGAATAAATTGGTCTAAGGAACAGTTCACAAAACTGAACGAAAGGAACGTGGAACGACTCGTAAGGAATGGTCGTTCATCATTCCCTTCAAATTGGTCTCTGTCTCATTTGCTCGATCTCATTTTTTTTTCGGATAACCACTCATTTCTCGTTCCACCGTCCTTTGTGGAGTACAGAGTTGTAGTTTTTTTTCATTTTTTTAAAGTAGCTTTATGGACGTGCCCATACAGCCATATCAATTGTGGAAGTTACGACAGTGTTGTTCGAAAAATTCAGAACATTCGTTAGGACCAAGCCTGTACTGATTTCGCATATGCTTAGACGTGTCATGAGACGCCATGCAGCCGATTTTAGTGTCAGTTATGACGGTACGAAGACAAGGACAATACATCACCCAGTCTCCGAGCGGAGAATATCTCCGACGCCGCCGGCAATCGAACTCGTGCCCCTTCGATTAGCAATCTGCAGCTCTGAGTTCTTGTTGATTCCGCTCATTGTGTTCGCCCGTCTTTGTTCAATATCAAACCGTTTCCGAAATCTCGACTTACAGTTCTTTGTTAAGCCGTTCACTGTCCACGACTGGTGAGAGCCGAAGTTCTGTGCGACGTCGAAAAACTGGCTGCACGGTCGCCGTGCCAAGCTAGTATACCCGTTACGTGGCAAACTTCAACCGGTCCCGTCTGACTAGATTGACTGCGGTATTCTATTATCCCGTTCATTACCTCTTCTGCGAAACTGTAGGCGAAAATGTATGTCACTTAAATGGCAGACTGACAGCGGCTTGTAGTAACTAGACAGATACAATTTACGAGCTGCTTACGAGGGGAATCACACATGTATGGAAATATCTCACTTCGATTCATTCACTATGCCTTCAGGTTTGGAATAAGTATTGCACTCAGTTCCGTATCACTACTAAAGCAGTACTTTTAGACTATGCTCAATGGCCGCGTTATAATGCAAGTGAAAGGCGAAATTTTTATAATGTTGATTTGTAACGAATTTACTGCCTATCAATAGATGAACCTGCACTGATTGCGTAGTCGAGACACGTCCGTTGGCTTCGGATTCCCAGTTGCATTAGCTTTACTGCACGAAACTTCTACCCAGTTTATATCTGGGTTATTCAATGTGTGCGACCTACTTATTTTGGATGACAGATGATGCAAAGTTGGTTATCGACATCTGAAAGTGAGGGGGCTGAGAAAGTAATTTTGTACCCTTCCAAGATCTTGCAGCCGTCAGTAGTGCTAATACAAACAGCTCAGGAATTAGTATCAGTGTCCACAACCATCGTTTCTCAAAATGAACAATATCATACATAAGAGTGCTTTGAAGAAATGTAACATGTAGTTCACTACATGTAGAGTAAAACAACACTGAATTGATTAATTTTAGTTCTGTTAGTTCTGACTTCGATTGGCACCACTGTCGTATTGTACGGGGTGACCCAAAACTATGTTAACATTTGAAACTTCAATGCTTCTCGAAATAATGCGGAATAATGTAGGTAGAGAAGTACAAACTGACACACATGCCTGAAATGACATGGGGTGCTATTGAAACCAAATAAAGCAGAAAAATGATCAACAGCTGGAGCTTCATACGATGCAAAAGGAATAATTAGCAGAGCAATTGATTCTTAGCACAGATAATATTCTTAACAAAAAAACGCTCAACATTTCAATCACCTACAATATCTCTAGTCGAGGGACAATGTTGTGAACAGCACTGCACAGTGTATTACTAGGTATGGTGAGAAACTGTCGGCTGATGTCGTCTTTTAGCATCCCGAATGAGGTCGGACGATGGCGGTAGACTTGCAGCTTGAGGTAACCCCACAACCAGTAATCACACGGACAAAGTCCGGGTACTTTGGAGGCCAAACATGGCGGAAGTGGCGGCTCACCACGCGTTCCTCCCCAAACTATGTACACTAGGGACGTTTTACAAGTGTAGGAATATGAGGTGGTGGCCATCCTGCACAAAAGTTATACCTTCCAGCAGGTGTTTATTAGCCACTCAAGGCATCATGTTGTTCTGTGACATGTCGGCGTACCGATCACATCGTGCGGAGTCACTGACGTTGCAGCCAGCGCCATGTGGAAGTGGATTTTGCACTCTTTTTCTGGTTTCAATAAAACCTCATGTCATTTCAGTCATGTATGTCAATGTTTACATCTCTACCTACATTATTCCGTGATTTAGAGCATTTTCAAATGTTAACGGACTCCTGGGTCACCTCGTATTTATCAAATGGCTACTTTTCAAAAATGGTTCAAATGGCTCTGAGCACTATGGGACTTAACTTCTCAGGTCATCAGTCCCCTAGAACTTAGAACTACTTAAACCTAACTAACCCAGTAAACGGTATCTCTCTCTCTCTCTCTCTCTCTCTCTCTCTCTCTCTCTCTCACACACACACACACACACACACACACACACACACTACCTGCGTTACATTTTATTCCTTTTACACGAGTGAACTGATAAGTTTCCAAATTCCATCAGATATTCTAATTTTTACAATTAAAAAAACTGTAAGCTACATTAAAAAGTCACTCACTGCCTTAAAAACTTCAGTGCTTTAGGGTTGCCGACATAGCGACAACTGAATGATAAAAGTCGAATTACCATTGCTGAAACAGTTAGTTGGCTTAGGATGCAATTGCAGAAAGTTTCGGGTTCGAACAATGGTACTTTAGTATCTGACAGTTGTCTGTGAAGAGAGAGACCGAGTGAGGCGACGCAGTGGTTAAGCTACTAGATTCTCATTCTGAAGATGCCGAGCTCAGATTCCCGCCTCGCCATCCTGAATTCCGAACTGTCGACGGGCCCACTCAGTTCAGTCTGTTGTTCAGGTAATGTCACAATTAGGTCATAACCGATTCCTTCCAGCATCCTAGACTAAGGAGTGAAGGCAAGAGGGAAGATTTAGGTTTAGCATTCTGTCGTCAGCTAGGTCACTAGAGATGAAGGACAGACTCGATCGGGCAGTGATGAAGAAGGAAGATCATCTACAAAGGAATCCACGTCGCTGAACATAAGATCTGTCTCTTGAATCTTTCCCAGCCGCTCGAATATTTCTCCATTTCTCCGCAGTGCTTTAAAAATCGTGCAAGCGACTCACGTTTGGACAGGCTGGAAGGTATTCAGCCGAATATTGAAACAAGATTTAATAATGTCTCGTATGCAGTGCCAGCAAATGATGGAATATTTAATCTGAGAAGCCAGATGGGGTTTGAGTAACAGCCCTTTCGAACGTATACAAGGGAGAGGATTCAGCTTCAAATATTTCTTTTTCTCTTATTTTTGGCGTAGTATATGGATCAACAACCCAATTTCTTATATACCACAGTGTTGGCAAACACTCCTTTTAAAATTGTTTCTATGGCAGAAGCTGACATCGATTAGGGTCGTTTTGAGACTGAGAAAAAGAAAACTTGGCTTAGTGGTTAAATGTACACTAGTGACTGAATGGTCAGTGTGTTCAATCCCAGTCAGTTCTCGGACTTTTATCTGTCGCTTATGACTTTTCCCATCTCTCGCAATTTATTTACTGTAAAATATGTCGAGTTGAACCAAGGATGGTAGCTTACATTAAACTGTAGGTTGTCCTATAGCTGGCTTTGTAAATCAATTCGAAGGTCATGATAAGGTAAGGGTATACCATCTCAAGTAGGATGATGCTTAGTAATGCATTGAGGTGTTCAAACCAACCTGCGGGTTGATGAAAACTTTACTTACCACCCGAATACAATGCCACCCGACCACTGCCCCATTTCGCTCGACCTCTTCTACAACGTAACTAGTGACCCATCCCGAATGACCTCGATCCTGAAGACACGTTTGGTTTTTAACGTCCTCATCTTTACAGGGGTCATAAATAGAAACGCAATCATTTTTTGCAGAGACGAACCAAGGACTGATGTTGTTGAAGGCCTTACTTGCTATGTGAGAAAGCTGAGAGAGGGGAAGCATCAGCTGTTGGTGTATCGATCAGGTGGCGCTTAGATGACGCATGCGGAGGCTGTTGAGCAGGGAGCGGCAGGCGGGGTGTGTTAACCTCATTTGGGAGTGCATCGTCTCCGCGCTGCGACAGCTGCTTTCCGTCCACCGCCCTCGTCGCTCCACTCCACGCCGTTTTACCAGTAATTACACGCTTGCCTGCAATTTTGTGTCGCTGCAGCCGTATTGCCTGTTTATGTTATACAAGTTCCGATGCTCTACTATTCTTTAAGTACTATCAACAATAACTTTCACTGTTATCTTCTCTAGAAATCAGCCTTTAACCGGCGAATATCTCTTAAAGGGTGCCATGCACACACATTAAAGACTTTATGACAGTTACCAAATTGTAACTATGTAGATATAGATCGGTAATATGCTAAAGACTTATTCTAGACAAAAAAGCTGGCAATGCCTTTTTTCTACTATTTTAGAATTTGTGTACAATGACCACTGGCGCGGAGTGCACTTTTTAATATTGATGTTGGGATACAGTATAAATTCCATCTCTTTGATGATGCTTGTCGTTGCTGATCAGCTTCGAACTATAACTATTCAAAGCTAAGTGTTCAACAGAGCACATTGGAAGACTTGAATATTCCTACGGTTGTAAGTTCAATCTATTTTGAGAGTCTCTTATTTTTCCGCATCGTTCCTGATCACCTCTTATGCTATATTTCAACTAATTTTGAGGTAAGTGGGCGACGTTCCAGTTTCACTCTTTTGCACATGGGCGAACTGAATCCGATATAACTCTAAATTACATCCGACACAGCAAGGAAATGACGTGAAGTCATCTCAAAATGCCTATAAATAGCGATAACTGTAGTTTGTCATTTTATCCACTGTGGTAGAAACCGTGTACTTCGGTGAAATAAATGATAGCTTCTTACTTTAAATGAAAGCAAGAATTTTCGTCTCCTGGAAAACCTGGAAAATTTATTTCATTTTTAGTGGTATTTTACGATAACCTTATTGAGAAGAAATTATCAAGCGCAGAATTTCTTTCGATTCGCAAAATCACTACTTCTAACAAACCAGATTTCGAAAGTTTCATCCTGCTTAGCTGTCTTTCAGAAATCTGCCTAACCAAGGGTGAGTCCACCCTGAAATTGATAAATACGGATGTCAGTACAATACTATAACATACTGCCTATCTATCAGTTGTTTAGTGTTTACTGCAATTGCTTCCTTATGTACAAAGTGCTTTTGTTATTTCTAGAATACTGAAATTCAAGAATAAAACTTTAGAATGCCAGAGTAAATAAACCTTTACCTCTAACAACAAGTAATGTAGTAATAGTTAATTACTCTGAATGTTACGGAAGCGACTGTCCCAGACATCAACTTCTGTTCATCGTGACTCAGAGCGGACAGAACCTGCATAAGTGAATTTAATAAATACTCTTCCTTATTTTGTTTCAAGATCTCAGATGGAAAGGGACCCATCTGCTTCTATTTTTTGAGAAAAAGAGATTGGTCTTGTTGTTAGAATTGCTAACTGTTGGCACAGAGGTACTAGATCCGGTTCTCAGTCACCACCTCGAATTTTTATGACGCAGAAACGTCAGAAGCCACCGTCAAATCCAACTTCACTACCTGATGCATCCTCGCATCAGAGAGCTTTGCGTACCAGTGCGCCAACGATTTAGTTGCCACCAGAGAATGTATCCAGATTCAGTTCGTGCTTGATGGAACGACGTGGACGATGAGGAAGGAGACCGGAAATTTTCATGCTGGCAGCGACTTCTGAGTGGTACTTGCACTGCAAAGCTACATTTAAAACTGGTCGCCTCCAATGTGCATTCACTTGTTTTTAAGTAAACCTGCAACTTAGTGGGAAAAATACTTTTATTTTTTTTGATCCTGTAATACAGTTCTTCTAATCTACGACAAAACATCTGAGCTGCCTTTCCACGTGCAGCAATATCCTTACATCGGGACAACCGTGCCTGTCTGCGAGCCAGCTGAAACAAACGTTGCAGCCGTACGGCGAAAATCGCGAGTCACAACTTTCCGAGGCGGGGAGCTCGCTTAAAGAACGGACGATCGCATTTGCGCGTATGTTGATGCTAGTGTGTAGCATCGAGCGCGTTCTTGTAAGTGAGCTTGAAGCCAGCTCGTTTCTCTGCGCTCATGAATACTATCGGCAATCAGGCGGCTGCCGCGCTCTCGGCTTTGTAATCGCCGCACTGAGCCTTCAACGTCGCGCTGGCCTCCCAGATCGATTAAGTCCCAAGCCATATTCTAACTGGCGGCCTAGTCTTCTTGCCTGGCACATTCATCAGACGCCACTGGAGTGACAAGCGCAAAAATAATTATTCCATTGAAGCTGCGTACCTGCAGTAAGTGCGTGCGTGCGTGTGTGTGTGTGTGTGTGTGTGTGTGTGTGTGTGTGTGTCTGTGCGCACGCGCGCGCACCAGGTAGTGTGTTTGAGTAAGTGTTTGTCTTCGATACATAAAAGTTCATATAATATCTATCGGTGCCGTTTCCGTCTGTAAACGTTAGTATTCGTCTCCATCAGCGAAGAGAAACGGTGAGAATGAGATGAAGATGTCTGCATGGGGAGCAAATAAAAGTCGTCCGCAGTAGTAAACATCTTAGCCATACGCCATCATCTACCCCACTACCTTACTGTGGTTCAGTAAAGAGAGCTCAAGTCTCTATGTATAGTCGTTTCCATTTTTTCTTTCTTTTTTTTTCTTCTTTTTCTTTTAAGTACAGGGTGTCCCTGGACGAATAGTCAGTATGCAGGGATATGACAGGAACGATCATTCGAAGCAAAAACGTCTGGTAAACATGGGCTCTAAAATGCATACCTTAAGATTCAGGTGGTTTGGGGAAGGAGACCAGACAGCGAGGTCATCGGTCTCATCGGATTAGGGAAGGATGGGGAAGGAAGTCGGCCGTGCCCTTTGAAAGGAACCATCCCGGCATTTGCCTGGAGCGATTTAGGGAAATCACGGAAAACCTAAATGAGGATGGCCGGAGGCGGGATTGAACCGTCGCATACCTTAAGAGCTGTGAACACTTGCTAAGTAGAAGGGATGTGTTTCACAGTAGTGAAGGTGAACAAGTGCTCATAACTCCTAAGGTATGCGTTTCAGAGCCCATGCTCGCTGGAATTTTTTGCTTGGAAAGACCTTTTCTATCTTATCCATAAATATTGACCTGAGACACCCTGCTATGTCATGACACTTGACTCGTATCTCTGAGTTACAGGCTTCCCCTCTGAAACGGATTCCAGCATTCAGGTATGAAATTGTGTTACACGCTGATTGTAAAGAACATAACGCTTCTTAACTGGTTACTTCTCTTCATCCTCTACTCTTATACCGTTTTATCAGGAACACACCCGCGCTACAACCGTTCTCTGCAAGTTAGTTTGCTTCTTGCTTTCTGCACTAAACTGTAGTTGATTTGAATATCTTTTTATCCTTGAAGCTCGCTTAGGAATTTATTGTGAAAGTAAAAATTTTTCTGCAGAATTCGTCAAATGTGCGCCTTATTCAAGAATACTGCTGGAATCTTATATCGCGCTCAAGCATGTGCACAAGGAGGAGGGACAATGAGGCAGGAGATTCAATTTAGAATTTTGCAAGCGCCCTATTATTACCTCTGTGATATCTTAAGGTCAGCAATGGAATCTTGCAGTTCCACTTACTGTCAGCGCCTTCCACAATAATAAAACTACCGCTTAGCTGTGGTGATACAAATTGTTGCATACATTCTTCTTTACCAACCGTGCTCCGGGTCTATATTCTAACCTATATTTATGAATTCCACCAGTACGATTCACAGCCATATGAAGTGCTTTAGACTGACACTGTCTCTCTACTTAATTCGTATACAGTGGCGATATCTGAAGGTTCCATCAAATGTTGGAAGGAGACATAAAATTAAAATCTTTTTGGAAGCAGACTTAAAATTACAATTTTTGCTGTTGGCGACACAGATCAGCGATCTCAAAGCAATATTATACGGCACAATGGAATATTCAAACAATTAAATCCACTGTTAGGTGTAAATTAAGGATCATCATAATAAGGAATGAAAAACTAGTGACAGTCCGTAAATCTACTATGGTATATTGCTCGTGTTCTTGGTGGAATTGCAGGAAGCTGAGTTTGGCGTACCGAGTTCATAGAACCGGTTTTTAATGGCTGTTTCAATTATATACCATTAGAAAAACATTCCTTACTATGTTTCAGATTTTTTTAAAATTTTGTTAAACTCCGAAATATTACAATTCATATTTTGGAAAAATCCTCTGCGGCGATTGTGGCTGAGCGGTTCTAGGCGCTTCTGTCCGGAACCACGCTGCTGCTACTCTCGCAGGTTCAAATCCTGCCTCGGGCATGAGTGTGTATGGTGTCCGTAGGTTAGTTAGGTTTGAGTAGTTCTAAGTCTAGGGGACTGATGACCTCAGATGTTAATTCCCATAGTGCTTAGAGCTATTTGAACCATTTTGAAACTTCCTCACTTAATGACATGTAAGAAGATGAGACGAAAACACAACACACAACACACAACACACACACACACACACACACACACACACACACACACACACACACACACACACACAATAATATGCTACTAAAGCCAGAAAAAATTAATTACATGGTTGGATAGTGGCCTTACAGCCAATACGTACTCCCAGAGACGGGAAATTATTGATAAAAATTTAATTTTGAGTAAAGAAATGTAAATAATAGCTGAGTGGAACCGTAAACAATTGGTGACTGGCGGTCCTATGCAGTTGAGCTGCCCCTGCAGAAACTGGCATAGCTACGTTTTCTAATCGCTCATTTGCATCTAACATGGAGGCCTGTTTCAGTAAGCTAGTGAGAAGACTACTTAGTTTTCGATTCTGTTTGTTTAACATTACTTCAGTTTAAGTTGATGCAATGTTGTCTTCTGAGCATCTGCAATTTCCCGAGTACAAAGATAGTTTATCAGACGCTACTTCAGTAGGCGACACGTCGGAGCTGATAGAACGAAGTAAATTCTCGGCCGTTTCTAGTAATTCAGGTGAATCGCCGATCGTTCTAGAAAATAGGCATCTTCTATTCCAAATGCTTATGGGCAACAAAGGAGACTTTGTCAACACGGACTGGAAACTCGTGTTTCGAGGGGAGATCAAAAGTTCTTTTGGAATCAGTTTCGGCGATCGGGGCGGGAGGTGAGAATCCTCTCCGGATGAGGCGCGGTATGGTAAAGCAGGCAATCTACATTCACATGGTCCGTATTGACGGGGCGCCGATCACTATGGAATGTATCGGGTCGCTCCTTCTCTCCGCGGATAAGCCCGGAGAGCGTTGCGGACGCTCGCTCCTGCACTTCGCCTGAAGAATGAACGCGAGGGCCGAGTGAAAGCGTCACACGAGCCACAGCTCCCGGTCCACACCGAGAAACTAAATTCGCTCCAACAGCTGCAGACAACCACACCCGACAGCGAGCTATCATGGCCAATCAGCTTAGAAACCATGAGATCATCATTACCCGGTGCTATGCCACGTTTCATAACCAGGCAATTGCCCCTCCAGAAACAATATTTCTGCAACCGCACTTCAGAATCGCTCTGGGATACAATAAATCACGGAAGGAAAAATTGTTTAAGAATTTTCCATTTCGAAATTTTATTGTTTGAGACCGATTCTAATTATTTACAGAAGAATCGGAAAACTGGTAGAATCCGACCTCGGGGAAGATCGTTTTGGGTTTCTAAGAATTGTAGGAACGCGAGGTGCAATACTGGTCCTACTACTTGTCTTGGAAGATAGGTTAAAGAAAGGCAAATTACGTTTATAGCATCTATAGATTAAAAAAAAAGCTTTTGACAACATTAAGTGGAATAGACTCATTCAAATTCTGAAGATAGATGGGATAAAATACAGAGAGCGATAGGTTGTGTACAGCTTGTTCAGAAACCAGACGGCAGTTGTAAGTGTCGAAGGACATGAAAGGGAAGTAGTAGCTGAGAAGGAAGTGAGACAGAGTTGTAGCCTATCCCAGGTATCATTCAGTCTGTGCCCTGAGCAAATATTAAAGGATACAATATAACATGTAGACAATTTGTTGGAAACTGCTGTTCAACGGAAACAGAGTGAGTAATATGAGTTGAGTCATTTGGCTGTAATAGGAAGTGGTCAGAACTTTGGCTAAGGTCTAAATATGGGATAGCTTGATATTTCGTACTGGGAGGTGCTGTAACCTAGCGGAAACATGTAAAACAGCGCTACAGGCCACGTCACTTGTTCTGTAGAACCGCCACGTCAGTTCATTGTCGCATTCGATTGTAGTCAACATAAACTCAGTTTCGGTCGTACATATGCATTCATTATTTTTTCATACAGTTCCTGTGTTTAGGAATAGTAATCTCTCTAGTATGTCGTGTTAAGAATAATCTCAGCTTTTAAACCATCTTTAGTTTTAAAAGATACTTTCCGTTGTTTTGTAACTAATCTAAAAATTATATAGTGATTATGGTCTAAATTCGGGCTAGTACGTATGGTCTAAATTTGGTCTATAACCAGATATTGGACCATTTTGTCTGTATGACTAACTGTGCTGCTTTCGTTCTAGGATGTCGAGAACAAAGCCAAAACATAACGAACACGAGAAAAGGAAGAAATAGAATTAAACAGAAACGATCAAAATGATTCGTGCAGTCATAGATAAAACTAAGGGTGTATTGAAGACTGCTAATATATTTAATGTGCCACTATCGACATTAAAAGCATTTTCCAAGGCGCGAAGTTTACCTAAGCCCTGTGGAACTTCATCATGTGCTCTAGGTTTTAATAAAGAAAATGTTGACACTTTCTTTAACCTATTGCAGGTGGCTTATCTCAAACACAGCTTTCCGGCTGACAGGATCTACAATGTAGCTGAGATGGAATTAACAATTGCACAAAGTAAAATTCCTTATATAAGTGGACGGAAGGGAAAGCGACAAATTGCTGCCCTTACCTCTGCTGAGCGAGGTACAACGATTATAGCGATTGCCTGTATGAGTGCTTCTGGACATTATGTCCCTCCTTTTGCCCAATTCCCTAGAACAACATCAACAACCAACTAATGAGAGGATTTCCTCCAGGGACAATAGGTGCTCCACGTTCGTCACAGTAGGTGCAGACCAACCTCTTCTGTACATGGTTCAACTGTTTTGTAGAAAAAGTGAATCCCTCAAAGGAATCTCCAGTTTTATTCATCCTGGATGGACGTTTCACTCATGTGTGTAATTTCGATCTCATTGATAGTGTAAGATGTAACCACGAGCTCATTTTGTCACTTACCCTATATTACACACTGACTGCTGGGATCTTTCGAAGTTTACTACAGTGAAGTGGTAAGGTAATGGCATAGCCATTCAGATAGAGCACTAACCATTTATGAAATGACGGAATTGTTTGGAAAAGCATATCAGAAAGTACAAACAGAAGAAACTGCAATCAATGGTTTCGCAGTCACAGGGATATAACCTCTAAACAAAAATGTCTTCACTGAAGCTGACTACTTGGAGTCCACGAATGGCGAGCGAAAATCTATAGCTCGTTGTCAGTATTTCAGCATAATTATCGCGAAAAACCTTCTCAACATCACACATACATTTCGGGTAGTCTTACACCGGGAACATCACACGTGTCAGCCCCTTTAATGCAGGAGCATCAGCGAAACAGGCCTACCTCATCGGCTGTTGATCCTCACGAAATTCCTCCCGTTCCTATGGCAAACAAAGTGAAAAGTAACAAAGGACGTAAGACCTTAGGATCTGTCCCGATAACTAGTACTCTTTGCAAAACAATGTTACAAATCGTTCTAGGCCTTCTGAAGAAAACATTCCTACGAACCTTCCCAAAGAAGCCGCTGCGAAAAATAAATTTAAGTTTGCAAAAGAAGGTGAAATCATATGAAAAGGCGAGGGATGACAAAAATAAAAGAAAAAGAAAAAATAGAAACGGAAATGAACGAAAAATCAAAAAGAAAATTAAGGTGGGTGAATCGGCCACGTCAGTAACCACTGACGACCTGAGTGATTTAGACTTCCCTGCTGGAAAAAAAGGTCAAACAGTGAAGATGTAGAATGCATTCTTTGTGAAGGAAACTCTTCTGGTGGTTGTAAGGAGAGCTATGGGTTATGTGCGTCATGTGTAATATGTGGATACATAACGAATGTGCAGGGGTTCATAAATACGTTTATATTTGTGACTTTGGTGAATTGGTTAGAATGTACATTAGGTGACCACACTTTTTGATTAACCATTGATTTAAAAATAGAAATACGTCATATTCTTTTTCGCATGTGTTAAAATATTCCTAATACTGTATTCCTTAAAAAGATTGGTTTTCCTTCGTTTTACTGAACTTTTCTCAATGATGTCTCAATATTTTTAGAACTAGCCCCAATTTAAAGCACAGCGAAGTTTTGTCAACATTTTTAAAAATGCAACATAAGGAAAAATAGTGAAGATGTGTTACACTTAATCATAATGAAATGAAGTATGAAACTTCAAAGTGTTCTTTGCTGCAACTTTTTGTAATTTACCTCCAAACGAACCTAAGTTTTACCTCGAAAAGTAAGTGGTAGACCACATTAAGACCACTTCCTCTACACGCCACAGCAGATAAGAAGCGAATAACCATTCCTAACGGAACTCTGCAGTTTTTTCGTTCCTGCTTGATGAAAGGAGACAATATAAAAATGCAGTAAGTGAAACAGGCAAAAAGGAATACAAACGTCTCAAAAATGAGATCGACAGGAAGTGCAAAATGGCTAAGCAGGGATGGCTAGAGGACAAATGTAAGGATGTAGAGGCCTATCTCACTAGGGGTAAGATAGATACCGCCTACAGGAAAATTAAAGAGACCTTTGGAGATAAGAGAACCACTTGTATGAATATCAAGAGCTCAGATGGAAACCCAGTTCTAAGCAAAGAAGGGAAAGCAGAAAGGTGTGAAACGTCCCCTTTGAACAATTTCTTACAAGACTGTGCTTAAACTGACACACAATATTTTGTTAGCGCAACGCAATCTGACTTTCAAAATTACCTACTAAAGAATGGCCCTGACAAACATTAAACTATACCTTTCACAAATCACTTACCTCACAAAAATCTTCGCTGCTCAAGCTACTGCAGTACAGCGAGCGCCACTACTGCCAGCTAAATAGAAGATTCAAACTACTGAAGGCACTAACTACTGATAGGGATAGTTAGCAAATGAAAGATATTAATAGAGAACAAACAATGTATTTACCTTAATATCATCATATATAAATATATCAGTTCATGAAAAATTACAAAACTCCGCCATCTCTCTCCCCACATCCACCACTGCTGGCGGCTCACCTCCAACTGCGCAACGCTACGCGCTGTTCACATCCAGCTGCCGCTGCCCAACACTACAATGGCAGACAACAATGCAAACTAGCGACAGACTGCACACAGCACAGCCAGTGATTTTCATATTGAGCGCTACGTAACGTTGCCAATAAGAAAACATAAACAGCCTACTTACAGGTGGAAGGAGTATATAGAGGGTCTATACAAGGGTGATGTACTTGAGGACAATATTATGGAAATGGAAGAGGATGTAGATGAAGATGAAATGGGAGATAAGATACTGCGTGAAGAGTTTGACAGAGCACTGAAAGACCTGAGTCGAAACAAGGCCCCCGGAGTAGACAATATTCCATTGGAACTACTGACGGCCGTGGGAGAGCCAGTCCTGACAAAACTCTACCATCTGGTGAGCAAGATTTATGAAACAGGTGAAATACCCTCAGACTTCAAGAAGAATATAATAATTCCAATTCCAAAGAAAGCAGGTGTTGACAGATGTGAAAATTACCGAACTATCAGCTTAATAAGTCACAGCTGCAAAATACTAACACGAATTCTTTACAGACGAATGGAAAAACTAGTAGAAGCCGACCTCGGGGAAGATCAGTTTGGATTCCGTAGAAACACTGGAACACGTGAGGCAATACTGACCTTACGACTTATCTTAGAAGAAAGATTAAGGAAAGGCAAACCTACGTTTCTAGCATTTGTAGACTTAGAGAAAGCTTTTGACAATGTTGACTGGAATACTCTCTTTCAAATTCTAAAGGTGGCAGGGGTAAAATACAGGGAGCGAAAGGCTATTTACAATTTGTACAGAAACCAGATGGCAGTTATAAGAGTCGAGGGACATGAAAGGGAAGCAGTGGTTGGGAAGGGAGTAAGACAGGGTTGTAGCCTCTCCCCGATGTTGTTCAATCTGTATATTGAGCAAGCAGTAAAGGAAACAAAAGAAAAATTCGGAGTAGATATTAAAATTCATGGAGAAGAAATAAAAACTTTGAGGTTCGCCGATGACATTGTAATTCTGTCAGAGACAGCAAAGGACTTGGAAGAGCAGTTGAATGGAATGGACAGTGTCTTGAAAGGAGGATATAAGATGAACATCAACAAAAGCAAAACAAGGATAATGGAATGTAGTCTAATTAAGTCGGGTGATGCTGAGGGAATTAGATTAGGAAATGAGGCACTTAAAGTAGTAAAGGAGTTTTGCTATTTGGGGAGCAAAATAACTGATGATGGTCGAAGTAGAGAGGATATAAAATGTAGGCTGGCAATGGCAAGGAAAGCGTTTCTGAAGAAGAGAAATTTGTTAACATCCAGTATTGATTTAAGTGTCAGGAAGTCATTTCTGACAGTATTTGTATGGAGTGTAGCCATGTATGGAAGTGAAACATGGACGATAAATAGTTTGGACAAGAAGAGAATAGAAGCTTTCGAAATGTGGTGCTACAGAAGAATGCTGAAGATTAGATGGGTAGATCACATAACTAATGAGGAAGTATTGAATAGGATTGGGGAGAAGAGAAGTTTGTGGCACAACTTGACCAGAAGAAGGGATCGGTTGGTAGGACATGTTCTGAGGCATCAAGGGATCACCAATTTAGTTTTGGAGGGCAGCGTGGAGGGTAAAAATCGTAGAGGGAGACCAAGAGATGAATACACTAAGCAGATTCAGAAGGATGTAGGTTGCAGTAGGTACTGGGAGATGAAAAAGCTTGCACAGGATAGAGTAGCATGGAGAGCTGCATCAAGCCAGTCTCAGGACTGAAGACCACAACAACAACAACAACACCTTAGTTACAGCTATGGTATGAATATGTGTATTCGATGATGCTCCTTAAAATCCTGGCCAATAATGAGAGGACTGTCACTATTTATCATCTGTGTGATTATTACACAACACGCCTTGTTGCCAAATAACAGCATATAGTTTGCTTAATTGCGCAGCGTATATGCAACAAGAAGTCCCAATTGGATTTTAAAAGAGGTATATTTGATTGTTACACTTCGTTTTTAGCTACACACTCTTTTGTCTGCATAGATAACAGCAGTCGCTGTCCGTAGTGCCTGTGACTCGGGGCGAGCGATTCAATAAATTACATTTACGAATTATCTGTCAAAAACTAACAAATTATCAGCGAAGTGGCACTTTACACTGAGGTGACAAAAGTCGTGGGATAGCGATACGCACATATACAGATGGCGATAGTATCGCGTACACAAGGTATAAAAGGACAGTGCATTGGTGGAGCTGTCATTTTTACTCAGATGATTTATGTGAAAAGGTGTTCGAATTCATTATGGCCCCACGACGGGAATTAACAACAGACTTTGAAAGCGGAATGCTTGAAGGAGCTAGAAGTATGAGACATTCCACTTCGGAAATCGTTAGGGAATTTAATATTCCGAGATCCACAGTGTCAAGAGTGTGCTGAGAATGCCAAATTTCAGGCATTACATCTCACCACAGACAACGCAGTGGCAGACGGCCTTCACTTAAAGACCGAGAGCAGCGGCGGTTGCGTAGAATTGTCACAGCTAACAGACTAGCTACCCTGCGCGAAATAACCGCAGAAATGAATGTAGGACTTACGACGAAAGTACCCTTGTGGTCAGTACGGGAAAATTTGACGTTAATGGGCTATGGCAGCAGACGACCGACGCGAGTGCCTTTGCAAACAGCACGACATCGCCTGCAGCGCCTCTTCTCGTCTCGTGGTCATAATGGTTGGACCCTAGAAGACTCGAAAACCGTGGCCTGGTCAGATGAGTGCCGATTTCAATTGCTAAGAGGTGATGGTAGGGATCGAGTGTGGTGCAGACCCCTAGTTGTTAACAAAGCACTGTGAAAGCTGGTGGTGGCACTATAATGGTGTGAGCTGTGTTTACATGGAATAGACTAGGTCTTCTGACTTGGAGACCATTTGCAGCCATTCGTGGACGTCATGATCCGAAAAAACGACGGAATTTTTATGGATGACAACGGATGCGCCACGTCACGGAGTATCAATTGTTCGCGATTGGTTTGAAGAACTTTCTGAACAATTGGAGTGCATGGTTTGGCCGCCCACATCGCCCGACATGAATTCCATGAAACGTTTATGGGACATAATAGAAGACAGTTCGTGCACAAAATCCTACACCGGCAACGCTTTCGCATTTATTGACACTATGGAGGCAGGGGACATCCAACGAGTTGTTGAGTCTCGCCATGTGGAGCTGCTGAACTATGGCGGGCAAAGGAGGTCCACCACGCTATTACGAAGTATGCCACAACCTCCGTCACCGCAGCGTTGTGGTAGCACATTGTCGGAGGTGGTACGAGACGGGACTCGAGTTAGTGGCCGCTGGCAACGTCTCGCTACGCTGGTCGGCCACACTGGCCGATCTGAGGACGGGGAACTCCATGGATGGGTCGTGGTGGTCTCTTTTGCTTCGGCTGGGCCACGTTTAATTTTCAGTGCTGGCGCCTGGACCATCACTCACCGGGACTACTGCACGGAGAACCTGCAATTAGCAGCTGCCACGGCCCGCCAGCCGACAGCTGTAATCCCCCGCAAGCTTCCGCCCCGTCACCGACTCGCCACGCTGTATGACATTCTGTCTTCCCCGCTTCTAATATTTCATTAAGCCCTGCAGCCTGAACTCGCCGGTTCCACTTCCTTCCAATACTGTAAAAAGGAAAAACTCCTGTCAGTAAATTTATTCCACTACACAATTATGCGCACAGACATCACATCGAAGTTCGTCTCAATTGTTGTTTCCTTTCCCTGTCTCGAACAAATCAGTCAAGGCGAAATACGGTATTTTTTGAAATTACGCCACGAATGTTTTATTAACACATATGTGAATATTTTCAACGTTTTCAGACATTTCAAATCCTACAGCTATAGTATATCGAGAAGTTGCGTGACAGAAGTCATTGGATACCTTATCATATCGAAAAATGTTCAGATGTGTGTGAAATCTTATGGAACTTAACTGCTAGGTCATCAGTCCCTAAGCTTACACACTACTTAACCTAAATTATCCCAAGGACAAACACATACACCCATGCCCGAGGAAGGACTCGAACCTCCGCCGGGACCAGCCGCACAGTCCATGACTGCAGCGCCCGAGACCGTTCGGCTAATCCCGCGCGGCTCATCATATCGTGTCGGACTTCCTTTCACTCGGCGTACTGCAGGAAATCGACATGACGTGGACTCAACAAGTTGTTGGACGTCCCCTGCAGAAACAATGAGTCATGTTGCCTCTGCAGCCGTCCGTAATTACGAAAGTGTTGCACCTGCAAAATTTTGTGCACAGACTGACCTCTCGATTATGTCAGATAAATGTTCGATGAGATTCATGTCGGGTGATTTGGATGGCCAAACCATTCGCTCGAATCGTCCAGAATGTTCTTCAAACCAGTTTGGGTACGTCTTCGAAACCATGCTTTCACTTTTCTGAGGGTCTCGCAGTACCGTACAGAGTTTATTGTGATGCATTTAGACATGTACTGCAAATGCACCACACCTTGAACATCGCAGAACACTATGAGCATAACTTTTCCTATCGACGGCGTGGTCTTGAACTTTTTCGGCATCGGTGATAGTTTTTGGCGGGACTCCACTGATGCACTCTTGTTTTCGGAGTCAAAATGGTAAACCCTCCTATCACTACTTGGCTCAATGTTGTTAAGGAAACCATCACCCTCACGCTCAAAACGCAAATGAGGTTGTCGGCAGTTGTACAGTCTCCGCTGTTCCATGTCAGGAGCGAGCATTCGAAGCACCCACCGTGCACACAGTTTCCTATACTGCAATTCTGCAGCGATGTCCTGTACACGCTCTCCTGACAAGCCCGAAATACCCGACAGCTGTGTCTGTGTTATCCGACGACTTGCGCTGATGACTGCATCAGCCCTATTGCGGTAAGTCTCGTCGATTTCCGTACGCATTTGTCCGCTCCGAGCTCTATCACACACGCTGAGGTTACTTGCACCGACATAGTCATGTTACACGCTACAATTCGGAGCCATCTAGAGGCAGAGGACTGCAACTTGCGTCAGCGAATCGGGAAGGTCGACCGTGTGAAAGGCGTGTCATGTAATACCTTAACTGATGCTGAGACAGAATAAAAAATTCGTAGTCATTGCTTTTGATCGCGCCCTCCTAGCTCCCACGAAACTCGGGAATGATGAGTTTGGGTTCCGGATAAATGTAGGAACTCGTGAGGCAACACTGACCCTACGAATTGTCTTAGAAGATAGGTTAAGGAATGACAAAGTCATATTTATATCATTCATAGACTTAGAGAAAGCTTTTGACAATGCTGACTGTAATAAACTCATTCAAATTCCCAAGTTAACAAGAATGAAAAAGAGGGAACGAGAGATTATATTGTACAGAAACCAGAGTCGAGTGGCATGGAAGGGAGGCTGTGCATGAGAAGGGACTCGGACAGTATTGTAGCCTATCCCCGATGTTATTCAATCTATACATTGAGGAAGCAGTAAAGTAAACCAAAGAACAATTTCTAGAGAGAATCAAATTTTAGGGAGAAGAGATAAAACTGTGGTTTGCAGCTTACATTAAAATTCTGTCAGAGACAACAAACTACTTGGAAGATCAATTGAACGGAATGTGCAGTGCAGTGTCTTGAAAGAAGGATATGAGATGAACATCAATAAAATCAAAACAAGGGCAATGGAATATAGTCAGATTACATTAGGTGATGCTGAGGAAATTATATCAGGAAACGAGACAGTAAAAGTAGTAGATGAGATCTTCTATTTGTGCAATAAAATAACTGATGATAGCCGAGGTACAGATGTTATAGACTGGCAATGACTTGAAAAGCCTTTCTAAAAAAGAGAAATTTGTTAACATCGAATATAAATTTAAGTGTTAGGTAGTCTTTTATGAAGGTATTTGTCTGGAGTACAGCCTCTTGCCGAAATGAAATGTGACCGCTACGGTCGCAGGTTCAAATCCTGCCTCGGGCATGGATGTTTGTGATGTCCTTACGTTAGTTAGGTTTAACTAGTTCTAAGTTCTAGGGGACTAATGACCTCAGCAGTTGAGTCCCATAGTGCTCAGAGCCATTTGAACCATTTGAAATGAAATGTGAACGGTAAGCACTTCAGACAAGAAGAGAGAATAGCAGCCCTTGAAAAGGAAAATGATGAAGATTAGATGAGTGGATCGTGCAAGTAATGAAGTACTGAATACAACTGGAGAAAAAAGAAATTTGTGGCATAACTTGAGTCGAAGAAAGGATCGGTCGATAGGCCACTTTCTGAGACTTCAAGGAATCATCAATTTAGTATTGAAGGGAAATGTGGTGGTTCGAAATAGTAGAGGGAAACTAAGAGAGGAATACAGCAAGTACGAGCAAATGGATGCAGGTTGCAATATTTATTCGGAGATGAAGAGGCTTGTACAGGACAGAGCAGCATGGAGAGTGGAATCAGACCAGTGTTCGAACTGAAGACCACAACAACAAATGACACCAGATACCTTTCCTCTACAGCTGGCACTATAATTGTGTTCGGAAGGAGCGAGGTTCAGATCTCCATCTGACCTTTTACATTTATCCCATTTTCTTTTCTTTCTGAAATAGATGAACGCAAATGCGTTAGAGTACCTTCAGAAAGAACTCAGGTAATATCCTTTCGTAAACCGCATTTGTGGTCTGTTACTAACGATTCATCATCTATAGGACGTTAAACTTCGATCTTTCCTTGCATTTCTTTCAAAGCTAAAGAAGAATTGCGCGCTGCTCTAACTGCAGTTGAAAGAGTGGAGTCGCCGGTCGCTGTGGCCGAGCGGTTCTAGGCGCTTCAGTCCGGAAAAGCGCTGCTACTACGATCGCAGGTTCGAATCCCGCTTCGGGCATGGATGTGTGTGATGTCCTTAGGTTAGTTAGCTTTAAGTAGTTCTAAGTCTAGGGGACTGATGACCTCAGATGTTAAGTCCCATAGTGCTTAGTGCGATCAGCGATCCGATCTGAAAGAGTGGGGGAAGTGCTTTATGGAGATATTTATGCAGATGCAGTAACCGTGAAACAAAGAAAGAATTTCTGTGTGTGCAGTTCAAACCCCACCCGCACCGTAGATTTCATTCCGAAAAGTGTTTCGTATAAATGTGTGATTTTATTATCAATCTCTTTAATACAGTGGTTATGCAGAGTAGCATAATGGTTAAAAATAGGTAAATCGCAAGTTTAAGACATGTAGCGTCAGCTGACATGATTATGTTTGGTGATGCGTTACATACTCGTGTGGCGCTGTCACGTTGCAGTCTACGTTTATATTACTACCGTTTTCTGCATTTCCTTCCAGAGACGTTAGCACATGATCCGTAGACATTTGGACCGTCCCTAGTCGCTGTATGCCCGATGGGCCAGCTACGTAATCCGCTAAGGGCGGTTTTTTCATTTCGTTTTCCACTCTGCTGTGGCTTTCGCATTCGTCATGTAATGGAATTTTTAGGCTTTTTGGTTTCCTTTCGACGCGAGCTTTCCTCTGACTTCAGTTTTCTTTAACTCCGAGCATATTTACGGGTCATACGATTCGACATCTTTCATTATTTTGTAATTTTCAGTTTAATACCAATTTTCACTTATATTTCGACGAATACTTTTATTGTCTCATTTCGGATCCTAGTAATCTTCCACAAAATCTTCATAGACACCCGAATCTGCGTCCTTGCTAATCGACTTTCTACGATACACCAATCTGTGACTTTACACAAAGCTAATTCGTAACAATCACCCGCATGAACCTACACTGGTATGACGACGTCACAGGCAAAACAAATACTGTACGAAGAATAGGTACAGACTTGCTCTGTCCGCTGTGGGCTCAACGATTGTTTACGCATTATCAGCTTCATAGTTAGTAGCGGCTCAAAGCTGACGACATATTGTCAAATAAGAAAGTTTGACCGACTAACACTTAACGATCGTATAAACATTTTCACCCCAGGAAAGGTAAGCTTAGAGTCTGAAGTCACGCCGACGGCGAAATTGTTACAGGCGGACGACTGAATGAGTTGGAGAGCACTGGAAGAAGGAATCAGTAAAGCCCTTGTTGAATGAGCTATTATGCTGTTCGTCTGAAGTAATTTGTGGAAATCGCAGAAAACTTGGACTGGAATAGGCGGGAGTGGATCTGAATTCAGCTCCTCTCAAATCAGAACCCAATGTCTTAATCAGCGCGCCAGAATATTGAAATTGATAATAAATTTAGCTGTAAGAAAGGTGATTGTTACAGAAAAGTGCCTGCAGGCGCTTCTACCTTTACGTCTAAAGTGAAAGTAAGAGGAGGCTATATGCAATCGCATTTACTTAAAAGAATCCTTGAAGTATCGGTGAGGTGGGTCTTTACGGCCGGATGCGCTGCCTCCATAGTTCATCTCCTTAAGTTGCCCCTGTGGCCGTTGCATTATTTGTAGTTTAATTCATCTAATGCGGCCGCGGAATGAAATAATTCATGAGGCGGGCGAGCGCTATGTATATTAAGAAGCGAGCGAGCCGCGGCTCCGTCGCCGCCGTCTTATCCGAGGCACGTTGAGCATTACCAAATTGACTCCCTATCAGCGCGAGGGTGAACCAGGATTAATCACACGAGCCGTTGTAATTTATTATCAGTTTGAGAATGTTATTAACGCTCTTCTAATGAATCTTTATTACGGCGTGACTCGAATACTAAATCGGCTGTGTCCTTGCCAAATTACGGCGACAGTCGGCTCTGGTTTACCGCCGAGCCTTATTAGATGTTTTTAATATGTGGAGGCGTCTAGTGCGGAGGATAGGAACTACGTTAACGAAGTGTGTCAACGAGGCACCTTCTACGTCTAGTGGAGTTACCTACAGAATTTTGTTCCATGGACGGTTAAGTTGCCGTTAGAGCACTGTCTTCTTGCAGAGACTTGAAAGTGTTGTCAAAAATTCAGCCGACAGCAGTACTGTGGACTCTGTGTGACAACGCTGTAGACATTTTGTCAGTGCACCAAGAATGGGCCCTTGACGACCAGAGCAAGTATTCCGCTGCATTCCCAGCCCTTACGTATACTTGGCCACCACACAGAACAGAGCTAGCAGTCAGGGCTAAGGATTGAGAATCGACTCTTCTTGCTACGCAGTATTGTCAGTTGTCTTATGAACATCAGATTAGCTTATATCTCAGACTAAATTGTGGTCTACGCGCTGAAACAGTAGTCTACTCTCCACTTCTGCAAAAATAAGAGAAATATATATCTTTTACTGAATTTTTCCTTTTATTTTACTCTGTAGAGCAATGGTTCCCAACCTTAGAGAGTCCATTACCCCTGAGTGAATTCAAATATCAGCTTGTTCTATCCTCCTTCCCCCACCCCTTCCCCCACCCCACCCTTATTAACATAGTGCCCAACTAAACTTTAGAATGAAAATGAATACTTTTAAAACGACGGAAGCTGAAAAATGTTAAAATTTTTATCGTGTTTTATTAAACCACGAAATAATGAGTCAATGAAGGAACTGGTGCTGTTTCTTTCTAACAATTTTTTTCATGGAGTGATGAAGCAGTTCTCAGTGATCATGAGTGCTAGCTACAACTGCTTCTTAGAAAAGAAAACTAACTATCCACATTGAGGGTAGACACTTGTTACAAAACATGCTTCCTCTGTACCAGACTTCTCCCTAGCGTCGCAAACTTCACCCTCACCATACACCCCCATTTAAAATCAACAAAATTTAAATGTGTGCACAGTACTTACTGTTTGTAAATCACTTGATTACTGGACTCCTTACTTCTGAACTGACAGAAACTGGAAGACGTTAGGCCATCAAGGGTTTGGATCTAGCCACGGTCACTAATAATAATAATAATAATAATAATAATAATAATAATAATAGTGATAATACTGTAGACCATGCAGCAGTGTCGTAATCGTTTGATACATACTATCGTGTTGTGCTGTCAATTTGTTCGTTTATTGTTGCGAAGTGAACTTCTGGGCTCCTGCGGGAACTACCTACCTCTCTGAAAAGCTATTATCATGAGATGTTTAAGCAATGTGATACATATGTCTCTTTATTGTTAAAGATGCGAGGTACAAAGTTTGTGTGTAGTGGGTTGACTGTGTGAGGAAGATGAGCAGGGTCGGCATGTTTATTTACGGGTTCATTTAAGGGGTGCCCGTATGTTCTTCCTCGTAACCCCCCTCCCCCCCCCCCTCCCCCGCCACCCTCCCGCCTCTTCGGGACGAAATACGAGTACCCCAACTGTCTGTGTGCTGTGTGTGGTGTTATTTGAAAGTTTCCAGAATTTTTGAGAATAGTGTTACTGAGGCGGGACTAGAATACCCACCCGGTATACACATAGTGGGATATGAGAAATCACCAAAACATCTCATCCAACCTGGCCAGCATACCGACCCTCGCCGTTAATTCGGCGGGCGGATTCGACCCGGGGTCGGATCACCTTCCCGTCCCAGAAGCGGCTCTGTAGCACGTACCACTATCCGGGAGGGTAATCATTGTAACGACAATACGGGCCACAAATGGGGAAATCCACTGAGATAAGTGACTGACAAAGAACAAGTGGTTTTTGCCCTTCGCCTGGGATCGAGCATCTCGGAAACTGCAAAGCTGGAGCTCCTGTCAGGAACATCTATGGAGAGTGGCTGAAGGACAGTGAAACCGCGAGAAGGCGACAAGGTGTCTGACACCCACGCCTCATCACAAGTGCAAGCAGGTGCAGGCGCAAGCGGAAGTATTTCGAAGTACATCGTTCGGCGCACGTTGCGGAACACGGAGCTCCGCAACAGACGACCCATACGTCTTCCAATGATGACCCAACTGCATAGTCAGTTAAGATTCCAATGGACGCAGGATCATCGAGACTTGGCAGTGGATCGACGAAGAAGTGTCGCTTCGTTGGATGTACACTCCTGGAAATGGAAAAAAGAACACATTGACACTGGTGTGTCAGACCCACCATACTTGCTCCGGACACTGCGAGAGGGCTGTACAAGCAATGATCACACGCACGGCACAGCGGACACACCAGGAACCGCGGTGTTGGCCGTCGAATGGCGCCAGCTGCGCAGCATTTGTGCACCGCCGCCGTCAGTGTCAGCCAGTTTGCCGTGGCATACGGAGCTCCATCGCAGTCTTTAACACTGGTAGCATGCCGCGACAGCGTGGACGTGAACCGTATGTGCAGTTGACGGACTTTGAGCGAGGGCGTATAGTGGGCATGCGGGAGGCCGGGTGGACGTACCGCCGAATTGCTCAACACGTGGGGCGTGAGGTCTCCACAGTACATCGATGTTGTCGCCAGTGGTCGGCGGAAGGTGCACGTGCCCGTCGACCTGGGACCGGACCGCAGCGACGCACGGATGCACGCCAAGACCGTAGGATCCTACGCAGTGCCGTAGGGGACCGCACCGCCACTTCCCAGCAAATTAGGGACACTGTTGCTCCTGGGGTATCGGCGAGGACCATTCGCAAGCGTCTCCATGAAGCTGGGCTACGGTCCCGCACACCGTTAGGCCGTCTTCTGCTCACGCCCCAACATCGTGCAGCCCGCCTCCAGTGGTGTCACGACAGGCGTGAATGGAGGGACGAATGGAGACGTGTCGTCTTCAGCGATGAGAGTCGCTTCTGCCTTGGTGCCAATGATGGTCGTATGCGTGTCTGGCGCCGTGCAGGTGAGCGCGACAATCAGGACTGCATACGACCAAGGCACACAGGGCCAACACCCGGCATCATGGTGTGGGGAGCGATCTCCTACACTGGCCGTACACCACTGGTGATCGTCGAGGGGACACTGAATAGTGCACGGTACATCCAAACCGTCATCGAACCCATCGTTCTACCATTCCTAGACCGGCAAGGGAACTTGCTGTTCCAACAGGACAATGCACGTCCGCATGTATGCCGTGCCACCCAACGTGCTCTAGAAGGTGTAAGTCAACTACCCTGGCCAGCAAGATCTCCGGATCTGTCCCCCATTGAGCATGTTTGGGACTGGATGAAGCGTCGTCTCACGCGGTCTGCAAGTCCAGCACGAACGCTGGTCCAACTGAGGCGCCAGGTGGAAATGGCATGGCAAGCCGTTCCACAGGACTACATCCAGCATCTCTACGATCGTCTCCATGGGAGAATAGCAGCCTGCATTGCTGCGAAAGGTGGATATACACTGTACTAGTGCCGACATTGTGCATGCTCTGTTGCCTGTGTCTATGTGCCTGTGGTTCTGTCAGTGTGATCATGTGATGTATCTGACCCCAGGAATGTGTCAATAAAGTTTCCCGTTCCTGGGACAACGATTTCACGGTGTTCTTATTTCAATTTCCAGGAGTGTATTACATTCCTTTTAACACCAGGTCGATGGTCGTGTCCGCATACGCCATAACACATGCGGAAAACTGCTCGAAACACGCCCCGCACCGCGGACATAGGCCGGTGGGGGGCAGTACCATGATACTGGGGTCATTCACCACGCCTTCCATGGGTCGTAAAGTAGTAATTTGAAGTAACACGACAACTACGGACTACGTGAATATTATTGTGGACGACCTGCAGCTCTTCATATTTGATCCCTCGGTGTCTGCCTAGACAGCGATGACATCCTCCAGCAGGGTAACCTTCCGTGTCCCAGAACCAGAACCGTACTACACTGGTCTGAGGAGAAATAACAGTGTAGTTGATGTCTTGGCTACCAAATTAGCCTGGTCTGAACCGTATGAAACATGGGACGCTGTCGGGCGTCAGCTCCACGCCCACAAACCACCGGCCCGTAATTTACGGGACCTGCGTGACCTGTGCGTAGACATCTGGTGCCTCATACCTCCGGAAACCTACTAAACACTTGTCGAATCCGTGTCACACAGAATCGCTGCTGTATTGAGCTCCAAAGATGGACCACCACACCATTAAGCAGATGGTCACAATTTTTTGGCTCATACCTGTAGGTGTATTTGTAGCTAATGCGCCTTCATCAATTCTATCAGCGAGAGCACACTCCAGATGTTTCTATCATTTGTCTGCATAATGAGACATGATGTTCCGTGACTCCACAGCCGACATGTCCGGTACCCACAAAGGAAACAAGCCTCATCAGTGCAATGTATCCTTCCAGTAACGAAAGAAACATCACAGGATCAGATACGCCCAATGATTAGTCTGTCTGTTGGTATTGATACACTGGTTTCCTCCCATAGCATCCACATGGTGACAAACTAAGAGTTTTATTCTGAATTCGGAATGTCTTCTGGGCTGAAATTGCATGTCTGAAACTATCTGAGCCGTCTGGCTATGTTAAAGCGATGCGAACACTCTACTCCATGCTTATCAATAATTCGTACATGAGGGCTGCGACTGTTGATACATACAAATAAAACAGTTTTATGCGTCAGTCAGATATTTATTTTGCCACTAAGTGATTCAACGGTTCACGCCATCATCTTCAGGTGGAGAGTTGCTTAGTTACATAGCTGGCCTTAGTGAAGAGCACAGACGTCTTCTCGCAGCAGGAGACCAGGGGCAATGTAGATTATGCTGCGTCTTTTACTGACGATAAAATAATATTTATCATCAGCAAAAGACACAAATAACTTATATTGCTCTTGGTCTGCTTTTGTGAAAAGACGTCTACGTTCTTCACTAACACCGGCTATGCAACTAAACAACACCTGAAAATGACGATGTGAACTGTTGAAACGCTTAGTGACAAAATACACGGTCCAGTTTCGTTAATGTGACCACCTCCTATGTTCGACGTCAACGTGCAATAACCACCCACAGACGGCAGGTGCCAGCAGTAGCAGTGGAGGTTATATAAAGTGCGTCTTGTCGGAGGGACGCGGAAAACGTGCAGTCGTTATCCTAACACGGAAACGGAGCCATTTGAGTCCAAAATGGCATTATCGTGCGTTTTCAGGGCAAGAGTGGAAGCATTTCGGAAATGGCTATTTTTATAGACTGTTCGCGTGCCGCCGTGGTTAAAGTATACCTCCCATGGCAAAACAACGCTATCCAAAACCGGCGCCGAGGCAATCGTGGTGCACCAAGGATCATAGGTGACAAGGGGGACGATGGCGGCAGAAATGCGTGTGGGCTAACAGACGTGCAGCGTTTGAGCACCTGACAGCCAGTATGGTCCAAGAGGCTACCAACAGTGTCTCCTCAACGACCGTTCTGGAAATGTTGCTGCGTTTGGACCTCCGCAGCAGGCACTTGGTTCATACACCCGTGCTTACTACTGTTCATCGGCTGGAATTTCCATGCCAAAACCGCAACTATACGTCAACCAAATGGCGAAAGGTGGTATTCTCAGATGAATCACGGTTTATCTACAGCAGACAGGTGGGCGTTGGCGAGTACAGCGTGAAACATCTGAAAGCAAACACCAACAATCGTCCAACGGGTCCAGGCCTGAGAGCATTCCATGGGTGATCTCATAATTCTGGAAGGCACAAAGGTTCAGAGCAAGTACGTATCTATCCTTGGGGATCATGTTCCCCTCTACTTGCAGTTTTTTTCCACGGCACGATGGCATCTACCAGCAGGACAATGCAATGTGTCACACACTCGCAGTCTACGTGCGTGGTTCGAAGACCACCACGATGAATTTACCGTACTCCCCTGTCAATCAAATTCCCCGGATTTAAACCCAATCGAGAATCTGTGAGACCACCTCGATCTGGCCCGCACGCGCATAGATCCTCAACTGAGAAACCTAGCGCAGCTGGCCGCGGTAGTGGAGTCGGCTTGGGACCACATCCCTGTGGGTACCTTCCAGAACCTCACTGACTTTTCCTGCACGTCTCGCAGCCGTCCGCGCCGCAAAATGCGTTTATTCAGGTTTTTGACATGTGGGCAGATTAATGTGAATGGACAGTGTAGTCAGTGACTGCCGCAGGAAACTGTTTTATTTCTAAGTGCTCCATGCAGTGATGACACCTCGTCGAAGCGCCGACACGGTGTATTCTTTCTTGCACTTAAACTAGTGTCAGAAAGTGAAATGTAATCCAAGGAGACAAAGACGCTGACACACACACACACACACACACACACACACACACACACACACACGTTTAACAGTTGAGGCAGTTTCATTCTCGATATCTCATCGACATACCGGGTTTAGAGGTAGAATGTTGTTGCTTTTGTGTACTGAAAGTCGGCATGTGCCTTGTATTTTGTGAATTGGACATTGAGGGCGCGTTCAACTTTGTTAATCACTGGCTACCGCCTATGCCGCCATGAGCCTAAATGAATGCCGGGGAAGCACGGAAACACTAAATATAGAGAAGCCTTCCTCTCGATTGCGAATACTACGTTTTGAATCAGCGACACTGCAGTCAGCCTATTTGGTGATTAGGTATTTGCCTCTAACAGCTGAAGAAAACCTTACTGGTTATATTCATCGACGTCTTAGAGCTACTCTAGTGTTCCACACGGCCAGTGTCGCTTCCTGAGTGCGTGGTTAGTTGTTGTACTGTAAATGTACAAGTTCGAGTTGCGAGTAATGCTTTGTCCGATGTTTCTTTTTCTGTACTACGCTAAACTTCGTCTCTCCCTATGACTGGCTAGTTAAATGTAAGGGTCGATCAAAAAGTTTCCGTTTTAGAGCGTTGCTGCAGCGTATACACACGACTCCGATGCGGGTGTATAAGCACCGACATGTAGGTAAAAGATCAGTGTGGCTCTACCCTGCTTCCGAATTGCTTGCAGCAAATGCGAAAACGTGAATTATAGCGATGTTATTATTAAATGCTTCCAAGCAGGACCAGCTTGCTGTTTTTCGTGTTTTGGCTGCCGAAATATATGCTTCGATAGACATTCATCGGGGAATGAGGAATGAGTATGGGTGACAAGTCTGTCGGAAACCAGCGTTGGGAATGGTGCGCAAGGGGTGCTGTTGCTTCATGACGTACGTGCCCATATCGCAAATGTCGTAAAACAGAAGTTACTCCACTCCAAGTGGGTTCAAAATGGTTCAAATGGCTCTAAGCACTATGGGACTTAACATCTGAGGTCATCAGTCCCCTAGACTTAGAACTACTTAAACCTAACTAACCTAAGGACATCACACACATCCATGCCCGAGGCAGGATTCGAACCTGCGACCGTAGCAACAGCGCGGTTCCGGGCTGAAGCGCCTAGAACCGCTCGGCCACAGCGGCCAGCAGTTCAAGTGGGAAACACTCGAAGCACCCGCCCTATTGTCCTGATCCCTCCCCATGCGATTATCACGCCTTCGGAACCTTAGAAAAGGCCTTGAAGGATCGATGATTCCTGTCAGACGAGGATGTGCTTCAGGAAGTTACGGACTTCTTCACGCCACAGGACACGGTGTTTTACCAAACGGGTATCTTTAACCTGGTGCATCAATAGGTTGACTGCTCAATGCTTACGGCGATTTTGCCTGATTAGCATACCTATTTTCAACTGTACGGTGTTCGAAAGGTTTTTATGTCGGAGGAAGGTCGGGGCACACCTCTACCGGGTAAATAGATGTCTAGTACCCACTGTGGTATTCAGATCAATCCTCCGATCTACTAGTGCTTAACTTGTAACATGGATTTCCTCACTCAATCTAAAGATGTTTTATAAGAGCTTTGCATCAACAATGAAAGAAGAACTGCGGCTTAGGAATACGTTAATGAATAACCTATGCTCAAGTGTGTGCAACCGGTATCACATAGTACTAACGGAGGATAATGAATGAATGTAAAGATGGGAGTTGGTGCGAGTGGTCATAGGTCTGTTTTAATCACGGGAGAGCGTCACGGAAATGATAAAAAACTTGAACTGGCAGATCCTAGAAGAGACATTCTTCAACTCCCTACGTTTCGCACCCGTTGAGACCGTGGAGACAAGATTAGATTGATCACAGCACGCACAGATACATTTAAGCAGACATTTTCCCGCGGGAAGAAACACTAACATGTGGCTCAGTGGTTTGCAGGATGTATACGTAGATGTCGATGTAGAGTCTGAGGATGGTTGTTGACAGAGTTCAAGAACAAACTACCGGAGTGAAAAGTCAGTTCGTGGAAAAATCTCTTCTCTACAGCACTGAAACTGTCACCGAGTGTGTCGGTGACAGAGACTCCTGCCGCTCCACGTTCCTTCGGTCAGTTCCCTTCGAGGAACCAAAAAACGAAGGCGACTAGGGTGAGGAGGATCGTATCTCTCAATATTTCCCACTGTGTCTCCATAACTAATTTCGCCTGCGTGGATAATGAATTACTGTTAGAGGCCCGCAAGTCGTCAAATCCGCCACGGGGCAGCGCGCAATTAGCGACGTAAAAGTCGAGAAAACCGCTACGAAGCGAGAAATTTCCGGAGAGCGGCGCTATTTGTTCCGGAAGGGCCGGCTTGGCCAGTGCTGTACCTCCATTCATGTTGGCGGGAAGAACCTGTTCTTCTTGTTTGTATTGGCGAGCTGGCGGCTTCGGCGGCCGTGGCTGCGTCGCTGGCGACAAGCGCGTCTGCTGACGACCGCCTCCGATAAGGACAGACGCTCGTGCAGAAAAACTCCCGCCCCACCGGCCAGCTGTAACTCATAAGTAAGATCGGCCGGCGGAAAATTTGATGTCACTTTCGTAGCGACACTAAACATCCCCCTTCTGACCTAATGGTTGCTCTTACTACTCTGTCTCTTCGCGTTTCCACCACATTCACTCTCCTGTCATCGATAACATCCTCATTGTTCTGTGGCGCCAAAATATCTAGCGTTCCCACCAGCTTTCAGTTACTGAAGAAGTCGCAAAGGCCCAACAAACGGTGACTCGTGGCAAGTATGTCTGATGAGCATTTTGTATCATGGGAACTCACTAAATCCAAACTAGCAAAACTAAAGAAGAACTGCCGTTCTTACATCAACAACTTTCCCATCTTGCCTAATACTTTATATTACCAGTCTGTCTCTTCGCTCATGTTCACTTCTCCCTTGTCACGAATAACATCTTCATTGTTCTATGGTGCCAAAATATCTTGAGTTCCCAAGAGCTTCCATTGATTGAAGAATCGGAATCGCGATTACACTGGTTAGAGCAAACCACGGGTATGCCAACAACTACGGAATTGCACCAAGTAACGATATTTTGTATGGAAACTGGCTCTCGGATAAGGATATGGCGCCTTTACGGAACACACTCTGCAACGATTCACAATTAAGCATTTACCTACAGTAGTCAAATCAACATAATGACTTGGAAATAAATCTACCTGAGATGAGATTAAAATGTTCAGTCTGTAACTGGAAACAGTGTGTTGCACCTACGTAACACAAATTTTCCTTTTCTTATTTTATATCATATCACAAGCGATGCTCTATGCAGACTGATAGTGTATTGCTCAGAAAGATGTGCTCCAACCATAAAGAAATCCTACATAAAGGTCTACTGGAAACTTCTTACAGCAACATAAACAGACCATTCTAACGTGGTAAAAATCAGTGAGGAAAACTTTCACCAGAGATCTAAATCGTGAATATTTTTATTAATGTTTTGCTTAAGAGGTAGCATCGTCTCGTGAGTGAGGCAGTTGAAGAAAGAGTACCACATAAATTTCGGCAGTAACTACGGAAAATAATGAACGTTGAATTTTAGAAGGAACTATTCCGGAATTCTCCCGAAATTATTTAAGAAAACCAACGAGACGAAAATAATGATAGCCAATAGGGCACGTGGAGTCACATAAGCGAACTGATGTAACACGTGAGGCACCGAGGAGGTAGGAGGACGTAGGTGAAGATGTAATGGGAGATACGATTAAAAAAAGAAATGGCTCTGAGCACTATGGGACTTAACATCTGTGGTCATCAGTCCCCTAGAACTTAGAACTACTTAAACCTAACTAACCTAAGGACATCACACACATCCATGCCTGAGGCAGGATTCGAACCTGCGACTGTAGCAGTCACGCGGTTCCGGACTGAGCGCCTAGAACCGCTCGGCCACTGCGGCCGGCGGAGATACGAAACTGCTTGAAGAATTTCACAGGCACTGAAAGATCTAAGGCGAAACAAGGCTCCAGGAGTATACAACATTCCATTAGAACTACTGATAGCCTTGGAAGAGCCAGCCCTGACAAAACTCTGGTGAGCAAGATGTATGTGACACGCGAAATATCATCAGACTTCAAGAAGAATATAGTAATTACAATCCCAAAGAAATCAGTTTGGATTCCGTACAAATGTTGGAACACGTGAGGCAATACAGACCCTACGGCTTATCTTAGAACATAGATTAAGGAAAGGCAAAAATACGTTTCTAGCATTTGTAGACTTGGACAAAGCTTTTGACAATGTTGACTGGAATACTCTCTTTCAATTTCTGATGGTGATTGGGGCAAATACAAGGAGCTAAAGGCTAGTTACAATTTGTACAGAAAGCAGATGGCAGTTATAAGAGTCGAGGAGCATGAAATGGAAGCAGGCAGTGGTTGGGAAGGGAGTGAGACAGGGTTGTAGCCTATCACCGATGTTATTCAATCTGTATACTGAGCAAGCAGTAAAGGAAGCAAAAGAAAAATTCGGAGTAGGAATTAAAATCCATGAAGAAGAAATAAAAACTTTGACAGAATTACAATGTCATCGGCAAGCCTCAGAGACAGCAAAGGACCTGCAAGAGCAGCTGAATGGAATGGACAGCATCTTGAAAGGAGGATACAAGATGAACATCAACAAAAGCAAAACGAGGGTAGTGGAATGTAGTGTAATTAAATCAGGTGATACTGAGGGAATTAGATTAGGAAATGAGACGCTTAAAGTAGTAGATGAGTTTTGCTATTTGGGAAGCAAAGTAACCGATGATGGTCGAAGTAGAGAGAATATAAAATGTAGACTGGCAATGGCAAGGAAAGCGTTTCTGATGAATAGAAGTTTGTTAACATCGAGTATAGATTTAAGTGTCAGGAAATCTTTTGTGAAAGTATTTGTATGGCGTGTAGCCATGTATGGAAGTGAAACGTGTACGATAAATAGTTTAGGCAAGAAGATAATAGAAGCTTTCGAAATGTGGCGCTACAGAAGAATGCTAAAGATTAGATGGGTAGACCACGTAACTAATGAAGAGGTAGTGAAGAGAATTGGGGAGAAGAGGAATTTGTGGCACAACTTGGCTAAAAGAAGGGATCGATTGGTAGGACATTTTCTAAGGCATCATGGGATCACTAGTTTGGTATTGGAGGGGAGCGTGGAGGGAAAAAAGACCAAGAGATGACTGCACTAAGCAGATTCAGAAGGCCGTGGGGTGCTGTAGTTACTTGGAGATGAAGCAGCTTGCACAGGATAGAGTAGCATGGAGAGCTGCATCATACCAGTCCCTGGACTGAAGACCGCAACAACAGAAGTGGGATTCAACCCTCCATCCGCCCATCGTATTTACAAACGTAATTGGCTTAATGCGAATATCAGAATGTTTTCGAAGAAACCATGACCGATGTCCTGTTTCATCCTTCCTCAGTTCTACCTTGTGCCATGTCCCTTATGACCTCATCGTTGACTCGATGTTGACTCCTAATCTCCATACCTACTCTTGTACTGGGATCCACCTAGTAATGTCTGGGGTTTCATTACTAACACAGTGAAAACACCACCTAGTAATATAAATGTAGGGTTGCAGTTTATCTATAATGGGAGGAAACTATCAAAACCTTAGTCTTGAGTAATTATCAGTGGTGGTTGTTACAGCTAAAATGTCACTAGGAAATGAGTCATTTAATATATAGTAGTTTACCTGACGACCGAATATGAGATTCGCCGCGCTGATGCCCTCGGAAAGTAACTTTTATTTGTTGTGCAACTCAGAGAAAGTAGCACGTCATGCGCTGAACAAATATATCTCAGTTAGTTGTCCGTTATAATTGAACAACAAGAGAACGAAGACAAGGTTTTACCGCGAAGTAAGATTTAATCGCCAAATTTAAGCACGTTTGAAGTAGCACAGTCCCACATTGTATTCAAAGGAGCATTCCTATAAATTTAGCTTTATCTGGCTGCGGTAATGTTAGCAGTAGTTAACCACTAAGCTTATCAAGATGTTTTAGCTGCAGGTGGGACATGTCCCCCCTCAAAGGCTTCAGGATTCAGCCGCCTCAATGGCCATTGCTTTTGTCGCTGATTTTTCTGTTCACAGCCATTCCTTTAGTTTTGCCACTCTCACGAGTGTGAGCTTTATCTGAGCCTGAAAAACAATCAGTGAAGTTTGGGTAATCGATTGAAAAGTATATATCTTAACGAACTTGGAATTAAGTCAGTATCAGTCTATCACATTTTTTTCGATGTCTTCTCACACTGTGAATAAAACTTTTTATCTATAACAAATTATTGCAAAAGGCAATTTTCTGCGACAGATATAAGAATAATTTTTTTTAAATAATCCTTGGAGAACAACAATGTTAATATTTTCTATCCCATAGGCGTTTCGCATCCTGAAGATGGGTTTCATATAATAGCGAAACACGTGTATGAGAGTTAATACAAACATTACGGGACAACAAAGTTGTTTTATTTATAAGAGAATAATTATAATTACATTTATCTCACAGGAATAACACATTTTGGCTCTTCTTAGAATATTTTCGTACATTTGTTCTGCTTAACACTAGTATTAATCTCCTGGAAAAATGAAAAAGGTAGTTTACTGGCAATGTGTATCCATCGAAGTTTCAAGGCTGCCTCTCCGATTTTTATTAAACTACTATATTTCTTCCATAGTATAAATATACGCAATGTATTTCCTGTATAATAAAAATCCATTCATTTTTCTGGTTATTATTTATTTATTTTTATCGGAAACTTTTCCAAATAGCTAAACTTTTTTTACATGTATGTTACTGTATCATAGCAAAGCAACTTGACTATGACGCCATGTGTTAGGTAAACTCGTAATCATTCGTTAATCATAAATACTAGTTTTCCATTTGGAAATAAGAACGAAATGGTGTTTTGCAACCGTCTGAGAGCTGATCTACGTGAATGCTAAAAACATTTTATTATCACTTGTGGACGTCGCTGCACTGTTTTAACCAATAAATTAAAAAAAAAATCTGCATCAGTCCCATTTCTATGCTTCCAAGAGATGTTTTGACGGCTTGCACCCTCACATCCAGATGGGTCAAGGGTTTAAGTAAAAATTTCTTGTTTTGGGCGTAGCTAATTATCTATTTTCATCTTCACTTCGAACATGTTCCAGAAAAACGAACACTGAGAATAATTATAAATACACATTTGTAAACTGCTTTTTTTTTTTTGCAAAGCACGTTTGTCTTTTGTTTAGTTAGATGGTAGCGGGAGTGTTCGCTATTACTCTGTTAGTGTGAGTGTTCATAGTTTTCGACAGGTGTGTGCGGGCGCGTATGTGTGTGTGTGTGTGTGTGTGTGTGTGTGTGTGTGTGTGTGTGTGTAAAACACACACACCAGTCAAAAACTATAAACATTCACACTAGTTGAGTATTAGCGAACTCTCCCGCTACCACCTATCTAAACAGAAGACAAACGTTTTCCGCACATAAAAAAATTACACAAAGTGGCGGTGTTCCCCCACAACAAAAAACCTCGAAAAAAATTAGTGTGAGTGAAAGTGCTGTCTGCTGAAATCTACCACATACGTGCAAAAGAACTTGAAGAATGGCGTGTGAAACAAAACAGGGTGAGTAACGATAAAAAAATTTGTTGTCTACAGTGTTAAGTTAAAGCACGAGAACTGCCCATGTTCCAAGCAAACCAAATCCATAAGAAAAACTATATTGTTACGGTGCCTGCTGAAGATACTTTAGAATAAAACGAAACGCATTTGGTTTAATTAAACTGTATTACAGTCACAAAAGATGATGTTAACCTATATTACTTGCAAACTCTCTCGTTTTCTGTTTGTATGCCATTCAATAATTCCAATATTTATTTATAATGAATTTCTGTGTTCTTTCTGGTGAAACATACTCGAAATGAAGGATAAGACAGACATCTGGCTACACACAGGAAGAGAATTTGTTGCGTAATCTGTTGATCCACTTGAAGATCAAATTGTGAGCACTCGAAACGCTTAGTGGAAGAAAATAAAAGTGCCTGACACAAACCTTTTTTAAAAATTTGTATCATGATCAGTCACAGTTTTCAAATCACATTTCGTTTTAGATATCAAAGGTGATACATTCAAACTAAGTATTCACCAACTAGTGATAAAGATCATTTAACGCGCACAGACTCTTAGCTGTAAAGTTAGCCGCCTCCAAAGTCTAGTAGTCAGTATTCCTGACTGCTGATGTGGAAGTCCTATGTTTGATTGTCAAGAAATACTTATGATTTTCTTAGCTTAAAACATGTAAAAACTGTGTCCCCCAGCTTAGTTGTGCTTGAAGAAATAATCAGCGTGAAACAGGTAACCACCGAAGTTTTCGATTCTGTTGTATTGAATGGCTTGTATCTGCCTGTGAGTCATACGAAATTTAGTTAGTTAAAGTGAAACTTGATTTCAGGCTATACTGTAATACTGAATTTCGCAGATGGTATGCAGTATACACTAGCGTGTAACACAACACAGTCGGCAACAGTAGTAGTGACGTTTGTTTTTTCAATACACTATCTGATTTCAGTATTATTAAAATATCAGAAGATGGAGATTATGCAAACGGTAATCGAAAGAATTTGGATACCGATGAAGGTCACCAATCTCACTTTGTATGTGACTAAAAATGAAAAATGTTGCCTAACTACACATTTACTATCATGCAGAAAGGCATTTCTTTTATAAAACTGGTATTCAATTAAAAAATAGGCACTGCGAGATATTAAGATTCCCGTAAAAATTTCGGACACATTAAATGAAATACCAGCACAGATTTCATTTTTCCCTACTGAAAATAAAGAAGAGCACTATCTCCCTTACAATTAGTGACACCAGTGGATCCTTTTTTCGTAGATTCTTGCGTTTGCTTGAGGCATAATTCGGACGCTTGCGAAATTAACGTCATATAGGAGAAATGAAGGCCATGTTTTTGTGTAAAGACTGGCCAAGATGCGGTGGTTAAGCCCTTAATGTTATTTAGATGGTTTTCAACACACAGACGCACAATTCTAATGGTATTATTACTGAAATCTAAGGTTAGCCGCAAGTGTTCGGGAAACAGGTTATTTAGAACAGACGTTCGCACATGTACATCCGGAGCTATTACGCCAGTACCCCCGTTGAAAAGTTAGCGTCTAATAATGTATTACATTATCTGTATGTTGCTGAATTTTGTCTACTGCAGCTCATAAATTCTGGAATTGTTCCACAGATATATTGAGGTAATTTGTTTCGTTTGATTATCTTCCATCAAGCTTGAGAAAGCAGATTACACCTATTTCGTATTCAACAACTTCGATGTTGCTGGGACACGGAATGCTGAGTGTTCCACCGAACCGAAGTTTCTGAAATTTGTGTCAGAAGCTCTATTTTAAGGGGGAAACGATCCATTAATGAATGCACCAATGGTTCTTAGGTAATGAGTGCGATAATTTTGTAAAATTACAGCAGAACTGTAGCGCTCCGGTGCAGTCGAATCTTTAATTATTCGCTTTTACTTGCTTTTCGAGACTTCTGTCGCAGCAATCAAGACATGCTACTCGTACTATTGACGGGACAAGTCGATTTTCCGGTTCAGTAAGAGTGATCTTGTTTTTCGCAGCTTGATATTACTGTTTCGTATTCGGGGCTGTAACATACATCGTGTACCGACATTAGTAGCCGCATCCATACTGCCAGTTTTTGCTGCGACCTGATACAGGTTGACGACGACGCTTTGAAATCAGCATCATTTGAACTACATCCATCAGTGTATATCCAAGTGCGTCTTCGTATACATAACAACTACGTCACATACATCCGTAAAATACTCGTAAAATCTAAAATAACGTGAATAATAGAAAGCATCACACTTCCCACGTCAGAGGTCGGCGTATAACCAGCTCAGCACGCTTTGGGTGAAGTCAAAGTTGGTCGCTGGCCAACAATAAAAGAGTCAGACTATAAATTCACGGTCGAGGCTCAGCCTTCAGTAAATTCTATAACTTTTTCTATCGCTTACCGCTTCTTTAAGTGAAGGACAGCTTGATTTGTACGGATGTAGGTACAGGGTGGTGCACTTAAAAGTAGCCCTCTTCCCCTTTGAATTCGAATGGAATATTTGGACTTCTGAAATAAAAACCTACAACAATGGACAGTTTTACGCAGTAATCGATTGCTAGCATCCTTCTATCAGCATTTCAGTTTATTTCATCAGTGGAGTTACACGTTTCTCTTCGCAGTCTGCAAAACGACTTTTTGGATAGGAGGAAGAATTGAAATTGTCGAAGCATGAGTGTTGTCGCTTAGGGAGGTCAAACAAATCCTGTGCTGCAGTGGGAGGCGGATTTGCGGAGAGATGAGACATGGTGCGAGATGTGATACTCAGAAGAGCGGGCGTGAAACTGTTGAATGTTGTTTGCTTGAGCGTGATGTGGCAACGATGATATTAGGTGGATGTAGTGTGATAATATGGGGCTGTTTCAGGGTGTACCAAGGCTTTTTATCGATAGTAAAATGAGCGTAAGCGTTTATGAAAACACTTGAGATCGTATCATGCTTTTCACTCTACGATAAAAATTTGTAATGGGCCATTCCTGTTCCTGGATGGTAGTACCCCTGTCTTAGCTGCTGGTAAGCCTTTCTGGATGTGAGGTCGTGGTCCAAGAAACTCTTCCGTTCATGACACTTTGTCCAGGACTGCGCTGGACATCTTCAGAGGCGCTCCTCCGCTGTCTGGCAGACTGACTGGTCGGACGTCCGAGAGCGGAGGCAATGGACAGTAGTTCTGCAGAATCGTTAGACAATTTTATATTTGACAATACGACAATCGATAGTTAAGTTTTATCTTTGACAAGGATTATCTCTGCCTAGCACGTGTTACTTCGACCACGCCCCCTATATGACGCTTTTGGACGTCCGACCAGTCAATCGGCAAGACTCAGCCGAGGAGCGCCTCTGAAAATGTCCAGTGCAGTCCTAGGCGAAACGTCAGGAACGGAAGAGTTTCTTTCTTGGACCACGACCTCACATTCCGAAAGGTTTACCAGCAGCTATATAATCCGGTGGTGAAAGCCTTCATTCTATGATCAGTACTCCTGTCTACCAAGTAAGGACCTTTCCCGTATTATTCCAAGGACAGCGAGTGTCTTTGGTGCTCTGGCATGCTTAAAATTCATAACTGAGGCCCACATAAAGTCTTTTGTCATTAACAAACATTTCGATAGCGTGAGAGACTATTTCGCCGTCGACAGTCATTCGTCAAATTAATTACGAAGTTAACACATAATTTTGTGATCGTAATAAATTGTATAATTTTTGATGCAGTGTACTATTGCCCTATTTCGGCAATCATATCATTTTTAAGTGAGTTTGCCTTAGAAATTTATCGAGTGTTGACAGGAACGCCTATGTATTCATTGCAGGTGGAAAGGACAGACAGCCTTTCGAAATAGTTCCTAACACATTTTCCGAAGACTGTCTTATGGAACTAGTTCGACATCCCTCACGTAATGGAAATGTTTTGGATCTTGTAGCTACAAATAGGTCTGACCTTATAGACGGCGTCGGTATAGAGACGGGGATTGGTGATCATGATATATAGCAACGATGATTACTTAAGTTAATAAATCAATCGAGAAGGCTAGAACAGTATTTTTTTGCTGGAAAGAGCAAATAGGCAGTTGCTGGTATCCCACATAGACAAAGAACTGAAAACATTTAGTTACAATGTGATGGACGTAGATGAAATACAGGCAAAGTTTAAACTGTTGTAAATCGCGCTGTGGAGAAATATGTGGTTAGTAAGTGGATTAAGGACGGAAATGACCTACAATGGTTTAGTAACAAAATTCTAAAATCCTGAGGAAACAGACTGTTGCGCTCTCGGTTCAAGAAAGAACGCATAAATGTCGACAAATAGACGTTAGTAGCAATTCGTGCGCGTGTAATAATATCGATGAGTGAAGCATTCAACTACTTCCACAGTCATACGTTAAAGAAAACTATTGCCGAACACCCCATAAAATTCTGGTCCTACGTAAACTCGCTCAGCGGTTCAAAGGCTTCTATTCAGTCACTCGTCGAGAAGTCTGATGTGTCAATAGAGGACAGCGAAAGGAAAAGATGAAGTTTGAAAAAAAATATCACTCACTCAGGAGGCTCGTACATCGTTTGACCGTTGCTCAGACTCCTCTGTGGAGGACTTAGAAATAGGCATCAAATGGTTCAAATGGCACTAAGCACTATAGGACTTAACATCTGAGGTCATCAGTCACCTAGACTTAGAACTACTTAAACCTAACTAATATAAGGACATCACACACATCCATGCCCGAAGCAGGATTCGAACCTGCGACCGCAGCGGCAGCGCGGTTCCGGACTGAAGTGCCTAGAACCGCTGAAACAGGCACCCCTGGCGCTGAGAAGCAAATGAAAGAGTTGAGAACGAATAAGTCGCCAGGTCCGGATGGAATCCCAATTCGGTTTTATGAGAGATCTCGTCGGCACTAGCCCCTTACTTAGCTTGCATTTATTGTGAATCTCTGGTCCATCGTAAAGTATCAAGAAACTGGAAAATCCAGCAGATGACTCCCGTATGTAAGATGGTTAAAACAACGGACACGCAAAATTACAGACCAGTATCGTTAACGTCGGTGTGCAACAAAATTTTTGAGCATACACTGAGTTCGAATACAAAAAAAGCCATGAGACAGAGAAGCTTCTATCGGCAAATCAAGACAAATAAAAAAAAAAATCGCTCGTACTAAACTCAGCTTGCACGAAATCCTGCGAACCGTGGATGAAGGGCGACAGGTAGATTCCACATCTCTAGATATCCAGAAACAAGAAAGTGACTGACACAGTGTCCTACTGCAGACTGTTATTGAAAGTCTGAGGATACGGAATAGGTTTTCAGATATGTGAGAGATTCGAAGACATCTTCAGTATTTGGACCTAGTACGATGTTCTAGACGACGAGTGGGCACCAGAAGCCTGAGTATCGTCAGGAGTGCTCCAGGGAAGAGTAATAGAACCGTTCGTTTTCTCTATACACATAAATGATCCGACGGTTAAGGCGAACAGCATTCTGCGACTGTTTACTGACAACATTCTAGTTCAAAAATGGTTCAAATGGCTCTGAGCACTATGGGACTCAACATCTTAGGTCAAAAGTCCCCTAGAACTTAGAACTACTTAAACCTAACTAACCTAAGGACATCACACACACCCATGCCCGAGGCAGGATTCGAACCCGCGACCGTAGCAGCCTCGCGGTTCCGGACTGCAGCGCCAGAACCGCACGGCCACCGCGGCCGGCCAACATTCTAGTGTTTGGGAGAGTGTGTCATTGAGTGGCTGTAGAAGGATGCAGGACGACTATTAGACAATAGTTCTCTTTGATGTGCTCAATGGTAGCTTGCTATAAACGTAAAAAATAAGTAGGTTACCACAGAGGGGTGGATAAAAAACCCTGTTCTGTTCGTATACAGTACTTGTAGTGTGCTACCTGACACAAACACGTCGATTAAGTATCTAGGCGTGACGTTGCAAAGGGACATGAAATGGAACTAGCACGTAAGGTCTGCAGTAAGAAATTTATTTGGGGAGTTCAAGATAAGTGTAGCTCACCTATAAAGATATCGCGTATAGAACACTAGTGCGACACGTCCATGAGTATTGCTCGAGTGTTTGGGATCTCCAGCAGATCAGGCTGAAGGCAATTCAGAGGCGTGCAGCTCGATTTGTGACCAGCAGATTCCATCAACAGGCTAGTGTTACGAAACCGCCCTGTGAACTCAAATGGGAATCCTTCGAACTAAGACGAAGTTTTTTTCGCAAAACACTATTGAGAAAGTTTAAAAATTGCATCGTATAGCACTCAGTGGTACTTTCTTATTTCTATTAACGCCGATCGATTTCTGTGATGAATCTGGCCATCTTCGAGTCGAAAAAAAGTATTCAGCTATGCAATGCACAGTTGCAATACGCATTGAAACTCTTAATATTCTCCATTCTTAATACTACTGCCAACGTGTAACAACCATGTCATGAGACTACCAACTGATCAGATACATGACCGAAATCGATCATTTCATCAAAAATAAGAAATTAGAGCTGTGTATTATGTGATGCAATTTTTAAAGTTTATCGAATTTGTCCAGCACTGTCTACACAAAATATTACTTTTGAGATGGTTATAGAACCGGCATTTGCGGATGACCGCAGACCGATTCTACTGTTACCAACGTACATCCCGCTTGCATAGCTGCGAATGCAAGATAAGTGAAAGTAGGGTTCGTACGAAGGCATATAGACAGTTTTTCCCTCGCTCCATCTGCGAGTGGAAAAAGAAAGGGAATGACTAGTAGCTGTAAAAGGTATCCTCCGCCATGCACCATATGGTAGTTTGCAGAGGATGTATGTAGATATAGATTTAGAGACAAACAATTAAACACATCAGGACAGTAGAAAGTCTTCAGATCCCAAAAATGAGAACTGCGATAAGGAATACGAGTTAACGGAACGTACAGGTGAAGCCTTCATTTCGCTGATGACGCTGTATCGTTTGCTTCTAATGCACATACATTTGAATAAGTGATGGAAGAGCCTAATAGAGAAAACAGGAAGGGATTCCTGAAAATTATATACAATAAAGCTTAAAATAATTTATAATCATAAAACCGAAAATCAGTGCTTGTGGTGGAGGAAACAGTTTTTCTGGAAGAACGCCTTTTCTAGCGCACAGGCACACTATGAATCTGTTTCCTGTGTAGTAGTGTAGTGCAGGGTGTGCTCATTTACATAGTCTGTTGATGTGTGATTATTATGGTAGTTACGAGTCACTAATTTCTGTATTCTGTATATTTTTTATTACATTTAGAGGAAAATATGTACTCACGGGCAATGTCAGAGCAATGCGTCGTCACTGATTTAAAAGGCGCGCTGCGAAGCTGCTGATTCATCTTGATGAAACAGCTGGTGGGTGCCCCTTGTAATTTATTTGGGTAGAGTTGAGTAGAGAGAGCGAGGACTTATCTGTTCGTTCTTCAGTTTAGAGACAGACGAAGTCATAGAAGCAGTCGATTAGCTACTTTATTTAGGGCAGCTAAGGGAAACCCAGAATCTACTCTGTAGGAAACAACATGGATTCCGGAAACAGCGATCGTGTGAGACCCAACTCGCTTTATTTGTTCATGTGACCCAGAAAATATTAGATACAGGCTCCCACGTAGATGCTATTTTCCTTGACTTCCGAAAGGCGTTCGATACAGTTCCGTACTGTCGCCTGATAAACAAAGTAAGAGCCTACGGAATATCAGACCAGCTGTGTGGCTGGATTGAAGAGTTTTTAGCAAACAGAACACAGCATGTTGTCATCAATGGAGAGACGTCTACAGTCGTTAAGGTAACCTCTGGCGTGCCACAGGGGAGTGTTATGGGACCATTGCTTTTCACAATATATATAAATGACCTAGTAGACAGTGTGGGAAGTTCCATGCGGCTTTTTGCGGATGATGCTATAGTATACAGAGACGGATAGGCACTTGGTGCAGGGAGTGGCAACTGATCCTTAACATAGATAAATGTAATGTATTGCGAATACATAGAAAGAAGGAGCCTTTATTGTATGATTATATGATAGCGGAACAAACACTGGTAGCAGTTACTTCTGTAAAATATCTGGGAGTATGCGTGCGGAACGATTTGAAGAAGAATGATCATATAAAATTAATTGTTGGTAAGGCGGGTACCAGGTTAAGATTCATTGGGAGAGTCCTTAGAAAATGTAGTCCATCAACAAAGGAGGTGGCTTACAAAACACTCGTTCGACCTATACTTGAGAATTGCTCATCAGTGTGGGATCCGTACCAGATCGGGTTGACGGAGGAGATAGAGAAGATCCAAAGAAGAGCGGCGCGTTTCGTCACAGGGTCAATTGGTAACCGTGATAGCGTTACGGAGATGTTTAGCAAACTCAAGTGGCAGACTCTGCAAGAGAGGCGCTCTGCATCGCGGTGTACCTTGCTCGCCAGGTTTCGAGAGGGTGCGTTTCTGGATGAGGTATCGAATATATTGCTTCCCCCTACTTATACCTCCCGAGGAGATCACGAATGTAAAATTAGAGAGATTAGAGCGCGCACGGAGGCTTTCAGACAGTCGTTCTTCCCGCGAACCATACGCGACTGGAACAGAAAAGGGAGGTAATGACAGTGGCACGTGAAATGCCCTCCGCCACACACCGTTGGGTGGCTTGCGGAGTATAAATGTAGATGTAGATGTAGAAACGACTGTGTCGACAACAAAATAAACAGAGGAAGAGAAGATACGTGAATTTTTTCTGGTAAACTAATTCGAATTTTGAAAACTAAATTTCCCATATGTGTGAAACATTAAGTATTCAAGCAGTGTCTACTATCAGTGCTGACTTATGACAGTGATTTCGAGAACTGTGGACTCCAGGTGAAAAATGGAGCGAAGAATCCTGGCCATTATTAGAAGCAGGGCAGCAAAGAAATGGACCAGAGAACATACCGAAATAAGGCAAAATTTCGAATATAAAGGAAATGAAATGGAGATTGGTAGGTCGTGCAGACGGGCGAATGGATGGCAAAAGCATCAACACTGTTACTTGCTGGATTCCAAGAGCTATGAAAAGACGGCCACAACGATCAAGTGGAAGGCGGGAAGACGAGTGTCAACGCTGTCGTTCGTTAAATGTGATTATTGTTTCTTACTGGAGTGCAGAAGCTAAGCTTACTGCACACTAAGCTGTCTGCTGGCATTGCAATTATGCAATTAGCCAGAGATATATAAGGTGAAATGGGGGTCCTCAGTGACTTTCAGGATGAGCAGATTGGTGGAGTACTTCTTGTTGGAGAGAGGGCACCAGAGACTGCAAATGTCTTTGCTTATATCGTCGGCAACAGGGTACAAGGTGGTGATGACGTTAACGACTCTTGCAAGGTATCATCGACGGTTATTAAGTTGTCAAAATCACAGAACACTGAAGAGGGCTGTCACAGTAAATGAAATATGAGGGAACGATGTCAGACTCGAACAACTTGTTTTTACGTTTCAACGAAATCTGTAACGACTTAAGAAGCGCAGCTGTATGCAAAACTTATGATTAACAAGAACCTCTAAGGAAATGCTACAGAGACCTTCAAACACGATCCAAGCAGGATTGGAAGAGAGCAGTGTTCTCCGATATATCACACTAAAATTTGTCTTCAACACCTGGTAAGGTTTATGTATGGTGGACACCGAAAGGCCCTTACGCATTGGACTCTTAACCTTCTGACGCTAAATCATGAGGTAGTTGTAGATAGTATATACTGCCGTTTCGTGGTATTCTGTTGATTCTTTTGTTATATCTACAATGAAGAATCCCGGCTAACGATTGTATATACGTTTTAAGTGATCGTACGTATCTTTTGATGCCTATGACGTTGCCAGACCAGACAATAATGCCGCAGACTTTTTTACTGTTTTAACTTTAAGGTTATAGATCATCTGTTGTCAAATTTGGAGGAAGGAATGCACAGTACAGTACATATCCTACCCGTCACTATCAACGGAACTAAGTGACACAGTACGTGACGAAGACATTCATGAGTCCTGTGCAACAATGCGGCCACAAATATGAGCTCAACGGCAGAGTAAGCGTATTCCTTTAAAAATTTGTGTTTCGTGTCTTAATAATTAACGGTATAAATATTAAATATCGTGTAACAAGTACAAGCAAAAACAGAAGAGACTTTATTAAATTTCAGTACGCATCACGTATTGCACATAATTATTATTAAAATATGAAATACAGTAAGAATACCGTTGTCAACTAATGACGGCTTTGAAAGGCTTAAAGGCAGGAACGAAAGAAGATTAGGGTTTAATATTCCGCCGAGAACCAGGTCTTCGGCAACGAACCATACGTTCGATTGGTAAGGACTGACCACGAAACTGGCTGTAGCCTTTTCAAGGGTCCTACCCTAGTATATAAATGTGAGTCTGCTCGTATCACACTGAGATGTTCAAAATGTTTGTTCGTTACTAAACATGAAACTGTTTCACTAAGGAGCAACAAGACAAAATATTAATATAAAGTACGGTATATAAAGGACAGATATGAAATTCTTGTGAAGGCAGTCTTCCAGAACGCACTGTTTTTACTGAGATGCACAGAAGGCATTAAGTTAGTTCTGAAGAGGCTCCCACTTAAAGTCAATACTAATTCATGATCGTGCGGCTTTGGTTTCTGCCTTGAACACTTTCATTTTCCCCTATGAATAATACAAGCGCTTTTTTTGAAGATCCGATCGGTTTCGAAATGGAAACATCATTGAAAATCATATTTATTTTATTTGCGACATTCAGGCACAGCTTCCAGTTACTTCTCTGTATAGTTGCCGCTCCTGCTTATACTTTCGTTGTAGCGTGGTACCAACTTCCCAATGCACACGTCATAGAGGGCAGGCAGCCACCCGTGCTCTCCGTCAATTCTCTACGCTAGTCTGCAGCTCTTCGTCTATACCAAAATGCTGTCCTCAAAGCTGGCGTATCATGTGAGCAAAGAAATGAAAATTAGACGGAGCCAAGTCCGGTCTGTACAGTGGGCGATAAAACACTTCCCATCCGAAAAGTTGCAAGAGCGCCCTTGTTTCAGCTGCAGTGCACGTCCGAGAATTGTCACGAAGATAGACAATGCCTGATGACAATATTTCTCTTCTCTTGTTATGAATTGCCCTTCGTAGACCATTTTCTCTAATCGTCTGATACACTTGCCGAGAAAGATCATGGGTTTACACTCGCTTCCTTCCCTGACTGCCTGTACGTCCTGTTTCGGAGTTCCTGCACCATTACCGCACTTTGCTTTCACTCTAGACAGTTACGTTATGTGGGCTTTATGGAAACCAGGCGGAATCCCTCAGCATAAAGAAATCGAATGACAGCACACACTTCATACTTGGCGGTAGACACTTGTTTTAGGCATCTTTTCGAGCTCTCTGTGCGCTCATAACTGAAATATGCCACTAGACGCGATCGACGGGCATTCTAGAGACACTGCACAACACGTCTGCACAAAGAATCATCGCATTTTCAGAGTGGTTTTAATTTCGCGAACGATCTGACCTTGAAAAAAAAAAAGAAAAGAAAACGCCCTCGCGTTTAATGTAGTAGTGGTTTCAGTCCCGTCGCCTGTAGTTTACGGTTGCTCATTGTAGCCTCTGGTCGCATGTCCATGAATTCAGCTCTTCTTTGGATGAATAACGGAAGGGAGACTAGCGCTTAACGTTCTGTCGACAAGTGGACCATTACAAACGGAGCACAAGGGTGGATTGGGTAAAAAAACCAGCCGTGACTCCTCAACGTGACAATCGTGGCATTTGCACTAAGTAGTTTAGGAAAATCGTAGAAAGTCCATATATGATTTGTCAGACAAGGGTTTGAGCCGCCGTCCTCCGAATACGACTCTAGTTTCTTAATACTATCCCTCCTTGCTGGGTTCGTCTTTGGAGAGAGGGGGGTGAATGTATTGAGGGTGAAGCTGAACCGGTGAAGTCACCGACAGCCGGTGATGCTTCTCCTGTGATACCTGCGAGCGTCTTCGTGAAAATCGCTTTGGGTTTTATTTTCCTTGCCATTTTATTTAGACTGCACCAAAATGAAATCTAATTTCTATTAATTATGGTTTACCTTCGACTGTGATTAATGATTAAGTAGCTGTTCAGAATTTCAAAGCCACTCGCCTCTGAGAATCACAATTGTAAGTCGCGCTTACTGTCACATATTCGATAATTTTTTATCGATATAATTTCTGTACTTAGCTCATCAGACTCTAATCGACACGATTTTAAGAGAAATGTTATGTAAAAAGAAATACGTCACGACTGCTCGTGTCAATACCGATCTAAGTTTACTCCTGCGACGCCTTACATCGCAGAACCGTCGGTCTCAGTAACAAACAGTTAATCCTTAAAATGGCAAGTATGTGTTACAGCCGTTCAAGCGAAGGAAGCGAGATAAAAATTACTCTGCTGTTTCCAAAGAAGTTTCCTCAGTTGAGTACACGTGATTTGAAAGTGTATAGTGACAGAAATCTCTTGTGTCCCTGTTTTAAAAACGTCTCAATAAAACAGTGAAAAATTGTTGTCGATTCGGGTGATGAAACCACTAATAATTTGATGCCACCCACAACGAGCAAGCACAAGTCGAAATATTCTGTTCATTATTGATTATTTGTATCAAGGCAATGCCTGAGACACCAGTATAGTGAATAAAGATGTGTAATTCCGATTATTAAGTGAGCTTCATTTTATCCACTGGGAATGCTGAGGGCATACTTTTGGCTATGGGAGTTTTTATTCTGTATTATGTTTCTGTATTACGTTATCTTGTCCTGGGAGGTTATAATTAAAGTGCAGCTACTCTCTGAGGTCCAATGTGGGCAGTGATTATCATATGGAAACGAAAATTTGTAGATACTCAATGTGTTAATGCGAAACCGTTTTACGTTGGGAAAACTTGGGAAAAAGTTAGTTCCACTTTTGGCCACCAGGTTCAAATCTGGCACTGTGAATGCAAGAAAGACGTATATAAATATTTCAATAGGTTATGGATTAGGAACGGGACGAGGAAAGAAAAGGTCAAACAAGTGAGAATAGCATAATTTTGATTTTATTAATAACTGCTGCTTAGACAGTTTGCTCAATATGAGCACCAGAGCCGTCGACGGGATGCTGCACCCGTAGAACGATGTGGTCAACAGTTGCTCTCAGGAGTTCCGGTGGAACCCGAACAACGTCTTCCTGCATACTGGCCTTCAGATCGGATAGAGACCGAACGTGTTCCTGGTAACCGCGTTCTTTTGGACATGCCCAGAACCAAAAGTTACATGGATTCAGATCAAGTGATCTTCAAGGACATGCATGTAGAGAACCTCAGGAGATAACACCTTCGTGGAAGGTTGTATTAAGCAGATCTTTACGAGGACGAAAGACATGAGGTGTTTGGCATACCTTGCATGAAAACAGTGGGTTTTCACGCAAGTGTGCCCTACCAAAGCAGGAATCACGTGCTGTACAAGGAGGTCTCCACAACGTGCAGACGTCACGGCTCACCTTGTCATGTCCTCTCAGGGTATTCTCTTCAAAGAATAACGGACCGAGAGTAAAGGTGTTTGTGAATCCTCACCACACAGCCACATACGGCTCGTACAGTGTCTCTTTGCGCCAACACGTGGTTTAACAGCACCCCAGTTCGACAGTTGCCGGCCGCGGTGGTCTCGTGGTTCTAGGCGCTCAGTCCGGAGCCGCGTGACTGCTACGGTCGCAGGTTCGAATCCTGCCTCGGGCATGGATGTGTGTGATGTCCTTAGGCTAGTTAGGTTTAAGTAGTTCTAAGTTCTAGGGGACTGATGACCACAGATGTTAAATCCCATAGTGCTCAGAGCCATTTGAACCATTTTTGAAGTTCGACAGTTCTGTGTATTCACGGCGTCTCTACTGTGAAATGCGCCTCTTCACTCCATAGAATATTGCCTGTCCACATGTCATCAACTTCGATCCGTGCTAGAAATCGTAGAGCAAATTCAGAACGCTGCTGCGGATCGTGAGGTTTCAATTACTGCACATGCTGGATCTTCTACCGGTACCAGTGTAAAATACACAACAAAACTTGGGATGGAAAATTATCTTAACAGTACACGAGTACTAGCATTGCACGTGGCACGTGCTGCGTGGTCAGTTACAGCAACAGCAACCTCGTCAATAACTTCCACTGTGATAGGATGTCTTGCTGTTCCAGGTGCCACACCAAGCCCACCTCCCATGGTGCTCAGAGCCATTTGAACCAAGCCCACCCGTGGTTTCGAATTTCATTATCATCTCCTTTAAACCATTTAATGACATCGCGCTTCTCCTCAGACCTTTCAGATGGCGATATTCTCTCAATGCAGCCCTGTAATTTCTGCCGTTCACATAAAATAGTTTCACTGACAGTGCACGATCTCTCTTCTCATTAGCTATATTGTTCATTCACTTTAAGGCTTGTCGAATGATAGCGTGGATGTCATACCGTCCAACAAACTGTGTACAACGCCAATTTTTTACTTGGTGGCCACAACTGGAATTACGTTTTTTTTTTTTTTTTTCCAACCCAAATCGGTTCCGCAAAACGCATTAGCAAATCCACCAATTTGCGCTGCCATACGATAGTTACAGCCCACACTGGAATTCCGCAAGTAGTTGCACTTTAATTATAATTAGCCGGTAGCATCAAAATAGTGCTCCAGAACAAAGGAGTATTTTCAGCGAAATTATCGACTGGTTCAAAAGAGTAGTACATTAGGTGGTATACTAGTATACTTTTTAGAACACGCTGCTTACAGCTGCCGAATGGTCTCTGACTGTATTTCAATGGAAGGGAGAAAAAAAACTGTTTGTTTTCTGCTGAAAATGTTTGTTACGAGTGGAGCGGCCGACTGTCCGGTGTGCAGAATATCCGGGCCGGCAGCAGCCTTGGGGCTCGGCCGAACAGCTCACGGCATGAATGGCTCGATTAGCCGTTATGACCGAGAGGCCCCACTTAAATTCGTCACGAGGCCAGTATTACACGCCACGGACGTGTCTTCACTGTTTGCGTTAAACGGCTCGGACCTACACGCACAGGAAATCACATCCAACGTGTGATGTCTCTCTTATCTTGCTTCCGGTCTAATAAGATTCACTTTTGTCTCATTTTGTCCAGGCAAGCTTTTAATTAACCCTTTCCAGAAAGTTTGCTGTGCCTTTTTTATTCATATCCGTACATACATTTCTCCGCAGAGCTTCATTAAGTATAATTAATCCTCTTTTTATTTCGCAGGTCACTTCTATAGAAATTATTGTGATAATGTGGACAAGGACTACCATTTATAGCAGGCGTTTGTTCAGATTAGAAAAACATGAACATACCAGAGCCTCTGTCCCTCAAGAACTTTCTCTATTCCTCACAGATATATTTCTTCCTTCTCTTTTATTTGAAACGTTGATTTATCACTAACTTTAAAACAGCGGTTAACTTCTCATCTCTCAGTAAGGTTTACATTAAATGAGGGGCTTCTTTCAACAGTGGTACAAGTCAATTTTTGTTCATTCTGAGATACAGAGTCCTAAAGTTAAATGAGCGCTGAAAAATCTGCAGTTGAGATATCAGAAATATTCAAGTACATATACTTGAATATTTTTGGTATCTCAACTGCAGATTTTTCAAGTATATAAACTTGAATACTTTTGGTATCTCAACTGCAGATTTTTCAGTGTTCATTTAACTTTAGGACTCTGTATCCCAGAATGACCAAAAATGGACTTGTACCACTATTAAAATAAGCTCTTCAAATGTTCCCATTAGTTTTCTTACTGGTGCCATCTTCTGAGCGACACTGCAATTCTTGAGACCTTCGAAGCTTTTTACAGATATTTCTGGGCACATTCTGGCAGGAAATCCAACACAACAATGGAAATATTACATTAAAGATATAGATGATCTTTACACGTAATTTAAGCGCGACATCTCGATGTAACTCAAGCTTACATTCGAATGGGAATGACGAGTAGTCGTCTGACGGGTATTATCAGCGCTAGTCCATAAATATGAGTTAAGCACGAGAAGAAGCTGGATTCGTGAGATTCAGAGGAGGAGGTGCGCTCAGTTATCAAACTTTTTTACTAAAATAAAATCACGTGAGTGATACAATAAATTCCAGTCACCAGAAATATAGAGGGTGGACAAAAAGAAAATATAGGACCATCGCGAGAGATACAAGCTTGAACACAAATGCAGATACTAGTGAATTCCAGTCACCAGAAGTATAGAGGGTGGACAAAAAAAAAGGACCATCGGGAGAAATCCAAGCTTGAACACAAATGCAGATACTAGTGAATTCTGCAGGTTGCGTTGTTCTATTTGACAATGAACGGCATCTGTCAATCAACTCAATAATACGTTGCAAGTAGCAATCGTGGCTAGAACAGTGTTCTGTGTAGTTGCTAATGTACTATGTCAGAGCTCAGTGTATTCTAACGTGAGCAAGTTGTTGGTGCACATATAGTGCGTTCTTCCGTAACCAACGTACACTACCATTAAAATTGCTACACCAAGAAGAAATGCAGATGATAAACGGGTATTCATTGGACAAATATATTATACTAGAACTGACATGTGATTACATTTTCACGCAATTTGGGTGCATAGATCCTGAGAAATCAGTACCCAGAACAACCACCTCTGGCCGTAATAAAGGCCTTGATACTCCTGGGAATTGAGCAAACAGAGCTTGGATGGCGTGTACAGGTACAGCTGCCCATGCAGCTTCAACACGATACCACAGTTCATCAAGAGTAGTGACTGGCGTATTGTGACGAGCCAGTTGCTGGCCCACCATTGACCAGACGTTTTCAATTGGTGAGAGATCTGGAGAATGTGCTGGCCAAGGCAGCAGTGGAACATTTTCTGTATCCAGAAAGGCCCGAACAGGACTTGCAACATGCGGTCGTGCATTATCCTGCTGAAATGTAGGGTTTCGCAGGGATCGAATGAAGGGCATAGCCACGGGTCGTAACACATCTGAAATGTAACGTCCACTGTTCAAAGTGCCGTCAATGCGAACAAGAGGTGACCGAGACGTGTAACCAATGGCACCCCATACCATCACGCAGGGTGATACGCCAGAATGGCGATGACGAATACACGCTTCCAATGTGCGTTCACCGCGATGTCGCCAAACACAGATGCGACCATCACGATGCTGTAAACAGAACCTGGATTCATCCGAAAAACTGACGTTTTGCCATTCGTGCACCCAGGTTCGTCGTTGAGTACACCATCGCAGACGCTCCTGTCTGTGATGCAGCGTCAAGGGTAACCAAAGCCACGGTCTCCGTGCTGATAGTCCATGCTGCTGCAAACGTCGTCGAACTGTTCGTGCAGATGGTTGTTGTCTTGCAAACGTCCCCATCTGTTGACTCAGGGATCGAGACGTGGTTGCACGATCAATTACAGCCATGCGGATAAGATACCTGTCATCTCGACTGCTAGTGATACGAGGCCGTTGGGATCCGGCACGGCGTTCCGTATTACCCTCCTGAATAAACCAATTCCATATTCTGCTAAGAGTCATTGGATCTCGATCAACGCGAGCAACAATGTCGCGATACGATAAACCACAATCGCGATAGGCTACAATCCGACCTTTATCAAAGTCGGAAACGTGATGGTACGCATTTCTCCTCCTTACACGAGGCATCACAACAACGTCTCACCAGGCAACGCCGGTCAACTGCTGTTTGTGTGTAAGTCGGTTGGAAACTTTCCAACCTTGTGTGAATGATCTGAAAAGCTAATCATTTGCATATCACAGCATCTTCTTCCTATCGGTTAAATTTCGCGTCCGTAGCACGTCATCTTTGTGGTGTAGCAATTTTAATGGCCAGTAGCGTATTATTCAATGTTTCAAGAGGCACTATATCGAAGATTTGTACCGCATGCAGGAAATGTCCCCGGGTGGAGGCATTTCCGAAACGGCTAAGTTTGTAAACTACTGCCGCAGTTAAAGTGCATAAAGTGCACCGTGCATGGCAAAACGGCGCTATCCAAAACTGGCGCCTAGGCATCTATGGTGCGCCAAGACCATAGATGTCAGGGGTGAACGACGGCTGCGGAAGATGTGTACGGGCGAATATACGTGCAGTTGTTGAGCAACTGACCGCCCAGATGGACCAACAGGTTACCAACAACGTCTCCCCAACTACCGTTCAGCGAACATTGCTACGTATGGTCCTCTGCAGCAGGTGACTGGTTCATGCACTCATGCTGACTGCTGATCAGCGGCGACCAAGTCTACAATATGCGCACCAGTATTGTGGCTAGACGCCCACTGAATGGTGACCGCTGGTCTTATCAGATGAATCACGTTTTATGCCCCTTCGGAGTGAAAAGTCTGAAAGCAGACACCCTGCAACAATCGACGGAATGGTCCAGGCGTTATCGTCTAGGGAATGTATTAGTAGCATTCCCTTGGTAATGTCGTCATTCTGGAAGGCCCAACGGTTCAACACAGGTATGCATCTATCCTAGGGGACCTTGTCAACCCCTATACGCAGTTTGCTTTTTCTCGACAGTGGCATCTACCGGCAGCACAATGCAACGTATCACGGCTCGCAGTGTACGTTCGTGGTTCAGAGAGTTCCAGGGCGAGTTTACCACACTACCCTGGCCACCTCTGTCGGGCTGTTCGCTCCATGGATCCTCAATGGAAGTTCATTTGGCCGCGGTGCAAAAGGTGGTTATTCAGGCTTTTGACAGGTGGTCACATTAACGTGACTGGACAGTGTACTTGTTTTCGTGGCGGCGCGGAAAAAACCTAACTGTAAATATGCCTACAAACGACTCTCGTATTTATTTTATACTTCCCAATATAGGAAATGTTACTGTGAATTAAACTGATCGTCGTTTATATCAGAATAGTAAATCCATAGGTGGTAAATGTTAGCTGGACACAAAACCTGCTATGAAGACGAGTGCCTCAGAGACCATCAATAAATGCTCATATCATTACTCATTTGTCCGCTGATATCTCAAGCCCACCGACTTAGAAACCTAAAACTGGTACTCAAGCTTACCATAAAAATTATTGTAAATATAGCAATAGCAACAAAATCGGTTGTTTGTAGCAAATAGAGTAATAAACAGAATTTAAGACTCGTGAAATACCTATTTATCAGTGTTACTTTAAGGTTTAAAATATTGTATACGATCGCTGTGTTCCGTAATGATGCCAGAAATTATTCATTCAAGTTAAATGCCGGGATGGCTGCTCTGAGAAGGACAATGCCGATTTCCTATCCCATTCACCCCCAGTCCGAGCTTGTTCCCCGACTTTAATGACCATGTTTTTGGCGGGAGTTTGAACCCTACTCTTCTGTCCTTTCCTATCCCCTCGTCACTGTCCGAAGACCGTCGTGCACGATATTGATCCGCGAATCGTGTGTACTTCGCTGTGTTTGTGTTGCGTGTTTAACTGTTTAGTGACGGTGTTTTATTTCTGATGTGGAGATAGAGAATCAGTCAGGAATTCATTTAAATCGATACAGGAAACCGTCTAAGAAGCTACAGTTAAGGGCAGCCGTATCTGAAGTTGTAAAGAAGACAGATCTGTAAATTGAAGGAACAGAGCAACATTTTTAACGCTCACTGTAAAGTAGATGTGAGTAGATGTAATAAAGCAGTTCATAGCATCAACAGCGTCTAAAACTTGTTTTATACGAGTGACTTTATGGTCAATATCGACTACTTGTAAACAGTGCGCCTCACATGACAGCGTGTAAATCAGCCACCCCCACGTCACATTTGGGTCCACCGACCTCTTTTTTTGTGACGAGTAAAGATTCTAAAATCCTGACTATTCTCAATATGGTGTATACGCAAAGACAGGGGTTGCTGGTGTCGTCTGCTAACACTGTAAACTAACCAATTTCGCCGCGGTGTCTTACACACTGACGGAAAAAATCGCAAAACTAAAAAATAATTAATGTAGAGAAAGGAAATTTCGAGAATACATTGCAAGTTAACAGGTTAATTTAAATGCGAGATAAGTCATTGCAAATGTGAAATTCTCGTACGTTAACAACCGGTGGACCGCCTGAATGTTGAATGCAAACATGCAAACGTGCATGCATTGTGTTGTACAAGTGCCGGATGTCAGTTTGTGGGATGGAGTTCAATACCTGTTGCGCTTGGTCGGCCAATACAGAGACGGTTAATGCTAGTTGTGGATGACACTGAAGTTGTCGTCCGTCGATGTTCCACATGTGCTCGATTGGAGACAGATCTGGTGATCGAGCAGGCCAAGGAAAAATTTCCATTATTTCAGTTCTCAGCTGTGCTAGGAGTTTACCATACGTATGTTCACTACAAATTTTGCTTTGGTTATTAATAATCTGTATTGTCATTGCAAGTTCCTTAATTCTGTTACCGTGATCTTACTCTCTGTAAAAAGGACGGTCCCTCATAAACCTCGCGGAGTGGCCGCGCGGTTAGAGGCACCATGGCACTAATTGTGCGGTCCCTCCTGCCGGAGGTTCGAGTCCTCCCTCGGGCATGGATGTGTGTGTGTGTGTGTGTGTGTGTGTGTGTGTGTGTGTGTGTGTGTGTGTTTTGTCCTTAGCGTTAAGTTAGTTTAAGTAGTGTGTAAGTCTAAGGACCGATGACCTCAGCAGTTTTGTCCCTTATGAATTCACACATAAACCCCACTTTCACTATTCAGGTGACAAACTGCAAAGCAGACATCTTCACAACACACACAGTTTTGGAACCGACGTATAAACAAAAATGGTCTTTCGCGACAGATGAATCTCAGTTCAAGAATGAAACACCAGAGGCTCTGCAGTAGAATCATCTGCCACGAGTTCTCAATTGAGACAAGAAGGTCGCTCTTGTAAAAGGGGCTTAAGATGCATATCCAGACTGACAGGTATAAAAGACGAACGGTCTGCGACACCTTACAATCTCACAAGCTAAATTATGGTAGCAACAGCCTTGTATCTGGTCCCAACACCAAACCGCATTGCAAATCTTCGGGGTGCCGTACGTCGCCTGTCGCATTCGTGGCACAATGGCTGAACCTACGAATGTTTGCGGCGTCTGCACGAAGAGACTCTGTTATTTCAGATACGGTCAAATAATATAATCTAGATCATCAGGCAGTTATACAATGTAAAGGAGCCGTGGCTGGGCTTGGTTGATAGCAGCGGCCATTACGGAAGTGGTGGAGAGTTCCGGCAGGACCGGAGCGCCGTGTGGCTGTCCAGTCTGTGAGAGGCCGCCGGGCCACTCACTGTATCTGCCGCATCGGACGCCGCGGGATTCGCCTTTATCGGTTTTTAACTCGGCGTTAAACGTTACGTTTTTCTCCGGCGTGCCGCTGCACAGCATCCTAAATTTAATTGCCGCCCACTAACATTTGAATGTGTATGTTTATCGGATGCACGGTTCGCGCCATTTTCTTAGGCAACGTATCTAGATGCCTTCCGGCTGAAAATCGAAACAGTCCATAAAATGAGCATAAACAGTATACAGTACCGGCGTCCACGGGCTACAGGCAGCTCCCCTCCCCTCCCCTCTTCTTCACTCGCTAAGGACCGGAGCGTTAAGAATTAAGGACGGTTATGACGGGCGTGCAGATAAGCCTAACAAATGCGAGTGAACTTTGAAGCCAAGATTTTTCGTCACCTGTCTTTATCCAATGACCATCAGCTATTTTTCAGGACCGAATCAGCGCTAGCAATGTTTGTGGAGATGACTGTAAGATATTATGGGTAACCTTACCGACCTATAGTAGTAGTAGTAGAAGGGTTTAGTGGGCGAACGACAGCAAGGTCTTCAGCGCCCGTTCGGTATCATAGGGAGACGGGTGTCAAGAAAAAAAAACTCAGAACATTTACATAAAACGGAACATAAAACACGGGGAACAATCATTGAAAAATATGTGCTCACCCACACCGAAGCGTGGGATGAAGCAGGGCGTCAGCAGTAAAACATGGAGAACACAGGAAGAAAAAGGTAGAGGGAGCTAAAACAATGTAGCAGATGGAAGTGGCTGGCTGACCGCAAGGAAAAAGGGGAGGAGTCAGCCACTCTGCAATACACTAAAACCTCCAGCCTAAAAGTTTAGGCCAGAGTCCAGACACATCACAAAACTTAAAAACCCTAGACACACACGTCTCATCGTTAGCTAAAACTTACCGACCTATGTTGCTGAAATCGAAAGGACAGAAGATTAAGGTTCAACGACCCCTAGATGACGATATAATCAAAGACGAAGAGTATGCTCTCAATAGGAAGGGGTAGGAAATGAAATAAGCGCAGTCCTACTGGTAGCAACCATCGAAGAATTTGCCTTAAACGATTGAGGGAAACCATGGAAAACATAAATGTAGACGGCCAGACGAGTACTTGAACTGCCATCGTCTAGCATGCGAGTCCAGTGTCATAACATTGCGTCACCTCGTTCGATGGATGAACTCAATGAAGTTCAAAGTTCTTATCACTTTTTTTCCCCTCTCATCAGCGATAAGGAAATGAAATTGGGTTAGGAGATAAACCTTCAGATAGGTGACTGACGGTTTTGTTATCTTCTTGAGTGGTAATACACTTGCAGAGGTACACATGATCGTCACTTCTCTTCCAGTGTGGCGCAGTAGTTAGCACACTGGACTCGCATTCGGGAGGACGACGGTTCAATTCCGCGTCCGGCCATCCTGATTTAGGTTTTCCGTGATTTCCCTAAATCTCTCCAGGAAAATGCCGGGATGGCTCCTCTGAAAGGGCACGGCTGACTTCCTTCCCGCTTCTTCCCAAATCCGATGAGACTGGTGATCTCGATGTATGGTCTCTTCCTCCAAACAACCCAACCCTCTCTTCCAGTGGCAGGTAGTATTATTATTACACTCATGGTCAGAAAAAAAGAACAGAACACCTTAGGACATTCATATTCACAGGTCATGTACAGTAGTATGTTCTGCGGAAAAGATTAACATTTCAATCACCTCAGTGCAGCAAGTGTCGTGTTGCCTAGTAGGCGCAGGGTCCGCCGTGGTCCCTATCTGTTGCTATTCCTGTACACAGTGACGTCGTTCCATACACCGTTGTCATCTAGCACGTCTCTGCACATTCGTCAAAGGTAGGCGGAGAACCGGACGACGCGCACGTAACCTTTGCCGTAATAAACGGCGACGGACTGTCACCCCCGATGGTGTACGATGTGTTACTCTGCTCCACTGTTGCGCCAGAGCCTAGCACGACGCAGATCTGCCCTGCAATGCCATTAAAATGAGTTGTCGGCCTTCTCTTGGGGGGTGGTCTCTCGTTGAGGTTCTACGGCCTTCCGTGAACAGTTCTGCACACACCTGTTGCGCTCCCGGAACACTTCGTCCCACAAGAGCAACAATTTCCCGTATGGATGCAGCACAGTCTCTCGTGCCAGTAATGCGCCCTCTTTCAGTACTCACCGATTTGATGGTACGGCTCGCGCATACGTGTACGAGGCATTCTGCACGTCTGCTCAAGTCGCACTGCTCCATTACCTTCAATTTATAGCAGAAACGAGATCCGCAGGCACATTTTACCGGTGGGTGGTGTTGCGCCGCGACATCGGTATGCCGGCCGGAGTGGCCGAGCGGTTCCAGGCGCTACAGTCTGGGACGGTCGCAGGTTCGAATCCTACCTCGGGCATGGATGTGTGTGATGTCCTTAGGTTAGTTAGGTTTAAGTAGTTCTAAGTTCTGGGGGACTGATGACCTGAGAAGTTAAGTCCCATAGTGCTCAGAGCCATTTGACATCGGTGTGACCTTGAACCTGCGAGCGGGCATGGTTCAAATGCTAATCATTTCTGCAGAATATAATAATGTACATGTCCTGTGAATATGAACGTCCGATCTCTAGTCGTTCAAGGTTTTAATTTTTTTTTTCTGAACATGAGTGTATTTATTAATGTTTGTCTCATTTCCACTCCGAAATTTTATGGTCCGTGTTATGTAAGTATGACTTTTTTCCAGAACATACACTGTCCAGTCACATTAATGTGACCACCTCCAAAAGCCGGCCGCGGTGGTCGTGCGGTTCTAGGCGCTCCAGTCCGGAGCCGCGCTGCTGCTACGGTCGCAGATTCGAATCCGCCTCGGGCATGGATGTGTGTGATGTCCTTAGGTTAGTTAGGTTTAATTAGTTTTAAGCTCTAGGGGACTGATGACCACAGCAGTTGAGTCCCATAGTGCTCACAGCCATTTGAACCACCTCCAAAAGCCTGAATAACCACCTTTTGCACCGCTGCCCCTGCGAGATGTGTAGAAAGATTCTCAGTGAAGTTCCGGAATGTACCCAGAGGGATGTGCAGCCATGCCGACTCCAATTCCGATGCCAGATGCACTCTAGGTTTCTCGGTTGAGGATCCTTCGGGCGAACAGCCCGATATAGGTGATCCTACAGATTCTCGACTGCGCTTAAATCCGGGGAATTTGGTGTTCAGGGACGTGTGGTAAACTCGCCCTGGTGCTCTCTGAAACACACACGTACACTAAAGTAACAGTGACCCAACTCAGATCTGGTGAATTTTGACAGGTTCTGCAAATTATTCTACAAGAGGCATACTATTCTATATTAGAAGACGTTCGTGCGTGAACCTAACTTAGCTATGTGTACAAATCTCTTCTTATAAGGTGTCCTAATACTTTTTCTCAAGTATCTGTACTGTTAAAAATACGTGGGATTGTACTGCCGGTAGACGTAATCGGGCCAAGGAAAAAAGCAAACTACATGTAGCGGTGAGCATGGTGCCCAAGGATAGATAAGTACTTATATTGATCCAGTGTGCCTCCCAGAATAACTAGGTCGCCTAGGGAATGCAACGAAACATTGCCCAGATCATAACCCGCTCTCGTCCGGCCTGGACTCTTTCGAGGATTGCGGCAGGGCCGCACACGCCAACGGCTTCCTGTCCAATGGTGATGAAAACACGATTATTCTTAGAAGGCCACCTCTCGCCACTCAGTGGACGCCCATATCCGGTACTGGTGTGCAAATTCCAGCCTTCGTCGCCGATGAATAGCAGTCCGCATGGTTGCAAGAACCAAGCGCTTGCTGCAGAGGCTCATACGTAGCAACGTTCGCTGAACTGTCGTTGAGGAGACACTGCTGATAGCCTCTTGGTTCATCTGGGCGGTCAGTTGCTCAATAGTTGCACGTCTATTCGCCCGTACGCATTTCCGTAGCCGTCATTCACCTCTGTGCTCTATGGGCCTGCGGTGCTCTACACTTGCCTCTTCGTCGGTTTTGGATAGCGCCATTTTGCCATGCACGATATACTTTAACCACGGTGGCACGCAAACAGTTTACAAACTTCGCCGTTTCGGAAATGCTTCCTGGCCCGAAAGCCAATCATCATGCCCTTCTGGACGTCAGTTAACTCGCTCCATTTACACATGACAACGACTGCACTCTTTCCCGCGTCCCCCGACGTGCTTCGCACGCTCTCCACTGCTAGTGGTGCCGCCTGCTGACTGTGAACGGTTACTGCACGTTGACGTCAAACATTAATGTGACTGGACCGTGTTTCAAGATGTATTGTATGACGTTGTGTTTTTGACAAAGAGGTTGTGGTGTCACCGCCAGACACCACACTTGCTAGGTGGTAGCCTTTAAATCGGCCGCGGTCCGCTAGTATACGTCGGACCCGCGTGTCGCCACTATCAGTGATTGCAGACCGAGCGCCGCCACACGGCAGGTCTAGAGAGACGTCCTTGCACTCGACCCAGCTGTACAGCCGACTTTGCTAGCGATGGTTCACTGACAAATTACGCTCTCATTTGCCGAGACGATAGTTAGCATAGCTTTCAGCTACGTCATTTGCTACGACCTAGCAAGGCGCCATTATCAACTGCTATTTATCTTGTGATGCATGTGCCGTCAGACCGATGTTCACCAACTATGGATTAAAGTTAAGTATTCCAACAGATACGTACTATTTTTGCTAGTCTCATATCCCTGACCTGTTCCAGACCTCACGCCATCCTGCGTGAGCTTAAACGCGTGCCTTTCGGCTACCCGTCACTGTGGATTGGCTGTCTTGCCAGTCCACAACAGAGGTCATATCGAACACAAATTAATTGGAAAACGAGCAAATAGTAAACCCACAGTATACCTTTTCTTTTTCTAAAATACAATGACCCAACTGAGATATGATGAATTTTGAGAGGTTTTGCAAATGATTCAGCAAGCGGCATACTATCCTCTATTTGAAGACGTTCGTACGTGAACCTTACGTAGCTATGTTTACAAATCTCTTCTTATATGGCGTCCTAGCACTTTTTCTGAGGGATATGTACTTTTAAAAATAAGAAAGATTACATTTCACCTTCTGCCGTCTTCGAGGTTATAAAAGACGGATCACAGTATCGGGGAGGACAACGACAGGGCAGGAAATCGGCCACGCTGTTTTCAGAGGAACCATCTCAGAACTTCCCTTCATCGATATAAGTGATTCACAGGTAACTTAATTTTAAATAACTAGACGGGGATGTGACCCTCCCTTCTCCCGCATGCGAGTGCAGAGCCGCCTAGTTCGATATGCTGTAACATAAACAGACACCGTCCGGAGCAGACTTTGAAGGCCCAAAGATACTGACCGGCCGCCACGTCATTCTCAGCCCTTAGGCGTCGCCGGATGCGGATACGGAGGGGCATGATTGTGGTCAGCACACCGCTCTCCCGGCTGTTGTCAGTTTTCGTGACCGGATGCTGCAACATACTAAAGTAGGAGAAGGAAATGACGCCGATATCTGTAACCAGAGATTTTTTGTTAAAAACGAAGATCTGCAAAGCTGCCATGTAAACTATTATATGACCCGAAGATGAAAATCTTGTATCGAAACTTCAATCAATTTGCAAATTAAACCGCTATACGCAGCCCACAAGTTTCACTTTTCATCTTAGTAGCCTCAAATACATTTTAGTGTAGGCTCTAAAGCTTCCACAGATTTATTATATTTATTCTATTATTCATGCTACTCAAAACTCTATTTCAAGCAACAGACATAATAAGGAACAATGAGTTGAGATTCGGTCGACTATAACGTTATTCTAGATTGCACACTAGCTCGCATGGAAGAATAAGCTGAACACGGCATTTTAAAAAGGAACATTCCTCCATTCACGTAAAATATTTTTTTCTGAAATCACGGAAGAGATTAATGTGGCTGAACGGCCGACGATTTGAATGCGAGCTCAGTAGCTTAACCAACAACGCTAGGTTAACACATGCAGAAATTAAGAGATATTAGAAATTTTAGCCTGTTAGGGCTTAACTACAGACTGGTGTTGTAATACTACAGTGAAAGATCAGCGGTTGGAATTGCTATCATTCGAACAGTGTGAGTCATTTTAGTGGTTATTTGTTCTAAATACTGAATCATGTCGTCTGTGCATCTGTATCGTAAGGATGACCATCACGAGTGACTGTGTAGTATAGTATTGCTACGGATGATTATGGAAAGTTCTGAAGAAAAGAAGCCTCGGAGCCTAACCCCAGTTGCCGCAGCCTCAGAGCTTAGTGTCTGATCAGAATCAACTACGTAACGTGGTTCTCTATATGAGAAGCTGAGGAGAGGCAGTAGATTTAATGAGAGACATAGTCATACGGTTTGATTTTCCTCTTCTAACAAGCCGATAATATAGCTGAAAATTTGCCTCCACCACAACGCCAGTCGGTTACCTTGCTGTCTAAGGTACTATACCATCTGAGTGTGCGCTCTCGGCAACGGACGTACGTCGTAAAGAAGATTGATATTCGGTAGTAAAATATCACCTTTCTATTTACTAGTTTTCCCCCATCATTTCAGTTTCCTCGAGTACTCGGTTTTAACAAGAAGTGGCGAAATACATAACAAACCAACATCAATAACAGGGTTTTGAGAACCCACAGTTTTTACTGTAACGGACGCTGTTTAAGAAGTATCAGTACGGTTATCAAAGGGGACATCGACGTATATCGTGGAAAACTGTTCCGAAGTAAGCTTTATCTCCACATGTCGACACCAAATCTCAGAGAATTTAAATGGACACGACACACGAAGCAGGCGCGCTTCCTCGGGCTCCCGAATTTTCTCATGGAAACTATCTACGCGTGCATCGCAAGCCGCGGGGCGGATATGTAGTTAGATATTTACTCTCGATATGATAATCGAGGAGCGGCAATATTGATAAAGCGCGATGATAAGAGGGAGAGGACATCAGATAGGTGCGACCAGCTCCGGACGTTGGCCGGCGCTCGTTGCAGGACAACACAGACATGGCGCTGGAAGGCGTGTGCTTTACTCCGCTCAGCACAGAGTTGCTTGCGATCAGACTCGCGATTCACTTTCTTGTGTTTGGGTTGTCAGCGGTTGCTTGAACTAATTGTCATATGTTAGAGGTCGAACGACCACTGTGTGGCGAAATGGTAAATGATGGTCTGGAACCGCGCGACCGCTGCGGTAGCAGGTTCGAATCCTGCCTCGGGCATGGATGTGTGTGATGTCCTTAGGTTAGTTAGGTTTAAGTAGTTCTAAGTTCTAGGGGACTAATGACCTGAGATGTTAAGTCCCATAGTGCTCAGAGCCATTTGAACCTTTTTTTTGGTAAATGATGTGAGAAATGACCCAAGTATGTTGCGCATTGAAAAAAACTGTTCTGTAGTAAGCTTTATCTCTGCGGGTCCGACGATAGTGTTACTCGTAAAAGGTTTGTTAAGCAACATTTTTCTGATGAAAAAGATCGATTTAATTAATATGTCGGGAAAAAATAAGCCGACCGCGATGGCCGAGCGGTTCTAGGCGCGAAGTTCGGAACCGCGTGACTGGTACGGTCGCAGGTTCGAATCCTGCCTCGGGCATGGATGTGTGTGACGTCCTTAAGTTAGTTAGGTTTAAATAGTTCTACGTTCTAGGTGTCTGATGACCTCAGATGTTGAGTCCCATAGTGCTCAGAGCCATTTGAAACATTTTTGCAAAAATTAAATTGCGTAATTATTTTTTTTAATGAGAAAGCCGTTCAACGGTTCACCGTAGGCTGTCAAAATATTTTTATACGCACACTGAAGCGCCACAGAAACTGGCATAGGCATGCGTAGTCAAATACGGATATACGTAAACAGGCATGATACGGCGCTGCGGTAGGCAAAGCCTATATAAGCCGACAAGTCTCCGACGCAGTTGTTAGATCGGTTACTGCTGCTACAATGGCAGGTTATAAAGATTTAATTGACTTTGAACATGGTGTTATAGACGGCGCACGAGCGATGGGACACAGCATCTTCGAGGTAGTGATGAAGTGGGGATTTTCCCTTACGACCATTTCACGAATGTACCGTGAACATCAGGAATCCGGTAAAATATCAAATCTTCGACATAGCTGCGGCTGGAAAAAGATCCTGCAAGAATGGGACCAACGACGATTGAAGAGAATCGTTCAACGTGACAGGATGCAACCCTTCCCCATATTGCTGCAGATTTCAATGGAGCCATCGACAAATGTCAGCGTGCGAACCATTCAACGAAACATTATCGATATGGACTTTCTTTCAGCATATGAGGTTAAGTTTTCCGCTGCACGAGCTTACGAGATGCGGGGCGTCCCGCATCTCGTAAGCTCGCGCAGCGGAAAACTTACCTCATATGCTGAAAGAAAGAACATTTATGTGCCAGGTGTGTGCAAGGAGCATACAAGTAGCTCAGTCCATTACAAGAAGTCAAACTCTTGACCCTGTGGAAAGATAGTCCGAGGACTCTTGGTGTGTGACATCCGTAACAATAATTTCAAATGAATCTCTACTGAAACGAACATAAACGTAACGTTTAGTCCAGTCGGAATGCAAGCATGCAGTTGGCCGAATACTAAGGGCACACCAGTGCATAACCACATATTACCGAAAGTGCAAATTCATGAACCATTAAAATTATTTTAACTATAAAAAGTCATTAAAAACACACTGAGAATGGGTATAGGAACATATAAAGAACTAATAACGGAGACAAGAACGACAATGTGGGTCAGAACACGTGTCGAGTTACCGATTGATCGTCATGCACGCTAAGAACTGCCAAAAACAGCTAATCTAAATTCTGCGGCTATAATAAGTCCATAATATGGCGTCGATTCTAACAGTTTAAGCAAGTATGACGAATGAACAAAAACCTTTCGCGAAACGTACAGAACAATGGAGATTCAGGTACCCACAACTTGCAGCGTAGCTCATTAGAAGTAAGATCTCTCTCTCTCTCTTTGTGTTATAGTCATTCGGAAAATGCCTTTTCATCAAAACGTGATACCCTTCTTTCCGCGTTGACAGAAATAATCGTTACTTACTGTGATCACCGTAACGACGAACACGTTCCTGAAGTCTAAAGAGTTTTCTGTTACAGGCATATCGATACTGACAGGCTACCTTTGCTTCAGCAGGTACTTCGTCTGCTGAAAGCTGACGTAGTCGTAGATGCGTGATGAAAGTTCGTGTGTTAATATTTGTCGCCGAAAAAATCGTCAATACAGCCAGCTTTTATCTTATTGCACTGTCACAGATGAATGTATGTGAATGGTCGGCTCTTTTTAGATTCCGGCGTCATTCACTCTACAGAAAGAGAGGTAACACTTGACTGACATTGCGTCTACAATTACAAACTTCTCTGATAGGTGGCATCATAGTTACTAGCTCTGCACAGCTAGGCTGAAAAAAAGTACTACTTTTTCATACTTCGCTAACGACCAGAGTGTTGATATTATGTTAAAAGGAACATGAATATATCAAAAAAATTATTTTTCCAGTATGGACACATCTTGTGTCATATCTTGGCTTAAAAACATCACCCCTCACAGCTATTGTCCTGAACGGAGTGGTCACTACTCAGGTTTCCGTTCCAAAGCTGTGGAACGTCACACGAGCAAGTGACTGCTCTTGGGGTAATCTGTGGGTGTTTACGAAATTTATTTAAGGCTGCGAAGAAATGTGTTCGGATTAGTCCTTAATCGGGGGCACTGTCGGTTTCACTGTGGAATTTTTTCGTACAAAACACGTGCAGGGGAGGGAAGGAAAATCGATTTGATCTTTTTACTGTATAAACAGAATGAGTATCGAAGATTTCAATACAATACGACCATCAATGGTTTCAAAGCACCGTTTCGCTTGGATATAACGAGGTTAAATTTTCTTGTGACTGGTTTCGTTACCACTCCTCACCACTTATTTCACTTCCATTGCCACTTAAGATCTTGCCACGCGTTGCCTCATCGAGAGGCCGAAGCAAATAATAATCAGTTCGTGTCTGACAAGGACATAGCAAAGATAAGGTGCGAAGGATAGCGCAGTATTCTTGTGTATTTGATTGTAATTGATGGTTTCTTTAGTTATAATCCTTCGAAATCCTTCAAAACAACATAAAACACGAAAAAAGCGCGACTTTTCTTAACTTCACACCAGGTTTCAAATAATTCTTAAGTGAATAACTATTTCATTCATCCTTCACAAAACATCCCCCCCCCCTCCTCACCAATGGAGAAAGCCATAGCCGTATATAACTTTTTTTTCTGAAGGAATTAACCATTTGCGTATCTAGGACCTGTCATCGGTACAACTTCAATATTTTTCTAGTAAAGTTGCTATACAGTTCCAACAAAAATACATATTGATTTATTCGGGTGAAGAGTAAGTTACCTTTGTCCCCTTCTAGTGGAAACTGCTGCAGCATGTTGCGAACGATACGATCAACACATCCTTCTATTGGCTATTTGTCGATGTTCACACACCAGCTTTGTCATATGATTCAATCTACTATAGCGACAATGCATCACATTTATCATATACTATCGACTTGAGCAAGCAGCATTAGTAAGTTTCTGAGTAAAATGATTTCGAAGTACGAGGCCTTCATATGTGGTCCGTATTCGCCTGCATTTACCGTATACTACTTTTAACAGACTGTGCAGTTATCAATAAGAGAATGTTACTTCCACTTTCAGATATTTTTTCTTGTACTTTACTAGTGATAGTATCGCCGTAGTTTCAGTATCACCTCATTACCCGTTCGTGATTAACTTCTTTCAAAAGGCACGAAGAGCATTGTCTTCTTTTAGGCATATCTCGCTTCTCGCTCAGTGGTAGTCTCTTGTGCTATGGACCATCTTCAACGTCCCTCTTCTTCTACCTTAAACACTGGCTTTCTAGGTGTACGGTAGCTTCTTTCTTTGAAATAAAATCAGAAACTTATTCTAAACTGAGGTTTAAACAGTATGTGTAAAAAGACAAAGTGGGTGTCATAGTAAAGCAACCAATCGTGTTTAAAGTTACACTCAATTATCTCAAACGAATAACGTTTGCTTTTGGAGTATTTCTTAGTTCCTTTGTGGGAAACTGGTAAGAATGTCTGTATCGGCTACAAGATCATATTAAACATGGAACATAAAAAGGTCTAAAAGACCTCGCTAAGATATACCGGAATGATTACAAAACAAAATAGTCTCGCTGATAGTAAGCACATGTAATGAAAAAAATGAATTGTTTCCAACATAAAATTAACAAAGTATCGATTAAAACATGCATATTGACCGTGGAGATGATTATCGGTGCATGTGAGGAAGTAATGAAGCATCGTCGTAAGGCAGGTCCGATGTTAGCCGCCTAGCCGCCTCAGGTAATTGGAGTGAGAATCAAGATTGGGACTCTCCTTTTTTTCCACTCCCAGCAGCATTCTCATGTTTTTATTAATTCAGCTCATATGATAGCTTCCTTTTTTCAACATTGACCAGTTACTGTCGTATTTTGCTAGTGGCCATCAAATACGATTTAATTATGCGGCGCATACCTTTTCGCTATTGGCAAGCGTCTTCAGGAAGTGTTTATATCAATTCCAACTAAGCCTACATCATCTGCGCCAGAAATTAACATGAAGTTACGATCAAAAATCACCACTACTACTGCTGTGACTTTCTTCCATTTTTTGTCACATTAATACTGTAAAAAACGCTGGATTTCCCTTTGAGTACAAAGGGGGAAGAATATCCGATGTCCTTTCGATGCAGAGTCTACCAGTAACACAGCAAAGTATTAACCGATATAAACTGCGATCCTAGTCTTAAATACCTTCAACTTCGTAAGATTGTGGAAAGTAATAGTGCAAACATCGGTAGAAACCACTTTTAAATTAGGTCGGATATATGACTCATTAAGAACCAGACCTTCCAGTGAATGATGGTGTAACGCGTCACTGGAACAGCTAATTATGAGTTATGTTTTACAATAATATTGTTAACATCTACAGCTATTTTCCTCAGTTGCTAATAGTAAGTTCCATTATGGTTTATCATAAAGATTAAATAATTTCCGTCTTTTACAACTGAAATTTATTCTTGAGTACCAGACATGTTTCACCTATTCATGTTAGGCATCTTCAGTGGTCTATAAAACATATAAAATTATTTAAGTATGCATATTTTGTGAGATATTTCACAAATAAAAACAAAAATGTTCTCAATGACCAAAAGAGCAATAACTGAAGACGAATATCCAAACTTATTCACAGTGTACCACAAAAAATATTAAAAAATAATTTAAAAAATAGAAAAAAATGAAAATAATAATAAGAAAGGTACACACACATTATATATATGAGAGAGAGTGTTTGTCTGTCTGTCAGTGCCCCACCACCCACCACTCCCTCATCCCCACCCCAGTGTTCCACTTCACTCTCCCAGAGTCCCTCAGCCAGTTTCCTACAATATAGGTTACGTGCATATTTACTGGACCAAACACATACAATGTGCACTTAACACATATAGGACAACAAATAGCCACATGAACAGGACACAGGGATGAATGTAAGTAAAAAAGAATCCAAAAATATAATTGTAAATAGAAACAACTAGATCAAAACAAATTGCAAAAGAATTACAACAAATCTCGCATCAAAAAAAGTATAAGCTGTGTAAGTATTATAGATCATTTAAGATGCATAACATGAATAGGCAAAACATATCTTGGCAAAAGACGAAAGTATTCTTATCTTTTTGATAAAACGTAATTGAAGTTACAATAATATACGTATCATATGGTTCAGTGAGGCCTTAAAGTCCGGTCTACATCTGCATCTACACCTTTACTTAGCATATCAACTTATTTATGCTTTATGGCAAGATGGTACTTCGTATGCCACCATAATTTCTCCCTACGCTATACCATTCCCAAAAGAAGGAAACAACAAACTCCCCATGAACTTGAATTTTTTCTGATTGTACCATCATGATCATTCTACAGGTGATATTTGTGGCCGGCCGTTGTGGCCGAGCGGTTCTAGGCGCTACAGTCTGGAACCGCGCGACCGCTACGGTCTCAGGTTCGAATCCTGCCTCGGGCATGGATGTGTGTGATGTCCTTAGGTTAGTTAGGTTTAAGTAGTTGTAAGTTCTAGGGGACTGATGACCTTAGATGTTAAGTCCCATAGTGCTCAGAGCCATTTGAACTTCTCTTGGAATGCGAAATCGCATATAAATACGGAAAAGAAGCTAATGACAAGGGATGTTCCCACCGACTATAGTACTACACCATATGATGCAATCGTCTTGTTCCCTTGTCACGTATCGGTGGGGAATTGACATAGTTATTTACAGATTTGGCATGTTTAGTTTTAGGGATGGCCGTATGCCTTCCCTGTCGCCACCCCTTTACCCCCAGAAATGGAATACGTGTACCCCAACTGCCTGCGTGTAGTGTTAGCTATGTGAAAGTGGGCGAAAGTTTTCTGAATGTTTCCGAATCATGTAACTGAGGGAGGACTTCGGCACCAGCACGGTATTCACCAAGTAGGACGTGGAAAACCGCCTAAAAACCAATCCAGGCCGACCCGCTCACCGGCCGTCGTCGTTAACTCGCCTGCCATATTCGGTCCGGGGCTGGTGTACCTCCGCGTTCTGGAATCTGCACTTAAACACGCACGACTGTTCGGGTAGGTAGACAATGGGTTGCAATGAAACATTCAAAGTTTTACAGATGCGATTAGGACCTTGGCATACTTAAATACAACCAACATTTTTACCGATGCATAGAAATTACAAATATTTTCCTGTTGTAGGTACATTAGAAAAATCTGTCAGTCGTTTGTTTTTAAAATGCGAAATGATTTTTGGAGTCCTTCGAAGCTACAGCTACAAGGGCGTATATCAACTAGTATGTAATTCAATTATGTCGTTGCTAATTATGTCTTTACTTCATACGAATATTCATCCAAAGACAAGTCGCTAGACGTGACTGGTGCCACTGACGCTCCCTTGTTACCAGGTGACGTAGTTTCCCACCGCTACCGTGAGCATTTTAACGTTAGTGGTGCTGCTTCTTTCACGACAGTGTTATGAAGGAGATTATTCCACAGATATCACTGTGAGCAATAATTAAGTTTCGGTAGTACATTACTCCGGCTTCAGTAAAAACTGACACCATCGACGAGATTTAATATGTGCATGTGTCGTTTAATCAAATTTTTACATTATTATATCCGACAAGTCGGGCCCGTGAGCGTCCCGATTAGTGATACTGTATATTTTTCTCGTTTCCACAAACGAGCAAAAAGTATCAGGCCTTTCACATCTAAATCGTTGTCAATTAATTAAGAAGGGGAACTGAGAACAGCGTCTGGTGCTGAAAATGTTATCGACAGCTCGGCATGCGTTCTCCGCTACCTGGGAAACTACCGCGGACGGCTACGTCGTGGCGGTAGTCATTTATTTTTCGTTTTCGTAATCAGTCATGCCAATCAATTACTGTGTGAACCAAATCTTCCTGTTTCTAAGAGGACACTTTTAAGGCATTACTGAAATATTGAATCCTCCTTGAATACTTTAATCGTATACACAATCTGAATCATAAGTAAATTCATGTTTACCCTAAAAAGTAGCCAATAAAGCCACCGTGAACATTTTCAACCACAGTTTTGCGTCGAAAATAGTGATCGAATGACACTGTACTAGTGGTTTGGCTTTGTCATTTGTTATGTGTGCAACAACCGTGTTTCTAACGTACAGTAAAAATATTTTTGACGTCATTTAGGAACCACAGCGATCGTAAATTACAGTTTTAACAAAACGAAATAGGAAATTCTTTCGGTACTAACATTCTGTCGATATTTACATGCGTTTATGTCCTTGGAATCCATTTACTGTTGTTTGATGCATGATCAAACAATAAGTGAGGTACTTCACCAATTGTGATGTGAAATATAGTTCTCAAGAGAACAAAATGTTTCTGGTAACTAGATTTCTTTTATAAACTGTCCCAGAATATAAAAATGTGTGAGTCGTTCTCGACCATATTCGTCAAATAAGTTTGATGTAGAAGATTCGTATTTGAACATACGATCACGAAAAAAGTACTATTTCATATTTCATATATCTGTGTTGAGACGAGAACCTTAGCGGAGCACAGTTTCCTGCGACGATCAGTGTTCTTTCAAACGACTGACTGTTAAAGGCCAGTTAGGAGGAGGATAAACAGTTTTTTCACGTAGGCTAGGAAACAAAGACGAAAGATATGATATTAACATCCCATCGAAAACGCAAACTCAAACTGAAAAAAGTGACAGAATTCGTCCGACCCTTTTCCACAACAACTATTCCAGCTTTTACCTTAACTGATATAGGGAAATTACGAAAAATATACACCTGGATGGATGGACGGTGATCGGAACACTCCCCATCTCTACGTTCGAAGGAAGGAACATTGTATCGTTCTTCTTAACAACACTGGCCCTACAGTATTGTATTTAACCGCCGATTCCTGGGAGCGACTTTCAATTAAAATAGCCGCTCCTTTACGAGAATTACGTAATGTATCTACGAGTACAGACTGTGCCGCAGGAACGACGACATATCCAAGCTTAAGTCTGGCAGTGAGTGGCGCAGGGATAGCCCGAACGGTTAAGGTGACTGGGCACGTAAAGCGAGAATTCCGCGATCGATTCCCGGTGCGGCACTAATTTTTACTGTCGTCATTCTCTTATACAGGTGATGATTGTTCGTATTCGCAACTGTGAATACGTTTCATGTATTTCAAAAGCAGTACCTGTCAGATTTCTATAAATTTCAAAGTGCTGAAGGGATTGGCAACTTGTTTTAAATGTTACAAAATGTAACTCTAAAACGTATTATCCTATGATTCCAATATAAATGCGACATAAATGGTAACAATCAGCTAATCGAACAACAGGGTACAACAGTCTCTGCGGATATCGAATGGAGTGATGACGTATGTTCAGACGTAGATAAAGCAAGTGGCAGGTAGGAAACTGCGAAATTTCCAGCAGTCTACAAGAAAAGTGCTTACAAACGCTGCGTGCGATCCATTGTGCAATATTGCACAAGTAAGTGAGATCCGTACCAAGCACGTTCAACAGGGGATACTGAAAATGTATTCGTACACTATCTGATCAAAAGTATCTGGACACCTATTAACGGACATTAATTAGTGGTGTGCTCACCCTTCTCTTTTATGACGACTTGATCTCTGATGAGGACACCTTCAATGAGGTGTCTGTGATGGAAATGGCAGACCATTCTTGTTCAAGAGCTAGTGATGTTGGAAGCTAGTGTCTGGAGCGAAGTCGATGCTTTGATATATCTCTGAGGTGTTCCTCTGTCTCCAGGTCCATTTCAAAAATATTATTGTCCACAAACGATTTCTCATACATCCTGCTTCATGACAGGATGCATTGTCATGCTGATACAGTCACCATCTACATACAGTTCGTCTACTGTATGCAGTACATAATCCTTCGTAATTTAGTGTTTTTTAAAGCGCAATAGTGGGACCATACCCTAACCACAACTGCCGGTAGCGCTTCGGAACTCTCGAATGATACCTTCTGCTGATTCATGCCATTTTTTGACAAACACCCTCCGCAGTGTTCGACGGTTCCTGCCCGTCAGTCGCGCGGGATAGCCGTGCGGTCCGAGGCGTTTTGTCACGGTTCGCGCGGCTCCCCTCCGTCGGAGGTTCGAGTCCTCCCTCGGGCATGGGTGTGTGTGTTGTCCTTAGCGTAAGTTAGGTTAAGTTAGATTAAGTAGGGTGTGAGCCTAGGGACCGATGACCTCAGCAGTTTGGTCCCATAGTCCTTACCACAAATTTCAATTCCTGTCCGTCAGTACATGAGGTGCGGTTAAAGGCGCTTCAGTCTGGAACCGCGTGACCGCTACGGACGCAGGTTCGAATCCTGCCTCGGGCATGGTTGTGTGTGATGTCCTTAGGTTAGTTAGGTTTAATTAGTTCTAAGTTCTAGGCGACTGATGACCTCAGAAGTTGAGTCGCATAGTGCTCAGAGCCATTTGAGCCAAGTACATGAGGTGTGGCTATCCTTCGATTAGCTGTGGTTGTTCCTTCGTGTTTTCACGTCACAATTACATCACCAACTGTCGATTTGGGCATGTTTAGAAGAGTTGACATGTCCCTTACATACCTGTTAATTAGATCACCCTTTTATACTGGACGGCCTACCTCAGGTGATTTCCAGCAGTCAGATTCGCATTACGTAGTGGTGCTCGCATACTTATTATCAGATAGTTTAGAAGAGCAGTACAAACGGTCACAGGTTTGTCTGTCTCGTGAGAGAGCGTCACGAAGATACCTAAAAACCTAAACTGGCAGACGTTTGAAGAAATGCGACACCTATACGGTGAAATCTTACGTACAAAGTTTCAAGAGCCAGTTTTAAGTGAGGTGTCGTGGAATATGGTACAACTATATACGTACCGTTTCCGGAATGACCGCGTGGAAACTCTAGCAAATCACATTTCAGATCGGAGCGTTTAAGCAATCATACTTCCTACGTTCCAGATGCAAATGGAAGGGGAGGAAGACCTTATAAATGATAGAATTATAAGTCCCCTCTGCCATGGACTTCAAATTGGTTTGCAGGTTATAGATTTGGATGTAGGTGAAACTACCTGGCGGATTACAGCTGTGCGCTCGATCGGGATCGATTTGTGACCGTTGCCTTTCGTAACACGCCCTTCTTCTACTTCCCAAGCTTCACTGAAGTTTTAATCTGACCCGAAGTTTCGAATCAGCGGACACTCTGCTGCAGAGTGGAAATTCATTATAGATGTAGATATTTGTCATCACTAATGTGGAAAGTCACACGAATGGCAAGTAGATACAGCTGCACTTCGGTGCGTGTGCTGTTGCGGTTTGCAACTGATTGCGCAAGAGAAATGCGGCAGCCGGAACTGGGAAGCAGCAGCGGGCAGTGAGGAGTCTGCGGAGAGCAATTAATGCGAGTGGGCGTTGCGCAGCGGTGACGGACGTGGCCGGCTCCGTCTGCGTCCGCGGCTGACCGCCTCGTCTCCCGTGCAGAAAAACCTACCATTGTCTGAGCTTCCTTATCGGGCGGCCTCTGCATGAATTAGCCAGCGCCGTGTCCTTTTGTTGCGGTAACGAAGCCAGATAAATCTCTGCGAGGCAGGGCGCGGGTCGCCGCCCGCCGCCGACGCCCGCTGCACGGGGTGCGCACCACGGCCACTCGCCGCGGGGTGGCTCTGGGAGGGTGGCTCCAAAGTTGGCGGCCTTGCTCACAGATGGCGTTGATAGCAGCCTAATCTTGCTTTAGTTAGGTTGGTACACGCTGTGCAATAACGTAACTCATGTGTCAGCTCGATTTACGGAATAATTCAGTTATACAGTTTGTATCACAATTATTAAATCTTGTTTATTTCCTGACACAGTCACTTTCTTTATGACACAGTCGTAACTGATTTCGGCCTCGATGGTCATCTTCAAATACTGGAAACTAAAAAAGTTTATATTAAAATCTTAAAAAAGCAAGAATATGTTTACTAGGTCTGCTTGTCAGCTAAGTAAAGTGCTGTTCAAATATTTGTGGATCAAACCTAAAAGCGACATTTGGTGAACACATGTTCATGTGTTGTCAAACTGAACGTAAAACCAAAACTCTGGAAGTTATATAGGAACATCTAAGTGCACTTTCCTTTCCATACCTTTTGTGTTAGATGCAAACGTCCTATATAAGACAATCTGTAGTTTGAATACAATAAAACATGACAGATATACCAATAATATTTGTCAGTTATTCGTAAAATATAAAAACAGAGTACAGGTCGTTAAATCAATAAAAATATATTTAAGAATAGAATATCATTTTATAATAAAAGAAACAACGGAACAAGCCTTGTAGTGCAAAGTTTCGACAGCTGATGGCACTACATTTCTGGTTGCTAGATGTTCACCTATTGCGCCCAAGCTTAGAAGAGATGATACGGGCATTCTGTGCTCGGTGACACTCTTCTTCCGGCTGCGAGGTGTGTTTACATTTGCGGGGCAGATGCTAGCAAGTGGCGGCGTAGCCATGATTACACAAGGCAGCACTCGGTCACAGGGGGCAGGTGCGGGGGTGGGGGGCAGGAGGCGGAAGCCCTGGGACGGTGGGCGGTGGCCGGTGGCCCGGAGGAGGGGTGGGGTCATTAGTTGGCAAATGTGGGACGCAGCAATCCTTTCAACTGTATAATAAATAAACAAAACTTTTATAGTCAGTCACAGTCTCCTTAAACGAAATGTCGTCGTATAACTATTATTAGCAAAAACTGACATGGATGAGAATATACAATAACTGAGAGACTACTAAGTAATACTATAGAGACTGCTTATCCGCCCTCTTATGGAGTACTGCTATGCAGAGTGGAATCCACATCAGTTAGAGGAGGAGGAGATTAGTGTTTAACGTCCCATCGACAACGATATCATAGAGACGGAGCGCAAGCTCGTATTAGGGAAGGATGAGGAAGGAAATGGGCAGTGACCTTCCAAAAGAACCATCCTGGCATTTGCCTGAAGCGATTTAGGGAAACCACGGAAACTTAAATCAGGATGGCCGGACGCGGGCTTGAATCGTCGTCCTCCCGGATGCGAGTCCACTGCGCCACCTCGCTCGGTCACATCACTTAGAATTGGAGGAGAACGTCGAAAAAGTCCAAAAAAGGGCCGTTCGTTTTGTATTACCACGAAATTGGGGAAAGAGTGCCACGGATATTATACGCTGACTGAGGTGACAATCACTAAAGCAGAGATCTTTTTGTTACTACAGGATCTTCTCAGGAAATTTCAATCACCATCTTTGTCGTCAGAATGTGAAAATATTATGTTTGCGCTTAGCGGCATAGAAACAAATAATCATCGTAATAAAATAAGAGAAGTCAGAGCTCGCACGGAAAGATTTAAGTGTTCGTTTTTCCAGAGCTGTTCGAAAGTGGAACTGTAGAGAAATAGGTTGAAAATGTTTCAAGGAACCCTCCACCAGGCACTTAATTGTGAACTGAAGAGTAATCGTGTAGATGTATATGCTCCAGTAAATGTTCCAGTAAACCTTTATGTAACTGGGAATGTGTCGCTACGAGCTGAAATATGAGATATTGTCCTGGGTCTTCCAGTTGTATTTGAAATATGAAGATTTCGATTAAATTCCCACCTAATGGGCTCACATTTCTCTGGTGTCAGTGGCTGGGGAATGTGGTACATGCATGATGGAGCACAGGCATATTTTTGTTGCTGATGTGTGGATGGGTGGATTTAAAATTGTCGGGCACGAAACAGCGTGGTCATCGCCGCCCTTCCTCAGGGTCGTGGTACCTGAACGAGTAGTTACTCTTGAAACGAAAATATAGAGCCATATAACTAAAGCCATAGTCATAAAAAATATCATATACGTTCTCCAGCAGATCCGTTCATGCCATTGTCATACTTCAATAGTATTAAAAAAAATAGTCAACTGCATTATTGTGGCAGGTTCATCGCGGAACTAAAAGAATGAACCAGCCACTCAGGACTACATTAAAATCTTCGTCCATTTAAACTGGGTAGGAGTGCCGACGCCACACAAAATATCTACAGTTTTCTTGATATTGTCTCGTAATCGCCTAAAATTCAGCATAAGTCCCTCGGTAGACCAAAAGCTTCCGGCTATCAGCATACAAACCACATGACATTGAAACATTATGCAGTGTGTGTGTGACGTTGCTCTTGATGTAACACTATATGATAAGCGCCAATATGGTCCTAGATGAATAGGTCGAGAGGCACACTTAATTAGTTTCCGAGGTCATCTGACTTCAATTGTCTGGTTTTTTTCTGTCTGGAGTCACATCAAAAGTGAAAAGTACAGCACTACCGTTGATATGGTTGAAGAACTGAAGCTGCGAATTACACATTATTGTCAAGATTTAAGAGACGATGCGTGACTGTTTCAAAGAATTCGCTACTCACTTAAGACACGGGTGCATGCAAAGGCGAGGACGACATTAGGAACAACTCCTTCATGAGTATGAAGTAAACTGTTACATGTAACGTGCAGCAACACCATTGTATTTCTTGTTAAAGTATCCAATGGTTGCAATTTGAGCCCAATGACATGAGGAATTAATCGTAAATTCTCATTTCCAGTACATTTATGCCAACTATAACGATGTTTCATACAGAATTAAAAGGCTAGTAACCATACATTCGTTTGCGGAATGTTTATTGGGACTTTGCTGTTAATTATGATGCACCCTGTGTTACTGGCCATTGTTTTGTTTGTGTTCCGTTCAACTGGAGAAATTTGTATACAGTCTCGTCATAAAATTTACTGTTTTGTAAAATTTTCCGCTACCAGAAACCTATCTGAAGAAAGGGCAAAACATCTTCGAGAGCTGACGATCGACACACAAACAACGAGAGGTTGCTCCATAAGATGTGAAAATGTGGGTGATTTAAGTTGTATGAAATACATGCCACTGTTGCCATGTCAGTAAGAAAAGATTGCGGTACACCTTGGATGAAAACTGAGTATTGAGAACGTGTTTTTCTATATCTACATCTACATATATACTCCGCTAGCCACCAAGCGGTGTGTGGCGAAGGGCACAATTCGCGCCAAAGTCATATTCCAAACCCCCCCCTCCCTCTATTCCACTCGCGGTTGCGCGAGGGAAAAACGACTGTCTGAACGCCTCAGTACAAGCTCTTATTTCCCTTATCTCTGAATGGTGATCATTGTGCGATTTGAAAGCTGGTGGTAATAATATATGCTCTACATCCTCGGTGAAGATGGGATTTCGAAATTTAGCGAGCAGCCCCTTCTGTCTAGCGCGCCGTCTATCTGCAAGAGTGTCCCACTTCAAACTTTCTATGAGATTTGTAACGCTCCCGCGATGGCTGAATGTACCAGTCACGAATCTTGCCGCTCTTCTTTGGACCTTCCCAGTCACATGAATCAGACCCAACTGGTAAATATGATTGCTGCATACGTTGAATTGCGACTAATATAAAATGCAGAAACGAAATTTTCGACATAATTTGGCCATTTTGAAAAGAATCTGTTAGATTTTATGCAGAGATTTGCTGCTGTGGTAGAGAAGTTGGTCCGACAAGTCACGCTAGGAATAAAACGGTAATAAAAAAGTAAAAAGTAATGCGTAGGTATGTAAACAGTCGAGTCCTGCAAGTATACGGCCAGTATTACTAAGGTTGTTTTTATTGATCGCTTTTAAAATTATAAAAGAATTACTGACAAATATCACGCAAATCTTCTGGATCACTGGATGCAAAAAAGAAGCCGATACAAAAAAACGAAAAGGCCAAATGCAGTTATCCAAAACGATCGGTTTCCAATGGGAAAACTATAGGATCTGAAGTATGAGTAATTCGAACGTCCACTATATTCACACAACTTGGCACCAACTGACCCAAAACTAAAACGATTACAGGAGCCGTGGGTATATAGTCTATAGTGCATAGACCTAAATGATAACCCCGTAGCAAAAGAAGTGCATTTTAATATAATCCATTATGGAGTCGAGGTAGCAGTTGTCGTTATACTGGTTATCACTGTTAGCATTCAACCGCGATTCTTATACATATATTTTAACAACGCGTTTCAAGGGCCAGTGCTCTCATCGTCAGGTTGTAAAGTCTATGTCATGAAATTAAACGGACTAAAAAGACAAAATACCATCACAAATAGTTGGGAAGTCCATACTTTTAATTCTGTTTTACTCTATGGACTTCCCAACTATTTGTGATGGTATTTTGTCTGTTTAGTCCGTTTAATTTCATGACATAGACTTTACAACCTGATGATGAGAGCATTGTCTCTTGAAACGCGTTGTTAAAATATATGTATAAGAATCGCGGTTGAATGCTAACAGTGATAACCAAAAGAAGTGCATTTTTTCAAGTGACAAAGTACATAATTTAATACTGCATGGCTAAGACCTGTTCACTGTGCCCTCGCACAGCGCCTGAAGACCGACTCAAATGCCAATTTCCAGACTTTGACAGAGAGACTGGCTGATTACAGTGAGACGAGGAACTTCTGGTTCTCAGTGGTTAACTGTAAAAGGAATGACAGTTCTAGTTTCTTGTTACACCGACATTGATGTCATCAGAGACGAAGCGCTGGCGCAGTTGGAGTGAATTTTGGGTATAAAGCTGTTGTGGCCATTCTAAGCAATCGCCGGAATAAGTTAAAGGAAATACGGAAAATCTAAAATAGGTTGGCTGGACGAGTGATTGAACTTTCAACGGGCGAAGACAGTTCCTCAACAACTAAGATGCCTCGTCCAATACTAATAATTGTGTGCTCAAATGAAATTCCACTGCCTCATAGCGAACGAGTTTAGGGGCTGTAGCTCTGGTCTCCATTCGCCCATTGGGGAACCTACAGGCTGATTGCGAACTTCAAGATAGCTCTCCCGAGGAATACTAGGCTGGCCTTCAGTTTTCGTATAAAATAATTGAGTACATGCTGACAAATATGACGAGGGACGAGTGTGTGTTACCTTTGTGTCCTGCCGTGATAGCTGGTTAAGGCCAAGGGAATTGCGTGTGTTACGCTATCGACAGTTTTACTTTTAGGAAAGATGACCGCAGGACTGAGAAGAAGCTCAACACTAGGGTACGACATGGAAGTAACTTTTATGTAACAGAAACCTGAGCGAGGTGCTGTAATATAATTATGTAGCTGTCTAATTTTGAAAGTTCGCTCAGGATTAACAATAGAGCTGTCCTTGTTTATATTTGCTCCTGCTGCATCGGCAATGGAAAACTATGCCCAGTACTGTTCAACGCGGAGGCGGCTCTGCGTTCATTGCTAGTCTAAGCAGGAACGTCCCGTGTCTAATGACTTGGATGTTAGGGAGACGCTAACACCATAACCACGGACAGTACCTATTGTCCCTGCAGTAGCGCCTCGATACGTAAGAGACGAAGGAAACGCTGAAAAAGTGTACAGGAGCGCTTCTTTGTGTTGCCGTTGTCCGAGCTGCAGCCAGACGTATCGAGACAAAAACACGCCCTGCAAGCCGCCAGACGCTCGCTCTATCCCCACCGCACCTTCGCTTTTTGCTCGGTACTCACGCGCGGTCGTAAGGGTACTATTTTGACTTGATCGCACTATACTGACTTGCGGTACATTGACCATCTGTTCATTTATGTGTAAATATTAAGGGAACAGAATAGTAATAAAACGACTAGCGTTCTCCTGCTGGAAAGGCCAATAGAAAGCTGCACCCAAAATTGGAAATCCAGAATTTTTTTATTTGTCGGTCTTACCTACGTCGCAGATTAAAAACTGTTTAAATACATTTTACAAGGCCTACCGTTGCTACCTCGTGTTCTAGACGTATTACAAAAGAATGCCATGCCAAAAGTCATCACGTTAGAACAAAACTCAGTGGGTAAAAAGAACAATGGTGTTAGTGGAATTGCATAGACCAAACAAAAGGCACATAATGCATTTGTTTTTTTCATCTCGCTGCGATAAATGAAGGCTGGTCAAGAAGCCTGGGTGCCTGATCTTCATTGCGCAACAGAACTGAATGGTCACTTTTTCGAAACCGCTTAATTGCCTTCCACTGCGACGCATAAGTTTGAAATTTGGCTCAAGGGTGCCGACACCCTTCCTCTATAATACAAGAAACGAATTCAGAGCTGCGAATATGGACAACTATCGGCTGTTTGATGGAATGACGACAACGAAAATTTGTGCCAGACTGGGATTCGAACCCAGATTGCCCGCTTACCCCGATCAGATGCCATACCACTTTTTTTACATTATATTCTTTGTTATTTTTGGCATTTGATATGGGTGGACGCCACATGACATCTAGTCAAGTTCATCGTTGATTTCTTCACACAGTTCTTTTGTTACACAGGGCAGCAAGCCCTCTGACAGAACACGCTGAGTAATCTCGTCGGTATGTGATTAGGCTACCCGAGCACGCTTCACGGACAGACCCTAACTTCCATACGTCGTCAAACATGTGTCTCCGACCTGCACTTGCACATCCATTACTTATATTCCCGCACAGGGGAGACATTTTAATTGAAAGTCGCTTGCACGGTGTTGGCGGATAAATATGACACTGCAGGGCCTGTATTGTTCAAAAGTACGATGCAACGTTCCTTCAGGCATACATGAATGTCCGAAGGAACATAGTGTCGTACTTTTGAACAACACAGGCCCTGCAATATGATATTCCTCTGTAGTGGTGCAGACTCTTGGCCCACTGTGACGTCACCCTTGGGCTCGGCGACGTTACAAACAGCAAGGTGTCGACACATGCGCAAGAAAGGCCACAGCTCGGAAGTTCATGTGAGCTCTAAGGTGGGTTAATGATGTGACATTGGCACCAAATTTCACCACAATTCTACCCAACGCCACAGTGGACGTGTCACACGATGAGAAGGTTGTCACATCCCTTCTTACCCACATTTCACCCCTTCCTTTGACGTCTCTGCAGTGGAGGTCAGAATCACAATACCCATCGTTGAAATCACGCGATTTTCTTATGGGTGGCCGAGGAAAACATTTCAGACCCACAACACGATACGAAAATGGCTCAGGGGGTGACATAAAGGGCGTTAACGAAACCCCCTTCTTCCTGGATCGTTGATTCCCACGCATTTCGTGGTCGAAAACGACGGTTCGCAGTGCGATGAGCAGCAGGAAGATGTTCTTGACAATCTTCGACACTGCTGACACCATCGGAGATTCAGCCCTTCTCTAAGGAAGCTTTGGGCCTGCATACCCATTGAATGTGATCGCACCCCTTTGGAGTGCAAAGTGACCACAATTCTGCTTTAGTGTACAGTATGAAACAGCTAGGGATCGTTAAAAACCATTCGAAGAAATCTGAACGCGATCCGAATCAGAAAAGGGTACTTACTCGTTTTTAACCCTCCTGTTTTTCTTCATCCTGTGGCGTGATCACTAGGGAGTGCAACATTAACATGTGCGTAAATAAAACGGCAAAATGTGTCTCTAAGAAATCCCCCACCCTCCCTTCCAGTTCGGCAATACACTCGGTGCCACCCACACACACTTGCTGAGCTCATTGGAAGTGTACCCTCAGAAATTTACAGATGGACAGTAAACTGTGAATCTTTACGACAGCTGTTATGCAGTTTTGACACGTTTGTCTAACCTACAACATGTTTGATTTGTGCGTAAATAATATGTGACAGCCCAGTTTTTAGACAGTCAGGATGCCCAAATGAAAACTGCTGATTACCCTGTACTTAAAATATTAATATTTATAAACAGAAAATTGTTTCCTGCTCACTAAACTCTACGCAAGTGCAGCGTAATATAACGAAAAACACTATAAAAGCTGCTCACGTTGTTAAAACAGTTTGTGTGAAGAATTCTGAGTAAATAAAATTTGTAATTAAAGGAATAAGTTGATTTACCTGCTTACGTAAGTAACACAGTCTGTTTTTGGAGAAATAAAAGGGAATAACGGCTGTCGAAATCAGCGTAAACGTGACATGCTTTACGATAAGCGGACCAGGTCCTAAATCATTATGGAAAGTCTGAAACTTTTAATTTGTTTATTTCATATGAACTGTGGCGTTCAGCCACCTCTTGCTGGTCCCGTAGCTGTGTAAGCAAGAGACAGTGGTTTCCTGCAGTTAGCCCAAAACATTTCTTTTACCGTACTCGCGACATGGCGCGAGATATTTTTGTGTTGGCCGTTTCCGCGGCACATAGAGAACTGACCTCTGTCAAGAGTCTCGGTGGCGCAGGTGGACTGTTATAATTATTTTGACCTTGTCGGGCGAGCCGCAGGGCATTTTTGTATTTTTTGCGGCGGGTCTTGCAGTCGCGAGTGGCGGGCTACAAAAGGGGGTTGCGGCGGAGCGACCGCTGATTGAGAACAAGAAGTATCGCCGGGACCGGTTCGCCTGCCATTGTCGGTGTGTCGTCCATGTTGATGAAATGTGCCGACCGATGTTTGGAATCTCGCCTGCTCGGGAGGCCGCATCTCATTACTCGCCATTGTTGAGTGTGGACACTTTGATTGATCATTGCCAAGCGGCGCACCGGCTCACCACGCACTCTTCCAACTATTGCACTTTTTAGCGGCGGTGCACGCGAAAAAGATGTGCGCCGCACCCAAGTCGCTGCTGCTCCCCTCGTCATTTTTGAAGACTCCACCAGATCTGTCCCGCCGCCTACACCAGGACACGGTCTTCCGGACATATGTACCAAATGGTGGTCAGTTATTCTCCATTCGTCCAAACCCGAGGTCATTCCTCCGTGCGGTTTCATATTGCTGTGTGTGTGTCATACTGAGCCCACTGTTTGTGTAGCAGGCAGCACTTCTGTTTCATAGTAGCATTAGGGAAACACTTGATCACCATAAGACTTCTTTATGTCACTGACCCACAACATGCATCCTCAAAATCCATGCCCTAGCTCCGTTTCCACAGATATAATTTCGACCGGTAATATTTTTGCTAAACATCTGCAGGTGAGTTCCTTACGGCCTGACAAACTAGTGAAGCACCCAGAAGACACTGTAGGGAGTAAATATAACCTCTAACACGTAAACACCATCGGCGCGGATGTAAATGACGAAAACTGCAATTATATATGAAAGGCAGAACGGCCACCAGAGTGCATTAGTGTCGTCCGTATTCAGTGTTGTTACGAGGCCTGGTGGGGTGAATAACGTAAGCGAACAGCGACAGGTGTTATGTGAACACTGTGAAGTCCACACGAAGAAGCCGCGTACTTCGTGTCACACAGCGTTTTCGGCACCTGAAACAGTTTGAAAGGGGTGTCATTGTCGGTGTTTATTTGGCCAGTTGGTCGAACCGTGCAATATCCCTATATCTAGTTTCGATGATTTTTGGTCGTGACCATTTTGAGAGACGTATCTGTAAGGAAGTAACATGTTGGCCAACTCTTCTTGGAACGTACGGTCTCTACATTTCAACAGTAAACCTCTCTCTGTTACACAACGCTTCGTTTATAGCGTCTGTACTGCAGTTTATTTTCACCAAAATTCCTTTGTAGCCCTCAAAAAATGAGCACCGATTGTGGAGATAGCCACATGTTCGCAATGCAGCGGATGAAACCTCGCAATCCCATGCCTACACTTAAAATCTAACGTCAGACCTAACGAACTGATAAATACCGCCGAAACTTATTTATAGCATCTGTTTAAAGGGAAAGTCGGACTGCAGTGCGAGACACGAGAGTAATTTCGAAATTTTGTATTTCTGTCAGGCTACACAAAATGTCTACGTCGGCATTCACCTCGTTCATCAACGGCACATCCAGTTTCGCAGTTTCCACAGCGGTTCTTCACAGTGCTGCTATTAATCCATTCGCGATAAGTTTTCTTCACAAAAGCACAAAAATACTTCACGGACGTTGCTGTTTCAGTAATAGTGTCCATCTGGTCCGACATCGAATGATTGCGTCTACTTGAAAATTGAATTAATTGTTCCTTTCTATCACAATGACAGTGAGGTATAAGCGTGTACACATACTGTCAGTACCTTCGTTGCCGGTGCACATCTTGTGACATACGAGACGAAATACATTCTAACGGCGGCACTATAGGTCTCGGTCACAATCAGGTGTCTCGACAATGTATTTCTACACTCAGTGTTAGTAATGAACGTGCCTGATTATGGGTCGGACATTTCTTATAAATGTGATCCTCCACAATATAGCAGGTATATTTACCCATGCTCGCTGCTATCTTGAATAGAGGCCTTGAGAATACCAGGCTAGATAATAATCATTATTCGAAAGTCCCACTCTACCGAATGAGATTCCTGGTTCGAGGAAGACAGTGACTGATGTTCTTTACAGTAACCTCCATCGGGACATTGAACTTTTCTTTTACCATTGCAGCCAACGTTCACTATCAGAGACATACCGTTTGTCAGCTACATATTCTGCCTGTTGCTCTAAACAGAAGTGGAGGTAACCGAGTGAGTACGGAGGGAGAACAACGCCCTTATTCAATAGTTTTTACTACGAGCATCTAAACATCATTGGACCAACACTGAATCCGTATACTGGTATCAATCTAGGTTTAATTAGAACGCCTCATCGAACATTGTTAATACCCCGTAAAGCCTCATTTACTCTGTCGCAAAGATGCTCTTCATCCGTAAGAGTTGTGAACAAATTTCATATAAGCTTTCCAGCAGGACTCTCAGGTCAGGTTGGGGCGATGGAGGGGGAAATCTGCAGTCGTCTCTTTGTTACTAAGCGTGTTCGATGGTTTAAATCATGTGATTGTCCAGAGGGGGCCAAGCACTGAAGGAGATTTCAGTTACCCAGATCTTACATCTGAGCGGGGGCAGCTATGTGAAGTGAGTAGGTCACTGTCTTCTTGACGGATCAAGAGAGACATGTGTACCCCGAGATGCACTTGGTCTGCTAAAATATTTGTAACGAGCGAGGTGACGCAGTGGTTAAAACGCGAGTCGTTTTCTGGAGCAGCTGAATTGAAATCACTGATACCTCCTTGTCCATTCTAACCATTAACCCGTCTCAATCGACCTTCCTCTTACAATACCCTAAGGACCTTAGTTCATAGTTACTCAGTGAAAAGGTATCGGTACTGGTGTGTCAGACGAATGACATGAATCTCATCTTCACGTCTCTAGTGCTATCGCCACAATAAACAGTCGGGGATAAACAGGACTTGGACCAAAGGATTGTTTGGATATCTGCCATGTATATGACCGACCTAACGCGTTACTGATAATGATCAAATAAAGAAAGGAAAGTTGTAGTTTAACGTCCAGCCCAGATTCGGGTTGTTAGGGATGGAGCGCTGTCTCAGGATGACAAGGAAATTTCCGAGGTATATTCTGAGGAGCCACGTCAGCAGCTGCCTAAATTGATTTAGTGAAACTGTGGAAAAATTGAATCTCTCTGGACGTAGATGGATCTGAAACGCAGTTCTCCCGAATATGAGTGCAGTGTCTCAACCACTGAGCCATCTCATTAACTAACAGTGCTCAGAGGTCCATAGACCGAAATCTCAGAGTATACTGAAATTTCTCCCTCTTCCCTTTGCATCTGCTGATGAGCTCCTACACTGTATACAATTCTCTGGTAGCATGTAGCATCCATTTCATTCTTGATGATGATGATGATGATGATGACAGCTATTAGACGTAGTTCGCATACATGAGTTCAAACGCGGTTACTGGATGTAGCCATCCATCCTAACAAACAGATATAGGTGGTATCATGGTCATCATGGTCAAGGCAAGAACACTCATGTCTGTGCAGTCTTCATCAACCGACTCGCACATACATTGTACTCGCTGAGATGGTGACTTGCCTATTCAAATGTTCAGGTTGTCAGCAGGATGAAATAGCCGAATAAACAGCTGCAAATTTTTTGCTGTGAGAGCATCGTATCTTTCGCCTGCTAGCTCCTCAAGCAGACTTACCAGTAGCTGAATTTCAACGCAGACAGATGACTCCAGTATTAGGACCATCACCTGCTTGAAGTGTAGCTTGCTTTGCAGTTTAATAGTATACCCATATCACCATCGTTATCACGTAAGGCGAGACTTATTAAGTCCAGGAGCCCTTTTATCATGTTTAGGACGTTTATATTCGTGGACTTAGCGTCACTGCCTTCGGTGTGGAAGAACTGGGGTTCGATTCCCAGTACCTCCTCAGATATATCTGGAATCTGGAAAACACCTCCTCATGACACCCAACAAGGAACGGCTTGACTAGAGAAGCAGCGAGCGGCATCATCAAGTTTCATCTATTGGCAATAACAGCTGGAGGAAACTTCCTGGCAGATTAAAACTGTGTGCCGGACTGAGACTCGAACTCGGAACCTTTGCCTTTCACGGGCAAGTGCTCTACCAACTGAGCTACCCAAGCACGACTCACGCCCCGTCCTCACAGCTTTACTTCTGCCAGTACCTCGTTTCCTACCTTCCAAACTTTACAGAAGCTCTCCTGCGAACCTTGCAGAACTAGTACTCCTGAAAGAAAGGATATTGCGGAGACATGGCTTAGCCACAGCCTGGGGGATGTTTCCAGAATGAGATTTTCACTCTGCAGCGGAGTGTGCGCTGATAAGAGTCTCGGTCCGGCACACAGTTTTATTCTGCCAGGAAGTTTCATATCAGCGCACACTCCACTGCAGAGTGGAAATCTCATTCTGGAAACAGCTAGAGGGATTGACTACATGCTGATCACATGTCCCACGATCAGAGATCGCTCCTCGAACTGCCTTGTAGGCAGCAGTCGGTCAGTCGGAACAGGGAAAAAATCCTAATCCTTGGCCGATGTTTACGTTTATGTATTCTTCAGCAAATTTTTGCGCCCTAAGATTCTGAATCAGCTGAGGTTCAGGAACAGGGCACTGACTTTAGCTCATCATAGTGTGAAGAAAGTTCTGAATAGTAAGGTGCTTTCATGCTGTCATCAGTTTCGTTGTTGTTGGCCAAGACACCAGACCCCGCAAGTTTTATCCTAATGGAGGTATTAGCACTAACCCCTTAAGATGGCGATGCGTAAAGTATCCAGTACCTGGTCGATTTACGATATGGAGTTCACCCATTACCTTGTCCCGATGATCTCACAACGATCGAATGTTCTGTGATTCCTTGTCTTGCAGATTCTGCGAACGATATCATTTACACTGTCAGTGCAATATCAGACAACACTGACACCACTTTCCATACCGACCTGTTCTAGCCACTGCGGTGGCAACAGCTCAAATACTTCAGTGTGGCAGCATCCTTATATCAATTGTTCAGCCATGTAAATAAAAATATTGAAAGTGTAAGTTGATATAAGAAACTCGGCCAGAGCGGCGAAGGATTGCACATTCGTCTTCTCTTTGCCATAAGCCGATCAAGTGACAGATCAGTGAACGGAAAGCGCTGGGCGCCAAGGTGCTCTAGGAAAAACAGTGAGCGGCAGCGGAGGAGGGCGGAACAATATCTCGGGTGATTAGCTGCCGAGATTCCAGCACGGCTCGTTAACGGCGGCCGCCTAGCCTTTTAATTACATGCCATTGTTGTCTCCGTATTGTCAGCTCTTGGCAAAAGGAAAACCTTCCTGACGCGGCTCCTTAGCAATGCGTAATTCGCGGCACTGCCCACTTGCCGCTAACTGATATTTCCAGTTGCCAGCTCCTTTTCGTCTTTCTTGCTCACTTTGGATTAATTCGATACTGTCTGATTCTTCATCTTCTTTGACGAGTGACTGCGACCAACCGTTTCCTTTTCAAATGTACGGTGTTATTCGAAAATAATTAAACCGACTTGCATAAGAAATTCTCGGACTTCTTGCCGCGTCAGTTCAGGGTGAAATCGCGAGCTTTCGTCGATTACCTTCATCGTCTTCGTCAGGAGCAAATTTATGTCAAAACTGCCGCTGTAGTGGCCTTATATTTCCCTTATACGGCTTCTGATTGGTCGGTAATTAGGTAATGCTGTCGCAGACGGTGTCAACGTCCTCGCTGGTAGCGCCACCTGTTCCATTATAGCGTAAGCATTGCGACGAATATCTCTGCCTCTTCTCTGCATCGAGAGCTTGCTTTTTGACAGTCAGTTGCTCCTGACTAATACGATGGAGGTAATCGTCAAAACCTCCAGGATTTACCCTGAACTGATGAGGCAAGAAGTCCAAGAATGTTTTGCACAACAGTGCCGTCGCGAAAGACTCCGTTCTCAAATAAACCGACATGACGCTCTCGTGATCAGTGTATTTTTTTTCCATTCCTTCTTTAAGACCTGGTACGACGCCAATGATAGCCACCAAAATGATATTAAATGTATATATTTGGTAATAATTATCCCCTTTTCTCTTTAATGGATATGAGAAATGTATGAATTTGAGGACAACAGCAAATTATATAAAGAAGTACCAAATGACCTCCAGCTCCGTCGAAGTAGTGGGATACTATATAAAAAGAAATATCTTAAGTAAAGTATCCATTCATCTGCCGCATCTCTTAGAAACACAAGAGGAGTACTACAAGAAAATAAAGCAAACAAGTCAAAGAACATAGAGTACTAAAAGCACTGAGAACTGAAACTTCCTGACAGACTAAAAATGTGTCCCTAACTTGAACCCAAAAAGTGGGACAAAGTTGAAAGTATAAATAAGCAAGCATGGTTTTCAATTTCTTGATTGCTTTATCAATTTCGAGGTTACCAACCCCAGCTTCAGATGCACCTGGTAACGTACCTCTAATCCATGTTTTATAACTTACTGGGGATTAAAATTAGCTGCCATCAGCGACCATCAATTCGAGAAACAAACATGTGTCTCCAACACTGCACAAAATTAACACCTCAGTGATCGGTAGTGGTTTTGTAGACACAGGTTTGTTGCCCGTACTGTTCATCGGTGATGGCAGCAACCTATAATCCCGAGGTAGTTTAACTTAATACTGATTAGATGTATGTAAGAAGGTGCAACTCAATATGACTCTGGTAGCCCCGAAATAGATAGTGCAAGGAAGAAATTGAAAATCATCCCTGCAGCCAGAAGCTATTTTATTTATCATCCATCACAATGGAAAATTTAAAGATGGGACAGGGTTACTGATACTGTTTAACGCGTAGTGGTGGCTCCTAAGCTCTTGCACTGATGGCTCATTCGGTAAAACGGCAAGAGCCCCTATCCGAGTTCCATTCGTGAATAGAGTTTTAATCCGTCAGAAAGTTTCCTAAGTACGCACACTCAGTTGCAGAGTGAAAGATTCATTCTGTAGCACTAAGAACTTTTAATATTAAAAGAAAATAAAGACAAGTATGATGGATCACACACGCGCTATGTTCACATGACACAATGCAAAGATGAAAAATAGTACTAAATTAAAGACCAGCGAATTGGTGAGACGTTGCTGGTAGAAAAATACAGATTCATAGTAGAAAGGTTATCTTTCTCTTGTTCAAAAACCGAAGTATGAAGGAAAAATAAGAAGCAAAAGAAGGAGGAGGAGGAGGAGGAGGAGGAGGAGGAGGAGGGAGAGGGAGAAAAAGGAGACAGGTAAAGCGAGAACAGGAAAGGAATACGCTGACAGTTTAAGACAATACCTACAGTGCATCAGCATTCTACTAACGTTCTGAAATTATATATATACAAGGTGCCACCAACAAACGTCGAGGGGATCTAGAAGGTGTGTTGAAGAACATTATGAGGATAGGAGCCCGTGACCGAAAACGGCATCCAACGACGCTACAGAGTGTCTAAGTTAGAGGCACCGGCGCCTGTACAGGGCGATTGCGTGATGATACTACAAACTTTCAGGGGTAATGTAAAAGGATAAATGTATCAATCAGAGTTAAGGGACACTGGTCTGGAAGCGAATCAGTCACAGGGTTTGAAGTGAAAATCGTTCTGATACCTCTGACAGTGGAATACATGTATCGGTACTGTTGTTGCTAAAACTGCGGGGTAAGCAACTTTCAGAGGTGGAGGTATAGGCCAAAACAGGAAAAAATGTCCAATGATAAAAAATAGTCCAGTGGTACACGCCGGCGTCTGTAACTCCGACGCTCTATACAGAAATGCATGACGTTCCCCCACACGGATTCCTGTCCTCGATTCGTTCCTTAAGACACCCTTTACAAACGCTAGAAGTTTTTCGCAACACTTCTGGATTACTCTGTATGACGGGAAACATAAGTTATGAATAGTTAACACTGAATAATTACCTGCTATCGCACTTCCGCAGTTTGTGTTTTTCCACGCAGTGCTTGAGTTCCTTCGTTGATACCCCAGCCCCCTGTTGCACGGATATGACTCTAGTGGCCCGTCGTGAAACAGCTTTGTGCTGCAGAGAGAGCAAAAATTAGAGTAGGCCCACATTAGTATAAGTTATAGTGAAGAAAGAGAGAAATAATGACTGAAATAAAGCGTTTACATCGTTGAATGCATGATTTTTGCAAAAAATAATCTTAGTCCATATTTGAAAATCTATACTAAGTACCACGTTCCTTAGTATGAGCATTAATGAAAAGACCAGAAACTGTTTCGGAAGACACAAAAAGAAAAATTTATGACACGCGAAATGGGATTATGCAACTACGCTTGGTGTGGCAGGAGACAGGTTATTTGTGTTGCAAATCGATTTACTCGAATGCCTTCGATTACGCAGTGCATTAAACCCTTTCCGTTCTTTGTCACACAGTGTTTTTTTTTTTTTTAAAAATCACGTGAAATGCCTATCATGTGACCATTCTTCCAGATGGACAAACAGTCAATCCTTAAAATGCTTTGACATGCTGTAGTGGCATATAACATAGTATGTAATAATCTTTCATTATCAACCAAATACGGAAAATATTTCAAGTTACATTTTCCAAACGTTATCAAGAGAACAGTGGATTTGCAGCAGATACAGCTCAAAAATTTCTCCACTAAGTATTAAAATTCCCAATTCCTAATCGGAGTGCACGAGGCAGAGATAACAGAATTTCCCTTAGATACTCAGGCTTCAAATGAATTCTGTATTTGTTTCTGACGCAGCCAGCCGTAAGAATAAAGTGACAGTAATGTCTGTGCTGACCTGACAGAAGGCGTTTAACAACCAGTTAGGCAAACAAACCCGCGTAATTTATTTTTCTCGGAAATATTTCTGAGCTTGCTAAGTTTCATTTCATAGTGCAACACTTCCAGAGACGTAAAAGCGCTTGTAAAAGAGTCCCTTGTAGGCAGCGTGATAACTTTTGCAAGAAAAGTGGCAGGGGACGCAGGTCCTGATGAGGTCTGAGCAGTATCTTGCTACTTGAATGCTATGCAAATGTGCAGAGGGCTTCTTTGCAGGGGAGCCGGCAGGAATATATGCCATTCCCCCGCGATTGGCTTGTTATAATTAAGTGCGGGGCTGCAACAAGTTCGTCGGTGCCGCAAGAAGTTGGCGCTGTCCCCTCCGCCTTCGTCGAGTAGCTTCACGCTTCGGTGAAACACTGCCCAACTTTTGCGTGTGCGTAAAATTCTGACGTTGCTGAAGGGAGAGAGGCGATAGGTATATTGACTAGAGTTTAAAATCCCGTAGACGGTGATGACGTTAGAGACGCAGCAATAGTTCGGTAGGAGAATAATGAAAGAGCAAATTGGCCCTGGCCGCCTTGAGGAATCTTACATACGTACTCCCGAAGTCATTCTGGATGACCACGGAGAATCAAAATCAGAAGAGAGTGACAAGACTTTGTCTCCAGTTTTTGGGTAGAGGTTCCACACTCGCTTTTTTTAAAACAATTCAGTAAAAAATAAGAATCCAGATTGAATATATATATATATATATATATATATATATATATATATATATATATATATATATATATATGTATATATATATATATATGATCAAAAGTATCCGGACACCTAGCTGAAAATGACTTTTAAGTTCGTGGCGCCCTCCATCGGTAATGCCGGAATTCAGTATGGTCTTGGCCCACCCTTAGCCTTGATGACAGCTTCCACTCTCGCAGGCATACGTTCAATCAGGTGCTGGAAGGTTTCTTGGGGAATGGTAGCCCATTCTTCACTAAGTGCTGCACTGAGGAGATGTGTCAATGTCGGTCGGTGAGGCCTGGCACGAAATCAGCGTTCCAAAACATCCCAAATGTATTCTGTAGAATTCATGTCAGGACTCTGTGCAGGCCAGTCCATTACAGGGAATTCGTCGTGTAATCAGTCCGCCACAGGCCGCGCATTATAAACAGGTGCTCGATCGTGTTGAAAGATGCAATCGCCACCCCTGAAATGATCTTCAACAGTGGGAAGCAAGAAGGTGCTTAAAACATCAATGTAGGCCTGTGCTGTGATAGTGCCACCCAAAACAACAAGGGGTACAAGCCTCCTCCATGAAAAACACGACCACATCGTAACATCACCGCCTCCGAATTTTACTGGTGGTACTACACACGCTGGCAAAAGACGTTCACTGGGCTTTCGTCATGCCCCACACCCTGCCACGGGATCGCCACATTGTGTACCGTGATTCGTCACTCCACACAACGTTTTTCCAGTCCAATGTTCACGCTCCTTACACCAAGCGAGGCGTCGTTTGGCATTTACCGGCGCGATGTGTGGCTTATGAGCAGCAGCTCGACCATGAAATCCAAGTTTTCTCACCTCCTGCCTAACTGTCATAGTACTTGCAGTGAACCTTAATGCAGTTTGGAATTCCTGTCAGATGGTCTGGATAGATGTCTGTCTATTGCACATCACGACTCTCTTCAACTGTCAGTCGACAGACGAGGTCGGCCTGTACGCTTTTGTGCTGTACGTGTCCCTTCGCGTTTCCACTTCACTATCATAACGGAAACAGTAAACCTAGGTATGCTTAGGAGTCTGGAAATCTCGCATAGGGACGTATGACGCAAGTGACACCCAATCACCTGACCACGTTCAAAGCGTGAGTTCCGCAAAGGGTCTTATTCTGCTCTCTCTCTCGATGTCTGATGACTACTCACGATGTCTAATGACTACTGAGGTCGCTGATATGGAGTACCTGGCAGTAGGTAGCAGCACGATGCACCTAATATGAAAAACGTATGTTTTTGGGGTGTCTGGATATTTTTGATTACATAGTGTTTATACTCCATCTGCTCCGACTGACTGGGGTCTGCTACTCGCACAGTAGTACATCGTCCCCTTCGACATGCCTGAACAGGAAAGCAAAAGCGGTGTGTTTCTTAATTCTTACTTCGTTCAGGTGTACATCTGCGTCTACATACATACTCAGAGAGCCACCGTACGGTGCGTGGCGGAGAGAACCCTGTATCACTAATGGTCATTTCCTTTCCTGTTCCACTCGCAAACAGATCAAGGGAATAACGACTGTCTTTGTGCATCTAAATCTATGTTGGCCGCAGTAGGACCGTTCTGCAGTCAGCTTCAAATGCTGATTCTCTGAATTTTCTCAGTAGTGTTCCTCGGAAAGAACGTCGCCTTCCCTGCAGGGATTCCCATTTGAGTTCCCGAAGCATCTCCATAACAATTGAATGTTGCTCGAACCTACCGGTAACAAATCTAGGAGTCCGACTCCGTATTGCTTCGATGTCTTCCTTTAATCCGAAATCATAAGGATCCTAAACGCTCGAGAATCATAAGGATCCTAAACGCTCGAGAAGTACTTAAGAATAGTTCGCACTAGCGTCCTATATGCTATCTCGTTTACAGATGACTCACACATTCTCAAAATTCTACCAACAAACCAAAGTCGACCATTTACCTTCCCTACCACAATTGTCACATGATCGTTCCATTTCGTATCGCTTTGCAGCGTTACACTCAGGTATTTAAACACCTTGACTGTGTCAAACAGGACACTACTATCGCTGTATCCGAACATCACGGGGTTGTTTCTCCCACTCATCGGGAGTAACTTACATTTTTCTACATTTAGAGCTAGCTGCCATTCATTACATCCACTAGAATTTTTATCTACGTCACTCAACTTCGACACCCGTACACCACAGTATCATCAGCAAGTAACGGCAGATTGCTGCCCACCCTGTCATTTATGTATACAGAAAATAACAGTGGTCCTGTCACACTTCCCTAGGGCACTCCTGGCGATACCCTTGTATGTGAAGAACACTCACCGTCGAGGACACCATACTGGGTTCTGTTATTAAGAAGTCTTCCAACCGCTCACTGGGAACTTATTCCACATGCTCATACCTTCGTTAAGAGTCTGCAATAGGGTACCGTGTCAAATGCTTTCTGAACTCTTTAAACATAGAATCTTTCTGTTGCTCTTGATCCATAGTTCGCAGTATATCATGTGAGAAAAGAACAAGCCGAGTTTCACACGACCGATGCTTTCTAAAACCGTACTGATTCGTCAACATAAACTTTTCTGGCTCAAGGAAATTTATGGTATTCGAACTGTGAATACATTGAAGTATTCTGTAGCAAACTGATGTTAGGGTTACAGTTACAGGGGTTCAGTCTCGTAAGTGGTGGCAGGAAAAGTGTTACAAAAATCTTAGTAGAAGAGGAAATGAAACCAAATTTTCTCATGACACACCTTCATGATTGAGAAATAAAAGCGCCGTACGAGAGTTGCTTGAAGTAACCTCCCACCACCTGTATACACAATTCAACACGGCGCTGCATGTTCCTGAATGTTTCTCCCAGAGAATCGGATTTCATGGTGGATGTTCTCACGTAAGTCGTCGACGTGGCAGCACCTGTAAATGTGATAACAGTGCGGATCCGCGAGCTGTGTGTCTGTCTCCTGTTTCAGTGTGGAGCTTACGGAATAGTGACGACCAGCATGCAGTCGTTCCCTCAAAATAGGTGGAAGTGTTTTGTGCATTATCTGTGCCTTTTTTTAAATTACTTATTTTTGTTACACAACTGTGACCAGTGAAGCGTACTGGATGAATTTGTCAAACCAAGTTAGATGGATCGATAGGTGGGAGTAGGTCACTACCAGCACTTCTTGTAACCATAAAGGTATGTAATGTACAAATTTGGTTTCATATCAACTTTTATTGAGATTTTTATAACACTTTTATCGCGGTCGTGTGTGACACCCGGTACCAATAAAGAGTGTCTGTGTTATCACCTACAGAATCCATATTCACTGCTGACAAATGCAGTTTCCTGGTCACTGTGAACTCGCTGCACAGGAAAATCATGCACAATTTCTGCGAACTCCACCCAGTTCTACAGACATGCAACTTAGGCTGGGGTCCCTGGTGAATATGTTACTGAGGCTTACGCCGATGTTGCATACACGATAATTCACTTAAGAACGCCACCGATGCGATACGGCCTCTTTTTTTTTCTTTTTATACTAGGGAACTGCTTCAGACACAGTATTGCAGAAGATAGTGTGGGATTAACATGTAACGAGTCGGCGCTCATATGGAGGAGATAATACAGAAAAGGTTTTTTATTTAGATACAATTATTCTGTGCGTTTTCTCCAAAACAGTCTGCTTGATGCGACACATTCAGTGTCGTAAGTATTTCGAGGGAACGTTGAACACATAGAACTTTGGCATTTTCAAGCTAAATATACGTTCTTCATTCGCTGTAAGCTACCGATCGAAGGAACTGGGTAAAGTGCAGTGGAACCACGTCTGTCCAAATCAAGTTTGTTGTGATGTATACCAATGCTAATTTAGTACTAGACTCTAGAACATTTTTTCCCATATCTCCGTCAAACGAAATTCCATTTAATTACAGACAACTGATAATTATAATATCAAAAAGTTAGATGAGTGTGACAGTAGGTAAAAATTGTTGGATATTAAGCAAATAAATTATCTGCAGCTAGTGACATCTTGAGGAACAGAGTTAGTCTCCCCTATAAAATAGTTCTTTCAGCACTTTATGTTTTACAAGAATACACCTAATAAACGGAACGCTTGAGGTAATCTGGGTAGGTGCCACTGTCAGAACAATGACGAAATTGACTCGACATTTAATTTTTCTTGAAGTCGTATTACAGCTGCGTAGAAATACTTATGAATTCATTGCGTCTTAAGATAATTGTTTACAACTTATTTCAGTTCGTCATACACATTTGTGTGATATCTTGTTTATCTGCACGCGACTTACCTGATCAGTTTTGAAAGTTGGATGAAATACATTGACAAGAAACTTTCAAACAAATGACATTGCTTACACAAAGACAGGTACTAAAGCGCAGTTGCTTGATTCGTTACTTAATTTTGTTACATGGTTATCCGGGTATTGACAAGAGAAGATATCTTTATTTTGTTGTTAAAGATTTTTGTGGCTATAAAATTCAGACTTTCACGGATGGTGTGTACTATTTAGCTGAAATATGGTATTTAGGCAATAGGTCACGATCATAGACGAAATTTTCTGCACAATTATTCTCCGGATACGATTCACATCGTCGGAGTCTATGGCTGTGGATATCTTGATCACCCACAGTTCATTGTTAAGAAAATTCATTGATTCTAACACTTAACAGCTACAAACAGGTCAACAGCTCTGTGACCACTGACATCTGTTAGGAAACAACGTTAGACATGTCTACAAACGAATATCTTTCGATTTTTTTCTTAGTCATTGTAGGTGATTCTAATGTTATTGATATGCAAAGTTCAAAAATGCTAATGGTTTCCCCCTATTATTTGAGATTTGTTCACAAAATAATGATGAATTTTTAGGAAATTCATACAAAACAAGCATTCAGGAAAACCTTGTTAAATACACGATAGAATGTGGCACTCCCAAAAATCTTAATGTCTCTTTTCTTTTCCCTCAGATATCCGCAGATTTTTCTTGTGTGCACTGACTGAGGACTCTCCCCGTGGAGCATCCAGCAGTAGTCAGCTATCATGCTGACATTCCATCGATACCGGTACCCCTGTTCCATTTTGTTTAATGTTTTGATGGGACCTTTCTCCCTGTTCTTCACTCACAGCAACTAGATTTTCTAGGAAACAGCTGACACGAGAATTCAGAAAGTCCATCTTCAAGTTATTTGAAGCATCCTATACTTCGAAGTAATATAGCATGTTGCTTACATATTCCAGTAATCAGGATCTTTCTAGTTCCCAAGAAATTTGTTGATAACTTGTTTAAAGGACGTTCAAGACGATCTTTCAGTTTCGCTCACTTCGTCTTCAAATGTTTCGCATGTCACTTTCCAAACTTACCTTCTTTCATCTGAGCTTCTTGTAGTTACGGTAACTTAACTGGCCAGAGTCTTTGAGACCAGTGCTTGTCTTTACCACGACTTTTCCATTTTCATAGGAAGCAAGGGTCTTCACAACTTGAACACAGTCGATGTGGGGCGCATGACTTGTTCTGATCCCCAACCTTTACGCCACAGTACGCAAAATACACTTCCCTGACAGAGTCTGAGATTGTCCGCTGCTGCTTTTTCACTGCAAGTTTGCCACAGATGTATCGGAAGTGGTCAGGAGAAGTAATATAATCCTTTGAAGAAGACACGGAATTCCCAAAAGCAGGCACCAGTCGATTTATCACTCGTCGTTGAAGTTTGCACGAAAAACGATATTTAAAACAAACGTATAGGACTGAACATTACCATATCACCAAAATATGTGGGTGTCTGTATTATAGACTATAAAATTAAACTTACTTTTGTAGCAGGATACATTGTGAACCTTCACAGAACAAAACTGACATTATTATAACAATTAAATGTGATAAAATCTTCTTAGGTGATCAGTCGAGTGGTGGTGTCGACTTGCGACGTTTCGATAGGTTTCGTACCCATCGTTTTCAGGCGAATATGATCATCTTCGCCTGAAGATCATGAGTACAAAACTGACTGAAACGTTGTGACATGACGACGGCATCACTCGGCTGATCACCCGAAAAGATTTTATCATTGGAATGCCCTAAAAAAGCCTACAATCAGAAACAATTACATAGCTACATTTTGCATATCTCACAGAAATCCTAAATTTATACCAAAATTGCATGTGACTGAAGTACTTTGCCTGGAATCAGCATCAGAAAATACGGACACCGCAAAAACCTTCTACCTTTTAGAAAAATTTCATTGTGAATGGTGTTATCAGTCACCTTTCCAGGAAAGTAATATTTGTAATTCCTTCTTCACAATAAACAAATTTTTTTCCTTAAGAACGTTTCGGTAATTGGCATCTGGTTTTTATTTTTGAAAAGTGGAAAATAAATAAGATTTACTAACAAGGGGAGGCCGCCAATTGTGAAATTCAGATTCGATTCATACTGCGCATAATAAAAGCTCATGGCCAGAGGTGTAATGTGCCAAAGTACCAAGATGCACTTCTCAGCCGTTGTCGAGAAAAATCGACAGTTAAAAGAAACCGTTTCGGTGAAATACTCACTGCGATTAACAATTTTCTGCAGCGTCGTAGCGCAGCGGTAAGCGCCCCGGTTCGTAATCCGAAGGTCACCGGATCGAATCTCGCGCCATGCAATTTTTTTACTATTTGTTTTTTTGTAATATATATATAATTCCCGGCAATCAGTATCAAGAATTATGCATATAATAAGTTGTTGAAAGTCGTTTGTCGTGGAAAAATAAAACTTGAAATAAAACACAATATCACAAATAGTATTCAAGTGGATACAATTTATTGAAAAGTTCGGTGTACAATCGCACATAATTAACAATTAGTGACCGGCAGTAGCTGGAGTATCGCACGAACCAGAGTGATAGTTATCATAGAAACATGGAAAGCAGAAAACAGCACGACATCGAGCACATCTGATAAACGATGCGTTTTTACAAGAACAATTGTTTTTTAAAGTATCTGTTGGGAAACACACCTGATAGACATTCTGAAAAATTGTTCTATCGTTCGTCAGGTTTGATGCATACCACGCGTATCGTATCATATCGGCAAAAATCGGAGAAGACAATTGGTGGTGGACGATGGATATATATATATATATATATATATATATATATATATTGCACTTCCCAGGAGTTGTCGAGAAAATCGACAGTTATTTATTTATAAAATTTTATTTATTTATAAAAAAAAGTTGCATAGCGCGAGATTCGCTCCGGTGACCATCGGATTACGAACCCGAGCGCTTACCGCTGCGCCACGACGCTGCAGAAAATTTTTAATCCTAGAGAGCATTTCACCGCAACGGTTTCTTTTAACTGTCGATATTCTCGACAACGGCTGGGAAGTGCATCTTGGTGCTTTGCCACATTACACCTCTGGCCATGAGCTTTTATTATGCACAGTATGAATCGAATCTGAATTTCACAATTGGCGGCCTCCCCTTGTAAGACTGCATGGTAAACTAAGATGATACAAGTTGTTCGTTTTCCGCAGTTGAGAAATAATGACCCATTTACGATAGCTCATATTTCTCGACGTGTTAAAAGCAAAGCGGTGTTTTGCGCCACGGCACACCTAAGAATGCTAAGTTGTTTGCATCAGGTCTGGCTCAATTAACAGAAGAGCTAGAAGTATATAATTAACCTGGGTATTTTCGTCGATCTTCCAATCTTAAAATTCTATGTAACTCGGAACTCCGTTATTTGTCGTTTATGTGGAGTGTGTGAAAGCGGCAGAATTTGCGCGCGGGGGCGCAGAAGGGGTGAAGCAGCGTGGACTCGGACAGACAGGGGTGCTCAGAGCAGCGCTCGTCTTACACACGATACTGCGCCGGCAACTGCTTGTAATATGATGTGCAAAATATGCAGATTGCGCCCTAAGCCATCTGGAGGAAAGAGCTAGTTTAACGCGAGGAAATGGAAGCGTTTTCAAGATTGAGGTTACAAGCGGAGCTCGTTGCGGCGTCAAATGTTCATTTCCTGGCTCACATGCACTTAGCGCGGCCGTCCTCGCGCTGGCTGCAACTTCAGCTTCAGCCTCCTCTGCGGCCGCATTAGTCTGCTCCCTTAACAGCCGACTCACAAGTGAAAACAAACTAAAACACTAGCGCGCTCTCATGCTACACAGTCGGTCGTCGTCTAAAAACGAAGTGGGGCACACGCTTGCTCTCGCATTGCAATAACCTCAACGAATGACACGTTTAAGTACCTACACAGATTAAAAAATAAAGAAAACAACGCCTGTGTGTAAAAATGCTGCTCAGTGGTCTTTCTTTGATCTTACTGCTACCTATTGTAATTCTGATTACCTTATGTAATTCCTTCCTCTAGTGGTTCGTACATTCCTAGAAACTTCTGTTTTGACGACTCATGAACGCCCGCATCTCGTGGTCGTGCGGTAGCGTTCTCGCTTCCCACGCCCGGGTTCCCGGGTTCGATTCCCGGCGGGGTCAGGGATTTTCTCTGCCTCGTGATGGCTGGGTGTTGTGTGCTGTCCTTAGGTTAGTTAGGTTTAAGTAGTTCTAAGTTCTAGGGGACTGATGACCATAGATGTTAAGTCCCATAGTGCTCAGAGCCATTTGAACCATTTGACTCATGAACAGAGAAACAAACTGTGTCATTAGTGTTCTGACTTGTTTGATGTGGTCCGACGAATTCCTCTCTTTCGCCTACCTCTTCATCTCGGAGCAGCACTTGTGTCCTCAAGTATTTGTTGGATATACTCAAAACTTTGTTTTCCCATTCAGTTTTTACCCTCAACATCTCACTTAATTAACATGGAAGTCATTCCTTGATGTATTAACAAATATTCTACCATCCTCTCCCTTCTTCCTGTCAATGTTTTCCACGTGTTCCTCTCACAGCCGATTCTGCAGAGAACCTCCTCATTCCTAATCTTATCAGTACACTTAATTTACAACACCCTTCTGTACCACCGCATGTCAAACGCTTCGATTCTCTACTTTTCCTGTTTTCGCACAGTCCATGATTTGCTACCAGACAGTACTGTGCTCCAAACGTACGCTCCCTGAAATTTCTTCCTCAAATGGTCTATATTTGATACTAGAAAACTTCTCCGGGTCTGGAATACCCTCTTTGCATGTGCTAATCTGTTATTTATGTCCTCTCTGCTTCGTTCGTCATATGTTATTTTGTTTCCTAGACGGGGAATTTCCTTCAGGTCTTTAACTACATGATCCACAATTCTGATGTTAAAGTTCATCGCTAATCTCATTACTTTCGTATTTCTTCGGTTTGCTCTCATTTCATTGCGTGTGCTCATTAGGGCACAGGTTCTGCAGTTCTTCTTGACTCTCACACAGAACAGCAATGTCATCAGCGAATCTTATGATTGACGTTCCTTTACCCTTAATCTAAATCTCACTCCTCAACCATTCTTTCATTTACGTCATTGCTTCTTCCATATGTAGATCGAACAAAAGGGGCGAAACAGACGTCCCTGTCTCATACGCTTCCTAGTCCGAGTACTTCGTTCTTGGTCACACATTCTTCTTTTTCTCTCTTGGTTTTGTACAGATTGTATATTACGTATCTTACTTTACCTGTGGCTTACATCTACTTTCTTGAGCATTTCGAACGTCTTGCACCATTTTGCATTGTGTAACATTTTTTTCTAGGTCGGGGTCTTGATTTTTTAAAGTCTTGCTTCCATTATCAAGCGCAACGTCAGAACTGCCACTTTAATGCCTTTACCTTTCCCGAAGACAAACTGAAGGAATATAGTTCCTTTGAAAGGGATACTTCAGAAGCCGGCCGAAGTGGCCGTGCGGTTAAAGGCGCTGCAGTCTGGAACCGCAAGACCGCTACGGTCGCAGGTTCGAATCCTGCCTCGGGCATGGATGTTTGTGATGTCCTTAGGTTAGTTAGGTTTAACTAGTTCTAAGTTCTAGGGGACTAATGACCTCAGCAGTTGAGTCCCATAGTGCTCAGAGCCATTTGATACTTCATATTTTCTTCCCCGTCCTTGTTCTATCTTCGCCCGTGTTCCATCACTAATGAGTTGATCGGCGACTGAACAGTAAGGGCTAACTTATTTCACCCGGTTCTCTGTTCTGTTCCATTTACATAAGGAATGAGAAAACAGTGTCTGTACTCCTCCGGTTGCTCAATAATCACACTTACGTTACTCTTGCGATCCATACGCTACACATACACACATCAAGAACAGTTTTAAATCATCTCTGTTCCGAGAGTTCCGGAACCTGTACAGAAAATTGGAATAGAGATCAACATAAACAACATTTCCGCCTTTTTTATTGCTCATGAAAACCGTATATTGCATGTTGTGGCAACATACAGCGAGACCTTCGTAAGTGGTGGTCCAGATTGCTGTACACACCGGTACCTCTAATACCCAGTAGCACGTCCTCTTGCATTGATGCATGCCTGTATTCGTCGTGGCACACTATCCACAACCTCATCAAGGCACTGTTGGTCCAGATTGTCTCACTTCTCAACGGCGATTCGACGCAGATCCCTCAGAGTGGTTGGTGGGTCACGTCGTCCACAAACAGCTTTTTTCAATCTATCCCAGGCATGTTCGATAGGGTTCATGTCCGGAGAACATGCCGGCCACTCTAGTCGAGCGATGTCGTTATCCTGAAGCAGGTCATTCTCAATATGTGCACGAAGAGGGCGCGAATTGTCGTCCATGAAGACAAATACCTCGCCAATATGCTGCTGGTATGGTTGCACTATCGGTCGGAGGATGACATTTACGTATCGTACAGCTGTTTGCTTTCCATGACCACCAGCGGTGTACGTCGTCCCCACATAACGCTACCCCAAAGCAGCAGGGAAACTTCACCTTGCTACACTCGCTGTAAGGTGTGTCTAAGGCGTTCAGTCTGACCGGATTGCCTGCAAACACGTCTCCGACAATTGTCTGGTTGAAGGCATATGCGACACTCATCGGTGAAGAGAACGTGATGCCAATCCTGAGCGGTCCATTCGGCATGTTGTTGGGCCCATCTCTACCGTGCTGCATGGTGTCGTGGTTGAAAAGATAGACATCGCCATGGACGTCGGGAGTGAAGTTGCGCATCATGCAGCCTATTGCGCACAGTTTGAGTCGTAACACGACGTCCTGTGGCTACACGAAAAGCATTATTCAACATGGTGGCGATGCTGTCAGGGTTCCTCCGAGCCATAATCCGTAGGTAGCGGTCATCCACCGCAGTAGTAGCCCTTGGGCTGCCTGAGCGAGGCATGTCATCGACAGTACCTGCCTCTCTGTATCTCGTCCATGTACGAACAACATCGCTTTGGTTCACTCCGAGACGCCTGGACACTTCCCTTGTTGAGAGCCCTTCCTAGCACAAAGTACCAATGAGGACGCGATCGAACCACGGTATTGACCGTGTAGGCGCGGTTGGACTACAGACACCACGAGCCGTGTACCTCCTTCCTGGTGGAGTGACTGGAACTGGTCGGCTGTCGGAACCCCTCCGTCTAATAGGCGCTGCTCATGCATGCTTGTTTACATATTTGGTCGGGTTTAGTGACACTTCTAAGCAGTCAAAGGGACTGTGCCATTGATACTGTATCCACAGTCAACGTCTATCTTACGTGTTCTGGGAACCTGGGTGATGCAAAACTCTTTTTGATGTGTGTACAATGGAAGGAACAAGATTGTCGCATAATGTAACTGAAATACTTTTTGCTTTCCTTTATCCAGCCGTTCGGAGTGGCCGTGCGGTTCTAGGCACTACAGTCTGTAACCGAGCGACCGCTACGGTCGCAGGTTCGAATCCTGCCTCGGGCATGGATGTGTGTGATGTCCTTAGGTTAGTTAGGTTTAAGTAGTTCTAAGTTCTAGGGGACTGATGACCTCAGATGTTAAGTCCCATAGTGCCCAGAGCCAATTGAACCATTTTTGAATATTGCATAACGTGAGTTGTCAACATAGACACTGTACAATAACATAATACGTATAACGCGCCTCTACGGGTTAAAACGACGATTACATCGAATGTCCTTCTCTGGTGAAAATCACATGGTGTGTGTGTGTGTGTGTGTGTGTGTGTGTGTGTGTGAGAGAGAGAGAGAGAGAGAGAGAGAGAGAGAGAGAGAGAGAGAGAGAGAGAGAGGAGGGAGAGAGAGAGCATTAGGAGACTTGGGCAAGTGTGACATTTGGAGATTCGGATCGGTTCCCTGAGGCGTGTTCCAACAGCCGAAGTGGTTAAGGCGACCGCGGGAAATGCGAGTGTGACTCCTGGTCCAGCACAGATTTTTATACGTCACCGATAACTAATACAGTTAAAGTCAATTTAAATTTGCTATCTTAGAATCAAATTTCTTAATGTACGATATCAATAAGTCACAGCTGGGTTCGGTCAACTCATAAAAACACATGGGTGTAACAGTTTGTAGGATATGCAATGGAACTGTCACATAGGATCGTAGATAAAGCGGGTGGCGCGCTTTGTTAATAGAATACTAGGGAACTACTATCAGCCTACAAAGGAGATGGCTTACAAAACACCTAACTAACCTAAAGACAACACACACATCCATGCCCGAGGCAAGATTCGAACCTGCGACCGTAGCGGTCGCGCGGTTCCAAATTGAAGCGCCGAGAACCGCACGGCCACACCGGCCGGCTATACAACATTCCTTCAGACATGTACACATAAATTTCTAAAGGAATAGAAACTACGTAGCGATCGAATGTTCCTTCTTGGTGGGAATCACACTGTGTGTGTGTGTGTGTGTGTGTGTGTGTGTGTGTGTGTGTGTGTGTGTGTGTGTGTTTGTGAGTGTGCGCGCGTGCGCACTAGATATGGACAAGTGTGACATGTGGAGATTCTGATCGATCTTGGAGGTGTGCACGGATAGACAAAGTGGTTAAGGCGACAGCGCATGTTAAGCGGGAAATCCGGGTTCAAGTCCCGCTCCGGCACAAATTTTCATATGTCGCCGATAAATAGTACAGTCAATTCACAATTTTGGAATCTAATTTGGTAATATTTAATAAGCAGCTGTGGATTGTTAACCAGTGTCTGTTCCTTGAGGCATGCATGGATGTCTGAAGGAACATTGTATAACGTGACTCAACAGAGATATTGTTCAATATTATAGTAAGTATTGACATTGTAATCACAGGATACTATGTTTTCTCGTTTTGTGAAGAGCAAAATTTTACATTTATGAACATTAAAGCTAAGTTCCCAGTCTATATACCACTCTGAAATCTCATCAAGATTATAAAGACGAACGGAAGTGGTCCCAAGACGGTATCCTGTGGCATTTTCATATGATATTCTGGACTCATAGGCCAACATTGTAAGGGACATGTCGTAAAGATACCGTCTGTGGAAGGTTTCCGACTGACTGCCTTCAGCAGACGGGGCATGACTGCTTTCAGAGGCGAGGCGTAACGATACATTGACAAATTGGGCGGTTTTTGCCATAAACAAGCTGGAAAAGATTCTCTTTATGCGGTTAGAAGACACACAGAATTCGAATCCGAACAAATACTGAGATGTTAACATTGTCACCAAAAGGGGTACTGAAAACGGTGTAACAGTCCGTGACAGCTTGTTCGTGAAATGTGTTAATTACGTAGAAGTGTTGTCATTATTAGACAATAGCATTCCTGCAAAGTTGGTGCTTTTGCGAGATAGCTAGCGGAGAGTGTGCGCTAGCGCAGTATGTGAGAGGTGGCAGCCGTAATGGTTTTTAGGGCGCAAGAAGCGGAGGGGCGCGGGCCCCGGTCATATTGCACACGCCACGCCGGGGCACAGATCACGCAAAATACAAAAAAATAGCTTCGCACTTCTGGCTGTGCTTTAATGTCCTCCTCGCTAACGAACATTTGATGGCGCCGTCGCTAGTGCCATCAAGGTGAAACAAATAAAGCGCGCGCCGCGTTGTTTGTATTTGTAACGGGGGAAAGAAGCCAGCTGCGATTTTTCGCTAACTTCAGATTTTCACGCAGAAGAAAAGGAAATATGTGCTCGGTTTCAGCGACTTGCTGATATTGCCCAGTGAATAACAGGTGGTGTGAATTTTAACGAATTCGATGGTGCTTTGTTGAAGACACTGGACTCGTTTTTGGGAGGAGCAGGGTTCAAGTCCACGTACAGTCATGCAGACGTAAGTCTCTTATCGCTTCCCGAAATTGCTTAGGCCATGCCCGTCTGGGTTCGCTTCTAAACAACGCAACTGAGTTCCTTCCCACCTGTTCTCCTATCTGAACTTGCACACCGTCTTTGATGACTTCTCCTTCAACGAGAAGTTTCTGACAACGCTGTTTTGAGAGTCGTTGTCCACACTTTTAGTCACGGTCCGTATTCGCATTTTGTAGTTATTATTCTGGAAAATACTTCCAGCAATATTCTGTTACCGCCGGCCGGGGTGGCCGTGCGGTTCTAGGCGCTACAGTCTGGAACGGCGCGACCACTACAGTCGCAGGTTCGAATCCTGCCTCGGGCATTGATGTGTGTGATGTCCTTAGGTTAGTTAGGTTTAAGTAGTTCTAAGTTCTAAGGGACTGATGACCTCAGATGTTGAGTCCCATAGTGCTCAGAGCCATTTGAACCATTATTCTGTTATCATGCTGGAGGAACTCCAAAACTGAGACTCTTACACTCTACAGAGCACAAGTACTTGCGTTGTTTTGCTTTTTTCTCATTAACTTCTCGTAAAGCACCGCAAACCGCTATGAAATTATGAGGTTTTCATGAAGTTTGAAAACTGTGGTCGAATTCACGCGCAAGAAATGGTAGATCAGTGCTTCTGATTGTAGATTTCCTGCGATCTGACACAGTAGAATGTTTGGTAAGTTTCCGACTACAGCCTAAAGTATCACCAGCAGCGTAATGGGTACGCTGTATACAGATGCACTTCGTAATTCCGCTAGCCTAAGGTAGCCTCCATCCGAGCACTAATTGTTCTTATTTTACAAGATAAACACTACCTGATCAAAAGTACCTGGGCATCTATTAGTGGACATTAATATCAGGTATGTCTATCCTTCTCCTTCGTGAACTCTCTTCGGGACACTGTCAGTGAGGTGTGTGAATTCTTGTGGAGAAATGGTGTCCCATTCTTCCTCAAGAGCCGAAACCAGACAAGGTAGTGATGATTGACGCTGCTGTCTAGAGCCGATACAACGTCCTAATTCATCCCAAAGGTGTTGCATTCAGATCAGATTGGCACTCTGGGCAGGCCAGTCCACTTCAGGAAAGTTATTGTCCCTAAATCATTGCCTTACATATACTGCTTTATGGCAGCGACTATTTTGGTGCCGATGCAAACAAGTCATCGTCTCAGTGCTGTTCCTGTACTCAGCGCAGTACACACTGCTGTAAAATTTGTTCACATTCTTTCGCAATTACCGTTTTATTAAGTGCAGTAAGGAGCTACACCTAACTGTGAATATCACTCCCATACCCTAATACCACGCACTCTATCAGACACGCGTGGCTTCTGAGGAGCTACTCGACCATCGTAGCTCATTCTTTTTAACTTCCCAGTACTTTCATTGTGCTAAGTGGACTGCTGGTAGCACTTCCAAACTCACGAGTGATTCCTTATGCTTGTTTCATGATATTGTTTACAACTACACTTAGCATTCTCGACGGTCCCTGTCCGTCAGTACATTTAGTCTGTGTCTGGTCTTGGTTTACCTACGGTTGTTCCTTCGCGTTTACACTTCACAATCACATCGCCCACAATTTAAATAATTGGGCAGCTTTAGAAGGGTTTAAATGTCCCTTATGGATTTGTTACTAAGATGACTTCCAATGATTAGTCCACGTTTGAACTCAGTGAACTCTACTGACCGATCTGTTTTGGTTCAAAAATGGTTCAAATGGCTCTGAGCACTATGGGACTTAACTTCTAAGGTCATCAGTCCCCTAGAACTTAGAACTACTTAAACGCAACTAACCTAAGGACATCACACACATCCATGCCCGAGGCAGGATTCGAACCTGCGACCGTAGCGGTCGTGCGGTTCCAGACTGAAGCGCTTGGAACCGCTCGGCCACAACGGCCAGCGCTTTGTTTAGAAACTACGAAAGATAGATACACGATTCCAACGTTTCTGGAAAGAGAAAAGTTCAAATTTGTATGCATTCAATGTCAACACCATGTGTCGCCCGAAAAATATCAAAACGGTGTCTCATTTCCTGCAACATCGTCTCTCGTTATCGAATTCACGGCTTCAACAATGCGATGTCACAGACTTCTAAGGGCGTCAGGCAAAGGGGGATGAAAACGCGGTTATTTACGCAACCTCACAGATAAGTCACAAGTTGTGAGGTCTGGAGACCTGGGAGACTACCAGCGATGAAGTTCATCTTCCGCTCCTCCTCTTCCACTCCAACGGTCTACGATGGTGTCATTAAGGTAAGGTCGGACGTGCACACGCCTTCTGACTTTCATCAGTGGGGGGGGTTACGTAAATGACCGCGTTTTATCACCCCTATGCCGCGTAATAATTTGAACTGTTCTCTTTCCTAGAACGTTGGAATTCTATTTCTATCTTTTGTAGTTTGGAAGCAATAAATGCTTGAAATCTGTTCCTTATTTTTGGACAGACCTGTATATTTCCATGCTTCTGACGCTAGATGAAGTTTAACAGATGGACTGTTAGTGCATCCCGAATGAAACTGAATAATTTGAGTCAAATTTACTTTCAAAAACGTAAGAAGTTGTTCTTATTGTTTGACTATGACAGCTAAATGATACGCGGGTATTTTGTGTGAGTGTTTCAGTCTACAAGTGTTCTGCATGTAGCAATGGCCCTGAATCATGAAAAGATCTCTTACTATCTGTCGATATGAACTACAAAACAAGGAAACAGCAAACATCATTTTATGGGTTTCATCAACGATGGATGCAATTGAAATGGTAACTGCATATTATCTTCAATGTGTCGATTCAAAGTGAGATTACCGAGCGAAATGGCGCAGAAATTGAAGTACGTACTTACATTCCAGGTGAGTGGGATTTTCTTGGACAGCCGAACTTAGATATACCACAGCTGATTGTCTCCCCCGTCCCTGTCTAATTATGGTCTGTTCTCCGTATGTGATAACAACGACATAGATAGGACGTTAAACAACATTTCTTTCTTCCCTGTATTCCATTTTGAATATCCCTGTAATGTGCATTGTGTGAAAGGAACTGAGGACACTGCTTTCTGTTATAGTTGTAATCAATTTTTTTGCCGGATATTGATAACATTCACTGTTGTGCTTTCACGATACTCATTACAGCGAACGCTGATGTCACTTTCAAGCTTAATATGTTGGTGTAACTCCGGATATCCGTTGGTTTATTATAGGTGGATGTTAGAGAAATAAATGGGCCGAGTATGGACTCTTTACTATATTAGTTGGAAAGTGAGATAACAAAGGTAAAAATCATACATGTTGTTTCAGCGCGAAACTGCTACATTTATACTAAATGTTATCTACCATGATCGATTAAAGAGCAGTTTTCATTTGGTGCTTCTATGTAAAATCTGAGTTGGCACATAGATGCTTAACACTTCTTCTTCTGAACTATGTACGATGAATACTGAGCACATAGTCCAGAAACCGGATTGAAATTTTTTACACGTCTCAGCTAAAAAGAAGACTCTCAGGTTTTTCTTCGCAAATCTTTCACGCTATTTCCCAAACAGCAAGCTCCGACTAGTACAATGGCTCTCAACCTGTGGTAATTACTTCACGAAAGGTAAAAACTAAAAGGTACGATTGAGTTCAGGTCACGAAATTAGATTACTTGTGAAATATTATGACTAATATCGTTCTAAAATACGGTGCTATTAAAAAGGAAGGAACAGATTTCAAACACTTTTTGTTTACAAATGGCTCTGAGCACTATTGGACTTAACTTCTAAGGTCATCAGTCCTCTAGAACTTAGAACTACTTAAACCCAACTATTCTAAGAACATCACACACTAATATCATTATTTAATGAGAGTGTCATACTAATTACCTAAGTTAGCAACACTTAAATTTTTTAAATAAATACTAGCATTAACATATGAAACAATGTGGAGGGCCCTAAAGCCCGTGAAACAAATTATGAACGTCATCTGCCTCACCCAATCCACGCACTACACACATTCTTTGCACTTTGTATCATGCACGTATGACATTAAAACTCAGACATAACAGGCACCACATACAGGGTGTTACAAAAAGGTACGGCCAAACTTTCAGGAAACATTCCTCACACACAAATAAAGAAAAGATATTTTGTGGACATGTGTCCGGAAACGCTTAATTTCCATGTTAGAGCTCATTTTAGTTTCGTCAGTATGTACTGTACTTCCTCGATTCACCGCCGGTTGGCGCAATTGAAGGAAGGTTATGTTGACTTCGGTGCTTGTGTTGACATGCGACTCATTTCTGTGAACGTTTGGGCAGGCATTGTTGGTGATGTCTTGATTGGGTCCCATGTTCTTCCACCTACGCTCAATGGAGCTCGTTATCATGATTTCATACGGGATACTCTACCTGTGCTGCTAGAACATGTGCCTTTACAAGTACGACACAACATGTGGTTCATGCACGATGGAGCTCCTGCACATTTCAGTCGAAGTGTTCGTACGCTTCTCAGCAACAGACTCGGTGACCGATGGATTGGTAGAGGCGGCCTCCACGCTCTCCTGACCTCATCCCTCTTGACTTTCATTTGTGGGGGCATTTGAAAGCTCTTGTCTACGCAACCCCGGTACCAAATGTAGAGACTCTTCGTGCTCGTATTGTGGACGGCTGTGATACAATACGCCATTCTCCAGGGCTGCATCAGCGCATCAGGGATTTCATGCGACGGAGGGTGGATGCATGTATCCTCGCTAACGGAGGACATTTTGAACATTTCCTGTGACAAAGTGTTTGAAGTCACGTTGGTACGTTCTGTTGCTGTGTGTCTCCATTCCATGATTAATGTGATTTGAAGAGAAGTAATAAAATGAGCTCTAACATGGAAAGTAAGCGTTTCCGGACACATGTCCACATAACATATTTTCTTTCTTTGTGTGTGAGGAATGTTTCCTGAAAGTTTGGCCGTACCTTTTTGTAACACTCTGTATACAAGGTGAGTTACTAACTCCGAAAGTATAACAGGAGCTGAAACGTTTGTGGGACGTTGGTTTTTTGTTGCTAGGTGGGGTCACTTCAGAGATATGAAGGTCAACTTTGTTTTTTTTTTAATTGGATGCTACAGTTTGCTACTTATTTTCTGATAGCGGCCATCGAGACGAATCCAGTGATGTGCAACAATAAGGTCTTTGAAGGTCAACGAAGGTCAAAAAGGTGGCATGAACGTCCATTTACAGAAGGTGTTCGAAGTGATGACTATTGGTATCAATGCAGTGCTCCAATATTCTTATCATGGATTGAGTGGTATTCTTTATCACTTCAGCACTTATCGAAGCATATGCTCGGGCAATTCTCTCTCGTATAACGTGCAAATATACGTAGTAAATATTCACCGAATACGTGCCATGGACATGTAAACACCATTCGACGGTTTCGCAATACAACACTAACAGGAACTGTAAGATTATCGTCGAATCAAGAGAATGTGAATGATGAATTCCTTCGAAGAACAAGTCGATATGCTTCTCATTTACGGAGAATGCCAGGGAAATTCAGTGAGAGGTAGAGACTTTTAAGCTGAAAGATATCCTCAACGTACTCACCCTGCACGCCGTACATTTAAATATGTGCATGATACATTGAGAACAACTGGATCTTTAACGCATCGGAAACATACCCGGCAAAGGAAAGTTACTAACGAGGAAACGAAAATTGGCACCCTGCCACTGTGGTTCGAGATCCTGGTGTTAGTTCACGTCAAATCGCAAGGGAATCTGGCATGAGCCAGAGTAGTGTTGTTCGTGTTCTGCATCGCCATAAATATCATCGTTACCACATCAGTCTCCATCAAGAATTAACTGGTACTGATTGTATGCGTCGCAAGGAATTCTGCCGATGGGCTCAGCTTCAGATTCAGAGGGATGACACATTTATTAATCTGATTTTATACAATCACGAACCAAGGAAATGTTAATTTGCATAACATGCATTACAGGGCAACGGAAAATCCATGTTGACTGCTGCAAGTTGCACACCAAAAACCGTGGTCGGTGAATGTATGGCGTGGGGTTCTGGAGGACAGTATTATAGGGACCTATTTCATCGAAGGAAATGTTAATGGTAGGAAGTACACCACATTCCTGCAAGAACGTTGGGTCTGTTTTTGGAAGAAATACCTTTAGGAACAAGGAACAGAATGTAGAATCAACACGATGGGTGTCCGGCACATTTTTGGCTGACGGCTAGAAATGAGTTGCAGAGACAATTCCCAAAGCGTTGGATTGGAGGCAGAGATGTGTCATGGCCGGCTCGTTCGCCAGACTTTACGCCTGTGGATTTTTTCTTGTGGGGACTCGTAAAAGACATTATTTATAAAGACGTTGCAACTACACCTGAAGATATGCGAGAGAGAATTGTACGTGCTTTGATAAGTGCCGATGTGATAAGGAATACCACTTAATCCCTGATAAGAAGACTGCAGCACTGCATTGATACCAATGGTCATCACTTCGAACGCTTTCTGTAAATGGATGTTCATGCCACCTTTGTGACCTTCGTTGACCTTCGAAGACCTTCCTGTTCCAAGTCATTGGATTCGTCTCGATAGCCGCTAAAAGAAAATAAATACCAGGCTATACCATCCCATTTAAAAAACGAAGTAGACCTCCATATCTCTGAAGCGACCCCACCTAGCAACAAAAAACCAACGTCATATTATGGCCCCTGTTGTTCCATGCAACATTTGTCCCACAAACATTTCAGCTACTATCGTACTTTCGGAGTTAGGTGACGCTACGCTAGTAGTGTGTAACAGGGTGGGAATTCGGGAAGCGTGCCCGGGTGGCCGAGGCGGTTAAGTCAACTGCCCAAGTTAAGAGCGAGATCGGGGTTGGAGTCCCAGTCCGGCACAAATTTTCACCTGTCATCAACGATTCCTTTTGACACGCAAATGCGCTTAATGTCACTGAAAACCTTTGGCTCAGATATTTATGTTACATATGTTTAAATACACTCCTGGAAATTGAAATAAGAACACCGTGAATTCATTGTTCCAGGAAGGGGAAACTTTATTGACACATTCCTGAGGTCAGATACATCACATGATCACACTGACAGAGCCACAGGCACATAGACACAGGCAACAGAGCATGCACAATGTCGGCACTAGTACAGTGTATATCCACCTTTCGCAGCAATGCAGGCTGCTATTCTCCCATGGAGACGATCGTAGAGATGCTGGATGTAGTCCTGTGGAACGGCTTGCCATGCCATTTCCACCTGGCGCCTCAGTTGGACCAGCGTTCGTGCTGGACGTGCAGACCGCGTGAGACGACGCTTCATCCAGTCCCAAACATGCTCAATGGGGGACAGATCCGGAGATCTTGCTGGCCAGGGTAGTTGACTTACACCTTCTAGAGCACGTTGGGTGGCACGGGATACATGCGGACGTGCATTGTCCTGTTGGAACAGCAAGTTCCATTGCTGGTCTAGGAATGGTAGAACGATGGGTTCGATGACGGTTTGGATGTACCGTGCACTATTCAGTGTCCCCTCGACGATCACCAGTGGTGTACGGCCAGTATAGGAGATCGCTCCCCACACCATGATGCCGGGTGTTGGCCCTGTGTGCCTCGGTCGTATGCAGTCCTGATTGTGGCGCTCACCTGCACGGCGCCAAACACGCATACGACCATCATTGGCACCAAGGCAGAAGCGACTCTCATCGCTGAAGACGACACGTCTCCATTCGTCCCTCCATTCACCCCTGTCGCGACACCACTGGAGGCGGGCTGCACGATGTTGGGGCGTGAGCGGAAGACGGCCTAACGGTGTGCGGGACCGTAGCCCAGCTTCATGGAGACGGTTGCGAATGGTCCTCGCCGATACCCCAGGAGCAACAGTGTCCCTAATTTGCTGGGAAGTGGCGGTGCGGTCCCCTACGGCACTGCGTAGGATCCTACGGTCTTGGCGTGCATCCGTGCGTCGCTGCGGTCCGGTCCCAGGTCGACGGGCACGTGCACCTTCCGCCGACCACTGGCGACAACATCGATGTACTGTGGAGACCTCACGCCCCACGTGTTGAGCAATTCGGCGGTACGTCCACCCGGCCTCCCGCATGCCCACTATACGCCCTCGCTCAAAGTCCGTCAACTGCACATACGGTTCACGTCCACGCTGTCGCGGCATGCTACCAGTGTTAAAGACTGCGATGGAGCTCCGTATGCCACGGCAAACTGGCTGACACTGACGGCGGCGGTGCACAAATGCTGCGCAGCTAGCGCCATTCGACGGCCAACACCGCGGTTCCTGGTGTGTCCGCTGTGCCGTGCGTGTGATCATTGCTTGTACAGCCCTCTCTCAGTGTCCGGAGCAAGTATGGTGGGTCTGACACACCGGTGTCAATGTGTTCTTTTTTCCATTTCCAGGAGTGTATCTCATGAAAATGTCTTCTCCTGTTGGTAGGTACCTACCAAAAAGTACTTGCTACGTTATTCGCTTTGCAACAGATAAACGAACTAATTAACAGCAGAACACAAGAGTAACTGTGTAACCGCTATTACATTGCCGTAGGACCTATACAGTGTTGTTATTATATTATTATTAGTGGCAGTTTGAAGTCTGTCAGTTTAGAAATGATTCACAAACAAAAAATACAGTGCACACAATTTAACTTACTTGACTTTAAGTGAGGGTGCTGGGCATGGGTGTCGCTTCGGAGAGGCGTGGGCTAGAGAAAGCATTTTTGTAACAGGTGTCTACCCTCAATGTGGACAGATAGATTTCGTTTCTGAGGAGTTGTAGGTAGCGCTCGCGATACACTAAAAACTGCTTCGTCATTCTATAAAAATGTTGATACAAATAAGCATTACAAATTGTCTCATTGTACAAATTGTCTCATTGGTGTTTAGTAAAACACCTACAAAAACTAAATGTCATCTATCTTTCGTCATTTTAAAAAAAGTACAATTTTGCAGCGTCTGTGTTTTACGGTGTACTATGCAATGTCTTTCAGTAACTGCGCGAGCGCAGGATGTGGACATACGGTAACATATGGCGGTTTGGGTCGGTCCTGAAAGCGTGGTCGGGTAGCTGATGATAGCTCTGCATGTTCGTTCAGAGGGTTAGCTGCAATCTGTAGTAAAAAATTGAGTGAATGGATCAACGATGAACTTGAACGGGTTTCATGGGACATCCACCCCAAACAAATGTCACGAACAATAATGAACAAAATGAGATAAAAAGTTATTAAGGCGACAGCGCGTATAAAGCAAGAAATACAGGTTCGAGTCCCGATCCCACACAGATTTTCATGTCTCACTAATCAATTGTGCAGCTGAAGTCTAATCGTGTTGCAATTGCGAATACATCTGTTAAAATAAGTGTCCCATAAATAAGAGTACATTCTTTTTCATTCTAAAGTTAAGTTAGACGCAATGTTGATGATAGTGAGGGCGGAGAGGGTAACTAGCTAATATCTGTTTACACTCAGGGTTAATGGTCTCGGACAGGTCGGGAGCCATTGGACTTGGATCATATGTAAACAGCAGCGCGGCGTGGAATGGCACGATCCGTTGTGCGTAGCTGGCTGGAGCGTTTTTGCGCACGGCGGGCAGCGGAGCGTGCGCCGGAGCAGCCGCCGCCTTAACGGAGTGGGCAGGCGACCTCGTTGCTCGTTGACCCCTCGGCTGCCGTGCAGACGCAGACAGGCGCACACGTCGTACCACGCGTCGCCGCTTCCGGAAAACGGCGCCTCAGGTAGCTCGCTTTCCACCGAGATTGGAAAAGCCATCTTGTCGGCACCTAGCAACGATGTTATTTCGAACTTTATGGACCACAGTGTGATGTCTGCGAATGATCAATTATGTATAAATGAAACTCATTTTGTGTAATTCACAATTCTACGCGTTTTCAGAGGCGTAGCCAGAAATTTCAGAACGATTACTCGTCTATAAACTAAAACTTAACTCCACCAGAACGGAAGGCCTAACGGTACAGAACGACTATAGTGTTATCCTCAGCCGAAAGGCGTCACTGTCGGCGGATATTGAGGGGGGGGGGGGGGAGGGAGGGGCATGAGGTCAGCACACCGCTCTCCCGGCCGTTGTCAGTTTTCGTGACGGAGCCAGCACGTGTCAATTACGTAGATCCTCAGCTGTTCTCAGAAAGGTTGAGTGCCCTCCACTTTGCCAAACAGCGATTGGCAGACCCGGACGGTCACCCATCCAAGTGATAGCCAAGCCCGACAGCACTTAACCTTCGTGACCTGACGGGAAGCAGTATTACCACTGCAGCAAGGCGGCTGGCCATTACTTGTCTTCAACTCATTCAGTTCTACTAGTCACACGTACGGACAGTTACGATAAAGTTTCAATTATCACTTCGAACAAATCAAGCTGGGGCTACTACACTTGACGTAGGTGTCAGTCCTTCTTTAAATATTCATCCTTCAACTCTAAACTAAAACACCGCCCACAGACTCTGGCGAACCCATTCCTACCTATCGGCCGCGCACAGTCGGCTAACTCACTTGAAAACCTAGCATAATAGAAAAATGGATATAAAATCCGACAAAACTGTGTTCCTTTTACATTTTTGAGGTCGCTGATTATGAATCCGATGACGAAATTGCAAAATTCAAATTGGCGAATCCAAGACGGCGGATCAGAATTTATTAATTTATCGAATTTGAGTAAAATTTATGGTACAAGATATTCCGAGGTAGCTTATAACGAACTAGGAGTCGGAATTGCCACATTGAGAACGCTTTATTTGATATTATACATTTTTCAATGGAAATCTTAGTCACATTTTTCGCTTCCGTCGTTATCGCTATTGTATAATATAAAATTAACATTATCACACTAATATAAAGCACGGAGTGTTGAAATGAACGATAATACGAACGCGGATGGTATTCATTACAAATGCAGTTTACTGTTTACTGAAAACTTCATATCGATCGCGTTCCCATTGACCCTTGTTCCACCTCATCCACAATTTCGATAAAATTAATCACAGTTGCTTTTCATTACCAGCACTCAGCTGAAACAGACTGTCTACATCCTCGGACAATTTTTACTGTACAGTCGTGACTTGAAGGTCAAGTCCTGCAGCCCATACATCTCGCACAAAGTCAAGTCAAGTCTTGTCTAAGATTTCAGTTCTCTGAATGGGAAGCAGATGCTGAAAAAAAGTCATTCAAAATGCTCATCACAGAATTATCCACGATTATCGATTAATTTTCAGTTCAATAATGAAGCAATATTTACTTCAGTTTTAATTAATTAATTATTTTTTTTATTTATTGCACAATAATTTCTATAATATTGTCCATTATTTGCAGAATATTGTTCATTATTGCACAATAAATGTCTACTGTGTAGCACTGCCGCACTAGATAAATGACCCGCGTCCACAAAAAGTGCACAAATATGCGCTCGTAAATACATTCGAACTCGTTAACTATAGGCCTACTATTAAAGTAGTAGGAGAGCCATTTTCAAAAGTGGAGCCATGCAAGGGAAATTTTGTAGTCAACGATTTCGAATAGTAGCGGTAGTCGTTTAATTTTCATTCGATGTACGTCATTACACCGATTAAAAATGTCATAAATGTTCGTTCTGGAATGCTGCTCGCCTAATTTAATCTCGACAAATGGGCATGATCGCTGTACTTACTACATAGAAACCAGGTAAACAATATCTGAAAAAATGTTTCGTTGTCCGATTCAATGTTTGCCGGCAATAATCGACTTCTGTCTGGAAACCCACCACCACATTCGAAAAGTGTGCACCAGTGCTATCTACACAATATCTCGCGATAGTAAAATCGGAAAGCGCACCCTTTTCTATTTGTATTCTGTCCAGGTTTTGAAGCTAGCTGCTGCGTCGAGCGCTGCCAGTGGCGTCATTGGATGCAGTCAGGAGGGGCGTAGGTTCAGCACAACGCCCTGCCGGCTGTTACCAGTTCTTGTGACCTGGAGCCGCTACTACTCGGTAGAGTAACTTCTCAGCTGGAATCACGAGGCTGAATGCACCCCGTTTCAGTCCTCCCACCAAGGAAAAATCCCTGGCAGAACTGGGAATGGAACCTGTGTCCTGCACACGCGCTGATCACTCAACAACGAAGGTGCACATTACTTTTCCTCAACGATGGATGACTTGGCGGAGACCTTGAGAGCAGAATTGTACATTTTGGCTGTTCAGCTAACATTCCACCTCTGAAATCATCTCGTCATCATCTTGGAAATGACTGACACGCAGTGATTTCTTCATCCGATGAAAGAGGAGGAAGTCACTGGGTGCCATATCACGAGAATCTGGGGGCGAGGCAAAGTTTGATGGCACGGAGAAGCATCATGTGTGACTGTGTTCTGGGGCGTTTTGGTGGAGCAGAACCACCCATTTGGACAGCCTCACGTAATCTCGTCAGAAAATTCCATTAGTATGCTCCTCGATATAAATAAATAAATGAAATTATGCTCCTAGGACATTTTGCAACTTACGAGCATGATACACTGACAGAAAAAAGTCACAACACAAAAAATAATTAATGTACAGTAATTAAATTTGGGGAATACGTTTTTCCAGGTAATACATTTAAGTGATTAACATTGCAAGATCATCAGTTAGTATAAGAGCGAGTTAATCCATTGCAAATGTGAAACGCTCGCACATTAATAAACGGTGTAACCGGCAGAGTGTTGAATGCAAGCAAACAAACGTGCATGCATTGTGCTGTATACATACCGGATGTCAGTGTGTGGGATTGAGTTCCATGCCTGTGACACGCGATCGGACAATACAGGGACTGTTAATGCTGTGTGTGGATGACACTGGAGTTGTCACCCGATGATGTGCCATATACGCTGGACTGGAGACAGATCTGGTGGTCAAGCAGGCCAAGGTATCATGTCGACACTCTTTAGAGCGTATTGGGTTACAACAACGGTTTGTGGGCAAGAATTATCTTGTTGGAAAACACCCCTAGAATGCCATTCATGAATAGAAGCACAAAAGGTCGAATCACCAAGAACGACGCACAGATTTGCAGTGCGGGGACGGAGGGTAACCAAGAGACTGCTCCTGCTGTCATACGAAATCGCTTCCCTGACCAAACTCCAGGTGTAGGTCCAGTGTATCTAACACGCAGACAGGTTGGTTGGCAGGCACTCAAATGACTTCCTTCTAACTAGCGCACGTGCATCACTGGCACCGAGCCACAACCAAATTTCATAGGCAAATACAAAAGACTTCCACCCTGCCCTCCTATGAGCTCTCGCTTGACACCATTGCAGTCAAAAACGACGGTGCCTTGGGGTCAGTGGAATGCACGCTAGAGAGCGTCTGGCTCTGAGCTGTCATTGAAGTAATCGATTTGCAACAGTTCGTTGTGTCACTGTGGTGCAAACTGCTGTTCAAATTGCTGCTGCAGATGCAGTACGATGCAACAGAGCCATATGCCGAACACGAAGATCTTCCCTCTCGGTAGTGCTAAATAACCATCTGGAGCCCGGTCTTCTTGCGATCGTACATTCTCGTGACCACCGCTGCCTGCAATCATATATAGAGGCTACATTCCTTCCGAGTCTTTTTGCAGTATCGCAGGAGGAACATCCAGTTTCTCATAGACCTATTACACTACCTCTTTCAAAGTCAGTGAGGTGTTCATAATGGCGTCTTTGTTGCCGTAAAGGCATTCTTCACTAACATCAACTCATCACCCCCAGTCTGAAAGGTAACTAACGCTCAAGACCGTTACAGCGTGTATTTAAATCAAATCTGATTTGCATCCTCATAGTGGCGCTACTAGTGCCTCTGTTATGCGACTGGCGCGAAATTGGAGTAGTCATCATCTTTCGATGTAGAAACACGTCTACCAACTTCCCTTTATGTCACACAACTAGGGTGGAAAACCCAATAAATACTCATTACCACCTTGCCCGATGATGGTTGGGTCGTAGCATTTTTATATCTTGGTTAATCCACATATTTCCACTGTTTGCTTTGCCCATTAATTCGGGATGATACTGATACTCCTAGCACTCGTCCACGGTGATCAGGCAGCTTTTGAAGTCATCTGGATTGATGTGACTTGCCGTAACGTTCCACCTGCGGCCTCAGTTCTCCGGGCGTTTTGAATGGGTGTGAACAGTCGTGGAATCCAGGGGCCAGTGCCATTTGTAATTTTCAAAATGGCGTTCAGGATGTTGAGAACTGATCCGTGAGTGATATTAATTTTTTAGAGAATCGCCCCTATTGTAATACGCCTATCATCGAGCATCACCTCCTTCACTTGTCTTGCGGTTCTCCACAGGGAGATGGTCCGCCACTTCATTCTTTGTTATTCAGACTTTTTTTAACACAATGGAAGAGTCTGTGCCATTTGAATGCAGTGTCATATGATGGTTCATTGATGCTATGCACTTTCACCATCTCAACGTAGATTCATGCGGAGTTGTTGCTCATAAAATGCAGAAAACTAACTACCGCGCGGTACTCCACCTTGCCTTTTTCATTTGGCTCCTGTAGCGGTATGCTACGTCACTGTAGCGTGGAGTTGTCCGTCAGTACAGTCAGTACGTAACAGGACTGCAGACACGTTCCTGAAAAAACAAATTGGAAAATTTTATATCATCTAGATGATAATCAAACCATAATGACTACCTGCTCCTATCGTAACACGAAAAAGGGGAGTATGTCCTGGGCAGATTTAAGGATATAAAGAAAGGAACTAACTTTTCCACTCATCTGGCATCTTCAAAGACATTTAAATCAAAACATTTTGATACATACGCACCTTTTTATTTGTTGGTATTAGTACCCGTGTCATGTAATACAATGCATCGTGTCAAGTAAAGTAACATAATGCATGACGCCATGTCATATAACATGGCACATGCCATCATGTCATTCAGAATGGCGTTTGTCATTTGGTTCAGTATGAGACAATGTGCCATTAAAGCTACCACTCTGGGATACTTCCTATTATAGATGCACTCCCGCTCTTGTACACTTCCTATTGTAGATGCAGTGCGCTCTGTAGGAGCACATAAATCTGTCTCTATTTCTTCTTAAACCCCTCACCATACATTAACATGAGATGGGGTCTAAAAAAGCTCACTGAGCTGGGGAAGCAGTGTTAACTCGCAAAGAAATGCGAATATGTAGGGATGTTTTGATTTAAATGTCTTTGTAGCGGCCAGATAAAATACATCCCTAACTCTGCTCTGGACGAATTCGCCCTTTTCTGTGGAAGCATCGATAGGAGCATTTTTCACTGTGATTCCCAACTTTTACTCTACGATAATTTTGACATTAGACCGCCATAGCTTGGCAACCAATGGAGATTTTTGTCGACTCAGGTCACGACTTATCCGGTGTAGGTATTATTTTTATTGTCTTTCGAAACATGTTGTTTATATCGTGGCAACGGATAAAGCTTTTACAAAACAACGGGATGGCCATTAATTATATGTATTGTCTATTTTCTTACAAAATTTGAACCGATTCACTCAAGTTTAAAACACAGAAGTGACAGCGTAAGAAAACTCGCAAAAACGTGTTTTTTGCACGTAAGATCCGAAAAAAGCTAGATTTTCGAAAGTGAGTTTTCAATTTCATCGTAAGAATGCAGTTTTTATTTGATTCACTGTAAACCGTTTCCGTGCAGTCAGTTCATGAAATAAAGAATTTTACGTGCTTCATTTAGGTAGACTTTAAGCCATCGGATCTCGACAAGGGACAAAGATCATTGCACAAAAAAATTTCGTTTTGACCCTATCCATTTGTATACCTTCGCGCAAAGTTTTAACGGATTTGTACAAATTAAGGTATAGATGTGGTGTGCTTCAAAACCCCCCAGAAAAAAACGTGTTTTTACACATAAAGTCCAAACAAAGCAGTATCTTTTCAGATGGTTAAAACTTACCTCAGAACAGGTTCCGATGTATTGGTGTACCAAATTTGAATCATCAGCCTTGCTCCAGTCCGGAGTTATTTAAGGGTGACTGTTTTTGTACGTAAAACCCGAACCGTGCACTACAAAGGTAGTCATTAGCTGAGCATTAATTTCAGCCCAGTTAAAATCTTTAGCAAAAGCAGTTAATCGATTCGCACAATTTGCCTGGGCGCCAGCTCCGGTTCGTCGTTCAAACCTTGTTTAATATACCGTAATATAGCTGCGTTAAGACAGATTTTCGAATGTCTATGCCATCGGCCACTGGTCCTGCCTAAACCATAAATTTTTCACTCCATGTTCCTAGCTCAAATAGGGGCCGAGCACCAAGACTGAACCTGCGCGCGGCCTTTCAGACATACACTGACGTAACAATAGTCATGAGATACCTCTTAACGTCGTGTCAGACCTCCCTTGAGTTCCCTGCAAAAATATTGAGCCGTGCTGTCTCTATAGCCGTCCATACTAACGAAGGTGTTGACCGTAAAGGATTGTATGCACAAACTAACCTGTAAATTATGTCACACAAGTGTTCGATGGGCTTCATGTCGGGCGATCTAGGCGGGCAAATCATTTGCTCTAACTGTCCTGAATGTTCTTAAAACTAGTCACGAACAGTTGTGGCCCAGTGACGTGACATTGGTGATTGGAAACATGAAGTTGATGAGTGACGGCAAATGGTCTCCAAGTAGCCGAACATAACCATTTTCAGTCAATTATCGGTTTAATTGGACCAGAGGAGCCACCCTATTCCATATTAATACAGCCCACATGGCTATGGAGCCACTACCAGCTTGCACAGTGTCTTCTTGACAACTTGTGCTCATGGCTTCGTGGTGTTTGCGCCACACTCGAACGCTAACATCAGCTCTTACCAACTGAAATCGGGACCGATGACCTCAACAGTTTGGTCCCATAAGACCTTACCACATATTTCCAGTCTCGGTCGGTAGCGAAGGCTGTCGGCCACTGGGTTATCAGTGGTGAGAGGTAGTGCCTGAAATTTGGTGTACACTCTTAACACTGCCGATCTCGGAATATTGAATTCCCTGACGATTTCCGAAATGCAGTGTCTCATGTTTCTAGCTCCAAGTACACTACCGCATTCAAAGTCTGTTTATTCCCATCGTGCGGCCATAACCACACCGGGAAACTTTTCATACGAATCACCTGAGTGCAAATGACTTTTCCATGACTTTTGTCACCTCAGTGCATTTTTTACAGCTCTTCTGCGCTGTAACGATACGTTAAGAGATGCTTTACTCTAGTGGTAAAGTTCTAATATTATATGTCTCACTGTCATGTCTTACGCGCGTTAATGGACACATACGTAACGTGTATTGTGATCTTGTGCCTCATCACCAATACCTGTTTAAGACTATAATTCCTGTAAAATTTCCTGGTAACCTGTACGGTACTTAGCGCTCGTACGCATGCGTGCGTTCCCGCACACACACACACACACACACACACACACACACACACACACACAAACATACACACACACACACACACACATCTCTTTATTTCACATGTCTAACGCGTCCAAGTGTAGCTATGTCGAAACCTGGCTGTACAACAAATTTTCATTACGTATGTTGCACCAACTAAGGAAGGAGAGATTTTACTATAGTTATCGATCGTTAGTGTGTGCCAAAGTCATCGATTAAATTTTAAGCCTCTCTGCAATATATTGACGATAGAGGGCTACACAAGGGAAGATTATAATATGGTAATTTGATATGGAATTTCAGCTCGGTAATCCAAGAGGTTAGCTATGTACCTCCTCAGTATATCACCCTCTCCGTTTTTGTGTTCCATGATCATCAATAACAACACAGCATTACACTACACAAACACTTACGGCAGTCATCCACACGACATAGGGAAGATAACGACAAACCCATCTCTATTAGCAACTTGCGTACGACACCAATAGGATTTTCTCTCGCCGGCCGGAGTGGCCGTACGGTTCTAGGCGCTACAGTCTGGAACCGAGCGACCGCTACGGTCGCAGGTTCGAGTCCTTCCTCGGGCATGGATGTGTGTGATGTCCTTAGGTTACTTAGGTTTAATTAGTTCTAAGTTCTAGGCGAATGATGACCTCAGAAGTTAAGTCGTATAGTGCTCAGAGCCATTTGATTTTCTCATTGTCCTCAAAACTCGAACGATTGCATACATGTGAAGCCTGTCGAGTCTATTATTGACTTTTCTGAAGAAAATGGCTGGCTCAAATGGCTCTGAGCACTATGGGACTCAACTGCTGTGGTCATAAGTCCCCTAGAACTTAGAACTACTTAAACCTAACTAACCTAAGGACGTCACACACATCCATGCCCGAGGCAGGATTCGAACCTGCGACCGTAGCCGTCGTGCGGTTCCAGACTGTAGCGCCTTTAACCGCTCGGCCACTCCGGCCGGCCTCTGAAGAAAATGCACTATGTAAAAATGAGTATTTTTAGCATTGGTGTACGTGAAACGTTTTATACCGTTATTTTCCATTTATCTTGTTTTTGATGCAGTGCCTAACATCTGAGTAAAAACATCGAAATATAACTGTGCAGTGGCAGGTAAATTTGTTGCGTTGTGGCATTACACAGCACTTGGCAGACGGATTACATCAAAAGTGTCACACGCCCTCACTCAGTAAGACACTGTGGATAGGTTTGGAGTTCAAGCCAGGACATTGACGTAGAGGCTGATGTCAACTAAAATATAGGCCTAAGCCTTCAAGTCTTTTCCTCTAGTTGGTATAATGCCAGAGCGTATATCCAAGAGTCGAAATGGTGTTTTCCATATTGGGGGCTACTGATGTAGTGTGCATTAAAAGTCTCGGCTATGAAGACTGACAATGCAGTGTGTTTATAAAGTCACTTACCATTTATGTCTTAACGTTAAAAATTTTGACTTTTTGAACAGAATCTAAATGAATGTACACAACAGAAGAATTAACAGCTGTTGTTTCTGACCGACTGCGTGGAAAATCGTATCATGAGACTCGGAACAATTTCGAACTTAAATTACACAAACCAGCTCCTTCCAGGCTTGGAATTAGGAACATGATCAACAAATTAATGCGAACTGATCATGTTACTAATGCATAGCGTTCAAGAAGCCTGGCTGTAGCAGAAGAACGTGTAGAAAGGATTCAGGAAGTGATTACTCTAAGCAACACAACATCAACCAGAGGCATAAACGGAGAACTTGGTATCGCACACCCAGCAGCGTGTGTAAGGTACTGCGATTCAAATCGGACAAACGTGTCTACAATTTCAAATCGTCTATAACCTTGAATGTGAGGACTATGCTACCACAAGCTATGTGATATGAGTTAATGAATGCCGCTAGAAACATAGATTTAATCCATCACCTTCTGTTCAGCGACAAGGCACCATTTCCCACCTGTCTGAGGTCACGCGAATGTCACTTCTGATAGTTGACTGACTGACCGTGCCTCGCTAAGACCTGGGCTACCCGCTCACCCGATTTGTCGCGAATGGAATTTTTCGTCTGCGGCTTTATCAAGTCCGAGCTGTATCAAGTGAAAATAACAATCTTCAACAAGTAAAAAACCTCATTTTTGTTGCTATGGGGTGTTAGCAAGGGTGTTCCGGTCCACACATTTCTAGAGACGTCACATTGAAATGTATTAAATTTTTATAAAGATATGTGTCAGCGGCTGTTCATGTTGTTTACAATGCACGATAAAGTGATTTAATGGAAAATTGTATGTGTATTCATAAACATCCCGTGCAATGTTAATCTGAAAAGAAGGGAATGGATTACCCCTGTGGTTAGGTTATTATTTCGAAATTGTCGTTGAATAGTATTGGAAAACGATAGTATATCTTTACACTACATAACAGTACTAGTTGCTGTGTAAAGCTCCTCAGAAGTATCTGGACATTGTGTTAATGCTGTTCCATATAACTCGCTATGGGTTTTGCACGTTACGCCTGCGAGATTCCTATTTAGTCGCCTTACAAAGGTTGCATTACGTTTTTACCAAGAGATCTGACGCAAAGCGCTGAACATAGTTTCAACTTTTATACAGAGTTTTGAAAGGTAAAGGATAAATCTCATGCCTTTTAATGGCAAGTGGCAGTATACTCCGATACAAAACGTCCGGTGCAATTTTCAGTGCTGCATGTTGCGTTAGCACTAGAAATAATACGACGATAATCTCTTATTGTTTCCTGATAACCTGGAACGTACCAGAGATTCATCCAACCAGCAGGTGTTCTGCAGCGAAATGCACTAAGTGCCCTAATCTCTAAATCATTTCCTCAGACGACGATAGGAAGGAAAAGCACATGGCTCAGGTTTCATAATCGTTCGGGTCTTGTTTATTGCTTTACAAATATAGTGCAAGAATAAAAGAAACAACTCATGTATACATATAGACACAACTTTTAGTGAAGTATCGTACTGTAGCAGAATTAAATGTAAGTTACTAACGTTCCACAAATTTCATACATGACAGAAACTGATTCAAGTTGGAGAACATAAACGTGTGTGGCGTTTCAGGTAACGCTTTCTAATTGCTGTGGCTAGGCAAACGTTCCTCGTCTTGATCATCCATAGCAGTCCCAATCTGTCTTTTTTTGCAGTGCTACACATATGTGAGTGAAATATGTCATAAGATACTTGAGTAATAACCTCACAGTAGTACTGAATTTTGTCCCCATTAATTTCTTTTTCGCCGCGCGGAATTAGCCAAGTGGTCTAAGGCGCTGCAGCCATGGACTGTGCAGCTGGTCCCGGCGGAGGTTCGAGTCCTCCCTCGGCCATGGGTGTGTATGTCTGTCCTTAGGATAATTTAGATTAAGTAGTGTGTAAGCTTAGGGACTGATGACCTTAGCAGTTAAATCCCATAAGATTTCACACACATTTTGAATTTCTTTTTCCATGTCAGAAAAAAACACGTAAGTGTTCCTCAGGCACCACTAATGTTTATAAGGCTTACTGATTTTTCCTTAAGGCCGTAATGACTTAAGTGATGAAATTAATTTGTGTTATATTGTTCATGTGCGATATTGTTCATGAGAATTGTCTACTAATTTATTATATTTAATGGAATATTGTAAACAACATATTAATATCATTTGTACTTAGATCTAAGCAAATATCTGCTCCATCTGGGACTGGCTCGAAGTTGTTCCGATGCCCTCCCACCTGGAACAGCCAGGTAGTGGGACACTTTCGTCCATTAAAAACCTCCCCTATCATCTATTAGCTTCTTCTTAAATTTTTAAATTGTTTCTCTTTTATTTTCTTCAGTTTATGTTCATTTTATTCCACTACCAACTCATTATTGTTACTCTTATTTTATTGCTCAAAAAACGGTAGAAAAATGGAACAATGTATTGTAACATGCAAAATTGTAAACTGTACGACCTGGTTTTTAAAATAGGCAGCAGATGTTTCAATATGCAATAAATGAAATGAAATGTTCATAGTTGTTATTCATCTCTGGGTATGACTAGCTGAGAGTGCAGATCTAGTCATCCGGGTCGGTTGCGCACCTGCGTATCTAGCTAAACTAGTCTCCCCTGTTCTGCCGATTTGCCGACTTGCTCGCAGCAGCTCCTGTAAGACAATGTCCATAGGCTGGTGTAGCCATTAAAGAAGCTGTCGAGCAGCCGGTCTGCACGATTGCACAGCTTTCTTCATGCTTGCGTACTGAATTGGCTTATCTCGCGTACAGTTGGCTAACCAACACAGCACTCCCGTAAACAGGCGTGCAATACACCGCCATATCGACATGCAGGCGGGCGGGTGAACCTTTCAGTGCTAACCCTGCCGACGGGTACAATACGTTTCTGTCTACACTCCCTTTTCTTCAAAATAAAGCTTAATTCGCTAGGTTATTCTGAGGCAACAGACTACAAGGTAAATATTACATTTCATTTTGTTCTTACAGTTTGTAATAAATGGTTCAAATGGCTCTAAGCACTATGATGGGATATAACATCTAAGGATGTCAGTCCTCTATAATTAGAACTACTTAAGCCTAACTAACCTAAGGACATCACACACATCAATGCCCGAGGCAGGATTCGAACCTGTGACCGTAGCAGCAGCGCATTTCCGGACTGAAGCGCCTAGAACCGCTCGGCCACAGCGGCCGGCACAGTTTGTAATAATATGACAGGATTTATAGTTAGTGCGTTATTATGCAGTAAGTAGATTACTGAACCACGAGGCCGCTCAGTTGAATTTATACGGAAAAAGTAAATAAATGCACCAATCACATCAAATATCATTGCTACCAGAACCTGATCAATATGACTAAGCTTGTGGCCGAAGATTGAGCATAAAAATGAAACCTATACCTACACTATAAATCTTAAAATACAACTTCTGTAAATCACGCGTTGAAAACCACAGAAATAATGTCGTAGAGTTTTTGGTGATTTGGGGTTTTGAAGATGATTTGTCTCTACGACTTTTCTGTGTGCAACTGTCATTGTAACTCCAAATCAGCTCCATCGGTTTCACGTTCCATTCGGTTACAAAACCGGAATGAGTTGACTTGTGTATGGGAGACTGGGTCCAGCTTCCCGTCGAAAATACTATCGTTAGGGACTAAGCACAATCTCGTAAGATAAATATGGGAGGAAAATACACCATTTAATTTGAAAATATCTTGCCCATCATTCGCTGTAATCTACAGGGTTGTTATAATTAAACTTCCGCTACTTCAGAAGACCCGCACGAAAAATGAGTGATTGCAGGACAACGAAATTTTTGTGCAACATTTCTAAGGACATGCGGGAGAGAAATCGCGACTAAGTCATTAAATACACACACACATTTTAATTTCCAAATGAGAGAGTAACGTTTGTTAGTTGTATACCATATTTAAGCTCCAGGTTGCATACGTTGCTGAATGTGGCGACAATCTGTGTCCACGACAGCCTGGAAGTTTGTACGGAACAGTTTCACAAGGTCAAATGGTTCTCAGCACTATGGAACTTAACTTCTAAGGTCATCAGTTCCCTAGAACTTAGAACTACTTAAACCTAACTTACCTAAGGACATCATACACATCCACGCCCGAGGCAGGATTCGAACCTGCGACCGTAGCGGTCGCACGGTTCCACATCGTAGCGCCTAGGACCGCTCGGCCACCCCGGCCGGTTTTCAAAAGTGTTCACAGCACTTTTCCAACTGCGGACAATGGAATGTTCAGCTGTCCTGACACACTCGTGCACTGCTTGAAGTTCGCAGATTGCATCTAGCATTCTCAGCCATGCCAATAGTAACTTTTTTCAAGAACTTGTGGCGCATTCCACCGTCGTCCTCTCCCAGAAGCGGTTCTCAAATCTCCAGTTACTTCGAACTCCGAATAATGTTCTCCATCCTCGGTGCGGAAAGAGAACTCCTCTCTGTATTCCTTTAATGCGTCGATACTCGAAAGAGCAGCAGCTGTTGTTTTGATGAAACAGCTTTACGAGTAAAACCCTGCTTTCCTTGTCCAGAACCATGACTGTCTGCAACAGAATTGCACATTGATGCTTGTGTTTCAACCCCATGTCGCCGTACCAGTACCGGCGGGTAAAGGTAAGTCATGTCCCTAACGTCAAAAACAAGTTGGGTACCGATATGGTTCAAAAATGTTGAGATGTGTGAGAGTTCTTAAGGGACCAAACTGCAGAGGTCATCGGTCCCTAGACTTACACACTACTTAAACTAACTTAAACTAACCTATGCTAAGCAAACACGCACACACACACACACACACACACACACACACACACACACACACACACACCCATGCCCGAGGGAGGACTCGAACCTCCGGCGGGAGGGGCCGTGCAGTCAGTGACATGGCGCCTCTAACCCCACGACCACTCCTCGCGGCTACCGATATGGTAAACAGTATTGCGTCTGAACTTGCTCAAGTAGCCTAACATTAATTGTAACGATGCTGAATTTAGGAAAACCATCGAAATACTAAATCTGGATGCCCGGATGGTGATTTGGACACCGCTCCACCAGCAACATAATTCACGGTGTGGTTATGGGCACATCAAAACACGATAGCTCTTTTCACCTGTTCTGTAACGTCTACACTGCGACCAATCTTACTGCGCTAATTACATATACCGACACCTATCCATCATTTTATTAGCATGACATGTCTGCGGTGGAAGGTCACATGACCATCTGTTACCAATTCTAGGTCATCTACAGCGAGAAGTAATTAATGTTTTGTCCGATGAACTGTGTGTTTACACTATTGACCATATTCAGTACTGTATTCACCAAACAACTCCTGGAAATTAAATTCACCAACTACCTCTCTGCTTTAGCAACCCTGTAAATAAGTTTTCAATGCGTTAGATGTCAACGGCAAGACACGAGCCAAGTCTTGGCTTTCGGGAGTCTGGCAGGTGCACAGTAGCCTGTATGGCATAGAGAAGAAAGAGCGGTCCTGGGTACAGCAATCGTTAAGTTGGTGTGTGGGGCTCTGTGAGGCGCTATGTTTGCATGGCTCGTTAGACACTTCTCAACGCTCGGGACGCTGTGTGTCTGCCCCTGAATCTGTAGCATCTTACAGCGGATTTATTGCTTCACGACCGTAGCCTTCATTTCTCGGACACTTTTGCCGAGCGAGTTGGCTGGGATTACGGACTCGTATTCAGGAGAAGCGAGAATAACGAAATCGTGAAGAAATGAAACTGTTGATTACAACTTCGAAATACATGTAGAAAATTGTACCAAAAACAGAATGTACTTATAGGGATGCAATGCACACATAGACCCAACAGCGCTCTTTCTTATTTGATCAAAAAGGTGGGTGTCACGCCAAGCTCATTCAGTGAAGATTCGTCAAATGGCGTGGAAAAGTAAAATCAAGTGCTAGAGTGCCCCCCCACATCAAAGCACATATGCCTGTGAGAGAGTTGGAATGTGGCAGATCGATCGGCCTCCTGACAAAGTATTTTTCTCCTCGTGATACTTCGACTCGCACAGGATATTCGGCGTATGTGCAAAAAATTCACAGGTGAATGTCGTATACAGTGACAACAGCGTAGTGGACCACTGAGTGGATACACAACACGAGATGATCGCCATCCTGCCGTGTGGTTGTAACGACGAGTTCATCTTCACCCGTGAAGTTGTGTCGATAGTCGATTACTGCACTGGTTGTGGACTTATCCACGGCAACAGCTTTGCAAAAGACGGGAAGAGTAACACACATGTCATCGCATGGCTTTCCATTGTCCAGAAATCTCCGTAAAATGTAATGTTTCCGAACGTGTCTTGCTTCAATCTTTCCAACGGTTACAGCTTTGTAAGTTCTAGAAGCTACCGTGTGACCACATCTGCTAGCCTTTACACACTGGTCAAAACAGTTAGGGGATCAGTTGAGATATCTAGGTTCTAAAGTATTGTCATCGGCAGAATGTACTAAAATGGTTCGACGTCTTTCTGTCGGTTCTACAGAGTCGAGACAACAACTTGACGGTCACCGAGATAGTGGTAATAACGGAAAGTTGCTGCAGAGTAGTTGGTGTTGACTTGTGTTTATCAAACGAATTGCACAAGCAGTTGGGTTCAAATAGTATGGTGAGCAGGTAGTACAATGGAACAACAACGTGACTTACCCGAAGCTATGGCATGGAGAGCCATAGGACGGTTGGAAGCGGGACAGACACAGAGAAAGGTGGCTGCAGCTATTGGATTGTCCCAAAGTGTAATTTCCAGGACCTGGACGCGATCCAGACAACAGGAACCGTTAAAAGAAAGCAAGGCCAAGGTCGTCCATGTGTAACATCAGCAATGTTGTTGTTGTTGTTGTGGTCTTCAGTCCTGAGACTGGTTTGATGCAGCTCTCCATGCTACTCTATCCTGTGCAAGCTTTTTCATCTCCCAGTACCTACTGCAACCTACATCCTTCTGAATCTGCTTAGTGTATTCATCTCTTGGTCTCCCTCTACGATTTTTACCCTCCACGCTGCCCTCCAATACTAAATTGGTGATCCCTTGATGCCTCAGAACATGTCCTACCAACCGATCCCTTCTTCTGGTCAAGTTGTGCCACAAACTTCTCTTCTCCCCAATCCTATTCAATACTTCCTCATTAGTTATGTGATCTACCCATCTAATCTTCAGCATTCTTCTGTAGCACCACATTTCGAAAGCTTCTATTCTCTTCTTGTCCAAACTATTTATCGTCCATGTTTCACTTCCATACATGGCTACACTCCATACGAATACTTTCAGAAATGACTTCCTGACACTTAAATCAATACTGGATGTTAACAAATTTCTCTTCTTCAGAAACGCTTTCCTTGCCATTGCCAGCCTACATTTTATATCCTCTCTACTTCGACCATTATCAGTTATTTTGCTCCCCAAATAGCAAAACTCCTTTACTACTTTAAGTGCCTCATTTCCTAATCTAATTCCCTCAGCATCACCCGACTTAGTTAGACTACATTTCATTATCCTTGTTTTGTTTTTGTTGATGTTCATCTTATATCCTCCTTTCAAGACACTGTCCATTCCATTCAACTGCTCTTCCAAGTCCTTTGCTGTCTCTGACAGAATTACAATGTCATCGGCGAACCTCAAAGTTTTTATTTCTTCTCCATGAATTTTAATACCTACTCCGAATTTTTCTTTTGTTTCCTTTACTGCTTGCTCAATATACAGATTGAACAACATCGGGGAGAGGCTACAACCCTGTCTTACTCCCTTCCCAACCACTGCTTCCCTTTCATGTCCCTCGACTCTTATAACTGCCATCTGGTTTCTGTACAAATTGTAAATAGCCTTTCGCTCCCTGTATTTTACCCCTGCCACCTTTAGAATTTGAAAGAGAGTATTCCAGTCAACATTGTCAAAAGCTTTCTCTAAGTCTACGAATGCTAGAAACGTAGGTTTGCCTTTCCTTAATCTTTCTTCTAAGATAAGTCGTAAGATCAGTATTGCCTCACGTGTTCCAGTGTTTCTACGGAATCCAAACTGATCTTCCCCGAGGTTGGCTTCTACTAGTTTTTCCATTCGTCTGTAAAGAATTCGTGTTAGTATTTTGCAGCTGTGACTTATTAAGCTGATAGTTCGGTAATTTTCACATCTGTCAACACCTGCTTTCTTTGGGATTGGAATTATTATATTCTTCTTGAAGTCTGAGGGTATTTCGCCTGTTTCATACATCTTGCTCACCAGATGGTAGAGTTTTGTCAGGACTGGCTCTCCCACGGTCGTCAGTAGTTCCAATGGAATATTGTCTACTCCGGGGGCCTTGTTTCGGCTCAGGTCTTTCAGTGCTCTGTCAAACTCTTCACGCAGTATCGTATCTCCCATTTCATCTTCATCTACATCCTCTTCCATTTCCATAATATTGTCCTCAAGTACATCGCCCTTGTATAGACCCTCTACATACTCCTTCCACCTTTCTGCTTTCCCTTCTTTGCTTAGAACTGGGTTTCCATCTGAGCTCTTGATATTCATACAAGTCGTTCTCTTATCTCCAAAGGTCTCTTTAATTTTCCTGTAGGCGGTATCTATCTTACCCCTAGTGAGATAGGCCTCTACATCCTTACATTTGTCCTCTAGCCATCCCTGCTTAGCCATTTTGCACTTCCTGTCAATCTCATTTTTGAGACGTTTGTATTCCTTTTTGCCTGTTTCACTTACTGCATTTTTATATTTTCTCCTTTCATCAATTAAATTCAATATTTCTTCTGTTACCCAAGGATTTCTACTAGCCCTCGTCTTTTTACCTACTTGATCCTCTGCTGCCTTCACTACTTCCTCCCTCAAAGCTACCCATTCTTCTTCCACTGTATTTATTTCCCCCATTTCTGTCAATTGCTCCCTTATGCTCTCCCTGAATCTCTGTACAACCTCTGGTTCTTTTAGTTTATCCAGGTCCCATCTCCTTAAATTCCCACCTTTTTGCAGTTTCTTCAGTTTTAATCTACAGATCATAACCAATAGATTGTGGTCAGAGTCCACATCTGCCCCTGGAAATGTCTTACAATTTAAAACCTGGTTCCTAAATCTCTGTCTTACCATTATATAATCTATCTGATACCTTTTAGTATCTCCAGGGTTCTTCCATGTATACATCAGCAATAGGTGACCGTTATCTCCGATTAACAGCCCGTCGAGGCAGGAGGCTGAATGCATCTCAGCTGCACCGCACCCTCCAGGCAGCAACAGAGCGCGCGATATCAACACAAAGTACGAAATCGCCTTCGGGAATGTGGCCTCTACGCACGGAGGCCTATGGTGTGTGTCCCATTAAGTCCATGACACCGTTTAGCCCGAAGAATCTGGGCGGAGGAATATCAGGCTTGGAGTCGTAATGAATGGCGCCGGGTGCTGTTCACAGTTGAGTCAAGATTTTGTGTTCAGCCGCACAATCGTCGTTCCCTCATCTGGAGAGAACGTGGAACTCTGAACAATCCTGCTTATGTGCAGGAAACGTCACCATATTATGGTGGTGGACGAATGGTGTAGGCAGGAGTCAGTATTGGCGGACGTACGGACCTCCATGCCGTTCAGAATGGCGCTTTGACTGCTCAGAGGTATAGAGACGAGATCCTTCGACCTTTCGTTGTGCCCCACGCTGGTGCCATAGGAGGTGCGTTCCTTCTGGTGGACGATAACTTTCATCCCCACAGAGCTGCACTGGTGGACGACATACTTGAAGTTGAGGGAATTGAATGAATGGAGTGGCCAGCGTGTTCATCGGACTTAAACCCGATTGCGCATGTCCGGGATGCACTTGGCAGACGCATTGCAGCCAGACCCGCACCTACCACAACTGTTGCTGAGCTGGATAGTGCACTCCTGGAAGAATTGCCAAATATCCCGCAAGTGCTGATTGATAACACCTACTTTCCATGCCACGCAGGTATGCAACTGTACTGGCTGTCCGAGGTGATTACATACCATATTACAGGGCAACGAGAGTGACTGTTTCACTATTGTAGTAGCCCAATGGTGCCTCGCTCTACGTAAACTCCATGTAAACCTCAAGTAAACGGTTGAGACAGCAAAATATCGTACTATATAACACAAAAACTACAATTGTAATCGATATCTGAATAAAATACGTTACCATATGTCTATTGTGTATGATATTTCACCTGATCCCCTAATTGTTTTGAGCAGTGTATTTCAGCCGCATAGCAAAATCATGGCTTGGGACGCAACTGGGTACAACAATCTATCTCGATTCGGACGTATTGAGGGTAATCTGAACGGCAGTCTCTACATCAGGGTGGTTTGGAGTGTCTTATTACATCTGAAAATGGCAAATTCTAGAAGGGAAGGATGGTATTCAATTAAGTATTCACATTTGCTTAATCTTTGATATTTGGTTAATTTCAGTCACGTGTGTCCTCCTTGCAGTTGGAAATTTTCCCAAGCATGAGGGTAATGCATCTTCACCACCTGCAGAAAGACTGTTTTTTCTTACTTCCTTGCCCATAACAATAATAATGTCGTGTGATTGGGACCTCCCCTCGGGTAGACCTTTCGCCGGGTGCAAGTCTTTCGATTTGACGCCACTTCGGCTACTTGCGCGTCTATTACGATGAAATGATGATGATTAGGACAACACAACACCCAGTCCCTGAGCGGAGAAAATCTCCGACCCAGCCGGGAATCGAACCCGGGCCTTTATGATCGACATTCTCTCGCGCTGACCACTCAGATACCGGTGGCGGACCCATTGCCCATAGATATATATCGATACCGTTCCTGCTTTTATTTCTGAAATCGTGTGCTACGTTGAAACAAGTGAGTAATACAGGGTGGTTATAATTAAACTTTCGCTACTTGAGAGTGGTCCCATGGAGAAAGAGTGATCCTAGGACCATGAAACTTTATGGAAACATTTGTAAAGTCGTGCTGAAGAGAAATAACAGATACATTACTGGGAGAAACACATTTAAATTTCCATATGAGACGGTAATATTTTTTAATTGTACACCACTTTCACGTTCGAGGTTACAAACGTTGCTCGACGTGACAACAATCTACGGCCACGACATCCTGGAACCTCACTGGAGCTACAATTTCACAATTGTCTGTAGCACTTTCCGAACGGTGGACCATGGATTATTCAGCTGTGGTGAGGCAGCTCGTGCACTGCTTCAAGGTCGCACATTGCTGCCAACATTATTAGTCATGGCAACAGTAACTTCATGAACACCTGTTGGCGTGACTGAGCCTCGACCTCTCCCAAGTGCAATTCTCAAATCGCCAGGTAATCCGAGCTTATGAATCGTGTTCTTCAGTCCCGATGCGGAAAGATAACCTCTCCGCGTTTCTTTAATGTGTCGATTCTCGCGAAGAACAGGAACACTGTAACTGTTCAAAAAATGGTTCAAATGGCTCTGAGCAGTATGGGACTTAACATCTGTGGTCATCAGTCCCCTAGAACTTAGAACTACTTAAACCTAACTAACCTAAGGACATCACACACATCCATGCCCGAGGCAGGATTCGAACCTGCGACTGTAGCGGTCACGCGGTTCCAGACTGAAGCTCCTAGAACCGCACGGCCACACCGGCCGGCACTGTTACTGTTGATTTGATAAAACAGCTGTACGAGTAAAGCGCAGCTCACCTTGCACAGACCCACGTTGACTGTCTGCAACTGTGATGCACAATGATGCTTGTGTTTCAACACTACGTTGCCGTACCAGTACCGGCGCCTAACGGCAAGTCCGGCAAGTAATGATACTAGCACTAATAACAAGACAAATCTTGCAGCGCACAGTTCGAACATCGTTCCTATAAAGTTGAGTACCCATACGGTAAATAATTTTCCGTCTACAGAGGCTCAAGTATTGAAAGTGTAATTTTAACCACCCTGTGCAACAGATATAACTTCATTAGATGAATAATCTCGCTTTTAATAACACATCCTTACAGAAATAAAAGATCCTGTTCATGAAGATTCAATAATAATGATACACAAAAGGATGGAAGAAAATAGACTACGTTTTTTAAAGTTTTTGAGTTCAAACTATTTCATTCTATAGCACTTCTGCACCCGATCCTAACTAGTTTGTATGCGTAATTTAATTCACATGCCAAGCAAAACCGACTACCTTGGCGAGTTAAAACTACAAATGTGACAACCGTCCCACTGACATCGTCTAGGCCGGCCGAAGTGGCCGCGCGGTTCTGGCGCTGCAGTCTGGAACCGCGAGACCGCTACGGTCGCAGGTTCGAATCCTGCCTCGGGCATGGATGTGTGTGATGTCCTTAGGTTAGTTAGGTTTAACTAGTTCTAAGTTCTAGGGGACTAATGACCTCAGCAGTTGAGTCCCATAGTGCTCAGAGCCATTTGAACCATTTTGACATCGTCTATTAGGGCGAATTACAAAGAACTATGTTTATCTTATGCTGAAAGAACTTCATTTCTTGAAAATTTAGTTTGTTTCGGTTGCCTTGGCCAAGGGAAGGGATGCTCGGTTTCGCTGGAGACGATGTGCAGGCAGTTTTTCTGGCTGCCATGAATATGGAGTGACACTCGGACAACATTGGTTCCAATTACGCATCGCCCCATAACTCATGGCGTGCGGCTCGTGATGCACCTGACTGCGAATGCCTACATACGTTAAGGACGACGCGCCGCTGGCTCTTTTTGTCGGGCACTCTGCAGGCGGTGCCCCTTCGCCTTTCGTTGTTAGCGTCGTGTTTCTCACAGCACAGCCAGGTATAAATCTGAACCGACGCATAGCTGCCGCATATACCTCAGCTAGCTCCCAATTTCACTTTCGGGTGAACAGAAATTACTCAAGATATCCCATTATCGAAGATAATTCTTTTTTAATTTCCTTAAGATACCGGAAGTTCGGTTGCAGGAGGAACAGGACTTCTGGTCCGGTGAATACGGGATTATAAATACAAAATCAAACAGGGGTAATGCAGGAGTAGGTTTAATAATGAGTAAAAAAAAAAAATAGGAACGCGGGTAAGCTACTATGAACAGCATAGTGAACGCCTTATTGCAGCCAAGATAGACACGAAGCCCACACTCACCGCAGTAGTACAACTTTATATGCTATCTATCTCCGCAGATGAGAAGAAGATTGAGGAAATGTATGACGAGATAAAAGAAATTATTCAGATAGTTAAAGGAGTCGAAAATTTAATAGTCATGGGAACTGGAATTTCATAGTAGGGAATGGAAGAGAAGGAAAAGTAGTAGGTGAATATGGACTGGGAGAAAGGAATGAAACAGGAAGCCGCGTCGTAGAATTTTGTACAGAGCATAATTTAATCATACTAACCCTTGGTTTAAGAATCACGAGAGAAGGCTGTATAGGTGGAAGAGACCTGAAGACACTGGACGGTGCAAATCGGTATCCATAAATCCAGATTAGATGTTCCACTAGCTTCCTAAATCACTCCAGGTAGACGGCCGTATGCTTCCATTGAGGCGGACGGTGTCGCCGAGCCGTCCTAGACGCTTCAGTCTGGAACCGCGCGACCGCTCCGGTCGCAGGTTCGAATCCTGCCTCGGGCATGGATGTGTGTGATGTCCTTAGGTTAGTTGGGTTTAAGTAGTTCTAAGTTCTTGGGGGCTGATGACCTCAAATTTTAAGTCCCATAGTGCTCAGAGCCATTTGAACCATTTGAGCTTCCATTGAAAGGATGTCGATATCGACGGGAATGGCTTTGTTTTTTCCTTCCTGACCAGCCATGTGTATACACCAACTTGTCGATAAACTAGGAATGTTCTTCCTGCTCAAAAACTAGTCCTGCCACAACACTAATTTTACATAATCAGTCATCGTAGAGGAGAATAACGCGACCTTTTTTGTTCTTTTGAAGAACTTCCTCTCATATTTACAATGCAAAACTTAGTGTCATCCTTTGCCTATAACACTTAGGTAAATTTTGTTTTTTAGGCTAAAGGTTAGGCGCCGCTACTTAAATGAAATGCTGTAGTCTGGCCGTTCATGCAAATGAGTGCGGTGTTCCAACCGGGAACGCTGTTGGTGCGATCAACGTACAGACGCGAGGCTGGCAATGAGCGCGCACTGTGTCGTCACACGGAGCCGTTATTAAATCTCGGAGCATAACAAGCCGGTTTACGGGCCTTTTATGAGAGCCACTTGCAGATGTTATCTACCGATCTCTCTACAAATCCGCGACACACAGCAGAGCTATCTTCCGCACCAGCAAAAGCTCCACTACCGCAATGAAAGTACAATGCTGGAAGCTACTAACTGTCCTTCCCCTGCGCGCCTCCCATGCCTAACAAAGTCAGACCTCCAGTGCTTGGGCACTGACATACATTTTTACACGAGCAAGAGAGAGACTTAATACATTTATGTCCTCCTCCATTCTCCTGTTTCCAGCAACTGACATTGTAAACACTGTTTTATATTTGTCTTTTGTTTTTCTCTCTGTCAATTCAAATCCCTTTTTTCAGTCTGTATCTCCAGTCTGTTCGTCATTTGGTAATATTTTTATTTTCTTGTTTACTTTTTAGATCGGTTACAGGTATCTAAGGGTTGATACTTCATTTAACTTTAAAATGTGAGTAGATAAAACCAAAGAAAAGATCGTATGACAAAATTATTCTATGTGTAGTCTGCCACAATATTTCGGACACACATATACCTCTTGGCGGAAATCTTGTCTGTTGATAATTGTGGCAAAAACGTAGGTGCTACCTGCCAGAGTTGTACCTGTCATCAGCAGCTCCATAAAACTAGCCACCAACAAGATGGAACGAGTGATATCTTTCTGATATTTGGGAAGCATGAGTTGGAGCAACAACAGTTTATAAACATAAATAACTACCCGCATTGCTGATACTGTTGCTGCTGCCTCACTAAATTAAACCATAGCGCAGGGGTCACCCACGATTTAATGTGAAAACCAGATCAGCCCTCGATCTTGCTCTTTCTGCTGTATGTGTCTATTGCTTGGTGTCTGCGCAGAGGTGATATCAAACATTTGGGAAACTCCGACATGAAACGCCTTTCGAAAATTCTTAAACTGAAACGGAAGAACATGTGTAAAACAACGAAATTCGTATGAAGGGCCAGCTAAAATGACGTGGTCACGTGGCGCTGTACTTTATTCAGAACTTCAGAGCTGCAAGCGCAAGGTTGAGAGTCAATACCTCCACTGCAAGGATGTCCTAAAGTGTAGATTAGCGTCTTGCGGTTTGTCAGTGGAGAATTTGTATCAGCTTGCTCAAAAAGGTATGAGGGACGATTCAAAATAAAAGGTATGGAAACATGTATAGAAACATGCGTAGACTATCTTAAGGGATACACACGCCCGAAATCAGGGTACGTCTGCACCGATGACGACAGCCGCCATTTCTCCTACCTGGCTAACGACCGATGCTTCAACACTAAGCTACGCTATCCTTGTTACACCCACCCGCTCGCTGTCGGTTAATATGTGGATGGAAGTGTTATCATCACTATCATGAACAGCAGGTGTGTTTGAGTACTAACAGACCAGAAGTTTTGCAGTTAGTTATTCACCAATGCTATCTGAGGAAAAGGGAGAGGGTATTTACTAGCGAATATTAATGAGGAATGTGTTCACCCTTCGCCTTTATAGCGGCTTGAACTCTGCTGGGGAAACTTTCAATAAGGTGTCTGGATGTCTGTGGAGGTATGGCTTCCCATTCTTCCTCAATAGCCGAAACCAGAGAAGGTGATGAATATGGACGCTGCGAGCTGGAGCGAAGTCGACGTTCCGAGTTGTCCCAAAGGTGTTCCTTTCGGTTCAGGTTGGGAATCTGGACAGGCTAGTCCATTTCAAGAATCTTATTGTCCACAACGCATTGCCTCACAGATGCTTCTTTCTGGTAGGACGCACTGCACTGCTAATATAATCAATAATTGTCTCCTAACTGTTCTACTGTACGCAGTTCACAGTGTTGAAAAATGTGTTCATATCCTTCCTCATTGAGTGTTTTCCTAGCGCAATAGGGAGACCCCACCATAACTACGGCAGCCAACTGCATACCGTGACACCATCTCTTCCATATTTCCTGTTGGCACTAAATATGGCTTGTAACGTACTCTAGGTATTCACCAAATCGAAACCCTTCCATCGTACTGCCGTAAGGTACAGTGTGATTCATTAATAGAATACACTTACTTACAGTTACCCAGCGTCCAGTGGCGTTGTACTTCACGTCACCTCAAGCGTCGCTTCAGAGATGTGTGGCATATGAATACCTGCTTGACCACTATACGCCACTTTGTGAACTACCTACGCACAGTCAATGTGCTAGGTGGACTGCTGGTAGCACTTTGGAACTTGTGAGTGATTTCTTTCGTTGATTTCACGTAGTCTTTTACGACGAGCCTCCGAATGCTCGATGGTTCCAGTCCGTCAGCACATGAGGTCTGCTCGGTCTTGATGATATAACTGGCAAGTGACAACAAGAAAGGACAACCATAACTAAACCAGCAGTCGACTTGGGCAGTTCTAGAAGGTCTGGAACATCCCTGATGGCTTTGCTTCTCAGGTGACATCCAGTGACTCGTCCACGTTCTAAGTAACGGGCTCTCTTGACCAGCCCATTCTACTGTAACACCTTCCGACGATTTCATGCGGTATTTTTACAGCCACCCTTTGCGATGTTCAGCGATCCATGGGTGCAAGTACTTGAGGACTGCCTGGTCTTGGTTTAGTTTTGGTTGTTCCTTCGAGTTTCCATTTCACAATTACACCACCAACAGTTGACTTGGTAGCTTTACAAGGATTGGATTGTCCCCGAGAGAACCCTTGAGCTTTTACTACTTCTCTACTGACAACAAAATACTCTCCGCCTCCTTTTATACTGGCGAGTCTGCCTCTCGTGGCATCTAGTGGTTCAAATGGCTCTGAGCACTATGGGACTTAACATCTGAGGTCATCAGTCCCCTAGAACTTAGAACTACTCAAGCCTAACTAACCTAAGGACATCACACACATCCATGCCCGAGGCAGGATTCTAACCAGCGACCGTAGCAGTCGCGCGGTTCCGGACTGAGCGCCTAGAACCGCTCGGCCACCGCGGCCGGCCCATCTAGTCGTCATTAGTGTATTGTATAGGGGTGTCCACATATTTTTGATCCGACAACGAGTATCACTGATCAGACGTAAGACAGCAAATGATGCACTCCTGTAGCCGAAACTGACAGTCCTGAAGTACAAGAATATAAGCGAGCGCTGCTACGAATGATGCATGGGTTGTCGTGAGTTAGCAGAATTGATGCTCATGTATTCGAACATGACTTCCAGATTAAAATGTATCTGAATCGAAACAACTGATATGGACTTACACATCACAGCAGACGATTTAGAATGTTCGACGAACATTCAATGGATGCACTAGATTTGACAACAGAAGAAACCGTTTACAGCGATAAGTTGAAAACAATGTTGCGTCAGAGTCGGCTGTAACGCTCTATCATTAAATATTTATTGGGCTGTGAAAATATGGTGTAGACTGCATTTAGAATTCCCTGCATTGATTAGCTTTTCACTCTGGCAGTAATTCAACCTATGTATCTAATGCACAAGCCATCCTTATAACTCATTTTCCACACACACACACACACACACACACACACAAAATGCCTTTTAGTTTATAATTTCAACCAAGCGAGCACGAAGTTTACCATCACCTCCACGTACAGTGTTCCCTTGCGTAGCTGATCATAAACGGTCTACAGCTACTGCATGACTCCAGGGAACGCAGGGTGAACATTGATAAAAACCGACGAACTGCAGGTACGGATTCATGACTGGAAATGGAATAAAAAACGTCCTATGAAAATGTGTCCGGAAATGCGTCGTTTCCTCGGTAGCCGTGTGTTCCTCCAGTATTGCAGGCTGTGTGATTGACGCAGCGTACTGAAAGCAGCAGAATGGTCCGGTATTCACGACGGGATCAAGCCGAGATGGTGTTCATGTACGGCCAAGCAGATAGAAAAGATCGAGAGGCAGCACGGCTATACCAATACAAGTGCCCCCACAGACACCAACCACACCTGGTTTTACAGAACATTGACACGAACCCTAGTACACGCTCCAAGCAAGTGACCCGCCAACATGGTGTAAGCCAAAGTACGATTATGTGTCTCCTGCAGAACAACCGCTACTATCCCTATCGCCTACAATCCCATGGAGGCCACTTTGAATATCTGTTGTGACGTGGATGTGATTCAGTTCTATACTGCGTTCCGGAAAAATTTGTTGTCGTTGCACGCAGACTGTTCGTTTCTGGACACATGTTCACAGAATCTTTTTTCGTACAGTTCCAGTCACGAAACCGTCCCTGCAGTTTGTCGGTTTTATTAATGTTCACCCTGCGTAAGTAAAAACTGGTTCAAATGGCTCTGAGCACTATGGGACTTAACATCTGAGGTCATCAGTCCCCTAGAACTTAGAACTACTTAAACCTAACTAGCCTAAGGACATCACACACATCCATGCCCGAGGCAGGATTCGAACCTGCGACCGTAGCGGTCGCGCCGTTCCAAACTGAAGCGCCTAGAACCGCTCGGCCACTACGGCCGGCCCTGCGTAAGTAAAATTAAATGATTTCATCAGTAATTGAATTTTATCGTTACTTCAAAGTTAAGGAACTAACTCAGTTTTTGACCTTAGCTGAGTTTACAGCAATAACACGTAACAAAAAGGATGACAAAAATTTAACTAGTTTGTGCCTACTTTACAGTGACTAATTATGTTGAGGTAAAGAGCAGACCAAATGAAAGGTGTTTGACCTTCTCAAAAGCTGAGCATTCTAGGTCGGCATTACGGTCGTCGTCGTGAAAGCTTATTGGAAAAGAAGAGTACTTTGCTTGAGACTTGTTCGCCTCCGTAGTTCAGTGGTCAGCGTGTCTGGCTGCTACTCGGAGGACCCTGGCTCGATTCCCGGTGCCGCGAGTTACTTTTCCACGGTGGACGACTGGAAGGGGGTGCACTCAGCTTCTTGAGAGCTACTTGAGTGAGAAGTAGAGGCTTCAAGATCAACAACGCCTGCAACGACTGGGAGAGCTGTGTACTGACCGCATGCTCCTCCAAATCGCATCCGAATGACGCCATTGGCAGAGCATGACACGGAGGTCGGTAGGCAGCTATTGGCCCATCTGTGCCAGAACGTCAGATTTTGCTTTGCTTCTTTTCAGGAGAAGTGTGAGATCGGTTCTTGCCTAAGAATCCGCTGAACAAGCTTGTAATGTGAGTAGATGGGACGGGGTCACTGTAGTTTAACGTGAAATTGAAACAAAAGGCAGTTTGAGTAATATCGCGCTTAAGGTCACACATAAAAACCCTCTTGACTGCCAGGCCCCATCTTTATATCAACTTCAAACATTCCGTTTTTGTCAGACTCGGGATGAAATGCGCTGCTAAGCCGCACTGAGTAGCGTGAATGAACACCGTAAAAATTTCTGAAATCGTGTCAGTTGTCCAGAATCATTGGTAACTATCGATTGGCTTAAAAATGTATGTTGGGTTAGTGCCACTTCTACTACACCATGGTTGCTACGCTAGCGGAATAACACGGAAAAAATAACGTACGGACTAAGGGCGAGAGACTTCGATGTTACAGCAAATGTAATGAGGCATAAAATCTGTTACGGCTTGGGAAAGGTGTAATTTGGAACAAGGCCTCCAACGACAGCTAAAACGTAATGCGAATTTTACTGTTACGGCAATGATTACCGGTGGTTTACATCTTCTTTTCGACCCCAGGTAGCCGAAACGCGCGAGCGGCAGGTAACTTTATGCCGAATGGCCGGTGCGTAACACGGGAGCCGGAAGGTGGCATTTAAAAGGCGCGTAGTGTGGCCCCAGACCATACATCGGTTACTCGCCACCTGTTAGATTTCAGTGAGAACGACACCGTAAAGCCGCTAGTGTTGGCGCAATAAAAGCTGCGCAAAGCGGCCGGCCGCGCCTCACGTCGCCCTATCATCTCCATAACAGCGGCGCCCCGACGAGAATAGACCTCATATTGCGAGGAATGCGCCCGTGATGAAGGACTTCATATAAATGTCCGGCAAATTCCGATTGCCGGCGTGTTTATGAGTTCTCATAACGCGACCGATAAATCAACTCGGCGCCGCTCTTCTCGCGCTGGCGCATGCGCGCTGACTGCGCTGACTCAACGGCGCGCCGTGGCCTTCACTGCCAGCCAGCATCGGCTGTCGACGAACCGAAAAACCACCAATGTCACGTATCAAATGTTCGCAATGTTCTTCCGCCCTGATTACGTATAAAGTTCCAAGCTTTCGACAATAATCTCTGTAACATTCTACAGGAAAGCAATCGACTGCCCAAAACCACTGTCTGACAAAAAAAGTGAAGCACAGGTAACACACGGTAGGATGTCATTGTACACCTGCACACCATCGACTGGTATTCAAGTGATTAGTGTTGCAGAAGGACAACAACAGTGCGTTAGTGTTATCCTTGTTTAGTGTGGTCAGCACGCCTGTTGGGGTATATAACCGACATGCACGACATCAGATGTCAAGTGATCACTGTGAAGAACGCGGAGATGCCATGTACTCTGTAAGACAACGTTATCAGCTCAATTGGCCGGCTGGTCGAACCGTTCAATATGCAAATTTGTAGGGCATTCAGCTGTGGCAGTGGCCCGATGCTGGACTGGACGTGAGGGCAGACATACTAGCCGTGAAGCTTCCGGTCTACCATGTGTGACCACCACAAGGGAGATCGCCGTATTGTGTACCAAGCATATCGCAACCCTTTCACATCTGCGCCTGCCATCCGACAACAATGGACTCCCTGCAACGTTCTGTGTCATTCCGCACCATTGGTCGACGACTAGCAGCAGCCAGACCAGGGAATTACCGTCCTACGCGTAGGCTGCCATTAACACCAAAACACAAACGGCTGCGTTTGAAATGGTGTCACGACCGGGGAGCATGGAAAGTTGATGAATGGTGTCACATAGTGCTCAGCGATAAATCACGATTTTGCACTATCCCGGAAGAACATCGTCGGCGAGTATGGCTGTGACCTGTGGAGAGGTCCCATTATTCCAAAGTTTTGGAGAGGCACAGCGGCGTCATGATGTAGGGAACCATCAGATATGACTTCAGGTCCCAGCTGGTAATGACTGAGGGAATTCTGACGGCACATTTATACTCCACGTTCTCATGAAACAGTAACGTCGAGTTATTTTTCAACAGGACTGTGCTCGTCCACACATGGTACGCGTCTTATGAGCTGTATGCGTGCTGCTGTGTTACTCCAGTGGCCAGCAAGATCTCCAGAGATGTCCCCAGTAGAACATATATGTGACCAACTCCGTCCTAGAACCATTACCCATGATATTAAATCTACATCTACATCATATTCCGCAAGTCACCTAATGGTGTGTGGTGAAGGGTACTTTCGGTGCCACTATCTGATCCCTCCAACCCTGTTGCACTCGCGAATAGTGCGCGGGAAGAATGATTGTCGGTAAGCCTCTGTATTAGCTCTAATTTCTCGAATTTTCTCATCGTGGTCAATACACGAGATGAGTGGGAGGGAAAGTAGTATGTTGTCCGACTTCTCCTGAAAAGTGCTGCCCGAAATTTCAACAGTAACTCTCACCGTGAGAGGAATGAAGGACCAGTTACAACAGCTGTGGTCCAGCTTTCCCCAGGAAAGGCTACAACGGCTTTAGGGCAACCTTCCCCACCCAGTCAGTGTATTCATCCAGGCCAGAGGGGATTCAACATCAAACTGATAAGTGTTCCCATAATACTACCTCACGACCTTTTCCATCTGCAACATCACGTATCCTCTCGTACCGTGAAGTTTCATTTGGTTTCCTCCTAGTCGTATGACTGTACTCGTATTTACCAGGCACCATGGATCACAACGATTTTTTGTCAGTAATCTTGTAACTGGTTTGATGCAACCCGCCACGATTGCTTCTCCGTCTCAGAGTATCAGATTGTTCGCTGACGTTGCCGTTGCATACAACAAAGTATAGGCGCTGATCTTTCGTAAGGAATAGTAAGATGGGCCGGCCGCTGTGGTCGAGCGGTTCTAGGCGCTTCAGTCCGGAACTACGCGGCTACTACGGTCGCAGGCTCGAATCCTTCCTCGGGCATGGTTGTGTGTGAAATCCTTAAGTTAGTTAGGTTTAAGTAGTTCTAAGTCTAGGGGGCTGATGACCTCAGACGTCAAGTCCCACAGTGCTGAGAGCCATTTGAATAGTATGATGACTTGAACAAATTTTCCATCTAGTGTGACGAATGGTAGCTCTTTTCGGTTGTTTGGAAAAATGTAGGATATAATAGTAACAAAGAGAAATGAATCGGTAGTATCTGATTACAAAATTAATTCCAGAGCACGTTACGACGTATAGGTTTCTGAGGGTAATACTAAATAGCCCATACGAAAATGTAACAGAAATTCTCGTGAAATTTAAATAATAATTCTTGGAAGAAAGACGACGAATTTATCGAAAAATTCTGTTGGGTGAATTCAGAAAACCTATATTTGAAGAAGATTGTGCCTTCATTATGATCCCACATCTGTATATCTCGCATTAGGAACCGCCATAAGATTAGAGAAATTAGGGTGCGTACAGAAGCATGCACTCGCCTCGTAGACTCATCATTCTCTCGCTAAATATGCCAATGGAATATAAATAAAACTGATAATATTGGTACGATATACCACCTCCATGCATTATACGGTGGCTTGCCACACCGGCCGGCTCCCCCAGTATCACGGAAGCTATTCGGTCATGTCGTAACACGCGTTCTGCCAGTCTGTCCCTTCTTCCACTTACTGTTTTTCGCATATTCTTTCCACCGTAGATTCTGCGGGGAACCTTCCCATTTCTAATTTTATCAGTCATACTAATTTTTAGCATCCTTCTGTGAAACATCACGAGCGCTTCAATCCCCTCATTTATCGCTTTTCCCGCAGTCCATGGTTTTCTGATATACCGTGCTGTTCTCCAGAATTAGAAATGTCTTTCCCTTTCTAAAAACCTTTCCCGTAATAGTCTTTCAAATGTTTACTTACTAATGTATAGGGTGTTACGAGCATTCGGGTCAAACGTCTAGGGGTGATGGATCATGTCACGAGGAACAATTTTTGTTTTTGTATTTGTTATGCCCCTGAGAGGCAGCATGCCATATACACTCTGCAGTGTGTGTATGACTTGTGTGTTGCCTCCACTCCCGTCGTTTTCTTCACATGAAATGGGGTACTCCCTGCAAAATTAAAGTTCCTGCCCGCATCTCGTGGTCGTGCGGTAGCGTTCTCGCTTCCCACGCCCGGGTTCCCGGGTTCGATTCCCGGCGGGGTCAGGGATTTTCTCTGCCTCGTGATGGCTGGGTGTTGTGTGCTGTCCTTAGGTTAGTTAGGTTTAAGTTCTAGGGGACTGATGACCATAGCTGTTAAGTCCCATAGCGCTCAGAGCCATTTGAACCATTTTTTGAAAGTTCCTGATTCGCTTCTAAAATAATTTTCTCCGTTTGAGACATTCATTCTTCAGATTTTCATGTTGAAAATTGCTCTCGGTTAATGGGGCAGGTGGTATGCAGTGCACCTCGTTAGTAGACTCTACTACTTCGGTTAAGTCTCGTCGTCCATGGTCAGGTGAATACTATAAAAGGGCAATCAAAAAGTTTCCATTCGAAGGCTGTATAGTCCAAAATCTTTGTGACAATCAGGCAAAATCGTTGTGACCACTGAGGCAATCACCCCAATGACTCACCACGTTGAGCCGGCCGGAGTGACCGAGCGGTTCTAGGTGCTACAGTCTGGAACCGCGCGACCGCTACAGTCGCAGGTTCGTGTGTGATGTCCTTAGGTTAGTTAGGTTTAAATTGTTCTAAGTTCTAGGGGACTGGTGATCTCAGAAGTTAAGTCTCATAGTGCTCAGAGCCATTTGAACCATTTTGAACTCACCACGTTGAAGATATCCGTCCTGCTGCGTTTAGAAGTCCGTAACTGCCTGCTCCACATTGTCGTCCAACAGGCATCGTCAACCCTTCAAGGTCTTTTTTAAGGGACCGCAGGCGTGATAATCACGTGGGGAGAGATCAGGTGCTCGAGTGACTCCCACTTGAGCTGGCGTAATTTATGCGTTACAACATTCGCGATATGGGGACGTGCGTTATCATGAAGCAGCAACACCTCTTGTCACGCATCATTCCAAAACGGTGGTTTTAGACAGACATGCAGACATGCTGCCCCATAAATTTTCTTCATTCTCCGATGGATGCCTACTGGAGTCAGTCCTTCGGCAGTCAATAAAAGAATAACAGCATGTTGGTTCTACTTGGACACATTTGATAGTAACGTCGCCATAATTCATGTTTCCACATTTACCCCGCGCACAACGGAGAGACACCAGTGCCACTCTGATCCCTTTCCTACACGTCGGTGCTTATGTACCCGCATCTGAGCCATTGTATATACGCCACAGCAACGTCCTCAAACGGAAAGTTTTTGATCGCCCCTTAAAGATGACGCTTGTGGCGTCAGGAAGCGTCTTCGAACATGTTGCGTCTAACAAAAGTTATTCACTATGACGTGAACTATCATCCCTAGACGTATGATGCAAAGACACTGAAAACACTCTGTGTTTAAGAGAAACATTGATGGATTCACTGATTTTATACGACATACTACTAATGTGTGTATTATAAAAATACACCAAAATAGTAATACTTACACTGTCCTTTAATTTTTAACCACAGATTAATTATTATTGCGGATATCCACGGATACAGCAACAGATATTCCTACCGGTGCAAGCTTTTATTCGTAATGTAATCATTACAGCTGATTTGTCCTGGATATCTACATCGGGACAGACCTCTTGTTACAGAGTATCGGTTTGTAATGTTGTTCATTGGAACACGAATTCTCGTGCTAAATTTTCCAAGCGTAGCTTCAAAGTAATACGTACGCAAGCGAAACTGCAGAGGGGCGTATCGAGGAACGTGTATGCTCCGAAGCAAAATAGTTCGAATATCGGCAGCGGTTCCTGGTAGCGCAGCAACACGATTTCGAGGGAGGTAGGAAGTGTCCCGATGTAAATGCGCCGGCTCACAATCAGCAGAAGTCACAGCTTCGACACCGCCGTCCACGATGAGCCTTTTGTCTGCCTCACAAAGGCCACCAGACATGCGGAATTTTCTGCCCGGGGCTGCTCTACGCTACGACGGCCGCGACGGAAGAACAAAAATAACGAAAAAACCGGAGGAATAAAATTTAAGGCAAAACCCCGGATATAAATAACGCATTACAAAAAGAGAGAACCGTTTTGACATTGTTCTGTGTTTGGTAATACAAGACGTAATGGTATCGTTTAGAATTCCCGGCGGGGCAAAAGGAAGCAGACGCGAGCGGAGCCTTGATGGAAGCCTTGTTACGCGTCGTGTCGGCGGGCAGCCGGGCCGCGCGCATATTTTAATTTACGAATATGTTGCGCGCTTTTTCACGGCGCTGGGCTGCGCCTTTGATCGCGCGCATGCGCACGCAGAGCTACCTTCCTAAAATGGGCAGCGGCCGGCGTACTGCATACTTCCGCGCCGGCGACATACGACGCCGGCCCGGTAATGATCTTTGGCCGGGGCCCGACCTCTCGTAAATCCTGCGCTTCCTTAAGTCCGCGGCCGGCTAATACGGCTCCCTCAAAGCAAATGTGACGTGTCTCGTCCCGCCACTGTCAGCCGATACCCAGATACCCGGCTACCTGTTTCGTTTTTGCCGCGAGTGCTCTTTCCTAACGGCTCGTGGCGTCACTGTTTAAATGTGGGCCACATCTCCCTCATGTTTGCACACATGTAGTCTGGCACACCGGGACGTAACTTTCGGACTGCAAGGCTGCGTCCACGTCCGCAGTTCCTGGTCTTTGTCAGTGTCGCTGCCTCTGGAGCGTGCGGTCCCGGGTTTGATTCCCGACCACGTTGGATATTTTCTTCTGTTAGGGATCGGATGGTTGTGTTGTCCTAATCGTACCACCTCATCTTCATCAACGTCCGCCCCCGGTAGCTGAGTGGTCAGTGCGACGGACTGTTCCGTGTTCGATTCCCGGCTGGGTCGGAGATTTTCTCCGCTCAGGGACTGGGTGTTGTGTCGTCCTAATCATCATCATTTCATCCCCATCGACGCGCAAGTCTCCGAAGTGGCGTAAAATCGAAAGACTTGCACCAGGCGAGCTGTCTACCCGACGGGAGGCCCTTGTCACACGCCATTATTATTATCTTCATAAACGCATAAATCTCTGAAGTGGCTTCAAATACAGAGACTTGCATCAGGCAGCGGAACAACCCCAGACGAGGCGAAAAAAAGTGTGATTGAAGGCCAGTCTTACTACACTTGCTTCCCACATACAAATTTTGTTGGTTGATTCAAGTCCTTCAAGAATGGTCACAGACGTGGCAGATCTCACAATAGTCCAAAGGAAGACATTGCTAAGATACAGTCAGATCAAGCTGTTAATGCGTCATACCACTACTACAATGCGCATCCTGCTAGATTACGGCTGTTACCCTTCATGTCTTTATAGGATTAAAGTTGAGCCACCTTCGTACCCCGTTGTCCAGCCAACTGAGATTGCAGGCCTCAGCCAAGTGCTACTCGGGTGTTTGCGTTACGACAGACAGGGCTGTTAGATCAAAAAATGGCTCTGAGCACTATGGGACTTAACTGCTGTGGTCATCAGTCCCCTAGAACTTAGAACTACTTAAACCTAACTAACCTAAGGACATCACACACACCCATGCCCGATGCAGGATTCGAACCTGCGACCGTAGCGGTCGTGCGGTTCCAGACTGCAGCGCCTAGAACCGCTCGGCCACTCCGGCCGGCCGGCTGTTAGTTTCTCATGGCCATGATCAGAGCAGGAATTCCCCAACCTACATATGTGACTGACCTGTTTCGTCAGTTGTCCACAACGGACTACGTCAGTATTGTCCTGTTTCTGCAAGAAGCGGATATTCAATTATAAGTCAGACACAAAGGATCCAGCGTGAGAAGATGTGATATATGAACTCTGTTGAATGTGTTAATGTAGAAAGTGTACTATGAAGTTTAACTGGTATTAATGTATTTCCCAATGCCCATGCTATATATATGATATTGTTCACCAAATCTATAATTGTTCACTTGTCTGGCTAAATGCTAACACCGAAGTGCAATAAATACATAGAAAAAGAAGAAACAGATGGGTCTCCCGGTTAATAATGCCATGCGATCATTCCACATTGGCTGTGGTTTACCATTCGTCCGTTTTGCATCCAGCGCAGTCTGTACAGGAAAGAAGGAACGTCATGAGTGAGGGCAAGATGCCAATAGAGTGTACAAGTTTGTGGGGACGCGAAATGGAAAGGTCACCTGGGGTCATGCGCAGGTAAAGTAGACAGACTTCGGTTTCTTGATAGGTTAATAAGTTAATGCTATCAGTCTAAAACAGACTGATTATAAAAAACTCGCACGACCTATCCTAGAATACTGCTCAAGCGTGAGGGACCCGTGACAGAAAGCACTAACAGGTGGTGTTGAAAGTATACAAAGAACAGTAGCACAAACGATCGCTGGTTTACTTGACCTATGGGAGAAAAAGAAACTCCTGAACTCTTAGACGCCAACTACCCAGCAAAATACTTACAAATCTTCCAGACCCAGCCTTCAGTGAGGAATCTTGAACAGACAACAACCCCCAACGTAATGTCCCATAGGGATTGGGAATACAAGGTTAGACAAATTACGGCGCTCACGGAGGCGTTCAAGCAATCTCACTTCCTGCGCTCCATACGCCAATGGAAGGGAAAGAAGGCCTAATATATGGTACAGGGGAAAGTATCCTCTGCCATGCACTTCACAGCGGTGCGCAGAGTATTGATATAGAAATAGATGGTGCTGAAGGTGAGGGCATGAGTTTCCTGAAGTGATATGTAGGTAATCGCCTACTTCTTCTTATTATTATGATTACTATTATTATTATTATTATTTGAGATTTCCCGTTTCTCTGGGGGTCGACATTTTTACATGACTTCTTAGCCTGGAATATCACTGACTGGAGTAGAATTGGCTTCAGTGATGAGTTCCGCTTTGATCTGAGCCCCGAAGACTAGTGAAGACGAGTCTGGAGACGCCCAGAATAGCAGTGGAATACCGCCCGCCCGCCATACAGGCTTACAATCAGGTGTGATGGTGTGGGGTGTCATTTTTTTCATAGCAGGACCCCTTTGGTTGTCGGGCGAGACACCCTTACAGCACAGCAGTACATCGACGATATTCTATGCCCCGTTTTGTTGCCCTTCATGGCGAGCCATCCAGCTTACGTTTCAGCAAGATAATGCCCGCCCGCACGAGGCGAGAGTCCCTACTACTTGTCTTCGTGCTATCCAAATCCTGCCTTGGCAGAGAAAGATCGCCGGACCTCTCTCCAATTGAGAACGTTGGAGCATTAAGGGGCAAGGCCCTCCAAACGGCTAAGGATTTTATGATCTAACGTGCCAGTTGGACAGAATGTGGCACGATATAACTCAGAAGGACATCCGTAAACTCTACCAATCAAAGCATATTCGGTTAACTGCTTGCTTAAGAGCCAGAAGTGGAGCAACGCACTACTGACTTGCTCAGTTTTGTAAGCTCTATCTTTTGAATAAGTCATCAATTTTTTCTGAAATTTTAATCATTTGGTTGTATATGTACATCACATTTACTGACTTCCATTCCATCATTTGGATAATCTTTTCGTGGTGCGTGTTTTTTTTTATTTTTTTTATTTATTTATTAGGATGTACATTATTAACTAGTGACAGGATACCACGTCTGCAAAGAATTTTGGCGACGTGGTGTTTTGGGGAATCGTTCAGTAACTAGACAGTTAATTGTACTGAAAATATTAAATTTTACTTACGTCAGTGGTATCAACGTCCTTGCCGCAATGGTAACACGGGTTCCCGTCAGATCACCGAAGTTGAGCGCTGTCGGGCTTGTCCAGCGCTTGGATGGGCGACCGTCCGGATCTGCTGAGCGCTACTGGGTAGCGGGGTGCAATGAAGGTCAATGGAGAAGCTACTTGAGTGAGAAGTGACGGCTCTGATCATGAAAATTGGTAATGGCCAATAGAGCGGTGTGCTGAGCACATGCCCCTCCATATTCGCATCCACTGACGCCTGTCGGTTGAGAATGACACGCCGGGCGGTCGGTACCGTTAAACTTTCCTTAGTTTTAGTTCAGATAAGTAGTAAGAAACCAATATGGAGTTGTCCCGCGAGAGATACTGAACCTCGCAATAACTTGAGAACCACGTATAGAATACGAACAGAATATGGATAATATTTGGGAAAATTACAAATGACCGTAAGTGTAGTTATTTTCCTACTCAGTGCAGACAAAACTTGAAGAAATACCGAGGTAGCCATCAAAAGAAATCCACATAGCTGGGAACACTAGAAGTTACTTTAATGTATTAATGTTTGTTTTGGTTTTTTACAATACTCATTTTTAAGGGATAATGTATTTCGTATTATAATAGTATAACAAATTTTGCACTCTCTTGTGTTGGACGACTTGTTTTGGACACAGAAGGGGATAGGTTTTTAAAAAGTAACAGATAAATCATACAATTAGTAGTAACAATAATAAGAATAATAAAGTCTGTTCAATGTCCCGTCCACGTCGGAGGAAGGGCAATTATAGTTTAAGGAGCCGTCGACTTCAGTACTGTTGTTAACTGAAATCGACATCTAGGTCATTGGGGAGGCAATACCATATGTCATCCAAACACGTAGATGAAAATCGGTCTAGATCTCTTTGAAGAAATCGTCCAAGAATTCAGATGAAGAGATTTAGAAAAATACACAGCAAAACTGAATCGACGTGGCTAGCCAGGGATATGAAGTCTGCTCCTCTCTAGTGTTAAGAGCTGCGACACCTCGCTCGCTTCTTGCAGAGCTAGCACGCGATTGTAGGTATCTGATTCCAATAATGTGGTGTTTCTGTCATGAAGATAACGGGACTACCAAAGGGACATGGGCATAGTCGGATTTCGCATCAATAATCACACTTGACGGAAATCATCCATGGTGGTTTAGTGGTTAGATCATTGGACTTGTCTTCATGTGGGGCGATGTCTGGATTTCAGTCCATGCGTTCCGAAGTAGACATCGTGGTTTACCTAGACCAGAGCCAGAAGAATGTTGGTATGATCTGGAAATTCGCTACGGTCCAGTCATTCGTCTAATATTCCATAGATGTCTAATTACTCGGTCTCTAAATGTCTTACTGTCGAATAGACGTTAAAATCTAAAAAATTTGAAAGGAAACCGTGTTTGCGATCGCGATCAATGCTTATATACCGACGTAGTACATACAAAGATCATAAGAAAGGCTAAGTATAAAAGTAGCTAGTATGATGGCGTAACTTATGTAGAAACTAAGTACATACATACAAGCAATAGGTTTAGGCACCGGTGAGTAAATGTTCTGAGCACAGTTTATTAGTTTCATCGTAATGCACCTGAACAGATCTGGTGTTGAAGTATTTGTGGAGTATTTCATATTCAGCTCTGTCGGACAATCAGGTACATTGTGTTGGTACCTACTGTACTTCGACGACAGGGGCATGATGTTTTTTCCCTATCTTGTGCCGGGGACCAGGGAAACAACTACAGACCTTTCTTCTTTAAACTGGAGAAAATTTTGGACTTTTACTTAAAGTAACAGAAAGCAGTTTTACGAAGGATAGTAGTTTTTTCTGTATGCTCCCTTAAACAGGATGCTCCAAATCTCTGGGATGGGAGTTATACAGAAGGTAGAGGATACTAAGTTAGGTTCTTTCATAGAAGGTACTAGTGTTCGGAATTCCACATACGTTGTTTTTGCTGACAAAAGCAACTCGTTACTTACAGCAGCAGGTTATGACAACAGCAGCTGACGACCGTTCATATTCTCTTAGATATTCTTGTTGTCCATTGTAGAACGAGACAAGCAGCTAGGATCTTGTAAGCCTTTTCCTCTTCAGTTCCTACTGGGAGCTTATACACCAACAACTTCATGTAATCCAACAGGAAAAATTCCGACGTGGACACATCGCCGATAACAGTGTATTGTTTCTCTACGTCAGGAAACTTACGTCGGTTTAGAAATAGAAGCAATTTACGTACAGATGTGTTGCTCATTCAACACCCATTAGAACCAGAAATATTCATTAATGACTATTGGTTCTTTATCCCAAAACATTCAATTTAAATCCTTCCTCTGCCTTTATAATTTTCACTCTAACGTACTGGAATGCCTTGAAGTCGTATTCGTAATAACGGCGCCGTAAAAAAAATGATTAAATGGTTCCTGACTTAAATAAACGACTTGCTTCGTAAGGAATAACAAGCAGAATCTATAAGAAGCAAAGATAAATAGTGTTGGCAAACTTTCTGACAGATGAAAGAAAAGAAGACTTGAAATTGTAATTGCGATTAGTTCCATTTGAATGCTTGGTAATTTTCTTTCATATTATTTCTATAGGCGGTTGTCAAAATGGTTCAGTCCGCAAGACACTTTCAATAACTAGTTCTTCCGTTATTCAACAAGGGAACTGTTTCTACCAGCCCTTTCCAAAGTGTGTTCGTTCTTCGAATCGAATGACCACATAGCGGAATGGTAGAGAATCGTTCGTATTTCTTACCACCCTGCGGCAGGTTTATGTAACTGTATGCCCACAACTCAGACCACTGTAGTGATGTGTGACGCATCCTAGTACAGCTGTTGGACAGTTACAGTTATCACGCGAACCTCTGACTTAAGGAATCTGCCTTTCCTCGCGAGTAGCGAGGGCATTGTAGAAGAAAAGCCCAAGTTGCCGCAGTGTCTCAGGTTCCTGGAGCAAGTGGTGACAATAGAGGCTAAATGTTTGTCAATTGGATAATAGTAGCGGCCCGCAACGAGGCTCGGGCAGCCACGGCCTGTGTCCAACTGCACCTGCCCCGCCATGATTCACTCACCAGCATCGCGGCCTTCCTCCCGATTTTGCTGGAGACGTAGCCCACATCTTTCATCAGTGGCTGTCAGATCGCGCCCAAGACACAGTTTCCCTTTAACTGGAGGGGTTGCGTCACTTAAACCGTGAGCGAGAGCAGTGTTGCACTGTAAATCATCACGAAATAAAGCTGCTGAATGAAGTAATCGCCTCCACTAAGTAAAAATGGGCTTGCACACATTTTTAAAAATCGCAAAATATTTGCCTCTTTTGGGTGGTGTCTTCCGTTTGTGGGAAGTGAAAGGAACCAAATTTTCGTAGGAGCATCCATTAGATTTCCATTAGGTACGTAGCTCAGAGGGAAAGTGACTAAGAATCCACAGTTCACGGTTTCGATCTCTGGTCGGTACTAGGATTTTTGTGTGTCCCTTATTTGTTCTTTCGTCAGTGATAACGAACGTTAATGTGAAAAATCCCGAGTTGCACCGTCGTTCGGAATCCACAATAAACGACAGATCCCCTTATAATTGGCTGCCTACCTCAGTTCGGAGGTCGCAGGAAAACAACAGCTTACCATTGACCACGCATAATAAACCAGTGCGGTGTTGAAAGCTACTTTCGGCCTGGCTTTGGCAGCTTTACCTATACCTGTTTGCTGAGCCGATGAAGCAATTAAAAACTTACGTATAAAAATAACAGTGATAGTTGCTCCTGGTGTTTTTATGTGAATTCATTTGTTTCTATTTAGTGAGACTTTTCATGAATGTATAAGACGTTTCCGGAAAAATAATCGGGAATAATAGAGGTTAAATTGTTCCTGCTTCCCGAGAAAGATTATGCTATAATTAAAACACAATATAAGACTAAACTGATTGAAATATTACTGCTGATTCGTTGTGATGTTTAAGTAAAACGACTCGGATACGCCACTCAAAAAATGTTCGATGAAGTGAGGTAGCCGCTATTTCTATATTCAAAACTTGCGGGATTCAGATCCCCGTTCTGCCATCTGACATTACGTTTTCTACGGTTTTCTTAAGAATGCCGAGATGTTACCAATGACAAGTACATGGTCGGTCTCCTTCTTCATATTTATAATGCAATCCCAAAAAAGTAAATTAATGAACGGAGATTACACTTTGAAAATATATATTAGCATTTAAAGTATCGTCAGCACCGAGGTTACTATAGACTATCCGAGCCTCGTATTTTTACACATTTAAAAAGGTAGACTGGTGTTTAAGGTATCGTCACTGCTGAAGTAAGTGTAGACTATTTGCAATCTCGTACTGACTGGAAAAGGTCATAATTGTTTAAGGAATCGTCTCAGTATTCACCTCCGATAATTTAGCAAAACGCGAATGTGGCCGGCTGTCTGGAGATTGGAGTCATGGTTCTGTCGCAGAACGCACTGTCTTAATCACAATGATATCTCACTCGCTCTAATGGACTTAGTAAAAAAGTAAAGCAGTAAAAATAACACTGTCAAGATAGATACGATTTTGTCTCTATCGCGACGGGTAATGGATACTATAAGATGTGGATGGGAAACGTTACGTCAATCTTAAAGTATTGCTTTGCTAACAGTACTGAAATAAACTTACATCTCAATTTTGTGTTGTTCTTAGTGCCTCGGGTCTAGTTGTACTGGCCGTTTGCTCAATTTGGATTCTTCCTGTGATCGGGTGATGGGGCGTGGCTCGTGTTGTCTTAACGTCATCTATACCCAGAACTGGAGAGAGAATTGAGTACTCAGTCGCATGTACATGGTTAATTGGTTTCGTATATTAACTGTTTTCATAGTGTAATCCTCAAGTGAAAATGGGGAATCAGTCCGAAATATGGGTGGATGTAGCACAGAACCATCTACAAACCACATTTCAATACGAATAGACCGATATTACAGATCAGCTGTTGTCAATACGGCACATCGATTCTAAGGAACATTAAGATTAAAACCCAACGACAATTGTATTGCCAGCTAGGGTGGCCGAGCGGTTCTAGACGCTTCATTCTGGAACCGCGCGACCATTACGGTCACAGGTTCGAATCCTTCCCCGGGCATGGATGTGTGTGATATCCTTAGGTTAGTTAGATTTAAGTTGTTCTAAGTTCTAGGGGACTGATGACCTCAGAAGTTAAGTCCCATAGTGCTCAGAGCCATTTGAACCATATGAACTATTGTATTAGATACATGAAATGTATTCGCAGAAGCGAACATGGACAACCATCAGCTGTATAATGAATGACGACAATGAAAATTTGTGCCGGAGGAGGACTCGACCCCGGATTTCCGCTTTACGCCAGCGATCAACTTAATCGCTCAAAGTACCCTTGTATGACTCACGGCCAGACACTAACTTCCATATATCGTCTTTCATGCGTCACAACCCGCACTCGTACAGATTACGTTATTCCCGTACAGGAGGAGGACATGTTAATTGAAAGTCGCTGCCTGGTATCAGCAGGTAATTACGATACTGCAATGCCTGTGACGATCAATGCAATATCGATTGTATGAGAGTTTGGGCACGGGCTCCGACTGCAAAGGATGAAGAAAGATATGGCCCCTCTATTTTTCTGAGGAATCGTAAGGTATTTACCTTACAGTATTTAGGGAAACCATGGAAAACCTAAATATTAATGACCGGATTACAGTCCGAAACGCTATCCTCCCGGTTGCGAGCCAAGTTACTTAAGCTCATATTTTATCCGAGTGCGACACGGCTGTGCATTTTGTTCGCCAGAGTCCTGCACAGTAGACTGTGCGGGCGGGCTCGAGTATCGGTATTAGCACTAAGTTAATTTTTGTCTCTGGGTGCAACTCCATTTAAAATTACATACTCGGTGCGGCAGCTCGGCGGTGTGCATATTGTGGAATTTAATCAGGAGGACGATAGCCGGCCGCTCAGTTTTAACGAGTGCAATTGTTTCTGAAGACTGTTTTACGACGGCGGAATCAGTGTCCGGCAGCGGGCGGCTTTTTTCTGTTATTCTGCTTTATTAACCCTAATCTGGGACGAATCCTTGTCCCTTGTCTGGTTATGCAAATAGGGAGGGTGCGCGGCGCGGCGCGTTCCCTTAATCCTGGCGTGCTCTTGCTTGATGATATCATCTGGGGTATAAGGGCCTTAATACGCGCCATCCGGGGGGACCGCGGCCACTGGACGCAGCCTTTCTTCCGAGCCGCAGTTGCACCTTGCCCTCGTCCCTCGTCCCTCGCCATTCGGCCGCACGGCCACTGAACCGCGCAATCTCTCTTGCGTCTCCCGCTGCCGTTCTCTCACATTTCTAGTGTTCGTTCACTAGCCCTGAAAGTAGATCATTATAGCTCCGTACACCATCCCATAAACAATAAAAAATGTATGTTGCAATGCAGTTTAACTGAAATGAACGAAACAGTGCGTTTGATTTTAATCTACATCTCCATCTACACTCTGAAAATCACTTTACGGCGGAGGGTACTTCTGTTAGTAGTATATGTTCCCTCCTCCTCTCTTCCATTCGCGGAAGATGCGAGCGGAGAACGACTGTCGATAAATTTCCGTATCAACTCTAATTCTTCAGATTTTCTCGCCGTGGCCATTTCGTTAGCCCATGCGAGAGGAAGTAATATGTTACACCACTCCTAGAGCATTCACTCTGTGAATAACAACCTCGCGGTGATACATAATACCTTTGTTGTAGAGTATGTCCTGGAGTTTACTGAGCATATCTATAATGCTCTCGCGCTTAATGAATGACCCCGTGACGACACGGACCACTCCCTGTTTCCTCTATTAATCCAACTTCGTAAGCGTCTCATACTGATAAACAGTATTCAAGAATCAGTCTTACAAGTGTTTTGTAAGCCACATCTGTCTTGGATGAATTTTATTTCCATGGTATTCTTTTAATGAATTTCAGCCTGGCTTCTGCTGTTTCTATAATTAGTTTTATAATCTTCATCATGCTTTAGTCCGCCCCCGGTAGCTGAATAGTCAGCGTGACGGAGCGTCAATCCTGAGGGCCCGGTTTCAATTCCCGGCTGGGTCGGGGAATTTTCTTCGCCCAGGGACTGGGTATTGTGCTGTCCTCATCATCATCCTATCATCCTCATTGGCTGCAGGTCGCCGAAGTGGCGTCAAATTGAAAGACGACACCCGGCGAACGGTCTGCCCGACGGGGGGCCATAGCCATACGATTGAATAGATTAAATAAATTCCGCTTTAGGTTGCTGTGGATGCAGAATCCTAGGTATCTTGCGGTTGCTTCTGGTTTCGACAGCAAAGTAAAGCTCCATGTTCTGCCCCTAACGGACCAATCGCGGCCGACCGACCGCCATGTCATCCTGTGCCAGTGTCGTCACTGTAAGCGTGGTGGAGGGATGTGGGGTCAGCACACAGCTGTCCCAGTCCTCCCAGTCGTTGCCCGCTTTCTGCCTTGGAACCGCTACTTTTCTCCCAGGTGGCATCACGAGGCTGAGTGCAACCCGTTCCAGTCCTCCCACCGAAATTCCCTGAGAGTAGCGGGAATAGAACCCGTGTCCTTCGCATAGCGGCCGGATACGCTGACCACTGAGCTACGGAGGTGGACCGTTGTTCCCAAAGCTTTATCGCTAATAGCGTAATCGAACAGTAATGGACATCTTGGCCCTTTTATGTCCAACATGTTAAATTTATTCATGTTCCATGTCGGCAGCTATTCCCCACCCTACTCATAGGATATCTGCAGGTATTCCTGCATTTCTCTATAGTCTCCTAGCGTGGCAATCTTCCTATAGATAATACCATCGTCAATATGCTGGACAATACGTTGACCATGACATGTCCCTTCGTTATTTCGGAACATATTGTGACAAATTATAACGTAACATGCTGTGTTCGATGTTACGATGACTAGATCCGAATATGAATTACCCTTTTCTCATTCAAGATGTAAACCTTGTATCTGTAAACGTACAGTATGTGTTCATTCAACGAGATTTGGGACACCTTTACATGTTTATATGAAGGCAGTCAAATGAGAACCGAAAACCCGCCACAACTGGACCATGGATTGGTTCCATTCAAAAGTATTCACAACACGCGTTAAGACATTTATCCCACTGGGAGACGAGACATTCAGTTCCTGATACGTAGAACACGATCCGTCGCTGATGGATCCACAATCGTCCCCACTCTTGCCCTCGCCCAACTGAAACCGTCGTCCATGCATATCTTTCTTCAAGATGCCAAAAATGTGAAAATCACACGGTTGAAGATCAGGGATGACGGAGGATGTTACAGTGTTTCCCAACCAAACCACTCATGCGTGACCTTCATCCCATTGGCAGCGTCGGGCGGGCGTTATCGTATATCTGGATGATTCCGTCCGACATCATTGCTGGGCGTTTTGACTTTAGCATGCGCCGCAGTTTCTGCAAAATGTCTTCGTAGGTTGCACATTGATTGTGGTTCCACGGTCGAGGAACTCGACGAGCAGAGGACCTTGAGTCGAAGAAGGAGGTCATCATGACCTTACTGGAACTTTTGTGAACAACTTTGAATTTCTTTGGTGGGCGAGATGTGGAATGTTTCCATTACTGACTTTTCGTTTACCCTCGGGCTGTCGGCATTCTGTCGGACAGAAGGATCCTGTCGCACGATAATACCCGCCGCCACACTGTCAATCGGACGAAGGCTACGCTGCAGCCATTTGGTTGGGAAACATTGCACCATACTACGAACAGCCCGGATCTTTCACCGTGTGATTTTCACACACTTGGCTACCTCAAAAAAGACATGCGCGGACGTCGGACGAGAAAGTGCACGAGTGGGTGCGGTTGTGGAGTCGTCAGCGGCTGACTGCGTGCTACGAAACAGGAATTGATCATCTCCTCTCCCAATGGGATAAATGTCTTAACAGGTATTGTGATTACCTTTGAATGGGACCATTCCATAGCCCAATTGTGGCGGCTGTTGGGTTTTCTTCTGACTGCACTTTACGTATTTAATACTGCTTCTTGGATCATGAAATGCCGGGAAATGGAAGCATATAACACGTTGCATTGTGTGGCATTCCTTGGTAATATCTAAGGGGTGAAATTAGCTACCTGTCATTGAAATAACATCTTAGAGATTGTTTCAGATTTCTAAAAAAGCATGATGCCGGAAAATGACTTCCTTGAAGGGACGAGTGTTACTACACTGAGCAGAAAATTTAATCAGTTATGTATTATTTGTGGCGTTATTCTGCAAGTTCCCTGCTGTCTGTCTCATGGTCCTGCAATTTTTCAGTGTTTCAGAAAACATTTATGGAGCTAGGAAGAGAAGGTGAAAGCGTTACATCGCAACAAGGTAACAATTATGCGACGAGGAAAAAAACTGAAGAGGGGAGGATAATTACACATTATGGAAAATGTGGTCTAACTTCTGTATGACCAACAAGGAAGACTGAGTCATTTTCCTTTAATTTCAGCTTCGTAAGCTATTTAACTGAAAACAGGAAAAGGTAACACGGGTACACAAATCTACGAGCCCCTTTACTGACTGTCTGGTACTATTAACTATTGGTAACTTACAAAAAATTGACACGAGCAGACAACAGTATCTGTACAGAAGAGAGGCCCTTTGAGAGTGAGTAAACACTCTGCTTCTTTAGCATCTGGGGATTTGTTGTATTAATTCAGTGCCTACAGGCGAGCTTGTCTATAACATTAGGGCGTATCTATATATACCCAATATGTGTTGGGATTTTGTATGTATGTGAGTACTTCACAAGTGGTACAGGGATATTGTAACATCGAGTAGCACAGAAAAACGCGCTATGTTGTCTCCGTTGGTTCAACGTTGCTCGCAAAAGGCAAAACCATGGACTCGAATCCGTTGTCTAACACACAGTTCCAGCCAACTATCAAGTTTCACTACAGAGTGTTACCGTTACAGCGTGAAGATTTCACTCTGAGAATGCTTATGTTTTTGTTGCTGTTACAACTTTATAAACAGTACTGGATACTATTAAGTTCAGAGCAACATCGTGGACAATGGCTACGAGGAACTGTGAAATGAATTAGAATCTAAAACTCTTCGGGTAATATTATAGTCAACGTACAACAGACTCCCTTGTATATCTTTACAGAACAGTGTGTGTGAGTTGAGTTGCCTTAGTTGTTGATCATGACTAAGGAATTTCGTTTGCTGATTAGATGTAAGAAGGCAGTAGGCAAATATGAGTATTTTTAAACACAGTCGGGACACTTTGTAACGTTCATATTGAAGTCTGCAAACCAACTGACCTTAGCAACACACACAGTAGGAAGGCGAACCAAATGAGTCTCAGATACAGTGATTCTAACAGCAGTTAAAGCGCGCAAGTCGAAAGATTCTCACAATGAGTTCGGAAGTTTCAGTGGTCCCAAAATGCTCCACTGGGTTAAGATCTAGGGAAACAGCAGACCAGGAAAGTATAACAAAATCGCAATCACGATGTGCCAGTTAGTTATACACACGTTTAGCTATGTGGAAAGAAGTATTACCTTGCTCAATGAATTCTTAGATACTTGGTTGAAATTGCCTTCCCTGTTGATTATTGCTCATATCGAATGCCGCAAAAACATTTCTGACACAGTAACCTTAGCCTTACTTCCTAGTCATCTTTCATTAATGATAACAGTGTATTTCTTTTGTGATGTATCTTACTGGAACAATAACGTCCACCTTCCATATGAAGCAGAGAATGTGATTTGCCGTGTATTAACTAACAGTCACCAGTTAATAGCGGCTCGGAAAATTCAAATTTTTTCCATCGATGCATCGTCGACATAATGGATGTAAACACTATCGATCTGCCTCCGGAACCCCAAATTCTGCAGGTTTCACTGAGACACGATTTTGTTCTCCCCTGGTTTGTTTGACACTACTTCATGTCACGTACTTACGTACGTCGGACATGTTCAAGTAGACATAGAAGTGTAGAACGCTACGAAGTCCACTATGGTTATATGCAATTGGAGCCATTAGCTCATTTGTTTCACACTTACGTCGCAGAAGAAGTTTAAATAACGCACCCATTCCTCCACACCCGCAGCCTCCTTCACAGAACCGTGTCTGCATGTTGGATGGATCGCTTCCTTCATCAATGATAACACTGAACGAAATAGCCATGTATTCTCTTCTGTATCTACTTCAGATGTGTTATGACATAAGTTGTAAACAGTAAACATGGTTTTTGGTCGTAATAATGTGAATCGAAATTGCAGATTATAACATGTAGAAAACGTAAGAACGCATTTATGTACGAATGAAGAAATGAAAAGTAACAGAGGTACTTACCTAATATGTAAAGAAATTAAGAAACTCGGTGAACTCATGTCATGGAAAGAAACACGAAACCTGTTATTACTAACTACACGATTTCGTCGACGTCTCAGTCTCTTCAGAGTGTTCCGGATACCACCTGACAGGCTGGAAACTGCTCGTATCTCACGTTCGGTTACTACAGTGAAACCTTCAAGTGCATTACCGCGTACCGTGTGCTGTCATCTTCTGTTCGGGAAGACGAGGCGTAATTACGTTAGGATTATTTCTTTATCACGATTTTCATTTTGCATAATTGCACATACAGAGGGCCGCTCCTCCATTATTCTGTGTGGCAATCAAGGTAATTTGGATCTATTGTTTGGAAGTTTTCAGGTGAAGATACCGCTCGATCTCCTGAATGGTTTTCGCAATGTCGGGAGTATGCAGCGCGGCCGCCATGTTTTATTCATTGTGCTTGACGAAACGGCGTGCTGCGCGCCTCAGTTTGGGAGGTTGAACGAACGTTGGGAATCGTGAGAACTCCTGTAGCGCCTTCTTTTTTTCGGCCAGCTTCCCACTTCTGCTCCTCGCCAACAAAGTGTGCGCTAACTGCTGCTCAACTCTGTAACACTGGCTACGTTGCAGTACTGCCGCCTTTTGGCATTCAGAATTTCCGGGAACGTGCGGAACGGACGCAATCTTTTGATTTGCTTCTATGGAATACGTGTTACTAATTTTTGAAAGGAGCTCAATGTGCACTGGAGCTGATGCAGGAGCAAAACACGCAAATAACGTAAGTGTACGATGTTTTACAGCTTGTCTCCTTTTCCTCCGAAGTACGAGAGTAATTGTCAAGACACACTAGATGCTCGCATGAGGAGTCTCTCTGTTCAAATGCCCAGCTTCACACATAAGCAAACGGCACACTGTGCTGCGAGTGTATGCTTCCGCGTTCGTTTTCGCGTTCAGTAAAACGTTTCCGCTTCTGTGACTGTGTCGTCACGTTGTTCATAAATCCAACGTTCTGGTCACTGTCGCAATGAGAGTATCTCTGACATATCAGGAAAAGTATTGCTGAAGATAGCACACTGATTAAAGTCCCATGCGCGAACCTGTTCGAATATTGTCTATTAGATTTACCTAGCATAATCAACTGGAAAAGAACACTCAGAATACTGTCAAAAAATTTCCTCCTTCCCCCTCATGTTTTGCCCTCTGTCCTAAGGTACATCTATATCTACATATATGCTTTGCAGGCCAACGTACGGTGTGTGGCAGAGGGTTCCCTGTACCGTTGTTACTCATTTTATTTCCTGTTCCACTCGCAAATAGAGCGACGGAGAAACACCTGTCAAAATGGCTCCGTATGAGCCCTGTTTTATCGTAACTTATCTTCTTGAATCTTAAGCGAGATGTATGTTGGCGGCAGTAGAATCGTTCTGCAGTCAACCTGAAATGCCGGTTCTCCAAATTTTCTCAGTAGTGTTCCTCGAAAATAGTCCCTTTCCCAACAGGGACTCCCATTTCAGATCCCGAAGCATCTCTGGGACGCTTGCGTTTTGTCCGAACCTATCGGTAATAAATAGAACAGCGCATCTCTGAATTGCTTCGATGTCTTCCTGTGCGGATCCCAAACACTCGAGCATTACTCGAGAGTAGGTCGCACTGGGGTCCTGTATGAGGTCTCGCTTGCAGATAGACCACACTTTCCCAAAATTCTCTCAATAAACCGAAGTCTACCATTCGCCTTCCCTACCATAATCTTCACATGCTCGTTTCATTTTATATTCCTTCGCAACGTTACACCCAGATATTTAAACGGCGTGACAGTGTCAAGCGGATCAGGCCGGAGTGGCCGAGCGGTTCTAGGCGCAGGCGCAGGTTCGAATCCTACCTCGGGCATGGATGTGTGTGTTGTCCTTAGGTTAGTTAGGTTTAAGTAGTTCTAAGTTCTAGGGGACTGATGACCTCAGATGTTAAGTCCCATAGTGCTCAGAGCCATAGTGTCAAGCAGGACATTAGTAATGCCGCTTCCGAATATTACAGGCTTGTTTTTCCTACACTTCCGCATTAACTTACATTTTTCTACATTTAGAGCTAGCTGCCATTCATTACACCAATTAGAAATTTTGTCTAAGTTATCTTGTTTTCTCCTACAGTCACTGAGCTTCCACACCTTCCCGCACCCCACATCATCATCAGCGAACAACCGCAGATTGCTGCCCACCTTGTAAGCCAGATCGTTTATGTATCTAGAAAATAATATAGGTCCTATCATACGTCCTTGGGGCACTCTTGAGGATGCCCTTGTCCCTGATTAACACTCGCCGTCGAGGACAACGCACTGGGTTTTGTTACTTAAGAAGTCTTCGAGCCACTCACATATCTGGGAACATATTCCATATTCTTGTACCTTCGTTACACAGGGGCACCGTGTCAAATGCTTTTCGAAAATCTAGAAATATGGAATCTGCCTGTTGCCCTTCATCCATAGTTCGCTGCATATCATGTGAGAAAAGGACAAGCTGAGATTCACACGACCGAAGCTTTCTAAAACATTGCTGATTCGTGGACATACGCTTTTCGGTCTCAAGGAAATTTTTGATATTCGAACTGTGCTGCTGCAAACCAATGTTAAGGATATTGGCCACTTCTTTTACGCTTCTTATATACAGAAGTACTCTCTGTGAAATCGGACTGATATTCCATCCGGACCTTGCGACTGATTTACTGTGCCACTCATATTAGACTCTGTGTGATGGTCAGAACAATTCACCATAAAGACTACTTGCCGCTTTCCATGCTTGCATGAACTGGGTTCTGTAAAGCTTTTGAAGATATCTTTGTGGAATATAGTTCAAAATGCTCGACTCCCTTGACCCCTATGAAGATAAAAAATTAAAACAGAAATATTTGCTCTAGAACGGAATCGAACATCTTGCTATTCTTTAGCACGTCACTGGTATCAACTTTCAGCATCCAGAAGTCAAATAAAATAAAGTACTTTAGATTAAGAAGTCTCATAAAATACATGTATTTTTAATTTTTTACGACTACACTGTAGTACGTAAGAAATAAAAAACAGGATTGGTGTTCCTCGCGTTCAAAAAATAAAGTAAGAACGCTTTACATAATGACTCACGAACTAATTAGGGACACTAGCTTATAATAATTTGTGCGCATTTTCTCGTGAAATTGTATCCAATCAGAATGTACCCAATTAGTAACTGCGGAATAGGCTTAGGAGATGAGAGATCGATCTTCTTCTAACTCATGTTTGTCGTTGCTCAGTTCGCTCCAGCCATATACACAGTGAAGGTCTAGTTTCCTCAAAATACATAAACGATTTATCAGTTAAGATCAGCACTATAATATGTTTCAATGACGACGATGATGTGTACAAGAATATATCTTCATTCGACGATCGTAAGGAAATGCGAGAAGCCTTTGGCAAAATTTCCACTTAGTGAAACGAATGGAAGCTCTCATTAAATGTGGGTGGATGCAAGATAATGCCTATAGCAAAGTGAGAGAATTCGATGGCATCTAATTGCAAGAACTGAGGGCAACACCATGGGCACGATAAATCGGGGAAGTAATAGGGAGTGCTGAAAAGTAATGTCTCCGAAATTTTTATGTGAAAAATCTTAAAGCTTTTTACATAAAACAAACGTTATTAACATTCTACGGCATTCGTCCTCATTTCTTCATATTTATTAATGAACATAATGACGCTGGCGACGAACACACTTCTCTCATCGAGAGACCAGTTTGGTTCAAATGGCTCTGAGCACTATGGGACTTAACTTCTGAGGTCATCAGTCCCCTAGAACTTAGAACTACTTAAACCTAACTAACCTAAGGACATCACACACATCCATGCCCGAGGCAGGATTCGAACCCGCGACCGTAGCGGTCTTGCCGTTCCAGACTGCAGCGTCTAGAACCGCACGGCCACTTCGGCCGGCCCAAATCGGGACTGTACGGGGGGATAATCGATGACAGTGAACCCAAGGCGTCGGATTATTGCAGATGTTGCAGGGCTCGTGTGTGGTCTGGCATTGTCAAGGTGAAGGAAAAGGTTATCCATGGGGGGACTAACTCTTCGAATTCATCCTTTCATTACTGTGAGGGTTTCTCTCACGCCGACATAGTTAAGCTACACATCGCCATATTACACATTGCAATTCTGAGCCCTCTAGCAATAGAGGGTTGCAACCTGCATCAGCCAAGCGAGAAAGTCAACCGAGTAATTTGCATGACATTTAATACTTCCACCGATATTGAGAACAGAATAAAAAGTTCGGAGGTATTACCTTTCAACACGCCCTCGTATTTAGCGGTGACACTAGGAAGCGATATCAAATAATATGATCACTTACGATCAGTATTAAGGAAGCCGACATGAAGACTTGATTTCTTGGAAGGTTTCTCGGAAAACATAATATGCCTGTAAAGAAAAAAGTATACAACTGCTTATGGCGACCAACTAGTATATTGTTACATTATTTGACTCGTTATTGAGTAGGCATGACAAAAGTCATGGAACGAATTCAGAGACGTGCTGTTAGGTTTCAAACAGGTCGGTGTAGTCCATATGAAAGGGTAATAGAGATGCTCGGGAATCTTAAATGAGAATCCTTGGAAGAAACACATTGTAGCTCTCACTAAACACTGTAGGGTAAATTAGAGAACCTTTATTCGTGCAATCATTATGTGGTCACCATCCCGCATCCAGCGCAGACGAGATTTGAAAGTTAAGGACACGTATAGAGACGTTAAGACAATCATTTTCTCTTCGTTAAAGGTATGAATAAAACAGGAAAGAAAACTGATCGATGTAGCTTCCGCCATGCACTGTTCAGTGATTAGCACAGTATATGCAGGGTAATTCGGTGATAATGTTATCAACTTTCGAGGATGAAGGAGAATGGTAAATGGATCAATATGAGGTGAAGGACCCTGATCCGGAAACGACCGAGTCGAAAGTGATAACCGAAAATTGTTCTGATACTTCTGAAAGTGCAATACATAGTACCCGGGTTCCGGAAATATGTCCCACGTGTTATTCGTTAACGAATGTGGTTCCAACACGACGGAGCACCACCTCAGCTTGAACTGAGTGTTCCTGAACACCTGGATCAAACAGAGTTAGGCAGAGGAGTTCCTGCTTAGCGACCAGTACGTTCGCCTGATCTCACCCCACTTGATCTTTTCCTTATGGGGCCATGTAAAAAGTCTTGCGCACCAGACACCCGTCGAGTCTGAAGAGGACTTCCTAGCAAGAATTCTCGGTATGACAGAACTTTTTGCGACAATGCTATGCCTACATTGAAGCTATGTGACGCCACTTTAAACAACTGTCGTAAATGTAGCAGCTTGTGAAACTTGTGCATGTAAATGGAATTTAATTTTATTATTACTGTACCGTAGACTTACGATTTTCAGTCTCTCTGAAATCAAATTAAGTGCGCCGTTACTAGTCCCTCAACAGGAGTCATTATCTGAGGCTATTGCGAAGTATTTAGTCGGAATTCTGACCGAGCGAGGTGACGCATTGGTTAGCACACTGGACTCGCATTCGGGAGGACGACGGTTCAAACCCTCGTCAAGCCGTCCTGATTTAGGTGCTCTAAATCTCTTCAGGCAAATGCCGGGATGGTTCCTCTGAAGAGGCACGGCCAACTTCCTTCCCCATCCTTCCTTAATCCGGTGGGACTGATGGCCTCGCTGTTTGGTTCCCTCCCCGAAAACCAGCCAGCCAGTCTGAATTCTGTACATATTGATCAGAATTCGGAAATCTGGGTCCTTGGTTTGAGCACTGCGCGAGGCATAGGCGGAATGGAGTAGATTTTCGTTTTGACTCGGTCGGATCCGTTACATTAAACTGATACATTTACCCTTTTTCTTTATCACTGAAATTTTGTAACATCATCATGGTATCACCCAGTGTCTACGAGGGCTATTTGTATGCTACCTTCGTTCGGTTGCGTAATAGAAGCCGCGGTGAAAATAAGAAATGTTTTATTTGCAGAATTTAGTTACATCGTTCAACTACTTTTCTACATAGTCGCCGTTCCGAATTAGACATCTGTCATAGCGTGGTACCAACTTTCCAATACCCTCTTCATAGAAGGCAACCGCCAGTGATCTCTACCAATTCCCTGCGCTGGTCTGCGGCTCGTTGTTTGTGCGAATATGCTGTCCTTATAGCCAGCGGTTCATGTGAACGAAGAAATGAAAATCAGAGGGAGCCAAGTCCGGGCTAAATGATGGACAATCAAACGCTTCCCATTGAAAACGCTGCAGTAGCGCCTTTGTTGCACCTGCCGTCTGCGGGCGAGAAGTGTCGTGAAAAAGGAAACGCATGATAGTTATGTTATGTGGGCTGCATAAAATCAAGCGAAACCCTTCACCAGTCCTTGGAATTTGGTTGGTGACACTATCTTCTAGACACTATCTTTACGTGCTCACATAACAGAAAGGTGCGACGTAACGCGATAGACGGGTATACAAGAGACACTGCGCAACACATCTGTGCAAAGCTACACATTGGATTTTCACGGTGGTTTTAATTCCGCGAGCTATCGGATGTTAAAGAAATAGCCTTCGTACGTTTAGGTGAAGATACACAGAAATAGTCCAAGATGCCGATTAAATCCATTGTTTAACAGACTAAAGCATCATTTCCACACTGTAGTGACGGCAATAAAAACAGACCCGTTTGTTGTGTGGCTCACGCAGGCTAGCGCTTTGCCTTGGTCTGCGGCAACTAACAGTCTATAGCACTACTGCGCCGTCTTTTCATAGTCCGTCGATTTTCGACACGCTGAATACAGCTGGTTCTGGCTGTTATCTGAAATTTATTTGCATGGTTTTCCGATATTCATGTATTCTCAGCCATAATTCAAGGGACGGATGACCTCAACAGTTTGGTCCCATAAGACCTTACCACAAATTTCCAAAATTTTCAGTTATAATTTGCTATAGAACAGAACAACAGCGACAATTTCACATAGACACTACATCATCGTGCCCATGTCAACCCCTATACCGAACTGTGTAAAGGAGATGACTCATATTCGGGAGGAGCGGGGTTCAAATCCAGCCACAGTCATCTAGATTTATATTTTCAGCGGTTGCCCTAAACCACAAAAGATGAATGCAGTGATGGTTGCTTCGAAACGGACATGGCCTATTTCCTCTCACGTTCTAGTCATATCAGATGTGCTCTATCTATACTGCCAGACAGAAAAAGTGCAACAACCAAACAGGGAGGAGGAAACAGAATGAAAATTCACAGCTTCAGAGGGTATGTGACATTAATACAGTGATTACACTATAGAGTCAAATATACAAATAACTTGGCGATATGAGGCTACTTTTGAGAATGTTGTTGCGCACCCTCTGACATGATGCATACACTGGTTAGGTTGGAAGGGTGTCATAAGGGCGTTGTATCCTCTCCTGGGGCAAGTTGGCCCTCAACTGTTATAAAAGGTCTTCCACATCCTTGCTACTAGCATTGGAAACGAGTGGTTGTTCGATCTGAGCCCACCCGTGTTCTATTAGAGACAGATCTTGGGATCATGTTGGCTACGGGAGCACCTCAGCATCGTGCAGACAGTTCAGAGAGACACGTGCCATGTGTGGACAAGCATTGTCCTCTCGAAAAATGGCGCCGTGTTACTGCCGCATGAGTGAGAGCACTTAAGGTCTCAGGTTGTCCGTGACCTACCACTGTGTCGTTATAATTCTCTGTCACTACCAGGCGTGATTGAAGTCACAATCAGTGGATCCCTATACCATGACACCAGGGGTAACATTGCTGTGCCTCTCCAAACCGTTTGAGGAATGGAACCTATCCCCAAGTCGCCGCTATGCTCGTCGACGATTGGTCATCTGGGGTAGTGCACAACCGCGGTTCGCCAAATGCAGCCGTTTGTATTGTGGTGTTAACGGCAGCCTACGCATGGGACATCAATTCCTTAGTCCGGTTGCTGCTAGTCTCTCACCCATGGTGCGGTAGAAAACACAATGTTGCCCAGAGGCCATTACTTGTTTTAGGATGGCAGGCTTAGATCCGAAGGGCTTAAGATGTGCTTGGTGCCGAATACGGTTATCCTCCATCATGTTGGTCAGACGAGGTCGACCGGATCCTTGTCGACGAGTATGCCGACCTTCATCTTCCCATGCCGTCCAACATAGGATCACTGTCACATCCGAATCCCAGGGAAATCTGGATATTGCACGGTTCGACCAGCAGACCAAATGGAGACCCACAATGAGACAACGAGGCTCCATTCAAACTCTGGAGGTGCTGATAGCGCCGTCTCATACCAGTACATGGCACCTCCGTGTCCTTCACAGTGATCATTTAACGTCTGACACTGTCCACGCCGCCTCTAAACTAATGCACTCTAGTGGCCGTTCTACCTGTGACAGACAGTTTCAACTCTAATCATTTGTATACCTGCTGATGGAGTATACATGTACAAAGTTGTATTAATCATTGACCATGTCTTCTGCGTGCTTCAACTTTTTTGTCAGCCAATACATAATATAAATTTTGTCTCGGTGGACTGTTAAACGTTTTTCTTCCTTGATTTACCACCCAAAACATTCTCATTGGAGCTGTCATTATAAATTTCTTAGCGTAGCGTTCGGTTGTACATGTGAATATTCGAATATAGCTGCAGTTGGTCTTAACCTCAGTATTTTCTGCCAAAAGATTCACTCCTTGAGGAAGACATGGGTTAACCACACAAAACAGTTTACATTATGCATATAAAGCTTTCTCATACTTATTTTACTTTGCAGTTGTTCCTGCTTACTCGGCGACTTCATGTGATTGACACACTCTCAATCTAAATTCCGTGGTATAGTATAGCTGCTCCAGATAACGATCCTAGCGCTACAACATGTCCTTGGTCCAGTATGAACGAACATTTTTTTAAAGCTGTTGTGGGCTGTATTTCTGAGTCTGAGAATGGGAACCAGTTCGCATTTGCTTAGGTGTGTGTGTGCGAAGCTGTTCCAAGCTTACAGTCGTTAACCTCACGCGTATATTCAAGCCTTTTACGGTTTACCAGTTTGCCTGCTTCTTACGTGTTATTCTAATGGAAGTCTGAGTTTGGCAAAATAAGAAGCAAAATGTTTTTAGGGAAGAAAAATTGTTTCGCATCGTGATCCTGACCGTAGTTAATACATTAGAAGTAATGAAATTCTGATCGCCAAAGCCAAGTAATGTTTCCATCTATGCATAATAATCATATACAGCTCAAATAATACGATTAATTCAACAAAAATGTTTTCTCTCCAAGCTAATCTTTTGGTATTAGGAAATAGAAACAAGTCACATGGGACAAAATTCGGAGAGTGGGCTCGGTGGGAAACTTCGGTTACCCATCTCATACCAGTTTAAAATAATCTCTACAAACTTTAAGCAATTGCATTTTTATGTCGAATATAGTTCACTCTCCGAATTAAAAGGTTTTATCGTTAAATGATGCTCATCTTTATCTATGTGTAAGAAACTCGTGACACTTGATGCAGCTTCCTACAAACAACTACGCGTTGTATGTTTCTAAACTTTGCACCACCATATGCAAGGCCCGCCCTTACTAATAGCGTTGTGGCTTAAAATTTGATAGGAGTTACCAAGCTTGTCGATCCACCCCCATAAAGCTCTCACCAGGATACACAAATAGCGGCAAAGGTTAGACGAAGATAGTGGTAACGCTATTCTGTTAGGAAGTTCCTTAACGCATCAGTAAGATGTCTTCTAAATTGATTGATACACGGTGACTAAATATGGTATTGTCCTAACGGTTTGACCATATATCATACAACTGAGAAATCAGATGAAGTTTTTTTTATCTCTCTTCGTTAGTTGTTAATGCATTGTCAATGCCAAGGTCACTACATTGGCAAGAAACTGCCAATGCCTTTGTCGAAGGAGACATTCCAGCACTCACCTGTAGTGATTTGAAGAAACAACGGGATCGATGCGCCTAGATAGACCGGATTTTGAGCCCAGTTACCTAATCTATGAGCTGACCGAATTACTCGTACCACTGTGCCATCCCTGTGGCATGCGCAGTAGCGTCCCAAAACGGCGAAACGTGGTTTGGCGCACTAGAGCAACCGAGTGTCACGAGGACGCGTGCCTCCTAACACGGTCGCAGTGCAGATGACAGAACAGAACAAAAGTTAGGAAACCTAGCACCGTTTGAAAATAATACATAATCTCGCACTGGGAAGGTGTTAGGTGGGACAATGAAACATGTATACTTAAAAAAAAGGAAGAATGCCTCACGAATCATGACAAGAAATATAGGCGGCAATTTGGAATGTTGCCCAGCGTAAGCTTATAAAAGTCCCACCCCTGCCCCCACCCCTCCTCCTGAACGGTCGGAGAATGGTATTCTCACAGAGCCACAGTCTCTCAGTAGTCTTTTTTGCCGCGAGAGAACAGGTTCTTTAAGGCTTAAATTTTGAGGTGATGATGACTATCGATTTCTCTGCAGCGTGACTAGCACGGAATTTTTTGTTTATCGGGATTGCTACTGGAGTAAGCACTAAACACCGTAGCATTTCGCCGAAACGTCCGTCCGAGCCAGGTCACAATGGAACGATTTTGCGTGGTAAATTCGTGGAGATTAGCCGACGCTGGAGCCACGTTGTAAAAGTGGTGTACAGCTTGACCACGGTACCTAAATGTGAAAAGAGAGAGAATTCTTAGGGGGCAAATTGTTCATCTGAAGTGTCTCATTATAAGGAAGTGTCAAAGTGACAAGACGCGTAATAGAAGGTGGAAATCAAGTTGTTATTTTCAGATGAAGTGCTTGCCTGAGGGGTCAACCAGTTTAAAGACAATTTTTTCTTTGTTTTGCATTTTCCTCCGCTGGCGGTGTAACTAATTAGCATGTCGAGTACTTGAGTGTAAGGATGTAATAGCGGCCGGAGAACGAATATGGCACAAATGACCCTAACTGCTTGATGGGTGGTCATCGTGCTTATTGAGTCAGTTTTCTGGGACATCGCCGCGTACATGCTGGCGTGCTGAGTAGAGTAAGTGAACTTGTCACATGTTTTTCAGCATTTACGTCACTAAATATTTAATTGGGCCCTCTTAGTGCTGTTATACTAACTACATCCCCAAATGTGTTGAACGAATTTTCCATTTTTTATTTATTGGAAAGATGAGACACATTTTTATTTGATGGGATGATGCTCTATGAATAGATGCAATAACTGAAGGAATGAAACAACAAGATCAGATGTAAAAATCTTTTCAGTTAATGACAAGAAAGAAGTGAACAGAATGAAATGGGAGGATCGTATTGATAAAATGACATAAATCAGATTGTCAAGAAAAGGTAAAAAAATTATTGGTGCAATGGAAGAGAGAACTAGGTAGACCTCGTAAGAGGTGGTTGAATGGATGGCTGGATGAATGGACGATAGAGTTCGGAACAGGTGACCACAGCATCTAATCCTTAGGAGACGATGAACTGAAAACCTTGCGATCTCATAGGAGTAAATGTTTCCCATCAGCACCAACGTTGCTATAGCGATGTGTGGCCGCTAGGTTGTTAGGCTCTTGATTGCCTAGGGGAGCGACCACACACGGTACCAATTTGTTCCACTCATGTTCAGAGTTACTGCTTATAACACCAGTGATTATTGAAATATAGGGAGTGGGTAATCAATAACTAGGCAACACACGTGAATTTGTTTGATATTCCATTTAAGTAACAAATTTCGGCAGTCCATTCCACAGAGTGGACGTATGAGTATCTAGTCAAACGTGACACTGCACGGGTGAGGTTACCTTCCAAATCCAAGCTCCAGTCTTCTGTCAACTGGTTCCGCAGATTTCAGCACCGTAAACTAAGTTGAAGACAGTCATGAATCAACTACTAAAATTGACAGAACCGCCTGTTCACTGTAAAGCGATAAAAATAGGTGACACTGAATGAAAATTCTGCTAAGCACGAAACTTTTGCTTCCGCACTGAATTGTACAAAGTTTCACACTGCGCCGTCCCAGCAACTCAGAATGTGTCTCCGTAACTTCTACTAAACTTTCCGACTCTAATAACACGCGAATCTCACACAAGTAAGCCTTGGTTCGTACAATGTCTCTCGCTATGCGTGTCCATTCCTTACATACCAGCGTCCCTACTCAGCCTCCAAATTCTTACCTTTACTATCCAGATACAGGAAAAGGAAGATGAAAATACAGCTTAAAACCCACGTTAAAACAACACAGTGTGTCGCTTTCAAAGCTTCATCTACCAACACCAAACACGGCAATTTTAGCGTTTCTTTTTTGACTTCAGCAACCATTTATTAAATTTCGTTTATACATCGACTACTTTAAGAGAAATGATTAAAGTTAATCATAAGCCCTCCTGAATTACTTCTCGTGGGGTCCACGAAGTAATACTATACGATACTTTATTTTCCTTCGAAAAATTATCTTGTAGCGGTTTTTACAATTTTCTTCTTATGGTTAGGCATATGAATCAGCTCATTTAAATGGTTTCCACTGTTTCATGAAGGACGGCATCTTGGATTAGTGGAAGATGTGGTCCATCCTGTCAAGTAAAGAATCATACTTTTGCGGTTCCGACGTGTCATTCACCGTGACTACGCACAGCGCTATTTCTTAGTTCCGTGGAAGGACACCAACAATTCATTACTCCCCAACTCATTTTTTTTCTCTGTGGCGGCTAACGTCATCCATTCATTTCATTTCAGGAAAGATAAATCTGTTGATACTAGATGATAGGCGAAATGCTGTTTTCACATGAGGAAGCCGCGCGGAATTAGCCGATCGTCTAAGGCGCTGCACTCATGGACTGTGCGGCTGGTTCCGGCGGAGGTTCAAGTCCTCCCTCGGGCATGTGTGTGTGTGTGTGTGTGTGTGTGTGTGTGTGTGTGTGTTTGTGCTTAGGATAATTTAGGTTAAGTGGTGCGTAAGCTTAAGGAGTGATGACCTTAGCAGTTAAGTCCCATAAGATTTCACACACACACATATGAGGAAAAAATGGTTCAAATTGCTCTAAGCACTATGGGACTTAACATCTTAGAACATCTTAGAACTAACCTAAGGACATCACACACATCCATTCCCGAGGCAGGATCCGAACGTGCGACCGTAGCAGCCGCGTGGTTCCGGACTAAAGCGCCTAGAACAGCTAGGCCACAGCGGCCGTCTATGAGGAAAAGATCTTCAGAGTATAATATGTTATGTTATGTAGCAAACGAAAAATCTGTTCACGTTCATTAGATATACGAAAGAATTCACCCAGACCCTCGCATTTAGCGGAGAACTATTTTACACACTGCGCTATGCAATTATGCGTGTTCTTGTTGAGGTCTTCAGTCCCACGGTATGACTCCATAGCACAGTCGTCAGGACGTCTGGCTATCTTGCGGGGAAGCCAGGTGCAATTCCTGCTATTCCACGGATCTTTGAGATTCTTGAAAAATAGGGTTTTGTTGCAAAAAGAGTGTGGAATAATATGGTCTATTGTAATCCTGAATAAAAACAACCTAGTTTCAGAAAAAAATGTGTTGCATTATGTATTGAAAGCCCTTCATACATGCAGTTGAACTGGCTTATTGTAGTCAAGCCCTCTACAACTCTTAGCCTCCAACCCTGCAGATAAATATTTCGCTTCATTATTAGACTGACAATGCCTCAACATATCTTCTATCAACCGATCCGTTCTTTCAGATAAGTTGTGCCATAAATTGGTTTTCTCCCTAGTTCGATTCAGAACCTCTTCATGAAACCACCTAATCTTTAGTATTCTTCTGTGGTACATAACCCATGCAGTGAGGCTCTATCCAAAACTTTAGTCTGTCTTCACTTTGCTGGAGAGCTTGTCCGTAAGAGCACTTCTCGCAAAAGTGAAGGGTAGAGCTTCGTCTTCTGGTCCGGCATATGGTATTGTTTTTAGGGATATCTCGTCACAGCTGTAGGGCAAAAGGTTTATTAAAATACCTGCAACTCTATAGATTACCCAAAAATTCGTCAGTTACGCAGGGTGAGTCTGCTAAATGGGGACAAACTGCAGGAAACGATCCCTGAGGTGATAATAAGCAATAAAGTTATTATGGACGTATGGCCGTAAATACTTTCCAAGGGAAGTATACCCACCTGGAGGAGGAGAGAAATAATATTTGACGGTGATCCCGTTATCAGCACCAGGCAGGTGGCCCACCAGCTTGGAATAAGCCAGACGACTGTGTGGAACAGTCTCCATGACAACTTCCGCTATCCGTATCACTTACAGCGCGATCAGTCCTTATTACCTACAGACTCCCCAGAGCGACGGTTTTGTAGCTGGTTCCTCAGTCAGGCCACAACGGTGCTGGGATTTCTGTCATCCATGCCATTTACTGATGATGCTACCTTCAAGATTGCGGTATCGTCAACCCAGATACGCCATTCCGTGGTCTAGAAGGATCCCCAACGGTATGGTGGCAGCGAACCATCAGCACCAGTTCAGCCTCGATATTTGGGAGGGGTTAATGACGACCGCCTCGTGAGACAAGCAATCCTTCATGAACGCCTCACAGGCGAGGAAAATCTTCAGTTCATGCCAGCGACCCTGCCTCCCCTGCTGGAAGACGTGCCTTTGGTCGTATGAACGGTAATGTCGCTACTACGAGAGGAGTTCAGTAAGTCATGTAACGTATTTTTTTCTGAAAGCAGGTAGGTTTTATTCAGAATTCTGATACATCATACTATTTCCCACTCTTTTGGCTACAAAAGGACGTTTTTCAACGTTAGACGGCCTTGCGTCACCTTAGTGGGAAGACTTGTATGTCCGCTTGGTACCTCTCCACTAGTCGACGTCGGAGCCAACGTTTTGCTGCATGAATAACCTCCACACCATCCACGAACTGCTGACAGCTAAGTTCATCCTTCATTCTGACAAACGGATGGATGTGGGCAGGTGCGAGATCCAGGTTGAAGGTGCATGATGACGAACAGTCCAATCAAGTTTTGTGAGCTCCTCACTGATGCACAGACTCGTGTAAGGCCTTGCGTTGTCATGGATAAGGAGGAGTTCGTTTGTATTTTTGTGGCGACGAACACCCTGAAGTCGTTTCTTCAGTTTTCTCAGGGTAGCACAATACACTTCAGAGTTTATCGTTGCACCATGAGGGAGAACACCATACAGGATAACACTTTCAGAGTCACAGAACATCGTCGCCATTATTCTAACGGCTGAGGGTGTGGCTTTGAACTTTTTTTTCGGAGGAGAGGTGATGTGGCGCCTCTCCGATTGCCGTTTTGTTCCCAGTTCGAACTCATGAACTCATGCATCGTCTCATATGATGATGATCGACAAAAAATTGTCGCCATCAGACTCGTAACGAGCAAGCAGTTCCGCATAGAATGTCCTTCTTTGCTCTTTATGGTCTCGAATGAGAGTGTCCGCACTTTCAAACACTTCAGATGGCACAGCTGTGAGCGGGCGGCCGGCACGTGGGACATCAGACAGGTTTGCGCGACCTTGCGATGTTGACAGACTACTTGTTCAACGACTCACCGTGCTTTTGCTCTCTGTCAGGTCTCCTAAGACATTCTCAAGTTAGCTATGAATATCTGCGATGCTCTGGTTTTCCGCCAAAAGAAGCTCAATGACAGCTCTCTGTTTGGAACGCACCTCCACTGCAGACGCCATTTTGAAGTCTACGTATAGCGCCAGCACCAGTCGAAACTTCATTAATCTGCAGGTGCTGAAGTGTGAATATTCCACGATGTCCCACAACAAATTCCGGATTTTTCCAGTCGAAATTTGCCAAGAAAATAAACGTGTTTCGTTACTTATTGAACGCCTCTCGAACGTGACGGTTCTACAACTCGCCGCCCTCTTGAGTGTGGAGGTAAAACATTAGAACAGAAGTAAAATTCCCGCTTGGCTGGTTTCTCCTCATGTGTACTTTCAGTCATTGGTACCTATGTGTTCTATCATAGTGGTTCAACTGGCTCTTATCACTATGGGACTTAACTTCTGAGGTCATCAGTTTCCTAGAACTTAGAACTACTTAAATCTAACCAACCTAAGGACATCACACACATCCATGCCCGTGGCAGAATTCGAACCTGCGACCGTAGCGGTCGCGCGGTTCCAGCCCGAAGCGCCTAGAACCGCTCGGCATACTATCATAGATCTGTTATCTCCACCTTCATGTGGGTGTTTCTCCTTTGGAACGCATGTGCAGCCATACGTCCATATGGACTTGTTTGCTCCTTATCATACAGGGAACATTTCCTGCAGTTTGTTCCCATTTAGCAAACTCAACCTGTGTATCAATGCAGGAAATTAATTTTAATTAATGCTAAATAGAACCGTGTGTAAATAATTTAATGCTTCTTGTCAGTATTCAGAATCCACATCGCTTGAGCTTCTCCACCCACTCATCTCTCGTGGGGAGACACGTGCTGGGACAGAACGTATTAAGAATACGTATTCTGCTTCCTGGTCGCGAGTAGCCAGTTGTGCGGAAATGAGTTAGTGAAATATTGCAACGCGAAGTGCAGTGTTCTTGTCAAAATCTGGATAGGGGATTTTCGTGTTGCTCATCCTTTTTTCCCTTTGTGGCCCACGACTAAAAAGATCTTATTATTCATTCACCTGTATCAAATTACTTTTTAGATTTGAGAAACGACGCGGGCGTTTAAAGGCAGGCCGCGGTGGCGCAAGAAAAGAAACAGAAAGGAAAGGCGCTCGCAGAATATGGCGGCGCGCATTCCGGCAGCCGCGTGTAGCTGCGCGTGCGGCTCGTATTAATCCCGGAGTTTGTCACCCCGCTATGCCGGGCATCTCCGCGTGTCCGGACCACTTGCTAACCCATCAGCCTCCCCATATTCGTTTACGCTTCGCTTCTTCGGGCCGCCAAATTTATTACGTTTTCTGCGTCTAGGCACTTATCTGCTGAAATACGGTCCCAGAAGACGTGTTCCGGTTTGAATATTACAAATGGGCAGGTGCGACAGTTGCAGATGTGCGATAGGGCAGCATCTCGAAGCGAGTGAGTAGATTACGGCCGTGTTTCTAAACAGACCTGACTCGGCCACGCTACCACCGCCTGACTGCCGCACGAGCTCCAACGTGTGTTGTGTGTTACTGAAGGCGAGCATCACCTAGTTGGAAAGCCACCACCGTTGGAAAAAGAGTACAGTGAGAGACATTGATGCATTTATTGTTCCATTTTCAAATTATTGGCCAAAAGACATGGAAATGCTCTGTCAAACAAGGCTGTAGTTGTCTGTTGAAGCCTATATGGTGCATTCAACTCGACATCGTACAGTCGTGGTAGAAACGGGTTTCTGACACTAAAAATTCAAATTGGCGGCGGTCTGTGGCACAGTAGATCCTCGATGCACCGTTCACGATATTCCAATCACCAACTTTCTCCTCCAAATGCGAAAATATTGTATTGGCGCCCACTTACTAAGGGAGAAATGATCATCGTAATAAAATAAGCGTAATCATAGCTCGCACGGAAAAATTTAACTGTTCGTTCTTCCCGCGCGTTGATGGGGAGTGCAACAGTAGAGAAACAGTGTGAAAGAAGTTGGACGAACCATCTGCAAGGCACTTAAGTGTGAGCTGCAGAGCAGTCGTGTAGATGTAGACGTTTGGCACTAAGCAGGCGACGTGGCATCTGTCCGTTCGAGCGGCAGTTTATGCGTGTATTTGTCTCAGCTGTATTAAAGGCCACCCCCCCCCTTCCCCCACTAGACATTGCAACCTGGGAAATTCGAATTCCTGTGTAATTACCGATATGTTATAGCCCATGCATCTTCACCGGCAATCATCCTACATTCAAATTGGGTTAACTTGCGACGTGTTGCCGATTACATTACACACCTGCGCACAGACAGGTGCACTCGCGCCAAGTGCAATGTCTCCCGAAACATTAAGGCGTCTTCTAGTCAGACAAGAATGGCCTTAACTTTTGGTCTCTCAACTTACTTTCATTATATAATTATCGTCTTAAACTGTCCAGTCACACTAATATGCCCAGCTGTCAAAAGCCTGAATAACCACCTTCTGCAGCGCGGACCGTTGCGAGGCATGCAGGAAGAGAGTCAGTGAGGTTCTGAAATCTATCGATAGAGATGTGGTTAGCCGAGCGGTCTAAGGCGCTACAGTCATGGACTGTGCGGCTGGTCCCGGCGGAGGTTCGAGTCCTCCCTCGGGCGTGGGTGTGTGTGTTTGTCCTTAGGATAATTTAGGTTAAGTAGTGTGTAAGCTTAGGGACTGATGACCTTAGCAGTTGAGTCCCATTAGATTTCACGCACATTTGAACATATTTGACAGAGATGTGGAACCAGGCAGATTTTAGAGCCGTGGCCGGCTGCACTAGATTTCTCGGTTGAGAATCCATGGCATGAACTGCTCGAGCGAGGTGAGCCCATAGATTCTCGATTTAGTTCAAATCTAGGGAATTTGGTGGTCAAGGGGGTACAGTAAACTCATTCTGGTGCTCTTCGAACCACGCACGTGCACAGCAAGCAGTGTGGTAGATGACACCATGCCGAGGAAAAAACAAACTGCATGTGGGGGTGGACATGGTCTCCAAGTATAGATGCATACTTGCGCCGATCCATTGTGCCTTCCAAAACGACGAGATCACCGAGGGAATGCCGTCCCTCCTGGAGCCTTCCGACGATTGTTGCACGGTGTTTGCTTCCAGACGTTTCACGCCGTACACTCCAGTGGCCAACCGTCCGATGAAGCATAAAATGTGATTCATCTGAAAAGATCAACTGTCGCCACTAAGTGGACGTCCACTTGAGGTATTGGCTTGCAGATTCCAGCAGTCAGCATGGGTGAATGAACCAGGTACCTGTTGCGGAGGCCCATACGCAGCAATGTTCGCTGAACAGTCGTTGAGGAGACGCTGTTGGTAGTCCCTTAGTTCAACTGGGCTGTCAGTTGCTCAACAGTTGCACGTCTATTCGCCAGTAAACATTTCGCAGACATCGTTCACCTCTGTCCTCTATGACCAGTGGTACGTACACACAGCTATCTCGCCGCTGGTTTTGGATAGCTTCATTTTACCATGCACGGTGTACTTTAACCACGGCAGCACGCGAACAGTTAACAAACACAGCCTTTTCGGAAATGTTTCCAACCCTTACTCGAAAGCAAATGATGATTTTCTTTTGGTCCACAAATAAATCGCTCCGTTTCCAGATTACGAGCCGGCCGCAGTGACCGAGCGTTTCTAGGCGCTTCAGTCGTGAACCACGAGTTTGCTACGGTTTCAGGTTCGAATCCTGCATCGGACATGGATGTATGTGATGGTTCAAATGGCTCTGAGCACTATGGGACTTAACATCTGTGGTCATCAGTCCCCTAGAACTTAGAACTACTTAAACCTAACCAACCTAAGGACGTCACACACATCCATGCCCGAGACAGGATTCGAACCTGCGACCGTAGCAGTCGCGCGGTTCCAGACTGAGCGCCGAGAACCGCTAGACCACCGCGGCCGGCTGTGTGTGATGTCCTTAGGTTAGTTAGGTTTAAGTAGTTCTAAGTTTAGGGGACTGATGACCTCAGCTGTTAAGTCTCATAGTGCTTAGAGCCATTTGAACCATTTTTGAACCACATTACGACAACGACTGCACTTTTTGTTCGCATCCTCTCCCCTCTCCCACCCCAGCGAAACACACTTTATATATATGCCCTGCATTGTTAGTGCTGCCACCTGCCATCTGTTAGTGGTTATTGCACGTTGATGTCGAATGTAGATGGTGGTCACATTAATGTGACTGGACTGTGCATTTGGAGTATAGTTTCCGATTGTCTCACTCAGCGAATAGGCTAACAGAGAAAATTTATGACCAATATTCTTGATCGTCGACTATTGCAGGATCATGAAATATATTCCAAACTGGAATAACGTTGCTTTACAAACAGGTTTTTTTCAGTTATCCAGTATAGATTTCAGAAGAACTCTCGTTTCAGACATACACTGATCAGCCAAACCATTATGGCCACTGCCCAGCGTGGGACTGAATGTAGCCTGGTGACGTTGCGGGTACGTGAGGCTCTAACCCGAGCAGGGAGAAAAATGAGTCATTCTAGCGACCATATGGGTGGCCCATATGGTCGCTAGAATGTCTCGCTTTTTGCCATGCTTGGTGAAAAACCACTGACATAAGAGACTTTGACAAAGGCAAATGTTATTACCGATAGCTGGGGACGAACATCTCGGAAACGTCGAAGACTCTCGGAGACCTGCCGGCTCTGTAAATCACGAAAGGTGGCGATCATAGCAGTTCTGGCGACACAACACAATGCTTGTGCAGGCAGAAATGTTTCGGAATACACCATCGCACACACGTTGTTGAAGATAGGGCTCCTCCGCAGACTACCCCATGTTCCTCTGTTGGCATAACAACCTCGTGTGTGTGTGTGTGTGTGTGTGTGTGTGTGAATTCCAAAGGGACCAAACTATTGAGGTCATCGGTCCCTAGACTTAACACTGGTTAAACTAAATTAAACTAAATTATGCTAAGAACAACACACATGCCCTTGTCCGAGGGAGGACTCGAATCTCCGGCGGGACGACCTCATCGATTACGGTTACAGAGGGCACAGGATCATTGATCTTCGACCGTGGATCGATGGATACGTGTTTGCCTGGTCGGATGAATCACGTGTCTCGTTACACCTATTGGTTGGTCGTGTCCAGACACATCACCTTCTAGGCCAACGGCTGCTTCATCATTAACCGCGCAACGGATGCAGATCAATGCGGCCACTAATGTACTAAGGCGGATTTTCCCCTGGACTTCCATGGGACCTGTGGTGGTAATCGAAGGCACCGTGACAGCTGTGAAGAACGCAAACATTATTGCGGACCGCCTGCATCCCTTCTTGCTTAACATGTTCCCCGGCGGCGATGGCGTGTTTCAGTAGAATAACCGCCCCTATCAGACGGCCATAAGCGCGCTGAAGTGCTTTGAGAAGCGTAATAGTGAACTCACGTTGATGTCTCGGCCACCAAATTTGCCTGGTCTGAAAACGATGGAACATATTTGGGACCCGATCGGCTGCCGCCTCCGCTACCGTAATGTACGGGAATTGCGTGACGCGTACGTAGACAATCTGGTTAAACAAACCTCCAGAAACTAACCAACAACATGTTGAATCTACGTCAAGCAGAATCGCTGCTGTCTTGCACTCCAAAGGTGGACCACCACGCTGTGGGTCACAGTGTTTTGGCTCAACAGTGTACTCCACTCTCAGTACATGTGATTACATTGGACTTCGAGGAGGCGAATGACGCGTGGGAAGAATGATTGTCGGCAAGCCTCTGTATTGGCTCTAAATAGTTGAACTTTCGCATCGTGGTCCTTTCGCGAGATGTTTGTGGGAGGAAGTAGTATGTTTCCTAACTATTCCCGGCAGTACTCTCTCAAAATTTCAATAATAAACCTCTTCGTGATGCAGAACGCCTCTCTTGTACCGTATGCCATTGGAGTTTGAGACCATTTCTGTAACGCTCTTGTGCCGGCTAAACGTTTTCGTGACGAAACGTGCTGCTCTTCGTTGGATATTCTCTATCTCTTCTAGCAGTCTTACCTAGTAAGTGTCCTAGATTGATGAACAGTACTCAAGAGTCGGTCAAACAAGCGCCTTGTAAGCCACTTCTTTCGTTGGCGTGGCACTTTTCCTTATAAAATCACTCCCTCTTCAGGCCACAAGCGACCCATCGGGACCATCCGACCGCCGTGTCATCGTCAGCTGAGGATGCGGATAGGAGGGGCACGTGGTCAGCGCACCGCTCTCCCAGTCGTTATGGTGGTTTTCTTTGACCGGAGCCGCTACTATTCGGTCGAGTAGCTCCTCAATTGGCATCACGAGGCTGAGTGCACCCCGAAAAATCACAACAGTGCATGCCAGCCCAAATGGTCACCCATCCAAGTGCCAGCCACGCCCGACAGCGCTTAACTTCGGTGATCTGACGGGGACCGGTGTATCCACTGCGGCAAGGCCGTTGCCACTTTTCCTTAAGATCCTTTGTATGAATTTCAGTTTGGCATCCCCTTTCCCTAATATTTGTTTTACATGGTCATTCCACTTAAGATGGCTCTGGAAAGTTACTCCTAGACATTTTTCGATAGGTTAGCTACTTTTCAACGACCGCCTACCAGTTCTTTCGAAGGTCGTTTACTTTATACACTGTATGTGTCCAAGATAATCGTTCTTCAGCATTTACATAAACATTTTATGTAAAGTGAAGGTGGAGGGGACAGGAAGGAAAGGAAAGGGGAGGAACTCATGATGTGAGCTGCATCGGGCCTTTATGCGGAATCAGCGGCGCAGAGTACCGGACTGAGATTCGAACCCGGGATCTCCTCCTGCTTACTAGGAAGTTGCGTTAACCACTGCGCCATCCGGTGACAGTGTTTAGTGCAATTAGGGAGAACATCCCGATGCGCCTCCGACCGACTCAAATTCTCACTCAGCGCCTCCTATCCACTGTCCCCGTCCATGTTCTCCATGCTCGCTATTTTGAGATTCCCGGAGGAGGTCGAAAGTAGTCGTGCAATCGCGCTGAAGGTGGTCGATATATTGTCCATCGAGGCTACTCAATTATATGAATGCGTGGCGTCTGTTCCGAAAAAACAGACACCACACGGAATCTGCAACTGTGATACATATTACTCAAACGTTCGACCTCCTGCAGAATCCAAAGTATCGAGCGCTCATACTGTGTCCGGGTGGCGCAGGAGAGCCCGACTTCGAATCCAGGTCCGCTTTTTCACTCGTCGCCGCTGATTCTCCATGAAGGCCCGATGCAGTTAACACCATGAGTTCCTTCCTGTTCCTTCATTTTCTCCCCCTTCACCTTCAGTTTACATAAGATGTATGACAGCTGCGGATTCCGCATGCTGTCTGTGCTTTCGGACATGTCCGAAAGAACAGAAGACGCCACGCATTCATATAATTTAAATAAACATCTTATGTTACAGATTGAAAAACACTTTCAGATGGTGTCGATGATGCTGCTGTTTTTTACTGGTAAATATCGTTGATAGATGATGGGAGAATTGCATACTATGTAGTGAATGGGTTCACAGTTTAAATGTCGATAATTGGAAGGTGACATGTATACGAGATAAAATACTCAGTTCCACCATCGATTAGTCTTTGCAGATTTTACATTGGTTAATCTCGTAGAGGAAAATGATATGAGGTTCCTGAAATTGAGCGAAACAAAAATATATGGTGGTAACTGTGAAGGTAAGACACGGTTGTATTGGTTGAATTGTGAGTAAAATTAGTGGATCCGCGAAGGATGCCACACATAAGCCTCGTGCAAACCATTTTGGAAGATTGCTGGAATCCTCATCAAGTCGACCTGAAGAGAGAGATCGGAGGGTTTTTATAGCTCCGTTTACTCCACACTAAACTATTAATTACACGCACGTGGAACTTAATCGGCAATTATTCGAAGATTTGTGGCGTATTTCAGTATTTCAAAGAAATTCATTTAAGGACTGTAACTGTGAGGTAGGAGAGGTAACTGTTCATTCGAAGCCACAGAAATAGTTATCTTTCGCTAACTCTACACGAGAAAGATTTTGGAAAGGCAGCGATTTGGAGTTACGTACATTCTTCTATGCCCTGTACAGTAGCCTAGTGAAACCTTCTTAACACCAGAGGAGCTACACGTTTCACCAATCAAAAACTAAACCTAAGTCATAGCCCCTGAAGTTACGGTAGCAGAATCTCAATCTATTCCTGAGTGCCTGTGTGTAGTACGAATTCCACCTCTTGTACTAAGACATCTACAATTTTCTCCCTGTGGTCTTCTGTTTCCGCTTTTTCCTTCTCTTTAGTCGTTACGTACACTTGATGTGGCATGTTACTTGTCTGATCGGATGAGAGCGAGAGCGGAGATAACAATGGAATAAATAAATTAAAAAAACTAATTTCTCGGTTTTTTAATTACTTCCATTTTCCACCAATCTTAAATAACTAATTGCAACAGTACTATTGTGCTTTCGCGCAAGAGTTTACGTATGCCATAAGAATTTTTCCATATTCTTTTAATCATAGACAACTATGCCACATTAACGTGCAGTATTTACTTTCACCTGTACCTGCAGCAAAAATACAAATATCAAGCGTTTTATGACTTCTGTTTCAGGTTTTTAAAAATGAAAACGTCAGTTAATGTAAATAAAAGCTTGAGAATAATGAGTAGTAACCAAATCTTTTTTTCATTAGATTCTATAATAGTGGAACAATTCGGATTATTTCACATCGTTTCTGTCCCTCGCATCTATTCTTAGGACCTTCTAGTACTGAATGGTGGATCCTGCATAGCAGTTGTTACGCATGCATTACTCGGTTGCTACATATTCGCAATTCATTTTCAAGTCTACTTCCAGAAAAACGAGCGAAACGTTGCAGGGAGAACTGCACACGCACATAATCAGAGCATAACCGTGAAGACAAATACTGTACGCTTTTAACAATATCTGTAGAAATTTTTTGTATCTAACGAGCTGGACTGAGTAATACTGTAGCATAATTAAACGAGGCGGGAGCCACAAACCCAGATTGCTCTCTTCCTTTTATCTCCGGGAGCTACTTCCACTTCCATTGGCGGTGATTACTATAAAGATCTAACGCAGGGAACCTGTAGGGACGAAGAATGTCCATTATCGGAAGTGAACTTGCCTGTGGTATCTTATCAGCGTGACGGCGATTCCAGAGAGAGAACAAGCGACCGATTCCCCCATTCATTAACGATACTGGAGTTGAATTGCTGAGTCTGTTTACTTACATCGTCTGGAGGCCACTGTTTCATTCACGGGCCTACGCACCCTTCTTCGGAAGATAAGCAACTGCCCCCACCAAGACGTGGCATCTTAGACTCGTCCGTTAAGGTTACTAAAAAATCAGCTGGAGGAAGCTGAACACCGTCGAAATAGTGAACAGAATAGAAGCAATGCTCCTAACAGATGCCTTGGAAGGCTTAACTCAGCTCTTCCGGCGCATGAGAAAGGCAGTAGACGTCACAGCATAACATAGTACGTAATTATTTCCCAAGGCAAGTAGTAAGCTAGAGTGAAGAAAAGGATGTATTTATGTGTACAGTTAAATGTTCACAGTATATCTTATGGGACTTAAGTAAGATGGAGTACTCATTCTTATTTAAAGCGGCTTCATATTTATTAAATTAATAGTCAGAGCTCTGCATAAGATGAAACTCAGAGATAAGTTTAAAATCTTCACTACCTGAGAATCATGGGGTAATGTAGATGCACGTTTCGAACTTCATTGTTTGAAGATAAGAAACATGTAGCGTTCAATCTTGTTTTGTACTGGACCATCATTCAATTCCTTTCGATTGCTGTGGGTCTAATTCGAGCCCGACATTTCAAATAACCATTTTCCTTGTTTCCTTAAATTATCTCAGACGAATTCGCTAATTGTTCCTTTGAAACTGTTCACTCTCTCTCTCTCTCTCTCTCTCTCTCTCTCTCTATCTCTCTATCTCTCTCTCTCTCTCTTTCGTAAAGCTGAAGCAAGATAGCAATAAACAAAGTAGAGAGTAAATGCAGTTTTAGGCCACCAGATATTAAAAAATGATGGACTTCGTTGTTCGAGAACTGTACGCTCATTCAGAAGACAGAAAGTTTTAGTTATTAGGTGAGGTGCAGCGTAGACATCGCGCAAATGTTTTTCTGCGTTTCGTCAACACTGATCAGAAATGTTCGTAGACTGGGTGTGACTGTTAGTAACCCAGTTAAGAGCGGTTTCCAGTTATGGATTTTTGAATGCAGAAGAAATGAGGCAGAGTATTACCCAGCACTGACGATGGGTTCTGTATGACGCTGATGTATAAAACTGAAACTAAGCACAAGTATGCCTACGGTTTTGTACGTGCGTACTCTCTGCTTTACTTATTACTTCCCTTGCGTCACCGCTGGCTCGTCAGGACGATTAGAGAAAGTTATTACTTTTACTCTGGCGCTGGTTTGTTTAGTTTTTGTTTATGAACTACGTCATTACTTTTAAGTAATCAGCACTGAAGTGTCATGCTTACAAAAAGTGCCTGTTTCTGAGAAATTGTGTAAGAGAAATCTATTGAAAGATGGTCCAAAGTGCAAGTAAGACGGAATGTTAGATAGTTTACCATACATTCAACAATGGTATCCCACTTTTCTTGTGTGATATATCTTACGGTGAAGGTAGCATATACATTGAAAGTATGTTAACACACACATTACACATAGCTAAGGATACATTGTTCTCGGATGTTTCTGTAATGTGATTCTGTTTCTGTAATGTGATTCCCATTCCCATTCCCATGTGATTCCCATAGGTAGAACACGTTTGAAAATCGACGGTCTTAGATATTACACGCAGGCATTAGTAAGGCACCTGTGGATGGTAGTATGCTGTTGAAATCTATGGTTTAAATTTCACTACTAATTAGTAAGTAGCACTGAAAACTGTTTTTAAATTATCAGGTCCGTCACACACAGCAGAGAAATTATCATTGCCAAAATGTATAAGATTAAGAAAGTCGAGAACTTTAGAGGAGGAACATTGAATTAATCGGAGAATGAGATGGGTATAAGTTAGGTGTATCCCTTTGAAGGAGTCATGCTGGAATTTACCTAAAGTGATTTAGTGAATTCAGAAAATCCACTGGATACCTACATCACGGAGTTGAGACTAGGATTTAGTCCCTACACCTTCTGAAAACAAGGACTTTGTTTTAAACATTGCAACACGTCGTTCTGTCTCAGAGACTACGTCACTGGGTGCCACCTGTATGGTTGTTGGTGGATTTTTCTGTAAAATAAAAGCACTATAACAAGTGTTCTGTAAAAGAAACTATTTTTCACTCCTCCAAGCTTGAACAATAAAGTCATATCTGGCTATCAGTAAGTATGAAAGAGTAAAAACACTAAAACGTTTGTTTTTGGAATCATGATAATATGATGACCATATTCGTTGCTTATTCTAGTTAGTGAAGATGAGATAGGGAAATTATGCACTATCCTAGAGCATTGTATTTTGTAGACTCTTTATAGCGAACAGTAATAACGAACCGCAAATTGATTTTGGTTTCGATTTAACATATTCATCGTCAATAGTTTGCATAGTTTTATCAAAACACACCAGCTTGTAAAAGTAAACAAGTACTCTCTATTTGTTTTCGCTTGGTACAAGTCAGTCAGAACGTGTGATGCTCCTCCATAATTCGTGTTATATCTCATCGAACGTCACTAGTAATCAAGAACACTGTGAGGGAATGTGAAAAAACATAAAAAACAACGTGGTTGTTATTTGTTGTAGAAATCCGCTAAAACGAATGTAGCGGGCAGACATTTCACAGCAGCTCACCTGTAAATCACCGTACCATTTTTTTTATAGTGGCATGCAAGCCGTCTGACGATGAATTTGTAAATTCAAAACCGTTAACTATACTTTAGCGATAGTATAAACAAAAATCAAATTGTGGCTGATTGCTGCTGTACGTTATAAACATTCTGCATCACAATACTGTAGTTATTCGAGAAAAAAATTGTGGCTGATTGCTGCAGTACGTTATAAATATTCTGCATCACAATACTGTAGTTATTCGAGAAAACAGCTGTAAGAATACTTTGAAAGTCTTTCTCCGCTTCAAGATTTGCAGAGACTACGAAGAGAGGTTTTAATGAGCAGGTCGTGAACGCTTCCTCTTCTGATTGTATGGTTATAGTGTTGAAAAATTCAGATCTGACGGTGGAGTGCACAGGACCTAGCATCGGTAAATTCCGCTCGCACATTTGTCGAACTGGATTCGCCAGGGACGGAAAACGGAAGACCGCCCACGTAAAGGTTATGCTCTGGCCCGCTATTATCTTACATGAGATGTGCAAACATTCGGAGAGCCGCTGATCTTTCGCCCTCATGAAATTTTAAATTCAAGTAGGCACTTGCTCCCCGTGCTGAGGGCGTCCTCCCCGGGTGCTGTATTGACACCATCGGTTTTAACGGAATGGCTGCCAGTATGTGGCCGCGCATCGCAGTTAACCGCGGAATCTATGTGAGCGTTACTGTCAATAAAAGGGGAAGAAAGTACGCGAGGCAAACAGCTTGGCTAACCGCCTTCATTACGTCTTTTTTTCTCCCTCGCGACGTGAACCAGAAGATGCGAGCCCGTCTGCGGCTTCCCCATATTGCTCTTCAGCTAGGAAACAAAATTTAACGGTGTGGTTTCATCGATGTTGCAGCCCGGTTCACTTCAAATTATCGCTTACGTGGTGGTTCCAGTTGCCACATTTTATAACGCCAAAAAATAAATGGTTTCTCTGGCGAAAGACAGTGGGTTCTCATGTTTCTTTTATGAGCTCTTGGGAAATGCTACACATCCTTACAGTACGTGAAAGTAGCAAAGACATGCTCGTACGGTGCTAACCAGTTCTAACCCTTTGCTCCGTATTGTCGTATTGAATTAGTTCTCCCCTGCAGATAGGCAACCCAGTGAACACATTTGCAAAGCAAGCTGCTGTCGCACCTAACTGGAAAATTCGTATATGGATTGCACTCACTCACTGACGTTTACCGCACCACAAGCGGTATCCATATTGAGCGCCTTTATTGCGAATTACAAACTTGCTGAGATGGTCTGTCCACTGATGTGTCACTGTTTTCTGTATGTCTTGTAGTTTTAGAACAGACGTTTTCTGAAACCCAGCAGTGCTGGATGGTTGTAATTAAAGTACAGCTACTCACAGAGTTCCAGTTATGGGTGTAATTATTGTATAGCAGCGAAACTTGGTAGATTTTCTAATGTGTTAATGCGGAACAAGTTTAGGCTGGAAAAAAGTTAGTTTCAGTTTTGGCCAACAGCTACAAATCTGGCGCCGTGACTGCAAGAAAGACATATAGAAATGTTTCCAATATAATGGATTAGAAACGGGATGTGGACAGAAAATGCCAAACAAGTGAGAAAGGCAAAATGTTGATTTTATTATTATTAACAGCCGCTTACACGATTTGTTCAACCGGAGACGTCGACGAGATGCTGTACATCGCCAGATTGCACACGGTGGCCAAAATTGGAACTAATATTTTTTCCATTGTAAATCGGTTCCGCATTAATACATTAGAATATCTACCGAGTTTCACCTCCGTGAGTAATTGCACTTTAATTATAACTTCCTGGTAAGCCAAACTAACACTGTATGCATCAACTCTCCCCACGGCCGAATACGATACAGCAGGAGATTTTTTTCGTGTTGTTCCGACTATGACATTAACTGATATTAATATACATTGACGTGTTTCACTCCGAAAAAAAGTGATGATAGTCAAAGAGTTAAATTGAAGTTGGTTTCTCATTAGAAGAACAGAGAAATACGACTATATTTTTACGTAGTTACATAAACCATTCGTCAGTCTGAGCGCCGTGTTCTTGAGTTGCAGTCGTTCTCCTACAGCACAGAACTCCACTTTTACATAATGTCAACATAGTGACAATCACTGAATAGACATCTACATATTTCGGAAACAGGAACAGTAGTCTCTATACCAAGGGTCACCTGTGGGTCGTCAGGCTCATTTTCTCTGGTGTTTCGGCAGATATTTGCAATTTCGTATTTGCCACCTACAGCTGGAGTCAGCTCAAACGAATTCTGATTATCACGTCTTTCATACGATGCCCAGCTAGGACGGAAAGACTTTGTCTGTTTCCCATTACAAAGAAAATGACTTTCAAAGTGGCATTTTATGTGCCCATTAGATAGAGCGGTTCCAAATTAGTCTAGTACGTTATTCGTTTTATCGATATGTATTAACAGGAACAGCAAAACACCAAGAACAATCAGTACTCCAACAACGACTGAACAGCGCTTCTGCTTAGCGGTAGGAGTCAGTGCAGGGAGGTGCTGTAGCTGCTAGGCTACTGGTTATCCTGCAGATTTTACTATCCCTGTTAATACACATCGATAAAATGAATATCACTCTAGCGAATGGGCCCGTAAAATTCTTCTTAATTTTTCTGTAATGGGGAATAAATCGGCGCCTCCGACCATTGCTGGGCGTTGCATGAAAGGTGTGGTAGACGTAATTGTTGTTTGGCTGACTCCAGCTGCGTGTTGCAAAAACATAAAATGTAATAAAATAAATACAAATATCTGCCTAAACACCAGAGAAAAGACTCCAGACGACTCTTACGAGAAATACCTTGTATACTTAAGATAGCATTAAACAATGAACAGAAGATTGGAAGGTCGACGTAAACTTATTTTATCGCTCTTACAAGACTCTGTGAACTCATCGGTCAGTTTACTCTCCGTTTATACTACCTGTCTGCACATGATCTTACACACGTTCGAGTGACGGCTAGCACGGATCTCGTGGTAATTATTACGATGTTATGCCTTAATACAATTAATTTGAGGTTGTGATATTTTGGCGAGGTATGAAGTGTCCTTAAAGAGCAGTGCAAAGTTTAGTAAGACTTCCGGTCAGAAGCACGTGACAACTCCTTCCTCGAAATAAATACAATTAGCATTATGTCTAGATAGTGAAGCTATTATCGTGTAGTAGCACATCTACCCTCATGTGCCACCGTATGGTGCGTGACGGAGTTTACCAACACAATTACAAGTCAGTTCCTCTCCTGTTCTCCTGGCAAATTGAGCTAGGGGAAAAGGACTGTTTGTATGCCTGCGTACGAACCCTAATTTCTCTTATCTCAGCTTTGTTATCCTTATGCGAAATGTATATTGGAGGCAGTAGAATCGTCCTCCAGTCACCTTCAAATACCGGTGTTTCTATAAATTTTCTCAATAGTGTACCGCTAAAGGAACATAGTCTTCCCTCCAGGGATTCCCATTTGAGTTCACGAAGCATCTCTGTAACACTTGCATGTTGATCGAATCTACCGGTAAATATCTTTAGGACACTAAATTATTTCGATGTCGTCCTTTAATACGACGTGGTGGGAACCCCAAACATTCGAACAGTATTCAAGAATAGATCGCACTAGTTTATTACATCTTTACAGATGAACCACACTTTTCTAAAATGTGTCCAGTATGTCTATACCATGCAAGGGATCGTAAAGTACAGAGTACTTCCCGTTTTGCAGTTTTTAGGGCTTCAGCCCTTTCGATTCGTGAGCGGAGCGTGGGAAGAATGAGTGGAAATGCCCCTTTGCGCGTAGTCATTAGTCTAAACTTATCGTCACGATCGCCACGGGTTCCATACATAGTGAGTTTTAGTACATTTCTAGATTCTTTACTTAATGCTGGTTCATGAAATTGTTTAAATAGACGTCGCGGGATAGTTGTGGTCTCTCTTGAAGCGTCAGCCAAGTCAGGTTTCTCAGCATCTTCGCGATGCTCTCCCCTGGCTCAGACAAATCTGTGACCATACGTGCTGCTCTTCGTTTATATGTTCAGTATTTCTTAACAGTCCGATTTTGTACGAATCCCACTCATCTGAGCGATATTTTAGGATGGATTGTACGAGTGTTTTGTAAGCATTCTCCTTTATAGCTTGACTGCATCTTCCCAGTACCCTTCCAATGAAACGAAGTCTGCCACCTGCTTTACATACGACAGAGCCTGTGTGAACATTGAGTTTCATACCCCTACAAACTGTTACACCCAAAGCCGGTCGGAGAGGCCGAGCGGTTCTAGGCGCTTCAGTCTTCAACAGCGCGATCGCTACGGTCGAAGGTTCGAATCCTGCCTCGGGCATGGATGTGTGCGATGTCTTTAGGTTAGTTAGGTTTAAGTAGTTCTAAGTTCTAGGGGACTGGTGACCTCAGATGTTAAGTCCCATAGTGCTTAGAGCCGTTTGAACCATTTGTTACACCCAACTATTTGTGATTGCAGTTGAGACTAGTTTATATTGTAGTAATAGGATACTACTCTTTTATAGTGTTGTGTGAAGTTTTAAATGTTGTGTGTCGTAAGTATACGAACCTATTGAGGAAGGAAGATTAGAATTTATCATCACATCGCCAGCGAGGTCATTAGAGGCCAAGCGCTATCTCGGTTAGACAAGGAAGAGGAAAGGAAGGGGCCATGGTGTACGTAAGGAACCATTCCGGAAGTGATTCATGAAATTTATCTGGATGGGGAGTTGGGTCCCGATCCTCAAGAATGCCAGTCTAATGCCTTAACCACTCCGACATATTGTTCGGAAGCTTTTAAAGATGGAAAGAAACTAATAAGAAAACATCATTCGGATAGATGACAACGTGACACAATGAATAATTTAAAGTGACGCTAAAAGAAGTGCGAAACTGATGATGATATCTTAGAATAGTGAAAGTGTAATACACATACACAGTGCGAGAAGAAAACGTAGAATAGTGTAGACAGCTCCGTTCCATTGTAGTTGAAGCTTATATGACATAATAGAAGGCACTGATCATTACCAATTAGTATGTCACCTGAGATGCATTAAATTCTGTCTAGTCTTCCTTCGACACATCGAAGCCGAAACACCGTCAGAGTCATGACAAATAACTCACGTCTCCGGTGTCATTGTGGCACAGAATAATAAAACTGGAGATAGTTCGGCTGTCACTGGATCCAAATTACACTTGCTGTAGCTTTTCCGAGATTGGTGTCGTCCGAAGGGCGAAGAGACCGTTCAAGGTTGGTACCTCGCGAAGGAACCTTCAATAAACATAGTCGCTGCCTGAAGCAACGGCAAATGAGAGGCGATGGCGTAGACTCACTCAGAAGGTTTTCCAGACGCCACAGCGTCAGCTTGCTTATTTCTGGCAGAGCGCAGTGCTGCGCAGTCCAGTCAGCCATCATCGTCGAAGTCGACAGCAACGTCTCTCCACTGAGGCAGCAGTGCGAGAGTTGCATTGGACAGAAATCTGCGTTTATGTTTATACTCAATTGTACTCCGTAAGAAGAGACTAGTATCTTGTCTGTAACAATTGATACATTAATGCAGGGTGACATTATGAATACTCGTGACATTCCTGTGAAAATGGATTTTTACAGAGTTATGTATTTCATCTTGTTTTTTTGTGAGCTGATATTTTGTGTGCTGAAGTGTCACCTCGGCCCCATTGAGGAGCAAAGCTGAGAACCCACCACTATACCAAAGAGTGATATTTCGTCCGGAACAACACTGAGGAAGTGAGAAATATGAATCAGATTGTCTGGGCCTGTAGCGGCAGCCAGAGGCATCAGAATTTACTAGGCAAGCATGAGGATTTAACTTCTGGGAACGTAAGCTTACTTGAAAGTTAAGAGCGGTACTCACCTCTAATATTACGTCAGTTTTTATGAAAACCAGCAGTCCAAAGTTGGAATGCAGTTTCTGGCTATTTACAACCGAGAGGCGTGGCTCAGTGGTTAAGGCGTGAGAAATGGATTAGGGAGAACCGGGGTTTAATTCCACCACATCACTTTGGATTTTCCGAGGTTTCACCTAACGACTTTAGACAAATACTGAGATGGTTTCTTTAAATAGACTATCTATATTTATAGTTTGCGATTCACTCTAAGATAATAGGACGAGAGTACCTTTTATTATACCACGTATTGATGGAAGGAGCATTTAAGGAGCGCCTGCTTGTACACATCCTCCCAAGTATGGTTTTACAGGATATTTTCTATTGTTGCTCAAGTGCTTACCAGCTCATATTTCTCAGAGTTTGTGTCACATTTTCCTAGGTCATACATGACTGTGACTATTCGTGTTGCCCTTCTTTTTGTATTCACATGATCCCGACTGATACGGATTCCGCAAATTGATAGTACTTGATCAGTATGACTTTTCGATTTCTTCCTCCATATTTATCCAACTGTGTTACTGTTCCCTCTAACGATTTCGGTACCAACTGCATTGTAACCTTCTGTGCTTCAGTCCGGAACCGCGCGACTGCTACGGTCGCAGGTTCGAATCCTGCCTTGAGCATGGATATGTGTGATGTCCTTAGGTTAGTTAGGTTTAAGTAGTTCTAAGTTCTAGGGGATTAATGACCTCAGATGTTGAGTCCCATAGCGCTTAGAGCCATTTTTTTTTTTTTTTTTGTTCATCCTTCCTCCATTTAAGTCACGATGTTTACAGGTTTTCACTCCTTTTCCCACACCCCATATTCAGGCTAAATGTCGCGTGTAATTCATAACACTCATTAGTTATACATACACTATGTAATCAAAAGTATCCGGACACCTGGCTGAAAATGACTAACAAGTACGTGGCGCCCTCCATCGGTAATGCTAGAATTCGGTATGGTGTTGGGCCACCCTTAGCCTTGATGACAGCTTCCACTCTCGCAGGCATACGTTCAATCAGGTGCTGGAAGGTTTCTTGGGGAATGGCAGCCCATTCTTCACTGAGTGCTGCACTGAGGAGAGGTCTCGATGTCGGTCAGTGAGGCCTGGCACGAAATCGGCGTTCCAAAACATCCCAAAGGTGTTCTGTAGGATTCAGGTCAGGACTCTGGGTAGGCCAGTCCATTACAGGGAATTCGTCGTGTAATCAGTCCGCCACAGGCCTTGCATTATAAACAGGTGCTCGATTGTGTTGAAAGATGCAATCGCCACCCCTGAATTGGTCTTCAACAGTGGGAAGCAAGAAGGTGCTTAAAACATCAATGTAGCCCTGTGCTGTGATAGTGTCACGCAAAACAACTACGGATGCAAGAACCCTCCATGAAAAACACGACCACATCGTAACACTACCGCCTCCGAATTTTACTGGTGGTACTACACACGCTGGCAAAAGACGTTCACTGGGCTTTCGCCATGCCCACACTCTGCCACGGGATCGCCACATTGTGTACCGTGATTCGTAACTCCACACAACGTTTTTCCAGTCCAATGTTCACGCTCCTTACACCAAGCGAGGCGTCGTTTGGCATTTACCGGAGCGATGTGTGGCTTATGAGTAGCAGCTCGACCATGAAATCCAAGTTTTCTCACCTCCCGCCTAACTGTCATAGTACTTGCAGTGGACCCTGATGCAGTCTGGAATTCCTGTGTGATAGTCTGGATAGATGTCTGTCTATTCCACATTACGACCCTCTTCAACTGTCAGTCAACAGACGAGGTCAGCGTGTACGATTTCTGCTGTACGTGTCCCTTCACGTTTCCACTTCACTACCACATCGAAAACAGTGGACCTATGGATGTTTAGGAGTGTGGAAATCTCGCATACAGACGAATGACACAAGTGATACCTAACACCTGCCACGTTCAGAGTCCGTGAGTTCCGCGGAGCGTCCTACTCTGCTCGCTCACGATATCGAATGACTACTGACGTCGCTGATATGGAGTACCGAGCAGTAGGTGGCAGCACAATGCACCTAATATGAAACACGTATGTTGTTGGGGGTGTACGAATGCTTTTGATCACATAGTGTAGTTTTTACACACATATCTTCAGTGTACTTATTTTGCTTTTGAAGTTCGCATAACGCACTTTACTTCTCTGCGAAGTATTAGTGACAGTACTTTAATATGAACTATACGCCGATGAATGGAAGTTTTCTTACAGTGATATAATGTGTCGGCTATACTAAAAGCCGGTTCCGAACTGAAACGTGTGCTATAAATCATCTGCTGCTTGAAAGAGGTCCCGAGAATTCTAAGGATGGCGCCTCCAAAAACTTGCTGACATCCTTGGGTTTTTTCGTACTTCCTAGTTCTCTTCTCGTATCTGTAGAGGGCAGCTTGAAGTGCAGAGAAAAGAATACGTTCAGGTACTCAACTTGAAAAATATCTCCGGAGAAGCTGGTGCAAACGGGTCGACGTACGGCGGCTGTGAGCCTCCACGTCCAGGGATCTGAATATGAATGTGGCCTGTGTTTGGTGGGGGGTCAGGTTGTTTATCTCTCAGCCGCGTGACCACCATATCGAATCTGGCGTGTTTGTAGCGCACGTACCTGATGTCAACAGGTCCACGCTGCGCTTCCCTCCGCTACTTCCTACCATCTACCGCACGCAGTTGCTCTCGCTCACCTTTTTACCATGTCTTTTGAGTGCCTAAATCTATTTTTGTGAGAACAGAATTACCTTAAAGAGCTTAGAGCGTACTTAATTCTTTGCGCTAGTCCTGACGTGTAACAGAGCTTCCCTGGAACCAATTTATTTGAACCGCAATGTAGCTAGTGACTGTGGAATAAATGACAAATTTTCCTTACTGCGTATTTTGCTGCTGCTACAGTGATGTCAGGATGCGGAGAATTAAGACTGATAAAAATTCGGTATAGCAACTTCTCTAACTGGGACTGAAGTGCTCAGAGGAGGTTGACGACCGCCATGCTTCCATGAAAATTTAAGTACTCGTGTAGCACCTCAGCTATCCACGTTCACTATGTATTTAAACATTTTATTTCTATTTACTCTTCCACGAGGCTACTTAAATTCTTCTCTTTTTCAAAATTGTAACCAGTGTTCAATTTTCGACTTTCATCAAGAACATTTTAGTTCTGACATATTATACATCTGAATGATTTTGGTTCGACCGCATAAATATGGATCGTACAAAATGGTGCAACGTTCCTATGCGTAAATTATTGTTTCGTGGTCCTCAGTCCGAAGACTAGTTTGATGCAGTTTTCCATGGTACTCTATCCTGTGCGAGCCTCTTCGTTTCTCATTAACTACTCAACCACATCTTTCTGAATCTGCTTACTGTATTCATCTATTGGTCTCCCTGAACGATTTTTACCTCCCACACATTTGTGATACTGTGATGTCTCAGAATGTGTCCTATCAACCGATCCCTTCTTTTGGTCAGGTTGTGCCGCAAATTACTTTTCTCTCCAATTCTTTTCTGTACCTCCTCGTTAATTACGTGATCGATCAATCTAATCTTCAACATTCTTGCCGGCCGCGGTGGCCGTGCGGTTCTGGCGCTGCAGTCCGGAACCGCGGGACTGCTACGGTCGCAGGTTCGAATCCTGCCTCGGGCATGGGTGTGTGTGATGTCCTTAGGTTAGTTAGGTTTAAGTAGTTCTAAGTTCTAGGGGACTTATGACCTAAGATGTTGAGTCCCATAGTGCTCAGAGCCATTTGAGCCATTCAACATTCTTCTGTAGCACTACATTTCGAAAGCTTCTATTATCTTTTTGTCTAAACTGTTTATCGTCCGTATGTCACTTCCATACATGTCTGCACTCCAGACAAATACCTTCAGAAAAGACTTACTAACACTTAAATCTATATTCGATGTTAACAAATTTCTCTTCTTCAGAAATGCTTGTCTTGCCGTTACCAGTCTAATTTTCTATTCTCCCTACTTCGGCCATCATCAGTTATTTTGTCCCACAAATAGCAAAGTTGATCATATGAACATTTTATTTGGTGGCACAAGATTACGTTTTTGTAGGGTAAGGCCGTGTTCCAAGATACAAGAGACAGTGAACGATAGTACGTACCCGTCGCATTGTCCATTCACAATCCAGACCCTTGTAAGAAGAGGCAGGACAAATGATCACGAATACTATCCCACTGTAGTTCAGTCGATCGTTCACTCGCTGATCGCCGCGTAACATTGGTATTGTAGTTGGCGATGATCTATCGACATCCCAGACCGAAGTACGCTTGCAGTCGTTTTTGCTGTTTCATCAGTGATGTGAAGTTTCGTCAAAAAAGACGCTTGGTTCGGATTGCATGTTAAACTGTAGGTCCCCTTTTCACGGTTTGATAACTGGGGTAGCTTAGCGATACAGAAGTGGCATACAAATGAACCATTCAGTTATGCGAAATTGTTATATACTTAAGACAGATATCATGGGAAATACGCTGAAGCTTCCTAACTAAAAGAAAAAAATAACTTTCCTATAGAAGTGGACCTAGAAGCACCAAATAGTAACCTTGAAGTTAATGAGGAGTCTTGATACGGGTATGGGCAAGCTGCTTGATCATGAATTACGGAATGCTGAGCATAATAAATTGTTAAATAAGAACTCAGAAGTTCCAGTTGTGTACTGTGGCTGAAGAACATCACACTAGAACTCGAAGTTGTTCTACTTTGCTTAACGCCACGTAGAGAACTATAATATTGCCGCAGAATGAACTTAGCTACGCGAAAGCTAGATTATTCCATAAGGAATTGTGGAAATTTTTGCAATTTTGTCGTCTTGCGAGGTGGCGCAGTGGTTAAAGCGCTGAACTAGTATTCGACAGGAGCAGGATTTTGACCCTCGTCAGTTTATTTCGATTCAAAATTTACGAGATTTCCGTGAATCAGTACCGTCCAAATATAGTATACTGGGTTTTCATAAATCGTATTCACGTTTTTGTGGGTTTCAGAGGGGACGTAGTAGATAAAATTCGATAAGGAACCCATGGCCGAAAATGGTCTGTTTGGATATACGAGGGGCGTTCAATAAGTAATGCAGCACAGTTTTTTTTCTTAGGCCAATTTCGGTTGAAAAAATGTGAAATTTCTTTTGGGACATCATGGAATACTCCCTCTTCAGCCCGTATCGTTTCGATAAGTTCCCATAGGTGGCGGCGCAATACGTAGCCTTCAAAATGGCGTCTGTGACGGAGGCCCATTCCAAGCAGAGAGCTGTTATTGAGTTTCTTTTGGCGGAAAGCCAGAGCATCGCAGTTATTCATAGGCGCCCACACAATGTCTACGGAGACCTAGCCGTGAACAGAAGCACGGTGAGTCGTGTGGCTGGCGTCTGTAGTCATCGCAACAAGGTTGCACAAACCTGTCCGGTCTCCCGCGTGCCGACCGGTCGCACACGGCTGTGACTCCTGCAGTGCTGGAACGTGTGGACCCTCCCATTCGAGGTGATCACTGCAAAATCGGAAGTGTTTGTTGGTAGCGCTGACACACTCGTCCACAAGATGGGATACTCAAAGGTGTGTACCCACTACCCTCAGGATATTGAAGAAACGACTTCGACGTGTTCGTCACCACAAAAATGCAAACGACCTTCTCCATGACAACGCAAGGCCTCACAAGTCTGCGTGTCAGAGAGGAGCTCACAAAACGTCATTGGACTGTTCTTCCTCATCCAGCCTACAGCACAGATCTCACAGCTTCCGACTTCTATCTGTTTGGCCCAATGAGCAGTGCACTCCACGGGAAGCAATATGTGGATGATGGGGAGGTTATTGATGCAACAAGTTGTTGGCTCCGACGTCGACAAGTTGAGTGCGGGCACACAGGCCCTCCCACGAAGGAGGTGTAAGGCCGCCGCATTCAACGGAGATTATGACGAAAAATAGTGATTTGTAGCCAAAAGAATATGAAATAATATAATGTTTTGGAATCCGGAATAAAACTGGCATTTTGAAGAAAAAAATGTGTTGCGTTACGTATTGAACATTCCTCGTGAAATTAGTTTGAAGAACAGACCACTTTTAAATCTTTCGTCACTCAGTGCGGCACATAATGGTAGAACTGTACAACGAATATGCGGATAATGCTTCACGAATCGCCTCAGTCCATCACGTACCATTTTCGTCCGACTATTGCGAGAAACTGGCACTTTCGCAACTAGAAAGATTGCCTGTGGTGGTCCGGGGACGTACATCATTGTTTGTGGGCCGTGTGTATGAAAGCTCGAGTCTCAGATTCATCTCGCGCAATGAACAATAGGGTCACCACGTGGAACGTGCATACCGTTAAGCGGGAGATTTGAAAGTGATCCGTTCTTGAAACTTATTTTACGTCCAAAGTGTACATTTCCGGACTTGGGTTACTTATCAAAACTTTATCAACCAAGTCCCCTCTACAACACCTAGACGCCTGAAGTAGGAATTATGAAACACATTATATAGCGCAACATCCCTGAGTGTAAGATAACTGCCAGCCGCGGTGGCCTAGCGGTTCTAGGCGATTCAGTCTGGAACCGAGCGACTGCTACGGTCGCAGGTTCCAATCCTGCTTCGGGCATGGATGTGTGTGCTGTCCTTAGGTTAGTTAGGTTTAAGTAGTTCTAAGTTCTATGGGACTGATGACCTCAGATGTTAAGTCCCATAGTACTCAGAGCCATTTGAACCATTTTTGTAAGTTAACTAAGTAAGGAGACTCGTGTTATTATATTTAGTAGAGTGCATAACTTACAGAACTTGTCTATCCAGTGAGCATTTAGTTTGCTCAGAAAATCCCAGGAACAACAACATTCAAACGGAGACGTGCCTCACCATTCCGCACGCAAAAGAACCATTATGCGTCTACGCTAAAACAGCCTAACAGATCGGTCGCAAAAGTGGAAGCAGAAAACCTAAAGATACCGATGCGAATTGTCCGTGGCGCTACTCTTTTCCATCCATACCAGCTGCCCATCTAAACCGCGAGCTGCACCGGAGGGTTAAGCGCCACCGTTCAGCCGTAAACTGAAAGCCGAGCAACGCTAACATTTTGTGATTTGGCCCCGCAACATTCTCTTCTGTGAGAGCCAAGACGCAACGCGCAAGCTGCGACGTCCCGAAGGAACGGCCGCAGGCGCACCGAACATCTGCTGTCGGATAAGCTTATTAGGGCCTCAAGAACACTGTACCAGAAAATCGCACCTTACGGTGGCTGTGTGTTCTCGCTCCATTGGTTATCGCAAGGCGCGGATTAGGACTTGATCAATAGCATTAGGCTGCGAGCGGACGAGAGAAAGAGTTGCCATTGTACTGGGATTACCCGCTTCCCCGAGGCAGCTAGTCGGCCACACTCAGCCGTCACCTGAAAAAAATCTGCAACGGGAGCAGAAAATGGTACAATCTCTGTAGTATGGCAACACATATTTTCTTTCAAAGATTCAGATAATTATCTTTCGGTGGCCACGTTTCTACCCTGGCTAAATATTTATTCGCGACGACATCAATATTACTCTTTCTTCATTGGAACAAGACGTTACTATTAACTTATGAGAATATTTTCATTATCCAATACGTAGACTAATGACTATCATGATGTATCTTTATTGTAGTAAATATGGGCGTGTCCTTCTCTAAAAATACGAGCGGTGTATCGAAATATTGCTAGAGAAATCTGTATGGGGCTGTTAGATGAAAACGAGACAGATGGAAAAAATTAAGTAAACCTGTCTATGATTTCAAAAGTATTCGCCATAACTGTTAATACATTTGTCTCACAAACAGACAAGACGGTCAATGCCTTCACGGGAAAAATGTTTGCGGTTCCCTACGCAACCATGATTGTACCCAGGTGTTCACCTCTTCGTCCGAAGCAACTCATCGACCACGAATATCTCTCTTCAGGGCTTCAAAACTATGGAAAATGATTGAGGAGGCATCGGGACTGTATCGACGATGCATAAGAGCTTCTTAGCGAAACTTGTGCAGCGTTGTCGGAACAAATTTCCAAGGTTGTTTCGACTACGGCGCAGAAGTTTCGCTACAAAGCCCTTCGCGGCCTCCATGCAGTCCCAATCTCTCCAGATGGGATTTCTATATTTCTGGAGCCTCTAAGAAAAACGTTCGTATCCATCGATTTGCTTCGGACGAATAGGCGCATGCCTGGGTACAATCACGGTTCCATAGGCGACCGCAAATATTTTTCCATGGAGGCATTGACAGTCTTGTCTCTCGGCGGGATAAATGTATTAACAGTTATGGCAACTACTTTTGAAGAAATAAACTGTTTACTTTCGCTTTTTCTACCTGCACAGTTTTCATTTCACTGCCCCTTCAGAATATGTTTGTCATATGGAATATAATGTAATATAGATAAAAACAAAAACTGACATAAAGTTTTACATTGTTCAAAGCTTCGGGATAAACTACGCTAGAATTGGCTTATATATGTTGAAAAATTTTGTTGAAAAAATAAATAAATTTAGTAGGAGCAGTCCTAGCACCACTGAATTGTTGAAGAACCACGAAAATAGTGCTGGATAGTTTTATATGCTGTGCTGCCATGCTGCTGTCATTTCTTTTGTGCTGTACTATGTTCCACTGTCCCCTCCGGGACTCCAAGGCTGTGAATTAAAGTAAGAAAGGGAAGAGAAATTCAGTGAAGCTGTGAACAAAGACCAAAGATGATGATTCTGACATTGATTTAACATGATAGATCCAAACAGGGTGCTATATTTCGCTGAGAATGATTTTGTCGTTTGTCTTACGTGGTTTAGTGGCTTGTTTAATCGAGATATTAAATAATCTTGATCATATGGAAAGAGCTGCGAAGTTCTTTAGTTATTTTGCCTACAGTTCAGATCTCCACGAATCTTTATTGTGTGTGATAATTCGTTTGATACAGCCTAGAAGGAAATCATTCAATTTATTTATATGTAGGCCCAATGTGTAATAAAGATCAATGAACTGATTGCAACGCCTGGCCGCTTAATGTTATCACTGCCTGGAGGTAACGATGAGCGTTCAGCCTACAGTAATTATTCTACAGTAATCTGTGTACATTTAATTTCGCAGCGTACATCTTTCCACTTACGGAAACCTAGATTATTAACAGGTCCATGAACGGAGATTACAGATTTCTCACGTCGGTCACACAACCAGTCAACAAGGCTGCCTTCTCAAACTCTCATGCTGCAAAATGAATCTAAGCGAAATTTCTCTTTTAGTCAAAAATTACATCGGGAATAATATATCTCGTAAATAATGTGATAGCTTCTATAAAAATTCGGATTAGATTAGTGGGTATTCTAATAAGCAGAAATATAATAAGTCATCTCGTTCCTTGCTTTGTTAGTCATTTTCCTCATCTATGATTCGCACCAGTGACCGTATTCGCAACAATATCAGTCCTAGAAATCTTCGAACATTACGTAAACCTTCCTTCCCCAGTACGTTTACTGCAAGCGCATGACAGTTTTCCGATAATTTTTATGATTCATGTGGTAGTCTGTCAACATTATTATTTGTGCGTCTTACTGCCGATCTCCTCGCAACTGCTATTACATATCTGATGAAGATGCGTCAGTCTGGTAGTCACATATTGTTCTTTGCCGTATCTACAGAGTGCGGCAAATAAAAGTATCTCAGATGACTGGATACGATTGGACGTGAATGTTTGCATATAACCACACCCCGTGACGCGCACACCGCGTGTACGCCCGCCACGTCATCCACACCGGTTCAGAGCTTAGTGAGAGCTGTGTCAGTGCGAGTGGAGCAGTAGAAAGAGGACGATGGTACCCACAGTGGAGCACCGGGTGTTCATTGTCGAGAGTTACGTGACAACAAAGTCGTGGAAACGGTGTGACCGGTTGTTTTCTGAGAAGTTAAAGGATATCAAAGTGCCAGTATAGAGTGACAGGCAACGCTTAGTCCGAAATTGGCGTCAGACAGGATCTGTTTGGAACAAGTCCAAAAACATTACGAAATACACCCGCACACCAGAAAATTTGGCTGCAGTTCGTCAGAGAATGCTTCAAAGTCTTACCAAATCAACCCGACGCTTGTCGCAAGAGACCAGCATATCATGTCGAACATGTGGACGAATACTCCACCTGGATCTGCACATGCATCATAAACGAGTGTCTGTTGTTTATGCATCAAAACAAGCAGATGCTCCTCAGCGCCCCAGTTTTGTGAGTCGCTGTTCACTCAGATAACAGTGAATGGCTTGGACATGGATCTGTTCTTTATGCCTGATGAAGCCTGCTTTCGCCTGAGGGGTTATGTCAACTCACAGTATCACAGGTTCTGGACAGCGAAGAATACGCGTAGCTTCCACGAAACAACGTTGCATGATCCGAAGGTTGGGGTTTCGTGTGCAGTGTCTGCACGTCGCATTATTGGTCCCATCTTCGTTCACCAGACGCTGATTTCGGCGCTTTACATTGCCAACATTCTGAAACCATTTGTGGCAGCATTAACGGAGGAGGGAAAGACCTACAGCTACTTCCAGCAGGATGAAGCAACTGCCCATTCAGCCGGCCAAACTTTGGACCACATGTACACAATTTCACGACTGACAGATTTCTCAGCAGACGTCAGTTGGTCGAGGTCCTAGCTGACCACACAGGTCACCTGATCTTTCAGGGATTTTCACCTGCCTCGAGATGACTGGGTGTTTGTGTTGTCCTCATCATTTCATCATCATTCATGAAAGTGGCGAGATTGGACTGAGCAAATGTTGAGAATTTGTACGGGCGCTGATAACCACGCAGTTGAGCGCCCCACAATCCTATCATCATCGTCATCACCTGATCTATCAGCGTGTGATTATTTTGGGTGGGGACCGTTCATGTCTTAGGTGTATCGCAACAAACCTCGTAGTCTTCATGAACTACAGCAAAATATTTCGGATGTGATTGCAGCATTTCTAGCAGTCCAGCTTCGGTCTGCCTTCACCAGCTTGCTGACCAGTGGCCAGAAGTGCCAAGAGGTAAATGATGACCACTTTCGACATCTGCTACAGTTAGGTTAGCGCTGTATTTCATTTGCGCTGCTGTGGTTCTTTGTACGCTGGAACTCTGTTCTCCAGGATACTTTTATTAGCCCGACCCTGTATAAAATAGCGTCCATTTCACCACAAGAAGCATTTAAAGCTGCAGCTACTAAACTAACATGGAGTTTTGTTCAGAGGTAGATAAATTCGGCATTAATATATATGACTGCGAACAATTTCACGTCGCTGAAAAATTCCCCACATGCAGGTAATATATCCACTCATCGTTGTTCCCAAGCGTGACTGCAGAACCTTTTCTGGTTGTGAAAGTTTAATGTCCTGTGGAAGACGACTGCATTACAGTGGGAATAGTAGCATAGTTTTCACAAGGACCCGGGACTCATATGGCTGTGTGCTCGTCGAAGGAGTCATTATTATATATTCCAGGAGGCATTGTAGGTTACCGCGAATCATCTAGGAGGCAGTAACTTTGTGTCATACCCCGTCCTCGAGACTGATGACGGTTTACACCGTTATGTCCATTACACATCCCAACATCCCAATACGACTTCCTTCCGCGTGGATCGCGATGGAATACAGTTCAGTAAGCCCTATTCCTTCTTCCGGGATTAATGTGTGTCTTCGCAAAATGTACATTTAATGGAGTCAGTGGTATCAGCCATGAAGTTCAATGACGGTAGCTACTTGAACATGAAATCAAAACTCCACATCTCTTCAACCCCTAGGCATGTGATGTGAATGTTCAAATGTGTGTGAATTGCTAAGGCACCAAACTGCCGAAGTCATCGGTCCCTAGACTACACATACACACACATGCCCGTGGGAGGACTCGAACCTGCGGCGGGAGGGGCCGCGCAATCCGTCACATGGTGCCTCAAACCGCGCGGCCACTCCGCGCGGCTAGTGAGGTGAAGATCAAAACGATAAACATATGTTCGATGAGAGTAAGGTCAAATACCACTCAAGTTTTAGTTTTTCTGGTTCCCTTAAATCACTTCTGGTGAAAGCTTGAACAGTTCCTTCAGCAAGTCCGCGGCAGATGTTCTCTCGGATCATTTTTCGGTTGAGCTAGCCCTGCTCTTTAATGACCTTGATGCCGATAGGACACCCAACTAGTCTTTCCTTTTTCAAGTGATGGAGACTGAAGGTTCTCACTGTTCAAGTTACGTTGAAAATACCTTTACGTTTACCTAATTTGACCTTCTAGCCAAGGATGAGGCGGAGACGAGTTGATGAGCAACTAGCTTGTAGCATTGCTCCTCGGTGTGAGTTACCTATCACATAACGGAATGTCGGCCATGTGAGATCGGTGAGTGTAGCAACACGACCGAGGCTCGGCGCAGCGGTAACTAAATTTTCACTCGGCGGAGAGAAATTTACTACCGTTCCGATCCGGCGCGTATTTCTGCGCGCGGCCTTTCTTACACGAATTGCCGCAACGGCGGTGGTGCGGCGATGACGCAACCGCATTCCCACGTCAGATTGAGAATGGCTGCAAGCGGACCACAGGGTCTGCGGCCCGCGCCGAGTACACCCCATGATTCTCTCCAATACGGCGACTCCTATTGCACGTTCCACACTTTTCCACGCTTAACGCTTCATCCATTTTCATACATAAACGATTTGTTCATTGAGAATATTTTAGACATTTTGGAACTACATCCTGGTGTAGCTATGAAGACAAAAAAGGGACAGAAGTAAGATCAGCTCATTCAAGCGATTTGCCAGTTTTCTCTATGTGGATAGTTTCTTAAGGCCGCAATACCTGTCCATGGGAAGGTATCAAACAATTAAGTGACTAGTTCACTGGTTTTGATGTGAAAGTTATGTCTCCGTTGTAAATGTAGCCTCTCTGCCACCACAGAATTGGAGAAAACTCACGAAGCCACGAATTAACAATGACTGCATGCTTACCAAAAGTTAAAAATATGAAGTTCCTAACATCGGAGGGTATCAAAAAGGATAGTCTGAAGATTCTCCTGCAACAAAACATGAGATGATTATTGTTCTGCTACTGTAAAGACAGACTTCCGCCATTGGTTTTTCCACAGCCTTGATGCCATTCTAAGAGTTTCAGCTTCTCCTGATGCCTACTGTTGCTGCACTTCCTCTCCTGATGTCTTTAATTCGGCCCCCTTCTAGAATCATGCACATCTCATTCTAGAGACAGTCTAACAATACTTCCTTCTTCACCGCTTAGAGACTGTGCAATCAACACACACTTCATCTGGTGAATACGAATAGCTATGGTAGTTTGATTCGCTGTGACCGAGAGTTTCTAGACATGTTTGATTTCAGATCATAGTAAGTCGGAACGATCTGGGGGTTGTAAAGATGAACAAGTTTCGAAATTATTTGCTGGACCTAGCAGCCTCAGTTACACAACCGAGCCGTTGCGACCTTCCCCGAACGTATCGAGGGGTTTCTGCAATCAGTGGTGCGATAGCACGCAGCTGCCTGGAGTCTGGGTTGTTTTCAAACTAGAGTGTCAGAATGTCAGGGCGATTTGCTACATTTACGTCCAGTCACAGTCATATATGACTACTATGAATATTCGGCGTTTAGGAGAGTATAATTGCTGGATTTACAGCTCTGCACTTAGGGAGTAAATAAGAGAATCTGTCATTTGCGAAAGGCATCCAGAAGACCAGCGCCCAGAAAGGGGAATCCTTGTTGCACTATGGCGTCATATGTTCCAAGCTGTGTAGCTTTGCTACCGCTGAGAGACTATTAAGTCACTAGCAGCTATTTTGCCAAATAATGACGTTGTTGGAGAACCGTGACCGTTTTATAGTACAGAATGTTGAATGTACACCGCTTTGATCTTATATATAATAAAGTAAATCAGAACCAAATTCTAACTGGTTGCTGCTGTATACTGTCAACATTCTGCTACGTTGCAGAAGTGAATGCAGTAGTCGTTTCTCAACAACAGGCTGCTGAGAACAAAGTTAATCGTTGAGAAGTGGGTACAGGATTAAGTAAATCCTTTGACTCCGCGTGGAAGTTGTAAGGATATTTGATGCATGTTTAAAAAAATATCTCATCCGGAGTGGCTGCGACAATTATAAATGTGCCAGCACCACATACGAAGATGGCAAGAAACATGAAAACTGGAACATGTAGCCTCATTTCTAAAACATATATTAAGAGAGAGCAAGAGCTTGTTACCATTTTCACACACTTGCGGCTTGTTTAGTGGTTTTAAGAACAATGAAGTAGAATTGTAGCGTATAACTGTTTAGAGAGCGTTCTTCAGCGTCGCAGAGACAAACCTGTACTAGAATTGTAAACGGAAGTCGACATCGCAAACTTGGGAGCGAAAAACCATTTCTTTCATAAGTGTGTCTGAGGTACAGATTTTTACTGTTTTTGTTGGTCTCCGTAAAATGTTACGTACGTAAGAGTAGATAAAATTATTAGAATGATTTGGAGAATATAAAAATTACAAATTGTGCAAAATGGACATTTAACATGCGATATGTAAATAATGATACCGACAGAATACGAGGAAATATAAAAATATAATTTAAACATTTGTCTTTTTATGTAATTGCATCATTGTGTTGGTATAAGGATCAGCAGCTCAATATGTCTGTAATTTATGAACTAAGGTTTCCGTCAGAGTTGCAGATAATATTTTTATTAGTGACTAGTTTCGCCGCGCGGGATTAGCCGATCGGTCTGAGGCGCTGCAGTCATGGACGGTGCGGCTGGTCCCGGCGAAGGTTCGAGTCCTTCCTCGGGCATGTGTGTGTGTGTGTGTGTGTGTGTGTGTGTGTGTGTGTGTGTTTGTTTGTTTGTTTGTCCTTATGATAATATAGGTTAAGTAGTGTGTAAGCTTAGGGAATGATGACCTCAGCAGTTGAGTCCCATAGGATTTCACGCACATTTGAACATTTGACTAGTTTCGAACTTTTTGCTCATTCTCAAACCACCACCTATGTTAGAAGATAAAATGTTATTGACATTGGTTTTAGAATGAACGAAAAGTTCGAAACTAGTCACTAATAAAAATATTATTTGCAATTCTGACGGAAAACTTAATTAATAAATTAAAAATAGCTTTTTGACCAAATATAGGTATACAGGTTATACAACGTACCACAGTGGTTTAGGGGAACTCAAGACGAACAATTTGTTATAAGACATTTGTGGTCAACCAAGCCAGGACACAACCTCAAATTGGCCTATAAAATCCACCTAAGATACGCCAATTACGCTCCGCGCGAGATCTTGAATTCTGCAAAAAATAATTGTGCTTCCAATTCGATTTCAAATTAACACTTACAAGCACAGTAGACTCGTATAAGAGGGCCAGAGAAACAAAATTCTGCAAACTTAACCCTGTTAAAATTCACTAAGTCGTAAGGTAAAATGTGCTCCAATGTCAATTTTAAAATTTTTAAAGTGCACGACTAAGCCGTTGACATGAGAGACCGAGAGGATATTCAACATCTGGCGCGGCGAGCATGCGTTGTACCGTTGTGGCTTTTGTAGGCAAATTTGAGATTGTTTCCCGGCTGGACAGACCACAAGTGTCCTGCATCAAAATGTTTGTCTCGACTTTTGCTACACCACTGTCATATGCTGTAAGCAGTTACAGTTCACTCTCTGTTTATACAGAGTGACAAAACGTAAAAATGTAAGTTGATAAGCGTAAGATTAGTTGCAGTGTTACAAATACTTTGATTATGGTGTATATTTCCTGCAAACTTTTTGCATTTAATTAACGCCCGTCGGCGGTTCTGCCTTCTGCGAATAGTGGGCCAACAGTACGGAAATCAAACGAGTTAGAGCCGTAGCCGCCAAGTATGGGGACCTCACTGCTAATAATTGGCCCTCCCTGGTGGCACACATTTATTAATATTCATACATGTGATCGTGTCGCTCACCGTAAGGTGTGTTTTTGTTCGCACCGGTGGCCCGAGCGGCCGCCCCGTGAAGCTGAGGAACGGCTGGAAGGAGAGGGGGGAAGGGGGTGAGACAAGTAAAAATCGTGTAGAAAACGAAACATCAAAAAAAGGGGAATAGTGAAGGAGAGGGGAAGGGATGGCGGGTGGGGGGGGGGGGGTGAGAGGGGAGCAGCGTGCTGTCGGGCGCGGCTTAATCACACGGAGAGTGCGCCAGCGCAAAAAACGCCGCCGCCGCAGCAGCAGCAGCAACAGCAGCGGAGGGCCATGCCGGCCCACCGTCATGCAGTCGCACACGCAGACGCCCCCGCCGGACTCCACGTGCTGGTGAGCGCCCCATACTCACCTCAGTCGCCTTCTATACGCGTAAACTACTACCGACATTTTTTCAATCAGCGATGTGTGTATTTACGATCCAAACGGTGCGGAAACGTAGGGACTGTACTCTGCTGTTTCGGATAAAAGAGAGATGTTCTACATCTTCCAGGAGGACTAACCAGTTCTGGAGGTTTCTATTTGACAGTTCCGTGTTAAAAACTTTTTATAACCGAATATCCAGTTTTTAGTGTGTGTGGAGGTACGGCTGCTTCGAGTCGACACGTACATTTCGGATCCGAGAGCTTAATCTCATGATCACTGGCGTGATTCCGGTTTCAGGTCTACTGCCTGTGACAACACGAGTGTTTTAAAACAGTGTTTATAGCGTACGGCAGCAACCAGCTGCAATTTCTTTCAGTCTGCTTTGCTGAAAATGCACCGTTACCGGTTTCAGCTTTACACATTCAGCGTCAGATGCTTTTTTTCAAATCATCGGTTTTATGTCGTTTTGACAAAAAACTTGAAAACTTTCTGGTGATGAATCTGTAATTTACACAGCGGTAATAGTATCTTTTCAATAAAATAAACCGAAATCTAATTGTGGTTGGTTGCTATTGTGCACAATAAACATTATATGTCATATAATAGTCATGGCAACTGAAGAAAACTTCGAAAGACAAGATCGCTGAAAAAGAAATTTATTGCTTGACCGGTGTGTCACCATCGGATCTGCAAGAGGAGGAACAAAAGTTGATTGGAAAATATTTTGCAATCATGATATCCTTATTGTGGCAGCACAGCTCTGTCGAAACTCGACATTCAATAAAATGCCTTTTTTGTAACAACCTTGACTTGTGATGTTTTCTTCACTTACCATACACTGCAGATCGCCCAACGGTTGAAAGTGTCAGGAAAATATATAACAGTCAAGGTTCTCCGTCACTGTTTGACAAAGTAGCATCCAAAACAATGCCGTATTCCTTTAGACATCTTGAATAGGCCGACGTGATTTGGGGGTTTTCAGGTGGAAACGTTACTAATGCCTGCGGAGAATGACGCAGACGATTTTCTATCCTCATTTTCACGGATTCAAAAGTGTTCTCTTGTGTTTTTTGCGAACTTAAACACTTCCCAGTGCACATATTTTTACCTAAAGTGGAATTGAATAAAGTGAGGTCGAAATAGAAGCTACAGTTGTCCTACGTCAAGAAGTCACAAATTCAACACTCATATATGATCAGTATATAAAGATATACCTAACATTTCGTCGACATGGATTATATTCATGGCATCATCAACTGCTGCTATATCTACTAATAAGCTCGAAGAGTTGGATTTTGTCGATGCATAATTGGAAATCACGGATTAATACCATTCATACTGATTACTAACGAATTTACTTTCAGTTTACTTTCACGGGTGACGACATAAGCTACATTCGTAACTGACATTTATTGTGCGACGGAAATTCTAATACCACCGTGGAGAAATATTTTCAGTATCACTTCTCTGTACATAATTGCTGCTTTGCGGCTGCCAGTCGTTTGACTGGTCCGGTTATCATATCGCATCGTCTTGCAGGAGTGCCACAGGGAGATGTCTTGCACAGGAAAATCAAGTCCTCGCATGTTATACGCTCAGATAATGTGCCATCTGACTCTTCATTCTACCATAGCAATGGGTCGACCACACCATTTACGTTCATATTCCACATTATTCGTCCAAACTTACTTTATTAGACTTTATACTGCTCGGATGAATACAAAGCGAAGACAGCAAAGAAAATGCAATCGCAGGAGGGGACTCGTCAACAGTGTTACCCTCATAAATATACGCGAAGAGGTCTTCAGAAGAGCTGCGAATAATGTTGCGAAGAAACCTTGTAACTGTATTGAAGTTTTCAATGGGTTTTTCGAAGATTTCATTTGAACTGTTAGCATTTAATTTCATGCTTTGTACGAAACAGTTATTTCAACAGTCATTTGATAGCGTTGGCTCATTAACGAACGTAACTAGAACTGCGTTGTTAATGAGTTATGAGGCACTCCAATCTATGACGATAAGATTTACTGTATTGCCTCGTGGATTTGAATTGTAACTATTCCGTCTTATAACGTCCTATGGTACACAGTCGTCATCAAGACCGATTCTAAGACACTGGCCGGACGATGTGGCCGAGCGGTTCTAGGCGCTTCAGTCTGGAACCACGCAACTGCTAGGGTCGCAGGTTCGAATCCTACCTCGGGTATGGATGTGTATGATGTCCTTAGGTTAGTTAGGTTTAAGTAGTTCTAAGTTCTAGGGGACTGATGATCTCAGATGTTAAGTCCCATAGTGCTCAGAGCCATTTGAACCAAGACACTGCATAGTGTGGCGTCATCCCTGAACGCTTCAGTGGACTACGCTGCCACCGTTGTCTCGCGTCGACGGCCATCTCTAACCCACCTCTTTCAGCACGACTTATCGGCGATTTATTAAACTACATCCTTTGTTGTAAACTGATGTAATAGTTTGACGAATAATTGAAGGGATGTTCTTTCCACGGGTAACGTTTAGCCCTCATAGCAAATCATTTGAATGAGGTACCTTCATTGCGTGTTTTCGCTGAGTCTCCGAGCTGAATCTTCTTTTGTGCCTAAATAGTTGAAATCGAGACGTTACAGCAGGCAGTTGCTCCACCAGACGGGCTTAGAGTACTCTGCAGTGTACCTCTGACTTATTGTCATGGCACTGCACAGTTGGGGTTGCCGCTGATGGCTGCAAATTGTGCACTTTCAGAATGGCGACTTCGTCGTTATTACCTGTTCCGTATTGAAGTTGTGTACGTTGTTCACGTTATGATCTCCAGATCCTCGGAGTCCCTAAACTACTGCCTCTTTTCTTAAATGCTCATAAAAAATTACGTACGTACCATAAGCAGTAAACTGCATTACCATCGACGCCGCATTTAGTTGCCAAACACATTGTATGTATAAACATTCCGGAGCACTGCTCAGAATTTCGTAAATGTTCTACGCCGCATTTGACAATTCCCTGGCGGTAGATGTTTGTGTTTTATCTGCATAACATGCACTGAGGAGCCAAAACATTTGACCACTCCCCACCGCGAACCTTAATGCCGCTTGCTGCCTTTGCAGGCGTATGACACGTGAAGGGAAGTGTACAAAGTGGTCCAAAACCGTCTGAAAAGCTTTTAAGGGTGTTGCAGGGTAGGCAGTGCTGAGAAATAATTGTTAAGAAAAAATTCGATCCGTGGCGCCGTTTCCGATTTAGTTAGCACTAAAGTTAGCCGGTCAGGCCAATACGCTTGCTAATTCTAGTAGCCTAACAGAGACTTCCGAGAAAGACACATTTTAACTGGCAATCAGGATCTGAACAAGTGGTAACTCACGGACCCACAAATGTCTATGCATTACCGCATTTTAGAGCGTGCAAGTGCTTGCATTTGTGCGCGCAACGACCTCATTGGTTAACTTCACAGCTAAATATCACGAACCGGCACAACGTATTGAATTTCTGTCTTAACAGTTATTTCCCGGCACAACATATAAGCTGAGCAGAGACGAATGGCGAACCATTCTCGCGACTATAAGGGCAGCAGATGGAGAGATTCGGTGTGACATAAGTGACTTTGACTGGGGCAGCTTGTTACGATCCGGCGCCTAGGAGCGAGTTATCTTGGAAACGACGTGCTGCTGACGTGAGCATCTATGGAAAGTAGTTGAAGGACAGTGACACCACAAATAGGCGACGAAGTGTTGCACGTCCAAGCCTCATCACAGAACGAGTTGGCAAGAGGATTGCACGATCCGTAAAGCTAGATAGGCGGCGATCTGTGGTAGATCTGGCGACACAAGACAATGCAGGCGCGGCAAGACGTTTTCGGAGTACACGTATTCCTACGTGTTCCCTTGTTGACCCATCAACATCGTCAACTGCGACTGCTCTGGGCACCGGGTCATCGAGATTGGACAATGTATCAATGGAAATGTACCTCTTGGTCGGATAAATCACGTTTCTTGTTACATAATGTCGACGGCCGTTCGAAACATGAACCGCGCGACGAACACACGCCGGCAGGAGCAGTATTGTGCTATAGCAGACATTATCTCGACTTTCTTCGGTCCTATTGAAGTAATCGAAGGCATCACGAGAACTGGGGACAACGTGGAAATTATTGCGTACCACGTGAATCCCTCCATCCTTGATGTCCTCCCCAACTGCGATGGCATCTTCCAGCAGGGTAACTGTCCGTATAACAAGACCATAATTGTGTTATAGGGACTTGAGTATCATGATGGTGAACTCCCGTTTCAGATTCTCCCAGTCTGAAACTGCCAGCGAATTCTACATCTACATCTACATTTATACTCCGCAAGCCACCCAAAGGTGTGTGGCGGAGGGCATTTTACGTGCCACTGTCATTACCTCCCTTTCCTGTTCCAGTCGCGTATGGTTCGCGGGAAGAACGACTGTCTGAAAGCCTCCGTGCGCGCTCTAATCTCTCTAATTTTACATTCGTGATCTCCTCGGGAGGTATAAGTAGGGGGAAGCAATATATTCGATACCTCATCCAGAAACGCACCCTCTCGAAACCTGGACAGCAAGCTACACCGCGATGCAGAGCGCCTCTCTTGCACAGTCTGCCACTTGAGTTTATTAAACATCTCCGTAACGCTATCACGGTTACCAAATAACCCTGTGACGAAACGCGCCGCTCTTCTTCGGATCTTCTCTATCTCCTCCGTCAAACCGATCTGGTACGGATCCCACACTGATGAGCAATACTCAAGTATAGGTCGAACGAGTGTTTTGTAAGCCACCTCCTTTGTTGATGGACTACATTTTCTAAGCACTCTCCCAATGAATCTCAACCTGGTACCCGCCTTACCAACAATTAATTTTATATGATCATTCCACTTCAAATCGTTCCGCACGCATACTCCCAGATATTTTACAGAAGTAACTGCTACCAGTGTTTGTTCCGCTATCATATAATCATACAATAAAGGATCCTTCTTTCTATGTATTCGCAATACATTACATTTGTCTATGTTAAGGGACAGTTGCCACTCCCTGCACCAAGTGCCTATCCGCTGCAAATCTTTCTGCATTTCGCTACAATTTTCTAATGCTGCAACTTCTCTGTATACTACAGCATCATCCTCGAAAAGCCGCATGGAACTTCCGACACTATCTACTAGGTCATTTATATATATTGTGAAAAGCAATTGTCCCATAACACTCCCCTGTGGCACGCCAGAGGTTACTTTAACGTCTGTAGACGTCTCTCCATTGATAACAACATGCTGTGTTCTGTTTGCTAAAAACTCTTCAATCCAGCCACACAGCTGGTCTGATATTCCGTAGGCTCTTACTTTGTTTATCAGGCGACAGAGCGGAACTGTATCGAACGCCTTCCGGAAGTCAAGAAAAGTAGCATCTACCTGGGAGCCTGTATCTAATATTTTCTGGGTCTCATGAACAAATAAAGCGAGTTGGGTCTCACACGATCGCTGTTTCCGGAATCCATGTTGATTCCTACATAGTAGATTCTGGGTTTCCAAAAACGACATGATACTCGAGCAAAAAACATGTTCTAAAATTCTACAACAGATCGACGTCAGAGATATAGGTCTATAGTTTTGCGCAACTGCTCGACGACCCTTCTTGAAGACTGGGACTACCTGTGCTCTTTTCCAATCATTTGGAACCCTCCGTTCCTCTAGAGACTTGCGGTACACGGCTGTTAGAAGGGGGGCAAGTTCTTTTGCGTACTCTGTGTAGAATCGAATTGGTATCCCATCAGGTCCAGTGGACTTTCCTCTATTGAGTGATTCCAGTTGCTTTTCTATTCCTTGGACACTTATTTCGATGTCAGCCATTTTTTCGTTTGTGCGAGGATTTAGAGAAGGAATTGCATTGCGGTCTTCCTCTGTGAAACAGCTTTGGAAAAAGGTGTTTAGTATTTCAGCTTTACGCGTGTCATCCTCTGTTTCAATGCCATCATCATCCCGGAGTGTCTGGATATGCTGTTTCGAGCCACTTACTGATTTAACGTAAGACCAGAACTTCCTAGGATTTTCTGTCAAGTCGGTACATAGAATTTTACTTTCGAATTCACTGAACGCTTCACGCATAGCCCTCCTTACGCTAACTTTGACATCGTTTAGCTTCTGTTTGTCTGAGAGGTTTTGGCTGAGTTTAAACTTGGAGTGAAGCTCTCTTTGCTTTCGCAGTAGTTTCCTAACTTTGTTGTTGTACCACGGTGGGTTTTTCCCGTCCCTCACAGTTTTACTCGGCACGTACCTGTCTAAAACGCATTTTACGATTGCCTTGAACTTTTTCCATAAACACTCAACATTGTCAGTGTCGGAACAGAAATTTTCGTTTTGATCTGTTAGGTAGTCTGAAATCTGCCTTCTATTACTCTTGCTAAACAGATAAACCTTCCTCCCTTTTTTTATATTCCTATTAACTTCCATATTCAGGGATGCTGCAACGGCCTTATGATCACTGATTCCCTGTTCTGCACTTAAAGAGTCGAAAAGTTCGGGTCTGTTTGTTATCAGTAGGTCCAAGATGTTATCTCCACGAGTCGGTTCTCTGTTTAATTGCTCGAGGTAATTTTCGGATAGTGCACTCAGTATAATGTCACTCGATGCTCTGTCCCTACCACCCGTCCTAAACATCTGAGTGTCCCAGTCTATATCTGGTAAATTGAAATCTCCACCTAAGACTATAACATGCTGAGAAAATTTATGTGAAATGTATTCCAAATTTTCTCTCAGTTGTTCTGCCACTAATGCTGCTGAGTCGGGAGGTCGGTAAAAGGAGCCAATTATTAACCTAGCTCGGTTGTTGAGTGTATCCTCCACCCATAATAATTCACAGGAACTCTCCACTTCTACTTCACTACAGGATAAACTACTACTAACAGCGACGAACACTCCACCACCGGTTGCATGCAATCTATCCTTTCTAAACACCGTCTGTACCTTTGTAAAAATTTCGGCAGAATTTATCTCTGGCTTAAGCCAGCTTTCTGTACCTATAACGATTTCAGCTTCGGTGCTTTCTATCAGCGCTTGAAGTTCTGGTACTTTACAAACGCAGCTTCGACAGTTGACAATTACAATTCCGATTGCTGCTTGGTCCCCGCATGTCCTGACTTTGCCCCGCACCCGTTGAGGCTGTTGCCCTTTCTGTACTTGCCCAAGGGATATGCGTGATTTGCGTGTTGACGTCTGGTGCTACATACCTCCCGAAGCCTACCCAGGAGATTTAGAAACCATGCAAGGCAAAATCATCGCTTTGCTTTTTTCCAAAGATGGACGCGTTTCTCCTCTTTCCCGTTCCATTCACGAATTGTGCGAGTGAAGAACGACTTTCGGTAAACCTCGAAATGAGGTGTAATTTCTCTAATTTTCTCTTCGTGATCATTCTGCGAGATGTATGTAAAGGAAGTAATATGTTGCCCGTTTCTTCTGGGAACGTAGCCTCCCGGAATTTCGATAGTAAACCTCTTCGTGATGCATGTCCCCTTTCCTGTAGCGTCTGCCAGTGGAGTTTGATGAACATATCCGTGGCGCTCTAACGCTTACTAAACGATCACGATCACGTCGCGAAACGCACCGCTCTTCTTTGGATCTTCTCTACCTCTTCCATTAATATCATCTTTGAAGAGTGCCATAATCACGTGCAGTGCCTAAGAATAGGCCAAACGAGTGATTTAGAAGCCAGTTCCTTTGTGTATGAAATCCATTTACTGTTATTAGTTTTTTACATTCTAGCTCTCCAGTAGCCCGTTGGTCAACTTTTGACACACGTAACATCTTTAGTTCGAGATAACACGTATTGTACAGAGCCTGGATACATTATCGGCGGTGCTTAGCACTAGATGTCAACGACTAGGGCACGTGATTCAAATAAGCTACCAGGAGATGGACTCTTACCTGTGGGGCTGTGTTCTATAACATGTCAAATAAGTCCGATGACACTGAATTACTGGTAATTTTGGAGCAAGGACATCATCTAGAATTCATTAACATGTTCTTCAGTTCATTCTATCACAGTTCTGGCCTACTGCGTGCTGCAAGTTGCTTTTCAATGTGTGGAAGTCATCTGATACAAACGCATTCAAGTCGTCAACAACCTTACTGACATGCTACAAAGCGTTCGTTGTCCCTCTGTCACAATACCAGGCCCCAGTAGAACGCCTCCTGTAGCACTCATATTTTTTCCAGCAGCCGATATATCGGAAGAGGACACATCCTGACACAACCACCGATGTGGCGTGACTGGAAACGTGATTACTCCGTCACGGCATTTCGTTTCCATTGCTCTACTGGTTAATGACGATGTTTTCCTCGCCACTGCAATCGTAGTTTTCATGCCGCTGCTAAACGAAGACACGCTTACGGATCGTCAGCTGAATAGGCCACGTCACGGTACAATCCATGAACAGTGCGCTCTAAATTAATGTGAGTGGTCAAAAGTCACAGGAATGTTTGTCACATTTAAAGATGTGCCGTGTATGACAGCTGAATGTGTTACGGACAGATAGAGAGAAAGCCGCTAGTGATTTATACGATATCTGAGCAGTCTGTTGCAGACAGGTGTGTAGCGAACTTGGAGCAAGTCACAAGTTAACCGACTTGGAACATGGGATGATTATCGGTGCAAGACGCAGAGCCTTACGGAGCGATCGACGGCCTACTGCGGCCGACATCACATCCAGTACCTTCCCATGACCCTTGGCCACTCTCCAGTACTGCAGCCTGCCGTCGGTATGTCCACTCTAGTTACCTGTTATGATTTACAAAGCATGCAAACCTCCGATGTGTCCTTCCTTTGACGAAGTATAGACAGCCATACATAGCTTTGTCATTCATCCGCTCCGAATACATACTGATTATAGCAACACGGGAATACTTGACGATATATGATGTTTCTGCGACTCTCGTCTCGACCAGTCGTTACACCATAATCTGCCTTTTCTTAAAATCGCTTCAACAGCTTACCCATTCTCTGTAGATGGATTCGAGCGAGTTGCTCCTCCATATTTTCTGCTCGTATTACGCATCTTTCCTATCACGTCGCACACCATCCAGATGGAGCAGATGTTCCAAACGGATTAGTCACTGCATCTGATGTGAAATCCAGATTCACGTGAGGATTTGAACCAGACAGCTATCACCTACCAGAGCGGCTATTCTATCAACATCTGCACAGCTTTCCTGTGCGGAAAACAAGCTTTCAGCGGAAATCTGTTTATTGAACGTGTGCTATATTTACTACTTACACTTTACACACATGTTTTTGCATTCATTTACAGTGCACTTATCATTTATAATTTTTGTGTCTTCAACAACGGTAAGTAATAATGTTATTAATTTGACCTGATGACGCACCGAGACTGTGGAACGGAAATTCAAAGTCTGTGGTAAAAGTTATTGTGATACGCAGTAAGGCACCCAGTAGCCTGTATTCTCTCTCTCTCTCTCTCTCTCTCTCTCTCTCTCTCTGTGTGTGTGTGTGTGTGTGTGTGTGTGTGTGTGTGTGTGTGTGTGTGTGTAATTTATACCTATGTATACTACTCTCAGTATCGACGGAAAGTGACTTGTCCTTTTGATTCCATATTGCGCTGCAGATATGAATATGTATCAATTTCCCATATTCATCGTCCCAAATATGGAGTTGGTTAGAAGCATTTTAGAAGTGCTAAAGTTCTTTAAGTACTTTATTGCAATTGATGATTATAAAAATCTAACTTACCTTGATTCCAGTATCGTACATTATCTGCTGATTCGTGGCATATGGCTGACTGATGTTTTTGGTATAATGCATCTAGTCGACGTAGTGGACTATAGTGGAACATTCCACTCAGAGAATTCAGTCTTGCACAGTTATCATTATTAGGGACAATATATCTGTATTTGAGGTGTAAGATTACCCCTAGTAGAAGTGAGTTTTCTGTCAACAAGACCAACGGAATATCAGTGTAGATGAGAGTATGATTCCAGCCAATGGTTCTCAAAGATTTACATCATTCCCTAAACCACGTACATCACACGCTCAAAAAGAACTACCTTGCTCATACCTGGCGCCCAGTCACGCGTCTCTCAGTATTAAATGAAGATCTACGTTACGCAAATGATATGCTCCACGTTTAGAGAGCACACATATTGCGAAATGTTTATTCCTGCAGACAACTTGACATGATTGTTTATATCTGATAACAATAGTTAGTTTACTTCTCTTTTACTTCTCTACTATTTTCATCGTCAAATATTGTGTGGTAGAAAGAGGTGATGACAATTTGCCACATTCCTAACGTTTATTCAGTACCAGACATACCAAATTTGGTTGTGTGTGTACCATAAAGTGTTATCGAAATAGTTCGAATGGCTCTAAGCATTATGGGACTTAAAATCTGAGGTCATCAGTCCCCTAGACTTAGAACTACTTTAACTTAACTAACCTAATAACATCATACACAGCCATGCCCGAGGCAGGATTCGTTCCTGCGACCGTAGCAGTACCGCGGTTCCGGACTGAAGCGCCTAGAACCGCTCGGCCACTACGGCCGGCTAAAGTGTTATCCCATCGAGCTTTCCCCGTGAAGGAGTGAAAGCAACGGCCCAGTGTGTCATTTACCACTTTAGATATCAATGGGATCTGAATATGGACATGAGCCTTTAAGAGACGTTTTGTGTCAGCTTCTAGTGACAAACGTGTGCCACTGGTCGTACAACCAATCACGTTCTTTATTGTGTTCGACCTACAAAAGTTGCTAAGTATTTGTCGCAAAACAGCAAGACACTGCAAAAGGGCCACTAAATCTGTGAAATGTGTATTCACAGAGCCTAGTGGCATTGGTATCCATGTAGGGCAGAGCATTCAGCAATAGCCCGCATCTCGTGGTCGTGCGGTAGCGTTCTCGCTTCCCACGCCCGGGTTCCCGGGTTCGATTCCCGGCGGGGTTAGGGATTTTCTCAGCCTCGTGATGACTGGGTGTTGTGTGATGTCCTTAGGTTAGTTAGGTTTGAGTAGTTCTAAGTTCTAGGGGACTGGTGACCATAGGTGTTAAGTCCGATAGTGCTCAGAGCCATTTGAACCATTCAGAAATACAAGGACAACAACAGTTTAAGAAGGTGGTAAGATATTCTTAATGTTGTATATACTATTGAAGAATCCAGTTTGTCTTTTTAATAATAAGAGATAATTATAGTTTACACAGAGATATCTTCCATGTTTTATTCAATGTTATAAGTCGCTTTTCCAATGATATATTTCATATCTGAATATTGGTTTCGAAAACTTCTTCCCTAGGAACTTCAGTATTCGATTCGATTACTTAAGGGACATCACTTGACCTACATGATGTTATATAGTTCAGTATTTTGAGTCCATACTAATAGACTGACCGTTTGTGCCCTACTGGGTGTAGGTGTATGCCACAGAAGGTCTGCGCAGCCTTATAATTTACGTCACCGACACACAAGTAGACAACGGCAGGACACGGAACACCGGAGACTGAGACAGTGTTAAGTACTTGCCTCCTCATATCAGATGCAGGGCAACTGCGAGAGCTGTGTTCACACGCACGTATCGAATTCGAAACAAGTTTAGATGTCTTACTCACAGCTGTCTTCCTGGCACTGCCTGGCGTCACTGCCTACTGGCACAGGTGCCAGGATACGCAAGTTCGTTTACATCCATCTGAATAAGGCAACACCAAATGACTGTCTGCAACTGTGCCAAGAAAAATCGAGAAGTGACATGGTTACTAACACCTTGTTGAGTTCTTCCTCGTTTGCCAGGAATTCAAATTTACTACTGACCTCACGGATGTTTAACAATGTACTGCTCTTACGAAAACAGAATTACAAATTTAACTCGTAGTACCTGGCAATTGCTACATGTGTACCAGAGCGTCCTATTTATCTTTTTTAGACCAATGTCTCATAAAGGATTTTACGCTTCAAAACTAATTTGTGTGCCATTGTTAACTAGCAGCTATAGGGGGAAGTGCAGAAAACTCTGATTTGCCTTCGCAATTCGCACACTTCAGCACCTTTTCTGAGGGATATTAATGTGTCTTAAGTGTTACTGTAGATGACTTCTGTTACTGCTTCTGAAGTGCAACGTTGTGTTTCTGTTACAGATATTGGAAATGTATGAAAAGGTACGGGAATCTTAGTTTTCTCCTCTTGATACAGAACAACATGGCTGACAAATTTAACGTCTGTATGTGGCTGATACTTTACCTTTACGAGTCTCCAAGACATCCTACTCTGTACGAAAGTGCAGAGAGATTTGAGAGGGGAAGGATGGGCAGAATTTAACATCTTATCGGCGTCGACATCAAAGACAGGACATTGTTCTGTTGGACAAGAGTTATGGAAAGGATCTGACACAAGCTACACCTGGGGACCACTGTGGAATTCGCCCAAGGTGGTAGGGAAAGGCAGGGAAACCTACTTCGAAAATATCGGGCCAGGATTTTGACAGTGGCTGCTCCGAACTGAGTCCATGATTTTGATTGATATGCAACATCACATAATGGTGAAAATTGTAATCAGTCTGGTTCTCAGGATCTCTACGCCATCACCGCTCTGTTCGTCAGTCCCCCTTTAGCACCGGAATACGATCAGCCTGCCACTGGTTCGAACACGAATGCCTCATCGCGATATGGCAACCTCGGGCGCAGGCTCAGACATCTACAACTTGTTCACGGTCTGGTAACTAACGAAAGCAATACACGCTTACATGTCAGCGAATTTACTGTTAAATGGGACAAGGTTGTAGAGTGAGGAATGTTTAATAGTAATTTTGGGAACAATCCATGACTCAATTACAAAAAAAAAAAGCAGCTTCCGGATTGTATGGGAAAAAATGGAGATCAGGCTGCTGACCACACACTACATGATACAGCTTTTTTCTTCTGGTTGCATGCCAACAAAGCCGTATTTTGATGTTTGCAAAAATAGTCAAATGACGATTAGTCGGACATTCTGTGTAGTGATTTCTTGCCTCGTGTTGCACAGAAGCTTACTGCACCATGCTTTTGACACCACTAGTCACAAGAGACTTCTAGTCATACTGCATGTCTATGAAGTACGCTTCACTTGTGTGATTGGATTCATTATTTCCCGTCAGAAAGGTCACAGTACGTAGTAATCGACGGAAAATCATCGAGTAAAGCAGAAGTGATAAATGTCATTCCTCAAGGAAGTGTTCTAGGTCCTCTGCAGTTCCTAATCTAATCTATAAGAACGATTTATGAGACAATTTGAGCAGCCTTCATAAGATTGATTGCAGATGATGCTCTCATTTACCGTTTAGTAAATTCCTCAGGAGATCAAAACCAATTGAAAAATGACTTGGAATCGACATCTGTATGGTGCGAAAAGTGTCAATTGTCCTGAATAAGGAAACGTTTGAGGTCATTCACATGAATAAGAAATGAAATCTGTTAAATGTTAGTTAAATGATAAATTACACAAATTTAAAGGCTGGAAATTACACTAAATACCTAGAAATCACAAATACGAACAAATGTTCAAATGTGTGTGAAATCTTATGGGACTTAACTGCTAAGGTCATCAGTCCCTAAGCTTACACACTACGTAACCTACATTATCCTAAGGACAAACACACACACCCATGCCCGAGGGAGGATTCGAACCTCCGCCGGGACCAGCGGCACAGTCCATGACTGCAGCGCCTTAGACCGCTAGGCTAATCCCGCGCGGCACAAATACGAACAACTGAAATTGGAATGATTACATTTCCTAATAGCGGTTCTAGGCGCTCAGTCCGGAACCGCGCGACTGCTACGGTCGCAGGTTCGAATCCTGCCTCGGGCATGGATGTGTGTGATGTCTTTAGGTTAGTTAGGTTTAAGTAGTTCTAAGTTCTAGGGGACTGATGACCACAGATGTTAAGACCCATAGTGCTCAGACCCATTTGAACATTTCCTAATGTTGAGGGGAAATTCATGCCAGAGACTACGTTTTATTGGCAGAACACTAAAAAGATGCAGCAGGTCTACTAATGTGGTTGCTTACACGACCCTTGTTCGTCCTCTGCTGGTGTACTACTGTGCGGCATGGCATCATCACCAGATAGGACTGACATCGAAAAAGTTCAAATAAGGGCAGCGCGTTTTGTCTTGTCGAGAAATTGGGGAGTTAGTCACGGATGTGATAAGCAAGTTGGGGTGGCAATCACTAAAACAAACCGAGCGAGGTGGTGCAGTGGTTAGCACACTGGACTCGCATTCGGGAGGACGACGGTTCAATCCCGTCTCCGGCCATCCTGATTTAAGTTTTCCGTGATTTCCCTAAATCGTTTCAGGCAAATGCCGGGATGGTTCCTTTAAAAGGGCACGGCCGATGTCCTTCCCAATCCTTCCCTAACCCGAGCTTGCGCTCCGTCTCTAATGACCTCGTTGTCGACGGGACGTTAAACACTAACCACCACCACCACCACCACCACCACCACCACTAAAACAAAGGCATTTTGCGTTGCGGCCAGATCTTTTTACGAAATTTCAGTGACGAACTTTCTCTTCTGAATGGGAAAATATTTTATTGTCATCAACTTACATCGGGAGAAATGATCATCTCAATAAAATCAGAGAAATCAGAGTTCGTACAGAAAGACTTACGTGCTCTTTTTTTCCCACGTGCTGTTAGAGAGTGGAATGGTAGATAAATAATCTGAAATTTGTTCGAGGAACCCTCTGCCATGCACTTAAGCGTGAATTGCTGAATGGTCAAGCAGATATAGATGTGGATGTTTTACGACGTTTTTTGAACACTGAGATCGTAATATAGAGAAAACCTTATATACATGTGCATAATAAGAATGGCTCTGAGCACTATGGGACTTAACATCTATGGTCATCAGTCCCCTAGAACTTAGAACTACTTAAACCTAACTAACCTAAGGACATCACACAACACCCAGTCATCACGAGGCAGAGAAAATCTCTGACCCCGCAGGGAATCGAACCCGGGAACCCGGGCGTGGGAAGCGAGAACGCTACCGCACGACCGCGAGCTGCGGACTGTGCATAATAAGAGGTAAATATTTGACATATGAGTATATCAAATATCTGGACATGGATTCTAAGTTCTCCTCAAAGTTTATCGTGCCTTTGAACGAAAGTTATAGCTTTTACCTGTGAGCGATTGCTACGTCATAGCTAGATGGAAAAACAGTACCGAAACTAATCCAGGTGAAAGTAAAAAGTTGCCCACGAAAGCTTCAAGTCTTTCTAAATAACAGATAGTGTTTACTTAGCAATGGATCTCTTTTCTTTCGAACCGAGTTTTCTTGTATCCGAAGTCAGACGCAAACATAGTGAACGTAAACATTAGTGTCCACCATTTTTATCCTTAGTCTACTCCATGGTTGAGCTTGTCACGTATCAATGAAGCAGACCTCGATGTTGTACTGTATATAGTAAAACTTCTCAATTAAGTAAAAGTTATGCATCTTACATATAATATGAAAAAACTTTAGTAACTTACAAAATCATGAATATTTTGCTTTACTATAAGATAAATATGTGGAATTTCTACGAGAGATCCTCTCTGCCGTGTGAAGATGGCGGTGAAATTAATCATTCACTAAAAAAAGGTGTCGCTGGTTGCGGTTTTTTCTTCAGTGATCTTTCCCTAAACAGCTTCGACTTTCTCAAAATATCATTGATAAAGCAAAATTATCTCGAACATTTCTAAATTTCTTCATAGGTTAACAGGTGAGCCGTAGATGGTTTGCTTGGACTTTTTGTGATTGCTCGTAGCTGACGGGCTGTGGATCGATAAGTCTGAGAGCAGGTGTGGTGCAGAGCGCGGAGTGCAGAGCTGAGAGCGCACACTCACGGTCGCGTGACCCTTCGCTGGGTGGGCCCGCACTCCCACGCCTTCCTTTTCGTTTTTGCTCTCAGCTACTAGTCTCTGCAGCGCCTCTTGTATTCCAGAGCTCGTAGTCAACACTTTTTATCAGTTTCTTGTCCCGTCAGCAGCGTGATAATTAGAAATCGAGTACTCGCTCAGAATTGATTGTAGTTGGGGAAATAACACGCTCTATCTTTGCGCAACTGCCTACTCCAGCTCTCTGCAGCAGTTAAGAAATTGTAAATACCCTTGGAGTCGAGCATAAATATGGAAGGAAGGTAACCCCCTACAACCGAATGTAGTTTCTGTTATTAAGGTGGCTTGCTTACACACAGCAATTGCACAGCCCCGTCACAGGGCATAATAGGTTTAGTCAGACTACGGTAAAACGAGTACAACACAAATTAACAAGAATTTACAAGAATTTATCAAAAGAATTAATTGACTAAATAACTTGAATTTGAAGAGAATGCATTGTAATGAAGTTCGAAGTTCACTTTCACTAATCAGTCTTTGAACACTAGTCTAGTACTGACTCCAGTGAATGACGATTAAATTTTATTTGCGTGTCTGGAAGAACAGGCATTATTGACGATCCACAGCTGTACGAAACACTTCGAAATGTTTTCGCTGACAGCGAGTTCCTTCGTATCAGCTGTATTAGGTATAGATAAAATGTACATTAGTGACAGATATAAATTTGTGCTGGATCTGAACTGGAACCAGGAATTACCGCTTAACGCGAGCGGTCGCCTTAGCACTTCGGACATCCGTACAAGCTCCCTGAACCGACCCAACTCTCCTTATGTCACATTGTCTAGTCCCTATGTCATAATCCACTACTGACATGGAGAATGAGACTACGACGAATCGAGACCATAGTTGTTATCGACGTATGGCCACCTAGGCATACGACGACGACAACATTGGTCTCGATTCGTCGTAGTCTTATCCTCCTTGTTGATGGATTCCGAGTAATGATACGAGCATTGGGTGACACAGTGGACTATGACATATGGATGTAGACAGTGTGACATATGGAGGTTTGGGACGGTCTGGGGAACGTGCACGGGGAGCTGAAGTTGTTGAGGAGACCACTCCGGATAAGCGGAGAAGTCAGGTTCGAGTCCCGCGCCGGCACACATTTTCATATGTCACTAACGGGTAGTGCACATATAACGAACACAGTTGATGCAAAGGAATTCGCAGTCAGCAAATGTATTTCGAATGATGGCAAATGCAACTAGTAGAAGGTCCAGCCTGGGTAGCGACTTTACGTAGTCCTGATGTGGTTTTGAGGCTCGGTGTTGCTGTCAAAATGTCTGTTGATACCCTCTCTGAGTGGACCTGCGTGTCCGTTGACATCTACCTTTGGCGGATGGATGCTCACTTGGAAACTACTTGCCGGCCGGAGTGACCGAGCGGTTCTAGGCGCTACAGTGTGGAACCGCGCGACCGCTACGGTCGCAGGTTCGATTCCTGCCTCGGGCATGGATGTGTGTGATGTCCTTAGGTTAGTTAGATTTAAGTAGTTCTAAGTTCTAGGGGACTCATGACCTGAGAAGTTAAGTCCCATAGTGCTCAGAGCCATTTGAACCATCTGAAACTACTTGCGTGACATTAGGCGGAAGCATAACACAGTCTGTGCTGTGTGGGATCTATGTAGCGTCTGACCATAGCTATATTGCGCCTTCTGGAGGCTGTCCATGCTGTGTGGCACTCTCTCCATATAGTGTTCTTCTGGAGGACAAAGCAGTATCCCAAGATGGACGGACTCGCTGAGATGCGAATCCAGCACGCTGCTTTGAAACACCCCACTCGTTACCAGACAGTACTACAACTTTAGTGGTATATAAAGTGGTTTTCTTCGTATTTCATTACATTATTATTGTGCATATTGTTACACGGACTTTCCTGTGACGTCGCATACGCTAAATTGTGTTAATGAAGTTGTGATCGACCAGTAAGTATTGCATATGAAGTATGATGATGAGAGAGTTTTCTACATCAAAAATTAATTCATGTAGGAGAGGAGAGATGGTGTAGATCCTTGTCATCAGTTTGTGTTCCATTGTAATAGGTGAAATACAAATCTCTCTTCAGTGTCTCATGGTGTGAAAGCGTAAGAGACAGGTGATAGTAATCTACTCGTGTGAGACATTATGCTCAGTGACCTCTGTCATGCTGATAGAGGGGAATGACTGAGTGGGAGTACCATAAGCATGCTAACAACACGGGGAGCACCATAAGCATGCGAAACAATACGAAAACAATACTGAATTGTACATTTACATATTGCAGCCATCTGCACGATACAACTGATGCCACAGCCACAGGTGGATGAAGGCAAAGGTAACTCATATATATCGACTAACACTTTGCCATGAACACTTGCGCTGTGTGCCCCACACTTTCTGCTCACACAAAAAAAGCACATGATTTCACTAGAATATTCATTCTTTGGCCAAAAAAATTCAGGTTCACTATTCCAAAGTGTTAGACCGAATGGAATATGACCGAAAATTATGTAAATTTGGTTTGCAAGATAGCTGTCTAGAGCGATATTTAGAAACACATAGGACACAATATTCGCACAGTCCAATGAAAAGTTCACCAAGTGTATGAAAGACGTCCTTTCTAATAATGAAACTTAATGACCCCTAATCAACAAAACCATATATCTGTAACGACATATCTTCAGTTTCGTAATAAAAACAATATCTCTAAGCATTACAGTGTTCCACTTCAGCATGTGTGTTAGAAATTTAAGTCATGGTTTTCTTTTTGCATTTATATGAAGAAAGTTAGTGCTGAAATTTGGACTCTGTTGATGAGTCACGAAAGTACCATCACCACAAAAAAAAAAAAAACAGGCAACAACAAATAGCCAGTTCTGAATCACACAGAAGGCTTCACTTTTAATTCTATACTGTCGCTCATGCATTACAAGAAATATGTTCTTACAGAAACGCCCCTACGAAGCTTCTGAATTGAATTTCACCTCGAATGATGATTTCGTCATCTGTGCGTGTACTGCGATTTCTGATGTAAGGCTCCAAAGTGAGTTCCCTCAAATAGGACTAAAATTATCCACCGTCCACACCTTCAAAAGTTCTATATATTAATTATGTCAACAATTTCTCTCATACAACGACAGACTGATAACATCGGTACCATCGTCAGTCACCGTTCGAACAGAGGACTGTAGAAAGGTATGTGGTGCCTCCGCTTTCACTATTAAAATTTTTGAGATACTTTGTTTTATTTTCATTGGCTGTTACTCAGCTCAGAAGCTTTAAATTATCCGTGAAACGAAAAATTACTTTGTTAAAATGACAAATTTAGGTTTTCCGTGGATGTACTTCCTTCTTTGTTACCTTGACGTACATTTTTCTCTGCATAATACTACATCAGTCTAGAATCTATTAGCAGAGGCTGATTTGTGTGAAAACAGTATCACTCAGTCGCAGCAATAAACACTCCTTTAATTTCTATGCCTTCATTTCTAACTTATGTAGTGATTGTAGAATTTAGTTAGCTATTTTCGGGCTAGGTTTTATGTTTAATATCTCTATCACTTTACGAGTCTGTTGTGATTAAAAACCATACAGTGACGAAATTTTGCCCGTTTCTTTACCAGAGGTTGCTGTGTGTTTAATTACAATTGTTCAGCAACGTATTGTATCCTAGCGCTCTAGCCCTCCATCTCCAGTTGCCTATATTCGCAACACAGTGTCTCGTGTTATCTGCCCGTTGCAATATATGTTCATGTGTTGCCGCGGGAGGTTGAAGGTATCTCGTTCAGATGACACAAAATAAGACGAGAATTAAAGGGGACACGCACGGTATGACTGGGAAAGGACACAATAGGGATTTTCCCCGAGCCAAATAAAAATATTTCACAATTCTTAATTCAGTACTTTGCATGTACGAAAAGAACGTATTCCATAGCTATTCAGCAGTAACAGCTTTTTTAGTGACGTATACATGTTTTTGTACAAGTATCTTTAGGGCTTTCAATGCAATTTAGGTTTTGATTTCGGTAACGGACGGGAAATTCACGATGAGCCAATTGCTAATGGTGTGGGTACTTGCTTCTCTTGCAGGAAACACTCCGTAGACGATGTGAGCAACCCCACGTCCGTGAACGCTCGGTAAGTGAAGCTGCATCGCTCTGATTTTTCTTACCGGTGAAGCTTGTGCGGCAGCGAAACACTCATCAGTGTAATGTGCGAAATTGAGGAAACAGCCTGTTCCGTAGTTGATAGATGAGATGAATTCTCTTGCCTGATCTCTGCATGAAGACAACACTGGGAAGAGAGAGGAACAGTTAGAATAAATGCTTGCGACTTACTCGCAGATACCGAATGTCTAATTGAAAGTTTGTATAACAGTACAGAAGTACAGCTGTCCCCAACCCAAAAGTTGGTTCGAACAGTGGAAGGAATGGTCCTATCGGATGCTTGCTCTTGCCTTCCAACCACACTGGAAATGACTTATCCAGTCAGTTGTAGGGGGGACCTATATTATATCGTGCACTCCGAAGAACGGTGAAATTTGGCAGTCTTCACATACACACATCAGTTACGTAGTGCGCAACAGATATGTCGACACAGACTGAAGCTTTGAAGTACTTACAGTTCATAAAACGCTCGTCGTTTATTACAGTTAACTACGCCATAGTTCAGATTTTATATTTCCATTACAGTAATATAGCTTAAATAGTTGTTGCTCTGCCAACCTGTACCCAGATACGTATCTTCATTGCACATAGAACGCAACCCCACTTACAGCCAAAATTGTTGCTAACCGTCGATTGAACCGATTAACATCACGACTCTTGTTTTAAGTTCTTTCAAAATTGGCTTGGATTACATATAATGTCGCGTGTGTTTGTAGTGGAACAGGAAGGTAGTCGGTATCGTTTCACATTACACATCCGTCTATCATCCTGAACCATTTCCTCTTACCTATGAATTGTTTATAATGGTGATGCTAAGTGCTTCTATTCTGTGACTGATTTTTTTTTTCTACATTTCCCTCACATTTGTGTTTTCGTAAGTAATATATTGAATAAAAAAAGGTTTGTATTTTCTTCTGTTTTAATAGGCTCGAGGTCATGATTATTTATCATAAACACAATTAGACGAACTGCACGAGTGCGGGTCTTCAGGAAAATTTATTGTGTAAAATGGCAGAAATATTTACCGAGTTCGTGGATTAGATCCTAAACCCTCATGCAGTGTTTCACGAACTGGGCGCACGTGACACAGTCACGGTGAACCATCCAGCAGACGCAGATCTAAGCTCGGCGGCTCCCTGGTGAAGTTCAAGAGGAGTGGGTTGTGTCTCATAGCCACGAATTACATAAACACCACACTAACTCTAGACGCATGCCACATAACACCCTGCAATAACCAGCTACACTTAAAACACAGTATTCAGGAACCACGAAAGAGAAGTGCCAAAATGTGCGAAGACAGCAAACCTCTGCAGTCAGGAGGTTGAAACTTACCCTGAGGGTCTTGCCGCTAATGAAGTCGAGCAACCTCGCTTTTTTCATTAATTTTTCGTTTTTAAAAACTTCAGTCACGATGTTCGGATCAGAATTCAAATCAGACTTCTCTCACGTATGGAGGCACTATTGTACTACTACTTCACCTGTTTCGATCAATTACCAGGTAACTACAAGCAGCTCCTAACAGGTTAGAGAATGTGATGGCCTGGTCTTCCATCACGAATTTCTGCCCTCGGAAGGATAGCGGAGAGCTGGCGATAGATTTTAAGCTATGCGAAGATGAAAGTTGTAGTTTCGGATAGCTCAGATGAACGACTGCCTATTAGAAACACAGTTTGCTTAATACATGCGTCTGAAACAGGTACAACGAGCGCTTACGAATATTTCGCCGAGAATGAACTAATCCCGTTGTTGAAACTAGAACTCTACGGATACCATTTACACAATACTGGCCTCTATTTCGACAGGAAGTGGGGTTAGATTCCACGTACATCTTTGCCAGGAGGTGTAGAGATGGCGTACTGAAACGTCGAAACTGGTTGCATAAATAAATTACATTCACAAGTTGCAGGTGTTTTTAATTTTAGATTCTGGTTAATTTTTACCCGGTAATTGGTAGATTTCGTTTTTATTTTCCTTCTGGGCAAAAAGTAGTCAAGAGGAATAGGACGCCCTGTATATTGACAATAGTGCAGGCGATTATGAATTTGTACAGAGAAATGCGAGGATGAGAAAATGTTTTGCTACCCAAGGGCACCTCCGGCTGTGAGGTGTGCTCAGAGAAGGCCGGCCATGTGGCCTAAATTATGTAAGGCAACGCGACGCGTCGGCTATGGCGCGTGCGAGGCCTACAATGGGCATCCGCGCGCCTCGCATGCCAAGACGGTGTACGGTACCGGTCTTTGTCCCCGTTCCGTTCCGTTCGACTTTTCTTCCGGCAGCCTTCTTTGAGGCAGCCACAAAGCTGCTGACACTATCTAATAAAACATACCGAGCGACGCTGCTTTCAGAAGTCTGTGCTCTTATTGTGGAGGAAACAAAGACGCCAATCGTCGACATTGTTGCTCGGATGTCGGTACAAGCTACCCCTAACGAAGGCAGCACCTCGCCCTCACGAGGAGCCCTCTCTGTAATCCCCAGCCTATTAACATCACCTCTATTTACTGTTTTGATTTAATTTTGTTCCACATGAATGAGCTAATAGGAACTTGTACGTTTTCGGAATCTTTTTAGTTAGTATCGAAAAGATATGGGGAAACTAGTGATATGAAGCGAGTGTTGTCAAGGAAGCCTTGTGGAGAGAATGAGTTAGACACTCTAAGACAAAGAAATGAGGCACCGCGAAGTAATTACCGGAATGGGACGGTAATCGGGAGATGAGATGTACATGTACAGACAAACAAATTTTTACAATTTCGTAAATCACTAGAGGTGGTTGGAGGGCTCTGCCCATAATGCTCCAAACTTTCTCAATTGGGGAGAGATCCGGTGACCTTGCTGGCCAACGTAGCGTTTGGCAAGCACGGACACAAGCAGTAGCAACTCTCGCCGTATGTGGGCGGGCATTGTCTTGTTGAAATGTAAGCCCAGTATGGCTTGCACACGAAGGGCAAGTAAACGAAGTGTAGAATATCGTCGACGTACCACTGTGCTGTAAGGGTGTCGCGAATGGCAACCAAAGGGGTCCTACCGTGAAATGAAATACTATCTATTACATTAAATGTATTCGCAGTTGCGAACATGAATAACCATCAGCTGTACAAGGGAATGACGACAATGAAAATTTGTGCCGTATTGGGACTCGAATCCGAATTTTCCTCTTATCGCGAGCGGTCGACTTACAATTTGGCTACCTGAGCATGATTCACGGCCAGACCAAAACTTCCATATGTCGTCAGCTATGTGTCTACAACCTGTACTCGTACGTCCATTATGTATATTCCCGTACAGGGGAGACATTTTACTTGAGATTAGCTTGCCCGGATTCGGCGGATAAATACAATACTGCAGCGCCTATATTATTCCGAATTACGATGTAATGTTCCTTCGGACATGCCTGCTGGCAATGGATTATCGTACCACTCCTGGCTGTCAGGCCGTATGGCGGGCGACTCTCTGGTTGGTATTTCACTGTGTCTCCAGACACGTCGTCGGCCTGAAATCTCGGTGGCTGGAGTAGAATTGTCTTTAGTGATGAGCTCTGCTTCTACTAGAGCGCAGATGACCAGTGACGAAGTGTCTAGAGACGCCCACATAGCGGTGGGATATCAACCCGCCATCCTACCCGACAACCACGAGTGATGGCCAGGGGTGCCATTTCTTATTATAGCAACACTCTTTGGGATGTCATCCGCAGCTCTCTTACAGCACAGCGGTGCGTCGACGATATCCTATGCGCCGTTTTCTTACCCTTCATGGCAAGTAATGCCCGCCCGCACACGGCGAGTTACTGCTGCTTGTCTTCGTGCCTGCCGAGCCCTACCTTGGCCAGCAAGGTCGTCGGATATCTTCCCAATTGCGAAAGCTTGGAGCATTATGGGTAAGACCCTCCAACTATCTCGGAATTTTGACGATCTAATGCGCCTATTTGACAGAATTTGGCACCTTCGCGGTGTTTCCGTTTTTATTTATTTATATTTATTAGAGTGTATCCCGGAAGCTAGCGAGAGAGGTGAATTCCGGTAGAGTCTAGCATATTTGCATTGAGAATAACTTCCAAGCGTCTGCTAATATATTCTGAATACTTTTGTACAAAGGACTTGTGGTTTCAGGTGGTTGGTTAGAGAATAAGTGCATTTCATTTGATGGCCTACCGCTGTTTATCTTTGTAACTGAATTACATTGAAAATATCTACATTACAGTGCAAACGTCGACGGTGTGCGCTCTGTCTTGTCTGGAAAAACAACTTAATCCACTCCTTCACGGTACTTGCTGTTGACAACAGTCATGTTTTGTAAGTTTCAGTGGTGTCACACTACTGGCTTTTTCACTTTTGTAACGGAATTTACACAGAAAAGGTAATTGGGATGACAAATGGAATTAACTGTAATTGAATTATCACTCTGTAACGATCTAACGGAGGCCACATGTGTCTTACACCAAAATACTCAGAATATGTGTCTCAAAAAGTTCTTTAATTTTGTCAGTGCAGTTCGGATTCACCCTACGCACTAGGTGCTTACAGCCTGCTTCATCTGTGCCTGATGGGGAAAAAAATCAGAGGCAAGCAGATAGTATAATCACTAGCAGGTAGCGCAGACTAAACTAGCAGATTTGGTATATGCTAGGTTTCTAATGTCTAACATATCTTGCAGAAACACAACAGGGCAACGGCAGTGAGAATTTTGCCTTTCTTAAATGACTGTAAAAGACCTGGACCGTACAGTAAATGCAAGAATTTCATCTGTACCGTATTATAACTTAAATTAATCATACTCAGGCAGGTGACGCAGTGGTTAGCACACTGGGCTTGCATTCCGGACGACGACGGTTCAAACCCGCGTCCGGCCATCCTGATTTAGATTTTCCGTGGTTTCCCTAAATCGCTTCACCCAGTTACCAAGATAGTTCGTTGAAAGGGCACGGCCGACTTCTTCCCCATCCTTCCCTAATCTGATGAGACCGATGACCTCGCTGTTTGGTCCCCTTCCCCAAATAAACCAGCCAGCCAACCAACCAAATTAATTATTTTCTCCACGAGACACAACGGCGTCATGCACCTGTAGATGTTTGAAGTGGTCGTCGGGAGAAAGCGCTGAACAACAGGAGTGAATTTTGAAATATTACTTATTATACGTTGAGTTAAATTCAAAAACAAGAACATAAATACAGTAAAAAACAAAAAATTAAATGGCAGACAACTTTTTCTAGTAGTACAACTGAAACTACGTGTTACTCGAATGTGGTACGTTCTAAAACACAATAAGTCAGTCTATTCTTTACTAAATTGAGGATTAGAACTTTCATTCTTTGACCTTTCATTTATAATGAGCAAACAGACGCGCCAATTGCACTGCTTTGTTAGCAAAGCGGCTTTCTATTAGTGTCGAATCATTGTTAGGTATTCTGTAAATTGGTCTGACATTAATGAGCGTCTGGAAAATTAGCGTTCCATTAGAATATTCATAGCTGAGATATACAGGGTGATTCAAAAAGAATACCACAACTTTAAAAATGTGTATTTAATGAAAGAAACATAATATAACCTTCTGTTGTACATCATTACAAAGAGTGTTTAAAAAGGTTTTTTTTCACTCAAAAACAAGTTCAGAGATGTTCAATATGGCCCCCTCCAGACACTCGAGCAATATCAACCCGATACTACAACTCGTTCCACACTCTCTGTAGCATATCAGGCGTAACAGTTTGGATAGCTGCTGTTATTTCTCGTTTCAAATCATGAATGGTGGCTGGGAGAGGTGGCCGAAACACCATATCGTTAACATACCCCCATAAGAAAAAATCGCAGGGGGTAAGATCAGGGCTTCTTGGAGGTCAGTGATGAAGTGCTCTGTCACGGGCTGCCTGGCGGCCGATCCATCGCCTCGGGTAGTTGACGTTCAGGTAGTTACGGACAGATAAGTGCCAATGTGGTGGCGCTCCATCCTGCTGAAATATGAATTGTTGTGCTTCTTGTTCGAGCTGAGGGAACAGCCAATTCTCTAACATCTCCAGATACTGTAGTCCAGTTACAGTAGCACCTTCGAAGAAAAAGGGATCAAAAACTTTATTGGCTGAAATGGCACAGAAAACGTTCACCTTAGGCGAGTCACGTTCATACTGAGTTGTTTCCCGCGGATTCTCAGTGCCCCATATACAGACATTGTGACGGTTGACTTTCCCGTTAGTGTGGAAAGTTGCTTCATCGCTAAACACAATCTTTGAAACGAAAGATTCATCTGTTTCCATTTGAGCAAGGATAAAATCACAGAAATCGATTCCTTTAATCTTATCAGCTGCAGACAGTGCTTGAACCAATTTCAGACGATAAGGTTTCAGAACTAACCTTTTTCGTAGGACTCTCCATACAGTTGATTGTGGAATTTGCAGCTCTCTGCTAGCTCTGCGAGCCGATTTTCCTGGGCTGCGAACAAATGCTTGCTGGATGCGTGCTACATTTTCATCACTCGTTCTCGGCCGTCCAGAACTTTTCCCTTTGCACAAACACTCATTCTCTGTAAACTGTTTATACCAACGTTTAATACACCACCTATCAGGAGGTTTAACACCATACTTCGTTCGAAATGCACGCTGAACAACTGTCGTCGATTCACTTCTGCCGTACTCAATAACACAAAAAGCTTTCTGTTGAGCGGTCGCCATCTTACAAGGGAACCTCCCCATCGCACCCCCCTCAGAATTAGTTATAAGTTGGTGCAGTGGATAGGCCTTGAAAAACTGAACATAGATCAATCGAGAAAACAGGAAGAAGTTGTGTGGAACTATGAAAAAATAAGCAAAATATACAAACTGAGTAGTCCATGTGTAAGATAGGTAACATCCATGTGGTCCTGTGGTTAGTGTGTGTAGCTGTGGAACGGTAGGTCCTTGGTTCAAGTTTTACCTCGGGAGAAAATTTTAATTTTTTATTTTCAGACAATTATCAAAGTTCAGGCACTCACATATAATTAACTTTGCTCTCCAAAATTCCAGGACATGCTCAGATTTGCTTGGACATATGCAGGATTTGACGGTCTACACACGGAAAAATTTGAAAACGTTAAAAACATATGTTTTGACAGAGCACAGGGAAAACTGTGCGACTGTGAAACTGTTGCATTCATTTGTTGCAGTTTATGTGACAAACTCTTATGTTTTCACACTTTTTTGGGAGTGATTATCACATCCACAGGAAAACCTAAATTGGACGAGGTAGAAGAATCTTTTTACCCATTCACCAAGTGTACAAGTTAGGTGGGTCGACAACATATTCCTGTCATGTGACGCACATGGCCGTCACCAGTGTCGTATAGAATGTATCAGACGTGTTTTCCTGTGGAGGAATCGGTTGGCCCATGACCTTGCAATCAAATGTTTTCGGTTTCCATTGGACAGGCAGGTCCTTTCGGCTACTAATCGCACGGTTTTGCGGTGCGGTCGCAAAACACAGACACTAAACTTATTACACTGAACAGAGACGTCAATGAACGAACGGACAGATCATAACTTTGCAAAAATAAAGAAAGTAAATTTTTCACTCTAGGGAAGATTTGAACCAAGAACCTCTCGTTCCGCAGTTGCTCACGCTAACCACGGAACCACGGCGCTCCTGATCCGGCGTACTCCTACATGTTGCCTATCTTGCACATAGACTACTCAGTTTGTATATTTTACTTAGTTTTTTCATAGTTCCACACAACTTCTTCCTGTTTTCTCGATTGATCTGTGTTCAGGTTTTCAAGACCTATCCACTGTGCCAACTTATAACTAAATCTGAGGGGTGTGCGATGGGGAGGTTCCCTTGTTAGCATCAACTGACGCTGACGCCTAGTCAACAGCGCCTCAAGCGAACAAATGTACAACTAAATGAAACTTTATAGCTCCCTTAATTCGCCGACAGATAGTGCTTAGCTCTGCCTTTTGTCGTTGCAGAGTTTGAAATTCCTAAAGTTGTGGTATTCTTTTTGAATCACCCTGTATAATAACGTTCCAACATGTCCTACATCTGTTGAGATGGTTATTTTCTCAGAAACAACTATTATTCTGTTGCGACACTCAATGAACATAGAACACTTTATTGAACGCATAGTAACGATAACCCTCTAGTCTAAAGCAGTCGTACCAGACCAAGTGGAACCCTCCCGCTGACAGCAAGTACGTGTCATTTCTTTGAAGCATATCAGTATAATAATCTTTTGTACAGAATCCAAAACATTTCTACTATCTCAAGCATATACTTAATGTATGTCCGGCAACGGTGCTTTTAAACCTAAATATTGAAGTCCGGGAGGCAATTTGAGTCCCATTCCTCCGTAATGCTGACCCAGTGTTTTAACTGTAACCACACTTCTCTCTGTTTCCTTTGAGGCTTCTATGGTTGTGAAAGTCTGTGGGTGGATTCATATGGTGTTGATATCCTTTTCTATTTTTTATTTTGCTGTCATTGGCGAACTGAGTAGCGATGTAGCTGTCGCCGGATTTTACATGTAAATAAACCTATTCTCAAATCCAAAACTTGGCAGGTGTGTGAAGACAACAAGTGAAATCAACCAGCAGGTCAGTAGCCTTTTTATGCGTCCGACTGATTCGCTTTGATTTTCTAAGTCTCTCCGAATTTCTGAAACACTGTGCATTGGCCTTGCAAGGCACCACACAACGCTCTATCCACGCGGGGATGGCTCACTACAGTACTACGTCGACTACGATGCAATCATTTTTCCAGAGGCCATTTGTCTTCCGCAGCAATAAATCGACCCTTCATGACAAAACGATTGACGAGTTTAAGCGGAATGCAGAGTACCGTTAAACGTGTACGCTAAACAGAAATCTTGTGCCCATACTAGCAATAAGACGCGAAGCAGCTTTTAGTGCGGCGTTCGACCTCCCCGTGGCATTTCCGTTATTTTTGTGACGGCCCTTTGGGTATCGGATTTTTATTACTCCCATTACTCATCCATCTTCGGGGCCAGCGCGCGACTGCTAACTAATGGCTCCTGAGCCGATAAGCCGATCGCAGCAATATTTTGCATCCTTGCCGCATTCCTGTGTAATTTGGGAGTTGGGGCCATCAGTGAACAGAGGGTAGGCCTAATTAAATAGCAAACGGTAGCCGATCGGGCGGCAGTCTGAGGCCGTAGTTGATTTATCAGCGCCCGATGGACTTCATACGCTTCGTCGACATAAATCCAGCGCGGCGCGGCGCCGGCCTAAGCACGCGATATTTCACGCCGGCTTTTGCGGCCGCGCGTCCAGCTTTCACGGCGCCGCATCCGATTTATTTCTCCTCTTCCATACAACACCTGCGAAGCGCACGCCACGCGGACCACATGCGGCGATTTCTGGGAACGGGGAGGCATGAAGGCGGCGAGTCTCCTGTGGGGTTAATCGTTGATGTCCCCGCAGCTAATGCCAAAGGTTTGGCCGCTAGCTGGGCTGGCCGCGTTTACCTACTAAACGGGCACGATGCGGCGGTGGACTGTACGGCAACGCCGTGAAACAGAATTTCGAGCCGCCCCCACACAGACCTATATCTCTGACGTCGATCTGTTGTAGAATTTTAGAACAAAAAAAAAATGGCTCTGAGCACTATGGGACTTAACATCTGAGATCATCAGTCCCCTAGAACTTAGAACTACTTAAACCTAACTAACCTAAGGACATCACACACATCCATGCCCGAGGCAGGATTCGAACCTGCAACCGTAGCGGTCTCGCGGTTCCAGACTGAAGCGCCTAGAACCGCTCGGCCACACTGGCCGGCTTTTAGAACATGTCTTTTGTTCGCGTATCATTTCGTTTCTGGAAACCCAGAATCTACTCTGTAGGAATCAACATGGATTCTGGAAACAGCGATCGTGTGAGACCCAACTCGCTTTATTTGTTCATGAGACCCAGAAAATATTAGATACAGGCTCCCAGGTAGATGCCATTTTCCTTGACTTCTGGAAGGAGTTCGATACAGTTCCGCACTGTCGCCTGATAAACAAAAGTAAGAGCCTACGGAATATCGGACCAGCTGTGTGGCTGGATTGAAGAGGTTTTAGCAAACAGAACACAGCATGTTGTCATCAATGGAGAGACGTCTACAGACGTCAAAGTAACCTCTGGCGTGCCACAGGGGAGTGTTATGGGACCATTGCTTTTCACAATATATATAAATGACCTAGTAGTGTCGGAAGTTCCATGCTGCTTTTCGCGGATGATGCTCTAGTATACAGAGAAGTTGCGGCATTAGAAAATTGTAGCGAAATGCAGGAAGATCTGCAGCGGATAGGCACTTGGTGCAGGGAGTGACAACTGACCCTTAACATAGACAAATGTAATGTATTTCGAATACATAGAAAGAAGGATCCTTTATTGTATGATTATATGATAGCGGAAGAAACACTGGTAGCAGTTACTTCTGTAAAATATCTCGGAGTATGTGTGCGGAACGATTTGAAGTGGAATGATCATATAAAATTAATTGTTGGTAAGGCGGATACCAGGTTGAGATTCATTGGGAGAGTCCTTAGAAAATGTAGTCCATCAACAAAGGAGGTGGCTTACAAAACACTCGTTCGACCTATACTTGAGTATTGCTCATCAGTGTGGGATCAGTACCAGGTCGGTTTGACAGAGGAGATAGAGAAGATCCAAAGAAGAGCGGCGCGTTTCGTCACAGGGTTATCTGGTAAGCGTGATAGCGTTACGGAGATGTTTAGCAAACTGAAGTGGCAGACTGTGCAAGAGAGGCGCTCTGCATCGCGGTGTAGCTTGCTGTCCAGGTTTCGAGAGGGTGCGTTTCTGGATTAGATATCGAATATATTGCTTCCCCCTACTTATTCCTCCCGAGGAGATCACGAATGTAAAATTAGAGAGATTCGAGCGCACGCTGAGGCTTGCCGGCAGTCGTTCTTCTTGCGAACCATACGCGACTGGAACAGGAAAGGGAGGTAATGACAGTGGCACGTAAAGTGCCCTCCGCCACACACCGTTGGGTGGCTTGCGGAGTATAAATGTAGATGTAGATGTAGAAACCACATCAGCAATGAGGTCTAAGCACTCGGAATAGATTTTCAGATTTGTGAGTAGCTCGAAACTTCATAAGTCAGAGAATACAGTACGTTTTACTGGACGGCGAATGTTCATCGGAGACTATGGTGTCGCTAGGAGAGCCCAGGGAAGAATGATATGATCGCTCTTATTCTCTATGCAGGATGGTCAGAAACAGTCTGAAAGTCTGTAAGGGCGTTGCAGTGCAGATTGTGCTGAAAAATAATTGTTCAGAAAAAAAATCGATACGTTGCGCCATTCCAGAGTAAATAGCATAGAAGTTAGCCAATCAGGCCATTACGTGCGTAAATTCAAGGGGTTCGCCAGAGACGCGGTCGCCAAACGTATTCTTCTTTTGGTTTCCTAAGTTCGAAAAAGACAACGACGCAAAAATAGGACATGTAACTATAGTAAAGATTGAACCCGAGCCAAAGCTTGGGTAATCTCGCACCCTATCATCTGCGCTATGGGGGTAACTGACACTACTTGTATTTGGCGGATAGCTTGAATCTGCGCGTGAAACAGCCTGATCGGCTAACTTCAGTGCTAATTAACCCGGAAACGGTGCAACATACAGAATTTATTCTTAACAATCATTTCTCAGTACAACATACCCTGTAACACCCTTACTAGCTTTTCAAATTATTTCTGAGCACACTCTATTTATAAACAGTATGACAGTAGGTTGAACATCAGTCTGTCACTGTATGCTGATCATGCTGTGTGTACGAGAAACTCGTCGTTGGCTGACTGTAGGACAGTACAGGACAGGACTTGGATAGACCTATTTTGTGGTATGAGTTACAGCTTATTCTAAACGTGGAAAAAGTGTAACTTCATGTAGATGAGTAGGAAAAACAGTAATCTAATATTCGAATACAACATTTTGTAAAGTAACATGAAATGGAACGAGCAAATAAGTTCAGTAGTAAAAGGGAAAAAATGAAATGACCGTCTGGCAGTGATGGCCGGGAGGCTCCAGCCGGGGAAGTTCATCCGCCGGCTACAAGTCTTATTTCATGTGACGCTACAATGGGAGACTTGTGCTGTCCTCAATTATCACCTTCGCGCAACACCCAGTCTACGAGCGGAGAAAATCTCCAACCACGGCCGGGAACAGAACCCGGGCCCGCTACATAGGAGGCAAACACGTTACCACTCAGCTTAGCAGGCGGACATGTCTGTTATAGTGAACGCAAATGATGAGATCGGTTTACTGAAAGATTTCTAGGAAAGTGTAGTTCATCTGTTGAGATCGCCTGTTTAAAACTAGTGCGATCAACTCTTGAGTGTTGCTCTAGTGGCCGGCCGGGGTGGCCGAGCGGTTCTAGGCGCTACAGTCTGGAACCGCGCGACCGCTACGGTCGCAGGTTCGAATCCTGCCTCGGGCATGGATGTGTGTGATGTCCTTAGGTTAGTTATGTTTAAGTAGTTCTAAGTTCTAGGGGACTGATGACCACAGATGTTAAGTCCCACAGTGTTCAGAGCCATTTTGTTGCTCGAGTGTTTGACAACCACATCAGATCATGTTATAGGAAGACATCGAAGCAATTCAGAGGCGGGCAGGTAGACTGGTTACCGGCAGGTTCGGTCATCGCCCTTGTATTGCGAGAATTCTCTAGGAAATGAAATGGGAATCCCTGGACGTGGTAAGTCGTTCTTTTCGCTAAACATGATTGAGAAAGTTTATAGACGCGGCATTTGCGACAGACAGCAGGACGATACTACTACTGCCAATATATACCTTGCGTAAGGACCGTGAAGACAAAATGAGAGAAATTAGGACACATACTGAAGAAGATAGACCGTTGTTTTTCCCTCGGTCTATTTATGAGTCGAACAGGAAATGAAATGACTACAGTATGCACCGTATGGTGACTTGCGGAGTATGTATGTAGTTGAAGGTCAGGTCATTTAGGTGTATCATCCTGCAATAAGGCAACAGCATTGGTCGAGTCCTTTTCTGTGATGACACAGACTAGAAATCAGAATTAGAGTTGAAAATACCGTCGACATTTAACTCATTAGAAATGAAGAACTGGCTCAACTGCACAAGACTAGATGAGGAAATTAATTAGGCAAGGCCTTTTTCAACGATCCAGCCCAGCATTCCAAAGAAGTTTTGTAGGGAAACGTAAGTCAGTATGTCTGGGCGACAATTTCTACCGAATGTAGATTTGTTGCCCGTTCCAACTGAATATGAGTTAAGTATGACAGCTACTGCATCCCCTCCTTTGGTGTATATTCAGGACACAGATCGATTCTGAAGACTACGGCGATGATGTTGATGATGATGAGGAGGAGGAGGAGAAGGAGAAGCAGAAGCAAGATAGTGATTTTTGATTTGAGTTGGCCCAATGTCACTGTGTTCACTGCTATGTTATTGTTACTCTTCTTTCGTTTCGTCTTTTTTTTCCTCTCTGCCTTTCTTACTTGTTTCTCCGGTTTCCTTTATAGGATACTTTGTTAATCGTTCTAGATACGTTTATCATCACCTAGTTCTCTTTCCCCAGAAACGATAACTCTCAAAGTGTAAATCTCTGAAAGTGCTTTTCATTGGAGATCTGTGTTAAAGTTTGGCACTATTTTATAACAAAACCTTTAGTAAAACAAATATTACTTTTGACAGTTACCACGAAAGATACCTAGCACAAATGTGATACGTCTTGCATTTCATACATGATTCTAAATATTTAAACGATGTATTCAGTAAAAAGAGCAAGTAATTTACCACAAGATCAACAACTGCAACATTGTACTTTGCCATGAATTTGAAGCAATCATGTTTCTCATGACACGATGTAATTTTCTTTATCGGTAATCAGGTCTGTCGAAATGAGGTACACAGTGAAATTTCAGTGTTCGCAGTAAAATATATCAGGAAAAAAATAGGAAATAGGGTGTACGTGCAAGTCCAGTGACATTAGGTTGTCCTCCGACCTGTGCGAAAAGTTTCGCTGTAGACATTAACAAGGGTATTCCTCACGACCTGTTGGGTTCCGTTAAGAAAAATTATTTAGTTTTAAAAAATAAACATTTTATTATTTTGGCATCTCGATAAATAAAAATGTTAGGCGCATTAGCTACACAGTAATTTACCTTTGTTTGTATATTTTGCACAGCTTACGAAACATTATGTATTGTGAATCCCTATTACATACGACACCCTATATTGAGATTTAATCGGTATTGAAATATAACTGTTAAACCGAGTGTTATTAGAATATATATCAGCTAAGTACTGCTGCTTCAGTTTGTGACTGAACATCGATTTACTTGGCAGCAAATATCAAATGTATAGTTGTAACTGTTTCCTTGATGAATGCACCATATAGTTTTACTACAATGTGATTTTGATTCAAGGCATTCCACGACATAGCCTGCAGAACAGTTGTTAAAGTCCAGTACGCATCATTCTACCTCCTTGCTATGACCCACCATCCTATACCATCCTGTGCATTTATTTAATCGACATTCTAATCTGTCCATATATGGATCGCTCTTCACGTGGATAACCTTCAAGGAAAGTACAGCCACCTTTGGGTTTACGGATTAGTTCATAATTAAATTTTCTTTACTCTATGTCTATGGTCACAAACTTTTTGTCAACAGATTACCAGTTTCGGTCTATAACGACCATCTTCAGATCTGTTTTACAAAAGCAATGTCCTAATGTACTGCAGCCATAGATCACAATTGTTGCAAATAAAATAGCTGGCCTCCTCGCTAACTTTACACGAATTCCGTCGGTTTGTAAGCTGTTCTGATAGAACACGTAACGTTCCAGAGATAAAGTTTTGCACAGAGTTCAATTACTTCGCAACACGTGTCAACAGAAAGAAAAAAATCGTTGACATCGTAACAGCCTCTGTTAAAGACGCAGAACTTTTTATCATATTCTCAGGCGTTCTGCATCACGATGCGCTTTACTATAGCTATTCCGAGAGCGTACAGTACCTGAAGTGTGAAACAGTATATTACTTCCTCCTACATATATATGTCGCGAAAAGACCATGAAGGTCAAATTTGAGAGATTCGAGCTCACACGGAGGCTTACCAGCAATCGTTCTTTCCGCTAGTCATTCGCGCCACGAATAGGAAAATGAGGAACTGACATTGGTACAAAAAGTACTCTTAGCCACACACCGTGACATGACTTACGGAGTATACTTACAAATGTAGGCATCTAACACCAGACGAATTTACATTTTGGCTTCATTAAAATGTAGCAGTTTGCTCATATTGTTTTCCGATGAAGGCAAAATTTCTTTGAACACCGAAACAGCAGGCACTACAACCAGAACGAGAAGCAGTGGAGGAGACCCAGCGGCGGATGCGATTTTTAGCAGCTGTGTGGTTTGGTGCAGGGCGCCGTAATGCTCGCAAGCCGGGCTAAGACCGCCATTACACACGTGTGATCCCGCGCACCCCAGGGGACAGCACGTGACCTGGAACGCAACGCTGCCCAGCAGCTAGCATTAACAACTACCACCTTACGGCGCTCTCTCATAACAACAACAGTGGCTCCAAAAAGTATTCTTCCGACCATAGCGCGTAGAATACGACAAGCACAATCATACAAATAGAGCTAAGAAACGAAGAATGGCTACACTGAAAGAAAAAAAAAAGGTCCGACCACGAGGGAATCATCAGAATGAGACGGAAATCGGTAGATATGATGAGCGTGTGCAGACAGAACAAATGATTAAAAATTCAGAACAATTCTATGATACAGTCAAGAGAAAGAGCTTCACAAAATGAACAAATCAATAATGCGATAGTCCACCTATTGCCCTTATGTAAGCAGTTATTCGGCTTGGCACTGATTGATAGAATTGTTAGATATCCTCCTGAGGGATATCGTGCCAAATTCTGTCCAATCGTCGCGTTGGTTCGTCAAAACCAGGAGCCGGTTGGAGGGCTCTGCTCACAACGCTCCAAACGTCCTGAAATCGGGAGAGATCCGGCGATCTTACTGTCCAAGGTAGGGTTTGGCAGTAGTAACTCTCGCCTTGTGTATGCAGGCGGTATCATACTATAATGCAAGCCCAGGACGGCTTGCAGTGGAGAGCAACAAAACGGGGCGTAGAATATCGTTGACGTACCGCTGTGCAGTAATGGTGCCGCGGATGACAACTAAAGTGGTCCAGCTATGAAATGAAATGGTACCCCAGAGTATCACTCCTGGTTGTCGGACGATATGGCGGACGACAATCAGGTTGGTATCCCACTACCGTCCGGGGCGTTTCCAGACACATCTTCGCTGCCGGCCGCGGTGGCCGAGCGGTTCTAGGCGCTTCAGTCCGGAACCGCGCGGCTGCTACGGTCGCAGGTTCGAATCCTGCCTAGGGCAGCGATGTGTGTGATGTCCTTAGGTTAGTTAAGTTAAAATAGTTCTAAGTTCTAGGGGACTGATGACCTCAGATGTTAAGTCCCATAGTGATGACTGGGAGTTGTGTGATGTCCTTAGGTTAGTTAGGTTTAAGTAGTTCTAAGTTCTAGGGGACTGATGACAATAGCTGTTAAGTCCCATAGTGCTCAGTGCCATTTGAACCATTTTGTTAAGTCCCATAGTGCCTAAAGCCATTTGAACATCTTCGCTGGTTATCGGGGCTCAGTTCGAAGCGGGACACATCACTGAATAGAATTCTACTCCAGTCAATGACATTCTAGGCCGAAGACTTGTCCGAAGACACAGTGTCCTTCAGCTTCATTATCCCACGCCCGGGTTCCCGGGTTCGATTCCCGGCGGGGTCAGGGATTTTCTCTGCCTCGTGATGACTGGGTGTTGTGTGATGTCCTTAGGTTAGTTAGGTTTAAGTAGTTCTAAGTTCTAGGGGACTGATGACCATAGATGTTAAGTCCCATAGTGCTCAGAGCCATTTTTCAGCTTCATTAAAGTGACGAACCCGTCGTCTAACAGTGCTGATATCCATTGTTGCGTCACCATACACGTATCCCAGTCTTTCATGAATGCGACTGGGAGGTTCACCTTCTGCATCCAAGAATTCAGTCGCAGAACGTTGTCTAATACGAACTTCGATGTCGCCCATTTTGCGAGCGACTGCAACACTTGCCTCTGTTAGCACAGAAAATTACTACTGCAGTGGACTGGGAAGAAATATTGCCGAACAGCGCTAAATTCTAAATTTCCCTTAAGAAACTTTATTTAAGGAGAAAAAAATTATGAAGCACTACTTTTTGACCGGCCCTCATAGAATAAAGAGAATGGACAATATTGCAGGACACTGAAATGGGGAGGAGACAGAAATGTACTAAAGAAAATCATGAGATTCAGGTTGTCTTGTGTTGTGCAGCACTTCGAGAAGACCTGCACCTCCTCGGTATATAAACACTTCCGTCTTTCTTCAGCTAGGAGACGGAGCCACTCGTTATGTCAAGTAAGCCAACGATAGTGTAAAGAGTATGTATAGTGTTTGTTTTTGTGTTTGTTACGATTTTGCGTTGCTCGGCAGTGAAACAATGAAAAGGAATCGCGTTACTGTCGCAGCAATGCAACGTTGGACCGTTTTTTTCTCCAGTTTATTGAAATGCGAGCATTTTACGTCGTTTTGAAGTCGTGATGATCTCAGTAACTAATAAACTAAGCAGGTGCAAAATGGTTCAAATGGCTCTGAGCACTATGTGACTTAACATCTGAGGTCATCAGTCCCCGAAAACTTAGAACTGCTTAAACCTAACTAACCTAAGGACATCACACACATCCATGCCCGAGGCAGGATTCGAACCTGCGACCGTAGCGGTCACGCGGTTCCAGACTGATGCGTCTAGTACCGCTCGGCCACACAGGCCGGCGACTAAGCAGGACTGAGGATTAAAGAAAAAGAAAAAAAGGGGAAGACATCGGGTAGGTGGCCGGTAGGTACGGGGGAGGACGGGGATGGGGGTGGGGGTGCATGGTGCGAGAAATTATAGTTTGCCATGGACACCAAATACCCTAAGCTTTTCTCAGGACTGTAGAGCATATTTTTGCTACACAGACAAAAATGAAATATGAGCCTGAATAATGATATGTAATGTATACTATGAGCGTACGTCGTCTACGTTCTGATCTGTTATTAATGATGCTTGATAATTTTATTCTGTTGCGATGCTTTCAAAAATAGAAATCTCAGTGGGTTCATACTTGGAACACTCCTTATTCTTTTCCCTGCCTGTTTCCGTTTCTGTATGGAGTCAGCACTGTACGGGTTTTGGAAATGTCAGTGACAGCTGGAGACGGATGCCGTCCCTGACTCCACCACTCTCCATGGGACGGAATACGTCTGTGTCTAGATTAAGTCTGAGATTCAACTGTAAAATCGTTTACTAAATATTTGTGTAGCGAGTAGCTTACACTAGACATGGGTACCAGTCCGGAAATTACCAAGTGGGATGTGGGAAACTGCCTGAAAACCGCTTCCAGGATGGCATGCACACCAGCCGTCGTTGTTAATCCGTGCGGCGGATATGATCCGGGGCAGGTTCGCTCCCAGCATCCAGGACGCACAGCGTTAACGCGCTCGGCTATCCATGCATGTAATACTTGGAGCACTGAACAGTTGACAAATCAAAATTTACTATTTCTGCTCGGTAATTTAACACCTGAGTTATAAAAATTATAACACAACTTGAAATTATTTTCGTGGCAGGTTTCAACATATTATTTATGTTGCGTGTATGAATGTGATATGCTTTGCAGATGCATTGCTTGATGATTTCAGAAGATAGAATATCTTTGAAACATACACACTTTATTTATCTCTGGCTCACGTTGCGGGTTCCTTCGGGTTCACCTTCACTTATCAACCAGTTGATGTTTTCTCTGACTTCCCTGAACCGCTTAAGGGAAATGCCGAAATGTCGCCTTTTGAAACTGACACGGCCGATTGCCTTTCACAAGTTTCCTCAATCTGAGCTTCTGCTCCGCCTTTGCCTTTTTCTTTTTTTTTTTTTATTTCAATTTATCTGCTTTCGGTTCGTGCAGATTCAGGCTTCTCAGTCACGGAAAGACGATATGACAGTTTATTACAGACGATTTTCTTGTCAGTTACGAACGTAAGGGCAACACAACACACACTCCCCGAGCGGGGAAAATCTCCGACCCGGCCGGGGATCGAACCCGGGCCCTTTCGGTTGGCAATCTGCCACGCTGACCTGCATCTACCGAGGAGGACCACCGCCTCTAATTAGATCGGTGTTGGCGAATTTAAGCCCGAATCTCCCTTTCAGTTTTCGACGTATGGCCGCGAACTAGAAAGTCTGATGAGCTGGAAGCGAGCGCGGCTAAATCCATCATTCGCAGCACCTGGCGACGACTTCTAGATCAGTCGGTGCAATATTGTAAATAAAAATGGAATCATCAGTCCTGTTGAGCACCTTTTTTTCTTATTTTCCACCATCTTTGCACCCAAACATACTAAGAATTGCAGTCTTTATATGAAAATTCTCCTCGCTGCATTCAAAGAGGCTAAACTGTTAGAACGCTGTACTCATTAATAATGCGAAAATGAAAAAAATGTTATTTATTATTTTCATAAATTACTTCCTGTCCTCCTAGATTTCCGTCTGTGGCTTCTGCTGAATGAGAAAAACTGCAAACTTTTCTTAGCTAACTTTTAAATCGCTCAATACAGTTGATATACAAGCTATCCACTGACGTCTATGAAGTAGGTATAAATACATCAGTTGCTCAGATCTCACTCTCTCTCGCTCAGATTAATTATCTTTATGTAAGAATGTACCTCTGATTTACACACGAGTAAATTTGCTTTTTTGTTTAACATGAAAACCATTGTAAGTTGTGTATGCTGGCCGTCCTGGAGAGGAAATTTCATTGATTTCTGCTTTGGTGTATCGCGCATTTATCTCGCAGCACTTGGCGACGTCTGTGGAAACTGTCAGACCAACTTACTTTGACAGCCATACGAGAGCAGCTCCGCTGCGAGAGAAGTTATTACTCCGTTGCGCCACAGGTACATCCATTTACATAGCCGCACACTGTGTTCATCTTCTCAACCATCCTCGTGTTTTTTATTCTTCTCTCAGAAACTCTTAATTGCATTCCATTTTTAGCTTGCAATGCTTTCGTGCAGACCTCTACGCTAGACAGTGTGTTTCTCCCTGTGATATAAACGAGACAGTATTAATTTACATAATCGGCATGAAAATATTGGGGAAATAGACTTGCGTTGATCACCACGAAATTGTTACCCATGCGGTTGTGATCTTTCAGCTGAGAGCGGTCTGTTGAGAATGTTGTAAACAGAAGCTTCTGACAGGACATTTGAGAGTACCACAAGCAACAACGTAATTCTCACTTCCTGATCGAGCGCCACAGTTAGCTATTTCATATGCGCCTTTGTAATTTATACGCGGTTGCTACAAATGATTTCACTCACAATATTCTCGAATTTCAGTCAGTTAAACAATATGTACCTGAGGGGCGAGTAAAACCAAAGGTTAAAACCCATACCAGTATTTTAGTCTGAATAACCGGTATTTGTCGGTATTTGTACGATATCGGTTATAACAGGTCCTTTCTTCATTTTTTGATAATAACTGGGTAAAAGAACGGCTTGTCAGCTTGCCATAGCAGCAGTGCTAAACTTTTTGATTGTAAGTAAAACATCTTTTTAAAAAACTAATAATGTTTATTCGTAAATGATCCACTGCTTTCAAATATTGGACTATTGTAGAAATTGGGGAAAGCGATCGGTACTATTTTTATAACAACACCTACAGTTAGAAACTAGCAACACAGACGTGTTTCCACGTGACTTGGTGTATTAGACGGTACGCGGGTACGTAGTGTACAAGACTTGCCCCAAACTAGTCTATACAGCAGTTTCTCGCTGTCGTCTCCGCACGTCAGTTGTATTTCAGAATGATACCATCCCTAGTGTGGAAGTATTATACGAAGTGAGGGAGCAATGAAGTACAATGCTCTATTTGCTCCAAAAGATTAAAAACGGGAGGAGGCACAACAAACTTGCAACACCATATAAGAAGAAAATATCCCCGATGTCAATTGGAAGAGAAGGCAGATTTAATCGATACACCTATTATTTTAATGACGAGCGACAAATCTGAGATAATAACTGAACCCTTTATTATGTGGTTGCTTCACATCATCCAAAAATGAAGATGCAGGGAAATCATCAACTAGTGACTTTCCGTTCTCGCTGTCGCCGCCCCCATCTCCTTCACCTTCACAATCTATGCTGGAGATAATGAGACCGATTTCTGCCACAGACACAACCACATACCGATCGCGATCTCTTAGACATTCACCTTCATTAGAATTTTTCAATAAATATTCAAAGTTTATGTTTATTACTGAAAGTGATAGTAATAAAAAAAACAGAAAATCGCTTATTTCCGAAACCGGTTATTTTTGAACGTTAGTGTAACATAAAACCAGACGTTTCAGTGACAGCCGTCGTCCCTAGATTTCACCTTGAGACATCACTGTACAGAAATTCTACCTCAGTTTTCTGTCCAGAACCTTTCCGGGGTAAAACGTTTAAATAAAGAGCCGTGATTAGTTTTTTCTACACAGAGCGCTATTAGGGCAACTATTAATCCCTCGTTGCAAGAGCCTCACGTTAACGTTATTTTGTAAATTATTTATCTCAGTAATAATCACTTAAAAGCTTAAATGGGGCAGGGGAGCCAGCTTAGAGACTTGAAAGTTATCGTCAAACTAGCGAGGACAGTTAAAACCAGTGAGCATGAACTAGCAATACATAAATGTTCGTCTTCGAATTATGGTCTGGTACTCAGTTTCAGTCTCGCGATGGTTCCATATTTATGCATGTCAACCGGTCAGGATCAAGGGCAACAACTTGAAAAGACTTGGAAACTTGACTGTATTTGAGTGCTCAGTACCAAGTGTCCAAAAAAGTTTATTGCATTAGAAATATACAAAATGTTAAGGGCCATTTCATACTTAAAAGGCAATGTAGCGAATTGTTTTAATGTGTTACCAATACATTTGCCAAGCGAAAGTGAGGTCAGCATCCGTGGCCTACGTCTAAGAACGATTCAATCTCTCCTGCACTTGTCTGCCAGTTTTACTTGCTGTTTGAGCGATAACTTAGACCGAGCGAGATAGCAGAGGTTAGCACACAGGACTCGCATTCGTGAGGATGACGGTTTAAATCAGCGTTCGGTCATCCTGATTTTGGTTTCCTGTGATTTCCCTAAATTTGTTAAGGCAAATGCCGGGGCAGTTCCTTTGAAAGGACACGGCCGATTTCCTTCATCCTTCTTCCTTAATCCGAGCTTGTGCTCCGTCTCTAATGACCTCGTTTTCGACGATATGTTAACCATTAACTTTCCTTTTAATAACTAAGATTCATGAAAAAGAATCGCATCAGGGTCTTTTTTTATCTTTTGCATAGAGCAAATGGGTTGCTTTAACGACTAGAGTAACAATGTTTTGTTAGTCGACATTGCTCTCGGTCGTCGTGGCCGAATGGTTCTAGGCGCTTCAGTCTGGAACCGCGCTGCTGCTACGGTCGCAGATTCGAATTCTGCCTCCGGCATTGTTGTGTGTGAAGTCCTTAGGTTAGTTAGGTTTAAGTAGGTCTAAGCCTGGGGGACTGATGACCTCATATGTTTAGTCCCATAGTGCTTAGAGCCATTTGAACCATTTACGAGTAATCTACTAAATTACAGGCCCATATCATTAACGTAGAAATGTAGCAGAATTTTTTAAGATAAGTTGTGTTCGAACATTATGAATTATCTCGAAGGAAACGATCTATTGACGCGCAGTCAACATGAATTTAGAAAACATAGTTCTTGTGAAACACAACTTGCTCTTTACCCGCATGAAATGTTGAGTGCTATTGAGAAGGGATTTCAAATTGATTATCTGTATATCTGGCTCCTCCTTGTCCGTAAGAATAAAAAAAGGCACGAAGGCGTTTGACCCAAGCTACTCGTGATGGTTGGTGAATCACTTAAAAGTATTCACTTGGATGTCCACAATTTCTTCATTATTAAAGCTATGGCTTCTACAAAGAAAGTGAGCATTTTCAAAGCTATTAGCATAACTGATAATTCATTGGCTTGTGTCTGCACACTGATCAAAGAAACCCTTCATAAAATAGAAACTGGCCATAGGATAGATGTTCTCAAGTTTAGGGATGCTTGAGATATTTCAAGGCCTGCATATTGGAAATGATACTATACTTGTACAGAAAAGAACACAGAAAACCTGATTCAGACGTAAATTTTGTGACGTCTGTTTACTTTACACTTTTCATAAATCTTAATGTTTGGCCTCTTCTTAAACTGTAATCTGACTTTATTATGAAACCGTCAATAAGACAACACTAGAAAATCGTTGCTGTATCTGTAATGCAGTTTTGGAGACTGATAAGGCAGTAAGGTACACATGATTATTAAAACTTCTGCCCCTACATTTTAAGCTTTAAACCCTTTCATTGATAAGTATCCAATGCCGTATTTTTAAAAAAAAATTTAAATGTCTTACTCATAGTAGTTTCTGATTGATCCCTTCAGATGGCGAAGTTCCAAATTTCAGCCTTGCAAACATGAGTTGCAGAAATCCGTAAAGACAGTGAGCAATACTGAGACTGCCGTTTCTTCTGACATTTATGACATGTGCAGTTTCAACTCCAAAACTGTTAGCAACATATCAGTGTTTCCTACGTGATGGCTTACAACCGTTCTCTGTAAAGTTTCTTGGCTTCTGTTACCATCAGCTTTAGGTGCATCAACCTCCAACTCGGAATGCACCTGAGTTCTTTGGCACTGGGCTGTTTCCAGCTGTGCCATTGTCCGAGCGATCGCCAGATATTTCACCTATCGAATCGAAAACGTGTACTTGTAAAAAGTGGTCGCCGGGGAATGTCCAGCCAGTGTGCCCACGAGAAGACAAAGAGTGCAGTGGGATATTTCTGAGCAAACCAGTCACACACTTTTTCCTCCAACTGTTACCGAGTATTTATGCCTGTTTGGAGATAGTCTTCCGTAACTCTAAAAGATTATCCCCATCAATTTAAGGAATCCGAATAAAAAGGAAAACGAGGAAACAATACACAACGCAGGGTGTCCATAATTAAAGTTACGGTTTAAAAACGCTGTAGAAAGAGCATCACACCTAAGAACGACGTCAAATATGAACAGAGTGTTATTGACGCAGGGGGAACGTCATGAAGGAAAAAAAAAACGAAAATATGATCAATAGATGGAGCTGTAAACATCGGAATATGCACGCCAACAGACGCGCGGCACACAGCTGTTCCTCAGTTTGTGTCCTACACGCTCAATACGGTTGTTTCCACGAAGGATCGCTTGCTGCTGGTAAAGCGCTCTTACAAGAACGGTGACTGCGCGCCAGTAGCCCTGTAGAAGTTCCGGACATTCAAGGGTATGAAAAAAGGCATTGGTCCGATGTCTGCTAAGGATCTAGAATGGCCATAGAACGTTCTGTAGATTAATGAAGCCCATTTCCATTTCTAAATCTGCACGCACTTCAACCGGTACCACTTCTTTCTGCAAAGGTGACTGTGTGGTGTATCGTTTATAGTGGGGCCGCGCTTTTTCGAGCAGTGCGGGTCCTGTTATCTGTGCCGTCGGTGGCGAATGCTGTGAGAGTCTCCTTCGCTCATGGCACAGCCAATGAAGCAGCTGCATTTTGGAAACACTCCACTTACCAGACGTCATTTCCCTACAGCCTGGTTGACCAGATCACCTGTCATAATCTGTGTGACTTCTGGCTATGGAGCTATCTGAAAAATGTTGTGTTCAGTGCTCCAATTACAAACGTAACTAAAACGAAGACAAGCACTGCATAATGAATTCTGAATGTGACCCCCGATACACTCAGATCTGTTCTCTATTTCAGCTTGTGTCAGAACACGGTGGACAGCATATTGAACATGACTTGCGTCACTCTCACGACAGTTAGAAACCGATGACATTTTGCTTTTTATGCGGGTTTTGGGCCATGGACAGTTAAAAACCGATGTCATTTTGCTTTTCACGCGTGTTTTGTCCGCAGGAAAATTAAAAACCTTCCTCATTTTGCGTTTTATGTGGTTTTTGGCCTCAGGACAATTAAAAACCGATTTTTCCCATCCGTATGGTATAACCACGCTGTGGTGGATGGGCTTACCTAGCTAACAGTGCCAGACTTTTGACTCCCGAACTTGTGCAGTCATGCACATTGAACAGTACGGATGGTGTAATGTGCAGTTCAAACCACAGCCATCGTATTGCGATTCATCTGTTATTTGTAGCAGACCCCATTTACGTTAAGGCACTAATAGCGCCAGCTACTGGTAATTCTTTTCCATGACGTTACCACATGCGTCAGTCCTATGCTGTTCAAATTTAACGTCATTCTGAGCAGTGGCTCTCTTTCTAAAGCGTCAAAGCATTTCTTTTACCAGATAACTAAATAACTGTCCGGCAAATATGTCTAGCAGTGATCTGAAGAGGGCAGTGTGCTTTCCATAAGCATTTTATTTACTTCCTAAATAAACACTCGATGATAAGCTAGATGTTTCATTTTTTTCAAATGAACGTCACCGGAAAAAGGAAGGTAGGTTTATGTGAAATATCTAGTCGATGTCGAGATAAGTGACACAGGACTTGCTGAGGTGAACAAATATGGTGATGAAAATCGTACATGGTTCCTTCTTTTTCCTCAAAAGAATCATCTCTGAAATGACCATAAATGATTTAGGGAATTCGCAGATAATCTACATCTGGAGACGGAACGCAGCTCCTCCGAAGTGCATTTCTATTGACTTAACCGCCGCCTCCGTTCGTCTGGTCGTAATTAAATTTGCAAATGCTATCATGCACCATTAGTCTCGTGGGAAAAATGTTAAAATCCCAACTTTCCCGTAATTTCCGCGTTTCTGCTAGAGAAATGTACACGAAAAATTTAGCGGCTACAATAAGAGCGATCGTCGTACAGGTGCTGAAGCCAACACCTCAAACCTTACAGGTAAGATCCCATTTTGAACCCCACTCATTTTCTGGCAGGGATAGTAAAGCTGACATTAACCACTAGTTTGGCCTGACCAGCAAAGTCCTTTACTAGACATTGCTTTATTAGAGGTGAGTAGCCGTCTTAGATTGTTTGCAGATGATGCTGTCATTTACCGTCTTATAAAGTCATCAGATGATCAAAACGACTTGCAAAATGATTTAGAGAAGATATCTGTATGGTGCGAAAAGTAGCAATTAACCCTGAATAAGGAAAAGTGTGAAGTTATTCACATAAGTACTAAAAGAAACCAGCTAAATTTCGATTACGCGATAAGTCACACAAATCTGAAGGCTGTAAATTCCACTAAATACTTAGGGATTACAGTTACAAATAACTTAAATTGGAACGATCACATAGATAATATTGTGGGTAGAGCAAACCAAAGACTGCGATTCATTGACAGAACACTTAGAAGGTGCAACAGGTCTACTAAAGAGACTGCTTACACCACGCTTGTCCGCCCTATTCTGGAGTATTGCTGTGCGGTTTGGGATCCGCATCAAGTGGGACTGACGGATGACATCAAAAAAGTACAAAGAAGGGCAGCTCGTTTTGTATCATCGCGAAATAGGGAAGATAGTGTTACAGGCATGATACGGGAATTGGAGTGGCAATCATTAAAACAAAGGCGTTTTGCGTTGCGACGGGATCTCCTCATGAAATTTCAATCACCAGTTTTCTCCTCCGATTGCGAAAACATTCTTTTGGCACCCACCTACATAGAGAGAAATGATCATCACGATAAAATAAGAGAAATCAGGGCTCGCACAGAAAAATTTAAGTGCTCGTTTTTCCCGCGTGCCGTTCGAGAGTGGAACGGTAGAGAGACAGCTTGAAGGTGGCTCATTGAACCCTCTGCCAGGCACTTTGTTGTGAATAGCAGACTAATCACGTATATGTAGGTGTCTCTCGGCTTTCTCCGACCTCTGCACTGACTTACTCAGACAATTTCAGAGGGGCCCAAGTTTAACGTGAATTCCAAACTACAGTGTTTTCCGACGTTTTTCACATTATTAACTGTCTTACGTGAAAGAGTGAATAAGTGCAACATAAAAATTCTGAGAATGATCAGGGAACAAACTCCAGACGTTTATATACATAATCTGGCAATAAAGTAGAAAGCTGAAGTTTCAGTTACCATCAGAACACAGTGCAGTCTAAAGTATTGCTGGTAACAATATGTATTTTTTCTTCTAACACGCACACTCTTTCCAACTCCCAGAGAACGTTTCTTTATGTGTCTGAGACATTAACTGCAGTTCCTGAATCACAGAGTGAAGAGCCACGAAACGTGCCTGCTATTTGCCCCAGAGTGTTTCCCCACGGACTGGCGGCAGTGCAGAAGCGAGCGTTCCGCGGCGCTTCTATAGGAACGCTGCTGGCCGCCATAGGTCATTCTGCTCAGGCGCTTAGTAAAAACTGAGCAGTATGTGAAAGCAGTAGCAGCCGAGCGAAAGCGTCACCACAACGTTCGCATACCAGTACCGGCCGATCGAAAGCTATAAGGCCGGCGAATATTTATGCTGCAATATGCCTCGGCTGGGAATTTCGTAGTTCTTGTGCTTGCGCTTTGCGGAGCGGTGCATTGCTTAAATGGCTAGCTTGCGACACACGGAGAGATCTCCGCCGCTAAAGCGTAATTACCGAGTGAGCCAAATTGTTGCAGTATAGTGTAACAAAAGGAACCGCCGGCTGCTGTACTTTTTGAGGGTCTGGAAACTGATTGCTACAAAAACCGCCGACATTCTTTGCTGTAAGCGAGCTTTCAGTAAATGTTTTTTTGCTTTGGCTTCACTCAACATTCGCTACGGTACATTCGTTTACGGTGTTTCAGATGCAATACTGGAAGTCTGGACTAGATTTCATTTCGAAGAAAGCGGAGACGTCACAATAACGAACGAAATCTGTTCGTGTTTCTTCCGTACGCGAGCTGTAACAGTAAATGCAATAAGTGGCAAAGAACTAGCCTTTTATACACAACGGCCTTGCAGTGGTCTTACGACATCGGAACTAGAGCGATGTGACTGGCAGTGGCGCCCGAATTCTAACGAAGTAGTCCGACAGAAAGCATTTGTTGTAAGCTGCGCTGTACCACCTGCAGGGCCAGCTTTGTAACAACGAGACATCCTTTATGTCTCGTGCTATACCTTGTATTAAAAACTGATTTTGGCCGTAAGAAGTAAGTTCTGTCATTTGCTACTTGTTTCTGTTGTTGTTGTTGTTGTTGTTGTTGTGGTCTTCAGTCCTGAGACTGGTTTGATGCAGCCCTCCATGCTACTCTATCCTGTGCAGGCTTCTTCATCTCCCAGTAGCTACTGTAACCTACATCTTTCTGAATCTGCTTAGTGTATTCATCTCTTGGTCTCCCTCTACGGTTTTTACCCTCCACGCTGCCCTCCAATGCTAAATTTGTGATCCCTTGATGCCTCAGAACATGTCCTACCAACCGGTCCCTTCTTCTTGTCAAGTTGTGCCACAAACTCCCCTTCTTCCCAATTCTGTTCAATACCCCCTCATTAGTTATGTGATCTACCCATCTAATCTTTAGCATTCTTCTGTAGCACCACATTTCGAAAGCTTCTATTCTCTTCCTGTCCAAACTATTTATCGTCCATGTTTCACTTCCATACATGGCTACACTCCATACAAATACTTTCAGAAAAGATTTCCTGACACTTAAATCTATACTGGATGTTAACAAATTTCTCTTCTTCAGAAACACTTTCCTTGCCATTGCCAGTCTACATTTCATATCCTCTCTACTTCGACTATCATCAGTTATTTTGCTCCCCAAATAGCAAAACTCCTTTACTACTTTAAAGTGTCTCATCTCCTAATCTAATTCCCGCAGCATCACCCGATTTTATTCGACTACATTCCATTATCCTCGTTTTGGTTTTGTTGATGTTCATCTTATATCCTCCTTTCAAGACACTGTCCATTCCGTTCAACTGCTCTTCCAAGTCCTTTGCTGTCTCTGACAGAATTACAATGTCATCGGCGAACCTCAAAGTTTGTATCTCTTCTCCATGGATTTTAATACCTACTCCGAATTTTTATTTTGTTTCCTTTACTGCTTGCTCAATACACAGATTGAATAACATCAGGGAGAGGCTACAACCCTGTCTCACTCCCTTCCCAACCATTGCTTCCCTTTCATGTCCCACGAATTTATATGTGCCATCTTGTTTCTGTACAAATTGTAAATAGCCTTTCGCTCCCTGTATTTTACCCCTGCCACCTTTAGAATTTGAAAGAGAGTATTCCAGTCAACATTGTCAATAGCTTTCTCTAAGTCTACAGATGCTAGAAACGTAGGTTTGCCTTTCCTTAATCTTCCTTATAAGATAAGTCGTAAGGTCAGTATTGCCTCACGTGATTTGCTACTTAGTTTATAGAAACAATATAGTTACGAGCAGTATGCGCCTTGATAACATACATATTATTATGTATGTATACTTTGCTCTATCTTTTTCCTTAAGACAGAGTGAAATGGCGCTGTGGAAAGAAAACTAGACTTGTATTTCGAAGTGCAGAGGTTCAAAGCCCCGTCTAGGAATGCAGATTTGGGTTTGCCGTGATTTCCCTAAAATCTCGTAAGGCAAATGCCAGAGTTGATACCTTCCCCAATCCGAGCTTGCGCTTCTCCTCTAATGATCTCTTCGTCGACGGGATGTTAATCCCTAGTCTTGCTTTCTTTCTTTCCTTCCTTCCTTCCTTTCTTCCTTTTCTTTAAGCTAGTTCGATAACTCGATTTAATGCCCTGGTGTCCGATCAGTAATAGCAGTTTTTTGCGATATGAACCTATGACCGTTATCGTCTGTAAATGCATGTGTTTTTTTTTAAGCTTTTCAGCTTTCAAAGCACATACAGCCATCTCAATAATGATATGTCAGTTATGAGGATACGCACGTAAGGACAACACAACAGCCAGTCCCAGAGCGGGAATCGAACCTGGCTCCTTCGGTTAGCAATCTGCAGTGCTGACCGCGCAGCTACCAAGGCAGACAACTACACATGTTACCTCGGCAAATAGATACAACATATAATTGTCGGGTGGAGATATATCTCTATAATAATAGAGCCACTTCTCTGGGAACTATTATCATTTCTCTACTTTTAAATTTGTTCAGTATAATTATTGAAAACGGAAGAAAACTTTCATAAAATCTCTTGAATGGATTGGTTAAATTACGTTACAGAAACAGTCGAATTGTGTAGTGGAGCACAGAAATATAGTTTCCTTACCGTATAGGTTTTGGTCTTACGCGTTTCATCTGTATTAAGTTTACAGGAGACGTGACTCAGAGAAGCGGGGACGAATAGCAGCTTTCGTTTCGCAGCCTTTCCAGAACAGTTTGGGTGAAGAAAGAAAAAGTTGTAATACGCGTGAATTATAGCCTGCGTGAAGCGGACCTCTAGTAAATTCACATAAATGTTGCCTATGTGTGGTGACGATATCGGATAACGTATCCAAAATTGTGCTAAGAGGAAGAAGGCATTCAAGTCACAGCTGTGGGTGGCGTATTGAGTTTATTTATGTTGTGGCGTGGATGACTGTAATCAGTTGTGTAGTGTGGCGCTGGTTTTGTTTTGTTGTGAACGATTCCGAGAACGAATAAGAGGGCTGAAACCCCAGGGTGACAGATAGCCTACTTCTGTCGAGAAGCACGAAGCAGCCCGCCGTTGCCGTCCGACATTCAACTTACAACAACTGATCATTATGTCACAAATTACAAAACACGACACAGAAGTTTCAAGTTGAACACAGAACATTAACTTGAAGTGTGAAGTGTTATGACCAGGAAATGGAGCCGAGCGGGGTAGCCACGCGGTCTGAGGCATCTTGTCACGGTCCGCGCGGCTCCCCCCGTCGGAGGTTCGAGTCCTTCCTCGTGTGTGTCGTCCTTAGTGTAAGTTAGTTTTAGGTTAAATAGCGTGTAAGCTTAGTTACTGATGACCTCAGCACCTTGGTCTCATTAAACCTTACCACAAATTTCCAAATTTCAGGAAATGGACACAACTTTGTCCTCTTCTGATCAAATCCTGACGATGAAAATGCAGACAGTCACAAGGATTCAAACCGAATACTTCCGATCAAGAATCAGCGCCTTAAATCTCGTTATCGAACTATCTTAAGGAGAAAGATGGTATGGAGATTAAGGTTTAATGTACCGTTGCATGGGGGCTTAATTAAAATAAAATGCAAATAATTTTAATTTTTTGATTTAGTAGCTGTATGTCCGATTACGAAGTCTCGTAAACGGTTGGCCCTGACTAGTTTTAGTACGCAATCTGACTGCATAGAATAACAACAAAGAATGGAATGAAATTTTCCGTTAACACAATTAATTAATTAAGTCCCCAGCAGCTATAAAACCAACGCAACAACAAAGCACAAGTGTAACTGTTCTGTGTGTGGAAGTGTGATTCAACGTACACATCTGGCACAGTTCTTCTTCAATAAGACAAGAAATTTTAAATATCATTTATACTGAAGTAATTAAAAACATATAAATACTATAATTGCGTAAGGAAACCAGAATTACACTCTAATACAAGAACAGGAGCCAGATGCTTTGTTGACTGAACCTGTAATGACGCATTATTTAAGACACTGAAATAATGAAAAAAACAGGGAATATTTTACCTTCATATATATTGACGAAAAGCACTCTGATCATTACAATACCTCCATTCGAACAACATCTGCTGACTAGCCCATCAAACAACTGCATAAAACATGGAACAAGCGCTCTCCACTACGACTTCTCGACAAGAACTTTTCACTACGACATCTCAGCAAGCACTGACTACTACGAGTTCTCGACAAGCACTGCCAGTGGAGGCGGCTGAATAATACTCTTTGGCGCAATCTCTGGCGCTGTGGCTCAGTGTAGCCACCTTTCACCGTTGATGATGAGATCATTAGAGACAGACTACTTGCTCGGAATTGACAAGAAGAGATAAGGAAATTGGGTGTTGTGGAGCTTTCCTGGCACTCAGCTTAATCGACTTGGGAAAACACGAAATACTTAAATCTGAATGGGAGGACAGTTTATGAACCACACTCCTCCCGGAGATGAGTTCAGTGCCGTAACCACGGCGCCACATCGCTGCATGTGAGGAGAGGTACCAGGTACTTTTACCATTGCATTATCTGGTAGGTATTGATTATAAAATGAAACATTCTAAAAATTCTAGAAAAGAAAATGAAAATCTAGAGGCCAAGGTGTATTACGTACATACATAATTTACAACATATTAGTTTCGTAGCTTGCGTCTTTTGACGTTTGGGAGAAACCTGGCGAAACTCGTGGTGTAAGTAATACGAAAAAAGCCCGATCACGCGAATTACAGGCTGCGGTAATTGACGTCCATGGCTCTTTCGTCGTCATCATGTATTCTGTTAGAGATCGTTCTGTCGACGTTTCGCAAACGACACAGCTTTTCACTTTCGAAGCCATTTTTGGAATATTTCCTGCCATATTTCCATATCGTACAGAAAAGAGAAAAAGTCTGTTGACGCTTGAAAGTCGAATCCCCTGCTCATCCACTCGTCCATCTTACACAGTGGGGTAATTTTCACTGTACGATCCATAGAGACCTTGCATGTATGTCACAAACTTACAAACGCTTCACAAAGGAATTTTATGGATATATCCTACTCTAACATTCTACATTTCATGAAAATAAGACGATAATAGCTGTAGCAGACTCAAAAACGTGCTTAAAAGCTCACCATATGCAGAAACCTATAGGGTGTTCCAAAATTATGCATCCGATTGCTCAGTGGTCAGCGTGTCTGGCTGCTATGTGGAGGATCTAGGCTCGATTCCCGGTACTGCCATGGAGGGCGGGTACGGGATGGATGCTGCCTCTTCAGACCAATTGAGGAAATGCTTCAATAAGAACTAGTGGCTCCAAGGTAAAGAAAACTGACAACAGTCAGGAGAGAGGTTTGCTGAACCCCACTCCCCTCCATAACGTATCCAATAACGCCGTTGGCAGAGGATAACACGGTGGTCGATGGGTCCCGCAGAGCTTTCCTTTTCTTTTATTTTTCCACATAAAACTTTGGGTAGATTTTAACTCGTTCATACGGCTACAACGTCTTTATTTTCAAAAGAACCACTCGATTTTACAAAGGTATATCTTTTACTTATACAACCTTGCAGTTTTACCATAACATTTGGTATATAATCAAAGTTTTAATTTATCTTTCGCTGATGTTATACGCGACCTCTGCCAGGCGCTCCATCTATTGTTCCATACTTTTGGGGCAAGTGTGGAGTAACTACTGTTGCGGTGCGGCGTCGTAGGTCATCGAAAGTCCCTAAAATAACAACAACAATAATAATAATAATAATAATAATAATAATAATAATAATAATGCAGTGGGATCAGGTGACCTTGGTGCCCAATGGTGCACGACCCATCGTTGAAGAAATTTCCTCTTAAACGGAGGTTTCACGTGGGTGGTGCTCTATCCCGTATAAACTGAAATTTTCGGTATAATCTCGCAGTTGTGGAAAATGGCACATCTCCAGCATATCGAGATATGTGATTCATGTAACCGTCATCTCCGCAGAAAAGGAGGGGTTGTAACTCTTTCCTGTGGAAACGGCGCAGAACATAAGTTTTGGAGAATCCTCGTGGTTGTTGTGTTCCTCATATTCTTAGGTTGTGGCGGTTCACTTTTGGATTTAAATGCAACGTAACCTTATCACTGAGCAGTAAATGTGAAAGGAAACTACTATCATTTTTTCCACACCTAGAATGAATTCACAAAACCCTCCGCTACACACCGTCAGGTGGCCCTTCAGGTTGTTATCATTATCAAGAAAAGTTTGAAGAACCTGAATTCTGTATGGTCTGAAATACAAACGTCGCCGCAAAACACCCCAGATAGACACATGAAGATTGGCTAAGTCTTTTCTGGTATAACAAGTAGATTTCTGTGGACGACGTGCAGAACTATCGAATGCACTTTGCACCTTGGACGAGCAAGAGGGGCGACCTATGGATTTCTTACGTAAACAGGTAATGTCCTGAAACTATTGCCAGCCGCAGTGGCCGAGCGGTTTCTAGGCGCTTCAGTCTGGAACCGCGTGACCGCTGCGGTCGCAGGTTCGAATCCTGCCTCGGGCATGGATGTGTGTGATGTCCTTACGTTAGTTAGGTTTAAGTAGTTCTAAGTTCTAGGGGACTGATGACCTCAGATGTTAAGTCCCATAGTGCTCAGAACCATTTGAATAATTTTTTGAACGTGAAGCTATTGGTGCTCTCGTCGAATGGTTGGAAATGTAGAAGGTGCAACACCGGGCACTCGACGAAAATTACGTCGCACGGTTGTAACTGAATTGCACCTGCTGAAACAGAACGCAGAATGCCTTTTGTTCCTGTGTTATCTCCAGCTCGTCTCGACGTACATTCGGTAACAGATGAGCTAGCCAGCTGCGCCGGGAAGGCCCGTACCAGCAACCACATGAACTAACGACTTCAAACTAGGGCCAAGCTAAAATTCTAATTTCAGTGCGTCAGTTAACGTCTACTTGAAGTGTCTGTCTTCATTCGTGTAGAGGGTATAGTTTTGTGAGATCGGATGAAACTTTTTGAGCGTAGCGATTAATCCTTCGTTTGTGCATACACCTGCACAAGGTATTTCACTACAGAGATCTTATAGTTCTGGACCATATTTCGTATTTAGAATGAAATTTTCACTCTACAGCGGAGTGTGCGCTGATATGAAACTTCCTGGCAGATTAAAACTGTGTGCCGGACCGAGACTCGAACTCGGGACATTTGCCTTTCGCGGGCAAGTGCTCTACCAACTGAGCTACCCAAGCACGACTCACGCCTCGTCCTCACTGCTTTACTTCTGGCAGTACCTCGTCTCCCACCTTCCAAACTTTACAGAAGCTCTTGCAGGAGAAGCTGTGAGTACGGGGCGTGAGTCGTGCTTGGGTAGCTCAGTTGGTGGAGCACTTGCCCGCGAAAGGCAAAGGTCCCGAGTTCGAGTCTCGGTCCGGCACACAGTTTTAATCTGCCAGGAAGTTTCATATTTCGTATGCTGAAAATCGTCATGAAAATATGTCAGCTTCCGCCTTTATGTGAACTTCGCTGATTAAATGGTTCCGGCACGCATACAAAATTCCAGAGTGGGGCGCCGACGGTGGCCTGGGAGACTGGACGTTGAGCGGCGAGGAGTGACGCAGCGTGAGACGCGCGTCCAGAAGGCGGTGGGCTGGCGGCGGCATGGTGCAGCGGCCAGCGTGCTGGGTTAATCGGTGCGGTGGAAGGCCTGGTGTCCGGTCGGGGCTAATGGGGCCAATTGACCTTGCTCCCGCTGCCGCCGCCGCACCGGCGTGGGCTGCCTCTTCACTCCTGTGCGCACGGCGGGCCCTCGCCAATCACGGCCCACCTGCCTCTCCCCGGATGCATCCCTGCATCTAAAACGAGTACCAAAACTTACAAATTTCACGTGAAAAAGCAGCAGGATATCTGCTTCGATGAGACAGCATGGAACAGCGATTTATGTTCCCGCTTAGTGTCTCATACCTCCTTTCTTGCCCATAGGTATTGGGGGCGGGGGGGGGGGGGGGGCACGTGTTCTGCTGGAGCGCATTCGCTGGTCCGACGGAGGCTGGTCGCAGAGAACTGTTTGTCTCAACTGCTTGATTCTCCAAAAAGGCCCATCATACACCGTCCAATTTTATGATACCCTTCTGTACTGGAATCTTATCACGTATCCTGAGCTCAAACGTAATGAGGTTTCTCGATCAGAATGACATCCTCCATGTTAACCAGCATCGATTCGGAAAACATTGATTGCTCTTGTGCAACCCAACTCGTGCTTTTCTCACAAGACGCCCTGAAAGCCATGGATCAAGGCAGCAACGTAGATCCAGTATTTCTCGACTTACGACAAGTATTTGACACAGTATCAGACCATCACTTATTAGCAGAAGTATTATCATATGGGGTAGTTGTGGTCTTCAGCCCCAAGATTGAACTCGTGCCGCCCTCCACGCTGGTCTATTCTGTGCAAGCCTCTTCATCTCCTCATAACTACAGCAAGCCATCCCCATTTCAACCCTGCTTACTATATTCAATCTTTGCTCTCTCTCTCTCTCTCTCTCTCTCTCTCTCTCTCTCTCTCTCTCTCGCTCTCTCTCTCTCTATCTCCCCCACCCCCCTCTCTCTCTCTGATTAAAGGCGCTACAGTCTGCAACCGCACGACCGTTACGGTCGCAGGTTCGAATCCTGCCTCGGGCATGGATGTGTGTGATGTCCTTAGGTTAGTTAGGTTTAAGTAGTTCTAAGTTCTATGGGACTTATGACCACAGCAGTTGAGTCCCATAGTGCTCAGAGCCATTTCTCTCTCTCTCTCTCTTTCTCTCTCTCTCTCTCTCTAAAATGGCTCTGAGCACTATGGGACTTAACTTCTGAGGTCATGAGTCCCCTAGAACTTAGAACTACTTAAACCTAACTAACCTAAGGACATCACACACATCCATGCCCGAGGCAGGATTCGAACCTGCGACGTAGCAGTCGCGCGGTTCCGGACTGAGCGCCTAGAACCGAGAGACCACCGCGGCCGGCTTGAACCGACAGTGGCTAAGAAAAAAATATGTTGCATCACTTATTGGATGCTCCTCGTACTATGACACCACTTTCTCTTCTCTTGTTAGATGTTGGTCTGCAAACGACATGTAACAAAACTGGAAACCGGTAAACCGAATAAACGTAAGAAGTGCCATCAGGCATCATGTTTTCACTTACTAAATACTTCGTAAACCTATGTCTGTACCAACAAAAATGGAATACATCATATTTGCATTACAAAAAAGACCTCAGATGTTAAGTCTCATAGTGCTCAGAGCCATTTGAAACATTTTTTTTGACAACGACGACAACAACAACAACAACAGTTTGACATACGCAAGAAAATGATGGTAGCATATCGCGATTTTCCATGTTCCAATGTTATTTACCCGCGTATTTAATGAATTCATAGGTGGAAATTGAAATACATTTAACTTTCTTCACATCACCTCGCTGTTGGGTGAATGTTTTCTACAACATGTTCCAAAACTGTTGGCACCACTTCCCAAGCAACATCAAAATGCCATCAATCATCACTGCAATAGCTGGAAAAAAACATATGTTCATATTCATGTTTTCGCGGCGTAAAGACTGTTCCATAAAATTTCGGGCACTGAACCACTGCTTCATCTTTCTGGGACTCAGTAGTGAAAGAAGCAATTGAAATTCGATTGGCGACGAATTTAATTAATAGAGATAGCGGCTTCAGCTTGGACAAATCATGGAATCCGGCAATTTATGTAATTAAAACACAAAGACGTCGCGACGGTACAGCTCTCTGTGACACATCGATATCACCCTGTGGATCGACTGCGCAGCCATAGATTTAATTTCCATGCATATGTTACACCTCTTTGCCGCCCATCAACGTCTCTGGCGCCTTGTGTATCTTTGGCCGCATCCGCAGTGGTTCAGTCCTCGGGTTTAAAAGGACGTAGCAAGGGCTGGAGTGTTACATGGGGGTTGCACCCCTCTACCATCCTCCACACCTACAAATCCTTAATCCGTCCCATCCTCTGTTATGCCAGTCCTGCCTGGATATCTGCCCCCCCCCCAAATTCTATAAGTCCCTCCAGATCCTTGAGCGTCATGCACTCCGCCTTGCCTTCCGTATACGCCTCCCGTCCCCCACGCGGATCCTCTATGATCTCATTCCTTTCCCCCATCTGCTCCTATTCCTCGAACATATCCGCATCCTCTACACCTCCCACCGCCTTGAACGCCCTCACCCCCTGGTTGCTCCTCTCCTCTCCCATCCCTGCCCCCTGCCACGTCTTCACCGTTGTGTCCCTCCCTACCCTCCATCTCTACACCCTACATCTCCTTTCCCAAGGTGCCTTCCATCAACTCCCCCTCCCGGATGATGCCGTCTCTCCCTCCATTTATCCCTCCTATCAACTCTGATCCTCACTCCCCCTCCTTTTCTCTGTCCTTTTCCCGGGCTCCCTCTCCCCCCCCCTTCCATCCTCTTTCTTCCCCACCTCCCCTCTCTTTGCCCCCTTCTCTCCCCCGAGTCCTTTTACATTTCCCTCTTCTGCCTCCTCTCATTCCCTCTCGCGTCTGCCCTTCTCCCCCTTTATTAGTCCTCTCCCTCCTTGCCCCCCCCCCTTTTTCGATTTTTTCCTTCCTCTCTCCTTGTTCTTCCCCCTCCTCCAGGTCCACCCCCCCCGCCATCTGCCTTTGGCTCGGGAGTGTCATCTTTGTGCCGCCACTTTCGTGCAGTGTTCTACATTGAGTGTTTTACAGTGAGTGTTCCGTGTTGTGTTTTTTGGGAATTGTTGCGAACGGCCATCATACTGTCGCTGGGTGTGCCTTTTATCTCTTGCAACAGAAACCAGACTGTCGCCGTGTTTTTTTAATTGTGTGTGTACTATGTTACTTGTCTGATTCCTGTGTCTTTTATTAACGTTGCCAACCCCTTTTGCCTTCTGTTTTAACTTTCCGCATCTTTCCGCCATTTTACACTTGATGTCACCGTTTTATCGCCTGTTTTTCTTGTTTCTTTTCTTCTTCCATTTTTTAAAATAAAAGTCTGTAAGCTGCTGCCAGCCCGCCCCCTTCGGGGGGAATTGAAAATCAATAAAGGGGGAAAAAAAAGCTGGTGCGTTAGTCACCTCGGCTCACTCTGAAGGTGGCTGGACGGTATTCAGCCGAAATATTAGAAGAAGAAACTGAATTTATGTGGCTGCACGCCCGAAATTTTATGGAAAACATATGTTTTTGTATTTGTTGCAACGATGAAATTAATGTGAAAGATACGACTTCGGTACAAAGCGAAAGTATATACGATAAAGCAGGGAAATTCGTAAAGAAGAGTGTACATATCTAGATAACCGGCGCTAGCATGGCTTTTACGCAGTTTTACAAACAATTTCATTTTAACAAAGTTTATTTCGTCAGGTGACAGATGACGCTAAGTTTGTTCTTTTCACCTGTAATGACCCCTTATGTAACAAATTAGTGGGTGTATAAGGTGTCAAAATATTGATATCTCTCTCCAGCTGACGTTAGGGCTGATGAGACGCTACAGTCGTGTATTAAAATCCGACACTTTTTCCGTACTTTACCCAGTATCAGCAAACCAGTCTCGTCTTTAAGTCTAACGGAATTCATACAGTGCGTTTGTAATTCATAGCAGCCATGCGTATGTCGAACGTTCTTTTCTTATTATTACCACAAATTTGTTTCTTATTTGTTATGCTGTGTGACTGTATCCATATTGTCACTGCATTTTTAAAGATCACGAGATTTGTGAGTAAAACATGTATCGTTGTCTTGGACAGTCTTTTTGCTTTCTCTTGTGTATAGGTTGCACTCGATGACGAAACCCAGAGTGAAGCTCGGCTCGGGTTACGTGAAATTACGTGAACAATTAAGTCACTGTTTCCACATATGGATATATGTTTTGATGTAACCTCAGCGGTCGACCGATGAGAGCAATAAATCATTCTATACGTGCAGCGATTTCTGACGCGGGACATTAAATCACAGTTCTCTGAAACACTGCTTTTCATTCTGTCGCGACAGTTCTGCGCAGACTTTTCAACAAAAGAGTCACCGCTGTTTCTGTATTATGTGGTGGAGATGAGTATCGCTTATAAGACTCGCCGATTAAGTGATATTACAGTAATTTCCTCCTGTCGACGATGAAATACGATTCTGGGTGACGGAAGCGGTAACACAAACGAGTACAGATCAGTTTTGGACATTAAATTTGCCATTTTGTCAACCTGAACAGTAGTTCTGATCACATCTTTCTCACGAAATTTCCCTTTTATTGGGACGACACGATAATATTACTTTGCTTTCTTGACTGGTCTGCGGGAATAAGATACCAAACTTTGAAAGTAACTGGCATTATTATTTAATATATTCTTTTTCAGATTCTGCAGTCTGAGTTGTCGATTCATTTAGATGAGTGTCACCTGATTTCCTAAATGACAGGGATTTCTCCTCAGAATACGCAAATTTAAGGAGAAACGCCAGCCTCGCTACACCTTCACTATCGGATTTGTTTTCTTTCGCATATTACAACCTGCCATATACTCCAACTGAAGCTGTGTCAGTTATCTCTCAAACTCCCAATAGCTATACTGATCAAATAGCTGCACAATCACATAAAACTGATATATGACATGTGGTACATTCAGCCGAATAGGCTACATTACTGGAGCAATTTTTCATACATATATGCTGGACTAGTTTAGGCAATTGAATGACAGTTGTATCGAGACGGTGATTGAATCGTTTTTTGTGCGTACGTTATGCATTGTATACTCTTCTTCAAAATACCGTTGTTCAGAGGCAACACGTTTCACCGAGAATGCATATAAAACATAAGCAACATCAGAGACCTCAGTCCTTGAATTATCAATTATAGAAGTACTTCCAGATTTGGATTATAGGACCAAAAAAGGAACATCGTAGGGAGCTGAATTCCCCGCAATATTCAACTTTACATAACGAACGGGAAAAATCAAATATACCACTGCCGAAAGAAGATGAACACTTACGTCGCTGACAAAGTAATAGATGAGGATCTGTTGGAGTTAGTTCATCAAAAGATGAAAGAATGCTGTATCATATATGCCAAACCAACAAGGAGTAACCAATTTAATTGTTGAGTGTGTAGTAGGTCATCAAGACTGAAAGCTCATTACGAAAGCACCCCCATCTCAGTTGTTGGAATAGGGGGGAAGAAAGTTAGTTCAAAAAACCATCCTGGCATACATTTTAAATGACTTAGCAATGGAAACCAGTATGGGAATTGATTCCCACTCCTCTTACTCATAAGTATCAGTTTAGTGCCTTAGCTACTTCGTTCGGTGGGTTGACTAAAATACAACTTACGTCACAGATCAGTAAGAATGTCAGATGTGATCGGTGTCTAAGTGGGTAAGTATGTAAAAGAGGGAGTTCAACTCTAGTCGGACCAAGAACTTGTTTCTGTAATCGTATTCGTCTACGGCAATGACTTGTGTAGGTGCAAAATAACACTGGTTTGGAGTGTACATTTAACTGAGAGTTCAGAGTTGGGAAAGAACAAAATGTGTAGGACCTCCAATAGGACCTTTCCTAGTAAACCACTGCGGTGTTAAGCCTACCTTCGGGTTGAGGATAGCACGTAGGCATCAGTAACGTGACTGAAAAGTACTGGTCAATCGAAGTATCACAACAAGAAGTCTGGACTTCTTTTCCCAAAAACTGATTCAGATATAGGGAGGACCCAATGAGTTACGAGAAAATTTTGCCTTTAAAATAGGCTTTCAGAAAAGTGAATACGTGAATCGACACAATATCTCCAAAATACGGGAACTAGGGCAAGTTGGGATCCTCAATTGTGAAACTTTGGAAATGAATTGAAGACATAGTAGAATGAACTTCAACGTTTCCCGCTAACAGTATTCCTGCCTTCGTGAGCACTCCTCATCTCTAAAATCTCACTTCGTCCCTTAAGGCAGCCAGAAGTCTAGAATAATAGCGATAAGTGAGGGTTTCGTCCTACGGCAAACACACCTGCATGTAGATATTGGTGACCAGCTTTCCGAATACGCTAAATCTATAAATTGTCCTTCTGAGGGCGAGGAGAAGCTGTTTTTTTCAATTGCATCTTTATTCATTTTGTTTCTCAATTACAAAATAACAATAGAACTCTCTCATTTCTAACAGTCAACTGGCAGGATGTTTTATATCTAGCTAGCGGTGGATTAAAATTTCTTTCTTACTTTCTCTCGAGTCTTCCTCCTCGAAGAATGAGAAAGCCCTGTGTGATTTGCTACACTCATATACTTCTTTCATCTCACTATGAATGTTTCTATCGTATATCTAGAAGGTGAACGCATTTAATGACACCCAACAATTCTGGTAAATGAAATGAGAATCAAGCTTCAAACTGAAATTCAGTGTGCATGCCTCAGGAGTATGAAGTATGTCATGCGCATTGTAGAAGTTTCTCACCTTGTCTGCTTCAGAGCAGCCACTCGAAATATTGCAGTATTATTAGCTGTCCACAGTATTATTGCACCAGGGAGTGAGGGAACTTCGATCGGTTTGTCGTGAGTCAGCGCGTAGTCGGGGTTCATAGTACACGCACAACTGATCTGAAAGCATTGATTCTGCAGCGCGCTTTCCTTAGTCACCACTGTACTTGGCTACTGTAACGTCACAGCGCGTTTCCGATAACGGCCAAGTACAATAATTCGTGGACGACAGATCCTTCATACAAGCGTACCGACTGATCCTGCCCATTGAGTGATTAGTCTTCTTAACAAGCGCTCGGAGGGAGCTCTTCGAATACCCATTCAGCCCTCCACATTTAAATTTCATATGGGTTTTATAAATCACTTCAGATGAATGCTGGGATAGTTCCTTAAACATCCGAACCCCGACTTCCTTTCTATTCTTGTACTATTCTTCGTCACCAATAACCTCGACCCCTACAGAACGTTATGCTCTAATCTTCCTACCTTTCTTTCACACCGACCTGCTTCTAGCTGAAGTTAGAGAAAACTGAGTGAAGATATTACATATACATATATATAGTCGTGTGCGAAGTAATTCAAGGGAGCACAGTGAAAGATTCCAAGTACTGCTAGAAGTAAAGTTGGGACTAAGGACTTGCCGTTTACCAACAAAAGGAATTCTTCCCCACCACCGACGTTAACATTCTTAGTCTTACTGTTTTTCATTCTGTCCAAGGAGAGATCACTGGCTCAGATTAAGACGACGCTAATGTATGAGAGCGGGAGAAAGACTCTATATCTCATACCTCCAAGTAAGGGGACGTGGCAGAATGTGTAATTGTCCTACAGTTTAATGCTAAATAGAGCATGTCAACGGAAACTATTCAATTATTGATCAAGTTCAGCGTTGAAAACTGCTTACAAAAGACTCACAGCTGAGCCAGCTTCTGATAATTGGACTAGGCGAGGCTCCCTGAAAATCGCTGCTTGTCTTTATTCAAATGATATATTCCAACTTACTAGTATGTCATTACAGATCCTGCTCGGTTAAGTGGATCTTTGCCATCTCACATCTCATCCTCCTCTGTTTTTTAAAGACTCAGTCTTTTATGTCGGGAGGTTTTCTTCTTACGGTTTAGACTGCAATTGCCCTGCTAGGCGGCAATGTACGAGTAGCATCCTCCCTATAAATCAAGTGCCAATTCGGGAGGCGAGAGTGAATGCAAGCAATTTGCATGTGGCGATGGGTATCTGCGGACACGGTATCGCTGCCCTGAATACTAAGTAGCGGGAGTGCCTCGCGCGATACCAGCATTTCTTGCCAGCGACACCACGTTGTCTTCAATGGTGTTTCATTAATAAAACTCTATGAAGGAAAGAGCAAGCACTGCTAAATTAATGTTCGCAGAGCCACATCCCCGAGACTATCATCGCCGCTCTTAGAAAAGAAAAGTTCAATGAAATAAAAAATAAGGTAACGTTCATGAGAAGGTGAGCACCCTCCCTGCATGTATGAAATGGTAGAATGTACGAAGAATGTAGAGTGCATCTCCAAATATGCGCGAACTATATGATGAGCTCTCGCGAATTTATGCAACACATGGAAGCAATACCTAACGTGGGAAGTTAATGTGGTGTATGTGAGGCAGTTGTGAAAAATGTAAAACATGTCGTTCACAAGACACTTCAAAATGACCTTTCATATTAGACAATGAGAAAAATTTACATCTACGGTATGTGGCATGAGAACGGTAACAGAAACCGGGAGAAAATGATTCCATTTAGGTACAGAAATATAGAGAAGGAGGAATCAAATGAAACAAAAATAAAAAGAAATGAACAATAAATCTTCCGTAACAACACACAACTTTTTTTCCAAAAAAAAAACCTTAAATTTGTTGCTTGCACAATGTACGAGGGCAGTTCAATAAGTAATGCAACACATTTTTTTTCTGAAACAGGGGTTGTTTTATTCAGCATTGAAATACACCAGGTTATTCCCCAATCTTTTAGCTACACAACACTATTTTTCAACGTAATCTCCATTCAATGCTACGGCCTTACGCCACCTTGAAATGAGGGCCTGTATGCCTGCACGGTACCATTCCACTGGTCGATGTCGGAGCCAACGTCGTACTGCATCAATAACTTCTTCATCATCCACGTAGTGCCTCCCACGGATTGCGTCCTTCATTGGGCCAAACATATGGAAATCCGACGGTGCGAGATCGGGGCTGTAGGGTGCATGAGGAAGAACAGTCCACTGAAGTTTTGTGAGCTCCTCTCGGGTGCGAAGACTTGTGTGAGGTCTTGCGTTGTCATGAAGAAGGAGAAGTTCGGTCAGATTTTTGTGCCTACGAACACGCTGAAGTCGTTTCTTCAATATCTGAAGAGTAGCACAATACACTTCAGAGTTGATCGTTTGACCATGAGGAAGGACATCGAACAGAATAACCCCTTCAGCGTCCCAGAAGACTGTAACCATGACTTTACCGGCTGAGGGTATGGCTTTAAACTTTTTCTTGGTAGGGGAGTGGGTGTGGCGCCACTCCATTGATTGCCGTTTTGTTTCAGGTTCGAAGTGATGAACCCATGTTTCATCGCCTGTAACAATCTTTGACAAGAAATTGTCACCCTCAGCCACATGACGAGCAAGCAATTCCGCACAGATGGTTCTGCTTTGCTCTTTATGGTGTTCGGTTAGACAACGAGGGACCCAGCGGGAACAAACCTTTGAATATCCCAACTGGTGAACAATTGTGACAGCACTACCAACAGAGATGTCAAGTTGAGCACTGAGTTGTTTGATGGTGATCCGTCGATCATCTCGAACGAGTGTGTTCGCACGCTCCGCCATTGCAGGAGTCACAGCTGTGCACGGCCGGCCCGCACGCGGGAGATCAGACAGTCTTGCTTGACCTTGCGGCGATGATGACACACGCTTTGCCCAACGACTCACCGTGCTTTTGTCCACTGCCAGATCACCGTAGACATTCTGCAAGCGCCTATGAATATCTGAGATGCCCTGGTTTTCCGCCAAAAGAAACTCGATCACTGCCCGTTGTTTGCAACGCACATCCGTTACAGACGCCATTTTAACAGCTCCGTACAGCGCTGCCACCTGTCGGAAGTCAATGAAACTATACGAGACGAAGCGGGAATGTTTGAAAATATTCCACAAGAAATTTCCGGTTTTTTCAACCAAAATTGGCCGAGAAAAAAAATGTGTTGCATTACTTATTGAACTGCCCTCGTACGTAAAAGCACTTTCTGTAATTTTAAACAGAGAGGTTCAATACTAATGTAATTATTATCTCCATTATATGTAGACAAATGTCATGCTAATGGTTAAATTGTTTCGTGCCTCAGTGTACTTATCAAACTGAAATTAAGTCGAAGTTAAAACAAGTAGGAGAGCATTTTCGAGTATCATTCTAGACACTAACGGTATACATCAGGGAGCAGTGGTACACCCTTGTATAATTTCTAAAGTCTTTATGGTAAACTGGTAGGTTACTAGACGCATGAAATTTGGGTCTGGTCGTGAGTCGTGCAACAGACAGCAAAAGCGGGTAAAGCGATCTCTCGCGTAAAGCAGGAAATCTAGAGCCCAGTTCGGCACAAATTTTCATTGCCGTCACTACATTATACAACTGATGGTTGTCCGTATTCGCACCTGCGAATACATTTCATTTATTTCATGTAATCCAAAGGAGTTGGGAAACGTATTTCTCTCTATCATATAATTATGGCGAAATGACCACAATGAAAAAATTAGAGCAATTTGATCTCATCTGGAGGCTTTGAGACAGTTGTTGTTCCTACGCACCAACCTGAATGAAGAGGGGAGTGGGTACCTCCTACATACGCCATAAGACGGCTTACGGGCTATACAGTAGATGTAGATGCCATGCATAGTGGAGAATGATGTCGCTACTTGCATTGAGAGGACACGTAGCAGTTTGTAGGCTTGTCAGCTGGCGCCTACGCTGCAGTCTGAACTACCAACATTAGCCCACTTACTACGCTACCAATGAGTCGGCTGATGTTTGCCGCCAGGACTTCGCTACTCCAGTTGCGCATGCGCAAGGGCCACTTTCCTCTTGTATGCGCCTCGCTCCTCTGGTGTGACCGTGGTACAAAAAAATGGCTCTGAGCACTATGGGACTCAACATCTTAGGTCATAAGTCCCCTAGAACTTAGAACTACTTAAACCTAACTAACCTAAGGACATCACACACACCCATGCCCGAGGTAGGATTCGAACCTGCGACCGTAGCAGTCCCGCGGTTCCGGACTGCAGCGCCAGAACCGCACGGCCACCGCGGCCGGCGACCGTGGTACTAGTACACAGGAACCAGAGCTAAGACAACGGCAGACCATTTCCATTGAGACCTTTCTCAACGTTCGTTTAGGAGAGGGGAATCGACTTTGGCTGAGAGGTGTGGACGTTGTAGTGTTAGCGGCTGCTGCGGATTGCGAGGGCCTGGCCGTTTGGTTGCCGGGTTGTGACATGGAGGGGGAAAGGGGGGGGGAGGAGTGGTGGAGAGGAGGGCGAGGCGAGAGCCATTCAGCTGGGGTGGCGAGCCGAGCCGTCTGCCGAAATGCACTCGCCCGGAATCGCTAATAGAGGGCCGATATTAGGTCAGGGATGGGCTGACAGACGCACCGACCGGTTTCCGGCAGCCGTCGCGTCCCGCCTAGAGCCATGAATAATGCTGCTCCCGTACGTCATTCAGTCGAATGTCGGATAGATCACTAACCCAAGCCGACTGTCCAAATAAATGAGCTCCAGAGGCGTTCTCGGTCTGCGGCACGTTGGTTCCAATCAGTTTGCCGGCCGGTGTGGCCGTGCGGTTCTAGGCGCTACAGTCTGGAACCGCGTGACCGCTACAGTTGTAGGTTCGAATCCTGCCTCGAGCATGGATGTGTGTGATGTCCTTAGGTTAGTTAGGTTTAATTAGTTCTAAGTTCTAGGAGACTGATGACCACAGATGTTAAGTCGCATAGTGCTCAGAGCCATTCCAATCAGTTTGTTCTGTACATTCGAAGCTAGACACTGTCTCTACCCTCATTTGGAAATAACAAGTATTTCCTACTAGTCTCCTATGTCCGTGTCGATGTTGTACAGCACATAGGCGACAGCTACACCGTATTAGGAAGAATACTGTAATGAAGGGAGATAATGTGCAATGTTGTCTCGTGATGGCCTCCTGTGCTCTTCTAAATTCTGTGAAAAATATGTGAACGAAATACTGAAGTCTAACTTTCGGCATAATGCAACTTACACTCAGCACCACGCTCGTTAGAGACGGGTTGTTGCTTTGGTTGGCCATGGATGGGAATAGGAATCCAAAGTGATCTTGTTGGAAAAGCGACTTGGGCGTGACGGATGGGCGGAGATATGTATTTCGATACTCCCGGATACCAACCAAGTGAGATGGCGCAGTGATTCTATCACTGGACTCGGATTCGGGAAGAGACGAACTCGAGTCCCCATCTGACCTCTCTGATTTAGATTTTAGTTCCTTTTCTTCTTATGATGAAGGCTAATACTGGGATTTTTCCATTGTAAAGGACACAGCCGAGCTCCTTTAATACCCTTTTCCAGTTCAATGTTACGCTTCCCCTCCAATTTTCTTTTTCCTAGCCTTATCCCTTGCTTTATGGGGTCGGCATGTTTTTCTGATTTGGCGGTGTTGCCCTTCCTGTAGTCACTGCCCCCTCCCCCCCCCCCAACCCACCGGCAAAGAATATACCCCCTCTGTCCGTTTCTAGTGTTATCTATGCTAAAGTGTGAGAAAGTTTTCGAAATGTTTGCAAATCGTGGAACTGAGGTGGGACGTGGGAATCAGCCCGGTAATCTTCCTAATCGGGTGCGGGGAAACCTCCTAAAAACAACAACCAGGCTGGCCGGCACACCAGCCCTAGTCGTTAATCCGCATGATGCAGTAGATCCGGGGACGGCATACCTCCCCAAATCTCGAAATCGGCGTGCTCATGCAAGCGGCTATATGCGCGGGAGGTACCGCAATGACAGTGCAACAGTTTCCTGGATTACTGTAAAGACGGAGTAGTAGAATGGCAGATGGATAGCCAGAAATTAATTTAAAAAATTACAAAAGGCTTTCCTCAAGAGTCGATCTACGGCCCCATCTTCTGGTACATAACAATGGATCCCGTCCTAAAACTCCTAGATGGGGATGACAGGTCAGACGGAATTGTCGCCTACGCAGATGACGTATTAGTTGTAGTCACTGCAAACAACAGAGCACAGCTAGAAGAGGAATCCAATTGAATACTACAAACAATTACACAACGGTATCACAACAACAAACTCAGGATAGCCGAAAACAAAACAGCATACACATTATTGAAAGGATCGCTCCAAAGGAACCCTTCAGTTAAAATAGCACCAAATGTTGTACTCGGATGAGCACCTAATGTTAGTGCATAGGATTACCAATACTATTTCTCTAATACTAACCAAATTTCTTTTGTTGTGACTGGCGGTCAATAGCTCGAAGAAATCGTCCCGAGGTATTCATCGCCGGTCAGAATTGGTGATGCAACTAACAAATTTCTCCTCTATTCTACCATCTGTTTACATTCTTCTGAAAAAAAAACTTTTATTTATATTTCGACCTTATGCTACTGTTATTTTAAAAAGTGTTATTCTTTGTCAAATGCTGTAGATAAAAACAAAACAAAAAAACTACAAAAAAGATGACAACGAAAATTTAAAACACCAGGTAACAGGTCTTTAATCCTCTAACAAATAAATAAATAAATAATATGTGGGGGGCTCCATTGCTTCGTCTTCAGTGATCTTTTCGTTGATGAGACATTATTTCTTCAGCTCCCTTCTTTTCTGAACATAAGTTCTACACATCACCTTACGTCTACGTCTTTCAGTAGTCTCACTTAGTTGTCCCATACGTCACTGCTGAAATCCGTCCTAGTGACACATTCTGGTTTACTGCCATGGCTATCGAATTTCATAAGGAGTGGCATGGCTGCGAGGAAAGGAGAGAAACATCGTTAAGAGTAATATTAAAGTAGTACAAAGCGTGGTTGCAGGAGGACATCAAAAAGTGGGACAGCACTTAGTAAGAAGTCAGATTTGTTGACGGCCTGATGAGGAAGCGGCGGTGCCGTAATGGTTATGCGGGGGCAACACGCTCAGGCACCGAGGTAACTAGCAGACGCTGGCCAGAATGTTCGAGAATCTTCTAGAAGGCTTTACAGTAATCTTTACGAAGACTTTCTGAAGAATCAGTGTAAAATATCTCTATGCGAAAAACTCACACAAAAGCCCCTGAGAAACCGATGTATAAACGGCTAGCGCGTAGGGCCAAGTCAGTTAGTACCATGAGTTAAGAGGAGTGGTTACCAGGAAACAGCTAGGAACAGTATAACAGCCGAGTCGTCGGGAGCAGCCACTATAGTGTGACCCTCTGATGCCGATGCAGTAAAAACTACGTGAAGTCTGTACACCTTCGAGGGAAGACAAATGGCTTTCCGATATATGTCCACCAACAGCTGTTATCTTGAGTTTCCTGTCTGTTAGAAAAGAACAAGCTTTATAGGGTTTGTCTCTAGTAGTAGGAATGAGTAATTGGCGATTATTCCATGCGTCAAAATATGAAAGCTGTCTCGCACATGTCTCCAGTTGTGGTGAAAATATTTGAGTGTGCATTATCGGAACGAGTTGAAAGCAGAGCACTCGTCTCTGATAGCGAAAAGTGAAACTCAGAAAATGGGAGTTGCTAGAACCTACATCTGCTCTAAATTTTCTTTCGAAATTATCTGTAGTGATACAGAAATAGCAAGAATAGTTATAATTTTCATAGTCAGGCCAAATAACTGACCTGACATTCCTTGCATATTAATTAACGATCTCCCAGTCTCTAAAGCAGATGTTTCCCTAAATAACTTCACGAGAATGCTGGGAGAATGCCTTTAAGTGTTCGCATCAAGTTCATTCCTAGTCTAGGAAGATTTGTGAGACTGCTGTGTCTCTGCAGGTCTAGATACGAGCGCGATGATGAACTCCAACTTTCGTTCTTCGCCAAATTATTCAAGCTGAAGACTATATGGTATGTTATTTTTTCCTGAAATCCAAAATCCGGTAATCTCTCGTATTTTAGAATAGAATGGTGTGAGAATAAATCCAAGCTGAAGTAAGGTGGGAGCTGTAATACTGATTAGGACAGCATGTGTTTTAATCTAGACGCTGCGAACGCCGGGCGAGACGTGATCGGCTGCTTGCCAGTTGACAGCCGCGTCCCTCTGCGTAATGACCGTCATTTTCTGTGCTCAATTTCCACAGCCTCCCAAGTCTCTCTTGTTTTGTTTGGTAGACTGTCCGCGCCGTGTTTTTAAGTCGCTTGGGCCCTGGCAAGGAATGCAGTCCGAACAAAGCGGACGACCGTCTTCTCACTCAAAAGCTATCTTTTTATTCATTCAGAGATGACATTTCGGGATCAGAGAGCTTTGTTCATCATCTGCAACACGGTGATTTAAGCGTCTCGTTGATTTTTGATTACTGAAGCTTACATAACATGCTCCAGAAAATTTCGCATTCGAATAAATCTAAATAGAATATAGCGCTTTCCAGAACCACTAATTGCCTAATATACGTAAAAATAAAGCAATAAAGACAGAATTGGATTTTTTGCTTGCGTAGAGTCGTTCCATATAATGCTTGGGGCTTTTGATGCGTGACACAAGAAATAATTCTCTGTCATCTATTGACACACGTCTTGATGTTGAGCACTGGCTAATCCTTGAACTGTGTTCCTGACAGTTCATAGTGATTCGCAATTAAAATCAGTTCCATGCTCTTCTACGAGAGATTGGGAATCGCAAATGTGCGGGGTTACAGACCTCCCCAAGGACCACGTGAATGTGGTTTGACGTTGTGATGGAGGCCTTCTAACGACTTCTCAACATAGTGTCCAGTGTTAAGTCTCTATCAAGTGAGTTGTGGGTCTAGCAGAAAGACGTTATATTTTATTTCTGTTGGAAGAAATGGAGCTATTCGTGTTCCTAGATAAAAAAAGTAACACTAAGTACATTCATTTCCCTACATCCCAGGCATTCTCCTCTCGGGAGAAAAGAAACAATTAACATCGACTCGCTATTATACTGCACGTAGTCAGTTCCAAGATGGACCGCTGTCCTTCCATGCACTTACTTCGCCCGGTTGAACTGTATCTACAAAATGATTTTGGTAAATGGGACAAACTGCAGGAAACCATCCCTGAGACGATAACGAGCAAAAAACGTCACTTGGACATGAGGCCAGAAATGTGTTCCAAGGGAGTTACCCCACTTGAAGTTGGAGATGAAGAACCTTTTACAGTGACCTCGGTATCGATACCAGACAGGTACTCTGCCATCATGAAATGAAATGAAATGAAATGATCGCGTAGCATTAAGGGCCGGGAGGCCCCATTCGGGGAAGAACGTGGTCATTGGAGCTTGATCACAACCTCTGTCTGTGTTCAAGGATGGGGAAGGATATCGGCTGTGCCCTTTGAAAGGAGCCACCCCAGCAATCACCTCGAACGATTTAGGGAAATCACCGAAAACCTAAACCTGGTGGCCGGACATGGATTTCAACCACCGACCTTCCGAATGTGTCCATTGTGCTAGCCACTCCGCCATCTCGCTCGGCGTGTGGAGAGATCTCCACGCTGATTGCCACCATCCGAATTATTTACAGTGCGAGCAAGCCTTATTACCTATGAACTGTCTCGGTGGCGACAGTTTCGTCGCTGGTTCCTCGCACACGCCACCACGGTGTTGGGATTTCTGTCATTCACATATTCGCAGATGAAGCTACCTTTGCCGGCCGCGGTGGTCTAGCGGTTCTAGGCGCTCAGTCCGGAGCCGCGTGACTGCTACGGTCGCAGGTTCGAATCCTGCCTCGGGCATGGATGTGTGTGATGTCCTTAGGTTGGTTAGGTTTAAGTAGTTCTAAGTTCTAGGGGACTGATGACCATAGATGTTAAGTCCCATAGTGCTCAGAGCCATTTGAACCATTTTTTTTTTTTTTTTTTTTTTGAAGCTACCTTTGCGAGTGGCAGTATCGTCAACCGTCACAACACCCAACTGTGGGCTATGGAGAATCCACATGGTATGGTGGCAGCGAACCATAAACACCGGTTCAGCCTTAATGAGATGGCGAGGCTATTGGGTACCATCTCGTTGGATTCATCCTTCCACAACGTCTCACAGGCGATGCTTATCTGCGTTTCCTGCGGATGACCCTGTCTCCTCTCCTAGAAGATGTGCCTTTGTTGGTACGAAGGGTAATGGCTACCACATCATGGTGCTCCAGCTCATTGCCGTCTTGAGCGTGGAGCTACAACACTAGTACACACGGAACATTCCCACTTTTCTGGTGTGTTCTCTCGTGTGCTTTCAATCATTGAAACCTACGCCGTCAAAGATCTTTTATCTCCAGCTTCACGTGGGTGAACTTCCCATGGAAGGCATTTCCGACTGTATGACCATATTACCTATTTTGCTCCTCATCCTCTCAGGGATCGTTTCCTGCAGTTTGCCTCCATTGAGCAAGGAAGTCTGCTGTGAGAGCCTTAGCGGTGTAGTGCTATGATTCTGTTTCTGTTGATGAAAGAAAAGGGCAGAATGACAGACGTTTCAGATACATAGTCTGTTCCTATTTCATACCACCATGGGAACCTCGGAGCATAACGACCCCATCCAACTGACGGACCAATAATAGTGTCACATGTTTCATTCCATTAGGTAGTGCAGACAGCTTTGAAATTAACCCCAGGGTACTTCGTACACGGTCTGGTGATCACGGACTGTGTATCACACCACCCTGTTGCATCTTCTTGCCGGCTAAATACTAGTAATGAAACTTCTTCCACTAGCGAGATTGGGATCAGCTACCTCCGGTCCGACCGCAATGCACTGTGTGCATATGAATGTGGAGGGAAGCCCAGTCATTGTCGCTGACTCGCTCAACAGCCAATTTTAGTGACCTTTGAACTCTGGTAGAAACTTTATGACGCCATTTCTCAGGGAAATTTTGATATGTTGTATGTTATCCGCTATAATTTTTCATGCAGTGTTGTTATCGCGACGTGTAACCACTTCACTAAATATTATTATATAATAAAATATTTATAGTAATGTAAATAAATATTTTACATTAATATATAATACGTACAATACAATTGTTAAATGAATAATATTTAGGAAGGTGCGCCAAATAAGACTACCTAAGGTTTCACGATTTTTCTTCGCCAATCATCTCTGGTGATTAACTGTAAACTTCGAATACCTTTAGAATAGCTCGTGATTACTAAGAAAAGAAATATCTGTTCATTCAAAACTGCTGAGGTATGTTCTAAATTGAAATTTCAGAAAGTAGTAAACGACCTTTTTGGGCATACAGCGTGTCCAATAACTCCACCCCATTCAACCCAATAAGTCCCAGTATAGAAAAGGATAGGTTGGAAGCAGTCAAATGTCAGACAAAAAAAAATTACATATTAAGAGAAAATCAGTAAGAAAAATTGACATTTTCAGACTGAGACTTGAACAGTACCATTTCGCAGTAGGGGGACGGATAGTTCTCAAAACTGTCTCTCTTGTCGATCGCGGCAAAAAGCTCGTGAGCAGTAGTCTATACAGTGGACAGCGAATCATACCTTTACCAAGATATAGTACAGATCAAACAATGCTTAGATGTAGATGCATCCGGTTTTAAGGCGCTGGGGGGATCTACACAAAACTTTTCGTCCTTTCCGCACAGTTTCTGCCATTTCTCACAAACCCACCTTAAAATAACGGTTGCAGATCTACTATAAATATGCTTCAAAAGAATCACCAGTTCATAAAGCAGACGCAAAAATTACTTTCTCTAGAGCTTAGGAAAAACTTACCGCAGTAGCTTAGCAGAAAACTGGTAGCCTTACTGGAAACTATATATCCCGTTTTGCTCACCTACCTTACTATTTCAAAATAATTGATTATATTAATTATGATTATATAATTATTTTACTAAAATGATAATATAATGTATCTCATTTAATCAGTCATTAATAACTATTATCCTAAAGGATTGACTACATTAATCTAAATGGTTTATATGATTTAATCTTCCATAATTAGTGATAGAAAAGGAAGATTAAATAATAAAGATAATAATACAATGCATTCATCAGAATACTAGTTCTATATTTATCAGTATTTATATATAATAGAGAAGTAATTTTGGTCATGAGGATCTTTCGGTCTAAAATTTTTCGATTTCTTTTTGATTCCATTTCTTTTTTCCAAATGTTTTTGTGATTTTAGTAAAACAATTTTATTTAGTTATTATTACTATTATTATATATTTATTATTTTATTATCATATTATTTAATTATTGCTCGATACTTTGAATACAAATTTTATATCATTGTACGTTACACATTAAATTAGACTACATTTCATTCTCTTCTGGTGATTCTCATAGTACGTAGCAATCTACGCAATTCGTAATAAACTGATACACGTGTAATCTCGTCTGTTATAGGCCTATTCAAAATGTGGAACAGTAGTCCTCAAAAAAAACGTTACTCTATCACTTTCTGTCGTGAAAGCCGTAAATTCTGTGCCAGCAACTCTCCTTTCTGTGTTTTCTACCGAGTGAGGTACAGCAGTGGTTGGCACACTGGACTCGCATTCGGAAGGACGACGGTTCAATCCCGCGTCCGATCATCCTGATTTAAGTTTGCTGTGATTTCTGTCAATCGCTCCAGGCAAATGCCTGGATGGTTCCTCTGAAAGGGCACGGCTGACTTCCTTCCCCATCCTTCCCTAATCCAATGAGACCGATGACCTCGCTGTCTGGTCTCCTCCCTCAAACAACCCTCCGTGTTTTCCAGGTGTGATTTATAGATAGTACATTTTGCAGCTACCATCTGGATTGACTGTTCCATGTTTCTGCACCCCTATTTTGAAAACACACCCATTCCCATTCGTCAAGTGCCGCGAGAGAAGTTATTAGGTGTGCTCGCAGAGCGTGATGAAAACGACAGAATCAGTAGGCGATTCATTGTAATCCGCAGATGAGTCGCTCAGTTTTGAAATTTATGTGCATAAAGACTGAACCGTTGACGTGGACAGGCTCCTTTAAGTACAATTGCACCGTCTCACTCTCTCGCTTTTATCCTTAAGCCTCTTATCAAATGTTAATGATATAAAGGTTATGGTTTTCCTCTTTGCTTGATAGTTACTTAACAACAAATTACTAACAGTATAAATGAACTAGTTGCAAAGCTACTTTTTATTAATGACATTACTCCTAGAAATGTGTAGTGGCCTTATAAATAATTGATCAATGTAAATCCTTCGTGAGCTAGTACTGTTTTTACCAACAGAAATAAAATTTCATTACGAGCTATATAAATGTTTACAGCCTCGGTGCTGGAATTTGCCATATTGATTCTAGCACAACAGCCAGTCTATGTGCATATTTTATGCGATGTTTATTGCGTTTTATTTGAAAGATACTCCACAGTAATATCATACAGATATTCAGGAGAGCTACGCTAAATTTATCGAATAATACGTGAGAAAAACTGGAACCAGAACTCATTCCTTCTGTGGGAGGTATATCGCACACGACGTTCCATGAAACACATTAACATCTGTGGCATTTGTTTCTTTACGAGGTTCGACACTTTAAATTTATGGCGAATGGAACTGCCATTGGTACGTGATGGTAGGCGTAACTGATCGTAATAATTGAAGAACTCTTTATTCCGTAGTGGAATGTTGGCTGCAGTATGACTGTTATGGCTACAGAAATTACAAGTACCAAAAATCCGGGCTAACCTGTTCGGCCGATTACTCCTCCAATAAATACGGCTTATGCCACACGACGCTACTCCGAAAAACAAGTTCACGTTGTTGAAACAAACTTCTCTTCCAGTATGATACCTGTTCTTATGCTACTGCTTCTTAGGACACTGCAACGATTAGAATTCTTGTACGTCCTCCTTTGCCGTGGGAGCATTCAAGGTGCATAATGTGGTTAAATAAACATATATTTCTAAATTTTTATTCCATCCGCAAAGTTCTGATTTTAGTAGTGTTACAAAAACATTGTGAGTGTTGTAACTGTTATTAGTTTAAAATGTAATTATTCTAGTTTTTTTTCATAGCCCCTGTTCGCTGTACACCATTGTCTTCATGTACATGTTACAGCTACGCATCAACAATTCTCGATCAGAGACAAGTTACCCTTTCCGACGATCACTTTCATACACTTAACATAAAATAACAACCATAATAAATATCCATGCTAGAATTCCACGCTTGTCTAGGTGGATTCCGAATACTCTTCATATTTATTTGTAGCAATAAGTTCCATGAGACCTAAGTAGCAGCCAAAACTATGCAGTTAAGCCATACTACCTGTTAGACTTTAACCTGCGTGCATAACAATTACGACTCTGATACTTATTACCTAAAAATATTCTTCTTCTTGCACAAAATTTTGATCCGTGAATGAAAACCAGCGCAATCTGACTATTGTTAACGGAGTATTAGGCATGAAGCACACTTTCATAGTGCAACAAAATATATGAAGAGATCTTTAGCAAGTGTTAAAGGAATACAATATTATAACCAAGACGTTGCACGACTCGAACACAGCCTATACGTACAGGTGCGTCTTGTCTTGTACAGAAAAGGCGTATAGTGCAGATATAAACTGCACTTTCTCTTGCTTAGCATCTAATACAAGAAACATGAATCCCAAAGGAACCAACTCACCCTGTATTCAGGGCTGTAACACGTATCTCTAAGTTCTCTGCAGCTGATATCTACCCTATATTGGCTGAAAATTACATGCAAAGAAGAAAATATTCTATCTGATAAAAGCCGTTTACAATAATATTAATTCTGGCACGGGTAGATTGTTTTCAAATAAGCAGTGCTCGTATCGGTTACTGACGTGAATAAATGAATAACCGAGCAAATGAAGATCGAACGTAAAAGTCGTAAGGCTGAGCGATCATGTCAGCAATAAAATAGTAGAGGAAGAATTGGACACTAACTCCAATTACTTAACAACAAATGAGAATCAAAGTTCCAGAACAGTGGATGCTTATGACCTCTACGGAGCCCCGGGGATATACGAGGCTTGGAACTTTAATAGTGGCAACTATTTATTCACACCTTATACACTACATATACATGTTTGAAAGCTTTGCTGTCCTTTAGAGTAGTCACCGGCATTGTGTATAACCCGTTGCTGGCGATGTGGAGATCGTACGCAGCAACAGATGTGTCGACAGTTCGAGTGGAGCGGTCTGTTGCCTGATGATGAATCTCAGTAACATTTCTGAAGTGAAAGTCATGAAGCGCTTCCTTCAACATGTAATATGAAAGACGTTTCTAACAGACGGCTTGCACTGTGAATGTTAATCAGGATTTCATCTTACATTTAAGTTCGTCACGCAAATAGTAACCGATAAAGGTAAATATAAGGTTTGTGGCACTGAGAGTAGGCTGAGTTGATCTGCGGCAATCATGGAGAGATTAGAACGAGGAAAAGTTCTCTTTCTCACCTGGGATTCAAACCGAGACCTACGTGGTTGGAGTTAGCTCTCTAATCGCCAGACCGCCACAGCCACAAATAGTAGCTGCCGTTTGTAAAATTGCTCCCCACTTTACAATGAGGTGACAAAAGTCTTGGGATACCTATTAATATCGTGTCTGACCTCCTTTTGCCCAGCGTATTAGGCCAACACGACTTGCCATGGACTCAACAAGTCTTTGGAAGTCCCCTGCAGAATACTGACCCATGCCGCCTCTATAGCTCTCTAGCTTCGAATTTTTGAGTCTTAGAAAGTGTGAGACTGTTGCTTGCAACGACATTTCTTGAAAGATAATTTTCTTTTTGTTAAACTAATCTAACTATATGCGTCTAACACTTCGAAAAATTCTTGTGTCACTGGGCATGGATCACTCATCAACTCCTTCGTGGTGTATTGTTTGAAAATGAAGTAACACGATAGATGCTCCTAATAGTTTGTATCAGGCCTTTTGACTATTTTTAGCTACCGAAAAAAGTCCACTAGGATACGTGTACCCTTTTGTATACGATGTGGAGATACATCGTACGTTGCGAAACAGTACGAAAGAGAAAAATTAAAGCACGCAATGTCCCAGTAAACTGACTTAAACTGGCAATGTCTCTCGTTTAATATTATCTGGCTGTAACACACCATTTTATTGACAGGTGCTGATTAAAGCACCTAGTGGACACGATTTGCCGAGAACGATGTTTGTCTGTTTCGCATGCGACAGTCTGTACATTAAAAGGCAAGGTTATGAAAACAAGTAACATGAAGCCAACGCAGAATTTATTACGGTTTCTGACTAGCCACATAAGGTGGTTTTATGAACTTCTACATAGCTACATCATTTTCGTTCGCCACTCACTGTCGCGTGGAATATTACACAGGGCGGTTAAAAATTATTGGTCAGTTTCATAAGAATATATTTTCACCTACTGAATGTTAACACACGAACTTACCACAGTTTCAACGAGGAAAATTTGAAGTTACACGTTTGTGTTTGATTTTTATATGCCGAATTGGAGGAATCGTGTACGTTGTAATTATTGGAGAACACGGAGTTTTACCTGCATACACTATGTGATCAAAAGTATCCGGATACCTGGCTGAAAATGACTTACAAGTTCGTTGCACCCTCCATCGGTAATGCTGGAATTCAGTAGTACGGTGTTGGGCCACCCTTAGCCTTGATGACAGCTTCCACTCTCAGAGGCATAAGTTCAGTCAGGTGCTGGGAAGTTTCTTGAGCAATGGCAGCCCATTCTTCACGGCGTGCTGCACTGAGGAGAGGTGTCGATGTCGGTCGGTGAGGCCTGGTGCGAAGTCGGCGTTCCGAAGCATCCCAAAGGTGTTCTATAGGATTCAGGTCAGGACTCTGTGCAGGCCAGTCCATTACAGGGATGTTATTGTCGTGGTACCAGTCCGCCACAGGCCGTGCATTACGAACAGGTGCTTGATCGTGTTGAAAGATGCGATCGCCATCCCCGAACTGCTCTTCAAAAGTGGGAAACAAGAACGTGCTTAAAATATCAATGCTGTGATAGTGCCACGCAAAACAAGTGGTGCAAGCCCCCTCCATCAAAAACACGACCACACCATAACACCACCGCCTCTGAATTTTACTGTTTGCACTACACACGCTGGCATATGACGTTCACCGGGCATTCGCAGTACCCACACCCTGCCATCAGATCGACACATTGTGTACCGTGATTCGTCACTCCACACAACGTTTTTCCATTGTTCAATCGTCCAACGTTTACGCTCCTTACACCAAGCGAGGCGTCGTTCGGCATTTACCGGCGTGATGCGTGGCTTATATAATTCAAGTTTTCTCACCTCCCGCTTAACTATCATAGTAGTTGCAGTGGATCCTGATGCAGTCTGGAATTCCTGTGTGATGGTCTGGATAGATGTCTGCCTATTACGACCCTCTTCAAATGTCGACGGTCTCTGTTGGTCAACAGACGAGGGCGGCCTGTACGTTTTTGTGCTGTACGTTTCCCTTCATGTTTCCATTTCACTATCACATCGGAAACAGTGGACGTAGGGATGTTTAGGAGTGTGGAACTGTCGCGTACAGACGTATGACACAAGTGACATCCAATTACCTGACCACGTTCAAAGTCCGTGAGTTCCGCGGAGGGCCCCATTCTGCTCTTTCACGGTTTCTAATGACTTCTGAGGTCTCTGATATGGAGTGCCTGGCACTAGGTGGCAGCACAACGCACCTAATATGATAAACATATGTTTTGGGGGGTTTACGGATACTTTTAATCACAACGACACAATTTGTTTGTGATTCTTTTGACATTTGGACTACACTTTTGATGTCTAACTCTCCAGTGACTTCAACAGGAAGGAAAGTGGGACAATGTTTCCGACAGAGGCTACGACTGCCATAAGAGAAAAGGATAATACTGGAGATAAGTTTAAATGAAGATACAGTTGTTAAGGCGTTCAGACTTTTGCTACGGAGTCCACAGATAACATTACGGGAATCCAGCCAACAGCTACCGTTATTAACATATACAACGGGGAATATCAAAAGGAAGCGCTGGCAGTAGACACTGTACAGTCTGCTAAAGGGTATAACCTGCAATCAAATGGTTACGTAAAGAGTAAGGCTGGCTTTGAGAATTTTACGGCCTTTGACGAGGAGGATTTCTGTTTTCCAGAAGGAATCATTATGAATCATGAAAAACCAGTAGGTATGATGAATGGATATGCGGGTCAGAGAAACAAAGTGCTGTAGTTGTGTCAGAGGAAAACGTGTTTCGACCGATTTCTAAATTACGTGTTTTTTGCTCAATTTTCTTCAAAAATGGCTCTGAGCACTGTGGGACTTAACTTCTGAGGTCATCAGTCCCCCAGAACTTAGAGCTACTTAAATCTAACTAACCTAAGGACATCACACACATCCATGCCCGAGGCAGGATTCGAACCTGCGACCGTAGCGGTCGCGCGGTTCCAGACTGTAGCGCCTAGAACCGCTCGACCACTTCGGCCGGCCAATTTTCTTCGCCGGGGAAACTGTCATTGGACAGTACGGGAACGTGGTCACATTCTGTCATAGGCTAATGATAAAATTATATCGGAGGAGGAGAAAGAAAAGACAGATTCCACCGTAGCGACATACGTTCGCGTGTCAAGTACCATGTAGGTGGACCCACACAATACATTTTGGACATGATCACGGCAGTCGTGGGGTCACTTAGCCTGTGATTTATTCCTTTGACACTTCATCAAGGAAAGTGTTTATATGTCTATACTTGAGAGACACTGACAGAGATGAGAAGACATATCACCAAGCCATCATAAACATCGCAAGAGACGTGCTACAGAGGGATTGTCGAGGATGGGACGCTGGTGCACGTAAAAATTTGAAAAATTTAAGCTTCCTTCTTTTTTGTAATGCAAATATGATGTATTCCATTTTCTAACAAGAGAAGAGAAAGTGATGTCATAGTACGAGGAGCATCCAATAAGTGATGCAACATATTTTTTTCTTAGCCACTGTCGATTGAAGCCGGCCGCGGTGGTCTCTCGATTCTAGGCGCTCAGTCCGGAACCGCGCGACTGCTACGGTCGCAGGTTCGAATCCTGCCTCGGGCATGGATGTGTGTGATGTCCTTAGGTTAGTTAGGTTTAAGTAGTTCTAAGTTCTAGGGGACTGATGACCGCAGATGTTAAGTCCCATAGTGCTCAGAGCCATTTGAACCATTTTTTGTCGGTTCAAAAGATGCGGGATTTGTGGTGAGACATCGTGGAATATTCTCGCTTAATTCCCCTATATTTTCACGAAGTTCCTATACGTGGCGGCGCTATAATGTGGAATATTCCCGCTTAAGTCCCCTATAGTTTGATGAAGTTCCGATACGTGGCGGCGCTATAACGTCTGTAACGAAGGTGCGTTCCAAGCAGAGAACTGTCATTGAGTTTCTTTGCTGGAAAACCAGAGCATCGCAGATATTCGTAGGTGCTTGCAGAATTTCTACGAAGGCCTGGCAGTGAACAAAAGCACGGTCAGTTGTTGGGCGAGGCGTCTGTCATCATCGCAACAAGGTCGCGCAAACCTGTCCGGTCTCCCACGTGCCGGCTGGCCGCTCACAGCTGTGACTCCCGCAGTGTTGGACTTCAACGTCTTCCGTTTTAATGCCAAAGAGTGGGGAATAATATGGTGTGTTGGAGTTATGAATAAAACCAACACGCTTTCAGAAAAAAAGTGTTGCATTAGACATTTAACTCCCCTGGCATAAAGTTGACCCTGACTTCTATACATATTATGAACTGAAGTCCCCCGCTGCGTTTTTTTTTTTTTTTTTTTTTTGTCTAAATGTGAAGACTTATTTGTTAGGAACTACTGTAGGGATTTTAACATGGTTAGAACATCTGAAGAGGATGGCAGATGGCAGGATAACCAAACAAATAATGAAAGAAAGATTGATTCCACCAGAAGGATCGACCTAAAGCTGGAAGTCAGGATAATGTGTTGGCTGACGTTACCAAGAAGAAGATCCGAGGATGGAACAGAAAAGCGAGAACAGGGATGGATGGAGGCACATTGTTGAGGACGCAAAAGCTGGTCAAAGTCTGTAATGGCTGATAAGAAGAAGCAGAAGAAGAAAACGAAAAAGAAGTATAATGATGGGTGCGTAATAGATGTACTGTTACCTGATGCATATTTAATTGATGTTTGGAGTGACGTCTCGAGGCACTGATGATAGCTACTAACTGGTCAACGACGGAGGAGGCGGCATCTGGCGGGAAAAGTAGTAAAACGAGTGCCGGCTGGGGTGACCGAGCGGTTCTAGGCGCTTAAGTTCGGAACCGCGCGACCACTACGGTCGCAGGTTCGAATCCTGCCTCGGGCATGGATGTGTGTGATGTCCTTAGGTTATTTAGGTTTAAGTAGTTCTAAGTTGTAGGGGACTGATGACCTCAGATGTTAAGTCCCATAGTGCTCAGAGCCATTTGAACCATTTTGATGACGAGTAAGCACAGGTGCACATATTGCCAACGGTTGATTTTTGTGTACAGCACGCGGTACCCACACACCAGGTTTTTCAACCTTCCACATTGCATGCGAATGTCGCACGATGGCGGAATGATCACAGTTCATCACATTTGTCATTTCTCGAATAAACTAATGTGCAGCAATGCATATAAATGATCTTCGTCGTACCCCGAATGTCTTCTTGAACGATGAGAGTCACTAACGTCAAAACGATCCTCCTTAAAAGGAGAAAGCCATTTTCTTGTCGTGCTCTATCCAATATCATTAACCCCAGACATGGCGCAAATGTTTCCGGCTTCCTCCACCGCTGTTATCTCTCTACTGAACTCGAACGGAAGAATATGTCGGAAATGTTCTGATTTCTCCACTTGGCACTCCATTTTCTATCGTTCACATCTCCAGTCACTATCTGCAAATGACAATATGTAAACTCAAGCCGGCCGGTGTGGCCAAGCGGTTCTAGGGGCTGCAGTCTGGCACAGTGTGACCACTACGGTCGCAGGTTCGAATCCTGCTTTGGGCATGGATGTGTGTGATGTCCTTACGTTAGTTAGGTTTAAGTAGTTCTAGGGGACTGATGACCTCAGATGTTAAGTCCCATAGTGCTCAGAGCCATTTTTTTGTAAACTCAAATAGCAACAGTGAACTACGAATAGAATATGAGAGTCGATAAATAAACCCATAGCAACCAGAATAGTAGCATGGAAAACAAAAACACTGAACTTTCGTATGAACCTAGTACTTACGGAGTAGCTCGTAATTTGTAATCTGTTTGATTCTTTGCCACTGATCATGTATACGAATTCTTAACAGTTCAGCTGCATGTGTTATCGGTACTACCGTATTACCGTAGACGAGGTTGAAAATGCACTGTAGTCGTAAATCGAGAGAATCGAAACGTGTGTCGTAGTCGGTTGTCTGCTCTGGTCGACTGGCGCCGTTCCAGCCGGCAGGGTAGCTGCTGCTAATACGCGCACGGGGGGCATTTAGATGGGCCGTCGGATTGAGAGCTTGCCCTCTTGTCTGGCGCATCTCGGCGCAGCGCTCGCCGCGGTTTCGGCGAGTGAGTAAATCGAATCGCTACGAGATAAGCGCGCCAGCCGGCGGCCGCGGCGCGCCGGCGCTGATGTGACAGATAGCGCGCGCTGTGTGCGCATGAATTATAAATCCCGCTATTATCTGTGACGGAAGTGGGCGGTCGAGGTGTTGGTTTCCTCTTTATCTCCGCATTCTCCCCGAGTCATTTCGTTGCGTGGTAGGATAAACATCCAGGAATGTTAGGAGCCGGAGCCCCGCGGCAGGCGCCGTTCGCTCACCCCGGCCGCGTCTTTAGTGGACTGACTTCTTCATTTGGCGCTCATTCCCTTCTGTGGCGGCCCGTCTTTAGCGTCGCCTTTAGGCCATTCTCGTTTGGGAAAAAAGTCGGACAACCTTTTTTTTTTAGTAGAGTGGCTGCCGACCCATTGGCTTGTCTGCGTGAGTTGGCTCTGCCTCCCCAGCTTAAGGATGAGTAACGAGGCCATCCTCAAAACCTTCAGCATTTGTCTTCGAGAGTCATCGACATTGGAAGAACTTCCCATTTATTTGAAGACCTCCGTTGTAAACAGTGGTAAGAGACAAGTGGGTTGTTTTGAGATACTGCACAGTAAAGTTGCACCAAAATTTTCGTGAAAAAATAATAAGCAGCCAGTCATTTGCAAAATGCAAGTTCTATTTAAACCCATTGACCGTGGTCTCAACATTTATAAAAAGTGTTCTTCAGAACGAAATTAGCTATAAATCGGTTAAATGTAGCAGAGGGACGTTGAAAATAGTCGAAAGGCAACAGTAAAATATAAAATTCCACCTTCATAATATTAAAATCATGCCCAACACTGTGGTCGTCATTGAGAAGTACCTCATCATTGCAGAGCATGATGGGTATTCATACAGAGTCTAGGGCAGTAAAACGGCCGAGCAGTGATTTCAATGGCAAAAACTTTCTCCCGATTCTACGCTACGCACTCAAGCTTCCAACATAATTTACCTATCTAGATCCGTGCCGGCCACAGTTACACTACTAGCGAGTCACTGACCTCGGTTACAGACAAGCGTTCCGCTTAATTAAACAGCTCCTAACTGATTTTACAAACTTGAAGTGCTTTAACACCGAAAGAACAAAGAACGAGCAGAAATGAAAGAAGAATGCAGGCAATTTCTTTGTCACTAGAAGATGACCTACTTGCTTCATTCTTAATCGAGGAGTTAAATATTTCGTTACAGCTTAGCCGCGTGTGTAGTACACGACATAGTCTGATCAGTAGCAGAAAATTTTGTCTGGTGACAGTGTAAGTTCTAGGAAAGTGTAACTTGTACACCTAGGCTGTGAAAAAGCCAAAAAGTTTGAAACTAATGCCATATACGACACAAACGATCAACCAGTAGAATCACATCACCGATACAAAATCCATTTTTCTTCACGAGTTACATGAAACAGACAATTAAGTAGAGAATAATTCTACGGTATTTCCTACCAGGCAGTTTCGATGCGAGTTCACAGATGACTGGTCCTGAATGCCAAAGGTCGATCATGGGTCAGTTAGCGAGTGACCTTATTTCACACACGTTCAATTGCTGACGTGTCTGGCTGACGAACAGGCTAACAAAGAAATGGCAATTGCTGTGCTATGGAGAAGACATCGGTATTCCGCAGCAGATAAACATGAGTTTCATTGTATTGAAAATTATAAGGTGTTCAAAAGGGTACTTTTCAACTTCAATATTAGATAATTCGACTTGTAATTAGCGTAGCGAAAAAAGTAAACTTCGTCCGACGCACCAATTTAAAAAGATTTTTTGGAGGCTTTAATGAGGTTCTGCATGCGTTATATTTATTAACGTCCCGACACACGTGAAGAGTCGATACATCTGAAAATACAACACGCTTCAGAAATTATTCATTCCTATCGATAAATGCAATAATGCACTGAATATGCGAAGCAAGTTTCGGCTTGTGACAATTGCAGTCTGTACGGAAACGGATGAAGACACAGTAGCAATACGTAGTGCACTGTCGTACGAGGGATCCGCTGTTCTTTTGGAGCCTTGCGAACAGACTACTGTGATGAACGCTGGAAAACCTGTCGATTTCTCTCCGTGTCTTCCTCACTTCTCCTTGACCAGCCTACATGGTGCTTCAAATTCACACTCCAGATTTCCATGAAGTTCCTGTGCACTTTTTATGGATGGGAGAGAGGGTTGTGGTCGTGCGTATTGCGTTCTGAAATTTGTCTGGAATTCGGTGTCTGACTTCGCGTCGAGACAAACCAAGCTGTGCGTTTTGGAAGGAACGAAGCAAGGAAAGAAGACTGGGTTTAACGTCCCGTCCCCAGCTGTGCCTTTTCCTGTGCAGACTCCATTCAGTTATGGTGCTCCCACCACACTGCAACAACATATGTTGCTCTTGTCACCTAGAAAGGCAAACCATTTATTCAATACTTTCCAAAAAAGAATTTTGTTTCGGTGCATCAGACAAACTTTACTTTTTTTCTGTAAGTTAATCACAGATCAAGTTATATGACAATTGAAATTGTGAAGTACCTTTCGGGATACACTGTAGAAAGGTGGTTGTATCGAAGCTAAGGCATCTGCACCTACAAATTTCTTGAAGCTGTAATTTTAATTTTTAATATCTTTGATTTTTACAATCATATAGCTTTACCTTATCTATGAAAACACAACTCACTGTTTACTCACACACACACACACACACACACACACACACACACACACATACACACACACACACACACACGCTATAACGTATTCAAACATACTCTGTTCCATCAGTCCATTCACAACTCCTCTTGTCGAGACTGCCAAGGACGTAGGACGTACTTGTACAACACCGGATATGTTAGTGATGTCTCTTGCAAATTTAGAAAAGCATGTGATACCTGTATCGCATATGTAAACAACAGCATACCAAACTAAAGTTTCGCTAAGGTCTCGTCTCTTTATTATGGTAGAACTAGGCTTCTACTGCCGCAAGGAAATCCAACGACAGCTGTGCGGTTCTAGGCGCTACAGTCTGGAACCGAGCGACCGCTACGGTCGCAGGTTCGAATCCTGCCTCGGGCATGGATGTGTGTGATGTCCTTAGGTTAGTTAGGTTTAATTATTTCTAAGTTCTAGGCGACTGATGACCTCAAATGTTAAGTCCCGTAGTGCTCAGAGCCATTTTGAGCCAAATCCAACAATAATCTAACAATTGTTGCCTGTGGAGTTTCCAAACTGCAACATTTCCTGTGTAGCATGCTCCTCAAATGCAGGATTATGGTGTCCAAGGCCTGTATCCGTCTTTGAGAACCAAGTTTCTCAGGCAGTGGTTGCTGCAGGCAATATTAACAGCTCGCAACATTCTTGACCAATGGTGGCACTAAAGGACGTCCCATACTAACAAACCTGCCGCTATTGTAACTCTCTTTTATAACCCAGTGTCAGTTGTTCTCATAGTGTAGATGGAGCACGAGACTGCTAAGCTTTTGGCTCGGGTTCGGTCCTTACTGCCGTCCCATGTCCAATTTTTGTATTGCTCTCTTGTTCGTTTTTACGAAACTGAACAAAGTAACGGTCTAATTGGATAACTTCAATGCTAATTAACTCGGAAATGGCGCAACCCATAGAATTTCTTTCTTGGCAATTATTTTTCAGCGCAACCTACCCTTTCATGCCGTTATAAGCTCAAACTTTTTCTGACTACCCTGTATGTAATGCAGATATTTCTAGTCACTTTCTGGCATGGTTTCTCGAAAGTATTTAATGTCGATGATTCTTGCTATTTATTGTATGAAATGTATTTACAGATTGCGAAAACAATATTTCACCAACTGTGTGGTTTACTATAGACACATGAAAATTTGCGTCGAACTGGACTCGAACCTGGCACAGATTTTCGTGTGTTTATAGTAAGCCGTACAGCTGGTGTAATATTGTATTCGCTGTTTGCAGATACATTTCATAATATAATACGGCTGTAGGTTATCGGCAGTGTGGGTTCCTTCAGACATGGATGCATGTCTGAAGGACATTTGCATCGACCTATACTGACACTGTCAAATACAGACTCTGCGCTAATTGTCTTGCTATTTAATTTTTCTGTGTATTTTGGCGTATCTTTGATATTTGTACGAACCCTATTCATTTTTTCAGCCAGAATTCTGCCATTAGTGCTGTTCGTTACTCCCTCTTTAAAATGATTATTTGAGTACTAGATTATTATTGTTTTCCCGAAACTATCCTGGATACATCTGCGAATCCGTTATTTCCATTTGACTTGCATCTGATAAACATGGATTGAACTTTATAAAATTGGAGCCCCTAATGTACTGTTAAAAAGTAAAAATGATAAGCCACTCCATGTCTTAACTCACTTAATATTTCAAGCTGCTAAGATGTTCCTCCGACAAATTTCACTTTACATGTGTCTCTTAAACTGTTCGGAATTACGATTCTCTGTTTTAGTATAACAGAAAATTCTGTGACTGCTTTGTTCATTGGTTCTGTGAGTACTGAGCTGAATTCTCTCTTGGGATGAAGAACCTCGCTGTTTATGACGGGTGAAAGTTATTTATGTATTTTTTTCGTATCATGGAAGAACAAGAAAGACAGAAACTTCGTGTGTTGCAACTGAAATATTTGGGGCAAAGGTTGGGAGTATTTCGTGACGTGGTGGCATTTAATTGCGGATGTCACGAGCATAAACGCGAGCGACTCGCACAAAAGGCGGTGGGAATGCGATAATCCGCACGGAGATTTCAATATCGGCGCCCGCTGCATTCCTCAGCCTCCACTCTCTTTTCAAGATTGTCCTCCCGGACCCCACTCGCTCACGACCCCTCTATAAAGCGGCAGCAAAATTAACTGGAGTGTTATATAGTCTCACTTTGCGGCATTTCTCTACTTTAATCGTTTCAGTAATTCATCCACGAAAGAAATGGCTTACAAAGCTCTTCGACTGATTCTTGAGTGTTGGTTATCAGTTTGGCATCTTTATGGGGTTGGATTAATAGAAAAAAGAGATAAGATTCAACAAAGAGAGGCGCGTTTCGTCACGGGATTTTAGTCGGGGCGAGAGGCTTACGAAAATGCTCAACAAATTCCAATAGCAGACGCTACAAGAGAGCTGCTGTGAACCACGGAGAGGTTTACTATTTAAATTCGGAGAGAGTAGGTCCCAGGAAGAGTCGGGCAACATATTACTTCCTCCGATGTACGTCCTATGAAACGAGTAGAGCTAATACGGAGGTCTACCGATTACCACTCGCCATTCGCGAATTGAACAGGATAAGTGGGACGGGGGCAGGGTGGGGAGATAGTGGTACCAGAAGAACCCTCCGCCGTACACTGTAACGTGACTTGCGGAGTGTACATATAGATGTGGAGTTGTGTATGGAGAAAAGTTCTCCACTTGACAGCAAAAATTGCGATTTTGGTAGGTAAAAAAATTAATTTCCAGTTTTTTTTTAAGTCAAGTGTGTAATGATTTTTTTACCGGTGAGTAGATTCCATTAGTGAAGTGTGACTCACGAAGGTCTGCAGAATTCCCATCCATAGCTCCCTTAAGTTCTTCATTGGACTCAAAAAGTTTCCCAGCCACAAATTCTTTTAGATATGGGATCAGTTGGAAAGCAGAAGGTACCAAACCTGGTGAATAGACTGGATGTTTCAAAAATTCGTACCTCAAAACGTTCATTTTTCCATTGTTAAAACACCTTTGTGCATTGTCTTGTCTCCTCCTATGCATTTTGTATTCATTTTATCCAAGCGATTTGTATCTGTAGCGTTCTTTTTCTTTGTGTCAATTAAAATCGAGTACTTATTTTTTGGTATACAGCTTCCGTATTGCAGTCATTGGTTCGATAGCTTTTCCGTGTATGAGGTGAACTGAAGGTCCCCCGTCTCGTCATGAACAACAAATCGCCGCACAAAATCAATAGGAATCTTCGCAAAGTAGTCCAGTCATTGCTGAGAAATTCTGTTCCGTATTTGTTTTAGGCCATCATTCGACAATGCCCATTTTGCACAATGCTTGAGAAATGTAGCTCACTCTACCTTCTGACACGGCTACGCTGCCAGCTGATTCAGAGATCGGTTGTTTATTGTCATCGTATACACTTTCTGGATGCTTTCATCTGCGGCTGCAGTTTTGGTACCACATTCATGTATATCATCTTCGAGAGAAGCACGGACACGTTTGAAATCAGTCATCTCAATAGTTGAATGTGAAGAAGAAAAATCCCTAAAATCATTTATCAAATTTGGATAAATTTCCTTTAGTGATAAATCAACAATAGGAAAAAAAAGTAATATGGCGTACTGGTATTCCAGATTATCCCCCTGAACGAATCCCACATGACATCAATCTTTTGAAAATCCATATAAATTAAACTATTCTGTACACCAAAACATCACTTTTACCACTTTATTGTGCAACATATAGAAACAGCAAAACTAAATGTCACTGATATCAACATCATTTATGAGTGACGATGAGAATATTTCATCGAGCACTTGCATAAATCTATGTTCTGTCTTGCAATAGGTTGACGACATCGCGTGGGCGATGCCCAAGTTCGAATCCGGCCAGCCACACAGGTTATCTTGTCAGGTATGGTCAATAGCTTGTTAGTTGTTCGTTTAAACAGAGCATTACTTATACAAACAATGTAAGGTAAATTTAGTCGAGTGGTTGGACTGACTGGAAGACGAGGAATGGGAGTCTGGCTACTATTATTGGCAATGACAGTTTCACTGGACACCCTTCTGTTTTATGTATAACAAACAAATATTACGATTCAGTGTAGAAAACTGAAAGTAGTGTGCAACACGTCAACGACTGTGTGTCTTATGTTGGCTTTGGAAGCGACAGATGATGATGCCTGGTGCTAAAAAAGAGTTAACTTGTTCAAATAATTTACAGGAATGCAGCCGGGAGACGTTGCCGACAACGGCCGATATTTCGACAGGTACAAAACTGCACGAACTAAGCGCTGTGCGAGCAAAATTAAATCTCGTTTTCCACAGAAACTCCGTAAAGATAAAACACACACACACACACACACACACGCATTGTAAACACTAGCGTCATCGCAAACCAAATATGACCGACGTCAGAAGTTATCGATAGTGAAATTAATAATCAACGGATGAGATACCATATACTCTGCCCCTCTGTTTTTTGACAAGGGACAGAGTGGGACTCCATGCAGAATTCAAACAAAAACGCCCATCTTTATTTATAAAGTAACTTCCTAATTTAATTTCAACAGCTTCCTTAAAAACACTATCCCAGTAGCTGGAAATGCATGCCAGAATCTTGGTGTTGTTATGTATCATGCACTGCAGAGCCAAAGAAACTTGTACACCTGCCTAATATAGTGGAAGGCCCTCGCGAACACGCGGAAGTGCCGCAACACGACGTGGCATGGACTCGACTACTGTCTGAAGTGGTGCTGGATGGAATTTACACCATTAATCCTGCCGGGCTGTCCATAAATCAATAAAACTATGAGAGAGTGGAGATCCCTTCGGCACAACACGTTGCAAGGCATCTCAGATATGCTCAATAATGTTCATGTCTGGGGAATTTGGTGGCCAGCGGAAATGTTTCAACTCCTGGAGCCACTCTGTAGCAATTCTGGACGTGTGGGGTGTCGCATTGTCCTACTGGAATTGTGCAAGCCCGTCGGAATGCACAATGGACATGAATGGATGCAGGTGATCAGACAAGATGCTCACTTACGTTTCAGCTGTAATAGTTGTATCTAGACGTAGCAGGGGTCCCATGTCATTCCAGCTACAGATGTCCCACACCATTACAGAGCCTCAAGCAGCTTTAACAGTCCCCTGCTGACATGCAGGGTCCACGGATTCATGAGGTTGTCTCCGTACCCGTAGATGTCAATCCGTTCGATACAATTTGAAACAAGACTCGTCCGACCAGCCAACATGTTTGCAGTCATCAACAGTCCAATGTCGGTACTGACGGGTCCAGGCGAGACGTAAAGCTTCGTGTCGTCCAGTCATCGAGAGTACGCGAGTGGGTATCCGGCTCCGAAAGGCCATATCGATGACGTTTCGTTGAATAGTTCGCAAGCTGATACTTGTTGATGGCCCAGCATCGAAATTTGCAGAAGGGTTGCATTTCTCTCACGCTGAACGATTCTCTTCAGTTGTCATTGGTCCGTTTTTGTAGCATCTTTTTCTAGCCTCATCGATGTCGGAGATTTGATGTTTTACCGCATTTCTGATACGCTACGCTCGTGAAATGGTCGTACGGGAAAATCCCCGCTTCATCCCTACCTCGGAGAATCTGTGTCCCACCGCTCGTGCGCTGGCTATAACACCACGTTGAAACTCACTTAAATTTTTATGACCTGCCATTGTAGCAGCAGTAACCGATCCAACAACTGCGCAGACACTTGTATTATATAGACGTTGGCAAACACAGCGCCGTATACTGCCTGTTTACGTACCTTTTGTACTTCAATAGGCATGCCAATACTAGTTTCTTTGCCAATTCATGGTAGTATGACCGGAGTCAAGATAATGATCTGCAATGGCTGATGTGCGTTTGTGCCGCTTATATTCAGTACATCGGTCCTCCACTGTTCTGATAGTCTGACCAACATATGACATACCACAACTGCCTGGAATACTATAGTTACCCGCCTTATGCAAACCAAGATAGTCCTTTACGGAACCTTAAAGGATCTTGATCTTGAATGGTGTTCGAAAAACAGACACCACATCTTACTTCAGCAAAATATGACCAATTCTGTTTGAAATGCTCCCTGCGTAGGGCGAAAGGGCCGTAGGCTTTGGTGCCACCTTGGTATTATCATCACTCACCCGGCGCACTGTTGGTCGATAGCACAACGCACGTCTAGCCTGTCTTTCAGTATAACCATTCTGACAAAAGGTGACTTCAAGATGGGCTAATTCAGCTGACAAACTCTTAGGGTCCGATATGACATGCGCACTGTGAACCAAGGTACGAAGTACCCCTTCACTTTGAGCCGTATGGTGACAGCTGGCAGCCTGCAGACACAAGTCAGTGTGAGTAGACTTCTTGTAAACAGCATATCCCAACGTACCATCCAATATCCTCCTGACCAACACATAAGGGAAGGGAAAACAGCCATCCTTTTCCATCAAAAAATGGTTCAAATAGCTCTGAGCACTATGGGACTTAACTGCTGTGGTCATCAGTCCCCTAGGACTTAGAACTACTTAAACCTAACTAACCTAAGGACATCACACACATCCATGCCCGAGGCAGGATTCGATCCTGCGACCGTAGCGGTCGCTTGGTTCTAGACTGTAGCGCCTAGAACCGCTCGGCCACTCCGGCCGGCCCTTTTCCATCCCCATCCTCAAACGAATATTCATGTGGATTGAATTCAGATGTCGTTCAAACTCTCACTTCCATGAGTCCCACGCAAAAGTGTTGTCTTCAAGTCTGAAAAAATACCTACGTTTCAACCCCGCGACTCCAGTTCACGTTCCTCAAAACCTTTAATAAACAAAGTGGCAATAATGGATGGCAACGGGCTTCCCATTACAACTCCATCTCTCTGCTCGTAGTAGCGGTCATTCAATAAAAAGCAATGGAACACATGTCGAAATAGGTTCGTTAAATCGGCACCAAATCTAACCTCAATCAACCGTAACAAATCAGACAGAGAAACACGAGTGAAGAGAGACAGACCACACCAGACCTTACTATAATATCAGAGTCATTCTAAGGCAAACCCTCTAATCGACGTAAGAAATCTGCTGAGTTCTTGATGTGGTGCTCACACCGACGTACTGTAGGGCTCAATAGGGTAACAAGGTGTTGTGCTGTACTATATGTCGGAGCAGCAATGTTATTCACAATCGGACGAAGAGGAACCCGTTCCTTGTGGACCTTAAGTGTCCATATAACCTAGGGAGAACAACAGAATAAGAATTGAGAGTCTTGATGGTCTCCTATGATAAGGAACTTTTCTACGGGTGGTTGTTAGTCCTTCTCTCAACACTTCTTGTGTGGCAGCACTGATCCTACAATACGTTGAATCAAACAGTGAACACTGCATCTTTCGAACGTAATCCTGCTTGCCCAAAACAACGGCAGCATTGCCCTCGTCTGTAGGTAAAATAACAGTATCCGATCAACTCTGAGTGAACGTAAAGTAGCCCTTGCAGCCACTGTGATGTTTTGGAGGTAGTTTCAAAACAGCCTGTTCAGTTGAACTAATAAAATCAGCCACTGGAAAACGCTTACGAGTCGGTACAAAATTTAAACCTTTTCCTAACATGGATAAAGCTGCATCGTCAAAAGATTTCTCCGCGAGATTAATCACAGAACGTCGAGCAATAGTATTAGACTATGAGCCCTGGAAACGTTCAAACTTCGCCAAATGCCAGGCAGTTATAGAATAAAATACCCAGTCGGAATGCGACCATGAAGCACTGTCCAGCCAACCTCAAGAAAAAGAATTAATTATAGAAGCAAACATTAAATAAAGCCAGAACAATTCCTTGCAAACGAAATCCAGGTGTTGACGAGTGTAATGGATCCTTTCGCGAACAAGAGCTAGGCCAGCACGTCGCTTGGCTGTTGACGGCAGGAGTATTAATATGATGCACAACTTTGGCAAACGTTGAAACAATATTTTGATCACGACACAGCAGCAAAAACGACAACGCACATTGCAATCTTTCTCTACTGCTGCCAATGTTATCAAACCTTCACAAGCACCGTACATTTCCTCCCCGTACAGGCAAACAATGTAAGACGCAAGTTTCTCCCGGCCTATACAGTGTTCAAATAACATACGATAAAGTAACCGGGTGACGTAGTCGACAGCCGCCGATATTTGGACACGAGCACACACTGCCATTTTCAAGGCAAAACTGCAGCAAGTAAGCGCTGTGCAGTCTATCGATAATTTCTCACGTCGGTCATCTTTTGTTCGCGATAACGATAGTGCTTACAGTACGTGCGTGTATGTTATCTTTACGGCGTTTCTGTGGAAGCGCTTGCACAGCGCTTACTTGCTGCAGAGTTGCCTTGAAAATGGCAGAGTGTACTTCTGTCGAAATATCAGTGGTTGTCGACGACGTCACCCTAACGTTCCTATCCGGCGAACGGATAATCGCCGTCAATATCTTTTCCCCTCATTCCATCAGGCGTATCACGCAGGGGTAGAAATTAACCAATATCATAGGGATGCACTTAAGCGATGGTAAACTTGACGTTTCTCTTTGTATCTCCGTCGTCGCCCAAATTCAGTGAGCGAAGTAGGCATAAATGAAGCGATAGTCACTAGATAAATCATGCAGGTAAGAAAAAGGAGGTCCCAGTCCAGAGTCCATTACTTGGGAAAACATCAGGAAGAAGTCAACGGCTCGTACCGCCATAGATGTCCTTCTTGTTCGGGAATGGATAATTCTTCTTCAATATCCATGATAAAAACCACCATTTTTTGGATACCTGTGTGTCTTCAGATGGTCATCAAACACAGATTGCAGATAGTTATGACTCGCGTGTGATGCAACGCTGTATTTATCCTCTCGGCGAATACCAGTCAGGCTAGACCGAATTTAATTTTTGTTTTGTTTCACTAAATCGTGTTAGGTGCATGGGCGGAATGCTTCACTTGACCAGCGTTCTGTTACTTGAAGCTCGCGATACACTGGTTATATCCCTAACTTTCATTCGGGAGCAGCAGAGTACAAATGTCCGTTCAGCCACCCTGACTTGGATTTCCATTAAATCTCTTACGACCTATGCCGGGATAACACTAAAGAGGATCGGTCTCCAAAGCCCTTGTCTGGACGGACGCTAAACCTTAATGTTCTGTTTCTGTTACAATATTCAGTACGACGTTGTCAATTTATCAGTATCTGCCTGCGAATGCAGTAAACTTGTAGTAGTAGTTATCTGAAAGGTGCCACTTACCTGAAATGAATTTTCCATCGTATGTTTGCCATACTGGCCGCTCGTAACGTCTTAGTGCACCGGAAATTTGATGGTTTATCGAATAGTGAAGAGGACTGTACCTTTAACAAAGCCAGTGACTACATATTTAATCCTCAAACTGAGTCGTTGTTACAGTTTAAGAGAAGAATTCGTCTTAGCCACATTCGGAACGTTAATCACCTTGAAATCTTGTTCTGTTAAAACTGACGGGTTTCGGAAGACCAAACTTTTCTTTTGATGGTGTGTGTCAGTATATGGAAGCTCGATCCTCGAAAGGCGTCCTTTTTGATGTGAAATAGAGTCTACGGTGGTCAACATAGTAATTGCGGTTGAGGTGAATTATTTTCTTGGATTTTTAATTTGCGAGAGCGTGCTGAAAAGTAATGCCCCCAAATTTTTTTATATCAAAAGTCTTAAAGCTTTTCTAAATAAAACAAAGATTCAATCTCCCTATGCCTCATCCTTACATATTTTCAGTACTCTACCACTAGAGGGCTCCGAATTGTACCGCGTAATATGGTGGTGTGTAACGTAACTATGTCGGTATGTGAGAAACAGGATACTGTAATGGAATTTCGAAATAAAATAGTTCGTCCACTGCTACGGTCGCAGGTTCGAATCCTGCCGCGGGCATGGATGTGTGTGGTGTCCTTAGGTTAGTTAGGTTTAAGTAGTTCTAAATCTTGGGGACTGATGACCTCAGATGTTAAGCCCCATAGTGCTCAGAGCCATTTTTGAACAATCCGACGCTTTGAGTTCAGTGTCGTCGACCATCTTCCATGCGCTTCCAGATTGGCCCCAACTGATTTTCATCTGTTTCCAAAACTTAAAAAACACCTTCGAGGACTTCACTTTGATAGTGATGAGGCGGTGGAAGCAAAGGTGAAGTTGTGGTTCCGTCAACAAAGTCAAACATTCTACAGTGACGATCAACAAATAGGACTCTCATTTGGAGAAATGCGTCCGCTGCCAGGACGACTACGTTGAGAAATAAAGACACAGACGCGACGAATCAAAATTTAGAACGTTAATAAGCTTGCTTTTATGTAAAAAGTTTTAAGAGTTTCATATAAGAAAATCGGAGGCATTACTTTTGGTTGGTTGGTTGGTTGGTTTGGGAAGGAGACCAGACTGCTTGGTCATCGATCTCATCGGTTTATGGAAGGATGGGGATGGAAGTCGGCCGTGCCCTTTTAGAGGAACCATCCCGGCATTTGCCTGGAGTGATTTAGGGAAATCACGGAAAACCTAAATCAGGATGGCCGGACGCGGGATTGAACCGTCGTCCTCCCGAATGCGAGTCCAGAGTCTAACCACTGCGCCACCTCGCTCGGTGGCATTACTTTTCAGCACGCCCTCGTAGAACCACAATGTCGCTTTCATTGGGCTGTGCATAAAAATAAAGAATTGTTATTAATTTCATAATATCTGTTACCCCTTTTAAGAATAAATAAATCGATTTTTATTAATTTTTGTCATAATGGCATAAAAAGCAAACAGTCACTAGTTTATAAAATTCATCTTTAACGTGTAATTGGTTTCAATCTACTGTGCCCATTTACATATGGTTGAACTTATTTCCCCTACTTTGTGTATGAGGTTAGAAATATGTCGTTTGCTGCTGTGTTATGTGAGAAACAGCGCCACTGTAGGAGATTAAGAACCAATTACAGTGATTAAAAATGGTTCAAATGGCTCTGAGCACTATGGGACTTAACTACTGTGGTCATCAGTCCCCTAGAACTTAGAACTACTTAAACCTAAGGACATCACACACATCCATGCCCGAGGCAGGATTCGAACCTGCGACCGTAGCAGTCGCGCGGTTCCGGACTGCGCGCCTAGAACCGCTAGACCACCGCGGCCGGCTACAGTGATTAAAAAGCTTATTTGTGGGTTTGTGCTTGGGACTAGTTACTGAAAGTTGCAACAAATAAACAGAATATGCCCGCGTGTCTCGATATGTGATGCAACTCTGTATTTATCCTCTCGGCGAAGACGGAGGGGCTGAATACCAGTCAGGCTAGACCGAATTTAATTTTTTCTTGTTTCTCTACAGTAATTATGCACAGCAATTATGCTCATTGTTATATGATACTTAAAAATGATGTTTTTTACAAGGAAACTGTCGAAATCTTTTTATACCAGCTAAATGTTATCTAATAACTGTTGATAATTAAAAAGCCCCGTAGTAACTAAGAGAGCAACCTGTGAGTTAATAATCAGCCGTACCTGTGCAAATACAGCTTTAAGCGTAGATTACTAAACCCTCGTAAAATTTACGATTGCGCCAGTGTATAAAATGGCTCTGAGCACTATGGGACTTAACATCTGAGGTCATCAGTTCCCTAGACGTAGAACTACTTAAACCTAACTAACCTAAGAACATCACACACATCCATGCCGGAGGCAGGATTCGAACCTGCGACCGTAGCAGTCGCGCGGTTCCGGACACAGCGCCTACAACCGCTCGGCCACCGCGGCCGGCAACTAGTGTATAAAACAAGACGTTTTATACATACTTTGGTATCTAACATACCATTGCAGATCTAATAATAGTAATTAACTAATGCATAATCTATAAATTTTGAATTACTTTGAATAAATTTGGACTAGCAATTTACTATGGTTTAGTAGTAATGTAACAATTTATCCTCTTTAGTGGAGTAGGGTTAAGTTCTGTTGAACTATGATGTCAGTATGTTCAGTCGGTGATATGTATTCCACTGACTGAGCGTCAGTTCTTTAGCGTCAGTTCTTCCCAGAGGCGGCGGTAGGTAGGGGTGGGACTCTTAGGTTTCGATCCCGCGCGAGTACACAGTTCTTGCGTAGAGCTGTTCAATATTAGAAGCGCATCGGCGCCTGGGGCGCGAGCGGAAGTTCTCACATCAGAGATTACTTCAGTGACGATTCCGCCCGAGGTGTGTACATAAAAAGAGAGCGCCTCAGCAGCGCGCCGACAACAATAGTGGTATTGATCGCGGCGTGGCCTTCCACCCCAGCTGTTCCATCCCCGCAGATCGGATCGCATCGGCAGTTTAGCGCCGCCTCCTCGCCGGACAGCCGGTCATTTAAAATATTGAAAGTGCCGCCTTGTTTCCCGGAGAATGGAGCCATTGCGAGGTGCGGCCCGATCGAGCCGAGCGCCCTAGCCGCTAGCCCTCTAGCCTCCCGGCGCCACCCCACACTCGTTCTCCCGACCTCGACCACGGCCTGCTGTCTACTGCTCCCGCTGCCGCCGCCAGACATCCTAAAGTCGCTACCTCCCCGTCTCCATTCTCTTCCAAGAGTTGGACCAACTATTGTTCCTTATAACAAAGCTGATACAGGTCTATCACAAATGAGTCATTAGACTTTAACATGTTTCTTTTCATTGGCAACTACCACAGCAGATGATAATTTTACCATGATTTGGGGCGACAGTCATGTAATATTTTTTAAATGAAAGTTTCGCCATAACTAGTGCGCATAACTTAATGCGATCTTAAAATCGGTCTCTAGATTGAAGCAACTACGAGCAAAATTCTATCGTTGCTAGGTACACTATCTTCCAGGTGCAACACTCGCCCCTACTATGTCTATGGGAACAAACGTTTACGATGTTTACAAAAAGAAAGCGAAAAAAATACAAATGCAACGAAAGAAAAAGTTGGTTTGCAAAAGCCGAAAAATCGTGAAATACTTTTTAAATGAAAGTTTCGCTATTTGACTTGGGTTAGATCGTTTATTCTACTTTACAATCACGATTTCGGCCATTGGCCATTTTCCAGTACCACAATGTTGGTCATGATCCAACTTTTATAAAGGAAGTAATTTTCGGAATATAACAAACTTGGTTATACCGGGTGTTACAAAAAGGTACGGCCAAACTTTCAGGAAACATTCCTCACACACAAATAAAGAAAAGATGTTATGTGGACATGTGTCCGGAAACGCTTAATTTCCATGTTAGAGCACATTTAGTTTCGTCAGTATGTACTGTACTTCCTCGATTCACCGCCAGTTGGCCGAATTGAAGGAAGGTAATGTTGACTTCGGTGCTTGTGTTGACATGCGACTCATTGCTCTACAGTACTAGCATCAAGCACATCAGTATGTAGCATCAACAGGTTAGTATTCATCACGAACGTGGTTTTGCAGTCAGTGCAATGTTTACAAATGCGGAGTTGGTAGACGCCCATTTGATGTATGGATTAGCACGGGGCAATAGCCGTGGCGCAGTACGTTTGTATCGAGACAGATTTCCAGAACGAAGGTGTCCCGATAGGAAGACGTTCGAAGCAATTGATCGGCGTCTCAGGGAGCACGGAACATTCCAGCAATGACTCGCGACTGGGGAAGACCTAGGACGACGAGGACACCTGCAATGGACGAGGCAATTCTTCGTGCAGTTGACGATAACCCTAATGTCAGCGTCAGAGATATTGCTGCTGTACAAGGTAACGTTGACCACGTCACTGTATGGAGAGTTCTAAGGGAGAACCAGTTGTTTCCGTACCATGTACAGCGTGTGCAGGCACTATCAGCAGGTGATTGGTCGCCACGGGTACACTTCTGCGAATGGTTCATCCAACAATGTGTCAAAAAAAATGGCTCTGAGCAGTATGGGACTTAACATCTTAGGTCATCAGTCCCCTAGAACTTAGAACTACTTAAACCTAACTAACCTAAGGACATCACACACATCCATGCCCGAAGCAGGATTCGAACCTGCGACCGTAGCAGCCCCGCGGTTCCGGACTGCAGCGCTAGAACCGCACGGCCAAAATGTGTCAATCCTCATTTCAGTGCAAATGTTCTCTTTACGGATGAGGCTTCATTCCAACGTGATCAAATTGTAAATTTTCACAATCAACATGTATGGGCTGACGAGAATCCGCACGCAATTGTGCAATCGCGTCATCAACACAGATTTTCTGTGAAAGTTTGGGCAGGCATTGTTGGTGATGTCTTGATTGGGCCCCACGTTCTTCCACCTACGCTCAATGGAGCACGTTATGATTTCATACGGGATACTCGACCTGTGCTGCTAGAACATTTGCCTTTACAAGTACGACACAACATGTCTTTCATGCACGATGGAGCTCCTGTACATTTCAGTCGAAGTGTTTGTACGCTTCTCAACAACAGATCCGGTGACCGATTGATTGGTACAGGCGAACCAATTCCATGGCCTCCACGCTCTCTTGGCCTCAACCCTCTTGACTTTCATTTATGGGGGCATTTGAAACTGTATCATAAACTGGTTACCAAAAACGGTCGTTATATGCGCAGGCTCTGTTATCTACAGTGACGAAATCAGGTTGCTGAAGTCACCAAAAAGTTGCATTTACTAATATACGATACAACTTCATTTCAAATGGACATAATGCCTCAACAACACATGATTAACAACCTCTTCCATGCTAATTTCGAAAGCCTGAGAAAAACCGACAAGTACGGAGACAAGAGATGACAAAACAAAGAAGAGTGCGAATGCAACAGTCCTAGATAAAATTCTGGAGCTATGTAGAAGAAAAACTACTTCCATAATCGATGCAGTAATGACCATGACTGAAACACAAATATAAAACAGAATGAGAATTTTGTAATTGTGGTGTGCGTACTGTAAGACCTTCGGTACACACACCATCAGATTATTTGACTTGTCGCTCTAACGAAGTAGGCAAGTGTCAGCAATATGTCTCGTGGTCTTATCGTGGCGTGTTTATCTTCTGCCGTTAGGTCAGACGATAGAAATGCCACTTACACTCTTAGAGTAGCAGATTGACAGTGACCAACTTTAAACAGAACTTGATTAATTTTCACACACATTTATTAAATAGTAACAAGCATAAACCTTATGTAACTTGATTCTGGATGCTATTTACAATTGACAATCTGGAGTTCCTTTGGTCTTGGTACATTAATCTTATTCTCACAAAGTGTCTATATGTTTCTCTTCATGGCTATGTACAGAAATATGATAATCTATTAGGTGCAGACTGAAACTTGACTATAGACTGGTACACACTGGTGCAGACAAATGCAGACTGGATGATCGGAGGTCTGTACACTCGTTATAATACCTCGCGCGTTCAGGTATCACTGCGCGAGTGTGATCCGCGAGGAGAAAAGGCTCTACATTAGCAGCAATCTCATTGGCTGCTTTACATATTAATACGCGGATCGGCGGAAGCAGAATTTGGTCCGTCTCTAAGGCAGCTCCATCTCGTAGTGCGGAGACGGGCGAGCGCTGCGCCTGCGCTGTTGTGCTTAGCGGGGCGCGCTCTAGTGGGAAAGTTGTGTACGCGCTGAATACGCGGAACTATGTACACAACAGTAACAATGCTAATTCTGGAAATGCGCCCTGTTATGGTAAAATAAACTAAAAGACGACGCAGGATCGAATGAAAGAAATGGAATAATACATGTGAAACACTGAAATACCAAGAATTACTTTTCTTTAAAATGTGAAACCACTGTTTATGACTTAATATAAGAAATTGTGTAAGATTATGCAGTATTCGTATGCAGAGGAATAAGGAAATAATAGGCACCAACATCTGCTGCTGAATACTGTGTTTCGAATCTAGGCGGAAAATTAAGCTGTAATTGGTGTTTTAAATAAAGATGCGGCTCTAGGACAGTTTTGTACATAATCTACGAAGCTGCATTTATGTTCTATGGTGTTATCGTCCAATATAAAAAAGGCTTCGTCGCTGTAAGGACTGGGACGGCGGGGCTTTAGTCGTGCTTGGCTGGCTCAGCTACAGTCTGCCTTCGGCGGTGCTACTGCACGGACGTCTGTTTACGTCCCTGCCGGAGAAGTTCGCGCTCGCGCAGTTGTTTACCTCTTCGGCGTACTCGCGCGTTTAGATGGTTCAAATGGCTCTAAGCACTATGGAACTCAACTGCTGAGGTCATTAGTCCCCTATAACTTAGAACTAGTTAAACCTAACTAACCTAAGGACATCACACACATCCATGCCCGAGGCAGGATTCGAACCTGCGACCGTAGCGGTCTCGGGGTTCCAGACTGCAGCGCCAGAACCGCGCGGCCACTTCGGCCGGCTCGCGCGTTTAGACGACTCGATATAGAACGGCACATGCATACCGAAAGTCGACTCTCAAGATTAGTTTTTCGAATGAATATGCGAGACCGAAAGCCTACGAAATAGAAAGATTCCTACGACACGAAGTTAAACTTGACTACAACGAACTTATCGGAATCCATCTCTCCATAGTGAGCAGTGTCGTTTACGTGAAGCTGATTAACGATGCAGTATGTGACAGAATCATCCGAGATACTAAACATGGACTCAAATTTCGTCACTCTGATGGACATGTTGGAGAAGTAACTATTGATCACGCAGGACTGGGCTTACGAAACATACGCATTTTCGAACTTCCCTTCGAGGTTCCGTCTGACTTGGTCGTTGACGCCTTACGCCCATATGGAAGAGTGCTTAGCCACGTTGAGGAAAAATGGTCCAACTTCACGACTTACCCCGTTCTCAATGGGGTGCGTCAAATCAGAATAGAACTGACACAACATGTACCCTCGTACTTGTTCATCGGCGGATGCAGAGCTATAGTGATCTACGATGGACAACCCAAAACATGCTCAGGCTGAGGGAAAGAGGGCCACGTCCGTTCCGAATGTATGCAGCGGAGGATAGTGCAAGTTCCAAACGGCGAACCCGTGCCTCCATTCGGGAGGACGACGGTTCAATCCCGCGTCCGGCCATCCTGATTTAGGTTTTCCGTGATTTCCCTAAATCGCTCCAGGCAAATGCCGGGATGGTTCCTTTCAAAGGGCACGGCCGACTTCCTTCCCCGTCCTTCCCTAATCCGATGAGACCGAAGACCTCGCTGTCTGGTCTCCTTCTCCAAACCAACCAACCAACCAACCCGTGCCTCCGTCCACGTTGACGCCGCTGCCACTAACGTATGCGGACGCATTTCGAACAGATCCCATCTCGAAGAATGACCAGCTACAGAATCCTGACAGTTTACGGCAACCGACTGCGGCAGAGACCGCCTCCAGTGACGAAACGACGCACACTTCTGCCGCTCCGGCGCCGACGACGCCCTTAACCGAGCGGAAAGGATCGGTAGGAGGTATGGAAACTGATCCTGCTGTTGTGCCGACAGCTGCTTTCGTCCCTGAGCACCGGGAGTCACTTCCGCACTCGGATACGGAGGCGCACACGCGTAAACAACGATCGCCGAAGCGCCACAAGAAACGACGGCTAGCGCCGTCGGATACCTGCTTACTGCAGTCCACGTCAGACGGACATGGGTGTAACGTCGATACCGAGCATCCGGATGCGCAACGGGAGGTTCTACCTCCCACACAGCAGTACGACGCGAATCATGCTAGACAGTGGTTGAATACAGACACACCGGACGGAAAGCCGACGGAAGGAGTCCCTCCACCCACCGCAGCCACGCCACCGCCTTCGGTCAGCCAGGCAGGAGAGACACGACGGGAGCTGGACCTCCAGTACAGGAACTAGGCCGACGAATCCGATACTGGCCCACAGACCGACGACGCACCCGCAATGGCGAGTGCTGCGTCCACCGGATGTTAACCACGCAGAAGATGCAGACTGATGCACAGACAGCATGTCACCGGGCAGCAGCACACAAATTAACATAAGCGTTCATGTGCGCTTTACGCACTGAAGAACAGCGGCAGGCATATCGAACAGCCTCTATTAATATTAATACGATCAGAACGCCTGTCAAATTGCAATTATTACGAGACATGTTGCATGCGTCAGACGTCGACATCGTTCTGCTGCAGGAAGTATGTGTTGAGAGCTTCGCCGACCTCTATGAGTACGATACGTACATTACACCTACTACCGACGGCGGCAGCGGAACAGCGATACTTCTACGTAGTGGCATAGTGGCCGAGGACGTGGTGTACCTGCCGTCAGCGCGAGGACTCGCGCTGACAGTGCTGGGAGTACGGGTCGTTAACATCTACGCACCGTCGGGGTCCGACAGACGGCGCGACCGATCCCGATTTTACGCAGAGGAGATTGCAACACTATTCTTAGGTCGGTATGAACATGTCTTATTTGGAGGCGACTTCAACTGCGTGTTCGCACCAATAGATCAACACCCACGTTATACTTCATGCCCGTAGCTGCGGCAACTCGTACAGGACATGAATCTCATTGATACATGAGAGACGATACATGGCGACAGACGTGGATACACCTACGTTACGAGTCACTCTGCAAGTCGTCTCGATCGCATTTACGTAACACGTCGTCTCGAACCTGCGATCCTCGATGCGGAATTGTGGCCTGTCGCCTTTTCAGATCACTTAGCATATATATGCACGGTCTCCCTGAGTCGTCAACAAGTGTGGAGGAGTCACAGTGTTTGGAAACTGAATACAGCACACCTCAGGGAACCTGAGTGCAGACGCTTAGTCGAAGACACTTGGCACGTGTGTGAACGACACCTTCCGACATATCCGACGACGTTGCAGTGGTGGCTGGAATGCGTTAAGCCTGCATTGCGCCGAGTGTTAATTGCATACGGAAGAGAGCAGATGATGTGGAGGCGACACACGATGGAATTTTATTTCACGATGCTCCGCGAACTTTCTGTACAAGCACCTTCACAGGAGCGTCGTGCCGGTATAAAACGAGCACAGGCCCAAATAATTTCCATAACGCGCCGCCGTCTGGAGTGTGTCGCAATCCGTGCAAGGGCCTTTGAACGAGTCCGTGGAGAATCACCGTCGATGTATCACGTTATCAGAGAAAAACAACGTAGCCGCAGAACCTTAATACAGACGGTCGTACTGCCAGATGGTCGCCGCATGACAACGCAAAAAGATACTGCCAACGCTTTTGTGGAACACTACGGTCATCTCTATGAAGAAGCGGAACACGATCAGGCAGCCTTTCATGAGGTCCGACAAACGCTCTCCGCGTGTCTCGACGAGACGGCCAACCTGGAGTTAACAGGTAAAGTCACAGTTGACGACGTAACGGAAGCGATTGATAAGGGAGTGTCGCACAAATCGCCGGGGCCCGACGGGTTTCCGTTAGAGTTCTATCGTACATTTAAAAATCTAATGACTCCACGATGGACTGCCATGTACTGCGAATTGATGTCTCCCAACGTGCCTCTTCCACCCTCCTTCGTGGAAGGATGGATCATCCCCATCCACAAACCATCTGGCGGCACAGGGATACAGACGTACCGGCCACTGACCCTTCTTAATTGCGACTACAAGATCTACGCCAGGACACTTGCAGCACGCTTTAAACGCGTAATACGCCAAAAGATTTCACTCGACCAAACCCAGCTAGGAGGAGATAGCGACGGCACTTAGCGACTACCGCGATGTTATCGCACTGGCATCAACATGTCGTCTCCGGGGTGTATTAGTATCGATAGACTTCGATCGCGCATTTGACAGTCTGAGTCATGCTTATCTCACGGACCTGATGTCGAAAATGAAGTTTCCGGAAAGTTTTGCCACCGTCGTCATGAGACTACTCCACGGAGCCGCATCCAAAGTGCTCATCAATGGACGCTTGGTGGGGCCCATCACCATCTCACGATCGGTCAGACAAGGGTGCCCCCTGTCAACGATATCGTATGCCATCGCTGTCGAGCCACTGCTCTGCGGGCTCCGGAATCGACTCCAAGGAATGACGATAAGACACAACAAGTTTATATGCCGAACATACGCAGATGACCTAGTGTTTTTAGCACGGTCAGGCGACGAGGCAAGAGCGGCCTTGCATTGGATTAATTTTGTATTGTATGGCTACGGGAAGTCGCCTGAACATGGCAAAGTCGGGAGCGATGAACATCGGGAGAGGACTCCCGACAGGTAGTGTAGCACCATTACAGCCGATCAACAAGATGAAATGCCTAGGAATTATCTTCACTACAGACGTTCGACGCACGGCGACACTGAGTTACAGACATCTTCTGCAAAAAATTCGTGCGAGTGTCCGAAGTCACAGGTTAAGGGCACTGGATATGATACAACGGGTCACCTTTGCCAACACTTATCTAGCTTCTCGCATCCCCCACCTGGCACAAGTTCTTCCTATGCCGGTGGTGTTGACCCGCCGAATCCTGGCGGCACTAGGATATTTTGTGAGCACAGGTCTGCTTTTTTAAGGTAGGATACGAAACCCTCACCCTTCGTCGTAGTCGTGGAGGTCTTGGACTAGTCCACGTACGCAACCGAGCAGTCGCTATTTACACTGCTGGCCACCGTAAATGCAACACCAAGAAAGACAAGAGGTAGCACAACAAAATTTATTTTGTAGATAACATGTTGACCAAGTATCAAATGATTACGTTTACAGACGTCTGTGACATGTGGTTCCTGCCAGAATCAGTAGTCAGAGTAGCCGCCATTGTTGGAGATCACCGCTGCCACACGTCTCGGCATTGAGTCAAAGAGACGTTGCATGTGTTCCTGGGGTACAGCAGCCCAAGCAGCTTCCACACGTTGCCAAAGATCATCTGGTGTGGCAGCTGGGGATGTAATCTGGGTCACTCGTTGAGCAACCACGGACCACATGTTTTCTATCGGCGAAAGATCCGGAGAGCGAGCCGGCCAGGGAAGCAATTCAATCTGGTTATTGACGAAGAACCTTTGGACAATGCGTGCGACGTGTGGTCGCGCATTATCCTGTTGAAATATGGCTGTGGCCGAGCCCTGAAGGTAAGGAAGGACAACTGGCTCCAGCACCTCGGATATGTAGCGCCGGCTATTTAAAGTACCGGAAATGCGTACTAGAGGCGTGCGAGAGTAATATCCAATACCGCCCCATACCATAATACCCGGTGCAAGACCAGTGTGGCGGTGCATAATGCAGCTGTCCAGCATCCTCTCTCCACGGTGTCTCCACACTCGAATCCGACCATCGTGGTGCTGCAGACAGAAGCGTGCCTCGTCAGTAAAGACAACGTCATTCCATTCTGCCATCCACATCAGTCTGTCATCACACCATTGGCGACGGAGACGTCTGTGGTTCTGCGTCAGTGGTAGACGAAGCAATGGACGTCTTGCGGACAGACCACTCTGCTGTAAACGGCGTCGAATGGTACGCGCAGACACTGGATGATGCGTTACAGGCGAAATGTGCTGTGCTATGGTTCGGGATGTCACAGAGCGATCCGTCACTGCCATGCGCACAATTTGTCTATCAGCACGTGCAGTGGTGCGCCGAGGTGAATGCGATCGACGACGTCGGTCCGTCGTACCCTCCTGCATCCAACGGTCACATATCCGCATTACAGTTGTTTGGTTTCGTCCAACACGACTAGCGATTTCTCTGTATGATAATCCACAATCTCGGTAAGCCACTATCCTTCCTCTGTCGAACTCGGATACTTGATCAAAAGATGTTCGCTGTTGTCTACGAGGCATAACTGATCGTCTTGTGAAACAAGCACAAGGTAAACACACGTGCCGAACGTACACTCGTCGAAATCGCCAAGCCTTAAAGGGCGCTATGAGGTGGCGCCACAGGCGCGCGTGATGTGCGTCTGCGCTGAAATTCTAATCAGTTGCATATCTCATCGCTGCAAACTCATGGTGTAAATTTCACTTGATTCGGATGCTTCCTTCAGGGTGTTGCATTTACGGTGGCCAGCAGTGTATGTAACCACAATGATAAAGATGTGGACACGACACCAGACATGTCTGACGGGCACCTTGATAGACGAACTCGCCCCACCTTCTCGTTCGGCTCCGGTAGCTGTGGCTCACATCTCACCATCGCTTCCCCATATGCGAACCTTTTTTGTGGAACACAGTTATGTACATATGGAACTACCGACTACCAGGACGGCAACGGCACGTGATATATATCACATCTTGACTCGACGACGGCCGAATAATGCCGTAGAGCGCCGCCAACCAACAGTCACGAGGTCAGTGGTATGGCGTACAGTGCACAACCCACACCTTGATACGGGAACGCGCGCACTGTGGTATCAGGTGGTAAATGGGAAATACGTGACTCGTTCCAGGTTGCATACAATTCATATGGCGGACGAGCCACTGTGTCCGCAGTGCAATGTTATAGACACAGAGGAGCATCGCCTGATATGCGGACCTTCGGCGGACGTATGGTGTTTGGTCAAAAAAAATGATCGCCTTCCTCCTTCGGGTGGGGCCACAAACAATAGAACCACGCACACTACTTCTCCCAGATAGGACATATTATCCCCGAACAAAGACAAACGCAGTGACTTGGATTTGAGGTTTGACTGTGCGTTATCTTTTCCGAGGCGGCAGTAAGAATGTGCTCGACTTCTGGGCCTTACTACGGGAACATCACTCACAGCTTATGAGACATCCGAGATATCGAACATATTACGCAAATTTTTTAGGGAGTGCCTTGCTTGATCCCTCACCCAGTTGGGGTGTCCCGGGTAGGAGAATGTAATTATTGTCTGTAAGTATCAGAACAAGAAACGACCAGGACAGTGGAGAAGATCCACAAACACACGTGAAGACGTACCCGACACCAACGCGAGGTATAACGGGATTAGCGAGGTACGCGCCTAAAAGAGGAACGTAGACCGTTATTGTTTTGTACTGACAGAAGCAGGATTTTTTTTTCACTATTATGTAAAAAAAAGTCCACTTATTTACGTTTCCCAGAAAAATTTTATTTTGTAAAAGTCATCGTCTTATATATTTAAAAAAAATGCTAGAAGCAGTTTATGTTTGTTATTGTTACACCATTCAGCAAAAAAAAAAAAAAAAAAAAAAAAGAAGTTGGTGGAGCACTCGCCCGCGAAAGGCAAACGTCCCGAGTTCGAGTCTCGGTCCGGCACACAATTTTAATCTGCCAAGAAGTTTCATATCAGCGCACACTCCACTACAGAGTGAAAATCTCGTTCTGGAAACATCGTCTTATTTTCACACAGTAGAATATTTATTAGCTTCGTCATTTTAGCTGCAACATTTTATTCATGTAACAGGAGTTTTTCTTCTTTGTTCTCTACAAGAAAACTTTATTCCTTATATCAAGAAGAGACGAATAAAGAAAAGAGTAGTTAAGATGAAGGATCGCGACAAGTGGGAAAAATCGTATGATGATTGCTCGTGATTATCCGGAAATCCGGGTTCATGTCCCGGTCCACAACAAATTTTCATTGTCATCACTCCATTATACAGCTGATGGTTGTCCATATTCGCAACTGCGAAGGCATTTCACGTATTTCATAACGGCTGTAGTCGCCGCTGTACGTGTTCCTTCGCCCTTGCATGCGTGTCAAAGGAACATTGCATCGTAATTCGGAATAAGACAGGCACTGCAATAAAGTGATTGTAAAAGACGCCTTGGGTCGCCGGGTAGCGTCAGCGAACATTTTGTAGCTTACAAAAGTTGTTCCCCATGATGATGATTTCACGATCCTAAGCCTTTCGCTTTCTCAGCAGTTTAAATGCTTAGTAAACTGCCACTGAATGGATAGCATGCTAAACAAAATATATTTTACTTCCATGAAGATGCTAGAGGAGGCCTTCAACCACTCATTGTACTCTAGTATCCAGATAGCATCACAGATATCTGAAAACTTCATAACGTGCCTCTGAAAGCAGCAGCAGCCGGCCGTTGTGGCCGTGTGGTTCTAGGCGCTTCAGTCTGGAACCGCGTGACCGCTACGGTCGCAGGTTCGAATCCTGCCTCGGGCATGGATGTGTGTGATGTCCTTAGGTTAGTTAGGTTTAAGTATTTTTAAGTTATAGGCGACTGATGACCTCAGATGTTAAGTCCCATAGTGCTCAGAGCCAAAGCAGCAGCAGCAATAGTATGTCGTCGCTGTTAGCATACATGAGGTCTAATACACATGCGAAACGTTATAGTTAACTGCAGTTATTTCATTTTTTTATATTTTTTCACGTTGAGGTTGGTATCTTTCCTCGATTCAGCTGGGTAATAGAAAGTGTACTGCTAAGACACTTTTGGAATGGGCGTGCTTAAAAATTAGAAGAAATTTACAATATTATTTTAGAATCACAACTGAAAATGTCCTCTTCTGAGATTTTCACCACGTTTCCGTTTCGAAGGTGACGTGTTTTTGGTTTTCTTCTTTCCTAAAATATAACTGCTAGTTGACAGACTGGGAGCACAGTTAACATGACGGAAGAAAATATTCCTTTTCGTTGAATATTTAATTTCTTCAACAGAAAGTTTAAAAAAATCAGCTACTGATACTAAAGAGAACATGACGAAATTCAAACATTACAACCGAAAAAATATGTTGAATTTTGTATCTGAAGCGTCATTATCGGATTAATACTTTATTTTTAAGACTTCTGTAAACCGTAGGACATGGCTCCCCGAGTATAAAGAATACAGAGTGGACCACGGTATCGTACATCCTGGACATAAGAACTTTCATTTAATTGAGTACATGTGATTAAAAATAACGTGCAATTAAAATGCATCTTCTCTGACGTACAATTATGATATTAAATGCCCTCTACACTTCAAAGATCGGGTGTTTATAACAGAAATGCAATATACCCATAATGGTCAAAACAAGAGAAGGCGTTTATCACCATTAGTATACTTAGGTGGTTGACCATCGTTTCGTTTTACGTGATAAATTTCATGAGAATACTGCAGGCAGAATGTACCCGTAGCCCGATGGTCACATATTCACGATCATTCTCTACTTCTCTACTCTTCAACGCTTCACAGTTTACTACTTCTGTTGTGTAGTGCTTCCGGAAAACTGAGCTTCTTTACTCAATTTTACAAATAAAAAGAGTTATGATTAACATACCGTCGACAACGAGGTCATTACTGGTGTAGCGAGTCCGTAGCTCGTGGTCTCGCGGTCGCATTCGCGCTTCCCGAGCACGGGGTCCCGGGTTCGATTCCCAGCGGGGTCACGGATATTCACATGCCTCGAGATAACTGGATGTTTGTGTTGTCCTCATTATTTCATCATCATTCATAAAGGTGGCGAGATTGGATTGAGCAAACGTTGGGAATTTGTACGGGCGATGATAACCGCGCAGTTGAGCGCCCCGCAAACCAATCATCATCATCACTGTTGGAGCGAAAGCTGGAATCGGGCACAGATTGGGAAGGAAATCGGCCATGTCCTTTCCACAGAATGAGTCAGTGAAATCATGGAAACACAAACTCGGGCGGCTTCTCCTGAATGGTCGTGCGATGTCTCTCAGTGGGTACCATACTTAACTCGCGTCCAGAAAGACTGGAGTTCAAGTCTCCGTCTGGCCATCCACATTTAAATTTCCGTGATGTCTATAAACAGCTAAACACCGATTTCGAGATGGGTCCTTCAAAGCAGACAACGCCGATTCCGTTCCCCATCCTTGTTAAATAAAAAATTGTGCTCAATCTCCAATAACTCCCGTGTCAACGGAACGTTCAACTCTGTCTTCCTTCCGAATGCGAGTCGAACGCCTTACACTGAAGCTCCTCGCCTTTACGGTAACCACGTGCCTTCCTTTCAGCCTCTTCTAACTTGACAGGCGAATATTATGCTGCAGTTCTCAAATGCCTACAGGGTGTTAAAAATAAGTATTCCATGTTTTTGGAGGTGCTAGTATGTACCAAACCAAGAAAAAAGTCCACTTAACACGGGCTCTAAAATGTATACCTTAAGAGCTATGAGCACTAGTTCGTCTCTGCTACTGTGAAACACATCTCTTCTACTGCAAGTCCTTCGCTGTTACGAACAACCTGCACAATGTTGTAAGTAAATGAGGACACGTTACTCTGTTACTGTCCATGGTTACAGAGTGCAGTAAACATCTCTTAGTGTTGCTACAGTAAGCCGTATTCACAGCAAGCGCTTTGGCTAGTTCTAATGAAACCAGTTTGTGTCAGGGAGGTCCAGTACGTTGGCCAGCAAGTTCCCCCGTCATATACATCTGGATCTTTGGTTGTGGGGACACTTGACGTCTTTGGAGTTTGCAAGCCCCATTACTCATGTACAAAAACTACACATCAGTGTCTGCCATCAAAGCGATGACCAACCTGCTGGAGTTTTTCAGAGTGCGTGATTCCCTAAGCATGCCTTACTATGAATGGATACCATATTGATCACATACTTAAGCGATGTCTCACAACTGCAGGTCGTATGTAATAGCAAGTAGAATACACAAGAAGCTCTACCTTTTCAGAGTAACAGAATGACGAGTTCTCATTTTTTCTACTATCTTCTCCAGTTCGATCGTAATAGCAAATGAACTTCAAGAGAGAGATACATATTTCACAGTAGCGAAGTTGAATAATTGCCCATAGCTCTTAAAGTATGCATTTAAAGCCCATGTTCACTTGTCATTTTTGTTTTGTTTTGGTTCATACTACCAGATCTCAAAATATCGAATGTTTTTTTTTTTAAATATTTTTTACACCCCCTGTATAATCGTTCGACATTTCATGTGTTCCTGTCTTTTACTGATTTTTTAGTTATGCAATATAAAGTCAAGCCAACAGCCTTGCCGCACTGTTTACACCGGTTCCCGTCAGATCACCGAAGTTAAGCGCTGTCGGACAGGGCTAGTTCTTGGATGGGTGACCATCCGGTCTGCCGAGCGCTGTTGCGAAGCGGGGTGCACTCAACCCTTGTGAAGCAAACTGAGGAGGTACTTGAGTGAGAAGTAGTAACTCCGGTCTAGTAAGCTGATAAACGGCCGGGATGGCGGTGTGCTACCACATCCCCCTCCATACCGCATCCAGTGACGCCTGTGAGCTGAGGGTGATACGACGGCCGGTCGGTACCATCGCGCCCTCATGGCCTGTTCGGGCGGAGCTTAGTTTTTTAGTATAACGTGAAAGACAGTTAATTTTCTCTATCCTTAGTTTCCTACTTATTTCTACAAGGGCGTGTTGAAAACTAATGCCTCCGAATTTTTATTCTGTTCTCAATATCGGTTTAAGTATTACATTTCATGCACATTACTCGCTCGACTTTCCCGTTTCGATGACGCAAGTTGCTGCCCTCTGTCGCTAGACGGCTCCAAACTGTAGTGGTGTGTAAACTAACTGCCGGCCTGTGTGGCCGAGCGGTTCTAGGCGCTTCAGTCTAGAACCGCGCGACCGCTACGGTCACAGGTTCGAATCCTGCCTCGGGCATGGATGTGTGTGATGTCCTTAGGTTAGTTAGGTTTAAGTAGCTCTAAGTTCTAGGGGACTGATGACCTCAGATGTTAAGTCCCATAGTGCTCAGAGCCATTTGTAACGTAACTATGCCGGCACGTGAGAAACAGCGTGCAGTAATCGGCTTTCAACCGAAGACTTCGTCCACACGTGGAGCACCCACTTCTTCAGCATGACAAAGACAGATCACACACTAGCGCTGCGACATCTGCAACAATCTGACGCCTTGGGTTCAAATGGCTCTGAGCACTATGGCACTTAACATCTGAGATCAGCAGTCCCCTAGAACTTAGAACTACTTAAACCTAACTAACCTAAAGACATCACATACATCCATGCCCGAGGCAGGGTTCGAATCTGCGACCGTAGCAGCAGCGCAGTTCCGAACTGAATCGCCTAGAACCGCTCGGTCACAGCGGCCGGCTGCCTTGGGTTCGCTGTCATCGATAATCCTGCGTACAATCTCGTCCTGGCCCCATCCGATTTTCGTTTGTCTACAAAAACTGAAGAATACCTTCCAGGGCTTCACTTCAATAGTGATGAAGCACAGGTGAGGTCACGACTCGGTCAACAAAGTGAAACATTTTACAGCGACGATCAACAAACTGGTCTCTCGTTGGGAGAAATGAAATCGTCGCCAGGATGACTATGTTGAGAAAGACATGATGAATAAAGATGTACACTGTTAACAAAGGTTGTTTTATTTTAAAAGCTTTAAGAGTTTTCACATAAGAAATTCGAAGGCATTACTTTTCAGCACCTCCTCGTACTTTTGTCTACACACAGTGTCGGTAGCTTGCCAAACAAGCTTAAGTGTTTGACCGACGATAGCATTTGAATACAGAGGCGGAACTAAGAAGCCAGAAATTTTTGTTGATCTCTTCTATCAGATAGTTGGTTCGTCCAGTCGGTCGAGGGATGGGGGACCACGACCGGGAAGAGCAGAAGTTGAGGACAGCGAGCAGCGGGCAGTGAGGCGCCGTGGGGGCTGCTGCAATCCTGTTTAATTTAAGTGGGATTTGTCCGGCCGCAGCTGGCGCCCTCTGGGACCGCAGCTTACGGCACGGACGCGTGCGTCACCTGTTGGAACGCTGCGCGAGCCGACCCGAGGCGTGCCGCGGTGTGGTGACGTATTCACAGACACCGCAATGACTTTAGCAGTCGGACTTTTTAAACGAAACCAAAGCGGAGGCAACAGCTTCGCCTCGCTTGACGATACTGAGCCAGCAGAAAATAATGTCAGTGTTTTACTTTGCATACCCTCGTAGTGTGACTTTGTGCTGTGTGAGAAGTTTTCCAGGATCAAGGAATTTATGCTCCTAATGCTTCGTACATATGCCACTCTTCCAGCTTTTGATTCATGACATGCTATCCAGTTTCTCTCTCTCTCTCTCTCTCTCTCTCTCTCACACACACACACACACACACACACACACACACACACACATCGTGTGTCTCCTAAAAGTCGTCAGGCACATTTTCCCTGATGTTTCGGCAGATATTTGCGATTTTGTTTTTGGAATGTGTAGCTTGAGCAAGTCCAAACAAATACTGCTCATCAGGTCTTCCTTGCGACATCCATAGCTGACGGAAAGCGTCGGATTGTTTCCCGTTACCTACAAAATGGTTTAAGTGGAATTTTACTTGTCCATTCGACTGAGCTGTCTCAAATTAGTCTAGTGCGATATTCATTTTATCGATCTGTGTTAACAGGGACAGTAAAAGACGAATAATAACCAGTACTCCAGCACAGCAGCGACTGAAAAATGCTGCTGCGTGGCTGACAACTTAAGTCGACACTGGGCGTGGCGTGAAAGAAGTGATGAGCAGTATTTGTTCGGAGTGATCCTAGCTACATATTGCAAAAAGTAAATTGCAAATATCTGGCGAAACACCAGAGAAAAAGCTCCTGACGAGCCATAGGAGAAACAAACTATCTACATTGATTGTGAACATCGTAATTATATTACGATATGTTCACCGTCCGTCCAAAAAGTTCCGAGATGATTTATTCCTGGCGCATAAGCAACGCCAGAGCAGCAACTACGGTGGCAACAAGAACTAACATCTGTAAACGACAGATGTGCATTCGACCAGTCATTTGTGGCCAGGCAGTGTTGAGTAGTGGACGTACAGCCGTTGTGTGCCGACATTGTTGTGTAACAAATCGCAACAGAGTGACATTCCTACATCCAAAGTTCAAGATATTTTCCAGAATTTTTTGCAGAAGAGAAAAGCGTGTGCATAATTTGTCCAGTGTATCTTGGCTCCCGAACAGAAACAACGACGCTTGAACACTTCCCGTGACCTGACTGAACTACAAGATGTGGGCAGTTATTTTCTAGAAGAAATCGGCAGGGGTGACAATGCTTCGTGTTATCAATCGAACCTATCACAAAACTTCAAAGTGCAAAGTTTCACATTTGGCCTCATAACGGGCATTCGAGCCGACATGATGCCCGAGTTGAACGACATCACAAAGTAGGACTTTTCTGATAATTTCACAAGGTGCATTGTAGCAAAGGGCGGGGAGATTTTGTAGAATACCTGAAGCACTAAAACCGCCATCTCAACTTTTACCTATTTTTTGCTCATCCAGTCTCGTAACTTTCTGTACTGACTAGGTAAACTTTTATGACTTGTAATTAGTTCTACACTTATGACAGCAGTTTGATTCATAAATTATATTGAACGTAATGTCCCTCACTTGATATGTATGGAAACATTGTTTTTTGCATTTTTCTTGCACACTCCGCCCAGAAACCTTCAGTATTTTCGTCCTTATTTAAATTCTTTTCGAAATGCAAGTACGATCTTGACCTATTATTTTAGCTCACCGCGAAGCACTCTGGATTGGGAGACATGGAGGTGAGGCAGATCCGGATCGAATCAGCGCAGCGGATTAACGACCATTCGCCTGGTACACCGTCCATTATGAGTGCGGGTTTTGTGCCGTTTTCCACGCTCGTTTGGCAAATGCTGGCCTGATCCCAAATGGAGGTTGAAATATATCCTAAGTGTGTGATTATTCTGTACGAACAACAGAATACCACGGGCCCTTATGACAAAATACTCAGGAAATATACCTGAACAACGCCCGAAATGTTGTCTGTGGAGTTCGTGTCCACCCTGTACATCTTACGCCCTGAGACGGAATGACGCAGGTAAACCTATGATGAGATTCAGGAGGGCGTGCGGTTTAGACCTTTTTATGTTACAGCCTCTGGGGAGTCATTGGACCGGAGTACGTAGCACACCGTTCTCCCGGCCGATAATGACAGCTTTCCAGACCAAAGCCTCTAACCTTCTTTAAGAACCTACGAAATACTCTTCAGTCCTCTTACCATAAAAATGGTTTTGTCAGGATGGGGGTCTAATGCGGGTCCTTCGCTTTAGAATGAGACACACAGGAACACTCAGCTACTGAGGCTGGCGCATTAATGTGGTCGAAAGAAACTTCGCGTATTTAGAGATAGTATCACCCATTCTGTAGCGCACTGGTTGCACCTAAGAAGCCGTTATGTCGCCGTATATTGCGTATACCCTCTGTTGGGCGAAACGCCCGAGATTTACTGCGTCATTGAATGGCAAGACTAGCGGCAGTGGCACGCGCGCAGATTGGCAGCTTCTGGGGCAGGTTCAAAGACCCTGTGCCGATATTGAACTGGTTGCTGCAGTACGCGCTGACCGCGTTGCTTTTTACCTCCGTGTGGCCGGCCGGACTCTAATTTATTGGTCATTGAAGACGGTCTGGCGGCGCTGTCAGCTGCCCAATATTTATGCTGAGCCGACTCGGGTCCCCTTGTCAATCGCCGTTTAGCGACCCATACAAATGGGGGCAATAGATCCGTCACATTAGCAGGCTCCACAATTATAGAACGCCTGCCGAGCGCACGCACATTTATTACTGGCCAGGCCTGCCTCGCCAATAACTCCGTCAGACGGCCGCGATAGCGCCCACCGACGCCGTAAAGACCTCCGAAAGCAGGACGACAAGCCGGCTTCGCTTTTAAGTACGCGCCTCCCTTTCCGCGGTGTATATTTCTCTCAACAGAAAAGGGACTGATCCGCGACTCTTCTACCGCTATACCCTTCCCCACGGGAGCTTTTTGTAGAAACGAGATCAGGTCGGTCGCAAATGGATGTCTAAGAAGCCCGATCGGGTGAAAACACTGAAGTAACTACTGTATTTTAACCACTCCTGTTTGCCGCGAAGAGAACCTTGTAGTCGCTGGATCTGGTTCGAAGATGACTATCTCGTTTACAGACGTCTCAAGTTGAAGAGAAAATTGCTCGGTGCGCTAACATTTACCTATAATTTAAAGAGAATTCCTCTGAATGCTAACGGTCATTACACTGCTGTCATTGCACGTGAAACGCTTGTCTACATCAATGACTTTCGCTTTAGGCTCACAAAAGACATACCCCTTCTCCACTTCTGTACAGTTTACTTCGCAGTCTGATTGTGCTCAAGTGCATCTCCTCTCTTCATCTAGCAAAATTTTATCGACGAATCTATCAAACTTAAAACTGTGTACATAAGGTTTGAATAATAGTTACATATCTCCAAAAGTACTGACAAATTTGTCGCGTTAAGTTTCCGGATGGCAGCCAGATGAAGCCAACATCTTGCCACCATATTCCGGCTGATATCCAGGCAACCACTTCCAGCTGGGTTTTATCTGCAGATTTCTGCCTAGTTTTCAGCCAAAATTTTGTAGCAAAATGTCGATGACCAGGTCAGCAATCCCGGAACTCCATGGAATACTCGACACGCTCTCAAACCTTCAAAATTCACACAATGTATAAATCTGTTCATGTAACTTACAGAATCAGTTGAGGTCTTTTTATTAAGCAAAACATACGTTTTCCGAATTAAATAGCAATTTTGAACATATCTCTCTATACTCGGCGACAAAAAAAATATTGTAGGTGAAGTCATTTTAATGCAAAATCTGTTCCATAAAGTGAGGTGTTATTTTAACAGCTGCAGTTTGAGTTCATTCTCGCAGCTTAGCGGTATCTGTAGGTCAGTGTGGAACAAAACCTCGATCTTCGATGACATATGGTGAACATGTCACTTCACTGTCATTTCTGTACGGGTAAAAGCTCTAATACAAGAAAAAATCATTCTATTGACCTTTTGGGCACTCTCACATTAATATTACGTTGCAGTAATCGCTAAAAGCTTTCAGAGTCGCTCATTTTAAGTTCACATATACAATTCTGTAGTTCAATATTTATTTTTATCAAGCTTTGTATCAATCAGTTCTGTAGTACCGCCAATACTACTCGAATAATTTCTCTGATACCATGCTTTGGACCGTACGTACGTTCCGCAATGACATTACCCAAATGCCGAAATGGTTATCACACAAAACTCGTCTCGATTTCTATCCTGAATGTTGACAAATCCAGGCTATTTCTTCATTATTAATTATTCTACCATAAACGGGACCTTAAAGAAGCACCGGAAGTACAATAAGATCAACATTTCCTCCCTGATACGTTTCCTCTGCAAGCAAAAACCATGCCCCACTCCGAGTGGTTTGGCATCCTAGGCAAATATATCTGACACTACTCAACCCAAGTTATTTTTAGTCCGTTCCCGCCCAGAACTGTTCTAAATTTTTAATTTTTATTTTAAGCTATTTAGACCACTAATACAATGTTAAAATATGCCAGAGGTGTCTCAGTAAAAAAAAATGTGATACTTAATTTTGAAAAAGAAGAGCGGCAGATCATTTGAAAATTATCATAATTATAAGACATCAAGAAACAATAATTATAACTGCAATAAAGCACACAAATTAACACAAAGCACTGTGTATTGCGTACCGTGCGTGCAGTAGACAAAATAGAAGATTCCTTTTATTTATTAAAAAGACGTATTCATTTTCCACCTTGGCCGTATTGCAAAGGTTCAGAAAACAGTAACCATGAACCTCTCATCCATCCAGCAGCTCTCGACAAATTTCCATTTACTTTTCCTTGTGTAAGCTGCCGCGGGACCAAGCTCGCACACACTCGGCAATAACCGAAGTTGCGTAACTTCTTGTCCAAGGTAGTAGAGTCGAATTCGACTGTTTACACAATTACTTGGTCGTAGTCCATCGATTATGACGGATGAGTTGATCCTGACACTTTTGTCAGGTATGACAGCTGAGCAAGTTCATTTACATCTACATCATCTACACCTACATTTTAATTCCGCAAGCCACATTACGGTGTGTGACGGAGGGTACTTCCGTTAGCACTAGATTTTTCCTTCCCTTTTTGTTCCATTCTCGGATAGCGCTTCGGAAGAACGATTGTCGATAAATCTAAACATGAGCTCGAATTTCTCTGATTTTCTCGTTGTGATCATTCCGCGAGACGTATGTGAAAAAAAGTAATACGTAACCTGACTGTTCTTGGAAAGCACGCTCTCGAAATTTCAACAGCAAACCTCTCCGCGATATGCAGTGCCTCTCTTGCGTTTCCAAAAGAGTTTCTTGAGTGTCTCTCGAGCAGACTAAACGATTCTGTGACGAAACGCGAAGCTCATCGTTGAATCTTTTCTACCTCTTCCATTAACCCTATCTGGAAAGGGTTCCGGACTGATGAACAGTACTTAATGATTATTGGAACTAGTAGCTGGCAAGCAGCTTCTTTCGTGGAGAAATGAATTTCCTTAAGATTCCGCCAATGAATCTCAGTCTGGCATCTGTTATTCCCATGTTTGTTTCATGTTTTGTTGTGCATATCCTTTCCATAACTACCGAAACGCAGTACCAACCGCCTCGCGATACTCAGGTCTATTGTATCGTCTCCATACGCTTGTAGCAAGCGCCGATGGATATCAGTGGTGCAGTTTGTTCATCAGTGAGGGATTCAGTGACGCCGGCCGAGGTGGCCGAGAGGTTCTAGGCGCTACAATCTGGAACCGAGCGGTCGCAGGTTCGAATCCTGCCTCGGGTATGACTGTGTGTGACGTCCTTACGTTAGTTAGGTTTAAGTAGTTCTAAGTTCTAGGGGACTGATGACCTCAGCAGCTAAATACCATAGTGCTCAGAGCCATTTGAACCATTTTTGATTCAGTGACACATCTCTGTTTTGCACGCACAAGGTACCCTTTTAGGACGCTCCCCTGCTGCTGTAATCTATCACAGGGCAATGAAACCGAGAGGGCATCAGCGGGAAAGGTTCGAAAGTTTGTACAGCACCAACAGAATGAAGTTCGGACACACAGAGTCAACAGACAGAAAGAAATTGGAGGCATTAGTTTCGGAATGACCCCCCGTAGTTCTCCGTTTTTCGTCCCGCAAAGCACGAGCAGTATGGCATAGCTTCAGCTTTCTCCCGATGGCTCTCAGACGCCGATGGGAAGCGTATTGGCGGTGGTGGCTGCGGAGTACGAGCAGTGTGGCCGCGGAGCGAGTGCGAGGAGAGCTTGCGCTAGCCGGGGCCGGCGAGTTGAAGGTCGGGGAGCCGGCCCCCAGCCTTTCATTATGCCGCATTCCCAGTATTCGTGTGTGCGCAGCTCGCCGCACGCGCAGCATCCATTCTCCGTCACGGCTCGTCTCCAGCCAGGGCGCATATATGACACAGCGCTGATTTTCAGATCCTCACAGTTCATATTTATCGCATATCTCCTGGACACAATCCTGAGTCCAAGCTTAACGCTGCTAGAGTCTACTGTTTTTCTTAAGGATTTCGAAGAAAATAAGCAGGGGTAGTCGTTAAGTTTTAAACACCTCGAAAAAATGAGGATGCGACCGTGAAATCTAGTGAAGGTGTCAGTGCTTCTCTACATACTCACACTTAAATGTGACACATTTTTCCCAACGTTAGGTATTTGGGGAGGACCATGGATATAGAAGGCTTCATGTGGGCTGTTTAGGAAACGTTTCAACTCGAAAATCACCTCGTCGTCGTTCTGGAAACCCCTGCCACGAAATGGTTTCTTCATCCGAAGAAAGAATAATATTTCACTGTGTGACAGTGTCGCAGGATACAAGTGAGGCAAAATTTGACTTCCTAGAGAAGCAGCATGTGTGACCGTGCCCTGTGCAGAATGAGTTGGGGTGTTGTCGTGGAGCAAAAACACACCTTAGACAGCTTTCCGCGATGCTACGTGTTGAACCACACAACGGCAGTCATATACAACGCTCGCGAGTAGAACACGGCAAGTGCCATAACCCGATTTCCCAGAAACGTCGCTCAGTGGAAGAGGAGTCAAAATAAGCGAATACGTGTCTCGGCTTAGCCGTAGATACACAACTGTTTCTGAGAAAACGACAGTCAATGTTTTCAATTTAATTTAAATACCTTTTAGCGCTCGATAATCTCAGCGTAAATGGTGGCACAGGGGCTAGCAACACGACCTTCCACTTAATGCTCCCCGTGTTCGGAACCCGATAATTATTTTTATTAATTTTTTTCCATTTATCTACACACGTCCGTAGAAGGTACAGGAGTAGGCAACAGTTACAGCAAAATGATAGCAACACAGATTAGTAACAATTTACAATAATTCATTATAGACACCCTCCAAATACTTAACTGTAAAGTGGAGATGGTGCATGGGAACACTTCAGTGTTCACTCACACTGATCTGTCTTTAACTCTAGTGCAGCCCTGAATCCAGTGAATGATAACTGCGATCACAAGTGGAATGTCCAGGGCGGCTCTTCTTGGCAGCGACTGTTGAAATGCTGTTATTGGGTACTGTTGATCTCATTTTTACTGGCCTTTATCCCATCTCCTCACGGGGTCGGCACGTTGATCAGGACTTGCTAATGTTAGTGGTAGAGGGTAGATGAATGCCATTACTGAAGCTCTGAGACGGGGTTCAATGAGAAGTGCGGGCAAAGAAGAACCTGCTCCAACAAATAAGCCAACTCGTGTAGGTAGGCACATCGCTGTCCAATTGAAATCGAATGAGGCTCGGACCCAGCATTCGGATTTGTACGGGGGCTTCAGTTTGCTAAGAGCTCCACCATCCTCTCACATTCAGCTTGTCGTCACTTTCACTTTAAAACTGCCACAGATGTCTAACGCTTCAATAATAATAAAAATAATTATTATATAATGTTTTAATATAATAATGATAAAGATGTAAATTCTGTGGTGCAAGCTATACGCGGTCCCCCTTACTGTTTATTGATTTATTACTGATCATTACTTGCTTAAGTCTGGCTGGTTGGAAAATTAGTCATCGGACATTCATAAGTAGCTAGATTTGGAGAGAGAACTTACTCCCAATGGACATGCGCTGATAACTTAAGTTCTGAGCGTCAGTCCACAGCTCTATCTATTGTGCCACACTGACTTATAATTCCTTCCCTTCCAAAATATTGTAATAATAATGACTAGGTTGTAATACATCATTACTTTTGTACGGCACAGTTAATTTATTCCGCTTTAAACTTGATTATCATTTCCCTACTTGATCTGATCTTACCCACACAAAGGTTACAATCAATTTGTCACGAGCTTATATAAGTTTACCATTACAGGTTCCCTACTGCACGAGCTCCTTTTCACATTATAACAACTCCTCCAATATGATATTAATAATATGTTTCAAAATTCTCACTTCTCTCACACACATCCGCGTGGCACTCGCGTGATGGCTCTAGCGTCACTTTCCGTAATCTTTCAACCAAATACTTCATTTTTATACGCAGTCGCTGGAAGCACGAGTCATAAGAATATGCCCTGCAGGCATACTCCGGCACGGCTGAATCATTTCTTCGCGCCAAACGATCTCCAGGCACCAATCACTCCGTTTCAGAACTGTGGAGCATCCCCGTTATAGACGCCACTGTGCTGTAGCAAAAACGTGTATAGGAGATCAGATCCTTCAAGTATAGGATCGATATCTGTACCCTTACAAGGCCGGCACAGTGACCGGGCTATTGGCCTGACTGTTGGGAGAATACAGCCTTTCATACCCGCGGCACGAGGGCCTGGGCCCGCCAACACCGACATTGGACTGTTGATGACTGGAAACTGTTGCCTGGTCGGACGAGCTTCGTTTCAAATTGTATCGAGCGGATGAACATGTACGGATATGCAGACAACCTCATGAATCCATGGACCCTGCATGTCAGCAGGGGACTATTCAAGCTGGTGGAGGATCTGTAACGGTGTTGGGCGCGTGCATTTCGAGTGACCCCTGATACGTCTAGATACGAGTCTGATGGGTGACACGTACGTAAGCATCCTGTCTAATCAGCTGCGTCCATTCATATCCACTGTGCATTCCGACGTACTTGGGCAATTCCAGCAGGACAATGTGACACAACACACGTCCAGAATTGCTACAGAGTGGCTCCAGGAACACTCTTTTGAGTTTAAGCACTTCCGCTGGCCATCAGACTCCCCAGACGTGAGCATTATTGAGCATATCTAGGATGTCTTGCAGCGTGCTGTTAAGAACAGATCTCCGCGTCCTCGTACTCTTACGGATTTATGGACAGTCCTGCAGGATTCATAACGTCAGTTCCCTCCGGCACTACTTCTGACATAAGTCGAGTCCATGCCACGTCGTGCTGCGGCGCTCCTGCGTGCTCGCGGGACCCCTACACGGTATTAGGGAGGTGTACCAGTTTCTTTGGCTCTTCAGTGTATTTCAAGCGGACATTGTAAGTAAATGTGAGTAAATGTAAGGACGTGACAGTGTGGCAAAAAGGGACAATCGTGCTTGGCCGTGCCATGGCCATACAGTGTGTGATATTACTGGATTTGTTGCTGTTTCGCGGCGGACTGTTCACCGTTCAAATGGCTCTGAACACTATGGGACTTAATATCTGCGGTCATCAGTCCCCTAGAACTTAGAAATACTTAAACCTAACTAACCTAAGGACATCATACACATCCAAGCCCGAGGCAGGATTCGAACCTGCGACCGTAGCAGTCGCGCGGTTCCGGACTGAAGCGCCTAGAACCGCTCGGCTACCCCGGCCGGCCACTTGAACCCCATAGAATATCTGTGGGACATCTTGGCACAGCGGGTTAAATGGCGACATCAGGATCCCCGCAATTAGGTGGAATTGCGCTAACAAGTCATCGGCGAGTGTTTTGACTTTGCTGCGACGTAGATGCTCAACTCTGTGGATTCATTCCCTAAACGAATCCAAGCGGTTATCACCTCCACGGACGAAACTACACGGTATTAAATAATGTCTATAATGATTTCTGTGCGGGGGAGTAATTTGTTGTCCGGTGAGCTTAGATTTATTCTGGATGCCGACAAATGGGATATACAGATTCCGTTTCGGCGAGATTGGTGGCGACACTATGGGCATCGTACTGAAACGGGACAAAGAAAAAGACGAAATAGGTAAAGCAATGTTCTAACCATGACATAAACACTGTATTATTAGTATTATATTTATTAAAATATGTTATATATTTTATTTTTGTTATTATAATCGTACACTTACGTGGCACGTTAAGATTGGAGTTAGGGGTAACGGCAAATTATATTTGTAGTGGTGGTGGTGGTGGTGGTAGTGGTAGGGGGGGGATGAGAAACGAGAGATAATGAGTGTGACGCCTCCCCTTCTCCCACTCCCACCGAACCAAACCTTGGACCCTGGATCCGCGCTGATTCGTATTGGGCCAGTTTTGCCCGCGACTAATCACAAAATGGTGTACTTGGTGCGCAAAGCGAACACAATGACGTCGCTAGACTAAAAACCTGTTGTGGAACGTAGGAGCCGCGGGCAGTGACCTGCAGCAAATCCGGAGTGCGGTGTCGGCGGCAGGAAGCCGAGGCGTGCGGTACGGAGCGATGCGGAATGCGTCACAGGCTCATCGCGCCGCCGTGACTTGGGAGCCAACCGCGCCACTGGCACGCAAATAATGCTGTCTGCTTTTTACTGCCCGCAGCTTACGGTACACTCAAAACTGGGTTACCGGGAGAACTTTATCGTCTCGCATTGACGCTTTGCGCTGTCACATAAAACACGGTCGAATTTTGATTCGCTTTAGTCCGCGTTCGATGCATTAATGGCTTTCAAACAACAGCAAACTAGAGCAAATACTGTAGTCGTTGCTGAGGGCATGAGGTTTTGGATACTTCTACGTGAGTCTGTCATAATGTTGGATAATTTGTGGGTTTCAGCATTACGTTATGTGAGGTAACAAACACTTGCTTTTCCTATTCTAATCATGTATACCCAGCTTTTCGGAATTAGTAGTAAATATTATCGGAGATGATGATGATGAAGGCAGTTACTACTAAAACAAAATTTCGAAGGTTGTTCAGAGTTATTTTTTTAGTTCAAAATGGTTCAAATGGTTCTGAGCACTATGCGAATTAACTTCTGAGGTCATCAGTCGCCTAGAACTTAGAACTAATTAAACCTAACTAACCTAAGGACATCACACACATCCATGCCCGAGGCAGGATTCGAACCTGCGACCGTAGCGGCCGCTCGGTTCCAGACAGTAGCGCCTCAAACCGCACGGCCACTCCGGCCGGCATTTTTTGAGTAGTTCGTACTAGGTACCCTTGGGAACAGCGGCTTGTTACAGGGTAATTATATTCCGTTTAATTTCAAACCTAAAGTCATTTTTGTACCTGTATTGCACTTCTGCACAACAGTGCAAATTCCGACAGTACGCTCCACTTTTTTTTAAAAAAATAATCTTGTTCCATTCACTCACGGTACTTTCTGCTGACAACAGTAATGCCCACTTTATTTTGAGCATCAAGATAGCGTTCAGTATTGTTCGTTTCTGTCTCATATTGCTTTTGCGGAAGCGTTAGTTGTAGGTCAATAATGATACATGATAGTAGGGATAGATATACCCATATATATATTTAGTCAATATGTACGTCATGTGTAGATTTACTGAATGCAGTGGAAGGACGGTACAACAACACTATGCTAAGCTGTACTTGTAGCGACGGCAGACGCATCACAGTGATTCTGAGGGTTGTTGCATTACTGAGGGTTATTTGTTATAAGTTTTGGAGAATTCGTATTACAGGATTTTTCACTATTGTGATAGTACATGATGCTGTAGTTGGGGCTGTACACATCTCAGAATGCTGAAACATCGCAGTTACGTTCATTAACCAGGGCGCTCGCGGAGTATGCTGAAAATTAATAATTCTACTTTCTGCCACCAGGTGAAAACGTGGCTCTTTAAGCAGGCAGAATGTAGTGCGGGGCCAGGAAAAGAGGAGGAATGACCAAACACATTAAAACGGTGATCCCGGCACGTTTATTAAGATATGGTCACAAGTTACAACATGTGTTCAGTATGGTCTCCCGACTCAGCAACACGCCTCAACCGTTACACGTCATGGTCAACAGTTGCTCGCAGTATATCCGTTGTAATTATAGTGATATGTCACCGTATGCTATCCTCCAGATTAGAAGTAGTCTGGATGCATCCCTGATAAACACGATCTTTCAGAAATATTCCCAAAAACAGAAGTCACATGAATTTAGGTCGGGGGATTTGGGAGACCACACCTCTTGAAATTGCCTAGAGATTATGCGGTCGTTACCGAAGGTTTCTCGAAGCAAATCCACCTGGCAAGTGACATGTGGTATCGCTTCATCATGCATGAAAATAGTACTGTGGACACAGTTGCGTTCTTGCAGAGCTGGAATCACGTGTTATAGGAGGAGGTCTTAATAACATGCAGATGTCACTGTACACCCAACAGGCCGGCGAGGAGTCATTTCCTCGAAGAAACACGAACCGAGAACGAAGGAGCTTGCGAAAACACGCCACACAGTTACAAAAGCTGAGTGCACTGGGTGTTCCTGCACAACTTGTGGCGGGGAAGAGTGGCAAACGTGACAGTTCTGTGCGCTCAAGGCACCATGCAGGGTAAAACACGCGCCGTCCGTCCCAAGAATATTCCCCGGCCACATATCATCCATTTCCAGTCGTGACAAAAAAAGGAAATGCAGATTCGCGGCGTTTTAACCTCTTTTGAGACTTGAATTGGTGCACATCTTCGTAGGGATAATAATGTAAAATGCGCCCCAAAGTCTTTTTAACTGATAATCAGAGGAAAGACAATTCCCGTGACACAGCTCGAGCACTGGCTGCAGAATTTGAGGTATGTGCTGCACTGTCCGCTGTGGCTACAGCAACTTCGTCAACAACAGCCAAGGTAGTGAGCCGCCTGCCTCTCCATGCTGCGCTACCTGATTAACCTGCTTTTTAAAATTTCTTGATCATATTTTTAGCCCATTTATTGGCATGGACCCTCTTCGCGTGTGTTTCTCCCGGCGACATTAACGCAGTGGAACGCTGCTCTTGGTGGTGTTCTAATAAAACTACTTACGACCAGAGCACGGTCTTTTTCCTCAACAGCCATTGCGTTTCGTATGGAAAACCTTCTTAACCCTTTACACGAACAGTCACTTCACAAAAGAAATCAATACGCTACGACAAGCAACAAACAGCATACAGACGTCAAAACAGGACACATTCTCATTATGACTGCTTCCTGCGTCAAATTTTCACCTGATCGCAGGAAGTGGAATTATTATTTTTTTCAGTATACTCCGCTAGCGTACTTTTTAATGAACATACCTAAGTTGTTTCAGTATCCTGCGATGTATACAACCCGCACAGCAGCACTCGGGACACCGTCAGATTAATTATAATCACCTGGTATTTTCATAGAAGGTAAGGTCACTGTTAAACAAACCGAACAGATCATAAGTGCATTATTATTCCGTCACGAGCCATTGGCGACCAAGAGACCCTTGTAAAATACTAAGAGAATGACCCTGAAAAAACCACATAAATTTTGTCAGTAGAGTTCAGGTTCACTCGGTTTACGTATCACAGTGTACAGAGACCAAGCTTTGGAGAATCAACTCCCTTGATGCTCTCGCAGACCGTGCATTTCCAAATATGAAGACACGCGCGGAGAAACGGGCTAATCCTCAAATGTAAAAACTTATAGATAAGTGTTGCTATCTGTTGCTGGGTAGGGAACTATCAAAACTGACGTTGGGTTACCACTAAGTGATATTTAGGGGTGAGATCAATGTCAATTTTGATAGTTCCCGTACCCAGCAACAGATGGCAACACTTATTTCTAAGTTTTTACATTTGAGGGTTAGCCAGTTTTTCCGCACATGTCTTCATACGTAATTATATTTTCAACAGAAAATTGTTTTTCTGTGACGTTTTGTTGACTGTCCGATTATCGAGAGCACTTTTTCTTTGGTCGTAGGGAGAAGTCCTCCTGTCCCCGAGGGTTTTGATGTGGCGTAAACTCAATGTGTGATGTTTTTCCATGATGCTTAAGTAGAAGTTAGATGAACGAAGAAATTTAAAAAATTAAAATAATAATTAAAGAAAATGAAAAAGATCTAATTATATTTCAAATGCTGAACAATCCTAAACTTTGCAATTGTTTTTGAAAAATATCACCCAGAAAAAATAGAACCAACAACTTGGTTGAACATTGGAAAACGCACTGTTACTGAATCACGGCGAGAAAACCTGAGCGCTCATGAAAATTTCTTGGACGATAACAAGTTTCTAACAGACTACCTCATGCTTGAGATGCTCCGTATCGCAGTTCCTTGCTCTTCTCAGAGACGTGGATGTCGTCGGACAAGGAGACCTTACGGACTCTATTACCTTAGATTTTCTTCTCAGTTACAGATTTTGCAATGTCAGTGACCCCACATTCATTAGTTAATGCTATACGACGCAGTTCTCAAAGAAACTCAGGAAATATTACCTTTGAAGATGAGAAGTTTTCGGAGTGTTGTTAAGAAAAAATTATTTTTAGCTTCTTGACGTATTCGTCAGTAGCTAAGCGCATAGCGTAATCGTGCTGTAGCAGGGTCGTATCTAGCTTGTTGTAACTTCTTTTTTTCCTTTTATTTTAATTCGCTGTTAATTACAAAATTGAAATGTCAATTAACAAATATTGAATCATAATTTTAATAAAAATAACATCTTTTTGTTGTAAATTCCTGTTCATATTAAAATTAATAAAATTTGATACTTACATGCGGCTTGCTTATTGTTAAATAAAAGTTGTATATAAGCTGCATTCAAAAATAAACAACCCAGAGTCTGTAAAATGAATACCACTGAAAGCTACGTAATGTTACGCCGCCGTTCCACGCACTCCTTCCAGTATCAGGAACCGTTCTATACCCTTTTGTTCTTCTTCTGAAACTATCATTTCTCTGTTTGCAGCACAACTGAGTGCGGTGGACAGCCGATGCATGGGTGCGCTCGCTCTGCCGTCCCGAGTATGTGCGGCCACGCCCCCTAGTAGCGAATTTAGAACATCAGCGCTCTTATAGGGACAGCAGAGTCTTCGGCAGGCAATGCCATTACGATCGTTATAGCGTTTCCATTTTACGGCTGCCTGCTCGTTACTTTTTGAATGCACCTTGTATATCAATAATACTGTTAAGTTCTAGAAATAAAAGATGATTGTTATTTTATATGTAATATTTCGCATCTTTTACGAAATTTCAGTTTAATGTGAATACTTACGTTTTCATGTGAATATTAATTAAAAATAAAATGTTATTTTCATGAAAAATTAGTATTCAATGTTCGTTAAGTAACATTTCTATTTGTTAATAAACAACGAATTCATATAAAAGTAAAAAAAAGTTTCTATCAGGTTTCAGACTAGCGACCTATTACAATCCTGTTACACTATGCGGTAAGCCAAAACAATGTATACTTAACAGCAGTCGAAAATCTTCTAACCTTCAAAGTTCGTAAGGTCCCATTGTTAAGTACTGCTACCTTATTTGCATTTTCTTGCAGAGCAAAAGTGCCTCGGGCAAAGTGTGGCCGGAAAACCTGCTGTTACCAGTAACGTGTATGGCAGCTGGCTATCTTCAGCCACAGGTGAGACAAGACGCGAGACACTGTGTATCGAGGATTGTTGGTGAAGCAGGAAGAAGCGTAGAGGACGAGGCGGCGCCACCTGAGGCCGCGGACGGGCTTGCGATGCTGAGCACGGCGCGGCCTCTCAGGATTAGCGTGTATCACAACACCGGATTCAATTTCGCCTCTGCCCGTGATTGAAGAGGGTGCAGGGGCTCATTCCCATGCATAACTCGACACCCTATACCGCGGCCGTCGCGCTCCACTATTCTTTACCGCGACTTGGCGTACCCCGTCCGCCCTCGACACCGCGCCTATGTTCTACCCTCGGCTGAGAACTGCGAGCCTAGCACAGCCGAGCCGGCTAAGGCTTACTCGCGGCGTACGAAGCACCTAGTGCAAAGAACGAGCCCATAACTTGCCGAGGTGTGAGCAGCTTCTTTGAACAGAGGACACCAGAATGAGATTTTCACTCTGCAGCGGAGTGTGCGATGTGAGAACGGGGCGTGAGTCGTACTTGGGTAGCTCAGGTGGTAGAGTACTTTACCGCGAAAGGCAAAGGTTCCGAGTTCGAGTCTTGGTCCAGCACACAGTTTTAATCTGCCAGGAAGTTTCAGAGGACACCATGTTACACAAGTTGATACCGTTACGTCTGAAATTCCCCTTAAGTAATAGAACTGATATAAAGCTCTAGTGCTAGTTTTACGTCTAGTTAATGCTCAACAGCGATCTTCCATTCCACCTCATCAGACACACGTCACTGAGTCTCCGTTCTACATGTATTTTTATTTCTATACTATAGGCCTCCGTAGCCGTGGTCGCTAACGTATGTCTGTGTGATGGCGGTCGACTCGGCGGTAAGCCGGTTCGTATCCTGGTGGTGGATGAAATTCTCACTGTCTGTATTCGGCCAGCAGCAGCAGGAGAAAAAAAATGGCTCTGAGCACTATGGGACTCAACATATGAGGTCATCAGTCCCCTATAACTTAGAACTACTTAAACCTAACTAACCTAAGGACATCACACACATCCATGCCCGAGGCAGGATTCGAACCTGCGACCATAGCGGTCACGCGGCTCCAGACTGAAGCGCCTAGAACCGCTCGGCCACACCGGCCGGCGCAGGAGGAGAGGTGATGATGTACATTTCTCGATCACCACCCTAGGCGCCAATATTCAGGGTTAAACTCCAAACCTCTTCGCACTGTCTCATTAACCTACTCCTCATGAATAGCACCCACCCCTTGGGTTCATGTCCCCATGCCCATGACACGGACGAATCACCATCGACAGTGTAAAATGCCCCCCCCCCCCCCCCCTTACTGAGACAGTGCGAAGAGGTTTGGAGTTTAACCCTGAATATTGGCGCCTAGGGTGGTGATCGAGAAATGTACATCATCACCTCTCCTCCTGCGCCGGCCGGTGTGGCCGAGCGGTTCTAGACGCTTCAGTCTGGAGCCGCGCGACCGCTACGTCGCAGATTCGAATCCTGCCTCTGGCATGGATGTGTGTGATGCTCTTAGGTTAGTTGGGTTTAAGTAGTTCTAAGTTCAAGGGGACTGATGACCTCAGATGTTAAGTACCATAGTGCTCAGAGCCATTTTTTAACCTAGATCCTTAAGAAGAACCTTAAGGAAATGTAACTCATTCACGAAGGAAATGGGTTATAAGGCGCTTGTTCGACAGATTCTTGAGTATTGTTCGTCTACATGGGATCCCTACCAGGTAGGACTGATAGAAGAGATAGAGGACATCCAACGAAGAGCGCCACGTTTCGTCACGGGATCGTCTAGCTGGCGCGAGAGCTTGACGCAGATGCTCAACAAACTCCATTGGCAGACGTTACAAGAGTGTCGTTGTGCATCACGGAGAGATATACTATTGAAACTGCGAGAGAGCACTTTCCGGGAAGAGCCGGAAAACGTATTGCTTGCCTTATATACGTCTCGCGTAATGACTGCGAGGAGAAATTCGAGAAATTAGAACTAATGCGGAGGCGTTCAGCCAATCATCCTTCCCACGTGCTATTTACGAGCGGAACAGGGTTGGAGGGCTCAGTTAGTGGTATAAAAGTACCCTCCGCCACTTGCTATTTGGTGGCTTACGGAGTAAGATGTAGATGTAGACAAAAAATCAACACAATATTCACATATTCGTTACAAACATCTACACGTGACAAATACAAATACGACAGAACTCTCACATACACGCATAAAAAGAGGAGCCGTTGTGAACAGAGGAAGAAACCCTATTCAACTATGCTCCTGAACCTACCTTTTACTCATCTCCCAGCCAACGATACCCTACTATTCCACCTTTTTATTTATATTTGTGCTGCTCCAGATTTCATGATCTCTGGGCAACATCTTATATCTACCACTGTCTAGCCTTTCTTCAAAATGAGCTTCCAGCAATACTGTAAGTGAGTTCCTAGGGTAAAACGACGGGTACGTTCTTCCAGCATAACGAGGCAACTCAAACTTCTAGGAGTCAGATTACACATTGGCTAAGCCTAACATTCCCCAGTATATGGGTTGGGAAAAATATTCAAGTTTCTTCGGCACCAACTTGTCCAGGTATTACCACCTTCAGATTTTTTCCTGTGGGGATGATTAAAAGACGATGTCTGCAAAGGAAAACGCTCTTGTACTTGGTGAACACTTCGACCATTATCCATTTACACTTTGTCACTCTAGACCAAACCTTAGAAAGAGATACATTTTAGCTTTTTTAAATGTCTGATGTTAGCAAAAGCTACCACTGTAATAATAACACAAGGGACAGACTATTTCTAGTATCATCCAACACACTACCCGTCCCAAAAGTAAAGAATACCTTACTCGTGACTGATAATTCCAGTTTTGAAGTGTACATCCGTAATAAACATCTACGTCGATAAATACACTGGCGTCCAAAATTAAAGCAACGAACCGCTATTTCCCCGCCTTGTGTCTAGCTCTCCGTATAATAATACAAACTGTCAACAGATGTCTGTACAATCGTCCTTTGCAAGGAAAACGGCATTCACGTCAATGGACAACATGTCAACGATGACGTCAGGGCACCTACCAAACAGGGTAGTGTTTGCCGGGCAGTCCCACATCCACAATCGCTGTGTGTACAGTCACCGATGGTGCAATATGGCACAAAGAAGATACCTACCAGACTCTCTGCGGTGGAGGGCCGTAAGAAGAATGGAGGCACGACAGTCGAAAACTGATGAGACCTGATGACTTAATGTAAACCGTTCTGTTGCTTCTCGGATGTGGCCATAATTTATAGAGAGGGCCATTATGTGGATGTAAGGGCACGATGGTACCGCCTTAGCACTGCACGGCAATTGGCATCTGACCTCGCAGCATCCAATGGACGCGTTGTATCGAGACATAAGTTGCACAGAATAATTCGACAGATGGCCTTTATTGTTGGAGACCTGCTGTAGCGTCTTCAGAGAAGGGGACGTCTAGAGTGTAGTCGTCATTACACCACCTGGGCCGTCGAACAGTGGGCCAATGTTCTTTTTACAGATGAGTCCCAATTTGATCTGGAGAGTGGTTCTCGACGCATTCGCATCTGGAGAGAACGTGGAACACGATTTCGGGACCCAAACGTTATGGAAAGAGATGGTTATCGAGGGGGATCCCTAATGTTGTAAGCAGGGATTTTGTTGAGCTCAGGAACACCTCTTCATGAAATTGTATGTATGATTCGGCAAGGTTTAAGTGCTGTCAGGTATTGTGACGAGATCTTGGGACTTCATGCGCGGTTGTTGCGAGGTTGTGCGGGCTGACTTCGTACTGATGGACAATAATGATTGACCTTATAGAGCAAGAGCGGTTGATGTTTTCTTGGAAACGGAAGATATTGCACGCATGGCGTGACCTGCTCGCTCTTCGGATTTGAATCCCACAGAGCATGTCTGGGGTGCACTAGGAAGACGCGATGCATCACTGCAGCATTCACCAACCACTCTCGAAGACTTGCGAGCAGCTCTCCAGAAAGAATGGACGTTTTTGCCTCAACATGAGATTGACGATATCATTCACAGCATGCCCCGCCGTTGTCAGGCCCGTATTGCTGCCAGAGATGGTCACACCCCATACTGAGCATATTAACCAGTTATCGGAATGTGTGTGCAAGTCTGTTGAGTTGGATAAAACGAAGAACATTTTTGTCTACTGTTATGCATATTGCAGTTGTTAACGCTGTGTTTTCTTTACATTGTTTCTACTTTAATATCACCTGTATTTACTGCTTTGTGGCAAAATAAAGGCATCCTTGCAAAATTCCCGTCTGTTGCTTTCATTTTGGAGACCAGTGTACATTACTTGTGGTATGACATAATGATGCAGTTTGTTAAAATTGAATTACTAGACTATTGGTTCAAATGGCTCTGAGCACTATGGGACTCAACTGCTGAGGTCATTAGTCCCCTAGAACTTAGAACTAGTTAGACCTAACTAACCTAAGGACATCACAAACATCCATGCCCGAGGCAGGATTCGAACCTGCGACCGTAGCGGTCTTGCGGTTCCAGACTGCAGCGCCTTTAACCGCACGGCCACTTCGGCCGGCTATACTAGACTATTAATATTGGTAATGATATCTACTTTATGTAAAGAGCACGATATCCGGAGAAACACAGTCAACTCTAATGTCTCAGTTTCTATGTACAAATATTTTTTTTTTGAAAGCATAAGAATAATTCGAGCCGTCATGTCAGTTGTGAATAGTGATGAGACCAGAATGTTAAATTAGTATCTGACACGGTTTTTATGTTTGAAGTACAATTCCAAAAGTTGCCATCAAAAAGTAGTAATCGATAATGTGATTACTACTGCCGCTGGACGTTCATCAAAGATCTTTTCCTTTATTTTGCAATGTTATAAGTGGGAAGTGCTAGTTCCTAAATGTTCCTTGCAAGTATTATCTCATTTTCTACGAATTAATAGTGTTTTTAGAGATGTTACGCTTACACATTCAGCTCTGCAACAGATGTTGTTAAAGGAGGAGAATTGGGGTTCGACGTCCAGCCTGTGACGAGATCGCTAGAGACGGGATACAAGCGCGGATAGGGAAATAAATCTGGTTCGAGTTCGCCCTCAGGCATGTGTGTGTGTGTGTGTGTGTGTGTGTGTGTGTGTGTGTGTGTGTGTTCAAAATGGCTCTGAGCACTATGGGACTCAACTGCTGAGGTCATTAGTCCCCTAGAACTTAGAACGTGTTAAACCTAACTAACCTAAGGACATCACAAACATCCATGCCCGAGGCAGGATTCGAACCTGCGACCGTAGCGGTTTTGCGGTTCCAGACTGCAGCGTCTTTAACCGCACGGCCACTTCGGCCGGCTGTGTGTGTGTGTGTGTGTGTGTGTGTGTGTGTGTCGTTCTCAGCCTAAGTTAGTTTAAGTTAGATTAAGTTGTGTGTAAGCCTAGGGACCGATGAACTTAGCAGTTTGGTCCCGTAGGAACTTACCACAAATTTCCAAAAACTCGACCTTTTCTGCTATTATCGCATACTTCCGCCCCTGTACGTTTTCACTATTAATTATGATATATCTTTTATACACGGTGTTTCAAGAGGAATAATATATAATTTAGCAATTATTAGTATAGATTAATTCGAATAAAACACTCCATATAAAATTTGTCTATTTATTATTGGTTACATAGTTACAGCTATTAAAATGTACGCAATGACATTCTCACACAACGTGTTAAGTACAGGGTAACAATTCAGTCCAAAGTATTTTTTCATGATTTCCACCTTGAACTTCAATGCTCTTTCGACTTACCATGACGACATCGGGTGTAGCTTTACTGAAGGTATCGTAGCATTCGTCTATCAGAGCAGCACTATTCACACTCCCAACGATCAGTTGGTCTCTTTACTTTTGGGACGGGTAGTGTGTTGGATGATACTAGAAATAGTCTGTCCCTTGTGTTATTATTACAGTGGTAGCTTTTGCTAACATCAGACATTTAAAAAAGCTAAAATGTATCTCTTTCTAAGGTTTGGTCTAGAGTGACAAAGTGTAAATGGATAATGGTCGAAGTGCTCACCAAGTACAAGAGCGTTTTTCTGGCATGTTCAGGCGCTGAATATCACGTCTCTGTCTCACTACTCAACATAACTCCAACCCACGCTCTGGAATAATGTCCTATACAGTGGGATTCCCACTTAAAGTTTCTTTGTGTCCTTCACAAACAAATAGTCATCACCGATTGGCCCGCATCTCGTGGTCGTGCGGTAGCGTTCTCGCTTCCCACGCCCGGGTTCCCGGGTTCGATTCCCGGCGGGGTCAGGGACTTTTTCTGCCTCGTGATGGCTGGGTGTTGTGTGATGTCCTTAGGTTAGTTAGGTTTAAGTAGTTCTAAGTTCTAGGGAACTGATGACCATAGAAGTTAAGTCCCATAGTGCTCAGAGCCATTTGAACCATCACCGATTTTTTCCGTTGCACGTAGTAAACTATCTGTCAGACCTGCACTGGTCTCCCTATTGACGGCTGGGATGTAATCACCCTCGCTTCACTCGACTCCCCAAACACGGTAAAAATCCGGTCAGTGAACTACGTATGCAAAAATTGCTACAGGGGAGATGAAACGTTGTAGTGGCCGGGTACACAAAAACTGTCAGTGAGCGTCCAACCGGAATTGTTATGTCCACTATAACTACTAGCCTAACTGCGCAATGCGTGTACCTTGCTTTAACATTCCTTCCACATTGAACCAATCGGTATGAATAGTGTAGTTATCGTTCATCCGCATACGAAATGCTTGTTTTAAGTTTATTAAAACGGAGGCCTCCATAACGAGTCGTACGTGAAAGCAAAATCCATACATAACCGCACTTCAGCCGCTCACACGTATTGTCGCAGGGTGCCTGAGTTCAGGACGAGCTTTTTCCGCGGCTTCTGCGCGGCGCTGAAAATGTCGAGCCATCCTGGAGTTGGCTTCTATTCAGCGCGTCCTGCTGCATTCATTCACTCCTGGCGTCCGTTCCAGTAGGGCCGGTTCTTCTCTTTAGCAGCCGCCACGGAAAACGTGCCGCGTGCTCGTCTGCGAGGCAGCGGTATTCTTCGATGCCCACTTCAGGACACGCACTATGTAGTCACTTTTTTATCCGAAAGTATTTCTTTTAACTTTATAGCACTTACCACAAAATATATCTAGCTTCCGTCCAACTAGTCGACCACAATATTTTGCACCTGGTAGTGAGGACGTTTCGCTCGACTTATCGTGAGTTAGAGTGTGATCGGTGTTGACAGTACATGCACAGCTCACCAGAAAACATTGACGAAACGATGCCTTTTTCTTAGTCGCCACTGCACTTTTTAACTGTAATGTCACCGCGTGCTTTCTGTAAGGGCCAAATACAACTGTACCGTGGTTGAGTAGTGCGTCTAACTTTAGCGAAGCAAACATCTTCACCTGTTTTTAAAACTTGAAATCCGAATTGTTTCGTGGCCAGAAATGACAGCACTTCAGTGGATGTGAAAAATTTTAAGAATACATTGAAATATTTCATATTTTATGATAAATGCAATTGCTGTAGGGAAACACTGAGGGACTGCAGTTTACATTAATTTGGAGAGAAAACACTCTCTTTATAAAATAAAATTTAGTGAACAGTCGGTTTGCGTCGTTTAATGCTGAATTTGTCCCAACACATTTCATAGTTGTGGATTGTAGGCTTCGCCTCTTTCTCTCTTCTTGGTTGTCGATTTGGGGGAGGGGACCAAACAGTGAAGTCATCGGTCCCATCGGATTAGGGGAGGAGGAGGAAGGAAGTCGGCCGTGCCATTTCAAAGGAACCAGCCCGGAATTTGCCCGGAGCGATTTTGGAAAATCAAGCCGGCCGCTGTGGCCGAGCGGTTCTACGTGCTTCAGTCCGGAACCGCGCTGATGCTACGGTCGCAAGTTCGAATCCTGCCTCGGGCACTGATGTGTGTGATGTTCTTAGTTTAGTTAGGTTTAAGTAGTTCTAAGTTCTAGTTGACTGATGACCTCAGATGTTAAGTCCCATAGTGCTTAGAGCCATTTCACCCATTTAGGGAAATCACGGAAAATCTAAATCAGGATGGCCGGACGCGGGTTTGAGCCGTCGTCATCCCGAATACGATTCTTGTGTGCTAACCACTGCGCCACCTCGCTCTGTCCTCTGCTCTTCACACAAATAAAAATTCTCTCTCTCTCTCTCTCTCTCTCTCTCTCTCTCTCTCTCACACACACACACACACACACACACACACACACACACACAATTCTTGTGGAACCAAACTAACTCTTCAATCTTTGCAGTGGACAGACTGTGTATTGCTCTTCAGATCGAATACTGCTACTAACAATCCTGGACAGACAACAGACCAACAGGGAATGCATATGTCGCGGCTTGTAATAAGAAAATGGGAGTTGTTTCCTCGTCTCGGCGAGCGCCGTAGGAGGGTTCATCGCTCTAATTGTACGTATCCACCTAGCGAGCCCGTATCTGTCTTACAAGCGGCAATAAAACACGCGCAGCTCTTCAATATTGCAGGTTTATAGGGCTGCACCTCTCGACATTCGTCACGATTTGCGGGGAGGCGCTCCCCTCGGTGTAACCCAGTAACCCGGTACAACCCTCGCGGGAGCAGCATGTCATTTCCCTTTCTTCCTCCATTCTTCGTGGCTCCCGCCAGCCGTACATTTGCCTGCTTTATTCGACCCCGCGCTCTCCCACGCACGGGGGCGCCAGGCGCCTCGCCTTCCGTTTCTTCTCCGGCATATTGCTTTTTTATTTTTTCACAAATCGCGATGTGGTCTCCGACAGTTGGGCGAATATTTTAATGTTAAATCCACGTTGAAAAGGCCTCGGCCGAGCCATGTGTTTTGATCCGCAGGGCGCGCGCTGCGTGCCGTGAAATATTGATGTCCCTCCTAAGCGAGGAGCCGGATGGCTACCACAATAAGAAACTTCCTCGTCCGCTGCCTCGGCTGCTTAACGCGACGCGCCCGTGCCAGGTCAGGAAGCGTCACACTTAACACAGGACCGCAGATGGAAGAAATTTTCCGGTTAATAAGCTCGTCCAACGAAATACACTGACGGAAAAAAATCGCAACATCAAAAAAATTAATGTAGACTAATGAAATTTCGGGAGTATATTTGTATAGGTACCAGATGTAAGTTATTAACATTACGAGATAACAGGTTAATGTAAGCGGGAAATAAGCCATTGCAAATGTGAAAAGGTGGTACATTAACAAACAGTGGAACCATCAGGAAGTTGAAGGCAAGAATGCAAACGTGAATGCATTGTGTCGTAGAGATGCGCAGGTATCAATTTTTGGGATAGAGTTCCATGCTAGGCGAGGGGTCTAAGGCGTTGCAGTCATGGACTGTGCGGCTGGTCCCGGCGGAGGTTCGAGTCCTCCCTTGGGCATGGGTGTGTGTGTTTGTCCTTAGGACAATTTAGGTTAAGTAGAGTGTATACTTAGGATCTGATGACCTTAGCAGTTAAGTCTCATAAGACAAAAAACGAAAAAAAACAACGAAAAAGCTCCATGCCTATTGCACTTGGCCGATCAGTACAGGGACGGTTAACGCTGTTTGTGTATGACGCTGGAATTGTCATCCGCTGATGTCCCATATGTGCTCGACTGGAGACAGATACACTATCTGATCAAAAGTATCCGGACACCTGGCTGAAAATGACATAAAACTTCATGGCGCCCTCCATTGGTAATGCTGGAATTCAGTACGGTGTTGGGCCACCCTTAGCCTTGATGACAGCTTCCACCATCGCAGGCATACGTTCAATCAGGTGTTGGGTTGGAAGGTTTCTTGGGGACTGGCAGCCCATTTTTTCACCACAACATAACACCACCACCTCCGAATTTTACTGTTGGCACTATACACGCTGACAGATGAAGTTAACTGTTTATTCGCCACACCCACACCCTGCCATCAGATCGTCACATTATGAACCCTGATCCGTCACTCCACGCAACGTTTTTCTACTGTTCAATCGTCCAGTGTTAACGCTCCTTACACCAAGCGAGGCGTCGTTCGGCATTTACTGGCGTGATGCGTGGCTTATGAGCAGCCGCTCGACCATGAAATCCAAGTTTTCTCACCTCCCGCCTAACTGTCATAGAACTTGCAGTGGATCCTGATACAGTTTGTAATTCCTATGTGATGGTCTGGATAGATGTCTACCTATTACATATCACGACCCTCTTCAACTGTCAGTCGACAGAAGAGGTCGGCCTGTACGCTTTTGTGCTGTACATGTCCCTTCACGTTTCCACTTCACTATCACATCGGAAACAGCGGACCTAGGGATGCTTAGGAGTGTGGAAATCTCACCTACAGACGTATAAAACAAGTGACACTCAGTCACCTGACCACGTTCATAGTCCGTGAGTTCCACGGAGCGCTCCATTCTGCTCTCTCACGATATCTAATGACTACGGAGGTCGCTGATATGGAGTCCCTGGCAGTAGGTGGCAGCACCATGCACCTAATACGAAAAACATATGTTTCTGGGGGTGTATGGATACTTTTGATCACATAGAGTATGATGATCGAGCAGACCAAGGTAATATGTCGACATTCTGTAGAGCATGTTGGGTTACAACGGCGGTATGTGGACGAGCGTTATCCTGCCGGTAAAACCACCCTATGATGCAATTCATGAATGACAGCATAACAGGCCGAATCACAAGACTGACGAGAAAATTTTCAGTCAGGGTGCTGCTCCTGCTGTCATACGAAATTGCACAGTAACTCCAGGTGTAGGTCCAATGTGTCTAGCAAGCAGACAGCTTGTTTGGAAGCTCTCAACTGGCCTCCCTGTGACCAAAACAGGGCCATCATTGGCACCGAAGTAGAACGGGCTTTAATCAGAAAACGCCGGCCGCGGTGGTCTAGCGGTTCAGGCGCTCAGTCCGGAACCGCGCGACTACTACGGTCGCAGGTTCGAATCCTGCCTCGGGCGTGAATGTGTGTGATATCCTTAGTTTAGTTAGGTTTAAGTAATTCTAAGTTCTAGGGGACTGATGACCACAGATGTTAAGTCCCATAGTGCTCAGAGCCATTTAATCAGAAAACAAACAGACCTCAATCCTGCCGTCCAATGAGCTCCCCCTCGACGCCACTGAACTGGTGGACGAATGTGTGAACACTACCGATAGAGACGTCCAGTAGAGCAGCGAGGTGTTTGGTTGTGATCCGTCGATCACCTCAGATGAGAGTTCCGAAAGTACCTACATTGCTGACGTCACTGACGGTTGCAGCCGACGGAGACGCGAGAGATCGGATAGGTTTTCGCGACTTTGTTGTGATGATGACAGACGCCTCGCTCGATGATCGCCGTACTTTTGTTCAAGGCCAGGTCTCCGTAGACATTCTGCAAGCGTCTACGAATATCTGCGATGCTTTCGTTTTCCGCCAAGAGAAACTCAATGACAGCCCTCTGTTTGGAACACTTCTCCGTTACAGACGGCAATTTGAAGGCTGCGTATAACGCCGCCACCTATCGGAATTTCTTGAAATTATATGGGCTGAAGCGGTAATATTCCACGATGACCCTCACCAAATTCTGCATTTTTTTCTACTGAAAACTGAATGCGCATCGTACTTGAATCACTGCAACACGTGCTCTCAAAGCCACCATGCGGTATTCAGTCTCGGTGTGGTCAGTGTCATAATGTTTCGGCTCATCGAGGATTGGAAGCTCAGTACAAATTAATCGACAAAGTTCAACATACTCTACTAAACCATTCTGAGAACATTTATGGATTTGGTCAGCATGACATATGCTAACAAACAACAATTTGATGCAGAAATTTAGCGTCTCTTTAGTGGAGAAATAGTAATTTTAAAAGTAGATAGTTGCATATAGTGTAGTATTGATATCACTACAACATAACAGAATGTTTATGGGGACTATTTTGGTTACGGCACTAAAAGATTAAAAGTTTCCAATTACAGACATGGTAGAAAGACACCTATGTGTGTGCGTAAAATATCTTATTTTGTAACCTAATTTCCGTCTTTGTAATAAAAAAGGGGTTAGCACCTTACGGAAAATAACCTGGTATGAAGCTGTTTTCATTCATTCGGACAGCTTTATCTTACTCTGTAAGAGAAAGTAACATCGGTAATTGTGATTAACCGTCTCTCTCTCTCTCTCTCTTCTCTCTCTTTCTTTCTCTCTCTCTCTCTCTCTCTCTCTCTCTCTCTCTCTCTCTCTCTCTCTCCCTCCCCCCCCCCGTCTCTTTCCATCTGTCTTTCACACTTTCACCCACCTGTTTTCAGTTCGCTGATTTTATTATTACACCATGAACTGGTATAAAGTTTTGCGAATAAAAGAGAGAGAGAGAGATAGAGAGAGAGAGAGAGAGAGAGAGAGAGAGAGAGAGAGAGAGAGAGAGAGAGAGAGAGAGAGAGACGGTTAATCACAATTACACCAATTCTTTCTGTGAAAACAGATCTAAAAATTATGATTATTTTACATAATCGCCTTTACCTGTGTTGATGTGCTCTATAATATTTATCTTTGGCTTAAATAAATGTTTTGTCTGTTTAGCACAATTCTGAATGCAGGATATGTGCGTTCATAGTTCGTCACCCGTGTGTTTCAGTATCATGCATCAAACGAAAAAGAAGTTGCCTTTTTATCACATGAGATACCGCTCCTTCACCTTTAGAACCGAGCTAGGTGTGCTGGTCGGAGCCGTTTTAAGTCGTTTGTGCACACGTGTTGGGGGAGAGGAGGAGGATTTGTCTCAGCGGCGGCAAATGGTATGCACAGAAAGCGAGATCCAGCACCTTATCTCACCAAGAAGTAGAAAAGAAGTAACCAGAACGCAGGAATGAAAAAGTAAAAAAGAGTGAAAAAAGACTCATCATTACAAGAAATAGCGGGCTCATACTTGAAATTTCTGCATAACTGTTCCAATCGAAGAGCCCGCGAGTGGCATTTGTGGAGACGGCCGTCTTTGTGGAATCGTTGCGCGGCATAATGCGAGCCGTGTGCGATACATCACAGACTCACAAGGCACCGCCGTCATAAATCAGGGACCGGCCAGGCGGGCAAACTTGCACTCCCCTAAACACACAGCCGGCCTGAAAGTGGGTGGCGATATTAAATAAGTGCCTCGCCCGTGTCTCCGGCATGGCAATAAATATTAAGCAGACTCACGTGAGCCGTGACGAGATTTAAGTGCCGAAAGACGTGAAGTTGATCCGAGAAGAAGGGACACAAGAAAAGGAAGGCAAAAGTTTGGTGTGAAATTTATGTAGGCTACGTTCTTACGGGAAATATTAATGTCGCCGTGTAAAATAAAGATTAATGGCCATATCCGAAAGGTAACTAGCTTTTCATCAAACTCTGAACGAAGATCAGGCAACAGGACACCTCGATAAATACAAATAGAAGTTGAATCCAAGGACGTGGTTAGTCACCGCGAGTGTTCAGGTGTGCCTCCACTTAGAGGAAGTAGGTTTACAGTCCCTTTCAGGATGATTTCATTAAAGGTGGTGCTCTAGGTGCGAAGGATACATGGGAATAGCAGTTTTGTTAAGGGAACTTGACCGATATCCGAATTAAATATCTTAGGGGAATCAACGGAACTCAAAATGAGGATGATTGGACAAGATCTCAACCGCGTTCATCCGCAATATAAATCCACGTTAAAACCTTTGTGTCATATGCTCGGTCCCAAGAAGAGACTTTTCCACTCGTCACGATTTATTGTGTCTACCTTAAGCGATGTACCGCTGTCCTCTCCGACTGCAAGGGCTCCAACGTCATAGATAAATCTGTGCCATCGTCTCAAATAATTCCGTACAGACGGCAAGATGTCGTCTTTTTCGAAGCAACAATCGTCGGATTATATGATTTTGATAACAATTGCACTTTGCAACTTCGTGGGGAATAAACATTGATAAGAGCTACATGGATGACACCCAGTGTTATGGTTAGGAAAGAAAAAACCTGGATAACATATCGGTCAAATATTTTGTGAAATGATGTATCTAAAATAAAGTAATAAAATAGGTTGGGCAAACATTTGACGCACATTCGAAAGATGCTGATATCATGTAGAGTAAATGAGGTATCGATTGAGAATTTGAAGTTCTGCGTTGAACTTAGAATTTTAAAGAGTAGTAGAGGATATTAGTCTTGCCGATTATGTATACCACGCAGCCTGCGGTTGTGTGGCTTTGTAATACAATTGCCGTGTGAAGTCAAGCGGTAAAATATATAAACAGTTGAGATACTGAAGCTATGGAAATTATTATCCGTGACAGCTGAGATAATCATACATTAATGATGTTACGAGACCACTGAGTGCAAATTCTACTGGTCGAATGTCCCACTTTTATTCAATTTTCTCGGTTAACCTTTTCCTATTGACAAACTTTAGTGAGCAAGAACAGTGTTATCAACAGCACTGTGAGGAGCTATACTACTTCTTTCACCACACGCATCCCTGTTTCTAGTATTTGAACGATTCTCTAGTGAAAAGCTTTTTCAGGATCTAAGACTGTTGAAACCTTTTCACACATAATTTCACAAATCAAGGAACTATGTCATTGCCACACAGCAGCTCTGAGAATTTTAAGAAATATCCGCCAGGGAAATATTTTCTAGAACCACTGAAAATTTCAGTTCGAACACAAAAATAAAAATATGGTTGACGTTGGTATGTAAACTCAAGTATTTATATATTTAAAGTCAGAAACAAAGAAACGTAGCAGCTGCAACGTCCATGCGCTAGTTATGTAGAAAGAGCACTAAGTATAATCCCTAGCTTGATTGTAACTGCTGTCTGTGTTACGGTTGTGCGTAATTTTATTCTTTTCTTTCCATATTTACTTTTATATCGGAAAAAATGGGTAAACAAGAACAGTGATGTCAAAATCACGTGTGACGGAGACATTACTTCTTGCTCCTCACGCATTCACTTTCCTGATGTTTGAAGGATTATACAGAGTTGTCAGAAACAGTCTGAAAAGTTTTTAAGTGTATTGCAGCCGCGTGACCGCTACGGTCGCAGGTTCGAATCCTGCCTCGGGCATGGATGTGTGTGATGTCCTTAGGTTAGTTAGGTTTAAGTAGTTCTAAGTTGTAGGGGACTGATGAACTCAGATGCTAAGTCCCATAGTGCTCAGAGCCATTTTTTGATATACAGCGCAGGTTGTGCTGAAAAATAGTTTTTAAGAAAAAAATTCGATACGTTGCGACGTTCCCGACTTAATCAGCAAATTTGAAGTTAGCCAATAAGGCAATTTCTCTCGCAGATTGTATTGGCCGCGAGTGACGATGTTGCCAAAGGTTGCACACGGGGACGGTAGTAAGGATCGAGTCCGAGCTAAAGAGTGAGCATTCTCGTGCGCTGTCATCTACACTATCACATCTGACAGTAATTGTGTCTGGCGGGCCGCTTGAATTTTAGAGCACAAAGGCCTGATTGGCTCACTTCAATGATGATTAACTCTGAAACGACGCAACGTATCGAATTCTCAACATAACCCACCCTGCAGCACACTGACAAGCTTTTCAGACTGTGTCTGACCGCCCCGTATATTGAAAAATGTTATCATAGTCATATATGTTAGAAACTGAAAAATGTTGGACCTTTCTTACGCCTCTGGGCATAGATGATAGAAATGTCAAGGCCACACAGCACAGACTGCACGGTCTCGACTAGACAAATAAGATTTCGTAACTTTAACATTTTAAATTTCCAAGTTAATCGTTGAACTTCAAATTCTCAGTCGACCCCTCATTTTCTGTATATTATTTCGAGTATCATTCGAAGGCACGTCAAATGTTTGATAACCTGTTTTAGTACTAGCTTTTAGACCAAACATTTAATAAAATATTTGAACAACTGTTTCAAATATTTTACTTTCTAATTCTGTTCAGAAATCAATTAAATCTTTTTTGCAAAAGTAGACGTGACGCTCGTGAATTTTACACCTCATTTCTCCATTTCTCGCTCATGTTTTGGCTACGAAAATTCGGACGAAAATCAAAGAGCCTTGTCTTCACTCCGTTCAAAAATATTTGACAAAATAAAATTTCGACGCGAGGTGATTTGAGACGATGCTCAAGCTCTTATCGGTTGAAGACGAATAAGGAAGTAGGCGCATCGTTTTCAGTGGAAACATACATAAGGGCTAGTAATTATTTTCATTTCTATAAATGTAAAACGACGGAATGCTCCAAGAGGTTGGTCAGAAACTTAACATTACGTACTTTAAGTAAAAGATGGATAACAGTGTTTTGTGATCTTATGATTATAAGATTTTACCCTGTTATTGGCTGCGAGATTTATAACATATTTCTTCAACGGCTTGTCGAAAACTGAGCAGTCGTTAGCATCTATGGCATTTTATACTGCAAACGGGCGTGCACAACGATTTTTTCCCTAGAGAAACGAATAAAGAAACAATGAAAGATTATAAAGTGAAACCTAGACCCAATGTGCCCAAGAAGTGACTGTAACAGGAAAACTCAATAGGGAACAGCATTCTTTTGTTAATATCCGAGACCATAAATATTTTCAGTCAATGTGTTGAAAGCATTTAAGTTTATTCTGCAGTAATTGAATTCTTTCGCTGAGAAATGTTTAATTACCGAATAGACGCCGCGTTTATTCTCCTTTCCCTCTTCAGAATGAGCAGCGTGCATTGAAGAAACTGAGGGGGAGTGTGGGAGAAGACTGAGAGATGTGTTACGACGTGCAGGAGTTTATCAGCAGTAAATTCTCTTAATTAAAAGTGTGGACGTTTCTAAAAGTTTCTCTTTTTTATGTTTCTAAGCTCCTAACGGGACGAGTGTTAATTAGAGGCGCCCGATCTTCACGCCAATTTTTAACCCTTCCTTGCAGCGTACAAAATAGAATACGTTCGCTACACAGTAATCTTTGTTCCTTTCGCGGATGAATACGCTGTCGCGATTGTTCTACCTTTTACTCCATGTAAGCGATACTCGCTCTGTTATACATAAGTCACTGGATGTTCCTATTTCTTCTGAGATCTCTGATTTGCTTTCGACTAGAGTATCAATTGAGTCCGAAGAGTATTTCCTATTTTTCTGCACTTAACAGTATTGTATTTTTTTTAATTTATTGGTGTTTGGCATTAACCATTTAGCCACAGAAGTGAGTAACTACAGATTTGGTACACAATATTATATATACAGCATAGTCATTAGAAATTGCATTAGTTTCAGTTAAACTTCATGGTGTACTTTGCACATTCACACATTTAACACAGACCATGTATCGAAACTTATCACGTTGGATCCTCTGTGTCTGACTCATAAGTGGATTCCCCTCCTTGCAGAAACAAGGCAATACTGACGTAACTCGTTGTGGGCAGTTCCAAAAATGGTTCAAATGGCTCTGAGCACTATGGGACGTAACATCTATGGTCATCAGTCCCCTAGAACTTAGAACTACTTAAACCTAACTAACCTAAGGACATCACACACATCCATGCCCGAGACAGGATTCGAACCTGCGACCGTAGCGGTCACGCGGTTCCAGACTGAAGCGACTAGAATCGCACGGCCACACCGGCCGGCTGTGGACAGTTCCGAAACAGGTCCGTCACATATGTTGTAACGTCAGTGTTCCGGACAGACTCAAATTATCTGTCTGATCTCGAGCTGGACTCATATGCTCAGCTTCCTCTATAACGTTTGAAGCTCAAAGCCTGAAGCCGACCATGCAAAGTGTCGCAGTGGTCACGACCTGGACTCGCATTCGGGAGGATGGCGGTTCAAGTCCGCGTCCGGCCATCCAAATTAAAATTTTCCATGGTTTTCCTAAATCGCTACCGACAAATGACGGGATGGTTCTTTTTAAAGTGTACGGTAGATTTTCTTGCTTGTCTTCGAAACATTCCAAGCTTGGACTCCAACTCTAATGACCTCGATGTCGACTGGACGTTGATAACTAATGTTCTTTCCTTTTTCAAGGCTCAGTTCACGGTTTTAGGCATCAGTAGCGCCATCCTACTTATAAAAGCCTAAAAGGATTTTATAAAACTGTCTGGCATTAAAGAGTAGGAGGTTCAAATGGCTCTGAGCACTATGGGACTTAACTTGTGAGGTCATCAGTCCCCGAGAACTTAGAACTACTTAAACCTAACTAACCTAAGCACAACACACACATCCATGCCCGAGGCAGGATTCGAACTTGCGACCGTAGCGGTCGCGCGGTTCCTGACTGTAGTGCCTAGAGTAGGAGGATGACTAGAGTTAAAGGTTCCGTCAATGGAGAGGCCATTAAACAGAATGCCAAACTCGTGATGGACAAGGTTGGGACAAGAAATGGGAGAGGCATTTTCAAAGGAACAAACTCAGCATGCACCTGACGTGACTAAAAGAAATCACGGGAGACATAACTGTGGGTAGTGCGACGGGGATTTGAACTCAGACTTTCGAAAATGAGTCCACTCATGCATCACTTCTGTGGATTTCGTTTGACAGGATTTGTATTTTTTTAAATAACACAAGGAGAAAACAAGAATGGGAGTTTTGGATGCTCCACAATTCCGCGAAAATTCATCATAATGAAAAGAGAACTCCCAATTGGATGGCATTCTTCCTTTTTTTCCAGCACTGTCGTCTGTTTTCCAGGAGATTAAATAAAGAATTTGCTAAACACCCCGGCGACATTTCACGAATCCTCTCGTCGGAGTATCCTGTTGCGACGTTTTTTACCGTGTGTCGTTTGTTTAATGAAAGAGGAGTTACTAAATGGCCCGAAGCAACATACTAGACTGGAAACTAAGCTCTGCTACTTGCTGGCGGCTGGCTCGCTTGGTTTCCTCGGGAACCAGAGGGTACCAGCGCGTTTAACACACCATTAGCGCCTGCAGGAATGAAAGGCTGAGACAAGAGAGGGGAAAAATAAATAAGGAAGGGGAAAAATTAAGGAGCCGTGCTAGCCGGTAGGGGTGTGGCGGGGGACCGGGGGGGGGGGGGGGGGGCGAAGCGAACAAATGGCTAACACACAGTTGGAATAAGAAACGGGACAACGAGCAAACAAATTGCTGCCGGGCTCTTTTAATTAGTATGAGTCTCTTTGAATGAAACGTGTCCTGTTTTTATAATTACGATCCCTTTCTCCCTGACACTTAGCAAAATGTCACTTCTGTACTTGCTTTTGTTCAGAATGGAACACAGAAACAAATGCACGGCGCAGAAAGCCGGTCGTAACACATTTACTATCGACGCCTCTGATACTTCATAAAGGAGATACCGAAGCAATGTTTTTGATAACAAATTCTTCGTAAGAAAACCATTATTTTGTTGTATCGTTAACTTTAGAATTCTTTTAATCTAGCGATGTGTTAAATTATGCGTTGTATATTAGGTTTCAAGAACCTTTAAAGTATAAGGACATTAAGTTTTTAAAGATTTCACAAAGAATTTTTCGCATACAGAAAATATGCCAAATATGAAAGCCAAGAGCTGACCCGTTTTCGTTGAACATTAAATATTAAATCTGAGATAACGAGCAGAAACTTCGTTATACCGTCTATTTTGATCTTCTTATGCAGCTGATAATTTTTATATTTTAATTTAATAAGTGTATTATCTGTAGACTTCTATTTTCAAGGGCTCTTGAATCACATTGGAAGAACTCTGCGATTCCACAGAGAAGAAGTTATTTCAGTATATCGGTAAAGTTAATCACTTTGTTGTGTATTTAAGACGCGTAACATATTTACCGGACGCAAGTGAAATGCATTCTTTTAAACGAAATCCGATATCCCTCAAAAAGGCTAGTATAGTGATAAAAGATCATGCTCAATGTTCACATTAGAATTTTGTGCATAAAACATTCGGGAAATATTCTAATTATCAAGGTGTTAGGGGATTTTACATTTTATAGACAATAGAGGTGAAAGATGTACCTTAGAATTAATTTTTGTTACCTACATTTTTTCTTTTGTAGAAGATTCACTGTGGACGTAAAAATCTTTATACAGTTTTAGTCCCCTTCCAAAAACTCAAATACAGATAAAGAAGTACGTCACTCAAAATTAAAAGTCGTGTTACTCCTTCGAAATCTAAGCTGATCAAGTAGTTTAGGGTATTTATAAAAAAGAGTAAGATGAAACAGAGATGTTCCTTTGCGTAGTGCGGAAACGTTACCCTTCATATATAGTCGTTTGTGAAGCATTAGGTGTGTCTTGATAACATGCGCGCCCTGTATATCCAAGACTAAATCACCGTAAGAGTACTCAAGTTCCTTAATTAATATCTGCGTCTTAACTAGAGAATTTTCATCAGTTCATATTTATTACAGGCTTTCAAAGTTACCTACTTTCATCGAAATCAGTTTATTAGTTACAATATCCATTGTGTAGTTGTGACAGATCTCCTCCTTGTTTTCCTTGTATGACAGCTGAAGATATAAGCTACAGACTATAATAGCAAGAGATCTGTTGATGTAAGTGACGATGCCTAACTCTTCATTCACAGCGTCCATTCAACAATAGTGGAGTAACACTTCAGATTAAAAGTGTTGTTGATAATGTATGCGTGTTCTAGGGGGCTAAAGTGTTATTCATCTATGAAATAAAAATACTCACACTCAACTGTTTTCGTGCAGTGTTAAAGAACTGAAATATCTGTGTATTTTCATGCAAATGTAAAGTGATCTTTGACTGAAAAATTAGACTGTCGAAGCTATAATTGCTGCTATCCATCACGTATTCTTAGAAAAACTTGTGATTCCTTGCTTTTTCAAGCCAGGGCTTTTTAATGCAGTTTTTCACACTCGTGTAAGGGATTCATGGCTTGAAAGGGCGTTGATATTTCACCATTTTTTGGACATTTTATATGTATCTCATACATTTTGTTTTACACGTCACATTCTTCTGTTAATCTTCTTCATAAATGCTGCGTCGTAAGGCGTCTGTATCTACAGTTTTAAAAATAACCATATGCTAATTTTGTAAATACACATGTGAGTTCTTTACGTGCACTTTTTCATTATTAAATTGTTTTCGACTCGAAAAGCATTTCTGTGTTATTGCGATCAACATATCGGGATTTGTTGGGATCGTCCCATTCCAATTTTTACAAACTATAGTACATGAATTCATGAGTCTACATCGCAAAAATGACGATATAACGATGTTGACTAACTTCTGTCTATGTGTTGCTGGAGCTACATTTTTAGAAACTGACGCTTCAGGATTTTTCCGTAATTGCTTAAAGCCGTTGGTCTGACCCTCCATCCCTTCGGTGTATTGAAAGAAATGGAAACAAATGCGGGAGGCAGTTTATTGGATCTGGAGACTGGAGTGCCCCGTCTGAGGAAATGAACACCCTCCACGACCCTCGTCGCCGCCTGAGGTAATTTCCTTTTGGGTGCAACGTTTTTCTTTATGGTAATTCGTGTCTATTTGTTAGGGTGACGAGTAATGAAACTGCTCTCCGCTCTTGCTTTATGTCGCGACATATTGTTCGTATTTCCGCACTCGGTGATAAATGAGCTATGAGGCCATAATAATCCCTGCACAAATTAAGTGAAGGCTGTCTCCATTCCCAGTGTAACTTCGGTCCGTATTCCCTGTTGTGATGAGATGCATAATGCAGTCTACTCCTCGAGCGCTACAGCTTCTTCACGTGTTACGGAAAATGACCTCTATAAAAGCGAAGGAAAAGATTTGCTTTCCTTCATACTATCTCCGAAAAGAAACACGCCCGCAACGCCGTTTTTTGGTACTTTTTTTACAATGTGTGACTTGCAAACTAATTTAAAAAAATATATTTTCTTCATTAATTTGTGATTCCATGCATATCAGGTGAGAACTTCTAACTCAAGTTTACATTGTACTCAGTACGTCATTAAATTGGTTTACTGAAACACACACACCACACACATTATTTATAATTATTTTCTTTATGGAGAAGACGGGGATGTAAAGCAAGAATGATTTCAGTTGGTTTTTAAATTTGTTTTTACTGTCTGTTGGCATTCATTAGAAAGGCTATTGAATAAATTTTTTGGTGTATCATTCTCCATTTTCTGTGCAACAATATGGTTCATTCGTAAATAATGGAGGTCTTGCTGTATTAATTCCAAGGATATATTTATGGATTGTACTATTGTTCTCAAATTCTTACCGATTCTATTTAACTGCTTCGTAAGAGAGTGAATGTAGAACAAAGGCGATGTTAGCGCCCCTAACTGGTTCAATACTCTTCTACTGGATACTTGAAGATGATGAAGGTACATCAACCACTTAACATCTAAATGTAGACATTCCCAGAATATTATTGCATTGGATGTCGGCTAATAGAATACCGCATAGCCAAGAAGGGCTGTAACATTTTGAGCAATAAAGTCAATAATCATACGTAAGACGTAAGTTGCTGAAATTTACAACTTCAGTTCTTATCAGTACGCACGGGCGGAATTAATATCTTGTTTTCCGTATTGCCTTTTTCCCAGTTTCTTCAGTATTTTGGGAAACTGTGTTGCACGAGGACTGTTGCTATTTAATGGCTGGAAGGAATGGGACGAGAAAATAGAAATCATTTAAATCTCCTTTTCTCTACAGTAGTTCCTTCATATTAATTTTTATTATTTTTATCAGAAACATTATTTCTTAGTGTAAACTTTAACCATCGTCATTCTTAACCCTGTGGTAGTGCATACGGATGAACCCTCCCCAGTCAACGTTTATCCTATTTCTTTCCCACGCGTAATTTCCATGCATGACAGGCGTGATATTGGGTGATTAGTTCGGTACTTTACCACTGCAGTTCCTTTCGGAGCGATTGTCGGTAAATAGGCTGTACCTGCGGCAGGAATGCTCTTATCCAGAAGGTGTTGGCGTCTAGATTCCTGCGACAGAGCCCAGCCCGGAGAGTTGAGATAGCTGTAAAACGCTCGAATAACAATGAGCGATATGCATGTTCAGATTCTAAATGAATCGTTTCAGTAATACTCCCTCGCATTTCCGAAATCGCCTTAGACGCTCGGTAAGCATCTTCCCGCAACACTCCTACGACCAAGTTCTTTCTCCGTCCTTCCCAAAGCTGGGCGAATTCCTTTTCTCCAGTGACATCACTGTCAATGAAGATTAAATACAAGAAAACTAGAATACACCAGTAACTGACATCAGTGAAGAACAGAACATCATTTATGTTGCCTGCGAAAGGCAAAGATCCCGAGTTCGAGTCTTGGTCCGGCACACAGTTTTAATCTGCCAGGAAGTTTCATATCAGTGCACACTCCGCTGCAGAGTGAAAATCTCATTCTGGAAACATCCCACGGGCTGTGGCTAAGCCATGTCTCCGCAATATCCTTTCTTTCAGCAGTGCTAGTTCTGCAAAGTTTGCAGGAGAGCTTCTGTAAAGTCTGGAAGGTAGGAGACGAGGTACTGACAGAAGTAAAGTTGTGAGGACGGGGCGTGAGTCGTGCTTGGGTAGCTCAGTTGGTAGAGCACTTGCCTGCGAAAGGCAAAGGTCCCGAGTTCAATTCTCGGTCCGGAACACAGTTTTGATCTGCCAGGAAGTTTCATATGGGCGCACACTCCGCTGCAGAGTGAAAATCTCATTCTGGAATCATTTATGTACGTAGCTCCGAACGATACAAAGTCTGGTGCCTGTTACCTTAAAAGGTTAGTTGTAAATATTAATTACCTAAATGTTCTTGAGATTGTTGGAAGAAACGTACAGTCGGAAGCAATACAGTTTTGCTGTTGCTTCAGGAGTTTTTAATTACCATTTCTCTATCGACAAAAAGTGTCATGCTTTACACTTTGTTCTCGTTATTACCAGCACGCAATTTTCTCCCTTGTTAGTTCCAGCCTTGACTGCATTTTCGAACAATGTCCGTCTTGTTTTATGTTGATTAACTTTTTATAACGTCATACTAATAACGGTGTAAATTCTAGTTAGTCAGTCACCTAGCTCTGGATAAAGGAATGGAATCGATACTTTATTTCTGTTTCCCGATTACTATGTTTTCGATTTCTGTTTCCGATGTTGAGGATACTTTCCTACGCTATTGGTTAATTACAGTCGTGAATAACGAATTTCTTTATCACCGACGACAATAATTCACACAACCAAAAACGACAGAAAAGTTTAGTTTGTCGCACACTGCATTATACCGTCAGTACTCTTCCTAAACTGTACTACTGTTGTATAAAATGTGCCATTTTAGTAAACTACTTTTGGAACATCACAGTCCTGTCAAGTTGGTATTACATGGAAATCTTAGCTTTCACGAACCTAAGCAAGGTATTTCTGCAAATGCAGCATATTTGCAGTAAAATGAAACTACATATACGACTACATGTATACTCCGCAAGCCACCTCGCGATACGTCGCGGAGGGTGAATTGCATATCGTTGTCATTTCCCACTTTCATGTCCAGTCGCAAGAAGAACGATTGCCGGTAAGTCTCAGTGCGGGCTCTCTCTGATTTTGTCTTCATAGTCTCTATGAGAGATATACATAGGACGAAACAATTGACTCTTCTAGGAACGTACGCCCTCGGAATTCTGGTCAAGATGCAAACCGTCTCTCCTGCAGGGTCTGCCATTGTAGTTGGCCGATCATCACCTTGAAGTTTTCGTACTTACTAAACGAACCTTTAAGGAAACACACTGCTTCTCTTTGGATCTTCTGTATTTCCTTTATTCATCCTGTCTGGTACAGATCTCACACTGACGATCTGTATTCAAGTACTGGTCGAACGAGGATATTGTAAGCTAGCTCCTATGTGGACGGACTAAATTTCCTGAGGATTTTTCCAATGAATCTGTCTGGCGTCTAACTTTCCTGCGATAAGTTTTATGTGGTTGTTCCACTTGAAATAGCTCCGTACGCACAATCCTAGCTGTTTTACGGAAGTAACTGTTTCCAGCGTTTGTTTTTCAATCGTGTCATCATACGATAATGGATCATTCTGTCTCCTTATACGCAATACGTTACATTTGTTTAGGTTTAGGGTAAGTTACCACTCCCTAAACCAAGCGTCGATGTTCTGCTTCTCTTTCTGCATTTCGATACAATTTTCTAGCGTAGCGCCTTCTCTCTATGCAACAGCATCATCAGCGAAAAGCCTCATAGAACTTGACAAGTTGCCCAATACGTCTCTTGTGCGTATTGTGAAAAGTACTGGTCCTATACCACTTCTATCGGAAACGCTCGAAATCACTTTTCTGTCTAAAGATTGCTCTCCATTGAGAAAGTTATGTAGTGTTTTGTCTGCTACAAACTCTTTAATCCAACTACGCAGTTTGATATTCTGTGTCCTCGTATTTTGGTCATTAGGCAGCACTGAGAAACTGTATCGAATGCTTTTCGGAAGTCAACTAGGCATAAACCTTGGCATCAGTATCTACAGCCTCCTGGGTCTCGTGGATGAACAGAGCGAGCTGGGTTTCACATGGTCGTTGTTTACGAAACCTGTGTTAAGCGTTTGATAATGTTAATTACGTTATTTCTGTACGTTTAAGTGCTCCATTTTCTCAAAGTACACATAGTAAGCATGTTGTTATTTTTTTACTTTTGGCGCGCACTTCAGTTAATACACAAAGCGTCTCCGGGTGAAGAGGAACATCATTTGACAAAAAATTTTTTCAGACTTTGTTTTCGAAGTCATATTTCTCATGTTAACCTAGAGCTTACTGGAGAAGAGGTCTATGCATGTGAGCGTCGTGCACCGCTTTGCGGCATGTCCTTAGGCTTGCAGAAGAGTGGAAGGACACGCGTTATGCCGGCGCATAATTAACCAGAAGGCTGAGTGGCCGCATCTTTAATCCGTGTTTCCACTGCTACGTGCCTCTATTCACGACGGTGCTCGGCTGCACAGTTAACTCGTTTGGAATCTCGTAGCTGCTTACTTATTCTGTAAGTTCTTTCCTAACTCGTTTAAATGTTGATGCTCGAAAGTACTGTAAAATGTAACAAATATGAAAGTTAAAACAGTAATATTGATAATTTCTTGTCGTCGCAGAGGTAACTGTTATCCATAAAGAAACGAAGTAGAGAAAACAGAGCTTACTGGATTGTAAAAAATTACGTCGTGCATGAAGAGCAGCGCTAATGCATAGCTGACTACCATCCTCATGTAACTAATCGTCGACGTGGTGCCAGCCGCCATGTTTTCCAAGAAAGAGAGATGCGGAGTAATACTTCCAATATATCTTGTAAACGGGTGTAGGAACAGCCGCAGATGAAATTTCATCAGTGGTTTTCCCTCAGCTTTGAGAGAGTCGTTTACGTGTTGTGTAGATTATGCGTGTATTATCACGCACATGAACGGCTAGTCAGTTTCACGAAGGTTAATTATACAAGATTCACGTGTACATCCCGCTATAAGCGTCGCTTTTTACAGCTGGAAAATGAAACACTGAAGAGTACTTAACGTAATACATACGATTTCTTCGTGCTCGAACGCACGCGTGGGCGCAAACACACACACACACACACACACACACACACACACACACACACAGAGAGAGAGAGAGAGAGAGAGAGAGAGAGAGAGAGAGAGAGAGAGAGAGAGAGAGAGAGAGAATATCGCTGGATACCAAATCTATAGCGCAGAATATTTTGCAACATGAAATGCTTAACTCATCTTCATGTCTATGTTTGCTGTCAGTGGATTAGTACAGCTCTCAGCAAATGGGAGAGGTTTAATGCAATTCATTTTACTTTTTCCTTTGTTACGTTGTAAATCTATGGATATTTTTTGTGCAGAATCCTCTTGTTTCGTTCTTTGGCTTCCCTCCTCGCGATTAACTACCGTATCTAAATGAATAGTAAAGGAAACTTTACTTCCCAACCTAGCTGAATTTCGTATGCTACGTAGGTCTCAAAGTAAATCGCTAGGCTGTTATTTTCATAACATTTTCGTTTGTCTGAATTAATATTATACAACATTTTTATACTTCTCACGCCCATAATATGTCAGCCGAACTGTCAACAGCATCTCATTAGTATATTTTGTTCTTTAGTTAATATATAATTAAGTGTAATGTCGGCTAAAATTCTGTTAAGCAGACTTATTAATCGTATGTTATTCTTTGCAGGTGAGTACCAGTCGCTGTATATACTTCATTGAAAAGACTTGAGAGCTCTGCGATCTGTGGCACTGACGGTAAGTGTCAATAACTGTATCTTTTGCTGTGCTTATAGCGAGTGTTTCATCTAATAACCATCAGGCGTATTTCCTCTGGTGTTCCGGCAGATATTTGGTTTTTTTTTTTTTTTGCAAACAGATACTGTTTATTATGTATTTCAAGCGGCAGGGTAAACAGAAAACGTCGGTTTGTTTCCCATTACAAACAAAATGATTTTTAAAGAGGAATTTTATATGCCCATTCGACAGAGCGGTCCCAAGTTAGTCTAGTACGATAGTCGGTTTAGCGATATGTATTAAAAGCGACAGTAAAACAGAAAGAATAGCCAGTACTTCAGAAGCGACAGCATGGCCCTGTCCCGCGCTTGCTGCCACCACAAAGCAGCGCTGTTCAGTCGCTGCTGGAGTACTATTTACCTTCCGTGTTTCACTATAACTGTTAAAACATATCACTAAACCGCATCTCGAGCTAGACTAATTTAGGTACTGCTCTATCGAATGAGCTTGTAAAACTTCGCTTTAAAATCATTTGATTTTAATGAGAAACAAACAGACAATTTCGGTTGACACTGGGCGTTACATGAAGGACGTGATGAGCAGTATTTGTTTCAGCTCAGTCTACCTGCCCACAACAAAAATGCAATTGCAAATATCTGCCGAAACACCAGAGAAAATGCGCTCGACGACTCTAAGGGCAGCCCTTCTCTATCGTCCGCAGCTCGTGGTCAAGCGGTCGCGTTCTCGCTTCCCAAGCACGGGGTCCCGGGTTCGATCACAAGCGGTGTCAGGGATTTTCGTCTGCCTCGAGATGACTGGGTGTTTGTGTTGTCCTCATCATTTCATCATCATTCCTGAAAGTGGCGAGATTGGGCTGAGCAAAGGTTGGGAATCTGTACCGGCGCTGATAACCGTGCAGTTGAGCGCCCCACAAACCAAACATCATCACCATCCTCTATGTATATAAAGACAGATATTTCGGTTCATCGAGAATCAGTTGCATATTACACTCCGAGAAAAAAGAAAGTTGCGACAGAGTGACGATGGGGGATCGCCGGGAACTCTGCTGGCACACTTTTGCGCAGAGAAACTGCAGACCTGTAATACAATCAGAGAAGGCCATGAAATTACTAAAGCCGAAAAAAGAGTGATACTGAGTGAGTTGTTACGATGTTTATCAGAATGTGATGTACTTGTACTTCATAAAACCGATTCAGAGAGGTGTTTCGTGTGTTTGTAGGGTATCGGCGATCAGACTGCTTCGATCCAAATCCAAGGCTGATACTGAATGAGTTCTAGAGTACGGCATCAGCAGATCGCACACTTTATTTAAGTAATTAGTGACGCGTCTGTCAAAACAAATGGAAGCGTGAGTTTTCTGTTACGCTAGGAAGAAAATTTCAGTACTGTTGGCAGAGCCGGCCACTGTGACCGAGCGGTTCTAGGCGCTTCAGTCCGGAACCGCGCTGCTGCTACGGTCGCAGGTTCAAATCCTGCCTCGGGCATGAATGTGTGTGATGTCCTTAGGTTACTTAGGTTTAAGTAGTTCTAAGTCTAGGCGACCTCAGATATTAAGTCCCATAGTGCTTAGAGCCATTTTGAATTGTTGGCTGTTTCCGTATAATTTCATAAGTATACCGAAGGAAGGGATTAGTTTGTTTTCTACAGCTTCCAAGAGGTTGTGATTTTGAACTGGCTCATTCGCAATTCGTGTCAGTCGTAATTATTGATTACAACACATCACCCACCACATATTATGCCTATGTTCATGATGTATAGTGCTGTAAATGCCAGTTTGCCATGATGCACATACACTGACGCCTCATACCAAGGTTGGCGCAAGAGTACAGTCATTGGGTAGTCGGCCGGCCAACAGCTTGCGCTGTCCAAAAGGTATCGTCAATTTTCGGTTACAATTATGGCCGCGTACTGATTCGGTAACTACTGTGTTGGGCCCGATGGGACCCATTAAATGAATCACAGACGAGAAAACATGTTGTTCTTCCTGCTTCTCTTCGATCTATACTTTTCCACCTATCGAGTATTCACAACAGCAGTTGCCGCATGTCGAGAGGTGCCAGAAGCAAAGCTGCACGCTTTTATCAGCAGATTTATAGTCTGGTTCTAACACCGGAAAACCTCTTGAGAAACTTTCTGCAACATAATATGGCTATAAAGGACACTAATCAGTGCCTGCTGAGGCTCAAGACTGCCGAGAAAATACAAGTCTTCTCCGTCTTAGTTATAATGGACTCAGGCACGAGCTGTCTGCTTCATAGTCTTAAATAATGCTAAATGGTAGCGAAAGAAACAAGCTTGGTTGCACCCTGGTTTATTTGGACTGCAAGATGTTCAACCGTAGCATGTTGGGTGAACTCGACACACCCTGTTCCCTTCATCTCACCTCAGACGTAAGTGTCACATGAAGTTCTGTAGTTCCCACCACGTCGCACACAATGGCGTCATTTCAAAATGGCTCTCAGCACTACGGCACTTAATATCTGAGGTCATCAGTCCCCTAAAACTTAGAACTACTTAAACCTAACTAACCTAAGGACGTCACACACATTCATGCCCGAAGCAGGATTCGAACCTGCGACCGTAGCGGTCGAGCGGCTCCGGACTGAAGCGCCTAGAACCTCTCGGCCACATCGGCAATGGTGTCATTTGATCAACACATTATACAGTATCATGACAATGGCACAGCAACAGGTCACGAAGCACATATTTTCAGAAAGTCTTCGCCGCTTGATCGAACTGTCTATACTCGTTCCTCTTATAACTTGGTTAAATCTGTTGTCTGAACCAAGATAACAGTGAGAAACGTACACTCAGCCTCCTAGTCCACTTACATACCCACTCTTTCAGTGTATGTTACACCACCTAAGGGGTAGTGGTCATGGTAATGGGGGTTCGACTGTGTATATATGCACTCAAAAACTAGAGTACCAATCCCTTCAGAAGTCTTTGGACAGCGCAAGCTGTTTGTCCGGCCGACTACCCAATGAATGTACTCTTGCGCCAATCTTGGTGTGTGTCGTCAGTGTATGTGCATCATAGCAAACTGGCATTTGCAGCACTATACATCATGAACATAGGCATAATATGTGGTGGGTGACGTGTTGTAATTTAGGATTGAAAATATGGCAGGTATTACCTACAAAAAATGGATTTAAATAGCCTGATTTATTGTACAGGACGAATTCAGACTCAGTGGACAAATTTTTTGAGGTTATCCGCGGATATGATCTGTGAATTTGGGAACATTTTAGGAGATCATAATGTGGACTGTTACTACTAAAACAAATTTTTTATTATTTTGGTATAGGGGACCCGTGGCGAACGGTGGCTCGTTGCGGAGTAATTGCATTTCGTTTGATTTCATTCACTCCTTTATCTTTGTGTCTTTATTACATCGAAAATATGCGATAAGTATTTCCAGTGTCGCAGTATACACTGCTTGTGTCTTGTTAAGAAACATGTGAAGAACCTAGTATAAGAGACTCTCTGCGATACACACAAGGACTTGTTGCTATGATTGTCACATCCGTAGTAGTAGCTCGCTAAACTATTAGGATTCTTGAGTTTTTAAAACAGTCGATGGTGCGTCGCTGTACGCGCTAGTACAGGGGCTCCCAAACTTTTCCCCAGACGGAACACTTTGAGAATCCTGGTACTGTGATGAGCCACCTTGTTTATTTTGAAGGTTAATAATTTTTTCTAAAAAATGTGGAAAACTTGTTTTATGCAGTTATTACTTCAATTTTAAATCATAAGAACGAACTCCTCGCCGGGCCGAAAAGTCCCAGGGATAACTAGCGGTAGCTGTGTCAACCTCTGCCTTGCGCCATCACATGGATGCGGTGTGGAGAGCATGTGGTCAGCACATCGCTCTCCCTGCCGTTTTGCAGAGTTCCTAAACCGGCGAGCCGCTGCTAATCGGTCAAGTAGCTCCTCCGTTAGCGTCACGAGTGCAACTCGTACCAGTCCTTCTACCAAAAAAAAAAAAAATCCTTTGTGGTACTGGGAATCCAACCCGGGTCCTCTGGATGGCAGCCATCTAAGCTGGCCACTCATCTACGAAGGAGGACTTAAAGCATAACTAACAACACAGAAATCTTATTAAAATTCTAAAAAAAAAAATAGTTTCGTCAAAACGTTGTAAAGACGCCAGTTATTAGTAGTTTCTCACGGAGCACTTATTCACTTCCTGACGAACACCAATCTTCCGCGGAACACATTTTGAGTAGCTCTGCTCTTGTGTGATCAACATGGTCGACATTTTGAACAGTGCCTGTAAGGGACAGTTGTGCAATTGTTGCGTACTATACTGCACACTGATAAAGCCGTGGTGATAAAACTACACACGTTTCGTCTGCTGGTTGTTCCATTACATATGTGGTAAGCTTTGACGATTGCGTATTACACGCTTCTTCTCTGTATAACGCGGATTTTCAGAGTAGCAAACGTAATTGTGACAACAAAACCGCATAAAACATATTAATACTCCGCAGCGATCCACCAGAGACCATGTGTCCTGTATACCAAAGTACTCAGAAAATATCCCTCAACAACCTACGAAAGGGTCTGCTTCCCCCTATATAATTCAAAGCCGTTCAAAGAACGACCTAAAGGAGACCTTGCAGCTGGAAGAACTATGTCCGGTTGTGACATAGTTTTGATAGGTACTTCGCTTATTTGTTCGTATTACCATTAGGCTATGGTGCTACAAATTGAGGTTCTCTAGTGTACCATATATCGTTTAGTAATTTTTTTAAAAAAATTGTGTGCATATATTATGGGGCTTTATAAGGCAGTCGTACCCAAATCCTGCGATTTTTACGGGGAGTTGTAATAAAGTTTTAATTATAATTTCGAAGAAATATACATAGTTATATAAATAAGTTTTTGTTTGTTTTCGGGTACGGGAACATGTCTAAATTCTTGATACACATTTAAATCGCCACACCGAAGTTCTATTGCACGACACTAGAGGATTCAAAACAAAATGGCACACCCCGTCGACGAACTGGAGTCCTGTAATTCGTTTTCAGCTGAAGAGGAAATGTTGGAGCTGTGACAGTCCAATCGAGACGACTTATTTAGTCCTCTGGATTGGCCTGACACAGATACAACATTTCCTGTTTCACAGAAAAGGAATTACTACACAACACTCCGCTTTGTCGTAGCTGAGTTCCCAGCGCAGCTGACTGCCATGCGGAGAACCCGAGTTCGATTCCTAGTACTCCCAGTGATTTTTCCTTGGTGAGAGGACTAGAGCAGGGTGCACTCAGCTTCGTGATGTCATTTGAGGAGCAACTTGATCTAGTAATAGCGGCTCCAGGTCACGAAAACTGACAACGGCCGGGAGAGTTGTGCGGACCCCGCGTTCCTCCATACTACACCCAATGCCGCCATTGGCGAAGGATGACACGGCGGTCTGTCAGTACCGATGGGCCCGCTAGAGCCTGTGGACGGAGTTTTGATCCACTTTATCAACGGGTTGCGCCATTTTGTTTTTTAATTCTGGGGAGGGGGTCGGGGAGAGAAAGGAAAGAAAAAGGAAGGAACTAATAATATCAGCTACATCGGGACTTCGACAGTGTTGCCTCGAGTACACTCTTTCGAACTCTGAAGTTACCGGGGATAAATACAGGGAGCGAGAGGTTACTTATATCTCGTACGGAAACCAGAGAGCACATGTGAATCGAGCGACATGAAAGGGATGCGGTAATTGAGATGGGAGTGAGACAGGGCTGTAGCCATATATATATATATATATATATATATATATGCGAATAAAAAATTAATTAAGTAAGTTTATTTTTCGAGGCGATAATTAAAACTGTAACTGCCCCTGGTGTATGGGACGGTCGCAGGCCGGTTGCACCCTTGCCATAAGGACAATTTGCAGCGGCACAGCGTGTAAGCGAGAACAGCGGGCGGGAGCGGAAGGAAGGCGGCAAATCTTGGCTGCGTAATGAAGACGCGGCCCCGAGGGCGTCCGTCAATTAGACCTCGTGTCGCGCTGATGGCCCGACTCCGCAAATCAACGGACACCCCCTCCCTCAGCCGCAGACCGCCTCCCGGCTCCCGGCTCAGAGCTCGCGCCTTGCCTTCCCGAGCTACTTCAGAGCCTCCAGGTTTCGTCGCCCCTTTCTCCCTCGTCCTCAGAAGGTAGGTTCAAGAAAAAACAAACCCACATTTATTAGTTTCGCACACTTAGACAAAGCTATTGACAGTGTTGCCTCGAGTACACTCTTTCTAACTCTGAAGTTACCGGGGATAAATACAGGGAGCGAGAGGTTACTTAAATCTCGTACGGAAACCAGAGAGCACATGTGAATCGAGCGACATGAAAGGGATGCGGTAATTGAGATGGGAGTGAGACAGGGCTGAAGCCTATCCCCAATGTTATTCAGCTTGTATATAGAGCAAACGGCACAGGAAACCATGAAGAAATATAGAAAGGGAGTTGAAAGTCACGGAGAAGGAACAAAATATTTACCTTTCTATGTAAATTGAATATGGAGGGGAGGGGGTCGGGGAGAGAAAGGAAAGGAAAAGGAAGGAACTAATAATATCAGCTACATCGGGACTTTATGCAGAATCAGCGGCGATGAGTGAAAATGTGTGTTGCATCGGGATTCGAATCCGGGATCTCCCACTTATTATGAAGTTGCGTTAACCACTGCGTCCCCAGACACAGTAGTTATGGCAAATGTGCAGCAGACTGCTCCCAGGCCGACGAACATTCTTACCTAGCGCCACATATCCGCCGTCCCCGCCCATGTCCTTTATGATCCATAATTTTAGATTCCCGCTGGAAATCGAATGTCAAAAATGGTTCAAATGGCTCTGAGCACTATGGGACTCAACATCTGAGGTCATCAGTCCCCTAGAACTTAGAACTACTTAAACCTAACTAACCTAAAGACATCACACACATCCATGCCTGAGGCAGGATTCCAACTTGCGACCGTAGCAGTCACGCGGTTCCGGACTGAAGTGCCTAGAACCGCAGGGCCACCGCGGCCGGCAAATCGAATGTCAATGTGCTTCCGAACTAAAGTTTGTGGATTTGGACATGTCCAAAAGAACAGACGCCAATCATTCATATAATACACACATCAAAGAAGTTTTGCATCACCACTGCTTCCAGAACTCCTGAAGACAGATGTTAATTGTGGATATTGTATCACAGACACAGTCACTTTGACTGTTCAGAGATGTCACTAAAGCCGCCCAAAGATGTAAACAACCATGCATGAGCAGCGCCTATTAGACGGAGGGGGTCCGACAGCCTATCAGATCCAGTCATTCCATCAGGAAGGAGGCACACGGCTCGTGTTGTCTGTAGTTCAACCATGCCTAGGCGGTCAATACCGCGGTTCGATCGCGTCCGCATTGTTACTTTGTGTCAGGAAGGGCGTCTCGGAGTGAACCAAAGCGATGTTGTTCGGACATGGAAGAAATACAGAGAGACAGGAAGTGTCGGTGTCATGCCTCGCTCAGACCGCCCAAAGGCTACTACTGCAGTGGATGATCGCTACCTACGGGGTATGGATCGGAGTAACCCTGACAGCAACGCCACCATGTAGAATAATGCTTTTCGTGCAGCCACTGGACATCGTTTTTAGACTAAAACTGTGCACAACTTCGCTCCCGACGTCCTTGGCGAGGTCATCTTTGCAACCACGACACCATGCAGCGAGATACAGATGGGTCCAACAAGATACCGAATGGATCGCTCAGGATTGGCATCACGTTGTCTTCACAGGTGAGTGTCGCACATGCCTTCAACCAGACAATCGTCGGAGACGTGTTTGGAGGCAACCCGGTCAGGATGAATGCCTTAGACACACTGTCCAGCGAGTGCAGCAAGGTGGAGGCTCCCTGCTGTTTTGGGTGGCATTCTGTAGGGCCGACGTACGTCGCTGGTGGTCATGGAAGGCGCCTTAACGGCTGTACGATACGTGAATGCCACCCTCCGACTGATAGTGTAACCATATCGGCAGCATATTGGCAAGGCTTTTGTCTTCGTGGTCAACAATTCTCGCGCCCATCGTGTGAATGACTTTCTTCAGAATAACGTCATCGCTCGACTAGAGCGGCTAGCATGTTCTCCAGACATGAACCCTATCGAACATGCCTTGGATAGACTGAAAAGGGCTGTTTATGGACGTCGTGACCCACCAACCACTCTGAGGGATCTCCGCCGAATCAGCGTTGAGAAGTGGGACAAACTGGACCAACAGTGCCTTGATGAGCTTGTGAATAGTATGCCATGACGAATACAGGCGTGTATCAATGTAAGAGAACATGCTACTGGATATTAGAGGTACCGGTGTGTACAGCAATCATGACCACCATCACTGAAAGTCTCGCTGTATGGTGGTACAACATGCAATGTGTGGTTTTCATGAGCAATAAAAAGGGCGGAAATGATGTTTATGTTGATCTCTATTCCAGTTTTTTGTACAGGTTCCGAAACTCCCGGAACCGAGGTGATGCAAAACTTTTCTTGATGCGTGTATTTACATTTTGCCACTGCCACTATAATTATGTCAGAAAAAGTAATAAAATGAGCAGCGTCTTGAAAATTGAACACAAATAAAAGTGAAAAAAGGTACAAACTCACCGACTTTGTATCATTGTGGCCCGTAGGAGGACGTCGATCACGTCGTTTTCGGCTGCCTATTGCAATACCACGCGACAACCGACTTGCTGCAGTGTCGAACGCTTCGTTGACAACTCCCCACTAGAATGAAGACACTACTAACAACGGATGATGTGCCACTGTATAAACATACACATAACTTTTTAGCAGCTGGGCATATCACGATACAGTTACACCCCTAACCAATTTTAATATTCTATGTGAGTCGTGTTTGTGTGTGGGGGTGGGGGGGGGGGGGGGTAGTGGGGGGAGGGAGGGAGGGAGGGGCTTGTATACGTCTTTTAATTTTTAGCACGTCATGTATCAAAGGCTGAGTAAGAGGATCATGTCCGGAGGCCATACATAAAACGGAAAGAAGTCGGGTGATATTCAGAGGCCTCGCGGGATTTGCCGAGCGGTCTAAGGCGCTGCAGTCACGGACTGTGGGGCTGGTCCCGGCGGAGGTTCGAGTCCTCCCTCGGGCATGGGTGTGTGTGTTGGTCCTGAGGATAATTTAGGTTAAGTAGTGTGTAAGCTTAGGGACTGGTGACATGAGCAGTTAAGTCCCATAAGATTTCACCCACATCTGAACATTTTTTATAGAATACGATCATGAAATACAGTCTAATATCAAAAAGAGAAAAAGAAGGACCAATCCTCATGGGACGGAAACTGGTAGAAGTGGTGTATATGTTCAGAAAAACAATGATTACAATTTCAGAAGAAAATTGAATGGTTTATTCTAGAGAAAAAGCTTCACAAATTGAGCAAGTCAGTAACACGTTGGTCCACCTCTAGCCCTTGTGTAAGCAGATGTTCGGCTTGGCTTTGATTGACAGAGTTGTTAGATGTCGTCCTGAGGGATATCGTGCCAAATTCTGTCCAGTTGGCGCGTTAGATCGTCAAAATGTCGAGCCGTTTGGAGGGCCTTGCCCGTATTGCTCCGAAGTTTCTCAACTGGCGAGAGATTCGGCGACCTTTCTGGCCAAGGTAGGGTTTGGCAAGCACGAAGACAAGCGATAGAAACTTTAGTCCTGTGCAGGCGGGTACTAACTTGCTGAAATATAATTCTAGAAAGGCTTGCCTTGAAGGGAACAAAACGGGGCATAGAATACCGTCGACGTACCGCTGTCCAGTGTGGGTGCCACGGATGATAACTAAAGGGGTCCTGTTACGAAAAGAAATGTCACCCCAGACCATTTCTCTTGACTGTCGGACTGTATGACAGGCAACAGTCACGTAGGTATCCCTCCGATGTCCGAGGCGTCAGGTCATCGGGGCTCAGTTCAAAGCGGGACTCGTCACTGAAGACAGTTCTACTCTAAGATTCCGGGCCGAATGCGTCCGCCACCACTGCAAACAGGCTTGATGATGCAGAGAGGTCAATGGTAGTCAGCTCAAGGTGTGCCGTGAGCTCTGCCGCGTACTAATGGTCCTTGCGGTTACTGAAGCACCAGTTGCACGTCGGACCGATGATAATGATGAATCCAGGGCTCTGAGGGGCTCTTTGACGATTTATCAGTCCTCGCGTTATGCCTTCTCTCTAGGTCGACCACTTTCTTCTTGACGCTACATTCGGGCATGGTTCACCCATCTCGCCGACATCGTCGAATAGTGGCGTCGCTCCCATTCAAATGTCGAGCGATTCTCCAATAACTCCATCTGGATTCTTTCAACCCAACTACACAAACATCTCTAAGATATTGACATTTGCGTATTTTACTCGTGCGCCGGTCTGAGAGGCATAGTTACTGTAAGAACCTTCCACATTGCAGCGCGTCAACTATCGTTGGTTAATATATTAAAAACTAAAAACCCATCTCGATTGCGAAAAAAGCACCTAGTGTTAAGTGTTGGGTGCTTTTTTCGTAATCGAGGCGGGTTTTCAGTTTTTAACATGGTTACTGTCCTATTGAGTGCAGGGAATGAAATTTGCAAAGATTTTATGACCTGGTATCGACATCCCATTGTTTTGATTATCCTTGCCAGCTGCGAGGTGAAATTGCGCTGCGGAGTCACACATCCATCCATCGGCAGCCGAAGTTTACAATTTTGTATTTCCCATCGATACCTGTAAGAATATAAATTTGTGACCAATTTGCATTACTCCTTCGTGGTGCGACTTTTTTTTCTCTCGGCGTGAATTCACGATTGTCTCATATGTCATATTTATGATCTTGGCTATCATGTATTGACAGCCGATGAGGTAAGTGCCACTGTCATCGTCGACCGATAATTTGCGACGACGAGGAAGAGCCTAGCGGCAACGACCGTGCTGGAAAAGTACCACCCAAGGAGGAAGCTTTCACTGCCTTGAGACAGGCATAAAGTGGTCAGAACAACAAGAGGATTGTGATTCAGTCCAGTTGCTGTCTTTAAAACGTTTGCGAGATATGGCGACAAAAACAGTCTCCACTCTGAGGCAGAAACAAATTTTTGACTTCTTTTCCTAAACTGCAAGGCTACGTTAGTTGCCATTTTGAACTTCTAAGTCTAGGATATGTAGTCTCTGCGTTATTACGTAGTTCCTTTTGTTATTTGTAAGACGTGAGATACAAAATATACACGAAAAAGCTTTGTTTCTTATTTCTATGAACACTGGTACACTAAGTTCTTCATAAAAGGTCGGTTATCCGAAAACGTAAATTTAAATACAGTATAAAAGTGAAATGGATGTAGGTCGTAGTAACTATGAAAATGTAAAAAGACTTGCACAAGAATTGTATCCAACCAGTCGTCAAACTAATGGCAAGAACAACAGAAAATGTCTTTCTTACGAAGTCTCACTCCACATTTGACGGCACTTGTAAGATATTTGATTGGCATTGGCACCAGTTTCATTGAGCGACGTAGCTGTATTCACATTTGAATTCCACTCATATTTATACTAAACGTGCTCCGGATTAGGAATAGCTGGACAAGAGGGGCGCGTAGCTGAAGTCATCTCGGCGACGCAGCCCTGCCGCAAATTGGCAGGCATTAATAGAAAGTGGGATCTGTTGCTGGAGGCGCGTCCCGCTAAATGGACTTCCGATACGATATTTTATTCAGCAGCTGTCCGCGGCCGCTATTGCTTCTCTCTTGGCGTTGATCCCGCGGCCGTCCTCCCGGACCAATCTTCGCGCGCCTGGCCACGGGGAGAGTCCGGCGCGCGCAGCTGCTCACCAGATGAAATTCGTGCATGGACGCCTGCCCGGCTACACTCCTCGCTAGCTTGTCGCACTTACATCTTCACTTGCATATAACAAACAAAGATTGCGAGATTTAATTCACGAGGCATAAGGCGCAGCATCACAGCTCACACGTCATTCTGGTGTAGTTACATAGCCTGACAAAAGAGTGAAAAATGAAGAATAAATGGTCGGATGCCAATGTAGCTTCTTGCACGTACGAGTACACACCATCGACGTGTATGTAAATTACGAGGGGCGGTCAACAAGTAAGACAACACTTTTTTTTTTTTGAAAGTAGGTTGGTTTTATTCAGGATTCCAATATACCATACTATTCCCCACTTTTTTGGCTGCAAAACCCTATGCTGCAACAATAACCTCTCCAAACTATTTTATATTCCGGGCAACCGCAACTGTTGAAAGGCATGATATTAGGAAGAACTCAGCTTACAGGTTATGACATTGTTCTTTATTAACACACGACCGGTTTCACGGCTTCAAGCCGCATCATCAGGCGAACAACTTTAAACGATCATAGGCATATCCATCCCTCCTACTCAAAATTTAGCATTCAGGGAATATCGTCAATACTGTGGCTAGCGAAAGGTAAAGACAACGTGCTACATTCTTTAAAATTTGCTTGCAAGTCTTCTCAGCTTTCTCGGGTCCACGGAATTTTGTGAGGCCTTGCGTTCTCATGATGACGGAGAAGTTCGTTTGCATTTTTTTGCCGACGCAGACACTGAAGTCGTTCCTTTAATTTCCTGATGGTAGCACAATACACTTCCGAGCTGATTGCTGCACCGTGAGGGAGGCCATCAAACAGAAAAACCCTTTCTGAATCCCAGAAGTCCGTCTCCATGACTTTATCGGTTGAGAGTGCGGCTTTGAACGGTTTCTTCTGAGGGGTGGTTTGTATGGTGCCACTCCATATAATGCCGTTTTCCTCCCGGTTCGAAGTGATGAAACCGTGTACCATCGCCTAAGGCGTTGTCCGACAAAAAAAATTGTCACGATGAGCCTCGTAACGCGCAAGCCATTCCGCACAGATGCTCCTTCGTGCTCTTCGTGGTCTTCTGTTAGGCGACGAGGAACATGGCGGGGACACCCCGACTGGTGGACGAGTATGTCAGCACTACCAACAGAGACGTCCAAGTGTTTGACAGTGATCCGTCGACCACTTCGAATGAGAGTGGCCGCGCGTGGCAACACTACAGGGGTCACAGATGCGTGCAGCCAGCCGGCACGTGAGATATTGTACAGGTTTGCGTGACCTTGGTTCGATGATCCAGACTCCTCACCCAACGACTCACCGTGCTGTTGTGAGCTGCCAGGTCTCTGAAGACATTTTGCAAGCGTCTATGAATATCTACTATGCTCTGGTGTTCCGCCAAAAGAAACTGAATGACAGCTCTCTGTCTGGCTACGTACAGCGCCGCCACCTATCAGAAACTGTAGGGGCTGAAGCGCAAATTTTCCACGCTGTCCCAAAACAGATTCTGCATTTTTAAACCGAAATTGTGCGAGAAAAAAATGTGTGTATTACTTACTGAACGCCCCTTGTGTTACAGCTGCAATTCTATGTGACAGGCAGAACGGTCATCAGAGCGATTTAGTGTTGCTCGTGTTTATATTTGTTACCTGTCTTGGTAGTGTATATAAGGGGAGTGAACAGTGTCACATATTGAGTGATCACTGTGAAGGACACGGATTTGCCACGTACTCGTGTGAGTCAGCGTTGTCGGCATCTGAGAGAGTTTGAAGGGGCCTCATTGTGGGTCACCATTTGGCCAGCACGTCGAAACTTGCAATATCCGTATTTGTGGGGCAATCGGATATGACAGCGACCTGATGCTGGTGTTGTGACTTGGCAAGACAGCCAAGCCACTAGGAGGTGAAGCCGAAAGGCACGCGTTTAAGCTCACGCAGGCTGGCGTGAGGTCTGGAACAGGTAAAGGAAGTTATAGTAGCAAAGAACGTACGTAGCTGCGGGAATACTTAACTTTAATCCATAATTGGTGAACATCGATCTGACGGTACATGCATCACAAGATAAATAGCAATTGATAATGGCTCCTTGCTAGGTCGTAGCAAATGACGAAGCTGAAAGGCTATGCTAACTATCGTCTCGGCAAATGAGAGCGTAATTTGTCAGTGAACCATCGCTAGCAAAGTCGGCTGTACAACTGGGGCGAGTCCTAGGAAGTCTCTCTAGACCTGCCGTGTGGCGGCGCTCGGTCTGCAATCACCGACAGTGGAGACACGCGGGTCCGACGTATACTACCGGACCGCGGCCGATTTAAAGGGTACCACCTAGCAAGTGTGGTGTCTGGCGGTGACACCACAGCTGGACTGCATAGGAACCTGAGGACAGATATACCCGTCGTCAACTTACCGGTCGGCAAAGTCTGACCACCACAAAAGAGGATCGCCGTATTGCCGACTGCAATTGATTCAAATGGTTCAAATGGCTCTGAGCACTATGGGACTCAACACCTGAGGTCATCAGTCCCCTAGAACTTAGAACTACTTAAACCTAAGCAACCTAAGGACATCACACACATCCATGCTCGAGGCAGGATTCGAGCGTGCGACCGTAGCAGCAGCGCGATTCCTGACTGAAGCGCCTAGAACCGCTCGGCCACCGCGGCCGGCGACTGCAATTGACCTCTGTACATCAACAAGCCAGTTTTCAGTGGTATTGGACACTTTCGACCAGGAATCTTAGGGTAGAACTGTCATCAGTGACGAGTATCGCTTTGAATTGAGCTCCGATGACTAGTCAAGACGTGTCTGGAGACATCTCGGACAGCGGAGGAATACCAACATGACTGTTGCCCGCCGTACAGCCCGAGAACAAGTAATGGGCTGCCTACAACATTATGTCATCCCGCACAATCGGTAGGAAATTAGCAGCAGCCGTACTACGAAACTACCGTCCCATCCGTATGCTGCGTTACAACACAAACGGCTGCATTTGGAATGGTGTCGCGACAGGGAAGCATGCACTGCCAGTGAATTGGCTCTGAGCACTATGGGACTTAACTTCTGAGGTCATCAGTCCCCTAGAACTTAGAACTACTTAAACCTAACTAACCTAAGGACATCACACACATCCATGCCCTTGGCGCCAGTGAATTGCGTCGCATTGTGTTCAGAAGTGAGTCGTAGTTCCTAAATGCCCCAATGTCCACCGTCGGAGAGTAAGGAGGTTATCTGAGGAGAGGTCCCATACTTGCAATGCATTGTAGAGGCACAGTGGTGTTATTCCTGGTTTCGTGTTGTGGGTATGGTTTCGCGAGACGGCTGGTAGTGATTGAGGGAACTCTGACGACACAACAATGTAACTGACATCCAAAGCTGTCATGTATTATCTGCCGTGCGACAGTATCACAGTAGCTGTCATGTGTTTTTGTCTTGCGATAGTAACACGGTGAAATTTTTCAACAGTAGAGTACTCGTCCAGATATGGCACGTATCGCTGTGAAATGACTGCGTGATTTTGAAGTACTCCCATGGCCAGCATGATTCTCAGGTCTGTCCCCGAGCCGAGCGGGGTAGCCGTGCGCTCTAAGGCGCCTTCCCACGATTCGCGCGGTTCCCCCCGTCGGAGGTTCGAGTCCACCCTCGGGCATGGGTGTGTGTATGTTGTCCTTAACGTAAGTTAGTTTAAGTTAGATTAAGTAGTGTGTAAGTCTAGGGACCGATGACCTCAGCAGTTTGGTCCCATAGAACTTCCCACAAATTTCAAACTTTTCTGTCTCCGACTGAAGACATGTGGGACTGTGTCCCAGTGCCAGTATTGAGAATATCAACCGTTGTGGGCCAACATGCCTCAGGAGAGGATACAACGGCTGTGTGACACCCCAACCGAGTCAGTACGTGCATCCAGGCCAGAGCGCTTGTAACGACATACTGATAAGTAGGCACATACTGCAAAGTTCTTTGTGAGGTCAAATCACTATAATAACGTCACATGTCCTCTCGTTTTCTCTTCCCACTGTGGGTGCCTCACTTTTTTTGTCAGTCAGTGTATTTTATTATCGCTACGTCCGAATTTTACCGAGTGATATGCAGTAGCTGACCCCGGACACAAATTTGGTAGAAGCGAAGTTCAAGCCCACTCAAGACCATTGAAACTCTGCTTTTCTGTGGTTTACCTAAATCATTTTAGGTGGATCCCGATACAGTACCTTCGAATGGACCGTAGGCTATTTCCGTTCTCAACCTTGTCCAGCTGAGCACAAATCTCTCTCGATTGTGACCTTTCTTCCATTACTTATGATTTTTTTCTTTCAATTTAGGCAGCCGGCAACTGCCAAAACTTAGTATAGTGCAAATGACGTAAAGACGGAATAGAAAGTTCCGGATTTTTCAAAATGTTATTGCGGTGTTGAGAGAATTTATCATGTATACTAAAATAAAAGATTACGCTTACACTTTCACTACATTTGAAAAAAAAAGTATTGTATGTAACCGCTATGATGACAGAGCACGAAGTTCAAGTGTTAATGCTGTCCTGAATTGCCGAGTACTTCGTTCCACTGACCAGATTAAAAGAAAAATGACAGATCCAGGGAAGAATGTGCAATAAAATCGTCAAATAAAAGTGCCAACTGCTACTAATAACCTGATATTTCAGGCGCAGGTGTTTGCAAGTAAATGTCGCCAGTAAATGAGCGTGTTTTAAAAAACCCTTACGTATCCATCATGTAGTATTGAGTAGTTAATGATGATACATGAGAACGAGAAATCAGCTGAAATAACAGACACCATTACTGTAAGCATAAAACAGAGAAATGATGTCACCTTTCCGTCTTATTTACTAATAAAGTGAAAGGAAATCTACTTTTAGTGATGTGCTTCAGTGAAACGCCTAGTAGGTGTGCCTGCTACCAATGAAGAGGAATTTTGTCTTTACCTGCTGTCTAAAAGGATGAATTCCGTCTTCCCTACAACTAAATATAAACAATTTACGAAGTCGATTAGATACACCCATAAACCCTTGTAAACTCGATCGTACGGAAAGATATATATATATATATATATATATATATATATATATATATATATATATACTCCTGGAAATGGAAATAAGAACACCGTGAATTCATTGTCCCAGGAAGGGGAAACTTTATTGACACATTCCTGGGGTCAGATACATCACATGATCACACTGACAGAATCACAGGCACATAGACACAGGCAACAGAGCATGCACAATGTCGGCACTAGTACAGTGTAGATCCACCTTTCGCAGCAATGCAGGCTGCTATTCTCCCATGGAGACGATCGTAGAGATGCTGGATGTAGTCCTTGGAACGGCTTGCCATGCCATTTCCACCTGGCGCCTCAGTTGGACCAGCGTTCGTGCTGGACGTGCAGACCGCGTGAGACGACGCTTCATCCAGTCCCAAACATGCTCAATGGGGGACAGATCCGGAGATCTTGCTGGCCAGGATAGTTGACTTACACCTTCTAGAGCACGTTGGGTGGCACGGGATACATGCGGACGTGCATTGTCCTGTTGGAACAGCAAGTTCCCTTGCCGGTCTAGGAATGGTAGAACGATGGGTTCGATGACGGTTTGGATGTACTGTGCACTATTCAGTGTCCCCTCGACGATCACCAGTGGTGTACGGCCAGTGTAGGAGATCGCTCCCCACACCATAATGCCGGGTGTTGGCCCTGTGTGCCTCGGTCGTATGCAGTCCTGATTGTGGCGCTCACCTGCACGGCGCCAAACACGCATACGACCATCATTGGCACCAAGGCAGAAGCGACTCTCATCGCTGAAGACGACACGTCTCCATTCGTCCCTCCATTCACGCCTATCGCGACACCACTGGAGGCGGGCTGCACGATGTTGGGGCGTGAGCGGAAGACGGCCTAACGGTGTGCGGGACCGTAGCCCAGCTTCATGGAGACGGTTGCGAATGGTCCTCGCCGATACCCCAGGAGCAACAGTGTCCCTAATTTGCTCGGAAGTGGCGGTGCGGTCCCCTACGGCACTGCGTAGGATCCTACGGTCTTGGCGTGCATCCGTGCGTCGCTGCGGTCCGGTCCCAGGTCGACGGGCACGTGCACCTTCCGCCGACCACTGGCGACAACATCGATGTACTGTGGAGACCTCACGCCCCACGTGTTGACCAATTCGGCGGTACGTCCACCCGGCCTCCCGCATGCCCACTATACGCCCTCGCTCAAAGTCCGTCAACTGCACATACGGTTCACGTCCACGCTGTCGCGGCATGCTACCAGTGTTAAAGACTGCGATGGAGCTCCGTATGCCACGGCAAACTGGCTGACACTGACGGTGGCGGTGCACAAATGCTGCACAGCTAGCGCCATTCGACGGCCAACACCGCGGTTCCTGGTGTGTCCGCTGTGCCGTGCGTGTGATCATTGCTTGTACAGCCCTCTCGCAGTGTCCGGAGCAAGTATGGTGGGTCTGACACACCGGTGTCAATGTGTTCTTTTTTCCATTTCCAGGAGTGTATATATAATCGTCCTCTCACTTCGAGGCAGCTAAGTACTTGTGGGAATATCCGGTAAGGAACCACAGACAGCTACTGTTTTGAGGACTATTGTTGTAAAGTAGTTAATGCACAGAAGTTATATAGTTGCGGGCTTTGATGGCGATATTTTTGTATGTTTACTTCTGTGCTCCAAAATATCCTGATGTTATAAAGGAAGGCACTACTCTATATCAATCGTCGTTGAAAGAATGAGGGTCTCTTGATGTCCACTCAGTACCTCTACGAGTAATTAGCTGCTTCACACCAACGAAAAAAGATGTACAAAATATGTAGTTGAGGAATGGTAATTCTAAGTATGTGTTGATTTCTAAATCTCCATTAGAATTACGAAATGAAACACTATACTGTTTCATTAATTTACCAGTAAATTACATTTTTACATTTTCCATACACTCTCCTCCATGAAACAGTCTGTGCAACTACTGAAACCACTGTCATAATCATACTGATTCCATAAACTGCCGTAAAAACATCAATCTAAGAAAGTTTAGCGTCAATAAGGACTGAAACAAAGGAGTTATTGCATTTATTTTCCTCATCAATTTTGCAAAAGACAGAAATAATGAGGATGCAAATATAATCTGATGCCTTTCCTCGTGATTCGTCTGAAGTAAGCCACATAAGAATACTAGTTTTTATTTGGCAAATGTATCTTAAGCTGAATAAGTTTCTTTATTGGCCTAAGAAGTAAAAAGCCGTAGGAAGGCTTGATGCCATTCAGTAGTTTGCAAGTCAGTGTGCGTAAGTTTTATTTCTTTACTCAGACAAGTACCCAGGACAACACAGAGGAGAGGGACAAAGATGTTACACGAATGCTTACAGAAACAGGCTGGAACCACCTTCCTTCTGACAGCAAGTAAAGCCTAGAGAAAGAATGCCGCCTTCACCATAGTGCAAACTGACTAACGCGAACGTTAGAAAGCCACCACGACGTGACGCATTCCACGTGTTTGGTCACGTCCACTCTCGGATATGGCCACAGGTGGATGAAAGTAGAGGGATATCTAAAGAAAGAGCTTAGAGTAGATGGAAAGAAGTGCCACGGCAAGCAGGGGTAGAAAAAAATTCTAAGACTGTATGAAAGACAGCAGTTTTTTAGTTGCGTGCCAAAAGCGAGTTTTCCTGTGTCTGCTACACCCAGACAATTCAGTTCCCGATACTAAATAGATCATGAAGGTTTAGTTATACTGTAGTGGACTGCTAGAGGTTACGTATGGTGTTGCATCACAAAGTGTTTAGTTACTATAGTTAAATTCCTTGTGAGATTCTGCACAGTTCCTTATTTTTGGTTAATAAGCTGGCGAAGCCAGGCCAGGATTAATGGACAGGAGCTTACTGTGTTACGCAACACAAAGTAAAACATATAATCGGCCACTACTAGTATAGCTGGCGTCAACATATGTTCTGATTGTTTGCCTTAAGAGTGCGGATCAATTTCATAGAGGTTCTTGAAATTCCCCGAAAGTCTTTACAGATCAATCCTGGACTCTGGAGTCGAATCACTTGGTACTGCTGGCCATAGAACCCTCACAATAACTCCTTACCCTTTCCTCTCAACAGGCGGTAAAGATATGCGTTGTATGGAATTTAGTACAATTTATGAGGCCAAAAATAAGATACTTAAAGTAGCTTTACCCTCCTCTTTGGCAGAGCACCCATTGGCTGAAGTCCGAAGGAATTAAAGCTTGCACTTTCTGCGAATATTGGAGTGTAGCTACTGTTTCCGTCTTACTTTCCACACAGTACCGAGACCAATACCAAATTCAAGTGTGTCTGATAGAATGCTGATTAACGACAAATCATCCACGATTCTTCGATGTCGAGCCTCTACAGTCTGTTGGTTTTCGCGGTCGTTCTATTGTAGCACTACTTATCCAGTTCACTTTAATTGGTGGAGCAGTTTGAGAAACGTGATGTAGGAGGGAGATGTCTGACTAGGGTACTTAGTACAATACAAACTCTCAGCTTGTCTAAAGAGCACGGAAATCACGTTTGCTAAGTCTGTAACACTGTACAACAACATTTCATTGCAGCAGATCGACTGTACGCTTCAACTTGACACACGGAAAGCAGTCTTACAGTCCTTTCCGTCATGACTGTTCAAGTCAATACACATATCACGCCGAGTGCAATGTATTAATGTAGTTGGCTGACAAGACTTCTGACGATATACTCCTATAAGTTGGTCGGATTTGTCTTTAATATAATGTGAACAATCACGTACATAATAAATCATTTTAGGACACTGCAGAAAGAACAGGAAAGCCTTATCTAAGACATTTGCAAATCAACAGGGTGAGATTACCCACAGAGCACTTTGATGGTTGTTGGAGTGACTTTCAGTTTATGTCTCCTTTACACATTTGGGGATCAGGCAATAATCCCTAAATTAACATATACTCAGAAGACTTTTATCACTTGCGAAACTTCCTAATAGACCAAAAATGTGTGTTGGACTGGAACTCAAAACTGAAAATTTTGGAAATTTGTGGCAAGTTCCTATAGGACCAAACTGCTGAGGTCATCGATCCCTAGGCTTACACACTACTTAATCTAACTTAAACTAACTTATGCTAAGAACAACACACACACCCATGCACGAGGGAGGACTCGAACCTCCGACGGGGGGAGCCGCGCGAACCGTGATAAGGCGCCCAGACCGCGCTGCTACCCCGCGCGGCTCTCAAATATGAAACCCGCTTTTACGGGGCAATATCGTTACCGATTGAGCTACTCAGGTAGAACACACGACTCACCATCACAGCTCTATTTCAGTCAGTACCTCTCTCCTAGTTTCCAAACTTCACAGTAGTTCTCTTGCATACCTTGACAGACTAGCACTTCTGGAAGAAAAGATAGTACGTAGAAATGGCTTGGTCACAGCCTAGGGGATTGTTTCCAGAATAAAGTTTCACCCTGCAGTGGAATGTGGGGTTCTTTTTCTCTGCCATAAAGTTTTATAACAGAGCACACTTAGCTGCAGACTGAAAATTCTTGCTGAAAGAAAACCCCTAGGCTGTGGCTAAATTACTTTTCTGCAGCATTGTTCTTCCAGCAGTGCTAGTCGTGAAGGGTATGTTCAAGTGTGTGGCACGCGCACAAAATGTCACTAACTGGGATATTGGACACATACAAAGAAGGGCAGCACGAATGCTCACAAATGTGTTTGACTCATGGGAGAGCGTCACGGAAATGCTGTGAAACCTTAATTGTCAGACATCTTAAAACAGACGTCAATTATCTCGCGGAATCCTTTTTACAAAGCTACAAGAACCGGTATTGAGCAAAGAATTTAAGAATGTATATCAGCTCCCGTAGGGATCTTTCAATGGCTTAGTTCTTCCAACGCCAGAGAGCACATCGGGCAGCAAGCTTCTTCCACCGGATTTCGATCAGATGCCAGATTTTCAGCTTTCTCCCAGTTCTGTCCATGCACTGAAGATCCTCCACTTTTGTATCAATCCATCAATTTCCACAAAAATGTTGAGTTGAGGGTACTTCATCTTTAATGCACAGAACATGCCCCGCAAGTTTCAGTCTCCTTTCAGCAACGATTTTGTGCAGACTGTGTAGAGCACTTTCTCTCAACACTTCATCATTTGAAACGTGGCCGCGATAACTCATCTTCAAAATTCGCCTCTGGCAACGTTGGTGCAGATGATTGAGATTCATGCTTATTTTACTGACATTTTCAAGGTCTCACTTATTTATATGGCCATCGGTAGGATGTTAAAAGAGTACAGTCTTATCTTTGTGGACACACTTATAGAGCCTAATTGCCATTGGTATCGTATTCGTTGGAAGACTGCAGAAGCTTTCCGAGTTCTGCTGTTAATGTCTGTATCTACGTCTCCGTTGTTACAGATAAGGCTGTCGCGATATGGGTTCAAATGGTTCAAATGGCTCTGAGCACTATGGGACTTAACATCTATGGCCATCAGTCCCCTAGAACTTAGAACTACTTAAACCTAACGAACCTAAGGACAGCACACAACACCCAGTCATCACGAGGCACAGAAAATCCCTGACCCCGTCGCGATATGGGACTCGGTCTTGTAGTACCTTCTGTTGCACTGTAATTTCCGCAGATACATTTCCACTTTATATGCACATGGCTTTTGCCTTTTCATCATTTATTTTTAGCCCCGCAGAAATGACCATTACTTATAGCTTGGCAGTGATCAGTTGAAAACTTCAGGGTATTTCTGCCAGAAGAACTGTGCCATCAACAAAATCCACGAAGACAAAATTAGGCTAATTACTGCGCGCACAGGGGCATTCAAATAGTCATTTTTGGCCAGCTCCATACGCGATTAATACAGGAAGGAATTTCTACATATGCTACAAGGCTAATTATACCTTCCTTTGTTCTTACAGTGTTTTGCATAGTACGTGTGTAGACGTAGATAGATTCAAAGCTGAGCCCAGTTACTCCCCTTAGGAGTCAAATAACACAACTTGATTGTACCCACCTAATGGCTACAGTGTATGAATTGTGGAAGCGTCCTTTTTAAACCCCTACATCTAAACTTTGAGAATTAGTGTGATGTGCGGGGCAGAGGTATACGTAAATGACCTGACGAACAGGGTGTGTAGCAATTTACGTCAGTTCGCTGATGACGCTGTGGTGCACGGGAAAGTGTCATCATTGAGTGACTGTAGGAGTATGCAAGATAACTTACGCAGAATTTCTAGTTGTTATGATGAATGGGCTTGCTCTATGTGTGAATGAGTAGTGAAAACAATTCTGTAAGGTTCAGATTGCTGCTTGACACAGTCACATCGATTAAATATCTCGGCGTAACGTTGCAAAGCGATATTAAATTGGATGAGCACTTGTTGTTGATAGAAGAGAAGGCGAACGATCGACTTCGTTTTATTGGGACAATTTTGGGAAGGTGAAGATCATCCATAAAGGAGACGGCGTGTAGAACGCTATCGCGACCCACTCTAGAGTACTGTTAGGGTGTTATGGATTCTCACCAGATCAGATTAAATGAAGACATCGAAGCAGTTCAGAGGCGGGCTCCTAGATTTGTTATCGGTAGGTTCGACAAGCACGCAAGTATAACGGAGATGCTTCATGGGCTCAAATGGGAATACATGGAGGGAAGACGACGCTCTTTTCAAATTTAGAGAACAGGCATTTGAGGCCGACTACAGAACTATTGTACTGCCGCCAAAGTGCCTTTCGCGTAAAGACCACGAAGATAAGATTCGAGAAATAAGGGCTCGTACAGAGGATTTTAGACAATTATTTTTTCCCTCGTTCTATTTTCGAGAGGTTAAAATGGTTCAAATGGCTCTGAGCATTATGGAACTTAACTTCTGAGGTCATTAGTCCCCTTTTTCAAGAGGAACTGGACAAGAAATGACTAGTACTGGTACTTGGTACACTCAGCCACGCAACGTACAGTGGCTTGCGGAGTATATATGTAGATGCAGATGCAGATGCAGATGCAGATTTAGATCCCATTCTACCAGTTTTAAGGAGTTCTTCCCATTCTGGTTGCCTACGAAGGGCGAGAAATTTGACTGGTTAAAAGCCTCTGTGCGCTGAGTAATCAGCTGATTCGGTCTGCGGAAGCGATACGTAGACGATTGTAGTACATTCCAAGAGTCTTCATTTAAAACTGGTTCTTGAAACTAAACCGAGAGAAAGAGGCACTCTACGTTCGTACTCAACTACATATCATAGTTGCAACATGAATTTGTATTAAGAGACATCATTACACCGACGTTTAATAAGAATTGCGCGTAGTAAAGAAGAAACTGGGAATGTGCAGGCATAATGATTAGCTGGCGACCCCGGGATGCGGGACTGGGGAATGGGCGGCCGGTCAAGATAGGCTGGTTGCGACGACAGGCAGCCGTCCCCTCGTTGCGGTCGTAACTACGCCGTCACCTTGCTGTAGTGGCCACACTGACCTCTGAACTCCGCGATGGCCGGGGCGACCCTCTCGTTTGCATAATGACAGCCATTCGGCGGGCGCTCTCCCCCGTAATGTGTACAGGGGCACGCTCAAATGGAATTTTGTTCTTCTCCGAGACCGCCTCTTGGCAACACGGATAGGGCGCCCCGACCCCGCGCGCTGCGTCGGAAATCGCTCGCCGAGGAAAGCTCCGTCTGTGTATTTGCTCGCAGGTTGCCAGGCCGGCGCGGAGAATTACTGCCGCAAAAACACGTTCTGCATGGAACAGCCCGCGTGATTCCAGTTTAATTCGCGTGAGCTGGATCCGAGCACCTAGTGCGACGTAATATTACGTTCTAATTTCACAATCATATCAAATTGAGCTTCATTAATGTTCAAAAAATTTTAAATATTTTTTTTCCATTCCGTCACTTAAATTTTACCGCAACCTATCTTCACTGAACTAGACCAGCGGTAAGTTTCGTAATAACTGAAACAATTTGGGTGTTTCTGCAAGTCTACAGTTGTTATCAACGGAATCCACACCATATCTAACGTGTATCCGATGTGATCCTCGAGTATTCTGATAAAAAAAGGCAACGCTTTTTAACTCGGCTGTATTAATGAAATTCCCCTCCAGTAGGGGATAAGCAGCCAGTCGGGTAATATCACGCCGTGTAACGTCGTTATGAATAATTACGTATGTAAATCGAGCAGTTTGCGCTATGTACTTTCTTCTTAAAATATGTCCTTGTAGATACCTCGAGCAGAAAGAATCGCTCGCTGTCTCCAGTTAAGACGAAAATATCCCCTTATGATTATTCCGGTGGCCGTAATCTTTTATTACTTAAAAACGACGAGCGGCTCAAAATGGAAGAGAATGGTTAGCCTGGACACATAATGCGTAATATTAGTTTTAATAGCGGGCCGTATAGGCCGGAGTTGTCTCGGAATGTGGTCGGGGGACGGGAGGCCGGCGAACCATTACGCAGCTTGGGAGCCTGCCTGTCATCGGCGCCCTGCCAAAACGTCTCACTTCTGCTGCCGTCCAGTCTCATTAAAATTAGTCGACCTTTTCCGCACTAAAATGCAAATGCTAAACTGTAGCGTAGCTGATACTACTCTGCAAACCTCAGCGAGATGAGAAAAATCGCCCGATTTCCTTACGTTATATTCCTTTCCTTCTGGAGTTAAACGTCCTCTGAACACGACGTTGTTAGGGAGAGAACAGAAGCTCAGCTGGATGAATATGGGGGTAAGGAATTGGCTGCGACCTTTTGAAAAAGGATTTTGAAAATATCCACCTGAAATACGTTAAGGAGACAACAGAAAACATTTCAGGTTGCCTACATTTGGATGTTTCCGCTCTCGAATCACAAGGAATGTGTTCGCAGATGTGTTAGACATGAATGTTTGAAAGAACAAATGTACCGTCACCTTGTCAGTTCTGTCCTGTCTGTTGAGATACCGCAACGTGAAGTAATATCGGACGGAACTGCAGTATTCTTTGAGGCAGCTTCGCAAAGAATATTGAGTTCATGTCTCAAAAAGGGCGAGATATTTGGGACAATACTGAAGAACAATATGATCAAAAAAATTGAACCGAAAATATTAATTAAGCGACTAGATCATAAAAACAAAAGTGGACGTTACCCCGCACGATTTAATTTTGGAGGCTCCTTGAATTTCCATCCAAAGTTCCACATTTCCCTTCAGTGAGTTAATTTCGGACGCAAACTATCCTTTTAAAAAATACATCTGTTTAGAAATTCATTTTCCATGTTTAGAAAATATTTTACACATGATCACAAAATAATTTACGCGTGTTCAGAAAACAGTTGACACATGTTTAGAAAAATTTAGACACACACATTTAGAAAATATTTGGTTACAATGACAGTCAACTCATAGCATCAATCATAAATCTGCAATATGTTCTCAGTGGATAAATAGTTCCTCTCCCCTTCTTTTTTTGTTTTTGTTTTGTTTTAAATCTTATGGGACTTAACTGCTGAGGTCATCAGTCCCTAAGCTTACACACTACTTAACCTAAATTATCCTAAGGACAAACACACACACCCATGACCGAAGGAGGACTCGAACCTCCGCCGGGACCAGTCGCCTCTCCCTTTCTCTAGGAATCGGCAACACTCTGACAGTTTGGTGTTTTCTACAGTATCATCATCTGCAACCTAAGGAAAAATAAACAGAGTTTTGCTGCCTTGAAATGGACGCAGAAATTTGACATCCACTTCTTTGGCACCCACTTCTGCTACTATTCCGACAAAATGCCCGTGAAGCTGTTTGCTTCCAACCATGTGTTTGTAATCTAATATTGTACGTGGTATACTGAATTTGCATGATGCCTTTCTGTACGACAGTTTTCTGATCTTGTGGCAGCACCTGCCTTTTCAACATTTTGATGCTCAGATCTGCGCCTTGGAAGGGCACCAAGTCTCCTTTCATAAATCCACACATTGTCCGATATTCCCCCAAAGTACTTAGATATCAGTAAATAGTTTCCTACAAATTAGTGCATGTAAAATACATGGACAAACTACATTCACATTTCCCTCTTAATATTTAAATAAGTAAATTATAAGAAAATTATGCTTACCATGTTTTTCTCTTCAAGTACAGTGACGAAAGTATTCCCATAAAGATAACTAGCAATAGTTGTACATTGCACTGAAATCTGCAACACACTACAGTCTCAAGTGCCTAGGGCAACAATGCATGTTTGAATCTGCTTGACAATTCGTAAGGTGTAATCATCAAAACGAGTAATCGAAATGCCAGTTTGCATTCAGTGGTACCATCACATGAACACAAATATAGTGTTCCCGTGCGAATTTATACCTTTGTCCGATATTTCTCCATCTTACGGTACGGGATCATCCACAATGAGAGCTTCAGCGGCTGCCAATCGACAAACCTATCACCCGTCTGTTGGATACGTCATCGCAACCACTAACGCAGAATCGAGTAATTTCTCCTGTGCCTCGAAGTAGGAAGGAATCAAGCGGTAAATGCAACAAAGGAGAAGGGGGTTAAAGTCCAGAAAGAAAAATAATAACTTTAAGGTTAACCTATTACGATGTGACTCTGTCAGAGACGGAGAAGGACTGGAAGATCGATTGAACAAAATGGATGTCTTGAAAAGAACTTAGAAGATGAAAATCAACAAAATTAAAACAAGGATAACGGGATTTAGTAGAAAGAAATCAGGCGATGCTGAGGGAATTCGATTATTAAAAGGGATACCAAAGTAGCACATGAGTATTTGGGCAGCAAAAGAACTGATGATAGCCCAAGAAGTGACGATATAAAATGTAGACTGGCAATGGCAAGAAAAGCATTTATGAAGAAAAGAAATTTATTTAGACCTAATAGAAGTTTAAGTGACAGGAAGTCTTTTCTGCAGGTTCGAATCCTGCCTCGGGCATGGATGTGTGTGATGTCCTTAGGTTAGTTAGGTTTAAGTAGTTCTAAGTTCTAGGGGACTGATGACGTCAGAAGTTAAGTCCCATAGTGCTCAGAGCCATTTGAACCATTTTGAAGTCTTTGACATGTCAGGATTGTAGCCTTGTAGCCTTGTCTTCAGACAAGAGGAGAATAGCAGCTTTTGAAATGTTATGCTACAAAAGAATGATAAAGATTAAATGGGTAGCTCAGATAACTAATGATGGGATACTCAATACACTTCGGAAGAAAATAAATTTGTGGCACAACTTGACCATAACAAGGGATCTGTTGATACGACACATTCTGATACATCGAGGAATGATCATTTTAGAAGTGCAGGGAAGTGTGGGGAGTAAAAATTGTAGAGGGAGACCAAGAGATGAATGCAATAACTTTATTCAAATGAACAGGTGGCAGTAGTTATTCGGAGAGGAAGAGACTTGTGCATTATAGACTAAGGAGGTGAGCTGCATCAAACCAGTCCCAAGACTAAAGACCACAACAACCAAATTATTATTTATCGTCCCGTCATCAATGACCTCATTAGGGATGGAACGCAAACTCGAACTGACCAGGGTTGGGAGAGTAAAACCACTCAAGTGTTCGTTTTAAACTATGCTGGGAGACCACAGCAAATCTAGACCTAGATGACCAGACAGAGATGTGAACCCCGTTCCTTCTGAATGCGAATCCAGTACCTCATCTGCTTTACATAGCTAAGGCAATGACGAGCAATGATACCCTCAGTGCAGATGCACACCAGGCTCGAGATGCCGCGAGTAACGAGGCTAATGAGCAGGGGCACTACATCACTAGTGTGTGGTATAACCCGAGAATTCTGCTCTGATGGGGTGGTGTGTACTAGGGTAATCTGTAAGGCTATGGTGACAACTGTGTCTGAATGGCGTAGTGGTTAATGCGTCTGCCTGGTAAGTGCAATTGTTTCCATTGCCACTTTTAATTGAGTTTATATTATACTGCAACAAGAGAGCAGCTGTCAGTTAACCAGAAGACTTGTGTTTTTTTTTTTTTTTTTTTTTTTTTTGTTGGCAGAGAGGCAAATTTCGCTAGATTTTTTTTTAATTAGCAGGATACATATTCTAAAATACGTGAACCTCGATCCTAAATTACTAGGTAGCTGCTTTTGACAGTAGCTGATGCTCCTTATCGAACTCTTCAGTTATCGACTTCTCTGTTCGTGGTCAGTCCTAGCAAACTCTCCATCCCTAATGACTTCCTTGTCAATAGTTATGGATGTGGAATGAGACCTAAAAAGTAAGGCTATATTGTTTCTTTGTGCATGTTAGTAGTATTGCAAGCGCTAAAGGTAATTTTAATTATCCAGAATTTGTATGCAAACTGAGTCAAACAATAAATTTTAGCTCGGTGTTAACAAATTTCTGAAGCATGTCCTGGCGCAGATTAACTAAATGAAGCATAAACGTAAATTGCGTCTCTCTTGGTAGTCTAGCGACCTCGCGCATTTCATTAGAAATAGCAATCTTTTTCTAGAAAATAGCATACTTCGACGTAGACGTAGCTGATAAAGCGTACTGCTAGCCAATGGTAGGTAAAGAAAAATCTGTGATACGGTCATTATAAATCTTGAAAACTTCTCCCTATTACAAAATTTGAATATAAAGTTTTTTTTTTTTTTTTTGGCAAGATTCGGAGAGAAGCGTGAAAGTTCCGCAGACGGGAATATCTGACTGTTTAAAAAATTCGTGTATTGTCGTCCACTAGGAAAAGCATTTAATCTTTGAATGACCTTACTCTTGAGATTACTTTGAAGATGACAAATTATATTTTTACATCAAGATTAAAATGCAGAAACCTCTCTCTAGTGTCCAATGAAAATATCCTTCGTACCCTGTACGAATTACATATGAGTGCAGAGCACGGAAGGAAGACTACCTTGCGCTCCTTTACATGTCGTGAATTCTCTTACATTTCTGTAGAAGAACTGAAGGATGCTCCCTGTAGGTAGACACGCAAATCTAAATCTACAGTTCTGTACGCAATAAATGACGTCTTGCGTTTTGTGTCGTTTATCGAAGACCATCGTTCACTTCCATCGTATTCCACGCCATTTAAACATGACGTCAAGAATTTCCTAGCGTTTCATTCGATCAGCTCAATCCATCTAGTCCATCCAATGTTTAATACTACAAAAATGATCCGCTGCACAAAGCTGTCAGACGTCCCTTTCGTAAATAAGTTAGAATGGCACAAACGTCTCTTCCTGTAAAGAAATCAGTCACGTTTTCTTCATCACTACTTGGCTCACACTGTCACCTGACTTTTCGTCGACCTGAATACTTCCTTCGAGATATTTGAATGCGACTGCCTACTTAAGTAGAAGTAACGCTGCGTCTTAAACTTAGCAGAATTTGTCGCCTGTCTACGGGCGCCACATGCGTTTTAGTTTCGACAGTCACCATACCGCTATTACACCAGATGATGCTATTTTGAAAGTAACTTCAGTAACTTTGAAACAACGTTTTTAGAAATAACATGCGTAAAAAAGAACAGTTTTTTCCTAGAAAAATCGTATTTGTCTTTCAAAATATGTTTTATGCACCTACAATCCTTTCACAATGCATTTGTTAGGACGTCGCCCAAGAAGTTACTTTTTTGAGTGTGGAACTTCCTGGCAGATAAAAACTGTGTGCCTGACCGAGAATCGAACTCGGGACCTCTGCCTTTCGCGGGCAAATCTGTTGCAATCTGGAAATACTTATTTATCCATGCTTGCGGGCGATGTGTTTGTTTCGAATCCTGCCTCGGGCATGGATGTGTGTGATGTCTTTAGGTTAGTTAGGTTTAATTAGTTCTAAGTTCTAGGCGACTGATGACCTCAGAAGTTAAGTCGCATAGTGCTCAGAGCCATTTGATGTGTTTGTTTGGGTCATTTGTTATCAGACAGACTGCTACAAAGCGTGCTATAAAGTAATGTCTCCGATTTTCTTATGCGAAACTCTTAAAGCTCAAAATGTTTCAAATGGCTCTGAGCACTGTGGGATTTAACTTCTGAGGTCATCAGTCCCCTAGGACTTAGAACTACTTAAACCTAACTAACCTAAGGACATCACACACATCCATGCCCGAGGCAGGATTGGAACCTGCGACCGTAGCGGTCGCGCGGTTCCAGACTGAAGCGCCTAGAACCGCTAGGCCACCCCGGCCAAATTCTTAAAGTGTTTTAAATAAAAGAAACATGAGTAACATTCTAAATGTTTCGTTCTTCATGTCTACATATTTGCAGCCCCTAGGCACTAGATGACGCTGAAATATTGCGTGTAACATAGTGGTGTTTAACGTATCTATGTCGGTGCTGAGAAGAAGCGTGCTTTAATCGAGTTTCGAATTCGAAGAGTTTGTACACACATGGAGCATCCTCTCCTTCAGCATCACAATACCAGACCGAACACGAGTGCTGCGACGTCTCCAACAATCCGAAGCTATGGATTCACTGTCCCCGATCATCCTCCATACAGTCCCGACTTGACCCCATTATATTTTCATCTGTTTCCAAACCTCAAAGAACACCTTCGAGGAATTCACTTTGTGATGAAGCGGTGCAAGCAGAGGTGAGGTTGTGGCTCCGTCAACAAGATCCAACATTCTACTTTGACGATATCAACAAACTAGTCTCTCGTTGGGTGAAATGTCTTCGTCGCCAGGGTGACTATATTGAGAAATAAATATGTAGGCATGAAGAGTAAAGATGTAGTATGTTCACAGCGTTTGTTTTATTTAAAACCTTAAGAGTTTTCACACAAAAATTTCGGAAGCATTACTTTTAGCGCGCCCTTGTAGTAGATCTTCTGTTAAAGCAACAGTTTGGAGTATATAGAGTTAAGTAACATCTTGCCGAGGCCAGCAACAAGTCGGAAAAATATGAAAGAATAACAGATTGTACTGATCAAGCAGTCATAAGTTCTTCACGTCATATGCATTGTGTATCACGTAACTCGGACACTGGTAGTACTAAATAAGCAATAAAGATATCGGATCAAGGCGTACGGTAAGTGATTGTAAATAAAAAGACCAGTATTTTATTGTATAGGTAGTATTAGTAACGTTTATGGTTACAGAAATAAAAAAGCAATAATCGCTGTTCCAGTATAAAATGGAGTTTGCAGTCATTCAGTAACTCTTGAAAAGAGGAGCGTTGTAATGCAACATTAGTCAGTGCGTTCAATGAAAGTTTTTGCGAAGGAAGCCACGGGTGCTACTTGTGAGGACAGTTTCAGCGCCTTTTCCCTTCCATTTTCATCTAAAGATCTCACACTGGTGGTGAATTTTCACTGTGTTGGCAGACGTTCGCCTCAAGTTCATGATATTTCCGGTTTCTTTTGCAAAAAGTTTCTCTGCTAACCGTCAAATGTGTAATAATACTAAACTGTTCTCTCGAACTATCGAATGAATTTGAAAAATAAGCTCACGGCACCAATAAAACAGAAAGAATTATAGGTGCCTAAGTATTTTGGAAATAAAAAAATTAAGTACATTAAAATAGCCACTCTTCTTTCAAAATCTATAACTGTATGACTTGGTCAGTATCAACATGCTGTGAAGTCCAGATATTCTAAGCAAGAAGAGTAAGAAAAGGCCAGTGGGGCTGAAACTTATTATTATTTTTTTTTCAAGAAAGGAAATAAGAATACAGAAGCGACTGATCTTCAAAAAGAAACACATCTGGCGACGTCTGGTTAGATAACCTGAAATTATCGGCGAGAACTTTGCCACCCAGAATTGTGTCGAAAATCGAATACGTTACTTACATTGCCTTTCTGCAAAAATTGTAGGAAAAGTAACCTGATCGCTATCGATTACACTACGTATCCCCTATTTACCTCGATAGGATAATTTCTATCATCTAAGGTCCTCCTTATCGGGAGCCTATAGTGCCAACTGGACGCGGAAGCTCTAGGACCTACACTGGTGTGTCAAAAGCGCCATTACTCCGAAATACGACTAGGAAGAATATGGGGACAGGCAACGGGAGGAGGTGCACAGCACCTTTGATCAATTTTTAGGGTCTACTGGGGTGAGGGCGCAGGAGCGGAAGATCATTGCGATCCGAGTTATAGCTTGATAAATGATTCATCGCGTGGCCTTTTTACGGCCTGCCCGCCGGACACGTTGGCTAGCTCGCGGTCGGGATGCGGCGCTCTTACTCCGAGCCCCAAGTGCCCGTTGCCGGCCGCCCGCTGCCAGACGCTCGCTCCTATGTAGACGGCGGACTCCCTCCACATGGGTCACGCAATGGCTGCGACACTGGACTCATATCTGGGAGAAGCAGAATCAACGTCGCCATTGATCATCCAAAATATAAGTTCTCCGTGTTTTCCCACACGATACTTCAGACGAGAGATGAAATAGTGAAGGTAGCAGAGGATCAAGTAGGTTAAAAGACGAGGGCTAGTAGAAATCCTTGGGTAACAGAAGAGATACTGAATTTAATTGATGAAAGTAGAAAATATAAAAATGCAGTAAATGAAGCAGGCAAAAAGGAATACAAACGTCTCAAAAATGAAATCGACAGGAAGTGCAAAATGGCTAAGCAGGAATGTAGAGGCGCATATCACTAGGGGTAAGATGGATACTGCCTACAGGAAAATTAAAGAGACCTTTGGAGAAGAGAGAACCACTTGCACGAATATCAAGAGCTCAGATGGATACCCAGTCCTAAGCAGAGAAGGGAAAGCAGAAAGGTGGAAGTAGTATACAGGGTGTTACAAAAAGGTACGGCCAAACTTTCAGGAAACATTCCTCACACACAAAGAAAGAAAATATGTTATGTGGACATGTGTCTGGAAACGCTTACTTTCCATGTTAGAGTTCATTTTATTACTTGTCTTCAAATCACATTAATCATGGAATGGAAACACAGCAACAGAACGTACCGGCGTGACTTCAGACACTTTCTTACAGGAAATGTTCAAAATGTCCTCCGTTAGCGAGGATACATGCATCCACCCTCCGTCGCATGGAATCCCTGATGCGCTGATGCAGCCCTGGAGAATGGCGTATTGTATCACAGCCGTCCACAATACGAGCACCAAGAGTCTCTACATTTGGTACCGGGGTTGCGTAGACAAGAGCTTTCAAATGCCCCCATAAATGAAAGTCAAGATGGTTGAGGTCAGGAGAGCGTGGAGGCCATGGAATTGGTCCGCCTGTACCAATCCATCGGTCAGCGAATCTGTTGTTGAGAAGCGTACGAACACTTCGACTGAAATATGCTGGAGCTCCATCGTGCATGAACCACATGTTGTGTCGTACTTGTAAAGGCGCATGTTCTAGCAGCACAGGTAGAGTATCCCGTATGAAATCATGATAACCTGCTCCATTGAGCGTAGGTGGACGAAACTAAAATGAGCTCTAACATGGAAATTAAGCGTTTCCGGACACATGTCCACATAACATCTTTTCTTTATTTGTGTGTGAGGAATGTTTCCTGAAAGTTTGGCCGTACCTTTTTGTAACACCCTCTATAGAGGTTCTATACAATGGCGATGTTCTTGAGGACAATATTATAGAAATGGAAGAGAATGTAGGTAAAGATGAAATGGGAGATATGATACTGCGTGAAGAGTTTGACAGAGCGCTGAAAGACCTAAGTCGAAACAAGGACCCGGGAGTAGACAACATTGCATTGGAACTACTGACAGCCTTGGGAGAGCCAGGCCTAACAAAACTTTATCATCTAGTGAGCAAGATGTATGAGACAGGCGAAATACCCTCAGGCTTCAAGAAGAATATAATAATTCCAATCCCAAAGAAAGCAGGTGTTGACAGATGTGAAAATTACCGAACTATCAGTTTAATAAGCCACTGCTGCAAAATACTGACACGAATTTTTTACAGACGAATGGAAAAACTGGTAGAAGCCGACTTCGGGGAAGATCAGTTTGGATTCCGTAGAAATGTTGGAACACGTGAGGTAATACTGACCTTACGATTTACCCTAGAAAACAGATTAAGGAAAGGCAAACCTACGTTTCCAGCTTTTGACAATGTTGACTGGAATACTCTCTTTCAAATTCTGATGGTGGCAGGGGAAAAATACAGGCAGCGAAAGTCTATTTGCAATTCGTACAGAAACCAGATGGCATGAAAGGGAAGCAGTGATTGGGAAGGGAGTGAGACAGGGTTGTAGCCTATCCCCGATGTTATTCAATCTGTATATTGAGCAAGCAGGGAAGGAAACAAAAGAAAAATTCGAAGTAGGAATTAAAATCCATGGAGAAGAAATAAAAATTTTGAGGTTTTTCCGATGACATTGTAATTCTATCAGAGACAGCAAAGGACCTGGAAGAGCAGCTGAACGGAATGGACAGTGTCTTGAAAGGAGGATATAAGATGAACATCAACAGAAGCAGAACAAGGATAATGGAATGTAGTCGAATTAAGTCGGGTGATGCTGAGGGAATTAGTTTAGGAAATGAGATACTTAAAGTAGTAAAGGAGTTTTGCTATTTGGGGAGCAAAATAACTGATGATGGTCGAAGTAGAGAGGATATAAAGTGTAGACTGGCAATGGCAAGGAAAGCGTTTCTGAAGAAGAGAAGTTCGTTAACATTGAGTATAGATTTAAGTGTCAGGAAGTTTTTTCTAAAAGTATTTGTATGGAGCGTAGCCATGTATGGATGTGAAACATGGACGATAAATAGTTTAGACAAGAAGAGAATAGAAGCTTTCGAAATGTGGTGCTACAGTAGAATGCTGAAGATTAGATGGGTAGATCACATAACTATTGAGGGGGTACTGAATACAATTGGAGAGAAGAGGAATTTTTGGCACAACTTGACTAGGAGAATGGATCGTTTGGCGGGACATATTCTGAGACATCATAGGATCACCAATTTAGTATTGGATGGCAGCGTGGAGGGTAAAAAGAAATGGTTCATATGGCTTTGAGCACTATGGGACTTAACATCTGAGATCATCAGTCCCCTAGAACTTAGAACTACTTAAAACTAACTAACCTAAGGACAACACACACATCCATGCCCTAGGCAGGATTCGAACCTGCGACCGTAGCGGTCGCGCGGTTCCAGACTGAAGCGCCTAGAACCGCTCGGCCACACCGGCCGGCTGCGTGGAGCGTAAAAATCGTAGAGGGAGACCAAGAGATGAATACACTAAACAGATTCAGAAGTATGTAGGTTGCAGTAGGTACTGGGAGATGTAGCAGCTTGCACAGGATAGAGTAGCATGGAGAGCTGCATCAACCAGTCTCAGGACTGAAGACCACAACAACAACACTTCAGACGATATTCGGAACAGTCCTTTCGAATAGGCCACGGTCGATGTACTTCATCGTCAATGTTTGACTGAGCTACTTTAATTAATGAAATTTGTAGCGGAATACGTGTTTTGATGCTGAAATTTACAGCTGCCATGGAATTCCACTGAAAGCAATTCGTAATGGAACAACTGATTTCTATAAACTACTGCGAGGGATACCTGCAATTCTCAAGGCCATAGCAAATTCCCTTCTCATCACAATTTGTCTGAGAACAGCTCCATTTCAATGTCTTCAATGTCCACTGCATCTTTAATTCAAAGCGTTTTTCCTTTTTAGATTACTGCTATTCGCACCGCTTCTTCCTGGCAAGTTTCCTTCTATCCGTATTTTCTTGCCCCTAGCTTACCGAGTACTATCAATCGCAAGGTGACGGATGTGCATTGTATACAAGGCGCTCCGATACCCCCCTCCAGAAACTCTGAAGCAAAGTGCGTACTGCGAATCCCTTGTAGGGAGGCGTAGGGTCGCAGGCGAGAATTCTTGTAAGATAGGCCTATTATACATACAGGGGGAAACTGAACTGTATAGAGAAAATTTGGAGGTAATTCAGGGATACTTTCTGAGTATTTCTGTATTTCGTACGGATGGCTTACGATGGCTCTTTGCAGAGCAATAATATAATTACGGTTTATTCGGCTTGTTACCCCAATAACTATTATTTCTGTAAAAAATCTTTCACAGTCGTGAGGAAGCTTGTAACATACTTTCACCAAAACGTACAACGTAAAACACACAGTAAGGCAATATCCATTAGATGCAATAATACTGTGGTTGCCGTCGCTGCGGGAAGCGCACTGCATAGTGACGTTGCGCAACTCTTCCATTGCATTCGATGAATACTTAGCACCGAGTGAGCTGACGCAGTGCTTAGCATACTGGCCTCGCATTCGGGGGGAAGACGGTTCAAATTCGCGTGCGGCCATCCTGATTTGGATTTTCCGTGATTTCCCTAAATGGCTTCGGGCAAATGCCGGGATGGTTCCTTTGAAAGGGCGCGGCTGACTACCTTCCCCTGCTTCCCTAATCCGATATAACAGGTGACCTCGCTGTTTGCTCCCCTCCCCAAAATCAACTAACCGACCAAGTAACCAACATATAGCAGAAAATGCATATCAACCAACTCTTCATCACTAAACGTATCGAAACAGCTGTGTATCCCTGTTAACGCACAATTAACATTGCCAAAAAAAAAAAAAAAAACTAACCGAAATACAACTGAGCAGTACTTAATGTAGTCTTTAGGGTCAAGAGAAACGTGGGCGTTACTGTTGTCAACAGCGAGTACAGTGAATGAATCAAACAAGTTTATTTCCAAACTAAACACATGGCACTTATTGTCGATATTTGCACTATTGTGCGGAACATATATGAAGATAACGGGGCTTAGTAATTAAACGAAATTCACTTATTCTGTAATGTGCCATGGAGACAATGAGTCCCATATACCAAAATACTCAAAGAATATCCCAGAAGAATCTACGAAATTTTTTCGGTTGAATTCGGGTTTACCCTGTGGACTCTTGAAACTCGTTCTCTTACAGTTCAGGTATTGAGAAAGATTTATCCGATATGCTCTTTATGTAAGTGGAAATGAAATGAGCTTATGGCATCGTTGGCCGGGAGGCCACATCCAGGGAAGTTCGGCTGCCAAGTGCAAGTCTTATTTCAGTCGACGCCATATTGGACGGCTTGCGCGCCGGTGACGAGGGTGAAATGATGATGAAGACAACATAACACCCAGTCCCCGAGCAGAGAAAATCTCCAACCTGGCCGGAATCGAACCCGAACCCGCTTGCACGCTACCACTCAGCTAAGCAGGCGGACCTTATGTAAATGAACTTGAGGCATAAAGCATATACTGAAGCATATACTGGGCATCCAGCGAAGGAGTCCCTAACTTCAAAATTAAATATCTCGAAGACTAAGATCGATAGACGAGTGAAGCAGAAGAAATGATTACTGTGAAAGCTGTGACAATTTTGTACAGCAGTTATACATAAGTTTCGAAATAGTTCGAAAAGCTGCTAACAGATGAAGCTGTACGCTGTGCAGCTCGTATGGTATCAGTAGCGTCCTCTGCAAGCAGTCATTGCAATTACATCTCAGTCTTTTCGAAATGTCCTCCACTCGCAGTACGGAGGTGGCGCAAACAAACAATGAAATTAAGGAGTCAGATCGGGCGAACATGGAGTACACTCCATCCCTGTGTCAGTAAATTTGCAATAATCCAACGCAATGACTCTATTCCCCAATTGTTCATCAAGAAAGCGAAATACCTGTTCTGTGCTATGTGGTCTGGCCCCATTTTGTATGAACCACTCGGTGCCTGGTCGTTCTTCCAACGCTGCACCGTAACGTTCGCTAGTGATCAGTCCTCGTATGAATAAAGGGCCAATAATACCACAGCCCAAACATTAATTTTGGGAGAGTACAGTAGTTTCGATCCACACAAATGGGGATTTTTGAAAGCTCAGTTTTGTTCATTCACGACTCCACCCAGGTGAAAGTATGCTTCATCTGTGAACCAGATGAATACAACATCAAATCCTTCACAATCAATCATTGTGAGAATATGGTTCGCAAAGTCAGCCCGCTGTCGTACAGTTCTTACAGCTAGAGCCTGGTAGCTTTGTATTTTGAATGGAAACGTATGTCGGCTTTGTCTCAGTATTTTCTGCGCGCTGGAATGCTGCAAACTACACTCCGCTACATTTCTTCGTAATGTGCTTAATAATTCCAGAAAACGGGACGAAATATTCAGGAGTAACTCCAGTTTGCATGGGGCCAACATTCTTCGATTGATCAGCGATCACGCTGCCTCTCCGTTGGAAGATCTTGCGAATAGTTTTCGCATCGAGTATTTTTGGAACATTAAATCCCGTTTTCAAACGGCACCTTGTTGCTGTAGAATTATGTTCTAACCTGCAGTATTCCAATATCAGAAAAAACGTTAAATGGAATACATGATTTCAACTCCTTTTTTCGGAACACTAACCTCCTTTCGCGTTTCAACGGCAGAGATGATCGCTCTGAAGTGAGGCACACTATTTATAGGCACTACGTATTGCGATTACATCACTATGTGTTAGCAGCTTTTCGAACTATTTCGAAAATTCTGTATAACTTTTGTATAAAATTCTTCACAATAAACATACCGTTTGTTTCATTCGTCTATCAATCTTAGTGTTCGAGATAATTTTGAGATCAGAGACTCCTTCGCAGGACACCCTCCAAAAGGATCGTGTCTTCTGGAGAGGGAAACCAGACTACGCCATTTTCAAGCGGAGATCAAAGGATATAGACACGCTTACTTTAAAAACAAATCCGTTTCCTTTATAATGACATGTGTCATACAATTTAATAAATCTGCACGTACTGGAAGAAAAGGGAGAGATTTCTACATGTACTTCGGGTATACTAGCTAATTAACGCAAAAAATTGTAATACGTATTAATATATTCATATTATGAACATTATAAGTATAGAAGATTGGGATTAATCAGCATGCATGCTTTTTACCGCTATTGAAAATAAACCTGCCAGTTACTGCGTTCGCTAGAGAAGGGACAGTATACTTGGCCGAATGACAAAAAATTATCTGATAATCGTCAAGCAAAACTTGAAAGGCGACAAATAAATTGCAGGAGGAGCATTATTTAATGAGGGAGTAGCGCTCGGCGACTTCTTTTGGGGAGTAATTTTCGTAGCCACGATACCAATTTGTTCCAGTTACGTAATGCGGCGACAGACGTTACACGAAATTCCGGACGCATAGAAAAACTTGCCCACCGACGACGATTTTGACAGTTAGGTGGTGAGTTATTACAAATAAAAAGAAAAGCTGCTGTTCAGTCTCGCATCAGAAGTGTAACACATCGCGCAAGCATGCAGAAGTTGCTCTCAAGCAGTGGTTTACTGGCTTTTGTAGGAGCTTCTTGGAAGCTGTCGGTGATGATTTTTGATAGACATAACAACGAACTGAAGAAAAATTGAGCATATCAAGATTACGTAATTGCGAGTACATCAGAGTATTCCGAGGGCGGACGGAAAGCACTTATGATGATATCTCTCAATGAAATAAGCGAACACCGTTGAAATATTATTTATATGTTTCCATTTATGGCTCGAGTAATGAAGATTGGAGAGGCAAAACTGCTCAGCATTCTCTCAGTCTTGTCATCAAATACAAGCTTAAAATCGCACCCAGCAGCGTGTCACGAGCACTGATTACATAAATCGAAGAGACTACTACTCCCACCGAAGAAGGTGGCTTAGTTGCTGAGCCAGTGCACTTCATTCGAGAGGGGATAGATTCACTTTTAGGTATTCAATAGATTCTAGATCAATTAAGATGAAAACCGAGATGTTTTCTTTGAAAAGTACATGGCCTAATTCCTTCCCCATGCTTGTCCTATTCGTGCTTGTGTTACATTTCAAGAAGTATCATCGTCAACAGTTCTAATATTCCTTTTTTCCTTCTTCTTACTATTACTTTCTTTTATTTTTCTTCACTGGTAAACAAGGCAAGGTGACGCATTGGTTAAGACATTATACTTTCATTCCCAAATAGCGGCATTCAAATCGTCCCACAGGAAGTCTAGTTAGACTTTCCGTAGTTTTCCAAATAATCTCAGCCAAAGCACTAGAATGGTTATTTCGATAAGACCACAGCCAGATGACTTCATCGACCTTGCCAATACGACTTTAGAGTACAGACTGGGACGTCTACGGACTCACTGTTGGGGGTTCGACCAGGCAGTCTCGTGAAGTACGTTTAAACAGGTTTTCCGAAGACTGTCTTAAGCAGCTTGTTCAAGAGCACACTCACAATGGAAATACTTTTTGCCTCGTAGCCACAAACAGGCCCGACCATATCGACGGTATCAGTATAGAGACTGGGATTAGTGATCATGACGTCATCATAGCGACGATGATTACCAAAGTTAATAAATCAGTCACGAAGGGTAGGAGAGATTTTTTTCTAGAAAGAGCTGATAAGCAGTTGTTAGCATATCTCTTAGATAATGAATGGACATCATTCAGTTCCAGTATGATGGACGTAGAGGAATTATGGGCAAAGCTTAAACGAGTTATAAATCACGCTCTGGAGAAGTATGCGCGGAGAAAGTGGATTAGGGACGGAAAACAGCAACCGTTATTTAATGATGTAATTCGGAAAATGCTGAGGAATCAAAGAAGAACGTGAAAATGACAACAAACAAAACTTAGCATAGATTCGTGCGTCTCTAAAAAGATCGATGCCCGAAGCATACAACTGCTACCACCGTCACATATTTGTCAAACTTCTTGCCGAGAGCCCGAGGAAATTCTGGTCGCATGTAAATTCGCCAAGCGGGTCGATGGCTTCTATCCAGTCACTCGTTGACAAGTCTGGGGTGGCAATAGAGGACAGCAAAACGAAAGCTTAAGTTTTAAATTTCGCATTTGAGAAGTCGTTCACTCAAGATGATCGTACAGACACACCATCGTTTTACCATTGCACAGACACCCGTATGAAGGACGGAGTATCATTGGCAACTGAAAGGGTCACCAGATCCGGATGGAATCCCAGTTCGGTTTTACAAAGAGTACTCTACGGTATTAGCCCCCTACGAAGCGTGCATTTACCGCAAATGTCTCGCCCAGCGGGAAGTCCCGATCTATTGGAAAAAAAAGCACAGGTGACTCCTATATACAAGAGAGGCAAAAGGAAGGATCCACAAAATTACAGACCCATATCTTTAACATCGGTTTGCCGCAGTATTCTTGAACATATTCTCAGTTCGAATATAATAAATTTCTCGCCCCGTCGGAGGTTCAAGTCCTCCCTCGGGCATCGGTGTGTGTATTGTCATCAGCGTAAGTCAGTTTAAGTTAGATTAAGTAGTGTGTAAGCTTAGGGACCGATGACCTCAGCAGTTTGGTCCCATAGGATCTCACCACAAATTTCCAGTAAATTTCCTTGAGATGGAAAAACTCCTGTCCATAAATGAGCACCGATTTAGAAAGCGTCGCTCGTGCGAATCTCAGCTTACCCTTTTCTCATATGATAGCCTGTGAACCATGGATGAAGGGCAACACCCGATTACATATTTCTAAATATCAGAGAAGTGTTTGGCACGGGGTCCCACTGCAGACTTAAGGAAGGTACGAGCGTACAGAATATGTTCCCAGATAAGTGAGTGACTCGAAGACTTCTTAAATAATAGAACCTATTACGTTGTCCTTGGCGGCGAGTGTTCATCAGAGATGAGGATATTGTCAGGAGTGCCCCAGGGAAGTGTGATACGAGAGCTCTTATTCTCGGCCACATAAATGATCTCACAGAACGGGTGAGCAGGAGTCTGCGGCTGTTTACTAATGTGCTGTGATGTACGGGTAGGTGCCGTCGTTGACTGACTGTAGGAGGTTACAAGATGACAGAGACAAAATTTCTAGTTGGTTTGATGAATGGTAGCTAGCTCTAAATGTAGAAAAAATTAAGTTAATATAGGTGAGTAGGAAAAATAATCCCGTAATGTTCAAATACAGCATATGTAGTGTACTGCTTGGTACTGTCAAGCCCATTAAATTTCTAGGCGAACGCTAGAAAGCGATAGGAAATGGGAAGAACATGTGAGAATTGTAGTAGGAAAGGCGAATGGTCGACTTCGGTTAACTGGAAAAAATTTAGGAAAATGTGGTTCATCTGTAAAGCAGACAGCGTATAGAACACTGGTGTGACCCATTCTTGAGTATTGTTCGAGTGTTTGGGATCCCCACGAGGTCGAATTAATGACGGCATAGGGGTAATTTAGAGGCGGGTTGCTAGATTCGTTACTGACAGATTCTATCAACACTCAAGTATTATGAAGATGCCTTGTAAGTCAAATGTGAATCCCTGGAGGGAAGGTGACGTTCTTTTTGAGAAAATTTTGAGAAAGTTTGGAAAGCAGGTATTTGACGCAGACTGCAGAACGATTCTACTGCCGCCAACGAACATTTCGTAAGGACCACGAAGATGAGATAAGAAAATCAGGGCCCATACGGAGGGATATGGACAGTCACTTTTTCCTCGCTCTATATGGAAGCAGAACAGGTAAGGAAATTACTAGTAGTGGTACAAGGTGCCATCCACCACGCACGTTCGGTGGCTTGCGGAGTATGGATATAGACGTAGTGTTCAACTCTAATGGCTTCCATGTGGGCGCGATGGTAAATTCTAAACAGCTTTATTCCACTGTTTTACATCCCAAGTGGCATATACAAACACTTTTCGAGATGGAAATTTTATAGTAAATGGAGTTTAATTCTACAGTTTTAGTCCAGAATTGGTTACACAATTCGTATAAATCCTGATTTTTGACAGTAACTCCTGCCTCGAAGTAATGTCGTCTGGTGTTTCAATCGCTTTTTTAACTGTCTTTTATATCACTTGGCTTATGTGCATAACGGAATGAGCAGCTTTTTTACGTCCAACACAAGAAATTTTGTCAAATTCCAATCGAATTCGTACACCGGATTAATAACGACACCCTGGTTTTCCGCATCTATTAATACAAACACAAGATGGATTCTTGTTTCATTCTCAGCTGTGTAGACAAAAAAATGAAGCATCCAGAAGGCATGGTCGGATGCCAATTTCACTTCGTACAGGCACCCACCATCGGCTGGTATGTAAATGATTAACAGCTTCAATTTACTGTGAGAGGTAGCGGTTTATATTTAGAGTTGTTACCAGGGCTGGTAGAGCGTATAAGGGAGAAGAACAGCGTCAGACGTTAAGTGATCGGTCTGAAGTACACGGAAATGTTGCGTACCCGTGTGCGATAGCATTATCGACATCTGACAGAGTTTGAGGAGCAGGGCTGAGGGTAGTGTTTAACGTCCCATCGACAACGGGGTCATTAGATACGGAGCACAAGCTCGGATTAGAGAAGGATGGGGAAGGAACCATTCCGGCACTTGCTTGAAGCGATTTAGGGAAATCAAACAAGCACTAGACTCCCTGCAACGTTCTGTATCATCCCGCACCATTGGCCGGACTAGGCTATTACCGTGGCATGCGTACGCTGCCATTAACACTGCACTAACGGCTGCAATTGGAGTGACGCCGTGACCAAGAAGCGTGGACTGATAACAAATGACATCGCGTTGACTTCAGTGGTGAATCGCGGTTCTGCACTATCCAGGAGTATGGCGGCGATCTGGGGAGATGTGTAATTCTTCCAATGTGTTCGAAAGGAACAGCGTTGTTACTTGTGGCCTCATGTTGTGGGGTGTCAATGGGTCACGGCTGATCGTGACTAGGGCTTGTCTGGCAGCAGACATCCTGCGTCCTTATGTGTTACCCCTCAAGCGATAGTATCATGGTGCCATTTTCAGCAAGATAATGCTCGCCCAAATATGGCACATTTCTCTATGACTTGTCTGCATGATGTTGAGGTTCTATCGTGGCCAGCAATATCTCCAGATTTGTCCCCTTTAGAGCATGTATTGTGTCAGATCGGACGTCAACTGCGTCTCAGTGTGAGTGTGGAGGCTGTCACGTACAAGTTACAACATTTGGGTGCCTGTTTGCCTCAGGAAAGGATACAACGGCTCTCTACCCCTTAAGTTTCATTACGTTCACTTCTCTCTTCTGGGTGCTACACTTTTTTTGTCAGGCTGTGTGGTTACAGAACGCAAATGCGGAATAATGTTACGTGATTAATTGTATCGCGCTGTACTGCGTCGGCACAAAAGAATTAAGGCTGCTCGTATTACTAAGGACCTGTCACGGTGAATTTTCGCTGCGCGACTCATTTTCGACCCTGTATTGAGTCTTACTCTGTGAATGTTTCATCAGAATCGACCGATTCCGTTGCAGTGGATGAGGAATTTTTTTACTGTTCTCCTGGAAGGGCAGAGTATAAGGTGGATCAAAAACGAAACAAGACCGGTGCGGCAAGCTTGGATACCTACCAAATGTATTAAGGATTTGCTGTTTTCCTTCAGAGTATTCGCCACTTGAGCCAGTGTACGCAGAAAACTGTTTACTACATGGGAACCCAACACTACAGCAATGATGTTCACTCTGTGCGCCGCATGATTCGCGTTGATAGCAGTGTTAGTGTCACGACTTGCTGTTAGGCTAAAAAAAAAAAAATGGTTCAAATGGCTCTGAGCACTATGGGACTTAACATCTGTGGTCATCAGTCCCCTAGAACTTAGAACTACTGAAACCTAACTAACCTAAGGACAGCACACACATCCATGCCCGAGGCAGGATTCGAACCTGCGACCGTGCTGTTAGGCACCGGTATTGCGACTTAGGACGGAAACACAAGCACCAGTGTGCATTACAGTTGCAGACAGTCAACGTGGGCCTGGACAACGTGAGCAGGTCTTTAATCGCAAAGCTGTTTTGTGAAAACAACAGCAATAGTGCTGTTGCTCTTCGCGAATATAGACGCATTAAAGGAATACGAAGGTGTCCTCTTTCCACATTGGGGTCGAAGAATATGATTCGAAAGTTCGAATTAACTGGGAATTTGGGAATTGCTCTTGGGAGAGACAGACCATCAATTGCCCCATAACTTGTTGAAGAAGTTACTGTTGCCATGACTGAGAATGCTGCACGCAGTGTGCGATCTTCAAGCCGTGCACGAGCTTTGTCACGAAAGCTGAACATTCCATGGCCCACCATTCGAAAAGCGCTGCGAACAGTTGTGAAACGGGATCCCTAGTGCGGTTCCAGGCTGTCCTGGATGCTGATTGTCGTGACATTAAGCAGTGTTTCTAACCTGGAACGTAAACACGGTACACAGTTAACAAATGTTGCCTTCTCATGTCGAAATTAAAATTTCTTTATTTATGTGGTTCGTTCGTTACTTCTCTTCCGCTTGTCCTTACATTTTCACAAAGTTTCAGTGCCCTATGATCATTTATTTTTCATGGGGTCCTCTCAAGTAGAGGAAGTTTAATTACAACCACCCTATAAGCCTGTTTAACTCCACATACGTTTGCTGTCGTTCCTTCCACTGTCCAAAACATTTGTGAATGTCGAATGAATGATTCACGGTTACTCACGGCTTTCTCAGGTTACCACTATCTCGAGAACGAAGCGAGATCGGGAAAAATTTTCAATGAAAATCTTGTATGGTTTCTGAACTCTGTCTACTGGTGAAATTTTCGTGAACTTGAAATGGCCTTGAAATTCTGCATTAGGGATTAACCTGAAAGCAAATATCATTGGCATTTGCGGAACCCAATGTGCACCACGTGGAGGTTGCCCATCGGACTTCGCACATGGTTAGCCCTGAAGTTGGAGTTACCAATTGCAAAAATGAACTTGACCTTGGTTTAATCTTGAAAACAGGGTTCAGGGTCATTTCGAGGTAGCCACTCCATGACCCCCTCCGAACCTTACAACTTTTACTAGTGACTTATTTTGCAGAATTGTGGCGCTCCAGAGATATCTACTGGTATAAATTAAAATGGGACTCCCTGTATATTCAGTCTCAAACTTTCGACGACCTCCTCTGTCGTCATCGCCCGAAGTTATACTTGGGTCGTACAATAATTCATTTATTTGAGCGAATTATGTGATGGAGACATTATGAAGTTAAGGAAATTTCATATGCTACACGAGATGACGTCAGTTCCTATGACGGAAGACCATTAGCAGCGATGCTGATTTCGGCAGATAGTGAAAGATGACGCTCATTTCTCTATTGCCTTTCAGCTACCAAGCGACCATTCCATACACCAATACCGGTGTAGCCGCTGACCCGGTTAAATTTGTTGTTAAACATTCTGATCTCAACCTATTCTTTCATGATAGAATCCCAGCAGACTGGTTCATGGATTAATTTTTCCATTTCATCAAACATGATGGTATTTGTGTTCATAAGGCTGTGTTCGGCGACGGCATACTTGTAGAAATCGCGGTATTTAATGTGGCGTCGATGATCTGTATAGCGTTCCGAAATGCAAGGGAATAGGAGCCTTATGCTGAAAGCAACAGATATATAAGCTGAGTCATCCATTACCTAAGGAAATCAACATCGCTATCAATCATACACTCCTGGAAATTGAAATAAGAACACCGTGAATTCATTGTCCCAGGAAGGGGAAACTTTATTGACACATTCCTGGGGTCAGATACATCACATGATCACACTGACAGAATCACAGGCACATAGACACAGGCAACAGAGCATGCACAATGTCGGCACTAGTACAGTGTATATCCACCTTTCGCAGCAATGCAGGCTGCTACTCTCCCATGGAGACGATCGTAGAGATGCTGGATGTAGTCCTGTGGAACGGCTTGCCATGCCATTTCCACCTGGCCCCTCAGTTGGACCAGCGTTCGTGCTGGACGTGCAGACCGCGTGAGACGACGCTTCATCCAGTCCCAAACATGCTCAATGGGGGACAGATCCGGAGATCTTGCTGGCCAGGGTAGTTGACTTACACCTTCTAGAGCACGTTGGGTGGCACGGGATACATGCGGACGTGCATTGTCCTGTTGGAACAGCAAGTTCCCTTGCCGGTCTAGGAATGGTAGAACGATGGGTTCGATGACGGTTTGGATGTACCGTGCACTATTCAGTGTCCCCTCGACGATCACCAGTGGTGTACGGCCAGTGTAGGAGATCGCTCCCCACACCATGATGCCGGGTGTTGGCCCTGTGTGCCTCGGTCATATGCAGTCCTGATTGTGGCGCTCACCTGCACGGCGCCAAACACGCATACGACCATCATTGGCACCAAGGCAGAAGCGACTCTCATCGCTGAAGACGACACGTCTCCATTCGTCCCTCCATTCACGCCTGTCGCGACACCACTGGAGGCGGGCTGCACGATGTTGGGGCGTGAGCGGAAGACGGCCTAACGGTGTGCGGGACCGTAGCCCAGCTTCATGGAGACGGTTGCGAATGGTCCTCGCCGATACCCCAGGAGCAACAGTGTCCCTAATTTGCTGGGAAGTGGCGGTGCGGTCCCCTACGGCACTGCGTAGGATCCTACGGTCTTGGCGTGCATCCGTGCGTCGCTGCGGTCCGGTCCCAGGTCGACGGGCACGTGCACCTTCCGCCGACCACTGGCGACAACATCGATGTACTGTGGAGACCTCACGCCCCACGTGTTGAGCAATTCGGCGGTACGTCCACCTGGCCTCCCGCATGCCCACTATACGCCCTCGCTCAAAGTCCGTCAACTGCACATACGGTTCACATCCACGCTGTCGCGGCATGCTACCAGTGTTAAAGACTGCGATGGAGCTCCGTATGCCACGGCAAACTGGCTGACACTGACGGCGGCGGTGCACAAATGCTGCGCAGCTAGCGCCATTCGACGGCCAACACCGCAGTTCCTGGTGTGTCTGCTGTGCCGTGCGTGTGATCATTGCTTGTACAGCCCTCTCGCAGTGTCCGGAGCAAGTATGGTGGGTCTGACACACCGGTGTCAATGTGTTCTTTTTTCCATTTCCAGGAGTGTACAATGTAAGCTTTCACTGCTGGTACTGACGTCATTTAAAACTTCCGGGCTATTAGGTCGTGGTCAATGTATAACACTTTCTCCTAACGTTTCCTGTCCGACAGCGGGAGACATCTTCAGATGTAAAATGGCTAAATGCCATGACCATTTATATATCTACTTTAAGTAACTACATATTTTTTCTTCAAAGTGCTTCTGTGTGAACCAAATAAAGAGGCAAGAGTATATATCAAGGAATCAATGTAATTGTTAACTACATGGTTTATTATTCCGGCGTACGTTAAAAATGCGCTAGAGGTTTACAGAACCGTTGGAGGAAATACAGCCCAAAGCTTGAAGGTTAAATGTTCAGATGTACATTCTCTCTTGGATATTAAAAAGGAAGTTTATAGTGCAATACCTCGTCGACGACAATGTCGTTAGAGGTGAATCACAAGATCAAGTGAACAAGAACGGACAAGGAAATCGGCAATGGCCACGCCGGAGGAAGTACGCGGACAGTTCGTCTGAAGCGATTTAGAGTAGCCACAGATGACCTAATTAAGATCGTCAGGGATGCATTTAAATCCCGCCCCTCTAGAAAATAAAACCACTTAATTGGGAGATCCTTTGATTTCTTTCTCATACAGACATCACGAACTTCACAGCAGATGTGCAGACAATGTTGTCGTTCGACAGAGCAGCATTGTTTTTCACACGATGTACGAATTAGTTTTCTGCCTTTCTGCAAATACCTGTTCTTAAGTGCATATATTCATTAACCTGGTCCCATGGGACGCTGGTGCTAATGACCGTAATATGCGCGTCAGCGCAGCATGGCTGCCTACTGCGCGGTGTCAAAGAAGCCAGCTGAGCCCTGCCAATTAAGTGTAACGGCGCTTATAGCGGAGATAGCAACATACACTACACACTTTATAGGACCAGTAGCTACCTAATATATTCATCCCCGACGTTCCGTCAGGCCCCTACAGTTTTTCGCCCAAATTTAACGGCATTTTCCAAGCCAAATATTTCAGGTGGTCATTGGAAATGCAAATGAATAAGTAGCTCGAAATGGAGAGGAAGGGTGTTGTTTGATGTCCATAAATGGAGTGAGTTAGCTGTTTTGTGCTGTAGTGAACCAATATCGAAGCAGTTACCGTGTTAAAGACGCGACTTTGAGGCCCCGAATTGTCTTTATGTGTGATAAACCTGCGAGTCCTGCTGTGCAAGTGTGTCTGTGTCTAGACATTTCATCAACGAAAATTAATAACTAAAAAATTTAGTAGCTTAGCGCAATTTTATCGGAAATTTGCATCAACTTTTCTGGCCAGTTGGTAATTTGCTCGTCTCGCGCGGAGAGAAAATAGATACCAATTAAAAGCTTTTATGTGCCTCATAAATGAGAGTAGTACATGTCTAGTTACTAGTCATAACGATGCTGCTTAGAGTAAGAAATGTCTGAGTGATGTGTATATCACACTGGGTGGTTTATGTAACTGTATTAATCAGCTACTATGCAGATAAATGCTAGAAGCGACTCCAACAGAAATTTGAAGTGACCACTGCCGTATGATTGATATTTATGGTTAACCATTAGTGAAAAATGGTGTAATTGTACATAAAGTGAATTTGAGTGACGCAGCCGGCCGTAGTAGCCGAGCGGTTCTAGGCGCTACAGTCTGGAACCGCGCGACCGCTACGGTCGCAGGTTCGTATCCTGCCTCGGGCATGGATGTGTGTGATGTCCTTAGGTTAGTTAGGTTTCAGTAGTTCTAAGTTCTAGGGGACTGATGACCACAGCAGTAAAGTCCCATAGTGCTCAGAGCCATTTGAACCATTTTTTTTCTTTTTTTTGAGACGCGTCGATCATTAATTTTAATTACACGCGTTGTTCGACTAAAGTGGGTATAGCTAATGCTGCATTTTTCAGGTAAATTATATAATTCTCTTAAATAGGGTTCGAGATGCCTTGAAAAAAGGAGCCTAATGATTTGCAGCTTATTATATCATGCAGAGAAAATTCTTGCAAAAAATGGGAGAAATGTACAAAGTGTGAACGTTGTAGCAGTCGGTGCAGCTCATTTTTCGCCTCGTTATGTTATGTTTACATAGCACTGGAGTCAGAGACGTTCTCAGTGTTCACTAACTCTGTGTGCGTAAACGTTCCGTTGAAACTTTAATGTGCTTCATATTATTATGCACTCTTTAAGGGTTCTCTGATCTGTAATGAACAATGAACAGTTACAGTACAGTAAGACTGCATAGTTTCCTATGTGTCTGTCTAAATAAATGATATTTCAAGCTTTAGCTACACCAGCATATGCTTTTTTGATACGCACTTATCTCTTCCATTCCTTGTGTACTCAAATTATTATATTTTTTTTTTTTTGACGCAAGAACAAAATATTTGACAATGGAGCAAACTTTGCCTGTGAAGGAAGCAGGATGATATCTATAGCAAATAGGTGTTAATGGAAAACAAGATAAAAATCCATATCTAATAACCTCATGGCCTGCAGGATTTTTAAACCAAAAATTGAAAGAAAAGATAGAATAATTCCACTTCCCTAATTCATCCTACTAGTTTTCTATTGTTGCATTCTCGACGTAATTCTTTCCTGTTTGAGCCAGTATGCTCGTCCTTATGTCATAGTTCGACGGTAATACGATATACAGCGTTGGTTTGCTCCTCTCATTTTCAGGCGAATGTCATCAACAGGTTCTCAGAAAAATAAGACGACTGATTCCTACACGTATGTATCTTATCCAACTGATATAGTGTCAAGTTTCTCATAAGCTCCGTGTCAAGATAAAATCAATGCCCGAAAAGGATAAACATTTACATTTAGTATTTAATCTGTGTCGTATGATTATGGTCATCTGTGCGGCTTAATTCGCGGTATTGTGTTATGATTAAAGCTTAAATTACAACTAGTACTGTGCAACAGATGCGATGCGTATCCTTCCGCGTACATTTAAAAATACAGTAGTTCGTCAGTTTATCCAAAATTATCTGTTTTCATAACTGTATACTATTTGCCTTTTTTGATGATTTATATAACTTCGCAAAAAGCTTGCTGTATCATACCTAAGGAAAATAAATAGCGCATGTCTCTTTTGTCAGTTTTCTTGTTCTTACGCCAATAGATTTCCACGATTAATGTTATGTAGGCTGTCAGTTACCGTGATTATATCGCAAATGTCCTTGTTTACTTTTCAGCATGTCTCCACACCCCTCTCTTTAAAACTTTCAGTGCAGCGCCACAACCTACTAAGAAAATACTATTAACTGGGACATGTCACACGGTTTGTGTCTGGTCTGAATATTTCTCGGAAGCCATAATGCAGCTTGTTATCCTATACATACCCACAGACTACTCCCAGTGTGACTCCGCGGAGATCATTGCTGTTCGTAGTACACATTAATAAGTTGACAGATGATGTTAGCAACGTTCCGCATGTGATATTGTTGTACATGAGTGTTGTCCAAAGAGAACTACTCCAGAGTCCAGTCACTTGCAGAGTCTTCTTCAAGGTCTAAAAGCTTTTTGTAAATGTAGAAAAACAAAACTGTAAAATACATTAAATGTGTGGGTATTGTGCCTGATTATAGGATTTTGACAGGGAAACGAGTTTTGTCAAATCATATAAGTACTTTGGTGCAACAATATGAAAATGCGAAATGTAACAATTGCATATGCTCCTTTTTGATGCCAGGTTGGAGGGCTGTGGATACCGGAAAAACGCACTTCAATACAAAACGCTCCTAAGGTTTACCGTTAACACTACTCGGCCATTCGGGATCCGTATCACATTGAGCCTACTCTTCGTAGCTAGAGTGTTTCGAGATCTAAAATTGGATAGTATCTGATTTGTGCAACGAATCAAAGAATAGCAAAAATATAAAAGGAAGTCGTTGCAACGACGCTATTGTTATGTTCTTTCTCAGTTTGCTTTTATTGCAAACGGTGTTATTTATTTTGTTCGAAATTTAGCTTTTGCTACATGTGTTTTATATTTTCCTACATATTACTATCTTCCAACACGAAAATGAGTTGCTATCTGATTATGCTTTTGTAAGTCACAATCAAGGCTGCTACATAAATATGTAGAAGACGAACATTCACAGTATTGCTTTCCATTCTTAAAATTTTGATGTTTAGTTTTATTATGATGTAAAACATATTTTATTTTGGCGCTGCAGATGTTTTTTTTTTTTTTAAAGTGTGATGCATTTAGAAGATCTGCCATAAGTACTGAAATAAGACATCGGAATACTAAAGGAGAACTGCTGTGAATGCGCGACAATATGTGTTTCGTGTTTCCTTGTTACCTCTTCCATCCATGGTTCAAATGGCTCTGAGCAATATGGGACTTAACATCTCAGGTCATCAGTCCCCTAGAACTTACAACTACTTAAACCTAACTAACCTAAGGACATCACACACATCCATGCCCTAGGCAGGATTCGAACCTGCGACCGTAGCGGTCGCGCGGTTCCAGACTGAAGCGTCTAGAGCCGCTCGGCCACACCGGCCGGCTCTTCCATCCATGAACTAGTCAATTACTCGCGCAACTGATGGGATAAAATGTCAACTGTTCATTAGATGGCTATCTGGCGTATTGTGTTTAGTACCAGTCTCAACAACTAAACTGGATTCTGAGCATGATAGACTTGTGGGAACGTTTCATAGAAAGCCAGAGCTCTAAGCAAAAATTGTTTTTCTCGTCGAGACTCATTTTCATGTAAGATACTCTACTATAACCATTAAATAAAACAATCACGAGCATAGCGGCTCTCTGTGTGAGACGTTTTTTTTCTGTATATCCCGTTAACCTGAGCTCATGTTTATTCATACTAGCGTAACAGCACCGGACAAAAGGCCGCACCGCAGTCACGTAAGGTGGGTCTTCTGCAGTCGCACTGCGCTCCACGAGAGTTCGCCGTGAAACCTGGCCAAGGCACTGACTGCGTGTCGCAGAGGTTATCAAACCTCTCACCTTTATTTTCTCGACCTCCATGTAGGCTGGCAGTCTCTATGAACCATAAATTCCGTCAGCGCTCAAAAATATTGACATTTTACTGAAATATACGATATTCTTCTAGTAGTAATTCAGTAATATAAAATGTAGAATCCTGCCCACAGTTAGGTCATGCTGTGCGCTGCAAGATGCCAAGGGCTAAGTCTCAGTCTCAAACACGTATACGCTGTAGCAGCTGTGTCTCTCAATAGCACGCACAGTCCATCGTATCAGTGCGTGTCGACATTGAACAGCTGACTCCTGTATGTCCTCAAAAGTGGTAATTTAATCTATAATAGAATATTATTATGTTAGTACATCGGACTTTCCTGTAGTATCGGCTACATTCTTCGAAGGACGAACTCGTTAATTTGTATTCTAGTAGTAAAGCATAAGTTTGTATTTTTACATCGCTCATTATCCTTAGCTAACCAGAAGTGCTTAAGTCCTTCTGATGCTCCCGGTCTAGAAATTTTAAACTTGTACGGATTGCTTTCCAAAGTCTGGGTCAAACTGTGGCAACTCAAGAGTCGTCTCCTTGTTAAGTACTGTTAGTTATTTGTCAAAAAGGTATGGATTGTCTGACTGCCCGTAAGGATATATAACAGTCGCCAGTCGAGTCATCAGAGACTGAGTAAGGACAAGGAAACCGGCCTCGGCTTCCTTGAAAGAATCATTGAATTAGTAAAGCCAAGAAAAATATAAATTAGAATTCCATGATATCGATTTAACCCCTCTCATTACCTACATGAGTCCGGCGTCCTAACAGCTTCACCATTTCGCTCGATCTTCTATAGGTGAGTTGGCACTTCAGCGTCCGGAAGGGTCGCCGAACACAGGACATGTGCCACGTCTGCAGTGAAGAAAATTTCAACAGGTGTAACGACAGCAGCGTAAAGCCAATAAGATGGAACAGATATCTTACAAAACCAAACATGCGTCACTAATATGCGAGCCGCAGCACCTCGCACACCAGATGCAATACCTGACATGCTTCCTGAGAAACAATGGATAGTCCAGCAGAGGTATAAAAATTGTCACGGAACCGAATACTGCGAAGCGAGAAGTTAGAAGGAGAAATGTCGAGCGCGTCCTCTCTGCCATGCATCCTCAGAGTGAAGTACATAATCAGCCGTATATTGCATGAACACGGTGGAAGGGCTATATACAAGGTGTTAATAAAAGAGTGTTCCACGTTCTGATAGGCAGTGGTATGGGCCACAACAAGACAAAAATGCTTTACTGTGAATGGACACCATGATGAGTACCTCCTTAGCAATCGCTCACAAGTGCAGGCCATATGTTTAAGGAGCAATTAAAAAGTTTCCGTTTGAGGGCGTGCTGCAGCGTATGTGCAATGTAGCACGACTCCGGTGTAGGTGCACTACTGGCCATTAAAATTGCTACACCACGAAGATGACGTGCTACAGACGCGAAATTTAACCGACAGGAAGAAGATGCTGTGATATGCAAATGATAAGCTTTTCAGAATATTCACACAAGGTTGGCACCGGTAGCGACACCTACAACGTGCTGACATGAGGAAAGTTTCCAACCGATTTCTCAGACACAAACAGCAGTTGACCGGCGTTGCCTGGTGAAACGTTGTTGTGATGCCACGTGTAAGGAGGAGAAATGCGTACCATCACGTTTCTGACTTTGATAAAGGTTTATCGTATCGCGATTGCGGTTTATCGTATCGCGACGTCGCTGCTCGCGTAGGTCGATATCCAGTGACTGTTAGCAGAATATGGAATCGGTGGGTTCCGGAGAGTAATACGGAACGCCGTGCTGGATCCCAACGGCCTCGTACCACTAGCAGTCGAGATGACAGGCATCTTATCCGCATAGCTGTAACGGATCGTGCAGCCACGCCTCGCTCCCTGAGTCAACAGATGGGGACGTTTGCAAGACAACCACCATCTGCACGAACAGTTCGACGACGTTTGCAGCAGCATAGACTATCAGCTCGGAGACCATGGCTGCGGTTACCCTTGACGCTGCATCACAGGCAGGAGCGCCTGCGATGGTGTACTTAACGACGAACCTGGGTGCACGAATGGCAAAACGTCATTTTTTCGGATTAATCCAGGTTCTGTTTACAGCATCGTGATGGTCGCATCCGTGTTTGGCGACATCGCGGTGAACGCACATTGGAAGCGTGTATTCGTCATCGCCATACTGGCGTATCATCCGGCGTGATGGTATGGGGTGCCATTGGTTACACGTCTCGGTCATCTCGTGTTCGCATTGACGGCACTTTGAACAGTGGACGTTACATTTCAGATGTGTTACGACCCATGGCTCTACCCTTCATTCGATCCCTGCGAAACCCTGCATTTCAGCAGGATAATGCACGACCGCATGTTGCAGGTCCTGTACGGGCCTTCCTGGATACAGAAAATGTTCGACTGCTGCCCTGGCCAGCACATTCTCCAGATCAGATCTCTCAAGAATTGAAAACGTCTGATCAATGGTGGCCGAACAACTGGCCCGTCACAATACGCCAGTCACTACTCTTTTTTTTTTTCTTTTAATGGCTCAAATGGCTCTGAGCACTATGGGACTTAACGTCTGTGGTTATCAGTCCCCTAGAACTTAGAACTACTTAAACCTAACTAACCTAAGGACATCACACACATCCATGCCCGAGGCAGAATTCGAACCTGCGACCGTAGCAGTCCCGCGGTTCCGGGCTGCGCGCCTAGTCACTACTCTTGATGAAGTGTGGAGTCGTGTTGAAGCTGCGTGGGGAGCTGTACCTGTACACGCATCCAAGCTCTGTTTGACTCAATGCTTAGGCGTATCAAGGCCGTTATTAGGCCAAAGGTGGTTCTTCTGGGTACTGATTTCTCAGGAACTATGCCCCAAATTGCCTGAAAATGTAATCACATATCAGTTCTAGTATTATATATTTGTCCAATGAATAGACGTTTATCATCTGCATTTCTTCTTGGTATAGCAATTTTAATGGCCAGTAGTGTATATAAGCAAAGCCACGTAGGCAAGAGATTAGTGTGGAATTCGTGTCTTTAGGGCGTGTTTGCGGTAAATGTGGAAACGTGAACTTTGTGACGTTATTGCCAAATGGGTTTAAACAGGACCAACGTGCTGTTATTCTTTTCTTGGCTACCGAAGGACATTATCCATCGGATAATGAAGAATGTGTATAGGTCCACATTTCTGGGGAATGGTGAGCGGCACGGGGTGCTGCTGCTCCACGATAACACACGTCCCCATATCGCAGAAGTAACGTCAACTCAAGCGAGAGACACTCGAGCACCCGACCTATGGTTCTGATCTCTCCTCATGCGATTATCACTCTTATCGTCCCTTGCGGAAGCCCTAAAGGATCGACGATCTCTGTCGGACGAGGGGGTGTAGCGGGAAGTTACGAAATTCTTCAAGCAGCAGAACACAGTGTTTTACCAAACGGGTATTTTCAACCTAGTGCGTCGGAACGGAAACTTTTTGGTCGCCCCTTATAATAGCAAGCAGATTACATTAGAAGCTCTACTTTTTCACCATAACAGAACATTTGTTTACTGCATGCCGTAGGCCGTACTTAATAGCAAAGACCTTGCAGCAGTAGAGATATGTTTCACGGTTGAGAAGATGAACAAGTGCTCACGGCTCTTAAAATGTGCAGTTTAGAGCTCATGTTCATAGGAAGTTTTTTCTTGTTTTGGTCCATAATACCGCCTCTATAAATATGGAATACCCTTTACAACAATCTTTACATACAAACCGCCCAAGAAGATCAGAGTGTGTTATCGGCAATGGACAAACGAGACTCATTCGCAGTGTTGTGCGAAGGCCGCAGACTACATACTGTTTGAAAAGTCTGTGCTGGAATGACGAGACGATCCATTAAGGCAAAGAGATGCCGAGTTGGATACTTAACGTGTGTGTGTGCTTGTGTGAGAGAGACAGAGAGAGAGACAGAGAGGGGGTGGGGAGGGAGGGGGGGAGAGGATGGGGGAGGAAGGGGGGAGGAAGGGGGGAGGCTTGTCACGATGTGGTGCTAACAGATTATGCTCGTAAGGAGCGAACCGACACAGGAGCACACTACCGAAATATCCTGGAGAGGTTTCGGGGTGCATGTTTCGGGGTGCTCTGAAGACGAAGCCTCGTGGTAAATTGTTCAAGGGGGTGTTTTTTCTGCAGGAGAACGCCTCAGCTCAATCTGCACACGACCCAAGCTGCTTCTCTGGAATGTCGAAATTTTCAACCTTCGTGTTCTCCTCTCGTGGAACTCAATGACGTCTTCCTCTTTTCTCGGATGAAGAGTCATTGCTTGGCAGGCGTTTTCAGACTGGCGGCGAGGTGATTGTTCTGCAGATGGAACGTTTCGTAAACAGCCAAAATTGTTTACTTCTACAGCCATAGTCTCCGCAAAGTAATCCAGCACTGCAAAACTACGTCGCACTGGAAGAAGGGAGATTAGTGTTTGACGTTCCGTTGACATCGTGATCATTGATGATGGAGCACAAGCTCCGATTGAGGAAGGAAGGGGCAGGGAATCAGCTGTGTCCATTCACAGGAACGATTCCGACATTTAATGAAACTTTATAATATGGGCATCTGTAGCTGAAGGTACACATTCTTCAAAACTAAACTGCAAACAACTGAAGTACTACCGGTTTCACAACGTCAGAATTATATTTTCAGGTACATCTGAACAACAAAGAATAACACATGACGGATTTAGAAATTATAAAAGATATTTAGAAATGGCATGAATCTAGGCAGAAGAAAATATGACATGTTGTGCGATACGTAAAACAGACAAAAACCAATTTAAATATAGTAGTCAACTTGCTTATTTTCAGATCATTTACATGAAAAAGTTGAGGGCATTGTACGTCCCATCACCTCCCGTTAGGTTATAATGAATTCGTTGAAGTAGTGACGACAGTCAAAATTTGAAATAGAAAGAACGAATAAGACGGCCATAAAATCAGAACAGCTCTAAAAAAAACAAATAAAGTTGCAAAACCAGGAAAAGGGGGACTTAAAGATGAACAGCTATATTAAATAGTAGTCGCGATCAAAAGACAGGACGTAGTGAAAAGCACTAAAAAAAGGGGGTAATACGGGTAAGACATGTTTTTGTTTTGCGTCTCTTCACCGTTCTTTTATTCATTCTAATTTTATTCTATAACCCTTTTTCTTTGGTATTTTTCACTACGTCCTGTCTTTTTATCGCGACTACTATTTAATACCGCTGTTCATCTTTAAGCCCCCATTTTCCTTGTTTTCAAACTTAATTGTTCTTTTTAAAGCTCTTCTGCTTTTATGGCCGTCTTCTTCCTTCCGCCTGTTTCAAATTCTGACTATCGTCACTGTCTCGACGAGTTTATTGTAACCTGTCTGGGAATAATGGGACATTCAAGCGCTAAGCTTTATGATGTGCGTGATCTGAAAATAAGGAAGCTGACTATTATATTTAATGATTAGAATAAGCAATACCGCTGCGGCTGTTAGAATTCTTTATTAGAGAACATAACTGGTTTCACAAATTAAATTTGCATTTTCAGGTGCTTCACTGTATAAGAGAGATAAAAGAATTTATCAGAAATTCAGCCATTCCAAGAAACGGACAAGTAAAAGCGGTAGGGTCTATGTCTACTTATAGTCTAAAGAGTAAAGGTCCTAATTAAACCCGATAAAGCCATTCCCAACATTTATATCCAGGTATTTAAAAATTCTGACTGACGAATGTGCGAGCGTCTATGATATAATGTATTCGGGGCTAAGGCCATCCCCAAACTAACAAAGAATCCAATAAAAACATCATAGTAAGAACGTTGTACCTATTAAAAGAGATTTATCCGATTTAAATAGAACCTTTAATCTTTTGAAAATTTAATTTACGAGGTCTTATTGATTCAAATAATGGAATAAAAAAAATGTTCAAATGCCTGTCAAATCTTATGGGACTTAACTGCTAAGGTCATCAGTCCCTAAGCTTACACACTACTTAACAACCTAAATTATCCTAAGGACAAACACACACACCCATGCCCGTAAGAGGACTCTAACCTCCTCCGGAATAATGGAATATTTGGGCTGTGGTTGCCCTGCATATAAAGTAGTGTTACATTTAAATTTGTTTTTGTCCGTTACGTATCGTACATCACGTTATATTTTCTTCTCCCTAGATTCTTATCATTTCTAAAAAATTTCATAATTTTTGAATCCCTCATGTGCTATTTTCCCTTATTTAGGTGTACCTAAAAATGCAACTCTAGCTTTGTGAAACCGGTGGTACTGCTAAATAATCATACAACATCTACTGGCTATTTATTTTTTAAGATTCACGATATTTGCTTTTTTGCAATTTTGAGAAAATCTCTGTAAACCTAAATCAGGACGCCCGGACGGGGTTTTGAACAGTCGTCCTCCCGAATACCAGTCCAGGGTGCTAACCACTGCGCTATTTTGGTCGGTCACACTGAAGGGAGAATATGTAGAGAAGAAATGTCGTGGTCGTAGCTCGATTTTTTACGACTTGAAAATTAAATCTTTACGCCTACTCGTCGTAGTAAGCCCGTAATGAAAACCGTATGGATAAAGTACTACAGCCGACAAGCCGATTTTTGCGTGCTGCACGAGTGTATAGGTGACATGAGCATGGTGCGGTGCCTGTAAGCACTAGCGGCCGGTGTGCTGCCCTTGTTTACGTCGATCCAGGAGTGACCGCCTACTTTTGTTTGCACGCTGCCGTTTAATTTTAGTGAGCAGCCGCAGGGAGCTCTTGATAGAGCGGGCGCTAACAGGGGGCAGCCCGCTAAATTACAGCCTCTCTCACAACATTACATTCGCCGCCGGACACCCCTTAAATAGGTAATCCCTGACGCCGTGTTGTAGCCTACGAAGGGATATGTGCTGGGACAAGTGCCACTGAACAGCCTTCCACCTGTCTATCGCCGGGCATTTCCGTATGTCGAGACCATTAGCTCCGCTGCAGAATCGTAAAGACGGTGGCTGCTATGTTGCTATCACACGCAAGTGGACCAAAGATATGGTACGCCATTTCGTCATAAACAGAGGCTAAGACCTTCGCTAGTCCATTGAAACTAACCAGGATCATTCGTTTCGCCACTCAGTTAGTCAGCTACATGTTTCGTAGATCATTTAAACGATTATTTTCTCGAGATGATGTGGAATGAGTCAGTTTACAGCATATGTATACAAGATTGGTGTTAACATTAATGAACACGTTATTTTTCAGTCCTACTCACCCAACAACACTTAAAAGTAAACTTTTACTGGCTACCAGTTTTTAAGTAGAAATTCGACAATGGAATAGAAAGGGTGTCCAGGAGAAATGATTTTAAGTCAGATTTTTCACTGGCTTAGGTACCTATCAGACATTTTGAGTTATTGGGTAAATGATCAAAAACTTCTCTTACTGCGTAATGAGCTCTTTTCTGACCAATTTGACCGCTTTAATGATGGGCAATGAAGGTCATTTTTCCCTCTAGTGTTGTAGGTATGGGCATCACTAATCATCTCAAATTGTGATGGATTATTTATGACGAATTTCATTACAGAATATATGTACCGTTAGGGCGCAGTTAAACTGTGTCCGTCCGCAGCTCGTGGTCGTGCGGTAGCGTTCTCGCTTCCCGCGCCCGGGTTCCCGGGTTCGATGCCCGACGGGGTCAGGGATTTTCTCTGCCTCGTGATGACTGGGTGTTGTGTGATGTCCTTAGGTTAGTTAGGTTTAAGTAGTTCTAAGTTCTAGGGGACTGATGACCATAGATGTTAAGTCCCATAGTGCCCAGAGCCATTTTTTTAAACTGCGTCCGTGGGTGAACGCCACATATCATTCTTTAAAAAATGGGTATGAGCACTATGGGACTGAACATCTATGGTCATCAGTCCCCTAGCACTACTTAAACCTAACTAACCTAAGGACATCACACACACACATCCATGCCCGAGGCAGGATTCGAACCTGCGACCTGGGTTCACGCGGTTCCAGACTGAAGCGCCTAGAACCGCACGGCCACGCCGGCCGGTATATCATTCTTACTGTTCGCATTTTTGCAATAAGTACTTTCTTCCTAAATGATGAGTTACCCGAGAAAATTATTCCATAAGGCATCACTGAGGGGAAATATGTCAACTATATCGGGCGGTTTGTTGGTTTGTTCCCAAGATTAGCAAGAGAAAAGTAGGTAAACTTAATTGTTTGAGAAGCTCAGTAATATGCTTCTTCCAGTTCAAGTTTTCGTCGATATGTACACCCAAAAATTTGGAACACCCTACCCTATTTATTGACTCCTACTCATGCGCCACATCAATCGTTGGTATGACATTTGTTGATACAGAACTGAATACCCTGTGTACAGAATGTGACATACAATGAACATCCGAAAAGCGATAATGATGTATATAATTTTTATTTAGTTGTCTTGATCGCACAGTTTTTCGAATAGAATTACGTTTCGGCTATGGAATAGCCATCTTCAGACTCTACAATACAGTCTTTATTACTTACCAGCCTAATAAAAATATAAACTGGAATAGATTATGAAAAACAGGATAATATGCATGTTCTCGAAGTTTATTCCCTCTTCTTCCTTTATAAGACTAATTTTAGATGTATTCTGTTTAAGAATTATTTCTGTAATCAGTTTTTAGTTTTAATTTTTTAATTTTTGAACATTTTGTTACATTCCGGCCGGTTTTAAACTGTCAGAAGAGAAATACATTTTTCGCATGGCTAAACTTGTTTTTAAAAATCTTTCTTGCTTATATGAAACCGAGAATAATTTAAAAACTACACGTTGCAATGAAATTCCTGTTAGTTATCTCGTATAATTATTTTGCGTTGTTTATGCATCAACGATCCCTAGGATTGCTTTACACCCTGTATATAACTGGTTGGAACATGCGTGGCAGTTCTGACTCATTTTTTGTGTGTTATGACTTGTTGCAGTGCAGCAGAATGAGAGATAGATTGTGTTTTTGTTATAACTTTTATCATTTAGTTTTAATCTCTTAATGTAGCAGCTAGTAATGCAGCTTCTTTCACTTCTGTTGTAGAGGCTGACGATGGCTATTGCATAATGGAAACCGGTAACTGTATACAAAACGCTATGTGATCGAGACAATTAAATACAAGTTATAAATATGGTTTATTTTATCAGAATTTAGGAAGACTCCATTTTCTGAGAACCTCTTTATAATTCTTTGTAAAATATCATTTACCATCTCTTCTGTTTATTTCTCTCTAATGGGAGTTATTATAACACTACTATCGTATGCAAAAAGTACCAATTCTGCTTGTTTAATATGAAGTGGAAGGTCAATCGCATGTATAAAGAACATGAGTGGACCAAAAATTGAACCCTGTGGGACTCCCTTGGGATTTCTCCCTTGTCAATAAAATTTTCTACCCTTCCGACAGTGCTTGAATTATTCATATTATATTTTATCCGGGTTGAACCTGAACTCTACCGACTGGGGATATTTTCTGAGTATTTTTGTGTAAGGGACCCGTGGTCTTCGATGGCTCTTTCCAGAATAACTCCATTTTTTTGGATTTCTTACCCTCCATTTATTTTTGTACCGCATTGAAAATATCAGCACAACAGTTAAGATGTCGGCGGTATGCACTGATGTCTTGTTTGGAAACAAACTTATTCAATACACTCATGGTATATGCTATTGACGATAGTAACGTCCACTTTACTCTTCTCTCACAAGCTTGTATTCGCTATTGCTCGGTACTGTCTCGGGTTTGTTTTTCCACCAGTTTTAGTGGTTCTTTAAAACTGATACAAAGCTGTATGAATAGGTTTATTGATAAAGAGTTGGCCTATACGCCCCTTTTGTATCGGTTAACTTAATACAATGCAGTAGCGGCACAACACTACCCTGGCCTGTTCCCACAGCGATAGCCACCACACCAGTACTTTTGCATCTGTACATAGGCGCCAATGAGAAAACCGATCATTTCGCGTTAAGGTGACTACATATTACAACATTTTTCAATTTTGCGGAAGTAGTTTCACAGGAACGAAGATAAATGGGGTAATAAACCGAAAAAATCGTAATTACGTAACTAGTCTGTTGCGTGCCAACGGAGACTACTGGACATTATACCAAAATATTCAGAAAGTTATCAGGACAGTCAAAGGTTGCACACTGATGGACAAGATACGAAACAGAGAAATAAAACAAGAGCTAAAGATTTTTGATTTGGAAAGTAAGATTGGAAAACACGAAATCGATTGGTGTAACCATTTATTAGTGGGATATCACTCTAGTGAATGACTGGTGCTTTGTCGAACACCAGAGTGCACGTACAGTAGCGACTGCGATTAAAATTTCTTACCTGCCACTTGATAATCTTACATGTTTTGCGTTCGTTGGGTTACTAGTAAATTTCATCCATTCTTATCCATTGACTGGTACTCCAAGCAACGAAAGTCATTTTTCACCCAATGCATCAGCTGAGGACATTTTACGTACTTCACGCACGGTGTCATATACTGTAGTGTATAATAAGTGAATGCTGCCATATTGATGTGATTTTATTTCGTCATCATACTGTACACATTTTTAATTGTCTGCCCAATGAATCATTTATTTATATTGTGCATCGTAAGATATCCGTTCATACATTGCAATGCGTAGTACGCTAGTGCCCGAGACAAGGAGGTGAACTAGTTGTTGATCGAGTATGTGCGTTTGATTGACATCCACTGATGTAACACTCCGGCTAGCCTAGGAGTAGTATATGGATGAAATCCAAGCCTATGTAGGCGAATTGCGGGCTGGTTCCCATTTCTGCCTCAGAAATGTAACTAAGATAATTAAAACAACAAACGCACACACAAAATAGAAATTTGAAGAGTCGTAAACATAAAGCGCACATGCTTGATAAGAGAACAAACTATCGAGTGATCGACAACAGAAAGAAGTTTAGAGCTTAACCTTCCATCGAAACAGAGGCCATTAGAATCGGTATACTAACTCGCACTCGTACGAGGATGACGAAAGGAGTCAACCGTAATCTTTTTTTAATTCACTGTCCTGACATTGGTTTAGGGTAACCGGGAAAACCAGCTACTGAGATAGCCGGGGATTTGAACTCTATTATTCCAGATTCCTGATATTTGCACCGTGTCACTCGGTATGAGCAAATTGCCAGACCCAATTACTGCGTACAACACCTGGCGTGTAAAGTGACCAATAAGCGATTAGATTATCTGCGCCCGTGTGTTTACCGGATAGTTTATACGCCAAGGATTAATACACAGTTTCGATCTATAAGCGCTCTTTCACTCGTTAATTTGTTCTGTATTTTGGGATTTACCTTAAAGTGACGTTCCTATACCGGGAAGGATATCTGGCAAGGGAAGCAAGTGACAGCTGCAACGTGAGGGAGTGCAGGTTCATGTAGTGCTAAGCTTACAATATGGACTACCAACAGAGAGAAGAGAAAGAAAGTAACTGGCATAATAAATCATAGAACAAAAAGAGAGAGTTGTTCCGAAGTTATAATCAGTTCTTGAACAGTTAATGGCCAGTGGTAACACTAAGTCGAAGTACAGAGTAGTTATGTTAAGCTTTGGCTACTTGGGGCAGTATAGACGGAAAACTATATACCGGATGAGTACGCAAATAAGAACGCTGTTCAAACTGTGTACTGCAGGATCTGCGTTGTTGGTAGTGTTAGTGTCATGACTTGCCGTTAGGCGTAGTTACTGGTGAGGAAATTGTACTCCAAAGAACCAAGGACATGCGGCGTGAACGGCACTTGCTAATGTGTTCTGGTTCGCCAATATGTGATCCCTGCTGTAAGGGAGAGAAGTGTTTTGCACTCAGCTGTTTCGATGCACGATGGAGCTCCACCTCACCTTGGTAGTGAAGTCACACGGTTACTCAACGTATTTGGAGGAATCCGAATCATTGATCTGTCGTCCCAAACTACACGGCCACGAAAATTATCAAATTTGGACCAGTGTGATTTCTGGCTGTGCGGTTATCTGAAGGACGCGGTTTATTAACGGGACACTGACACACAAAAGGTTGAAGATGAACAGAGCAAGGGATGTAGCCGATATCCCACCTGAGATGTTTCGGACAGCAGTAGGACAATCTCTAGAGCTGTTTCAGGCTGTCGTGGATCCAGATAGTCGTCACGTTGAGCAACGTTTGTAACCTGAAACGTTAAATATGGTTCGCAGCTAACGTTACCTTGTCATGTGGAAATTGAAATGTGTTTAGTTCAGTGATTTATTGGTTACTTCTCTTCTGCATGTCCTTTCAAATGTTTCCACACAGTTTCATTGTCCCACGATCACTCGTTCTCAAGGAGGACCTCTCAGGTAGAGAAAATTTGATTATAATCACCCTGCACTTCTTCTTAAATGTTAGCACTGGGCATTAACTGTTTAAAATTGTTTACAACTTCTGTACTACTATTTCTTTTGGTTCTTTAATTTATTATGCTAGTTGCATCCTTTTTCTTCTCCTTGTTGGTAGGTTGGTGATTAGTAGAAACATTTGTCTCGTGAACTGCAGTTGCATATAGCAGGGAGTAGGACAGATACAAACAGACATTTCGAATAGACTCGTACTTCGACGTTCGTAGACTATGGAAGAAGCTACAGGCGAAGCATTTCATACAGCGTAGTTACAGTGGATCTCGGTTGTATGTTAAATCGGCCACTTATTAGTGATACATTTTCACGGATGTTTGAAGGAACAGCCAAACTACATCGAAGTAGCAGAGTTCTGATGCTAAGGCTGCCACTGACGGATACTAACACAAATGCGTTTCAGAAATACCTTCACGAAGGTGCACTGCATGCTCGTGTCTACTAATCAATTATCCAGCAATAAATAAGACAGTGTTTAAGATGAAAACACGAATCAGACCCGCAGTCATTGGGTGTTATTCTCCTTCACGTGTGGTTCCTGATTTTATTAGACAACAGTATTGACACACCGATGCCTGAAGCAAAATAGAGACATGTTACTGAGAGATACTGAGGTGTAGTTCAGGTTGCATGCTCCTACAGCGAATTGTTTGGATGATGGCACTGAGTCTGGGTACAGATGCAACATTTTCCAGAATACTAACATGATGCGCCCCCAGTAGAAAACCATCCGGCATAATTATATCGTGTGGTTATAATTAAAGTGCAGCTAGTCACAGAGATACAGCGTGGGATTTAATTATCGTATGACAGCGAAACTTGGTTGATTTCCTAATGCGTAAATGCGGAATCGATTTACGCTATAAAAATTATTTTCAATTTTGGCCACCAGGTGCAAATCTGGCGCTGTACAGCATCTCGGCGACATCTCTGATACTCGTATTGAAGAAATTGTGTAACCTGCGGTTAATAATATCAACGTTATGCCTTTTTTCACTTATTTGACCTTTTCTGCCCACGTCCCGTTCCTAATCCGTACATATGGAGACATTTCTATACGTTTTTCTTGCATTCACAGCGCCAGATTCGCACCTGGTGGCCAAAATAGGAACCTTTTTTTCAGTGTAAATCGTTTCTGCATTAACGCATTAGAATATCTACCAAGTTGTGCTATCATATCATAATTACAGCCGACAATGGATCTCTGTGAGTAGCTGCACTTCAGTTATAATCACCCAGTAGTTAGCTCCATCTCCAGACTGTTTCATTACGCTTGGTCAGAACTCAGTTTTCCTTGGAACACACCGACGTAGCAGCGACGAAAGCTACAGCCCCAGCACATGTTGAAGTGCAATAGCGATGCCTCACGGAAAGAGGACCTTCCTACGCCTAAGCTGTAGTCGTTATGGTTGTGGTTCTGTCTGTTTATGACTCGCTGACAACGGATAATTACGTAGCCAGCATCATTTAGGTTTTAATTTTCCCCATAACCGACGCCTCGCCAGTACGCTGTAACAAAATTCCTTACAAGAAGACTGGTTACTACTCTGTCTCCTGGAAGCAAGTTTGTATACACCTCCACTTGAGATTTTGTTGTCAGCTTCGCGGTGTAATGAATTAGTGACGCCTCACAGTACCGTTGTAAAGAACTGTCATTAAAAGATTTTGTAAACATTCGAGAGTGAGCAGCTCATGTAGTTTGCCGTTTGTGTCGATGTACAGAGATATTATTTACAGTGATTTAGGATGTAACATAAAGCACTGACATACCATAGACTCTGTGACATCATTTAGTCATCTATTGAGGTTATATGGACAGTGGGTCGTTTCTACTCTTCTCGATGTTACGATTTATACTTACCATCTACAATGTTGTCACAAAGAGCAACTACTTGGGTTTATCGTGTAATATTCGTGTAGGTAGGTGTATTTCACTATTATAAAGGGTGTGCCGTGTTACGTAACATGCTTTGTACAAAGAATATCACAATTAACAGCGAAAATTGACACAGGTGATTGAATATGATAACAGAAACGAAACTCGTTCCAGTAAACGTGGGTACGCAAACGAGCCGTTTGCGAGATAATTGCGAATGTGTATTTACGATCCGCTACTGACTTCACTATGAAATATTGTCCCAGTTAGTACAAACGTATTTGAAATGTAAACTTTTCAATTAAGTCCTCATGTAATTGGGCACAAATTCACTTACAGCACCTTAACAAGAAGTACATTACTACTTCAGCACGTTACTTGTTATATACTGAAGTGATAAAATTCATGGGACACCTCCTAATATCGTACAGAACCTTCTTTTTCCAGTTGCAGTGCAGCACATCGAAGTAGCATGTACTCAACAAGTCGTTACAAGCCCCTGCAGAATTATTGACCCATAATACTTCTATAGCTATCCATAATTGCGGAAGTGTTGCCGGTGCTGGATTTTGTGCATGAACTGACCTCTCGATTGTGTCCCATAAATCTTCGATGGATGGCCAGATCATTCGCTCCGATTAGCAGAATGTTCTTCAACCCAATTGCGAACAATTGTGGTCTGGTGACATGGCGCATTTTCATCCATATAAATTCCTTGGTTTTTGGCAACATGAAGTTAATGACAGGTTGCAAATGGTCTTCAAGTAACCGAACTTAACCATTTGCTGGCAGTGATCGGTTCAGTTGGACCAGATGACCCAGTCCATTCCATGTAAACACAGCTCACACCATTATGGAGCCACCACCAGCCTGCACAGTGCCTTGTGGACAACTTGAGTCCATGTTTTCGTAGTGTGTGCGCCACACTTGAACCATAAAAAAGCTCGTACCAGCTGAAATCGGGACTAATCTGACCAGGCCACAATTTTTCAGTTGTCTAGTGTCCAGTCGATATAGTCACGAGACCAGGAGAGGCGCTGCTGGCGATTTCGTGCAGTTAGTAAAAGCACTCGCGTCGGCCGTCCGCTGTCATAGCACATTAATGCAGATTTCGCCACACTATCCTAACGGATACGTTCGTCGTCCATCCCACATTGATTTCGCGTTTATTTCAGGCAATTTTGCTTGTCTGTTAGCACTAACAACTTTTCGCGAACGCCGCTGCTCACGGTTGTGAGGTGAAGGCCATCGGCCACTGCGTTGTCCGTGATGAGAGGTAATGCCTGAAATCTGGTATTCTCGGCACGCTCTTGAAACTGTGGATCTCGTGGTACTGAATTCCCAAACGCCTTCCGAAATGGAATGTCCCATGCGTCTAGTCCAAACTACCATTCCGCGTCCAAAATTTCTTAGTTCTCGTCGTGCGGCCATAATCACGTCAGAAATCTTTTCGCATCAATCACCTAAGTGCAAATAATAGCTCCGCCAGTGCACTACCGTTTTATGCCCTGTGTAGACGATACTGCCACCATCTGTACATATTCACATCGCTATCCCATCACTTTTGCCACCTCAGTGTATAACAATAGTATCTTAAATGATAATTGATTGAAACCCTCAGCTGCCGACAGTTGTAGTTGATACACCTCGATGGGGACAGCTGAAAATGTGTGTACCCGGGATTACCTGTCTACATGACAGACGCTCTATCCATTTTTTTTTCGTTGTTGATCATTGGGTTTGGTTGTTGTGGACGTCACATGACCTCCGTTAAAGTTCTTTGTTAATCCTTCCACTCAGTTTTTTTATCACAGAGGCCAACCAGCTCTCTGACCGAACACTCTGAGCTACCGTGCCGGCTCCATCTGAGCCACCGAGGACACAGATGAATAGCGTGTCTGCACGGACTTATACCTTGCACGCTTCCCGTGAGACCCACATTCCCAGCTGTCCACAATCGCATACGTGATGTTCCTAATAGATATGGTATCTGTTCTTTCGAGAACAGTTACTATCTTCATATACAGTTGTATCTGTTAACAGAGGTATTCCAGGTTTCGTCCCCGCATTTGGATGCAATATTACACTCGTTATGTTATTTACCCCACTCTATTTTTCACTATTAATTACGGTGTACATATATAATAACCATTGAAGTGCCAGCAGGTTAATTTATTACGTACTAGTAACAGTTCGGCGTTTGTCCTATTTTCTCACTCGTAGTATTTTTATTATGTCAATGTTTTCTCAACTTCATTTCCGTCAAATACTAAGATAGTTTACAGCAAAATAAAGTATGTTGCACCTTAACTTTATCCAAACCGCGGCCTCTCTTGAAATTATATGGGAAATGCGCAAGAAGGATAGCAGAATGCGGTCTCTGAAGAGAGGGGTTCAGTTGATTAAGATGTGTATCTCCGGACAGAACGGAAAAAGAACAGAATGAGTGCAAGCAGTACGCAGTCGACGCGATCGAGCAAGGCGGGCGTGGGTGACAAAGTGGTATATCTCACTGACCCACATCCCTACGCGGTTTACGAGCCCCGTTTTAATCGCCATAACCCCCACACCTTGCGCGACCGTAAAAGTGCAGTAAAACGCCGCCGCCAAGTCGAGGAACATGGAATTGCAATATCGGCAGCAGGGGAGGACGGTAACTGCCCGACTGGGGAAGATTCGGCTATCAAGCCAGTGCCGACCTTATTTTATTTATACGCCGTTTCTGTAGCGGGCAGTTGTGCATAATAACCCCATAACGCGATGGCCGGGCAGTAAACATAACGGCGGCCATAATAATAGAAATAACCAATTATTCGGCAGATGTCATGTATGCATGTTTGTATGGAGCAACCCTCCCAGGCGCGTATAAAGCTTCTGGCTTGCAGCTACCGCACTATCAGTCTCTACGCGGGGCATAAAAATTCATCGTGCGGCACATCCCAAGAGGAATGGCTCGGGATTTGCTTTAAATGTGGTTTATAGTAGCATTTACTGTAAATTTCCGAACGATCTGACCCGAACTATTAGCTGCGCGTGCTCGTGAAAGTAATTTATGAGCTCCTCTTAGTCCGTTCCAGCTGTAACGAATTATTGTGAGTATAGTTCGCACGTCCTAGGTTACTTGCATATTGTGAACGTGGTGTTCAATGAAAATTTTTAAGGGAAAGACGGAATAAAGGTTAGAGAATACTCTCTCGTCGACGTCGGCAATAACATTAGAGGCGGAGCACGGGCACAAAAGTAGAAGCCGGCAATAATAGATTACAGATTTTGATGAGATTTTGAGCGAATGTTTCTCACTAAAAGAATTTCGACTTTTTTAAAGACGAAGTTCTAACCAAATGCCGAAATATGCGTAGAATAGTTTTTCATTTATTATTTTTTTAGAGACGAAAAACTGTTTAAAATTTCATCACAGTCCGTGACCCACAACGTATGAACTTATATAGGAAAACAATGTTTAGATGATTACCGTAAATCAAAATGCCCTAACAGGATATGCATTTTATTAACCACGAATACGAATAATGAAGGAGGGTGTGCGTAACAAACATGAACCTATGACTTACGAACGAAATTCTCTGCTAATGCAGTCAGCCATAATGGGAGATTTACAATAAATATATTTATTCTACTCTGCGGGACCTAACCACTGTGCCATACCGTGCAACTACGTGATTATAAGGTGTGTGAATTTTTGGCTACAAATGACAAACAGTAGGCCCTACGTTTTGTCAAAACTACTAGCACATCGCTCAGAGAACGCGAAATCAGAATATGTACGTCGACAAAAAATACAGCTGCTCTCATCACTAAGGAACTATTTGTCTTAACATGCTATGAGTGATACTTTTCATTCTTGATCTGTATCATTACGCGGCAACACGACCTTGTGCTCCACCGACGGCAAAAACGGCGATTCGCTCTATAAGCTTTACAGAAAATAACATGCAAAAATATTTTAAGCAGTTGAAGAAACAAATGCAGATGTATGCGTACTCAGATGCGTCCTTCTTCGATGATGACCATCACTAATTCACCATGTGACCTCTCTAGTATTCTCTTCATAATTCATTAATGGTTCATTTTTGGGTTTTCAGTCGAGACGTTGTCTCCATTTTATGCTCAATATTTGCAAAAAATGGAAACAACTCGGCTGAACATCTATCAGTACATTATTAACTAATGAAGGATATGCGTCTTTTCATATACCTGACGCGTATAATGTTTTAAGATTGTTTACCATAATGCCTAAGTTATGCATAAATCATGTTCTGTTTTATCTGATCGTCGTTATCGAATAGACTTCCGTAAATGTTGGTTCTACGGGTTAGCTCTGACAGTTCAATTATTTCCCTTAGTTCTCTGTTTTACGTATACGAACTATTTTGCCGATGTCAGCTCCGAAAGATTAGCCATCGAGATAACTTCGGGGTCTTCACTTCAGTGTCGCAAATAAGGAAATAGACAAACAAATTCCAAAGGTGGCAATTTATCCTAAGTAACAATCACGAATCGGTGTTAAATAAAACTCTCAGCTGTATCTATTCGTTTGACAGTGTCATTTCCACAGTGTAGAAGTTCTGTGTGGACATTAATAGAAATAGAGAGGAGTTATTTAAAGCTTTGAACTAGTCTGGGAATTGTTTTCAGTTAGCCCATCGGGAGAGTACCATTTGCACAAAGAAGCTGTTCAGTATGGAGGCCTGGTCTGGCACATACTGATTGAAAATAGACACCACCGTCAAAGTGTCAGAGGTAGCTCACGGATACTTTCAAAGTATTTTGCTGTAAAGGCCGGTGGTCCACGGCAGCTCATTACAGAGTAATAATGTAATTATGACACAGAATTCAGTGACAGTATACACGAGGGGCATATCGACCAACTCTCCGCCAGTAAACGTATCCACACTGCTATGTATCACTATTAACATATAACTGACACTACCGGAAAAACAAACTAGAGACGAAGCCGAGAAATACGGAATGCAAGCTTGAGGGCGAATTGTCAAGCGTACATTACTAAGCACAGCTAAGTGACAAATCCTATAAAAAATTTAAGTGAAAACGATATCGACCTGGTCGCCTTACGGAAGACACACGCTGAATCCGAAGGAAACCTTATCTGAAGGGAAAAATATCTGGCTCTGATTTGATCGGAGAAACATACTAAGAGCCTATATCGTAGTGACGTATACGACGTCAAGTACTGAAAATTTGCCCTTTATTCTCACTTGCCTGATCTAATTTTTAAAAGTAGCAAGATCACCTTCGTTACATATTCCAACTGAACAGGCAGATTTCACCCTCATGGAAACTGTTGGGATCATGGTTTTTCATTAGCAACTTTCATAGAAGGTTTCGAATTCTCCCTCGGGCATGTGTGTGTGTGTGTGTGTGTGTGTGTGTGTGTGTGTGTGTGTGTGTGTGTGTGTCCTTAGGATAATTTAGGTTAAGAAGTGTGTAAGCTTAGGGACTGATGACCTTAACAGTTAAGTCCCATAAGATTTCACACATCTTTGAACATTTGAAATTTCAAAGAAGCAGGCTACCAAAACAGCTTAAAACCCCAGCCGTGTTTATCGACCCCACAGCAGCGTTACGACATAGTTAGAAGACGGTTTATATCATTAAAACTCAAGAAAGTGATCCGTTGCAAAACTATCATCAACTTTATTAGTGTCATGCTTTCTGATACATGCTTCCGAGTGATCACGGGTGACTGAGCGCTTACGTCAAGCTGGACACCAGTTTTCTGTAGGTTCCCATACTGGCTTCACTGTTAAGCAGCCTTTATATAACTAATATGCCCGAAACCACCTCACGGAAATTTGGATATGCCGAAGATTGCGTCCTGGCAATAAATTATCGGGATACAGAGGCCACTGAGGACATCAGGAGGAAGGCGCTATGAGTTAATGAGAAATACTTCCGCCATTGGAGATTGCAACCCAGTGACAAAAAGACAGAAGTCCTTACGTTCCAAGTCGGCAACAAGTTAGCCATCAGAGAACTCAGTATTTACTTTGAGAACGAAGTACTGTTTTACAATCGACACCCAAAATAGGAAGGTGCCATCCTGGGTAGAACACTGAGCTTCTAGAATAATCTCTCAAACACAGCTGCCGAACTCAGAACTCGCAACAATACCTTACAATAACTAACTGGCACTGGGGACCTTCATTCACCACGCTACGACCTTCAGCTTTTGGTCTAGTCTGTATGGTAGTGGGATATTGTGCATCAGTTTGGCTCAGCAGAACTTATACTAGTCGCAATGATGTCCAACTAAATAAAACTACGCGCCTTGCCATAGGAATAATAAAGGCGACCCCGCGCTCAACCGCATAGCGGATTCGACAAGCCTCGCAAAATCTGGCCTACCCCAAATAAAATTCTAACAAACTGTTGTTGCTCTGCTGACTCGTATAGACGGGAGAAAATACACTCCTGGAAATGGAAAAAAGAACACATTGACACCGGTGTGTCAGACCCACCATACTTGCTCCGGACACTGCGAGAGGGCTGTACAAGCAATGATCACACGCACGGCACAGCGGACACACCAGGAACCGCGGTGTTGGCCGTCGAATGGCGCTAGCTGCGCAGCATTTGTGCACCGCCGCCGTCAGTGTCAGCCAGTTTGCCGTGGCATACGGAGCTCCATCGCAGTCTTTAACACTGGTAGCATGCCGCGACAGCGTGGACGTGAACCGTATGTGCAGTTGACGGACTTTGAGCGGGGGCGTATAGTGGGCATGCGGGAGGCCGGGTGGACGTACCGCCGAATTGCTCAACACGTGGGGCGTGAGGTCTCCACAGTACATCGATGTTGTCGCCAGTGGTCGGCGGAAGGTGCACGTGCCCGTCGACCTGGGACCGGACCGCAGCGACGCACGGATGCACGCCAAGACCGTAGGATCCTACGCAGTGCCGTAGGGGACCGCACCGCCACTTCCCAGCAAATTAGGGACACTGTTGCTCCTGGGGTATCGGCGAGGACCATTCGCAACCGTCTCCATGAAGCTGGGCTACGGTCCCGCACACCGTTAGGCCGTCTTCCGCTCACGCCCCAACATCGTGCAGCCCGCCTCCAGTGGTGTCGCGACAGGCGTGAATGGAGGGACGAATGGAGACGTGTCGTCTTCAGCGATGAGAGTCGCTTCTGCCTTGGTGCCAATGATGGTCGTATGCGTGTTTGGCGCCGTGCAGGTGAGCGCCACAATCAGGACTGCATACGACCGAGGCACACAGGGCCAACACCCGGCATCATGGTGTGGTGAGCGATCTACTACACTGGCCGTACACCACTGGTGATCGTCGAGGGGACACTGAATAGTGCACGGTACATCCAAACCGTCATCGAACCCATCGTTCTACCATTCCTAGACCGGCAAGGGAACTTGCTGTTCCAACAGGACAATGCACGTCCGCATGTATCCCGTGCCACCCAACGTGCTCTAGAAGGTGTAAGTCAACTACCCTGGCCAGCAAGATCTCCGGATCTGTCCCCCATTGAGCATGTTTGGGACTGGATGAAGCGTCGTCTCACGCGGTCTGCACGTCCAGCACGAACGCTGGTCCAGCTGAGGCGCCAGGTGGAAATGGCATGGCAAGCCGTTCCACAGGACTACATGCAGCATCTCTACGATCGTCTCCATGGGAAAATAGCAGCCTGCATTGCTGCGAAAGGTGGATATACACTGTACTAGTGCCGACATTGTGCATGCTCTGTTGCCTGTGTCTATGTGCCTGTGGTTCTGTCAGTGTGATCATGTGATGTATCTGACCCCAGGAATGTGTCAATAAAGTTTCCCCTTCCTGGGACAATGAATTCACGGTGTTCTTATTTCAATTTCCAGGAGTGTAGATTCCCCCAAGTGCGACTCTGGCGTGGCTAGGCAAACCGTTAAACATATAGTTCAAGATTACCCACATGTTATTTCCAAACAAAACAAACAGCACATGCCGTCGACATTTGTACTGTTGTATAAATACTTTCAATGAAGTGCAGATACTAAGATAAATGACGATAAAAGTTACTATAGAACGAGCAACGGAAGACCACGGGTTCCTCATACCGAAATAGTCAGGAAATCTCGCTGAACAGCCATCAAGCTTGTCGCTGGAGTTCAGGTTAGTCACGTACACTATGTGATCAAAAGTATCCGGGCACCTGGCTGAAAATGACTTAGAAGTCCGTGGCGCCCTCCATCGGTAATGCTGGAATTCAGTATGGTGTTGGCCAACCCTTAGCCTTGGTGACAGCTTCCACTCTCGCTGGCATACGTTCTATCAGGTGCTGAAAGGTTTCTTGGGGAATGGCAGCCCATTCCTCACGGAGTACTGCACTGAGGAGAGGTATCGGTGTCGGACGGTGAGGCATGGCGCGAACTCGCCGTTCCAAAACATTCCAAAGGCATTCTATAGGATTCAGGTCAGGACGCTGGGCAGGCCAGTCCATTACAGGGATGTTATTATCGTGTAACCACTCCGCCACAGGCCATGCATTATGAACAAGTGCTCGATCGTGTTGACAGACGCAGTCGCCATCCCCGAATTGCTCTTCAACAGTGGGAAGCAAGGAGGTGCTTAAAACATCAGCGTAGGCCTATGCTGTGATAGTGCCAGGAAAACAACAAGGGGTGCAAGCCCCCTCCATGAAAAACACGACCACACCATTACAACACCCCCTCCGAATTTTACTGTTGGTACTATACATGCTGGCAGATGACGTTCACTGAGCATTCGCCATACCCACTCCCTGCCATCGGATCGCCACATTGTGTACCGTGATTCGTCATTCCACACAACGTTTTTCCACTGTTCAGTCGTCCAGTGTTTAGACTCCTTACACCAAGCGAGGCGTCGTTTGGCATTTACCGGCGTGATGTGTGGCTTATGACTAGCCGCTCGAACATGAAATCCAAGTTTTCTCACCTCCCGCCTAACTGTCACAGTACTTGCAGCGGATCCTGATGCAGTTTGGAATTTCTATATGATGGTCTGGATAGATGTCTGCCTATTACACATTACGACCATCTTCAATTGTCGGCGGTCTCTGTCAGTCAACAGACGAGGTCGGACTGTACGCTTTTGTGCTGTACGTGTCCCTTCACGTTCCCGCTTCACTATCACATCGGAAACAGTGGACATAGGGATGTTTATTAGTCTGGAAATCTCGCGTACAGACGTATGACACAAGTGACACCCAATCACGTTCGAAGGCCGTGAGTTCTTCGAAGCGCCCCATCGTGCTTTTTCACGATGCCTAATGACTACTGAGGTTGTTGATATGGAGTATCTGGCAGTAGGTGGCAGCACAATGCACCTAATATGAAAATCGTATGTTTTTGGTGGTGTCCGGATACGTTTGATCACACAGTGTAGATAACATATAAAGAATAGTCAACAAGGTGTACACTTCGCAAAGATCAAGAAAACCCCATCCTCAGATTTTAGGGATTAGACCATCGACATATGCTTACATAACGTGCACTAATTGCTATTCACAGTATGTGTTACACAACGCTACGTAAGTGCCAACCGACTTATCGGAGGAAGTGAATTGCTTTATGAAAATAGATCTACCGCTTTCAGCTCGTGACAGGGAGCTCGGGACTAGGCCTGTGTGATTTTTCTGATCTCACAATGATTATTTTGCGATTGTAGGCCCGGTTTTCTTGTGCTGTCGATGGCACTGTTCTTCCTTTATAGGGTGTCACGAGTAAGAAACTTAAGTTCCATACAAATTTATTATGGTGCTACTGTGAAATATGAAGGTGGTCACGTTCTGCACAGCGAGATTTCTCGTAACCCTCCCGGCGCTGACGCGAGCCGTATAACGGCAAGCACAAATTAAACATCCTGCACACCTCGCTATCCTGTTTTACAACTGTCGTGTTTCATTCCGGCATTGCTCAAAATGAAGGAACGGCCGCGAGTTTATAATAAAGTTAGTGCGCATTGAAAAAGTTAGGGGCAGGTTTACGACGCCAGGAAGACGTGTGATACGAATTTTCAGATTACGACTTTTCACACAATAAAGTCGTCTCCCGTAAGGGCGGTTAAATGCGTCGCCTGTGATGAAGTCGAAACCGAGATTGCGTTTCTGTGGGCAGGGGTCGCGGGGGAAAACTTTCTGGTGAAGTTCAGTTCCTAAAGATTTCATGGGTATGGGATAATGGGAAAATTTGACTGCATGCACGTCGTAGAGTGGATGAGATTTTGTCTTTCCGTCAATTATCCATAATGTGAGGTGGATCATGACTGGCGTGAAAAAAAAAATTAAGGAAGACGGGTACGTATTCGGTCTGTCTTAGCACAGCATTTCACTTAGTATCAATAGAGGACGCTGTCTGCTTGTAGTCAGGGAATATAATCTTAGGATGAACAGTCAGCACCTCTCCCATGATTCTCAGCATTTTTCTCGCCCCCAGGAACTTCAGTTGCAACGCTTCTTTTATGCTGTATTCTGGATCGAAAATCTGGGGATAATAAATGCAAGTCATTCACACAAAGTACAACATATGATTTAAAGAACAACTTCTTAGTGAGGTGATGTTAAATAAGAACTGTAATAACGTGTCATCATGTTTGCATCTGCAGCGGATGCTGATCGATAAATGGCAAAGCATCCGAAACTGGGTTACCCTTATGTATTAGTCGCGCGGAGTAGCCGCGTGGTCTGAGGCGCCTTGTCACGGTCTACGCGGCTCCCCCCGTCGGAGGTTCGAGTCTTCCCTCGGGCATGGGTGTGTGTGTTGTCCTTAGTGTAAATTAATTTAAGTTAGATTAAGTAGTGCGTAAGCTTAGGGGCCGATGAACTCAGCAGTTTGGCCCCATAAGACCGTATCAGAAATTTCCAAAAATATTTCCTTATGTATTCTACCACTAATACTTGGTCTTTCCAGCCACCTCTCGCTATAACAGGTCAGCAACTGGAAGCAGTCAATTCCATAAATTATCTGGGAGTACGCATTAGGAGTGATTTAAAATGGAATGACCATATAAAATTAATCGTCGGTAAAGCAGGTGCGAGACTGAGATTCATTGGAAGAATCCTAAGGAAATGCAGTCCGAAAACAAAGGAAGTAGGTTACAGTACACTTGTTCGCCCATTGCTTGAATACTGCTCACCGGTGTGGGATCCGTACCAGATAGGGTTCATAGAAGAGATAGAGAAGATCCAACGGAGAGCAGCGCGCTTCATTACAGGATCATTTAATAATCGCGAAAGTGTTACGGAGATGATAGATAAACTCCAGTGGAAGACTCTGCAAGAGAGACGCCCAGTAGCTCGGTACGGACTTTTGTTGAAGTTTCGAGAATATACCTTCACCGAGGAGTCAAGCAGTATATTGCTCCCTCCTACGTATATCTCGCGAAGAGACCATGAGGATAAAATCAGAGAGATTAGAGCCCACACATAGGCATACCGACAATCTTTCTTTCCACGAACAGTACGAGATTGGAATAGAAGGGAGAACCGATAGAGGTACTCAAGGTACCCTCCGCCACACACCGTCAGGTGGCTTCCGGAGTATGGATATAGATGAAGATGTAGAAACAAAGAGTCTGAATGACATTAATATCAATAACGAAACGGTTCTGAAAGGTTTTCCGGTTATTTGGTGACTATATTACCAGACCCGGTCTGCCGTTCAATATGGTGAATTTTCCCTCGTACAAGAGAGCCAATCATCTTACTTTGTTTGTCAAAGAGTGACCACTACACTACCACAGACAGCCATCCAGAAAGCCGAATACTTCTGCTACCACCCTGCCACGGAAACTTTATCAAAGAGGTTCTATGCGTAGTGGAGTCCTGAGTGCATGCATATTTTGCGTATTTAAATACATAGAAAAGCAAATTATCCAGTTTACCTAGAAATGTGACACGGTCTTCTGGTGTAATTAATCCATCTTCTTTAAGCCACTAAGGACAGAAAGAACTGAATCTGTTAAAGTGAAAATGAAACCCACGATTTAACAGTTTTTAATGACGTAGCATATGCACTGATGTTGCCTACCGATGCTAGCTTATTGTGTGAATTAAATTGGAGTGCTTCAAAGCGTTGCATCGCTGAAAGGCGCCGAAACTAGCATACATGGAGACAATCGACTTCTGTGCTACAGCAGTTAATAACATTTGAAATTTTTCTATAAGAGAAAGAAATTTCTTACAACTTATAACATGTATTGGCGAATATACACATTTCACCTTCCATGATACTAATCACTGTTACGAAAAAAGCAAGATCAGAGTGTAACGTCCCATCGAATTAAGCCAAAGTAAAAGCTCGTATTAAGGTAGGATGAAGAAGAAAGTCGGCCGTGGCCTTCCCACATAAACAGAGGATAGACTGGCGTAAAAATGTTCCGACACTGGCTTTATTCCTGGGGAATAAACGACGCTAGGGCAGTAACTATGGTTGTAGCTTTAACTAACAACTGTAAACAATAGATATATATCCGACCAGCTTGTTGTGAACAGGTAATTTTAAGTTGTGAACGTGCGGCCGTAGTGTGTCAACGCTGCTGTGTCACAGATCGCAGTGGAGCAACATCTCTAAATAAACTGTTGAAGACATTGTCCAGAACGTTTTGAAGAAGAGAAAAGTGTCTGCGAAGCCTGTCTTGCACACATTGACACCTGAACGGAAACAACGACACGTTTCATGACTTGAAATGCGAAACGTGCAAAATACTTTTCTGGAGTAGATCGTCACGGGTGACGAGACTTCATCACTACGAACCTGCCACAAAAAAAGTGCAGAAATTCAAATAAAGGGTCACCGCTTTGATTGTGTAACTAACATTCAAGTCAATGTGACGCGTGAGTTCAGCAACACCCCAAAGGACGACTGTTCTGAAAGTTTCATATGGCTGTATGAAGCTTTTGTGCGTTACAGTCAAGTGGCGGGCGAGACAGTATGTAGAATACTTGAAGCATTAAAGCCACCACTATCTCAGCTTTTCTTTATTTTTTACCAACCCCATTTTCGAAACGTTTTGGACTGGCGGGGTAAATAGGCTGCCGTGGCATGTGTCAGTCTCATTAAACTCGTTCTGGGTGTACTTCAGCGTCATCTTATAAAATTCCTCAGAGAAAGGCCGTTGCAACACAGCAGAAACGTCTCGTTATTTTTGAAGTTAAACATTTTAAATATTTTATAAGGTGACAAGACAGTACACCCAGAAGAATTATGATAAAAAAGGTAATACTCTATATTCCGGTCTTCCCATCTGTCGCGTATAGATTAGGTGTGTGTGTCACCAACGCTGTATCTCGGAAAGGAATCAGTTGAATCATATGAGTAAGCAAGAGAACCAATGCTTTCATATTAAAATAATTAATAAGAAAACTCATTTTCTCTCTATGGTTCGGAGTTAAAGATTTAAATTATTCAGAAATATAATTGAGGTGGGGAAAATGGAAGACTTTGCAAGTCAGCGCTCGGTAGAACGAAAAGTTCGAAAGCTAAGCGCAGAACATAAATACTGAATTTAACTGATAAAATAATGTAAGTGTCGCGTGACTAGGACCTCTCGGCCGGTAGAGTGTTCGCCGGGTGCAAGTCTTTCGATTTGACGCCACTTCGGCGACTTGCGCGTCGATGGGGATAAAATGATGACGATTAGGACAACACAACACCCAGTCCCTGAGCGGAGAAAAGCCGGAAATCGAACCCGGGCCCTTAGGATTGACATTATGTGGCGCTGACCACTCAACAACCGGAGGTGGACAATTGAGCTGATGAAAATCCACAAAAATGGGACTCTGAGATGTGATGGTCATTCTTTAAAGCCACAAGAAATTAAGTTAAGTGTGAAGAAGAGAGTTTGTTGATCTCTCTAACATCGAGATAAACAGAGTCGTGCGCTAACTGGGCAAGGATCAGGTGCCTTTTGGCCGGAGTCTTGTTTTCAGGACCCGACGTGGCATTCGACTCAAGTGATTTAGGGAAACCGCCGAAAACATAAAACACGTTGGCAAATTTGGACTCGCTCCTCCCTAATGCGAGACGTGTGTCTCTAATATTGCAGCTCACTCGGTGAGATAAATAGAAACAAGGCTATATCAAATTAAAAATGTGTGCCCGACCGGGACTTGAACATGGGACTTTTGACTTTCGCGGTCAAGCGCTCCACCGTTTTGAAATATCCAAGCATGACTCAAGGCAAACCCTCACCGTTTTACTTCCACAAGTACCTCATTCCCTACCTCCCAAATTCCATAGTTCTCCTGCATACGTTGCGGGACTAGAAGAAATTATATTGCGGTGTCATGGCTTAGCCACAGACTGTTGGTTTGTTTTCAGATTGAATTTTCACTCCTCAGAGGCGTGTGCGCTGATCTGAAACTTTCTGACAGATTAAAACTGTATACCGGAGGGAGACTCGTACCTGGCTTGGACGATTGCGCCCTCATCTCGTGGTCGTGCGGTAGCGTTCTCGCTTCCGACGCCCGGGTTCCCGGGTTCGATTCCCGGCGGGGTCAGGGATTTTCTCTGCCTCGTGATGGCTGGGTGTTGTGTGCTGTCCTTAGGTTAGTTAGGTTTAAGTAGTTCTAAGTTCTAGGGGACTGATGACCATAGCTGTTAAGTCCCATAGTACTCAGAGCCATTTTTGGACCATTGCCTTTCGCTAGCAAGTGGTATGTCGACTGAGCTATCCAAATACGACTCACGACTCGCCCTCACAGCTTTACTTTCACTAGCACCTCATCCCCTACCTTTCAAACTTCGCAAATGTCCTGTATACCTTGAGGAACTAGCTCTCCTGGAAAATCCCTAGAAGATCACAGATTTGAAGCTTCAGATAAGAGAATACTCCGCTGTATACTGAAAATTCACTCTGGAAGGCACTGTCAATTCACAGAATTTGAAATCGAGCAGCCAAGGAGATGGTTTGACGATTTCGAGGATGTATCTCAGCTAGTTCGTCTAGGAATGTGAAGAGTATAGAACCCCGTGGCCTGGGGCAGCGAGTGTGCCACCGCGGGCCGCGGGCCTTGTTTTGAGCGGCAACAGATTTGGCCGGTGGGCAGTTGAGCGGCCGCCGGGCCAGCTAACTGAGGTCAATGTCAGCCGACCTCTGCGACGCCGGGCCCACCGTGGGAAGTCGGCCCGCGCGCAGCTCCGCACTACGCTAATTGCCTATTCCTGCAACGCCAACACGCTGGAATGTGTCACCCACCCTTCACCTTCCCACAATTGCGCTGCAGCTGATTAGCTAATAGAACCGTCGCTCGCTCCAGATTTTGCCGAGCCCATCGCACGGATCTCTTAAATCTGATTTGCTCTAAGCGGACTGAAGTGAACTGCACTCTCTATATGCTAGAAGAACAGATGAATAACACATTATATATAGTGCTTCATTGATCTTCTTCCACTTCATGCAAAATATGTAATATCGCTTACGATAACGGCTACCTCTGTCCAGCAGATTTCAGGTTCAGTTCAAAGTTCTGAAGAAATTAACCCTCAGTTCGACAAGAAACTCTCATAGTCGGATATTATCAACTGGAAGTTTTCTATGCTATCCAGGAAACGGTGCGTCACTCTGTTAGTTTATAAGTACTGACAAATGCATTTTATGCTGTCGTACTGTCCGTCAGTCTGTGATGCACTTATTTTTTTAAAACATGCGCGATCGGTTTCGGACAGTAATTCACACTCTCATCTTCGTTTCTTTATGATGAAGTGTCCTAAATGTTCTATTTACTTTATGCTACTATAATGTTGGTAACTTCGCTGTATTATTAGATGAGTTTGTTAGTCTTCTGGTACAGAACAATGTAAAGTATGTCGTACCTGTGTAACGCTTTCATGCTGCTGACATCGGTATTTCTCTTTCATCGTGTTGAAAGAAAAGTGACGTTATTCTCGCAAAGCCCTGTTGGGTAAGTATAGAGAACCAGTATGCAATGAACACAGTTCTACAATTTGGTGCCATCCTCGTACATCTCGTGTGGGAACATAAGAATAATAAGATTAAGATTAGGAATAGCGAAGAAAATCGATAATATTAGTAGGAAGTTCTCTCGGCCACCACTGTACAGTGGCTTGCGGAGCATAAATAGTGTCTCTCATTTACCTTGACCACCACAAATAACTTTTCTTCCAGTAGAAAAGTAAAAAAATGTTCCAAGAAAATATTGTTTAGCTACCAGCGGACATTAGGCAGCATGACTGCCGTTCTTGTAACTTTGATCGTTACGAAAATATGAGCTGCAGGAAGTCTTTTTTAAATAGCGCCCTTTCTCGTTTAGTCGGTAATCCACATGCTCTCCTGCAGCTCCCTCAAAAAATAAAAATAAAAAAAAATCACAATGTACTTTTCACATAAACGCGACGTTCTTAAAAGCGTAACACAAAATAGATTTTGTAGTGTACTAACACTCCTTGCAGATACCCACAGTAACTCGTGCACTTGCCACAGATAAATGGGGACACTTTGTATATGTAATTGGCAGTCCCCAAGGTCCTGTTTACGAGGAGAAGGTTATGTTTCGACACATCCACTCCGTTTCATTAATAACAACAACGACAAAAACACGATACTGCATTCTCCACACACTCATCATACACAGACGCTGACGCTATACTGTTACACATCACACAGGTCGAGCACTCACAACCGAAGTGGATTGAATAGAAACGATTCCATCGGGCAAGAACCTCTCAGGAAGTAAATAAGACAGTATAAGTTATACGGCCACTCATCAGTGCAGGCGAGCTGTTCTCACGCTTCAAGTGTCCACTGGTAATGTTTTTGTACTCAGGCCAATATTTACGCCCCGTCTAGGTGTATTCTGTAGAGTTGCTACAATGATAGAATCATTCTGCGTGGTATAGGTGATCGCATGTAGTTGTGTAGCACTGAAATGGGAGGAGATGAGCTGTATAGTGACCGATCTGTCCACTGTTAATATCTCGGATAGTTAACTGTGAAACTTATAGTCCGTATATAGTTGATAATAGCAGCAGATATTGGTAGTGGAAACCTTACGTGGAAAGTAATATCCAAGGTAGAAAGCTAAAAATCGCATAGATATTCGTAGAAAAGCGATGCATGACATCAGAGTTTAAGTTCCTCACACACCAGTTTTGATCAAGTGATGACTATAAAAAGCATTGTATTTTGACCATTCTGTCTGGAACAGACATCTAGATGACCAATAAAATTTGTGACAACACGACGGTAACATACCATGTCTTGGCCACACGACACTTCTCGTGGGATTCCACTTTTGGGCAAATGAGTATATGAAAGTAAATGTCTGTCCCATGTACAACTTCGAGCACAGAACAAAGACGTAGTACTACTTTCAATGTATGCTGTTGTTTTCCTCCAACCTGTTAATAAAGTGTCTAGTATGTACACTGTGTGATCACAGTTATCAGTACACATACACTGTAGGCGCCAAAGAAACTGGTATGGGCATGCTTATTCAAATACAGAGATATGTAAACCCGCAGGATACGGCGCTGAGATCGGCAACGCCTATATAAGAAAAAAGTATCTGGCGCAATGGTTAGATCGGTTACTGCTGCTACAATGGCAGGTTATCAAGATTTAAGTGAGTTTGAACGTGGTGTTCTAGATGGTGCAGGAGCGATGAGACACAGCATCTCCGAGGTAGCGATGAAGTGGGAATTTTCACGTACGACCATTTCACTAGTGAACCGCGAATATCAGTAATCCGCTAAAACATCAAATCTCCGACATCGCTACGGCCGGAAAGAGATCGGGACCAGCGACGACTGAAGCGAATCGTTCAACGTGACAGAAGTGCGACCCTTCCGCAGATTGCTTCATATTTCAATACTGGGCTCTCAACAAGTGTCAGCGTGCGAACCATTCAACGAAAAATCATATATATGGGCTTTCGGAGACGAAGGCTCACTCGTGTACCCTTGATGACTGCACGACGCAAAGCTTTACACTTCTCCTGGGTCCGTCAACACCGAGATCGAACTGTTGATGACTGGAAACATGTTGCCTGGTGGACGAGTCTCGTTTCAAATTGTATCGAGTGGATGGACGTGTACGGGTATGGAAACAACCTCATGAATCCATGGACCCTGCATGTCAGCAGGAGACCTTTCAAGCTGTGGAGGCTCTGTAAGAGTGTGGAGCGTGTGCAGTTGGAGTGATATGGGACCCCTGATACGTCTAGATACGACTCTGACAGGTGACACGTACGAAGCATCCTGTCTGATCACCTGCAACCATTCATGTCCATTGTGCATTCCGGCGGACTTAGACAATTCCAGCAGGACAGTGCGACACCCCACACGTCCAGAATTGCTATGGAGTGGCTCCAGGAACGCTCTTGTGAGTTTAAACACTTCCGCTGTCCACCAAACTCCCCAGATATGAACATTATTGACCATATCTGTGATGCCTTGCAACGTGCTGTTCAGAAGAGATCTCCACCCCCACGTACTCTTGCGAATTTATGGACAGCCCTGCAGAGCACATGGTGTCAATTCCCTCTAGCACTACATAAGACAGTAATCGAGTCCATGCCACGTCGTGTTGCGGCACTTCTGCGTGCTCACGGGGGTCCTGCACGATATTAGGCAGTTGTACATGTTTTTTTGGCTGTTTAGTGCATATTTTTCAGTTTATTCCTAGCACATCTCAGTATAGTAGGTTGGAACAGGAAGTCCTACAGTACACATATTACCGAGCGAGGTGGCGCAGTGGTTAGCACACTGGACTCGCATTCGGAAGGACGACGGTTCAATCCCGTCTCCGGCCATCCTGATTTAGGTTTTCCGTGATTTCCCTAAATCGTTTCAGGCAAATGCCGGGATGGTTCCTTTGAAAGGGCACGGCCGATTTCCTTCCCAATCCTTCCCTAACCCGAGTTTGCGCTCCGTCTCTAATGACCTCGTTGTCGACGGGACGTTAAACACTAACCACCACCACCAGTACACATATTGCGTATGAAACACCGTGTACTTATGCAGCTGACAGCAAAGGACAACTCGTCATGATGTCAGCTTCAAAACTATGTTCCATTTCCTCATTATGTCCTACAATGTTTAACATCTATGCACGGTAAGCACAATAAATTAATCATTTTGCAGTTTTTTATCGTTTGACAACATATGCGGACAGTAAGCAGCAAAAAGGGAAACGGTGTCAGAGGATAGAGCCAACAAGAAGTAAAACGTAGAGTGCTTTGATAAATATATGTGTGTTGTGGGGTGTAATGGCAGGCGGGTGCTGATATTGTGGCGGAGTAATTGAAAGTAGGGCTATAAAGCGCACGTGCGCGGCTCTCGTAACTCACAGCTACGCGCCGATTATTATTGCGGCCGCGACAAGCACATATTGCGCCTCGTCCACACATCCTTCTGGCAAACCCACTTGCACGATTCCTGCCGTGAGTTATGGTTCTGTTTCGCCAAACTTTCCACTGTTTTCTCACTTCCTCGCGCTGTCTATAACCGGGGAAAGCAGTTCTTTCCTGTAGTAAGCGCCAGACGAGAAATCTGCTGTACGACGACATCACACGGGGGTGACGCGTTCATAAAACAGAAAGAGAAAAAAAAAACTAAGGTTCCACCTTGCTATTTATTCATCTTTTAAATACTGAATGAAACAAACGCATAGTTTGATTAAGTTTTCAAAAGATGTATCCTAATCGCTAATGATTCTTCGTTGTATGTTGTAGAACGAGCGATATGCGAGGTTATGTTAAATGGTAGGAAGTGATACAATATTATAAAATGCTCAGAAGAAATAAAATTTTTCTTCATTACAGAAACACGGCGTTTTAGAGCTAATTTTAATACCTAAGGAAGCAGTGTACGGCTATCAGTCGGAATCAAAATGACACAATTGGTAGTGTATGCCTAACTGGGTAATTTCAACCAAAAATTGTCGAAATCGTCTAGTTCTAATACAACACGACCAGAAACAAGAACCGGTATAGAATAATAAATAAAAACACTGTTTCGTTGATGAAAGCACAAACAAGCGTCTCTGTCTAAAAAGAACATGAACTTCTCTATAAATTTATTTCTTTTCGCACTAACAGACCATCAGATATGCCCGAGTCGCTGATCACTGGTGTGTATGCTTTACTCAACTGAAGTAAAGAAAACATATTCAGTGAACCAAATGCCCATCGTGAAACCAATTGATCCACTGGTACCTACAGGTTCGTAGTAAATGCTAAACTTAACGTATATGATGTTTCACTTGGACTGCTTCCACTACTTTACTAATAAAGTCATTTTCCTAATTGTTTCACGAGGAGTTCCCAAATTCCTTTTACGCTCGTTGAGAACTTGTAGTGGGGACTGAGGAATTATTGTTTGAACCCTCTGAGTCCCAGAAATATGAAGAAAATATAATTTTAAAATTTTTCACATAATTTACCTTTATTATCATAGTAAGCAAAGAATACAAGATGAAATCGGCAGAGGGTAAACAATCAGTATCTTTAAGCTGGTGGTTTTACTTTGTAATTACTGGGACGCACAGTTTTCAACCACCTATGACATCGTGTGATACATGTGACAGCAAATTCGCGTTTTTTAAGGTAAAGTCTCACATATCGAAACTTTCATGAACTCGTAACGCCGAAAACAAATTATATACCTAAATAACAAGCAAAAATGTGTCTAAAACCTAATAACCTTTTTATGAACGATTAATACTCATAAAACTGGTAGTACAAACTCAAATTTACGTTTCAATAACTTAGATATACTTAATTTCACTATCAATGATGTCCTCTATATGACCACTATAAGGAAAACTGCATATCTGAATGACTCTCCTACAACTACGTAGCACAGTCTCGGCGTCGACTGTTGCTTTGAACGTTATGAATGACTGCTACAACGCACTACAGTCGTAGAAGTACCTCAGTGCACCACTAGAAGTCTCTGTCTTGCCATAGTATCGGTGGTTTCATGCGAAAGGCAATAGTGCTTAAAAAAGGGGCGGGGGGGGGGGGGGAGATGGTGGTTCCATGCATAAACCACAGGGGGTCAAATGCTTGAACAGGAAACCATATCTTTAGGCGTGCTGTTTTGCTGTTGCAGAAATAAACATGTAAAATAATGTGCTGCATTCTTCTACGCCTGGTGGCTAAAAAGATTACAGATTTTAAATTAACTGTTGAATTTTTATGCAATTAACTAACGTGGTAACTAGACTTAATGCTAACACTCAAACGATGCATGCAATACGAGTAACGTGGTTCCATGGGTATCTCGGCATCCGATCTCACTAGCTAAACAGAGCAAACGTGCCATTGCCCGCGAAGGACAGGAAATCTTTTCCACTTAGAAGCTGAGTCTGCTCTACGGATCTTTAAGTCAACCGTGCCATACGACTTTATTTTTTACCACACTAATCAATGGTGAAAAATGCAGTATTAAGTCGAATCCTATTTAATTATCCGGCAGAAGTTGGACAATGTAATGCCTGGATTTATATCTTTGTTGTTGCCGTGCGGGAACCACTACACTTTTGCGCTGATTTTCTATGCGTAATGATAACTATTCGGTTCACAACAGAATGCATAAAAGAGTGTAATGGGAATTTAGAAGCGGCCTGTCTGAAAAATAGTGATTAGCGACACTGCTGTTGGATATAAAAACCTTCTCCTATCTAGGAGTTCAATGAGTTATGAGAATGACAGGGTTGGAAAAATAAAACGATGATATTCTGATTGGTCATTGGAATTATTAGTAGATCACTGAATAACAAGATCAGGAAAGTCACAGCATAGAAAATCTGATGGAAATATGAACTATCATATCTCGAACTGAGACATAGGATCCAACAGAGAAATACAGGGTGATCCAAAAGTCCGCTTCGATTTGAAAATGCACTAACACGAAGTAATGTAGGTGAAACTTGACATACACGTCTGAAATGGCAAGGATTTTAATTGAAATCAAAAACGATGGGAAAAACCGGCTAACAGATGGAACTGGACAGCAACACGTCAGTGATGACGCATGTGAATCGTGCATAAAATGAGTTGTGACTTGTACGTGGTACGCCGATATGTAACAAGATCGTATCATCCCTAGCCTGGCTGATAAACAGCTGCTGGAAGTCACGACTTTTATTCGGTGTGGCCTTCAACCCCATATTGCGCACATCGTTTGATGAGGATCGCGTGCTGAGCTGCCCCTTCCGTCATGCTTGACCACCAAGGACCGCAAACCTCAAGCCGTGTGATTATTGGTTGTGAGGATACACGAAGTCGCAATTCTGCAGCGATCGTTCGTCCACATTAGGGACGCTGGAGGTCAACACCCGACGACAATTTCTCACAATTCCTACTGATACGCTGTACAGTGCCGTTCATAATATTGTTCCTCAACAATAGGTAGGCCTATTGTTGATGAATGACGGACGACATTTAGAGCATCTGTTACACATAACATTGTCTTTGCTAGAAGTCAATTGCAAGGCTAATTATTGCTTTTGTATCATATGAAGCGCCGTCTGATGGTCATTTTGTGCAACTTATTTTGCTTTCAGTAAAACCACATGTCATTTCAAGCATGTGTGTCAATGTTACCTTTCTACCTACATTATTCCGTGAAGTATCGAATTTTCAAATATAAATAGACTTCAGGATCACCCTGTAATCCAAAAAAATACAAGCAACGGAAAGAGAAATATCAGTGTACTTTCCGGACTAGATAGGACAAGAAAAGATAAGATACTGATAGAACTGAATATTATTAAAACTGTGACAAGAAGAAAGAATTGGAAAGACCACAATAACAGAAGCGCCAAGAGAAGATTATCCTAAGTTGTAACAGCCTTCTGAGTAAACGAGCAAGGAGATGCTGGAAGACCTTGGAAATGATGGGAGCTGCTATTTGCGTGGAGTTGATATTGGAATTTTATCTATATTGTGAGGTGCTGTTAATAATGACGATTATAACTCAATTAACTGAAGCGCTGTTGTAAAACTTATCAGATGTCTGAAGTAGTAAGTCTGCTTCCAGATTGATGAAGCTTCGCAGTATGGAAATAACGTAATAAACTTAATGAATGCAGAAACTGAGTACAAATCTTCATTTTTTCCTTAGTGCCTGTAACTCAATCGATCGTTAACACCCGTACGAAATTAATGAAGAGGAATTGTAAAATGTTTTCTGTTTTACTTTCGCAATTAAGATTGTTCAGTAGGCAAGCGCTCCCTGTTGGGCCACGAAATAAAAGATCGGAGGCTCGAGTAACTATTTTGGCTTATAGCTTGAAATTACATAGGCGCAAATTCTAGCGAGCTCCGCACGCCTCCCATTGTTCGGATAGCAGGCCTGTAATTAACGCTGTGACAGGCGCCTCTACGCTGTAATTAGGAATCTCGATACTTAAAAAGCCGATGTCGTTTACCAATGAAGTCTATTGTCTTACACCATGTTTGTGTTGTCTGAGATAATGGAAATGGTCAGGGTATGGCTCATAAACACACATTACATGTTCTTCGAGACACGAAATATGTAATATTCCCCGAGCACCGCACACCTTCTTTTGTATAACAGTCAATAAGAAATCGGTTTTACAATGAATTACCGCGGTATCACTAAAAGCTGCTTCTTTTGAATAAAAGTACTGGCTAATTTCCCTGCATCATAAGAACAAATGTGTTGACCATTGTTGTTTAAGCATCGTCCGGGTTAAAAGCTTTTGGTAGAATCAGAAGAAAAATTAAACCATTCGTATATTTCACAATGTATTACTACAACTGTTTCCAACGTAATACACTGTAATCCTATTCACTTGTACAGCCATGTTATCCGTAGTTAGTATATAAGAAATTAAAGACGGCCGCTGTGACCGAGCGGTTCTAGGCGCTTCAGTCTGGAACGGTGCGACCGCTACGGTCGCAGGTTCGAATCCTGCCTCGGGCGTGGATGTGTGTGATGTTCTTACAAGGGAACCTCCCCATCGCACCCCCCTCAGATTTAGTTATAAATTGGCACAGTCGATAGGCCTTGAAAAACTGAACACAGATCAATCGAGAAAACATGAAAAAGTTGTGTGGAACTACGAAAAAATAAGCAAAATATACAAACTGAATAGTACATGCGCAAGATAGGCAATTTCAAGGGTAGTACGAACTCTGGAGCGCTGTGGTCCCGTGGTTAGCGTGAGCAGCTGCGGAACGAGAGATCCTTGGTTCAAGTCTACCCTCGAGTGAAAAGTTTACTTTCTTTATTTTCGCAAAGTTGTGATCTGTCCTTTCGTTCATTGACGTCTCTGTTCGCTGTAATAAGTTTAATGTCTGTGTTTTGCGACCGCACCGCAAAACCGTGCGATTAGTAGACGAAAGGACGTGCCTCTCCAATGGGAACCGAAAACATTTGATCGCAAGGTCATAGGTCAACCGATTCCTCCACAGGAAAATATTCATTGACCTTGTCATTTAAGTCGCGAGCTATATTTGCTGGATTCATATTGCCCACGGAATACATCTCACGTATTTAATGCACACTCGTCCAAAGTAGCGAACAGTCAACTGCCAGCCAGAGATCCTCGTTAGCAGGAATACTCTCTCTTCCGTGCGCTGTAGTCGACTGACGTCGTGTGTTTCGATGTTTGTTTAGGTTTAGCGTCCCCATACTACGGCGCAGTTACCCCGCATCGGACGGACGGACAGATAATAATTATCCGAAAATAAAAAAAATTAAACTCTCCACTCGAGGGAAGACTTGAACCAAGGGACCTCTCGTTCCGCAGCTGCTCACGCTAACCACGGGACCACGGCGCTCCTGAGCTCACACTCCCCTTGATATTGCATATCTTGCGCATGGACTACTCAGTTTGTATATTTTGCTTATTTTTTCATAGTTCCACACAATTTCTTCCTGTTTTCTCGATTGATCTGTGTTCAGTTAATCAAGGCCTATCAACTGTGCCAACTTATAACTAAATCTGAGGGGGGTGCGATGGGGAGGTTCCCTTGTTAGGTTAGTTAGGTTTAAGTAGTTCTAAGTTCTAGGGGACTGGTGACCTCAGATGTTAAGTCCCATTGTGCTTAGAGTCATTTGAACCATTTTTAAGGAATTAAGAAATTTATTTGTTCAGGTTTCGGTAGTATAAAAATATCAACAACTCAGACAGACATACGGGTCTCTCTCTCTCTCTCTCTTTCTCTTTCTTTTTCATTTTCTTTGAACACACACACACCACAAAAAGAAGTAGAAGTTTTTGTGATTGATTCCTCTAAACTAATTATGGGATCAAGTTGGAAGCACGTGTATACAAAATTAAATAGAAACTCCAGAAACATCTTTATAACAATAAGCCCGTTTTTACACATACTATTACTTCCAAAAATTTATACACAAGTGACCGAAGAGAAATGCACCATCAAGAAGAAGAACTAAGAACAAAACTTAGTTTCATGCTGTAAGGGATACAGTGTTAAAAAATAAATTGTTTACTGAACTTACCTTTAATTTCAGTTGTCCATAGTGTTGTATACTGCTAAATTCCTATCATTAACAATCCTTATATTAAACATTACTTCTTTAACCATGAAAAGGAAATTTATCTTACACGTGCAGTATTGTAACCAATAGTACCCATTATGATGCCAAATTTGGTTGACAGTTTTCTGCTCCATATTAGATACTTTTTGTCACATTTGTGTAATGTATAAGTAGCAAATTTATTTCTAGAGTCGTGAATTATAATTATGGTGCCAGATCTCCTGTTTGTTGTTACTTCGGTGCCTTGGGCTCTTCTCGTGTGAATTAACAGCGATGTCAGAATATTATTATACCTACTATTCCGGAGTTTTTTTCGATATTTTCCTGCATATCATGTTTTTTGACGACGATTTTGAGCTGTTTCCTGAAGATCACCTTGAATGTCTAAAACCATTTCGTAAAATAAATACATGTAAGTCATTTAAGTTTTTTAGTTCACTTTTATTTTTTGTTTTTAAACGTAAGATCATTGTACTTCCCAGTGACGAAGAATCAGTTTCATGAAGTCTGTGTGAAGTTTATCGTAATTGACAATCTCTTTGTGTCAGTGTTAATAACAGTTACCTCAGCTCAAATACCAGTTCTTCAGAAAGTGTATGCAAACATAAGGGATTAAACCTGTAAAGTGCGTGAGGTTACGACTGTAAAACTGATTTGAAGCATCTGTCCGTTTTCTGTTTCGCAAAGAACTTTTCCTGCGCTTTCTCAAATATAATCACAGCTCCCCTGTTCGCAGTACTGATATGATAAAGTTGTGCAGATAATACAAGTGAAATATTTTCAAGTACGGGGAGTTGTACAAAGTACTGTGGTCCCATACATGAAGCGTGTTACCCTAGATATAACGTTAGCTTCACTTTGTTTAGAGAGTGGAAGTTTTTTGCTACTTCATGTACGCAGGAGAGGCTGCTATGAGGTAACATAAAAATTTAGCTCGAATTTTACCTACGTTTACAATACAAAAAACACTAACCTTCTGAGTCCGAGGTGATAGGTAAGGCAAGTGACGGAATTTAATTAATTTTTTCTGTCTCCGCTGAGTCGCAGGTCTGTGCTTTATAACGCTTTCGTTTATCAAACCGAAACGAATGCGGTATGCACAAATGAGGATGAAGTCTTAATTCGTTGATTAGAGAGGGAGTGCTGGCGAGTGGTTTCGTCGTAGTTTCGAGATCACAGTTCCGTGCAGAATCGATTATTCCATTTGAAAGCCAGTAACTAATTGTAAGGTGAGAGCCAATTTCGTGTAGTAAAAGAGATTCAGTCAACCCTTCTGTGCGCTGTGATTAAAGAGGAAAGGATTGAAATACCACTGAATAATATACTTTTTTAAATTAGTTTCTGCCCGATTATCGCTAGGACGGTGAACTTAATTATTTAATTAAACAGATGTAATTACGACTGTGGAACGTACCAGGTTTTATAAGTCATGTAATAAAAGTTCATCTTGTCGTGAGAACAGTTCAAAAGTAATTTACCTTGACTGCTCTCTTTCGTGCCAACGTGTATGTACTTCTCGATAAAACTGAAGGCTGATTTCGGTGTTATAAACTTTTGTTTTACAGCCTTGTAAATAATCAGAAACAGAATAATCGTGTTTATGCAACTTGCAGATTATCGAGATTTGTCGTAGAGATTCAAAGTGAGCATAGCTGACATGTGCTCCGTGCGCACCAAACATTTTACAATCAACACACAAATAAAATGTTAGACTTCATTTCTCAGACAAACAGCTGCATTTTGTATCGAATGAATTTATCAAATTCTTGTAACACTGTCAGGCTAGACTGCTTCAGATGTCATAGCACAGGTCATTCGCTTCCTGCAGCTACTGTAGCAATCTCTGATCCCTCAACGGCATCCCATACGTCTTAGTAATCTACGCGATTCGTAGAAGGCTGCCACGCGCCGTGGTGTGAGCGCTGCTTCGTTTTCCGCCCAAATCCTCGCCGGATATCAGTATTTCTCCCCAAGTGCAATGCACTGGTTTCACTCATACCTGACGTCTCGCCAGCAATGCGTCATGTCCGGCACCATACAGTCACAATGGAGAAAGGTGGTATTAGGCGAACATCAGGGCTCGGCATTAGGCCCTATACTCTTTTCATTTTATGTCAGAGATGTATAATCAGTTTTGTCCTACGGTAAATACCTCGTATACGCTGATGATCTCCAGCTGAACACAGATACCGAGCATTTCAATACTGACTATCAAAACCTAGCAATACACAGGTGGTCCTACTTAGTCATACAAGGCTCATTATCCCGAAATATCGGGAATCAGTACCTGAAATGAAAAAAAATCCAATTCTCTCCCTCAGCAAAGAGCGTAGAAGTAATAACAGATGAAGAGGTGAACTGATCTAGGCACGTAGTTGCATGGTGGAAGAAGGCTCAGCATAATTCCATGGCCTACATAAATATAAAAATATCTTCTCTTTTAATCTGAAAAAGAAACTTGTACAAACGCTTGTACTTCCAGTTGTCGATTACAACTAAGTTAGGTGTGGCCGAGCGGTTCTAGGCGCTTCAGTCTGGAACCGCGCGACCGCTACGGTCGCGGGTTCGAATCCTGCCTCGGGCATGGATGTGTGTGATGTCCTTAGGTTAGTTAGGTTTAAGTAATTCTAAGTTCTAGGGGACTGATGACCTCAGATGTTAGTGCTGCTCAGAGCCATTTGAACCATTTTTTGACAACTAAGTTATCCTGCCAGGTATTTCTCAGAAAAGCTACGGGACCTGGAACTGGTCATGAACGCCTGTGTTCGACTGATCTGTGACATTCGACTCTTTGATCATATTACACCATCTCATACGCAGCTATTCTGGTTACAAGCAGACAAGCGCAGGCACTTCCATACACTCTGTCTCCTCTGCTGCCTTACCGACGTACCCTGTCCCTCATACCTTTCCTCGACCTTAACACTCTTGTCTGAACAACACAGCAGAAACACTCGTCCTCAGCAGAGCAAAATCCTTTCTGTTCTAATCCGTGTCCCAGACGCTTTCTCGAAGTCCTTTTCAGTGACTGCGAACCGAGTGTGGAATGGTCTGCTTTACCATATCAGAGAACTGGATAACATCTGCTTCAAGAGACAGTTAATCACATATCTACTGAAGCAAGAATAATATCACCCTGTTTCCCTGTACGCAGTCATTAACCCATTATATCCTTCTTTTCAGCCAGATTTTCCTCATTAACCAATGCTCTTACCTGGTGCATTCGACCTAAATTTATGTCCTTCAGAACTCGTTAAGTCAGAATATATCACTTTCGTTCAGCCATAAATACATTCTGCATCTGCCTCTATAATTATACATTATTATAATAGCAATAATAATAATAATAATAGTTACTATATTATTATTATTATTTCTTTCTTGTCTCAGACGTTATGTCTGGTTAAAAATGGAAGGTGACGCGGACCTTGATCAAGTGTGACTTCCTTTTAACTGTACGGTATTTGTTACATTGCATTTAGGAACTTTCGGGTAATTGAACAAGTTTCAATAATTACAGATTTCTGTAGTTGTATATATAAGTTTGGATGTAGCTGTATTGCATTGATGTACTGGTGGATATTGTGTGGTATGACTCCTGTAGTTGATAGTATAATTGGTATAATGTCAACTTTATGCTGATGCCACATGTCCTTGACTTCCTCAGCCAGTTGGATGTATTTTTCAATTTTTTCTCCTGTTTTCTTTTGTATATTTGTTGTATTGGGTATGGATATTTCGATTAGTTGTGTTAATTTCTTCTTTTTATTGATGAATATGATGTCAGGTTTGTTATGTGGTGTTGTTTTATCTGCTATAATGGTTCTGTTCCAGTATAATTTGTATTCATCGTTCTCCAGTACATTTAATGGTGCATACTTGTATGTGGGAACATGTTGTTTTATAGGTTTATGTTGTAAGGCAAGCTGTTGATGTATTATTTTTGCTACATTGTCATGTCTTCTGGGGTATTCTGTATTTGCTAGTATTGCACATCCGCTTGTGATGTGATCTATTGTTTCTATTTGTTGTTTGCAAAGTCTGCATTTATCTGTTGTGGTATTGGGCTCTTTAATAATATGCTTGCTGTAATATCTGGTGTTTATTGTTTGATCCTGTATTGCTATCATGAATCCTTCCGTCTCACTGTATATATTGCCTTTCTTAGCCATGTGTTGGATGCGTCTTGATCGATGTGTGGCTGTGTTAGATGATACGGGTGCTTGCCATGTAGTGTTTTCTTTTTCCAATTTACTTTCTTCGTATCTGTTGATGTTATGTGATCTAAAGGGCTGTAGAAGTGGTTATGAAATTGCAGTGGTGTAGCCGATGTATTTATATGAGTGATTGCTTTGTGTATTTTGCTAGTTTCTGCTCGTTCTATAAAGAATTTTCTTAAATTGTCTACCTGTCCATAATGTAGGTTTTTTATGTCGATAAATCCCCTTCCTTTCTGCTTAATGTGAATCTTTCAGTTGCTGAATGTATGTGATGTATTCTATATTTGTGGCATTGTGATCGTGTAAGTGTATTGAGTGCTTCTAGGTCTGTGTTACTCCATTTCACTACTCCAAATGAGTAGGTCAATATTGGTATAGCATAAGTATTTATAGCTTTTGTCTTGTTTCTTGCTGTCAATTCTGTTTTCAGTATTTTTGTTAGTCTTTGTCTATATTTTTCTTTTAGTTCTTCTTTAATATTTGTATTATCTATTCCTATTTTTTGTCTGTATCCTAGATATTTATAGGCATCTGTTTTTTCCATCGCTTCTATGCAGTCGCTGTGGTTATCCAATATGTAATCTTCTTGTTTAGTGTGTTTTCCCTTGACTATGCTATTTTTCTTACATTTGTCTGTTCCAAAAGCCATATTTATATCATTGCTGAACACTTCTGTTATCTTTAGTAATTGGTTGAGTTGTTGATTTGTTGCTGCCAGTAGTTTTAGATCATCCATGTATAGCAGACGTGTGATTTTGTGTGGGTATGTTCCAGTAATGTTGTATCCATAATTTGTATTATTTAGCATGTTGGATAGTGGATTCAGAGCAAGGCAGAACCAGAAAGGACTTAATGAGTCTCCTTGGTATATTCCACGCTTAATCTGTATTGGCTGTGATGTGATATTATTTGAATTTGTTTGGATATTAAGTGTGATTTTCCAATTTTTCATTACTATGTTTAGGAACTGTATCAATTTAGGATCTACTTTGTATATTTCCAATATTTGTAGTAACCATGAGTGGGGTACACTATCAAAAGCTTTTTGGTAATCAATGTAAGCATAGTGTAGCGACCTTTGTTTAGTTTTAGCTTGATATGTCACCTCTGCATCTATTATCAGTTGCTCTTTACAGCCTCGTGCTCCTTTGCAACAGCCTTTTTGTTCTTCATTTATAATATTGTTCTGTGTTGTATGTGTCATTAATTTCTGTGTAATGACTGAAGTTAATATTTTGTATATTGTTGGTTGGCATGCTATGGGGTGATATTTAGCTGGGTTTCCTGTGTCTGCTTGATCTTTATGTTTCAGATAAGTTATTCCATGTGTAAGTGTATCAGGGAATGTGTATGGGTCTGCAATGTAACTGTTAAATAATTTAGTTAAATGTGAATGTGTTGAGGTGAATTTCTTTAGCCAGAAATTTGCTATTTTACCTTTTCCAGGGGCTTTCCAATTGTGAGTAGAATTAATTGCTTGGGTGACTTCATGTTGCAAAATTATCACTTCAGGCATTTGTGGTATCATCTTGTATGTATCTGTTTCTGCTTGTATCCACCGTGCATACCTGTTATGTTGTACCGGGTTTGACCATATGTTGCTCCAGAAGTGTTCCATGTCTGTTATGTTTGGTGGATTGTCTATAATGTGTGTGTTATCTATTGTCTGGTAAAATTTCTTTTGGTTTGTGTTGAATGTTTGGTTTTGTTTCCTTCTATTTTCACTTTTTTTGTATCTTCTAAGTCGTTTGGCCAATGCTTGTAATTTCTGCTTCTTTTCATCTAATTGCTCTATCACTTCTTGTTGTGAGATTTTACCTAACCTTTTTCGTTTTTTTTCTGACATTTCATTTCTTATAAATTGTGTTAGCTGTCCGGTGTCTTTTCTCAGTTTTTCTATTCTGATCTGTAGCCTGTGTTGCCATGCTGGTTTTGTGGGTTTCTTCTGTGTGTTGGTTGGTTCTGATCTTTGCCTAGTGTGTATATTTAGTGTAGTGATTGCTCCTATATAAACCAGTAGTTGTAACTCTTCCATAGTTGTGTTTTCATTTATGTTGTTGTGTTTGATTGTGTTGATAGTTTTTATTGTTGTTTCGACTTGTGGGTTATTTGGCGGTCTATGCAAGAATGGTCTAATGTCTGTATTTGTGTCTTTGTATTCAATATATGTCAGCTGAAATTTTTCTTCTATATCTAACATGTGTGTCACTTCGTGTTCTATTTGTGCTTGTTCTGGTGGCTGTCTTAAGATTTCGTTTTCCTCTGACTGTTTAATTGATGCGTGTTGTTCTTTGTTTGTTTGCTCTGGGATGTTTGAGTCCATTACTGTATTTTCTTCTTCTTCTGATTGCACATTATTTTGTTCCAGTATTTGTTGTACTTGTTGTTTGATGTTTTCTAATTCTGACAGGGGTATCCTGTTATTTTTGATTGTTACACGGATCTGATCAGCTAGTCGTTGTTCTGTTAAAAATTTTAATTCTGGGCATCTGGTGATAAATGTTGTGTATACTTGTGATCTGTATCCAGTTGTGTTGGTTCCTAGGTTTGTTGCTTGGTAATAACAGAACATGAGGTGTCGATTGACCTCATCTGACCATCTCATCCTCTGTCTTTGTTTTCCTTCTAGGGTGGTTGCTGGAAGCTTATCCTGCAAAACACCTCTATTTGGATTTGAATGATTTTCCAATTGGCTAGCAGTGTCGTTACCATTGTGGGCGGGCATAGGGTTCAAGCGTCGTCCCCGACCATGACGGCGCTTGTCCGAGGCTTCTTTAGTTCTGTCCTGAACCAACTAATCACACTAAAAGGGAGGGTTAGCCCTGTTAGTGGTTTGTTCTTTTCGTCGCCTTTTACGACTGGCAGAACATACCGGAGGCCTATTCTTTTCCCGGGCCTCCACGGGAATTATTATTATTATTATTATAGCGGCTGCAGCCCATCAGTGGTAGTGGTACTGCTAGTATTGTTGTGGGTTGGCAGGAGAGCCAACACCAGTTATGAGAGGAAGCCGAAAGGCACGCGTTTTAGCTCACGCAGGCTGGCGTGAGGTCTGGAACAGGACAAGGAAATTAGACTTTAGCAAAAAACGTACGTAGCTGCTGGAATACTGAACTTTAATCCGTAAATGGTGAACATCGCTCTTGAGGGTACGTTATTCATAATCTCAATAGTAACTGGTAATGGCGCCTTGCTAGGTCGTAGCAAATGACGTAGCTGAAGGCTATGCTAACTATCGTCTCGGCAAATTAGAGCGTATTTTGTCAGTGAACCATCGCTAGCAAAGTCGGTTGTACCACTGGGGCGAGTGCTAGGAAGTCTCTCTAGACCTGCCGTGTGGCGGCGCTCGGTCTGCAATCACTGATAGTGGCGACACGCGGGTCCGACGTATACTAACGGACCGCGGCCGATTTAAAGGCTACCACCTAGCAAGTGTGGTGTCTGGCTGTGACACCACAAGTATTAACTTCGTTAGTTCTTAATCGGTACTATGAATTTCACATTTTCTACATACATTCAAATCACTTGTAATTCTATTTATACTATTATATTATTGTTTGTGAAACGAATATTATTGTTATTTTTTAGGTAATTATGGTGTCAAAAAATTACTGTCTCTGTGAAACCCTAGCCCAATGTTAGAGAGGACCTAAAGGCCCTGATCTGATCAGGTTAAACAAGAAAACAAAACTAATACATATTTAAGGGCTACGTGATTCGTACACTGTTCCTGGTCACTAATGTTGACTTTTGAAAGCACAAACAGCAGTTCACCTTCCAGTATCTTCCGTCTTGCACTAACAAATCGTAGTGGGTTTCTTCCCAAACTTCGGAAATATCCAATGTGACCACCGGGAATCGAAACTGGAAACGAGTGATTTGTAGTGTTGAATCACGCTCTACAATGTGGAAATCCGATGGATAGATTTGGGTTTGGCGAAACCTTGGAGAACGTTATCTGCCATCATGTTTAGTGCCAATAGTAGTGTCACGCTGTGGGGGTGTTTTTAGTGGTTTGGGTGTGGGCCCTTTATTGCACTTTAGGAAACGCTAAATGCGGAAGGACGGAAACACATTCTAGATAACTGTGTACTTCGTGCAGTAGATAAACGTTTGTTGTTTGTATCATCTTGATAATGCACTCTTGTCATGTTGCAGCATCTGTGAGGCAGTGGTTTGTGGACAACAACATTCCTGAAATAGACTTGCCTGCCCAGAGTTCCGACCCGAACTCAATGGAACACCGTTGGGATGAATTATAACATCGATTTCGCTCCATACTTCAATGTCCAACTTCATTACATTCTGTGTTTCCGACTCTTGAGGAAGAATGGGCTGCCATTGCTTCACAGACATTCACACGCCTCATTGAATGTGTGCCTAGCAGATTTTAAGTCGTTATAAAGGCGAAGGGTGGACACCCCATATTAATGTCTACTAATACGTGTTCGGATACTTTTGAGTAGATACTGTACAGTTAGTACCGCTTATCGTGCTGTTCACCTGAGTAACACGTGATCATCCAAAAGGCAGTAGGGAGCTCATATTCGGGCTAATTAGTGTTTGTGTAAATATAATGACAGATCATAATTGCTGAAACTATAGTTTTTCAGAGTGCTAAAATGTTTATTCATATTTAAATACATGCCTTTTTAATTATTTATATGTTTATTTTGGTGCGATAATTCAGTGCGCAAGGTATTAGTTTTAATTTCGAAATTTCATCAGAAATGGTGCTTTTTTTTAACTGATCCACATCCGAAACGTTTGTGTCTCTATATATCACTAAATACCAAGTATCTACTTGCTGTTGAGTCAGTCATTTTCACTATGCAAACAAAATTAAATTTAATTTACATACAATTACGAAATAACACAATGCCATGAACATTACTTTCTATTGCACCTAGAAATATTTATTTGGAAAATCGTAAACTTTCTTAGAATTATACCAATTTTGTAATTTTTTGGCTTTAATTCTTTGAGACAATTGATTTGGCGTGAACATCAGATAGGGAGGCAAAAGCAAAACCGGTCGTTAAAGATGTCCAAGTCTGGGACATAGCCTTTTGAGAAGCTGACGGATTCATTGGAACTATTAATCTATAGGTTACCACTAGCTTTTTAAGCAACATTGCTCTTTTTCTCTTATGTCAGATACTCTACAGCGCTAACGAAATTTCGTATATGACTGACAAGGTGAGCCAGGTTTAGTCTGAGTTCCAATGTTTTCAAACGTACCACATTCTCTCTCTCTCTCTCTCTCTCTCTCTCTCTCTCTCACACACACACACACACACACACACTCAAACACACACACACACACACACACACACACACACACACACACACACACACACACGCACGCACACACACACACACACACACACACAAGCGTCGCAAATTCTTCGATCTTCTATGTTAATCCAAGTACCTTCTATGTCAATGCAAGTATATATGTCAGTTCCAGACATACCCCAGGCATGTAAATGCCACACAAGAGAATACGCGTCGCTCTTGGTTAATTACTGGTTTGTATATCTACCTCACCCGTAGGTTAAAAGGGAACCTAGTAGCTCAGTTTTTTCCTGCCTGCTAGAGAAGCCATTCTGATCACGTACGATTAATATAGATGATATTCCATAACAGATGTAAGTAATTAATATTGTACTACAACTGCGATAATGTAAATGTACTATAGTACATATTAAGCTTCTCTTTTTGTCCCCTAGCATTTACTGCGTCGTTATTGGAGAGACCATACCAGAAGGATCAGAACTGCAAGTAGGACAGGACTGAACATGAGTCGTTGGTGAACTTTTAAAAGAAATCGTCGTAGCATACGATAGAAAATAATTTCCTGAAATGGAGTTGTGAAATATTCATGTTGCTTGATGTCAAAACCAATAAGGTACAAGGGGGTGATCATAAGTTAAAACTATTAGCGAGACGTCTGACTTCAACAGATGAATGAGAAAGTTGCTCCTTTTCGGAAACTGTTGTTTCTTCAATTCAGATACAGTATAGGCTTCACCAGTACACTCAGCAGTGATTATTTGTATGTCACGAATTTCTGCCCAGATTCCATATCATTTGCAACTGTCTTTTTTCTGGTTCCATTGTTCACAAGGAGTACTCGCTAACGTTATCTAAAGACAACGAAATAATTAATATTCGGACAACTTTTGGTAAATACGAATCCAGTGTGATATCGTAAGGGTTAAGATATTGGATCTGAATTTCTAGGCAGTGATTCCTACACCTTTTCTGCGCATTCTGAATTTGACCTCCCGTTGTTTCCGTAACTAACTTCATGGGAACACCTGAGTGCTTCCTAATAACGGTCTCTACTGATTTGTTTCCAAAAATTTACCCAGTGAAGTTGTAGCTAAATATCTAATGACTTCCCAAAGTGTGGGTTACAGACGATGACACTTGATTTAAGTTCTCCTGAATAGCGGTACACTCTCTTTGGCGGTCCAGTATTTTTCCGAAATAGCATAAACGTTTCTCCGTACTCAGGTTTTGTTTTTTAACTTGGTCTGTGTATCGGTGCTTTTGATGTCTATCTTTGGATGCTGGCTATCAGTCTTCTTCAGTTTTACCGATTGCAGTGGTGTAAGGAATCCAGCCAGATGAAGTTTCAAGAGCACTGTTGCCAAATCAAGCATTCTGATTTCGGTACGCGAAGCGGAAACTTGCGGCGCTTATGAGCTCGCAGAAATCATTGTGGGCCGGCGGGTGGGTCGCGGCGCGGTTCGCCGGGCGGCCGCGGCGGCGCTGTGATCGACGGCGGCTGGCGCCACCCCTTTGGCGCCGCGGCGCACGCAGCGAGCATCGGTATTTCGAATTGAGCGTGCGCCTACCTGGCCCAATGTGGCAACGCCGCCGGCACGCCTGCCAGCCAATCGCAGCTGCTGTTCGCGCGCCACGCGGCCAATGGTTGATATGGAAACACGATCGTCTGCATGTGGCGCGGCTGACTTTTGTCACCCAGAACAGTCGGTGCGCTGCCGGAGAAGCGATTGCTTTAGTCCGAGCTACTTTTCTGATACGGCAAATGTGTCGACATTTTCCTGACGAATTTGATTAAATGTGCCGTACTGTACACAACACCGCGAATTATTAGGTTGAATCAAACGCCTGCTGCAGGTTCTCTCCATAAACCAGCAACAAAAACAATGTTATTACTGCTGACGAGGCATTGATGACTTATCCGAAAGGACATCTACATGCTCAAAGAATATTAATAATAAGAAGACGAAATATCTATGATGACGAACGAAGAGATAGACAGACACACACACACACACACACACACACACACACACACACACACACACACACACAGAGAGAGAGAGAGAGAGAGAGAGAGAGAGAGAGAGAGAGAGAGAAAGAGAGAGAGAGAGAGAGATAAGCATACTGTAATAATCGTGCTCGCAAGAGAAGGATCAGTAGCTACGTTGCATAAGAGTAAGAGAATGAATCAGCCTTCACATCCCAGAATTACATGAAAGTCGGGAAAAAATTTTATCAAAAACTTGAGTGGTCGGATGGGAGATGACATTCCCCTTCTCCCGAGAACTTGACAAGTATTTTAACCACTACGGTATTATGCTAAGGAAAAGTTAGTGAAAAAAACAATTGTGAAGACAGTTATTTTGTTATAATACGACGATCATGGTGATAAAACAAGTTCTAAGAACTATGATACTATTATTTTCATGCCATGGAACGGGAGGAAAACTGGGTCCATGTCAAGAAACGGTTGCGGTATTAAAGCCTTCAGACGTATGTTTCTGCGAGACAGCAACTGCCGAAAACTGTTAGATTGCAGCTTTTCCGATCGGTTTCTTCCTTCGACTGAGGTTACCATTTGTTCTGAGTTGCAACTAATTGAGTTTGTACTAGATTTATTTTCTGATGAAAAAGTTCTCAGAACTCACTTTACGATGGCGAGGTATCATAGTGCGCCATAAAAGATATGCATAGTCATGCTAATTTGTATGGTCCTGTTATATTAAACCGGTTCAGATGAATACTAGTCTGTCCCCGTCAACAACATGACTGCCGATTCCATCACATTTCAGTTAGTGCTCCACAGTTCCTTATGACAACAAATTCTCCTTGGAACTTGGAGAGATCGGATAACCCGTGTTAAACCCACGTTCCAAGGCGAGAGACGTCTCTTCAAATGTGGAACAAGTGAGTCTGTTGCGTAATCTTTTGTATGATGAGTGCAATTTGCGGACTGTGACTAAGGTAGACGAACAAACAGCAGAAGCGACGAATGTTTAACCATGAAGATGTTCAAGATACAACTGAAGAATGTCAATCCCTCAAGGAAATACGAAAAGAGAAGAGCATAATGTGTGCCATATTCTGACACGTAACAAATGGATAACGAATATTTCACAACTTAATGACAAAAAAGTAAAACACTCAGATGGGGAGGAGGAACCGAAATGAAATTTCATGGGTTGAGGGGGTAGATATTATTATTTGAATGATTATAAACTCCAGTCAAATTTACAAAGAAGATGGTAGTATGACTTTGTACTCCCTCTGACCTGGATGGATGCAGGATCCTGTTGGGAAAGGTGCATCTTCTCCTGGGACAAGCTGGCCCACAACTAAATGTAATTTGACATTCATGACTTGGATACTGGTACTGACACAGAATTGACGTCCGAGCTGTTCCCACATGTGTTCTATCAGGTTCTGCGTGTTCTGTTGGAGACACGAGTACATCATCATCACACTGATAGTTCATAGTGACACATGCCATATGTATTTGAGCATTGTCCTGTTGAAAAATGGGACCATGATTCCGCCACATAAGAGGTAACTCACGGGGACGCAGGATATCCGTGACATAACTTAGTGCCGCGCGCGATTAGCCGGGCGGTCTTAGGCGCTGCATTCATGGACTGTGCGGCTGGCCCCGGCGGAGGTTCGAGTCCTCCCTCGGGCATGGGTGTATGTGTTTGTCCTTAGGATAATTTAGGTTAAGTAGTGTGTAAGCTTAAGGACTGATGACCTTAGCAGTTAAGTCCCATAAGATTTCACACACATTTGAACATAACGTAGTGCCGTTTCCTCAATCACTTCCAGCTGCGACTGGAAGTCATACCCGATAGTTCCTCATACCATGACTCCAGGCTGCGTCTTCCCAAAATATTGGAAGAATGGGACCCTTCCCCACGTTGCCGCCACACTCGACGATGATGGTCATCCTTGGTAGCGCGTAACCGCGATTCATCGCTAAAAAAATTAGACGCCACTCGTCACCAGTAGATGCTTCCCGGTCATGACACAACACGAAACGCAGCAGTATATGCTGTGGTGTTAACGGATCCTCGCTCACCCCTATACCGTAACTCCACCTCCTCTGTACTTCACTGTTAGCACTTCACATAATGGCTGGTAGCGTTCTCCAGGCATTCGCTAAACCCAAACCCTTCCATCGGATCGCCACAAGCTACGGCCTGATTCAACACTTCAAATCAATCGTTTCCAGTCATCCACTGTCTGACAGCGTCGTGCTTCGCACCACCTCAAGCATAGAAATGGTGACTTATGAGGTGGTCCTCAACCATTGTGGCCCATTCTTTACAACTCCCTTTGCACAGTCATTGTGCTAGCGGGGCTGGTAGTAGCACTTGGGAAGATGAGGTCTGCCTGGTCTCGGCTTAGCTACAGTTCTTCCTGCTATTTTGCATTTCGCAATCAGTTCACCAACAGCCGACTTGGGTAGCTTTTCAAGGGTTGAAATGTCCCTGATGTATTTGTTACTCAGGGGTCATCCAATGATTAGTCCACGTTCGAAGTCACTGACATGCCCGTTCTCCTGTTACTGCTTGTGTTCTGGCAACACAATACTCCAGATGTCCCCTTGTACTGGCGGATCAGTCTCTCATGACATCTAGTGGTAATGCATGAGAACGTCAGGACAGGCATACTCTCCATCAGGCTTCCGGTCGAGTACATCTGATCACCACAAGGGTTGAGTGTTGATCAAGCGCATCGTAACCTACCCACATCAGCAGCTGCCATCTGAGAACAACTAATGAATGGACTCGCTGCAAGACTGTTTACTATCCCACACCATTAGTCAGAGGCTAGCAGTAGCTGGACTACAGAATTACCATCCCATGAGCGAGGTTCAAATGGTTCAAATGGCTCTGAGCACTATGGGACTTAACTTCTAAGGTCATCAGTCCCCTAGAACTTTGAACTACTTAAACCTAACTAACCTAAGGACGTCACACACATCCATGCCGGAGGCAGGATTCGAACCGCTCGGTCACCCCGGCCGGCACAGAAAGACAGACTGACCTAGACACACTACTGTCTGCAGAAGCCCGAGTAGGATCTACAGCGATGAAAGTATAACCTGCGCGCAATAACAAAAATATACAACATGATATCGCCCTAAATAAAACCATCATTATGGCCTTAATCGGAAAAGACCACAATTGACAACATAATCATGGAGCAGGTGTCAACATTCAAATACCTAGGGTACAACATCTTCTACATTCAAGAAAACTAAACGTAACACAAAATCAGAAACTTCATAACCGCCACTTGACTAATAAACGGCATCTTCAGAACATCGAGAGTTCAGCGGCACACCAGACAGAGGCTATACTGCACCGTGGTCAAACCTACCTTCTTGTACGCAGTGAATTTGGCTCTGCAGGGTGACAAAATGAGACTAAAGAGCACCGAGATGCGATTCATGAGGAAATCAGCTGGCTGCATAGTTCGAGATAGGTAAAGATTTGGTGACATCATAAGGATCTCAAAGTAAAACCAGTTCTCAACACGGTACAGAACTACAGAACTTCTTGGAAAGAGCTTGTACTACGGATGAAAAGCGGCCGGATCCGACGAGCAATCCTCAAATGCCAACACAGAGTTGGAAGAGATGTAGGAACGCCAATAAGGACATGGAGTGAGACCGCAACAGGCCACTAGGTGTGATACTGGATAGGAGGAGGAGGACGAAGAAGAAAGTGTGTAAAGGGGCAATTATTTTCTGTACAGATAATATTCGTGAATTTTGTATTCAGTAATATAATGAAGCTCTTGAAAAGAAGAGTTTCCTTGTATGACGTTTATTTATGTTTGCACTTAAACGTTTCGCAGAGAAAAACAACATGGAAAGAGTGTTAAATTTAAGAGGCCAAGTATCCATTAAGAGGTGTTTACATAGCAATAGAGATGACGTTGAGCTTTACTGGCAGTCTTGGCCCTCACTTTTAACATATATTCCGCTTGTTTCTAAACGAATTCACTGCAGAACGAGACAGCAGAAACGTCTTCTCTTTGAGAACACCCAATTTTCGAAACATTTCCTCGTTGTATTAAGATAAAATCGTAATTGCTCCAATTACTTGATAAATAAAGTGTCTAATATTCACCACACAACAAAATTATTACTGTTTTAGTGCATTATTACTTGCAGAAAGGCTTGTTTTTGTGTAGTGAATTAAACTGCACGGCCAAGGAAAGTATCAAACAGAAGACATGATTGGATGTCAATGTCACTTCGTACACGAACAAACCGGTGGTGGGTATGTAAATGTTTGGAGCTACAATTCTCTGCGACACGCGTAATAGCCACTAGAGAGCATTAGTATTGTTCGTGTTTAGTGTTATTACCTAGCCAGGTAGCTTATATAAGAGGCACGAACAGCATAAGGTGTTGAGTGATTACTGTGAAGGACACGGAGATGCCGCGTACTCGGAGACACCCTTATCAGAACTCGACAGTTTGAACGGGGCCTCTTTGTTGGTCTCCATCTGCTCAGCTGGTCAAATTTTGCAAGTCAGATTCGTGGGGCATTCGGATGTGACAGAGGCCAGATGTTGGACTGCATCGTATCCCTTCACATTTGCGCTTGCTACCGAAGGAGAAGTATTGGACTCCACGCAACTTTCTGTGTCATCTCGCATCATTGGTCACAGACTAACAGGAGCCGGGGTAAGGTATTACCAGGCTATACGTAGGTTGTCGTTAACAGTACAGCACAAACGGCTGCTTTTGGAGTGGTGTCGGAACCGGCAATCGTTGACTCTTGGTAATTGACAATGCACTTCGTTCAGTGGTCATTTCCGGTTCTGCGCTACCCCAGATGACGAATGACGGCGCTTATGGCGGTGACTTTCGGAGAGGTCCCATTTTTCCATTGTTTCGGAGGGACACAAGAATGTTACTCTTGGCGTCATTGTGTGGGAAGCCATTGAGTATGACTTCAGATCACAGCTGGTAGCTATTGAGGGAACTCTGCTCGCGCAACGGTACGTCACTGACATTCAACGCCCTCGTGAGCCATCTCTCATGTGACAGTATCGTGGTGACACTTTTCAACAGAACAATACTCTTCTGCATGTCTCCATGAACAGTCTTCGTGATGTTGAGACACTCCCGTGGCCAACAAGCGCCCCAAATCTGTCCCCGATGGAGCATGAGTAGGTCCAGCTCGGTCGTCAACCTTGTCCCACTGCCATATCGATGATATCAAGGAACAGTCGAGTACTAGCTTGTCTCAGAAGTTGATACAATGGCTTTGTCATACTCTTCCCAACAGAACCAGGGCAGGTGTCCAGGCCAGGGGACCCACAACCCCATACCAACACGTTGTCTCAAACTGCCAAGTTATTTGTAAATTTGATACGATTACCTAATTACTGAAATTACATCACGTACCCTCTCAGTCCGTGACGTTTCATTTCGTTTCGTTCTCCGCCTCTTGGTGCTTCATTTTTCTATCAGACGGGGTATTTATTACATACTAGGATTGCTCACTTTAGACGACAAATCATGTACATAAACTGCTGCACGGCTGCAGAGCAGCAGCAAGACTTGCCCTCACCCTCCGTACCGAACAAGAGCTGAAATGACATCGTCATCTGTGAGAACATCGCTTACATTTCTGCTCCTACAAAATCCTTATGCCTCATCACCATCCATTCCATCTCGTCTTCCTCTTCTGTTTCCCTATCTAAACACGAATCGTTTCTATCATATCAATTTTATGCCTTATCTGACAAATATTCAACATTTTTATGTATCCTACGAGACCTGCGAAGTAAACACTAAGAATCTCACCCACGCCTCCGTCTCTCCTCTCCCCCTCCTCCCCCCCCCCTACATGCCACTTCCAAAGTAAAATCATGGTGTATCTCTGCCATCACATTCCTGTAATCTTACATCTACAAACAGTCCAAATCCTGTACCTACGCATAACTACACAATTATTGTCAATTCCAAACTATCAATACCCACCATGACACCTGTCTTTCCCATCAGATCAAACTCACTGATCCCCGTCCTTACCCCTCCTTTCTTTTCCTTTCATTTCCTCTTCATAGTCAACGCCAAGCATACAAGGAGCTATTACACTTATACCTAGTCCCATGGTTTCTAACCATAAACATTCCATATGAAACATCCCCTTAGAAAAATTAATGAATTACTGTACTGATAAACCTCAACGTTATTTGATTTTCGAACAGTTGAGCAAACCCGAACGTACTGAGACATTTCTCTCTTTACTTATTCTGATCAACACTAAACTGACACACAATATTTTTAGCGCAACGCAATCTGACTTTCAGTAATCCCTACAAAAGAATGGCCCTGATTAACAATAACCTATAACTTTCATGAATCACTTACCCCACAAAAATCTTCATTACTCGAACTACTGCAATACAGCGAGCGCCAATACTGCCAGCTAAATAAAAGATTCTAACTACTGAAGGCACTAACTACTGATAGGCATAGTTAGCAAATGAAAGATTTTGATAAAGAACAAACAATGTATTTACCTCAATGATGTTAAAATGTCATCATATACAGGGTTATTACAAATGATTGAAGCGATTTCACAGCTCTACAATAACTTTATTATTTGAGATATTTTCACAATGCTTTGCACACACATACAAAAACTCAAAAAGTTTTTTTAGGCATTCACAAATGTTCGATATGTGCCCCTTTAGTGATTCGGCAGACATCAAGCCGATAATCAAGTTACTCCCACACTCGGCGCAGCATGTCCCCATCAATGAGTTCGAAAGCATCGTTGATGCGAGCTCGCAGTTCTGGCACGTTTCTTGGTGGAGGAGGTTTAAACACTGAATCTTTCACATAACCCCACAGAAAGAAATCGCATGGGGTTAAGTCGGGAGAGCGTGGAGGCCATGACATGAATAGCTGATCATGATCTCCACCACGACCGATCCATCGGTTTTCTAATCTCCTGTTTAAGAAATGCCGAACATCATGATGGAAGTGCGGTGGAGCACCATCCTGTTGAAAGATGAAGTCGGCGCTGTCGGTCTCCAGTTGTGGCATGACTTTATGAGTTTTTCTACGTATCTGTAGTGTGTCGTGACCATATGTCAATGAATGGAGCTACAGTGAATTTATGAAATCGCTTCAATCATTTGTAATAGCCCTGTATATATATATGTGTCAGTTCTTGATTTCCAGTATGACAAATTTACTCTTTCTGATGGACACACGTCCAGATTGTCCGCTCTCAAAATTCTCCCATCTCTCTCCCCACATCCACCACTGCTGGCGGCTCACCTCCAAGTGCGCAACGCTACACGCTGTTCACATCGAACTGCCCAACACTACAATAGCGAATATTTCAACAATGCCAACCAGCCACAGACTGCACACAGCACAGTCAGTGATTTTCATACAGAGCGCTACGTGGCGTTACAAACACAAAAACCTAAACAGCCTACTTACACACATTACACCAAACACCAAACCACTTTCCCAATATTTGCGCCTGCCCCATAGCTTCAAATGATCCAATGTGTGTGAATTCCTATGGGACCAAACTGCTGAGGTCATCGGTCCCTAGACTTACACAGTGCTTAAACTAACTTACGCTAAGGACAGCACTCACACCCATACCCGAGGAAGGACTCGAACCTCCGGCGGGAGTGGCCGCCCGATTCGTGCATGGTGCCTCTAACCGCGCGGCCACTCTGCGCGGCCCCCATACCTTAACCGAATCATTCAACCACCACATCACGAATTTTTGAGGACATGTCTCTCTGGAGTACAGTTGTTTATTTATTATTTAGAAATAAACACGAACAGTCTCATCCGCAATACACTTTTAAAATTTTTTTTATATATCGTCACCGGTTTCGGTCTGTTATAGACCATATTCAGACCCACACCATGATGGCAGATGGTGGCTGTGCACGGAGCAGCCGCTATACCTCCACGAACGCTAACTGCTGTGATTTTATATCACATCACTTTCCAAAATTATTCTTCCTCAGTGTTGTTTCTCCCTGCCCACCCTCACGATCATCGGTTTATCACCACCAACTTAAAATTATTAGTGTTCCCCTATAGTTTTTAATTTAGGTAAAAATTCTTCAAATGATGGGAGTATTTTATCAGCTGCCCTAAACTAACTGATCTGCTGCTTTTCAAATCCTTACGGCTGAAAAGCAGAAATTTATACCAGTGTCAGCCAATTTACTACACTCACCATCACCGCCATGTTAAGAATATTAGTGGTCTAGAATGGTTCTTACTGTTTCGATTTTAATTTTTTTAATGACGTTAGGTTCGCCTATTCTTTATAATTTCCGCAATTGCAATTTTGCCCGTAAGTCATCTGTAGTGTTTAAGGTGCTGAAAATACAGCAGTTGTCAACATCAATAAAATAAGTAAATAGACTATATGGCTCATTGTCAGTAATAGTCACATGTACAGTAGCTATGCAAGAGACGCAAATATATCTCGTAAAAATGATTTAAGATCGAAACTGAAGTTGTGGAAATTAGAATAAATAGTACAATCGATGGTGAACGTAACGTCGTTTTAAAAAGATCAGTCCCAAAACAAATTCAATTGCGTAGTTCAATTTCTTTAAACGATAGGACTATTTTATTTTTCCAACTCAACTACTTAACCATTCCTTCAAAATCCTCACGGCTGAAGAGTAGATAATTGAAGTGCCGCTGTCAATTAATCCTCCCCCTGGCAGAATGCGGGAAGGGTAGGAACAAGGCAAAAGAGAAGAAATTCTGGTACTGTTTTTGATTCAAATTTTTGAGGACATGTCTCTCTGGAGTACAGCTGTTTATTTATTATTTAAAAATAAATACGATCAGTCACAACTGCAATACATTTTTTTTTATTTTTTATATATGGTTACCGGCTTCGGTCTGTTTTAGACCATCTTCAGACCCACACAGTGATGGTAGATGGTGGCTGTGCACGCAGCAGCCGGTATAACCCCACGATCACTAGCTGCTATGATTATATATCACATCACCTCTGTTATGCTTCAGGTCATACATAGGACAACAATAGCTTATCCCACGCGCCGGTATTTCGCACAGTACTAGGGCCACAGTCACAGACCGTGCTCGCGAACTGGCAGAGTGGAGGACTGTGCAGTGTAGTAGTTGTCGGGGCATTAAGAGCGCGCCAAACGGCAGATCGCAGGGCCCCGCCAACTTCCGGCGTAAACAGAGAAGGCCAGATTATCCCGCATTGGTATTCCGGCGTGCGCCGCCTTCTGCACGAATTGAAAAAAGAATGTGTTTCTTAAGTAGCCGCCTCCGGAATAACTTGTCGCCACGCCTGCAAATAAGCACGTCGTTTATTCCTTACGGTTGTGAATCGCGCCTGCATGTATAATCTGCCAGCCTTATGGGCACGGGCGCACTGTTTGGCGGTCCTCGGCCGATATTGCGAGTTGGCGACGATATTGCGGCCGGGGGCGTTCTGTTGTCGATGGCGCACCGTACACGCTGCGGCCTCATCTGCGCCTCCTCCGGCGTGTGCCACACTTACCCCAAAGTTATTGCTAGAATACAGATTACTCCGATCCATTTATTGCCTTGCTTTTTGGACGGCGCGCGACTTCTAACGTGTTCTCTATGTCCGTGTGGGAATCCTCAAAACTATGATGAAAGAAAGAAAATTATTTCGTTACTGACTTCAGTTCGTCGTCATTTCCACCTGCTGTTTCCTGGGTATCATACAAATGCTGTCACCATCTCTTTTTATGAATGCATACACAGTGCGATTCGTCTATCTGTTGCTCACGACCTCTATACATGTACCGCGGGCATTTTCACCTGTCAATTTTCAATAGACATTTTGATCTATTAACATTCGCTCTTGGCTTACAATATTCCCTACATTCTTCTTAAATATTAGTCTGCGGTGCAAGCCCCCCTGACCGCATTATCGGCCCGACTGCACCTAGAGTGCAGTCCTCTTATTCGATTCGCCACGCCCCCCCCCTCCCCCTCCTCCACCAATCAACCATCGCCAAGTGGCCCTGCTAGGGCCGTCCTGGAGCGAGTGCGATTGAACGCGGGACCTCAACGCTAGACCACCACGTCCACATGTCTTGGGTCGTAGTGGCTTATAACCGTACGTAATGAAAGAAGCACAACGGTGATTTACTGTCGTCTTGTAGCATAGTATGGTTAACAACACTAAATAGATGAAATTATACAGTAAAATAAGATGAATAGGTAACAATGAAATGAATAAAGAAAATACATTACTGGCCATTAAAATTGCTACACCACGAAGATAACGTGCTACAGACGCGAAATTTAACCGACAGGAAGAAGATGCTGTGATGTGCAAATGATTAGCTTTTCAGACATTTCACACAAGGTTGTCGCCGGCGGCGACGCCTACAACGTGCTGACATGAGGAAAGTTTCCAACCGATTTCTCATAACCAAACAGCAGTTGACCGGTGTTGCCTGGTGAAACGTTGTTGTGATGCCTCGTGTAAGGAGGAGAAATGCGTACCCTCACTTTTCCGACTTTGATAAAGGTCGAATTGTAGCCTATCGCGATTGCGGTTTATCGTATCGCGACATTGCTGCTCGCGTTCGTCGAGATCCAATGACATAGCGGAATATGGAATCGGTGGGTTCAGGAGGGTAATACGGAACTCTGTGCTGGATCCCAACGGCCTCGTATCACTAGCAGTCGCGATGACAGGCATCTTATCCGCATGGCTCTAACGGACCGTGCAGCCACGTCTCGATCCCTGAGTCAACAGATGGGGACGTTTGCAAGACAACAACCATCTGCACGAACGCCTGCGATGGTGTGGTCAACGACGGACCTAGGTGCACGAATGGCAAAACGTCATTTTTTCGGATGAATCCAGGTTCTGTTTACAGCATCATGATGGTCGCATCCGTGTTTGGCGACATCGCGGTGAACACACATGGAAGCGTGTATTCGTCATCGCCATACTGGCGTATCCCCCGGCATGATGGTATGGGGTGCCATTGGTTACACGTCTCGGTCACCTCTTGTTCCCACTGATGGCACTTTGAACAGTGGACGTTACATTTCAAATGTGTTACGACCCGTGGCTCTACCCTTCATTCGATCCCTGAGAAACCCTACATTTCAGCAGGATAATGCACGACGGCATGTTGCAGGTCCTGTACGGGCCTTTCTGGATACAGAAAATATTCGACTGCTGCCCTGGCCAGTACATTCTCCAGATCTCTAACCAATTGAAAACGGCTGATCAATGGTGGCCGAGCAACTGGTCCGTCACAATACGCCAGTCACTACTCTTGATGAACTGTGGTATCGTGTTGAAGCAGCATGGGGAGCTGTACCTGTACACGCCATCAAGCTCTGTTTGGCTCAATGCCCAGGCGTGTCAAGGCCGTTATTACGGCCAGAGGTGGTTGTTTTGGGTACTGATTTCTCAGGATCTATGCACCCAAATTGCGTGAAAATGTAATCACATGTCAGTTCTAGTATAATATATGTGTCCAATGAATACCCGTTAATCATCTCCATTTCTTCTTGGTGTAGCAATTTTAATGGCTAGTAGTGTAATAAATTTCTATAGTTAGGACTCACCACTTCATTACTACACTCACTGCCTTTAGTACCGGCAGCCTGTTGGAGAACACAGTTCTTGCACCCACTACAAGACGTTTAATCTAACATTAATTTAATCTGTTTATTTAGTTAATGGATACCGCAAATTTTACTTACTGGAAGACCGTCGGGTAGCGGGAGCACGTGGAAACGAAATGTTACATCGGACGGTAGCGAGTCAGGGTGTCGCTATCAAGAAAATCTTCACACACGTCCAGAAAATGAACTTGATCACAAAAATATCTAGTGATTCAGTGGGACACATAACATATCACTTCGACCCACCTATCGTCGCATATACTGCAAATCAAAGTGTCATTCACAGCCCGTGGAAAGAGTTCTGGTGACCCGTCAGAATGAAACAACGGAAGCCGACGAATTATCAGCGGAACATTATCCAAGGATTGCTCCAGGAAATATTCAAAGAACGTTTCGCAGATGTCATCGTTCAGTCTCTGGAGGCATGGATTCCTTGTAACAAACCACACAATAAACATCGCTGAACAAGCAACTTAAGTTTCTGAGGCACTGAAAGCATCGAAAAATTTTCGATACCAACATCACTTGTCTTCTGTGAAAAACATCTCTTCTGCTGAAATGTGCTCATCGTTATTGGGATATACCTTTTAGAGCCCATGTTTACTAGACTTTTCTGCTTGCGTTGGTCTATACTACTACCTCTGAAAGTTTGTCTGTGGAGTTCTGATTCACCCTGCATGTTGTTGCTGTTGTTGTTGTTATTGTTATTGTTGCTGTCTTCAGTCCAGAGACTGGTTTGATGCAGTTCTCCTTGCTACTCTATCCTGTGCAAGCTTCTTCATCTCCAAGTACCTACTGCATCCGACATCCTTCTGAATCTGCTTAGTGTATTCATCTCTTGGTCGCCCTCTACGATTTTTACACTCCACGCTGCCCTCCAATACTAAATTGGTGATCCCTTGATGCCTCAGAATATGTCCTATTAACCGGTCCCTTCTTCTAGTCAAGTTGTGCCACAAATTCCTCTTCTCCCCAATTCTATTCAGTACCTCCTCATTAGTTGTGTGATCTACCCATCTAATCTTCAGAATTCTTCTGTAGCACCACATTTCGAAACCTTCTATTCTCTTCTTGTCTAAACTATTTATCGTTCACGTTTCACTTCCATACATGGCTACACCCCATACAAATACTTTCAGAAACGACTTCCGGACACTTAAATCTATACTCGATGTTAACTAATTTCTCTTCTTCAGAAACGCTATCCTTGCCATTGCCAGTCTACATTTTATATCCTCTCTACTTCGACCATCATTGGTTAATTTGCTTCCCAAATAGCAAAACTCATCTACTACTTTAAGTGTCTCATTTCCTAACCTAACTCCCTCAGTATCACACGATTATATTCAACTACATTCCATTATCTTCGTTTTGCTTTTGTTGATGTTCATTTTATATGCTCTTTTCAAGACTCTGCCCATTCCGTTCTACTGCTCTTCCAAGTCCTTTGCTGTCTCTGACAGAATTACAATGTCATCGGCAAACCTCAAAGTTTTTAATTCTGCTCCATGGATTTCAATTCCTACTCCAAATTTTTCTTTTGTTTCCTTTACTGCTTACTCAATATAGAGATGGAATAACATCGGGAATAGGCTACAACCCTGTCTCACTCCATTCCCAACCACTGCTTCTCTTTCATGCCCCATGACTCTTATAACCGCCATCTGCTTTCTGCACAAATTATAAATGCCTTTGACCCCTGCCACCTTCAGAATTTGAAAGAGAGTATTCCAGTCAACATTTTCAAAAGCTCTCTCTAAGTCTACAAATGCTAGAAACGTAGATTTGCCTTACCTTAATCTACCTTCTAACATAAGTCGTAGGGTCAGTATTGCCTCACGTGTTCCAACATTCCAACGGAATCCAAACTGATCTCCCCCGAGGTCGGCTTCTACCAGTTTTTCCATTCGAGTTCGTATTTTGCAGCCGTGACGTATTAAACTGATAGTTCGGTAGTTTTCACACCTGTCAACACCTGCTTTCTTTGGGATTGGAATTATTATATTCCTCTTTAAGTCTGAGGGTATTTCGCCTGTCTCATACATCTTGCTCACCAGATGGTAGCGTTCTGTAATGGCTGGCTCTCCCAAGGCTGTCAGTAGATCTAATGGAATGTTGTCTACTTCCAGGGTCCTGTTTCGACTTAGGTCTTTCAGTGCTCTGTCAATCTCTTCACGCTGTATCATATCTCCGATTTATTCTTCATCTACGACGTCTTTCATCTCCATAATATTGCCCTCAAGTACATCGCCCTTGTATAGACCCTCTATATACTGCTTCTACCTTTATGCTTTCCCTTCTTTTCTTATAACTGGTTTTCCATCTGAGCTCTTGATATTCATACAAGCGGTACTCTTTTCTGCAAAGGTCTCTTTAATTTTCCTGTAGGTAGTACCTATCTTACTCCTCGTGATATACGCCTCTGCATCCTTGCATTTGTCCTCTAGCCATCCCTGGTTAGCCATTTTGCTCTTCCTGTCTATCTCGTTTTTGAGGGGTTCGTATTCCGTTTTGTCTGCTGCATTTACTTCATTTTTATATTTTCTCCTTTCATCAAATAAATTCAGTATTTTTCTGTTACCGAAGGATTTCTATTAGCCCTCGTCTTTTACCTACTTGATCCTCTGCTGCTGTCACTATTTCATCTCTCAAGGCTACCCATTCTGCTTCTACGGTATTTCTTTCCATGTTCTTGTTAATAGTTCTCTAACGTTCTCTCTTAAACTCGCTACAACCTCTGGTTCTTTCAGTTTATCCAGGTCCCATCTCCTTAAATTCCCAACTTTATGCAGTTTCTTCAGCTTTAATCTACAGGTCATGATCAATAGATTGTGGCCAGAGTCCACATCCGCCCCTGGAAATGTCTTACAATTTAAAACCTGGTTCCTAACTCTCTATCTTACCATTATATAATCTGTCTGAAACCTTCCAGTGTCTCCAGGCCTCTTCCATGTATACAACCTTCTTTCATGATTGTTGACCCAAGTTGTGGCTATAATTAAGTTACGCTCTGTGCAAAATTCTACCACGCAACTTCCTCTTTCATTCCTTACCCCTATTCCATATTCACTTACTACGTTTCCTTCTCTTCCTTTTCCTACTATCGAATTCCAGTCCCCCATGACTATTAAATTTTCGTCTTCCTTCACTATCTGAATAAATTCTTTTCTCTCATCATACACTTCGTCAATCTCTTCGTCATCTACGGAGCTAGTTGGCATGAATACTTGTATTACTGCAGTAGGCCTGGACTTCCTGCCTATCTTGGCTACAATGATGCGTTCACTGTGCTGTTCGTATTGGCTTATCCGCGGTCCTATTTTTTTTATTCATTATTAAGCCTACTCCTGCATTACCCCTATTTGACTCTGTATTTATAACCCTGTATTCACCTGACCAGAAATCTTATTCCTCCTGCCACCTAACTTCACTAATTCCCATTATATCTAACTTTAATCTATCCATTTCCCTTTTTAAATTTTCTAACCTACCTGCCCGATTAAGTGATCTGACATTCCACGCTCCGATCCGCAGAAGGAGTTTTGTTTCTCCTGATAATGACGTCCTCCTGTGTAGTCCCCGCCCGGATATCCGACTGGGGGACTATTTTACCTTCGGAATAATCTGCACGTGGACGCCATCATCGTTTAACTCTACAGCAAAGCTGTATGCCCTCGGTAAAAATTATGGCTGTAGTTTGCCCTTGCTGTCAGCCGTTCGCTGTACCAGCACAGCAAGGCCGTTTTGGTCAATGTTACAAGGCCAGATCAGTCAATCATCCAGAGTGTTGCAACTGACACTACTGGAAAGGCTGCTGGCCCTCTTGAGGAACTACACGTTTGTCTGGCCTCTCAACAGATACCCTCCGTTGCAGTTGCACCTACGGTACGGCTATCTGTATCGCTGAGGCATGCAAGCCTCCCCACCAAAGGAAAGGTCCGTGGTTCATGCGGGGGTGGTCACCCTGTATTTATAAAGAAAACCAATGTACACAGAATAGAATCTCTTGGCAGCTCCCTCTTCCCCCCCTCCCCCCTCTCCCATCCTTTACACACACTTCACATTCCCTCAGTGAGATTCAGATCTCTTCTATTTTTGTAGACACTGGAGAACATTACACTCCTTCCTACTGTCCAGATATGAAGTAGAACACTTATGAGTGTTTCCGCTACTAAAGTTCCACTTTATGCACAACTAGCATAGTTCTGTATAGTTAGGTTGTGTACGGCCTCTACGATATAGATAATGGAGCACGCCTCTTGAGAATACGTATGTTGTGGTTCTGATTCAGTGATGAGAAACAGCCCAGCATTCGTCTAAAAAAAGTTCCAGCCGAGATGTCTGACGTCCCAGACAAATGATCGCTTGTCAAAGACGGATTCCGTCCGTGTCCGGTTCACCTCCCCGATACGCGAACTGCGCTTTAACGCTTCACAGAATGATAGCGAGTCTTCTCATTGAAATCTAAATCCGATGGCTAATGTGACTGATGTGTAAATCATTCAGCCTTAACCGCAAGTGTGCAGGGAGAATGCCCTCAAATCGATGCACAGGCGTCAGGATCCTGACCACGAAAGAGAAACAAACTGCTGCACAAGGGAGGTGGTGTTGAAGTGTATCGGTGTCAGAGAGCCGACGAGAGGTTAAGGCAGACAAGTGGAGTTATCGAGAAAGGCAGCGATAAATCGGGGTGCTCGCTAAGATAAGCAGCGGCGTGAGCGTCGTCCGTCGGCCGTTGGGTGTTGATTGCGCGGCGCCTAAGCCCCACCAGCCGCAGCACGCGCACTGCAGCGCCGCCCGCCGCCCGCCGCCTCCCCGAGTGCAAACTCTTGTTAACAAACCCCCTCCGCCCTCTCCTTTATTAGAGAGGAGCAAGTCTTAAGCCTGTCGCCGCATTAAGCTAACTCCCACCAACTTCAACTTTATTATATTGTTTTATGTCAGTTGCTCCCGGGAAGTGCAAATCTGCGCGTACGGAAGTCGCCGGCTAAAGGTTGTGTTTTAGCGACGCTGTTATAAAGCCGGCACGAAGCAAAAACAGAACTTCGCACGACCTCTCAACGCTTACCAGCAACAACCAGCGCTTCCCGTACAACTGGTATGCTCTCGCCGAACAAAGCGGAGGAATGTTAAGGTGCTACGTGTTGTGGTCACAAGGAGACACAGTGATTACTTCTTTGTGAAACAAGTGGCCCAGTTACACAGCTAATACGCTGATATTATATGCTTTACTGTCCTGTCCATGTCAATATTTCCTTACGCAGACATTGTGTGTGTGTGTGGGAGGGGGGTGGGCTGGGGGGGACGGGGGGGGGGGGGAGGAGAGTGGGGGGTCAGAAGTTTTTCAACCCACCGTCGTTCATAGCACGAGAAGATACAGTGAAACAACGATATTGCTGTGTCAGTATTTCAATGTTGTTAAGAATCTCTGTACAGTGTTCCTTAGGACATGCATATACGTCCATAGGAATAGGCACTGCGGCGACTACAGCCGCCATGAAGTACATGAAGTGTATTCGCAGTTGCGAATACGGACAACCATCAGCTGTCTTATGGAATGACAACAATGAAAATTTGTACCGGACCGGGACTCGAACGCGGATTTCCCGCTTTACGTGAGCGGTGACTTAACCGCTTCGGCTATCCGTGCACGACTCTTGACCAGACCCAAACTTCCATATTTTGTAGTTCATGCGTCACAACCTGTAATCGTACATATTCCTGTGTGCTGAGTTGTTGTTGTTGTTGTTTTTTGGGGAAGGAGACCAGAGAGCGAGGTCATCGGTCTCATCGCATTAGGAAAGGAAGTCGGCCGTGCCCTTTGAAAGGAACCATCCCGGCATTTGCCTGGAGCGATTTAGGGAAATCACGGAAAACCTAAATCAGGATGGCCGGACGTGGGATTGAACCGTCGTCCTCCCGAATGCGAGTCCAGTGTCTAACCACTGCGCCACCTCGCTCGGTCTGTCTGCTGAGAAATTCTCTCGTACTGGGAGAGGAAATTTAATTGAAAGTCGCTGCCTCGTATCGGCGGATAAGTGCGATATAGCAGTGCCTGCGTTGTTAAGAAGTACTAGGAAATGTTCTTTCGGACATGCATGCCTTCAAAAGAAAGCTGCTAAGCCGAAGTAAGAGCGTCACAGAATGTTCAGCAGTCACTAGCTGGAACTGCTAAAACTTTTACTATCAGAGGTTGTATCTTCCTGGACAAGTCAAGAAGTGTATTACTTCCTCCTGAAACCATTTTACCTTACAATCACTTCATTTTTTGCTGGTGGCTCAAGGCTCTCCTGAGGGATCAGTGACAATGCTCCTATGGGCACTAGTCATAAGGTGAAACCTATATTATGGCGAAACGACAGAACTTGTAGCATTCAAAGAACTATACATAATACTTAGATATGCACTTTAGAACCCATGTTCACTGGACGTCTTTTTTTTTTTTGGTGTGCTGTAGCATACTAAGTCATTCACCATATCTATGTTAACGTTCGAGTTATCGTATTAATGTATTGTGTAACAGCCACCAATTTACTGTGTCATTACACATGATACATGTGTATTTGTACTTCATAGTAGTATTGTGCAACAGTGGCAATAAAACAACCGAAGCTATTTTTGACACTATAGAAATGTAATTATATGTAGGAAACAATACTAAGTCATGATTTACAGACATAATATGAATGAGAATCAGTAACTAAAGCAGAATATTGAAAATTGTCCTACGTGTGTAACAACGATAAATAAATCTGAAAGAAACTACACCGTCAGATTCCACAGATAATTGATTTCAGCACATTTTGAAGTTATAGTCAGTGCCAGTTTCGTGAATGAAGGGCCCACTAACTAAAGTTTATTTATCAATTTTTGTACTATAGTGTCTCTAGTTTAACATTTTTTCCTGATTAATTCCTTAAGCCTTTTTATACGGAAATATGTTTTCAAAATATCACACAGTCTGTTATAAATGTTGTATATGTGTTTTAACGCAACAAATAACTTCTTTAAAATCGTCTGCGCTTCCCAGTGAGCTCCCATTGTGTGGTAAAGGAAATCAAGCAAAGTTCCGCATTCTGGCCGTGTTGAGCCAATAGGAACCGACCGACTGACATGCAGTTCTCTGCTCAGCAGCGTCACAGGATGTATGGTATGGAGGGGCGTGGGGTCAGCACACAGCTCCCCTGGCCGATGTCGACTTTCTTGACTCTGGAGTCGCTACTTCTCACTCAAGTAGGTAATCAGGTGTCATCACGAGGCGGATTGGACACTGTTCCGCCGAATTCCCGAATAGTGCCGGGAATCGACCCCGGGTCCTGCGGATATCAGCCAAACACGTTGAAAATGGCTCTAAGCACTATGGGACTTAACATCTGAGGTCATCAGTCCCGTAGACTTAGAACTACTTAAAACATAACTAACCTAAGGACATCACACACATCCATGCCCGAGGCAGGATTCGAACCAGCTATCGTAGCAGCAGCGCGGTTCCGGACTGAAGCACCTAGAACCGCTCGGCCACAGCGGTTGGCCCAAACACGTTGACCACTGAGGTATAGAAGCTGATATTGTGTGACAGATTACCTGAAATATAACATAAATGAATATATCTTTGTAAGAAACTTAAAGCAATTTTTATTGATTATTCCTATTACTTTTCGCACCATTTTCTTTCTGACGTAAAATGAGCGATATAAGTAAAGCGCAACCGTCGCTAAACACAAACATGCATAACTGTAAACGACTGGGTTGCAGATAACTTATACTAGTGTCTGATTGACTAGCAAGATGATTTTGTAAAACTGAGACGTTTGTCATATTAAGAGGTAGGGTGTCCTGATGCTTGGAATAAGAATTGTAGAGGTAATATGGTAGCTGTAATGGGTCTCATAAAATGATAATTTCATGAATATTTGCAACATATTTTGAGTACTTGGCAAGCTGTTGTGGGCAGAAAATTTAGGAAATTCATGTAGCTGCGTAAGCCGCATTGTGAGTAAATTGTAAATCGCAAAGGATGCTTCCTTGTTCACACGAAGTGAGCACCAACCTTTCAGTGTCGCAATGGTACATTTAGGAATGCCCAACCTGTGACATAGCTTGTGGGAATTTGACAATAAGTGCAGCGCTTGTTCCACGCATTCTGTTATGTTTTACGTATTTTGCGTTCTTCAGCACGTTGGCTTTGTAACACGACTACGTACAACATGTAGAAGGAGTAATGTTGGTGGCGGGACATTGTCGTCACACAGTTGTGAGGCATTAGCAGGACCCTGTCTGGCGGTCGTAACGTGTTATTAGAGCGAAAGCCGCGCTCGTAGTGGATGTGGGTCTGCGGTTCCCAGCGCAGTACAGCCCATACGCAACCGCTGATGGGCGCTCTTTACCGCAGCTTCCTTTCTCAAGAATCGGGATGTTCGCTGCACACCCTCACACGGAAAGAGGTGCAGTAATTGCTCAGTCTAATGCCAGTACTGTTCCCTCTCGCGCTACACAGTCAGGAGGCAAGCGATCATTAATTTTATTGCTTAGCCCTTATTGTTCCTCCGTTTTCAGGGCTTACATTCTTTACTAAACTAAAATAATAAAGATTTCTGAACGAAAAAGGAGGCGTGAAGAAAAATATATGGCTTTTCAAATCCATTATTTCAGTGTTCAAAGCGGGACGATTATAGCTTCTCGTAAATGGACTACTCGCTGTCCGCGAGTTGTTACAAGAGGTAAGCGATTAGCCAGTGGATACTTTTAGGTGGAAGCCGATAATGGAAGGAAGAAATATAAAAAATTTCAGGCACTTCTAAATGGAAAATCTATTTATGATGCAATTGTTTTGAGTGGTCTAACGGGATGCCGATGACTCACCGAATATGTTCGATGGCAAAGCTCGAAGCTAAAACTGAATGTGATCTATGATTGCATAAGATCATTGGCTTTCCTATGTGACTGATTATGGTATCTTGGGATACTGTGCATGGACGACAGAGGAGTGTGCTTGTGATGCTGTCAAGGGCGTTCCGAACCACTCCAGCGGAGTCATACACGTGGATCTCTTAATATACCAGACAGACGTCGCTTTAGGTGCAGTTCTGTTATGTACTGGGTAAGGGATGAAATACACTACTGGCCATTAAAACTGCTGCACCAAGAAGAAATGCAGATGATAAACGGGTATTAATTGGACAAATATATTATACCAGATCTGACATGTGATTACATTTTCACGCAATTTTGGTGCATAGATCCTGAGAAATCAGTACCCAGAACTATCACCTCTGGCCGTAATAACGGCCTTGATTCGCCTGGGCATTGAGTCAAACAGAGCTTGAACGCTGGTCGATCTGCTAGGCCAGCCTCACCCATTACGTACCAATACCCACCCTATAGTCCTCCTCTCTCCCCATGCGATTATCACGCCTTAGATCCATCAAAAAAATACCTTGAAGGGTCGTGTTTCCTGTTGGACGAGGATGTGCAGCAGACAGTTCTGGACTTCTTCACGCAGGAAGACACAGTGTTTTATCATACGGGTATCTTCAACTGGGTGCCTCGGTGGGATGATTGCCTCAATGCTCACGGTGATTCTGCATGACTGGCATACCGATTGTGGACTGTACGGTCTTAGAACAGAAACTTTTGATTGTCATTTATATGATAAGCCAGATTAAATCTGCTAAACTGAATTTCAGTACCAAGAAACATAGAAGAAACGTAATTTCGTAGGTAATTCCGCCACCTGTCCGAAGGTTGGTTTGAACACAACGGCGGTTTATTAGACAGGGTCCTGTTGAAGGTGGTATTCCGTTGTCGTCTTACGACCTTTGAGCTGATTTATCCATTCAGTTATAGAGGGACCTACATCGACCCTTATCATCGACTCTCAAGCACGGTTCAGTTTGACATTGACAAACATTGATAAGAAGTGAATGACATAAAATCCTACGACTGACCAAGAATCGAATTTATAGACTTGGTAAATATCTTCAGTTGTGTGGCAATATTGTCTGTAGTTGCTTTAAAATATCTATAAATACCACCTGTTAATTTTGTAATAATTAACACAATTTAAACCCAAATTGTGAGGCTGCTCTTCAATAGTTAATTTTGCCTCTCCTTGACGATGATGGATTGTTTGATAGCTAGTATTACTTGGCTATCGTTATCATGAAGTTCATTCAGCACAGTACATTGGGGCGTCACTTTGTCGAAAGATGTTATTGAATTGCAGTAACGAAATCATGCCACGTGATTCGAATAAAACGTCAAATTTCATGAATGTTTCATTCTTTGACAGCGTACCCTACTTGCGAATTACTGTTCAATATTCTTACTATACGTGACTGTAAAATTTAGTACACTACTTGGCTTCCTTTCGAAAATTTCCCCCGACCGAATGTTCGCAACCGAGCACATCTGAAAACTCCTCAATAACGACTGCCGCACTGGCGCGCTCGCAAAGATAAGATACAGTGAAACTCATTGTTGAGGCCAAAAATGATTAACTGCGCGTTGTCGCACCTCACAGAGACTGCATTTGTTTTCGTATCGATCGAGATGCAGAAACGGCAATCTCACAAAATATAATTTTACTGTCATCAGAGATCAACGTGGAGCTATCGATAGTGCGAGTTTTGACCAAAGAAAACCTCTACTACAACGGAAATTTTCGAATATTTGCGTCCCTCACACTATCTGGTTTGTTTGTGGAAGTTGTTATCTGCGGGAAATAGTGTGCATCGTCGTAGAATTAACGTAACTGGAAGGCATAAACAATATTTTCCAAACTGACTTTTGCACCAAGAGTAATCTCTTGGACTCAAACTATTTCAAGTAACGTCTTCTTATGATTTTTTGATGTAAAGAACTCTAGACACCTCTCCACTTTCAGTGATTATTTCTTTCGAGCCTTTGCTGTCTTACTACAGCTACAGAACGGCCCCAATAATGCTATGAACGATCACTAAGAACGGTACTGTCTGATGATAAGTCTGTAGGCGACTTGAAACATGTATCTGCAAGTACGCATGGGAAAATAAAAATTCTACCTTCTTGGAAAGCCAATAGTTGCAAAAAAAAATGGTTCTGAGCACTATGGGACTTAACATCTGTGGTCATCAGTCCCCTAGAACTTAGAACTACTTAAACCTAACTAACCTAAGGACATCACACACATCCATGCCCGAGGCAGGATTCGAACCTGCGACCGTAGCAGTCGCGCGGTTCCGGACTGAGCGCCTAGAACCACTAGACCACCGCGGCATCTACTTAGCTACTTTTCTCGTCCATTTTTGTCAGCTGAACTAGTGCCCCAGCTCGAATGTAGTTCTCTTAGCCATGTATTACGAAACATGCAGGACATTCAAAATGAACTTTTCATTTTCGTGCCAAATAGTAGATAGCGATGAAAATTTCTTATGTGATCCGATTAAAAATTAAAAATAAAATTTAACAAAGTTCTTTACTCTGTAGCTAATTTTTTGAGCGTTTTTGTGGCCTTCTTCTGCCTATTAGCAACTGTTTTGATGTGTAACTATTGACCAGACATTTCTGCACCTACGATGTTCAACAGATTTGTTTTTCCCTGATACCTCTCCGTCATCCTTGAAAGATTTTCTATCGTCACGTGTTCATTACAGATCCAACACTGTAGTTCAAACGTCACTGTTCATTCCCTGTATACGATTTAGTTCTGTGATTCACATTAATTACAACATATCACGTTCTGCTTTGAACGTACCTCCACAGGCTAGGTCAGTAATACCTGTTACTGCAATGGCACTCTTCCGGAAGTAGATGGCTTGAATTTGGATCATATAAGAAATTTTCATCGCCCTCTACTATTTGGCAAGCAAAATGAGAAGGTCATGATGATTTCGTTTTGGAATGACTTGCACTTTACGTAATATTAGAGCATTTCCTTTTTGGTGTTGCTACTTTCAAAAACCATAGATTTTCCACTTCTGAACCGATTTTGCAGAATATCCGTAAAATATGCCTTGACATCTCTTATGGAAGAAAGCAAGTTTTTTGGGTGGTAGGCCAGCTGATTCTTTACTGGAGAATCCCCGCTGTAAGCAACGATGAAGCTACCGGAGACTTTTGTGGTCGCCGTGTACGGAGTAACCCCGCGTCCTCTCACCATCGCGGAGACACGTCTGAGGAAACGGCGGAAGAAGTGGTGTGTGTGTGTGTGTGTGTGTGTGTGTGTGTGTGTGTGTGTGTGTATCTTGAGGCCGTCGGAGTGCGCCCAAGGAGACGGTCGTAAAGAGGCCTGCACTTCGCCAGGGGTAATTGTGTAATGAAGGTCCGGGGACCGCGTGGTCTTAAAAAGTTATTAGTGTGTTGTGTCCGAGGTTACGAGCGCGGCCACATTACTGGATTACACGGCGTCTCCCGGGACACTAACGCCGCCCCACACCTGTCGCGGCCGCCCCCGTGCCGCCTCTGCGCCACCCCCGCTAGTCATGTCGGAATGCGACTGCCATCCCACGACCTGCCTCGCTCTTCACTAATCTAAGGTAGCCGATGTGTCACTCATTTGGCCGACCAGCTTTGCCTAGCAGTGGCATTTTCAATGCCAGACTGCATAGAATACATCCTCTCAGTTTCCTCAAGCGCCAATGAACGATCCAAAATTTATTCTCTGCAGCCTACATTGACAAGAGCCACCGAGGCAACGACGAAGTGATTGAGAGCGAATGGCGCTACTGATATTTTAACCCTCAAATAAGCAATGGTGATTGCAGCGGACCTTTTACACTTCTAATGAACTCCTTATCGCCGGTCTTTCAGTAACCAATCAAGAACTCGTCTCCATGTACCCTCCCATATTTCTGTCTCTACCCCCTCCCCTCTTCTCTCTCCCTCTCTCACCCTCAGCCCCCCACCCCCCTCCGTCTCTCTCTCTCTCTCTCTCTCTCACTTCCGTGTTTCCGAAGACAAGAAGTAGGCTTCATTACTGCATGGATGTTTATAAGAGACATTACACAGATCACCGTAACATTACCATTGACACACAGAGACGTACAATTCAGTAATCGCAAAATGGTAGTAAGTGCGCATATTCCTACAAATCTAAAGTTCGCCTGCTTTCCTAGTATAAATGCAAATGACAAAACAGGAATCCTTGTTACTATCAAGTTAAAAATGCTCCTCTTCTGTATTCTGTACTTAAGTTTTGTATATGTTCCCTGAATTCATGACTGTTTCTTATGTTTTTGTCGTTATTCCCAACTCTAGTAAATCTGTCTTAACTACTATGATCCATGAAATGAGCGTTTTGGGATTTTTGACAAAGAAGTTGAATATTTTTTGTCAGTCTGTCGGTATTCATCTTTTGTAAGTGGTCATGAAATGTAATCCTCCACTTTTCCATTATATCTATTATATTACAATTTTTCATACATATCCCTGTTGCCTATCAATTCCGAAAGCCTGTTATCATGCTTTTTACCTAAAAATTTTCGAATTATTTCTTTCTTCTTCAAATTATTTAACTGTTTGGTTGTGTATATGGCGAGGCACTATGAGGCACATAGACAATCGGTTTTAATCACAATATTATAATGCCTCAATTTTGTATTAACAGGTAAAGATTTTTAATATGCGTCTCCTTTGTTAAATGGAATGCCATTTCCATTTTTCTGTCTCTAATTATATTAGCTGGGTTGTCCAGAGAATTGGGAAGGATTGTTTGTACCAATTATTTGAATTACGAAACTTAAACACTTTTCCACATTTTGGTTATATATATTTTGGTGTACCTTAAACGTTTGTCCCATATACGTTTTGTTTGTTTTCTCTCTCTCTCTCTCTCTCTCTCTCTCTCTTTTTCTTTTTTTTTCAAACGAAATTCTTAATCCAATTTTTTCTGCTACCTCTTGAGGAATGCTTATATGTTTCGTTGCATCTTGTAGACTCTCTGCTACGATTCCTAAATCATAAGCAAATGCTAAGCAGTCAGTTTCAAGGTTCTCTGTCTTTCTTCTAAGTTTTTCTTCATCTAGTCCCTATTCTCCTGTCCTTTTTATCCATTCTCGCACTACTTTCTCCAACATGGAACTGAATAATAATGGAGACAGTCCATTTCCCCCTGCCTCACCTTGTTTTAATTTCGACAGGTTTTGTTATTTCGCGTAAAAATTTATCTTTCTGAATTGTAATAGGCAAATTTTGCTTAATTATTGCCTTTTTTTACAGTCAGCACCAAATTCTTGTAGGTCACTGAATAGTGTATTTCTATTTAGAACAGTTTCCATCATGCGTCGGCTATCTCAAATTATCTTGAAAGTGTTATTATACAATTCAAAACTTAAAACTGGGATTATGAGTCGTAGGGAGCTAGTTTTGGTCTGCCCCGGGTATTTCATTTCCGTGGTACCACCCATATCTAGGATGCGTTAGCTTATTCGCTACCTGGGGTGGCGCCCAATGAAGGATCTAGCACCATCACACGGGTTTGGATTTCTATATTAGGCAGATTTTAAGCCTCATATCCGTTTCACTAGAAATAAGTGAAAAACAGAAAATATCTTGACATATTTCTCCTCGCGAGCCTTCACGAGCAACAATACGAAAATATGAATTTCTGTTTCCAAACGCGAAGCATCTATACAAGCAATGTAACCACAAAATCTAATCTAGTCCCATTTTTAGCCAGTGAGTGCTGCGGACTACGCATTAATCTCACGTCTCTTACAAGCTCCTTGTGGATGTGGTTTGCCAATGACTTCCTCCAACTTATTAATACGATATAAAGTGTATATCCGTGTCATGTGGGTGACTGTGACAAGTGCTGGTAGGGTGCTGGTAGAGTGTTGCGTTGTGTTTGCGCTGTTCTCACCTAATATGGAACGAAGGAAGCGAGATGGCGAAACCCGGCGCCAGTAATTACGTACCTTCTCTCGACTGGCATCAAAACGGTCACTTGGCTGAACGTCCCCATTGCCATCGATAATATCGCATGCCTATGATATGTGAACCACTGCTGAGCTGTTTTGACTTTAACCAAGGTCTGTTCCTTACTTTTTGACCAAATCCTCATGATTAAAAATTCTTCATTCACTCCTTTTTCAGGTCTGTTTGTACTTCCAATGTATCTTCTTGTTGCATATGGAAGGGTGGATTTTGAAGTGCACTTTGAGAAAAACGTAAACCACTAGAATGTTTTATGAATCAAATCTGGCAAATTGACATAGAATACAATTCATCGACTAGACGACAGCGGGTTAATAAGAGTTCCGTAAAATTTCAGTGAGCTGCATGTAAGAAAATTTCCTTTAAACATTATGTAGCGCATACTTCATTGGAAAAACATTTCCTTGATAAAAAGTTGACGAAATGTCTAAATAAAAGCGATAGTCGGCTGGCGAGAGGTTTCAGTTACGAATCCAGGCGAATATTTATGTTTAGTCAGTCAGCGTGTAGTACTTACCTATTATTCTCTGTCTCCGGAGATGAGTACCAGCAGAACACCATACGTCCTCGTTATCTCCCTCAAATGAAAAGTCATTTGTAGCATGTGTTTCGAGTCCTCATCACCATCCATCTGTCATGCACGATGGCGACGATTGCTAGGTAATACTCATAAGGCGTAATGCAGTCGTCGTCTGCTGTTAATTCTTACAAATGCGTGAATATTATCGAAATGTGGCTAAATACAAATGAACCCTGTATGGGGAAGACATTCTGTTGATTTCGTGATTTGAAAGTGATACGCTACTCCTTTTACTTACAATAATCTCGAATCGAGACTTCTCTGTTGACGATTAACAACAGTGATACTATGACACCAACCAGCGAAACATTCGAAGTGAAACTCATGTTATCGTGACACACTCGTTCCGAATTACGCGATCGGCAGTCGCTTAACTGGTCTGCTTACACATTATAAATCGAGAGTTTCATTAACATCCGTCTTCTGGTCTTTCCAGGTTATGTAGGATCAATGAAGCCAAAGCAACCCGCTCGTGGAACAAATCATTACACAAGGCACAAGACACTGATAAAAATTGAAATCTAACACATAAGAAACAAGAAAATAAGCAATTTGGAATACACAAAGAAAATGAATAACACATCAAAGCGAATGGCTCATTAACACTACGAAGAAATCGTGGGTAGAAAGTAATGTATTAGCTTTTGAGTATTGTACATTCTCTTAATTGGATTGCTAACGAACAAAAATTAGAGAAAATTTCCTTATGGTGCAAGATGTAATTCATTTATTTAAAGAAATAACGCAACCTCGATTCGCGAAAAACTCCTATAATCTTCCTAATAACACGTATGATACTCCAACAATGAAGTTGGAAATACAAAATTTATATCATAATAATTATTCTAAGAATCCAAATCCGAAAATAAAGCATAGTGCTGGTTACAACTTCACATATTGTAGTCTTCGTAAAATTCATGCACTTAACGGGGCACGCCACTGGATGTAATACATACCCTCTGTACATATTCTGTAGAATCATCAGGAAGTACTGAATTGCATTAATTTGCCATGATTGTCGGTCTTGTAAGTCTATTTTTGTATGTGTTTCTTAATGTGCAAAAACAAAAAATATCTGATGGTGCAAATGGTTCAAATGGCTCTGAGCACTATGGGACTTAACTGCTGAGGTCATCAGTCCCCTAGAACTTAGAACTACTTAAACCTAACTGACCTAAGGTCATCACACACATCCATGCCCGAGGCAGGATTCGAACCTGCGACCGTAGCGGTCGCGCGGTTCCAGACTGTAGCGCCTAGAACCCCTCGGCCACTCCGGCCGGCAAGAGAGGAAGGAAGATAAAAGTTTAACGTATCGTCGACAACGACATCTCTAGAATAAGAGCACACTCTCGTTCAGGGAAATAAATTTGCCGTGCCCTTTGAAAGGAACCACACCGGCATTCGCCCTATGTGAATTAGAGGAACCACGGGAAATCTAAATCTGGTTGGCCAGACGCAGATCTGAGCTGCCGTCCTTCAGAATACGAACACAGAATAAGTTCACACATTGTTTATTCACATCATGTAGGCTTTCGCCGACGTATTTGCGTTCTTGGCGATTTTTGTTTTCTGGTCACTAGAACGTGGCCTAAAGCCTTTCTCACACCAGATGAGTTGGCTAAATTGATGCGGAGCTCTACGAATTTTGTGACATCACTTCCTGTTATTTCATGCTAAGGAGTCATTGCCTCGCGTGAAACACAAAATAAGTTCTACGGGATCTCGGGAACGTGCTACGAAAGACTGAACCAATAAGATACAAGAACGCTCTCGCGTCACAAGCAGAATTTTTGAGACGCCATCTTGGTCTTCGTCGTTTTCAGTTGAGGCCATATCTGATGGGTTTTGTATCATAACTTACATCCTATGAATATATGCTTTTTCAAAGAGCTACCACAATTAGGATATCGCAAAGAAGCTTTGTTAATGGTACGATTTGTTTTAATGAATTACGAGAAACGTCATACTGGTGGTTAAACAGTTATCGTAATTAGAAACTTTCGGGAACGGCATATTGAAGATTTACCAAAAATCCGTTTCTCTTGATAGGATTTGTTATAATTAAATGTTAGTTAATACCACATTGGCTAATAAACCCTTCAATAGATCGCAGCATAAAATACAAGGTCGTATGTATTACTGGTTGGAGGCACCAAACTATGAAATCATAGGCAGTGTAATTGTGTCTTTCTGTATCAGTTTTTTTAGTCACCTTCGCATTTTCTAAAAGGCTGTGGTACTTTCTTATTAACTGAATAGATGTATTGGCTGTAATATTCGATGTAACGCAAATAAAAGTGCGCTCTCTCTCTCTTTCTCTCTCTCTCTCTCTCTCTCTCTCTCTCTCTCTCTATCCCTCTCCCTCTCTCTCTCAGGAACTCTTATAAGCTGATATCCTTACTGACTGGACATGGAAAAAATTGGAAATTTGTGGTAAGTTACTATAGAACCAAACTGCTGATGGCATCGATTCCTAGGCCTACACACTACTTTAACTTCAACTAACTTCCGCCAAGGACAACACACACGCGCGCGCGCACACACACACACACACACATATATCCTTACAAGCAGAAATAATCGATCCAATAGAAACTGTAGACAGAAATGTATACAGGGACAAGATACACAAATGGAATGTGAGAGCCGCGTGGTTTGAGGCGCCCTGTCGCGGATTGCGCGGCCTCTCCCGCCGGAGGTTCGAGTCCTCCCTCGGGCATGGGTGTGTGTGTTGTCAGCATACTTTAGTTTAAGTAGTGTGTCAGTCTAGGGACCGATGACCGTAGCAGCTTGGTCCCTTAGGAATTCACACACATTTGAACATTTGAAATGTGGGGTCATAGAATGAAGCCTGAAAGAAACCAGGGACAAAGTGGACTGAAGACAGAGAGAGACACTATGGAGAAAAAGATGAGAGAATCGTGGAAGATTAGAAAGCACACTGAAATGAGGCAGAATGCTTTGCGTGATCCTACAGGATCTCGATGCAAATAATGATAGTAATAATAACAATACCAATATATGGCGGTCAGAAACAGTGTGAAGAGCTTGTAAGGGTTTTGCAACCGGGTAGGTTGTGCTAAGAAATAATTGTGACCGATAAAAAGAGATACATTGCGCTGTTTCCGCGTTAATTAGCGTCGAAGTTAGCCAACCAGACAGTTGCGCGTGCAAATTCAAACGGCCTGCCATAGACGATTTTGCCAAACGTTATTTTCGTTTGGGTCCCTCAAACCGAACAAGAGAGCGATAAAGAAATTGGACACTGAAACGTAGTGAGGATCGAACCCAAGCCAAAGGCTGAGAGGTCTCATGGGCTATCATCTAAGGTAAGAGAACAACTGACACTAACTGTATCTGGAGAGCCGCTTGAATTTGCGCGCGGAACGGCCTGAATGGCTAGCTTCAATGCTAATTAACTCGGTAACAACACAACTTAATGATTTTTTTTTCCCTAAACAGTTATTTCTCAGCACAACTTACCCTGAAACACCCTTACGAGCTTCTCAGACTACTACTGAAAACTAATATATATCAACGTCAAAAAACTACAAAGCTGGTTTATTTGCTGTTAATCCCACCTTACTTTTTTCTCATTACGTTGTATTATGCACTTTAGATGCTTGAAAATGGCATAATGCCGAAATTACCATTGTAAAATAAAATACTAACCGCTGACTGCAAAATGACGCCATTTAAAGAACTTATTATAGCTGTGGACCTATATCACAAGAAATTAATAGCTATAACTAAATTGCACCTCTTGAAACGTCTTTTTCGTAGTGTGTCATCGCCATCTCGGGTCGAGGCATATTACGTATTCGATGAACTAGCTGTATCAGGGAGACCCCCACAGGAAAGCACAAGTGTCAGTAATTTACAACTGCTGCCAAAGTAAACTTTCAGTTTCGGTGCGTAAGTTAAAGTTAACCCCAAGTCTCTAACTTCATTCGTGTATGAGATTTGTGAAATGGGGCGAATCTTTTTGAAACACCCAGCACAGTTGGGCGTCCCGGTCTCTGACGCAACGCCGCTGTCGGACGTTAACGGAAACAAGATTGTGTTGTCGCTGACGTCTTTCCCTCGTTCAGAGCGCGGACGGCGCGCCGAAATTAATGTTCTCCCTCCCAGTGACTAAGCTAAATACTGGCAAACGGATGGCTTTGTGAGTGGCGGCGCGGGTCGAGTCAGTAGATCGCGCCAGCTTGATTGAGTTGCTGGGCTGTGCATTAACGGCCGGCTAACACGGCGCCGGAGTCATAGGTCGCCATCGGCGATGTTATTTGTGCGATCGCAGATCAGCGCGACGGCGACATTCATCAGCCGCTCTCCCACCGCGCACAACCAGCACTTCGTTCTAGATAACTTTCTGCACTATCACGCATCTCCTCCCAAGGGAAGCGACTACAAAGAACTTCTTTTTTTAATTCTTCCTCTAAATCGTAGGATCCACATTTTCGAATAAATCACAAACAACACGGCAGTTATTCACCTACTGATTGCATCTATAAGGAAACACTATTAAGTGATATCCTGAAAGTTATTGGTAAATTTCGGCTACTTTCTACAACTTCAGTAAAAAATTCAAAAATAAAAAAAAGATTTTTAAAACCAGAAGACTACAGATAATAAGACACTGGACAAAAAATTGGTCACGATTGGAAGCCGTAACGTTAAAACAGTGTGATACCGCTTCTAGCGTTGACAATTATCTCCGTTACGCGAAGAAAAGAGTTCACGAGTTTCTTCAGCTATAGTACAGTCATCTGAAGTCACTCTTTGATATGGGAGGCGATGAAAAAGTTTCCAGACCGTACAGTCCGGAATCGGTATGTAGTCAGGCAGAATCGCGGTGAGCACTGAGGCAATCATTCCACCTACGCACCAGGTTGAAGGTATCCGTTTGGTAACACACCGTGACCGCCTGCGTGAAGAAATCCGTAACTGCCTGCTGCACACCCTCGTTCGACAGGAATCGTCGACCTTGAAAGGCCTTTTTTAAGGGACCGAAGGCTTGATAATCACACGAGGAGAGATCAGAACTATAGGACGGGTGCTCGAGTGAGACCCACTTGATATCGTTTGGCTTCTGCGTTATAATACTGGCGATATGAGGACGTGCGTTATCATTAAGCAGCAGCACCACTTGTCGCAGCCTACCCGGAAGTTTCGCCTTAATTGCAAACCGTAATTTCTCCAGCATTACGTAGTACCTTTCCCCAGTGGTGGGGACACTAGGTTCCTCGAAAGCAATAAGCTGTGGGCCCCAGTAACCAAAGAACAGTGTGAGAATCGCGTTTCCAGCGGATGGCTGGCTCTTGAACTTCTTGGGAGAAGGGGCAATGAAAGACACCATCGTTGTCGCTTTAGACCCTGGTCCCCAGTAGGTGGCACCAGCTTTCGTCGCCTGCAACGCTGTTCGCCATATTGCACGTTTCCGCATTTACTGCGCGCACGTCGGAAAGACAAGACTGCCACACTAATCCCTTGCCTAATTGTCGGTGCTTAGATACTCGCATCAGATCGCGCCATGTTGCATATACCCTGCAGCAACGTCCTCAGATGGAAACTTTTTGATTGCCGCATATAATTAGTGACGTAGAGCTACCAAATTGTGGGTATGTGTATTGTTGCGTTTTACCAATCCTTCCAAATAGTCTCACACTTGTTCAACGCGGCTGAGATGCAGTAAGAGTGCGAAAGGGTTGCCAGACGTCCGCATTTACGCAGACATGTCCTCATTTTCGAAGTGAAATGTAGCGTCCGCACACATTTTTGCGATTTCTGTTAACGTACGCATTTTTTGGTTTTGGGATGAAAATATTTTGATTTTTGTTTTCATGTCGTATCGTCAACAATTTATATACTTTTTACTACGGTCATTGAATTGCATCATTTGTTATTAGCTTAAATTCGATCTGTTACACTCACAAAATCGAAAATATCGATTTGTATTACATACAAATTATGTTTCCTTTACCTTTGAGATAGCTGCTTCGATCATAGGTGGTATCTACGGTCAAAGCATAGCTGTGATTGTCTGCGTGCTGTTTGTTTTTGTGTGACACACGTGTTTTTAGCGAACTTGTTGATCATCCAGCTGCATCTTTACTTTCCGTATTCATCTTATTGGGTAAGTTTCATGACTTTCAAAATACAGCTTATGGCACAGAATTATAGTTAAATTTTGTAAGTGAAGACTTTTTCATGGTTTAGCTGAACAATACATTTTGATCATTCTTTGTTTAACTTTTGTTTAAGCTAATTTCTCATCATGCCAAAGGGGAAGTGTGCATTTACGGATAAACTCCGAGAAAAATATCGGAGCTTCCGTCCTGGAAGAGTCCAATGGGAAGCAGAATCTATGGTTTGTTGCCCAGGGACCTATGTATCTATAGCAAATCACGGCACCAGCGATCTGGAAGTTCATATGAAAACAGGAAAACATATGAAGTGTGTTAGAGGTGCAAGTTCTTTAGGTAAAGTGAGTAATTTTTTTTAACAAAACCCTGTGCTGAACTGGACACCAAAGAAAGTGCTGCTGAGGGAACTCTTGCTTACTATACCGTGTTTCATCACAGCAGTTACAAATCTATGTACTGTACCAGCGGACTGCTGAGAGAAATTTTCCATGACTCGTCCATATCATCAAAAATCTCGTGTGGACGCACCAAAACTGAAGCAATAGTGAATTCAGTTCTAGCATCTCATTCACTAGAATACGTCATGAAAGATCTGGAGTGCATTCCTTTTGTTGGTGTCTCGACAGATGCTAGCAACCATGGGAATATTAAAATGATCTCCATTGTAGTTCATTACTTTGATCATAGGAATGTGCGGTAAGTCGCCTGGATATTCGCCAAATCAGAGACGTATGTGTGCAGCTCTGTAAACACAGCTGTTGTCATCTTAGAAGACGGGATTGTCAACAGCAGACGCATCGTGAACATGTACAACACATAGCATCACTTGGCCACTATGAATGTTGATAGTGGCAGAACGGTTCTAGGTGCTTCAGTCCGGAACCGCGCTACTGCTGCTGCTGCTGCTGCCACGGTCGCAGGTTGGAATCCTGCCTCGGGCATGGATGTGTGTGATGTCCTTAGGTCAGTTAGGTTTAAGTAGTTCTAAGTGTAGGGGACTGATGACCTCAGATGTTAAATCCCATAGTGCTCAGAGCCATTTTTTTGAATTTTGATATACTGTAGGGGCCTGAGTCGAGACCCCTGCTATTATCGGGATGACGGAGCGTGGAGAGTGGTGCAGCAGACCAGTCGGCAGAATAAGAATTTAGTACTTCAAACATTAGAATCGTGTATTTTTCTTTGTGGAGGTGCCCAGACCAGCGGCAGTGCAGCGCACACCCTCGGAACGAGCTGACGCTGTCTCAGCAATCTCCGGAGGACGTCGACCCGGCGGCATTCATTCACGTAAACAAGATGTCGGGAGGGCAGTAGGTGTGTCTGGCGGCCTGCGTAGCTCGTACGTCAGGCGATGATGCCCAGGACAGTGACTGTGTATTACCAGAGCACCCTCGTGGATATCGAAGGAGTGTGCTCGGGTAATATCTCAGCAGCTCTGCACGGTGTGTAGATGGACAACAGTATGACCCTTGCACCCAGGAAGGCCGGGGATGTCAGTGACTGCTTACAGGTATTATTCAGGGGCAGCAACGGTTAGCACGCCTCCCGAATACTGCGATAAGTGGATGATCTGGCAAACACGATCAGTTGGGCTCACGAAGCCAGAAGTAGATGTCTACAAGTCCTCTCGTCAGTGGTTGCGATGTCGGCAGTTCACAGCAACCTATTACAGCAGACTAGACAGGTAGCAGTTTCGAAGACGGAGGTGTTCTTTGCGAGCTGTAGTGGCACATCACGAGTTCAGCCTCGTAGCTGGTGAACTGTAACGTAATTCCTCGGAAGGCTCGGAAGCCTTAGTATTTATTACTGCTCTTCTGAGACAATGACGTTAAGCCAGGCCGGCGATGACTGAATGAGGCCTACTGTCCCGGGCTCATCAGCAGTCTTCACCCCACCTCTATTTCGGAAAAATTGCTTTCAGGGCTTCAGCTTGTTGCCTTTCCGTCTTATCACCAGACTGATAGGTATTACTGTAAATCTTTTACTCTCTTGTGACATTAAGCTGTGCTGTTATAATGACGTCACGTCTTCTAATAGCTGAGGTCATGTCGCTGAGTCCACGTTTCAGACCTGTCGCTCGCGCAAGGTGAGCAATTTCTTCCGTGTTTGCTCCGGTGCTCGCAATGTCGGCTTTCTGCCTGTTTGTTGTTCCAGTTGTGACGCATGGTGTTGGCCAGGACTGCCTTTGCTTGGTGCTAGCTGTAGAGGACATCAATAAAATTCTACATCTGCCCACAACGCTTTTTTCCTGTGTAAAAATACACAGCCTGAAAAAAAAGTGAAGCACCCAGGAAGATGAAACGAAATGATATTTCACGCGTTGAGAGAATATGTGATAATTCAGTGATTACAAATTCAAGTCAAATTTACGAAGAACTTGGCAGTGTGAACCTGCTTACCAGTAATGACGATCCACTGCCTCTGGCCGGGATGCACGCACTCATTCAGTTGGTAAGGTCGTCGTTTCCTCATCTGAGCAGGAAGACCCACAACTGTTCCTTCATATCTTGGACACTGACGCTGGGACATAGTTCACGTCCGACCTGGTGCCATTCATGTTCTATCGAGGTCAGATCTGGGGATGTATCGGGCCACGAGAATACCTCAGAAACACGCAGACATTCCATACGGACATGTGACATTTGTCAACGAGCATTGATCTATTGAAAAATGGCACAACGGTACCGTCGCGTGAGAGGTTTCACATGAGGACGCAAGATGTTCGTGAGGTGCCGTTGTGCCATCAGAGTTCACTCATCACTACCAGCCGTGACCTGAGTCATACCCAATGGCTCGTCACTATATGACGCCTCAAGTAATACCGCTGGTCTATCCAAAACTAGTACAGCTGCTAGTGCGGGATGACAGAGTGTTGCAGTGCGGCCATTCCTTGCTCTCGGATGATAGGCACAGATGTGATGTGGTTACGATATGCTTGGAGCACAATTCGGCGATCCTGCCTGATGGCAGTCAGACGTGGCCTAGCGGAACCTTGACGACGAGTATGCCTGCCATCACGTTCCCATGTAGCCCAACATCAGGTCACTATCACATCCGAATGCGCTACTTATCTGGAGACTGCACGATTCGACTACCTGGCGAAATCAAGACCCACAGTGTGGCCCATTCCAAACTATTAGATGCTGATAACGTTGTGTGACACGAGTACGTAGCATCTCCGTGTACTTCACATTGATCACTCAACATCAAATGCTGTTCACTCCCCTTGCATTCCCTATCAGGCCTGGTAACAACACTGAAGACGAATAATACTGACTCACTATAGGTGGCCGTTCCGCCTGTCGTAGAGAATTGTAACTCTAATCATGTACATATCCGCCGATGGTGTGTACGTTTATTTAGTTATACTGACATCTGACCATGTCTTCAGTGTGCTTCTCTTTTTTGGTCAGCCGGGTAAATATTCTGGTTCATTTCCACGGTAGCATGAAGGAGTGGGCCTAAGTCACGAAATGTGCTCCCTCGCTCCCCCTCCCCAAAACATCGCAGAACTAAAATACACTTCGCATAAGTGGCAAAATGAAAGCCTCGTTGGACCGTCGGATCATTCCATTTTTATACGCATCCGGTTTTTTGGTCCATTGAAGACGTGCAGCCTTATGTGCTGCTGTGAAGTTTCATGCAGTCCCCTTCTCATTGTACCCTGAGAGACTGGCTAAGATGTGCAGCAGCAGTACATGTTGAGTTTGAAACCGATTGTCATTGTCAAGTCGAGACACTCGCCTCCGGTCCCTGCCGGTTACGATTCTATCCCGAACACTGTTCTAACATCGTCTTACACGGCTATTCGTAGTGCTCCAGTCTTTGTAGATCCATTGATATTGGGTAAATTAATTCACGGTGCAACCATAGGTAAGTCGAAACACAATAACTTCTTTCTGCCATTCTGTCATATTTCCAGTCCACCCATCTTACATCATACACACACGCACCACTTCACTGCCGTATGTCAGTGGTGGAGGGTCACTTGACCACCTGGTACGGGGTTTACACTACCTGCAGCGCTAGGGCCATCTTTTAAGGAGGTGGCTAATACACCGTCTAGCGAGCTTGTTTGTATACGGCATACTATCAAAAAACCTTTTCTCCTCGTAAATTCCTTCTATTCCAGCTGGTTAAGTTGATGAAAGATAAATTTCCAAAACGAATGTATTTTGGAAGTTGTTTTGTCAGCACAGTCCTCTTTAGTTTTCGATAGCTACAAAGAAACAAACTTTGGTTCTTGGATGCTACAGAGAAATAGTGCAACAGTTGATGGATGAAATGGCCGGTTGATATGTGATGTGCGTAGTACAATGTACAAGTTGCAGCTGGCTGTAATGCGAGATTTCTCCACGTGGGGGAGCAAGAGAGAAAACATGAATCGGTGGGACCTTCTTCGGAGAAACAGCCGAGAAATTGGGAACATTAGACTGACATGTGATACACGGATACGTGGATCTCTCTCATCACGTACAAATCGTCTTTCCACTTAACCAACTCGTTTCCCACAGATCACAGCTAGAACTGACGTGTGGTGACCTGATTGCGAATGTTCTTCTATGAAACGAAATGAAGTCTTAGAAAGACGCGGAATCAGTACTCGGTATGAACTATGTTTCGTTATTGCAAATAGTGAGTGGCCTAAGCTAGTTTAGGTTGGTAATGAGGTGCATTTGACAGACATTATATGAAACGTGAAGACTTTAGAGATCGTGAGGTGTTTTCTCAGGTACTACAAATAATGCGTTTCCTTCATGGAAACGTTTTTGTACCTTCAGCAAACAAACAAAATTTGCAGCCAGGCGTAGCTTAAAACTGATGTGTGTCAAATATATTCTGCGAGTAATTCTTGATCCAACAAAGCGCCTCTGATTGAAGAAAAGAAGCGCCATAGCATTGTTTTCGAGTCTCAATTTTTCGGTAGTCGTTATTGAAGAAACATTCGAAACTTTAGCATTAACTACTTCATTACAGTTCGAAACTACGCACAGGTAATATCCTCAAATGAACAAGGAAGCAGCTCGTACTGTGGCGCACTACAGCGAAACGTCTATCCTACATTTTACGAGAAGCAATAAGCAATTCTACTTTTGAATATGAGTGCTGCAAATAAAAACACTGAGCATCAAATCACAGGTGGAATTAACGTGAGCGACAAGCGTTAAAGGTACGAGAGCTACAAGAATATTCCTGGACAATTTGCTCAATGCTCCAAAGTGTGTAACCAGTAGGCATAGTACATGTCACAGGTAGATCAGTTGTCACGCGATGCTACGGGGGCCTCACACAACAACGTGCATGTAGCTGCTTTTCAAGTGGCTCAAATGGCTCTGAGCACTATGCGACTTAACTTTTGAGGTCATCAGTCGCCTCGAACTTGAACTAATTAAACCTAACTAACATAAGGACATCACACACATCCATGCCCGAGGCAGGATTCGCGCCTGCGACCGTAGCGGCAGAACCTCACGGCCACTCCGGTCGGCGTAGCTGCTTTTCTGTGACCTATTAGTGACAAGTAAGGCCTGTAATATGGAAATACTTACGATTTTTTTTTTAGTATCTGCATTCTGTTAAGCAAATCAGGAAAAAAATTGTGATTTACAGTGAGAAAGCGTACTTTCCAGCCGAATGTAACTTTTAAACCGACGTCTTTCAAAGACCGTTCTAATTTACTTCTTCCCAAAACTTTTGCTTCTGTGAGAGATGATGACTTGGTGGTCCTCCGCGAATTTAATTTGATCTCCACATCGGCGGGTGGATAGGGGGGGGGGGGGGGGAGGGGCTTCACAAACATCCAAAGTTTCGGCCGTAAAAACTGGTTCTTTTGAGAGATTATTAGATGTTTTTCTTACAATATATGCCGGGTGAGATTTTAAAATATTTATGTTGCACTTTCGTGCGAGTCAAATAAGCACGTGTTTCTCCCGTATAAATGTTTTTCAAGCAAGCTATTTCGTATACAAACAGCAATTTCTCTACGTCCTATCAATATATGGAACTCTGCCAGTCGCTTTCACTCCAAATGAGCCTATGTTAGCACCCGTCGACCTCGAAGTCATTTGAGACGGAGAACTGGCACAGGTGGGGAAGGTTGGTGGACGCAGAGGGCCTTGGCCGTTCTAAGGAACTATAACCTGAAGCCGCTTAGAGAAATACCGGAAAACTGAAACCACTATCAATGGACGGAATATCAATCCAGTTTTTTAACAACTGCGATATCTTGCCTCTTGCCATTTCTTTCTTCCATACAGTTTGAGAGCAGTTCATTTAACTGACATCACTGTTTGCTTTTTGCAGACTGTCAATGGTTTAAATAAATTACCAGGCAAAAAAACCATGTCTTCAGCCATAAATATTTTATGCAACTAAAACACTTAATTTCGAGCCTTCATGTCCAATAACAAGTACTGAAACAACGATGTGAATTAACAACCCTTAGTTGATTCACCTTTTTCATATTGATGTTTGTCATAGTTAAATATAAATTCAGTTTTGTCTGCATAAGATCCGTCTTTAATAACGTTAAACGTTGAAGCTTAAAAAAATGGTTCAAATGGCTCTCAGCACTATGGGACTTAACATCTATGGTCATCTGTCCCCTAGAACTTAGAACTACTTAAACCTAACTAACCTAAGGACATCACACACATTCATGCCCGAGGCAGGATTCGAACCTGCGACCGTAGCAGTCGCGCGGCTTCGGACTGAGCGCCTAGAACCGCTAGACCACCGCGTCCGGCGTTGAAGCTTAAAACTCTTTGTTCTCCTTAAAAGGTTTTTAATATTATTATTAATGATAATTTTTCACTAAACCTTATTTCTAAAAGTAATAAGCACTACACACAATCATTGTTGTCCGTATAAACATTATGAACCCGGAATGCTCATGAACAAACTCGGAAATATATTAATTAATAAAGGATAACATTAAATATATTGCTCTTCCATGTGTTAACATTGTGAACGATTTACGTTAATTTCTTCTTTTGAGACAAAAACACGCCTCCGTTTAAAATATTCTTGCCGCCTTATCCCCTGTAGAAACTGTAGTTCAAATGGTTCAAATGGCTCTGAGCACTATGGGACTTAACATCTATGGTCATCAGTCCCCCAGAACTTAGAACTACTTAAACCTAACTAACCTAAGGACATCACACAACACCCAGTCATCACGAGGCAGAGAAAATCCCTGACCCTGCCGGGAATCGAACACGGGAGAAACTGTAGTAATCAACCCAACGTAGACTCAGTTTAGTTATCGAATTCATAAACCTAACGTTTTTCTACTTTTTAACTTTGCTCATCTTTGAAAGTACTACTGCAACGCTGTAGAAATAACCTAAAAAATTCTGGGTACTATAAATTAAGTCTGACGTATTCCAAAGTGACGCCCCTTCAATGGGTAAACGTCCTCAGAAAACGAGTCTCTATTGCGAACATTAGAATCTGAACTAATATTCCTTCTCCACGAACAAAAAGAACGGGCGCAATAGGCTCCCAGGTAAACGACGCTTCTTTCGACTCACTCTGTTAACATGACAAAAATGGAATGGTTGTAAAGAAACTGTCAAATGTTCATATATCAGTGGTGGTAACTGAGGAAACGGGAGCTCAACCGATAACTGCGAACTACATTTCAATCCCTTGAAAGCAACTTATCTGGGCTTCAGTATAATGACTTTTCTCGCAGGCCGATATTTAGAAAGCTTCTCTTACATGTTAGAAGTTTTCTGTTCCGTCATAGTAAATAATAGTTAATATGCAGAATTGAGGAGACGTAAGGCGTTCAAAAATTACCCCTTAAATCTTAAAAAAAGTTATGAAGCTAATAAGCTGTTAAACTATTTCAAGCAAACGTAGTACAAGCAAGCGTCGTAGATCTGATTACGAGATTGGTAGTGAACATCTTAAACACGAAACATACTGCTGAGGGATAACATTAAGAAGTGATATGATGTGGGACGATCACGTGAAATAATTGTTCGAGAAGGCCAATGAGAGACATAGATTTGCTATAAGGAGAAATTGCAATGCACATAGATGTACAGGAGGTGGACAAAAACATGGAGGCACCACAAGCACAATAATATAGTGTAGTAAAACCTATGGCATTCAAAACAGCTTCCAGTCGTCTCGGAATGGACAAATGCAAATCATGTATGGTTTTTTTAGTGAATCGTATACCATTCGTCCTGCAAAATACTGGTAATTTCACGTAACAATGAAGGAGGTGGATAGCGATCACGCATCATTCTCTCCAAAATAGACCACAAAGGCTCAATAATATTGAGATAGGTTGATTACGGGGGCCAGGTGAAATGCGACATTTCATCTTCGTGCTCAGAAAATCCGACCTGGACAACGCTATCTGCGAACAGAAGCCGTGTTGTTTAGGCGCAGCATTATGATTTGCGTACAGATATTAGACAATCGGATGGACCCGATCAGCCAAAATGGTCACTTAATCCTTGGAAGTAATGTGACATTGCAGTATCACCAATTAGGCCCATGGAATACCACGAGATGGCTGCCACATCATCACCGAACCCTCCCACCATGTTTTACATTTGGGACGTGAACTCGGCTAAAAGCAGGAAACCGAGTAAACAAGACTTATCCGACCTCATGAAGAAAATTCAAATGGCTCCAAGCACTATGGGACTTAACATCTGAGGTCATCAGTCCCCTAGACTTAGAACCACATAAACCTAACTAACCTAAGGACATCACACACATCCATGCCCGAGGCAGGATTCGAACCTGCGACCCTAGCAGCAGCGTGGTTCCGGATTGAAGCATCTAGAACCGCTCGGCGACAGCGGCCAGCTACCCGACCTAATGACTTTCTTCCATTGTACAACAGTTCATGTTTCATGGTTTCGGCACCACGTTTCCCTGTTACGGGCATTCGCATCACTGATAACGGTTTTGAAATTCTAGCTCGCCCTACAATTCCCTACTTCTGGAACTCCCTTTGTGTTGCAGTTCTGACAGTGTTCGCGAGTGCGACATTCAGTTCTACAGTGACTTTTGCAGCTGCCGTCCTCTTACTTTTCGTCAGAATCATTTTCAATGACCGTCTGTCACAATCACTCAAAACACACTTTCGATCGGTGTGTGCCTTGGCGGATGATGTTTTTCACTTTCCCGTTATGCGGTATAAATTTTAGATACGGTTAAAAAAAAAAAGTACTCCGTCTTCAGGCCACGAGTGGCGTGCCGGAACCATCCGACCGCCGTGTCATCCTCGGTGGAGGATGCGGATAGGAGGAGCGTTGACCGAAGCCGCTACTATTCGGTTAAGTATCTCCTCTATTGGCATCACGAGGCTGAGTGCACCCCGAAAAATGGCAACAGAGCATGGCGGCCTGGATGGTCACCCATCCAAGTGCCGACCACGCCCGACAGCGCTTAACTTTGGTGATCTCATGGGAACCGGTGTATCCACTGCGGCAAGGCCGTTGCCCAATTTTCGATACGTTGCCTTCGGAAACACCAAAGACTACCTTGCTCACTGAAACACGCACCACAGGAGCACCATCAGTTTGCCCACGTTCTAATTCACTTAGCACCGACATAATGCACTCACAACTACACAGGCAATTGTTCTGACGACGACTGACGCTTGCAACGATACTGAGGACACTCCACAGGTGCTGTTGGTGGCCCAATACAACATCACACGTAGGCGTGGCTAGCATCTGCATTTATGTTCAAGCATGCATTTCTCGCAGTGTTTCCATTTTTTCGTCCAACCGACTTTATAAATGAAATTAAAAAAAAAAATAGTTAAAATTCAGACATGACGTCCATCTTCGGTTGTGCAATAGAAAGCTTTATTTCGTGAATGTTAACTTACCGAAACGTTGAGTGGTAACACACGGAGATATATGCAGAGTTGCGCTAGCGAACAGTTATCGCCGCTAGTAAATAACGAGCTGTAGGCAAGTATGACATTGCCGCGTGTGATTGAGCACGCGTTTTGCGCTCGGCCTGAGCGCGCATCGATCATTTGAGGAGAGACGGAGACCGCAAGGCAGGCGTTGTGGGGCCCTTGGCTCTCGGGTCGCGCCTATCCCCTCGCGTTATAAATCTGAACAACAAACAAGCTCCGCGCCGAGATTCATTACAGCTCCGGCCGCCGCACTGGGTTAGGGGGGCAGTCGCAGCCCAGGCGCATACTCTCCTCCGAGGTGCCAACACCACCTACAGTGTCTCAGCATCAAAGGCTCAACGCAAACACACACCGTGTGTGTTCTTCATTTGTGAGGCCATAATATCAGCCGTTGCTTTATAATGATTCAAGGGATTTTAAATACGTCTTTGCAATTAATATACTGTACGTATTTATTTTACCGTACTCGTTTCGCTTTATTTGTTTAGAGCATCGTCAGTGATCTAGAATGAAACTTATTTACAGTCTTTGTTTGCTTCCGCATCGAAAAAAAGTTTGTTATAAAATATATTAAAATGTGAATTTATTTGCAGCATTTTATCTGATTCCCGTTTATCTCTGCAAGTGTCAAATAATTCAAATTGCTCTGAACACTATGGAACTTAACATCTGAGGTCATCGGTCCCCTAGATTTAGAACTATTTAAACCTAACTAACCTAAGGACATCACACACGTCCATGCCCGAGGCAGGATTCGAACCTGGAACCGTAGCAGAAGTGCGGTTCTGGACTGAAGTGCCTAGAACCGCTCGGCCACAGCGGCCGGCTCTGCAAGTGTCGCGTACTTGCATAATGTCCAGGTATTCCTACTTTTGGTACTGATGTTTTAGACCTAAATTGACGTTGGCAGATTTCTTGACGCTAATTATTTTTTGAGTGTTTTCAGATCAATAAATGTGTAGTGCTGCAAGCCAACGCTAAATTAAGCCAAAACCATCGGAGCCAAATGCAGGAATACCAGGAAAATGTGCAAACCTACGATATTTCCAGATGTTAGCTGAAATCAGACAAAAATGCTCTAATTAAAAATCACACTTCAATATTTTTTTGTAAAGAGCTGTTTTATTTCCAGAAGCGAACCAGAATTGTAAATTTCTTTAATTCCAGACCACTGATGACGTTTCAAATTAATAAAACGGAAAGCATGTTTAAAATAAACACGCACTTTGTGCGAAATGTTCGTGAAATCTTATGGGACTTAACTGCTAAGGTCATCAGTCCCTAAGCTTACACACTACTTAACCTAAATTATCCTAAGGACAAACACACACACCCATGCCCGAGGGAGGATTCGAACCTCCGCCGGAACCAGCCGCACAGTCCATGACTGCGGCGCCTTAGACCGCTCCGCTAATCCTGCGCGGCAACACGCACTTTTTAGAGAACAGCAAAGACAGATTACAAATACTTTTAATAAATATACAGAATTTATTTATGTTGTTAATGGCTTTCGGCTTACAAAGCTGTCGACAGACATAATTGTCTAACGATGGATTTTTAATATGGAAACTGATTAACAAGTATCGTATAGCTCCAATACTTTCTGTTTTCATTGATAAGTATGAAACGGTTTGCTTTTCCGTGAGGTCACCATTCCCCCAAAGATTCCTATTGAAAATTTCTGAGAATCTCCGTTACTCTTTCGTGTGCCGATCTTTTACGATGCTAGCAGAATGCCTCTGAATTCTGATTTCTGCTATTATGCCTGGGCGTGCTAATAAATGCAAACGCTGGGACAGTACCCTGGCATTGGCAGAGCTACCCTCTTGTATGCAGTGTCTTTTATAGATCCACTCCAGATCCACTCCCTTCCAACACATTTTCGTCTTCAATTCGATTTCCAATCATTTTTTTTTTTTTGTGTTCTTCCCATTTTGTATCACTTCTTCCTGTCAACCCTAAATAGTTAACCGATGTAATGTGGTTTGTTTACCGATAACCTTGTTAACGTATGCTATCTGGTTCTGTATCTTTGTTACGGTCATTATCTCGCATCTAGTAAGTGTACCTTCTTTATTGACAGATATGACTGAAACAAATGTAAGATTGACTTTATTCAACGACATTCGGTGACTATTCAGAAACAGGGCACGGTATAAAATTTGTTGAAGCCTACATTGAAAATAATCGCAAACACTACCCGGAAAATGAATGACACGCAGTCGGCACAAAGAATTTTGCCGCAATTACCACATAAATATCACGTAATAGGGTGGAGATCACACTGCGTCGACAACTTTTCGTTTCTCTTACTGTACGTGTGTCGGCCTTTCTTGAAAAAAGTTTCAGTGCAAATGTGAGCAAGTTTCATATCGCATTACTTACTATCGACTATCGAAAGTACTTAACTTTTCATTGTCCTATTTTAAAAGCCACAGTTTCTTCAGTATTTGTCTGGTTAAAAAGACGTTGCTAAATGTTGTTTCTCAGCTAAAAAGAAGAAAATAATGTAGTAACATATCTATAATTATTATGTAACGCATTTATTATATACATAATGCATTCGCAGGACACTGAAGATGCGTCACCAAAACAGAGGCGAAATGTGTCCACCACGAAACAAATATGCTTTCATTTAGTTACATACACGGGCCAAGTTACAGATAATATCAGGGCTGTTTGTACTAGAATGTCAATGTCGTAGTGCAAACGGCCCCTGTTAGTGGTCAGCACGACTTCTGCGACTGATAATTGGTGGTTCTATGACATATGAATCTTTCCATGCCTCACTGTGCCTCTGGCTTACACAGTAAGAGGTCTGTCTTCGTTGTGGCTGCGACGCTGTCTCGGCCACTCTCGGCACACCCACGTGCTATTTACATGTCATTCGCAGTAATGAGGTAATTGCGCATCCGTTATACAGCAAGAAATGGGACCACATGGTTTCTGTGGCTGAGACCAATACGATTATATCGTATGCCTAACGTTTTTCACCGGTTACAGCACTGCTTCCAACGTAATTGTCGTTACAGTTCCGTATAAAGTCTTGCGTATCCTGCAGGGCACCAGCAGCTGAAGATAAACTGATCACTAATGTGCTAGAGAATTATGGCATATAAACACCTTGGAAATGTGTCACATGCGCAACAATACATCTGGCGTTCATGACGTGATTCTTAGACCAATTATTATAAATCATTAAATTGCACTCCTTGCAAAATTCTGCCAGATATCTTCCTCTTTCACTCCTTTCCCGCAGTCCATGTCCTCCGACTACTTTTCTTCCCTATCTTTTTCTACTATCGAATACAGTTCCCCACAACAGTTTTCTTCTCCCTTTTCTTTCCATCTTTCCATCATCTGGGCTATTAGCTGACATAGAAGCTTATACTACTGAAGTGGGTGTTCGCTTAGCATCTGTCTTGGCTATGATAATGCGTTCACTATGCTGTTCATAGTAGCTTACCCGAATTCCTATTTTCTTATTCATTATTAGACCTACTCAAACGTTACGCCTATTGATTTTGTATTACTAACGCTTTACTCACATGACCAGAAGTCCTGTTCTTCCTTCTATCACACTTTGCTAATTCCCATTATCCATTTCCATTTTTAAATTCTCTTACTTACCTACACGGTTAAAGGATCTAACACTACCAGGTTTTTGTTCTTTTCCTGATGACGGCATCCTCTTGAGTAGTGCCAGTCAGGAGATACGAATGGGGGATCATTTTATCTCCGGAATATTTTACTCAAGAGGGAGCGTTCATCCTTGCCTCATGGCTCAGGAAAAATAACGGCTGTGGTTTCCCTTTCCTTTCAGCCGTTCGCAGTTCCAACACAATAGGCTATGTTTGCTAATATTGCAAGGTCAGATGAGTCAACTGTTGGGCCCGCGACCACTGCAGTGGCTGCCGTACCTCTTCAGGAAACGTAAGTTCGTCGGCCTCGACAGATACCCTTCAGTTTTGGCTGCACCTATTGTAGGAATGTTTCTGTAGTTGAGGTACGCAAGCCACCCGACGTCGGGCAAGTTCATATTTCATGGGGAGGTTGCATACGCTGAACACACGTGTAAGCATATAATGGTGAGACAAAGAGGTTGATACCAGATTTTAAACTGTAACATATTTCCAGGGACAAATGCGGACATGTACCACAGTTTTGAACTGCAGATTAAAACGGAAGAGATTGCAAAACAGGTAGAAAAGTAAGGAGATGGTACGTGGATAAAGTGAAAGAACCAAAGGTACTTGAGAGTATCAGAGAGTGCATTAGGCAACGATTGACTGAAACTAGGGAAAGGATTACAACATACGACGAATGGGTATTCTACAGAGATGAAACAGTGAATCCAGTAGAGAATCACATAGATAAAAAGACAAGGTAAAGTACAAATGCATCGATAACTCAGGATATATTGAATTTAATCCACGAAAGAAGAAAATATAAAAAGTATATAAAAATGCAGTCAGTGAAGCAGGCGAAATGGAATACAGACGTATAAAAGAGGGGCCGGCCGGTGTGGCCGTGCGGTTAAAGGCGCTTCAGTCTGGAACCGCGTAACCGCTACGGTCGCAGGTTCGAATCCTGCCTCGGGCATGGATGTGTGTGATGTCCTTAGGTTAGTTATGTTTAATTAGTTCTAAGTTCTAGGCGACTGATGACCTCAGAAGTTAAGTCGCATAGTGCTCAGAGCCATATAAAAGAGGAGATACACCAAAAATGCAAAATGGCTAAGCAGTTGTGGCTAGAGGCCAAATGCTAGGCTGTAGAAAGATACATTTCTTGGGAAAGATAGATGGTGCCTGTAGGAAGATGAAAGTGACCTATGGAGAGAAGAGAAGCAACTGTGTGAATATCAAGGGCTCAGATGGCAAGCCAGTACTAAGCAGAGAGGGGAAAGCTGAAAGGTAGAGAAAGGGAAGAGGAAACAAATGAAGTTGAGATGCCAGACATTTTCTGCGAGAAGAATTTGGCAGAGCACTGACACAAGTCGAAACAAAGCTCTTAGAGTAGATGACATTCTGTCAGAACTACTGATATCCTTGGGAGAATCAGCTATGACTACACTTTTGCACGTAGTGTGCAAGATGCATAAGACGGGGAAAAAAACCTAGGCTTCGAGAAGAATGTAATAACTCCATTTCCAAAGATGGCAGAAGCTGACAAATGTGAATACTACAGAATCATTAGTTTAATAAGTCGTGGTTGTAAGATACTGACACGAATTGTTTAGAGAAGAATGGTAAATTTGGTAAAAGCCGTCCTAGGGGGAAATCAGCTTGGGTGCCGGAGGGATGTAGGAACACCAGAAGCAATATTGATCTTACGACTTATGTTAGAAGGTAGGTTAAAGAAAAGTAAATGTTCGTTTATAAAATTTGCGGATTTAGAATAAGCTTTTAACAGTGATGAGTGCATTCTGAAATTCTGAAGGATTCAGGGATAAAATACAGGAAGGAAACGGTTATTTACTACTTGTAGCGAGACAATGGTGAATCCTACCCTCGGTTTAATCAATCTGTACATTGAACAAGCAGTAGAGAAAACGAAGGAGAAATTTTGAAAGAGAATTAAAGGTCTCGGAGAAGAAATAAAAACATCGAGGTTCGCCGATGACTTTGTAATGTTTTCAGAGACAGCAAAGGACTTGGAAGATCAGTGGAACGGAATGGGTAGTGTTTTAAAAAGAAGTGATAAGTTGAACATTAACGAAAGTAGCACAAAGTAAAAAAAAATCCATTGTAGTCGAATTAAATCAGACGAAGCTGACGGAATTAAATTAGGGTATGAGACACTAAAAGCAGTCAGTGAGTTTTACCATTTTGGCAGCTGGTCGGAACAGAGAGTACATGAAATGCAGACTGACAGTGGCGTTACAGAAAAAAGTAGAATTTGTTAATGTTTAAGATAAATTTAAAAGTTAGGAAGTCTTTTCTGAAGGTACTTGTCTGGAGTGTATCCTTATATGGAAATAAAATGTGGACAGTAAACAATTCAAATAACAAGAGAATAGAACTTGAGAAATGCGGTGATACAGAAGAATGCTAAATGTGAGATGGTTAGATCGGATAACTAATGAGGAGATACTGAATCGAAATGAACTAAAATTATGGACAGCTTGACCAAAAGAAAGGATCTGTTGGTACGACACATTATGAGGCATCAAGAAACCGTCAGTTAGGTATAAGAAGGCGGTGTTGGGAGTAAGAGCTGTAGAGTGAGACCAAGGCATGAATAAGCAGTCAGGCTCAAATGGATATGGGTTACAGTAATTGTGCAGAGATAAAGAGATTCGCACAGGATATACTAGCGTGGAGAGTTGCATCAAATCAGTCTTCGGACTGAAGACCACAAGCAAATGGTCTGTATCCCAACAGGCGTTGCATTTCTGTTCCGTAAGCTTTACGACCCAATCCGTGCGCCGAGTTAACTGTTGCTTGCTTGTTGCTTGCTTTTCCTTGTTCGACAGTCTCTGCTTTTTTCCTAAAAAATATTTTAACAGCTGATTTCGACGTCGGACAGATGGTTTGTTAATAACTTGTCACGTGACCGACAGACTGAGGCCGATATTTACGACTGTGTGCTCTCTTCGCTTACGGCGAGTTTAGCGCCTTTGGCTGAGCTCGTAAACGTCACATTTGCGGCCGAAGGGCTCAATCACCAATCGTCCGACCCCCTGGGACGTTTCTGAAAGAAGGAACTGCGCTGTGATGCCCCATCTATTTGCTCACTCTCCCTCGTTATCCGTTTTCCCAGAGAAGGGAAGCGTGTGTGAGAGATGCTAGATGCCATATGCTTCAGTTCTTTTTCAACTGGGAAGGGTGAAGTAAATTTTTTTTTTCACTTTCCACATTGCTTCAAGTACCATCCCAACTTCCTCAGACGTTGCGTAATGCTATGGCGAGACATATCACTAATATTTCGTCTTAACTTGGTTTTATCCAATGACGAGACGAATTTGTCACGATAGCGACAATTATCCTTTCACTTACTTTGTCATTTCTCACGCGTTCCTTCTTTTCTTACATTCATGCCCTTTCTTAAAGCATTTACAATCTTTACGGTGTGTCATCTTCTTTGTGTTGTAATTAGACAGTGTAAGATACCTCATTAACCATACACTTACCTCACAAAAATCTTCGCTACTCAAGCTACTGCAATACAGCGAGCGCCACTACTGCCAGCTAAATAAAAGATTCAAACTACTGAAGGCACTAACTACTGATAGGGATAGTTAGCAAATGAAAGATATTAATAGAGAACAAACAATGTATTTACCTTGATATCATCATATATAAATATAGCAGTTCATGACAGATTTCAAAACTCCGCCATCTCTCTCTCCACATCCACCACTGCTGGCGGCTCACCTCCAACTGCGCAACGCTATGCGCTGTTCACATCCAGCTGCCTAACGCTACAATGGCGAGTATTACAACAATGCAAAGCAGCCACAGACTGCACCCAGCACAGCCAGTGATTTTCATACAGAGGTGGCGTTACCAATAAAAAAACCTAAACAGCCTACTTACAATGTAATTAACTGAAAAAGGGGACCACTTACCGAAAGTTGTTTAGGTAAAGAACAATACAATTTTATATATATGTACAGAAAGAAAAATTGTGTAATAGTGAACTGTGGAACCAGGGGTATTCTTTTCACTTACATTACTTTTCGTATGATAATTCTAAATAGATTATAAACCACCTTTATATATCAAGGGAATCCACGTGGACTTCGGAGATAGTACATGAAACCATTTTCAATCACGGTACCTCACTTATTTTGTGGTGTCGTGTCGGACAAAACTGGTACACGTCAAGCAGCAATTTACGAGTCTGAAATTGGCCTGCCACGAAGGATATTAGCCTCTTACCGATCTATAAATTGCTAGTACTTATCTGTGTTTAGACTTACTCAAACTTTTTTTTCTGAAGATGCACCATGAGGGTATGTGGTTAAAACTTCAGACAGTAACCTTGCATCTGAAAAGTGAATAGTTCATGGAAAGGAAGATTAGGATTTTATTTCCCGTCCGCTATAAGTTCGTTACAAGCTCGGATTGAATAAGGATAGGGAACGGAATTCATTGTGTCCTAAAAGCAACCATCACGGTGTTCGCCTGAAGTGGTTTAGGAAAACCTCAGAGAACTTAAATTAGGATTGCCAGACGGGAATAGAATGGCGTTTCTTCCGAATGCGGATCCCGAGCGCAAAAAAATGGTTCAAATGGCTCTGAGCACTATGGGAGTCAACTTCTGGGGTCATTAGTCCCCTAGAACTTAGAACTAGTTAAACCTAACTAACCGAAGGACATCACACACATCCATGCCCGAGGCAGGACTCGAACCCGCGACCGCAGTGGTCTCGCGGTTCCAGACTGCAGCGCCCAGAACCGCACGGCCACTTCGGCCGGCGATTCCGAGCGCAGTTCAAGTAGACATCTGGGAATCCTGAATTTATGTTTCCTTGATTTTCCCAAGTTACTTGAGACAAATACGAGGCTGGTTCTTCTAATAACCGGACAGGCGATATTCCCTTGTCATTGTCAAACTGAACGACTATTCTGCGTTTACTGATCTCTTTTATACTAGACGTAAACCTCTAACGTTCTCAAGAATGAATTTTCACTCTGCAGCGGAGTGTGCGCTGTTACAAGGCTGTCTTACAAATTCGAATTGTGTGCCGAACAGGGACTCGAAACCGGGACCTTTGTCTTTCATGGACAAGTACTCTACCAACTGAGCTATCCGATCATAGGTCACGACCCGTCCTCACAGTTTTACTTCCGCCAGTGCCTCATCTCCCGCCTTCCAAACTTCACAGTTCTTCTGCATGATTTAAGGGACTAGCACTCCTTTATCCCAGGTTTGCTAGTACAACAAGTACAAGCAGGAGAACTTGTGTGAAGTTTGGAAGGAAGGAAATGATATAGTGGTGGAAGTTCAGCTCTGAGGAGGGGTCTTGAATTGTGCTCAGGTAGCCCAGTTGGTATAGTACTTGTCTACGAAATGCAAAGGTCCCGGGTTCCAGGCCCGGTCCGGTACGCAGTTTTAATCTGCCAGGAGGTATGTAAAATACTGTCTTTTCTGTCGAAAATTTCATAGCTCATTGATACTTTTTCTGTTCCTCCTTCCATCTACAGTAAACCTTTTGTTTAAAGATGTGGATACGTTCCTTATAAGGAAACAGAAATGAATCACAGATGAACAATGGAATATTAAATCGTGGTTACTAAAAGTTCAAACTTCTAACAGTCCTTGTTAATTAAACAACGTTCAAAATTCGGATAAATGGGACCGTTGATGGTTAGAGACATTTTGAACGCTTTACTTGAAGTTCCTTGACGTTTCTAAAGACAACGTAAGAATATAATATCCCTCGCACCGACAACGCAGTTTTCCGACACCATACACTTTCCCCTTAAAATTTGGATACAAAAATTTCTCTGAGCACTATGGGACTTAACATCTGAAGTCATCAGTCCACTAGAATTTAGAACTACTTAAACCTAACTAACCTAAGGACATCACACACATCCATGCCGGAGGCAGGATTCGAACCTGCGACCGTAGCAGTCCCGCGGTTCCGGACTGAAGCGCCTAGAACCTCTCGGCAACCGCGACCGGCTCTAAAATTTGGAACATCCGGTGAAATGGAAATGGGTGGATCAAAAAGCAATACCTCGTGTGTCTTAAAACTTTAATGATGAACATAAAAAAGTAGAATTACTACATATCGTGTCGTGAACTGACCTCTACACAACACTGCCGCTACACATAGTCACCACACATTTGCGCCATCTTTGAACCGAGACATCAAAAATCGAGCGAGGTGGCGCAGTGGTTAGACACTGGACTCGCATTCGGAAGGACGACGGTTCAATCCAGCGTCTGGCCATCCTGATTTAGGTTTTCCGTGATTTCCCTAAATCGCTCCAGGCAAATGCCGGGATGGTTCCTTTGAAAGGACACGGCCGACTTCCTTCCCTAATCCGATGAGACCGATGACCTCGCTGACTGGTCTCCTTCCCCAAACAACCCAACCCAACCCTAGACATCTAAACCAGTTTGAAAAAATTGAGGATTTTGCTTCTTCACCCATTTTTTTCAGAATCATTTTAAAGCTGCTGACTGTGAAATCTAGCGCGTCTGTCTCCTCGAATCACATCCTCAGCATATCCACGGCCTGGGTTCTAAAGATGGTAAAAATGTGTACAAATGCATGGTTGAAACGTCCCGTTAGAAAAATTATTGAATTACTGTGCTGATAAAATCTCTTACATTAGTTGATTTTCAAACATCTGAGCAAAACTGAACGTACTCAGACATTTCGCTCTTTACCTATTCTGATCAACACTAAACTGACACACAATATTTTTTAGCACAACGCAATCTGACTTTCAGTAATCCCTACAAAAGAATGGCCCTGACTAACATTAACCTATACCTTTCATGAATCACGTACCTCACAAAAATCTTCATTACTCGAACTACTGCAATACAGCGAGCGCCACTACTGCCAGCTAAATAAAAGATTCAAACTACTGAAGGCACAAACTACTGATAGGCATAGTTAGCAAATGAAAGATTTTGATAGAGAACAAACAACGTATTTACCTTAATAGTGTTCAAAAGTCATAATGTATATAGCAGTTCATGACATCCATTCTTACAAATGTACTGTTTCTGATGGACACACGTCCAGATCATCCGCTCTCAAAATTCCACCATTTCTCTCCCCACATCCACCACCTGGCGGCTCACCTCCAACTGCGCAACGCTACGCGCTGTTAACATCCAGCTGCCCAACACTACAATAGCCAACAACAATGCAAACCAGCCACAGACTGCACACAGCACAGCCAGTGATTTTCATACAGAGCGCTACGTGGCGTTACCAATAAAAAAACCTAAACAGCCTACTTACATGGTGACTACACTGTCCAGACACATTACCGTGACCACCAATCAAAAGTCTGAATTATCATCTTTCGCAGCGCAGACCGCAGGAAAATAGCCATGGGGTGCGGACAGGGATGAGGAGCCATGCCGACTCCAGTGCTGTGGCCAGCTGCCCGAGGTTTCTCGGTGGAGGATCCATGGCGCGAACAGCTCGACCGAGGTGATCCCACAGATTCTCGATTGGGTTGAAATCTGTGAAGTCTGGTGGCCAGGAGGTCCCGGTAAACTCATCCTGGCGCCCTTCGAAAAACGCACACACACTGCGAGCTGTGTGACACATTGCATTGTCCTGCTGATAGATGCCATCGTGCCGAGGAAAAACAAACTATACATAGGGGTGGATATTGTCCTCAAGGATAGATAGCACTCGTGTTGACTCATTGTGCCTTTCAGAATGATGAGACCACCCATGTTGTGCCACGAAAACATTCCCCACACCGTAACCCTCCCCCTTTCGGCCTCAGCCCTTCCCACGACTGTTGCAGGGTGTTTGCTTTCAGAAGTTTAACACCGTACACGCCAACGATCATCTGTCCGATGGAGCATGAAACGAGATTGATCTGAAAATGTCACCTTTCGTCAGTTGTAACATCCCCTCAGAAAAATTAGTGAATCACTGTGTCGATAAACCTCTTACGTTTGTTGATTTTCAAACAGCTGAGCAGAATTGAACGTACTCAGACATTTCTCTATTTACTTATTCTGATCAACACTAAACTGACTTACAATATTTTTAGCGCAACGCAGACTGACTTTCAATAATTCCTACAAAAGAATGGCCCTGACTAACAATAACTTATACCTTTCATGAATCACTTACCTAACAAAAATCTTCGTTACGCGAACTACTGCAGTACAGCGAACGCCAATACTGCCAACTCAATAAAAGCTTCTAACTACTGAAGGCACTAACTACTGATAGGCATAATTAGCAAATGAAAGATTTTGATACAGAACAAACAATGTATTTACCTTAATAATATTCAAAAGTCATCATACATATATCAGTTCATGATATACAGTATTACAAATTTACTCCTTCTGATGGACACACGTCCAGATCGTCCGCTCTCAAAATTCTGCCATCTCTCTCCCCACATCCACCACTGCTGGCGGCTCACCTCCAACTGCGCAACGCTACGCGCTGCTCACATCCAAAAAAATGTTCAAATGTGTGTGAAATCTTATGGGACTTAACTGCTAAGGTCATCAGTACCGAAGCTTACACACTACTTAACCTAAATTATCCTAAGGACAAACACACACACCCATGCCCGAGGGAGGACTCGAACCTCCGCCGGGACCAGCCGCACAGTCTATGACTGCAGCGCCTAAGACCGCTCGGCTAATTCCGCGCGGCTCACATTCAACTGCCCAACACTACAATAGCAAAAATTCCAACAATGCAAACCAGTCACAGACTGCACACAGCACAGTCAGTGATTTTCATACAGAGCGCTACGTGGTGTTACCAACATAAAAACCTAAACAGCCTACGTACCCAGTCAGTGGACGTCCGATTGCGTTCCACGCCGCTGAATAGCAGTCAGCGTAGGTGCATGAACCAGGGGGACTGCTGCGGAGGCCCATACACAGCAACGTTCGCCGAACTTTCGTTGAGGAGACACTGTTGGTAGCCCCTTGGTTCATTTAGGTCGCCGCTCTTAACACCTCTCTGCAGCCGTCGTTCACGCCTGTCATCACACTTGCAAAGGAGTTGCTTTTGGATGGCACCATTTTGTCATGGATGGTATACTTCAACCACGACAGCACGCTAACAGTTCATAACTTAGCCGTTTCAGAAATGCTTCCACCCTTGCCTCGCTAACCAATCATCGTGTCCTTGTGAACGTCACGTAAATCGCTTCTACATCTACGTCTATATCTACATGATTACTCCGCAATTCACAATTAAGTGCCTTGCAGAAGGTTCATCGAACCCTTTTCAAAATATTTTCTCCACCGCTCCACTCTAGAAAAGCGCGTGATAAACTAGCACTTAAATCTTTCCTTGCGGGCTCTGATTTCTCTTATTTTATTATGATAGTTCAAATGGCTCTAAGCACTATGGGACTTAACATCTGAGGTCATCAGTCCCCTAGAGTTAGAACTGCTTAAACCTAACGAATCTAAGGACATCACACACATCCATGCCCGAGGTAGAAATCGAACCTGCGACCGTAGCGGTCGCGCGGTTCCAGACTGAAGCGCCTACAACCGCTCTGTCACAGCGGCCGGCCTCTTATTCTATTATGATAATCATTCCTCCCAATGTAGGTGGGTGCCAACAAAATATTTTCACACTCTTAATAGAAAGTTGATAACAGACATTTCATGATAAGTGCCTGTTACAACGGAAACGCTTTTGTTTTAATGATTTACCCCCAATTAGCGTATCATATCCGTGTCACTCTCTCTCCTATCTCGCGATAATACAAAACGAGGCGCCATTTTTTTAACTTTTTCGATGTGTTCCGTCAATCTTATCTAATGCAGATCCCACACCGCAGAGCAGTACTCCAGAAAATAGCGGACTAATGTACTGTCAACAGGCTCTTTAGTAGACCTATTGTATTTTCTACGTGTTTTGTCAATAACAGCAGATTTTGGTTTGCTTTCACCACAACATTATCTATGTAATCGATCCAATTTAGGTTATTCATAACTGTAATCCCTAAGTATTTAGCTGAATTTACAGTCTTTAGACTTGTGTGTTTTATCCTGTAACCAGACTTTAACGAGCTCATGTGGATGAGTTCACACTTTTCGTTATTTAAAGCCGTTTCCGCGTAACGACAGCAACTGCACTGTTTTCCACGTCCCCCACCCCACCCCCACCCCTCCGACACGCTTTATATACAGTCCACTGCTGGTTCTGACAACTGCCATCTGTGAGAGTTTATTGCAAGTTGACGTTGAACATAAGCAGTGGTCACATTAATTTGTTTGAACTGTTTGTTTTACACGGTTGTGTTGTGTAGAGGAGAGTTCAGGCTATAACTTGTACTAATTTCGCAGTTATATGTCTATTATTACATTTTTATCATGGCACCGGTTGTCTTATGGTTTGATCCACTGTCGTAGAAGTCAACATCGCCGTAATTTGGTGGCTCTGCGGGATCTGATCATCAACATACGGCTTCATTTGGTTATTGCGTCCTTGAGGAAACTTGTGGACTTTCTTCGACGCCCGGTTGAGGCTGTAATCAGTGCCAGAGACGACGTTACACGGCACTGGAGTAATATCTCCTGGAGGTCAATAATTTTTTGTACAGCATTCTTTTTATATCTCATAAGGGAATCGACGTCACCGTCAATCTGGCACTGAAGATGTGGAATGAAGTCTGGAAAAGAAAAAATTATGTTCGTATTGTCTCCACGCGTCGTGCAACACGACAGAGATCGTATTATTTTCATCTTACGCGGCGGCGTTGCATCTTTCTTCAAAGAAGTGGAAGCGTAAGGGAAGAAGGAAAATGACCAGCTAGGCGCTAGCAGCTTTCGGAGCCGCGCGAAGTTCCACCATATCGCGTTACAGCAATCACAACCGTGGCAACGATAAATCTTTGATTAAAATTCGGCGCTTGACGTGCGGCGTCCGAGGTGAGGTATGATTGGGCGCGGGGAACCGCAGCCGCCATTACCGCTCACATGCGGTGCGCTACAAATGTGAATGCCTGCGGAATTACGGGGTAGTGCGCCGGCCTGGCTCCGGCGCGCTCTCCGGATTTCAATTATTTGAGGCCAATTACGTGATGGTTGTCCGATGGCCGGCACGTCCCAGGGATGGACAACGACATTCGCGCTTCCTCAGTTATCGAGTGGCCACATCATCTCGCCGGATGGGCGGCCCCTTTGTCTGAAAGCGACGACTACGCCCGATTCACGGAAAGTCTGCCTTATTGTGGTTCCCACGTAGCCGCCGCACTTATCGCCGCATTCTTTATGCGTGCGCCATATGCAACGCACCGCAGGTCTTAATCTTTCAGGCTAAAATATTCGAATCTGCTTCGCGACACTGACAACCAATTTTGTAATGTAAAATTAGGACAGAAGACGAGGCTCTCTTCTACATCTACCTCAGAAACTGTGTGGGGATATTAACACAAGGACCGTTCTACATTTATGTCTTCATCTTTATCTGCACTTCGCAAGATTCACAGTTTGTGACAGAGGTCAGAAAGTGTTATAGAATCTTTTCTCCCGCCCTCCTTTTTGCTTAACTCACGGATGATAGATGGCATCCGACAATATAAGGCAGTCTTAGAACTGACTTTTGAGTGTATATTATTAATAATATCAAATAATTGAACGTTACGTAAAATCTGACATCTCTACATTTTCAGTGTAGTACTTTGGTCAATGTAAATAAGTGTTCTGATATGATTTTCTCTCAGAACGCGTTGTTACAACAGTCTAAGTATTACCGTATGTACTTCAGTGTAATGCACATTTACATGTTTGCGACAAGTTCGTTATTACCTTTTAAGTGAAAATATGTTTCAGATTTTTTGTCTTATTCCATATCCATGAGGACCATTTCATTTAGAATCTGTGGAAGAAACGATAGCAACTCTCTTTTCCTGAGTAAATATATATTGTTTGTTGTTGTTTAATCCATGCTGTATATCCCAGAGAATATAGATGTATGGAACAAAGAGGATATCAAATCTAATGAAGTCCTCCAGTTGTTGCTATGCTAGACACGATGAACTCTAACCTTAACACCAAAATTTAGGGTACTTGAATATTGCTCCAGGTATGACTAGTAGAGGAAATAGAGAAGATCCTACGAGCAGCAGCACGTTTCCTTACAGCTTCATTTAGTAAGCCCAAAAGCGCCACGGAAATGCTCATCCACCTCACTTGGTACACATTAGAAGATACGCGTTATGCGTAAAAGGGTGGTTTGCTGTAGCTAAAATGTGGAACAGGAAAGGGAGGATGTGTTGGTTGTACCAGTAATACCCTCCACCAAACACCGTCACCTGACTTTCAAGGCATTGATGTAGATGTAGCTGTATTTAGAGAGCGTACGTTCATAGAAGAGTGAACCAATATATTGCTTTTTCTTAAATTTATCTCATGCAAAGACCATGAAGGTAAAATTAGGGAAATTAGAGTTTATGCAGAGGCTTGCCAACAATTGTTTTCCTGCGGAAAATTCGCTACTGAAACAGGAAAGAATGAAGTGACAGTAGTACACAAAGTACCCTCCCTCACGTACTATATGGTGGTTTGCGGGGTATAGATGTATAGAGGTAGCTGTATTGTGGTATAAGGGACCCATAGTCTTCGGTGGCTCGTTACAGTGTAAGAACATTATTATGATTTATTCGATTTTACCCCAGATACCTTTGTTTATGTGAAAATAACTTCAGAACAGTAGAAAATGCCTGTAATATGCGAAGTCCAAACCGTGCAACACAACTCAGCAAAGCGTCTTTGTGACATTCTTCCGTTGTATTCAGTCAACCCATACTTAAGGTGCATATCCGCCCTCTTCATCAGTAAACCTATCCTTATTTATGGGTATGAGTTTTAACGCACAACTACTGGCAGTACTCAATGCAAGCTTGAAGACGAAAAGTAAAGTGGTCATTACTGTTGTCAACAGCAAACACCGTTAGTGAACGGAAGAAGTAGTTTTCCTGGAAGGACACACAGCGCACATCGTCGACATTAGCAATGTTGTCCAGGTATTTTCAGTCTAATACAGAGATAAATGGCGCTAAGAACTCAAACGAAATGCAGTTACTCTGTTTGGAGCCACTGGAGACCACAGGTCTCTCATACCAAAGTACTCATAAAATATTCCTGGACGATCTCGGAAATTTTGTCGTTGGAGTTGCGGATCGCCCTACATGTTTCTTGGGTCGTATTGGAAAATAGGCTCGCTGAATTTTTAGATTTAAATTCTCCGCTAAGGGCAACGTTTCTATTTTGATATATTATTTTTTTGTTGCATCTCCCGTTAGAGGTCTTAGAGCATTGCTGTGAAACTCTCTCGCAGGATAACAAACCTGTGACGAACCGTTCAGCGTGTCTTTGAACGCCTTTCCTCCACTAACTCCGCCTCTAGTGACCTCTTGCCGGCCGGAGTAGCCGAACGGTTCTAGGCGCTACAGTCTGGAACCGCGCGACCGCTACGGTCGCAGGTTCGAATCCTGCCTCGGGCATGGATGTGTGTGATGTCCTTAGGTTAGTTAGGTTTAAGTAGTTCTAAGTTCTAGGGGACTGATGACCGCAGCAGTTAAGTCACATAGTGCTCAGAGCCATTTGAACCATTTTTTTCTAGTGACCTCTTTCTCGACGGGACGTTAAACCTTAAACTTCCTTCCTTTGTTCCTCCCTTCCTTCTTCCACTAATGCAAGTAGATGAGAGTCCCAGACCGACGAAGAATACTTAATAAATGGTCGCAATACGGGTTTTTAGTGACCTTCATAGAAATTACGTTGTCGTTCCTTTTTTATGGTTTCTAGTATCTTGTAAGTAATTGTGTAGTCAGATTATGTCAGAACATAGCGCTGTATTGCATTTATTTATGTTGAAGCTCAGCTACCAATCTTCCTTTGTTTCGTAAAGACTTTTGAACAACCTGTCCTTCCTAGTTACAATAGCATCACCGTCGTACAACCTCATAGACAATAAGAGGTCAAAATAGCAAAGCAGAAAACAACTGACTCAAAAGTCATTGGGGGTTGCTATCAAATTAAATTTTGGATTTTCCGATTTGCTGTGGTAGCTGTCTTTGATTATCAACTTAGAAACGAGAAGGAACGATATAGTACAATGCTTGGATGGAGAACTGGTAAGTAACCTGCTGAAAACTATTTCAGGAACTTTCCCAGCGTGCTCATTTAATGGCTTAAGAAACAGCGGAAACGTAAACTGGAGCGACCGGACGTTTAATCCTTGTTCCTTCCAAATATCATCGAAGTATCTCATTCACTTTTCCACATCGCTTATCATTCTACAGCGGAACCGAAGAAACGACTGAATGTAATTCTGCTATTGACATCTATGAGGCAGAAGAGAGTTAAATTCTCTCTCAAAACAGAGATTTTTCACAGAACGTATAGGACCATGAGAACTAAGTCGGCTAATTCTTCTACGTGATTTTTAAAGACAATTTTGCAATGTGAACTGCGTCGAATATTTGGCGTTTTTAAACTTTTTGTTTCCTGAGTTGAACCTATAAACCACAAGCAATGCTCAGTATTTAAGAGCGCGAACGAAAAAGCGTCATGTATCTGAAACGGAATTCGATTGATGGATACAAACTGTTGACACTGAGTTCCTTCGTTCTGAAAGCATCAGCAACATGACGAATATTGTAGGTTATCTAGAACAAACTGCTGCATTAAAACTGATATTACTTTGGCAAATTAATGTTAAAAAGACATAAAAAATCCAGTTTATGATAATTTTTAAAGAAGTCCTTAATTTGTTGAGGTACTTACGAAATTAGTATCATATGGAAAATGCTTGCGGTATTCATCCGATGAGAATCTTCGTTTATATGTCTGGGTTATTCGTTATGTCTACATTCCGAATGCTTATAATAGTTTCGCGTATCCCTCCAAAGGGAAAGCAGAAACGTATAGTGTTGTCGGCACTGTGATTTCTGATAAACTTTCTATTGTCACCAATACTTATTTTCATATTGTAAGCTAAATTTTCTTTTAATGCAACTACAGAATTTTTCAGTTCGTTTGTTTAATGACTGTGTACGATCCCTATTATGAACTTATTATTATGAACAAAATGTCAACTGTCGTCATTTGTGATTCATCTTATATCTAGATACACTCTATTCCCCCAGGAACCACTTGCCGTCGGTGGAGTGGCTTGCGTGCCTCAGCGATACAGATAGCCGTACCGTAGGTGCTACCACAACGGAGGGGTATCTGTTGAGAGGCCTGACAAACGTGTGGTTCCTGAATATGGGCAGCAGCGTTTTCAGTAGTTGCAGAGCAACAGTATAGATGAGTGGCTGACCTGGCCTTGTAATTTCAACCAAATCGGCCACACTGTGCTGGTACTGCAAACCGATCAAAGCAAGGAGAAACTACAGCCGTAATTTTTTCCGAGGGCATGCAGCTCCACTGTATGGTTAAGTCAGAAGATGTAGGTTTCAGTAGTTATTAGAAGCTGAAGAGGCTTGCAGAGGACAGAGTGTCATGGAGAGCTGCATCATTCCAGTCTTCGGGCCGCCGCGGTGACCGTGCGGTTCTGGTGCTGCAGTCCGGAACCGCGGGACTGCTACGGTCGCAGGTTCGAATCCTGCCTCGGGCATGGGTGTGTGTGATGTCCTTAGGTTAGTTAGGTTTAAGTAGTTCTAAGTTCTAGGGGACTTATGACCTAAGATGTCGAGTCCCATAGTGCTCAGAGCCATTTGAACCATTTGACTCCAGTCTTCGGACTGAAGATTGCAATAACAATAACAACAACTACAACACTCTATGTAGAAGAAACTGTGGGGAGAAAAGCACCAATGGTGGACACTTAGCTATTATAATGAAAGTCAAAAGCTTAAGGAATTTAATCATTTTCATCTCATACAATGGACCATGTTTAGAAAAAATTGAGTGAGTAAATTTTATACAGCCTTTCATTAACAGATAGCCACATAACGTACAGCAAAATATTTGCTTAGTCGCAAGTGAAAATGTATATAAGTTTGTTAGAGCAGGGAATTCATTAGCAACTGCGAGAAGGTAAAAGTGCAAGCTCCACAGAAGGTAAATCGGATAACCCAAAGCTCGATTAACGTTATACAACTGCAGAAAAATTGTAAGTAGGCTGTTTATGTTTTCTCTATGTAAGTAGGCTGTTTATGTTTTCTTGTTGGCAACGTTAAGTAGGCTGTTTATGTTTTCTGTATGTAAGTAGGATGTTTAGGTTTTTTTATTGGTAACGCCACCTCTGTATGAAAATCACTGGCTGTGCTGTGTGCAGTCTGTCGCTAGTTTGCATTGTTGTCTGCCATTGTAGTGTTGGGCAGCAGCAGCTGGATGTGAACAGCGCGTAGCGTTGCGCAGTTGGAGGTGAGCCGCCAGCAGTGGTGGATGTGGAGAGAGAGATGGCGGAGTTTTGAAATTTGTCATGAACTGCTATATTTATATATGATGATATCAAGGTAAATACATTGTTTGTTCTCTATTAATATCTTTCATTTGCTAACTATCCCTATTAGTAGTTAGTGCCTTCCATAGTTTGAATCTTTTATTTAGCTGGCAGTAGTGGCGCTCGCTGTATTGCAGTAGCTTGAGCAGCGAAGATTTTTGTGAGGTAAGTGATTTGTGAAAGGTATAGTTTAATGTTAGTCAGGGCCATTCTTTTGTAGGGAATTTTGAAAGTCAGATTGCGTTGCGCTAACAAAATATTGTGTGTCAGTTTAAGGACAGTCGTGTATAAATTGTTCAAAGGGGACGTTTCAAAATATATCTTACTGCATTTCAATTTTTTTGGCATCTCTCCAAAGTCAATGCTGTCCAAGCGGTACCTTTCCATAAATGGTTGCAAAACTGTAGAACAGACGGTAGTAGGACGGTGGACGTGCAGCTAGTGGGCTGGAAACGTGCCCGTAGCCGGGAATGGACAGCCCTGTACTGTCACCTTGTAGCCGCGCTGTGTAATTGTTGGTCCTGATTACAGGCTGGACGCCCTACCTGCCCTCGTCGTCGCCTACATGCTTACACTACCGGTCGTCTCCAGCTCTGCCTCAAACACCGCTCCCAAAAATTCCACATCATGAAATCTGACTAAGCTTTACTCTCCGTGGCGAGTCTAACATAGAGCTAACACCATAATATTTCTTCGTTTATACTCGTATTTCATTTGAAGAGCGAACACAAGCGTGTTTTCGGTGAGGGCTTTGATTGATTTTAGAGTGATAGATGTCTCAAAATCTCAGGCAAAACAAGTTATCGCCAGCTGATCAACATACTCGTGCATTAGACTTCAAATACAAAGAAACCAATTGACTAGCGTCCACAAGAGGCACTAGTCTATAAGAAACCAAACCAAATACAAAGAAACCAATTGACTAGCGTCCACAAGAGGCACTAGTCTATAAGAAACCAAACATTCTGGTAGCATCCACGAACAGAATCTCTCTTCGTGCCATTAGATGAGAAATTTCTTGATTCAAAAAACTTTAGCAACAGATGTATGTTTTGTTTATTTTATTTTATATCTCAAATGCTACCAGTTTCGGCAACTCAATATTGCCACCATCAAGCCCCTTACGCTATTATCGTATTAACAATCTTATCGAATGGTGCCATAAAAGTGGAATCGTAAATCAGATCGTTATGCAACAGATTCCTGTGAACGGCTGACACTGACTGAGCCTACATTCAGCCCTCGAAACGTGGTCAGAAATAGTCCCCCTAAAAAATAAACCAAAACATTCGGCTGTTGGTAAAGTTTTTTGAATCAAGAAATACGTACCAGCCGATGTCCCCCAGGCCATAATGGACTGACAGAGACTTAGGTGAGAAATGTCAAATCGAGTGATCATCACTCATGTTATGCACCAAGATTCAACACTGTAATTTAACATGTATGGTGCATTACCTGAGTGAGGAACGCTCGATATATTTCTCACCTATTGCTACGACCAAAGATTCTGTGTATGTTGATAGCAGACTATTTTTGCACCTAATTTTTGTTTTCCTAAACTTTAACGTCTTTTGGAGGTTCTAGTCAGCTGTTTGGTGATGATGGTCCAATTAGCCGAAAACCTGTTCAAAATAAACAAATATGCGCTCTCACTTATCCTTGACATAAGAAAGTAAATAAGACAGATTTTAACAACTATAAAGAAATATGTTTAGTGGCTGTTACGTACAAAATTCTATTCAAGGCCCTTCAAAATCGTTTGGAAGTGAATAGCAAGTGGCATGTAGAAAGGGCAGGTCCTGCTTGGAATAAATGACAACACTGAAACTAATGGTAAGGAATTATTACGTATGAAGTAAAAAAGTACTGCCTAGAAAGGATTATAGCACTGGATCTGATAGCTAGGAATTATTATCTACGAAGCAGAAATATTGTCATAACCTTCGTAGACTTTGACAAAGCCTACTACTCAATAGACACAGAAACACTCTTCAGTGCGTCAGAAGAATTCGACAGCAATTAAAAAACATGGACAGAAACACAGCGGCTTATGAAAAGCACGGATGAAGCGGTGAAGAGCTCATATGAGAACTCATATTACTTTTCAGGCATTAGGTAGCTCCGCGACGAAATGTTATATGGAGTTTCCTTAGAGAGATCTACTTTGAAGTTATTATCTTTCACTGCCTATCATGAATCAAACGTGACTTACTCGAAAGCACCTCTTCCGGCAATATTAACGACAGAAAAAGTTTAAAAACGTAACCCAGGGAGACATATTTTTTTAATCTAATTCTGTTCAAACACCGTACGATAAACGTTTTCCTACATGTCCAACACACACACACACACACACACACACACACACACACACGTCTTTCTGTCGGTAGCCAGGAAACATTGTTAAGAATGTTGACGTACTTATTGCAGTTACACAATGCCTCATCAGTCTGCAGAACTCATGGACACATTGTCCGTAAAAGTTCGTAAAATCTCTACGAATAATCGCTCCTTCCGGTGTCATAGTCGTTGGTACGCACAAAACATCAGCATATTCAATATTTTCTCTGCAGATAACCACAATATTCATGAACCTCCGCTCCACCAAATGAACGTAATTATAAACTAACGTAATATCAATTGTTAACAGCGATCATATTTTATATTTTAACAAAAAGTACTCCAGATTGCAACAATTATCTTTTACTTTTATGTTTGATTTGGTCTGAGGATGGTCTTACAGACCGAAAACTGTTACCAAGAATTTAAAGTTAAAAAAAGTATTGCAATTGGGCTGCTTTTTATTAAAAACTATGTTGGTTTTGTCTGTATTACGTAAGAGCCTGTCGATGCAATAGTAATCACGAAACATTTTCCACCTTATCCTCGTTCCCAAGACAGCAGTACAATTGTTAAACCGATCTGTGTGTTGTATTATTATCTGATGATGGGAAAGCATTAAAAGTGAACTAGTGGGCAATAAACATGAATGAAAAAAATATGGACATGTTGCTTTCTGCTGTAGTGTATCTTCAGTTTACAGTCGCAACGATTAGCAAATTCTACGATAGACAGGATACATGTATTCCAATAGTAACAGCATGCGACGTACAATAAAAATTGGTCTTGCACTAGCATTTATTGAATTATTAGTTTCTCCGTGTGTTGATTCCGCAACTTTGTTAAATTATTGATATTGACTCAAAGTTCCAAACAGCAACTGGAGCGGTTTTTCATCATTTTCTTATCGAATTCCCTAAAATGATACGAGTTTTTATCAGTACACAGATAGAGATTGCAGTTGGTGGGCATGGTCACTGTTGACGCTAAATCTCTTTACAGTCTGCATATTTGCCTATTTCTATTACCAAGGCCAATGACAGGCTCCATGAACTCGACCAGACTGGTCAGGTAACGATATTATTGTACCCTTGAACTTATTATTTACAATTCTCTTTCCATATTTACAGCCTATTTTTCCTTTTCCTTATCATATTACTTTCTAGCATGCAGAGATTTGCAATTCTGCATTTATTTACAGATCATTTTCTTTGTCAGCATGAATATCAAATATTTCGTAGTTCGTACCACATTTTGAACAAGAGTTCATCTGAGGCAGGTCAACAACTTCTCCAAGAATGAACTCGATGCTTCTTTTCCAATTACAACACACGGACAACTGTCGCAATAAAGTGTAATAAGGGCTAAGAATATGTCAATTCTTGCGATAATCATAGCTGTAGTTTATTTAGGACATTTTGCGTTATTCACTGGAGTCCGTAAACGATACAGCGAATTTCAACTGCTATTGTATTCATTCGTGATGTAAGACGTTAAGGTAGCAGTCTCAGAAATTATTTTAAAATTGCAACTGAGGTATTGTTTAGGGCGAGTATGTGCAGCCCGCTTTCGTGTTGCAAGTTGCTGGAGTTTGTTTACCCGTTAGTGTGTCACTGACTATCCCCGGGTCGTTGCACTCCGGCTCGAGAACTTATTTTTAACTTAGATATGGAAGAGAGATACATATCTGTGAGGCCTCCGACTCCCAGAAGAAAACGAATGCGAAGATCAGACGAGAAGATAAACTTACCTCATATTCTACTACATTTTGTTTTCGTTTCGCAATCTCTAACCATGATAAGTAATGCAAAAGAAAGAACACACATTTTTCGTTGTGAGTAATGCAATCTCTGTTTTTCTTTTTCAGGTAAGTCTGTGTCCTAGAGTTGTCAAGAAGCTAACTCATCCGGCACAAGGTAAGACTACAAATGATGCTTAAAAAGAGCTGAGAAACACACGCTGTATGCGTTTACTGTTACAGCAAAAAATTCATTAAAATATATTCCACAACAAAATATTTGATACGGCAAATGAACATATAAACTCCAGAAAGATGGTATCATGTTCTGTAATAATTCCACATAACGGTTTTAAATGAAGATGACACTTCATTTCTGAAACCTACCACAGAGAGTTGTAAGAACACTGTGGGAAGTTTACGAGTTCATGCCTTTCGTATTAGTAGCACAAGTACTTGGAACTGATACGAAGGCACTTGTAACTAGTTAACTCGTGGTTTACTTTTCATAAGTTAACTAAATTTCATGATTTTGCAGCTTCAGGAAGCATCATTTGCGTATTTTTGATAACAAAATACATTTTGAATAATTACTACATGTGAAAAAGACGTCTACGTCTCTAACAAGACATTGAAACAAAAATATCGGCGTAGTTACGTCAAACTTCCTCCTAACAAGTGTTCTAGGCTGCCATCATATATTTCTGAATGAGACTAACGAATGATTCATTTGGTGTGATGCAACCACGCAGTTCGGCTATATTCCAAATTTTTCCTGAGTTTTTTTTTTTTTAATTCGCAAATGGCGCTTCATGCCACGAACAGTCGTTTCACGCAGAGAACTATAGTCAAATTTTAGTGGTTGAATTATCAGATGTCTTCGGAGCAGCACAAAGCCTGGAGCCACGCAAGTAAAAATCTCTAATTTGTGTGAGAAAGTGTGCTACTTATGTAGTTACTTCATGTGTATTAAGTGTTAAACATAATGAGAAATTATACTTCACATAGCTTAGGAGTAGTTTGAAATCCTGTTTACAGTGATACTTATTACATTTATCACAAAAAAACAATATTTTTGTGAGTCGATAGCCATACTTTCCTGAGCGCAGTGCACGCAGAAAAGGTAAAGCTTTTCCTAAGAGTATCTTTTTGTCTTAGAAACATAATAACCCCGATTAAAACGTTAATTGCAGTGCGCGAGACGCTGGTCATGGTCAGAGGGAGCGGGACTGAGTAAATATTATTTTCGAATGCGGCCAGCGCGGCTCAGTTTCCAAACCGTGATGGATCAATTCGTTTTTATTGTGCGGGGATGTCCAGGCGCGTCCACCCTTGTGGCTGCAATCTTGAGCAATATTCCCCGGGCCACCCCCCTCCTCGGATTACGGCAACAGACTTCGCCAATATGTCGGCCGCCATAAATCATAGTTAGGAATGACTAACAGCCGCGGGGCTCGCCACGAGAACCTGCCCCCTGGAAAATATGATGTAATTTATATGGAAATGCTTCGGAAATCTTATGTCATTTAGAGATATGAATGAAAAATTCAGTGTATAGAGAGGCAGGCGACCGGCGGAAGAAATACAAGAAGACTTCGTCCAGTGTAGTCGCTTGTAAAGCGAGTTCCGCAAACAAGCCACAATTTACTACGCGCGATAAGAGAGCGACCAACTCGGCTGTTCGTCTGCCGGAACGAGCGACGGTGTCCCGATGCATTCCACCTGCCTGCTCACTACTGCCGCATATATTTTCAGCAGAAACACCATTTGCACCGTGCGGAACACACAGCTTAGGACAAAACACCGACATTAAATCTGGCAGTGATCTTCCTGTTGATACGGTAAAAGGCTGTTGGAAGGAATGTCACTTGACTCCAGGACGCAAAGTCCGAGGTTCAATTCCCGTTGGGAGAGGGAGGGGACGGAGGGAGAAAAATTTCAGTCGGTACATTTTGTCCCAAGAAACTGCCCTACATTTTAAGTATCAAGACAGTATTGTCTCGTGCTGATTAAAGACATTTCAAAAATAGTTCCCTGAAATTCGTTTTGTCATAAAACAAGAAGTATTTTTCTTTAATAGTTAGTTACATGTTCCGTAGATCATGTGAACGATTCTCTTATAGAAATGATGTGGAACGAATTTTTTCACGGGATATGTACATGTAAGTAGTGTTAACATTAACGAACCCATTAGTTTTTTGATCCTACATGTCCCACTACACTTTAAAACCAGATTTTCTTACGGGCTACACGTTTTGTGATATAAATTCGTCCATCGAATAGAAGCAGTTGTGCAGGAGAACTGTTTTTATATTAGATTTAAAACTTGCTTTTCTACCTGAGAGACATTTTATGGTTTGCGGCAGATGATCAAAAAATTTTGTAGTTTCATATTGGACTCCTTTCAGCGCCATTGACAGTTTCAGTAATGGGTTATTCCTCTCTCTAGTGTTTTAGGTACGGAAATCACTATTCTTCTCAAATTGTGATGGATTTTATACGACGAATTCCACTAACGAATGTATGTATTGAGATGGTGTAGTTAAATGCCCAAATCCTTGAGGAGGTACAGTATGTACGTGACGACCGCAATTGAACACCACATATTTTTCTTACTGCGCGCTTTTGTGCAATCAATACTTTCTTTTTAAGTGAAGAGTTTTCCCAGAAAATTACTCCATTAAGTATTACTGGGTGGAACAGCGGAAAAATATTTCAGGAGGCTGATTCTTTTGTTTCCAAGAATAGCAATTATACGAAGAGCAAGAGTAGCTGAGACGTTCAATAAAACGCGCCATACAGTTTTAGGTTTTACCAACATGTTGACCCAAAAATCTAAAGTGGTTTACCCTATTTACTTGTTCATGTGTTACATCAGTTGTCGGAATAACACTATTTGTTTTACAGAATTGAATATTGTGTGCCCACTCAAAATATAAGGAGAGTCCATTTTCATAGAAGCACTTAATAATTCTTAGTAAAACATCATTAACAATCTCCTCTGTTGCTTTCTCTCTAATGAGGTTTATTACAATACTAGTATCATTTGCACAAAGTACCGGTTCTGCTTGTTTAATGTTAATTGGAAGGTCATTCATATATTTAAGAAACAGGAGTGGACCCAAAATTGAACCCTGTGGGAGCCCTGTGGTGATTTTTCTCCATTCACTAAGATTTTCTACTTTCCCAACATTATCAGAGCCATTCCGTCCAATTTTTTTGCATCCTGTTTGTCAGGTAAGGTTCACGCAAGTTTTGTGTACAGACATCAATTCAATGAAACTTACGTTTTTCTAAGGGTGTAACATGATCTACACAATTAAACGCTGTGGAAAAATCACAAAAAATACCAACGCGCGATATTTTATTATTTAAGCCATTAGTATTTGATGGGTGAACATGTAAGTAGCATTCACAGTTCAGTAACCCTTCTGAAATCCAAAAGCTATTGAGCTAAGTTTTTTCTAATTAAATGTTAGACTACTTTAGAGAACACGACTTTTTCAAATATTTTGGAAAAAGATGTCCCTAAGGGAATCGGACGACAATTACTTAAGTCACTCCTGTCGCCTTCCTCATAAAGAGGCTTAACATTTACATATTTCAACCTGCCTAGAAACATTCTCCTTGACAGTGATGCACTACATATGTTATTAAGGACTTTACTTATTAAGTTAGACCAGCTTATCATAATTCTGTTTGAAATTCCATCAACACCAAATGAGCCCTTGTTTTTTAGAAATTTTACTATTCTGTTAATTTCAGTGAAGGTTGCTGCTGCTATTTCTAGTTGCTAAAAATTTTCTGGAATGATGTTTCTAATACATCCTCTCACAACTTCAACTGAACCATTTAAACCTGCTTTTGCTGCTACATTTTGAAACTGGTTGTTAAAAGTACTTCCAGCTGGCGAATAATCATTCACAACATTGTCACTTCGATAAATTGTTACGGTATCTTGTTTAGTCGCTGGCGGTCCTTTCTCCTGTTTGATAATATCCCATCAGGGAGTACAAATAGATGAATCCATTGACTTCATAAAACCTTTGTTTCGATCCCTTATCGTCTAGGATGAGGTAATAATGACAAAATACCTTCTTCTTTCCTTCATATTTGTTATATAATAGGTGTTGTATCAATTCTCGAATTTGTCCTCATGGAGACGCAGTTGACGTAGTCCTCGCTTCACCGTATTCTACGTGGCATCAAACTGCCATTTACTACCTACGTCTACATTAGTTCATTTTAAGTGAGCTTATACTTGTATTTTAAAATTTTCGTTTGCAGTTCTTAGATCGTTTTCCACTTTGTATTTTACTTTTATCGTTCCAACTTCAATTTTGCTTTTCACTGACTTGTAAACTACAGTTACCAAAAGCACCAGTCAGATATTTTATGAAATATACAATTAGACAACTATAATCGTTCTATATCAAGCTCATTCGCATACGAGACGTGCATTCACCTTACATTTCACTTTAAAGAAATCTACTGGTCATCGAATTTGTTTCAGGAGGCAAAAAAGCATGAAATTAAGAAGCTGCTGAAGCGGCAGCTGTTTTTTGTGAATTTTATCGACGTGCGAACTAACAACTCCCGTAAACAGACGCTGGCGGCCCATCGTTACCGAACGACCGCCGTGTCACCCTCCGCCAGTGGCACTATTGTACGCGGTATGGACGGACGTGGGACCAGCATATCGTTCTCCTGGGCGTCAGAGCCGCTACTACTCGGTGGATTACCTCCTCAGTTGCCATCGCGAGGCTGAGTACACGCTGTTCCAGTCCTTCACCAACGAAAAACCGCTAGCAGTACCAAGAATCGAGCCCCGGCCGTCCGCATGGCAGTCAGGAAAGCTGATCACACAGCTGCGGAGGCAAACGACGTACTAAGTACGTTCGCTTTATTTGGCAATTTTGGCGACGTTGATCCCAAAGTTCTCTTTTAATTTTTTTAACGCCTTCGTTTTCATTGGTCCCCACATCTACCGAACTGACGAATGTACAATGTCTCTGCTTGGAAGTCCGCACCGCGTGATCTTGAGGTTAGCGACACTGCTTCTAGATCGCGAGGTCCAGGGTTCGATTTCTGGCTGCATCGGAGATCTTTCTCGCTCTGTCGCTCTGGGACTGGGTGTTTGCGTTGTCTCCTGAGCAGTAATGCCATACGAACATTTCATTTCTTGTAGGAAGTGCGTACTTTTACCATACTCTCTTCTTACTTCCAATGTTATCTCGTTATATTTCTGCTAAGCAAACTACATATTTAGTTTTCACACTACGTGATTCAGTAGATCCTGAAAAAAAAGGACAAGCACGAGTAGAACTCACACTTTTCGAGTTTCGCACAAATTTAACTACGTATACATCTACAGGTTTTGATGAGTGAGTTTGCGGGTATCAAAATATGTGACATAAATGGCCGTATCTTTTGATTGCATTTACTTAGAAGCTTAAATTTTTTACACTGCCCAGGGATTGTAGCCCTTAGCATTTGATATAAATTTCAACTTGATACCTCTACACGTTCCTGAGAAATATGAATCTAAACAGACGGCAGATGGAGAGACAGACGCACAACAAAGTGATCGTATAAGGATCACGGTACGTCAGGTGATCTGAATCCTGCATCAATAGTAATTTTTCGTAAGCATTCTACTTTTTTTTACTGGCTTTCGGGACGTGCCCATACAACCATCTCATCAGGGAAATGCCATTTTTGATGATACGAAAGTTAGGCCAGCACAATACCAAGTCGCCGAGCGAAGAATATCTCCGATCCAGCCGGGAATCAAACCCGCGCCCCTTCGGTTAGGAATCCGCCTCGCTGACCACGCAACTACCGGGACGGACAGCATTCTACTCACGAACGCAGTTTCTGACGTTCACGTATGCTTTAAAACAGCCAGCGTTAATCTTCACCTGCGTTACAACTCTTTTCCACAAGAGCTCTCAGAAAAGAAGGCTTCGCTGTTTGTTTTGAAGTCTCATATATGCTGGTACTGCTCATCTTACATACCACTCTGTTCGCCATTGTCTCTTAGAAACGTTAGTTCATTGTGTAATTTCATAAGCATCCACATTTGCACCTTTTTTTTCCTTTTGCTTCTACAGATCTTTGACTGTTGCAATTCTTTGAGGTATTCTTTGCATTTTAATTTTAATGTCTAGAGTAATTATATCCCACGAATTCCCCTTCTTCATGCTTATCCCTTCGCGCAAGAAACCTATTTTGTCTTACAAGCACTTGGCATCAAGCTTTCTTTGTATTCTGTCTGGCCGCCCGCGGTGGTCTAGCGGTTCTAGGCGCTCAGTCCGGAACCGCGAGACTGCTACGGTCGCAGGTTCGAATCCTGCCTCGGGCATGGATGTTTGTCATGTCCTTAGGTTAGTTAGGTTTAAGTAGTTCTAAGTTCTAGAGGACTGATGACCACAGATGTTAAGTCCCATAGTGCTCAGAGCCATTTGAACCATTTATTCTGTCTCGGAACAACGAGCACTGTACATGCTCTGTCATAGACTACCCCTATCTGATGCAAATTTTAACGTCCGGTGACAGTATGGGCATTCTGTTCACAGTACTCGCACTGTCATAGTTGCTTGCCATTCCAGATCCGCCCACTTCTTATCGTCGAACAGGTGCAGTTCCTGTCCACATACTGCCTCTAGGCTTCGTAAGTTTCTTCTTCACAGTCGGCGCGTATATTCTCCCCTCCACAACTACAGGTCCAGTGGGTATATCTCCAAGATTACCAACAGAAGCTCGAGCGAAGATAGCGACAATAGGCGGGGCTTCTTAAGGCGAGGAGGGCGCGAGGTAATAGCTCGCGCCCTCGGCGCCCAGCAATATGCCACCCCGCGCAAGTAATTAATGACGTCATCGCAGCGTCAACCCTTCGTGGTCGGCGTCCAGCGCGGCCGAGCAGGCTGTGCCCCACACTCTGCGTCGCCGTCCTTCTTACTCAGCGACGAAGGGGAGCCGCCGACTGGAGGGGCCATCGGGCTATAAAGAGGCAGCGAGCACGCGGTATGTAGCTGCTCCTTCTGCACCGAGGGAGCCCGGAAAGCCAGGGCGAGATAATCCTGATATTGAATATCGTCATACTTTCTCGTATTAAATGACGAATTTTTTTCTAGTATTGTGTTGCTGGACACAAAATGTCTGATTTAGTAGTGCAGATTAGAGCTAACGTAACTGTGTGGAAACGAGCTTTTAATGTCATAATAAGACAAAATTTCTTGCTTCACTCTTAACCGTCCTGATTTAGGTTTTCCGTGCTTTGCCAGAATCACTTCAGGTAAATGCTAGGGTGCATCCTACTATAAGTCCACAGCTATTTACGTATTCCATCATTGTTAAACTAATCCTGTAAGTAAGTAAATTCCTGTACATATGAGTTTTTTGTTGTTCTGAAACTGTAGTACCATAATTTGTCGATATTTTTTTTTGAAGGTATCAACGGATGAATAAAATTACTACTGTTACAATAATAATAATAATAATAATAATAACGACTATTAATATCCAATAACATCCAATTCCATTCTAGACTGAAGAGGATAGTGAAATTATTTTATTCGTGGCTGATTGGTTCAAATGGCTCTGAGCACTATGGGACTTAACATCTGAGGTCTCAGTCCCCTAGAACTTAGAACTACTTAAACCTAACTAACCTAAGGACATCACACACATCCATGCCCGAGGCAGGATTCGAACCTGCGACCGTAGCGGTCGCGCGGTTCCAGACTGAAGCGCCTAGAACCGCTCGGCCACAGTGGCCGGCTATTCATTGCTGAAATTTTCAGTAACTGTAGTATATATTTCAGAGTAAACGACAGTCAAGAGTTACAACTTTATTTTTACTTCGCTTTACCGGTTTCGACAATTAATTTGTCTTCTTCAGAGCCTTCAGAATTAGGGATATTATAAATCTCTAGAGCTTGAATGTACATTTACGTGAAGTATAAGATATATATTATAGAAACTTACTACTGATTTGGCAGATGTCAATACCTTCTTCATACAAGCGTAACTCCATGATGTGCCCAAAATGTACGTATTCTCTGTGGTTATTGTAAACAAAGATTGACAATTTAGGGTAAATGAATCACATCTACGTAAATGTCAAGCTGTTGGGCTAGCAGCAAGGAACCTATATAAAAGTAAATAAAAAGTACAAATAAGGCACATAAAGAAGTTGTACGTAATGCATTTCAAAAAATATGGCACATAGTTCCAATAAACAGGGTGATTTTTTTCCACCGTGTACAAACACTAGGAGTTAATCGATGAGAGGATACGAAACAAAAAGAGTCTAATGAACTTATGTCCAAAAATACATGGTTTCCATGCTAGAGACCGTTTATTCAATCATATTCCGTTACAGAGACTGCGGTCTAATACGCGTTGTACAATGCAGTCACATTTACAGTTTGCATGGTTTCCTCCTAGAGGGTGGAACTTTTCCGTGATACTGTTCCTTATACCTCATGCCCTCGCGCCCTCTCCTGGCATAGTAATTGGTAATGTTGTGTCCAATTCACTTCTCTTGCTGATTCAACTTGTGGTGGATGTGATACAGCGTTGTACACAATGGTTCCGTATTCGATTCGAGAGCTTGCCGACGTGGTGTTTACTTACGGGAAGGCAAATGGCAACGGGAGGCGTGCAACAATGTTGTATCACGAGACGTATCACCGCCGACAACAACCACAGCATTCAATGTCTGCAACAGTGTGTCCCCGTTTGTCTGATACAGGATCGTTTCGGGAAGCAGGAAATCATGAAGGACGTACCCGAAATGTTTGGACAACAGACTTGGCGAAAAATACGATTAGCACTGTGGAAGGCGACCGGCATGTCAGTACCAGGCAGTTGGCCCGCCAGTATAGGGTAAGCCAGACGACCATGTGAAACATTCTCCATGACAATTGTTACTACTCTTATCACTTAACGCGTGTGCAGGGCTTACTATAAAAAAACCCTAGCGACAGATTTTCCACATCGGAGGCAGTTTTTTCACTGGTTTCTTCACCAGGCGATCACGTTTCCGGCATTTGTGTCATCCATCCCGTTCAGAGATGAGGCCACCTTTACGCGGAGTGGTATCTTCAACTTTCATAACAGTAATCTGTAGAACAGTATTCAGAACCCCCATGGTGTGGCGACAGCAAATCGTCAGCATCGGTGTAGCCGGAATGTGTGGGCCGGTATAATTAGCGACCGTATTTTGGGACGAGTCTACCTTCCACGTCGCGGGTTTCTTTGCCCCCTCCCCTCCCTGCTGGAAGAAGTGCCATTGATGATTCGAAGGGTTATGTGGCCGCTACATGGTGGTGCTCCAGCCCACTTCGCCTTTAACGTCCGGACGCATCTCAGTCGTTTCTTCCCAGGTCGATATATCGGACGAGGGTGTCCAGTTGCATGACCACCTCGTTTACTGGATCTCAACCCCTGCGATTTCTGGTTATGGGGTCATCTCAAAAGTATCGTGTATGCAGTGCCCATTCCAGATGTGGAGACACTGGAACAACGTATTCATGCAGCGTTTTACACTGTTCGGATGCAGCCTGGTCGATGTGACCGTGTGAGACAGAACATGCTACGGCGCGTACACGCATGCGTTGAGGCACATGAGAACGATTTTCAGCACATACTGTAACTGTGGCTGCGTGGTACAGCGCGTACTAGATCGCAGCCTCTGTAACAATGTATCACTGAATAAATGGTTTCTAACATGGAATCCATGCACATCCGGACATAAGTTCATTAGACCTTTTTTGTTCCGGATCCTCCCATCCCTAAAGTTTGTACACGGTTGAAAAAATCACTTTTTATAAAAGGTATGGGTTAATTTTCACATTTTATAAAAGATGAAATGTAATCAGAATAGTGTCGTTTTTAATGCAAGTTGATCATTCAACAAATCTTTTAAATTTAGATGTGAATGTTGTACTTATATATTTCAAATCCTTCTGAAACGTTCACGTCGTACAACTAATTTGTGTTAAAAAATATATCACCCTGTCCTTTACCACCAATAATGCCACTAAGTAGCTCTTTATACATAATGAGAAAGCTCCAAATGACAAATTTCTCAGATATGGGGTATGATAAATACAATGTAATAAATGTTTGAGTTTTTATATAGGACAGACAGGGAGGTCATTTAAGACCCGCTTTGACGATCACCCGCTCCACAAAGATGGAGAGAACTCACATAAGTCAACTTATGCAGAACATCTCAAAATCAAGGAACACACTCTTCCTCCTCCATACTTGCGCAACATAGAAATTTTGCGTATCGTTGACAAAGGCAACAAAATGAGCCTTTTAGAATTTTTTGAAATATACAAACATTCCCAACTAAATTAAAAAAAAAGTTGAATGATCAGCTTGCATTAAAAAACAGACATTATCTTCACTGCATTGCACCTCTTATAAAATGTGAAAATTAGGCCATTTCTTTTATATACTGTATTAGAACTATGTGCCGTATTTTTTTCAAATATGTTACATACAACTTCTTTATATAACTTATTTGTACTTTTTATATACTTTTATACATGTTTCTTCCTCCTAGCAAAACAGCAGTCATTAGGTCGGGTAACTGGCCGCTGTGGCCGAGCGGTTCTAGGCGCCTCAGTTCGGAACCGCGCTGCTGCTACGGTCGCAGGTTCGAATCCTGCCTCGGGCAGGGATGTGTTTGATGTCCTTAGGCTAATTAGGTTTAAGTAGTTCTAAGTCTAGGGGACTGATGACGTCAGATGTTAAGTCCCATAGTGCTCAGAGCCATTTTTTTGAACGACAGTTTGACATGTACATAGATGTTATTCATTTATCCTAAATTGTCAATCTTTGTTTTCAATAATCACATACGATGTGTACATTTTTGGAAATATTATGGCATTATGCTTCCATGAAGAAGATAATGACATCTGGTATACCAATACTAAGTAAGTTACTGTAATATACATTTTATACTTCACATATATGTACAGCCAGGTCTAAAGATTTATAATATTCCTAATTTTGTAGGCTTCTAAAGATGACAAATCAGTTTGTTGAAACCGGTAAAGCGAAATAAAAATATATTTGCAACTGATGACAGAATTTTAATTCTGAAGAATAGTGAAAGTTATTTCTTAGAGAAACTTCGCTGTATAAGCTTTTACATACTATAAGACTCCTCCAAGTGCCTAGAAGACTGTGAAGGCTCGTTGCGTATTCTTCCCAGTAATATTGTAGCTACAATCTGTCCCGCCTCCTCTTGAAGCACTAAAACTCCATTTCTGGTTGTGTTGACCTATCAGTTTTCCGTGTATCACATGCAAATCTGATCGGTGCTAATTCTCTTAAAAACGATCTTATGTGCAAAATAAGGCGATGGATAAATTGCGCTCCATTTGAAGCAAAGGCTAGTTTTTCAAGCGTGTCAGTGTTGACGACGTCATACCTCCTGAACTATGAGTCGTGTAGTGATATAATTTTGCAAGTACATTCAGTGTTTTATGTAAATAAAATCTGCAAATTATACTGCGAATAGAGATTGTATTAAATAAATGATAAATTAAAACATCACGCCTGCTGTTGAAGGTTTATTGCATGAACAGTGAAAACGTAGTGAGCAACAAACTTGTCTCCTCTTGAAGCTATGTAAGAAAACAAGTGCCTGACGCAGTTGTAGATCGCTTACTGCTGCTACAGTGGCAAGTTATAAGGATTTTGTGTGTGGGTGTGTGTGTGGGGAGGGGGGGGGGTGTCAGTAAGAAAAAGTTTCGTGAAGGTTAAAAATTATTTGTAGTGTTTGTTGGAAGTCGCTAAGTGATCTTATTCTCAAATACTGGAGGAGTATAGTCAAAGTATTTGCGCGCCGTTACTTACGATGCCTCAAGACAGACACAGTATCTAACTGTAATACTTGTCTTATTGTGTTAAACTTTTAATATAAGGTCATGCTTCTTAATGATTAGATTAAGACAGCATTATAAAGTTTTAAATGTGGTCAATAATAACTCGAAATAGTGATAATCAAATCTTTGTTGCCCCTGGAAACAGTTAGACAGGTAACCTGCAACTGGTTTTGGGTTCAGGGAGAGGAGTTTAGTAATATACACTGAAGCGCCAAAGAAATCAGTAAGGCATGCGTATTCAAATTCAGATGTATGTAAACGCGCAGAATACGGTGCTGCGCTCGGCAACGCCTATATGAGATAACAAGTGCCTGGCGCAGTTGTTAGATCGGTTACTGCTGCTACAATGGCAAGTTATCAAGATTTAAATGAGTTTGAACATGGTGCTATAGTCGGTGCACTAGTAAAGGAACACAGCATCTCCGAGGTAGCGATGAAGTGGGAATTTTCCCGTACGATCATTTCACGAGTGTACCGTGATTATCACAACTCCTGTAAGACATCAAACCTCCGACATTGTTCAACGTGACAAAAGTGCAACCCTTTCAGAAAATTGCTGCAGATTTCAATGCTGGGCCATCAACAAGTGCGAACCATTCAACGAAAGATCATCGATATGGGCTTTCGGAGCGCCGAAATCCCACTCGTGTGTCCTTGATGATTGCACGACACAAAGCTTTACGCCTTGCCTGGGGGGTAGGGGGGGGGGAGGGGTAGCCGTTCAGCCTGAGGCGTCTTGTCACGGTCCGCGCGGCTCTCTCTCCCCGTCGGAGGGTCGAGTCCTCCCTCGAGCATGGGTGTGTTTGTCGTCCTTAGCGTAAGTTAGTTTAAGTTACATTAAATAGTGTGTAAGTTTAGGGACCGTTAACCTCAGCAGCTTGGTTCCATAATACCTTACCACAAATTTTAAAAAAATTTCCTTGCTTGGGCCCGTCAACACCGACTGTTCATGACTGGAAACATGTTGCCTGGTCCGACGAGTCTCGTTTCAAACTCTATTGAGTGGTTGGATGTGCACCGGTGGAGACAAGCTCATCAATCCATGGACCCTGCATGTCAGCAGGAGACTGTTCAAGCTGGTGGAGGCTCTGTAATGGTTTGTGGTGCGTACAGTTGGAGTGATATGGGACCCCTGATACGTCTAGATACGACTGTGACAGGTGACACGTACGTAACCATCCTGTCTGATCACCTGCGTCCATTCGTGTCCATTGTGCATTCCGACGGACTGGGCAATTCCAGCAGGACAATGCGACACCCCACACGTCCAGAACTGCTACAGAGTGGCTCCAGGAACACTCTTCTGAGTTTAAACACTTGTGCTGCCCACCAAACTGCCCACACATGAACATGATTGAGCATACCTGGGACGCCTTGCAACGTGTTGTTCAGAAGAGATCTCTACCCCCTCGTACTCTTACGGATTTATGGACAGCCCTGCAGGATTCATGGTGTCAGTTCCCTCCAGCACTACTTCAGACATTTGTTGAGTCCATGTCACGTCGTGTTGCGGCACTTCTGCGTGCTCGCGGGAGCCCTACACGATATTAGAGAGGTGTACCAGTTTCTTTGGCTCTTCTGCGTATATTGTAAATTAAACTCCTCTGCCGCGTTTCTCTGTCTGTACGTGAAGGCTAATCTTAGAAACTGCAGAGCAGATTTTGATACTGTTCTCACTAATAGACAGACTGATTCACGAGCAAAGTTTGTGTATATAATTTATTGCTACTCCGTCAGACAAGTCGTGTGCCTGTATATACTTGTTATCCAAACGAAGCCACAACAAATTTTACTTCATTTGCAAATGCTCTTTTGGACTGCAAGTAGTGTGTGTGCGTGTGTGTGTGTGTGTGTGTGTGTGTGTGTGTGTGTGTGTGTGTGTGTGTGTGTGTTTTGTGTGTGTAAATACTGTAGTTTGACTGTAACACCATCGGTATCCTTCTGTCATTGTGGTGACGTCAGGACCATCAAATAAAACACATTTTATCACATTCCGCCCTTTTGCGCAGAAATAGCAAATCTCCACTCAGAGAGAGGAATGACGTTTATAATTACAGACGACGTTTGTACGTTTTTAGGCTTATCCAGTCTGCATTCAGGGTCTAGAGAGTGTTTTAAAAGCGTCGAATAATGAATAGTACCACATTATGTGAGTGCTCGCTTTTACATACATACGGTTGCGTTTTAAGATACATTAAATGTAATGTCAGAGCTGTTTGTAGATCTTTCTTAGAAGTTGTTAAGACTATATTCTGGCATGAAAATAAGGTTTCCAACGTGGTAGAATGTGTCTGGGACTGAAAAGAGACTCGTGAGATAGCGTTGCCATGCTTCATGCGTTTAAGGATAACAACCATTCTCATGTTTCGTCACAATGAATGGTTTCCACAAAAGAGGCCGTAAGAAGGAATTCGCTACATAACAACATACTTGGCCATCTAGCTGGAGGCCTGACATCTTCCATTCGGAAGCTACAAAGAGCCTTCCGACGTTCAGCTCACGCACTGGAAAGACTACTCCGAATAAACACAACGTTGCGGCCGAGTAACAACGATGCTAGACAATACAAGACCCACATATCTGATTCAGATCAGCTTTCTGCGTTGTCAGTTCGTAAAAGGAAAGCGCACCGAGCGAGGTATAGAGCATATCAAGTTTGATTTTGCTTCTGCGTGGTGTAATCTTTCACTCATTATAATGTTTTCTAGTAACGAACATTCGTTTTTTAAAAACTTCACGCCTGTTTCCACATACTGCATTCATGTACGTTATTTTGTGCAATAAGAGGTTAAAGGTACAAATTTTCTAACTTCGTTCAAGTTGGCGGTGTTGCTGGTATTCAGCATCCCTTAGACATCTGGGTAACTAAATGTGATTCGGTAGCTCAGTTAGATTAGGTTAGAAGAAATAAATTGCTGTAACCTTCCTGAAGTTGTGGTCCTTTTTCGTAACTGAATGAAAAGCTATTTGTTTTGTGCCATACGCGTTTCGCTACTTTTTATTTATGAAATATCTTCAGTGGCCTGCAATACATGTTTGATTTATATATAATAATAATTACGTAATGTAATTATCCCAGATAGGTTATTGTATTACAGTTGGATGGGCAAAATAACACTGGCTCAGAAAATATTTCATGCACATGAAGATACACAACCAATCTCACTTCATCTGCCCAATGGTAAGTGTGATTTAAGTTGGGTTGCCTATTTTAGAGTGTATGAAGTATTTTCCGGTTTTTTTTTTTTTGTTTTTTTTTTTTTTTTTTTTGTCCTGTAGAAATCTATCGGGAATAATACACAACGTTGATGGATTACAGGCCGCCGGAAATAATTCATAGATAAAAAGAAGCCAAACGTGTATGAGACAAATAACAGCCTTTCACTTATTTATATAGACGGACTACATCTCAGAGAATACATAAGCAATTGAGTAACGACGGCAAACATAAAAGATGACTGTTGCAACCCTGTTTTATAAACGAGTGAGAGAGATTTTGAAATTTAGGGATATCACCGAAAGCCTACACTAGGATAGTCGGATGGGAATTTGACCCCCGCTTAATCTACTTGTCACTCCTATTGTATCAAACAGGACCTCTCTCGGTACATATATAAAACGGCTGGTGAAATTACTTTGCTAATATCTTTCCATGCCTTCTGTAATTTAATCGTAGACTGTAAGAAACTGTTGCAACAGGATCCTTTTACCTACCATCCACGTTAGTACGTCGGTAAAACTACAGACCCGTACTCTGGGTGCCAGTTGAAGCGTGATCTTTCAGTGGTATGTTTCCCATAGTTTGTCCAAAGGACTCTTCACAGGCGCCGCCCAATTCTTCTTTATTGGCAGCAATGAGACAACGTTCTGCTCTCTATGACGGTTATGTCGATGGCTCGACTACAACTGCCTTCCATGATCTTCTGAGTTGTTAGAAGCATGCAGGGACACTCCTTACTCCGAGTCGGTCCTTGGAGGATGAGCATGTCTTATTTCTGTTCTTCTGAAAGCCTCTACCACACATATAGCATACTCACACTGTGCGATGCAGCATCAAGGGTGTTGCATTGGCAAGTGCATTTCAGGTTTTTCAGTTGTTTTCGAGTGTTTCTCTTCATTTTCCTACGTTTCGGAACATCTAGGAAACTCAGGAGCAGCACATAAAAATCCTCTGTAACTTTTCGTTTTTGTGCCATTGCTTCTGCAGTAACTATTTTCTGTCAACAAAGGGATTTTGCGCAGACAGAAGTGTAGGTAAGGCACTGTAATCATATTCGGGATGACAGCGGTTCAGATCCCTATCCAACCATTTAGGTTTAGGTTTTCCGCAGTTTCCCTAAGCCTCTTGAGTTAAATGCCGAAGCGGTTCCTTTGAAAATGACGTGGCTGATTTCCTTTGCTATCCTTCCTTTAACCGAACTTGTGCTCTGCCTGTAATGCTTTCGCCAATGACGGGGTGCGTAACTTGAATCTTCCTACCTTTCACAGATCTCTGGACGCTTTGTTACAGCACTTTTTGCTAGCGGAAATTATCTACACTTCACCACGTACTCTGATTAGCCAAAACATTATGACCACTTGCTTAATAGCTTATTCGTCCATTTTTGTAACGAAATACATCACTGATTCTGCTTATCAGGGATTAGACAGTGTGCTGGTAAGTTTGTGCAGGTATATGGCATTAGACGTCTACGCACAGGTACGCAATAATCGTAAATAACGGTCCGCCAATTTGCGAACGCGGTGGTGGCGCCGAATAACGACCCAGACGGCTTCTGTAGGATTTACATCAGGCGAATTTCTTAAATATGAAGCTGCTCAAACCGCCGTAGCACGGTTCTCGCTCCGAGACACGGACAATTATATTGCTGAAAGATGACATTGCAGTCGGGGAAGACATCGAGCATGGAGGGATGCAGGTGATTCGCAGCTGACAGCGCGACTGCGATTACTACCACAGGTCCCACGCAAGAACAAGAGAATGTCTCCCATAGCATAATACTGCTCCCAATAGCCTACATCGATGGCGTGCTACACGTTTCGAGCAGCCGTTCACCTCGACGACGGCATTTGTGGAGACGACCATCGACCTAGTGTAGCGTAGCAACAACGTGATTCACCCAAAGAGCTACCACGTTTCCATTAATCAACGTTCGAATCCCGATGCTCCCGTGCCCACTGCAATCGTAATCGACGATGTCGTTGGGTAAACATGTGCTGCGGAGCTCCAAGTTCAACAATGTTACATGAACGGTGTGCTGCGAAACACTTGTGTGTGCGCCAGGGTTGTGCTCTTTCGGCAGAGATGCTACAGATCACCACCTATCCTACATTACAGAGCAGACAAACCTCCGAACCCCACGTTTTGTCAAGAGTCGAGGACGTCCAGCCATTTAGCGTCTAGTGGTAGTTTCACTGTCCTTCTTCCTCTTTCCGAAGATGCTCACGACAGTAGCACGTGGACATGCGACCAGCTTCGCCGTTTTCGAGATACTTGTTCACAGGCTCTGCGTAATAATAATCTACCCTTTGTCAAAGTCAGTTATCTCAGTGGATTTCCCGATTTGCAGCCCACATCTTTGCTAAGATGATCCGCCACTCGTGTCTGCTCCGCTTACATTTGTTACCACGTCACGTGCCCGCAACGCCACCAGGTGACATCCAACACCGCGGTGTGCGTTGTTCATAATGTTTTGGCTGATCAATGTATATGCATTTGTCTGGACGATTACCCATCCTAAAAGAACTATTCATCAGCGACCATGCCCTGGGAAGGAAGCACCTATAGCGTCTTTGCATGTCTTAATAGCGAAGCATGCGATTAGCACATCACTCGCTTGGCAATGAATATAAGTTTTATAGGCGGAATCGTTAATTCTCCTCCTAATAATTCCTCAGCTATCTTAATGAGGCACAGTGCATCCAGTTCAAGACCCAGCCTCCTCCCCCTCCCCTCCCTTCTCACCCCCCTCCACACAAACCACGATTGGTTAGATTGTTACATGTTCAATAGATAATTCGAACTATTCTTTTACGGAAATGATGTGAAACGAGTCAGCTTATAGGACATATATACAGGATTAGTGTTAGCATTAATGAACATGTTTTTTTTAATCACACTCATGCAACTTTTTATCCATGCTACACGTTTTTAATTAAAATTTGTCCATGGAATAGAAAGAATAGGTCAGGATAAATGATTTTATGTTGAATTCAAAACTTGCTTTGCTAGCTATCAGACATTTTACATTATTGGGCAAACGATCAAAAATTTTTGTTATGCTACGTATTGCCTTTGACAGCTTCAGTAATGAACAATAAAGATCTTTTTTTTCTGTAGTGTTGTAGGCATGGACATAACTATTCTTCTCAAATTGTGATGGATTATTTATGACGAATTTTATTAGCAAATACATGTATTGTGATGACCAGTTCCTCGATGAGGTACCTACATGACCGACCGCTGGTGAACACACAAATTATTCTTACTACTAGGTTTTGAGCAATTAATAACTTCTTTCTAAATAATGAATTACAACAAAAAGTTATTCCATAAGACATTATTGAGCGCAAATGAGCAAAATACGTTTTGAGGCTGACTCGTCTGTGTGCAAGACTAGCAGTTACACCAAGAGCAGAAGTAGTGTTTTTGAGTGGCCAAAAGTTTTTGTCAGTACGTATACTCACAAATTTGGAGAATTCTTCCCTGTTTGCTGACTCCTGTTCATCTGCTACATCAAACTTTATTAGGACTTTTTTCTTGTACAGTACAGAATATTTTCTCAAAATTTAGAGAGAGACTATTTTCAGAGAAACACTTAATAATTCTTTGAATGTGTCGTTAACAATCTCTTATGTTCCTTGGCAGAACTGAGAACCGAAACAGAGTCCTTAACGTGCAGGCACTTCCGATGACTACGCGGCTACATAGGCAGACGGGTCCTCCGGTAGTGGAGAATATTTTTTCGGGAATCCCCCACATAAGTCATTTGTTAAAATTTCGTTAGCGACGGGAGCGACCCTTATCTCACGCATCTGCGGATACAATGTCCCCGTTGAACTTTGCAGAGCAGCCGTCTTTCTTCTTTATTTTTAGGTACTTATACGTAAAAATAGACCCTGCAGGTGTCGAGCGATTAAAATGACTGAAGGAGACGGATGAGATTTATCGTCAAAAGATTTTTATGAGTCCATGTCAGCTCGGAGCGGGAATAAATTGGCGCCCGTAACGTAGATGCAGACAACACCTAAAGCACCAAACGGCCTCCGCGTGGCAATAACGAGAAGCGACGCCCGTTTCGCCGCCTGTAAAAATGTGGCGACGCGAGCCATAAAAGCAAAGCGAAGGGGCGGTAATGAACGCTGCCCTCTGCCTAATTACGGCCAACACCGGCACAGCGCGCCACAAATTGGCCAACTTGGCGTGCCGCAGATGCTAACAAGCGCGGCCGCGGCCACACACGCCCCGCCGAGGCGCGCCCGCGGCTTCTGATCGATACGACAACTGCCTAGCTAACACCCGACTACCGCACTCCGCATGTCTCCATTGCAATTATTGTTGTCGCAACACGGCCACCGCGCCAGCGTGCCAGTTGTTTACTTACTTCAGATGCGGGGGTGTGGGCGCGAAGCAGAGCAGTGGCAGAATTCGTTTTGTCCATAGGCACGTTCCGTTCCTTCGAACTTGTCCACTTCAAAGAAAGCTAAGGTACGGATCCCAGTTTCGGTACACCTGTAAAAGAGATGTACAGTAATTTCCCAAACGGCCACATTGCAGCCCAAAGAAAATGAAAATTGCTATTCGATATCTCAAATTTGATCACCACTTTGTACTGAACTCCGAGTGGAATGTGGACATGACAGAGTAGTAAGTTCTATTCGGTGCCATCATCGAGAGTCATACACTCAGCTGTATTTATTCCTTTATTTTTAAAACATTACAGGTTTCATGGAACTAAAAGCCACATATTCCGGCGAACATCTGGATAACAATAAATCAAGAAGGAATAACAACCCTGAGACATCCTTTGATTTGATAATTATCTAAAATTATTTTAAGATTTAAAAAAATTAAAATGATTAAAAACTTTTACATAAGAATATTAAAATATTGGTACTCACATAACGAAACTATTACAGCTAAAATGCTTGGAACGTTGTCCCCAACATTCGTTGTCCGTCAGAACAAAATGCCGCTAAAAGGCAGCATGTTATTCAATACAACAGCAGGATGCATGGATTCCAGTCCAATAAGATGGTTCGGACTCAAACAAATTATACCACAGTGCGCCATTGGTAAGGTGAAAATAAATGGAAAACCATTAAGACCTATTTTGTGGCTAGCATAAAAACCAAGGAATCTGAATAGTTCTCAATATATAGTCGAGAAGCATCACGAGAAAGGCAAGCCACTGTACCTAGCATTCCTGGATCTCGGAAAGGCCTTTGATCGGGTGCCACATAGTCTCATCTAGCTAGCACTTCGACAATATGATGTGCCAGAGCGGCTTATTAACTGGGTGCAGTTACTTTATACACAGCCAAGAAGTTATGTCCGTACAACCTCAGGACTATCCAAGGACTTCCCCATCACAGTCGGCGTCCATCAAGGTTCTGCATTATCACCACTTCTGTTCATTCTCGTAATGGACACCGTGACAGCTGACCTGACACCGTTCATTACCACGGGCCCTACTTTATGCTGTCGACGTGATGCTGGCAGCAGAAAACAAGTTTGATCTGCAGAGCCCAACTCAAAAATGGAGTGACCGGTTGGCGCAACACGGTTTGCGCCTTAATTTGAAAAAAAAAAACGAGTACATTACATCAGACAGACATGAAATGGTGACCATTACGATTAATGGTGAAGATCTGACTCGTGTGAGTAAGATTGAGTACCTTGGTTCCACGACCAACGTTGACGGCCGACTCACCGAAGAGGCCTACACCAGAACTCAGGCAGCCTGGATGAAGTGGCGAACAACAACCGGAGCCACTTGTGACAGCAGGAGGAAAGATAATTTAAAATCAAAAATCTATCGCACTGTCATCCGACCAGTCGCCTTGTATGGTTGTGAGTGCTGGCTGACTACAGTTGAGACAGAAGGCCGCCTAAGTGTAATGGAAACGAAGATATTAAGGTGGACAGCGGGCCTCACTAAGTTAGATCACGTTTCCAATGACAGCATTAGGAAACAGTTTAGTGTTGCACCGATCCAAGACAAGATGCTTGAGTGTCGTCTTCGATGGTTTGGGCATGTTTTACGGGCCGGTGATGACCCTATTGCCAAGGCGGTTTACACACGTGAAGTAGTCGGCAGAAGACCCAAAGGACGGCCTAAGCAACGTTGGGCTGATACGATTCATAGAGGCCTTAAATACGTGAACATTCACCTAGATGCAGCACGTGATAGAGCGAAATGGAGACAACGGACTCATGTAGCGGACCCCGGAGGTAGGCGGGCCGACGCTGAAGGAAAAGAAGAATATATAGTCACCTTACCGATGGATCACTATGGTATAATTTGTTTAGGTCCCATTCGCAATATTGGATTGGAATCCATGCATCCAACTGTTTTATCCAGTGACATATCGCCGTTTTGCGGTGTATTGTTCTGACGGACAACTGATGTTGGGTACAAAATTCGGAGCTTTTTAGTTCTAAAGTTTTAGTTGTGTGAGTACAAGTATTTTAATATTCCCATGTAAAAAGTTTTAGTAGCTTCCAAAAATTTTTAAAATGTTAATTTTATAAAATCATCATATCAGTGGATGTCTCTAAGTTGTTATTCCTTCTTGATTTATTGTTATGCAAATGGTCACCTGAAGACGTGCCTTTTAGTACCATGAAACCGGCAGTGATCTAAAGATAAAGGACTAAATACAGATGAAGTGGTTTATTAACACCTAAGATGACTGATGATTACTGTAGCTGTCCTACTTATTAGGTTGTCTGCACAATCAAAGTAGCCTGTGTTTATTGCAGTGTTCGGGTTTTCAGAAGAAACCGGTTTTCGGCTATTACGCCATCGTGAAGAACGAAGATAACTATGTGGTGAAGCGAAATTTTGTGGCATCAAAGATTTTAAACTAGTGAATGTACCGAGTATCTCCATTTCCAGAGAAGGAAAATGTTAATGTTAATGTTAACGTTAATGTTAATGTTAGAGTTAGGAATAAAACGCGGAATTATTTCAGTGTAAATGCGATATAAGATTATTTAACTAAGATAAAATATGTGTCATATTGACTAATGAATTATAGACAAATTACAACAGTAAACTTTCGTGACGTATTCCAAAGATTTGGCTGAACAAAATAATTTTGTATTTAATAGGTCCTAAATTAAAAACCGGTAATATATAATAGTGATATTAAGCAGGTAAGTGAAGCAGTTGAGATTATACAAAGTAAAAACTTTTTAACACAACATGAGAAATTATAGTAATTGAAATAAAGGAAATGGGGCAAGTGGGTAAGGGGCGTAATTTACAACATGTCCTGGATGTAATTATGAGGAGTATTTGCAGTCAGAAGCGGTGAATAAGGGAACTGTGTTTGGTCATTCAGTACTAAGCTTGCGTTGATGGATGTGTGTTTCTTAATTTCCATTATTTCAAGATGAACTATCCTGAAGTAATTTCAAGATAGTTTCAAGATAGCTCCGGGTCAAAATTTTGGAAATTTGTGGTAAGTTCTATGGGACCAAACTACAGAAGTCATCGGTACATAAGCTTACACAGTATTTAATCTAACTTTAACTTACGCTAAGGACAACACACAGACACCCAGGCCCGAGGGAGGACTCGAACCTCCGACGGCGGTAGACGCGCACTCTGTATCATCCCGCATCGTTGGTGGCAGACTAGCGACAGCCGGACTAGGAAATTACCGTCCGATGCGTAGGCTACGTTAACACCACAGCACAAATAGCTACTGTGACCGGGAAGCATGGACTGCTGGGCAATGACTTCGCATTTTGTTCAGAGATGAATCACGGTTCTGCACTATCCCAGACGACCACCGTCGGTGTGTATGACGGCGACCTGGGGAGAGCTCCCGTTCTTACAATGTTTTGAACAGGCAGAACAGTATTACTCCTTATTTCACGGCGTGGAAAGCCATCGGGTATGACTTCATGTCACAGCTAGTATTCATTGAGGGAACTCTGCTGACACAACGGTATGTCACAGACAACCTACGCGCTTACGCGTTACCACTCACGTGACAGCATCGTGGTGCCGTTTTTCAACAGGACACTACTCTTTCATGCATGGCACGTGTCTCTATGAACAGACTGCGTGACGTTAGGTACTCCCGTGGCCAGAAAGTTCTCCAAATCTGTCCCCGACAGAACATGAGTAGGACCAGCTCGGACGTCAACCTTGTTGCAGTACCAGTACGCACGATACCAACGGCAAGTTGTGGGCCAGCTTTCTTCAGAAGAGGGTACAACGGCTTTATGACACCCTTACCAGAGGAAGCAGTGCATGACTCCTGGACAGACGGGGTGCAACGTCGTACTGATCTCTGCGCTCTAACTCGCTAGTTCTTTTTAAATTTGGGAACGTCTGAAGTCACTGGAATAACAACACATACTCTGATAAGCCGTGTAGTTTCATTTCGTTTCCTCTTCCCCTTCTTGGTGCTTCACTTTTTTTCGAGGCAGTGTATATAATAATAATTCACAAAATTCGCAGTAAAGTTTTAACAAAAGTTTTCTGTAATTCTGTGTATTTTCCATTATAGTTTTGCAAATAACTATTAAGAATTAGCTATACGACACTGATACGATATTTTGATTTGTTGACGTGGCAGTGAGTTTCCTTACACATCTCGGTGATATATACTATTGGTTCAGAATAAAAATATTATAGAATTATACAACAAATGTTTACGTGGTAGAAGTCTGACATGCTTCAGACACGTGATTCGGTGATGCAGTGTCTTTGAAAAATGTACATCTGACTTCACAGGACTATAGGTCTCACACGAAACAAGATCGATAGTTGGGGTAAATTTTACCCATGCAATGGACTGCTAAATTTTTATTTTTAACGGTATATTTTTACGTACATGCTCATACAACCTTGGTGTTCTTTATGCAGTTACGTTTACGATTAAAGTTTCCATTTAACTTTCACAAATGTTAAATGTGTCCTCCACCAGACGCATACAAAACATCCAGACGATAGTCAAACTCGTCCCATACTTACGCATGCATGTCTGGAGATGCGGCATTCACTGCTGTAGCTATGCGTCGTAACAGCTCACCCAATGTTGTTAGAAGGGAAGGCACATACACTAAGTCCCTTACAAACCCCAACAAAAGATCCGCATATCGTGAGATCAAGCAACCTTTGAGGCCAATGGCGCACTGCGAAATCCGTTCGCCCATCAGGGTGCGCACAGTAAGCAAGCGGGTTGCCTGTGCAGAGGGGCCCAGCGCGAGGCAGCTTGAACGATTGCGGAAAATATCCCTCGTTATCTAATGAGGCAGCGCACAATGGCAGCCGGGTGGCGGCGCCGACTGGCGCACGGCTTTCGGCTCACGGGCGGCGACGCGCTGTGCAAACAGAATCGAGAAGCGCGTCTTTGAATCTTTCCCCAACGATTTTACAGAAACCATTCGATAAAAAAAAATTTATTTTTGCGTTACTTATAATTTTACATGTCAGCTTTATGGTGAAATGCCCATCTCCCTAATGGTCATACTAATTGTGATGTTCGCTTTTGGGTAATACACTGTGCGAAATTCGAAAAGTTTGCAATAGAAACAAGTATGTGATGGGGGAGATAGGTAGGGGGTGGAGGGATGCTGGGAAGCTTTCGCTAGGGTGCCGTCGTCTTTAAATGCGGCACTGAAGGTCGGTATATGAGCTGGATATTTTAGTACCATTGACTGTATTTTTTCTCGGAATGCAGAATGTGCACTGTTGCGAACTGCGAGAGGGAAACTCGATGACGGCATGAGCTCGCCTGTTAGCAACGGACAACATAGTGCGGCCAACCAGGCCGTGTAACAAATACACTTAAAACCTGCCTCCGAAAGAGTTCTGGTACGACTTTCTCGATATGGAGTGAAGTAATACATCAGGCCGCGACTTGTCCGGGCGAGCCGATCACTCGCTTTCTGCGCGCGGCCTGAGCGTGCGGCTCTTATCTGATGTTATTCGCGGCCGCAGACGCGCACCTGACCTTGTACGGCCCGCGTAAACTGCGCTATCACCACCACACACGTTCAAATTGCGGCCCCGCTTATTCACCAGTCACAGCGTTGTTCGTGCCATTCGATTACGTTTAGCGTACACATGGGTCCGCTAGCGGGCATAGGCACGTGACCGCCGGGAACTGTGGCTAAGTGTCGCGTCTTTTCCACCGTATGTTCACAGATCCGCTATAAGAATATAGTGCAATGCGCAGAGCTAATGGCAGCCATTGGCTATAGATCAGTTACGTAAGGAATTGTAGTTACACTTTCTCTTTTGTCTTTTCCCCTCACGTATTACGTATTGTGGACTCTTAGGACTTTTACTTTGAGCTGGCCACTCTGGTGCTTCCATCTTTTACTTGGTCGTCCCAATGACCCTCGCGTCGTTGGATAGCATGTACAATGGTTGAACCCGTACTATACCGACAAAATTTCGGAGCTTCTTCAAGGATACTGTACGCCTGTTTTAGTGAAAGGGAGCAGTTTACTCTGGTAGCTCGTTTCAATATAATTTACTTATCATATTTATCTCGGCACGCTAGATGTCTGTTCTTCAGTTCTCCAGTACAAATTTTGATGGTATGCGTTGTGTCTCGTGTTTGGAAGCAAACTTGATCCAAAAAAAAAAAAAAAAAAAGGTTCAAATGTCTCTGAGCACTATGTGACTTAACTTCTGAGGTCATCAGTTCCCTAGAACTTAGAACTACTTAAACCTAACTAACCTTAGAACATCACACACATCCATGCCCGAGGCAGGACTCGAACCCGCGACCGCAGTGGTCTCGCGGTTCCAGACTGCAGCGCCTAGAACCGCTCGGGCACCCCGGCCAGTAAACTTGTTTCATTGTGAGTGAAACACATACGACAATGGTATAATATTCTACACTTTATATCATTTGTTGCGCGAACCGGCCGGCGAAAAGGAGACCCACACTGAGGCGCCTTTCAAACGCTGTCAGGTGCTGATAACGCTGTCTACATGAGTACGCGATATCTCCGTGTCGTCGCAGTGATCGTTCAACACCTGAAGCTGTTCACGTCCCTTGAGTAACTTATCAGGCCTGGCAACAAGATTAAAAACGAACAACACTGATGCTCGCTGGAGGCCATTCTTCCTGCCACAGACAATTGCAACTATATATATCCCGGTTGAAAGTACACGATACTAGAAGTAAAAACGTCTCAGTAAACATAGGGTCGAAAATGCATACCTGAAGAGCTACAAGCAATTTTTCACCTTCGATACTGTGAAGCAAGGTACATTCAGTGGTATATATGCCTACTGCCAACGAAATTTGTTGCGAATAGAGTTAGTAGTATAGAAGTAATGAATTAAAACGTCATGCATAACGCAGTAGTTTCTCACGCATCTCAGTATTTGACGTCATAAATCCTGAGCTATGTGCCGTACAATGATGTAATTTTTCTGGTAGTTCAGTGGTATATGTGAAAACCATTCGGAAAATGTATCACGATTACATTTAGTAATAAAGAAGTACTAAATTAAAACGTCATACTTCATGTGGCAGTTTTGCTGGATGAACAGCGCAAATGTAGTAATCGATAAACTTTTTTTTTCCTTTCATCGTTTTCTGGAATTCGCCAGCGATAAAATATTTCGTAAGGGTTTGAAATTATTTGTAAAGGTTGCTAAAAGTATCTAAGTGCTCTAATTCCCAAATACTGGATGACTAAATTACGGGTTTTCTCGCGTCGTGGGGTACACTGCTTTTTCACTCCCACCCTCACCCCTCTCATAGATGGGTAGTTCTTTCCAGACACTAAATGATATGTGTACCAAGTTTGTATATATTTAAACCATAAAGATACGCCTGGAATCTGTAAGCGTCATAAAGCAAAACTATTTAAGATTTGGTTCACAATAACTCGAAACCGTCCATATCTAGATGCAGATGGATAATTTTTAACAATTTTATGACGTATCTGATGAGAACTAACTTTCTCTAATGAAAATTTAGCTTACGGTGAACAAAGTATTTCTCGAGTAAATAATCGATTATATGAAAATCGTGAGTACTTAATCGTCCTTAGTCTGACAAAAAGAGCGGAGTATTCAGCAGAGTTACATTTCAACGCATCGCATGTGAAATATTGGTAACTCGCAGAGGCGATTCGATCAGCGCAGAGCAGAGCCCGGGTTTCTCGAAATGCAGTTGACCGAACGTCCGCTGTTTCTTCGTGGCAGTCGCGGCGCCCCCGAGGAAGTGTGTCCGGGAAGAGAGAGACTGGGCCAAGACGCAGGGCTCTCCTTTATGCGCGACGGCGCAATTCCATCAGCGGGGTGGCAACGCGAGCGGCATATTAGGATCGAAAACTCGCCCGCCGAAGAAGCGGGGGCTGATGAACACGTACACACTGAAGCAACAAGCCGCCGCACTGACGCTGATCTGAGCAGATTTGCCACATACCTTGTTACGACATGCAAATTGTGCGTATCCATATGCAAAGACTCGGGCCGGGCTCGCCTTCAAGGAAGCGTCGAGCACTGCTAATCAAATGCAGCCAGCCCAGATAAGATTGCGCCCGGAAATTTTATTTAAATTATGTATAAACATATCGATCTATTGTTCTGATATCCTCAGGCGGAGACAGTAAATAGTGCCTTCCGTACCCAGTTAACGAACGCCCGTGAGGTCTCCCGGGACTGCTGTTGCAGAAAAATAGATCCCACATCTAGAGTTTCTTAAGAAGTGCAGAGAGCTACTCGGATTAAATTAATCGCGTTGTCTAGGTTTTTCAGTCATTGATCCGTTACTTTTAACCCAAAATAACAAAGGAAATACTTCCTTTATAGCCGGCCGAAGTGGCCGTGCGGTTAAGGCGCTGCAGTCTGGAACCGCATGACCGCTACGGTCGCAGGTTCGAATCCTGCCTCGGGCATGGATGTTTGTGATGTCCTTAGGTTAGTTAGGTTTAACTAGTTCTAAGTTCTAGGGGACTAATGACCTCAGCAGTTGAGTCCCATAGTGCTCAGAGCCATTTGAACTTCCTTTATATTTCCGTATTGCCGTCAGTAAAAGCGGAACCTTTATAGGATTACTTTGTTTTTTGGCTGTCAATCTGCCTCTCCGTCCATCCGGCGTTTAAGAACCCTTTTTCTCAGGAACGGGTTGACGTACCAAGTTGAAATTAAGGCCACATACTAACGTGTACGGTCCCTTGGCGCTGTAAAAAAGTGAAGCGTCCAAAACAATGAAATCAAAAGATACGGTCATTTATGTCACATATTTTGATACTCAAAACACAGACCCCTTGACATGGAATCATGCAATTTGACAAGCAGCAAGCTTACGCCGTAAAAACAAAGGAAAATATACGAAAATGGTTGATTTGAAAATATACCACACGAAAGGAAATTTTTGTAACATATTACCCAACTGTCTGTCTGTCCGTGTGTTAAGACAACTTTATCTCAGCAACGGTAAGAGTTGTTGTTTGTTGTGTTGTTGTAGTCTTCAGTCCAGAGACTGGTTTGATGCAGCTCTCCATGCTACTCTATCATGTGCAAGCTTCTTCATCTCGCAGTACCTACTGCAACCTACACCCTTCTGAATCTGCTTAGTGTATTCATCTCTTGGTCTCCCTCTACGAGTTTTACCCTCCACGCTGCCCTCCAATACTAAATTGGTGATCCCTTGATGCCTCAGAACATGTCCTACTAACCGGTACCTTCTTCTAGACAAGGTGTGCCACAAATTTCTCTTCTCCCCAATTCTATTCAATACCTCCTCATCAGTTATGTGATCTACCCATCTAATCATCAGAATTCTTCTGTAACACGACATTTCAAAAGCTTCTATTTTCTTCTTGTCCAAACTATTTATCGTCCACGTTTCACTTCCATACATGGCCACACTCCATGCAAATACTTTCAGAAACGACTTCCTGACGCTTAAATCTATACTCGATGTTAACAAATTTCTCTTCTTCAGGAACGCTTTCCTTGCCATTGCCAGTCTACGTTTTATATCCCCTCTACTTCGACCATCATCAGTTATTTTGCTCCCCAAATAGCAGAAATCATTTACTACTTTAAGCGTCTCATTTCCTAATCTGATTCCCTCACCGTCACCTGATGTAATTCGCCTACATTCCATTATCCTCGTTTTGCTTTTGTTGATGTTCATCTTATATCCTCCTTTCAAGACACTGTCCATTCCGTTCAGCTGCTCTTCCAGGTCCTTCGCTGTCTCTGACAGAATTACAATGTCATCGGCGAACCTTAAAGTTTTTATTTCTTCTCCATGGATTTTAATGCCTGTGATGTCACCGCCAGACACCACACTTGCTAGGTGGTAGCTTTTAAATCGGCCGCGGTCCGGTAGTATACGTCGGACCCGCGTGTCGTCACTGTCAGTGATTGCAGTCCGAGCGCCGCCACACGGCAGGTCTAGAGAGACGTCCTAGCACTCGCCCCAGTTGTATAGCCGACGTTAATAGCAATGGTTCACTGACAAATACGCTCTCATTTGTCGAGACGATAGTTAGCATAGCCTTCAGCTACGTCATTTGCTACGACCTAGCAAGGCGCCATTACCAGTTTATATTAAGATAGTAATAATGTCTAAACAAGAGCGATGTTCTCCAATTGTGGATTAAAGTTAAGTATTTCAAGAACTACGTTCTTTTCTTTATAGGATAATTACTTTACCTTGTTCCAGACCTCACGCCAATCTGCGTGAGCTTAACGCGTGCCTTTCGGCTACCTCCGAGTGGCTTGGCTGTCTTGCCACGCCACTACAATACCTACTCCGAATTTTTCTTTTGTTTCCTTCACTGATTGCTCAATATACAGATTTAATAACATCGGGGATAGGCTACAACCCTGTCTCCCTCCCTTCCCAACCACTGCTTCCCTTTCATGCCCCTCGACTCTTATAACTGCCAGACGTATCAAGTTGAAATTTATGTCACGTACTAAGGTCTGTGGTCCGTTGGTAGTGTAAAAATGTTAAGCTTCAAAGTCAATGCAGTCAAAAGATACGGCCATTTATGTCACATATTTTGATACTCGCATACTTATTCATTAAAACCTATAGGGTACTTTCTGTTGATCAGAATCATTACATTTGGCAGGAACTAAGGTTTCGCAGTACACAGTGAAGGAAAAGCTGTTAACTTGTAAATACGTAACACAAAAAATATATTACTTTTGTTATCCGACTTCAGACTTAGTATTAACTAAAAATTAAAACTTTCTAGAGAGTCTTAGAGTTCCCAGGATCGATCTCTTGCCAGTATCAATGACTATAACAGGCAGAAATCGTCGATATTCTCGTTTCACGGTATCGATAACTTTATACAGACAGTATTAACTTTGTACGGAAGAACCTTCAGAGCTCGAGTCGTCCTCGCACCTGCTCATTTTTTATGTTTTTATTTTGTACTTTGTACATCTCGCATCCATGAAACACTCCCACATCTTAACCAGTCGTTTAAGGTGTATGACGTCGTTTGAAGTTCTTGACATAACGTACTTTGCAGTCTGTCTTGTACTAAGATCGCTATAATGAAAAGGTTTACGTGAGGACTCTGACGTATGCAGCGTGCACCACTGAGGCAAAACATGATCACTGCCCACCGCGAGATGGAGAGCCGTCTGATGGGTCTGCGGGCACGTGAGCCAGCAAGGGAAGTAAATGGAGAAGAGACGAATAGGGAATCATTCTTGTGACGATACTGGCCACCAATGAATAAATCCTCTGACATAATCGACTTTGGCAAAGGGCAGATTTCGTAAATTGAAGGTGGAGAGGGGAGAAAGGAAAGGATATAAGCTGCATCGATAAACTGTGCGGAATCATCGACGAGTGAAAAATGTGTGCCGGACCTGGACTCGAACCCAGACTCTCCTACTTATTAGACAGTTGCGTTACCACTGCAGTACCCGGACACAGTGTTTATCGCAAATGTGTGGACTATCTCGGTACGTTCACTGGCGACCACACCTAACACCACCTATCCACAGTCCCCGCCCATATCCTCCATACTCACTAATTTTAGCTTCCCGCTGGAGATCGAACTGAAATGTGCATCCTCACTGAAAGTCATGAATTGATTGCCCATTGAAGCAAATCGACTATATGAGTGCCTGGTGTCTGTTTTTTCGGATATGTCCGAAAGAACAGACACCACGCATTGGGAACGAGTATCTCAGAAACAACGAAGCTGTTCGGCTGCTCAGGTACTACTGTCGTGAGCACCTGAAATTGGTTGAAGGACGGTGAAACCACGAGTATGCACCAAGGTGTTGACGTCGACGCCTCATAGCACTACACCCTCTCCGTAAAGCAGCATAGATGGCATCTGTAACAGATCTGGCGACAGAGGACAAAGCTGATGCAGACTCAAGCGTTTCGGATCACACTGTTCGGCGCACATTCTAGAACAATGGGCCCTGCAGTAGACGAGCCGTACATGTTCCACGTCCGCCCAAAGAAATCATCGATTATGATGTGAGTGGGCACGGGATTAACGAGTGTGGATGGTGGACGAAAGTAAACGTGTCGCTCGGCCTGATGAATCACGTTGCTAGTTACACCAGGCCGATGGTGGTGTCCGGAGAACCTTTCACCCAGGCCAAAGGCTGTTCGAAAATGCACCGCGTCACGAGCGCAGGTAATATGCTATGGAGAACATTCACCTGAGCTTTCGCGGGACATCGTAGTAATGAAAGCCATGATGGCAGCTGTGGACTACGTGAACATTATTGCGAGCAATCTGCATCCCTTCTTGTTTGATGTCTTCCCTGTCGAAGAACGCATATTTCGGCACGATAACTGTCTCTATCAGAAGGCCACAATCGTGCTACAATGATTTGAGGAGCACGACAGTGAACTCACGTTGATGTCTTGGCCAGCAAATTCGTCTGATCTGAAGCAAATGGAACATATCTGGGACGCTATTGGGCGCCAGCTACACGCCTACAAACCACCGGCCAGTAATTTCCAGGAATTGCGTGACCTGTGCGTACGTATCTGGTGTCACCCATCTCCAGGAACTTACCAAAGGTTTGTCGAATAATCCATGCCGAACAGAATCGCTTTTGTATTACTTTCCAAATGTGGACCAACACAGTATTAAACAAGCGGGCGTAATATGGTCAGTGGATATCGATATTGTGTTGGGTAGTTGGGGGTCAACGGACTAAACAGCGAAGTCATCAATCCCTTGATCAAAATATTGTGTTTCCAGAACATATGTCTTCATAGCGTAATGTGTAAGTATTACTGCCTGATCTGCATTTCAGTTAAGTCGTTGTTCCAGAGAACGCCTCAGTTAACATCAGTTGGATCGCCAATAATGAAATATGGTGAGAGAAACAGTCGGATCAGTTGTGGATGAGCCAGGTGGGAGCCCCCGGACCCAGCACTGACAGGGGCCGTCCTTCGTGCAGCCGTACGACCTCCGGTTTAATCAAGGGGTTACATGTGGGAATAGTACACAATATCTCACAAGAAGCATAAAAAGCTGTTCAACTGTCTTTTCATTATCAACTTCTATCAGGGATAATGAATCCTTTAATGTCAAGCGTTCACGGAAGTGCTACTCCTGAAACATACAAAAGAGTGCAACAGAGAAAAGCAACTAAATCGGAATAAAGAGGGATGACATTGGCAGCTGGCAGAGGAGGTAGAACCGACGGTCACCCAGACCCAGCACTCGCCGGGATAAACCCCAAAAGTAGTTTAAAACGTTGCATATGAGAATAAAAACTAGATTCTAAGAAAAAATAAAGAGCCCGTTCAGTTATCCCTATGTCAGCCGCCAGCATCAGCAATGCGCAAGACCATGCTTAGCATGGAGAGCCAGGAGCAGAGGGCAATTGATGTAGTGTCCATCCGGAAAAAAAAGAACTTGTGGCGCTGTTAACCGCACCACTGGCGACGAATGCGAGGTTCCATCTTTGTTCAGCGCCACATCGCAAATATACAGTGCGAACTACCTAAGTTATAACACCTCTAAAACTCCGCAAACGGTTCCAGATATCTAGACAAAGTACACGGAAAATGAAAATCTCAAGAGGAAGAATATTTTTCTATATGGTTAATAATGCACTAGCTTTATGCCATTAAACCCTAGATTCCGTAAAGAGTTGAACTTCAATGTATAAAACAGCTTCAGACGTTCTTTGCTTTACAAGTGAGTTAACGTGTTAAATACTTTGCTTTAAGCATGCAAGTGAGAAAAAGTTAAGAAAATGTTTGAAAACAAAGTTTGTTGGACGTTATTGTGTGTACCCATTATGACACACTGGATTAATGCAGTCTGCATAATTTGCGCTCCATTTTAACCAAAAGCTTGTTTTTCAAGCATGACGACATAATTTTGCAAATACATTCAAGTTCTTATTCCGATACTTTGAACCGCTTATTAAATATTACAGGATGTACTAGTGCTGCATAGCGTTTACAGGTTTACCTACGAGGCAATGTTACAAAATCAGTAAACAACAGTGAGAGACATATATTTTGTTTGTATAACATTATACGTTAATGTTCCGAGACAGTTCTAAATATTCGGTTCTAGGCGCTTCAGTCTGGAGCCGCGCAACCGCTACGGTCGCAGGTTCGAATCCTGCCTCGGGCATGGATGTGTGTGATGTCCTTAGGTTAGTTAGGTTTAAGTAGTTTTAAGTTCTAGGGGACTGATGACCTCAGTCCCATAGTGCTCAGAGCCACTTAAACCATTTTTGAGTTCTAAATACGTTCTTGTGGAAATGGTTTGCACAAAGTTAAAGTTAAGTAAGTCTTATCTGTGTTGCAATAAAGTGAACTAATATTTTATGTGTTATAGTTTCCACTCGGTCTCCTCCAGGAGCAAAGTAAAGAACCCTCTATTGAACCGGTGAGCGTATTTTCGTCCGGTTCAACAAATGAAATTAAAGAAAGTAGCAAAGAATATGAACAGTTTTTTGACTCGGTAACACGGTTTTTGCGAAAGATTTTGACGCAGGTTACACAAAATCTGTAGTAATATCTTTTGAGAAACAAGGCATCGAGGTAATCAAAAATGGTTCAAATGGCTCTGAGCACTATGGGACTTAACATCTGTGGTCATTAGTCCCCTAGAACTTACAACTACTTAAACCTTACTAACCTAAGGACATCACACACATCCATGCCCGAGGCAGGATTCGAACCTGCGACCGGAGCGGTCACGCGGTTCCAGACTGAAGCGCCCAGACCGCACGGCCACACCGGCCGGCTCGAGGTAATCTGACAGTACACAACAGAATATACACACGATTGGTGCAGCTATCGGTAGACTCCATCCCGATATTAGAAAACTGGAAATTGAAGGAGCAGTCAGGCATGGGCATTCCATATCGCCCATACAATTCGCAGCTTCACAGGAAGCTTTGGATCCCTTAACTGGGGAGGAAAACGAACTAATTTGAGAAACCTGAAACATCCTCATTTTTCCGACAACATTGTATTGTTTGCCGCTACTGCAGGATTCCAATAACAGTAAGCGTAAAATAATCTGCACTACCTCGTCAAAGCTCGCCCAGTTAGCCGTGCGATCTAACGAACGGCTTTCCGGGCGGGAAGGAGCGCCTGGTCCCTGGCACGAATCCGCCCGGCGGACTTGGGTCGAGGTACGGTGAGCCGGTCAGTCTGTGGACGGTTTTTAGGCGGTTTTCCATCTGCCACAGCGAATGCGAGCTGGTTCCCTTTATTCCGCCTCAGCTACACAATGTCGGCGATTCCTGCGCAAACAACTTCTCCACGTACGCGTACACCGCCATTACTCTATCATGCAAACATAGAGGTTACACTCGTCTGGTGTGTGTGTGTGTGTGTGTGTGTGTGTGTGTGTGTGACGTTCCCTGGGTGTGGGGGGTTCACCGGGGGCCGAACCGCACAATAAGCCTGGGTTCCGTGTGGGGCGGCGGAGGGGTGAAGTGGACTGCGGTAGTCGTCGTGGGGTTGTGGACCACTGCTGCTGCGGGGGGAACGGAGCCTCTCCGTCGTTTCTAGGCCCCCGGTTAACATACCTCATCAAAAGTATCCGGACACGTCTACACAGTCCACTCACAATGTGACCACCGCTTCCATTCGACGTCAACGTGCAATAACTGTTCATAGACGGGAGGTAGCAGCACTAGCAGTGGAGCGTATATGAAGCGTGTCGGGGGAAGCGCTGGAAGTGGAAGGATTTACCTGACGTCCAAAAGGACACGATCATTGGCTTTCGGGACAAGGGTGGAAGCATTTCCGAAACTGCTAAGTTTGTAAACTATTCGCGTGCCACTATGGTTAAAATACACCGTGCGTGGCAAAATGGTGCTATCCAAAAAGGACGCCTAGATCGCTGTGGTGTACCACGGACCACATGTGACAGGGGTGACCGACAGCTGCGAAGAGCGAATAGATGTGCAATTCTTGGGCAGATGACCGCCCTTGTGAACCAAGGGGCTACCAACTGTGTCTCCTTAATGAACTTTCAGCGAATGTTGATGCGTATGGGCCTCCACAGCAGGCGTCTGGTTCATGCACCCATGCTGACTGCGGTTCATCGGCTGGAATGTGCTCACCGGTACTGCAACTGGACGTCCACTGAGTTGCCTTTTCAGATGAAACACGTTTTATGCTCCATCGAACTGAAAGGGAACACCCTGCAACAATTGTCGGAAAGGTCCAAGCCGGAGGAGGGAGCGTTATGGCCTGGGGAACGTTTTCGTTACATTTCTGGGTGACCTTGTCATTATGGAAGGTTCAAATGGTTCAAATGGCTCTGAGAAGTATGGGACTTAAAATCTATTGTCATCAGTCCCCTAGAACTTAGAACAACTTAAACCTAACTAACCTAAGGACATCACACAACACCCAGTCATCATGAGGCAGAGAAAATCCCTGACCCCGCCGGGAATCGAACCCGGAAACCCGGGCGCGGGAAGCGAGAACGCTACCGCACGACCACGAGTTGCCGACCATTATGGAAGGCACAACGGATCAACACATATATGCATCTATCCTTGAGGACCGTGTTCACCCCTACATGCAGTTTGTTTTTTCTCGGTACGATGACATCTACCAGCAGGACAATGCAACGTGTCACACAGCTCTCAGAGTATGTGCGTGGTTCGAAGACTACCAGGATAGGTTTATCGTATGCTCCTGGCCACCAAAAACTCACAGGTGCTCAAATTAATGTGAGTCAACAATGTATATAAGGCCGAATTGACAAATAGATGTCAGAAGAGACCGACTCGCCAATATAAAAAGAGTTGGAGGGTATTGTGTTGTCAGTGGAGAAATACAGTAGAACTGGTGGGTCAGGAGAGCTCAGTGACTTTGAACGTGGACTAGTCATTGGATCTCATCTGAGAAGCAAACCTATAAGGGATTCTTCAACCCTTCTAAAGCTGCCAAAGTTGATTGTTGGTGATTTTATTGCGAAGTGGAAATATCATAGTTAAACCAAGACCAGGCAATCATGTACTGACGGACAGGGACCGTCGACCATTTCAGAGTGCGGTTGTAAGGAATAGTACGAGGGCTATCCACAAAGTACATTACGTTTTGGAATTAAAAATAAATAAAGTATTGGAATTTTTTTTATTATATACAGATGAAAGCCACACTTAAATACAACTTTTCTACATAGTTGCCATTTAAATGGGTTCAAATGGCTCTGAGCACTATGGGACTCAACTGCTGAGGTCATTAGTCCCCTAGAACTTAGAACTAGTTAAACCTAACTAACCTAAGGACATCACAAACATCCATGCCCGAGGCAGGATTCGAACCTGCGACCGTAGCGGTCTTGCGGTTCCAGACTGCAGCGCCTTTAACCGCACGGCCACTTCGGCCGGCTAGTTGCCATTTAAATTAAGGCACTTATCGTAGCGATGGACGAGCTTGGAAATTCCTTCGTCGTAAAATTCGGCCGCCTGCGCCTTCAACCACGTGGTTACCTCTTCTTGAAGCTGTGCGTCATCATCAAAACGCTGCATAGCCAACCACTTCTTCATTACTGGGAATAAGTGGAAGTCGCTCGGTGCCAGGTCGGAACTGTACGGCGGATGAGGAAACAACTCCCACTTAAAAGATTCTAGAACTTCACGAGTGGCATTTGCCGTGTGGGCCCGGGCGTTGTCGTGAATCAGCTTACGAGAAAGATGGCGACTCATTACTCGATCGCATCATTACCGGTGACGAAACATGGGTTAAGCATGTGAACTGCGAGACAAAATTGCAGTCAATGCAGTGGGGGCACACGAATTCCCCCCAAAAACCCAAGAAATGCATGCAGACAATGTCGGCAAGGAAGGTGATGGAGACTGTCTTTTGGGACAGAAATGGTGTGATTTTTGTGGATTTCCTGGAAAGAGGCACTACAATAATCTCTCAAAGGTATTGCCAAACTCTGCACAACCTCAGAAGAGCAATACAAAACAAGCGCAGGGGAAAGTTGGGCTCAAAGGTCTTGCTGATTCACGACAACGCCCGGGCCCATACGGCAAATACCACTCGTGAAGTTCTAGAATCTTTCAAGTAGGAGTTGTTTCCTCATCCGCCGTGCAATCCCGACCTGGCACCGAGCGACTTCCACTTATTCCCAGCAATGAAGAAGTGGTTAGCTATGCAGCGTTTTGATGACGACGCACAGCTTCAAGAAGAGGTAGCCACGTGGTTGAAGGCGCAGGCGGCCGAATTTTACGACGAAGGAATTTCCAAGCTCGTCCATCGCTACGATTAGTGCCTTAATTTAAATAGCAACTATGTAGAAAAGTAGTATTTAAGTGTGGCTTTCATCTGTATATAATAAAAAAATTTCCAATACTTTATTTATTTTTAATTCCAAAACGTAAGTTACTTTGTGGATAGCCCTCGCATAAAATCACCAGAAGGGATCTCTCCTGAGCTAGAAAGTGCCACCAGCAGTCGAGCTAGCACAGTTACTGTGCATGTTGAGTCAATAATAGTGGGGTACAGTGGTCGAGCAGCACGTCATAACCCAGACATTTCTGTAGTCGGTACTAAGCAACGCTTGAGGTGACGCAAAGAGTGACGAAACTGGACTGTGGATGACTGAAAACATGTGATTTAGAGTGACGAATCACGCTATTCCCCGGGGATATCCTTTCGAAGGGTTTGGTTTTGGCGAATGAACTTACCTGTCAACATGCATAATCCCGACATGAAGTACGGAGGAGATGTTGGTACTGTACGGGGTTGTTTCTGGTGGTTCGGCCGTGCTCTCCTTATTGTGCTTAAGAAACCGTTAAATTCGGAAGGATATGGTCACATTTTATAGCACTGTGTACTACGTACAGTAGAGGAACAGTTTGGATTCGATGGTTGTTTGTATCAGCATGAAAATTGACCCTGTCATAAAGCAGCGCCGGTGAGGCAACGGTTTATGGACTATAACGTGTCTGAAATGGGCTGGCGTGCCCAGGGTCCCGACCTGAATCTTATGTACCGTCTTTGAGATGAATTAGGACGTCGACTTCTCTCCAGACACCAGTATGCAACATCAGTACCTTTTCTGGTTTCGACTTTTGGCTAATAAAGGGCTACCATTCGTTTATAGGCACTCCGATAACTCACTGAAAGTGTTATAACAGTGTTCAGGCCATTATAAAGGTGAATGGTGGACACATGCCATATTAATGTCCGCTAATAGGTGTTCTGATGCTTCTGATCAGATAGTGTATAATCGGCACATCGAAAAGAAAATAATATCATTTATCATGAAAAGAGAATCATAAATAAAAATGTTGATCCGTGGTACCTACTACTTGATCTCTAATCGACCCAGGAGGCTCCGTGATTGAAATACTGGGCTCATATTTGGAAGGGATAGGTTTCACATCCGCTCAAAAATGGTTCAAATGGCTCTGAGCACTATGGGACTTAACATCTGAGGTCATCAGTCCCCTAGAACTTAGCACTACTTAAACCTAATTAACCTAAGGACATCATACACATCCATGCCCCAGGCAGGATTCGAACCTGCGACCTAGCGGTCGCGCGGTTCCGGACTGAAGCGCCTAGAACCGCTCGGCCACAGCGGCCGGCTTCACATCCGCAACCTTCCATTATTATACAAAATTATTACTTTCCTCAAATCTTTTTGTATAAATGACGAAGTAGTTCTACAATAAGATAGCAAGCAATTTCATTTCCCATATTTATCCAGCTGAGCAAGTGCTCCGTCCACAGTGGTCACTATGTGAACCACACGGTAACGTAACGCACCTTGACTTCATCGATCTTGTGGATATATCATCACGGAAAAGACAACCATTACCTGAAACAGACACCACCTAGCAAAACTTGTAGCTTCCTTTTTTAAAGACTGTGCTTCACTGAGAATATTATAGTATTTCAGTCTGGTGTAAGTGGTATACATCTAACTACTAATATCTTACTTCAAATGCGAACTGAAAACGTTTAGTTCGGAGTGCTTTTGCTAAACAATGCGATTCGGAGAATATTTTTAAAACAGACATTATTACACTGTCGCCAGGCAAGAAAGAACATTAATGACAACTTGTGCAGCTATTAAGATATGCAGTGTCAGGTCTAGTAGATCTAGGAGAAAAGCGCAGGAAAATCGCAATAAGTCTCGCGTAGATCAGTCTTATATAGAAGCCGAATAAAGTCAGAAAGCTGAAACATTAAATTCGGCGTTTAATCTTCCATTCATGTCTGAGAATGTATCGCTGTTTCACCCTCTCACATCCTCAGAAACGCGTGATACTGAAATAAGTTCTTTCGGTGTTGAAAAGCGATTCAGACGACACAAAGTGTACAACGCACCAGGGATTTCTAACAGATTTTGCGTTTAATACGCTGCGGAACTACCTTTTTTTCCTTGCTCATAGTTATCGGGAATGTCTTGAGCAACAAATAATTACAAAATAGTGCAGGTCACTTCTGTTTATAAGAAAGTAAGATAACTAATGCACAGAACTACCTACGAGTAACTGTAATGACTGACTGTTGCGGGAACAGTGCGTATTCTTGGCTCGAACACTGTCGTTCCTGGGGAAAAAGAATCAGCAGCAGAAATACATCTCGCTTTTTCAGCCTCTATATCTTGCAAATAGTAGATGCGGATCGACTTCTAGCTACCTTCTTCCAAAATTTCCGCAAACATTCAACATTGTATCTTGTTGTCGACTGATAAGTATAATGCGGTCATGCGGAGTATCTTTTCACATTTTTGGTTGGTTCTAAGGATTTTCTTATAAATAAAACTCATTATTTTGTAGAGTACGGTGAATGTTCTACAGGAACGAAACCAACAGCGAATGTGCCACAAGAAAACGCAAAAGAACCTCTAATATTTTTAACACACGCTGTCGATTTATCAGAAAGCGTCAGATCTGCCACAAGGAAATGTTATTGTAGCGTTAGTATTCTCTGTACGGTGTGGCAACTTATCAGAGTGTGTCAGTTGTACTTGCAGACTATTCAAGTAATGTAGGTTATATATCATCTTTTGCTAGTGTAATAAAAGTCTGAGACCATACCCGTTTCGCTTTATTTCGAAGTATCTTCAGTGATCAGATTTTTTGTTTTCTACTTCATTAATAATGTTCTTTCACACATAGGAAGTAGGATGCCAAAAATCTGACCACTGAATATGCGTTGTAATAAAGCGAAACATGTTTGGTCTAAATAAGACTTTTACACAGTTGCAAAAGACAGTATATAGGCTATATTAATCGTATATAACCGCAGAATAAAAGAGGCCTAAAAAGAAAATACTAAAACATGTACAGATTATTCATTAACGTTGTTGCCTACAAGGGGGTTTTGCTACTGTCTGGTAGCGAGAAAATACAGAACTACATAGTATTTTCACTAGGTATACTGGAAGACGTCCGCGTCCGTACCTGCGTGATGAGTGGGGCTATCTGCAATGCGGACGACCCAGGTTCGATTCCCGGTGCTGCCAGCGATTTTTACTTGGTAGGAGGAGCTGCTTGACCGAGTAGTAGCGGCTCCAGGTCACGAAAACTGCCAACATCTGGGAGAACGATATGCTGACCCCAAGCCCCTCTATACCGCATCCAGTGACGCCATTATCAGAGGACATTTCATTTCGGTGGTCAAATTTTCTTATTGTTGCTAGAAAATAATGTGGATGTTTTATCGCTGAACATTTGCAAAATGAGATCAACAAAAGAGAATTAATTTACGCTTAGCTTAGGTAGCTCCCGGATTAATATATTGCGTAGTTTTGTGGGATGGTCCACATAACTGATTTTTAAGCATAGTTGCCCAGTAAACGCTATTACAAGTAATAGATAATGTGTTACCCATGCAGGTTGCCTGCTACGGTCGCAGGTTCGAATCCTGCCCCGGGCATGGATGTGCGTGATGTCCTTTAGGTTAGTTAGGCTTAAGTAGCTCTAAGTTCTAGGGGACTGATGACCTCAGATGTTAAGTCCCATAGTGCTCAGAGCCATTTGAACCATTTTTTTGAAGTAGGTTGCAGTTATCAAGAGCAATCTCGAGGCGAGTGCAACGCTTTCATTTAATAGTAACCGGCATATACATTTGCAGAGTGTAAATAAACCGCCTTACAAAGAAAGTTAAGCATATAGAAGAGGAAACGAAATCAAACTAACCTGGTTATTTCAGTGATTACAACTTCGCAGCATGAGCCTACTTTAACGAGTACGACGTTGCACCCACTCTGTGTCCTAAAGCCGTTGTATCTTCTCCTGAGGCAGGTCGGTCGACGACTGTTGCAACTGGTCCTTAACATCCCGGATACTGCCACTGAGAAGAAGTTGACGTCCGAGCTGGTCCCACACAGATTCTATCGGGGACGGATTGGGGATCTTCCTGGCCCACGGGAGTATTCCAGCATCACGCGGACAGGTAGGCAGACGTACCAAGTGTGGCCGCTCATTGTCCTGTTGAAAAATGCGCCGTAATACTGTCACATGAGAGATAACACATGAGGAAACAGTATATCCGTGACATACCGTCGTGCCGTCAGAGATCCCTCATCACTATTAGCTGTGACCTGAAGGCATACCCGATGGCTCCCAACACCACGGCGCCAGGAGTAACACTGCTGTACTGCTCCAAAGCATTGGGAGAATGGGACCTTTCCCGAATCCGTTGCCATATTCGCCGACGATGGTCATCGTGGTAGTGCGAAACCATTCACCAGCAGTCCACGATTCCCGGTAACGGCACCACTCCAAAAGCAGCCGTTTGTGTCGTGGTGTGAACGACAACCTGCGCGTGGGTTGCCCTAGTCTAGATGCTGCTGGTTTCCGACCACTGGTGCGGGATGAGACGGAATGTTGCACGGAGTTCATTACACGTTCTCGGATGGCACGCGAAGATGTGAAGGGACTTACGATGTGCTTGGTGCAAATTCCGCCATTCTCTCTTGGTCTGGTGGGACGTGGTAGACCGGAACACCGACGACAAGTGCGCCTACTCTCACGTTCCCATGGCGTCCAACATCGGGTCACTGTCACATCCGACTGCCCCACAGATCTTGACATTGCACAATTCGACCCGCCAGCCAAATGGGGACCAACAACGAGGCCCCTTCCAAACTCTGTCAGATGCTGACAACGCTATCTCATACGGGTACCTGACATCTCCGTGTCCTTCACGGTGATCATTCAAACATCTGAGGTTGTTCACGCACTGTGTATATTCTACCACATCTGGCAACAACGCTAAACACGAACAACACTAATGCATTCTGATGGTCGCTCTACATATCACAGAGAATTGCAGCTCTTAATCATCTGAATGTCGTGTGTGCGTGTATGAAGTTACATTGACTTCCGACTGTGTCCCTGGTTCCTTCACTTTTTTTGTCAGGTAGTGTATTACCAGAGAGGCACATATACAGGAGTGACCTGCAACGTACGTTATTTTGGATAAAAGAGTACAATGAGTGAGGATGTCGCCATAAGTTTGTGCCTTACGTGTAACCTCAGGCGCACAGAATGTTTCTTTTTGCTATGATTAACCAATCTGAGGTAAAGTTATTTGAGATGGAGCACCTGTTTGAATGCTGTGTAGCGAGCTTAGGAAATTGATTACCACTTCACTGAAGAAACTAATGCACTCTTCGCCTGGTGTTTTTGTTGTAATTATGTACTTTATGCCACAGACAAGCTCACAACGGAAAATATAATATAATGTTTCAATACTGAAAAGAATTACTTAACATGAGCAGACGTCATGGAATGAAAGTAAAAAATTAATTTGCATATGATACTAGATAGTTTTATTACACAGTTTGTATTCCAGATTTATTCAAGTTGTATGTCCAACTTCAAAAGCCAAGACGATAAATCTGATATTGTTTCTACGATGTCTTCTCGTGGTTCATGGTATCATTGAACGGGAACTATTCTGTGATGAACTTCACTATTTGTTCAGGACATCTGCCGTCACGGGATTGACATTTAGGAAGACCACTGTTGAAAACCGCAGTTCGTAGTCTGATTTGGCAAACATGAAGATGATTTGACTCAATCATGTCAGTATGAGACATAATACTTTTTTAACAAACATTTTGTAAGGCCGAAGGAAGGTCGTTAATGGTCTGACGTTTCACTGCAGATTTGAATAAGGAGGTGGGAGTAAATAGGCAAGGGTAACTATACCGAAATTTTGACTGACATGTTTTAGAGGAACCATGGAAAATCTAACCGGACAGGGAAGCAATCTTCGGTCCTCCCAAATATTTCCAATGTGTTAACTATCGATAGCGTAATGAGCTGTTATTTTGAGAATACGTATTCTACTCGTGTATAATGCCTTTATGTTTGTAAGTGATTGCATGTTCTCTGTTTTAACAATTTGGGAGAGACATTTTTTTCTTTTCACGATGGAACTGTTGCAAGCTAACATTATAGGCAGATGTTCAACATCTGTTATTAAAATTATATGCTCAAGGACAGTTCATAACTTTTGCTAGGTACTTACGTAATACCTAACATCTCCTTTGGTGTGCGTCTACGTTGTTTTCAAACTCTCGACAGTTTCACACAAGATTAGCCATGAGATTAACTTCTCATGAGCGATAAAAGTTTACGATATTAATAACTGTAATGTTATTTAACAATAAAATCTTGTTGATACGGTGTCGATCTCAGCTGTTCTTTTAAAGCTATATAAACAATTGTGTTTTGCAACATGATGCAGATTATACAAATATGATTTCATATTTTGTTGTTCGTCTTTCGCAGTTTATTGAAATCGAAATTTTTAAGCGGTTATCCGCCGCGTCCGCTTTTCGACTTGCATTTGATGCCTACAGTGCCATCTGGCGATTTTCGTCGCCACTACCCTCGCATTGACCTGCGCCTAGCGCTCCGTCGGCCGGTCGGTGAACTACTACTGTTCGTGGCTACAGGTCCCACTCTTCCGTGTATTCTATCTTTACCGCGTGAAGCACTATCCAAGCCACAACATTAATATGATTTAAATGATTTTGTTTCTCTATAAGTAAAATACACCCATATTATTCTGTATAATAGAAAAATAATGAAATAACTCACCTTTTCTTCTACATTTTTCCTATATCCGCCATGGTTTGCTGAGTTTTTATTACTTTCGAGCCACCTGCGAGATTTTAGATTTTTTACTTTTTAATGAAATAATATTGAGGGTCTTAAACCGGTGGCACCCGGGGAGACCTTGTGAACTGGCGTCACTCGAAACACTTGCAACATTGCTTATTAGCAGGAACATATATACAATGGTTTGTTCAAATGGCTCTGAGCACTACGGGACTTAACATCTGAAGTCATCAGTACCCTAGAACATAGAACTACTTAAACCTATCTAGGCGCTACAGTCTGGAACCGCGCGGCCGCTACGGTCGCAGGTTCGAATCCTGCCTCGGACATGGATGTGTGTGATGTCCTTAGGTTAGTTAGGTTTAATTAGTTCTAAGTTCTAGGCGACTGATGACCTCAGTTAAGTCGCATAGTGCTCAGAGCCATTTGAACCAATTTGAACTTAAACCTAACCCAAGGACATCACACACATCTATGCCCGAGGCAGGATTCGAACCTGCGACCGTAGCAGCAGCGCGGTTCCGGACTGAAGCGCCTAGAATCGCTCGGCCACAGCGGCCGGCTACAATGGTTTTTCAAACCGCAGTTTCACTTAAATTTTCCTAAAATATCTGTTTGTTCCAATGCATTGAACATTAAGTCCGCCAAACGCTATGTTCAACAAATTATCTAAACATTATTTCTAAGCTGCTTTTTACTGTGACGGCTATTTTGCAGAATGTGGGTTGCTATTTTATTGGAGTCCTGCTTTTCGTTTCTCTTACACATTAATTTACAGCATTTACATGAGTAGGCCTACAGTCCGTGATTTTACTACATTACTGTTTTCTTCTTTACAAATGGTCGACTGCATTCGGTTATAGTTAACTCGCGTTAAGGATTTATTCAGTTAACTTGGTTTCAGCGTGGTAAGAACACTATTAGAGTGAAATCGAACAACTCACATTGCACGGCTCGTTTAGCTGAGAGTTTGGACAAACTAAACAATCGTGCAATGTTATGAAACCTACATAGACGATATAGGGTTGCCCTCCTCAAAGAGGCCGACAGGTCTAATAGAAAGGCTTGAGAAGCAAAGATGACAGGCTTTTTCGAGCTGATATCACTGGAAAACCAGTTAGAATATCACTGCTTTGCTGTAATGTAGTTTTCATATATTACACAGTGTCCTATATGCTGTATATGCCTTAACTAGATCAGTTCAAGTGATGGACATAAAACAGATTCAAAGAATAAAATTGTTTAACTGCACGAGGTGAGGCACGAGGACACAAAAGAACCTGTGCATAAGATAAGAACAGCCCTGACACGCTTCCAGCAAAATAAATAAATATAAAATTACGTGTCTTTTACCTCTCCAGAGAACGATAAAGGAAGGGGCTGCACGTGGTAGGCCGGCCACGGTGGTCTAGTGGTTCTAGGCGCGCATTTCGGAACCGCGGGACTGCTACGGTCGCAGGTTCGAATCCTGCCTCGGGCACGGATGTGTGTGATGTCCTTAGGTTAGTTAGGTTTAAGTAGTTCTAAGTTCTAGGGGACTGATGACCACAGAAGTTAAGTCCCATAGTGCTCAGAGCCATTTGAACCAATTTTTTTTTTTTTTTTTTTTTTTTTTGCACGTGGTAGACTTCGAATTCGATCAAGACCACTCCTACTGAAAAACATAGTTTATACGTGCACAGACCCCGTGGATAGAGCGAAACTCTTCAAAGAAGCATGTGGCATGTCTTAAGAAACTGAGCCATACAGGCTAACACAAAGGAATAATTCCACCTTCACTGAATATTAAGTTTTAGTTGATCCATCACTGAAGTGGACGTGGGACTGCGGCTTTTCATAAGCTTATAGAAATAAGGAATACTAACAGCCGTACTTTTATAGAATATATTAATCACGCGATCAATTAGGACACTACATTAGGGTCGTCTTCAGGCCGCTACGCAAACGAATGAATTGTGATATCCATCCCTCGGTGCATTAGGACAGTTACCATGTGTATTAACTTGTCTCTCCTATAACTAACAAAATTATATGATACTGAATTTCATGGCTTCACAGATGTAGCTCCTCCATACAGTGAAACAATCAAGTATCTCAAAGGTTAAATGGCTTCGTCCGTTCTCCGTGTGTAAAACGGCTCTGCTGCTCGAATCAGTGCCGAAAGACATTGATTAATTAATTCATCGATGTATTTACTCATCCAAGGAACAATACAAATTGTACGGATGTCGTCATTTGTTGGTAAAATGTTTCTTATTAAATAGATATACATGGATTGTTACAATGTTTACTGTTCTTGTAATTAGTCTTACAATGTTTATAATTGTGCCATTTAATGTTACTTAATATGTGAGGGCATTCATAAATATTACGTGGCTATCTATAATTATTCTAAATAGTCACAGTGTAACAGTTTTTTCTTAATTAATATCTTTTTAGTGTTTGGCTAAAGGCATGACGTTCATTTACGCCGTTAATTTCCTGTGGCAGCCTGATGTACAGTTTTATGCCATTATATAGCATGCTCTTCTGTGTCCGTTTAAGCGAAACAGTGAATGGATCTAGATTCAGGGTCATGTATTGTGCTGTTTGTAGTATACATATGAATATTATTCTTGTGTACGTTATAGTCATTATATTCTGGAAAATGTATTCACATGGGCCAGCAGTCATAATTTCTAGCTTTTGGAATAAGTTAGTACAACTGGCCCCATTGCTATTATTTATTATTGTCCGTACAGCCCTTTTCTGTACGTGGAAAAGAGTCTGAATGTTCCCAACATTTGTTCCCCAAAACATGATTCCGTAACTGAGGATTGAATATATATATACCCAAAATAAGTCACTTTGACGCATGTGAAATGTATCGCATCGGTGCAAATATTTGCAAAGCATAATGTGCTGTAGGTAATCTCATTGTCAAAGCTTTTATATGTTTTATCCGCTTCAGCTGACAGTCTACATTCATACCCAAGAATCTGATATACTTCACACTTTCTAATACATCGTCATTAATTTTCAATCCAGCATCATTACTTTTATTTACGTTTAGAGTGCTTTATTTTCCACTGACCATCATCTGTGGACAGCTTTGAGCGCTGAGTTATACTTTCCGGTCTTGCCACATTTTGTCTGCAGGGTTATTTTTCTTAATGAGTCACTCAGTAGGAAACGATATCCGAGGGGCTAGGGGATAGAAAAGGTTACACAAGCATATGGCTGAAAATGCATTCCAAGTGACGTACACCCACTTGAAGGTGTTGAACACTGTAGAATATTGCCCCAGCATCAGCACCAGACGTGTGGCCCTGCGGGTTATGTATCCGTTACATAATGTTTCTCCGTAACAAACAGCAATGGTATTCGGCTACACTCTACCACTAACACTGCCAATTACATTAGGGTTTCGACCCAATGGCGATACGGAATACCGTCGCTATAAAGAAGAAGAAAACACTATCTAGATAACTAAAGTATCTCACTGTCTAAAACATTTGTTACAGCCATACGGGTCATTCGATGTCCTGGCCTAAGAATTGCACGTTATCGTACATTTAGTCTCATTTTAATTTACTGTGAGTCCAATCTTTTCTCCTCTGGCTTCCACTACCTCATACATTGGCATGTATGCAAGGGATTAGTGTGGCATTCGCGTCTTACCAACGTGCGTGCCGTAAATGCGGAAACGTGAATTATGGCAGCGTTATTACCAAATGCGTCCAAACAGGACAAAAGCGCTGTTATTCTTTTCTTGGCTGCCGAAGGACAAACACCAGTAGACATGCGACGGAGTACGAAGAATGTGTATGGAGGAGCATGTCTGTCAAAAGCCACCGTGGAATTGTGCGTGACAAGGGGTGCTTGTTGATCATGATAACGCACGACCCCAATCGCAAATGTCGTAACGCAGAAGTTACGCCAACTCACGTTGGACACACTAGCCCACCCGCCCTATACTCCTGATCTCTGCCTATTTGATTATCACAACTTATCCCTTAACCCTACATCACTGTACCTTCATAAAATTTACGGTTGTAGTTGGTACCAACGCGCCGTTCCCCGCGATCTGGTATCGTTAGTATACGATGTAAAATAGGACATTTTGTACTTATTTTGTATGTGACATGCCATTGTAGACCTTATGATTGTAATTAACTAGTGAATAAACTCCAAATTATGACACCCTTTGACTAAAATATGGAGTAGTAAAATTTAGATGGTTTAGTTCGAATGGTTCAAATGGCTCTAAGTACTATGGGACTTCACATCTGAGGTCATCAGTCCCCTAGACTTAGAACTACTTAAACCTAACTAACCTAAGGACATCACACACATCCATGACCGAGCCAGGATTCGTTCATGCGACCGTAGCAGCAGCGCGTTTCCGGACTGAAGCGCCTAGAACCGCTCGGCCACAGAGGCCGGCGATGGTTTACTAGCAATTTGTGTTTTCAACCCTTTAGAGTCCTAGGGATAAAAAAGGCTTTGAACGGTCACGATTCCTATCGAACGAGGGGGTACATCAGGTAGTTACGGACTACTTCACCCAGAAGTTCACTGTATTTTACGAAACGGGTAGCTTCAACCTGGTGCGTCGGTGGGATGACTGTCTCAGTGCTCATCTCTATTTTTCGTGATTGGCATATCGATTCTGGACAGTACGGCCTTTGAACGGAAAGTCTTTGATCGCCCCCTTGTACATTGAGGCGACGAAAGTAACAGAATACTTCCTAACATCGTGCCGGCATGGCTCAATATTTCTGCAGGGAACTTCCAACGACTTGTTGAGCGGCCTTGAGTTTCGTCACTACGCCGTGCAAAACGTGGTCCGACACGATATTTCTCCTCAATGTATAAAGGACGATCAAATAGCCATCCATAATTGGAAAGTGTTACCGGTGCAGGATTACGAACTGACCTCAAACGTTCCATGGAATTCATATCCAGCCATCTGGATGGCCAAACCATTCGCTCGAGTTGTCCAGAATGTTCTTCAAACCAATCTCGAACAATTGTGTCCCGGTGACATGGCGCATTGCCATCCATTAAAACTCCATCGTTGTTTGGAAACAAGTCCATGAAAGACTGCAAATGGTCTTTGACCAGAGGGCTGAGTCTATTCCAGGTAAACATAGCCCACTTCATAATGGAGCCGCTACCCGCCTTTTTGACAACTTGGGTCTGCGCCACACTCGATCCCTACCATCTGCTCTTACCGATTGAAATCGGGACTCATCTGACCAATCAAGGTTTTCCAGTCGTCCAGAGTCCAACCGATATGGCCACGAACCCAGAAAAGCCGCTGCAGGCGATGTTGTGGCGCTAACAAAGGCAGTCGCATCGGTCGTCTGCTGCCATAGCCCATTAACGACAAATTTCGCCGCACTGTACCAACGGATACGTTCGTCGTACGCCCCTCATTGATTTCTGTGGTTATTCACGATGTGTTGCTTGTCTGTTAGCACTGACAACTCTACCCAAACGCCACTGCTCTCGGTCGTTAAGTGAAGGCCGTCGGCCACTGCGTTGTCCGTGCTAAGAGATAGTGACTGAAATTTGGTATTCTCGGCATCCTCTTGACACTGTGAATCATCCTGGAATATTCAGTTCCCTAACGATTTCAAAAATGGAATGTCCAATGCGTCTAGCTCCAACTACCATTACGCGTTCAAAAACTGTTAAATCCCCTAGTGTGGTCCTAATTAGGTTGCAAACCTTTTCGCATGAATCACCTGAATACAAATGACAGCTCCGCCAATGCACTGCCCTTTTATACCTTGTGGACGCGATATTAGTGCCATCTGTATAAGTGCATATCGCTAGCCCACCTCACTGTGTACGTCGTGCCACTACTGCCGTATCTCAGTACACTCATATCTATGACACGAATCCATCGAGACAAAATTAAGCTCCAACATCGCAAAACATGAATGCCTTAATGTTATTCATAGAAAAGTATTTGTCATGTTAAAGTGTTTCCCCTGTTTTGTCGACGCTCTGTAGATGATACTGCTGGAATATTTTCTTAATAACACCTAAAATCACGTCTCGTCGTGCTGCACGAAATTGAGCACGTTATTACACGCAGAAGAAAAATGAAACTTGTACTTGAAATCGCCGCGAAGTGCCACCACCGGGCCCTGCAAGGGAATATTCGGACTTCTTGTCACTGAAGCGTGGCTTGTATGTTTTGCACCCGACAAAATTATACTGGCGCCGAATAAGACGTGTCATTATCAGATAAACTGGTTCCATAATGGCAGATGGCAGATGATGGAGGGGATCCAAGTGTAACGAGCGGTCGGCCGTCGCTCTAGAAACACAGCGCAGCGCAACACAAGAACCAGCCAGCGACTTATTTGGGAATGGCGAGATCCTGAACAGGCTAGACTACTCGTTTTTCAGCCTTACGTTCATTACTCAGCAACCGATCCAATGATTTAGAAGGACGGAAAATAATGTCAAAACTGTGGCTCTTCGTCGATAATGTCGGTTATCTATGTTCTACACGAAGTCTCTTTACAACTTCCTTTGATGTCTCAGACATAGTCAGTTGCCTAATCTTTAAATACTGGGTTTCCTACACCAGCTAGAAATAGCGCCACATTTGTCTAAAAAAGAGAAGTGCATTCGTCATTTCATTAGACTGTTTCGTTTATGAAAAAATAAATTTGTCATCACCGACTTTTCCCAAGAAAATGACTGTAACCGCCATCCTGCTTCCTGTATGAGTGCGTTAAACCAAGTGGATTTTTCCACACAGCAGTCACCACTATGCATTGCGAACAAACTCCACATGTGGGTGATGACTTTTGCTGAAGGTAATATTCCGCAACACACAAAAAACTGAAGTGTTACACTTTCTGTATATGAGCACACAAACGGCGACATAAGGAGATACAATTCGGTATCTTATAAAGCTCCTGTAAGGTTTAGAAGTGGGATTACTTGTGAAAGTAAGTCCGAATATGTCCTGATTTGAAAATTATGCACTCCCGTGTACAATGTTTCGAGCCATATATCAAGTTAAGTAACGCGATCTGAAGGGAAATAAGAAAAAATTACTCTGACTGACAACACTTATTTTACTAACGCAGCGGTTTACAGTGGTCATTAAAAAAAAAAGAGAACTAAACTTAAGTGAACATGAGCAATCGTATCAGTTACCTCACCAAGTACAGAAGTGCCAGGTTCAGTACGCTGGTGATGTGGACCCCAATCTATTATAACAACACTCATATATACTGCATTGAACATATAATCCATTTGTAGAGTGAAGCACGGCGTCTTTGCACCCTGCATCAGCGTCAAGATCTACTTCACCTGCTGAAAATCATTCAAAGAACGGAGTGTGTAATATTCAAGGAGACTGATGTTAGTTTCAACGTGAATTCCAGTAAGAAACAAGTGCCAATGTTATCAGTTACTGAAGCCAAATGGTTCTTTCCGTATCGTGCGATTGTATACTGACTGCAGAGTACGAGTCGCAATAGTTTGTTCAAACAGAAATGTGAATGAGAAGGAAAACTGAACAGCAAGAACATTTGAATGTTAACTCGTATAACTCAGGAATACAAGTAAAACTTAGTAACATACTAACTGTACCACAGTCTATATGCGTTGATAATAATCAGATTCTGTACCAGCCCTTAAAATGAACTCATTTCACAAAGACACAAGTAACCAATGTACAAACGTAGGACGTGTGTCCAAGACATGAAAGTTACCACAACTTCGCGATGTGAACCAAGAAATTAGTTAAGCACTCTTCGGGAAACCAACAATGTAATACAGAATGCATACATTTCCTGCACGCAGCTTATGAACATTTCTCCACGTCACAAACCGACGGCCAGTAACCTTTCTCTACAAGACGGAAGACAACAGTGCCTATTCAAGCTCAAGTCTCAGCTTTCCTACCGCGTCGGGTAGCGATCTGATTGGCAACCTGAACGGGAATCCGAAGACGTACTTATTGTATACTTCAAAGACTAATCAAAGCTAATCAAACTGTTCGCGATCGATACTGAGTATACAACAGCATATTTGCAGTGAGTTAGCAACAACTAGTACGAGAATGAATTGAAATGTTGAAATAGTAAATTGAAATAAACTCCTGGAAATGGAAAAAAGAACACATTGACACGGGTGTGTCAGACCCACCATACTTGCTCCGGACACTGCGAGAGGGCTGTACAAGCAATGATCACACGCACGGCACAGCGGAACACCAGGAACCGCGGTGTTGGCCGTCGAATGGCGCTAGCTGCGCAGCATTTGTGCACCGCCGCCGTCAGTGTCAGCCAGTTTGCCGTGGCATACGGAGCTCCATCGCAGTCTTTAACACTGGTAGCATGCCGCGACAGCGTGGACGTGAACCGTATGTGCAGTTGACGGACTTTGAGCGAGGGCGTATAGTGGGCATGCGGGAGGCCGGGTGGACGTACCGCCGAATTGCTCAACACGTGGGGCGTGAGGTCTCCACAGTACATCGATGTTGTCGCCAGTGGTCGGCGGAAGGTGCACGTGCCCGTCGACCTGGGACCGGACCGCAGCGACGCACGGATGCACGCCAAGACCGTAGGATCCTACGCAGTGCCGTAGGGGACCGCACCGCCACTTCCCAGCAAATTAGGGACACTGTTGCTCCTGGGGTATCGGCGAGGACCATTCGCAACCGTCTCCATGAATCTGGGCTACGGTCCCGCACACCGTTAGGCCGTCTTCCGCTCACGCCCCAACATCGTGCAGCCCACCTCCAGTGGTGTCGCGACAGGCGTGAGTGGAGGGACGAATGGAGACGTGTCGTCTTCAGCGATGAGAGTCGCTTCTGCCTTGGTGCCAATGATGGTCGTATGCGCGTTTGGCGCCGTGCAGGTGAGCGCCACAATCAGGACTGCATACGACCGAGGCACACAGGGCCAACACCCGGCATCATGGTGTGGGGAGCGATCTCCTACACTGGCCGTACACCACTGGTGATCGTCGAGGGGACACTGAATAGTGCACGGTACATCCAAACCGTCATCGAACCCATCGTTCTACCATTCCTAGACCGGCAAGGGAACTTGCTGTTCCAACAGGACAATGCACGTCCGCATGTATCCCGTGCCACCCAACGTGCTCTAGAAGGTGTAAGTCAACTACCCTGGCCAGCAAGATCTCCGGATCTGTCCCCCATTGAGCATGTTTGGGACTGGATGAAGCGTCGTCTCACGCGGTCTGCACGTCCAGAACGAACGCTGGTCCAACTGAGGCGCCAGGTGGAAATGGCATGGCAAGCCGTTCCACAGGACTACATCCAGCATCTCTACGATCGTCTCCATGGGAGAATAGCAGCCTGCATTGCTGCGAAAGGTGGATATACACTGTACTAGTGCCGACATTGTGCATGCTCTGTTGCCTGTGTCTATGTGCCTGTGGTTCTGTCAGTGTGATCATGTGATGTATCTGACCCCAGGAATGTGTCAATAAAGTTTCCCCTTCCTGGGACAATGAATTCACGGTGTTCTTATTTCAATTTCCAGGAGTGTATGAAAGGCAGGGAGACTTTAAAATACGACACCGGGGTCTAGGATCTGGGCTTGTACGGGCAAGATACTGCCCCAGCTTTCCTCATTGAACCATATCGGCATTACTTTGAAATGATGTAAGAATCCGCGAGAGAAACTTAGATGGGGCTTTGAACCCTGGACCTCTCTGAGGAAGGAAGGTAAGGTTTTTACTTTTCGTCGATCTCGAAACCGTTACGAGTAGAGTACAAACGTAAATCCGACAAGGAGGGGAAAGAAACAGGGTCGTGGCTTTCTTTAAGGAAACATGCCAACATTTGACACAAATGGTGTCAGTGATAATATGGATAAAATACATCGGAATAGGCTGACTCGTGCCCCTCTTTTTTGAATATGAATCCAGAGTATTTCGATGGTTCATGTACTCCGTTAGTTTTTACGACTAAGCGTCTCTGAATTGCTGCATCCAGACATTCGGTCAGAGAGAGAGAGACGGGAGGGGGGGGAAAAATCATCCAGCATTAAATGGTAGAGAATTTGCCGTAAGGAAGATAAGACATGTCAGAAGAGAGAAACATATAGGGTTTATGCTCCTGTATTTTGTCTACAGGATGAAGGATGTGTTGCACGCAGATAGCAGTAGCAACGTTCTCCTGAGTGTTTGGGAGTAATGTAAGGTGTCTGTACGTTATTCCCGTTGGTTAGGTTCTGTATCTCCGTACCCAACACTGTCCATTTCCCTTCGTGCACGGATAGCGTTGTCATTAGGATGTATCGCAATGCGTGCTTTACATGCGAATATCGATTCGGGGACGTTAGCCTTGTTTGCTTTGCTGACGAGTGTTTGTCAATTGTACACGCATCTCTCCACGCTAATCTGGCCTCTACAAACCTCTTCATCTCTGCATCACTACTGCATCATCCATCCATTTCAACCAGTTTACTGTAGTCAAACGTTCATCTCCCTCCACAGGTTGTTCTCCTGTATCTCTCACCCCTCTCACTTCCCACCATTAGGAAGCGTACAATTTCTTGATGCCTCAGTATGCGTCCTTTCAATCGATCTTTTTGTCAAGATAAGCCGTAAATTACTTTTCACCCCAATTCCATTAAGTACCTCTGCACTGGTTTTCCGATCTACCCATGCAATCCTTCGCATTCTTCTGAATGTGGAAGGAAATCCATCGAACCGGCCGAGTCATCATTCCATCATTTGCCTTAAGTGGCTTAGGGGGCTGCGTTAAACGTTAACCTGGATAGCCATACAGGGATTCGATCGCCGCAGTGAGTAAGTAAGAAAGGTTATGGTTAACATCTCTTCGACGACGAGGTCTACTGAAAAGGGGCACAGATTCGCACTTGGGAGGGATGTGAAACTATATCGGCTGTGGTCTTTTAATAGAAACTCTCCAACATTTACCTCATATGATTTAGGGAAATCGCGGAAAACCTAATTCTGGATGGCCGGGCGTGGTTGTTGACCGCCCTCCTCTCAAATACGAGCTGAGTGTCTTCCACTGGGACACCTCCCGAAATCGAATTCTACGTCTCACCCGTTTCACCAGCTCGCTCAGTGCTGCTCCTATAATGAACGCTGTATTAAGATTCAAAACGGATTACTCGATTAAAATGTAAATTTCACCTTGTAAGTAAGTCAGGCTGTTGTTTTGATGCCCTTAGCTGTAAGTCTACACGAAAGGCAGCTACGTCTTTTAAAAACGTAGGTTGTATGTTGCGAACTGCAGGAAGGAAGCGTTACACCGGCATGACTTCACCTTAGGACTGGGGAGGAAGTCGGCTGTGTCGTTTTCACTGCAACCATCCAGTGTTTGCCTTCGGAAATCTAGGGGCGGAGGGGGAGGGGGGGAAGAAAAAACCTAAATCTGAAACATTGGACTGGGATTTGACCCGATCCCCCCGTGTTATTCCAATGTCTTACCCGCTGCACAGCACTGCTGAGTAATAAGGTCATGAGATTGTTACTACCCCCAGAGGAAGAGTTGGTCTGGACACGGTAATATGTAAATGTTACATTTATCTCCTAGCCGTCTCGACATGCAGAAATAATTGTGTTGACAAATACAGTGAGGTCAGATGTTCCTGGATAGCCGAGTACGTTATAATGACAGACGCTTTTTGTAGGAACGACTCAAAAACTGATGGCCATGACTGTTGAGGACTCCAAGTTCAGCAAAGTCTCACAGGCATTGCAAGTACGCAGGTCTCCTAATAATGATAGCTATGTGAACTGGCGACTTCAGAAAAGTTACAAAGGGACCGATGGCCTTTGTTGTCTGGTCCCTTCAACCCCACAAACCAACCAACTAACCAACCAGAAAAGTTACATGAACAGTTATCACTCAGGAAAAACTAAGGCATTTGTGTAAACCTTTAGACTGTCCTGTACAATATGAGGTAGCGATGTTGGACAGCGAAGTCGACAATCTAACGAATCCCAAAAGGTGTTCCATTGGATTCATGTCGGCACCCTGGGCAGACCACTCTTTTTCATGAATATTATTGTCCACAGATAATTGCCTCACATGCTGCCGTATGATAGAGTGCATTGTCATACCGATACAAGCAATCATCATCTCCGATCTGTTCCTCTACTGTATGCAGTACAAAATGTTGTAAAATGTGTTCATATCCACACGCACGTAGCGTTTTCTTATGCTCTATTAGGGGACCACAACCTAACCACTGGGAACACCTCCTTACCGTAACATAAACATAGATAAGATGGCTCTAAGCACTATGCGACTGAACATCTGAGGTCATCTGCCCCTAGACTGAGAACTACTTAAGCCTGACTAGCCTAAGGACATCACACACATCCCTGCCCGAGGCAGGATTCGAACCTGTGACCGTAGCAGCCGCGTGGTTCCGGACTAAAGCGCCTAGAACCGCTAGGGCACCACGGCCGGCCTTACCGTAACATCACCAATTGACTGTCGACACTGCACATGATGGCAGGAAACGTTCTCCAGGCATTCGCGAAATCCACGCCCTTCCATCTCATTGCCACAGGTTGTAGCATCATTCATCATGCCAAATCACTCGTTGTCAGTCATCCCCTGTTCAGTGGCGTCGATCTTTACGCCACCTCAAGCGTCTATTAGAACTGATTACACGAATATGTGGCTTGCGAGAAGCTCCTCGATCACTGTACCACTTTTTTTTTTTTAGCTCCACAAGAACAGTGTTGTGCTATCTGGGTTGCTGGTAGCACTTTGAAAGTCAGACTGATTCCTTCCGCTGATTTCTTACGATTTTTTACAACCACCCTCCGCAATGTCCGACGGTTCCTGTCCATCAGACCGGTCGGAGTGACCGAGCGGTTCTAGGCGCTTCAGTCCGGAACCGCGCTACTGCTACGGTCGCAGGTTCGAATCCTGCCTCGGGCATGAATGTGTGTGATGTCCTTGGGTTAGTTAGGCTTAACTAGTTCTAAGTCTATGGGACTGATGAGCTCAGATGTTAAGTCCCATAGTGCTTAAAGCCATTTGAACCCTTTTTAAATGAAAATGTGCTACTTCTCGTAGGCCACCCTGTACAAATTATGTCTACTGTAATGTTGATATAGTAATTTATCTGTGAAGAGGTAGGTGATGGGAGGGCGAGAAAGTGTCAAACCATTTCCCCGCAAATAATGCCTGCATCAAAATTACAGGGGAAGATGTTCACAAGTTACCGTACATATGATTTAAGACTAATTTAATGCCTTTTGTTGTCTGATGTGTGGAAAAAAAATGCCTAGGGATGAGAAAAATACACTCGAAACGCGCCGCAACGACGAGTGGCAGTATAACACAAATAATTTATTCGTAGCAATCATGATGTCTACATTTAGACCATATGTCCACTATTAGTGTCATGTTTCCCACAAACCGAGCTAGGTGGCGCAGTGGGTAACACACTGGACTCGTATTCGGGAGGACGACAGTTCAAACCCGCGTCCGGACATCCTGATTTAGTTTTTCCGTGATTTCCCTAAATAGCTTCAGGCAAATGCTGGAATGGTTCCTTTGAAAGGGTACAGCCGACTTCCTTCCCCATCCTTCCCTAATCCTAGCTTGTGCTCCGTTTCTAATGATCTCGTTGTCGACGGGACGTTAAACACTAATCTCCTCCTCTGTGTTTCCCACAATGTGTCAACAGTCTGTAATCTGACCGCTTCGGTATTGGCGTATTAATGCTCCTGTCCGTAGTGCAAGTGCCATTGCATTGTGGTTCCAAGGCAAGAGCATTTGCTGGATTCTAGTGCTAAAATCCCCAATCTGAACATCACTAGAACGCAGTACAGCATGGGAATTCTGTAATCTCAGTCAATCCGAAATCCAGCAAGAAGCATGGTAGCAGACAGATTGCAAACAAATGTTATCATCAGTGCACCACAACTTAGTGGAAAGCCTTCCTCGAAGGTTAAAAAGAAGTCCTATTGGCCATAAGTTACACAGCTGCCATCTTCGGAAAGAATAATTGTACTTGATGATCATATTGTATTCCACAGAGTGTCCCAAACCTCTAGAGCGAAAATTTTACAGACCAATGGATCCTGAACAAAATACTAAGAGCCGAGCAACCAGTGGTAGGTAACGAATATTTTAGGCAGCGTCATGTGTCGAATGAACAGTACAAAAATAAAAACACCGCCCGAACAGGCATTGATGGCCCAACGGTACCGACCGGCCACCGTGTCATCCTCAGATTTTAGGCGTCACCTGATAGGGATATAGAGAGGCATGTGGTCAGCACACCACTCTCCCGGCAGTTATCACTTTTCGTGACCGGTGCTGCTACTTCTCAATCAGGTAGATACTCAATTGGCGCCACGAGGGCCGAGTGCAGCCTGCTTGCACACTCAGCAGACCCGGACAGTGACACATCAATGTGCTAGCCAAGGCCGACAGTGCTGAACTTCATTGATTTGGCAGGAACCGATGTTACCACTGCGGCAAGGCCGTTGGGAATTAACAGTTCACTCTCTTCTCAGAAGCATCTGGACACCCATCTGTACTTCGGAATTGACCATAAGGTATCACAAAAGGCGGACATGAAAATATAAAAGGAGATGGAGAGTACTGAGTTGCCAATAGAGAAACGGTAACAGCATGATAGCTCTGTGACTTCGAGCGTGGTCTTTTCGTTGGACATTACCTGAGTAACAAATCAATCAGAGACATTTCAACACTTCTAAAGTTTCCGAAGTCGACTGTTGGTGACATGATTGTGAAATGGAAACGCGAAGGAACAATCGCAGCTAGACAAAGACCACTCAAACCTCACGTACTAACGGACACGTACCGACGAGCATTGCGGAGGGTGGTTACAATAATTCGCATGAAATCAGTGGAAGGAATCACTCGCGAGTTCCAAAGTGCTGCGAACAGTTCAGGTAGCACAGTGACTGTGCGTAGGGTGTTAAAAATATTGGGATAAATGGGCGAGCAACTCCTCATAAGCCACTCGCTTATATAGTTAACGCTGAGCTAAAGGTGGTGTAAAGAGCGAGGCACTGGACAGTGGATGACTCGAAACGAGTCACCATGTGGCAAGCCGATGGAAGGATTTGGGTTTTGCGAATGCCTGGAGAACGTCGCTGCCATCAAGTATAGTGCCATCATTCCAGTACAGAAAAGTTGGTGTCACGGTGTGCGACATTTTCGTGGCTGGGGTCTGGTTTCCTTACTGGGCTTAACAAAATGCTTGATACCGAAGGGTATTACACAGTTTGCTGTGTTGTGTACGTCGTACTGCAGAGAAACAGTTCGGAGACGATAGTTGTTTGTATCAGCATGACAGTGCAACCTGTCATAAATCACCATTTGTGAGATATTGGTCGACAATAACATTCCTGAAATGCTGTGGACTGCTGAGAGTAGTGGCCTGAACTCAGAAGAATATCTTTTTGATGTAATAAAATGGAACACTTACAGCCGTCCTTACGATGTTATTTATTACATGGCTACCAGTGTCGGTGTTTCAGTACACCATCTTCAGGCTTTAAGTGACACTGAGAGGATAAGTCCAATCGTATACACTATTCATCAGTGGCAAACATCGTGTATACGATTGGAGACCTCAGCGTCAGTTAAGGCCTGAGGATGTAGCACTGAAGCACCGAACCAAGTAGTCATATAATAAATAACATCGCAAGGACGTCTGTAGGTGTTCCATTTTATTACGTAAGTGAACGACCGAAGTCCCTCAAACCTCCAGCAGGAAGGATGGACGCGCAAAAAAAAAAATTTTTTTTTTTATGAGTTAGAACGCTGACTTCGCTCTAGACCCCAGTTTCCATTATCACTACCTTGTCTGATTTTGGCTCTTGAGGAACACTAGGTTACCATTCCATACACACACATTTAGACACTTAATTGTGAATGTCCTCAATAGAGTTCAAGCCATCATTAAACTTCCTGGCAGATTAAAACTGTGTGCCGGACCGAGTCTCGAACTCGGGACCTTTGCCTTTCGCGGGCTAGTGCCCTACCAACTGAGCTACCCAAGCACGACTCACGCCCCTTCCTCACAGCTCTACTTCTGCCAGTACCTGGTCTCCTACCTTCAAAACTTCACAGAAGCTCTCTTGTGAAACTTACAGAACTAGCATTCCTGGAAGAAAGGATATTGCGGTCAAATGGTTTTGCCACAGCCTGGGGGACGTTTCCAGAATGAAATTTTCACTCTCCAGCAGAGTGTGCGCTGATATTAAACTTCCTACAGATTAAAACTGTGTGCCGGACCGAGACTCGAACTCGGGACCCTTGCCTTTCGTGGGCAAGTGCTTGGTAGAGCACACTCCGCTGCAGAGTGAAAATTCACCACATATTAATGTCCAATACTAGGTCTCTGGATACTTTTAATCTGATAGTGTATGTGTGAGGCACGTATCTGCGAGCTACTTGTGTTCTATAAGCAACAACTGCTTGTCGCTGCGATATTTGTGGTGCCACCTTGAAAAACAATACACAGTCCGACCTGCAGTATATCCACGTTGAAGCTGACAGTTGTTCATAGTACATGCCTGGTTCTTCAGAAGTGCGCTTAATATAAGCTGTAGTAGGATGTAACGCTCAGTGGGAACAGGGATGTCACAGTAGGCGTCATCCTATCGCCGAGGACAGAAACTTTGAGAGACTGGCTCGCTCAAGCCATACAGCTAATCGGGGTTTTGAATAGAGTTGTTCGCACAGTAGAATATGAAGAGATGGTGTTGTACCGTGTGGGAGAAGATTCGCGAGTAACAACCCGTCAATTTTCCCATCACACACACACTTCAAAGAGTACTTTGCGGAGAGAGTATCATAGGCAGCGTGCGCAAACAATAAATCCAAAACCAAGAGTTCACTTCTGTCAATCGCTTGTCCAACTATGTGGTTGGCATTCGTCACTTTTGACGACTATGAGATTAAATTGTTGCTATAGGGTAAAAGTTTTTTGTGACAGTAACAGCTAAATATAATCGTTTCCAACTATTAGTCCCTTAACAGGAAGTGCCGAGTATCGGCTCCTCTATAATTTTTATTATTTCAGTGCTGAAGCTTCGGGACAGCCTGTATTTAGTGCACGTTATATGTGACCATAAATTTAAATATGAGTCCGTAACAATATTTGTACCCTCTATTACCATTTCTGTCTACAGGGCACAGTTAACTTTTTTATTCCAGTTACATTACCCGCTTCGATGTACTCCCACCGCTATTCAATGTAAATAAATGGAGAATCGAGAAAACGACCATTACATATAAATGACGAGGTTTCCATAGTCTCATCTTTTTTTGTCACATAAGACTGATAACTGTCAGATTGTGACACGGATCTTGAAGTTCTGATTTGAAACTATGCATTAAGTACTACTTCCTGTTGAATATGATACGCCTTATTTATATGCTAACGCTGGTGTTTGTTCTCATTGTGTGCTATTTCTGTCTGATGATTGCTGGATGTTGAAACAGGTAATGTAACTGGAATTGGTATAGATACCACACGGAGCTATCTTATTAGTATGACGGAACATCCTCTATGCAGCAAGCAACCCAACGCCGCACTTAAGCTCTGTGGGTAGCATATTGTCACCGTATCTTGTTTTATGATTCTAGTGCCTTTTAATTAAGCTCCTACACACGGATTACTTGTGTGTTCCGTGTGTACACAGATGTCAATAACTTATATGCATATCGCCTCATAATATTTTATTATGTTTAAGTAGAATTTCGTCGATGCATTTTGTTTCTGCCTTAAACGTGATATAAATATTCCTGTATTGATATCCTGACACATTAAGCTGCTTTCTACTATACTCCCTAGTTTATTTCTCCTTGGAAGTGGTAAGACCATAGTACTGTGGACACTACATTGTTTGTAGGCTCCCTAAGGATAATTAAAATACATGAAATTAGAAGCCAGAAATTCAATGAGTGAATTAAAATTTTCATTAGGAACGTGCGAACTAATGCTAGTACTGTCGAAATCACAACTTTCTGTTGGTGTGTTACTATCGAAGAAACTGTCTGTGTGATGCGCGTTCTTTATAACTGAACTTGCTGCAGATGCTTTCAAAATGATTTGCTTGCAACTTAGTGCAAAAGCCATGCAGTTTGCCCATACTGATTATAATGTTGCTTTTACACGGGTCGGCAGTATGGAAATCATGTAGAAGCTTAAAATAAATGGAAGAAGGAGAAAATTTAAGTGTGCACTGTAACGCAAGAAGCGAATATTGGATTTATTTTATTGGTTAACTGTACGTACTTAAAATGGATTAGAGATGAAATATTACATGTGCACTTTTTTAGACCACAGTATAAGAATAATTTGGGAAAAAAAACTGTTAATTGTGTAGCAGTGATACAGTATAAAATTAGGTACACAATAATACGATTGATATTTGAGATAATATATTTTCCACTTTGTAAATACATACATACAGATACTGCAACTATCATCTAACAAATTAAACGTAGTATATAGAAATTTAAGGTTGAGGGTTTCTCCGTTGGTAGATATATTTATATCAGGACGCCAGGGAATCAAACCAAGAAGCTGGAAATTTGTATTTATTTTGTCGATTGTTCTTAACTGCGGCAACCAGCAGAACCGATTTCGAGGTCTATGACCTGACGTAGCTGGAAGTATACAGCCGTCTCCTCGACCATACAGACAACTGTCTATGAAGTATTCTCTGCATACGTACGTACATAAAAACACAAGTATTCTTATGGTTACTCCCAGATAATAGACACTGCGAGAGATCTACGAAGTTGCAATACATTTTAGGGAAAAACAATTGAAACCTTGAAGAGCTGCGTAGTATCTTATTAGGAAACAGACCATTCTCGAACACACAAAATATTAAATAGCTGTAGTAATACTACCACTTACATCATATTTCTTCTGTTACTGTCAATTGGAGTATTTGGGAGGTAAATCTCTTTTGATGTATATATGTGATATCGGGAAACATTGCAGTTTTGTCTTCCTCATTTCAGGCGCACTAAATGATTTTCCCCCTTTTTCCGCTAGAGTCGAAAGAGAAGTTAAGCTATAGCGCGCAGATAAGGGCGGCCGGATTTGCGCTATATGCCACAACGACTCGCTTAGCAGATCCCCTCTCCTCGTCACACTGTCACAAGGACGGAAATTGCATCGGCCTGCTTACCATAAGCTGACGCTTTATATCCGGAGGCGTCAATTCTGACTTCATCTCTCATCCAGTGCTGTGTTTTCCCTTCTTGTTTCCCCATTCAGATGGGTACTTAAAAAGCACTGTACTTCATTTGTCAACATCCGTGACAGGTCGTTTTCCTTGTACACATCTTGACATTTGGCGTCTGCCCTGGGGTGAGGATTTGTTCTGTTTCCTCGGGATATCTCATAGCCGTGTTAAGTAGAAGTGGCTTCGGTTAAGACGAATCTTGTATGCTGGCAAATACATATTCGTTTACTCGCATTAGATTAAAACGCACGTTCAAATATTTATTTTGTCGATTGTTCTTAACTGCGGCAACCAGCAGAACCGATTTCGAGGTGTATGACCTGACGTAGCACGTGAACAGCTTCCCGATACCGCCATCAGATGGCACTAGACGCGGTGCGGCAAACGCTGTTGCGACATCCGGCCGCGAGACTGCGCCACAGGCTCTCTCTGAAACGCGAGGTGGTGGCCGGCTGCGGACGGGTATTCAATGACAAATGAAGTGTGACGTTAACTGACCGTCATCGGTGGAAGGGGAACCTTCCCTAGTGGCACTGGGGGAAGCGAGGGCGCGGGGAAGTCATTCAATTGCTGCTCACTTCTTCAAAGGAATTCGGGCGTCGAATTCTTTTTCGTGATAAACGTGAAATAGAAAGCTCCGATGAAGTAGTGCGAAGAAGCCGGCTGTTCTGATACTGATATGTAAATATAATGGAAATTGGTCTGCTGACTCACGGTCCTGTCAGACAATCTGTCCAAGAAAAATCCTATTAGCTCTAATGTCCATGCACGACGCAGTGAGGCGCTCATAAGCGATATTCGACCCGGAAAGAGTCAGTGCACGGTTCATATGCCACGGTCGAATTCGAGCAAGTAGGAATGATCTAGTTCTTTTTTCTATACTGGGTACTAGATTTTAACGATAAAAACCAACGCGAAATACATGTAAACTAAGGTTTTTCCGTAGCGAATTGATTTGATACGCATTACATGTGTTGCTTCTCATTTGATATTGCCGCTTTCGCGTTTCCATTAATCTCAGTGACAGCAGTGTTACAACATCATTACGCTTGCGAGACTTTAAATTTTCTACAGTTTTACTACGTCATTTTATACGAATGCCTGGATGATTCCCCCTATAGTAACAGGAGCAAATACTAACACTGCCTGTGTCCAGATGAGCAAATGCTCAGCAGTACTTCGTTGATACCTCTGCGACACTCTGCTGCCAAAATTGAATTATGTCTTAACAAAATGGGTTGCTTTGAGAACTGCTTTACAGTATTATCATTTGTAGTGAAACTTCCTGGCAGATTAAAACTGTGTGCCCGACCGAGACTCGAACTCGGGACCTTTGCCTTTCGGGGGCAAGCGCTCTACCATCTGAGCTACCGAAGCACGACTCACGTCCCGTACTCACAGCTTTACTTCTGCCACTCCGCTGCAGAGTGAAAATTTCATTCTGGATCATTTGTAGTGTTCAAACAAGACAATACGAGAGTAATGAGACTACTGATTGCGACTAAAATCGGAATCTTTCTGTATCGTTGAATACTTCTACTGTATAAAAACTGGATATTGCAATAACCCAACATGTAAAAGATGCTTGCGGGATGATGTTACAGTCTGTCAAGGATAATGGAGAATGAAAAATGTATCAATGTTTTTGTAAGGGACCCTGACCCGAATTCGACCGAGTCGGAAATAATAAGCGAAAGTGGTTCTGATGCCTCTGACAGTGGAATACATGTACCAGTAGTGTTGTTGCCAAGGTTTTTGGGTCGACAACTTTCAGAGGTGTCTTTATGGACAAAACAAGAAAAAATTGGCAAGTAAACGTGGGTTCTAAAATGCATACCTTAAGAGCTATAAGTAATTGTTCATCTTCAATACTGTGAAACACATCTCTTCTACTACAACCCCTTTGCTTACAATACTTTGGGAGGAAGTAATATGGACCAAAACAAGAAATATGTCCAATAAACAGGGACTTCAAAATGCATACCTTAGGAGCTATAGGCTTTTGTTCAATAGAAGAAATATATGTCGCTGTAGTGAAGATGAGCAAGTGCTCTTGGCTCTTAAGGTAAACATTTTTGAGCCCATGTTTACTAGACTTTTTTTTTCTTATTTTCGTTCATACTATCACTTCTGAAAGCCGCCTACCCTGCTATCTTAACAATAACAATACCGGTATATATTCCACTATCAGAGGTATCAGAACGATTTTCGCTTTCGCTTTCGACTTGGTCGTTTTTGGACCTGCGTCTCTTACCCCGTCGTATGTGGTAGCGACGTAAGAGAAATTCAAACAACAGAGTGTTGTTTTCTAGAAAACACTTCAAAAAATCAAAGAAAAATATCAAACATTTTCAAAGAGCAAGAGTGGGCTCTATGTTCCCGAAATATAAACGATTTGACTTTCATGTTAATATTTGTGATGAAAAATTTTCCAAAGGAGTTTAGACGTTATGGGAACTAACAACCTGCATTTTCATGGAATCCGCTCAAACATTGATACTAGGTATCGAGATTTTTCAATTTTTCCCGGCATATATTGTGGCTGAAGGGGTGACAAGTGGTCCTATGCACTCAGCCATTGAGTTACTTGTACTTAAATAATCACTAAGGAATTTTACCAATGGTTACCGACAAGGAGAAGGCGTAAAAGACATTTATTAATGTTGAAAAATTTTGAATGAACCGTAAGGTCGTCGTGGGAGATATTTCGAGAACAAATTGAGCTCACATTAGCAGACTGATAAGCTACTTCGAAGAAGGATGATTAGAGTTCAATTTATCGTCAACGTCGACGACATTCGCGACAGAATATTAGCCCACACTCGTCGTCAAGGATTCTGTCGACCACGTCTGATCGTCACAAGGTGGGTTCGCTGTATTGTGCACCAAACATATCGTAACCTCTTCACAAACGCATCTGCCATCCAATAACATGTTGGTTCAAATGGCTGTGAGCACTATGGGACGTAACTGCTGAGGTCATCAGTCCCCTAGAACTTAGAACTATTCAAACCTAACTAACCTAAGGCTATCACACACGTCCATGCCCGAGGCAGGATTCGAACCCGCGACCGTAGCGGTCGCGCGGTTCCAGACTGTAGCTCCTAGAACCGCTCGGCCACCTCGGCCGGCCCCAATAACATGCAATGTACTTCTTGCAACGCCCTTTGTCACCCCTCACCACTGGTCGGAGACTAACGGCAGCCGGGCTGGGGAATTACCGTCCCATACGTGGGTTGCCATTAACACTACAACACAAATGGCTGCTTGTGGAGTGATGCACTGACCGGAAAACATGGACTGCTGGTAAATGGCGTCGTATAGTGTTCAGCGATGAATCGCGGTTCTGCGCTAACCCGGATAACCGTTGTCGGCCAGTATGGCGGAGTCCTAGGAGGAAGACCTATTCTTCCACTTTTCGGAGAGGCACAGCTGCGTTACTGCTGGCGTTTTGATTTGGAGAACCGGCGGTTATGACTAAAGGTCATAGCTGGAACTGATTTAGGGAACTCTGACAGCACAACAGTATGTCACCGACAACCGGCATTGTTATGTTTTACCTCTCATGCGACAGTATTGTGCTGCCATTTTTAATAAGACAATGCTCGCCGACATGTGGCTCGTGTCTATGAATTGTCTACGTGTTATCAAATGGTTCAAATGGGTCTGAGCACTATGGGACTTAACAGCTATGGTCATCAGTCCCCTAGAACTTAGAACTACTTAAACCTAACTAACCTAAGGACATCACACAACACCCAGTCATCACGAGGCAGAGAAAATTCCTGACCCCGCCGGCAATCGAACCCGGGAACCCGGGCGTGCGAAGCGAGAACGCTACCGCACGACCACGAGCTGCGGACCTACGTGGTATCGAGATACTTCCGTGACCATTAAAATCCCCTGATCTGTCCCCGATAGAACATCTCTGGGATCAGCTCGGCTGTCAACTGTGTCCCAGCGCCAGTGTCAATGATATCAAAGACCAGTTATAACAGTTGTGACGCAACTTGCCTCAGGAGCTTTATGTTAGCCTTCCCAACCAGCGCAAGCATCCAGGCCAGAGGGAGTGATAAGTAGGCTCCTGCTGACAATCACTGAAATTACGCCACGTAACCTCTCAGCCCGTGATGTTTCATTTCGTTTCCACCTCACCTTCTGGTTCCTTCGCTTTTTGTGTCAGGCAGCGTACGTTAATAAGACTTTTTTTACGTGCTTCAGGTGGTGGAGAACATGACGTCGCTAATGCACTTAATTAGGGTTCCTCTTGGCGACAAGGTAGCTGATTCGATACCCTGTAATGAAGAAAATTATCATAAGTGAATTTTGACCGATAGAGAGAGTAGAGGTATTGCCGCACTTGGTAATTAGAGCAATGTCTCGGTCAAGCTCCAAACCTCTCTGTAGTGATTCGTGAAGTAAGGGCATGTGAACTGTGGGTGGTGGTTTGTCCGCTGGATGGAGTCGTTAATAGCGGAGGCCCTACTTGTTTCACTCGAGAGCAAAAAGCCTGTCCCTACTTCATTTCTTCATTTACAGTTCTCTATCATCCCGTCACTGCATGCGAAAGTACTCATTACAGCCTTCCACACAATGTAGGTATACACTCGACACACCCCGCTCGGAAAAGAACAGAGTATTTCAGTACGAAAAGCCATCGAAATTAGTCGCAGCATTTGGCTTCGAATTACAGACTAGTCCGGCAGATAAGGGAGTGTACTGCCGGTATCTCAGCACTTAATTAAATGATGTCGAAAAACATGAAGACGACAGAATTCATAATCAACATCTTTGCAACTAAATTGTTGCACAGCTTATAGATGACATTGCCTATTTGATAGTGTTTTCCTCAGTATTATAAAAACCTGAGTAGGGTCTCTCAATGATAATAATAATAATATTATATTATTATTATCAGATTATATTTTATAATATATTATTGTTAGCATTATTACTTGAACAGTCCACCTTTAAGACATATGGGTGGCAGAGGTGTTATTGTATAGAAACAACCAGTGTAAAAAGCAAATACTCTGCAAGAGGTAATTTATTCCGGAAGCCAAGTAGGTCATCGTTGACACCACTCCACATAATTCGTCAGGCATATAATTTAACGCTGCTGCATGTCAGCCATTAGGAGACGCAGAAAATTGACGGTATGCTAACGAAGTAAATGAAGGAAAAATGTGACAAAAATTGCTACAGGCGCATCGTACAACTGGTTGCCGTCCAGGGCAACTGATCCCAGAAACAGAGGGTTTTATGCCGGCTATACATTTTGCATTAACTTGCACATTATTTTCCATTGCATCTACATCTACATTTACATGACTACTCTGCAATTCACATTTAAGTGCTTGGCAGAGGGTTCATCGAACCACAATCATACTATCTCTTTACCATTCCAAAAATGGTTCAAATGGCTCTGAGCACTATGGGACTCAACTGCTGAGGTCATTAGTCCCCTAGAACTTAGAACTAGTTAAACCTAACTAACCGAAGGACACCACAAACATCCATGCCCGAGGCAGGATTCGAACCTGCGACCGTAGCGGTCTTGCGGCTCCGGACTGCAGCGCCTTTAACCGCACGGCCACTTAGGCCGGCTTTACCATTCCACTCCCGAACAGCGCGCGGGAATAACGAACGCCTAAACCTTTCTGTTCGAACTTTGATTTCTCTTATTTTATTTTGATGATCATTCCTACCTATGTAGATTGGGCTCAACAAAATATTTTCGCATTCGGAAGAGAAAGTTGGTGACTGAAATTTCGTAAATAGATCTCGCCGCGACGAGAAACGTCTTTGCTTTAATGACTTCCATCCCAACTCACGTATCATATCTGCCCCTATTACGTGATAATACAAAACGAGCTGCCCTTTTTTGCACCCTTTCGATGTCCTCCGTCAATCCCACCTGGTAAGGATCCCACACTGCGCAGCAATATTCTAACAGAGGACGAAGGAGTGTAGTGTAAGCTGTCTCTTTAGTGGACTTGTTGCATCTTCTAAGTGTCCTGCCAATGAAACGCAACCTTTGGCTCGCCTTCCCCACAATGTTATCTATGTGGTCTTTCCAACTGAAGATGTTCGTAATTTTAACACTCAGGTACTTAGTTGAATTGACAGCCTTGAGAATTGTATTATTTATCGAGTAATCGAATTCCAACGGATTTCTTTTGGAACTCATGTGGATCACCTCACACTTTTCGTTATTTAGCGTCAACTGCCACCTGCCACACCATACAGCAATCTTTTCTAAATCGCTTTGCAACTGATACTGGTCTTCGGATGACCTTACTAGACGGTAAATTACAACATCATCTGCGAACAACCTAAGAGAACTGCTCAGATTGTCACCCAGGTCATTTATATAGATTAGGAACAGCAGAGATCCCAGGACGCTTCCCTGGGGAACACCTGATATCACTTCAGTTTTACTCGATGATTTGCCGTCTATTACTACGAACTGTGACCTTCCTGACAGGAAATCACGAATCCAGTCGCACAACTGAGACGATACCCCATAGGCCCGCAGCTTGATTAGAAGTCGCTTGTGAGGAACGGTGTCAAAAGCTTTCCGGAAATCTAGAAATACGGAATCAACTTGAGATCCCCTGTCGATAGCGGCCATTACTTCGTGCGAATGAAGAGCTAGCTGCGTTGCACAAGAACGATGTTTTCTGAAACCATGCTGATTACGTATCAATAGATCGTTCCCTTCGAGGTGATTCATAATGTTTGAATACAATATATGCTCCAAAACCCTACTGCAAACCGACGTCAATGATACAGGTCTGTAGTTCGATGGATTACTCCTACTACCCTTCTTAAACACTGGTGCGACCTGCGCAATTTTCCAATCTGTAGGTACAGATTTATCGGTGAGCGAGCGGTTGTATATGATTGCTAAGTAGGGAGCTATTGTATCAGCGTAATCTGAAAGGAACCTAATCGGTATACAATCTGGACCTGAAGACTTGCCCGTATCAAGCGATTTGAGTTGCTTCGCAACCCCTAAGGTATCTACTTTTAAGAAACTCATGCTAGCAGCTGTTCGTGTTTCAAATTCTGGAATATTCCATGCGTCTTCCCTGGTGACGGAATTTCGGAAAACTGCTTTCAATAACTCCGCTTTAGCGGCACAGTCGTCGGTAACAGTACCATCGGCACTGCCCAGCGAAGGTATTGACTGCGTCTTACCGCTTGTGTACTTTACACACGACCAGAATTTCTTCGGATTTTCTACCAAATTTCGAGACAATGTTTCGTTGTGGAACCTATTAAAGGCATAGTATATTATTGTATATGAAGTTACAAAGAAAGTACACAATAATGGTAACCGATAATAACTGTCGAGGAGAAGATGTCTGTGAAAGAAAGAAGTGAAAAGTCTGGAATGAGGGGAGGGTGACAGATAGGGGGAGCAGAACAGATTGCATGTTTTACAATCAGCGGTATGAGATGCGTCGCGGCGAAAATTCAAACGTCAGCGACGCAAATATTTCAGGGTGTAAGGCACACAGAGAGGCCACGACAGGGGACGGGTGATTACCAGGTGATGCATAATCCGGGGAGTCTAACAAATAAGCAGACACGCCAATTCCCAATCCCCGGCTGTCTTTTGTTTTCATATGCATAAGGCAAGGCGCGCGCCCTGGAGCCTGTGTGTTATTAAAGTTTGGTCATTACAGAGAACCGTGAAAAATGTATCACCACCGCTCACTTGTTGTGCGGAATATTTTACTTTAAGCCAGTAGCAGCTCCGCCAAAGATTTCTGATGCATGAGGTCTTCGTGTATTGATCTGTTGTCCTCGGGAAGCTAATGGTTACAACGTAATACACTGCAGAGGCCTGCTGTTTTGAGGTATATATTGCTTGTTAATAGCAAAGAAATCCATGTATTGGCGTCCTTACTTCGTCACACATTTTTGTAGGCATTTAGGTCCTACTTAGTTTCTAAGGAAATATATTTTCTCGCCTCAAAGACACAGATACCCTACTAGAGCAGCACCAATATATACACATTAAACTTGAAAAACCTCCATTTATAAGAGAAGTGATCTGTCGACATAGGTTCACAGTTATGTTAACTATGCTGACATTTAGCTACAGTAATTTCGATATTTATTTAAACTCTCAGGAGAGGAGCTGCACCTTAGAGTTGGAAGGGAGAAGAACGTTGCAGAAATAATAGAAGAGATTGGGAAAGACTTAAAGCTAGGTTCGTGACACATTCGTATATTTTGAGCGATAACGATGGACTGAGTCCGAGTAGGAAACAGTACTATAAATTACCGTGCAACTCATGAGAAAACGCTCAAACTTTTGGGAAGGAAATTAGCCAGTAGTCAAAAATACTCTACATACAGCACTCATGCTAAAGGGGATTTTATAAGCTATGGGGAATAACAGGGCCACATAAATAATTATTTCTTACAAGTTCAGTTTGCAGATGAAATAAGCCACTTTAGTATGAGCTGCTACAGACCAGATGAAGATATCCGGACGGTAACCGACGATGCAGAAGGAAAATCAGTGTCTTCGGCCGTAACCGAGGTGTTATTTTCCAGTCTAAAACTTTAAATATCCTCATCTGACAGGCCGAGACATCGTAGCTCGTCATAACATGAGAATTCTCTGAGAAACAAGCAGAACGCACACTGAGTGTAAGTTTGTTATTTTGACAAAAGTCTGCTGTTCTAATTCCGCTCTCAACATATCTCTCTGCGTTTGTGAAGCGTTTTTCTAAAGGAATCAACACGCATGTCGTGAAGATTTCTTAAAAGAACCGCATGCAGATAGGTCGCCAAGTCCTATCATAACCTACTGAGCTAGCGCTTCACTTCTGCCGACGTAACTGACGGTAGGACATGAAACCCTAACAAGGAAAGCAGAAGAGATAACGTTGTAATTTCACAGACTGGAAGAGGAAGTGCAAATAATAAAGAGCATCCTTTTTGAAGACTTGAGCTTTGTGACACATTGAGATCTAGAAACTATAATAAATAAATATTAATTTATTTTTCAGAGTCAGTTGTTACTGCAGCATTAACTGTCAACCGTGAGTCTCTGTTCCATTTGCTTTAGTTCCATCGTCCAACAAACTGTTTTGACTTATTCTTCCTCTGGTATTCACAATCTTTTCATATACAGAGTGATTTATCTGCCCGTACCGATGTCGTTTTATGCAACCCACAAATCTACATCTGGACTTCAAAAACCAGGTGCGAAAGTTTCATATTTTCTCCCTCGCCACGTGCAGACTAAGAGTCCTACAGAAAAACGAACAGGACCTTTTTGTAGGAAATTTTCTTCAGTTAAAGTTTTACTAGGAGCATTTTCGCTAGAGGCCGTAGTTTTCGAGTTGTTCAAGAGATACGTAGAAAAGTGACCCTAAATCGCACCCCCAATCCCACACTCATCCCCCACCGGTCAGGGTTTCTACTACGTTGTTCACGGCACTCCCTCCTACCTCAGTAAAAATATTGTGACTGCACGAATTATTTCCCATATTACAGCTTTTTTGGTCTTCATTGACTGGCCTCATTAGGCCAACGACTTAGCCAAGCGCTTACAAATTGTAAAATTAATGTTTGTGTAAATTTTACCTAACAACTTTGTGAATTTTAACAGTATGAAATAAAAAATTATGTCTTTGTATAAAAGTCGTTTTTCTTCGATTACCCTCACGGGTACGTTTGAGTTAACAGAATATCCGACTACACTGGTGGCTTAATAGCTCAATATAGTCGAAAAGTTTTATACGGTGAGGGGATGGAGTGCCACGAACGACATACTAGAAATCCCGACTGGTGAGGGATAATGCGGGGGTGGAGATGCGTTTTGTATAACTCGAAAAACGTACCCTCCAGCGAAAACGTATCCCACTACAATATTTAACTAAATAAAATTTCCTACAAAAACTTTTCATTTTTTCTGGAAGACTAATAATTATCTCATAGTTAGCGAGATAATATGAAAATCGCACGCTTGTTTTTTGAAGGCCAGATATAGAATTTCAGGTTGCATAAAACGACTTCAGTAGAGTCAGCTGAATCACCCTATATATTATCCACCTGTATATGATGTGCTCTACGGAAGATTCTTTTGTCTTTCCGTTCCAGTGGTATCTTCTACGTAATTTAAGCACACCATTAGAAACGGTGCAGAAGAAAGATCGAAATATTTCTGTTTCTAGGAAAATAATACACTACTGGCCATTAAAATTGCTACACCAAGAAGAAATGCAGATGATAAACGGGTATTCATTGGACAAACGTATTACACTAGAACTGACATGTGATTACATTTCACGCAATTTGGGTGCATAGATCCTGAGAAATCAATACCCAGAACAACCACCTCTGGCCGTAACAACGGCCTTGATACGCCTGGGCATTGAGTCAAACAGAGCTTGGATGGCGTGTACATGTACAGCTGCCCATACAGCTTCTACACGATACCACAGTTCATCAAGAGTAGTGACTGGCGTATTGTGACGAGCCAGTTGCTCGGCCACCACTGACCAGACATTTTCATTTGGTGAGATATCTAGAGAATGTGCTGGCCAGGGCAGCAGTCGAACATGTTCTGTATCGAGAAAGGCCCGTACAGGACCTGAACATGCGGTCGTGCATTATCCTGCTGAAATGTAGGATTTCGCAGGGATCGAATGAAGGGTAGAGCCACGGGTCATAACACATCTTAAATGTAACGTCCACTGTTCAAAGTGCCGTCAATGCGAACAAGAGGTGACCGAGACATGTAACCAATGGCACCCCATACCATCACGCAGGGTGATACGTCAGTATGGCGATGACGAATACACGCTTCCAATGTGCGTTCCCCGCGATGTCGCCAAACACGGATGCGACCATCATGATGCTGTAAACGGAACCTGGATTCATCCGAAAAAATGACGTTTTGCCATTCGTGCACCCAGGTTCGTCGTTGAGTACACCATCGCAGGCGCTCCTGTCTGTGATGCAGCGTCAATGGTAACCGCAGCCATGCTCTTCGAGATGATAGACCATGCTGCTGCAAACGTCGTCGAACTGTGTGTGAATTCTTATGAGACTTAACTGCTAAGGTCATCAGTCCCAAGCTTACACACTACTTCACCTAAATTATCCTAAGGACAAACACAGACACCCATACCGGAGGGATGACTCGAACCTCCGACGGGACCAGCCACACAGCCCATGACTGCAGCGCCTTAGACCGCTCGGCTAATCCCGGGCGGCACGTCTTCGAACTGTTCGTGCAGAAGTTTGTTGTCTTGCAAACGTCCCCATCTGTTGACTCAGGGATCGCGACGTGGCTGCACGATCCGTTACACCCATGCGGATAGGATGCCTGTCATCTCTACTGCTAGTGATACGGGGCCGTTGCGATCCAGCACGGCGTTCCGTATTACCGTCCTGAACCCACCGTTTCCATATTCTGCTAACAGCCATTGGATCTCGACCAACGCGAACAGCAATGTCGCGATACGATAAACCGCAATCGCGATAGACTACAATTCGACCTTTATCAAAGTCGGAAACATGATGGTACGCATTTATCCTCCTTAGACGAGGCATCACAACAACGTTTCACCAGGCAACGCCGTTCAACTCCTGTTTGTGTATGAGAAATCGGTTGGAAACTTTCCTCATGTCAGCACGTTGTAGGTGTCGCCACCGGCGTCACCCTTATGTGAATGCTCTGAAAAGCTAATCATTTGCATATCACAGCATCTTCATCCTGTCGGTTAAATTTCGCGTCTGTAGCACGTCATCTTCGTGGTGCAGCAATTTTAATGGCCAGTAGTGTATAAGTCATGTAACAAAAATCGATTGTGAAATTCAGAAAGACATCTACGTGGTCGACAGCTGCATGGCCGAACACTTAGAGAAAATTGCCTTAAAGTGGACAGGATTATTCGTAAGTAGCTCCGTAAATTTAGAATCCGACTTGGCGAAAACTACAAAACATAAAGAAATAAACACATGTCGGTGAATAGAGCGTCTCTCCAGTTTTTTAACTCATATAGTCACCGTCCGTGGCGTGGCAAACGCCAGTATGTGCGTGCAGTTCATTGAAGTCACTGACACGAATTGCTCAGGAACGCGCGACAGCAGCCCGCTTTGTAAGTAAATCTGTTCATTGTGTTGCCTATCCGCAGGCGCGAACTGATTCTAAGTCTACATCAGTCCTCCGAAAGCCACCTGAGGGCGTGCGGTGTAGGATGCTTCTGGTACCACTAATTGATGCCCCTTTCCCTGTTCCACTCGCGACTGGTGTTTAGGAGGAATGATTGTCGGCAAGCCTCTGTACTAGACCTAAATTCTCGCATTTTCTCATCGTGGTGTATGTGGAAGGAAGTAATATGTTGTCCGACACTTCCCCCGAAAGTACTCCAAAATTTCGATAGTAAACCTATCTGTGATGCAAAACTCTTCTCTTGTAGTGTCTTCCATCGGAAATTCTTGAGCGTCTCTATAACGCTGCCGCGTCGACTTAAAGATCCCGTGGCGAAACGTGCCGCTCCTCGTTCTACTCTAGCTCTTCTATCAGTAATACCAAGTAACGGTCCCAGATCGATCAACAGTATCCAAGAATAGGTCGAACAAATACCTTGCAAGCCATTTCTTCCTAGAAGAGCTACATTTGCTGAAAATTCTTCCTATGAATGTGTCTGGCATCTGCTACAATTTTTTTATGTGGTCATTCCATTTACGGTCTGTCTGGATAGTTACTCCTAGATATTTTACGGTAGATACTGCTACCAGAAATTTGTCACCTATAGTGTAGTTGTGCAGTAGCTGGTTTCTTTTCCTTCGTATGCGTAATATGTTGCTTTTATTTTCGTTCAGGGCACCGCTCGTTAGTCCTCTGTAGGTCATTTTGCAAATTGGCTCTGAGCACTATGGGACTTAACTTCTGAGGTCATCAGTCCCCTAGAACTTAAAACTGCTTAAACCTAACTAACCTAAGGACATGACAGACATCCATGCCCGAGGCAGGATTCGAACCTGCGACCGTAGCAGTCACGCGGTTCCAGACTGAAGCGCCTAGAATTGATACTGTCTTTTGTCCTCACTGCTTTCATGTAGACAACCGCATCATCTGCGAACAGTCGTAAGGCATTTTTGAAACTTTCTACTACACTACTGGCCATTAAAATTGCTACACCAAGAAGAAATGCAGATGATAAACGGGTATTCATTGGACAAATATATTATACTAGAACTGACATGTGATTACATTTTCACGCAATTTGAGTGCATAGATCCTGAGAAATCAGTACCCAGAACAACCACCTCTGGCCGTAAAAACGGCCTTGATACGCCTGGGCATTGAGTCAAACAGAGCTTGGATGGCGTGTACAGGTACAGCAGCCCATGCAGCTTCAACACGATACCAAAGTTCATCAAGAGTAGTGACCGGCGTATTGTGACGAGCCAGTTGCTCGGCCACCATTGACCAGACGTTTCCAATTGGTGAGAGATCTGGAGAATGTGCTGGCCAGGGCAGCAGTCGAACATTTTCTGTATCCAGAATGGCCCGTACAGGACCTGCAACATGCGTTTGTGCATTATCCTGCTGAAATGTAGGGTTTCACAGGGATCGAATGAAGGGTAGAGTCACGGGTCGTAACACATTTGAAATGTAACGTACAGTGTTCAAAGTGCCGTCAATGCGAACAAGAGGTGACCGAGACGTGTAATCAATGGCAGCCCATACCATCACGCCGGATGATACGCCAGTATGGCGATGACGAATACACGCTTCCAATGTGCGTTCCCCGCGATGTCGCCAAACACGGATGCGACCATCATGACGCTGTAAACAGAACCTGAATTCATCCGAAAAAATGACGTTTTGCCATTCGTGCACCCAGGTTCCTCGTTGAGTATACCATTGCAGGCGCTCCTGTCTGTGATGCAGCATCAAGGGTAACCGCAGTCATGGTCTCCGAGCTGATAGTCTATGCTGCTGCAAATGTCGTCGAACTGTTCTTGCAGATGGTTGTTGTCTTGCAACATCTGTTGACTCAGGGATCGAGACGTGGCTGCACGATCCGTTACAGCCATGCCGATGAGATGCCTGTCACCTCGACTGCTAGTGATAAGAGGCCGTTGGGATCCAGTACGGCGTTCCGTATTACCCTACTGAAACTACCGATTTCATATTATGGATATATTGGATATTATTGGATCTCGACCAACGCGAGCAGCAATGTCGGGATACGATAAACCGCAATCGCGATAGGCTACAATCCGACCTTTATCAAAGTCGGAAACGTGATGGTACGCATTTCTCCTCCTTACACGAGACATCACAACAACGTTTCACCAGGCAACGCCGGTCAACTGCTGTTTGTGTCTGAGAAATCGGTTGGAAACTTTCCTCATGTCAGCACGTTGTAGGTGTCGCCACCAGCGCCAACCTTGTGTGAATGCTCTGAAAAGCTAATCATTTGCATATCACAGCATCTTCTTCCTGTCGGTTAAATTTCGCGTCTGTAGCACGTCATCTTCGTGGTGTAGCAATTTTAATGTCCAGTAGTGTAGATCACCGATGCGACAGTATAGAGTATATGATTTACCTACAGGTTCTTACACGCCTGCCCCGTAGTGAAACAGTGCCACGGCGTGTTCAAATATTACGAATCGAAACTGATAAGTGTCATTTTTATGTATGTGCTTTAATTTTGGCATACTTTTCTCCTAAACGCCATAGGTACTATTCATAACCCCGCATGACTGTGAAAGTTGTATCGAAGAAAAGAAGTTTTCCTTCGTGTGCGATAATGCATTCTTGTCTCGGATGGGAGGCACGTCTTCGGCAGTGCCCGGTTTCGGAAACCCTGTCACCGGGAAGCGACCTCCCAGCCCTCGCAACACGATTATTGGCCTTGTAAAAGACATAAATTTGACGTCAAGTAAGGGAAAAGAATGCTGGGTGCGAAGAGTAATTTAGTGCTAATACAGCACTTGTTCCCCAATAAGAACACAGCATGTGCCCGCATCTATCATACAGGGACGCAATTTCGCAGGCATCATTTTTCACGGCGCTCTCCCCGACTGCGCTCCCCGGCCGCGTGTATCGGTTGGCGCGCGCCGATCGGTCAAGACGCTCTCCGTGAGTAATGGACACGAGATAGCGTGCCTGATTGCCGCTTTACATTCAAATGCTTGCAGCGCGCGGAACGTCTGCGGGCATCGCCTCCGTCTTTAATATTATCTCGTGCCCCTCCGGCGTTTGCGAGCTGCGCCAATGGCACAGATCTATTTCCTGTTGCCTCTCCTTGTCCCCTCCCAACCCCCTCCGTGTCGCACTGCGGAAACGCGTGGTCATTTGCAACACGACTACCATCAGTCACGAGTGTAACGCATATCCTGAGCGAATTGTTTACGGAAGGTCCAGAATGTACCAGCATAAGCATACAGGCTTAGTTCTTCCTAGATCCCAATGAAACCCCGACAAGGTTTTTTCGTTTGCTGTGCGCCACAATAGATATATCTGCGCAGCTACTTCCCTGATGCCACTGCACGTTATGATAGGATGGAGTATGTGGGTACGAAGCCCAGATAGATCTTCGAAATGTGGGTTTATGAAATATAGAATTTTTTGCTACGAAATATATGATTCGAATAAAGACATCACATGCTGGTGTGCTGTTGTGGCCGTAAGTTGAATTATCCAGCATGTGTATGCCTTGTATACAGGGTGTCTAACAAAGGAGTCCCTAATTTAAAGATTAAATATCTCGAAAACTAAGATCGATACAAGAGTGCAACAGACGGTATGTTTATTGTGAACGCTGCAAGAAATTTATACAGACGCTATACAGAACTTTCTAAACAGTTCGGAAAGCTGCTAACAGATGGCGCTGTAATCTCAATACGTAGTGACTACAATTAATACGCTGCAGCTCAGAGCGATCAGTTCCCTCTCCACCGTTGAAACGTGAGAGGAGATGAGCGAACCGAAGGCAGAGGGTTAAAATTATGTATTTCACTGAGCGACGAGTTTTTCGGGTACTGGAATACCACATATTAGAGCACAGTTCCACGGCAGCAACAAGCAGTTATTTTCAGACGCGATTTAATATTTCAAAAGGACCCGATGCGAATACCATCCGCAAGCTCTTCGCCAACTTCCAGGGGTCAGACAGCGTGGCTGATAATCTAGTGGGGATTGCAGATCCCAGGCAAACTGTAGTTACCCTTGAAAATGTCGCCACAGTTTCTGGAATATTCAGCAAAATCTAAGGATATCGATCCGAAGAATTGCAGCAGAGATTGAGGCGTTCCAGCATGTAGAAAATACTGAATCAGAGCCGACGCGAACCAGGTTCTCACAGTGATTGACAATGAATGATTTGATACTGGCTGCATCTGGTTCACAGATGAAGCACACTCTACCTGAATGGAGTCGTGAATAAACGAAACTGGTGATTTTGGGGTCCCGCAAATCCCCATTTGTGTGAAGCGAAGCCACTGTATGCTCCCAAAGTTACTGCTTGGGCTGCGGTATGCAGCAGAGGCATTATTGGCTCTTTTTTCATGCTATAAATGAACACTAGTGGAACAATTTGTCGTTAACATCCTAGGATCGACCAGGCACCGCATGGATCACGCGAGATTGGGTCAGACCAGCACCGAACAGGTGTTTCGCTTTCTTGATGAACACGTCCGGAATAGACTCTTCATAGTGAACAATTACAAATTCGAAACTTCTGGAATTACAAATTCAATGGCACAGGGAAGGATTGGCCTTCTTATTCTGATTCTTTTTTACTACTTTTTGTGAAGAACATTGAAAAACACTTTCTACCGGATCCATCCAACCACGCTGTACGAGCTTGAATCGGCGATTTGTGTTGCATCTGAATCCATTCCCGCTGATTCACTATAGCAGGGCTTCCCAACCTTTTCAGCTGGTGGACCCCTTCTTCAGTCGAAAATCAATGGTGGACCCCTAGTCAGTCAAGAGCACAGTAACTTTAAATTTCAGAGCGAAACCGATGGGAACTGAAAGCTTCTTAATGCAAGTTCCATGTTCCCAATGACCCCCCCCCCCCCCCCCCCCCGTAAGTATCAATAGTCTTTGGTTTAGAGATGAATGAAAACAACTTGAAGGTCAAAAATCGACTTATGAAATAGGTAGTGCACTGACAAAGCAAGTTTAACACTTAATGATGGCTTGGACCGTATACGTGCCAGCGAGCACATGCGTAAAAGGTTTCAGCGCATCTACCGCCGTGAGCCGGCGCACGAACGACCCCCGTATTGTTGCGAAACAGTCGGTCAGAGAAGCCGCATTCTCCGGCAGTAAACTGTATATGCGTTCTCACTTACGAACTGCAAAGGCTGCTTGGGAATACGACCTGAAGTAAAAGTACACATGTTTTTCACACGAAAAGAAATAGAGATGAATTTGATTTTCACATTTTTATTCAATAATTTTACTCATTATTTTACACGATTTGGTGAAGGGTGGCCGCGGACCCCCTAGAAAGAACCGGAGGACCCCTAAGGGGTCCGCGGACCACACGTTGGGAAGCCCTGCACTATAGGATGTGACTCCAAATTGGATTGTTCCTTTGCACCACATCTGTCCTGGAATAGTGGACAGTTCGAAAAGATTGTGATGTGGTTCCAAGGACTGCCTGCAAAAGACTATTTTAAGTATGCACGCATATACTTTACGAACTGCACAGCGTACAGTGCTATCTGTTAGCAGCTTTTAGAACACTTTCGAAACTTTATATAGAATCCTTAAAGCTTTCACAATACACATACCTTTTGTTACATTTGTCTATCGATATTAATTTTCGTGATATTTAATTCTGAAGTAGGGACTCCTCCGCTGGACACCTATACGATCTGCTTCAATGTATATCATTCACGAGCACTCTTCACCGTGTTTTCACATTAGCAAACTTTCGTCTTTAATTTGGTTAGTAAACATCAGAGGAAGAGGAAAATTTTCATATAATTATGATGTGATGGTGTTGATGATAATACTGCGATTCATGTAGGCACCTCGTTATATATCGAGACATCTCCTCAAACTAAGATGCTTATCAATTCCATGAATGACAATAGAAAGATGGGGCGAATTTTAACTTGAGTATAGCACTCCAAAGCTTTTGTTTTCAAAGCGACCATACTTCACATGGGTGTATCGTTTACATCTATGCATATACAACTTTGAGATACTTTTTACCATTACTTTTAGGATCAAAGTTTTCCTTCACCTTTCACAAATATTCAATGTGCCCTGTAAAAGACACTGCAGAAATATCCAGACAGTAGGTAAAATCGTGCTTTACTTTTTCGAGCCTGTCTAGAGTTACAACATTCACAGCGATAGCTATGCGGACCAATAGTTCACTCAAAGTTGTTGCAAGGGAGCCACAAAGCTGCACAAAAAGAAGTGTGACATCCCGTGAGCTACGTCGGCGAAAATCACGCCACAGGATTGCAACTGAATTGTACCTGTGAAATGAAGAACGCAAAGCGCCGTTTGTTTCTGAGTTAGCCGGCCGAAGTGGCCGAGCGGTTCTAGGCGCTTCAGTCTGGAACCGCGCGACCGCAACGGTCGCAGATTCGAATCCTGCCTCGGGCATGGATGTGTGTGATGTCCTTAGGTTAGTTAGGTTTAAGTAGTTCTACGTTCTAGGGGACTGATGACCTCAGATGTTAAGTCCCATAGTGCTCAGAGCCATTTGAACCATTTTTTTTTTCTGAGTCACCGCTGTCGCGACTCGACGCACACTAGGTAATGAAAGGGCGACTTAGCTAGCTGCACCAGCAAGACACCGATCGGCAACCACATAAACCGATAATCCGCAACTGATGCCAACGTAAACTTTTAATTTCAATGCTCGAGTTAAAATTTACATCATGTTTCTATCATCATTAATACAGATGAAATTCTTGTAAAATTGGATCAATTTTTGATATGTACGCCCCTGCATATTACATGGCATATGTATATAATGAATATGTCAACTTCGCTGTAGGTTGTTCGGTTTTGAACATAGCTTTCTAAGCCTTTTGACCGAAAAATAAATCAAAATTACATCCTAGCTCCTCTAGGCGGGACAGTATTAATCGTGCTCATTTATGGGTGGCATTTAAGTCAACTAACATAGCACTGGAAGTTTTGTGCGGTAAGTATTATTAAACTCATTCCACCTCGAAGTCGGAAGGTTCTCTATGAAATAATTCATACGAAACTTAATAATCGTCAGAGTATTCACCAATACAGCCTGACAAAAAAAATTGGCACACCCGGAAGGGGAGGAGGAAATGAAATGAAACTTTGTGCGTTGGGTATGTGATATTTGAGTGATTACAAAATGGAGTCAAATTTACAGAAAACTTGGTAGTGTAGAGTCTTGTACCGTAAGGAAGCAAGGGAGAGGATGTTGTTATGGGTTGCCGGTATCCTCTTTCAGCAACACAAATGCACATGTGGATTAATATTGTTCTATATTTCATAAACTGTAAGTTTTTACTTAACTGGAATAGAGTCCATGTGTTGTGGTACAAGCTCTTCAGTCACTGTCCTCTTGCAGACAACTTCGGTAATCTTGCTATTAGAAACTTTAGTCTCACTCCTAGTCCTCCTACGGTCACTAATCAGATCGCTATGTACTGTCGTAACCTGCAATGTGAATTGAGCCCGCTGTGCGACCAACTGACAGACGCCAACTGAGTGAGTGAGTCAGTGAGGCCCCCCAGTCAGCGGCGGCGGCCTAAATACATGCTGTCGAGCGAGGGTTGGCGGCGTATTGCTTGTCGGTGTCTCTGGCCTCTCTCATGATAGGTGCGCTTGATCCAGCGCCTACTAATAGATCTTCGCGCTACATCTTTGCTGACCTGTGTGCTGGTGACAGCTTATGCCAGGATGGGTAGTATGAGCCTATGACGCTGCACCTCCTGAGTTTCAGTTGGGTACCTCAACGCAATGCAGATAGTACATTGATAGAGAGACGTGCCATATGCGAACGAGCACTGTCCTATTGAAAAACGCCACCATCGTAATGTCGGGTTATAGGAAACACCCGAGGACGTACAATGTCCGTGACGTAGCTTTGTACTGTGAGAGTTCCTTGAGTCTTTACCAGCTGTGACCCGAATTCATATCCAATGGCTCTCCACAACATGACGCCAGTTGTAGCCCCTTGTTCCTCTCCAAAGCTTTGGTAGAATGGGACCTCTCCACACTTCACCACCACACTCAACGACGATGGTCATCCGGGATAGTGCGGAACACAATGCGACGCCATTGCCCGGTCACGGCGCTTCTCTAAAAGCAGCTGTTTGTGTTGCGGTGTTAACGGCAGTCCACGCGTGGGAAGGTACTCCCCTAGTTCGGCTGCTGCTACCAGTTAATGTACATCTACATCTACATTTATACTCCGCAAGCCACCCAACGGTGTGTGGCGGAGGGCACTTTACGTGCCACTGTCATTACCTCCCTTTCCTGTTCCAGTCGCGTATGGTTCGCGGGAAGAACGACTGTCTGAAAGCCTCCGTGCGCGCTCTGATCTCTCTAATTTTACATTCGTGATCTCCTCGGGAGGTGTAAGTAGGGGGAAGCAATATATTCGATACGTCATCCAGAAACGCACCCTCTCGAAACCTGGCGAACAATCTACACCGCGATGCAGAGCACCTCTCTTGCAGAGTCTGCCACTTGAGTTTATTAAACATCTCCGTAACGCTATCACGGTTACCAAATAACCCTGTGACGAAACGCGCCGCTCTTCTTTGGATCTTCTCTATCTCCTCCGTCAAACCGATCTGGTACGGATCTCACACTGATGAGCAATACTCAAGTATAGGTCGAGCGAGTGTTTTGTAAGCCACCTCCTTTGTTGATGGACTACATTTTCTAAGCACTCTCCCAATGAATCTCAACCTGGTACCCGCCTTACCAACAATTAATTTTATATGATCATTCCACTTCAAATCGTTCCGCACGCATACTCCCAGATATTTTACAGAAGTAACTGCTACCAGTGTTTGTTCCGCTATCATATAATCATACAATAAAGGATCCTTCTTTCTATGTATTCGCAATACATTACATTTGTCTATGTTAAGGGACAGTTGCCACTCCCTGCACCAAGTGCCTATCCGCTGCAGATCTTCCTGCATTTCGCTACAATTTTCTAATGCTGCAACTTCTCTGTATACTACAGCATCATCCGCGAAAAGCCGCATGAAACTTCCGACACTATCTACTAGGTCATTTATATATATTGTGAAAAACAATGGTCCCATAACACTCCCCTGTGGCACGCCAGAGGTTACTTTAACGTCTGTGCGCGATGAAACAAGAGCGGTACAGAGAGTCCATGACACGTTTTCAGATGGCATGTGCAGATGTGGAGCAATTACGATGTGCAGTACTACGATCCTCCCTTGTGATCAGACGTCATCGACCGGAACTTGACGGCGAGTATGCCTGCTCTCACGATCCCGAGCAATAAAACATGGAGCAGTTCTCACATCGGAATGCCCAAAAATCTTGATATTGCTCGATTTGACCGGTAGGCCAAACGGAGACCCACTATGAGGCCCTTTTCGAACTCCGTCACACGCTGATAAACCTATCTAGACGAGTAGGCCTATGCGGCACCTCCGCATCCTTCGTAGTATTCATTGACCATCTGACACTACTCACGTCCCATTACACACTCTACCAGGACTGGTAAAACACTAAAAACGAGCAAAATTCATACCATCTGGTGTCCGTTCCACTTTTCTCGCAGGATTACAGTTTCAGTCATTTGCATGTTCGCGGATCGTATGTACGTGTACAAAGTTACACTGGTATCTGACCATGTTTTCTAGGTGCTTTACTTATTTATTTTATCTGGTAGTGTACATAAACTGAAAAAGCTGGTTAAAATCAGATTGATTTGGCTTGCATAGTAATACTTGGCTCTCGTAGAGCAACATTTTCGAATATTTTTACACCCTCATTAGTGTCTAGTTTCATTGGTTATTTCACAAAACTGTGAAATAATCCTCGGGAGAGTGGTGATGCCGGTTCCGGCAAGCTTATCTGCAGATAGTGACCGTGTTCGGAGAACAGCAGTATAGTTTGCGACTTATTTGTTGTGATCGTACGAGTGTGTTTCACATGTGAAATTTTAGATGCAGTTGAATAGAAAATCAAAATACTTCCTAAAAAGATAACTGTACTCTCATCACCCGGTTTTCATCGAGAAATCTAGGAATACTCCGCAGGTACCTGCACGTCAAATTCGTGAAAATAAGCTTCGGAAATTACAGCAGCAACTACGTAATTCTTCAGACCTTGTGGTCGAAGATTTTCTCCCCAAATTGTGGAATACATTCTACTAGAGTGTTGAGGTGAGCTGTGTTGTTGGTTATCTGCAGTATTTTAGAAACAGTACTCATGGAGCCATACTGATTTTGATAGAGGAAACATGTCCCGTTGCCGAAGTATTGAAGTATGGTTACTTCATACATGTTATGTTACTACATACTCTTTCGTAACATCCAACAAGGCTGCGTTCAGTATTCCATGCCTAAGTGCGCTGTTTTCCATTAGGAACGCCATTGTTCAATTTATTTTACTCTGTATTTTTTCTTCGTGATAAGTTGTGAATGACTCCTCTACTTCATGGAAAAAATCTTTTGGAGGTGTAATAGCTCTTCAACGATCCGAACCAGAAGTACGTATTTGGAACACTAAATAATCCGTCCATAGCATGATAAAAATGTATTCCAGCAGCTTACGTGCCATTTCCGTCTGTACATTAACTGCGTATGAAATACGGCTACTGAACCGTACTGGCCTAATCTCGCTGTTTGTACCACAGAACACTGTTGGAAATACCTCATCGATTAATCGTATACCTGATCCAGGCGTAACGAGCCTTTCAGAAGTTATCAGAGGCTTAATCAGGTGGGATCCAAGTGCGTAAACAAAACAGATTTCCACGGGGAGATTCAGTTATGGCTCACAAGCCCGCGCTGATTGCCATTCTTGAGGGAAGTCTTTAGCTGATCCCTATTAGATTAGTGCGGGCGCGTCGGAGGCTCGGGGGAGGGAAAACTTCGGCAAGAAGGCGAGCTTTGCGCTCTTGCCGTTGGCCGAGACCCAGCCTTGGCTGCCAGACGCCCAGTGATGGAATTTAATCCTCCTTCATTAACACGTCTTCGCGGCTCGTGTACTAATTTCATTTGTCCCGGTTTATTTGTCGTCCGCAGGGAATGAAGGTAAACCGCAGTTGCATTTGTTTACTCGTCGGTGTGCACGAAACTGGTGGCCTCCTCACTATAAGCTTCTCCTAAAGTGTAAAACATCTTCCATTTCTTAGCACAGTATCAAATTTAAAACACGAATCTACTGGGTACTTGCGGTGATATGGATCTCCCGTTCCTTCTCATTTTGTGAACCAAGAAAAACGAAAGAATCTATTTACTAAACAAGTCGTTACAGGTTTCGTATTTCATTATAGTTAATTTATTCATTTGTGTTAGCAGTTCTGTAGCCCACAAGTTATTGTTGTTGAAGCTATGCGACTACCTAAGTCAAAAACCCAAGCCAAGTCTGGTGGCACGTTTGTCAAGCCACTCTACGAATATTTATTAGTAGCGACGTTAAAATCCCCCTTTCTGCAGTCTGATTTTGATTTTTCGATCGTTTCTTTAAATCGCTTCTAGTGAATGTTACTTCAAAAAGGCCACATTAAATGTCCTCCCTGCTTACGCGACTAAATGTAGGTTCAGTCTCTAAGGGCCTCAGTGTCGACAGCAAAAAAAAAAAAAAAAAAAAAAAAAAAAAAAAAAAAAAAAAAAAAAAAAAAAAAAAAAAACTTAAATCTTCTTTGCTTACTATTAAAGAGGAAAAGTGGGCCTTGCAACTGGTTGTTAACGTTCCAAATGTTTTACGTCTGATCTGTGATTTTGAGTGATAGTTACTTATATTTATGATTTGATTCTACATTTTATGACAGAAAAAAACTGCACATGACGAAGGAATTCCCCAAATGAGACGGAAATTGGTAGATGTGATGTGAATGTACACATAAACAAATGATTATAACTTCAGAAAAATGTTGGATGATTTAATCACGAGAAAGAGCTTCACAAATTGAGCAAATCGATAACGCGTTTGTCCACCTCTGGGCTTCATGCAAGCAGTTATTCGGCTTGTTATTGAGTTGTGGAGTTGTTGGATGTCCTCCTGACGGACATCGAGCCAAATTGTCTTCAATTGGCGCGCAAGATAGTCTGGACTCACATTCTGGAGGACGACGGTTCAAACCCGCGTCCGGCCATCATGATTTAGATTTCCCGTGATTCCCCTAAATCACTTCAGGCAAATCCCGGGATGGTTCCTTTGAAAGGGCAAGGCCGACTTTCTTCCCCATCCTTCCCTAATCCGATGGGACCGATGACCTCACTGTTTGGTCCCCTCCCGTAAATCAACCATGTTTGTACGGCCCTGCCCGTAATTCTCCAAACTTTCTCAACTGGGGAGAGGTCCGGTGACCTTGCTGACCAATGTAGGGTTTGGCAAGTACGGAGACGAGCAGTAGAAACTCTCGCCATATGCGAACGGACGTTATGTTGCTGAAATGTATAGCTTGTCATAAAGGACAACAAAACGGAGCGTAGAATATCGTCGACGTACCGCTGCGCTGTAAGCGTACCGCGGATGACAATCAAAAGAAATGGCAATCCAGACCATCACTCCTGGTTGTCCCGCAGTATGGAGAGTGACAGTTATGTTGGTACTCCACCGCTGGTCATCGGGGCTCAGTTCGAAGCGGGACTCATCACTGAAGACAGTTCTGTTCCAGTCGATAAGATTCCATACACAAGACTTGTTTAGAGACTCCACAGACAGCGGTTGGATAACGAACTGACTGTCGCCCACCATACGGCCGGACAACCAAGCGTGATGGTCTGGGATACCACTTCTTTTCATAGCAGGTCACCTTTGATTGCCATCCGCTGCACCCTTACGGCACAGTGGTATCTCTACTATATTCTACCCGCCATTTTGTTTCCCTCCATGGAAAACCATTCTAGGCTTACATTTCAGTAAAGTCACTCCCATTGTCACACAGAAAGAGGTTCTACCGTTTGTCTTTATGCTTACCGAACCTTACCTTGGTCTGCTAGATCGTCCAATCTCTCCCCAGTTGAGAATGTTTGCATCATTATAGCCAGGGCCCTTTAACCATCTCGAGACTTTAACCGTCTCGAGACTTTGACAATTTAACGCGCCAATTGGACAGAATTTGGCACGATATCCGTCAGGAGGATATCCAGCTACTCTATCAATCAATGCCAATCCGAAAAACTGCTTGCTTTAGGGCCAGAGGTGGACCAATGCGTTATTGACTAATTCAATATGTGAACCTATTTCTCTTGAGTAAATCATCCAATTTTCTGAAATTATCACCATTTGTTCTTCTGCATACATATATATCACGTCTACCGATTTCCGTCCCATTCGGATAATTCCTTCGTGGTTGTCTTTTTTTTTTCCTTTTTCATTTTACGTTTTCACAGGTGGTAGAAAATGGAACACTGTCGTTATCCATTTTTACCAAGTATCGGACAACGAATTTAGTTCTCAAATACAATACATTTATTGTCTACTGTAACATTCTTTTCTTATTGCAAGCAAAGCTGTAACTTTTTATGCAGTGTTCTACGATTTTTGCTGGATCTGTGTTTTACACAGAATTTCGAGGCTTCGAGTAAGCAAAACCAAAGAGGGAAGGAGAAGAAAAAAACCATTCCACGTAAATTCCACCCTGCAACCTTTTTGAGGTGCAGCAGTATTTAACAGACATGCTGCAGATCGTCTGTAGCGATAAATTCTTGAAAGTCATTTCAGTCTAGGTATAATATTGAAACTGCAAAACAAGACTTAGTAATTATTTATTAAAATTATAAGGTTTCAGCCATACAAAACCTACTAATTATAATACTAAATCTAACATAGCACGCACCATTTCCTATATTTCCTCCGTTCAGTTCCATTAAAATTTTGCATATTTTTTACGTGAAATCTGTGCGAATTCAGTAATGAGCCTGAAATTGTCTGTAACGCCAAAATTTTGTTTTGTTTTCCTATCGTACTCACACTTTTTGGTGTGTTACGAGCTGCCAGTACTATTGTCATCTTTCTAGTGTTGAGTTAAGCTGCAGTCATGTGGGGCACTGAAGACTTCTACCGAGCGAAAACTTTTTGTACTCTTTTAGTCGGTGTATCCTGCACAATATTCATAAATACAATAGAGATATCTAATGCGTCTTGTTAGAAAATCACTATTACGAAGGAAATGTTTAGTTTAACAGGCGTCTGTGTACAACAACACAGGTAATGCAAAAGAAAAACAGTTATGGGAAAGCTGCTACTCCCAAAAGTCATTCACTACAGGTTAAAGCATAGAGGAAGTTGCAGTGCTAAAAGATGTACAATACCTGGGATACCGATCAAGGAAAACGTGCGATGTGATGTGATGCTCTGTTTTTATGTTGATATCTGCAGCAAGACGAGCAGACTCTTGGACACCACGGGGCCATTTCAACAAAATTATCTTTAACTAACTGTGGGGCATGGGGATTCTTTTGTACTGATATGGGCGTTGTATCTTTGATTTCATTGGGTGCTGTCATCTAACTGTAAGGGTTGGTAACTAATATAGTACTCGAAGCCTCTGTATCTGGCTATATTTAATGGCGTGTGCATCGTTTCTCAGAGAAAGATTTTTACTTTCAGAGATTATAGCCATTATATTGTCTTCTTCAGTGTTACTGGAAATACTGAAGAATTGTTTAATGATTTCTCACGTATTAAGAAACCCGTGAAGAGCAGTCAACGCTCTCCCAGTATCTCTCAAACAGACGAACCAGTTTATTTGCGAAAAGTCACATGTAATCCATTTGCCCAGTTATGTGTTGCATACCTATGTGTCCAGGAGAATTTAAGCTGTTCTGAATGACAAAATTGGACTTATAACATGTTACATGGGTGTTATTATTTTCGCCCAGCGCCTACTACTGTGTATCGGATTAGTGTTTAAGCGTTTCGGTTCTGTACGAAATTGGACTAACGGTGTATTTACAGCGTTAACAAAGAAGGGAAGCGTCACGGTTTGGTGAACATACGAGAGGGTCTCATACCAATGTCGATAAATCTAAAGAGTTAGACTCTCATAGAAAAGCTCCTGTTTCCTACGGAAAAGATACATAAATAAATTAAGAAACCTAGCATTAATGAGGAACCTGACATTTTTCCTACAAAACACTTCATTAAGATTGTAAAAGCTAGGAAATGATCAACACTAGCAACACTCTTCTCATTTTTCATCCGTGAATTCATGTGGAAGAAACCCCAATACAAGCGACGGCTCAAAATACGCTCTGCCACGTTATTACCAGTCATCTGCAGAGTATAAGCACAGATATAGACAACCACAAACTAAATGTTTTGGCTTGAACCTGCGCTGTAATTCCTGCGGGAAGCAGTCAGCTTTTCGATAGGGTTCAAATGGCTCTGAGCACTATGGGACTTAACATCTGAGGTCATCAGTCCCCTAGAACTTAGAACTACTTAAACCTAACTAACCTAAGGACATCACACACATCCATTTCCGAGGCAGGATTCGAACCTGCGAGCTTAGTGGTCGCGCAGTTCCAGACTGAAGCGCCTAGAACCGCTCGGCCACTCCGGCTGGCCTTTTCGATAGGGATATGACAGGTTTAAACAGTACCAGCAGTAGGAAAAGACTATAACGCTTCAACAGGCCCAAAATATGCAGATAGTAATTACGATTGAGATTGGTCGGCATTAGAAAAATCGCCATTTTTGCGGCTTCTCGCATATACATTGCAGTATTAATCTTCTGTGGTGTGTTGCATCTCCGCCCAGTGAAACGCCTTGGGAAATTATGATCGCTGCGTTCTTGCACGCTCCATAATTATGTTTTCATTTAAATCTGTCTCACTACTGTGATAAGGATCAGCCATTAAAAGCCACGGAGAGCGTGGTCATCACTGGCCGCCCTAGGGCGTAATTCCGGAATTTATCCCACGGCCGTATTTCTCTTCAAACGTCTCTCCTAAGCTCTCCAACATGTAGAAGAGGCTGATAATGACTCTAAAGATGTTGGCAATGGCGATAAACCTAGCATTTTTTTCCCTTTTGTGAATATGACTCCATAAGAGGCACAAGTTTGACAATAAGTGTGTATTAGCGCATAGAATGACTCACAAAGCGTAAATCTGACTACAGGAAATGTTCTAAAAGATGTTTATATCAATACGAGAGAAAAATTTATTTTTGAAGTTAAAGAGTAGTTGTGGGATTTATTTACGTACTTTCGATATCCTGAAAGAAGTGCTTTGAGTTCAAAAAAAATATTTGTATGTCGCTTCTTAAAGCACATGAATATTATCGTATAAATAACACGTGCCAAGGAAGAAGAGAGACCGAACCCTTGTCTCGCGGCCATAACATTAAGGGGATCAGCGTTATTGCCCACATACAGACGGTCTACCCCAGATCGCTGATATACCGAGACAGCCCCGCGCTTTAAAATTGACTGAGTACGGGGAATGTGCTTCTCCATCGTCTGAAATATATACTTCCCGTGTGGAACCATTACTTGTCGCTACACTGCGTCGTTGTCCCATTAGCCAGATCCAGATACTTCTCATGCTTCTCGTCTTGGGCAAAATTCTTTAATTAGATTGATAACTTCTTACCAGTCAGAACTCAGTCTGCAGTTCTGGACGAAGATTTATAGTCAAGGGTAACATCGAAGGAAGAAAGAGCAGAGTTTCATACAGACAACGATGCCGTTAGAGGTAGAACACTAGCTCGAAGTGGGTATATATAGAAAAGCAGAATGGCCGTGTTTTTTTCCAAAGAAACAATTCAGACATTCGTTTTAGCGACTTATGAGAACTACGCAATGATGATCTACATTGAGGTTGTAAAAGTCAGCCGGCTGGAGTGGCCGTGCGGTTCTAGGCGCAACAGTCTGGAGCCGAGCGACCGCTACGGTCGCAGGTTCGAATCCTGCCTCGGGCATGGATGTGTGTGATGTCCTTAGGTTGATGATGATGATGAAGTCCCATACTCCGTGACGGAGCGTAGGGGAACGATGCGGGAGACCCGCACCGCCGTACTAGGCAAGGTCCTAGTGGAGGTGGTTTGCCATTGCCTTCCTCCGGTCCTTAGGTCAGTTAGGTTTAATTAGTTCTAAGTTCTAGGCGACTGATGACCTCAGAAGTTAAGTTGCATAGTGCTCAGAGCCATTTATATAAGTCATAGGATAGCGGTATGCACATATACAGATGGCAGCAGTGTCGCGTATACTAGGTATAGAAGGGCAAAGCCTTGTTGGAGCTATCATTTGTACTCAGGTGATTCATGTGAAAAGGTTTCCGACGTGATTATGGCCGCATGATGGGAATTAACAGACTTTGAATGGGGGGTAGCAGTTGGAACTAGATGCTTGGTACATTCCAATTCGGAAACCGTTGGGGAATTCAATATTCCGAGATTCACAGTGTGAAGAGTTTGTCGAGAAAACCAAATTTCAGGCATCATCTCTCACCACGAACAACGCAGTGCCCTCCGGCCTTCACTTTACTACCGAGAGCAGCGGTGTATGCGTAGAGTTGTCAGTACTAACAGACAAATAACACTGCCTGAAATGACACCAGAGATCATTATGGGACGTTCAACGAATGTATCCCTTAGGACAGTGTGGCGAAATGTGGCGATAACGGGCTATGGTACCAGACGACCGACCCGAGTGTCTTTGCTGACACCACGAAATAGATTGCAGCGCCTGTACTGGACTCGTGATCATGTCGTTTGGACTCTTGACGACTGGAAAACCGAGGCCTAGTCAGATAGGTCCTGATTTCAGTTGGTAACAGCTTATGGTAGGGTTCGAGCGTGGCGCAGAGCCCACGAAGCTATCAACCCAAGTTGTCCACAAGGTGCTGTGCAAGCTGATGGTGGCTCAATAATAGCGTGAGCTGTGTTTACATGGAATCGACAGAGTCCTCTAGCCCAACTGAACCGATCGTTGACTGGAAATGGTTATGTTCGGCTACTTGGAGACGATTTGCAACCATTCATGGACTTCATGTTCCCAAACAATGATGGAATTTTTATGGATTACAATGCGCCATGTCACCAGGCCACAATTGTTCGCGATTGGTTTGAAGAGCATTGTAAAGAATTCGAGCGAATGATTTGGTCACCCAGATCGTCCGACATGAATCACATCGAACACTTATGGGACATAATCAGAAGGTCAGTTCGAACACAAAATCTTGCACCTGTAACACTTCCGCAATTATGGAAGGCTATTGAGGTTGCTTGGCTCAATATTTCAGAAGGGGGCTTCCAACAACCCGATAAGCCTATGCCACGTTGAGCTGCTGCACTACGCCAGGAAAAAGAATATCGGACACGATATTAGGGGGCATTCCACGACTTTTGTCACCTCCGTGTATATTGAAGACAAATTACCTTTACTGTAAAACTACTTTTTTCTAATTGCACATAACGTCAAAACAAACGCAACTTTCAACCAATGTAGAGTCAGCGAACAAACTACTACATACCAAAAGTGAAATAATTTTAAAAAAAAATCTGAGACATTGTTTGGAAGTCGCAGGTCGAACAATGCTTTTACACGTTCCTGTGTTTTTAAACTTTTAAATAATACTGAAGATTAATCGATTACAGTACTACTGAACGGAGGTTCGAGTCCTCCCTGGGGCATGGGTGTGTGGTTTTGTCCTTAGGATAATTTAGGTTAAGTTGTGCGTACGCTTAGGGACTGATGACCTTAGCAGTTAAGTCCCATCAGATTTCACACACATTTGAACATTTTTGAACTACTGAACGATGATTTGATAAGCTTCGGACAGAAGCCACTTCGTTTCCGCATAAGCACAAATTATCCAGAAAATAAGAGAGTTCCTCGTTTCAAATTTCAGTCTTTAACATTCACAGCTAATATAAAAATTAGATTCCGAAAGATTTCTTGTCGATCGTTTTGGCTATGAGCTGTTTCGCATTATGATCTAAAATTATCCCTCTTCTTTCCTAATATAAAGATATGGCAATCGTCGCAAAGTCTAGCGATACGAAGAGGATAATATTTAACATCACTGCCGTCAGATTTCTGCGACAAAGATAGCAGCTCGTCGATCGCTACGATAAGTAGCTTAATGTCGCAGGAAATCGTGTAGAGTGGTAGCTTATGACGGTAGCTTTAGCCCTAGAATACTATGATGAGGCACTGTATTAGCGACTCATTTTTTTAAAAAGAGATGGCAACACTTATTTATTTGAGATCGCTATAAAACCGCGCTAGGGGATGAAAACTTCATAAATTCTCTGAACAGTTTACAGTGAAGATGAAAGTGATGCTGAAGGAGTAGACGAATATGGAAACAATGAAAAAGACGAAGATAAGCGCAGTGATCATCACGCTGAAGAGGACGTGATAACCTATGATAAAGTGATATTTTTGGAACAAAACCTCAAGTTACACCTTTACAAATCGTTCCAAAAGAGAGGACTTCAACAGATTTATTTTCAGCGTACGTAAGTTCCGTTGATGACCTGATTGTACGTAAATTATCTTGTGAAAACTGGTTTCATTAATCACCATTAAACACTGTAATGTTAACAATAATTTAAGGGCGATAAAACATGAATTTTCTCCGTTGAAACAGCGATTTTAATCACCTTGATAACTGGGCTCTGCAGTTTCCCAGTATAGTGTCACGTGAAAATCTCTTACATGTGTAAGCGATTTCTTAACCGTTGCATTACCAAGGGTGGGTGTACTTTATGCCTACCTTTTGAAACTATTGAAATCTAGTCCGTTTTTTATATTTTAAAAATATAAAAATGTTTGTTGTTTTAATGAAATCTTTTACCAGATTCCACAAATGTTTTAAATTTTCCAGTTACATTTAAACCAAAAATGTAAGTTTTAGTAATAGATGTGATATTCAAAAAACTGTTCAAATGTGTGTGAATTCCTAAGGGACCAAAGTGCTGAGGTCATCGGTCCCTAGACTTACACACTACTTAAACTAACTTAATCTAACTTACGCTAACAACAATACACACACACACACACACACACACACACACACACACATGCCCGAGGGAGGACTCGAACCGCCGGCGGGAAGTGTGATATTCAATATTTTCGTGTTCAGGCCCTTACTTATACATCAGTATGTCTTTAAAAAGTGTGATTTGAGCTAAAGTCAGTAAAAATTAACGAAGTTTGCACTGAAAAAAACTGTGTTGCTCATATTACAGTTGGTAGTAAAAGTCGTTGAAAATCCCTTGACATTGTTAAGAGTGTGCTAATCGATATTTTCAGGTTCTGGACACAACTTAGACATCAATACATCTTTAAAATAGGTGTTGTTAATGTAAGTTAACAACAATTGACGAGTTTTCTTTTTTTATATTTTGTAGAGTTTGCATAGAGCCCCTCCCCCGCCAACCTGCCCCCCCCCCTTCCCGGTTGGTACTTGGTAATGCGCGTTATGGAAAATAATAAGCAAATGGAAGTTACATTCCGAATTGGCATCGTATACTGTATTTCAGAAGCAGATCTCGGAAACAAATCTGTATCGGTTTAAACGGTGCATATAAACTGGTAAGTGAACCACTTTGAATAGTGCTCCGTCACTAAGAAGTGCTGCGAAATTCGACGAGAAAAAGAAAATGAGAACGAATTACGAAAAAGGCGGGCCACTGCAAACGATCAACGTTTCTTTTTCTCCTACGTCTCAGCTTGTTCCCTCGCCAAGGAAAATGCTCGGCGGAAATGGCTTTCGGACTAAACATTTCGGCGCACAGTGGGAATTTTCGCGGCACGTGGAGGGGGTGGGGAGGAACTGCGCTGCGCCGGCGCATTAATCGTGTCAGGTGCGGGGTCGACGGCGTGGCGATTACCGCCAGGATGATCGCGGCGCCGCAAAGCCCCCGCACTCCATCCGCAGTTTACAGCCCCCAAAGAACTGGCGAGAAGTCGATTCAAATCCCCGCGACCGTCTTCCGCAGGCCCTCAGATGCAAAGTTTTATACGCGGCATTTGGGAATCGGCTCATCATCTCCGTGTCTGATTTGTATTCTAACCTGTTTCTTGTCACTCTGGTCGTATTACTGGGAAATAAAGTGTCGTAAATTACGCGCCAGTGGAGCGCCCCTGCGCGCGTATCCCCAGAGCGCCGTGCACGGTGTGGCGCGTGCATCCCCATCTTTTCCGTGACGGGAGCGCCACTTCCCCACAAGCATCCCGCCAATATATTATCTGCCTCCTCCGTTGATAAAGCCGCCTTATAAACGTACTGCACCAGCACGCCAAATGTAAGATTTATTCTGCCACTCCCGTCGAAATTTTCACCTTCCTTTCACGTACTACCACGTACGATTATGCTTGTGGTAAAAAAAAAAGGGGGGGCGGGGGAGGTTGCCATCTCCGGCTTGAACTATTCTTACGTATCAAGACGACCTCCAACACGTTTTAGAGCAAAATTTCGAAAATACTTCTAAAATTCAGTTCTAAGGGAGGGTTTGGTAGTATCGGACAGCAGATTGTATCGGACAATAGCTGTTCCGAACCCTAGTGCTAGTCACAGCATCTGTCGCGCCACTACAATAGGAGTTATGCAGGAAGAAGACTTCTCGTTCGATTCTGAATAAAAGCAACAATGCGTTTCTGAGTGGCAACATGTTATCTGTTCCTAGCGAGTTTTTCGGAGTACGACCTTTACCCCAACAATAGCAACACATTTTCCATAACGTGCAGTACTAGTTGGTGAGGCGATGGTGAGGGGGGAGGAGTTAAGGAGGAGGTCCTTTGTGCTCACCTTAAAAGAAAAAGAAAAACAAAATTCGTTAATTGTTGTTGACTTATATTAACAACATACTTTTTAAAGAGCTGCTGATGTGTAAGTAGGTTCCAGAATCTGAAAATGTCTTTTAGAACACTCTTAGCAATATCAACACAATTCCAGTGACGTACTACCAAAGGGGGGATACTTTTTGCCCCAGTGACGTACTACCAAAGGGGGGATACTTTTTGCCCACAACAAAATAGTTTAAAAATATAAATTTCCTTAATTGTTGTTGACTTTTACTCACAATGTACTATTTAAATAGGTACTGATACGTAAGCAAGTTCCTGAACCGGAATATATTGAATTTGACTTCATAGGGGAAAGAGGCATCAACTATAAGAGCTAAATTTTTGGGGTAAGTTTAAGTGAAAAATTTAAAACATTTATGTAATCTGATAGTAGAACTTGTTTAAACAATAAATATTTTTTCAGAATTTTAAAATGTGAGATAACTAACAAGATTACGATATTTTCAAAAGGTGGACATCAGGGTATTTCCGCCATTTGACTGCATATAACGTGTTTATTTCACTATCTGAATTTCGGTCTTAGGTTAAATACGAGTCACACGATTTTTGGCGTTGTAACACTTTAAAATGGCCTAAGACCGAAATCTAGATAGTGAAAAAAACGTCAAATGACGGAATCATCCATTCTAAAATTTTACATGGCTGTGGCTGCAGAAAAAGGAAAAAATCATTAAGTTTGCAATGCTGTGTTTCTTTTTTTGCAAATAAGTAAGTCTACATTTTATTGTACCTTTAGATGCAGCTCATATTGTTATGTGTATTGTAGGCTGTGATAGTGTATCGCAGGTAGTAACAATGGGGATGTCACGTTCGTGTTCGTATTGGACAAAATAATTTCATATGCGACAAATGAAACAGATAGTACATAAATTTTTACTGTTTTTTTTCTCCAACAGACAAAAAATATATCAGAATATGAATGATATGAAAATAACATGAAAGAAGCCGAAGAGAAATCAGACTTCTTGAAATGACATTGATGCTAAAAATTTAGAAAGCCAGCTCGTGCTTTCTAGTAACGGTGAGGTCTTAAATGTAAAATATGTAGGTTATATACAAAGCCGCTGAAAATAAAGCATTGGGTAAATAAGGTAAAACTGAAAGCGGAGAAAGACTTTTATCATGATTTATGAAAAGACATGAAGACTCAGCGCTGAGGATAGCTGTGTCCACGAATTTGCAGCGGGCATCAGGCTTCGGCAAGGAATAAAACAGACTACATTAGCTGATAGACACGTTCAATTTTACAATCCTTTATGATTCAATGACATTTTTTTTTCACATTAAAATGTCATGTCCAATACAACCCTGCAAAAATTTAAACGAGTGAGCGGCAAATAGTGGAAAAATATTAAAAAATCAACGACATCGAGTTTTATAATTCCATTAACTAACGTACCGGTACCATACTACTGCTTAGTGTGAGAAATGTTCCATTACAACCTTCACATTACTACCCGATGTTCTCCTACTGAAAGGTCTGTCTTGGCCTGCTGCAGATAATACTGAATTACATCACAAAGCGTTAATTTCCGAAATTTGTAAAGGCTTTTGTTGGGTATTCTCACAATCTCCCAGACTGTTTAAAGGATTGTAGGAAGACATGTACAGATCCCTATTGGTTGAGGGTAAATCTGTAGAGTGATGATAGTACGCACAATTTTCTATATTCGAGAAAATACAAAGTCTGATATCATAAATTAAAGTTGAGAAGATTTCGTTGCTTAAAAAATGGAGGCCGAGTCCCCTGTTCTAGTGAGATGATATTATCGTTAAGACATCGCATTCGCGTTTGAGAGGAGGATGGTTCACTTCCCCGTGGACCCACCCAGATTCAGATTTTTCGTAGTTTCCCTAAGCTACATAAGTCAAACTGTGGAATATTTCCTTTTAAAAGGACACGAGTGAGCTGCTTACTCAGCACGAGATTGCGCTCAGTCTCTAATGACTTCTCAGTCCGTCTGCTAGTTTTTGACAAGCAGACTGATTCACTAGCCGGGAGTGGAACCTAGAGTCATTGTCCTCATCAGACGAAGATCAACCAAATTCTATAAACCGTCACAGTCTTCTATCCATTTCATCCTCATGTGGTTATGACATTGGAGTCGTATTTGGGATGAATCAGGTAGGAATTGCCGTACGCCTATTCTTATTTCCTTAAATCTCTTCAGGTGATCGCTGCGATAATTCAGTCCATAGTGCCACCGTTGATGTTTTCCGCACGCTAATCTAGGTTACGTTTATGCTCGATCTCTATTGACCTCGATTTCGGAGTTAAATATGACCTTTTGTATAGCATCTGCAATTATCCCTCTCCCTGTTCATTATCATGGAGCAAACGTGCAACCCCTTTGCTTCCTGTAACAAACGACTTCTCCCCAGCGTAAGTCAGACGAGAAAGCATAGAGAACGCTCTAGTGCAGTGCGTTTTTACTCAAGAGCCAATATTGACATTCTGGGGCGGCACCCTGGAACGTATACCTACTGATTTTATTATTAATTGGGTGCATACATGAAACGGTTTGTTATGAGCATCCAATAGACTGGCTATAGTAAGGGTCAATAAGATGGTCGCCGACACCCAAATACTGATCGTTAAAAGTCAGCACTATCCCAAACACTTCGTGTCGACTGTTCTTTGTTTCAGATTGCTGCCACCGTCAGCGACCCAAGAGTTATGACAGAGTACCTGCTTGTCTTGTCTGTGTGTGCGGATAATTAAGCGATTAATAACAGTAATTAGCGTATATTTAAATACACTCCTGGAAATTGAAATAAGAACACCGTGAATTCATTGTCCCAGGAAGGGGAAACTTTATTGACACATTCCTGGGGTCAGATACATCACATGATCACACTGACAGAACCACAGGCACATAGACACAGGCAACAGAGCATGCACAATGTCGGCACAAGTACAGTGTATATCCACCTTTCGCAGCAATGCAGGCTGCTATTCTCCCATGGAGACGATCGTAGAGATGCTGGATGTAGTCCTGTGGAACGGCTTGCCATGCCATTTCCACCTGGCGCCTCAGTTGGACCAGCGTTCGTGCTGGACGTGCAGACCGCGTGAGACGACGCTTCATCCAGTCCCAAACATGCTCAATGGGGGACAGATCCGGAGATCTTGCTGGCCAGGGTAGTTGACTTACACCTTCTAGAGCACGTTGGGTGGCACGGGATACATGCGGACGTGCATTGTCCTGTTGGAACAGCAAGTTCCCTTGCCGGTCTAGGAATGGTAGAACGATGGGTTCGATGACGGTTTGGATGTACCGTGCACTATTCAGTGTCCCCTCGACGATCACCAGTGGTGTACGGCCAGTGTAGGAGATCGCTCCCCACACCATGATGCCGGGTGTTGGCCCTGTGTGCCTCGGTCGTATGCAGTCCTGATTGTGGCGCTCACCTGCACGGCGCCAAACACGCATACGACCATCATTGGCACCAAGGCAGAAGCGACTCTCATCGCTGAAGACGACACGTCTCCATTCGTCCCTCCATTCACGCCTGTCGCGACACCACTGGAGGCGGGCTGCACGATGTTGGGGCGTGAGCGGAAGACGGCCTAACGGTGTGCGGGACCGTAGCCCAGCTTCATGGAGACGGTTGCGAATGGTCCTCGCCGATACCCCAGGAGCAACAGTGTCCCTAATTTGCTGGGAAGTGGCGGTGCGGTCCCCTACGGCACTGCGTAGGATCCTACGGTCTTGGCGTGCATCCGTGCGTCGCTGCGGTCCGGTCCCAGGTCGACGGGCACGTGCACCTTCCGCCGACCACTGGCGACAACATCGGTGTACTATGGAGACCTCACGCCCCACGTGTTGAGCAATTCGGCGGTACGTCCACCCGGCCTCCCGCATGCCCACTATACGCCCTCGCTCAAAGTCCGTCAACTGCACATACGGTTCACGTCCACGCTGTCGCGGCATGCTACCAGTGTTAAAGACTGCGATGGAGCTCCGTATGCCACGGCAAACTGGCTGACACTGACGGCGGCGGTGCACAAATGCTGCGCAGCTAGCGCCATTCGACGGCCAACACCGCGGTTCCTGGTGTGTCCGCTGTGCCGTGCGTGTGATCATTGCTTGTACAGCCCTCTCGCAGTGTCCGGAGCAAGTATGGTGGGTCTGACACACCGGTGTCAATGTGTTCTTTTTTCCATTTCCAGGAGTGTACATTATGCAATATGAGACTCGATCACGGATGTTTAAAAATATTTTAAATGTCATTTTTCTTCTAATCATTGCACTGTATTACAACAGTCTTAATTTAATTTCATATTCCGTGCTAAAAATATGTACCTCGTTTGAAGAAGACAGTCTGTATACCGCGCATCCATGAATCCATGTTACCTAAGTTTGAAATTCATACCATAGCAGCTGATCGCACGCTCATAAGTTGTCAGTACTGAAAGACAAACAATAAAACATTCTACATCTCACATTCTTAAATCCTGCAATGGTCGCGCTACATAACTCTCTGCCAACTAGGTAAGCGACCAACTTTACTTAACTCACGTCTGAATTCACCAACGTCAATTAAAATTAAGCATATCTTAAAATATTATTCACATCAAATGAATTCTCAATTACGAATAAGGACTACCATCAGCTGTAGATGGAATGACAATGAAAATTTGTGCCGGACCAGGACTCTAACCTGGATTTCCCGCTTATCGCGAGCGGTCACCTCACCATTTGGCCATCCGAGCGAGACTCACGGCCAGGCCCAAACTTCCATATGTCGTCAACCATGCGTCTACGACCTGTACTCGTACATCCATTATGTATATTCCGGTATACGTCAGACATTGTACTTGAAAGCCGCTTGCCGGTATGGGCAGATAAATACTATATTGCAGTGCCTGATTACTATGCAAAGTTCCTTTGTACATGCATGCATGTACAGAATAACACAGACACTGCAATATCGTATTTACTTATTACGATGCAAAGCTCCTTTGGACATTCATGCATGTCCAAAGGAACATTGCATCGTAATCAGAATGAAACAGGCACTGCAATATCCTATTTATCTGCCGATACCGGGCAAGTGACTTTCAAGTACACCGTCTGACCTGTATGGCAATATACGGTAAATTCGGGTTCGAGACCGGACCGGTACAAATTTTCGTTGTCGTCATTCCATTCTACAGCTGATGGTAATCCTCATTCGCAATTGCTAATCATTTTATGTGTTTAGTAACGGCTGTGGTCACCATAGTGCCTATTTCATTGGACATGCAAGCCTGTCTAAATAAACTTGACATCGTAATCAGAATAACACAGGCACTGCAGTATCGTAAAATATTATTGTATCGGTAAGTACTTTTGATTGTTACTGATCGGGAAAACTACCCTCTTAAGAAGCTCTAACGTTAGTCGACGGTTATGGATTCGGCTGCTCGTTGCTAAGTACGTACATGTTATTATAAAATACGGCTGGGAACCGCGGCTCGGACGAATTCTTGATTCTAGCGCAGTTTGGCGACCACTGCTCTAGTGCGTCTGTCGTGTGCTGCAATGGCGAATCAGCTTGAAATACAGTAATCGTCCCTGAATCTAACTGCCGCATAGGAACCATGCAAAAATAGTAGAGAAGTATTTATATGTGACCTAATAAATGAGCGAAGAAGGGTCCTAAAGTTTAAAAAACTCCGTCTCTCTATATAAAACTTGCATGCGATGGCGATGACACGTGAGCGTGATTAGAGTCTGTAAGGACAGAAAATGGCTGTAAAATACTCCACTGTTTCCCGGCGCATGTAAAATCACACGGAAGTAAGGAAGCTGGCTAAGTGGATTTCTTGTGTTCGCAGGCGAAGTTTCAGGGTTTTGATCATTATTTCAACGATTAAAGCATAGACCTTTTTCATAGGCTGGTAATAAGGAGTTGCATTTATAATCAGATACTTTAACTAGTTAAAACGCTGCGGAAGTAAAGCAGACAGGGCGGTGTTGTGATGAATATTCCAAGCCATGGGTCCGTGGGGTGACATAAAGGTGCAGCTGTGTGTAATGTCGGAGCGTAAATCTTTGTTAACGTCGTAATGTGAACGACCGACTTTCTAGCAGAGCGGTCGTAAACTTAGTCCTCTTTATTTCAGAGGCATCGCAGCCGGGCTTCCTTGCTAAAATAAGAAATAAGGGGGTGGTGAAAAACTCCGATTCCCATCAATCTTTAACTTCGGTTTAAGTTGATAAACGGTCTTCTGCCTCCCTCGGTTAGCTATCTTAAGCTCATTTAGGTTAACATTTTACAGTTTTTTAATATTTCAAAATTTCATAGCTTCCAGTGAGCGTCGGGTGGAATCACGGTAACAGTAGACGGTATGTGACTTTTACTCGGGAGTGATCACAATGTATTTTAAATAAAAGTATTTGTTAACGGCTGTGAGTAAGTGAGGAAAAAAATTCCTTATGTGTACGTTACTGCGTAGTCATGTCTCATGAATCCGCAAAATTGAGTGTGTAGAAAAAAAGTTCAAATTAAATACAGTGTCTCTCAAGATTTTCATTTCCCTAGCTTAGTAATGTATTATAGCAAGAGTGGTCACTTTCAGTTATCGATTTAATGTGATTATAACTTACTGAATTTTTTTTCAAAAGTTTGTGGAAGCATTTTGAAAGTGGTTAACTGTTGTTTTGATGTACAGTTGAGTAAGTAAGCTGCAGAAAAACGTCAGAGGAATGCTTTTATTACACTATCGCACGAGGGGGATGTCGGAAAAAAAATAGACTGTGCGTTCTCCTTCTTAATCGATGTAAAGTACAAACAATTTACTCAGAAAAGCCGTCTGAATATTTGTGTTTTGCATTTAATGAAACGATGAAACCAAAGCACTTTTCCGTCACAGTTTGAATGAATACAAGACAAGAAATGCTTCTCATGCCCCACGGCGTCTTTGAGTCATAAAGCAGAGCTCCAAAGCCCTCGATTGCCGCTCTGCTCCTCGGAGGGCCCAGATTCTTCATCTTACCACTCCATTTCACAGGCACTTACACAGGCAAACGCACTCCCAGAATAAAATATAAGTGCATTAATATTTTGTTGTTAATTCATTTTTATTATCGCCAAAGGACAGGGGCCGCTACGCCAGCCACCCCAAGTCCCAGAAGGGCCATTATAAATATTCCGCCCGTGTCCTCAAGACGCGAGATAAAGTCTCGACTCCGCGGTTATCCATCATACCAGGAATGCTCTTCTGTTCTCCCTATATTTATTTGCGCCCTCTTCCGGTGTACGTGTAATCTCTGATTTCTCTGCAGTGAGATGGAGGTGCAAAAATATAATTAATTTCCTAATTATCATCACGTTTAATCTTATTCTAGAGGCGGCACTACGTTTATGATTACCGCTAAAGTAATGTAGACTTCCAGGATACTTCGTGTCATAGTGATATTCTAACTACAATGGAATTTGTTTTTCGTTTACTTTGAACATGAAGAGTCCTGGAAGTTGTTCAGAGCAAGAACATATAATCGGCTAACGAACACAATGGGGTAGTATTAATAAACATGTGTTCCTGTATTCCTCGCATTTTGTCTCCAGTTTTAGTTCACTGGAAGATTTTTCACCCTTGAATGATACCTGAAGCTTTTGCGGTCCAGAATTCTGTATTACTTAAATTCATAATTATACCATTTCTAACACTACACTGAACAGGAGCTAATTTAATACCAAACGCGTTTTAGTCTCTGGGTACATTTACTGATAATTCCCAACTTATGGTTTCGTCAAGATTACTGTTATACCGATAGGACCTTTCGAATTTTTCTCCCTCCAGCCACTATAGCCGAAGAATTTGAATGAGACTTATTTTTATTTGTTTGACCAGATCTGAACTACATGAACTTTACGTTAAGCTCCTCACTAAGTGCTGACGATCCCACTTAATAATGACGACTTTGGAATTGGATCAAGCGCTCAAAGCTGATAAATAAATAAAAACATATCCTTCTTACTCCTTGATGAAGAATGGTACTTGTACTTTACTGACAATAAAAGTATAACTATTCGTCATCACTTATCCTACCGACAACACTATTCTACATTTTAATACTATGCTAGTCTATTCAACTTGCTCCGTCTACTGCTAATGAAGCTTTTGGGAATACTCTACCTAGTTAGGTGGCGCAGTGCTTAAGATGTTGAAGTTTTATTTGAGAGAAGCACCGTTCATACTCTCGTCTGGTTATCATGACTAAAGATTTATGTTCTTTTTTTCAATTCTTTACAAATAATATGCGACGAATGCCGTAATGATTCTTCAAATCAGCCTATGTACATTTTCGTCATCCATGGTTGTCCTGCAAGCAAGTGCTCCGTCTCTGATGACCGCGATGTTGTCACTACCTTGAGATAAAACTGTTCTTCTTTCTTTTTCTTTAATAATCTGATTTCGTCTTCAGTCATCATTTTCAGATCGACTTCGATTACTTAATTACCTAGTACATGAACGCTTTAAGATAATTAATATCATCTTTGTGATCCTCTTAAAGGTATTACTAACGACCCCTTTTGTCTTAAACTACTCATGTTAAAAATTCTAATTTGATATTCGTTTTTCTTTATTTCTGGCTTTTCACATACGTTAGTTACACATTGTACTGTGGACCACACACACAATTCCGGATGCGTCATCTCTGCACCTACGTCAGTGTTTGTCCTAATATTTTTAAACGTTTTTCTCCTCTTGCGTTTATTTTATCTAAGTTATTCCTCCCGGATGTCTTTTTTGTTTCTATTTTCTGTGTGGAGGTAGTAATTCTCCTTTTATTTGTTCACCTATCATAATGCAATTTGGGGCTTTCAGTTATTTTTCTAATTTTATTGCTCTTTTCCTTCTGATTTCAACGTTTCTTCCACTTGATTTACGGCTTATTCCATCCTAGTGACCGCTTTTCTCATATTTAATTTCTGGCTGAAGCACGATAAAAAAAAAAAGTGTGAAGGCAAAAGGATAGCCCAATGAAAATATCAGACAAACATAATTGTATGATACTTAAATCTAAGTGTATGCTGCTTCATTTCCATTTCGTCTACATTTAACCTTGTATAGAGTGGAAGGACTTCGTTGCCGAAGCAGATTTCAGTTTTTATCGCCATTGGAGAGTGAATGTTTACAGTTACTTCAGGGAGTTACATGGACGTTCGACTGGACCTATTTCGGGAAAACGCAAAAAATCGGATGAGGTTGGCAAGATAGCGTTATACTCCCGGTGGCTCCCCATTATTTATCTTATCACTTGTATGTAAACCACTGTACCCTTTGTTTTATTGCTAAAGACGTTAACTACATATTCGAGGGATATTCGGGAATTAAGTTCCGATCGGTCAAGAAATGGAAACCACTGTGAAAATCTAATAAAGCTTTGCACATACGTGTTCGAAAGTGTCTCTAGTATCCCTGTCGGTTGCATCACTTCGCTCTTTTCAGTTCTGAACGCGTGGTGAGCACATAAAGACGCGTAGAAAATAGTTTCTCCCGCCAAGTATGAGGTCCTGGTGAGAGATTTCGCCTGATGTTATGCAGCCCACATTACAGAACTGTCATACGGTTCCTACTTCGTGACAATTCTCGGTCGCAATCTGCAGGGGCAATGAAAATACTCCTGCAGCTTTTTCGATGGGAAGTGTTTGATCACCAGGACTACAGCAGGTAACTGGCTCTCTCTGTGTGTCATCTCTGCTCACATTAACTACTGGCTATGAAGACAACATTTTCGCACAGCCAAAGAGCTATAGATGAGCGTAGAGAATTGGAGCGAAGCACAGGCGGCTGCCTTCTATGACGAGGGTATTCGAAAGTTGGTATAAAGGTGAGACAAATGTCCTAGGTGGAACGGCGACTATGTGGAGAAGTAGCTGGAAGGTGGAGCCAACTGTCGCAAATAAAATATTTCTGATTTTCAATGTAGTTTCCATTTCGCGACTGATCGGAACTTAGTTTCTGGACAAGCCTTGTATTATAGAGAATATTGGTCTCATAATGTTGAGTGGTTTGTACGCATGGTGTTATGCCTAACGTATGACAGGTGAGCTGCGCGGGAAGCTAGTTGCAGCTACGAGGGAATAAACAATGTAAAGGTGAACAACAACAAAAGGAAAATAATGAATATCCCTTCGGCTTAGGAAAGTTGTAGGGTAGGAAATCAGTCGTGTCGTTATGAAAGGAAGCGTCCTAGCATAAAGTATTATGATCACAAATACCACCTGGTGACATGGCGGGCACGTGATGCGGCAAGGAACGTGTACAGGGTGTTTTAGAATGAAATTTTAAAAATTTTGGGACTGGTTTCTTACCCCAAAACAAGTAAGAAATGTCCTGTAAACATGGGCTCTAAAATGTATACCTTAAGAGCTATGAGCACTTGTTCATCTTTGCTATTGTAAAACACTTATACTGAACAACTGCACGTATCTCTCAACGTATGCACTTTCGAGTGCATGTTTACGGGACATTTTTTCTTGTTTCGGTACCAAAATATGGAAAGCAAAGAGCTTGAAGTAGAAAATATGTGTTTCACAGTACTCTTAAGATACGTATTTTAGAGCCAATGTTTACTGAACGTCTTTCCTTGCTGCGATGTAAGGGATTTGTCCATAAATTTTTGAAACAGCATTCTGAAACACACTGTAAAAGTGGTGTGGATTGGAACGGGAAAACAAGACTCTGAAAAAAGGAAGATAGAGTTTAGCCTCCCGTCGGTCGCAACGTCATTAGAGACAGAGCACAAGCTCGGATTACGGAAGGATAGGAAGGAAATCTACCGTGCCTTTTTCAAAGGAACCATTCCATCATTTGGCTGGGGTAATTTAGGAAAATAACAATAAACCTAAATGATGATGGTCTCTCACGGAATTGAACCGTCGTCTTGCCAAATTCTGGTCCAGTGTACTAACCGCTGCGCCACCTCGCTCGGTCATTATTCCGAGCTGAGATGCCGACGTGTGCGGATCGATGTGACGAAGCAGAGAGTGTGGCGGATCGCCGTCCGGCGGAGCCTGCTCCGGCCCCCACATACGACACGTGGACGATGAGAATGTGGATGCGCCTCCGCGATCGCGCGGACTGTGTTTCGGTCTCGCACACTCGACACCAGCATAATCGTACACTGTTAGCTGCTATGGTTAGGTGCATATCCACGTTCATAAATATAGCTGTTGACCATCTAGCCACCAAAAATGGAAAACAACGCCGCAGCGTCATGGACGGCACTGTTGTCCAGAGCGCAGCGAAGCCTACCAGTGAAAAATGGTGTGCACCTGGTCCCCCCTATAGCTACAGGGAGCTCCAAAATAACACGGGCCGCCGTCCCCACATCTGATGGGACTCGCAACCGAGCTGCCACACCAGAGGCGAACATGGTCTCCATCCCGGGGCTTATCCCTGATAGTGGGACACTAGAGGAAGAGATAGAGGTGATCCAGGTTTCACGGATGCCCCCTGCCGCTGCAGCTGAGGAAGATTCCACGCCAGTCTGCCGCCGTGTTGTTGTTGGTGCACACAAGCAGCCACGAAGGAAAAAGAGAATGGTTCAAATGGCTCTGAGCACTATGGGACTTAACTTCAGAGGTCATCAGTCCCCTAGAACTTAGAACTACTTAAATCTAACTAACCTATGGACTTCACACACATTCATGCCCGAGGCAGGATTCGAACCTGCGACCGTAGCGGTCGCGCGGTTCCAGATGTAGCGCCTAGAACCGCTCGGCCACCCCAGGCGGCACGAGGAAAGACGCCAAGGTAGCTCCACGGTCGGAACAGCGGAGCAAGGTCGACGTATTTGTTACTTCAAAGCGCAGGTAGACTGCCAAAGCCGCTGCGCTTGAGCAAGTACCGCCATGACAGACGGCCAAGCGTTTCGGCCACATTCCTGACGCAATCGGCGAGTGTGGCGCCGCTCCACGGGCGAAAAACTATTCTCCTCCGCAGCCCACTGTCGTTCCAGACCAAGATTAAGGGGCCAGTCATTCCGCTCTTCATCCGTGTCCTAGAACGTGGCCTTAAAAGGTCACAGTACGAACCACTGACGACTATCGCAAGGTCACGGACCTTATCGGCAGATAAGGACTCCACTGATACGATTATTCGTCGGAGCCATTGAAGCTTCTCAAGGTGGTTTTCCATCATCTCCCCATCTCAAAGAAGAGCTGGTGGAACTTTACTTTGGCGTGCGTTTTGCCTCACGCGTAAAGTCGTCCAGGACCCAGAAAGATATGCCGAGTTTCAAAGTTGTCGCCCTGGACAACATCGAGAACCGCAACATCTTCCATCTAGTATCGGTTTCCCACAACCGTCTCGCAGTAAAGTCACTAAGAGCAAAGGATTGGATGCCACAGTGCTTCTCATATCAGGGTACCGATCACGTGGCCTGCTATTGCAAGATGCCGGTCCCCTGCATCAGGTGCGCAGCGTCGCACCAGAGCAAGGATTGCTCCAAGCCAAGACAGGAACAATCGCAGTGCTGCGACTGCAGCGAGCCGCAGTTTGTGAGTTCCTGTGGCTGCAGGAACTTCAAGCACACAGGTGACAAACTCGTCAGATGGCAGCAGTACCTCTGCCAGCACACCAGGATCAGCCAGGAGAACGTCAACGTGCCGGTATATCAGCAGCTGGTAAACCAGCAGCCCACACAGTTTCGTCGTCGTTGTTGTGACTTCCACGAGGCTTCCTGCCTCGGTCTGTTGCAGATTAAGCAATTGCTGATGTTCCTGCTTCTTCCTGGGGTCGATTTTTGTGCCCTTTCTGTATGATTATTCTCCTTTATGTGTTACTTGTGCTTTTCTTCCTCTCCTGCAGTGTGTCATGACTACTCACGAAGCACGTCCGGATATCTCGTGATGGGTCGCCAGTGAAACTGTCTGCCCAGACACTGACGAGTTAGCTGCCACGTAGAATCTCGTTGCTGTTTGCCGAAATCAATCCTTGAGCGTCGGTACTCCGTCAGCCACGTGAAATTCCCTGATGGGCAAGTCTCGCGGCAGGTGCGGCTCCAGTTTGAGAGCTTTATTCTGCAGTGTCTGCAGCATCTTCTGCGATGTGTCTGCACAGCAGACAGTTCCCCAAGACGTTCAGGTGGAGGTTGCGGAATCATTGTAGGGAAGATATGAGCCCCAAATAGGGATATCCACCGTCATAAGCAACTTCGAAAAAGGACAGATAGTTACGTCACAGCTCCAGGGAACGTGCATCTCGGAAATGGCGAAGCTGATCGGTTCTTCGATTGCCCCTTTATGAACGCAGTGTCGTCGTGGAGTTGAGCAACGAACACATTAAGCGCATCCTGCCCTGCGTTTTACCGCACGTCTATTGTAGGTGCGGCTTCAATGTCAGGCATCGTTCCAGTGTGACGCTAAGGTCTTTGTTAGCGTGTAACAGAGGCATGGGGGTCACCTTGTTTCGCTCTGGATGGGGTTCAGCTCGCCGCTTCTTCCGCGTGATGGCCACTGAGCTGCCATTCGGTGGCCAATATTCCAAGCTTATTGCAGGCCAGCTGCAGCCGGCGGCGCAGCAATTGCATGTTCAGGCTTCGTTTAACGTCTTCGGGACGTTTGCGGTGAAGAGGGAGCATACGAGGAGTTTGAGCACAGCCTCCTGTGGCAGTCACGCTCTGATGTGACGCGTTGTTGAGGCGCAGCCATCGGCACAGCAGACAGTTCCACAAGACGTCCAGGCGGAGGCTGCGGAATCATTGTAGGGAAGATATGAGCCACAAATGGGGAAATCCACCGTCATAAGCAACTTCGAAAAAGGACGGATAGTTACGACACAGCGCCAGGGAACGAGCATCTCGGCAATGGCGAAGCTGATCGGTTGTTCGATTGGCCCAGTCGTGAGCATGTATGGAAAGTGGTTGAAGAGCGGTAAAACCTTGAGTAGACGAGAAGGTATTGGACGTCCACGACTCGACACCAAATGTGGAGGTCTCGGGCTCGTCTGTAGTGTAAAGTAAGATAGGAGCGACCTGTGACGGATCTGACGATAAAATGCAGTGTTGGTGCAGGAGTGTTTTGGAGTACAACGTTCAGCTCACATTGGTGAACATGGGGCTTCGCAGTATTCGACCCATACCTGTTCCCATGATGACCTAGCGACATCGTCAGTTGCGACTGCAGTGGGCACAAGATCTTCGAGAACGGGCCATGGATCAATAGAAACGCCTGGTCGGATGAATCACGTTTCCTATTACACCAGGCCGATGGTAGCGAACGGATACGCCGTTATCCAAGCGAACGGCTGCTCGAAACATGCTCTGCGCAACGAACGCAAGTCGGTGGGGGCAATATTATACATTTTCATTATGGCCTGAGAACACTGCAGTCACATCAAGTATCGAATGGCATCGTCCTTCAGAGATGAACCATCCAAGAATTCATTGGGAGCGATTTTTTGTAATTAGAGAGATCGTACAATAGATATAAGTTATCAGTTTGGAATTACGAGATTTCATACCGCAGATCCAGGATTTTTCTGGCACTCTAGTGTTCAATTTTATTAACACAATAGTGCTGCTACTAAAAGAGTTATCAAATACATTCAACTACAGTGCCTGAGTGAAATGGCATTGTATTTATTGAATGCCATAGGACAGCTGCGTGTTTACCATGTTGCCTGTGTAACAGCAAGCGTTCGAAATAAAATGATGTCACCTTTCCCTTGTAGAAGTATGTCCCAGCTATGATGACCTCATTAGAGACGAAGCGACATTTCTGTTTTGATAAATTGGAGATTTTGAACCGCATTCTTCGTGGATGGTCCTATCTAGAAAGGGTTTGGACAGATGTAAGAAAACCACTGAAGGTCGATATGAGATTGGAAGATTTGGTACATCGGTGCACCAACGGTCGTTCTAAAATCCACAGAATTATGACTTTACTACTTCGACTACCAATTACTCTCATTTTAAACTGCTTCTGCTTGAAGTATGTATATTTCTGTCTCTGTATTATTTTTTGCCTTGTATCCGAAAACCCATTATGATGAATATTTGTCATAAATGTGCTTATTTCGAAGTCACGCTGTATTAAGCAGTTTCATGGTATGCACACGAGGTCAGATAGTAGAGATTAACAGCACTGCAGATTGACGGAGTAATCTGCCGCTGTTGTTCATGTTTCGCTAGCTACAACGCCTTTCTGAGAATTAGGTACAATGACGAGCTGGGATATTACTTGATCAGAAAGCCAGTGGACTATGTTTATTTTGTTAGAATTTTAATCAGATTGCCGTGGTGGATTACTAAGCGTATGAAGTGAATCCACTGTGCCGAATGAAGGAGACTGTTCCCTGAAAGGTGTCGTACAGATTAAAGGACCACGAGCAACTATTGTTTATGATGTAAAATTAAATTTTATTACCAACACGACAGTGAGTTTCTTCCTAATTTACATTGAAAAAAGGAATAAAGAACGGTATACTGGGCGCCAAGAAGATGTCTGCGGTCGGCAACTGGCTAAGCGACGTGTGAGTATCCCCTTAGCGTTCCCCTGCGCCTCCCTGCCAAACCCCAGCGGTAATCAGCACTGCTAGCTGACTGTGTACTCTGCGACAGCAAACTGCGTTTTATTTACTCAGCGCCCTTTCATTCGTTCGCTCCTACCCGCAAGAATGGCTGTGCCCAGAACAGACAGGAAGGCTTCCACCGCGTCTCGTTGCCGGGTCTCTGCGTGAGCGGGCTGCTGCTCAACTGTCAGTTTAGATTAGGCTGTGACTGACTAAAGTGCAGGATGGTTATAATTAAACTTTGGCTACTTGAGCCAGCGTAGGCGGATGAATCGTATGAGTAGCCAACTTTACAAGAATGATGTTTAGATTGTGTGCTGCAGGACATCTTTTATTGGCTTTCGGGACGTGCCTATAGAGCCAGCTCAACATTGAACGTCAGTTATGACGATACGAATGTAAGAATAACACAACACCCAGTCCCTGAGCGGAGTAAATCTCCGATCCGGCTGTGAATCGAAACCGGGCTCCTTCAGTTAGCATTCCGCTGCGCTTACCTCGCAGTACGGGGGCGGATGCCGTTGTAAGGAGTGTTAATGTCATGACTTGCAGTCAGCCGCCAGTGCCGATACAGAGACGTGGAGTTAAAACACAAGCATCAGTGCCCGTTACATTTGCAGACAGTCGACATGGGTCTGGACAAGGTGAGCACAGCTTTACTCGTCAGAATAATTTATCAAAACAACAGTAGTGCTGCTGCTCTTCTCGAGTATCGCCGCAGTAAAGGAAGACAGAGAGCTTCCCTTTCCGCACCGGGGTTGAACAAACATTATCCGGAAGTTGTAAATAACTGGCGAAATGAGAATTGCTGCCACCTAAAAGGCCTATCCAGGTTGGCTTTATTTCGTCGGGTAGGTTTGATCCGGGACCGACGCGACTTCCCGAATCCCGAAAGGGGCGCGCTAAAGCGAGCGGCTTACAGGGCGGGTCGGGTTGATTTGACTGGCTTAAACTGTGGATGCCGTATGTGCATGCACTGGTCATCATCGCAGACGATTCGTGACGAGCCGAGTTTGGATCTTGAGCCAGATCCCTGTTCTTGTCTGAACTGGTCGTGTGCCGCGGCAGATAGGCAACCAGCTACAACACTTTTGAAGGAGATTTTCGCCCATATGAACAAATATCAATGAGCATTTAGCATCATTTTGACTCGTAGCAGAATCTTCGTCGAATCAATAGAAGCCTTTATTGTGGGACTACATTACTGAAATTAGATGAGCTTACTTCGTCTCGCCGGCCGGGGTGGCCGAACGGTTCTAGGCGCTCCAGTCTGGAACCGCGCGACCACTATGGTCGCAGGTTCGAATCCTGCCTCGGGCATGGGTGTGTGTGATGTCCTTAGGTTAGTTAGGTTTAAGCAGTTCTAAGTTCTAGGGGACTGATGACCTCAGAAGGTAAGTCCCACAGTTCTCAGAGCCATTTGAACCATTTTACTTCGTCTCCGGAGTGAGTTCCCACACAACACCCTATCGCTTTGAAAAATCTAAATTTGCCGAAACACACATGTCTCGTATTCGGACTGCCCAACCTGTCGTAGTTGTGAGCCTTTCTGTACCAAACTAAAACTAAAGACGAACGGAAATAACAGTGATTACTTTTTTTTCGTAAATGTATTTGATTTGGATCTGTAGTCTCATTTAGTTTATGGAACCATAACATTTTCGCCATTGACTGTATGTATTTATTGTAAATCGCACAACTGTAACTTTGTCTTAACCCTTTCACTACCAACGACATGTACAGGGCTCGGGCAGAAATATCGAAACACCAAAAACACAACCAATTGTCATGCCTAATACGGCGTAAGAAACCAGTTGGCATTCAAAACAGCTTCCGATCGTATCTGAATGAATAAATACAGGCACTGCATGGTATTAAAGGGTATATTGCACCATTCTCCCTGCAAAATAATGGCAAGGTCAGGTAACGATGATGGAGGAGGATAGCGCTCACGCACCCTGCCCTCCAAAGTTGATCATAAAGGCTCAATAATATTGAGATAGCTATATGGTGGCTATGGTCGCCAGGTGAGACGCAACAGTTCACCCTCGTCCTCACAAAACCAGTCAAGAACGATGCAGCAGGGGACCTATCGTGTTGAAACATAGCGTCACTATTCGGCAACAAACATTGTACCATGGGAAGGACTTGATCAGCCAAAATGATCACGTAATCCGTGGCAGTAATGAGACCATGGGGCCCACGGAATACCACAATATGGCTGCACAAATCACCACCGAACACCCGCCATTCAGGTTTTATTGCTTCGGCATCACGTTTTCCTGTAAAACAGCATTTGCATCACTGATGTGTGCTTTTGGAATTTAGGTAGCTCAGCAATTCTTAGCTTATGGAGTTCACTTCGTGTTGTTTTGGTGCTGACAGGGTTCCCGAATGACAAATTCAGTTCTGCAGTGACTCTTCGAACTGTCGTCCTCTTATTTTTCATCACAATCCTCTTCAATGACCGTCGATCACGATCACTCAGCACACACTTGCCTCTCTGTTTTGACTTGGTGGATGATGATTAAGCGTTTTCCCTGTATGCAGTATAAATCTTCGAAACGGTGCCTTTTGAAATACCAAACACTACAGCTTCCTTGGTTACGGAAGAACTCACTATACGAACACCAACAACTTGCCCACGTCGAATTAACTTAGATTCGACCTAATGCACTTACAACTACTCAGAACACTGTACTGACCACGACTGACACTTACAACGTATTGAGGACATTTCACAGATTTCGGTCTTGGTCAAATACAACGGCGCAAACTGCAAACGTGGCTATCATCTGCATTTATATTCAAGCATGTATTTCTTGCGATGTTTATATATTTTTGTCTGACTTCTGTAAACGTCTCGCGATAGGTCATCAGAGAAACAGTGGGAGTTTGTTACACCATTTTGCTATGTATCGATGTTCCACTGCTAAAGGGAAGACTGCTAATGTTGCACAGAAGTTTTATAATTACAGACTGCATCTGTATGGTGTGCTGTCTTCAAGCTTCATTGTTAACCCTCTGCTCCGTATTGTCGCTTCGAATTAGTTGGTGCCTGCGGATAAGCAACCCTATGAACACATTTGCAAAGCGAGTTGCTGTCGTATCTCCAGACAATTCATGTCAATTAATTGCACGCATGTATTGACGTTTACTGCGTTACAGACATAAGTTACTGACTAGGGGAGATGCTCTGTCCACTGATGTGTGTCTGTTTTCTTTCTGTCTTAAAATGTTTCAGCATTCGTCTTCTGAAAGCTCAGAGGTATCTATGAATAACCCTGTATGTCTCACCTCTCACGAATTGGGAACCGAAACGGCAGGAATTTTTTTTATTGTTATTGCCGATTACGACTTTAATTAAAATAACCATACATTAATATTTTTCACTGCGAAAAAAATGGTATTTAAAATATTAAGCCATTATCAAGTGGCTTAGATGATGAAACATGACGACAGTGAATAGGGTCAACAGAAACAAAATGGATGGGAGCATGTATGGATCTTGTCAACTTTCGTTTTACACACCATCGGAATGTAACAGGTGGGAATGAATATTGAGGACCTGACTCCGTGATGTGTATAAATATCATCATCGTACACCACATTGGTGGAACACAATCTGGAGTCAGGTTCGAAGTATTTATAGTATGGCGTACGATACTAACATGAATACCAATGTTATGTTCAACCAATGCTGTCAGTAACCAAACAGCCTCACAGCAGTTTTATTTCTCTTCCTCATGTTGACAGTTGCTGTGACTCTGCATCTAAAACCATTTAATAATGGCTTAAAGCCGATACTGCAATTGTGAGATTTCCGGTAAATAGAGTATATTCAGTAAATGGTGAAAATATTGTCCAAAAAACTAATTACCGTTATTTACCTCATAAACTCATATATAGTGCGGTGGTATGTTAAAGTGTGGAGCAACTTGGAGTCGAAGCAAAGCGTGGGTATGTAACAGGTGTCGCTGATATTACGGGTAAGTGTCGACTATCCATGTCAGAGGGAGAGCTATAATCGTAGCGACAACAGGGAAGGATCCCCACTTATTAGCTTTACTCTCTCATCGTTCATTTAGAACGCTAGGGGTTGCGAGGGAAAAAACTTCTCCCCGAGAAAAATAATTACGTAAATGAGCCGATGAGGAGGGGCGGTTGACGGTCGCGAATAGACACGCAAATAGGAATTGATCATCCCTTTTTTTCCAGTGGTGCTGGGGAGAAGGCTCTCCGTGTGTGCTGAACAAGTTACTTCAAGTCGAGCCTAATTGGAAAGACAAATGCAATTACGAGGGGTGGAGGGAGGGGGTGGGGGCGGATGGGGCGGAGTTTGACATGCGCACCCCTGTCCCCAGCTGCCACGAACAGCCGTCGATTGCTCCGGCCGCGTCTTCAGCAGTAGCCTTCTGTGAATCGCCTCGATTATTGCAGCCCAAGGACGCTCATTAGCTTCCCAGTGTAACAGCTCTCATTTGTATTCCAGTGCCGCGACATCTTACAGAATTTTCCTTTCCTCAGGGCAGAACCTGAACCGCGAGCTCCTATTCCACTTTGATATCTGTGAATACAACTCCAACATACTCGCGAATAGAAAATGTATTGTTCTTTCTACGGGACCTAATAGCGCACAGTATACATAACACACTTCTCTTGACTGCTATGTGATCGATTACATTAAATTTTGAGGGACAACTTAATAACACTTTAGAGAAAAACTCTTGTAGCTTTCATCTTCCCAGTGACCCATAAGCATATACTAACAATTGTCGTCCTACGCTTTTTATTCTTACTTAGTATTTAACTATTTATTCTTCCTTTCTTACGGTTTAATTTCCGGCGCACTGTAGGAAGGCTATTCTCTACGCATTTCGTCGTCGATTTCTCAAATATTTCGGAAAATTCGTCTATTTATAACTAAACAAGCATTTCTGCTTATTTACTCTAGGGTTGATTATACTTCCGGGTTGGTAATATTGCTGTATGTATGCGAAACCTTGTGCTGTGATTGGTCGCAACTGCGCATAAAATGAAATAAAATTGGACAGACTTGTAAAGGGTATTTCAGATTTTTTAAAATGTGTAACTATAATATTCCACGCAAATTTCATGTGATACAAGACGAAATCGCTCCAAACACATTTACTTACGTAAAACAATAATGAAGGCAACGGCCTCGTCGCAGTGGATACACCGGTTCCCGTGAGATCACCGAAGTTACGCGCTGTCGGGGGTGGTCGGCACTTGGATGGGTGACCATCCAGGCCGCCATGTGCTGTTGCCATTTTTCGAGGTGCACTCAGCCTCGTGATGCCAATTGAGGAGCTACTCGACCGAATAGTAGCGGCTTCGGTCAAGAATACCATCGAAACGACCGGGAGAGCGGTGTGCTGACCCCATGCCCATCCTATCCGCATCCTCCTCTGAGGATGACTCGGCGGTCGGATGGTCCCGGAAGGCCACTCGAGGCCCGAAGACGGAGTGCTTTAAAACAATAATGAAGAAGTGTCTCGCTCACGGGAGAGTGGTTGACATGCCGGGGTTGTCCTTAAATCTTTGATAATGGTTTCACTGAAATAAAATGCTCTAGTTTCCAGTTGTGCCATTATCTAAACAACTGACGGGCAAGGTAAAATCGGCATGACTGCTTAATACACTTGAAAATGATTCGTAATTTAGTCGAAATGGTTTTTTTGAATGAAAGGTTAACATAATCAGCAACTGAAGTGTTTGATTTTACTAAATAAATAATGAAACTGGTCACAACAGCTTGACCTCCGGGAATACTTTAACCTTATCAACGTGCCACATCATGCGGATTGAATTCGGTGTTACGTGTATTTTATTAAGTTTATTGCGAGTACTCTGGATAAAATTAAAGTTATGAATTAATCCAAATTCGTCAATAATGAGCAAAAAATATAAATGTTTGCACCTCCTCTAGCCGAACCTATCCAGTAGAACAGTATTCATATTCATCTCCTCTGTGGCCGAGCGGTTCTAGGCACTTCAGTCCGGAACCGCGCTGCTGCTACGGTCGCGGGCTAGAATCCTGCCTCGTGCAAGGATGAGTGTGATCTCCTTAGGTTAGTTAGGTTTAAGTAGTTCTAAGTCCAGGGGAATGATGACCTCAGATGTTAAGTCCCATAGTGCTTGGAGCCATTTGAACATATTCATCTCCCGAGAGAAGAACAACCTTTTCTAATATATACAACAGCTTGAACGAAAGAGCTACTGAAATTTCAGTACAATAATTAACAACGTTCCGACTTGACTGCTGGAAGATTTACGATCCTTTCCTAACATTCTTACTAGAGAGAAACTGAATCGTTGATAAAGAATACGCTGGCTGAAGTGCGTGGCTCAATGATTAAACGTACGAAAGTGGTTTCAAATGTAACTGCAGCGTGTACGGTATACGAACAGTGCAAGCTACACATGGGCTGCTTAGGAGAGAACATAATTTTTATCAAGTTGTGCGTTTTAGGAATACCATAATTACTGTTTCCAAATATACCTTTATTAAATATAGAAATTCACGGTCATTACATTACTTCTATAAACTTCCTAAACTTATCTCAACTAATTACAAAAATAATTCCCAAACAGAGACCTAAGTTCGGTGTGTTCGGTCACGAAGCGATAGCGAGCAAGATCTATATATCTATTTACAGTCCAAATAATATAAAATAAAAAACAAGTAAATTTTCTTGTACCTAAGTAGCTCTATTGTTGTGACCCATTTCACAGTCGTTCGCAGGATGTACTGATGCACTGACATTAGATCCCTCTTATTCGGTCTAATACATCACACCTGTGGAGGCGAGTGATGATATTAACTATCAAATTGAGTATTTATTGATTAATGGTTCTTACATAAAACCTAAAATAGTATATCCTTAGTGCTTGTCTGGAGATTTTTTCTGTGTTACTGTCATACTTTCTCCTTGTCTTTCGTACACCAGGAGACAGTAGAATCGATTACAAAATTTGCATTGTACATTAAGGATTGATGTAGGAGTTGTCTGACAGAGTTTCATAATACAGTTTTTCAGTGACTGGTTTTCGACAGCCAGGAGAAAATTTATTTGCTGTTTGTAAATCTTTGATAGCCAGAGTCGGAACCAATTAAAAATGACATATGTGTATGACACAGCAGGAGGAGTTCCTGTGATTTTTGTGATATGAGTCGTTAAGAGCCACAATAAATATACCTTGTGAGATAACAGTATGACAACCTTCCTGCACACGAAATTGTTGGTGACGTATTCATATTACTATGTGCACTGACTCTTTCATGTGTTCTCTGCATTACAGAGCGGTATAGAGCAGTGGTTTAGACGTTGGGCCGATGCTTGGAAGGAACCGAGTGCAGACAAGTTGGCCATTCTGAGCTCAATTTCCCGTGTCGTCCCTGCATCATTCGACTGGAATGCTGGGATAGTTCCCATGGCAAGGCCACGGTGCCTCCTTCACAAATGTTCCCCAAAGAAGTTATTGTTTACACACTGGTTCAAAAATGGCTCTGAGCACTATGGGACTTAACATCTATGGTCATCAGTGGCCCAGAACTTAGAACGACTTAAACCTAACTAACCTAAGGACATCACACAACACCCAGTCATCACGAGGCAGAGAAAATCCCTGACCCCGCCGGGAATCGAACCCGGGAATACACACTGGTGACATCACCGTCCGCGAAACGTTAAAATGTAACCAAAGGGAAATGATGGCTGTTGCTGAAGTCTCCCTCGGAGAGAGGTCACCTGCCTACGAATTTGATCGTTGTAGTCCTAAGCGCGCCGTTGGGGGTGGGGGTGGTGGTGTGTGTGGGCGGGACGGGAGGCTGTATGGATCGGCGCAGCCCGGCTGGTGCGCAGCGCTGGCGTATTTTGATCGTGCATGCAGAGCAAAAGAGGGATAATTTTCAAGCGCCGGGGTAATTCCATTGTGACTTGAAGAGGAGATAACATTCCCGGCCGAAACGCAGTGCACGTGGATTTGATAAGGTTTATCTGTGCTTCTGTAATTGAAACCTAATTGGCTAAACTCCGGCCATTACCGAGCTCTGGTAATCTAGATGCAGTTACGCTGCCTGACTTATGGACTAACTTGCACTATTATCTGCGTCGCAAGTGTCTTATCGTTAAGTTTATTCTCCAGCCGCGTCGTATATTCCGTACCCTCGAATTACATACTAGAACTGTGTCAGTGAATTCGTATGTAGGTATAGCTCGCTTCTTTAGTACCTCTCCTGGTCTAAAGATCACTGTTCTACAAATAAAAATCTTACAATGGACCAATTTTTTACAGTTTTATCTTAAAAATGAGACTGTGTGTTCCACAAACTTTTACTCAAGCAACTATAGTAAAACTATGTTTTGTGTAGAATAACGTGTTAGTGTACAGTTTGCAACAGCATTTTGTTAAAAACATTGAAGTGCTTTGTGTACACTGCAGCTGACGGAGGACCTTTCTGGAAATGAACCTATGCTTAAACCGTATACATCCTTGGAAGACGTGCGCAAAATACGGTGGAAACGTAGTACGTTATATTATGTGATAACATCAAGAAAATAGCTCCCATAATTAAACCCCGTGAATCTTTTGAAAAATGCTTCGTGGCGGACAATTGTGAAACGATAGTCACATTCGATACATTTCTCGAGGGTACCAAAATGCGTGTTTTTTTTCACCAGATGCGCTTTCTTTTGTTGAGGTAAAGCATCATCAGTGGCCTATAATTAAGTTATTTACGTTTTTATTTGTTTTAAGATCGAAAAACAGTTCCTTAACAATATGTTGTTTGTACTTACGGCGATTTCCGCTCGATTTCTCGCTTACACTGGGAAATGCCGTCTGCTAGCACATAGTTTCTGTTTTTCTTCTTTAGACATTGGTAGTTGTTCTGCAGAGCTATGTATGGTTGCAACGACAGAACAAAAATACCCTCGAGAATTGTAAAGCAACTACGGACATCATGGCCACACAAATTAAGAATTACATTCGATACATGTTTATTGAAATCTCGCGTCCCGAATCATACCATAATGTTACCTATTTTTAGTTTTTATTTTATATGGTTTCAGCAGAGGCTGTTTCACCGGATACAAATATTTCACATAACGAAACAAATAAGACGTTTTTCTGACTTCATTACAAAACATCAAATTTAGTCTGATTAAACCATTACAATAAAGGCGACGAAATTTTGACATAAAGTTCAACTAATGTGTGTGTGTGTGTGTGTGTGTGTGTGTGTGTGTGTGTGTAATGAAACATAAGAAAAGATCCTCAAATTTTAAACTTCTATGTTACAAAGACGGAGAAAACTGCAAATACATATAGCAACCTGCCTATTCATGGAGTTAAGAAGCACACTAAGAGAAAAATATTCCTTAATTTTTGAACTATTGTCCCGCGTAATTGTTCTAGGATGATAGTATTTGTCACGCTCTATTAGTATACGTATAATGTCCTCGTCAATGAGGCAGGAATTACAGCTTGAAGATGAAATTAATTTTAACAAATGTTTAATTTTATTAGTATTCGAGTAAACTGTTCTCTTAGTCTGTTAACAGTAACAATTTCTCTTCTCGTAAGGGTCGAGTTGGAAAACCAAGAGCGGCCTGGGATGTGTTGCTGAGTCGCTCCATACCAAGTACCTTTGCGATAACGGTCCATGTCCACTAACTTTGTCCGTTTCGTTTTTTATCTACTGGCGAGCTCACTACGAAAGTCACTGTGCGGTAGGGGTATGTTGTGAGTAGATCTGCACTATTTTCGCCAGTTGGTATGCGCTTTCGTTGTCCCTAATTCCAACATGTCGTGGTAACCATTGTAGATGAATCAGCTGACGCAGCTCCTTTACTCAATGGAAACTTCTCAGCAAATAGTGTGCGAAAGGATTTACAGTGTTTCCTTAGGCTGCCCTCGTAAGAGGCTGTAGGGAGCTCGTCGAGTCAGTACATGTTAGTACTTATACTACTTGGAAGTCGACTACGTAAATAATAATTTGATGTATGGTATACAACACCGCGGTTAATATCGACGCTGCTGCTGGCAGTAGGAAAGACTGTATGCTCGTCAAAAAATGTGTCTCCCGCAGAGATAGATGTCGTTACTTCATGTTACTTGAAGTGGATACAGAATACGTTTGGGATGGGTAAGACAATGTAGTTTGCTGTCAAATGAAACCCACGAAACCGGTAGCGGTTCTAATCTACTTTTTCCCCTATGTTTTCCTTATCTCTACTTTAAGTTTGATTTCTCTCTTATTATTTGACGTACGCAGCACATCTCACTGTACTTATCACTGAAATACTGAATTAGGGCAACCTCTTTGGCGTTTTTGAAAAGCGTGGCAGACAAATTGCTGTACATTGTGGTCACTGAGAGTCTGCAAGTGAAAACTGCGATAAATTCCTGGTTTCATTGGGAAAAAATGGCTCTGAGCACTATGGGACTTAACATCTGAGATCATCAGTCCCCTAGAACTTAGAACTACTTAAACCTAACTAACCTAGGGACATCACAACATCCGTGGCCGAGGCAGGATTCGAACCTGCGACCGTAGCTGACGCGCGGTTCCAGACTGAAGCGCCTAGAACCGCTCGGCCACAAAGGCCGGCTCATTGGGAAAAAGTCGTTGGTGCAGGCACTTTAGAGCTAATAATTGCAAAATACCAATGAATGTTATTTTCGAAAAATGAAGTATTAAAATATATGTTTCATAGATTCTGTGTATTATTATACAGCAGGATCAATCAGTTACAGAAAGATAATATGTTAACTCTGGGGAGAATGGCTTTCCTAATTGAAGTACTGATTGTAAATAAAATAAAAAATACCTACCGAATCATATATTAGTTCTTAGATGAATAATTTATTTATCTTTGAGCAGACTAGGTAACGCCTCTATTGGAATTGTGCCCTGAAGAAGTGCTACGAGTTTGGCCTACATCACACCCAAAAAAAGCGCTAAATTTAATGTGAGGACCTAATCCGTTGTGTAGAAAAGCTTAACATCTTTTTGACCATGATGAACTATTTGGAGTACCTTCGTACTTCCCAGGAGAGGTCAATTTGTTACTTTGCGTATTTACTACCTGCAAGTTTCACCTGCTACGCGGATGATCTCACCGTTATGCGCACACACCGGCGGTAAATAGTTTTCGCAAGCTCTATTAGCAGTCATGGGCGTGCGCGGCTGACTTTTCCGACGGCCTTAACAAGGCCACGCAGAGTGCGTCAGCGGGTATTGTAATTGATAACTTATGGTAATCGCGGGGCAGGACGCGGCCTAGCTACTGCACCGGCAGAGACGTGCGTCTGAATCCGGACGAGGTGGCCGCCAGCTGCGCAATCCCGTAGCCTGGCGTGCCACCGGCTCAAGGCAACCTCTACTGCTTCCGCTGTCGCACTGCGCGCTTTCCATTAACCTGAAATCTGTCCCTACTCTTTCCACAATACACACTGGCATTCAACAAACGTCAAATCTGAATGAAATGCAACCACACAAAGCAGGTAGAGGTAACGCAATCAAATTGCTGTGTGTACAAAAAGGATAATGCAGCGGGTATCTCATTCAAAAATCACATTTTAATGTTGTTTGTTTGTGAGAATATCGTGTAAGAAGGAGAGACTTCTTCCAGCGTAAGTAAGAATTGGACAGTCATGGGTTCGTGGTCTATTGAGATAGTTCCGCGATATTAGTCAGGATTTCGTGACTGTAATGTGAATATGGAATACGTGGATTCATGAGCGCCACACTCAAAGTCATGCAAGAGCAAAATGACCCCACACGAATAACGCCCGAGAGGACAGATATTCACTCTGCCGTGTAGGGCACGTCCCGTACCTTTAGTCAGTATGTGGGTTTGTTTGCAACAAGGTAGATACCTACAAGGACAGTGAGACAACCTCTGGAGCACCACGAACTGTCAACAGGGCGGTTATTATTTGGCTTTCCTCGACTCGACAGCAGAGAGAGGTACGCCGACAGTGTAGGGTTCAACGACAACACTGGGCGCAAAGAGTGGCTCCATAGTGTCTTTTCGTTCGGGTACTGATTCTGGGTACAGCATAAGGATGGGCATATTCATGTGTGGAGTCTCCAAGGAGAGCGAGCGGTAGCAGATTGCATTCATCATCGTCATACGGGCCCAGTGCCTGGTGTTACTGAATGGGGTGCTGCGGGCTACACAACGCAATCACTTCGGGTTACCGTAATCGATAATTTGGCTGTAGCCATTGCAGTTATGACTTGACAAGGCAAGTGGATATATCTCTTCTCCAAGGCCTCCGTGACGTTACCTTCCAACAAGATAACTCAAAACCGCACGTTGTGGTGCTGTCCCGATCTATCTCGGTACAGAAAGTGTTCAGCTACTGCCATGGCCAGCACGTTCACCGGAGCTCTCAGCCACTGAAAACATTCAGTTATCGGTTGCAGAGGGACTGGCACGCCACCATTCGCTGTCCACTATGACTTATGATTGATGACATTGGGTTGAAACAGCGTGGAATGACGTAAGCATATTTGTTACCCATGCTCAACTGTACTTGTAGCTCACCCGAATTAGAGCGACTGTTGTTGCCAGTGGTAGCATCTCTGTGTTTCAAATTTCGCACCCACCACATCCCCCAGTCACATACAGATTTAATCACGTATTGTTCCTACTACAGCATACAGGTCCTAGGGGTAGAAGACAAGCTATTTCTTTTAAGGTTCAAAATGGTTCAAATGGCTCTGAGCACTATGGGACTTAACATCTGTGGTCATCAGTCCCCTAGAACTTAGAACTACTTAAACCTAACTAACCTAAGGACGTCACACACATCCATGCCCGAGGCAGGATTCGAACCTGCGACCGTAGCGGTCACGCGGTTCCAGACTGAAGCGCCTAGAACCGCACGGCCACACCGGCCGACTCTTTTAAGGCCTAAGGACAGTGTACTGAATAACACTGTCATTATTTACTTCATTTACAGACTAATGGTTTTAACTATTACAAGTAGCGTGTTTTTAGATTGGTTAGTACCTCCACGTACACGTGGCACAAGCGAGCTATCAATGTTTGTTTTTCCTTGCGCAGCAGGTCAGTTATTGAAGCGTGGACCCGTTGACGCAAAACCGATAGTCTACACTGACAGACTTCGTCCACCTCGTGATGCAGATAAAACCATGCAGAAAACATTAGGTAGTAAAATATGTATTATATTTGCAGCAGCACTGTCGGACACATAAGAAACAACTATCACGCTGAAGGGGATACATATTGAGATACCAATTCTCACAATATATATATACCTAAGGGCCTAACATCCTTGCATATGTAGAATTTCGTTATTTGCTATCCTTCCTGGTAGTTCAGTTTTAGTGGTGAACAATGAATCAGAGTGGAGTGTAGCTCCGCTTCTCAGTGTTTCAATGTCTGACTAAAAACTCAACGTTTCGCCGTTCAACCTGTGGTCGTTGTATGTCGTTTTCTGACGCGTAAAGTGACTTACACATTTAACAGTGAACTGAGTATGCAAATAGGTTAAGCGAGGACGATTCTGTAACTACATGGATGAGCTGGTTTTCAGGCCAGAGGAAGGCACTGACAAAAGGCGCCTGCGGTAGGACCATGCCTAGCAAAACATTGTGGTGTTTAAGTTTACTTTTTTACATGGATCGAGCGGGGTGGCGCGACAGTAAAGCTCCTGACTTGTGAGCAAGGTATTCACGAATTTCTTTTTTTTTTTCTGGAGTACCTTACGCCAAAACATTCGCTATCGACAATACAATGATTATGGAGGGTCGCTGACTCACTTCTTAGGCTGAAGTAATGTGTGTATAGTGTGTGCGATAGTTGGTTTGAGAAATAAATTAACAGAGTAGCACCAGCATTTTACATTATTAAGTAACTTTCTTGCAGTAATGAATAAAAAGGCAGTGCTGTACACTAGGGATAAACCGAATGAGGTTGCACTGTTTTGAACATAACGGCATCGTATTCGGGAGGATGGAGGCTCTAATCTCCATCCTGCTATCCTGGTGTAGGTTACCTATCGTTTCCCTAAATTACTTCAGGCATATGCCGGAATGGTTCCTACTACAAGGCCACGGACAGCCACACGTCCCGTACTTGGCGAACTAGATTTATATTCCTGTAAATGCCTGTATATATGAATTACGTCGTTTTGCTTTTAAGCTGTAATACGACGAAATGCCCAATATCCTTGTGATCCACCGTTGAATAAAATTACAACAACAGCTACTACTACTACTGCCGTATTACTACATAGATAATCACAGCCCGAAATTTAAAAGTGCCCTCTATTTTCGAAAACTAGTTCATTGATGGTGATCCCTTCCTTTACCCTCAGCGAATCTACGTAGCTTTCTGTTCACGTTGCTGTCAGCATCAGCTTACATCCACCTAACGCTCTCTAGCAAAGGAGGTGTGCTTTTCTGCAGTTACGAACATGAATTCACTATACATCGGAGTTATCACAACAATGCTAAATCGAGAAATGACCAAGATATACTACTCCTAGTTTGGTGAGGTGGGCTCAGTCCTCCCTGAGGCGGTCCTAGTTCATATCTTTCTTAGTTTAGTTACAACAGTTAAAGTTACAACGAGATCTGTCCGTTTCCAGCTGCTCCGTAGCTGTGTGTGTGTAATGACGTCAACATAGTGGCATGTTGGACCACAACAAAACAGAAAAGAGGATTCGCTAATAGAGTTCATTTAAGAAAGGTCTCTTTGTGGTTCATACATAACGTATACGTAAAATTATTTTTTAAATACAAGATCTCCACTGGAATTGTCAATATTAATATTCAGTTCTACCTTTGAGCCGAAATAATATGAATACCTAACGAGGTGAGAGTCAGGCCGTTTGTATATGGTGTCTAAAAGTCGAATTTTACGGAATAATGTTTGCACGAATAACGAAAACATATCTGAAGCAAGAACGTAAGAAGAATCGTCCTCATGTATCTGTGGATAAGGAAAAGCTGTCACTTGCGTGCTGTGTTATGTTGCTATGTTGCTCCTCGTACTTGATTCCTAAAGAACAAGACTGCAAGCTCACTGTCACCTGTAAGCTAACTCTTCCCAATACTGTAGATTGCTCATAAACAGGGCTTGCAGACTGACTTAATTCTGGCAACACAGGTTCGTAGTAGTGTTCGATATTCACTTAAGCGCAAACCGCAAACTCGTCCAGTATCTGATGCTGAGTCTCCAGTATGAATTTTTCCCCTGCTACAGAAACTGTTCCATCTTGTCTCGAATTTCACACCATGAGTCAAAAAGGACTTTACGACCTTAGAGTGATATATAAATACGAGGGTTATTCCAAAAGTAAGGTCCGATCGGTCGCGAAATGGAAACGACTATGAAAATCCGATAAAGCTTTGCACAGATGTGTTGGGTAGTGTCTCTAGTATAACCCCAGTTAGCATCACGTCGCTCTTCTCATTTCTGAGCTCGCAGTGAGTGCGTAAAGATGTCTAGAAAATAGTGTCTGCCGCCAAGTACGAGGGCCTGGTGAGAAATTTCGCCTGAAGCTATGCAGCCAACATTACATAACTGTCGTGCTGTTTCGTCTTCACGACAATTCTCAGCAGCATTCTGCAGGGGCAATGAAGATGCTCCTGCATCGTTTTCAAATGGAAATGTGAGATTACCCACAATACAGTCCGCAATTGTCTCCCCCTGAGTTTCATCTCTGGTCACATGAATCGCTGTCTTTGAAGACAACATTTTGACACAGACAACGAAGTGTAGGCCAGCGTGGAGAATTGGCGGAAAGCACTGGCGGCTGCCTTCTATGATGAGGCTATTGAAAAGTTGGTACAACGCTATGACAAAAGTCTAAGTCAGAACGGCGACTACGTAGAGAAGTAGCTGAAAGGTGTAGCTAATTGTTACAAGTAAAACATTTCTGATGTTCACTGTGGTTTCAATTTGGCAATCAATCGGACCTTACTTTTGGAATAACCCTCGTATATTGAGATAACGTACAATATTGGTATATGTGTCATTTTGTAGCAAACAACCTCAAGTTTAATTCATGAAGTGCATCAGTATCCCATTCCGATACCAGAAGCGCCAGCGTAGTGCATTGTTGAAGTGGCTACTTTCACTGGTGTGTAGCGTGCTCGTTGTGTGTTTTAGGTTCATGAAACTAACGCTGCAACAAATGATTCCACAGGTCAATGTGGGATGATTTACAACCTGAAAGACAGTGCACCATCCCATTTCCTCACGGGAGTTCAAGGTTACCTCGATAATCGCCTCCCAGGTCGGTGGATTAGCCGTGAAGGGACAATCGCATGGCTACCTCGCTCCCCAAACTTGACACTACTGTATTTCTTTCTCTGGGGTTTCATTAAAGACCGTGGGTATGCCCCCCCCCCCCCCCTGCAAACAGTGTAGCCGACCTGAAATGTCGAATCTACGGTGTCGTTGCACAAGTCGATTTCCTGCAACAAGTGTGAGAAGGAACTGACTACCGGTGGGCCGGCCGCGGTGGTCTCGCGGTTCTAGGCGCGCAGTCCGGAACCGTGCGACTGCTACGGTCGCAGGTTCGAATCCTGCCTCGGGCATGGATGTGTGTGATGTCCTTAGGTTAGTTAGGTTTAAGTAGTTCTAAGTTCTAGGGGACTGATGACCACAGCAGTTGAGTCCTATAGTGCTCAGAGCCATTTGAACCATTTGACTACCGGTGTTATGTTTGCCGCATCACAAGTGGTAGTACCACGGAACCAGAATGACATTTGACACTTTTATGTGAAACTTGAGATTCTTTGTTACAAAATGGCACGTGTACCGATTCTATAACTTATCTCACTAAATTTCTACACTCATGCTCATAAATTAAGGATAATGCTGATACATGGTGAAACAACGCTCTGGTAGGCGGTTTGCGGGTTCAAATCACCTCGGGGCATGACCAAGCGGTGCATTTGACCTGCGGTCGTCGCACGGTCCACATACGAAAAGGCGAGTTGGTGCATGTCAGACTACGGTGCAGCGATTAAGTGTGCAGATGTTTTCAGACGTGCTAATGGTGACTGTGTGTTGAAAATGGCTCAAAGAACACATGTTGATGGGATGGCGTTATGAGGGGTAGAATACTAGGGCGACTGGAGGCTGGTCAAACACAGCAGGTCGTAGCAAGGGCTCAAGATTATGGCAACGATTCCAGCAGACAGGAAACGTGTCCAGGCGCTACATTACGGGACGTCCACAGTGCACAACACCACAAGAAGACCGATATCTCATCATCAGTGCCCGCAGACGGCCACGGAATACTGCAGGTAGCCTTGCTCGGAACCTTACCGCAGCCACTGGAACAGTTGTCTCCACACACGTAGTCTACAGACGACTGAACAGACATGGTTTATTCGCCCGGGGACCTGCAAGGTGCATTCCACTGACCCCTGGTCACAGGAGAGCCCGTAGAGCCTGGTGTCAAGAACACAGTACATGGTCATTGCAACAGTGGTCCCAGGTTATGTTCACGGACGAGTCCAGGTATAGTCTGAACAGGGATTCTCGCCGTGTTTTCATCTGGCGTGTACCAGGAACCAGATACCAACCCCTTAATGTCCTTGAAAGTGATCTGTATGGAGGTCGTGGTTTGATGGTGTGGGGCGGGATTATAATTGATGCACGTACACCCCTGCATGTCTTTGACAGAGGAACTGTAACAGGTCAGGTGTATCGGGGCGTCATTTTGCATCAGTATGTCCCCCTTTTCAGAGGTGCAGTGGGTCCCACCTTCCTCCTGCTGGATGATAACGCACGGCCCCACCGAGCTTCCATCGTGGAGGAGTATCTTGAAACAAAAGATATCAGGCGAATGGAGTGGCTTGCCTGTTCTCCAGACTTAATCCCCATCGAGCACGTCTGGGATGCTCTCGGTCGACGTATCGCTGCACGTCATCAAACCCCTACGACACTTCAGGAGCTCCGACAGGCACTGGTGCAAGAATGGGAGGCTATACCTCAGCAGCTGCTCTACCACCTGATCCGGAGTATGCCAACCTGTTGTGCGGCCTGTATACGTGTGCATGGTGATCATATCCCATATTGATGTCGGGGTACATGCGCAGGAAACAGTGGCGTTTTGTAGCACATGTGTTTCGGGACGGTTTTCTCAACTTAGCACCAATACCGTGGACTTACAGATCTGTGTCGTGTTTGTTCCCTATGTGCCTATGCTATAAGCGCCAGTTTTGTGTAGTGCCACCTTGTGTGGCACGATATTCTGCAATTATCCTTAATTTATGAGCATGAGTGTATATCATTCCAAAGTTGCAAAGTCCTTTTTCACTCGTCCTGTGTAGATAAGAATAACAATGTACTTACGTCAGTACATGGCAGTACGTAATATTGTATATGAAAGTGTGTACTTCTACACTGCCGGAAAATAACTGCAGCACCCTCAAGAAGGACTGGGTCATTTTATTGATAAGTGATGTGACAGGTATTGTATTTGCTGCAGTACAAGATAGCAAGTTCACACCAAATGGAAACCACATTTAACAGCAAAGCATGACCAGTCATATCAGTGTACAGTAGTGTACAGTGTACCCCCCCTCCCCCTCCTTATAGTGGCAACGAAGGCGCGTATTCTTGCATGCAAATGGTGATAAAGATGTTGAATGGTATCCTACGGTAGATTGTACCAAGAATCTTGTACCTTTTGTTGCAATTCGGCAATGGTTAGCTTTGCTCTCTGGTGTCGTAGTGTTAGTGGTAACCTGGCCAAAGGTACGAGTGATTTTAATCCTGCTGCAAGCAGACGTTTCCTAATGGTCCCTGGTGTCACAGCAGGTGCAATATGTGCCCGGATTTCATCCGTGGACGATGGCGGGGTGTGGGAATGTTGCACAAACACTCTATGAAAGCAGCGACAACCACCGATATATTTTGCACATCATGGACAGCAATCCACAATGCGATGTCGTTCAGGTGGCTGAATCTGTTTAACATGAGTGAGTACTCGTCGGAGGGGGACTTGATTGTACCTTAGAATGAATGTTGCAAATACTGTTCATCTCTATAGTTAGTACAGTTACTGCCTGCAGAGTCAAAACGGGGGGCGCGTACATAGGCCTCCGGAGCACCATCTGATCGTCGATGACCGTGACAAATGAATCTCTAACACTACACTCCCTCAGTGTGCATGTATTACTCTCAAGTGCAACAGAACACAGCGTAAGTAGGCTGTTTACGTTTTTATATTGGTAACGCCACGTAGCGCTCTGTATGAAAATCACTGCCTGTGCTGTGTGTAGTCTGTGGATGGGTGGCATTGTTGTAATATTCGCTATTGTAGTGTTGGGCAGCTGGATGTTAACAGCGCGTAGTGTTGCGCAGTTGGAGGTGAGCCGCGAGCAGTGGTGGATGTGGGGAGTGAGATGGCGGAGTTTTGAGAGCGGATGATCTAGACACAAACAGTCACTTTGTAAGACTGGATGTCATGAACTGATATATATATTATGACTTTTGAACACTATTAAGGTAAATACATTGTTTGTTCTCTATCAAAATCTTTCATTTGCTAACTATGCCTGTCAGTAGTTAGTGCCTTCAGTAGTTTGAATCTTTTATTTAGCTGGCAGTAGTGGCGCTCGCTGTATTGCGGTAGTACGAGTAACGAAGATTTGTGAGGTAAGAATTCATGAAAGGTATAGGTTATTGTTAGTCAGGGCCATTCTTTTGTACGGATTACTGAAAGTCAGACTGCGTTGCGCTAAAAATATTGTGCGTCACTTTAGTGAATGTCTGAGTACGTTCAGTTTTGTTCGGCTGTTTGAAAATCAAATAACATAAGATGTTTATCAGCACAGTAATTCATTAATTTTTCTAAGTACACGTTACAACAGATCTTGACGGTGTTACATTTTTTCCGGCAGTGTATCTATGATAGGTGTGTTAATGAATATCTCATATTTACACAACGTGTGATATTATGTCTGAGCCCTAATTTTGTCCATTTTTTGTATATGTTCCAAATTTTTCATATATGTTTTTATATATGTTATTGTATTGTATACGAAGCTAGTAAGCATTAAGAGAATGGCGGAGAATTACTAACTTAGGGCAGTGCAGAATATATAATCTTCGTGTTCATCCGCGACTATTGTAATTGCAGAGAACAGAAGTGTTGGGGGTGGAAATTTGAGACATTTAAACACTCATTTTCTCTTTATTTAATAGATGAATCGAACCCAAAGATTTTTTATCGTACTCTTCTACTTACCACACCTAAACTCGCTAATCTGCTTAGTTATCTCTGTGAGACTTTTCATTCTCCTCTTACCATTCTTATGAAAGTTGTCATAAAATAAGTGTCTACAATCAAAAACACTAGGCTTACACGTTCGGAGCGTCCGGACGACATGAGCGTGCATGGAGTGCCAGTTTAATCAGTGACGATGAAATCTGGCGGGTGTAGGGACGGACGAGCCATGAATCCGTAACGACCTTACTTAATTAATCGAGTGATGTGATCTAGTTTGCGGGACCTGCAGAAAAGGTGTAATCAACTTCGGGCTCCCCAGAGTAAGGTTTCGTCGTCTTACCAATTCGTCGCCTTCCCGAAGAGGACTCGAGAACTGCGTGACGTCTTCCGATTTCCTTGTGGGGTGGAGGGATAGGACCCTCTTTATTAGCTTTCGTGACCGAGCTACTGATACTGATGTAAGTCAATTTTTGTAGTCATACCTATGTAAATGAACGAGGGATGAGTCTCTGTATCAGCTGAAATGTGATTCTGCCGAGTTTCAACTGCTGATTTAGTGACGGCGAGTGCCAAGAACGCTGAAAATGCATGAGCATTACCGCGTCCCTCTTCCGCTGTAGGGGTCACTGAGGCCTGTGAAACAGGAAATTGCATCATATTCTACAGTGTTACCCATACTTATTTGAAGTATCACCTATTCTTGGCACTGGTCATTTCCTTCGCGACTCTAAATTTGGATTTCCACTTGTCTGACGTTTCTGAGCCTTATCTGCCAGTGGCGGCAATGTATGTCGCACTGCTCATCTCGTTTGTTTCGTGTACGCTAACTTTTCATTCCTTTCTTCTGTATACGAGGAATGATCCACATTCCTACTCTTCCTTGTTGGCTAGAATTTTTCATATTTCCTTATATGGTATTCATTCACCCTTACGTTAAATCTTCATAGCAGGTCTCCTTTTGGCACTCGCTTGTGTACGGTTCACCTTTAAAAAGTTAGAGGAGTTTCAGGTACTATGGAACAGTAGAGCAGTATGGAATACCGACGCTGCTGAATCGTTGGAATGTTGGACACTATTTTTGTGGGCTCCCATGATGCTCTGTAGTGAGTGTCGACCGTTTTCTTCGCTGCTCAGGAAAGTTTGCTTTAGTTTTCTAAAATTTCTGCAGGTAAGTTCAAAAAATTTATCAACTATTACATGTGTACCTCAGACATTGACATTAAGTGTAATACACAGTCAAAGAGTATTGGTTTACTAGGCACTAGCCGCTTTTTAGTTGCCGACTTTTTCTTCAGCGAGCGAAAGGATACTTTTTTAAGTTGGCCTCTCGGCTTATAAAAAATATTTAACCAGAGTTCTGACGTAACCTCCCCTTGTCTGATACATGTTCTTATGCTCCCACTCCTTGTTAATCGAGGACTTCGGTTCTACCCTTGGATATATCACCACACCAAAAAAAGAAGACGTTCAGTAGAGGTAGACAAGCGGGGACATCAACTATACTGATCTATTCTCCATACAAAAGTCAGTTAGAGGTGGAACCAATAGCTAAGCAACAGCCAAGGGCAATAAAAGTTCTAAGTGCAAAATTTTAAAATCTAAGAACCAGAAACATACCAACAAAAAGAAAGAAATTCTTCAATAGATTACAATTAACCCGTAAGGATGTCCGAAGGGGCGGTGATGAATATTTTCATTCTAATTTATTGGCTGAAATGGAGTTCGTATCATCTACTAAACCGGAAGACAACTGTGCTGAATGTTACTTTAATAACGGATACTTTCCCGAACATAAATAAAGAGAGATCCGGATGTAATATTTACCTTCCCCCCTGTGGTTCCATCTCGACTGTGCTGTCACAGGAAAGGAAGATTATGTTTTTGATTTCTCCAAGTAAAATAAACTAAACTGCCTCACTAAACTGTAAAACGGTATTGTAAATGGCGTTACACATAATGCACTGCCTAAGTCTACTTACATACCGTTTTTTGCAAAGCGTAGTTTGTTGTCTGTTTTCGACCCTCTGTTCCGTACATCCCAGCTATTTCGTATTACACTCCATTCGACACAGTTTTTGGTTGTAATTATTTTTAATAAAAAGAATTAATCCAAATTACTGTTTTTATATTATGTAACTTATCACAATAAATCCCAGTCTCTATTAGCTTTGATTTTGGGCATTTTAATCATTCCGGCAGTAAATTATGCTTACAATTGTAAGTGGTATTCCACAATACCTGACTCTCCTCTACATTTACTGTCTTCTCTTATATCGATGAAACCACTGACGTATTTGACCTATGTTTCGGTAGTTCAGACTATTCTGAAACCATTTCCTTTATTTCGTGAAAATGCCTTGACGAGGGACCAAGACAGGGAACATATCACTTTGCGAAGGAGAGTGCAAAGTGGCGCATCGTTTAAGACGCCGGACATGTAATCGGGAAGATTACTGTTCGGATCACCATTCAACCAATCTGATTTTGCAGTTATCTGGTTTACGGATATTATCTGATGTTATTGACCAGATGGTATCTTCGAAAAGGCAGTGGATGATTCCCTCAACCATCTATTTCCACTCCAATCTTGTGCTCCATCTCTAATAACTTCATCGTCGGTGAGACATTGATCTTTAACTTAATTGCCGCACAGTGTACCCGCTCGGTCGAGGGCGCCTTGTCGTAGTCCGCGCGGCTGCTCCCATCGGGGGTTCGAGTCCTCCCTCGGGCATGGATGTGTGTGTTGTCCTTAGCGCAAGTTAGTTTAAGTTAGATCAGGTAGTGTGTAAGCTTAGGGACCGATGGCCTCAGCTTTGGTCCCATCGAATCTTACCACAAATCTCAAAAAAAAAATTTTTTTTGCTTACTTTTCTTTTACTTCACAAGTGTAAACAAACTGTGCCAGGCATAAATACACTAATGTTGGTGTCAAACTGACCAATATTAGTTGTCTAAGCGTCAGATTACATAAATTTACGTATCTAACCGGTCTGATTAGAGTGCAACACAGTCCACTGCCTTCTTATTATTGTTGCTATTTTCTTATACTAACGCATTAAAAGGATGAATGATCATCAACAGATGTAAAGTTGCCTTAACAGCCAATTATAACATTACTGACTGGATGGCGTCACTGGTAGTTGCTCTAAGCATATTTGTAAGGCTATGTATGAGTGCATGGACAGAATATCTTGTCTAGCACAGGAATGACGTTGATACCAATGAAACTTTGATTTTCTTGTTGTTATGATACATACTGAATTACAGTTTTAGTGTTAACTTTATATATATTGAGTGAGTATGTTATGGCAACCGTGAATGGGTTTTCGCAAACCTTGCAGCTTCAGGAATGGCATCTCCTAAATGGAAAATATAGGCCACTGACTACGCCGAGAAAAAGTTTATTTTTTATAGCGTCTTTCAATTCCACACCACAAATTTCCTTTTTGTACTTGTAATTAGGCCTTTTCTTCGTAGCTTATCAGTTATCTGCCCACTCTAACAGCGCTTTTTACTCTTTAACATTAAACTAAACCATTTGAAGATTAATTGGTCGTAATGAACAACATTTCACAACCCTGTTTCTGCGAAACCAAACATAGACACTCGTTTCAACAATGTTTCTTTATTTTATTGTCTGTCTGACGCTAGAATGACTTCGCAGAGAACTGCTCGTAACCCGTGCCTCAGCGCGATAAGCTTCCAGTCTCCGTGCTCGGGCCAGCAAAAGCCTAATGCTGTTTGTGGGGGCGCTGTTTCATCTCCCAGCACATCACGGTGCTGTGTGTACAACTACATCGCAGTCGAGCCAGATGGCCGAGATAAAGCGAAGTAGCCGACCGCGCTTCCATCTGGAGTGCAACACAATGCCCCGGAAATTAAAAGTCGCCAGTGTGAGAGCTTTCAGCTGCCGGGGGAGCGTTAACTTCTGGCCACCGCGGCTCCAGGAGGCCCAAGTCCTTAGGCTTTGCTGATAACCTACTGACTACCCTTCTTCCCGCACAGGACAACTCAGGCAAGGACCGCAATCCCTAGTACGGATTACCGACAGTTATTGAGGGATGTCATTTTTTTGTGTATCTTGTTTTATTTTGAAATAACCACTTCATTTTTTAATTTAACTATTAGCTAATTTCACTCCCTTGAGCGTAATAAAGCTATATCGCAATAAAAAACCGTAATTGAATTATCCCACTTACTGTAGAGGAAGCAACATGTAACTGTGTCCCTAATAACGATTTCACAAAACCATAGTCGTTACGGCACAACCTGTATACACATCTCTCAGAAGTTATGTGTAACATGGAGAAAAAATACGACCAATATGCAAGTTTTGTCACTGCGCCAGCATAAATTACGTTAAACTATGTTAGCGTAACTATTTAAAATGAAAATACACGTAAAGACATAATCAGCGCCTTAATGTTGTGCCCGTAACTGCTATGGTTGTACCGGACCCTTATTACGGACGCATAACATGTTGCTTCCTCCAAACATGTGTGGAATACGTTGTGCCGGGCGACATAATACTCGTCGGCACAGTGGTGGATTCTTAGATTTACTTCTGAAGGAGGCCCGGTTAATACAATAACACATTCAGAATATTAGATCACTTTATTATAACTTGGACAAGACGAAATACTTAACTTTGAAACAACCCATTGCCACTGGAATTTCATGTGTATTTTTTACTGTCAGTGACGCTAACTTAGCACTTGATACGATACAAGGTAACAGTCACTTCTCTCTAAGTACAATTGGCCATAAACTTTTCTACAGTTCTTCCTAATACAACTTTGGCACTCCTGGCCGTATAGGGAGGATGCTGTCGTCTTCGGCGAAGATTGCAGACTGGGGCGTGTGGCACTCCGCTCTACGGTAAATAAGCGTGCTGCAGCGGTGGCGTATCAAATGGTTCAAATGGCTCTGAGCACTATGGGACTTAACATCTGTGGTCTTCAGTCCCCTAGAACTTAGAACTACTTAAACCTAGCTAACCTAAGGACATCACACACATCCATGCCCGAGGCAGGATTCGAACCTGCGACCGTAGCGGTCACGCGGTTCCAGACTGAAGCTTCTAGAACCGCACGGCCACATCGGCCGGCGGTGGCGTATCGAACTCCTGCGAGTGTGTCTATGCAGAAGTCTCTCATTAGTCGTCGCTTCCGACAGTGACTGTGCCTTGGGATCTCGTTCTTCGCACTACATCGCAGAATATACCATACTGTATGCATTACAGATTTTTACTACGATTTAACTTGATAATGCCTAAGGGGAGAAAGTAGCGATTCGCCAACTTATGAAATAAAGTGCTTATTTCAAAATAAAACAACGTGCGCGATGGGACACAGCATCTCCTTCGTAAGGATGAAGTGGGGATTTTCCCATACGACCATTTCTCCAGTGTACCGTGAATATCAGGAATCTGGTAGAACATCAAATCTCCGACATCGCTGCTCCCGGAAAAATACCCTGTAAGATAGGTACCAACGACGACTGAATAGAATCGTTCAACGTGACAGAAGTGGAACCCTTTCGCAAATTGCTGCAGATTTCAATGCTGGGCCATCAACAAGTGTCAGCGTGCGAACCGTTAAACGAAACATCATCGATGGGCTTTCGGAGCCTAACGTCCACTCTTGTACACTTGATGACTGCACGACACAAATCTTTACGTCACGCTTGGGCCCGTCAACACCGACTCTGTGCTGTTGATGACTGGAAACATGTTGCGTGATCGGACGAGTCTCGTTTCAAATTATATCGAGTGGATGGAAATGTACGGGTATGGAGATAACCCCACGAATCCATTGACCCTGCATGTCAGCAGGGAACCGTTCAAGCTGGTGGAGGCTCTGTAACGGTGCGGGGAGTGTGCAGTTGGAGTCATATGGGATCTCTGTTACGTCTACGTGATGACTGGGTGTTGTGTGATGTCCTTAGGTTAGTTATGTTTAAGTAGTTCTAAGTTCTAGGGGACTGATGACCATAGATGTTAAGTCCCATAGTGCTCAGAGCCATTTGAACCATTTTTTGTTACGTCTAGATACGACTCCGAAAGGTGACACGTACGTTAGCATCCTGTCTGATCACCTGCATTCATTCATGTCCATTGTGCATTCCGACGGACTTTGGCAATTCCAGTAGAACAATGCGACACTCCATTTTTTTCACAAAAAAATTCGGAGAAGTTACTGTACAGCACGGTCGCGTACATCTATACTTCGCAATCCGCCTTATGGTGTGTGGCGGAGGGTACGTTTTGTACGGTTGTCACTTCCCACCTATCCTGCTCCAGTCGCAAATGGTGCGCGGGGAGAAAGATTGCCGGTAAGCATGTATGTGAGCTAGAGCCTATCTAATTTTAAATTCGTGGTGTTTTTGCGAGACATATCTGAGAGGAATCAATATATTAACTCCTCCAGGAACATGCGCTCTCGAAAATTTAACAGTAACCCTCACCGTAATGCAGAACGCCTCACTTGCAGCGTTTCCGACTGGAGTAGGCTGAGCATCCCTGTGGCGCTTTCGCCCTTACCAAATGAACCTTTAACGATACGAGTTGCTCTTTTTTGGATTCCTCTTTTTCCCCTATTAGTCTTGTCTGGTATCTCATATTCACAAGCAATATTCAAGTACTGGTCTCACGTAGGGTTTGTAACTACCTCCTTTGCGGGAGGACAACACTTCCTGACAATTTTTCTACTGAATCTCAATCCGGGATCTGTCTTACCGGCGATGATGATGTCATCAGGCAATGTCCTTCATGACAATTCTCGGCCGCACGCTGCAGCTGTATCAAAGACGCTCCTGCAGCGTTTTCGATGGAAAGTTTTTGATCAACCACCGTACAGTTCAGACTTCGTCCCCTATGATTTTCATATATTTGCTCATACGAAACGCTGGCTGCGAGGACAGCATTTTGGCACAGACAACGAGCGGCAGACCTGCTAAGAGAAATGGTGGACAGCAGAGGTGACTCCCTTCTATGACAAGGGTATTGGGAACTTTGTACCACGCTACGACAGATGTCTCAGTCGGAGTGGCGACTATGTCGAGAAGTAGCTGGAAATGTAGCTAAATGTTGCAACGTTTTAAATTTTCTCTGTTGTTTCCATTTCGGAGCTGTTCGAACCATGAAAAAAATAGCCCTCGTATACTAAGCGTAGACTACGGTAGATTTCCTAGTAACATTAGTCAGTTAAAATCACACCCGCGTTATCTGTACGTTAGGTGTGTTGCGTACGTATTGGGCTTTACCTCATATCGATCACTTTGTTCACTTATGCGATCAGTGTCTTACTAGAGTCTCCTAAAGACTGGAAGCAGGGAACCGTCCAGAAACAGAGTGAGTATATACAAAGGGCCGCATAGCCCACGGAACATTTTGGCACCACATAATTAGCCTCATGGGCGTTACTTAAGAATAAACGGTGTTTATATAGAAAACTGAAATTACCAATGTTTAATTCAGATCTTATTCGGAAATTATTGGTTTGTAACTTGAAACAAAAGGATGTTGTAGTAAAAGTAGAGAAAACAATACAGATTTATCACATAGTGCTTAAAAACGCAATTTGCTTAACAAAAAGGTAAAATAAAAAATTCGCAAAACAAAAATATATCAAACATCGCTTCGATACTTCGTTGAACTTACGTAAAACATGGTACTGTTAGTCGTAAACAACTTTCGCATTTATCAACTATATCAGGTTCAAATGGTTCAAATGGCTCTGAGCACTATGGGACTTAAACTGCCGAGGTCATCAGTCCCCTAGAACTTAGAACTACTTAAACCTAACTAACCTCAGGATATCACACACATCCATGCCCGAGGCAGGATTCGAACCTGCGACCGTAGCGGTCGCGCGGTTCCAGACTGTAGCGCCTAGAACCGCTAGGCCACTCCGACCGGCAATAATAACAGGAAACTGTTGCCCTTGAACATGACGAAGAATGATCTGTTGAGTACAAAATAACAACGATAATTATATAGCTTTTTTTTATATATGTGCATGTGAACCGTACTTCTATCAAAAGTAACTGATGTGTTACATTAAAAGGCCGAAGTTACGAGATCAACTAATTTTTATTTCTCATACAATGGAACTTATATTCTGTAAGGATATAAAATACACAATGGACTCATAATGAATGATGTGCGATTCTAATTATCTTCAAAAAATAAGAAAACAAAACAGAAAGAAAGAGAGTAGTCACCGGCTCCCAGTTCCTCTCTTACTCATTAATTTACGAACACTACTGCTAATTCTGCCATTTACTATGTCGTTTATGTACTGTACCAAAACTACCGAACCGTGGTTCTCGCAGAACGCACCTCTAGTAATGGACCTGTAACACTCCCGAAATGACATATACGTCAGAAGATTTCTGTCCGTTAAGAACGACTGTGTTGGTGGAGCGTGAACCGTGCGCACGGTCAGCTGCGTGTCGGCGAGAGTGGAGTACAGGTAGCTGGCTGGCTTTGGGCAAGGCGTGTCGGCCGCGCTTGGCCGGCCACGGGCTGGGCACGAGCTGGCCGTGGGAAGGCGCTGCCATGTGGCTTCTTGCGCGCGTGCTGCTTCCATTGTGCGCTACCTGTCGCGTGTTCCGGTTATCCAGCACGCCCTCCACCCAGCTTTTTACCTCGCGCTCCCTGCATAAAGGCTCAGCGTTACACCTAATCTCTTGCATTAATGACTCCACAGAGTATAACGCTTCTTCCTCAGACGGCCGAGTACGGTACTGACCAGTTTAAGCACCACTTTATTCAGTCGGTTAAATACGTGAACCGCAACGCAAGGATCGAATGTTCGATTCCTGATCTTAAAACTGCGTATTTTGTGCTAAGGTAATCCATACCAAAGTTTCGTGAAAGCGAAAAAAATCCAACCTGGAATGAGATTTTCACTCTGCAGCGGAGTCTGCGCTGATATGAAACTTCCCGGCAGATTAAAACGGTGTGCCGGACCGAGACTCGAAGTCGGGACCTTTGCCTTTCGCGGGCAAGTGCTCTACCAACTGAGCTACCCAAGCACGACTCACGCCCCGTCCTCACAGCTTCTGGAAACAGCTTCTGGAAACATCCCCCAGGCTGTAGCTAAGACATGTCTCCGCAATATCCTCTCTTTCAGGAGTGCTAGTTCTGCAAGGTTCGCAGGAGAGCTTGTGTAAAGTTTGGAAGGTAGGAGACGAGATACTGGCAGAAGTACAGCTGTGAGGAAGGGGCGTGAGTCGTGCTTGGGTAGCTCAGTTGGTAGAGCACTAGCCCGCGAAAGGCAAAGGTCCCGAGTTCGAGTCTCGGTCCGGCACACCGTTTTAATCTGCCAGGAAGTTTCAAAATCCAAGCTGTATCACAGTTTGCATTCTGCATAAGAAATAAAATACTAATAAGAAATAAAATACTAATAAGAAATAAAATACTAATAGGGTGACCTCCTTCACAATTCACTTGAAAACAAGAACGTATCATCTCCCAAACATAACATTTCCTACTAACAACCCATGATTTAAGTGGAAATTGCAATCATTCGCTTCATAATGTATTTAAACTTCTCTGTACCACATTACCAACCGCTGTAGCCTCGTTATCGGATGGTGTTCAAAAATGGCTCTGAGCACTATGGGACTTAACTTCTGAGGTCATCAGTCCCCTAGAACTTAGAACTACTTAAACTTAACTAACCTAAGGACATCACACACATCCATGTCCGAGGCAGGATTCGAACCTGCGACCGTAGCGGTCTCGCAGTTCCAGACTGTAGCGCCTACAACCGCTCGGCCACTCTGGCCGGCTACCGGATGGTGGATGTTGAACACGTTGACTCCGCATGCATAATGATGGATGCTGCACGGCCATGCCAGGCTACGAGTCGGCGTGAGGCTTTGCTGCGGCAACCAGCAACCTCTTGATTGTCAGCGTGTTAAAGGGACTTCATACTCTTCTCTATACACATCTTCTTCCTTTGAGATTGAATATTTGTACGGTGTACAAGCTGAGTTGCGTAAGACGTAACACGTAGTTTGTTTCTTGGACGGTCAAAGAATTTGAAATGAGGCATTCGACAATTGATAGTACGCAAAGGGACACGTAGTTATGTTGCATGGTTGATACTCTCATCTCTTGTATTAAGTAAGTTATTAAAGCAGGCATTGTTTTATTTTAACTAAACGTAATTCTTTGTAGCACCATTCTAAATTTCTTGAAACGACGAGTACAGTGATAAAATGCTAATTACTACTGGCTTGAAGTTTTTTGCAAAATTTGCCGAAATTGAAAGACAAGGCGTCCGGAATAGGACATTGTGGTGTAAACACTGTACGGTAGTACTCACAGGCCAGACTATGTCGTTGTACCAAGTACTAACTGAGTACACGGCGTTCCGTAGGCATATTATTATCCCAATCTTGTGTTGGTCCATCACCTCCGTTCTCCTGTGTTATCACCTCCTTCCCTCCCCCCCCCCCCCCCCACCACCACTCCCTCTCCATCCCCCTCCTTTCCTTCTCTCTGTTCATCTGCTCTTCTCTTCCCCCTTCTCTGTCCGTCACCTCCTTCCTCCTTTAAGCCATCTCCTCTTCCCCCTCTAAGTTCATCTCCTCATGCCTTTTAAGTCTATCCCCTCTCTCTGTCCATCTCTTCCTCCCTCTATCTCTGTCAATTTACTCACTCCCCCTCTCTCTTTCCGTCTCTTCCTCCCTCTATCTCTGTCAATTTACTCACTCCCCCTCTCTCTTTCCATCTCGTCATCCCCCTTTCACCATCCACCTAATCCTAGCCCCTTTTTCTATTCATCTCCTTTTCCCCTTCTCTCTTTTCATCTCCTCCTCCCTGCTACCTGTGTCCATCTCCTCCTCCACACCTTCTCTCTCCATCAGCAAGTTATGGCTCTGAGCACTATGGGACTCAACTTCTCAGGTCATTAGTCCCCTACAACTTAGAACTAGTTAAACCTAACTATCCTAAGGACATCACACACATCCATGCCCGAGGCAGGATTCGAACTTGCGACCGTAGCGGTCTCGCGGTTCCAGACTGCAGCGCCTAGAACCACACGGCCACTTCGGCCGGCTCCCATCAGCAAGTTATCACCTCCAGTCCAGTAGCAGGTTGGTGGTTCTTAACCCTCACAGTATTTTCTTCCAGAAAGTAAGTAATATTTGTACCAAGTTTGAATTCGGTCCAGGAACTTTTTAGACGCAGCTTTGCTGGAGTGCTCAGAAGTCACATACATTTCACCCGCCCGGTTAGCCGCGTGGTCTAACGCGCTGCTTCCCGAGGGGGAAGGCGTGCCGGTCCACAGCACGAATCCTTCTCGCGGATTAGTGTCGAGATGCGGTGTGCTGGTCAGCCTGTGGATGGTTTTTACGGCGGTTTTCCATCTGCCTCAGCGAATGCAGGCTGGTTCCCCTTATTACTCCTCAGTTACACTATGTCGGCGACTGCATCGCAAACACTGTCTCCACAAATGTGTACACCATAATTACTCTACCACGCAAACATTTGGGACTACAGCCGTCTGGTACGAGACGTGAGACGTTCCTGGGGAAGGGGGGGGGGGGGGGGGGAGGGAAGGGAAGGGCCGAACCGCACCATATCGCTCGGTTCAGTGTGGGCCGGCGGTGGGGTGGGTGGATTGCTGTGGCCTGTTGTGGCGTTGTGAACCACTGAGGGCTACGGCGGGACGAAACCTTTCCGTTGTTTCTAGATCCCTGGTTTAATACACACATACATTTCACATATATTTATCTGATTTCACACTATTTGTACATAGATTTCACATTTATATGTAGCGAATTTCGCCTTGCTGTTCCGTTTTCACGGAAGTCAACCTTTGTGACGCCATATCTCTTGAAGTGTGTGTCGTACAATGATATAATTTTGTAAGTACATTCAGCGGCATATGTGGATACTGTATGCGAAATTTTTTGTGAGTAGAATTAGTAGCATAGAAGTAATAAATTTAAACGTCATACATGATGCGGCAATATATCACCCATATCAGTGTTTATGACGTGGTATCTCCTGAACTATGAGTCGTAGAATGACATAGTTATGCAGGTACATTAGGTAGAAAACTGTCTACAAAATACGTTGCGAATAAATTTAGCTGTAAAGAAGTAATCATTTAAAACTTCATGCCCAGTGAGCCAGTTTTACTGCATGAATAGCGGAAATGTAGTAAGCTGTAAACTTTTTTCCTTTCGTCGTCGTTTGGCGTTTGTCAATGAGAAAATGTCTCATGGTGTGTAAAGTTTATTATAAGTCACTAAGTGCTCTCATTCTGAAATACTGGATGAAGATATTCTGGGTATTCGCGCGTCGTGGGCTATACTTCTTTTTCACCCCCATCCCTTTGATAGATATGTGGTTCTTACCCCACAGCGACTTTTTCCAGCCAGTGATGTATGTACCAAGTATGATTGAAATCAGTCCAACGCCTTAGGAGGAGATGAACATACATACATACGTACATCCATTTTTATAATTGGTATGGATTTCGATTGTGTACTTGTTTCCACAAAAGGTGTTCACGTAAAAACGAGTATGTACGCACATTTCAAATAGTTTTTCTAAGCCCCTTGTGATACACTAACAGTCAGCATATTTTCAACCGTCGTAGCTGATACTATATACAGGATGTCTGACTGACAGAAGGTGCAAGTAGAGGACACCAAAACAACTAAATAATCCCAAGAAACATAGGTCCGGAAATCAATGGTTTCCTCAGTATGATACATTACGACTGGAAAAAATTTGGAAATTTGTGGTAAGATCTTATGGGACCAAACTGCTGAGGTCATCGGTCCCTAAGCTTACACAGTATTTAGTCTGACTTAAACTAGCTTACGCTAAGGACAACACACACCCATGTCCGAGGGGGGCTCGAACCTCCGGCGGAGGGAGCCGCTTGGACCGTGACAAGGCGCCCAAGACCACGCGGCTACATTACGACTGAGTGTTCGAACACTTTATAATAGAGTCCCAGACGATCCCAAGCGCAGCTATGCACTTGAAGACAAACATACTACAATAAATGTTCCACATGGCCACTATTAATCTGAAGGCAGGATTCAACACGTCTCCTTATCGATGGCCAAACACGTTCGAAAATCCCAGGCGTGTTCCGAATGCATTGACAACCATTCACAATACATTCCCGGGGTTCATCGTCACAACCAACAGGACTCTAATACACAAAAAAGTTTAAATATCCTCACACAGAACAATCCAACGGGTTCAATTTGGGGGGCCTGAGAGGCCATGGTATTGGCCAGCCACGACCGATGCACTTATTGTCGAAGGTTCGTGCTTCGTATTTCCGAAAAGCCAGACGAAAGACTGCCGGTGAACCATCATGCGATGGACCACATACGCCTCCGTACACTATAAGGAACATAGTCCAAAAAGTCGAATAGCTTGTGCTGTCGTTTTTAAGGGTTCAAAAGCCCTATAATTGCATTGGGCGAAATCACGACTATAGGACCGGTGCTCGAGTGTCTCCCACATGAGTTTGCATTATCCGTAATGGATACAACTCGCCTCCCAGTTCGACTGGAGTCTTGTGTCGAAACAACACGAATGTTGATGCACCATTCCACAACGGGGGTTTTCTGCAGATATGCTGCCCCGTACACAGTCTTCATTCTCCGATGAATGTCTACTGTTGTTTGTCCTTCGGCAGCCAAGAAAAGAATAACAGCTCGTTTGGACGCATCTGGTAACAGTGTCGTCATAGTTCACGTTTTCTCATTTACTGCACGCACGTCCAAAAGACACGAATTCCACACTAATTCCTAGTCGTTGGTACCCGCATCGGAGTCGCACTGCATTGCACATACGCTGCAGCATCACCCTCAAGCGGAAACTTTTTGATCACCCCTTGTATATTAAAGTGAATTTGTCGGAAAGGAATAGTATTGATTTGTAGAAGCAGGACAGTTTTGTGAAGGATGAAAAATGATCACAAAATAATCTACTGTTTCTCGACCGTGAGAACTTATTAGATCAAAATTAATCTCTTAAGAACCGCTGTCAGTCGCAATTAGTTGACATATTGGGTTGGGTTCTTTGGGGAAGGAGACCAGACAGCGAGGCCATCGGTCTCAACGGATCTGGGAAGGACGGGGAAGGAAGTCGGCCGTGCCCTTTCAAAGGAACCATCCCGGAATTTGCCTGGAGCGATTTAGGGAAATAACGGAAAACCTAAATCAGGATGGCCGGACGCGGGATTGAACCGTCGTCGTCCCGAATGCGAGTCCAGTGTCTAACCACTGCGCCACCTCGCTCGGTGGAGTTGACATATTGCTAAACTTGTATTCGTGTGAGGTGTGTTGTAACGAAACAGGCTGTATTGGGTCATGTGGAGTACCTGATACAGCAGGTTTCGTAGTATGCGATACACGCTAAAACAGATGTGGGTAGTGTATAAGGACACCTAGTGAAAAAGTGTGAAATAGTTGTAACGAAAATGTTAAACTGTGTCACAGACCAGGTAATGCATGTTCTTAAATCAGGTAAAGTAATGTACAGTTAGGATAAGTCATTATCACTTTGATATGAATTTCGGGATGTTTTGAAGAGAAAGAACAAGTTCTGGAATCAGTGTTAATAGTGTAAAAATGTCAGTAACGTTTTTCATTCAGTTTTGCAATTACAATTCAATTAGTAAAATCATTGTTTACCATAACGCAGATTAACTGTGTAAACCATTGATTTTATAAAAGCTTAACATTTATGTATCTTCGCAAGTCAGGACAAAATTTTCTTACGCAAATCACAAACTAAAAATCTGTAATTAAACTCGCAATTAATGTTTCTGGAAGATTCTATATAGAAATTCAGTGCAGTGTCCACATATTACGAAAACTAGAAAACATTCGATTAAACTGGAGACATAACCTGATTCAGAAAGACAATTTGTATCATAAATAATGTTAGAAGAACGATTCATAAATCTTTTGTAACACGGTTTAAAGATTTTGTGATTTACGTAATTATTCTGCATTTTAGCATTCAAATGTTGTAAAAAAGTCATTTTGAAAGTATGAATTGTAATTTTGATGGTGTAGAAATATTACCAGCTCAAATTACGTAATTTAATTAATCATGCAAAGATATTCAAGAATGTTCTGGACAGAATAAAAAGAATTTAATTGTTAACTGTATGTATGTTTCAAAACTGCACTTGTAAAAGATCGTTAATTTCGGAAATATGCATTATCATGGTACTCGTTTTAATTTCTGATAAAACTCTGAAATGTCAGTTTTTAATGGATTAACTTATTGCAATTGCAGCATCAAACTTGAAATAACATAATAATGTCAAAGAACGTAATTGTTGAAAGATGCATAAATATACCTTGTCCAAAGCCTTGATCGACGGAGTGCGGTTGGAGTACTAGCTAGTGTGTTCACGTGACTGTAAGGTTGTGACAAATAAACAAGTGTTGTAAACAGACATCTGGTAGTTACCCAAGACTTTCTGCAGCGAAGTTATCACATCCAAAAATGTAAAACATGGCACGATCAGCTGTAATATGTTAAACCTGAATTGATGTGATTGCTACGTTAGATTTGGTGAATGGAGCTGGTATGAGAAGTTACGTTGTATTTGACGTTGGAGCTGGGCTTCTGGACCTGGTTACGTTTTAGTGTCCAGGAATAAGCTTCATCATCAGGCATTCATAAGGCAACGAAAATGATTTAACCTAAGTAGACACTGCTTTATTTTCTTTGTAATTGTCTAGTGACAATTTAAAAGGGCAAGTAAAAAGTACGTTTTAAACAATGCATTTCTGCAGTGAAGTATTACTTAGAAGATAGAGCTCAGGGGTTTGGTAAGAACTGAAACACAAATAAATAATTGTAAAACACCTGTCATTTTACAATATACTATCGCAGCATACTGTTATCTTGTTGTTACCTTGGAAAACCTAACACTAAAGCCCTGAAATGGTTAATGCTATCATCTTACTCTATTTCTGTGCTCAACATCTCACTTACTACGGGCGGATGCTGTCTAAATTTTTCAAGCAAACAAATGGGATGTTGCGATGTATAAAATGAAAACCAATCATAATCATCATCATCATCATCATCATCATCATCATCATCATCCTGGTCTTGTGTCATCTTATAGTGAGTGTACATTGAGTGAAGTGTGTACAGTCGTTGGTGTTGAAAAATAAATAAGCATAGTGGCTGGCTCAAATGGCTCTGAGCACTATGGGACTTAACTTCTGAGGTCATCAGTCCCCTAGAACTTAGAACTACTTAAACCTAACTAATCTAAGGACATCACGCACGCCCATGCCCGAGGCAGGATTCGTACCTGCGACCGTAGCGGTCGCGCGATTCCAGACTGTAGCGCCTAGAACCGCTCGGCCACGCAGGCCGGCAGCATAGTGGCGATAGCTTTTTAGATTGTGTAACAACCCCTTTGCAAGAGTGTATAAACAAAACAGCATTGTACACTAGGGATACTCTGAACGAACTTGTGCTGTTGTTAACAATCTAGCCCTGTATTCAAGAAATAGAGGCTCTAATTCCCATCTGGCCGTCTTGGTTTAGGTTTTCCGTTGTTTTCTAAAACTATTTCAAGAATAGTTCCTACTGTAAGGCCACGACCGACTAACCACCCTGTCATTGCTGAAATAGTCATCTAAGTATGTAACTGACTGTATATATGAGTATGTTTCTTTTTCTAACATCATGACTAGAGCACAATCCTTGTAAATATGAGCGGAGGAAGAATAAGAGTACTACTACTATTACTTCATATATTATGTTTAGTAAACCGTAATCGACGAGCAAGGTTTAAGCCGTTTTGGATTTTCGGCTGTACCCACGTTGCAAAAGAAAAAAAGGAAAATCTTTAGGAGAGTGAAACAGTGTTGGCGCGGAGCGCTCTGGCCAGGGTCCTTAAACTCTCATTCCAAGCTTTAGGTGCGCTCACGCTTTAGTCTGCGATTCACCGAGTCATGCCGCCCGTCCCGTGAAAAATTTCTTGTTCGTACTCAAGCGTAAAGCGGTCGCCAAGAAACAACGGCTTTTTCCGGGAACTCCTCCACAGGTGTTGTACCCTTAACAACTTGCGTTGTACCCCTTGAGCTCCAGGCAGAGATCTCCCTATCACGCGTGACAATTTCGCTAAGAGCTCTGCCAGTTCAGAGCGTATTTTACTCACTTCGTAGCTCGTAAACTTTCAGAAAATTTCGTTCAGATTTCTTTATCACATAAGTCATCCTGACAGGCAAATAAATTTCGACATTTATACAAACAGTATGACTCAGAGATAATTAAATAAGTGTAAAAGAGAAATAGTTTGAAAATAGAAGTAATATGCTATCAATAACAAGATCGTCACATGTATGGAAGAAGATATCCGTTTCCCGCTTCGAGGACAAAATTAAAATTTCACAGTGATATAAATTTCTTTACGAAAAAGTGTGGAAACAAAAACTTTGGACAAAATTTCTTCTTTTCCTTTTTTGTTGCTTAGAACAGTTGACACAGATCTTTAGGAATAAATTAAATAGAGTTGTGTGAAACAAGGCAACATATCCCAATATGTGACATATATGACATATAGCTCCAAAAATACAGTAGAAGCTTGTATACCATTTCAGCAAGCCACTCTTGTCACAAAGCAATAAACTGCCATCAGCTCGTAGACTTATTTAAAGTACTTCTTTTTAAATTTGACGTTTATTGTTTTTATTCTGTAATACCTTCTGTTAAACCGAGCTATTTTCATCGTGTCCCCCTTATCACAGGTTTTGGACACGTAGACTTATCAGTACATATATGTTTATCTGTCAATAAATGTGGAACACCACGATGGTATTCATACTCCGAAGAAGGCAGTATGACTTAGCGACAGAAATGACAGCTATGCTGGAGCGCTCACACACGCACCTGATAAGTCTTAATATTTAAATTTGTTTATTCATATTTAAGATTGTTTATTATTATTTACAACTGCTAAATTGTTGGGAAGTACCACGGTAGTCTGATACTCTGAGAGGGAAATAATTATTGTAAGTTTTTTTTACAAGGACTCTGACTCTTTGTCTTCGTATTTAATTCGCGGCTAAAACTGTATGTTTTGCATGCTGTTTATAATAGAATATATGACGAAAATATTCAAAAACTTGCAGTAACGTTCCATTCAACCAAATATTTAACACTGAACATGTTACTGAAGGTTACACTTAAAAGTCTTTGGTACATATTAATGAACTAAATAGCTAGTGTGACGTATTTAATTAACCAGAAGTAAGTACAGGGAAGGTTGCAGCAGTTTCGATCCATCGTTATGGCGTTTATTAAATCACTAGCATCTTACAGATTATATTAGATTCAGCCATCACAACAAAGAGTGCAGCAATTCTGTTCCTAATTGTATACATACATGCACACATATCTCCTCCTGATCAGTAAATTAACATGCTTAATATGATATGACTAATTTTTGCTTTCGATTTTGGAAAGGAATTCGGCTTATGTCATATGCGATAACACAAACTGGAGTCAGACCGTGAAGCGAAGGTTCCAGTGGAAGGAGTGTCCTAGAACACCCTTCACGTCGTTTTGTGGCAGCTATTGCTAATTGCGTAATAGACCCCTGTTAGTGTAATTGAAACAGGGATGACTCAGCTGTAAGGCAGCTGCTGGTGCGCGTTAAGCAGGCTTTACATATGCCTGAGCGGAACATCAGAAAAATCGCTCTATGGCCACTCTCCGCACTTGCAAGTGTTAACAACACGTCCACTGTCTCTAGGATATTATGCATTCAACCCAGTATAGCAGTATTTCGTCCAAAATGGGTAATAGTAATAACATAAACAATAATATTCATTATTATTGGTCGCTTTAAATGCAAAAAATAGGCGAAAATCGTAATACCAGGTGTTATAATTAAAGTGAAGTTATTCATACAGGTCCGGTTTGGGCTGTAATTATCGAATGGCAGCGAAACATGGTAGATGTTCTAATGCGATAATGCGGAACAGATTTTCGCTGGAAAAATAGTTCCAATTTTGCCACCAGGTGCAAATCTGGTGCTGTGAATGCGAAGAAGACGTATAGAAATGTTTCATGTGTAATGGATTAGAAACGGGACGAGGTGAGGAAAGGTCAAACGACTCAGGAAGGCATAGGCCTAATGAGGATTTTATTATTAACCACCGGTTACACATTTTGTTCAGTATGAGGCCTGGAGACGTCGGGGAGATGCTGTAGAGCGCCAGATTTGCACCTGGTGGTCAAAAAAAGAACTAATTTTTTCCAAATTAGTGTATCTACCAAGTTTCGCTGCCATACGATAATTACAGCCAACTACGCACCTCCGTGAGTAGCTGCACTTACATTATAACCTTCGGGTATTGACATTGTTCTTTACTCATACAATGCCGTGATATAAGGCATTACTTCTGAGATTAACGTTTCGTCTCCTAACGCTGGAGACATCGTCTGTGGTCATAAAGACTCAGCAGTTCCAAACTTTAATAAGCCCAGCAAGCCAATCTGTTTATACGTATCTACGCAACGCTCAGTTCGTGACGTCATCAGCCCACTGCGTGCGCTCGTGGATTTGTGCCGACGTGTGTTCTGGAGCATCTAGTGGCGAAGAGTTGGCGCTGTTTGCTTTATTTAGCAATTCGTAGTCTTAGGTAGCAGTCTGATGAGATCACGTACCGGTCGTTACGTGGGTACGTATAAAGAAGTTTGCTTGCTGTGCTTGTTTAAGTTTGAAACTGCTGTCTGAGTCTGTATGTCCTCCGATGATGTCTCCAGCCTTAGCAGACAAAACGTTAGTAACAGAAATAAATCTTGGAACACGGCCGCTGACGACTGTAAAACAAAAACCACCTAGTAGTGTCTTCTAACTTTTAACAATGTAATTATTACGACGGATATCCGCAGATACAACTGCTGGTATCCGCATCCGCGCAGGTATTTATCGGCAAAGTCAATATTACTGCGGATATATCCGCATCTGCGGAGATCTCTACTTTATAACTGACTAGTCGAGTCACCTGGGCTGACAACGTCTAAAAGAAGCACTTTAGTGTTCATAACCTCCAGCTGGGGGCGGCCACACCTTTACAAGTACCTAAGCTCCTGAGTATGTAGCATACGATCTTATGGAGTATAAAAGCCCGAGCTGGTGGTGGGCAGCTGGTGGTGAGGAGACGGGAGCTCGCGACAACGGCTGGCCCGGACGCCTTTGTTTTTACGCCAGGGAGTGATTTTCCAGCGGTGCACAATTTGTGCGCGCTGAACCGTGGCTAGCGCGGGTCCATTTGTTCCCTCACCCCCGTGATCAATGGGAATTTTATTTCCTCTCTGACGGGAAAGGAATGCTTTTCCCACCTCCCCCTCCCTCCTCTTCTGGCTCTGCTCCTCCACCACCTCCTCCTCCTCCTCCTCCTCCTTCTCATTCCGGTATCGCTTGCTAGTATCTCAGATGGGACTGTGCTGTAATGCGTTCAATTGGATGCCTACGTCGGAGAGGCGGAAGGAAGTTTGTTCCGTAAAGATAGTAAGTGCGGGACCGACAACTGCTAATGCGGGAGCGAACAAAATACGAACTTACCGAGTACTGGACCAGATTTGTGGCTGGATTCAGGACTTCCTTGCAGATACAAATCAACGCGTCACTCTTAAGGGGATGTCCATTAATTAAGTGAGCTCAAAATAGAATTGGGGGGGGGGGGGAGGAGGAAGGGTCTGGTAAAATGTAACCAAACCTAATTTAAAGGGGGTGGGGGTTAATGAAAACCTTACGCCAGCTTCTTAATTATACATTCTTCTTCTTCTTCTCCGCGGATGGATCACTTAGGACCACGCGTAATCAACATTTGTTGGCCTTTCTTTTCTCCCAGTATTCCTTCATAAACAACGAATGGGCTGGCTTTCGTTGCGTAGACCATGTATGTCGGTTAGTTTTTCTCTCTTCGTCCTCAAAACCCCGTGTGTTTGTGATTTTTCTGATTTCATTTCTATCATGTAGATTTGGAGCCCCTAATTCTCTCAGGTCTTTTTCCGTCTGTTTGTACCAGTTCGGTCTTGTAGTTTTGTTCTTTAAAAATGTATGGATTTTGTGCGTTAACCTGTTTGAGTCCATTCTTTCGAAGTGCCCCATGAATTGGATTCTTCTCATGCGCATTGTGTCTGTTATTTTGGAGATATTTTTATATATTTCTGCATTGGGTTTTGGATAATGTACTCCATCTTTAGTTCTTGGTCCTAGGATTTTCCTCATTATCTTACGTTCTTTCACTTCTAATCCCTCTTTTAGTGTTCTGTGTTGAAGGTTTAGTGTCTCAGATGCGTAGAGAGCTTCTGGTCTAATTACTGTTGTATAGTGTCGTATTTTGCAGTTCCACGAGAGACTCTTTTTGTTGTAAATGTTTTTTGTTAACTGAAACTCCGTCTCCATTTTCTGGACTCTTGATCTGACAGATTTTTATATATACATACATATATATAGACATTATTATATATACATTATTATAACTGATAACAGTTAATTTTATATAATTAATCCTGAGAAAAGACAATATTAAAGAGCCCATTAGTCTTTATGGTCTCTCTGAACAGCACTGAAGGCCGGGGATTCCCCGATTTAAAATAGGTGCCTCACAAGTGTTGAATTTTATTCAGGGGTACTGTGCCGCGCTGGTCGAAATCAATGCAAGGCATACTAAGCTAATGTTATTGTATTAACAAGAATTTTTATCAAAACTGTTACACTGCATCTGTTAAACGGCATGCCCAAGCCGAAACACTGGAGCAAATTAGAAATTATTTGTTTGTGGGAGGACGCTAAGCTGACATTCATCGATAAGACTTCTCTTAGTGTCACACAAAAAACTAAGTAATCATACCGCTCAAAGGAAGGTGCAAACAAAGTTGTCTTTCATCTGTAAAGTAAGTAAAGGTTCAATGACACCTGTCTACACCGTTAATACTAATTTCGTTGACCCCTGGCTGTACGTGTGCCCGTAAGAATGCTGCTCGGGATTGGCATGTTTAAAATAGTGTCTTCAATCACGCGTTAAAAACACCGTTTAATACAATTTATAATATAATTTAATACACTTTTATTAATGTGTTTTAATCAGTGCTTGAAACAAATTTTTAAAGATTTCATTTTTACCTATTTTTAATCGACTGCGCAATGGGGAGGGGAAATGTTACCATATCTCACTAAATCTCACCAAATGTAGAGGAGGAGAAGGAGAGATTCCAAATTTGAATGAAAACCACTCACGTAATTAATGGATGTCCCCTAACGGAACAAAATCGACGGTTGTGAAGTTAATTTCTGGAGTACTCCAAGGATACCGTCAGGGTTTACAATAAATACCCAGCCAGTCCAAAAAGTATCGAGACTTGATTAATAAAAAATACATTAAAGTTAAGTGATGTTCTTAATGTTTTAGGTGATATACATACTCTCTCCTCACGTGAGTACATCGCGCAGGAACCTCACTCAGCCACGTGCAACTGTCAGAAAAGTCATTCTTTGGGATGATGCTCAATGCACGCGTCACATCGGCTTGAATGTCGGTTATGCCGTCAAAGCGTTGAACCTTCATGTGAATTTCTATGCTTCGTTCAAATGGTTCAAATGACTCTAAGCACTATGGGACTTAACTGCTGAGGTCATCAGTCCCCTAAACTTAGTACTACCTAAACCTAACTAACCTAAAGACTGAAGCGCCTAGAACCGCTCGCCCACAGCGACCGGCCTATGCTTCGTCTTTTTGTGGTATGTTCGTACTGATGTCACCCAGCCTAGTCACTCATTATAATTTTTTTTTTCAGAAAAGAATTGTCTGCGTTTTCCACACCAGCCAAATCGCGGCAGGCGACCACGCGTCGTTGTTTTTGTTCAGGAGGCAAGATGTGCTGTACGACCTTTGCACAAACTTTTTCCTTCTTCAAAACATTATGGAAAATGTCTTGAACACTTCATTCAAAGATGTTGCTCCATTACGATTTATCACCCAACAACGCTGACACACTACGGCTTCGGTTCCATTACTTGGCACTTCCTTCTCACAGTTGACTGGTCGAATGCACATCTATTGTTTACAGTCGTTGGTTCCATTGGCCACTGTAGTTAATACGCTGACGTCGCTTGTACGCCAGGAATAAAATCAGTCTCGGAACTTTTTGGAAGGACGATTTATGTATTTAGTAGTAGTGCAATTCGATTCAATTTATCTGTTGCAACAGAGTGAAGTAAAACATGGATAAGATTTTCCAGTACTTGTTATTCGTTAACGTGGTGTGATACCGGCGTTCGTCAGGAAGGCGTAGGAGAAGGTCATAGACAGCAACTAAATGAGGAAGTGCAAACGCCAGAAGCTACTTAAAGGCTGTTCACAGATGATGCGGGCGCCTATAAGAAGGTAACACTGCCAGAAACTTCAGTGAATTGCAGGAAGGCCCTTAGACTAACGATTATTGATTCAGGGACTGGCAATTGACACTGAACATAAATAAACATAACATACTGTGCATAATAGGCGAAGAAATCCAGTAGTGTACGATTACATAATTGGCGTTAAATCAATGGAAACAGTAACTGCAGTAAAATACTGAGGAGCAACCATCCAGAGGGACGTAAAGTGGAATGGTCACATAAAACAAATCGTAGGAAAAGCGGATCCCAGGCTGAGATTCGTTGGAGGAATCTTAAGGAATTGTAATTCATTCACAAAAGAAATGTATTACAATATATTTGCTCGACGAATTCTTCTTGAGTACTGTTTATCAGCGTTGGAGCCCTAGTAGGTTGGATTAATAATCCAACGACGAACGGCGCGTTTCATCACGGGATCACTTAATGGGCGTCAGAACATAACCAAGATGTTCAACAAACTCCAGTGGCAGACGCTGCAAGAGATTGTGCATCACGGAGAGGTTTAGTGGTGAGCCGGCCGTTGTGGCCGAGCGGTTCTAGGCGGTTCAGTCCGGAACCGCGCTGCTGCTACGGTCGCAGGTTCGAATCCTGCCTGGAGCATGGTTGTGTGTGCTGTCCTTAGTTAGGTTTAAGTAGTTATAAGTTCTAGGGGACTGATGACCTCAGAAGTTAAGTCCCATAGTGCTCAGAGCCATTTGAACTAACAACTGTAAACAACAGAAGTGCATTCGACCGCTCACTTGTAAGCAGCCAGTGTTAAGTAGTGGACGTTTGAACGTAGTGTGTCAATGTTGTTGTGTCACAGATGCAATGGAGCAACACCTCTAAATCACGTCTTCAAGACATTCAAAAATGTTTTGGAGAAGAGAAAAGTCTGTGCAAAGTGACTCTCTGGCTCCCTGAAAAAAAAGGTAACAACAGCACTTGGACGCTTGCCGTAAGTTGACTGAAATGCAAAACGTGAAAAATTCTGTTCGGGAAAAAATCGGCACTGGTGACGAGACTCGGTGTTATCAGTACGGACTTACGACAAAACAACAAACTGCAGACATTCACAGGAAGCGTCAACTCTCTGACGACATAACCGACATTCAAGCCAACGTGACGCGCAAGTTGAACAACACCCCAAACAAGAGCTTCTCTGACTGACATATTTCCATGAACGTTCTTTGAATAGGAAACAAGTGGGGTTAGACTATATAAAACGGCTGAAGCACTGAAGGCACTATCTTAACTTCCCTCTATTTTTTATTAATCCAGTCTCGAAACGTTATGGACTGACGAGGTGTGTATGAAACTTTTTAGGAATTCCAGTGCAGAACACTAATGGCACATTAATAATGTTTATTAGAAAAATAAACCTTAGCAGACCACAGCTTCGGCAATAAGCATAACATTACATTTGATGAACCAAAATTCCTTCTCGAATTCTGACATCAAAAAGGCCAAAGCGACTAGACAGCGGATGGAATCTTAGGGATGCGTGGAAGCGGATTCTCGACCTTAAGAGATTACAGAAGTCTTTAACTTTCCTACAGGCACCAGTAGCAACGCAGAAATCGACACAATCTGTGGCAGCATGAAGTCACGATGACGTAGGGCGACCAATCACAGGACGATTATTAGGTCACCACAGCAGCAGTTACGATAGGCAGTTGCCCCTAATGAAGACGAAGGGAGTTACTGGCGACAGAACGACTTTTTATTCTAATTTCAGGCAGCAAACACACCGCGAATATTTTACAAAATCACATTGCCCCGAGAAACGTTGTCCCCACAGTTCATTACTCGCCTAAATGGGTAAGGTAAACAACCTGACAATCATACTTAATGTGACTAAAATGTATGAGTATTTGTCTTTAAAATGAGATCTGTCGCCAACCTGAGTGATGGATCTGAACCATCACATCTGAGTGGGTAATACATTGGCTGAACAAACAAAAACTTGCGCAACTTATGTTTTTCGGTCAGGTTTCAAGCAGGTGATAGTAGATAGCGGGGCACGTTATTTTGTTGTGTGGCTAATATTATTATCTCTTGTATCAACTGAGATACTGAAGATACAGAGTGTCTCATAAATATCGCGACAGACTTCTAGCTGCCTTGAACAACAAATCGAGGATAGAAACCCTCGTCTGGAAACGTCATCCAATGACGCTACAGAACGTCGAAGTTATATGCGCCATAGCCTGCCACAAGACCACCCCTTCGGCAACAAACGTGACTTTGTACGCTGACGCACTGTAAACGGAATGTCTCGCAGTGTTGTTTGTTATTCAGCGACCGCGATTGATTGCCACGGTCGCCTGTGTAGGAAATTGAGCTACCTTCGAGCTACACAGGCCTTGTCTCCAATGAATGTGAAGTTCTGTTGCCATGGTGGACGACGATTTTGGACACGGATTCCCATTTGAAGTTCATTTTTCTCCTGTATACCGAAAGTCATTGTAGATTTTAGATGGTTTCAGGAGAAAAATAAATAGTAAATAATAAAAAATAAATTGCGAATGGAAACCTGTGTCCGAAACAGTCACCCACGGAGGCAAAAGTGCATTGCATTCGTATGTCCTTTCTACGTAACAGCTAGCTCCGCGTTCTCCACTGGTGATCGTGGCAATCAGTCGCCATTACTGAATAGCGAACAACATTGCGAGACGTTCCGCCTACGGTCCGTCAACGTAAAAAGTCACGTTTGCTGCCTGAGGTGTGGCCCAGTGGCAGGCAACGGCGACTATAACTACGACTTTCTGGGCCGTTGTTGGATGACGTTTTCGGACACGGGTTCCTATAATCGACTTTTTCCTCAAGACATTCTCTACAACAAATATACACTCTGTATATGTTTTAATGGTACGACACACTTTTTAATGTATTCTGAAGTGTTTTGAAAAGACGAGTACAGTGATTTGCGCTCGTTAATGTTGACGGTGAAACTTCTCCAAAGTTATCCGTAAACGTGCTAAATTAGAAAGGCAAAGCGACTGTAAGCGGCTATGGCAAGGTAAACTCCGCCAGCTGGGGCTCTTATACCAGGCTCTGTCGTCACGTACATCTAGAAGACAGACTTGCGCTACTAAGATAAATCGTCGAAGACCCCAGAGCAGAGCGTGGAGACATTAGCTAGCTGCAGGTGGTGTTGGATAGAGGGACAGACTTGGCTATAGTTAATTTACATCAATAAATTTGTTTCAGTGCAAATTTGTGCGTAGTGTTTTGAATAATGTTTCCCCTTTTTACTCTGAACATTGTTCCTGGTTTGCTGTCACGTAATTATCAACAGCAGTTGTTAATAACCCCCAACTGCCTTGCCGGAGTGATAACACCGATTCCCGTCAGATCACCGCTGTCGGTCTTTGCTAGCACTTGAATGGGTGACCGTCCGGGTGTGCCGAGCGCTGTTGATAAGTGGGGTGCACTCAGCCCATGTGAGGCCAATTCAGAAGCTACCTGACTGAGAAGTAGCGGCTCCGGTCATGAAAACTGGCAGCTGTCGGGAGAGCGGTGTGTTGACTACATACCACTCCACATCCGAATCCCGTGACGCCTATCAGTTAAGGATGACACGGCGGTCGGTCGGTACCGTTGGACCTTCCGAGGCCTGTTCAGACGGAAAGTAATTGCTAATAACCAGTTGCAGGTTGTGAATACAAGTGTTAGCGGTGAACATACCCCAGTCCAGTGGTCGGACCTCGAAATCTTTCCAGAATATACACTACTCGTCATTAAAATTGCTACATCAAGAAGAAATGCAGATGATAAACGGGTATTCATTGGACAAATATATTATACTAGAACTGACATATGATCACATTTTCACACAATTTGGGCGCATAGATCCTGAGAAATCAGTACCCGGAACAACCACCTCTGATCGGAATAACGGCCTTGATATGCCTGGGCATTGAGTCAGACAGAGCTTGGATGACGTGTACAGGTAGAGCTGCCCATGCAGCTTCAACACGATACCACAGTTCATCAAGAGTAGTAACTGGCGTATTGTGACGAGCCAGTTGCTCGAAGACCATTGACCAGACGTTTTCAATTGGTGAGAGATCTGGAGAATGTGCTGGCCAGGGCAGCAGTCGAACATTTTCTGTATCCAGAAAGGCCCGCACAGGACCTGCAACATGCGGTCGTGCATTATTCTGCTGAAATGTAGGGTTTCGCAGGGATCGAATGAAGGGTAGAGCCACGGGTCGTAACACATCTGAAATGTAACGTCCACTGTTCAAAGTTCCGTCAATGCGAACAAGAGGTGACCGAGGCGTGTCACCAATGGCACCTCATACCATCACGCCGGGTGATACGCCAGTATGGCGATGATGAATACACGCTTCCAATGTGCGTTCACCGCGATGTCGCCAAACACGGATACGACCATCATGATGCTGTAAACAGAACTTGGATTCATCCGAAAAAATGACGTTTTGCCATTTGTGCACCCAGGTTCGTCGTTGAGTACACCATCGCAGGCCCTCCTGTCAGTGATTCAGAGTCAAGGGTAACCGCAGCCTTGGTCTCCGAGCTGATAGCCCATGCTGCTGCAAACGTCGTCGAACTGTTCGTGCAGATGGTTGTTGTCTTGCAAACGTCCCCATCTGTTGACTCAGGGATCGAGACGTGGCTGTACGATCCGTTACAGCCATGCGGATAAGATGCCTGTCATCTCGACTGATAGTGATACGAGGCCGTTGGGATCCATCACGGCGTTCCGTATTACCCTCCTGAACCCACCGATTCGATATTCGGCTAACAGTCATTGGATCTCGACCAACGCGAGCAGCAATGTCGCGATACGATAAACCGCAATCGCGATAGGCTGCAATCCGACATTTATCAAAGTCGGAAACGTGATGGTACGCGGTTTTCCTCCTTACACGAGGCATCACAAAAACGTTGTACCATGCAACGCCGGTCAACTGCTGTTTGTGTATGAGAAATCGGTTGGAAACGTTCCTAAAGTCAGCACGTTGTAGGTGTGGCACCGGCGCCAGCCTTGTTTGAATGCTCTGAAAAGCTAATCATTTGAATATCACAGCATCTTCTTCCTGTCGGTTAAATTTCGCGTTTGTAGCACGTCATCTTCGTGGTGTATCAATTTTAATGGCCAGTAGTGTATTTACATAGGTACAGCGCTTTTCATTATTGACTTTTGACTCGTAAAGCTTAACACTGTCTCGCGGGTCAAAGCGAGGTTGGTGACCCTTATTGATATAGATTTGGCAATGTAGCAGTGTAGACAGTTAAACCTGTAAACGTTCCAATTAAACCCGCGAAGCAGTAGGTCGCGTAATTCTTCCCGCGCTCCGCACTTCGTTATGCTTACGTGTATTCAGACAGCGGCTGCCAGTGTGACTTCGCGCGACCCCACGGCAGCTCCGAAGAAATGACGAAGGACCATTTCAGTTTGCAGGACCTCTCGAATACCATTTCAGTAACACTGCTTCATTATCTCGCTTCATATAGAATTACCCCTTACTCACATTCACACACACGTTTGCAGTAAATCCCACAAAAGAACACCGAACCCATACGGGCAGTCACACCAAAAGACAAAAGTTTCCGGCGTGACACTTAATTTGGAGCGCACAATAATACGATTAGGAATGAACGCCATTAAGTAATGGACGCCCCGCACACGAGATGATCGCCTGGGCTGTTAGGGTTTCTGAGAAGGCGGCCGCCGTCAGTCCTCCACTTAGCGCTACAATGCGCCGAGTCGTGGCGGAACGCACAAAAACCGGCACGATCTCTGGACCCTAACACTCGCGGCTTAAAGAGCCCTAAACACCACCCCGCAAACTATTATTGCACAGGTGCATTGCCCAAACTCGAGCGTGTAAGAAATTTTCAATGTTAGTGTTCTGCGCATGTATGGATGTAAAGCGTTTCAAATATCGAAACATACGTTAAAACTGACTGAAACTGTGCTATTATCCGATTTTACATACGTTCGGTTCGCATCTGGACATGCTACTGTTGAGTTAACGGTGTTGAATAGCAAAAGGTAGTATCAGAATATTCGTGACAGGCATGGTGCATGGGATGTCTGTAAAACAAGGTCTTCAGTTCCTTCCCTAGTGTCACATTTCTAACGGAAAGGAAGAAAGAAGTATTAGGATTTAACATGGTTTCAACGACAGATACATTAGAGACGGAGTAGAAACTTGGTTTGGGGATGAACACAGTTTTGCGACTGACCTGGAACGATTGCTCTGGTAACTGTTTTTGTGGTTTCCAACGGAACGAGCATTATTATTCCTCCCGTAGTTTGCCTTTCATTATCTTAGTGCTTTGTGAGCGTCACTAATGTCGGCATTCACGACCTTAGGGTTTTGGAAGTTTTGAGAGTGGAGGAAAAAATTATTTAAGAAAACCACTCAAAATCTAAATTCACATGATCGAACTTTGACTTGACCGTCATTCCTCATGAAAACGTGAGTGTCACTTTAACTGCTGCGCATTTCGCTCGGTATCATATGAAATTCTCCATGTGCTCAGCTCAAAAAGAGGCTTTTATCCCGAGCCATTCCACATTTAAATCATTGCCAAAGCCACGTTTCGAAAGAGTAGTCTCAAGTGGCCCCAGCTTTGACTAACTAATAAATAGACAATTTGTAATACGACTAAGGAAATGAGAACTCCATCAGACAGTTATTTTGATTCGTTGCCCTGAATTGTTGTTTCTTTGGGAAAAGAGGAAAATCACGGGTGTAGAGAAGTGTTAATGTCACTGGATGAAAGAAACCGATAGGTCGGCCATGTTTGCAGTGGCTTTCGTCTGCGTCGATGGGTGTACTATGTTTTGGAGAATCCAGAGGAAACATAAATGAACAGCAGCAAGCAGTGAAGGGTGCCGGTGACCGAATAAGGAAACATTTTCGCCGGGTTGGTGTCCGTCCCTCTTCTATAGCGTCTGTAAGAGCCACGACGTTTCAGGATCCGCCAAGAACAAGGCAGTTGCTCTACACACTGCAGACGTTTACAAGGTGCACCATGAGTGTGGAGAAGTACACGTCTGCGAAACTGACAGGCCAGTAGCAAAAAGTATCCGGCAGCACTAGATCTACATTTGCCATCGGCAGCACAACACATCTGCAGTGGACGAACACCAGATAGACTGTGACAAAGAGATAAAATTAAACGATGCTCTCATACTTGCCAAGTGACCGGGGATGGTGAAACGCAAAATGATGGAAGCACTAAAATATTAAAACATCCGAAAATATTAATAGAGAAGATGGCTATAGGCCTGCTCCAACGTGACTGCCAGCAGAGCTAGGGCGCACTAACAACTTACGACAAGTGTATGACCAGTGAGGAACTGACGCTACGTGTCCTAGTTTCCGCAAAAGGAAAATAGAGCTCACAGCAATCTAAAATCCATTCGCCGTTGACTGTCCATCAAGGTTCACCAACACACAGCAGTAGACTCCCACTCCTTCCACCAAAGGAAACCTATCATATCGGCCGGCCGGTGTGGCTGAGCGGTTCTAGGCACTTCAATCTGGAACCGCGCGACCACTACGGTCGCAGGTTCGAATCCTGCCTCGGGCATGGATGTGTGTGATGTCCTTAGAATAGTTAGGTTTAAGTAGTTCTAAGTTCTAGGGGACTGATGACCTCAGATGCTAAGTCCCATAGTGCTCAGAACCATTTTTGAACCAATCATATCACAGTTTTTTGTTAATTGCGATATAATCTCGCGACTAATTGTAAGTGGACCCTCTACAAAACTGTAAATCTGTAGATGCAGAGGAAGGATATTGCAAGTGTGGCTGAAACGTCGATTGCGTTCACCCAGTGACAGTTATTTTACAACGTGACGTACTGTACACTTTCATATAGTGAAACAGGCCATCATCTCAGCCTGTATGATCATTGATCTTGAGTATAGAGTGGGGTTTCAAAGAATGACAGAGCTTGCAAAGTCACTTCGTTCTGCTATATTTCAATCTGCATTAGGAATAAAATACGTGTATACTTTTAGGGACTTCAGAAAGTAAGTTACACGTGTCAACCCACGCTAAGACCATTGTGCACCAAAAGCAGCGCGTTGTCAGAAGAGAGTACACGATCTGGGATTCCTGCAGATGCAATTCTGCTGCGGTACAGATAACAAGTACGTCAGAGTGTGGTAGTGAAATGGCGCAGCACCTGGAATTTTATGAACGAACTGACCTCTCGATTACGCCCCGTAAGTGTTCTATGAGATTCATGTGGACGATCTGGCTGACCAAATCATTCGCTCGAATCGTTCAGAATGTTCTTCAAACCAATAGCGAACTATTGTGCCCCGCTGACATGGACTGTTGTCATCCATAAAATTTCCACCGGTGTTTGGCAACATGACGTCCATGAATGGCTCATGTGGTCTCCAAGGAGCCGAATATCCACAGGACCCTGTCCATTCCATGTAAAAACAGCCCACACCTTTGTTGAGCCACCACTAGCTTGAATAGTTGGCTGCATGGTGTAGCCGCCCGGCCTGGGCGCCTTGCCACGGTTCGCGCGGCACCCCCTCGTCTGAGGTTCGAGTCCTCCCTCTGCCATGGGTGTGCGTGTTGTCCTTAGCATAAATTAGTTTAAGTTAGATTAAGTAGTGTGTAAGCCTAGCGACCGGTGACCTCAGCAGTTTGGTCTCGTAGGAACTTACCACAAATTTCCAAATTGAATAGTTCCTTGTTGACAACTTGAGCCCATAGCTTCATGAGATCTGCACCACACTCGAACTCTACCATCAGATCTTACCAACTGAAATTGGGACTCATCTGATCAGGCTACAGTTTTCCAGTTGTCTAGGGTCCAACCGATATGGATACGAGCCCAATAGAGCCGCTGCAGGCTACGTCGTGCTCCTAGCAAAGGTACTAGCGTCGGTCGTCAGCTGTCATAGCCCATTAACGTCAAATTTCGCCGCACTGTCCTGATGGATAAATTCGTCGCTCCCCAACCATTTCCAAAATGTAATGCCCCATGCGTCTAGCCACAACTACCAATCCGCGTTGAAAGTCTGTTAATTCCTGTCGTGAGGCCATAAACACGTCGGGAACCTTTTCACACGAATCGTCTGAATACAAATGACGGCTCCGCCAATGCCCCGCCCTTTTATACCCTCTTTAAGCGATGTTACTGCCTTTTCTATATGTGCAATCGCTATCCCATGACTTTTTTTCACCTCAGCATAGGGGTATAGGTGGAGATATTTTGATCATTGGTACCTTAGTAGTACCTTCACCAGTGAGTTAGTAGTTTTCCTCTGTATCTAACAGTCTTCCCAGAAACACGCCACATAATTTGTACCTGATGTTTTCTGAACGGTCGTAACTGCACCACGAAGAGGACTACGCCTGTCAATATAGACTAACTGTCTTACATCCAAGTGTCCACTCTTAAACACCTGACCTGCTGCTCAGGGGATACCAAACATTAATGGCTTGCTCCTGCCAAATGTACAAGGGCTATTCGGACAGTAATGACCGATTGGAAGTGAAATCGAAACCACTGTGAAAATCAAAACCGTTTCGTTTGAAAGTGCAGCTCTTTGTCTGTGCCAAAATGTTGTCTTCATAGCCAGTGGCTCATTTGAGCAGAGGTGAAAATCAGAAGAAACCAAATACGGACTGTATGGTGAGTGGTCAAACAGTTCCCATCGAAAATGCTGCAGAAGCGCCGTCATTGCCCCCAGTGCGTGCGGCCGAGAACTGTCATGAATAAGGAACTGTATGACAGTTATTATGTTGGGTTGCGTGAAATCAGGCGAAATCTCACGATAGGCCCTAATACTTGGCCGGAGACACTTTTTTCTAGGCATCTTTACGGTCTCACTGTGTGCTCAGAACTGAGAAGAGCGACTTGACGCTAGCTAAGCGAATACTAGAGACACTGTCCAACACATCTGTGCAAAGCTTCTTCAGAGTCACACTGTGGTTGCCATTTCGAGGCCGGTCGTTCCTTACTTTCCAAATAGCCCTTGTGCTTGGAGATACTAACCAACGTAAAAACATAATTGTCTTAAGAGCTATAACTATTAACCTGCAAATTAAATAAATAGTCACGTAATGTTCTTCAGTAAACCGACCTCTGTCACCAATAAAAATATCTGAAAATATTGTGTCAGTGCAATGTGCTGAAAGTCGAAAACCTGTGTATAGAAGAACGCACGATTGCAATGCAGGAGACAAAAACCTGAGTACTTAAGTAAAAAATTACTTTTAAACATGAGATCTGTTGATTATATCGCTAAACGGGCTTCTAAACAAAACCAAAATTGTTACAGTAGCTCTGGAGGTATGTTATATAAAACGAAACATGAATGGTCCAAATAAAACTTTTTACAGTCGCAAGCTGATCGGGATTAGCCAAACAGTCTAGGGCGCTGCAGTCATGGACTGTGTGGCTGGTCCTGGCGGAGGTTCGAGTCCTCCCTCGGGCATGGGTGTGTGTGTTTGTCCTTAGGATAATTTAGGTTAAGTAGTGTGTAAGCTTAGGGACTGATGACCGTAGCAGTTAAGTCCCATGAGGTTTCACACACACACACACACAGTCGCAAAACAGGGGCCACGTAAGAGAGGGTTTAAATCAGAAACGTAACTCCGATATACATTGCGCTGCTGTGCTGAAATGTTAATCATGTACATACTGAAGAATGCAGCATCTCAGCATGCCAATTTGGTGTGTGTTGCGTGCCGTCTCTACGGTGCTGCAATCTTAATGGCCGGCAGTGTAGTTTCCAGCAAAGCGAGTGAGACTCTTTCTCCCCGAGTCCGCCATTCATTATCTCAGTGCCTCACGGGGGTCACTAATGACGACATGTCACGGCCTTAAGGTGGCTGGCGCGCGAGGGCGGACGAGGAAATGTGCGTCTGGCGGGTGGCGGAATGACGGCAGCAGGGCTTGAGCAGGGGCGCGTCCCCTCTCCCAGGCGTCATCCCCCTGACCTAGTCTTAGCCACATTTGCCGGGAAGGCCGAATCAATATTATGTCCGCCACACTGACTCATTCGTCTCGTGTGCTCCCCGGCAGTATGCCGCGGCCACTCAATCCGACTGGGGCCGCCGCAATATCGGACTCTGGGAATTGGTTTCGGCCGGCTTACTCGTACAGCAGGTTGGCGTCGCCGGATTCCTGCGGAGGGACCGCGCGCCGCGGAAAAACGGCCGCCGACCAGCGCCGGGCTGCGCCGTGCGGCCGCCTAAAAAGCGAGCGTAAGTAAGAGCTGCTCATCACCACTCCCGTCTGCCCGTTTTTCATTACCACCACAAATTTGAGGTAGCGGATCTGTGGCAAAACATCGAACTTACATGTACACATTTTCCGCTAGACCTGTGTCAAGTAACGCAAGACAAAATTGACAACACATACAGAGTGAAAATTATTGAACGATATTAAATAATATCGTCATAACTTATGAACTGTTTGGATTAGGACGTTCAAGGTGCACGGTTCGCTGCGGGACATGACGGGAATTAGTATGTGCATGCATGGTTTGTGTTGTGGATTGGCAAGAGAGCCAACCCACTATGAGAGGAAGCCGAAAGGCACGCGTTTTAGCTCACGCAGGCTGGCGTGAGGTCTGGAACAGGTCAAGGAAATGAGACTAGCAAAAAAGGACGTAGCTGAGGAATACTTAACTTTAATCCATAAATGGTGAACATCGCTCTTGACGGTACATGTTTTACAGCATCAATAGTAACTGGTAATGGCGCCTTGCTAGGTCGTAGCAAATGACGTAGCTGAAGGCTATGCTAACTATCGTCTCGGCAAATGAGTGCGTAATTTGTCAGTGAACCATCGCTAGCAAAGTCGGCTGTACAACTGGGGCGAGTGCTAGGAAGTCTCTCTAGACCTGCCGTGTGGCGGCGCTCGGTCTGCAATCACTGATAGTGGCGACACGCGGGTCCGACGTATGCTAACGGACCGCGGCCGATTTAAAGGCTACCACCTAGCAAGTGTGGTGTCTGGCGGTGACACCACAATTTGGTTTAGCGACGAGGTCCACTTTCATTTGGATGGGTTCGTCAACGCCGCGTCGGATTAGCCGAGCGGTCTAGGGCGCTGCAGTCATGGACTGTGAGGCTGGTCCCGGCTGAGGTTCGAATCCTCCCTCGGGCATGGGTGTGTGTGTTTGTCCTTGGGATAATTTAGGTTAAGTAGTGTGTAAGCTTAGAGACTGATGACCTTCGCAGTCAAGTCCCATAAGATTTCACTAATTTTTGGTTCGTCAATAAATAAAATTGGCGCATTTGGGGTATTGAGAATACGCATTTCGCGATAGAGAAGTCTGCTCATCCTCAAGGGGTGACTGAGTGGTGTGCATTTTCCAGCCACGGAATAATCGGTACGATATTCCTTGTTGGCACGGTCACTACCGAACGGTACATGAAAGTTTTGCAAGATGATTGCATCTCCATTACACAAAGTGACCCCGATTTCGACAAGATATGGTTCATGTAAGACGCAGCTCGGCAGGAGAGTGTTTTATGTCCTGCCACTGGCGTGGGTCTCGATTGGCCGCCATATTCTCCCGATCTGACCACATGCGACTCCTTTTTGTGAGGCTATATCAAAGACAACGTGTACAGCAGTAACCCCAAAACCACTGCTGAGTTGAAAATAGCCATTCAGAAGGTCATCGATGACATCGATGTTCCTACACTTCAGCGGGTCATGTAGAATTTCGCTATTCGTCTGCTCCACATCATCGCCAATGAAGGCAGGCATATCGAGCACATCGTAACCTAAATCCCAATATCTGTAGTGAGGTTTATATGTTGAATAAAGTGTGTGCACGCTGTAGTTTGAAACTATTTTATGTTTTTGTAGGTCGCACGGAGTTTGACATAATTAAGAAGTGGACGCATTTACATTCATGCATAACTGTACCATTTATTAGGGCTTCTTCCCGTTCCATGTACGCGTAGAACGCGGGAAGACTGGTTGTTTAAACACGTCTGTGAGCTCTGTCATCTTGTTCTAGCGATCACCAAAGGAGCGACACGTAGAAACTCGTAGTATATTCTAGATTTATCGATTACAACTCGTCCTTGATACTTTGTAAGCAGGCTTCCTCGGTGTAGTCGACACCTGTTTTCAGCGTCTGCCAGTTCAATTTCTTCAGCGTCTCCATGACGCCACTTTCAAAGCAAAACGTTAAAAAGAAAAGAAATTCATAGTATCGTCTTACAGAGCAAAAGCGTCTTGAATAAACTGTGACTTCACCCCCGAGAATAAGATGAGAGTAGCCTTTCGTTCCGACAGTCAACTTCGATGTAAATAATGGCATAAAGAAGGAATGTTTCGTAATAAGTACTCAGTCAACTGTTTATAAGATCAAGTGTGACGGACGCATGTCCGATATTTTACAAGGGCTAAACAGGCAGATCTTTCGATGTTCACTTTAGAGAAAATTCTAACGTAGGTAATAAAAACACAAATTTCGGTCCTCATTTAAAACAATGCGGACATGAAGTAAATAAAAAAAATTACTAGCTATTATGTTCCAAAACGATGCCATCAGGATGCACTTGAAGAACTTTAAATTTTTACTAATTTCAAAAAATACCTACATCAGTTGTTAAATGAACAAAGCGATTTTCGTGACAAAGCCTTTTTCCTAAGTGCTTGATGATCTTTTATCTTATTTTTCTTTTAGCTTCATTGCTTGGGGATACTTTTTGTGCGGACTCGCCCTTGCCCAACAGTACCTCGATTTATCAGTTGTATCATACCGGTCCTTTGGTGTAAAATTGCAAGACACCAATTGACTACTCGCTGACCGTGTCTGCAAGCGAGCGTCAAGTGCCCACTATTACTCACTTCAACAAGGCGTTCTCTCACAATCAATTTTCCGTTGTGAGTATTCTTAAGCATATATTTATAATTTAACTGTGACAAACTTTATATTATTTCGTACTCAGCTGTAGCCTTCAGTCCCAACAATCAGAGTGCACATATTTTTACAATGTGAATGCCTCTGCGGACTTCTTCACTTGATCGGTTACAATAAAACATATTCAAGTACGTTTGGTTCTGCATAGAACTTGATTTGATTTGGAATTTGGTTTCTTAGCATTTTATTTTGCCCTTTTGTTTCTTTTTAATCAGATAATCTGATGATGGATTTTAATAACCGCTAATATCACCACGGATGTGACATTAGCTTACAAAACGTTTTTCGCCATTTGAGCCTTCTACAAAACAACTGTTGTCTTTCCTTCTTTAGTGAAATCATACACAGAAGTCGCAACGCTAGACAACTATAGCAAAATTCAGGAAGACCAATAGAGGATCGATGCTTGGTGCAGAGTTACAGTTGACCCTCAACATAAACAAATGTAACGTACTGCTCACAAATAGACGAAAGTCCCGTTACTGCATGATAAAGCGATTGCTGAATAATCACTGGAAGCATTCACGTCCGTCTGGGAGTGTGCGTACGGAACAGTTAAAATTGGAACGTGCAGAGCAAACTATTCGCAGACTGAGATTCATTGGAAGAATCCTTAGAAAGAGTAGGCCACTCATAATGGAGGTACTTTACAAAACCGTCGTTTGACCAGAATTTGAATATTGCTCGTCAGTCTGCGATCCGTACTGGTTACGATCCACAGGGGAAACGGAATATATCTAAATAAGAGCTGTGATTTTCGTTACAGATTCATTTAATAAGCACGAAATCGTCACGTAGAGGCACATCCAACTCCTGTTGTCGACGCTGCAAGAGAGGCATTGTGCGTCATTGTGTGGTTTACTGAAAGTTCCTAGAGCATATATTCCTGGAAGAGTCGGGCAGTATATTTCTTCCTCGTACGTACATCTCGCGAAAAGACCATGAATGTAAAATTAGAGATTCGAGCTCACATGGAGGCTTAACAACAATCATTCCTCCTGCGTGTTATTTGTAGTTTTATCAGAAAAGTAGGGGAAGTAACAGTGGTCCACAACGTACCCTCCGCCACAGACCATAAGGCTGTTTGCGAAGTATAGATATAGATGTAGAGCAAAAATTATGTATTTTAATTGTGATAATGACTTAGTGAGAAACATCAGGGATGATGAGAATGGATAGAAAGGCGAATAAGCGGATAAGAAAAGGACAGGAGTTGAAGATATCGCAGTCTTCGTTACAAAATCGAAACAGTGATAGGCAGAGCATATACCCCAACGAACTTACGGGTTATTAAAAGAGGAAAGTCTTTGTGGGATCACTCGTTATCAGAAACGAACTAGACGACGACCACATGGAACATAGGCAGACCAGATCAAGAAAAATCTGTATATACTAGATACGTATAAAACTGCCCACAGTAATATGTGGAGAAATATGATAACGACCATTATCCAGAGATTATGAAAAATGACTTTTGAGGACGGTGCACACTCAATGAGGAAGTGGACCTGACAACCCATAGTCACGTTCTGTTGTTAGAGGACCAGATGAAAAAGTGGGTAGTTCGCACAGCGAACCGAATAGCTTCAGGCTGCAGTATTGCCACCGGAATTTGAGTCACGCTCATTCTTCGCCGCCACTCACACTGACTGCAGCGAGCGCTTTCTTATCAATGAACAGATTTCCCACAGTACGGAAGCTGTTTTGCAATTCTGCTGCCGGCTGCCTTTCGATCTCGTCGCAGCAACCAACACTCTACCAAAGGTTATGTACTTCATATACCTGCTAATCGTGTAACGTCTTCTGCACTTGATTGTGTCTTAGCAGTCTGTGATAAGTACCTGCCTGAAATAAGGAAGTAGCCCCCCATGCACCTAGGGAGGTACAGAATATCTCGTGTATAGCTGCCCAAACTGGCCAGCATAACCGCCCATCAATCATAAACTGGGAAAACTGATTGGATTAGATCAGGCACAGCGTTCTGCCTGGAGGTAAGCGTGAAGCAGAGACATTAATTGATCATGTAAATTTTGGAAACCGACAAATCCAGATTTATATCGTATAAATGCATAAACCAATCAGTAATCGACATTCAACGTTGTCTGCACCTCCTCTATTGCATCTTTCCTCTTAAATTGCACCCCATCTGTTCCAGAATACCCGTGTGAGTACTCCAGTCAGAAGCTTCGTTGTTCTGTAATTTCTCTATCCTTCTTTGTCACGACCTCTAATTCCCAGTTTGTGCACGCGTCCTAACCTGCTGGAGTGATTAATTTACGTTGCTTGTTGTCGGTGCTGAGAACTTGTACAATAAAATACAGTGCTGTGTTTGGATTATTATGGATGAGTACGGAATAAAGTTAGGAAGAGGTGAAAAGCGCTGACAGTAAATAGCCTGTTCATCTTGCATAATACCAATTGCGACGTGAAGCGTAACGTCCACGTGTGACTTCCAGATTTCCACGAACAACGCCGTATTCCTCTTACTCTACGATACACTGGGGAGAAGTTTGAGATTTAATCTTTTCCAGTGATGTAGGGTCTCGTCTAGTGTGCAAAACACTCAATTCGCCATCTCTTTTGCGAAATCCAAGGGAGTTTTGATGAAAATTTCTTTCATGATCAAATGAAACTATATGGTTCCAGAGACCGTTTCAAGTCTCAAACATCTGTGATGTATATATGCAGACCGAAGCGACGAATGAAAATTTATACCAAGGCGGGGATTCAAATCTGAGTTTCCTGCTCCTGGATAGATGTGCTAACCAGTACGCCACCCTGGCACAGTGTCTTTGCACAACTGCACGGACTGCCCTAGCACGCCTCCATCCTCAGTCCAAATACCCATTCACGCCTCATCCCACTTGTTTTATCTCCTAATCTGGAACATCACTGCAGCATTGAGGAGGGCAGCGTGCAAGGTTAGTAATCCATGCAGTTGTGCGAAGCTACTGTGTCAAAGTGGCTTAATGGTTAGTGCATCCGCCTAGTGAATAGGAGACTCGGGTTCGAATCCCGGCCTTGTTAAAGATTTTCATTCGTCGCTGCAGTCTGCATATACGCATCACAAAATTTCTTTCATCACCAGGGTTGGAAACGGCCACCTCTGAGTCGAACGCCGCCACAAAAGCGTGCATTAGTAACCTGGGTAGGTGTTTCCATGCTTTCCCCAAATCACCTCAGGCCAATACTCTGATTAAGACTGTCAACAAATCCAAAGACCATCATTTCCTCCCTCCCTTTACTCCAGTCCGAGCTTGTCTAGCATCACTAATGACACTGACATCGACGAGACGTAACACTCTAATCTTCTTTCCGTGTTTTTCAGAAGAATCTGTCACGAACAAAGCCTTTCATAAAGCTGGAGAGATCGGGAGCACCAACAAGTTTCCCGTTAAGTGCTGTCATAAGTAGCAGCACGGACAAAGGCCGCGAGAAGGCGTCACATTCCCAACTCGGCGGTGGCGAGCAGGAATCCGAGACTGAGTTTTGCTCGAAACGCGTAACACGGGGCTGTTGCATGACGGACACGCAGCTGGGTCGCTAACGCGGGCCGACTCCAGATAATAAAGCGGCCTTCGACCGCAGGACTCCCATAAAGAAACCTCGACTAAATGAATAATTACGGATCATCGCGACACAAAGACCGCGGCGTGGAGAGCGCCAGCTGCGTCCAGATACTTGTGTTTGTTTTCTCGAATCTCGCCTTGTCCTCTGCCTTTTGTCATCTTTTTTCCCCGTCGTGACCTGAGGGAGTCGCCGCTTTAGGAGAATGGCTTCCGATTTACATGGGTTAACGCTGTTACTCCGAAACCTGTGTAAGCTGAGGGATTCCCCACCGGTTCTGTGCAGAGTCGAGCGCTCCAGGACGGTCAGCTGCCGAGAAACAACGGCCGGCCTCGGGCCTGCGCCGGGACAATAAGCTAATAGAGCGTTTAAAGCTTTATCCGCGCTGACACTCCAGCCGTGAAGTCCGGCCGACGAGAAGAAGCGGCAGCGGTCCGCTGCCCTCCCCGCTGTTTCTCTATATGAACCTAATTCTTTCTTCGCTCCTCTTTCGGCCCGTCCCTCTCCTTTCCTTTCCTTCCCTTTGCTTGATTAGACGAAACTCACTAAATAAAAGCAATGTTGGTTTTATCTGGAGTGTAATTTCAGTCGTACAATAGAGATGTGGACGGCGGTAAATTGTGTTAGAGCGTGAGGGTTGTTTTGCCGGGTGAAGGGGTTGGCGCTGCAGCTCGCCTCCTTACGGCGGCTTTGCGGCTCCACCCCAGCGCACCTCCCCCTACCGATCCCCAAATCCCCGAGTCCAGCACTTCGTCGCAGCCTCTGCACTGCAGGCACCAAAATGCTCTTCTGCCCGAAAAACACACTTATCTAACATAATACTCACTGAAAATAAATTGACTGTTTAGTAAATGCAAGAGTGCGTGCTGAAAAGTAATGCCTCCGAATTTTTTACGTGAAAACTCTTGACTTTTTTAAACAGAACGAACTTTATTAACATTTTACATCTTTATTCCAATGTCTATTTATATATTACTCAACATAGTCACCCTGGCGACGAACACATTTCTCCCAACGAGAGATCAGTTTGTTGATACCGTCGCTGTAGAAGGTCCGACTGTTGTTGACGGAGGCACAAAGCTACTTCTGCATGCGGCGCTCCATCACTGTGAAAGTGAATTCCTCGAATGTATTCTTCAAGTTATGGAAACGGATGAAAATCAGATGGTGCCAAGTCGAGACTGTATGGAGGATGATCGATGACAGAAAACACAGCCGGCCGCAGTGGCCGAGCGGTTCTAGGCGCTACAGTCTGGAACCGCGCGACCACTACGGTCGCAGGTTCGAATCCTGCCTCGGGCATGGATGTGTGTGATGTCCTTAGGTTAGTTAGGTTTAAGTAGTTCTACGTCCTAAGGGACTGATGACCTCAGAAGTTAAGTCCCATAGTGCTCAGAGCCATTTGTACAGAAAACACAAAGCGTCGGTTGTTGCAGATGTCGCAGCCCTCGCGTCGGTCTGGCATTTTCATGCTGAAGGAGAGGGTGCACCATGTGTGAATTCGAAACTCGATTACAGCACGCTGTTCCACACGTACCGACATAGTTACGTGACGCACTACCTTATTATATCCTACAATTCGGCGCCCTCGAGCGGCAGAGCGCTGCAAATATGAAGCCACAGAGAATAGAGATGTAGAATGTGTAAGTAGGCTGTTTATGTTTTCTTATTGGCAACGTTACGTAGCGCTCTATATGAAAATCACTGGCTGTGCTGTGTGCAGTCTGTGGCTAGTTTGCATTGTTGTCTGCCATTGTAGTGTTGGGCAACGGCAGCTGGATGTTAACAGCGCGTAGCGTTGCGCAGTTGGAGGTGAGCCGCCAGCAGTGATGGATGTAGGGAGAGAGATGGCGGAGTTTTGAAATTTGTAAGACTGTCATGAACTGCTATATATAATATGACTATTAAGGTAAATACAGCGTTTGTTCTCTATTAAAATCTTTCATTTGCTAACTATGCCTATCAGTAGTTAGTGCCTTCCTTAGTTTGAATCTTTTATTTAGCTGGCAGTAATGGCGCTCGCTGTATTGCAGTAGTTCGAGTAACGAAGATTTTTGTGACGTAAGTGATTTGTGAAACGTATAGGTTAATATTAGGCAGGGCCATTCTTTTGCAGGGATTATTGAAAGTCAGATTGCGTTGCGCTAAAAAATATTGTGTGTCAGTTAAAGCACAGTCTTGTATAATTCTTCAAAAAGGGGACGTTTCATATGACGCACTACCTTATTATATCCTATAATTCAGCGCCCTCGAGCGGCAGAGCGCTGCAAATATGAAGCCACGGAGAACAGAGATGTAGAATGTTAATAACCTTTGTTTTATTTAAAAAGCTATAAGAGTTTTTACACGAAAAAATTCTAAGCTATTACTTTTCAGCACGCTCTCGTATATGAAATTCGTCTTTGCAACAACTAAAAATGTCAATTTATTTTACCATATCGATTTCGTTTTATTCCTTACAGCAGCATCAGTGGAACCATATTCCGTCAGTCCGAAAAAGTTTCGAGACAGGATTGATAAAAAATAGAGGAAAGTTCAAAAAAATGGTTCAAATGGCTCTGAGCACTATGGGACTTAACTTCTGAGGTCATCAGTCCCCTAGAACTTAGAACTACTTAAACCTAACTAACCTAAGGACATCACACACATCCATGCCTGAGGCAGGATTCGAACCTACGACCGTAGCGGTCGCGCGGTTCCAGACTGAAGCGCCTAGAACCTCTCGGCCACTCTGGCTGGCAGGAAAGTTCAGATGGTGGTTTTAATGGTTCCAGCGTTTTACTTAGTCTCCCTTTATTGGTGTACAACGCGCAGAAAGTTCATACAACTCATGAGGAAATGTGAGAAAAGTTCTTCTGCGAGGTGTTGTTCAACTCGCGAGTCACATTAGTTTGAATATCGGTTACGTCGTCAAATCGTTTACTCGTCATGTGAATTTCTGCACTTTTTCGTTATGTGGTAGGTTCGTATTGATAACACCAAACCTCGTCAACCGTGATAATTTTTCCAGAAAATAACTGTCCGCGTTTTTCGTTTGAGTCAACTCGCGCGTCGTTGCTTTTGTTCGGGAGACAGGATGTGGGGGACAAACTTTTCACACGCTTTCTTCCTCTTCAAAATATTCTGCAGGATGTCTTGAACATTTGATTTAGAGTTGTTGCTCGATTGTGACTTGCAGCACAACAACGTTGAAGCACTAAAGTCGCACACGCATTACTTAACATCGCCTGCACACGACTGTCAAATGCAGATCTGTTGTTTATCCTTTTTAGTTGAATTAGCCACTGTAGTTACTGCGCTGATGTAGCTCGTATGTCAGGAGTAAAATCAGTCTAAAAAACTGTTCAAATGTGTGTGAAATTTTATGGAACGTAACTGCTAAGGTCATCAGTCCCTAAGCATACGTCTGGAACCGCACGACCTCTACGGTCGCAGGTTCGAATCCTGCCTCGGGCATGGGTGTGTGTGATGTCCTTAGGTTAGTTAGGTTTAAGTAGTTCTAAGTTCTAGGGGACTTATGACCACAGCAGTTGAGTCCCATAGTGCTCAGAGCCATTTGAACCCTAAGCATACACACTACTTAACCTAAATTATCCTAAGGACAAACACACACACACCCATGCCCGAGGGAGGACTCGAACCCCCGCCCGGACCAGTCGCACAGTCCATGAAAAATCTGTCTAAACTTTTTAGACGGATGGCGTACGTTTAGGCAGAATTGGGCAAGTGAAATTAGTAGCCGATAACAAAGTTCAGTGCCAAATTCAAGAATACCTGTAAAATGTGCCTGCAGAAGACACTTCCGGGTGTCAGCCGACTATATTTTATGTGAATAAAACGAAACCCTTATGGTAAAACATACATTAAGCGGATTTTAAATTCCTTTAGTAATACAACTACTTACACCACAACCACACCGATGAGGACATAGGTGGTTGAAGTATGTGTATACAGCTGAACAAAATTCACTACGAAGAAATGAAAAAGAGATAACAGTTGTTTGGAACTGTAACTGATTACGCCTACGTAATTAATAAAAATGTGGTTCTCGTTATCTGTTCACACGTTACTTCGAACTGTCTTCTTAGAATATGAATGCATACGTATACGCGTTAATCAAGAGAAATTACTTTCTGTACCTTTCACCGAGATAATTTTATAATTTTAAGCCATATTTTAATGATCGTCATAATTCAATATTTACATTGCACACGGTGGCTTAATATTTCGCCAGTGACGCACCTTTCGTATAATCTACTGTATCAGAAGTTGTAGATAAACAGCTTATTCTTGTAAGAATATCTTTACATGAGTCTATAATAGATTTTCGTGTCAAAATTCCTTTTTTAATTTATTGGGCTGTTCACATTCAGCGTTCTTAATTGTGTAATGTCAGTTATAACGATACGACCTTGAGGACAACACCCTGTCCCCGAGCCAGAAAATCTCGGACCCTGCCGGCAATCAATAGAGTGACGACTCAGTGAGCGACATCAGCTCGCATACAATCGGCTTTTGGGTTTTTGAATAATACAAAACGTTTACGGTTAAACAAATATGCTTTTTAGTAGTTTCAAAGGCGGACCGGAAATAACTTTAGTCATACAACTACGTACGCCAGAAATATACTAATGAGGAATTAAGTGTTACGAATGCCCAACAGACTAACTATAGGAAGGACGCAATAAGTCGGCGGCTGTCCCGCAAGTAGGCCTACTGATCGTTAAAATTCGACACATCTAACAGATGTGACACTATAGTTGGATCGAAAAGTGTTGCTGGTTTTACTTTGCGTGCAAATGACTTTGACTGATAATAGTATTTGTACTCATATTTAAATGCACTGTTGAATATGAGGCACCCTCACAAAAGTTTGAGAACTGATTTAAATGTCAGTTTTCATCTATTCGCTGCTTTGTTTTACAACGATCTTAATTAATCTAATGTTGCTTACTACAAATAAGTACCGCATTTGAAGACGACGGCCTCTGTAATACGCAATCACGAATCAATTTTGCTTCCGTGTCATAAGTTATGTCATAGCAGCTGATCGATACGACTCGTGAATATCTGTGAGTTGTCAGTACTGGAAGGCAAACAATCACAGCAATACGTGATTCGGGCCGTACGCGGCTGGCGTGCTGCTGTTTAAAGACAGTTGGTCTGGACTTAAAAGAACTCAGTTGATTCGGTGCCAACAGAGTAAGAAGACGATGCAAGGTTTCAGTTCTCCCTTATCCCAGTCAATGGTGTACTTTCAAATGGTTCAAATGGCTCTGAGCACTATGGGACTTAACTGCTGTGGTCATCGGTCCCCTAGAACTTAGAACTACTTAAACCTAACTAACCTAAGGCCATCACACACATCAATGCCCGAGGCAGGATTCGAACCTGCGACCGTTGTGGTCGCGGGGTGCACTTTCGGTTGTACAGCAGAGATATTTACTCCGCTTTATGCACAATACTTCGACGACTGGGTGGAGTCCAGGCAGCGAGTACGCGTAACAACACGAACTGCAGCAGGTGAAGAAATCGACTGGCTCGGCCGTCGAAGTATTATGCATAAAATAGAAGCAAAATCTCTCCCAAAAACACGCCATTAACTGATCACGCCCAAAAACCGTGAGAGACCATATCACACGGCTGAGCAGCTGGCCATAGTCATACAAAAATATTATGACCACTGCCCACTCCGGGCTTGAATGTCGCCCTGTGGCGTTGCGTTCGCGTGACGCGGTAGTGGAAGTATGTTAGCGGAGCTGAGACTAATGGCGATTCATTCTAGCGACGATACGGACCATAAATGGGGAAATACGCTGATATAAGGGACTTCGACAAAGGGGCGATTGTTATGGCCCTACGCATGATAATGAGCATCTAGGAAACGGCGAAACTGGTCGGCTGCTCGAGTGAAACTGTCGTTAGCGCCCAAGGAAAGTGGCCGAAGGACGGCGAAGCCCCTGATAGGTGACAATGTGTTGGATGTCCATGCCGCATCACCGAACGTGGAGGTCGGAAGACTGCCCGCTCTGTAGAGCCGTATAGGAGGCGATTTGTGGCATATCTGACGACTGACTACAATCCTTGTGCAGGCAAAAGCTTTTCGGAGCACACTGTTTAGCGCACATTGTATAACACGGGATCCGCAGCAGTCGACTCCTACATGTTCATCCAAAGACGATCGTCAAATACGATTGCAGTGGGAATGAGCTCATCGAGACTGGACCGTGGATCGATGGAAACGTGTCACATGGTAGGATGAATACCGTTTCTTGTTACGCCGGGTCGATGGTCATGCCCGGAATAGCCGTCATTCAGGCGATCGGCTGCTCGAGACACACCGCTCCACGGACGCAGGCCTGTGGGGACAGTATTTTGCTATGGCGGACACTCTCCTGGGTTTGCATGGGACCTGTTGTTGTAATCGAAGGCATCATGTCAGCTGTGGACTACGTGAACATTATTGCGGATTACCAGCACCCCATCATGCTAGATGTCTTCCCTGACGGCGATGACATCTTCCAATAGGATAACTGGGCGTGGTCAGGATTGTGCTACAGTAGTTTGCGAAGTATGATAACGAAATCATCTTGATGTCTTGGCCACCGAATTCGCCTGACATGTACCCTGCGGAACATATTTGAATTGCTATTGGGCTCAAGCTCGGCGGCCACAAGCCACCAGCCCGTAATTTACGGGTAGGTGGGTGAGTTGGTTGGTTGGTTGGTTTGTTAGTTAGTTAGTTTCATGTTCCATAGCTCATTTGAACGATTCTTCCATGATGTGGAACTAGTCAGTTCACAGGATATGTATACATGATTAGTGTTAACATTAATTAGCTCGTTATCATTTTACTCGTTCTCATGCAACTACACTTAAAAACAACCTTTTTTCCACCGGCTATCATTTTTAAGCAGAAATTCGTCAGTGGAATAGGAGAGGTTGTGCAGAAGAAATGATTTTAAATTAGATCTAAAACTTGCTTCGCTACCTGTCAGACATTTTATGTTATTCGACAGATAATCAAAATTTTTATTGCTGCATGTTGAACTCCTCTCTAAACCACTGACAGCTTCAACAAATGGGTAATAAAGGTCATTCTTTCCGTCTAGTGTTGTAGATATGGACGTCACTGTTCTTCTCAAATTGTGATGGATTATTTACGACGAATTTCACTAGCGAAAATATGTATTCTGACGGCGCAGTTTAAACGCCTAGCTCCTGGAAGAGAATCTGTGCGTAGACCTCCGATGTCACTTCCACTCGGAAACTACCTAGGACCTATCGAATCCATGCCGTGCAGAATTCCTGCTGTACTGCGTTTGATAGGTAGGTAAACACTCTATTTAGCACTTGGTCGTAATCTTTTGGGTCATCAGGGTATCATATTCATATATGAAACACAACTAGCTATTCATTCTCACGACGTAATGAGTGCTACCGACATGGGATGTAAAATTGATGCCATATTTTTTTTATATTTCCAGGTGGTTTATGACACCGTTCCCCTCAAGCGACTTCTAATCAAATTGCGTGTCTACTTGGTTTCATTTCATTTGTGCTACTGGATTCTTGATTTCCTGTCAGAAAGGGTACAATTCGTAGTAATTAACGGAAAGTCATCGAGTAAAACAAAAGAAGTATATCGCGTTCCCCAAGGAATTGTTATAGTCTGTCTGCCGTTCCTGATCTCTATAAACGATTTAGGAGACAATCTGAGCAGCCCTCTTAGATTATTTTGCAGAAGACGCTGTCATTTACAGCCTTGTAAAGTCATCAAATGATCAAATGCAACTGCAAATTGATTTAGACAAGATAGTGGCAATTGCCTCTCAATAATGAAAAGTGTGAATTAAGTACTTCAGGATTACAACTACGAATAACTGAAATTGGAAGTTAGCATAGATAATGTTGTGGCGAAAGTAAGCCAAAGAGTGAGATTTACTGGTAGAACACTTAGAAAATGCAACAGATCTACTAAAGAGACTATCTACACAAGCTTGTTTGCCCTCTTCTGGAGTATAGCTGCCCGGTGTGGGATCCGCATCAGGTAAGACTGACGGAGTACATCGAAAAAGTTCAAAGGTCAGTTCGTTCTTTAGCATCGCGAAATAGGGGAAAGAGTGCTACGGATATGGTACGCGGATTAAGGTAGCAATCATTAAAAGAAAGGCGTATTTCATTGCTGCATGATCTTCTCATGAAATTTCAATTAACCAGCTTTCTCCTCCGAATGCGAAAATATTTTGCTGGCGCCTACCTAAATAGGCAGATACTATCACCATAATAAAATAAGAGAAATCAGAGCCATCACGGGAAATTTTTAGTATCCGTTTTTCTTACGCGCTGTTCGAGAGTTGAATGGTAGAGAAATAGTTCGAAAGTGATTCGGTGAACTCTCTGCCAGACACTTAATTGTGAATTGCAGAGTAATCATGTAGAGGTAGGTGTATATAAGAGTTTTGCAGTGATTCGTGTATGAAGTGATGCCGCAGGACTATGATATGTGGTATGATGTTTCACTCAGTGATGAAGCATGAAGTTCTGGAGATTTCCGGTTAAACGGTTGCCATCAGTTTGCGTAGCTTCTGCAATGGAACTGTGAGGCGCAAGAGTTAGTGCGGTCCTTCTCTGCTCACAGCTATCTCTCTTCTCCTCTTGGTCTGTTTGGCAGTCACAGCAGTAATTTGCAAGGATGTGCTGACTACTCAGTAACCTTCTCCCACTGAACAACATTCAAATTTTTTAGGGAACGAGCGTTGTGAACATCAAGCTTAAAGAGCGACTGATCACTCTGCACGAATGCGGGGAAATAATTGATATTAGAACTCGTACCATCTATGGACTGACCTACACAAAATCTATAATTGAATCAGAATGAATAGCTATGGAATGCGGAGGAAAGCCATCTCTGCATCATGCAACTCTCCCCTCATGATTGGTCAGCGCTGATCCTGTAGTGCAACTGATAGACGTAATAAAGAAGAGGAGGATTTAGTAAAGACCAAGTGTCACCTAAACCCGTACCCGACATAACCTCACGACATAAAACAATGAGTAATTCTCGATGCGATTGCAGGTGAACTTCCGGAAAATTTTAATCACATGTTGTGTAGCTGGAAATATGGAAATCCCTGAAATCCTCGATCTTGGGACGAACTAATTGCTGTTATGGGATATTGACTCTACCTCGGATTGTTATCAGTTGCAAGTTGCAGCTCTGAATCTGGTAATATCAGTTCAAAACTTTCGACAGCTACTTAATTCCGTGACCATACGCCTGCCGGATATTGTAACGCGGGCGGCCGCACACTTCCCACCGGCTGTCACCATTAGCTTGTTAGGCACAGCGGTTACTGTGCTTTAGGCTCCACTTTCTTGCGCCCGCAGAGGACGCCACCGCTTACTCGTTAACGTTTTTGGAGCTGCCTTTGTCAGCCACCGAATGCTAGCCTCTCTTCTCGATGCGCTTTATTTCTTCTCTTTACGCCCTCTTACAAAACTGAAAGAGCACTCTTTTTCGTGACATTTCCTATATCATTTTACGCAGACTTGAAATAGCTAGAGGATAAAGCGGGGCAGAATATAATGCAGTTGCTATTCTTTGTTCGGACACACTGTAACAGGCGAGGAAAAAATAGAAATTTTTCTATATTCGTTGTTAGCTACCCATGCTCTTGCTTCAGTACATCATGTGGCTACAAGGAGAATGACCAAGTAACACAGGTTGCTCGTTTTCACAGTAAGTTGCGACGTTAATGTCACAGTAAATGTCACAGTAAATTCTGCAGTCCATGATGAAAAAATATAATGTTTCTTTCTGTTTTATCATTCTTACATCTACTCCGCAAGTCACCTTACGGTATGCAGCGGAGGATACTTCTGGTTCACATCACTTACCCCATTCCTGTTCCATTCTTGAGTAGTGCATGGGAAGAACAGGTGTCAGTAGACCTTGGTATAAACTCTAATTTCTTTGGTATTCTCATTGTTGACGTTCTTGGGAGGAAGTAATTCGTTGCTACATCTACATCTACATTTATACTCCGCAAGCCACCCAACGGTGTGTGGCGGAGGGCACTCCACTTACGCTCTCGGAATTTCAATAGTTAACTTCTGCGCGATGGACAACGCCTCTCCTGTAGCACCGCGTGACCGCTACGGTCGCAGGTTCGAATGCTGCCTCGGGCATGGATGTGTGTGATGTCCTTAGGTTAGTTAGGTTTAAGTAGTTCTAAGTTCTAGGGGACTGATTACCACAGATGTTAAGTCCCATAGTGCTCAGAGCCATTTGAACCATTTTTTTCCTGTAGCATCTGCCACTGGAGTTCATTGTGTTTACTAAATTACCCCATGATGAAACGCGCGGCTCTCCTACATCTACAACGATATTCTGCAATCCACCTTACGGCACGTGGCGGAGGTTATCCTGTACACTGTCATTTCCTTTCCTGTTTCACTCGCATATAGAATGAACGAAAAAGGACTGTTTACACGTCTCTGTATGAGCACTTTCTCTTATCTTCGTGGTCCTTACGCGCAATGTATGCGAGAGGCAACATAATCGTTCTGTACTCCGCTGCAAATGCCGGTCCTCTAAATCTCTTCGTTGGATCTCTTCCATGTGTTCTATTATCCAGTCTGGTAATGGACTCCAATTGACGAGCAATATTCGAGAATCTGTCGAACGAATGTTTTTAAGAGATTCCTTTCGTGAATGAAATACATTTCCTTAAGATACTTCCAATGAATCTCCGTCTGACATCTACTTCCTCTAAAACTAGTTTTATGTGGGTATTCCCATTTAGGTAGCAGCAAACGGCTGAAAGGAAGTGTAAACGATGCGAACGAATTTCTGACCAACGTATACTGGGAGATTGCATGTCAGCAAAGCAGAACTATATCTTCCACGTCTGCTTCGACATGAAAAAGCACACTCTAACGCTAAAATTATTTCTCTGGTCGGACTTTCTTACTGTCTCCACATTATTTTAACCTAAGCGAAGGGAAAACTGCTGAAGCCTAATGTCTACAGGTAGAAGTTTATTCTGATCCCATTTGTATTTCGACTGTATTTTCAGCCTATCTCAGCGACAAAGGGCAATCTGTCTTAGTGTGCCCAACCTTTCAGTGTAGGTAGATGACCAGTCCCAGGGTTTTTAAGCGTTTGATAGGGATATAGCTAGCCAAGTGAAACTTATGTTTACGACTGAGCGAGGTGGCGCAGTGGTTAGACGAAGGTTCAAATCCGCGTCCGTCCATCCTGATTTAGGTTTTCCATGATTTCCCTAAATCGTTCCGGCAAAATGCCAGGCTAGTTCCTTTGACAGGGCACGGCCGAGTTCTTTCCCCATGCTTGAATCATTCGGAGCTTGTATTCGGTCTCTAATGACATCGATGTCGACGGGACGTTAAAACCTGATCTTCCTTCCTTTCATCTGTTCTCGAAGCTACTCCCTTAGTTGAGGAGCTCAACGAAATGTCTAATTTGTATCTTAGAGTCCACTGTTACTAGCTAAAGGAAAAAGAAGTCCAACTTGCTGAAGAACACTCAGCTATCAAAAGGGGACGGGCAATAGGGGCCTTTACTGACAGGCTCATAAGCTCAGGAATTCCAGTTTCTTAGCTCACATTCTCGAGAAGCAGGGTCAGATACCGGATTTGGGTTTCCCGTAGTTTTCGCTAATCGCTTCTGGTGAAATGCGTGCTATAGGTTGCAACAAAGCCACAGATGATCCTTTCCTCCTTCATTATCCAACTGAGATGCTGCTCAGTCTCGAATAACGCTGACTTCGTCGGACTCTAATGATCCTTGTTTTCTGTATTACACCTCACATAAATTGAGGCTTGTGTATGGTCAGTTTTCTCTCGTAACAGTGGTTTGTTGGACACACTGTCAAGTAGGCTGCTTTAACCGTCGGGACCTCTGAAGACCGAGCGACGTCACGCTATCGTGCAGTGGAAACAGGGAGGTGACGCGTTAGTCGTTACCAGTGACGAAGCGGGCGCTACCACAAGGTCAGAGCGTGACGTGCGTCTCCTCAGTGCGCTTTCAGGCAACTGAGTCTTCCGTGAAAAGCAGCACGATACTCTGAACATCTGACACACTCATTGTTCTCGGAGTCTAATTTTAATGTACTATTTATAACGAGTTCTGTATTATGTATTGGGCTTTGGATTTTTTTTCAATTTATTGACTTTCGAACAGCGCACATTCACCCATTCCAGTAGCAGAATGTCAATAATGACGATACGAACGTAAGGACAACACAACACCTAGTCACCGAGCGGAGAAAATCCCCGACGTGGTCGGGAATCGAACCCGGGCCACTTCGCTTAGCAGTCTGCTGCGCTGACCGCGCAGCTGCCGAGGCGGACTTTTTTTTATTATTATACACTGCCTGACAAAAAAGTGAAGGATCCAGAAAACGTGATCGGATGTCAATGCAACTTTGTACACGCACACGTCATCGGCAGGCTAGAGATTTGGTTCTCTGTTGCAGGTAGAACGACCACAAGAAAGCATTAGTGTCGTTCGTGTTTAGTGTTGTTAGCAGGCCTGACAGGGTTCGTACAATGGACATGAAAAACTTCAGATTTTAGGTGATCGCGGAAGGACACGGAGATGCCGTGTACTCGTATGAGACAGCGTTATCAGAACCTGACATTTGGAAAGGGGCCTCATTGTGGGTGTCCATTTTACCGGCTGAGAGCATCGTGCAGTATTCAGATTTGTGGAGGGTTCGGATGTGCCAGTGGTCCATTCTTGGGCAGCATACGAATGTGAGTGCATTCATACTTGTCGTCAAGTTCCAGTCGACTACGCCTGCCCACCACAAGGGAGGATCGCCTTACTGTGCACCAAGCATACCATAACCCCTTCACGTCTGCGGCTGCCGTCTGAAAACAAGTAACGAACTGTATAAAACATTGCGCGTCATCCTGCACCATGGTCGAAGGCAAACAGCAGCCGCACTTGGGAATTATCGTCCTATGCGTAGGCTGCCGTTACCGCATCACAAACGACTGCGTTTAGAGTGGTGCAGTGGCCAGATAATATGGACTGCTGACGAATAGTTTCACATTGCGTTTAGCGATGAATAGTGGTTCTGCACTACCCCGAGCGACCATCATCGGCAAGTATTTAGGCGACCTGGAGAGGAACAGCGGTGTTGCTCCTGGCGTCATAGTACGGGGACCCATCGGGTGTGACTACAGGTCTCAGCTGTTTGTAATCGACACAACGCTGGATGTACAGTGGTATGTGAAGGACATCCTTCGCCCTCATGTGTTACCTCTCATTCGACAGTATCGTCGCGCCATTTTTCAAAAGGATAATGCTCGTCCACCATGGCACGTGTCTCTATGAACCTTTTGCAAGATGTTGAGGTATTCCGGTGCCCAACAAGATTCCATATCCGTCCCCTATAGACCATGTGTGGGATTGTTTCGGACGTCAATTCTGTCCCATTACCAGTCTGGACCAGTTACATCAGTTGTCTGCGGCTTGCCTCGAGAGAGGGTACAACGACTTTATGACACCATTTTCAACCGAACCAATGCATAAATCCAGGCCATAGTTTTAAAGACATCGAGCATTCACCCACAGGCTTGATGACGTTGTTGCATGTCATGGTGGGGATGATATCTGAAACCTTACAGTGAAATCATGCTGAACATATCTCCCTGATTGTGCTGTATGAGCCCAAGTGCTCATTGCGATCCGTTCCTCCATGGTGTAATTGGAGTCATCAGCACCTGCAATAACAAGAAACAATAGTTCATTAACGTCTAAATTATACATTTGGGCTAATGGGACTTTATTACTCTATAGTGTGATTATACAAGTACTGTTCGTGGTCAAATACAACAGCACAAAGTGCACGCTAGGCTTGCTGTTGTATTTGACAGCACCTGTGTAATTGTAATGTCCTCAATACGTTGCAAGAGTTGTACCGGCAAACACCATCCGCTAACACACAAGGCGGACGAAACAGTGTGTTGAGTGAGCGTGACAGACGGTCATTGAAGAGGATCGTGACGATAACTAAGAGAACGACAGCCTGAAAAGTCACTGCAGAACTGAATGTCGCACTCGCTAGTCCTGTCAGTATCAAAACAACAGTTACGTAAGCATGGAACTGCAAGGCGATCTGAAATTCCAGAACTACGTATCAGTGATGCAAATGCCCGTAAGAGGGAAACATGGTGCTGCAGCCATAAGACCTGGACTGTGGAGGAATGTAAGGAAGTTTTGTTTCACACTGTATCCAACTTCGCCGGCCGGTGTGGCCGAGCGGTTCTAGGCACGTCAATCTGGAACCGCACGACCGCTACGGTCGCAGGTTCGAATCCTGCCTTGGGCATGGATGTGTGTGATGTCCTTAGTTAAGGTTTAAGTAGTTCTAAGTTCTAGGGGACTGATGATCTCAGATGTTAAGGCCCATAGTGCTCAGAGCCATATTTTTTTTTGTATCCAACTTCGCGCCGCGTTTACGACCCAAGAGTGAAACATAGCGTGGGTTCGGTGATAATTTAAGCAGCCATATCGTAGTATTTCGAGGACCCCACGATTACTCTGCAAGGTCACTTTACGGCCAAGGGTCATGCGAGGATCTTGGCTGATGAGGTCGAACCAGTAGTATAATATCTGTTCTCCAATGGTAATGCTATGGTCCAAGACGATAGTGCCATCGTCCACACAGCTCTTATAGTCTGGGACTGGTTTTGTGAGCACGAGGGCGAATTGTCGTATTTCCCTTCGTCACCGTGTAACGCCGGAAATGCATATCCTCCTATTTCCATCTATTGTACTATTTTTTTTCCTTGTTTTGTTACCTCAAGATATGACATTTCTGTCTCTTTATATATTGTAATTGTTTTACTGTTTGTATATATATATTTATGCATTTATGTCGATGTATAATTGGTTTGTTTCGTAAATATTATTTGTATTTTTACGCTGGGTCTTGCCTAGGGAAAACTGCTATCGAACGATTACATCGATAGGTCGTGTGAAGACTCAAAGTGTGTAGGATCTTTGGTAGTGTTAACTCTGCCGCGTGGAGCGCGGGCAGAGCTGTAGGAGTCCGGCTGGAGTAGCGAGTGGAGCAGGTGTGTTGCGTGTAGCTCCCGCGAGTTGCCGCGCTTTCGGGGTTTGGCAGCATGTAATTGCGCTCGACTCGTGATGATAGTTTCTGACATGGTGTCGCGGACGGGAAGCATTAGCTGGCGCACATCAAGAGCCCGTTTCGCCTGGTGACCGTGTCGAGAAGAAGGCGCGCCAACATCCAGCTTCTGCAACAGCGATGGCCGACAATGAGTGACTGTCCCCACCTCCTCGATCGACGGCTTCAAACCTTCAATCAACCAACAAGGAAGACTAAAAGCACGTAAAGTTTCAGAACTGTATGGCAGACCTCAGCTTTTCAAATTGTTCCATTTGCCTCGCAAAATTACAGCAACTTAGCATGAACCTTTGTTGCTCATTGTCCCAATTGCATTGCCAAGCAGGGTCCCTTCCTTTTCCGAAATGAAGCCGAGTGTCGTTGAAATTCAAACGCCAGCATAATTCCATTTCACTGCTTTAATTTCAAAGTTCAATTTAAGTATTCATAGCTGGCTACAATAGTTAGATTACTCAAGCACAAATTAAGAGTGCGAGTTTTGTTACCGTATTTTAGCTTACCTGTGACTGCAGCTCAGCTTGGTACGTACTAAATTTTACTATTGTTAATTGTTCAGAGTCGTTTAATTCAAGTTCAAAGTTAAATCTCTTCTTTCTAAATTGCGTAGATTCAAGTAGCTTTAGAAATGATTGTTGAGGTTGTCCAAGACTAACTGTATTTCGATGTGCTTCAGAAAGAAAGCTCACTATTAACTTCAGTCACTAAATTAACTTTCGATTTTCCGGGTTCATTCATTCTTTTGCTAAATTAAGTGTAGCGAAATTTATTACTTCTGACAAACTTTCAGTTTTCACACTACACGTGTCAACCTTCAGTTGCCACGCTTCTAGTGCTAATTATATGTGTAATACCTTTCTTTTTCAGTTATTATAGTAATTGTCCATAGGACTGGCGACCGTAATTTCCCCCAAATCTCAAATATATAATTACCGCTAGTTGATTGTTAACGTAACGGCCGCACATTTACTTTCTTTATTAACTTTATCCCTATTTCAAAATTAATTTCCACCAGTTTCACTTGCATTTTTCCTTTCATTTAGATGTAACCCTTTCCTCCCTCTTTACCGACAGGTTATCTTCGGTGACGATTGCTCTTCCAAAATTCCCATTAGGTACACGCGGTTTCATTTTTCACTGTCATTAAGGTCGATAAGTGAGGGGGAGGTTACAACCGCAATCACCAACTCTCATTATTATTGAGCCTTTGAGGTCTGCTTAGGAGAGGAGATCCGTACTGAGGACATTGCATAGGTACCGCTCGTAGTAAAAAAACAACCCGCAGCGTTACAACCCGCAGCCTTGGCTAGCATCTGCATTTATGTTCAAACGTACATTTTTTGCACTGTTTCCGTATTTTTATCCATATGGATTGGATGTATAAATGACCATCATCGTTACCTGAACTAGGCACTACTTTGTGGGAAGAAGGTATCAGATTCCTTCGAAAACCATGCAATACCTGTAGTTATCCTTTCCGAGACAACTGGAAGCTGTTTTGAATGCCAAAAGTTCCTACATTGTGTTATACATGGTAATGTATTGTGTTTTGCTTTTTCCATATTTTTGACCACACCCTGTGTATATAATAAAAATTCTACCTTCACTAAAGGTGATTGATGGCCGTCATTTCTGTAAACTTTTATTCATCACAGTCGCAGTGTTCCACATTCACAACAGATAAAACTTTTAGTACCTTATACGGTATCGTCTCTTACACCACCAGGAAACCGCTGCAAATAGACGGTAGAAAGTTGTAGCGTTTCGCCAAATTTGTGGAGTTGTTTGTAGCCGCAGTGACAACGTCCAGTAGCAGTAAGCGGTCGTCAGCAGAGGACGGAGGAGTCTGGAGACGTCGCCGCGAGGGTAACGGGCAGCGCGCTGTGGTCAGAGATGTCACGTTTAGATAAGCCCGCGCCGGCTCCATTACGATATTCATGAGGCGGTGCTTTATTAGCACATAAGACAAACGCCGCTCTCTGGAGGGTAATTGTCCCGCGGCCGCAATTGCAGTCAGGGCACAAAACCGCCGCCGGCGCCGTCGCCGTCTCCGCATTCCCTCACACGCCAACAGCTGGGCTGCGTCTCCCAACTGTGCCCAATGTTGCTTGGTACTCCAACTACATGAGTTTCTACGTGACGAAGAAAGTGCGTTATGGAGCGGAAGGTGCCGAAGCGATTACATTCGCCTTTCGGATGGTAGCAACACGCGTGCTCATCGTAGGTCAGACACGTTGGCGATTAAATAATTTTACAAGGAATCGCGATACCGTAGCTGTTAGGAAAACGGAAATCATTTGATTGAAACTTGCGTTTATGTCTACACGAATCCATCGCAAGATAGCTTATGACGTGTGGTAGAGTGTACTTCTGTTCCATTCGCGAATGGCGTGTACGAAGAATGTTTTTCGAGATACCTCCTCATTAGTTCCAATTTCTCAGATTTTCTCGTTGTGGTCATTTCGCAGGAGGTATGTGGGAGGAAGTAATACGAGGGAAGTAGACGTCTTGTCAGTCATTCGAAGAGATTTTTCTTGAAGAGACTATGAACACTTTATGTTAAATTGTTTTCAGTTTGTAGTTGAAAACTAGCGTAGAATTTCTAAAATTATAGAGAACATTAATTGGAACGTTTTTAATTTATTCCTTGTGTATAAAATTACGGTTCTTCACTGCTTCTTTCGCCAGAAAGTCAGATAATTGGCTGAAATATTCCGAGGGCACTTAAAACGATACGCGCGGTACGGTACACCCAAACGAAGTTTGCAGTCTTGTGAAACTATTCTGAGCCACGGAGGTATTCAACAAACTCCGCAGCAGGCCGCTGAGGTTTTGGGACGTAACAAACAGGCTATAACCGCAGGTGTTCCGCTTACTGGCTCATTATGTGGCGTAATCGTCTATCAACACTCTGTGTGGCCCGTTGAAGGCCATACGGTCAGCACATTCTGCCACTAATAGTGAGTAACGCTACTGTCTATACTACGTTTGTGTCCTGCTTGAGGGCACGCATCTATCGAATTTCACCTGTGCTTATTTATGACAATTGTTTTAAATTTGAAGTTATTTTCAGTTTTTAATGAAACTTCCCTGCGACATTAGTGTATATTGCAAGTCTCGTGCTGTGGCTCCTATGCACATAAAGCTCAACTACTCTCTTTTGCACTTATCCTCAGCCTAAGCTTAAGATGTTGAGGCACAACTTCGTGACAGCCTGTTAGGAAAACAAGGGGTGTAAATGTCGTGTGAAATAATTGCTTGTTTGTAACTTAAGTAGATGAGACGGAAATAGTATGTGTTTTTGCTTGTTTTTTTGTGTGTGTTCATGGAATGTATCCTAAATACTATTCGAGAGACCTTGCAGAATTACCACTCATATTACTCCAGACTGTAGGCGCAATCCACAGCAGTTGCCTTCCCACCCAATCTCTCTATCTATCTCTCTCTCTCTCTCTCTCTCTCTCTCTCTCTCTCTCTCTCTCTCCTCTCTCTCTCTCCCTCTCTTTCTCTTCCACCCCCCCTCCCCCACCTCCACCCCGAAAACCGTGGTGAAATGATTGAGTAACCATGTACCGACGATACCTCGTCATGGTACAGACTGTATAAGTTTGTAAACTAAAGTAAGACTGGCTTTTTGTATGTGCGTCGTTATCTGACAGTTATTTCCACGACAGTGTACTTAAGAGCTACATACGATAAATTAATCTATCGTAGAACAAATATGAAATGCACATAACTATTGTGTCAGTTTGATAGAAGACGAATACGCGGTGAGATTATGTTGAGCAGCAATAGAGGTGTTTGTGTTGCTGTCAATGGAGGAATGTCTGACGCCTGTGTGAAGGCAGTGTGTCGTTCTCGTAACAAGGCACCTTCCAGCGCGGTATAGGTCTGGAAAGGAAGACTGCCAGCAGTAACAGCCGGCCGCTGTGGCCGTGCGGTTCTAGGCGCTTCAGTCTGGAACCGCGTGACCGCTACGGTCGCAGGTTCGAATCCTGCCTCGGGCATGTATGTGTGTGATGTCCTTAGGTTAGTTAGGTTGAAGTAGTTCTAAGTTATAGGGGACTGATGACCATAGATGTTAAGTCTCATAGTGCTCAGAGCCATTTGAACCATTTTTTTGAGCAGTAACAAACATTCAGAAGGTACCACAGACACACAATGCGAGATCCAGATAGGCAGATAGAAGTGGGCACTCACACACTAAAGTGTTTGCTTTTGAAGATATTCATCTACGACACGAGTTGTGCGTCGTCAACAGTTGCCATAATGTAACATAAAAATCTCTCTTCTTGTAAAGGCATAACGATGTACAGACGAGTCAGAAATGTCATTTCTACAGACTTTTGTGGCCATAGTTCCTCCTAGAGAGACAGTGAAGCGTTTCCGCCCACACAGAGATACACTATCTGATCAAAATTACCCGGACACCTATTAGTGGACATTAGCATGAGATGTGGCCGCTGTCCACCTTTATGACTGCTTGAACTGTGCTGGGGACACATTTAATGAGTTGTCTGAATGCCTTTTGGGGAATGGCAAGCCATTCTACCTTACGAGCCGAACTCAGAGAAGGAAGTGATGTTGCACGCTGGGGTCCGAAGCGAAATCCTAAAGGTGTTCCATTGGGTTTAGGTCGGAACTCTGGACAGGACAGGCCATTTTAGGAATGCTATTATCCTCAAACCATAGCCTCGCAGATTTATGACAGGGTGTACTGTCACGCTGATATAAAGAATCATTGTCTCTGAACTGTTGCTCTACAGTACGCAGTACACAATGATGTAAAATGTGTTCATATCCTTCCGCATTTACTATTTTCTTAATCACAATATGAGGACCGCAACAACCAGTAAAATTATTCCCATACAATACCACCATCTCCTGTGCAACTCCACTAATGGCAGGTAATGTTTTCGAGGCATTCATCATGCCCAAACACTTCCATCGGCTTGCCAGAGGATACATTATGATTCATCACTCCAAAATCACTCATTTCCAGTCATCCATCGTCCAGTGGTGTTGCTCCTTTACACCAGCTCAAGCTTCTCTTACCGTTAGCATTAACTGCAGAAACGTGTGGCTAATGAAGAGCTGCTCGACCACTGTATGCCATTCTTTTAAGTCCCCACGCACAGTCATTGTGCTAGATGGACTGCCGGTAGCTTTTGGGACTCACGAGTGATATCTTCAGTTGATTTCGTGTGATTTTTTACAACTATCCTCCTCTCACGACACATCGTCGGATACCCCCCCCCCCCCCCCCGCCGGCTAGAGCGGCCGAGCGGTTCTAGGCGCTACAGTCTGGAACCGCGCGACCGCTGCGGTCGCGGGTTAGAATCCTGCCTATGGCATGGATATGTGTGATGTCCTTAGGTTAGTTAGCTTTAAGTAGTGCTAAGTTCTAGGGGACTGATGACCGCAGTAGTTAAGTCCCATAGTGCTCAAAGCCATTTGAACCATTTGATACCCTCCCCCCAGAGACACCGTCAAGTGCCTAGCAAAGTTCACAGTATCTGATCAAAAGTATGCAGACACTCCTATGCAGTGCGGAACTGAGCAGTGCATGCCACGAGAAGTGAACCCGCCAGTATAAAAGGTGGGTAGCGCCACGTTGTCAATAGAGAAGCAGTAACAGCAGAATGGATCAGTCAGGAGAGGTCAGTGACTTCAGACGTCAGCCAGTCATTGAATGACACATGAGTAACATATCTATTTGGGACATTTCAACGCTTCTATAGCTACAAGAGTCGAATTTTCGTGATGTGACGGTGAAATGGAAACACAAAGGAACAACCACAGCTAAACCAAGACCAAATGGACATCATGCACTGAAGGTCAGGCACCGTCGAGCACTGCGGAGGGTGCTAAATGCCTAACGATACGAACACATTTTACGACATTGTGTAGTGTGTACGGTAGCGGAACAGATCGGAAACGATGTTTGTTTGTATCAGCATGATAATACACCCTGTCATAAAGTAGCACCTGTGATGCAATGGTTTGTGGACAACAACATTCCTGTAATAGACTGGCCTTCCCAGAGTCCCGCCCTGAACACAGTGCATCACCTTTGTGACAAGTTAGACCTCAGCGTCAAACATGACTGCCTTCTGTGTTTTCAGCTCTTGTGGAATAATAAGTTGGCATTCTTCCACAGGCTTTCAGACACCTAATCTAATGTCTACCTAGCAGAATTCCAGTCGTAACAAAGGCAAAGGGTGAACATAATTCATATTAATGTCAGCTAGTAGCTATCCGAATACTTTTGATCAGATAGCTTAGCTATAGAGGTAGGAAAGACATTTTCGCCCTTACTGCACTTCCTCATTAGGGCACTGTATCTGAAGTTCTTTGTATCTAGATATCGAAAGAGAGTTGGAATTTTTCTGCTCTGCAGCCGACCGAACATTTCACTCACAACAAGGAAGAAGTGTCAAGTTCACATTACATCTGGCCGTTCTGTCAGCAAGGATTCTCGATCTGCTTGTGGCACGAAGGTCGATGTTGTGCTTTGCACACCCGGGTTTCCCCTCGGAAGACAATACAGGGCCGAGTTTTCCCTGGCAAGGTCGGATGGAGAGACACACGCAGCGACTATCAATGACCCGGGAGGCGCCAAGAAGCTCACCGCACACCCTCCTTGGGCACGTCTCCTGGAATCTTACGTTTACCTAGGCTTATGTCTTCCGGTCTGTAAAAAAAATGCCCATCACTTACGTGTCTGCTGGTGTACCTTTTCAAGTATTTACGTCTATGATAGGAAGACGAGCCGATACAGTGAGAGGGTTGTCCAGAAAGTATTGCATTGCATTTTTTTTCTCAGCCGAAAACAATGCTACGAATGCGAAACGTTACGAACGTATTAGTTGAAGTCTCCTGAGTGAGCGCGCCAAGTTTTTCGTCACTTCCGACAGATCGCGTAGCGGTAGGACAGTTTCAAAATGGCGTCTGTAGGTGATGTACTTAAGAAGCAACGTGACGTCATTGAATTTCTCACTACAGTCCGCCCCCGGTAGCTGAGTGGTCAGCGCGACAGACTGTCGATCCTAAGGGCCCGGGTTCGATTCCCGCTCAGGGACTGGGTGTTGTGTTGTCCTAATCATTATCATTCTATCCCCATCGACGCGCAAGTCGCCGAAGTGGCGTAAAATCGAAAGACTTGCACCAGGCGTGCGGTCTACCCGACGGGAGGCCCTCGTCACACGACATTTTTTTCTCACTGCAGAGAAAGAAACTGTGGAAAATATTCACAACCGCTTGTGCAATTTCTATGGAGCATCTGCTGTCAACAGAAGTACAGTTAGTCGCTGGGAACGGAGGGTGAGGTCATCAGAAGGGGGTTCGGCGAAGCTCCATAATTTTAGCCGTCGGGGAGACCATCCACGGCTGTCACACCTGACAGCCCTGACGTAGCCCCCTCGGACTTCCACTTGTTTGGTCCATTAAAGGGTGTCATTCGTGGAAGACAGTTTGAGGACGATGAAGAGGTGATTCACACAGTGAAGCATTGGCTCCGCCACTAGGACAAGGATTGGTAACGACAGGGCACACACGCCCTAGTTTCGAGCTGGAGGAAGGCCATAGAACAGGGTGGAGATTACGTGGAAAAATACGTAGCAAACTGTGGACGACTGGACACATACTATCCGGTCGGATCCACTACACTTTCGTTTGTAGACGAGTGCCGTACAGCATAGTGTTCAGTGAATATCTTAGGAAACCTTCTGCAGAGCTGCATGGAACTCGTGGCACAAGCTGAAGAGGGTTTCGTTTTACCGTGTGGGTCTTAAGTTTAAACAAAAATGGGTCCTTTGGATGAAGTTAAATGTACCACGAATCAGGTTGGCAACGTCGAGGTCCTGAAAACTAAGTTTTTCTGTTTGTCCTTAGTCTACTACCAAAGAAAAATCTCACCTGGTAACCTACAGAAACCTAAAAAATGTTAACCATGACGCTCTTCAAAAGGATTGCTCAGACATCCCTTGGCATGATATAAGCAATGAACCGACTTTAGACGGAAAAATTCGGGAATTATGTAGCAAAATTATTGCACTGTATGATAAACATGCTCCTCAACGCACTGTCAAGGTAAAGAGAGCTCCCGCTCCGTGGCTCACCACTGCATTACGCCAGTTAATGAATAAACGTGATGCTGCACATAGGGCCTTCAAGCGTAACCCAACTCCCGAGGCGTACGAAGCTTATAGGAAACTCCGAAATAGAACCAAGAAAAGCGTGAGAAATGCCAAAATCAGACATGCCCGCTCTGTCGTATGCGGCATATCAAAACCTGCTGCACTGTGGAAAAAGCTGCGCAGTTTCGGCATAGGGAAGCGAAGATCTGACGCTGTTTATCAAGCGTCTGCAGAAGAATTAAACGATTTCTTCTCAACAGCTGTAAACTGCCACGCAGCGACAAATTACCAGCCCCATGATATCAATCTCTCGATAGACAAGTATTTCCTAAAACATGTCACTACCGGCACAGTACACAAGGCAATTATGAGAATCTCTTCCGAGGCAGTAGGAAATGATGGAGTGAGCATTGGCATGATTAAGAACGTCGTAAACACTATTACTCCAGTTATCACAGACATCTTCAACCTGTCTCTTGTCAGTAGTACATATCCTACTGAGTGGAAGCAAAGTTTAATTCAACCTATACCCAAGACTGACAACCCTAAGTCGCCAGGTGACTACAGGCCGATCAGCATACTTCCTGCAATATCTAAAGCCCTAGAATACATCGTCCATGAACAGCTGACGGATTACCTCAAAACTCATAACATCCACGACAAATATCAGTCAGGCTTTCGAAAGCACCATAGTACAGCAACTGCATTAATCAAAGTAACTGATGACATTAAACATGCTATGGACAGACGTGAAGCTACCATCCTAACACTGCTTGACTTTAGCAAGGCTTTTGATACAGTTGACTTTGATATATTATTAATTAAAATGAAGCAGCTGAATTTCTCAAACAGCGCAATACACTGGTTCGACAACTACCTCAAAAACAGAAGTCAACAAGTCATTTGTGGGTCGGAAAAGTCATCATGGAAAAACGTGCGCTCTGGAGTTCCCCAAGGCTCCGTCCTTGGTCCATTACTCTTCTCACTGTACATTAATGATATTTCTTCAGTGATTCACTCCTGCAACTACCATCTATATGCCGACGACATCCAACTGTACATAAGTGCAAGCCCCAAGAACATTGCTGACGCAGTAGCGAGTATGAACGCAGATCTTTGCTCTGTTTCTCGATGGGCACAGAACCTAGATCTGAAACTAAACCCCAAGAAATCCCAGGTCATACTTATATCTCATCCAAAGTTAATCAGTCGGTACTTTCGTGAAACAGTCCCTCAAATACTCCTCAATGGTACCCAACTACCATACCAAAAAACAGTAAAAGACCTTGGAATAATCTTGGATGAACACCTAAACTGGGAAGAACAAACAGTCACAGCTTGCCGGAAATCGCTCTCCTCCCTTCATGCAATTCAAAAATTTAGAAAAATATTTCCAACCCATGTTAAACAAAAGTTAGTCCAAACACTAGTCTTGCCTAATCTTTACTACTGTGATGTAGTTCAACACGGCACAAATAGTGAAAATTCGATATGCCTCGAGCTAGTGATGAATGCTTGCGTTAAATACGTATGCGATATACGGTTGTATGATCATATCAGTCCTTCATACTCCCAGCTAGGTTGGATACGCCCACATAAGGCACGCGATCTCCACACGATGTGCTTACTTCATCGATTTCTTAGCCACTGGTGCCCCCAATACTTATCTTCTCACATTAAACACCTATCATCATTCCACAACCGCAATACCAGATCGGATACGTCTAGCATCTTGGCCGTACCTTTACATAACACAAAATCTTTCTCCATGTCATTCTCCATCTCAGCCATACGACTATGGAACGCGCTCCCCTGTGATCTGCGTCTTATCCAGAACCACTCAACATTCAAGAGGGAACTCAAGACTTACATATTAGGGACGGTATAGCCACCATTGTTGTGCCCTTCTCATCTTTTTCTTTCTCCTCTCCATCATAGCTTCGAATTTTACCATTCTATTTCTCTTCCTCTAACCTATCTACCTCTTCTATATCTCTTTCACCCCATTCCATCGTCTTATGTCTCTGCTTGATGAGAATAACTCACAAGCTGCAAGAATATAACGAGAAAATTCCCAACTAGCAATAGGACTGACATTCATAAAAGAAAAATATGTTTACTTTCATATACATAGTCATTATTATTATTATTATTATTATTATTCTTGATTGTTATAATTATTTTTTGATTGTTATAATTATCATTGTACTACTTTTATAATCTCTATTTTTTCTTTAACATTAATACTGTATAACATGTTATATGTCCTTAATGTTCTGTAGAAACTGAAATTTGTTGAATCTGAGTATGCCTGGTTAGGTGTAAGAGAGGGCCTGAAGGCCCTAATCTTACCAGGTAAAATAAATGCATAAATAAATAAATAATAGCCTATCTCCCAACATGACGATTTCCGTGTCTACTTAGTAAAAAATCTGTGACTCCTTGACTTATGCAGAAGTACACTAAGAAGCCATCACACATCACACAAAGTACATTGATACTAACTCAAATGAAATTATCCAGACCAACTGGAATATTGTGATCGTTTCTACAATGCTACTGCAGCGTTTGCAGCTTATCATGTAGGTGTGGCAGCATCAATTGAACGAATTCAGAGATGTGCTGCTAGGACAGTAAAAATTTGGTATCCTCACAAGGAAGTGTAATAAATATTCTCATTTGACGTAACTGGCAATTTACGGAAAATCAACGACGTCATTATCGCAAAACCTTGTAGGGTACATTGGAAAGACAGTATTCGATGAAAGGATAGAATGTACCCAATATTAGTGTGATTTGCACTCCAGAAAGTGCTTTACAATGGTTTACCAAACTTTTCGTTTTGGTGTAGCATGAATAGTTAGGCTAATGTCTTTTCCATCCACAAACTTCTCAAGCTCGTGCTACAGCAGTTCTCACTTGTTATCAGTGAAAGACAGTGCGATTGTTAACAGAGATAAATTGAACATGAGGCAGAGAGAGAGAGAGAGAGAGAGAGAGAGAGAGACAGAGAGAGAGAGAGAGAGAGAGAGAGAGAGACGTCATGATTTTATTCAGTCTTATTCTTAACCGCTCAGAAAAGAAAATGAAAGAATTTCAGACACTAACGAATCCGTGGAGGATGTCACTAACGTTTTCACTCTTCAGTGTATTGCAATATATGTGTCAGAAATGAAACGCTGCAAAGGGACTCCAGTGTGGCCAAAGAATGCAGCAGATTCTTAAAAAAAAAACTATGAAATAATATCCCAGAGCCTTGAAATAGCTCCGAAACGCGCACTGATTTATCAAAACGTGTGTTACAGCCTGTTGAAGGATTCTATACAGTAATAGTAATACAATAGAAGATAAGAGTTCCATGCTCCCCCTGTATTGAGGTCTCCAGGGAAATAGCACAAGACCATTTGGACCGGTATGGGATATGAAATTTTAAATGATGCGGGTGCAGTAGTCCTGAGCTTATTGGCGGTAGTGATTCAGAAAATGTCCAGAGTGCGTTTAATTCCTAGTCCTCCTGAATGCGATGCTGCAATTTGAACATCAGGATCCCTTATTAGACAGAAGACACGATACCGCTACAGACTGTATGATGACCATGGATGTTAACGGTGATTTTGCTGAATTGTTTAAATTCATTATTCCCGGGAAATCTTCGACACTTTTCATTACTTAGTTCAGCAGTCTCTTGGTTGTTTAATGAATTCGCCGAGTTTGTATTTCTTTTATAGTCACATTGCAACTCCTAATATTATCGCAAGCACCTCCCCATTTCTTCTTGCAATTACACAATTAGCCTCTGCTGTCTTTTCCACTTATTTCTCGTTCTGCTGGTGGAAATGAGAGAGTTTAGTTTGAGAAGCCGGAATTTGCACGCTAGTACCGCAACTGACCGCCCACTAAATAGCGACAGGTGGTCTTTTCAGATGAATCACATTTTATGCTCCATCGGACTGAAAGCAAGCACCCTGCAACATTCGTCAGAAGAGTCCAGGCCGGAGGTAGCCTTATGGTCCGGGTAATGTTTTCTTGTGATTACCTGGTTGATCTCGTCATTCTGGAAGGCGCAATGGGTCAACACAATTACACATCTGTCGTTGGGGATGATGTCCACCCCTAGATGTAATCTGTTTTTCCCGACACGACGACATTTATCAGCAGGAAAATACAACGTGTCACAGAACTCTCAGCATAAGTGCGTTGTTCGAATAGCACCGGATGATTTTACCGGACTCCTCTGACCACCAAACTCTTCGGATTTTAACCGAATCGAGCATCGATCGGGCTATTCTCGCCATGGATCCTCAACCGAGAAACGTAGCGCAGCGGGCCAAGGCACTGGAGTCAACGTGGCTCCACATCCATAACGGTACGTTCCAGAACCTCCCTGCACGTCTCGCAGCGGTGCGCTCTGCAAAAGCTGGTTATTCAGGTTTTTGACAGGTGTGTGACTGGACAGTGTACAATATTTTTATGTTGCTATTCCTATCATGACTAGGGCCCACACCGTGAACGTGAACCAGGTGGCTTAGTCCAACAATCTCGGTGACCAAGTGTTGTCCTTTTTTCCACATCTCCATGACGAGTACACTGGCTTCCAAGATGACAACGGTTGTGTTCACCGAGTTGCACGCATTACGTTCCTGGTTTGAGAAAGACTCGGCCACCTTCGAGCCTCGACTGGCCCGCTAAATCGCCCGATGTTAATCCCATATAAAATGTCTGGGACTGCTTGGAACAGAGGTTAACCATAGCAATCGGCATTCCCACAATTTGAGCCGGCCGCTGTGGCCGAGCGGTTCTAGGCGCTACAGTCCGGAACCGCGCTGCTGCTACGGTCGCAGGTTCGAATCCTGCCTCGGGCATGGGTGTGTGTGCTGCCCTTAGGTTAGTTAGGTTTAAGTAGTTCTAAGTCTAGGGGACTGATGACCTCAGATGTTAAGTTCCATTGTGCTTATAGCCATTTTGAACCACAATTTGATAATTTTGCGTAATCTGATCACCAATGAGGGACTTCAGCTGGATATGGCATACCTCAAGAAAGTTCTGGACTCTCTCTCTCTCTCTCTCTCTCTCTCTCTCTCTCTCTCTCTCTCTCTCGCTTGCCGAAATGATATTATTTTCAATGTTGGAGGCGGTGTTTCACGGTATTAACATGTTATCACCTGTGTGTGACTGATGTTTGCCAGTTGTGCTTATGTTATGTAGTTGCCTCCTTATGTGCGCCCCTTTCCCCTTCGATTCGACTCTCATGACTTCACTACTCTCTAATTTACCACTTTCTTTACTTCTAAAATCGCTAAGAAAATCACTTTGCAGTATATTCGTTCTCATGATGCGTAATAGAGACAGCTATTGACGTGTGTCCGGAAACACTGGCTTGAGCTGGAATCAAACCATCTACATATCCATTTACATACATACTCCACAAGCTACCGTAAGGTGCATGGCTGAGAATACCACGTACCACTACTAGCCATTTCCTCTCTTGTTCCACTCGCTAATCCAGTGACGGAAAAACGACTGTCTAAAACCCTCCATACGAGCCCTAGTTTCTCGCATCTTATCTTTAAAGTTCTTTCGCGAAATGTACGTTAGCGGTAGTAGAATCGTTCTGCATTCGGTCTCAAATACCAGTTCTCTGAATTTCCGTTATAGTGCCTCGCGAAAGGAGCGTCGTCATCGTCCAGGGATTCCAATTTGAGCTCACGAATCGTCTCCGTAATACTTGTGTGCTGATCGACCCTACCGGTAACAAATCTAGTAGCACGCTTCTGAATTGCTTCGATGTGTTCCTTTAGTCAGACCTGGTGAGAATCCCGAACACTCGAACAGTACTCAAGATAAGGTCGCACTAGCGTTCTATCCGTTGTCTCCTTTATGGATCATCTATACTTTCTCATAAATCTCCCAATAAAACGGAGCTGAGCATTCGCCTTCCCTACTACCAACATGACGTGCTCATTCCATTTCATATCGCTTTGCAACTTCAGGCCTAGATATTTGATCTATGTGACTGCCAAGCAGCACCCCACTAATCCTGTATTCCAACAACAAAGGACTGTTTTTCGTACTTACCCGTGTTAACTTACATTTTCCTACTTTTAGAGCAAGCTGCCGGTCATAACGCCGACTAGAAATTTCGTCTGTCATCTTGTATCCTCCTACAGTCACTCAACGACGACACCTTCCCTTACACCATAGTGCCATCAGCATGCAGTCGCATCCTGTCTGCCACATCATTTATGTATACAGGGTGAACGTTAATAAAATCGATAAACTGCAGGGACAAATTCCTGGCTGAAAATGGAGGAAAAAGGGTTCTATGAACATGTATCCGGAAATGCATCGTTGCCACAGTAGATGGCACTGATCACGTGCCACGTGCCCGTGTGTTCATTGTATGTTGCAGGCTGTGTGATTGACGTAACGTACTGTCGGCAGCAGAATGGTTCGGTATTCATGTCGGGAACAAGCTGACATGGTGTTTGTGTACTGCCAAGCAGATGGAAACGGCCGAGAGGCACCACGACTTTACCAAAACAAGTGCCATCACAGACACCAACAACATCGTACAACATTTCAAGCCCTTTTTGGGCGATTGTTTGATCATGGGTCCTTTCAGACAGACAAACGTGCAGGGAAGCGGCGGACTGTGCGAACCCCGGATTTGGAGGACCGAGTTCTACAGGATACTGAGACGAATCCCAGTACAAGCTCCTGGCAAGTGGCCCGCCAACATGGTTCAAGCCAAAGTGCGATTACGTGAATCCTGCATGGCAACAGCTACTGCCTTTATCACATGCTACGAGTGCAAGGATTATCAGCAGCAGACTTCCCTCTTCGGGAAGGATTTTGTCGATGGGTTTTGCACCAGATCATCGCAATTATGGGATTTCTGTCATCAGTCCTCTTTACCAACGAATCATTCTGCTGCTTACAATATGCTGCGTGAATCACACAACCTGCCGCAAACATGGAACACACGACATGTGTCAGAGGAACTTTCATTCGTCAGCTCCATCTACCGTGGCAACGATATATCTTTGGGCACATGTTCAAAGGACCTTTTTTCTTCCGTTTCCAGTCAGGATTCCGTCCCTGCAGTTTGTCGGTTTTGTTAATGCCCATCCTATACAGATAATAAGAGCGGTCCTATCACACTTCTCTGGGACACTCCTGACGATACACTTGCTCTGATGAACACTCGCCGTCGAGGGCAAAGTACTATTACTTAGAAAGTCCTCGAGCCACTCACATATCTTGTAACCCATCCCTTACTCACGGACCTTCGTCAGCAGTCTGCAGCGGGGCAGCGTGTCAAACGCTTTTCGGAACTCTAGGAATATGGTATGGTACCTGTCTGTGGCCCCCCCATGGGCTGTAGGATATCATGTGAGAAAATGCAAACCGGGTTTCGCACTAACGACGTTTCCTAAATTCGTGTTGATTGTGGACAGGAGCTTTTCTGTCACAAGGGAATTTATTATATTCGAACTGAGGATAAGTTCAAGAATTCTGTAGCAAACCAATGTTAAGGATGGGGATATCAACCTCCAACATAGGCTACTGACGCATCCTTGGTCTGCTCCGAATACACAAGTGCAACTGTTAACTTTTGTCTGTCAGCACTGAAGGCCTGTTTGGATTTGACCCCGGGTTCACCCATTTCGGCGGGTAATGACGTACTACTGTTGTTGTTCGGAACATTAATCGCAGCCATAGAGTACTGACTGCCCAACCCCATGCTAAAAATCATAATTACGAATGTTTATTTGTGTACACTAACACCGCCATGACCTAAAATCGAACTCGAGGACACACACCAAGCTGGAAGTGCAGTACCACAGCTGCTGTCCGAAGATGATTCTCATACTGCGAATGCAACAAGGCCACGTAACATGCGTTAGTCGAGGTACTACTGTTGCTCTTTAGGAACGTTAAACGCCGTCGTAATCTACTAACGACCCAAATCCATCCCAAAACTCAAGACAGCGGTTGTTTACTCGTGTACCTGAACACTGTCACGGCCTAAAATAGATCTCGGAGTCGTAACCCACAGCGGAAATGCGCTCCCACTGCTGGTTTCCGAACATCAAGCGCCCTCATTGGCTCCCTGTGGGTGCAACGAGGCCATCGGTGTGACTGTTTACTCGTATCCCGTGGTCTACCTCGGGATCTGTATCGAACGGCGCCCAGGTGCGCTATCGGTATCGACGCCCCCAGCGGGCCACGGCACACGGCTAGACGCACGCGGCGACACCTGTTGCTGTCCCCGCCCCCTGGCGCGCCGGCCAACACGATGCGGCGTGCAGGGCGTGGCCAGCGCGGGGCGCGGCCTAGCGCCGAGCGCTGACGGAGGCGCCCGAAGCTCGAGCGCGCGCTGCCCGAGCGTTCGCGCCGGCCGAATCGCTCATTATTTTGCAGCGAGTCGTTAAGGAGGAGGAGAGTATTGTTGTCGCACAGTGATGGGCGCAGCGTCGTCAAGGTTGCGTGTGCGCTGGCAGCGGGCAGTGAGCGTGTGAAATCTCAGCGGGCGAGTTTTTTTGTGCAGCATGTTGCCGTACCAGGCGGTGGCGATGGACTACGCCGTCACGTCGTCCTTTCAGCGGCAGCCGGGTTCTGGTGCGCTCATCAACCCGGCCTTCACGCACTCCTGGTTCGTACCGGCGGACTATGTCCCCTGCAAACAGAAACAGTCGAACATCCTCGAACCAGGGCATGTTATATTACAATACTATTCTCTGCCTGCTGTAGCTCTTAACTCGTGTTCCCCGTTAACGGATCTACGAACGCTCTAATGGTTTTTGCCAGCACTCTCCTCAGATGACTCGCTCCACCGAGCTTCCTCTCTGACAGTTCACTTGTTCTTGTTCAGCCCTTTAAAAAATTCCGAGGGAACGAACCTTGGAAGAGACTGAGTGGAGCGTCGAGAGCGCGGAGGAAGACTCGGAGGAACCATCAGAGCTTCGCGGACGTTTTGCGGAAGTTGAATTGCCCTCTCCTGCGCTTGCACCTTCTTCCTGTTACCGTTGTTTCTCGCTGCTGTGCATTCGTCTGCTGTGTCTTGCGTGTGTACATTTTGTGACAACCTGTGTTGTTCCTTTGTATCGTTCTGTGAAAACAAACTTTGTCAGTGATTAACTCCGCGATATTGGACGAACAGTGCAATGTGTTTCTTCTTAGCAACCAAAACATTTTCCATCCTAGGAGCGGCATCGGATAGCTGGATCATGTCCGAGATGCGATTTACTCCTCTTTGCAAGTTGGTCGGCTCCGAAGCCGCGGCTTAAGTTACAGTGTCTTCCAAACACCCAATAGTCATTGGAACGTGTACTCTCAGCATTCCTGATTCACACCATCTAGACACGAACTCGGTTGGGGATGGTAATGCGCTACCTCTGTTGAGCTTCATAAGCATTTCTTTCAGATATCAAACAGCTGAAGCGCAATAAATCTTGAAGAGGTTTTGTAATATTTTGTTAGGATCTGCTGAGCGTAGCAGAGACATAACGTCGCAGGAGCTTCGACAAAGTGATTTCAGTTCACCGAGCATGTTTGGTATTGCTGACTGCACAACCGTTTATATGAGATAAGGATGTGCATTGGAAAACAGCCTATCTTCATTGGTGGGATACGCTCATTGAATCTCTGTAAGAAGACAAAAGGTTAGCTTTTAATGTCCCGTTGACGTCGAGGACATCAGCGATATTAGGCAATAGTTGATTTGAATATAGAGTCAAGTCGAGGACAGTGGCCTATTCACAGGAAGTATACGGACATTTGTCTTAAATAATTTATAAAAATCAGGGAACCCCAAAATCTGTGTGTCTGAACAGGGATTTGAAGCCCAGTCTTCCCTAATATGAGTAGTCCAACCTCTTACGTAAAGTGTCACCTCGCTCTGCCCCCCCCCCCCCCCCCCCCCCAAAACCCACCGACCCCACTCTGCAGACACAGACTTCACGGCACACTGAAGTAGGTGACTGTAGACCAAGAGTGTAAATATTATCTCCCCGAACCTTACATCCTAGAGTAGCCCATGCCAAACGGCCCTCGAAACTAAGGGTCGCTTAGGACTTAATTTACCGCCTAGACACAAAAAAACGAGGCTACTCGTGTAACTAAGGAGATACATGTCATGGTGTATTAGTGCGCGACTGCTGTTTGACCTTCTACTTTGTTCAGCTGAGAGACAGTACGCAAGCAGTTTAGCACAGGCATTTTCTGGACCTCGACCGGGAAATTCCATGGACGGAGTCTGATACCGAACGAATGAGAATGATATTGCAAATTTATGTACATAACAGATATAGTCAGCCAGTGGTGGTCGTTATTTGCGTCCATACTCGTCAGCATTCGTTCCTTCCACTGCTCAAAACACTTCTGATCGTCGTTCGCCGCAAGGCTGTTCGGGAGCTCCGTCGTTTTTGCCTTCCGGCTGACAGTAAGAACACACCTGCAGTAAACTGTTAGCCCTCTGCTACTGAGTTGAGCGATTTGATTAAATGTACCACAGTGTAAAAATACAGTTCAAGGTCGGATACATTCACATTTCTTTAGAAATGCTAGCTCTCTCTCTCTCTATCTCTCTCCCTCTCCCTCTCTCCCTCTCCCTCTCCTCCTCTCCCCCTCCCTCCCTCCGTGTGTGTATGTGTGTGAGTGAGACAGTGAGTGAGTGAGTGAGTGAGCGACAGAAGTACGCCAACAGTCTTAAGAAAAATACTGTGTTAGGTCTCATGTTGTTGACACATGTCGCGTGAGCAACCCAACATCGTTCTGAATCTATATAAGCAGAGGAAAATCTGAACAACACTTTGGGATTGTTTGCAGATGATGCTGTCGTTAGCATCAAGTAAAGTCACAAAAAGATCAAAATGAATTGTAAAATAATTTAGAGAAGAGTGCCCAAAAAATTGCGTTAAATTACGATTAAATGATAAATCTCACAAATTTACAGGTTGTCAATTCAAATAAATACCTAGGAATTTCAATTACAAACAAGTTAAATCGGTACCATAACACAGAATATGTTGCGGGGGGGGGGGGGGGGGGGGGGTTGAACCAGGGACTGCGTTTTATTGGCAGAACACTTAGAAGATGCAACACATCCACTACAGAGACTGCCTATACTACTGTTGTCCGTCCTCTTATAGAGTTTTGGTGAGCGGTATGGTGTCCTTTACTAGATAGGATTGATGAGTTCAAAGAAGTGCACCTCGTTTTGTATTATCGCGAAATAGGTGAGAGAGTGTGACGGACATGAAATGAGAGTTGGGCTTGCAGTCATTCACACAAAGGCTTTTTTCGTTGCGGCAGGACCTTTCCACAAAATTTCAATCATCAACTTTCTCCTCTGAATGAGAAAATATTTTGTTGGCCCCCAGCTACTTACGGAGAAATTACCATGCTAGCAAAATAAGATAAATCAAAAATCGCACGGAAGGATGTAAATGTTCATTTTCCCATGTGCTAGTAGAAAGTGGTTCGGTCGATGAATAGGCTGGAAGTGGTTCCATGAATCCTCTGACAACCACTTACGTGTGGATTACAAGTAATCATTTAGATCCAGAACTAAACTTCATATTCTAAAAATGGCAGCAGTTGCTCTACCCCACAACTGCACCTCTGGAAGGATATGGAAGTTGTAGTTCTGCTCATATACTTAAGACAAGACTGTGGCAGCGCTCAGTCGCAATAAATTAACTACTCGCTACGAAGCACAATCCACGCCTGTCGTATCCTGCTTATGTCCTGGAACAGTTCTCTTCATTCACCGAGCATGAATAGAACTGCATGATTGTTGACAACGGCTTTTACATACCCGTTACATAAGATTTCAACTTCATTTTTAGTTATAGTCGAGAGGGTACCCAGATTCTGCGCTATTGGGAGAAAAGAGAACGGCGGGGGGCGGAGGGGGGGAGACGGAGGGGGGGGGGGGTAGTGAGGACGGCAACTAATGTTTATTCCACTATAAATGACGAAATAGTTTTGCACTTTCACCACGAAAGGCTACGGGTACACTAACTATTAGTCAGTACCCATTACATATTCTCACTTTCAAACTGATACTAAGTTGGTATGTCCAGGTGGGCAGGATGGGGATGGGGGCTGCCCACCTCCGCCTCTTGTTGGGTACGTACAAAATCATTGGGATAGAAACTTCGGGCGATAATTATAATGGTGCATGCTGGAATTACGTAGTGACGAACTTGTTAATGCTTATTTTAGATATTAATAGAGATACTGGTCATGCTGTACACTTCAGGCAGCTAACACCTACGAAGATGAGAGCGGTGAGCAAGACAAAAGTTAAACTCGTGCTCACTGAGAAGACGGGCCCGATTTCCTCTGAGACGCAGAGTCTGTTGGTGTTTCACAAATCTATTACGAACGAGGAACTAATACAAATTAATTAACAGCAACAGAACACGCAGAAATGTTGAGTTAGAATTGCTTAGTTTTCAGCTGAGGATGGAAACTCACCGTCGAGACGCAACGTAGTGTTTTATCTGGTAGAGAAATGCGTCACCGAAGGAGTCATTTGGGTGGATTTCGCCGCTAAAACGACGTTCCGCGGGGACGCGGGGCGCGTGTTCCGGCAGGCGTATCAGCGAGTGACGCAAGTACGCCAGTAGCCGAGTTTCCCGGCGCGCTGCGTCGCCTCCGCCTGCGAAACTTTCCTCACAATTGCTGGACTCGCTCCAAAATTTCGATTCCGTCAGGCAAACTCCCTGGAACTGGCATCGTTCGCTAGTCGTTTGCAAGAACCGGTATCTTCTTCCGAAAGTTGCGGTTTTGCCCATTGTTTTCTGAGGGACTCTTTTCAAGGAACTCTTGGCATCCTCGCGTCGTTGGAAAAAAAAAAAAAAATGAAAGAAAGAAAAATATAAAATGCTGTCTTGCCAATGACAGGGACACATTTATTGACAGGTATCCGAACTGCGTGATTTAAAAGGGGTACGCTTAAAAACACACACAAACACACACGCACACACACACACACACACACACACACACACACGCCGCAGATGTCGACATGGAGCTGGAGAATTTCGCTCTCTTGTACCAATTTTGTCCGTTCAGCAAAGTATACAAGTACTCAGTACGTTTTGTTATCAAACAAGAGCGTTGGAAACACAGTCATGACTTTATTAAATGAAGGTGGCGTTCTTCCACTTAGGTCGTGTTTATGTAGACCGCTTCTTAAGATTATTAAGCCATAATCGAGTGAACGTACCACATGTATGAAAATGGCAACATATTCGCATTGCTTCCCTTTGATCTTTTTTTCCCAAGTTGTTTCGTTGCAGAGGTTTCAGAGTACAAATTGTAAACCAAGACAAATAGAAACACATCGTGTGATTACATTGCCATTTTCATACTACAGCACCTAGTTCTCGCTAAAAACTCGATAATAGCTTAAAAATCAGAAACTGGTTGTGGATCACGCAAGACGACAGTTCGCAAAATGTTGCCTCCCTCCTGAACAGATGGGTAAGGAATCTGCCATGTGCTTGGTACTTAGGTGCCCTGTCACTGGCAAGAGTGGTAAGGAAAATGACAGGAAATTCCAGTCAGAGTTCGATTCTACCGTTTCAGTACTGCACCGCCTCTCCCAACGCGGTTCGTACTCTTCAATGTCCGTTGCTACAGATATTATTGGCTTCTTACGTGGGGAGAGATCCTTCCTCGTCCACTGAAAATAGCTGTCTCTCTTCTTGTAAAATATTTTGATAAAACGTTTTAAACGGCTTCACTTTAAACCCTAAGCGTGAATGAAGCCGTTACTCGAAGTGTCATGTAGCGAGTTCGAGTCGTTACCGGTGGAGAAGCTTTGCAGCGGGATGGATTTTCGTCACAGTGTGGATAAATTTTTCTTCCGTCAGCAGTTCGATATCCATTCCCGACTAGAATGAAAAATGTATTCAGCGGCGGCCATGGGTGCGTGACGAAATTGTATAAAATTTTTAGCTAGTAACTCAAACGAATACGCTGCTCTCAAACAGTCAATGATTTATTCATTTATACTACTTTTTAAAATTGTCATTAAAATGCGAATTTTCTATTATAGTATTTACTTATTCGCAAGTATACTGTTGGATCCTCACAGATGACCACTTCTTTCAAATAAAGCCTCCCCCTCTTCTCCCCTTCCTTCCCTCCCAGCCCACAGCTACGAATAAAGAATTTGTATTCATTTTCTGGAAATTTAACATTCAACAATTGCACCCTCTTAGCAGCAACAAGAGGTGTCAAGAAATCAATGAGTGAGGAGCTGCTCGATCAGCGCGCAGTGACGGCTTCGCCAGATTAACCTCTGCAACAGTGTGTTCACTTTGTTTATCATGTGTCAATCAACTTTTTTATGTTGCGCGTTCTGCATACTGAAGGTAGTACGGAGCACAACTCCAGTCGCCTGCTTGATTCGCTTCCCTCTTGTGATTACACATCCTCAACACCTGCGGCAATTTTCGGTACTTGTCATTTTTATTCTGTCGTCTTTGGATGATGTGCCAGTGTGTTAACTGAACAGTACACTGTGCTACAGAATATAGACAGTATAAATAACGAGCTTAGGCTGAATGTTTGACACTGAAATTACTGCTAGCGCTACGATCTTTTTTTGTGAGGCTCAAAGCATCTAGTTACGAAATATCTGACAACTTCGTGGATTTTTCTTTCGTTATGAATATTGCAAGACGAATGGTATACGGATAAAGTGACTTCCTCTGGGAAAAGCCGAATACAATAAACGTGCATAAGAGATTTACAAGGCTCGATGCCGGATATAAGAGCAAAGATTTCCGTATCGTAGCGCTGAGCTAATGAAAATGTGTTTTGCGAAGAGCTACGCTCTCTGACAAGGTAAAACAGCGATGCATTACTGGTGCAGAGGCAAGTAACAGACCACCTCAAATGGTAAAGACCAGCCTCTTTTAATCTTGTGGTTCAAGGACACATTTTACCCCTGTTCGCTCTCAGATACACGCATATGGAAATGCGGTCCTGCCTTCTGCGAACACAATTCTGTTCTTTAACACCCATACTCTCTTCGGCGAAGTTTCCCCATCGTCAATACGTTCAATTCATTTTCTGTCGAATAATAGGTAAAAATTTTGGGTGATAATAGTGCTATAAATATGAATACCGCAATCCCAAAACCGTGTATACTGTACGTAATGTTTGCCTATTATCGACACAAAATAAAATTAACCTCCTGACCATTGTGATGAAACTTCACCGAAACATGTATGGCTGTTACAAAAGAATATTTCTAAAATTATATGCCATCCTTTCCTCTAATGCGAAATTACTCAATTTCCTACATACTAACATTTTTTCCAAAGCAACACCCCGTTAATCTATTCTCAATACTTCAGCCAGTTTAGAAAACTCACCCGACCTGAGCTGTCTGTTTGTAGTTTCCTCGAAACAATTTACTGCACAGCAGCTACCAGTAACTTAAAATCTTAGCTGTGATTGTATTACGTACGTATCAACGGATCAGTTTCTGTATTTCAAATTGACAGTCAATGAATCACATAAACGGTACAAAAAGGAAATGCTAACACAGTAACGCATATGCTGCATCTCTGTCGTTAAGTATCCACATTAATGAAAGAATTCCAGAATACAGTAGTAACACACCGGGGGTATAAGCTAAGGGAAAACAACATTTCGACCTATCGAGGTGGCGCAGTGGTTAGCACACAGGACTCGTCTTCGGGAAGACGATGCTTCAAACCCGCGTCCGGCCATCCTGATTTAGATTTTCCGTAATTTTCCTAAATCGTTTCAGGCAAATGCCGGGATGGTTCCTTTGAAAGGACACAGCCTGCTCGATTTCCTTCCACGTCCTTCCCTGCTTCGTGGGACCGATGACCTCGCTGTTTGGCCCCCTCCACCAAATCAACCAACCAGACTAATATTTCGATATACCGAATACATCTCGATTATCTTAATGATGGTGACACTTCGCTTGGTCATGATCGCAGAAAATGACAGAAGAATGTTTACGCAGAACGAAATTTTTATTACAGCATCTACAGAAAAATCAGCGTATTTGCTGTTTAGTTTCTTTCAGTTTTATGCCCTTTACGCCGTCGACGCCTTTCTCAGTGTTGATCGCCAGCTACTCGGCGTAGAAATTGGTTTGGGAAACAACCTAGATAGCATTATGGAAACTATTTATACAAATCAGCTAAATTTTTGACCTTATTAAGGTTTGGTGTTGACACTAGTAAGTCAAAAGAAAAGTGTTACATCCTCATAAAATTAATTCGTACCGTCTCAGAAGAACTAATTCTATCGTCGAAACGCAGTGAACACGCTGGAACTTTATATACTTACTTAAGTCGTGCCACTTCCACACCTTCCATAGCGAAGGTAAAACAGATTGGCAGCGCGATCATGCTCTGTTCCACCTCCCTCTTTTTCGTCCGCGTTAATCAGACACTAACGGAGCAACAAGAAATTCTCCTTCATGCGTGTTAGATGTTTTCGCTGCTACATCTTGTCCGAACTCGTGCTGCGCGTAAAACGTTAAATAGAAAAACGTACTTGTAATTAAAAAACCGGCACACTTTTACCTTCACGCTGTGTGAGCTTCTGGAGTTAACTAGCCTCACTCACAGCTCAGGCGACTCATCACAGCCTCTCGTGTCTTTGAGTACGTAATCATGCGGCCGCTATAAGCTCCGCTAACTCCTAACGTGCGGCTCAATCGTGAAATTGGTGCAGCCCAAACGTCTTCGTTCACAGTCTAAAAACAGAATGGCGTGCCACATTTCTCCGGCAAATAAACACGTAGATTGTAACTTTTTTAGACTGGGGGAAACCTGGGTGCCTGATGCAACAATGTAATTGATTTCCGGAGAAATCACAACTCTGAAAATAGAATGGATATGTAGAAGACTGGTGAAGATCTAAAACACAAATGAGAAGTATGACCACAATTTTGCTGCAAATTCTTTGTTCAATAATCTCGTTCGTAACGATGTATTACGTATTTGACGACGGAACGTGATTCTTCGCTTTAGTTGCAAATCGCGTCGCTCGTAGAGCCCGCTTTATCATTTCTGTGAAATAAGTGATTGTCACTAAAGGAAGTATTTAAGTTATAGTCCCCGGTTACTTGTGGCCCGTTATTCTTTTTTGTGTCTCGTTATTAATGTCTGAGCAGTCTAGTTTCCTGGAAACAAAAAAGTACATTGATGCGATGCAAAAGCAAGTTCCATTAGTAGGTCATTGCCGTAATACTTTTTGCATCTTTTATAAGAAATGGTTGCATTTACTATTGTCCTTTTACCCTCTCACCAACACCTCCCACATCTCTGAGCCTTTTCTCTCAAATCTAAAAGGAAGCAACGTAACGCGAACAGAAAATTGCTAAACATACTGTACACGTCCATCATTAGCGAAGCTGACCTGTTCACTGATCTGATTTGTTATTTAATGTTCAATACTTCGTGGCTGACAGGCTTGTAGATACCGACAGTAAACTAATTTGTACAGAAAGACAAAATAAATTTAACTTGGCCTTGGTAAACGTGGCATCCCGGTAAGCGTGTCAAATCATTCATGTAAAATCTCATCGGGATGTCGGGACAATGATATGAATCGAAATGCGAGTCTATTGCGTTAAGCGTTGTACAATTTCCCTTCCTGTTTATTTTTCTCTAGCCTTTTTAGTTTCGAACTTTGTTGCTACGTTTAACCTAAATTTGGACATGTGATACACATGTGTAAAATATGTGTATTTTATTTGCTGTGTGAAGTATTGTAAAGAGTCTTAAATTTGAAACGTGATAGTTCGCAATTAATTCCCATTTCAACACACCCCTTTTAGTTTTAATGCTGAACTAAACATTTTATCTATAAATAGTTATGTTACTAACTAGCGGTCTAATCCGATTATTCTGCAGCCAACTAGAAAATTTGTTCTGCCACAATGTGAGATTTATAAATAATATATGAAAAATGCTCTGTCCTTTCCTCTCTATATGAAACTTATAGAATTTCCACTATTTAGTTGCCTGAAAAGCACGACTAATATTTGTAGGAGTTAAAAATAAAATACATAAATAATACTTTTTCGATTTGCAGAAATATTTCATACTTTATGTATAAAACAGTTTTGCATTTTAAATTTGCTAATACAAATTATGGCGATTATCACCGATAGAACGAGCATTGATATGGAATCGGTGAAAAACACGAACAGAAACCATTTGAAATTCCATGAGCCTCTAACGATAAAGAAAGGTGGCCGTACGTGACTCAGGGAATTTCAAGAGAGAGTTCCAACGTCTAACGCTTTCTCCTGCAGGAAAAGATACGTTTCCGGACGCATTGTGCGTATAAGTAAAATGATAGTGCTAAGAAATAAATAGGTGTCTAGAAACATTAACACGAAAAACATAAATACTTCAGCACCCCGCGTTACACACAAACGTATAATGAAGAGCAGAGTCGCTTGTTTCGTTGATGTTGTATTTTCATTACGCACAGTCATTAACAAGTGGCTCATGACACTTGACAGAATTTGTAGAGATGCAGTTTCATTAACTCTCTCTGATAAATGTATGTATAATTACGCAAATTACGTGGAGTGTTTACATATAGATGAGGCTGTTCGTTTGTGACAGAATAATGTTTACCTTTCATCCAGAAAACGATAATTGATTAAATAGAAACCTTATTTGACAATGTTGTCTCGACGAAACAGGTTACAAATACTTTCTGGATGTCCAAACACATATCCTTTCTTGGCTGTTTTTAAATCTTTGTACCACTTAAACTTCTAAATAATTACATTTTCACATTCTGTATAAAGCTTTTTAATTATTAACATTCATGGGAACGTGCATGAAATTGTTTGTGTACAAAGTTAAATTCAAACTCTGCGACACTGATGTGCTGAAAAAGATAAGCCACAGAGAATTCTTAAGCCACTACCCATGCTAAAAAGAAATTTTTCACCCCGAAGACCACGAGCATTGACTACCTACGCATTTTATTTAGTAACTGTCGGAATACAAAACTGATTGAGCTTCATTTGAGGATATGGACTTCGTTAGATGACGGAAAACGTAGTTCGTTGAGACACTCGCAATTTATTATAAACACAAATAGCATTATGTAGTATCACTTCTAGGTAGAGAAGAATAAGAGGAAAATTCAAATAGACATAGGTCCAATGTACATTTATATAAACAATAAAATTATATTCATTAATGTTTAAGAAACGTTGTTGTTGTTACATCAGTTGAAAACAGTACTCGGTTTTAGCGTAGTAAAGGGGGAAATTAAAGTGCCAAAACATATTGTGTAACACCATAGGACAGATCAAAACTTGTCACTGCCCTAATATTTACATGAATTTCGGAAATTTTATTCCACGTCTACTGCTCTAGTATATCGCATAGTTTTCTGTAGGCTTCTGGGTCTTTAAATGTGGTCTCTTTTTTTCTTTAAATGTTCACTGAATGCTTTTAGCAGTGTCGTCCCAAACTAAGTACCGGCTACAGACAGTGCAAAAAAATTTCTATCTTGAACTTAGTTCTCCACGAGAATAATAATTCATCCTACAATTCGTGATAGGGCTTATTGAGGATGTAATATGCTTGTTCCAGACCTCCTTTACGTTCTTCAGAGTTTCCACTTCCGTACAGCAATCCATATAATCAAAACACCAAATTATATGAACGCTGTTTTGCTATTAAACTGTCACGGTGCCGTTGATATGTGGACAAATACGTTCCTTTCCGATGTAAATTCCTTTCAGATCTGTACGTAATTCCTTACTGTCGATGCATAAAATTTCTCTTATTTCTCTCTCAGACATGTTGTAAACGCACTACAGTAACAAGTCTTACGTGCGTATTTTTCGAGACGTAAGTATTTGTCAGTGATAAAGATAAAATCAGTAAATGTGGTGTGTAATAGTGACAAGTCGGTTTCCGGTTCTCTCTCTCTCTCTCTCTCTCTCTCTCTCTCTCTCTCTCTCTCTCTCTCTGTGTGTGTGTGTGTGTGTGTGTGTGTGTGTGTGTGTGTGTGTGTGTGTGTGTGTGTAAACTTATAGTCTAATACAAAACTGCCACTGGCTCAGATTCGTTTTTGACGTTTGGGTGAACTGTGATTTTGACACACTGTGGGATGACATTCCTCCTCACAGCAGAGACCGTAAAATGTTCATAAGCAGCTCTTTTCTACGCTTTAGTTAGTATATATGTAAAACGTGGGGAAATTTGTAATAGGTTTCCGTTTTTCCTCTTACACTGCCATGATGGCATATTAGTTGCATATTTTTCTCTCAGTAAATCCGCGCTCTTATTCTTTCTCTCATAATTCACTGAAGTCTGGTAATCATTTCTGACACTTACATAGGTCAGCAAGAAGTTTTCAGTGTCATACGTTGAAACAACTTGATACTGAACCTATGTAACGTTTGCATTTTGTCGAGTCTGACTTTTTGCCATCACCACCTGACCATTTATTAATAAAGGAAACAAAGCTTTAGTGTGCATAGTTATAATTTTGTTAACTACACATTTCCTGCGTTTCAAGTCATAAATTCATCTTAAAATAAGTAGGCATTGACTAAAGGAGTCTTCAAGCACAAATAGTGCTTGTGCTTGTGAAATAAAATTCTCCCACTAGACAATCTGCTGTCACCACTTCATATGACTTAACTTCGTTCAATGATTAACTCAGAAAGAATGACTAACTTTATAAGAAAATTGTATAAAAAATTAAATGTCGTTAAATCAGCTTTTACCAGAACTTTGAAGAACAGTAAATCATATTTTATAGTAGTGCTGTCAGCATCTTACAGTGTTACTTGTTAATGAGATGAATCTTCGTAGCTCACATCCAAATGACGCGGACGAAAATGGTCCCACAAAATGTCTGTCACATATGATTGTTTAACTGTTTCACCTTCAGACTTCGCCGTCTTGACCCATTATTCTTGCACTCTACGGACATGTTAATCGGGGAAACTTTCAGTTGGGTGCACGTTAGTTTACCAAGACAAGGAATTCTGAGAAAGGAGAGTTAACAGAAGTAGAAAACCGTTTTTGTACTTGGAGAGAGGCAAATACACTACAAATGTGAGTTGCAGCCGTTGTTCATTAACAGAAAACAACCAATTTTGCACGATCCATCTTAAAGATACAAGAAGTCACTACGTTTTAAGTCATCCGTGGAATAGGCCAAAACTAACTATATGAATAAAATATTGTCGTTATATTGTACCTTTAGCCATTCCCCATCCACATAGGTGACTATATGACGTAAATATTCTACTGCTGTATGGGTCAAAATGCATATCGCATCATTCTGTTACTTTTGCAGTGTTTCATGAGCCTATTTATGTCGCCAGCTTACGAAGCTGTTCTCTACCGTCTGCTGCAGAAGGGATATCGCCTGTATATCAGTGAAAAGAAACTCTCACATTATGTAAAGTTATCACTAATTCTGTTAGTTGCGCAACACGTGAAGCTGCTATAGGAAAATATTTAAAGCAAAAGTCTGAGAAATTTCACACTGTTCAAACTCTAATAACCGCATTCTTCGAAACGACTTAATACATCGAATCATAGAAATCTGCACATTATCAGCATAACTGGTTACCGATACAAATGTTATCGTCCGGTAGGTTGCTGAAACATGGCGCCTTGGAACGTAATCATTCTTGGAACGTTATGACCGGTGCAATCAAGACTATACGACGACACAAATATTTTCAGCTGTGGAAGAGCTAGAATTAGCTCATCCTATCACTAATCTAGCTGACCAGTCGTAACATCCATTAGTTTTCTTCACAAAAATTCTTGGAATGATAGGAGAGAAATTTGCGCCCTTCACTCCATCTTAACTACAGGTAAAACCGAAGAGTATAGCGAACAAATAGTGAGAAATCTGTTTGTAGTTAGTAGAGCCGTGGACCCATGTCGTCAAAAGCTGTGCATTTGTCCATACAAAATGTGTAACGCTATTTAAGTGGTGGGTATTTCGTTAACGAGCTCACCGAGCGCGGCGGCACTGTCGTTAAAACGCATTTTTACCAGGAGTGGGTTTAAATCCTCGCCCGTCCGTCGATCTTTCTCCCTCAGGTGGCAGGGTGGTTCTGTTGATAAGGCCAAAGCCGATGTCTTCACATTAGTTCTGCATCAGAGTTAACGATGCGTCTCGTTAAACTGTAGCTTCCCTTCTTTCCTGTCCAATAATCTCAACGTCAACGTGACATTAAACGATAAACTCCCTTTAGTGACGGATAGGAAAAAGAACCTTCCAGTAAGTCCAGAAGATCGAAATATTTTTGTAAAATTTTCGCCATGAATTGTGCGCTAAGGGCAGCGTTTTTGCGTTTGCGAAAATGCAAAGTTGTCGGTTGGCATAACGTTTTGTACATTGCTTACTTGTATATTAAAATCCAGAGAAAGTTGTGTATTTTTTGTTGGTTTTAATTGACATTGGGTACATTTGTTTATGCCGATAACTCGACATTCATACATCGAGAAGACAGAGTTGCAGTATCTTATTATAACATGTTTTCATAACTGTATCACGTTCTGCTTCGTATTGACCTACTACAATGAAAATAAGGAATTAATGTTCACTCTGTGAAAAGATAAGAAATGGTGAAAACTTTCCAGTACGGCGCAACTGAATTTTTGCATTCTGGGTCTGCACTGCAGTAGTTGCCACAGATATTGCAAGTAATTAGTATAGTGAAAACGTTTGTAGTGTATATTTTCTAGCCACTTCCACTCTAATGACCTCGTCTTCGACAGGACGTTAAATTCTTAATCAGCCTTCATTTTCTATTTACCTGACTGAGTATTGTAATCTTGACTGAATTTCAAGTGTTTACTTCTAATGGAGTCTTTGTCAGACTCTGAAAGGCCCCATGATCATGTATTCATTTAATTAACTGTAGAAATGGGGCCCGCAACTATTTTAATTTGAAGGAAGGTGGGCTCACAGAACTCGGCTTATAGTGATCAAATTTTTAAGAAAATGGACACTTGTTATAAAAATTATATTTGGTGACAAAAACGTCCTGTACTCTTGGAAATACTGATCTTATGTCCAAAAGTAGAGTCCACTACAAATAATAATCGTAACACTTAAATTAATTTCCAAAAGAAACTCAAGATTTAAACATTATTTGAGAGAGGATTTATATGTATGTGACAACTAGTTTGCAAAGATTTGTCGGAATATTAAATATCTTATAGAGATTAAAAGGAAATTATGCAATATTCCCAAAGTCAACTCTCCCACTTCACTACAATGCTGATACGTTTTATATCTTGGAGTCATTATATTGTTCTTAAATAAAATATGCCATATATGTCAGCCTACATGATAGCCATCAACCTTTGGAGCCTGAATAGTTGTAATACTACGAAACGATATGAAACGAAGCGAACACTTGAAGTCAATACCTTGTAGGGAAGGCAAATCGAAGACGTATATTAGTTGGTTAGTTCTAAGGAAACTGTGGTGCATCCCTTAAGGAAACTGAATACAAGACGTTAGTGCGACCTATTTTAAAATAAAGCAGCGGTGTATGGAGTTAGTTAATAGCCCTGATTCTGAGACACGCTGCTAGAATTGTAACAGGTCAGCGTTGGCCATCTCATACGAAAATGTAACAGAGAGGCAGAGGGAAATTAAAACGGAACCCTTCGAAAGAAGACGATTTTTTAAAATTATTCCAAGTCATCTTCAAATGACCTGAATACGATACATTGTAGACTAATTCGTAAACTTCAGAGCGCATATTTGCTAGCATTACTTGTGTCTTCAGCTGACGAATTATTATGCAGCGTGTTCAGACCATCTGATAATGGTTTGATAATAAGTCGAAAGCTTGGAATTTTCCGATGCTGAAATGTGAGAATGCGGAGAGCCCGGGCTCAGTTCCCGGTACTGCCAAGGATATTTCCTCGGCGGGAGGGCTGGAACGGGTTGTACTCAGCCCCATGATGCCAACTGAGAAACGAGCTATTTGACCGAATAATAGCAGCTTCGCTGTAATAAAACGTAAGGATAACAAGATGCAAGACATAATGTGATAACATTGAGTCAACACAACTTTTAGAAGCATTACTTACAAAATCAGAAAGTATCCGACACGTCTGAATGAGATATCACAACACATAGGTGGACGTATGTAACAGTTGTCTCACCATACGACAAGAGTGCGTACTAAAAACAGGGATTGCAGCCAACATTACGCAAGGCAGATACGCTTTAACGCACTGTACTGTGATCATGATGTCCAATACCGCGCTGTGACAAGCGCGGAGTATAACCAAACACGAAGTACCATAAATATTCATCTATACCACTTCAGAGATTTTCATTTATATATCAACCTGATCTTTGGAGTGCCAGTGGCTTAATGAGGAAGGAGAACAGATTGTTTCTGATATTGGTACACAACCAAGGAATAACCGTAAAGAGTGGCTAATATTAGTGCTGCGTAGTGATTTGCCGAATATAGACGTGATACACATTTGGCTTGTTTCTATATACGAGGTCGCGCTGAAAAGTAATGTCACCGAATATTTTATGTGAATAATCTTACAGCGTTTTAAATAAAACAGACGTTGTCAACATTCTACTTCTTTATTCTTTACGTCTACTTATTTATCTCTCAACATAGGTATGCTGGCAACATCTACATCTACATGGATACTCTGCAAATCACATTTAAGTGCCTGGCAGAGGGTTCATCGAATCACCTTCACAATTCTCTATTATTCCAATCTCGTATAGCGCGCGGAAAGAATGAACACCTATATCTTTCAGTACGAGCTCCGATTTCCCTATTTTATCGTGGTGGTCGTCTCGCCATATGTAGGTCGGTGTCAACAAAGTATTTTCGCATTCGGAGGAGAAAGATGGTGATTGGAATTTCGTGAGAAGATTCCGTCGCAACGAAAGACGCCTTTCTTTTAATGATTTCCAGCCCAAATCCTGTATCATTGCTGTGATACTCTCTCCCATATTTGGCGATAATAGAAAACGTGCTGCCTTTCTTTGAACTTTTTCGATGTACTCCGTCACTCCTACCTGGTAAGGATTCCACACCGCGCAGCAGTATTCTGAAAGAGGACAGACAAGCGTCGTGTAGGCAGTCTCCTTAGTAGGTCTGTTACATTTTCTAAGTGTCCTGCCAATAAAACGCAGCCTTTGGTTAGCCTTCGCCAAAACATTTTCTGTGTGTTCTTTCCAATTTAAGTAGCTCGTAATTGCAATACCTAGGTGTTTAGTTGAATTTACGGCTTTTAGATTAGACTGATTTATCGTTTAACCGAAGTTAATCGAGTTCCTTTTAGCACTCGTGTGGATGACCTCACACTTTTCGTTATTTAGGGTCAACTGACACTTTTCGCGCCATTCAGATTTTTTTTTTCTAAATCGTTTTGCAGTTTGTTTTGATCTTCTGATGACTTTATTAGTCGATAAACGACAGCGTCATCTGCAAACAACCGAAGACGGCTGCTCAGATTGTCTCTCAAATCATTTATATAGATAAGGAACAGCAAAGGGCCTATAACACTACCCCTTGGTGAACACCTGAAATCACTTCTGTTTTACTCGATGGCTTTCCGTCAATTACTACGAACTGTGATTTCTCTGATAGGAAATCGCAAATCCAGTCACATAACTGAGACGATATTCCATAAGCACGCAATTTTAGTACGAGCCGCTTGTGCATCCGTGCAACAATCACATTTCTGCCAACGAGAGACCAGTTTGTTGATACAGTCACTGTAGAATGTTTGATTTTGTTGACGAATCCACAATCTCACCTCTGCTTGCACCCATTCATCACTGTCAAAGTGAATTCCTCAAAGATGTTCTTTAAGTTCTGAAAACAGATGAAAATCGGATAGGGTCAACTCGGTACCGTATGGAGGATACTGGATGAGAGTGAATGCAAGGCATCGTATTGTTGCAGATGTCGCAGTGCTCGTGTGTGCTCTGGCGTTGTCATGCTGACGGAGAGGGTGCTCCATGTGGAGATGAACTCTACGAATTCTTAACTCGATTACAGCACGCTGTTTCTCGAGCACCGATGTAGTTACGTTACACACCACCATGTTACACGCTACAGTTATTCGACGCCCTCTAGCGGCAGATGGCTGCAAATATGTAGACACGATGGCTAAAGATGTAGAGTATTACTAACGTTTGTTTTATTTAAAAAGCCTTAAGACTTCACACACAAAAATTTCGGTGGCATTACTTTCCAGAACGCCCTCGTAGCATACCCAATAAATTATCGCACTGTTCATCGCCGCCCCAGGTAATTTTACTGCGACTTATTTGTCTCACTAACGTAACAAGATTCATATGTAGGTGTACTGTGTGTATTTTACCCGTGTATTCGGTATCCTGGCGATATCAGGCTGCAGGCAGTTGTGCTGTCAGGGCTACTCAAACCCCCCCCCCCCCTCACCCCTCACAGGGGCAGTAAACGGATGCAGTGGCTAAGACAGTTGGGTCAGAGTAAATGCGGGACGTACGTAAAAAAGCGAGCGAGTGCTCGAAGGGCGGGTAGAGAAGGTGATCGGAGCGTTATAGGCGGATATCGCGTCAGCAAAATAGGCCAGGGAGGTGAGAAAACCCCATCGTTGACGTGGTTTGAGTGGGCGCCGTAAAGCACGCGGGGGAATGAAGGCGGCACGTGTTTACGGCCGTCCCGCGGGGGCTGAGTCGGCAGCGACAGCCGCGCCGCGCCGCCCGTTCTAATCAAGTGTAGCTCACTCTGCAAATGACACGGGACTCCCAGCTAGGGGTCAGCTATGCAGACAAGCGCAGCAAACGACAAATATGTAACAGTTTTGTTGGTATTGCCATTTTACGCAGGAAGTGTATCAATATTCGTTTTATAAATAAAAATCTATTTTCAAAAGACAAGGCATAAACATGGCCTGCAGCACCGATAATTCTCTGCAAAGATACAGGCTAGTTATTATCAGATTTTCACTACTTGAGAGAGTCACCTAGAGAAACGAGAGTTTTTTTTTTTTTTTTATTAAGCACATTTTTGAGCTCCTTTTTCAGCCAGAGCCAGGCAACAATTTATTGTTTTTTGTTCCGTTCTTCATTAAATTCCTTTGCATTAGCGCTATGTAAGGGGGGGGGGGGGGAGTGGAGGGAACTTTTATGTCCCACTTAGGAAAAACGACTGAACGTAGGGCAATGAAACTTTGTGGAAACACCTGTAACGTCATGCGGACAAAAAATAGCCTGTAAACCATTGAAATGTTCAAAATGTTTAAATGTGTGTGAATTCCTAAGGGACTAAACGCTTGAGGTCATCGGTCCCTAGACTTACACACTACTTAAACTAACTTATGCTAAGAACAACACACACACCCATGACTGAGGGAGGACTCGAACCTCCAGCGGGAGGGGCCGATCAGTCCGTGACATGGCGCCCCAAACCATTGAAAGAAACACATTTTAATTTCCACGTGAGAGGGTAACTTTTGTTAACTGCATACCATGTTTATGTTCCAGTTTACAAAAGTTGCTCAATGTGACAACCACCTGCATCCACGATAACCTGGAACAACATAGATTGTTCTTCTGCTGCCCGAAATATCTGACGTGGACGTCGGCCACATCCCTCGCTATGCTCACACGTGTTCCAATCTCGTGATCTTGGTGGCCACATAGTTTGGAACGATCGGCCAGTGATTCAGTTTTCTCCAAATGTGTTACGGAGTAGCTGGGTGACCTCACGAGTAATGTGAGGTGGAGCTTCATCGTGCATCAAAACAGCGTCTCTCTCCCATATAGCATGGATCACAGTTTGGCGATGCAGGTCACGATAACGTGTGCCGCTCACGCTGCATGTTCTTGGTCCTAGGGTGCGAGTACCTCAAAGAAAAAACAGAGGACCGCTCCGTATTCCTTTAATGTGTCGATAATAGTGAAGAGCAGCAGTACTAATGCTATTGGTATGATAAAACAGGTTTAAGAGTAAAGCCCTGCTGACCTTGTCTATACTAATGTTGACCGTCTGCAGCAGCAATGCACGGTGATGCTTGTGTTTCAACCCTATGTCGCCGTTCCAGTACCGGCGCCTAACGGCAAGTCCTGTCATTAACACACTACTAACAAAGCAAATCCTTCACAGCACAATTTGAACATCATTCCTATAAAGTTGTATACCCATACGGTAAATAGTTTTCCGTCCACCCTGGCTAAAGTAGCGAAAGTTTAATTATGAGAACCCTGTACGTCCCAAAACTAACAAAAGACTTAGACATATACCTGAAAGCATGTCAGATTGTAAATACATCAGGCCAACAAGTAGAGCGTTCTATATCGTAGACAACATATCAGAGTCTGGAAGTATGGAAAAATCACTCCACATTTGCAGAGCGTCTCAGAAACATAATCACAAGCCAACCTCCAGAAAAGAAGATGTGGAAATAACAAGAATAATTAGCTAAGACATCTTCCAAATTTGCAATAAATTTATCATTCAAAAAATCCATAAAGAAAACTCGTTTGAATGATCAGTCGTATATCACAAATAACACACTATTCACATTTAAAGTTGAAATGGTAGGGTAACGCCTGAACAGTTGTTTACCTTATGAAACGTCGCCTTAGAACAATTTATACATGACTGTCCTTAACCTGACACACAATAATTTTAGCGCAAGGCAATCTGACTTTCAAAAAATCCATACGAAAGAATGGCCCTGACTAACATTAACCTATACCTTCCACAAATCACTTACCTCACAAAAATCTTCGTTACAGGAACTACTGCAATACAGCGAGTGCCACTACTGCCAGCTAAATAAAAGATTCAAAGTACTGAAGGCACTAACTACTGATAGGGATAGTTAGCAAATGAAAGATATTAATAGAGAACAAACAATGTATTTACCTTGATATCATCATATATACATATAGCAGTTCATGACAAATTTCAAAACTCCGCCATCTCTCTCCCCACATCCACCACTGCTGGCGGCTCACCTCCAACTGCGCAACGCTACGCGCTGTTCACATCCAGCTGCCGCTGCCCAACACTACAATGGCAGACAACAATGCAAACTAGACACAGACTGCACACAGCACAGCCAGTGATTTTCATACAGAGGTGGTGTTACCAATAAAAAAACCTAAACTGCCTACTTACAACCTCACAACTCATTTCTCCTCCCTACACCTTAATACCGTCCAAAAAACCTGATAACCAAAAACCCGATCGTGTGAATAGCTAAGACTATTCACCCACTCCCTGACAGCTAGTATATTCACATTCAACTTTCTGCAGCCCCTAACCAAATTCCTGCTCTGCCAATATCTTAAAATAACGGTAAAATGTCTGAAGTATTACAAGTGAACAAACTGCTACAACAGAAATCTTTCATTGCCCCCGTAAGAAAAATCTACATTTCTTGTAAAATTAGTAGTGGTATTCCGCAATAGTTATCTTACGAAATGTGTAAACTATAAAATAAAACGAACGCGGCATGAAAATGTGACTGTCTCACAAGTGAAGTGATAGTGCGGCCTCTAACCTATTACCAGATGAGAGGAAACAGATTTCGGCGGGAGATTTATTTAAAAAATGTGGTTCAAAATGTTTCTAAGTATTACACATAAAGACAAACTGTATTATTCCAGATTAAATTCCCTGAAGATGCTTTAATATAACAAGCGAAACCTCTCTGGGACATAAATATAAACTGTAGCATAAAAATGGCATTTCAGTTTATAAAATGGAGGACAATTATGTCCTTCAAACATGTTTCATTGAACCATACGCAGTATCTGTCCGTACTGGCGAACTTTCTTCTAGTTACGTCTAAATGACTGCTCTGCAATTCACAATAAAGTGTCTGGCAGAAAGTTCATCGAACCACCTTGAAGCTGTTTCTCAACCCATCCACACTCGAACAGTGCGCAGGGAAAACGAAAACTTAAATCTTACCGTACGAGCTGTGATTTCTCTTATTTTAATACAATGATCATTTCACCCTATGTAGGTGCGCGGCAGCAAAATATTTTCGCATTCGTAAGAGAAAGTTGGTAATTGAAATTTTGTGAAAAGTTCCTGCCACAACGACAAATGTCTTTGTTTTTATGATCATCACCCCAACTCGCGTATCATATCCGTGACATTGTCTCCATTATTTCGCGATATTACAAAACAACCTGCCCTTCTTTGAAGTTTTTCGATGTCCTCCATAAATGCGGATCCTACACTGCACAATAATACTCGAGAAGAGAACGGACAAGCGTAGTTCAGGCAATCTGTTTAGAAGACCTGTTGCAATTTGTAAATGTTCTGCCAATAAAACGTAGCTTATGGTTAGCTTCCCCTACAACATTATCTAAGTGGTTGTTCCAGTTTAAGTTATTCGCAGTTGTAATACCTAAGTATTTAGATGAATTCACAGCCTTCCGATTTAAGCGATTTATCGTGTAAATTTGGCGGATACCTTTTAACACTCAAGTGGGTTATTTCACACTTTTGATTATTTAGAGTCAGTTGACACTTTTCGCACCATCCAGATATCTTATCTAAATCATTTTGCAATTCTTTTTGATCATCTGACGATTTCGCGAGACGGTAAATGATGTCACCATCTGCAAACAATCTAAGAGAACTGCTTAGAATGTCTCCTAAATCGTTTATGTAGATTAGTAACAGCAGAGGGCCTTTAACATTGTCTTAGGGAATGCCAGATATCACTTCTGTTTCACTCGATGACTTTCCGTAAATTACTACGGACTGTGACTTTCTGATCGGAAATCACGAATCCAGTTGCACAACTGAGACGATACTCCGTAGGCACCCAATCTGATTAGAAATCGCTTGTGAGAAACGGTGTCAAAAGCCTTCTGAAGATCTAAAAGCTGGGGATCTATTTGTGACCTCCTGTCGATAGCGTTCATTATTTCGTGTTAGTCAACAGCCAGTTGTGTTTCACAAGAAAAATATTTTCTGAATCTGTGTTAACTATTTGTCAATAAATCGTTTTCTTCGAGATAATTCATAATGTTCGAACATGTATATGTTACGAAATGTTACTGCATACTGACGTTAGTGTTAAAAGTCTGTAAATCATGGATTACTCCTATTTCCTCTCTTGAGTATTGGTGTGACCTGCGAAACTTTTTAGTGTTTAGCTACGGATCTTTCGTCGAGCGTTGGTCGTATATGATTGCTAATTATGGAATTATTGTTGCAGCACACACTGAAAGAATACTAATTGGTGCACTGTCTGGAACAGAAGAGTTATCCGTAGTAAGTGATTTAAGCTGCTTCGCTACGCCGAGGATGTGTACCTCTACGTTACTCATGTTGGTAGCTACTCTTGATTAGAATTCTGGAACTTTACTTCCACTTCTTTGGTTAACGAATTTCGGGAAACAGCGTTTAGTAACTCCGCTTAAGTGCCACCGTCACTGGTAACATTGACATTGCTATTGCACAGCGAAGGTGTGTCTTGCCGCTGGTGTACTTTATATATGATCAGATCTCCTTGGATTTTGTGCCGGATTTCGAGACAGACTTTCATTGTGGGAACTGTAAAAGTATCCTGCATTGAAGTCCGTGCTAAATTTCGAGATTCAGTAAAACATCACTGATATTGGAGATTTTGTGTTCTTTTAAATTTGGCATGCTGTTTTCGTTGCTTCCGCAACAGTGTTCTTGCCTGTTTTGTGTACCATGGCGGGTCAGTGACATCTCTTATCAATTTATTTGGTACACATCTCTTAGTTCCCGTCAATGCTACTTCTTTGAATTTGAGACACATCTGATCTTCGCTTATATAGTCAGTTTTCAGACGTGTCTTGGCGTTTATAAAATGCATTTCGTGGCAAGATATAGTATTTTGAAGTCTATTAGAAATATAGCATTTTGAAGCCTATTTTTAATTGCACTGAGATACGAGTGTAAGGTAACGTGAACTCGGCGTGTAGAGGTGCTTTAGGTCAATGAACTGTTTCCATGTTTCTCCTGTCAGTAAATTTCATCCGTAAAGTGGAATCTTCATTTTGATGAGGCATGATTTGGCATTACAGCTGCACAGGGTTTGGAAAAACTATGGAAACACCAAAAGCATAACACACTACCATGCCTAATACGAAGTAGGAAACCCGATGGCATTCAAAACAGCTTCCAGTCTTCTCGGTATAGATAAATACAGTTTATGAATGGTTTTCAAGGGATCTTATACCATTTTTCGTGCAAAATAGAGACAAGTCGACAATTCATCCTCGTGCTCACAAAACCAGTGCTGAACGATGCGGCCTGTTTAAACAGGGGCCTGTCGTCTTGGAACACAGCATCACCAGTGGCGAGAAAAATTGTGCCATGGGATGGACCTCAGCAGCCAAAATGGTCACATAATCCTTAGCAGTAATGCAGAGCAACCGTGGGGTGCATGGAATACCACTATATGGCTGCCCAAATCATTACCGAACCCCCCTGATGTTTCACTCTTGGAACGTAAACTCGCCCAGAAATTGAAGGCAGGGTGCAATAAGATTCGTACGACCAAATTAATTTCTTCCATTGCAACAAAGGTGAGGTGCTATGGCTTCGACACTACGTTTTACTGTTACCGGAATTTGCATCGCTGACATGTGGTTTTGAAATTCCAGTTCCCTCTGGAATTTCCAGTTTATGGAACTCCTTTTTTCTTTTCTTTTTTGTGCTGATAGCGTTCGCGGGTGCTACATTCTGTTTTGTAGTGACTTTTTGCAGCAGTCGTCCTCTTATTTTTCGTCACAATCTTCTTCAATGGAAGTTCGTCACGATAACTCAACACACACTTTCATCCACGTTGTGACTTAGCGGAAGATGTTTTTCCGCTTTTCCCGTATGCGGTATAAACCTTTGATGCGGTGCCTTTTGACACACCAAACATTTGGCTCCCCTGGCCACGGAAGCGCCCAACATACGAGCAAAAATTTGCCCACTTTGTAATTCTCTTAACTCAGACATAATGAACTTCCAAGTACATAGAACACTGTTCTGACCAAGACTGACACTTGCAACATCTTGAGGGCATCGCACAGGTGCCGTTAATGGTCAATACCCCAGTGCAGGTGTGTGTAGCATCGGCAGTTATGTTCAAGCATGGATTTCTCTCTGTGTCTCCACTCCTGTATGTTACTCTATTAAAACCACCATTAGCAATCAAACAACAGACCATCGTCACGTATCTATAGGCAGTAAAACAGACCATAACTAGGTATAATGATCACAAACCAAAAACAATCATCTTGTACCCATAAAACATTCATCACATAACCCGTACTTACCAAAAAAAAACTGCTTTAACTACAGCACATGATCAAATCATGATCACTTGCATCTAGATCAAAACTACACACTAACTTTTTCAGACTTACAGAATGTAGTAAAATGTCCTATTTTTACGTAAGGCAGTTTATTTACAGAGAGTACATAACAAATTCGAAGTATCATGTGATACTGTATCGCAAAAATGTTCTCGAACATACTAGAAATGATTCTAAAGATATGATCTATGGATAAATCTGTAGTCATCAATGTGTATCTCTTGTATCATTATTTTTTTATCTATAGAGAAATGTTTCCATGGATTTCAATTATTTTAAGACCGTTATTGTGACAAGAGCAAATGTCAGTTCCGTCTGGTCGTATACTTCGCCTCCTGTTAACGCATTCCCTTACCTATAGATCAGGTAACTCACCGCATTCTGTAAACTGGATTCAGCTAACGTATCGCGTTCATCTAGATACAAGTCATCATGACAGGACTCGTGTGATGTAATTAATGTCGTTTCTTGTAAGTAGACCTACAGGTTAATTGCAGATTTTTTTGATGTATAACGACTGTTTTTGGTTTGTGATCTTTGTCCCAATTCTGGCTTTTTCTCATTGGACATAGATATCTGAAGATGGCCTGTTGTCTGACAAAAAATTGGCAGTTTATGACATACAACTATTGTGCCAAATTATATTTCCACAATATTTAAAAGCTGCAAATCATCCCCTTCTTGAAATAATAAATATATTTATATGAGGGCAAAGGTGAAAGTCAGAGGTTGTCAACTCGCATTTTTTTTAAGTGGTTCAGAATCCTGTGTTGCATTTGCTTTGGTTAGCGTACAACAAATTGTGAAACCGTCAAGCAAAAAGCTTTCCCCTAGATCTCATGTTTCTGTTTTTGACTGTAATCAGGTCTCGTATATTTTTCTCAACTGACCGTTGAGTGAACACTGTACAGTCAGTATAAATCTGAAAATCTGTGATCTTCGGGCTAGAATCTTGTTCGTATTCTTATTCTTCTTTATTATTGTTATAATATATTAACAACACACTCATTCACAGTAGATGAAGGTTAGCACTACCTACTCGCACTCCCCCGTTCGTTTCTCGAGATAATGGAAATGACTGCCAACAAGTCTTTGTGTACACTCCCATCCCTGTTACCCTGTCGTTAGAGTAAAAATACGAAATTTATGCGACAGAAAAATCATTTTGAGGTCCATCTCGAGAACGGTATACCTAAACTCATAAATCATAGTTTTTCTAAGACGTGTTATGGTTTGATTTACATTGGTTCTGACGCGACCATGTTACAGCGCTAGCAGCACGTGGTTTAATTGATGATATCTTATCGTCAATCTGACTTGTTGAGAATGCAAACACACATACGGCACTTAAGAATAAGACATACTGGTATCTAGTGCGGCATTTTCTTTTCAGATGTGCTGTAGTTTCACGAATTGTCTCTACTTTATTCACAGGCGAGACTGAGTCCAGTGGCCCATCATTGCTGCTGGTCCTCTTGTTCGCGCCCATTATTTTGATTTTACTCACGCCTGGGATGAGTTGACGCTACTTGTTCTAAGTAGTCCCTTCTTTATGTAGCTGAGATACTTTTATCGATTCAGATGTACGTCCTTTCCCGTTGGTTATCTTCAAATTCACTTTTGTTTCGGAAATAGTATCTTCCACTTGTAGTTTGTGATTCATCTTTCATACACTGCAACATTATTTCATTCCCTTTTAAGCTACGTGGATATAAATCTATGTACAATAACAAATTAAAATTTCCGCTATAACGTTTCAGACAGGCTTTTCACTTTATAAATTCTCGTAGATAAACATGATAACGTTAAGTCAACAGGACACACAGGATTTTCTGCTCTTCACTACATTTAATCGCCTCCAGGTATCCATTTTGTTTGTACTGTATTTCCTCACTTTGCTGCTCCGCATATCTGGCAGTGACCCAATAAAATATAACTTTCAAATAGCATATACGATATGAGGTAGGCGCCTTTTGTCGGAAATATATTAAGCTTAAGAATTTCCAGTTGCTTATGTCTTCAAATTACTGATTACAACTTGTAAGGTAGTTTCGGTCTCGTTTATGAAAATGTAGTGAAAAAGATGGTCCCAAGGCAAGTTTGTATTTCAAAGTACTTGTACCCATTAAAGGATTTTGATTTTATACAGCAGTTCAATGTTTAGGTCTCAGAGAATGTATTTTCTGTATAGTCTTTTGTATAGAGCGTATTTGTTTGTGTATTCCGCCACGAAGTTACTTATTTATATGGAAACCACAGAGAAGTTTAACCATGTCATAAATAGGTTATATACGTACTATTTATGTCCGTTTTTTTATCACAATCTAGTGAACACGCAATTAATATAGCCAAATGAAATATGTTTGGAAATAAAATAAAAAAATTCAGAAAAGTTAAGCACATAAACAAATGGATATTAAACAATAATTTTTACTAAGCGAATGAAAATTGGCTCACCAATTCGTGTAAGACATTTCTCAAAGAACCTAGTTAATACTGAAGGCTACGACGAATTAACGTTTCTGAAATTCGGGTGATATTATCTGTAGTAAAAGTGTAGATATTATGTTTCAAGATTAGTCTTTTAGTTTAGTTACTGATATTGTTTCGTCTTATTTTTTATGACTCATGTTTTAAAACGTTTACTGAAGAACCTGGTTTAAGTTCTTATTCGTAAGTAGTTAGAACTGTTATGCTTCCATAAAAATGTTGCTAAGCTAGAATTAATTAACTCCTAATTTATACTTGCAGTTTCCTGTTTTGGTATTCGATACCAGTAGCAAGTTGGATCTCCATTTTAAGCATATATTTCAATTTTTAACCAATTCATACTGATTTCGCTTGGAAGACAGACTATGTACGTAAAAAGTATACCTATCGTAGAGCAAAATTTACATATTCAAGGTTATTAGATTTTAAACTGAGGCTCTTGATTGTGAACTACTGAATCACTCGTATATGAGTGAAGTCGGACCTACAAATATTTTGTAGTCCAGAGTAAACAAAAAAAGTGAATAAATCATATTTAGGAACTACAGTTCAGTTGTCAATAGTTTTAAGTCTTCCGGGACGGTTCAATCTCTCCTGATATACAACAGTCATAGACCACAAATCTCTAGATACAGTAAATTTATGTTCCAATATACAGTAGTTTCATAGGTACCTTTCAAACTATAAAGAAAAAGCTCCTCTGATTCAAAAATGACTGAACTTCTTGATTCGCTAAAACTACAACTTAATCATAATTGTTTCAAATTTAATGACAGAATGTATATACATCGTAAATATGTAGCAGCTTATCCTTTCCTATAGTCATATAGTTCCATTGAAAATATTTAGATTAAAATTCTTTAACCTAACCAGTAAAGCTTTAAAAAGATTATGCGAAAGGCATATCTTCTTTTCAACCTCAAATAGAATCAGAAATAAAAGAAGCGTCAATATCAGCTTTCTTACACTTACTGACAATTTTTCGACTCATTGATCAATAGATAGAGCAGTTAGTCAAATCGTGCATCAGCTGTATTTTCTTTTTCCTTTGCTAAAACTGTCTGAAGGCCTTCTGTCTAGCCATGCACTCACCGTGTTCTTAGTTTCTCGTTTCAAGTATTTGTAGCATTATACATTTTTTGTATTAAGATTCATCCGACCTTCCTATTTATTTATCAATATGGAATCCTCCAGTACGGCTATTACAAATAGGTCACGATGTAAGCCTCAATTTAAATCTGCAAAATAGTTCAATAAAAACTTTGTTTGACTCTGATACGACTTCCTGTTACGTCACAAAATTATATGTTTCCAATATCAGTGCTTTGTTATATAAGTCTAAAATATTAGGATCTAAACTATACGTAACTTAGAGATCTCTTCTTCTTTGCAGTCGTCGATTTGCAACTTTAGTAATCCCATCGACAATGAGACGTCAAACCAAAATGCTCCCTCGATTTTGAAAGTTATACTGAGGACTTTGATACTATACTGCAATCAAAACCAAGTCCTTTTCTTTTTTCCTTTGGGCGGAGTGGAAGATACAAGCGCACGAAAATAACGACGCGAGTTAATGTAGAACAAGTATAAAGTAATCTCCGACTTTCGAGTAAAGCAATTAAAGGTCACGACTATTTTTCGTTTTCAGAAAAAAACTTGAATTTAAACAATTGTTGTGAGCAATGAAGCTTTTAGCTGAAACGTCAGCTGAATGACCGTAGTGTCATTTGTTTAAGAATGAGTTGAAAACGCGATTCGGTAACGTTCTCTATTATAGATACAGTATTTTAGTGTAGGAAGGCTGAACTGGAAACGCATCTAGCTCCGTCATTACAATATTGACTATTATATTAATCCGTTTGTCATAATTTAATAATCTGCGGAAAGAGATGCTACTTATAAATATTTTGGCGTTTTATATCTAACTACCCAAGTATTCAACATTTCACTCTCTGTCTCCGAGTATTTGGACCTCATACTGTGCGAGTCAAACGCCTCTGCTTCTGTCGGCATCTGTTTTCAAATTTTACCTGCTGGCACGTGAAGAATTCTAGCACATACTTAATAAATCAGTGGTTAGGAGCGTAACTCGGCAGGTTTACTCACCTGCATTAAAGTATGAGTCGAAGTAATCAAACTACATCGTATACCCACGATGTGTAACTGAGAGTTTCAGCACGCCTAATTATTTGATTTGAAAAGGAAGGAAACTTCTACCATTTTTTCAGTGACAGTCAGCATAACATGTTACTGGTGGTATAAGAATCACAAGTTGCGTGACGAGTAGAGGTGGCATAAGGAGACTGCTCTTGCTCTGTACATTTACTGGCACAATTTCTTTTCTAACCACTTGAAGTTCGCTGAGACTATACAATGACATGTCTTTGACTTAGTTCACATGCAGTTTTTGACGTATCATGCATCAGGCAACAAACATAATTAGTTTTACAAAATACCAAATTTTGCTGGTAATGAGCTCCATGGGATACGTTCAAATAATTTACCTCAAAACTGTACGAAATATACTTGATTAAACATCAAATTATTATAAGATTGCACAAAAGTATAGTAATCTTCGTGAAGGTCATCCCCGTGTGCCGGCCGGAGTGGCTGAGCGGTTCTAGGTGCTACAGTCTGGAACCACGCGACCGCTACGGTCGCAGGTTCGAATCCTGCGTTAGTTAGGTTTAAGTAGTTCTAAGTTCTAGGGGACTGATGACCTCAGAAGTTAAGTCCCATAGTGCTCTCAGCCATCATCCCCGTATTAAAATTTATTTATTATAGTGGTATTACTTTAAAACACTCTTTACCCCTATAAAAATATCACACTCATAAGGATCTCAACTAGCACATTTGTTGTGTGGTCACATTTCATAGTGCCTACACTGCTTCCCTAGTTCGTCACTACAGTCCTCTGCGTACATCCCTCCACAGAAAAGGCAAGCAGTGTCGTTGTTAAGAGACATGCTAATACCAGATTCAGTTTTCGGAACGGATTCAGCCTTACCAATATCTGAACGACGTGACACATCGTCGGATTCTTCGGAAGAGATCTTTTGCGGGACTTTTTTGAGCTTTTATGTCTTCTTCCTTGTTCTTCACATATTGCGAATGACATCATTTATCTTATTACTTATTTCTATATTTTTTCACATCACGTTGCTTCATTTTCTGTCTTTCTTTTTTACATTTCTTCATACTTCATTTTCTGCCCCCTTCTGTTGGCATCTATTGATGCCAATTACAAGAAGGTCTTTGTATATCCTCTTTTTCTGGGGGGGGGGGGGGGGCTATGGAATGGGCCAAAGAACTCTTGGTAAAACAGCTACTTTAGATTTTTGTGATACAGAAAATTCGGAGGGACCAACTTCTTATATACACTCCTGGAAATTGAAATAAGAACACCGTGAATTCATTGTCCCAGGAAGGGGAAACTTTATTGACACATTCCTGGGGTCAGATACATCACATGATCACACTGACAGAACCACAGGCACGTAGACACAGGCAACAGAGCATGCACAATGTCGGCACTAGTACAGTGTATATCCACCTTTCGCAGCAATGCAGGCTGCTATTCTCCCATGGAGACGATCGTAGAGATGCTGGATGTAGTCCTGTGGAACGGCTTGCCATGCCATTTCCACCTGGCGCCTCAGTTGGACCAGCGTTTGTGCTGGACGTGCAGACCGCGTGAGACGACGCTTCATCCAGTCCCAAACATGCTCAATGGGGGACAGATCCGGAGATCTTGCTGGCCAGGGTAGTTGACTTACACCTTCTAGAGCACGTTGGGTGGCACGGGATACATGCGGACGTGCATTGTCCTGTTGGAACAGCAAATTCCCTTTCCGGTCTAGGAATGGTAGAACGATGGGTTCGATGACGGTTTGGATGTACCGTGCACTATTCAGTGTCCCCTCGACGATCACCAGTGGTGTACGGCCAGTGTAGGAGATCGCTCCCCACACCATGATGCCGGGTGTTGGCCCTGTGTGCCTCGGTCGTATGCAGTCCTGATTGTGGGGCTCACCTGCACGGCGCCAAACACGCATACGACCATCATTGGCACCAAGGCAGAAGCGACTCTCATTGCTGAAGACGACACGTCTCCATTCGTCCCTCCATTCACGCCTGTCGCGACACCACTGGAGGCGGGCTGTACGATGTTGGGGCGTGAGCGGAAGACGGCCTAACGGTGTGCGGAACCGTAGCCCAGCTTCATGGAGACGGTTGCGAATGGTCCTCGCCGATACCCCAGGAGCAACAGTGTCCCTAATTTGCTGGGAAGTGGCGGTGCGGTCCCCTACGGCACTGCGTAGGATCCTACGGTCTTGGCTTGCATCCGTGCGTCGCTGCGGTCCGGTCCCAGGTCGACGGGCACGTGCACCTTCCGCCGACCACTGGCGACAACATCGATGTACTGTGGAGACCTCACGCCCCACGTGTTGAGCAATTCGGCGGTACGTCCACCCGGCCTCCCGCATGCTCACTATACGCCCTCGCTCAAAGTCCGTCAACTGCACATACGGTTCACGTCCACGCTGTCGCGGCATGCTGCCAGTGTTAAAGACTGCGATGGAGCTGCGTATGCCACGGCAAACTGGCTGACACTGACGGCGGCGGTGCACAAATGCTGCGCAGCTAGCGCCATTCGACGGCCAACACCGCGGTTCCTGGTGTGTCCGCTGTGCCGTGCGTGTGATCATTGCTTGTACAGCCCTCTCGCAGTGTCCGGAGCAAGTATGGTGGGTCTGACACACCGGTGTCAATGTGTTCTTTTTTCCATTTCCAGGAGTGTATTTATAACATACGGAAAAATATTCTGTTTGGAACTCTTTGCTTGTCGACTATAGAACCATTGGATTTTACCTCTTGAGAAGAGGAAACAGCAGTAGCTTCACCTGTGAAAATCACTTCGTTGCTTTTTTTGAGACTTTACAAATCTAACTATGCCATGTAACACCTGGAGGAAACTAAATCAGAACCAGTAAAAACTTGTGGATTGCTGGCATAAATTCCTATCTCTCTGACACCATTGGTGGTAGTTACTCCAGCCTGACACATTATGAGAGACTTTCCAGACAGTTATGAAATGTCGTATGATGGAAGTGGTCTGTTATTGTGCCGTCTCAATGTACGAGTATTTTCACTATAGTGGTGTTTTAATGCGACCATAAATGTCTTGCCCAAGGCATGTATTGTGCATGTTGTAAGAAGGAAGAAGATTTATGGTGATCATGTGATTTTTCTGGGCAGTATCAACAACCCCGCTGTTTTGCGCGTGTATATTGTTCCCATCAAGAATTAGGATAACAGGACCTCAGCCCTGAACTTCGTCTTCCTACTAAAGTAGTGGGTCCAGCCTGTAAGTAGATTTCCGCTTATCCACCAAGAAGAGTGACGTCTTTCATTAGCCCCTTTCATTGAAAATTGTACCATGTTTTTCTTTGAGAAAATCATCAGAGGTGGGGCGAAAGTTCCTCCGGCTCTCATGAAACACGCAACAGAAATGAGACTCCGCCTCACAGCGGCAGCAGACCGGCGATGACCCTAAGACCAGTCACTCGAGAGACCTAGTTTTGCGCGATGGATTTGCCTGTTTCATCCACAGTGAATTTATAATCCTGTGGATAGACATGTTTATCATTCTATTATAATCAAATATGTAATAAGGCATCCTTCCATACCAGTAGGCTAAATCGGCTTTCTTCCAGTTTGTCTTCTAGCTGTTTCTTTGAAAGGCTATTCAAGACGAAAAGGCGTAGTAGGATTGTTCTAATCACAGAAAAAGATATTGTTGGCTTTTTTAAGTCCATTAATTTCTTTGAAGTGTCTCTAAAACCCTTCTCGTGTCTTGTTTACGCCACTTTTTTATCGTCAACTGTTTGCGAGGTATCTATAACGCGTTCTGTAGTGACTGGGAACTCATGTTGACAGCACGAAAGGGCTCGCAATACCACAATGGAGACCTTTGTAAATAAAAATATATAATGATCTAATGTGAAGTATAAAGTACAATAGGAACACTGGGGCATAATGTTTGACATGAGTTCATTACAGTGGAAAGATCATATGTAGCACTCGCATAGGTGTAGCTGCAGTAATACTGCCTACCTATCTAAATTTTGCCAGCGCTGACAAAAAGAAAATCTCACTTCCCACCGAAAAAAGCTGCTACTGTACCTGAGAGCTTTGCATGCGTCGCGTTGAGTTAGTAGTCGTAAATGATATACTTTTCTAAAAAAGATGAAGATCAACAAAAAGCCACAACTTACAGATCGGTTTCGGAACTTCGTATTTCCATTACCAATACTGTATAATGCGTCAGAACGACGTCTGAAATATAAAGGAAACAATGCAAAAAATTCCCAAAAAGAAAAAAAAACGCTCAATGCTGTAAATACTGCTCAACTACGACGTATTTATTCTTGTATTATAGTCACATCACGGTTGAGCACCGAGAACAGTATGGAGGCGAGCTTTTCGGGAATAATAGAGCTGGCACTTGTACCTGACATAAAGTCGCTCTGGCGCATTGTACAGCATTGGTAGGGGAAATACATGTGTGCGAATCCGATCTGTGAATAAAGTTCAAAGAAAAATTATAGCTGTTCGGTGGAGCTTCTATCCCGTAAAAATAGATTATGGACCCAATAGAAGCATCTTCCACCTCGAAATGGATCAAGATTTCTTTATTGGACATTGAGGTGGTCCACATTACCAACAGGAGTTCACCAGATCCTCCTTACCCCAACCCAAATCGAGGGTAGGAAGACGGAACAACGTCTATTGGTGCATCTCCGTACAAGACCGAATCTAATACGATCGTCCTCGTCATTAAGTAATATGTATATGGTAGCACGCAATATGAATTTTGGATCATGTACGTTATATTTTTTGGGGCTTTATGACGAAGATTATATAGGTCTCAGTTTCTTCCTGTACAGGTCCACAGGCTAGATGTAATTTTTGAATGATAAAAGCATTTTAAATATCCGAAGTAGACTAACTTAGTCCTCATACAAGATGACCTTTATTTCATCATGAATTGCATTACTGGCCAGTTTCAGCCTCTGGTCATTTTCAAATGCCATTTAATAATAACACTAACAAAGTAAAAGGGAAGACTGGTCTTGTTTTTCTTCGTGGTTGTTGTGGTCTTCAGTCAGAAGACTGAAGACCACAGCTCTCCATGTTACTCTATCTTGTGCAGGCCACTTGATCACCGGATAACTACGGCAACCTATGTCCTTCTACATCTGCATACTGTATTCATCTTCTTGCCTCCCTCTACCAGTTTTACTCCCCACAATTTCCTGCGATGTCAAATTGGTGATCGGTTGATGTCTCATAATGTGTTGCATCAACCAATCTCTTCCTTTAGTCAAGTCGTACCCCACAAATTACTTATCTCCTCAACTCTGTTAGTACCTCTTCCTTATTTACGCGATCTACCCATCTAATCTTCTGCATTCTTCTGTAGCACCACTCTTCAAAAGCCTCTATTCTCTTCTTTTGTAAACTGTTTATTGTCCATGTTTCACTTCCACACAGGGCTACACTCGGGAGAAATATCTTCATACAAGACTTCCTCACGCCTCAACCGATAATCAGTATTAACAAATGTCTCTTTTTCATAAATCCTTTGCGTATTATAGCTAGCTGCTGTTACGTTACTTACAGTTGCGTTGTTGATAGATGTATCATATTTCAGAAGATGTTTAATGCTACGTGTGAACAGAGGCATTCCAACCCACCCACACACACACACACACACACACACACACACACACACACACACACACACACACACACACACAAAATCGAAAGTCCTCATGTATAGTCTTGTACAGCACGTACTCTATACAGGAACGGATTTTTAACTTGTCATATAGCTCAACTGTTGCTGACAAACGGCTTCTGAGTCCTCGCTTAATGTATTTAGCAGCACAACGTGTCCTTTCGCTTCCACAGACGTAAATAGAGACGTTATAGAAACGCGGGAAAAGGCAACGCTCAAAGAATATGTTTAGACAGTGACATTTATCAGAGAGTCAGTGTAATGTAATACCTGAAGTAATAATGGTTCTTGTATAAAGAACCTTACGTCAAACAGTGGATCTTTGAAATGTTTTATCTTTCACGAATGACTCTCATACGGATGAGTCAAAACAGTACCTGAGTCCTACGAATCAGTGCCTTCATTTTTCGTCGTCTGCAGTGGAACTGTAGAAAAATGCTTCGTCTCCGGTGGTCCGAAAGTGAGAAGACATAAAATGCTATAGTCAGTACTGGGTGTTTCAGATCGCGGGACGCCCCTCGAAAAGCAAATCAGAAAAAGAATTCCACGGCTGTGTCACCGGCAATGGTGACGAATAAAGACCATTAAACGGTATCCGAGTCGACGGCACAGGAAGAACGGGCAGGGACAAAGATGGACGGCGGACGCCGAATCCGTTTCCGGGAACGCGCCGGCGAGACGTGACCTCCTGCCGACAGCGCGCCCGCTGCCCAAGACCATTGCCCCCCGGTGTCGACTCGCGACTGCTGCGAACCGCACCCGCCGCCCATCGTGTCACACCTCTACTTCGCTTCTTTCTCACTATTTATTCCATACGTATTTCGATTAAACCAGCAGAGCCTTCAGATATATGCGAAGCATAACTTAATTCCAATCTGTATTTCTTTTGAAGCATGACTTCCGGAATCGGCTTTCTCAACTTAGTCCTAGTGGAGGATCGTTAAAATGGTATTAATCTACGCTATGACCTAACCATTAATTAGAAGCTCCCCTGCCCCCAATCCCCCACCCCCCAGTTTCAAAAATATCGGCGAGCAGGAAACTGAAAACTACGGTGGTACGAATACTTACCAAACTAGGTCCAACGCCTTTCCACTGGCATCGGATAACCATCAAGGTTTACCATTTCTGTGATTTTCAGAAGATAGCTGCAAAACAAAACCTCCGCGTTCTGGCCCGAACTCCCCAATCGGGACCGACCGACCGCCGTGTCATCCTCTACCAATGGCATCATTCGGGAGCGGTTTGGAGAGGGGCATGGGCCGCATACTGCTCTCCTGGCCGTTGTCGGCTTCCTTGACTTTGGAACCGTTACTCCTTACTCAAGCAGCTCCTGAAATGGTATCACGAGGCTTAGTGAACGTCGGTCCAGTCCCCTCACCAAGGAAAAATTGCTGGCAGTACCGGCCATCGAACCCAAGTCTTCCGCATGGAAGCCAGGCATGCTGACCACTCACTTAGCTGCGGAGACTGACTGAAAAGAAAGTAGGAGATACAAACCACTTGCTGTTTTCATGCAGTTTTTCGAAGCACGGCAAATGTTTATTGCAAAACCTTGTGAAATTTCAGGTGTCGCTTTCAGCAGGTGCTGTTGTTCTATTCTGTCATGAAGATACATATATTTACAAAGCCCTTTTTTACATAAAAACTGTAAAAACCTTTGTGTCTATTCCTTTCACGTTCATATTGTTTGAGCTTTGCAATAACATTTACAAAAGTGTTCATATTATTTACATTCGTCAATTGCACTTGCTAGGAAGAGTACAGGAAGCCTAAGCAGTGTATAGACAAATGTTTCGAACAATATACAGAATGAACGAGCGCTGCACTAACAAACTTTCAGATGTGGCAGAACGTACCAAAACAAAAACAAAAAGTCTGGTAAACATGGGCCTAAAATTCATACCTTAAGAGCTATGAGCACTTGCTAATCTTCTCTACTTTGAAACTCACGTCTTCTACTGAACAAGTGCGCACAGCCTTTAAGATGCACGTCATAGTGCAGGTTTACTAGACAATTGTTTCTTGTTTTTTGTCACGAAGCTTTGTCGGTGCAGTTATCCATCTTCAGCAAGTGTAGTCGTATATAATGAATTTCGAGCACTTAGTGCCTTGTTCTGAAGGGCATGTATTCAAATAATACGATAGGCATAACGTTCTGAAATAATAAGCAACCAGCTGCATAAAGAAAATTTTATTTCTTTACATTTTTCGGGCACTTAGTGCCCTTCTTCAAATGGTTTTGCCTTAAAATAGTGAGATAGGTATAACCTTCTGAAGAAGGGCACTAAGTGCCCGAAACCAGTAAAGAAATTAAATTTCCTTTATGCAGCTGACTGCTTATTATTTCATTACATTTACATAATTGGTACAAGCGTCATGTGTCTGGTTTACTGCATGTTCAGTTTTATTAGTCTACACGCATTGTTGTTTGTAACAACACAGAAATCACAGATGGTTCTTACACATACGTACGATTCATATGAATTAATTCAAAAAATGTGTGTGAATTCCTAAGGGACCAAACTGTTGAGGTCATCGGTCCCTAGTCTTACACACTACTTAAACTAGCTTAAACTAACTTATGTTAAGAACAACAGACACACCCATGCCCGAGGGAGGACTCGAACCTCCGGCGGGAGGGGCCGCGCAATCTGTGACAAGGTGCCTCAAACCGCGCGGCCACTCCTCGCGGCTAACTGAGTTAACTGTGCGTAAATATCAATTCGTTATGAAGTGAAAATAAAATTACTAGTGATCTCATAGATTATTTACACGCTCATGAATACCAGTCAGTGAAACTGGCAAGTTTTTTAGCTTACCTTAATAGTAGGTTACACCCATTTCCTTCTCACAAGACTTTGCCACAAACTCTTCCACTTACCAGATTTAAAGAACTGTCATTGCATATTATATTACTTAACTTTTCGCAATCTTCCTTCTCTAATCTGTGTTTGCACGTTGTCTCTAATCAGCTCTTTGCCGATGAAACGTTAAACTCTAACATTCCATTCATTATCATGATCAAGCTTCGAACCATTTCCGTTTATTCAAATACAAATGCTATAAATAATAACTTCATAATACCCTCCCACAGCCCCGCAGTAACTGTAAAACACCCCTGTTGCAGTAAGTCACCGTCGTCTGACATAATTTGGCGAATCTCTCCATCGTTTCAACGTACTCCTCTAATTCCACATCGGAAAAGATAGAACATATTCCTTTTCTCATTCTCGGCATAGAAGTTCACCGGATGTTTTCCCCTTATTTCTATTATTGTCTCACTGTGATGTAAGTTCAACACTATTCCGCTTGTAAGCTGTGGAAGGAAGCATTGCGTAGTTCAAATGGTTCAAATGGCTCTGAGCACTATGGGACGCAAATGCTGAGGTCATTAGTCCCTCAGAACTTAGAACTAGTTAAACCTAACTAACCTAAGGACATCACAAACATCCATGCCCGAGGCAGGATTCGAACCTGCGACCGTAGCGGTCTTGCGGTTCCAGACTACAGCGCCTTTAACCACACGGCCGCATTGCGTAGTAAATACATGACATTCAAATGGTTCAAATGGCTCTGAGCAGTATGGGACTTAACATCTGAGGTCATCAGTCCCCTAGACTTAGAACTACTTAAACCTAACTAACCTAAGGACATCACACACTTCCATGCCCGAGGTAGGATTCGAACGTGCGACCGTAGCAGCAGCAGCGCGGTTCGGTAATGAAGCGCGTAGAACGGCGCGGTCACAGCGGCCGGCTCCAACATTAGTACTCTCTCTGTTTTCGTCTCTTGAGAATGAACTGGAATTCCTCCACAGACATTCAGAGACCTCACTCGAAGTGTTCAAATGACTCTGAGCACTATGCGACTTAACTTCTGAGGTCATCAGTCGCTCACTCTAAGTGTCCCCACCAGAGTTTCAAGCCGTCATAAACGCATAGGGTGGACACACTCCTTATTAATGTCCGCTGATAGGTGTCTGGATGCATTTGATCAGACAGTGTAAGGCACAGGTCTCAATAAAATTTGTTTTTTTTTTCGCAACCGTTTTGCGTTATTTTCTTTCTCTCGAGAACTACTTTGAAAGTTCGATTGTACTGAAACAACATGTATCTGCCGGATATAGTGCTGACACTTCGTTATTAACCCCCTAACCCTGAAGACTGAAATTCTGTGTCTGTTTCATCTAAAGTTAAGATTTGTGAGATTGTTGCGTGCTGCTCCGTATAAATTAACAGTGGAACAGTGACTACCGTACCATCGGTAGTGATGAAATGACTACGTGGATAATATGTAATCCTCCAAATGTGTATGAGAGTGCCGCGCGGGATTAGCCGAGCGGTCGCCGGTACGGTAGCTCAGCGTGTTCGTTCAGAGAGCTGGTTAGCCTCTGTAATAAAAAAAACTGAGTGGAAGGATCAACAAACGAACTTGAACGGATGTCATGTGATGTCCGCAACGATCAAAATCGAACAAAATGCAAAAAAAAGAAAAAAAAGTGGTCTAAGGCGCTGCAGTCATGGACTGTGCGGCTGGTCCCGGCGGAGGTTCGGGTCCTCCCTCGGGCATGGGTGTGTGTGTGTTTGCCCTTAGGATAATTTATTTTAAGTAGTGTGTAAGCTTAGGGACTGATGACCTTAGCAGTTAAGTCCAATAAGATTTCACACACATTTGAACATTTTTTTTTTATGAGAGTAAGAAAACAGTTTCGTTAAGAGTACAGTCAAGCATTAAAATAATTTCTGACAACCACAAACCGAAAGTGAGATGAATAAGATTTCAAATTAAATTTACTCGATAGTTACATAGGGCAGGAATAATTAATGTTGCGACGTAATGCTCTAAACACAGAACAGATGAGTTTACAAATAAACATAGATTAAGAAAAACTTTGAAGAAAAAAATCAACTTCGTAGACCTACAAAGACGAGGAAGCTTTCGTTTGAAATTTTAGTTTCTATATGCACATAACAAGTAAAGATGGGCTAACGCACCTGACTAACTTTCCGTTAGGTATTGAATATCTTGAGTAACTTATTTCTACTTCGAAGTTGTGAAATATTCAACGTAGATACATCGTCGTCTCGTAGTTTGTCGCTCATTCAGTAATGAAGCACTTGTGAGAAAATCCTCTAGAGTCGAATTGTGTTTACTGTGATCCACATTCTAAAGCAGAACAGGGAAGTAGGGCCTGATGTTAGAAGCCTCTCTACTTTTCGTCGTTGGCATCGAGCTTTCTCCGAGCAACTGATTCTACTCTATCCACTCAAACAAATGACGTGGGCAAGTCGGCGCTCGTGATCTTGAGAAGTCGTCACTTGATATAAACTACAGTGGCTTCTCTATTATAAGAATATAAACATTTATCTTCAACCATTGAGGATGCCAATTTAGTTGCAATGAAAACTTTTAGTACTTTTTATAAGTGATAATCGCAGAAAAATAATCTCCGTATACAAGAAAAATACCTTAAATAAGCAAAACACACACACACACACACACACACACACACACACACACATATATATATATATATATATATATATATATATATATATGTGTGTGTGTCTCTCTCTCTCTCTCTCTCTCTCACCACACACACACACACACACACACACACACACACACACACACACACACATATATATATATATATATATATATATATATATATATATATATGTGTGTGTGTGTGTGTGGTGAGAGAGAGAGAGAGAGAGAGAGACAAGGAAAAGAAAGAGTGTGCCCACATGAGCGTGACGTGAGTACTTTTTATGCAAGAGAGGAGACATTTTTCTGCGACTGCCGAAAACAAAAAAAGGAGCTGCGATTAGTGTGTAGCCGTGTGACGATGTAAGGCTGTCGGTGACGCGCTTGGCACCAGACAAGGCAGCTGCCAAGCAAACCAATGGCTGTGTCCGCTGGAGCAGGGCGGCACGCCAGCAGTGCGTTACACAATCCTCACGAGTCGACCGCCGTCGTTTCCGTACACAAGTCCTTGTTTCCTCTTAAAAAGAATTCTGTAGATTCAGAATTACTATCTGCACGTTGGAAATTCGAGAATTCTGAAAGCAGTTTGAAGACCCACAATGAATGTTGCCCGCTTTTACAGACTAATTTTTATACCCAGAAACTAATCTGAAGATAACTGCACAGTTCATGATGAAAGGCAGTGCATATCATTATTTATTTTCTCCTTTCCAGTTCCATGGCCCTTGGAGAACAGAAATAATTACTACCTCATTGTCACCTACTTAAAAGTCGAGCATGATTTATGAAGAGCCGGCGCCGTCAGCCATGATATCAGCCAAGGAACTGATAAATGTCAGAACTGCTTCACACAGAGGAGGTGAAACAATTAGAAATCCCTCTTAATAACTATTTCATCCAACATTGGTATACAAAAACTCATCAGGGATTACTTGCATTTCCCCACTTTCGAAATGTACCACTTTTGGCAGAATGTGAACCTTTGATTAACACCCATTTCCTTCATACTCGTTTCTAGCAGCAGTGCCATCTTGATCTGGTCTTTGTTAAAGCCACTGAAGTAGTGGCTTCCCTTATACACTGCACAGAAAGCCGACCGAACGAATGTCGGTATCACGGTACTGGTTATATACACTACCTGATCAAAAGTGTCAGGAAAGACCTATGTAAGGCAGAATTGATCAATAGATGTCACGAGAGGCAAACCCGCCAGTATAAAAGGAGTTCTCATTAGAGAAGCAGTAACCGCAGAATGGGCTAATCGTGAAATAGCCCAGTGACTTCGAACGCGGACTAGTTACTAGATGTCGCCTGAATACCAAATCCGTGAGGGACATTTCGATCTTTCTAAACCATCCGAACTCGACTGCTGGCAATATGACTATGAAGTCGAAATGCGCAGGCATAAGCGCACGTAAATAAAGGCCGGCAGACCGCGTTTACTGAAGGACACAGACCATCGAGTATTGCCGAGGGTAGTCGTAAAAAATCGCATAAAATCAGTGTAGGGAATCACTCGTGAGCAGAGTTGTGAAACTACCGTAGGTTACTGTAGACTATCATAAATAAACTTAAACTACGGTCGCTTTCCTAGTAGCTCTGGTCGGGTAAGATCGTAGGTGCGTCACGTTATGTGTTTTGCATACCTATCGGACGTTACCTCATTTTGACCGCTTTGTTTGCGAATTCGATCAGTGTCTCACTAGTTTCTTCTAGAAACCGAAAGCGGTGAAACGTCTGGTAACTGTGAGGATATATACAGAGCGGCATAACCCAAGGAACATTTTTGTTTTACATAGTCATTCTTCTGTCTGTTACTTAAAAATGGACAGTATGTATAGAGAAAATGAAACTGTCTATGTTGAACTCAGGTTTTATCGGAAATAGTTTAATTGTAAACTGAAACAGACGATTACTGTAGTAAAACTTTCAAAAAAAAATACAGGTTTATCATAGAGCACTAGAAAACCCAATATGCTTAAAAAACGTTGCAAAACAAGAACACAAAAAACGTCGCTTCAGTACTTCGGCAAGCTTACATTAAGTATGTTTATGTTATTCATAAACAACTTTCGCACTTATCAGTAATAAGAGGAAACTGTTGCCTTTGAGGATGATGAAGAAAGTTCTATTGAGTACAAAATAACAACAATAATTATATTACACTGTACTTGCTTCAAAAGTAATTGCTTTGCTTCCATAAAATTGCAGAATTTTGCGATCAGCTAACTTTTATGACTTATAAAATGTTATTTATATTTTGTTTGGATATAAGATACACAAAGGACTAACACCCAACCATGTGCGGTTCTAATTATGTACAAAAGGAAAGAAACAAAGAGAAACCCTTGGCCCCCAGTTTCTCGTTCACAAAATCATTAGGTTTCTTTCCGTAACAATGCTACCAATACTACGGGTAATTCTGGTATTTAATAGGTCATTTACGTAGTGTACCAAAACTACCGAACGGTAGTTTTGTTACGGCGCAACTCGCGAGTTTCAAAAGCTCTACCACCACTTTAGCTAACACAATGAATGTACGTAGGGAGTTAAAAACAATGGGGTCGATGACCGAGCAGCTCCTCATAAGCCACACATTTCTGTAATCAGAGCTAAGCGACGCTAGATGTGTTGTAAAAAGCTATGCCACTGGACAGTGGATGACTGGAAATAAGTGACTCGGAGTGATAAATAACGCTATTCTCTGCGACTCTCCGACTGAAGGATTTGGGTTTGGCGAATGCTGGTATAACGTTACCTACCACGAAGTGGTGTTACGGTGTGTGAATGTTTTTCGTGATCAGGATGTGGTCACCTTATTGCACTTAAGTAGCAGCTCAATGCGGAAGGATATGAGCACAATTTACAGCATCGTGTATTGTGTGCAGGAGAGAAACAGTTCGTAGACGATGGTTGATTGTATTAGCATGACAATGAAACCTGTCGTAAAATAGCATCTGTGAGGCAGTGGGTTTTAGACATTCCTGTAACAGACTGACGTACCCTAAGTCCCGACCTGAAGCCAATGGAACACCTTCGGGATGAGTTAGAAAGTCGACTTCACTGCAGACCCCAGAGTCCATCATCACTACCTTCTCTTGTTTCGGCTCTTGAGGAAGAATGGGCTACCATTCCTCCTCAGACATCCAGACACTGCATTTAAAGTTTCCCCAGCAGAGTTCAAGCCGTAATAAAGGCGAAGGGTGAACACACCCATCATTAATGTCTACTAAAAGGTTCGAAAATGGTTCAAATGGCTCTGAGCACTATGGGACTTAACAGCGGAGGTCATCACTCCCCTAGAACTTAGAACTACTTAAACCTAACCAACCTAAGGACATCACACACATCCATGCTCGAGGCAAGATTCGAACCTGCGACCGTAGCGGTCGCGTGGTTCCAGACTGAAGCGCCAGAACCGCTCGGCCACTCCGGCCGGCTACTAACAGGTGTCCTGTTACTTTTGACCAGATAGCGTAGTCGCAGCAAAATACACAATATTACAAGAAACCATTTGTATATTTATACTAGTTATTATCCACATTCTTGACCAATATACTGAACAAAATTGTGGTCTGTAACTGGAAAAAAGTGATAAGAGTTCTATGATTCGTCACGGGCCTTTTAAAATCCTCGACAATGGAGGACCGCAGAAGGTCGTCCTGCCTTAGAGGGAACATTACTCTCAAAATTCAAATTCCCGTTCTGATGTGAGTCTCTTTCTGATAGATTGTTAATTGAGCTTGATAGTAAGATGAGAGAAATGCTTGGCCACGTTGAGGCATAGCGACACTAGTTTTTCCCGAGCACAGTGCGCAAATGGAATAAAGAGCGGGATAAAATTATTTGGTACATCATATCCGCAGCATCAGACAACGTATGGTAGCTTACAGTGTGCAGATACCAATATAGACAAGCGTATTTACTGTCGGTGGAAGAAACCACGTATTTCAAAACTGCACTCTGTTCGTGGGGTTGGTGGGGAGGCTTGCGTGTCTCATCGATAGAGATAGCCGTACCGTAGGTGCAACCACAACGGAGGCGTATCTGTTGAGAGGCCAGACAAACGTGTGGTTCCTGAAGACGGGCAGCAGCCTTTTCAGTAGTTGCAGGGGCAACAGTCTGGATGATTGACTGATCTGGCCTTTTAACACTAACCAAAACTGCCTTGCTGTTCTGGTACTGCGAACGGCTGAAAGCAAAGGGAAACTACAGCCGTAATTTTTTCCGAGGGCATGCAGTTTTACTGTATGATTAAATGATGATGGCATCCTCTTGGGTAAAATATTCCGGAGGTAAAATAGTCCCCCATTCGGATCTCCGGGCGGGGACTACTCGGGAGGACGTTGTTATTAGGAGAAAGAAAATTGGCGTTCTACGGATCGGAGCGTGGAATGTCAGATCCCTTAATCGGGCAGGTAGGTTAGAAAATTTAAAAAGGGAAATGGATAGGTTAAAGTTAGATATAGTGGGAATTAGCGAAGTTCGGTGGCAGGAGGAACAAGACTTTTGGTCAGGTGAATACAGGGTTATAAAAATAGAAAATCAAATAGAGGTAATGTAGGAGTAGGTTTAATAATGAATAAAAAAATAGGAGTACGGGTAAGCTACTACAAACAGCATAGTGAACGCATTATTGTGGCCAAGATAGACAGGAAGCCCACGCTTACTACAGTAGTACAAGCTCATATGCCAACTAGCTCTGCAGATGACGAAGAAATTGATGAAATGTATGAGGAGATAAAAGAAATTATTCAAATAGTGAAGGGAGACGAAAATTTAATAGTCATGGGGGACTGGAACTGAAGCGTAGGAAAAGGGAGAGAAGGAAACATAGTAGGTGAATATGGATTGGGGCTAAGAAATGAAAGAGGAAGCCGTCTGGTAGAATTTTGCGCAGAGCATAACTTAATCATAGCTAACACATGGTTTAAGAATCATGAAAGAAGGTTGTATACATGGGAGAACCCTGGAGATACTAAAAGGTGCCAGATAGATTATATAATGGTAAGACAGAGATTTAGGAACCAGGTTTTAAATCGTAAGACATTTCCAGGGTCAGATGTGGACTCTGACCACAATCTATTGGTTATGAATTGTAGATTAAAACTGAGGAAACTGCAAAAAGGTGGGAATTTAAGGAGATGGGACCTGGATAAACTGAAAGAGCCAGAGGTTGTACAGAGCATAAGGGAACAACTGACGGGAATGGGGGAAAGGAATACAGTAGAAGAAGAATGGGTAACTTTGAGGGATAAAATAGTGAAGGCAGCAGAGGATCAAATAGGTAAAAAAAGGAGGGCTAGTAGAAACCCTTGGGTAATAGAAGAAATATTGAATTTAATTGATGAAAGGAGAAAATATAAAAATGCAGTAAATGAAGCAGGCAAAAAGGAATACAAACGTCTCAAAAATGAGATCGACAGGAAGTGCAAAATGGCTAAGCAGGACAAATGTAAGGATGTAGAGGCTTATCTCACTAGGGGTAAGATAGATACTGCGTATAGGAAAATTAAAGAGACCTTTGGAGAAAAGAGAACGACTTGTATGAATATCAAGAGCTCAGATGGAAATCCAGTTCTAAGCAAAGAAGGGAAAGTAGAAAGGTGGAAGGAATATATAGAGGGTTCTTTACAGACGAATGGAAAAACTGGTAGAAGCCGACATTGAGGAAGATCAGTTTGGATTTCGTAGAAATATTGGAACACGTGAGGCAATACTGACTCTACGACTTATCTTAGAAGAAAGATTAAGGAAAGGTAAACCTACGTTTCTAGCATTTGTAGACTTAAAGAAAGCTTTTGACATTGTTGACTGGAATACTCTCTTCCAAATTCTAAAGGTGGCAGGGGTAAAATACAGGGAGCGAAAGGCTATTTACAATTTGTACAGAAACCAGATAGCAATTATTAGAGTCGAGGGACATGAAAGGGAAGCAATGGTTGGGGAGGGAGTGAGACAGGGTTGTAGCCTCTCCTCAATGTTATTCCATCTGTATATTGAGCAAGCAGTAAAGGAAACAAAAGAAAAATTCGGAGTAGGTATTAAAATCCATGGAGAAGAAATAAAAACTTTGAGGTTCGCCGACGACATTGTAATTCTGTCAGAGACAGCAAAGGACTTGGAAGAGCAGTTGAACGGAATGGACATTGTCTTGAAAGGAGGATAAAAGATAAACATCAACAAAAGCAAAACGAGGATAATGGAATGTAATCGAATTAAGTCGGGTGATGCTGAGGGAATTAGATTAGGAAGTGAGACACTTAAAGTAGTAAATGAGTTTTGCTATTCGGGGAGCAAAATAACTGATGATGGTCGTAGTAGAGAAGATATAAAATGTAGACTAGCAATGGCAAGGAAAGCGTTTTTAAAGAAGAGAAATTTGTTAACATCGAGTATCGATTTAAGTGTCAGAAAGTCGGTTCTGAAAGTATTTGTATGGAGTGTAGCCATGTATGGAAGTGAAACATGGACGATAAATAGATTGGACAGGAAGAGAATAGAAGCTTTCGAAATGTGGTGCTACAGAAGAATGCTGAAGATTAGATGGGTAGACCACATAACTAATGAGGAGATATTGAATAGAATTGGGGAGAAGAGGAGTTTGTGGCACAACTTGACGAGAAGAAGGGACCGGTTAGTAGGACGTGTTCTGAGGCATCAAGGGATCACAAATTTAGCATTGGAGGGCAGCGTGGAGGGTAAAAATCGTAGAGGGAGACCAAGAGATGAATACACTAAGCAGATTCAGAAGGATGTAGGTTGCAGTAGGTACTGGGAGATGAAGAAACTTGCACAGGATAGGGTAGCATGGAGAGCTGAATCAAACCAGTCTCAGGACTGAAGACCACAACAACAACAACAATATACAAGGGCGATGTACTTGAGGACAATATTATGGAAATGGAAGAGGATGTAGATGAAGATGAAATGGGAGATATGATAGTGCGTGAAGAGTTTGACAGAGCACTGAAAGACCTGAGTCGAAACAAGGCCCCCGGAGTAGACAACATTCCATTAGAACTACTGACAGCCTTGGGAGAGCCAGGCCTGACAAAACTCTACCATCTAGTGAGCAAGATGTATGACACAGGCGAAATACCCTCAGACTTCAAGAAGAATATAATAATTCCAATCCCAAAGAAATCAGGTGTTGACAGATGTGAAAATTACCGAACTATCAGTTTAATAAGCCACAGCTGCAAAATACTAACGCAAATTCTTTACAGACGAATGGAAAAACTGATAGAAGCCGACCTCGGAGAAGATCAGATTGGATTCCGCAGAAATGTTGGAACACGTGAGGCAATACTGACCCTACGACTTATCTTAGAAGAAAGATTAAGGAAAGGTAAACCTACGTTGCTAGCGTTTGTAGACTTAGAGAAAGCTTTTCACAATGTTGATTGGAATACTCTCTTTCAAATTCTGAAGGTGGCAGGGGTAAAATACAGGGAGCGAAAGGCTATTTACAATTTGTACAGAAAGCAGACGGCAGTTATAAGAGTCGAGGGGTATGAAAGGGAAGCAGTGGTTGGGAAGGGAGTGAGACAGGGTTGTACCCTATCCCCGATGTTATTCAATCTGTATATTGAGCAAGCAATAAAGGAAACAAAAGAAAAGTTCGGAGTAGGAATTAAAATGCATGGAGAAGAAATAATAACTTTGAGGTTCGCCGACGACATTGTAATTCTGTCAGAGACAGCAAAGGACTTGGAAGAGCAGTTGAACGGAATGGACAGTGTCTTGAAAGGAGGGTATAAGATGAACATCAACAAAAGCAAAACTAGGATAATGGAATGTAGTCGAATTAAGTCGGGTGATTCTGAGGGAATTAGATTAGGAAATGAGACACTTAAAGTAGTAAATGTGTTTTGCTATTTGGGGAGCAAAATAACTGATGATGGTCGAAGTAGAGAGGATATAAAATGTAGAATGGCAATGGCAAGGAAAGCGTTTCTGAAGAAGAAAAATTTGTTAACACCGAGTGTAGATTTAAGTGTCAGGAAGTCGTTTCTAAAAGTATTTGTATGGAGTGTAGCCATGTATGGAAGTGAAACGTGGACGATAAATAGTTTAGACAAGAAGAGAATAGAAGCTTTCGAAATGTGGTGCTACAGAAGAATGCTGAAGATTAGATGGGTAGATCACATAACTAATGAGGAGGTATTGAATAGAATTGGGGAGAAGAGGAGTTTGTGGCACAACTTGACTAGAACAAGGGATCGGTTTGTAGGACATGTTCTGAGACATCGAGGGGTCACCAATATAGTATTGGAGGGCAGCGTGGAGGGTAAAAATCGTAAAGGGAGACCAAGAGATGAATACACTAAGCAGATTCAGAAGGATGTAGGCTGCAGTAGGTACTGGGAGATGAAGAAGCTTGCACAGGATAGAGTAGCATGGAGAGCTGCATCAAACCAGTGTCAGGACTGAAGACCACAACAACAAAAACAACACTGTTCGTGGTCGACATTGGGTGAAGTGCGTTGTGAACATTTTTATATAGTAATATTAGTCGGGAACGCAACATATTAACCGCACTGTGGTATGAATCGCCTACGATTATTCAATTTCTCACACATGTCAAATTATGCTCCTTAAATTGTAAAAGAGAGGAACCGAATTTTTAGGAATTTTTAATATCCAAATTCACAAGCGCAATCCAAAATTTTCCATCGTCTAGACTGGGTGATTTTTTAACGTATACTCCAGACGAAATCATTAGAAATGTTCAATAGCTCCGTTTTGAAACGACGTTTACGTAACTGGTCATAAACTTGCTAAGTAAATCATCTCAGTGCCCTATAAATATATTTTAAACAACGACAAGTCAAGTTAATGGATATGGCGTGTCCGGCTTCATCTGAATTCGAGCCCAACTTATTGAAAAATGCTCTCAGCGAAAGATATTTGTGTGATGTCCTACCCACTCGTCTCTTATAGGGTGCCTAAAGGATGCTGCTCTCTCGGATAGCTATACAACAATTCAAGCAAATCATATTAATGGTTTTTATTACAATAAAGTAAACTGACAGTACTTGAGTTGGGTTTACTATGGTGTCACAAGCGATGGGCGACATGCCAATAGCCGGCCGCAGTGACCGAGCTGTTCTAGGCGCTTCAGTCCGGAACAGCGCGACTGCTACGGTCGCAGGTTGGAATCCTGCCTCGGGCATGGATGTGTGTGATGTCCTTAGGTTAGTTACGTTTAAGTAGTTGTAAGTTCTAGAGGACTGATGACCTCAGATGTTAAGTCCCATAGTGCTCAGAGCGATTTGAACCATATACGTGCCAGTAATCAAAGTCCTTCGCTAATTACAATGTCCATGCAAGCTATTCACACTCTCTCATCACTGCTATCGTTAATATCACTGCTCCTCTACGCCTCTTTGCTAGTGCCTCTGGTAGTGTCTCTGGTAGTGTCGTCTTCTACTTTCCGGCTGAGGCTGGCAGGAGCGGCGCTTACGGTCACAAACTGCGTGCAAACCTAATACAGTGTCCTAGCACTTGTCACAAAAGGGCAGAAATAAGCTCTGACTGCAGGAAGGTTTGACGTGGAGCCGAGAGGCGTTCCGCTTCTGTTTGAACGATGCGGTGAGCCGTCGTGGCCGGAAACATGAGCCACGCTTCGAAAATGCGATTTGGCAGGAGTGCAGCATTCTGTTACATGGCGTGTTACCGCGTTTTGACACTTCGAACCTGGGAAGCGGATGGCGGGGGTTGATTTCTTCCATACTTCCACAGACATCACGAGGAATGTCGCACTTCGCTAGAACTGTGAGTCCTGTGTACATAGCTTTTTTCTAAAGGTCTGTATGCAAATGAGACTATCGTTGGTTACACAACATCGTGAACTACACATTTCACGATAGTTGTGTAATATCAGTATTTGCGTGACACATTTATGTTGACTACAGTGACTAGCCGACACAAGCTTTTGTAGTCGTTCCTACAGTGCGATCCCAGAAAATCTAGCAGTAGTCAACAATGGCCCCCATACTCGGGGGGGGGGGGGCGGCGGAGGGGAAGGGAAACCACGCCCACCCCCCTAGCACTCAGAGACAGGAAAAAAATAGTGTTATAAGGTGGTTTTCTTTCAAGGAAACTATGTAAAGTCTGTATTAGGCACATTTTTAAGAGCATCGAAGCTGGAACTTTTTTATGGCTTCTTGCAAGTCACCTTTCGTCTTCCGAAATATTAAAAGTAATTCACACCTCCAAGTTTGATCCAGACAAGTGTTCTCCCACAAGTAGTCGAATTTACGGAACACGTAAATGTATCCTCATTCGGTGTATGAGAACTTTGCAAATGTGTCTAAAGTTTTGACTCAAAGTGAAAAAATTTTATACCATAGTCTCCTGAACCAAGAAAATTATTGTAGTCGCTTAAAATCTATGTCTATATCTATACTCCGCAGGCATCCTTACGGCGTGTGTTAGATGATTCGTTGTGTACCACTGCCACTTCCTCCTTTTCCACGAATGGGTCGTGGGAAGTACAACTGCTCGTAAGCCTGTGTGTGGGCTCGAATTTTGAGTACTCACACATGACCTCCCTAATAGCACCATAGAAACTGTCAAACTAGACGTTGCTGTCCGGCGGGATACTGCGGAGAGCTGGGTGGTGTTAGTCAATATAGCTGCTGAAGAATTTTATCAGCACAAGTAAGAAGATAGGAATGACAAAAGAAGTGCTTTTGACAGATCATCCAAATACAACAAACAGCCAGCGACCTTCAGGTACACTTTGTCAGGACATGTAAACTGTACGCTATCTTTTCCCAGATTTTTTCGTGCATGCAGTTCCAGTTTACTTACAGCTGCGTAGAAACTAAAACTGAGATGCACTGCAGAATTGTTGCCAGATGTTAAGACTTTGGTGAGGTCGTTAGAAGAAGTTCGGTTAGAAAGGAGTCGAGAGCAGCTGAGTAGAAGGCCGAGGGAGGAAGCGAGCAACCGGCGCTGGTCAGCCGTGTTTGTTCGCCGCGCTGCCAGCGGCGCTGCTCGCCTATTGACTGAGTGCGAAAGGTTCTTTCAATTGCTGGCGGAGACCTCGGGGGTGGACCGTCCGGCCAGAGGGGGAGAAATAATGCCTATCGCGGAAGGGGAGTGCAAAGTGCGCGTGTTGGTATCCCTGGGGTGCTCTGAAGACTCCCCTGCCGGTCGCCAGGAATTCCTTCATCTCGTGGGGAGGGGCTGGCCGCTTGATTACGTCACCATTCCTCGGCCTTGTGTGCCCCAGATTCTACATCATTAGGCGGCCAATTCCTCCTCTCCCGCTGCCCCACGCCTCCTGCACAAATTCTCCCCCTGCATAAACACCAGCGATCGTCTTTTCTCGAACCGCAGGCGTCATATATCCCCATACTCGATCGGTGCTCGTCGTGTCCGTGACGCTTTGGCCCTAGAAAGCGAGTGCTTCTTGAACAAAGAATCCTTCGTAATGCGATCTCGCTAAAATATGAAATCACTATCGAAGTTTCTGACAATCATGAAAGGTCTCTTCGTTTTATTTGGGTATTAGTTCGGGAACTGTTTTGCTTCAGTTTTCCGTGCTGTAGTCTTTCTATATTCCTATTAGTTCATTATGTGTTTTACAGTCTATTTATGGCAAAATTGTCTCTCCCAGTATGCTTTCGTGTCATCGATATTACCAAATAGACTATTGAATTTGCCATGAGAGACCTTTTAATTCCTTTGCTACGCCGTGCACGCTATTTTTTCTTACTCTATCCGTCCACCTACGTCACAGCTTGTGCTGGGAGCGATAGGGTTACAGTATTTTCAGTCGCCTCTTCTCGTCTGTTGCTACTGCCTATCATATGGCTGGCTCTGAGCACTATGGGACTTAACATCTTTGGTCATCAGTCCCCTAGAACTTAGAACTACTTAAACCTAACTAACCTAAGGACAGCACACAACACCCAGCCATCACGAGGCAGAGAAAATCCCTGACCCCGCCGGGAATCGAACACGGGAACCCGGGCGTGGGAAGCGAGAACGCTACCGCACGACCACGAGATGCGGGCACTGCCTATCATATTTCCTTTTGTACTGAAAATTAGTGTAACTTAAGAAATAGATTGTTTTCTTTTTGATTTTTGCCGACCGGATTGGACGAGCGGTTCTTTGCGCTTCAGTCTGGAACCGCGCGACCGCTATGGTCGCAGGTTCGAATCCTCCCTCGGGCATGGATGTGTGTGATGTCCTTAGGTTAGTTAGGTTTAAGTAGTTCTAAGTTCTAGGAGACTGATGACCTCAGAAGTTAAGTCCCATAGTGCGCAGAGCCATTTGAACCATTTTTTATTTTTATTTTTGTATGTCTGGTAGTCTCATTTAGTAGATAATCAAACTCTACAACTTTCGATAACGTAGAACCGGTGTTGTAGAATAGTTTTTTTGGTCCTACTTGACTTTTGCTAACTTCTGCAGAAATTGGCTATATGGTTACGGCTGAGAATGTCCTTCAAACCCGCATTAGGCCATCCAGATTTTAGTTTTCCGTGATTTCTCTAAATCGCTCGAGGTAAATGTCAGAATGATTCCTTTGAAAGGGCACGGCCGATTTCCTTCCCGATTCTTGAAACACTCCGAGCTTGTCCTCCGTCTCTAATGACCTCGATGTCTACGGGACGTTAAACCTTTATCTTCATTTCTTTTCCTTGTGTCACCTCTAGCCTTGTTAATTCTGCATCATGATGTTAATCTTATCCGTGCAGGTAAGCAGATATATTTTCTGTCCGTTTATGTTCATCTCAGTTTCTCACTTTTTTCAGTGACAGTTACACGGAAGTAGTGAAGTTGACTGTAAAAACAGATCACTTCTTTGTTTATTGCTACTCTAGTAGAATACCACTTCTAATACCAATATTTTCAGATTATTAAGTGTGTCCCTAGCTTCTTGAGGTAAAGATGACAGGCAACAGTAGAATCTTAGCTAAGTAGTTCATTAAAGGCAGTCAAACGTCGGAGCCTTCTTGGAAAAGATAAGCGTGACCCCGCGTGGGGAAAAGAAATACAGCTTTACCTTGTGAAACTAATACAGCTAAACAATGTGTAACTCAGAGGAACTGTTGGTAGTGGCTACCAACAACATCAAGACCTGTTTTACAACAGCGCATGAAACAGTTGAATAATAGAGTTTTTTGTATGTTCTGACACCATATTTCTAATTCGCAAGGGCACAGCGCTTGGGCTAGAGTTTGCAGTTTTCAATTTCTAATCCGAACGGACTCAGTTTGAATTCCCGTACCATCCATCTTGATTTCGCCGCAGATGTTGAAAGCACCTCTTGTAAAGTTCACATTATTATTCTCTCTCTTATTCTTCAACCTACCACTCTTTGTTTAGTAGTACTGGAACAACATTTAGTGGCATCAAAATAACCAGGCATTAACCACCGGTACTCCCTTCCATCCCTTTCTTGCTCCAAAAATTGCTCTGAGCACTATGGGGCTTAACTTCTGAGGTCATCAGTACCTTAGAACTTAGAACTACTTAAACCACACACATCCATGCCCGAGGCAGGATTCGAACCTGCGACCGCAGCGGTCGCGCGGGTCCAGACTGCAGCGCCTAGAACCGCTCGGCCACCCCGGCCGGCTATCTTGCTCCATTCATTATCCAATCACAATACCAGTTTCATGACATTCGTGTCACATCATAACAAGTCTAGGTAAAAGTAGCAGTGTATAGCAAGTTACCTCGGCAGCTGTCCTGTAGTATTCATCATGTCCCTACTACCAGCAATAATGGGCGTAAAGTTAAAGTATTTTGAATCATGACTTAGTCAAAAATCGGGAAGAATTATGTTCAGGATTGCTATTACCATAATATTTTTCCGCATCCACGAAAGCTACCAGTGTGTATTAAGCCTTTCACATCCGTTTATCGAAGATAAGCCTTACCGCTGTCATAGACTCTGCTGGAAGAGCAAATTCACCGATGTCATTCCGTTCGTCTGAGGGCACGGTTTCTGCTTCAGTAGTTATTCGCTTGCGTTTGGTTTAGATGATGAATATGGAAGACTAAGTTGTGATTCTTATAGTCTGATGATTTTTCCTCGAATTCCGCTGAAGGAAACAGGGCACAAAACTGAGAGATAAATCGCATTACTTGTGGCACAGTACTAGATTCTTGTTTAAATTTTCTCGTCATCCGTTAAACAATTTTGCTCCTCTAGAAAAACTGTTACAGATTTCAAATATAACGCGACGTAACTTATAAAGTTATTAATTTTTCAGGAAATTTTGTGAATGACAGAGATGATTACTGAATACAATGAGAAACAAACCTCCTCATAGGACTTTTACAATAAAAATAAAAGTGGGGTAAAACAACTGTCCATTTTTATCAGAACGGTATCAAACACAAATGAAAACTCTTGGTGTCTGGAGGCAGTGGAAATGATAGACAAAATATAAGTGTGGCTATTGAAGTTCGAGAAATAAACGTGAAGTAAGCATCTGGTTGTCTAAAATATTTCATTAAATAAATTATTAGTGAAGTCATGTCAGTTTAAAGTCTACTGGAATATGCAAATACAGAATTTAAACGTACGTACTGTGTTGTCGACCAATCTAGACCGTAAATTTCGTTTTCTAAATTAAAGGCAGTGCTTTCTTTCCAAGAATTAATTTAAGCAAATAACAGTCCTCGATCAAAGGAGAAAGATGGAGTCCCGAGCAACGGAAGTCGTTTAGCACGGTGCCCCTCGCAGCCTTGCCCCGACAAGAGTTCATAAATTACCGGCTCCGGCAGCGCAAAGTTTTATATTTCTGTACCTCGTCTACATCTAAAAGAGAAAGGGGCTGCCCTCGATGGTATTACTCGCCTCCCTCTTTTTCCTTTAGTGCAAAGGAGTAAATCAAGTACTACGAGAAGGTGAAATTCCGGTACAAGATGTTCCTCCGATTATGCAGAACAACGCATTAAACCAGTCATAAATCTTTAAGAACAGTTCTGCAGATATTCTTTCTTCTAACAAAAAAAGCGATACTTTATCCAAGATGAGTTGAGTGGGCTGTTTTATTCGTTTTTTATATTTTTATGATAGTTGATTATTGCTTCAGCTAATTTATAAGAATATACAAATTCTTACTAATAAAGTCGACTGGTAGCACGTATTTCAAACGAGATTGTGTCGTACATTGAGCTATTTATACTGTAAAACAAACGTCATCTTGATAAGGAAACGACTTGACAGAATGTTTGGATCGAGATATCGTAGATGTGACATGTATCATTACATGTAGCTCTCACTTCTTGCAACACTGAGTACTGTACCGTTTTTGTTCCCACAGTTCTACCCCTTTGAAAGAAGAAATTTTTCTTTCAAAAATTACTTTAACTTTTTACGAGTTCACTCGTATTTTATTCAGATGTATTTTGTCTCTGTGGCTTTTTAAAATAGCAGCTTAATTTGAAAGAGAAATTTTACCCTTCTCTCGCTTCCTGGAGTGTAAACATTGGTAACGACATTGGCCAAAAGAAAAAAAAACAGAAGAGATGGCACGGCGGTGTGCGAAAACATCAAAGGAGTTGGGTAACTTCGTTCTACTACTTCCAGAGGTGGTAATGGCTGCGAGGTGGATGTGTCAGACATTTTAAAAACCTCTGGGTGTCCTCGTCGTGAATTATTGATGGTCGACGCAGCTCAGGGATAAACCCCTGTAACCATTATGTAGGAGACGCAGCCACTGCCACCCTTGCACTGCTCGTGATTGATTTGACGCTTGTCGCTATACATAACATTATCTCGTTGCTTATGCCTGTTAACTTTCCATCAGAAGTGTTAGTTCTTTTAGAGCTAAAACAGCCAGAGAAGACCCTTTGAGAAAAGCGCGAAAACAAATAAAGATATAAGTCAAAGAGAGTTAGTGGTAAGATAGTATCTTTCCCCTTATTGAGTGTTCCATAATTTCTAGATCAGTATGTTACCAACAACAGATTACTTTGCCTGTTCCCAGTCCTCACATCATTTTCCTTTTTTTACCGTGGATTACGTGTTGATGCGTAACACATCACGTTCCTAAAATCATAATATATCGAACATTTTTCAAAATATCAAATATTTGGTATCGTTTAAAATAACCTAAGAATCTCTAAACTAACAACGCTGATGAGAGAAAACCCATAGGGGTTGATAAACACTCGACAACTACGCACGTTTTGTTTTATTTACTTCCGGTCGAAGAAAGTAATAAAACCAGAATCCGTCAGTGGCGTTTGCTACTTATACTGGAAATTTTCCGTCAGATCCTGAAGCAAAATCAGAACGCACCCATGTTATACCACAGTGTTTCTTTTCTGTGCGTCTCGTTCCTTTAAAGTCGCCCTACAAATCACGTGAGACAACGCATCACACTTGTAAGTTCACAATTTGTGGATAAGTGCGGGTAATTATTAGGAGACGACACGACAATCCGATTTTTGTAATTTTTTATATTTACGGTATGTGAAGTTCAGAACTCAAATACCAAACAACCAAAGCAGTTCGACGCAACTCGGAAAAATACTCAAGAAAATCGACTTTGAAGTTGGGTCTTTAATATCCTAAAGTAAGTTCGATTTTTCGACAGGTAGAATGGCTCTGTTGTGGAATACTTTTCGGCTACGTGGTGTGCATGGGTTTGATTCCTGGCTGATACAAATTTTCAAAAAATGGAGTATGCTCTAAGAGCATTTCTGTGAAGTGTAAAATAAATAATGTTGGAAATAAATCGGTAGCGCTAAAGACTGGTAATCACTGGATCAAATCTCGCTTCGCTCGTTATTTTTTACGTTTTGTTACTTTCAGTTCGAATACCTTTGTCATTAAAACATAAAATTCTTGAAATATATGCTAATTAATGCATGTCGTACACAAAAATAAAGTTTTTTGTTGCAAATATAAATTCTTAATCAGCAGTCTTTCATAAAGGATTGTTAAAAAAGATTGTTTGAATTTAAAAAATTATAAATTATTTTTTTTCTTTACGTATTTTACGCTTTGTGGAAGTGCTGGTACAAAACGCACCTTTCCTTAAAAATTTACATTGGCTCTGAATCAAACCCATGTCTCCCACGTGGCAGACGGCCTTTGTGCCGCAGAGCCACACCGCCTGCCAAAAAATCGTGCTTACTTTGGGGTATTAAAGATCCTCGGAAAGCTTCAAAGCGGATTTTACCGAGAATTTTTTAGAGTTGCATCAGACTGCTTTTGTGAGACTGATGATAGAATTGTGAACTTCACGTGTCATAAATGTAAAAAAGAAAAAATACAAAAAACAGATTACCGCGTGATCTCCTTGTCAGCTATGACTGTCAAGTTCACAGCCCTAGCGCCAAATTAGGCATGCGTGTCGATACGATACGGAGTTGCTTAACGAGGGTGGCAATGGAATTTTGCGTATTTGTCAGAGCTCCTTTTTACGCTCAGTTACTCTGGGGATTACCATGTATAGGCAGACGTGTCTCTCTGGGGATGCGGGCGTTCCTTCTTGAATTCACATCTCCTTTATTAAACAGTTATAACTGGTATTTTTCATTTTAAAAATAAGCTCTGAACAAAGGTAAAACTCATTCAGATAACAGGGTGGTCTGGAATTTTTAATTCACACAAAATAAATTCTAGAATAAGAGACTGTTAAAGAAGCAAGACCTTTTTACTATTGCTTGTGCATATAATCTCCATAACAATTTTATCAGACTTTTATGCAGACTATTTTTTTCTTGAACAATGTTTTCTGGCATTCGGAATAGTTTCCGATGGGTTCCTATTGATCTCAATGCAATTACATTATCAAGAAATGCCGAAAACATCCGTAGCGCAAGCTTCGGCCAAATATTATAATGGTGACCCTGATACTGGACAGCTCTTTTGCAAATTTAATTAAATTTGTGGTTAGGATTTGAATTTTTAGATTACTCGTAGTTTGATACATTTTTAAACTGCAAAATTTAAACCGAAATCCTATATTCGAAATATGCGCTTTGGGAGCAGCATGAGAATCTTCTTCAGCGATGGTTGGTGCTTTTCCAATAAAGTGATATACCTACATAGTACAGAACACTCCCGTTAGTGCAATGCAAGTTTAAAATCGAGTACCAGAATACAGCTTATTTGCCTCTAGAAGGACTACGGGGCAACAGACCTTAGCGTACACACACAGGGGATGGATCGTTAAAAATTTGGATTGAAACTTTACTTCACAGGACACAGTGGAAATGTTTGGAATTTAACGTGAGTCGCTGAGCCATAAACTGTTACTTAGAAGTATACACCACCATATTTTCTGCTGTGCTCTACTGCATTCGCCAAAGATATTGCATGTCTTGTTAACGAGCTTTTCCGTTTCTTTTTGTATAGTTTAGAACAAAAACAAAACACTGTTGGTATTCTATTGCTACTTATATAAATATTGATTCACCAAGCTATACTCGGGCAATAACAGACTATAGAAGTCAAGGAACGATGTCTTTAGGGAAAAAGAACTTTGAACGAATTGTATTAAAATGCAGCTGTGACTCTCGTATTCATTGTCTGACTGTCAAAAATTATTTGTATGTTAAGTGGAATACGAGAATCTCATTTTTATCTTAGTATCCATCGTTTCACAGCCTCTGAAAAGAAGATTCTTTTCGTCCTATCGTCACTGACGTCATTGAATTGATAGACCGAGAAGCTAGTCGTAACGTGAATAAATGGCAGTGGAGCACTTACAGTCTCTTTTTCCATTCTGGAGAATATTTTCCATTACCGGTATTCGAACTAAGTACCATAGGGAGGAACGCTAGTGTCACTGATGTTTAACAGCTCAGTTGCCAAGACTGCGGTGGATACATATTTCATAATCAGAAATGTCCTTTTCCGGCAACAATACTGTGTGTTACAAAACAGGAAATAATACATTATCCTGATACTTCAGGACGAAACACATTTATGAACTGTGAAAAACAGGAGCACAACTAGGAAGGTACGAAGAGGGTTGCAATTGTATGGAAAATTCAGGGAGGAAGCTGAACAGCTCATACGAACGCGGGTGGATATCCAGCTGGAGATTTCTTTTCTTTTTATGTTGTCTTCCATTAGTGTTAGTGTAGCGCTGTCTCCTAGATTGTTTGGAGAGATAAACGTAAACAATGAGCGGCCGTACGTGCGACGCATGACCATTGTGAGCCGTCGCGATTCCTTTTATGACGCGGAGACTTATTGTTAGAAGCGGAGGCGCGCAGATATGCGCCGGAAGTCGTAACATCTTGATGCAGCGGTCGCCGTGCGCGCCGCTCCGTACGCCGCTCGACTGTCACCGACTCCAAACACCCTACACGTACCTAACACGTCGCAGACAAGTTTCGCCGTTCCGTTCTCACAGCGAACGGTTCGCCCGTTGGAATGCTACACCCGTTGTTACCACATAAACTTGCAATACCCAGATAACACTGCATTCTTTTAAGTCTTCCTTTCTTGGGTTGGAGTTTAACCCCCCTTCGATTTCGACCCCTATTCGAGACAAATTAAGGTGATTTACATCTTATTCCACCATGTCCGAAGGGGAAAAGTGCAAAGTGCGTGCTGTTATTTCCTGGCGGAGCAGTGAAAACTCAGCCGACGTTTAACACGCCCCTTGTTAATATGGTAAGATAAGTGAGACAGAACTTCCGGAAAGATGCACCTTTCTTACTGGTGAGTGAAGAAGACCGACCGACAGCCACTTAAACTCTGAGAGTCTGTAAATGTTATGAACTGGAACGACGTCAGACAACCTCTCTTCGATAGAGATACAGAGCATTTCGTGCTTATGGCAAACATAGTGATTCCCTGTAAAGAAGGAGAGATGAAGACACCGAAGTCACTAATTTTATGTCACTTTTGATAAATTACGAGGGCGTGTTGAGAAGTAATGCCTCCGATTTTTTTGTGAAAACTCTTACAGCTTTTAAATAAAACAAAAAATATTAACATTCTACATCTCTAGTCTTCATGTCTACATACCTGCAGCGTTCTGCCACTAGAGGGCTCCGAACTGTAGCGCGTAGCCGGCCGGAGTGGCCGAGCGGTTCTAGGCGCTACAGTCTGGAACCGCGCGACCGCTACGGTCGCAGGTTTGAATGCTGCCTCGGGCATGGATGTGTGTGATGTCCTTAGGTTAGTTAGGTTTAAGTAGTTCTAAGTTCTAGGGGACTGATGACCTCAGAAGTTAAGTCCCATAGTTCTCAGAGCCTTTTTTTTTTTTTTTTTTTTTTTTTTTTTTTTTGTAGCGCCTAACACGGTATTGTGTGACGTAATTACACTACCTGCCATTAAAATTGCTACACCAAGAAGAAATGCAGATGATAAACGGGTATTCATTGGAGAAATATATTATACCAGAACTGACATGTGATTACATTTTCACGCAATTTGGGTGCATAGGTCCTGAGAAGTCAGTACCCAGAACAACCACCTCTGGCCGTAATAACGGCCTTGAGACGCCTGGGCATTGAGTCAAACAGAGCTAGGATGGCGTAGCTGCCCATGCAGCTTCAACACGTTAGCACAGTTCATCAAGAGTAGTAACTGCCGTATTGTGACGAGCCAGTTGCTCGGCCACCATTGACCTGACGTTTTCAATTGGTGAGAGATCTGAGGAATGTACTGGCCAGGGCAGCAGTCGAACATTTTCTGTATCCAGAAAGGCTCGTGCAGGACCTGCAACATGCGGTCGTGCATTATCCTGCTGAAATGTAGGGTTTCGCAGGGATCGAATGAAGGGTAGAGCCACGGGTCGCAACACATCTGAAATGTAACGTCCACTGTTCAAAGTGCCGTCAATGCAAACAAGAGGTGACCGAGACGTGTAACCAATAGCACACGAGACCATCACGCCGAGTGATACGCCAGTATGGCGATGACGAATACACGCTTCCAATGTGCGTTCACCGCGATGTCGCCAAACACGGATGCGACCATCATGATGCTGTAAACAGAACCTGGATTCGTCCGAAAAAATGACGTTTTGCCATTCGTGCACCCAGGTTCGTCGTTGAGTACACCATCGCAGGCGCTCCTGTCTGTGATGCAGCGTCAAGGGTAACCGCAGTCATGGTCTCCGAGCTGATAGTCCATGCTGCTGCTAACGTCGTCGAAATGTTCGTGCAGATGGTTGTTGTCTTGCAAACGTCCCCATCTGTTGACTCAGGGATATAGACGTGGCTGCACGATCCGTTACAGCCATGCGGATAAGATGCCTGTCATCTCGACTGCTAGTGATACGAGGCCGTTGGGATCCAGCACGGCGTTCCGTATTACCCTCCTGAACCCACCGATTCCAGATTCTGCTAACAGTCATTGTATCTCGACCAACGCGAGCCAGCAATGTCGCGATACAATAAACTGTAATCGCGATATAGCCGGCCGAAGTGGCCGTGCGGTTAAAGGCGCTGCAGTCTGGAACCGCAAGACCGCTACGGTCGCAGGTTCGAATCCTGCCTCGGGCATGGATGTTTGTGATGTCCTTAGGTTAGTTAGGTTTCACTAGTTCTAAGTTCTAGGGGACTAATGACCTCAGCAGTTGAGTCCCATAGTGCTCAGAGCCATTTGAACCATTTTTTTTGTAATCGCGATAGGCTACAATCCGAGCTTTATCAAAGTCAGAAACGTGATGGTACGCATTTCTCCTCCTTACACGAGGCATGACTACAACGTTTCACCAGGCAACGCCGGTCAACTGCTGTTTGTGTATGAGAAATCGGTTGGAAACTTTCCTCATGTCAGCACGTTGTAGGAGTCGCCACTGGCGCCAACCTTGTGTGAATGCTCTGAAAAGCTAATTATTTGCATATCACAGCATCTTCTTCCTGTCGGTTAAGTTTCGCGTCTGTAGTACGTCATCTTCGTGGTGTAGCAATTTTAATGGCCAGTAGTGTAGGTCGGTGCGTGAGAAACAGCGTGTTGTAATCAAGTTTCGCATTCGAAGAGTTCGTCCACATATGAAGCATCTTCTCCTTGAGCATGTCGATGCCAGACCGCACACGAATACTGCGACATCTGCAACAATCCTACGCCTTGGGTTTACTGTCATCGATCATCCTCCATACAGTCCCGACATGGCCCCATCGGATTTTAGTTTGTTTCCAAAAGTGAAAGAACACCTTCGAGCGTTGAGACGGTGCGAGCAGAGGTGATGTTTGCTCCGTCAAAAAAGTCAAACATTCTACAGCGACGGTATCAACAAACTGGTCTCTCGTTGGGAGAATTGTGTTCGTCACCAGGGTGATTATGCTGAGAACTAAATATGTAGACATGAAGTATAAAGATGCAGACTGTTAATAGCGATTGTTTATTTAAAAACCTCAAAGAATTTTGACAAAAAAAATTCGGAAGCATTACTTTTCAGCACGCCCTCGTAAAAGACCACGGTAGGTAGTCAAAAACGCTATAAATACCGTCTGTGTACAATGAAAATGAAATGACGCCATATTGTTTGCGTCTTTTGAAGAATTCAGTCTTAGAAATTAACAACTCCTGTTGACATAGCTTTGATTGTTTCTCAGTTCGTTTCGTAAACAATTGCTCCGTCAGTAACATAGCTAACTGCAACTTCGTTTATTATTCTCTAACTATTTTTATCGAACTCCATATCGCATTATTTATCCTCTGCATCACTCATTCTAGATCTCCTTTTTAGTTTGCTTTTATAATTCATCCCTTTCAGTACCACACTATTCTCTAAGGGTGCACGATCCCAAACATATGTATTTGCAATGCTTCAGCTGTACCTCATCTTCAGCCTTTTTAGCCCGAAAATATACAACGTTTATGATGTTGGTTTCCAGTCCTCCTCAAACCTTTTCCGCAAATTCCTGCATTTTCATTTTTTGTTAGGTGACTTACTATACCTCTTTATCATGTCGTCTGTGAATCAAGGCGGACGAAAAAGTATTAGCGACAGAGATTCAGAACCAGGTTCACATAGGAAATAGAATAATTGTCATGATCGAAACTGGACTCGGGTAACTACGCATTGCTGTGACAAATAGAAGTCTCTCTGCCTCCATGTGTTAAAGTGGTAACAAAGCACCTTTGGTGGGACAATAAGTCCCGCTCCCTCTTGTAGTGAAATGTACAAATAACGGCAAAATATAAACCTGGATAGGTCGCACCGCAGAATACTAAAGCATCCTCTTCGACAATATTGGGAAACCAATGACATTCAGTACTATTTGAGAAGTATTACCAAAGGTTTAAAATTGAAACATTACACACTGTTCGAATACCAGTTCAGCAATCTGAGAAGGAACTGATCGAAAAATGGGCAATGCAACTAACTAAAATGAGTTATGATTTTATACATGTAAAGAATGGCACAAGGGCCATTCGGAAAATAAGGTCCGATCGGTCGTGAAATGAAAATCACAGTGAAAATCAAAAAATTTTAATTGAGCAGTTTGCTACACCTTTCAGCTATTTCTCTACGTAGTCACCGCTCCGACTTATTTGTCGTTGCGTTTACCAACTTTTCAATACCCTTATCACAGAAGGCAGCCACTTCTGCTTTCCACCACTTCTCTGCGCTGGTCTGCAATTCTTTGTCTCTGCCAAAATGTTGTCTTCATAGCCAGCAGTTCATGTGAGCAGAGGTGAACATCACAGGGTGCCAAGTACAGGCTGTATGATCAAATACTTCCCACCAAAGACGCTGCAGGGGCGTCCTCATTGCCCCTGCAGTGTGCGGCCGAGATTTGTCATGAAGAAGGAAATGCATGACAGGTACGTTATGTGGGGATGCATAAAATCAGGCACAAACTTGCAGCTGTCACCCATATTTGCGGGAGACAGTATTATTCTACGCATCTTTTTGTGCTCACTGTGTGCTCAGAACCGGAAAGAGCGACGTGACGAGATCGACAGGCATACTAGAGACACTCTCCAATGCATCTGTGCAGATCTTCATCAGATTTACACTGTCGTTTCCTCTTCACGACGTATCGGATCTTTCTTTCCGAATCGCTATCGTTTAAGTGTGCATCTTGAAACTGCTGTTTCATTAGGAGGTGCAGCTGAATGAAGGAAGTTCAGTCTATATTTCCTCGGTCACTACTTTTATTTATGGCTGTACTGCTGCTAGTGAAACTAGGGCCATGTCAGGCTTACGACAGAGTCAGAAGTCTCTGTAAACTGAAGCAGAAAGTAAGTACTCAGATATGAAGATGGCCACCACTGGCCGAAATCGATAGTCTGGGGACAAAAAATTTTGTAGTCATAGATTGGAATGAAAGAAAGAAATTATACGACTTGCTATAGTTCTGTGCAGGTTACTTCCTGTCTTACGAGTGAAATAACACATTCATCTAGAGAGAGCGCTCTTGTTTTCCTTTTCTGTGGTGCCACTGCGCCACAGTAATTAGTAACGTTGGTAGAGGGTTAGGACTAGAACTTCGAAGGAGTGTGTGTCAAACAGAACAAGCACACAAGTAGTTTGCTGCCGGCCGACGACGATTCAGTTGCGTTACGTTTTCCTAAAGTTCTTCTGTCACGAGCGTGTTTATTCCGGAAATCAGCTGCCCAAACAGAAAGCCTGTGGGTTCAATAACAGCAAACTGAGCCATCCATAAGCATGCAAGACGGGCGAAATAGGAAATAGCCAATTGGCCACGGGCCACACAGCTGCTGCCGAAATTACATCGCCATGAATGTAATTGTTACGCCACACAATCGCAACGAGACTTCAAAAGACTCTTTCCATGAGCCGTTCTTCAGGTAAGAGTTGCTAATGTGACATCCCTGCATGCTCCGACACCGCCACAAAAGTAGTACTCTAATACATCGTTTTAGCACCCTCTCTCAGACAGCCGACACTTGCTCACATTCAGTAATAAACGCACAAAAAAAAATCAGAAAAATATGAATTAATGGCTCTAAAGTTTTCTGCTTCGACGTACATTCACGATACGATCATGTGCATGGAAAAAACGAGGGGAGAAATTACAACAGGAATATTACTATTCATTAGGATTTGGTGACAGAAGAGGATAATGAACGGTAAGAGAAGGAAGAATGAGCAAAACGGAGAAGGGCAGAAGGAAGTTTCCAACATTGCATCTTATATGCATCGAGATCATTACAAATCGAGCAAGAAAAGGGAAAGGGCTTTCTAACAACAGCCCACATGGTATTCCACGTAATGGTTTAGAAACACGTAAATCTGAATGATCCCCAGTCCTCCAAAACACAAGTATGGTTTCTCATGCAGTGCTTCACTTCGCTAGGAGGAGGGAAAAAGAAGACACAAAAGTTGAAACTACCGCTTTTGTTAAGATAATAAACACTTCAAATGCTGAGGGTGAACACAGGGTAGACAGTAGAAGCTGCACTGTAACTCTTAGCTCTCAAAGCAGAAGTTACTTCTGGTTAAGTATCAAAAGACTACCCCGATTAGAAAACCCTTCGAGGGAGCGCGGAATAGGATCTAGGAATTTATTATACGGCGCTGACAAATTACATAGGTTAGTGAGCCTGAAATGTTCGCATCGTATACTAGATGGAGATAACAGTGCGTTTATTTCTAGTGCCTATCCACACGAGAGGACTGCGGATTTTTTCCCATTGTAAGCAGACGTGTATGAAAATTTATTTCGTAAGTAACACGAAGTTCTATGGTGAAATAGATATCTTTCACATAGAAATATGTGCCATTCAATAAAATCGACAGGCGTGTGAAACCCTGATGGTCATACCTCCCACGCCGTTGTGCATGTTATTGGCTCGGACCCTGAAGGTGATGCCATATATTTAGACTTCCGAAAAGCTTACGCTCCGTTCCGCACAACCAACTCATAACCAGACTCGACGCACGCAGCGTAGCAAAAGCAGGCTGTGACTGGATTAAGAATTTCATCATCACAGATGCCAACAACTCACGCGGATTTCTTACTATCGCCAGTACGAAAAAAATACGATTATCTGTTGTAAGATATCATCAAAGTTTGATCTCTTGGAGTTTCACACTAGACTAACTCAGTGTATTTTCATTAATTTCATTCGTATTATTCTCATCATTCAGCCGTTTACCAAAATTATATTTATGCTGGGCGTAATGATAGTCCCTGTGGTATTCTGTTCTAATCAACGTTATGAGAAATGTAAGGAGCAAACAGAGTTTTCAATAAATATGTCAAGCAACTGTCATAAACATTCATAAAAGCAGACTGAACGTAGCTTTTACAATATATGCATGTTTCTTATGAAGACTGAGAGCTTATTCCCAAAATTCAGGACCTGCTTTATTCTTCATTGCCGGCCGCGGTGGTCTCGCGGTTCTAGGCGCGCAGTCCGGAACCGTGCAACTGCTACGGTCGCAGGTTCGAATCCTGCCTCGGGCATGTATGTGTGTGATGTCCTTAGGTTAGTTAGGTTTAAGTAGTTCTAAGTTCTAGGGGACTGATAACCACAGCAGTTGAGTCCCATAGTGCTCAGAGCCATTTGAACCATTTTTTATTCTTCATTCTTACGCAACACTGAACCAGGCCGTCGACCCTTCATTGGAGAGCAGCAGCAATGAACTGTCTCTAAACTGAAGCCGTCCTTCTGTATCTGCTCACCTCAACATAGAGACACCCCGCAACAGTTTTGGTTGGGTTGGGTTGGGTTGTTTGGGGAAGGAGACCAGACAGCGAGGTCATGGGTCTCATCGGATTAGGGAAGAATGGGGAAGGAAGTCGGCCGTGCTCTTTCAAAGGAACGATCCCGGCATTTCCCTGGAGCGATTTAGGGAAATCACGGGAAACCTAAATCAGGATGGCCGGACGCGGGAAACAGTTTGGGAAAGAGCCTCCAGAGGAACGAAAGAACACACTGTAAGATAGCAGCTCTTCATGATTCAGCAGTTGTACCCTATGGTTGTCTCTCTCATTACATGGTAGAGACGTAGTAATAAGTAGCGATGACTAACAATGAATGAATGCTCGAGCATTGTCACTGAATGAGGTAGCCATGTGATTTCGACAACATACTTGTAATAGAAAAAAGTGAAAATGCTTCCGTTCTTTGGCTGAGGGGGACAAAACAACAATGGCTGAGGGGGACAAAACAACAATGCGCTGGTTGGTTTGCCCTGAAGAATAAGAATTTTTTACATCCACGTAATGCATTATCCATTTGAAGATTACAAAATCCAGATGGAAATGTGTGATGTCCTTTCGGAGACCGTGATAGTCAGCATCTGTTCGTCATTTTTTCTTGCTCAGAAGAGGCTAAACTTCTCATGGGTGATGCAGTGAACAGTCACAAATGCTGGATACAAAGCGATGGGTGCAATGATCGGAGTGAAATTTCTTGTGACTGAACGACTGGCTAAGGATGAGAAACAAGATTAAGATTTATGGATTCTGTTTTTTTAAATTTTGTTCGAATTTTAACTTGCTCAAGTAATCTTCATAAACTTCAGATTTTTCTGGACTCATGAACTGTAACATCAAGGAACTCTGAGCATCCTGGCGTTCCAGCAGAAGAGAAATCTTTTGCACTTCGCTCTCATAGCTCATAACCATTTGGTCAACCGCTTGATGGGAGTATTTCTATTTGACGCCACTTCGATGAGTTTCGCGTCGATGAGATGAAATGATAAGGACAACACAAAAATCCAGTCCCTCAGCAAAGAAGACATCCGGCCTGGCCGGGAATCGAACCGGTAAGATACCCACCCCTCCCCCCCCCCCACCTCCCACCTCCCACGGTCTAGAAGGGTAGATGTGTCGACGTTAACCAATAGAATACGAGCTACGGTCCATTGTGTGCAGGATGAAGTTCGAAAACTTCACCAAGATATACTTCCTGAAGTCACTTGCGTGCTTGAAGCGAAATGATCATACGGTATTGTTGGCCGGGAGACTGCGTGTTGGTCAACCGCTGTCTGCAGCTCGTGGTCGTGCGGTAGCGTTCTCGCTTCCCGCGCCCGGGTTCCCGGGTTCGATTCCCGGCGGGATCAGGGATTTTCTCTGCCTCGTGATGACTGGGTGTTGTGTGGTGTCCTTAGGTTAGCTAGGTTTAAGTAGTTCTAAGTTCTAGGGGACTGATGACCATAGATGTTAAGTCCCATAGTGCTCAGAGCCATTTGAACCATTTGGTCAACCGCTTGATGGGAGTATTTCTATTTGACGCCACTTCGATGAGTTTCTCGTCGATGAGATGAAATGATAAGGACAACACAAAAATCCAGTCCCTCAGCAAAGAAGACATCCGGCCTGGCCGGGAATCGAACCGGTAAGACTACCCACCCCTCCCCCCCCCCCCCCACCTCCCACGGTCTAGAAGGGTAGATGTGTCGACGTTAAGCAATAGAATACGAGCTACGGTCCATTGTGTGCAGGATGAAGTTCGAAAACTTGTATAATTTGTGTAAAATAAATGTGGAGACTATCAATACCATCAAACCTGATAAATTGCAGATAGTGTTTTCTCCTGCTTTATGTATGTGCTCTTGTTATCTACTCTAATGACAAAACATTACGACCACCACGTTAATAGTGAGTTAGTCCACCTTTAAAACGCAGCGCTGGGCAGAGCTCCTACGTGGTATAGATTTTACAAGTACCTGACAGGTTTCCTGAGGCATGTGGCACCGAATGTCTACGCATCATTTAGCAATTCCTGTGGTTTCTGGGTGCGATACTGGCGCCCGATAGCGTTCCAAATGTGTTCCATCAGGTTCAGATCAGGCGAATTTGATAACCAAGATATCAGCGTTAGTTGCTCATCAAACCACTGTAGCACGATTCTGGCCTTGTGACACCAACAGCTATCTCTCTGGAAGTTGCCACTGCCGCCAAGGAATAAATCAAGAATGGAGGGATGCAGATGCTCCCCATAATGTTCACGTAGCCCACAACTGCCTTGGTGACTTCGATTACAATCACAGGTCCCATGAAAGCTCAGGCGAATACCCCCCATGGCACAAAATTGCTGGTCTGTGTTCGCAATGCGATGCATTTTCCGAGCAGCAGTTCGCCTCAGTGAAGGCGTATCCGGACACGATCATCGACCTGGTGTAGCAAGAAACGTGAATCATCCGACCAGGTTACCAGTTCCTATTGATTCACAGTCCAATTTCGATGATTCTGTGCTCACGACAATCATAACTGCTGACGTCGTTGGGCCAGCATAGGAACACACGGAGGTCATTTCCTGCGAAGCACCGTACCCGGCGATTTTGTTGGTCAAGAGATCTTCAGTTCACTCACACGCTTCTCAATCCACTGTGTCAGCAGCTGTGACCGAGCGGTTCTAGGCGCTTCAGTCTGGAAACGTGTGACCGCTGCTGTCGCAGGTTCGAATCCTGCCTCGGGCATGAATGTGAGTGATGTTCTTAGGTTAGTTAGGTTTAAGTAGTTCTAAGTTCTAGGGGACTGATGACCTCAGATGTTAAGTCTCATAGTGCTCAGAGCCATTTAAACCATTTTTTCCAAACCACTGTTTCATGGTTCTGGCCTTGAGACACGGACAGTTATCCTGCTGGAAGGTGCCATTGCTTCAGCGCAGAGGGCAAGCATGAAGGGATGTAGGTGGTCCGCAACAAAGTTTACGTAACCCACAGCTGTCTTGGTACCTTCTGCTACTACCACAGGTCCCATGCAATCCAACACGAATGTCCTCCATAGCATAATACTGTCATTACCGCCCTGCGTCCATGGCACGGTGCATGTTTAGAGCAGCCGTTCGCCTGGATGACAGAAACGAATCGATTTGGAACGGGAGTCATCCGACCAGGCGAACTGTTTCTATCGATCCGTGGTCTAATCTCGATTATCCCATGCCCCTTGCAATCACAACTGATACTGTCGTTGGGTCATCATGGGAACACGCAGGAGTCTCTGTTGCGAAGTCCCACGTTCAACAATGTACATGGAGCGAGGTGCTTCGAAACATTTGTGCCTGCACCATAATTTTACTATGTCGTTAGATCTGCCACAGATTGCCGCCTATCCTTCTTCACAGATCTGGAAAGCCTCCGACATCCACGTTCTGTGATGAGGCGTGGACGTCCAATAATTTATCGCTTTATTTCACCGTTGTGAACCATTTTCTTTATTCATGACAGAATCACGCGAACAGCCAGGCAGTTTCACCGTTTCCGAGATGCGCTTTCACAGACGCCGGACCACAACAATCTGCCATTTGTTAAGGTCGCTTATGTTAGTGGATTTCCCCACCTGTGGCCCGTATCGTTGCTGGAACGATTCCCAGTTCGCCTCTTCTCCGTTCATATACTTCTGTTATCGCATCACGTGCCCGCAACGCCACCAAGCGGTATTTAGTCTGGCGGTGAGCAGTGTATAGTGTGTATAGTGCAGATGATGCTGTCATTTACCGTCTTGTAAAGTCATCAGATGATCAAAACGACTTGCAAAATGATTTAGATAAGATATTTGTATGGTGCGAAAAGTAGCAATTGACCCTGAATAAAGAAAAGTGCGAAGTTATTCACATGAGTACTAAAAGAAATCGGCTAAATTTCAATTACGCAGGAAGTCACACAAATCTGAGGGCTGTAAATTCAACTAAATACTTAGGGATTACAATTACAAATAACCTAAATTGGAACGATCACATAGATAATATTGTGGGTAGAGCAAACCAAAGACTGCGATTCATTGGCAGAACACGTAGAAGGTGCGACAGGTCTACCAAAGAGACTGCTTACACTACGCTTGTCCGCCCTATTCTGGAGTACAGCTGTGCGGTGTGGGATCGGCATCAGGTGGGACTGATGGATGACATCGAAAAAGTACAAAGAAGGGCAGCTCGTTTTGTATTATCGCGAAATAGGGGAGATAGTGTCACAGACATGATATGTGAATTGAAGTGGCAATCATTAAAACAATGGCGTCTTTCGTTGCGATGGGATCTTCTCATGAAATTTCAATCACCCGTTTTCTCCTCCGATTGCTAAACATTCTGTTGGCACCCACCTACGTAGGGAGAAATGATCATCACGATAAAATAAGAGAAATCAGGGCTCGCAGGGAAAAATTTAAGTGCTCATTTTTCCCGCGTGCCGTTCGAGAGTGGAACGGTAGAGAGACAGCATGAAGGTGGTTCATTGAACCCTCTGCCAGGCATTTTTTTGTGAATAGCAGAGTAATCACGTAGATGTAGATGTAGATACGTAAGTTTCCTGTATCAAGTATTCTTTTCATCAAAATGAGTCATATATATATTCCTACGCCAGTTAAATCACACATTACTATCTTTTCTTTGTAATACGAGCTCTGCTGGCTGAGACGTATGCAGCTGTTCAAGGAAGGTCCCATATTCCTTTTCGTAGCAGTTTCGAACATAAAGGTGCTCCATGCTCATAAATGATCATTAGAGCCAAAGTGGAAAATCTTGACTGACACATTGAATTATGTCCTACTTGATATGGTTTATCAAAAAATGGTTCAAATGGCTCTGAGCACTATGCGACTTAACTTTTGAGGTCATCAGTCGCCTAGAACTTAGACCTAATTAAACCTAACTAACCTAAGGGCACCACGATATGGTTTATCGTTGCAACACTGTATTTATGAATGACGTATCAGCTGTGAACTATACTCTGTAGCTGACTGCAACCAACGTTTGTCAAACGAAATAATTGCACGACCGATAAGTTCGCAGAAAAAAGAGGAGGGAGGGTACAATACGGTGCTAGCACATAGTTTATTGGTGTCAAATACCTCAACTGGAGTCACAGTTCTTACAGGTCTATCCGATGGACGTAAAACCACCCGTCTGTCCACTCTAAACGGTACATCAGGACTTTCGACATTTAACGTTAAATATTGAAGGGAAGCTTTGATGCAAAGAAAGTGTATGCAGTAGAGTTTCTTCTCTCACAGCGCCAAATATCAGAGACTGGAATTGTTTCCACCAGTAGCTCACCAACTGCCTCCTTAAAGTCAGTTGCGGCCATTTTAACAAATTCAGTCGCGAAAGGAAGATTGATAGTTGGATCAACTCTTTTTAGGTACCTAATGAACATGGTACTTGTATATTTGTAAGTCTGATGTTAATAGTCAGACTGAAGTCGGGACGTACCATTTTTATTTTCAGCAGACCAAACATTTGTTTTCATACTTAAAAGTAGTTTTCGCCTCTCGCAGTGATCCGATAAGTGTAATTTGCAGAGACACAATGTGGCTTTGTTGCTCGACATGTTCAACAGGTCAGGAAAATATTTCGTGCACCTGAAGACAGACAGCCCAACTTACTTCATGTGCCCAGGAAGCGGATGATGTAAGTTTGGTTGCCTAACTTAAAGTGCACCAAGTATTTTCCATTTTGCATCCCCTGTAGGTTTCACCATAAATAACTGTACGACCCAGGGAATGCAGTAGCATACCAGCTCCAGTATCTCTCAACGACACCTGCCTAGGGAAAAAGCAGTTCATCTCAACCATAATCTTGAAATTTTAGTGAAATCATACTGGCTGTGATATGTAGTCTCTGCAACCACAGTAACTGGCTATTTTCAGGAAATTTTTAGATGTTTCTCTTAAGAAAGCTTCTGCCAATTTCCTTCCCTAATTTTGTTTATTCGGACTAACGCTCCATTTCTGGGGACCTCGACATCTAGCGATCGTTGAACTCTATCCTCCTTCTGCTTCACAGAATCTGAGAAAAGCTTCTCAGAAATTTCGAAAGAATAAAAATGAGTCGCAGGTTCGAGCTTTGAGTCGGACACGAGGAGTGCTCTACATCTACATATGTACTCTGAAAATCATTGTGAAATGTTGGCAGAGGATACGTCCTACTGTACCAGGTATTAGTGTGTATTCCTGTTCTACTCACGTATGGTGTGCAGAAAGACTAATTGCTTAATCACTTCTGTATGCGGTGTATTAGTCTAATTTCGTCTTTCAAGTCCATATGGGGCCGAAACATAGTGGGTTTAGCATAATCTAGATTCCTCACTTAATGTTGGTTCTTGATACTTTGTAAGTAGACTTTCGTAGATTAATTCGTATCTATCTTCAAGTGTCTGCCAGGTTATGTTTTCGATTATCCCAGTATCTTGCCAATGAACCGACATCTGACACCCGTTTTACCCGCAGTCGAGCATGTGTGATCATTCCATCCCATATCCTGACAAATTTTTAAATACAGTTATTTGTTAAAAGTTGACTGATTCCGATAATTGGGGCTCATTGGTACTGCAGTCATAGGATATTACAACTTTGCATTTTATGAAGTGCATAATTTTACATATCTGAACATTTAAATCAAGCTCCCAATCTTTGCACGGCTTTGAAATCTTATCAAGTTCTGACTGAATGGTTACGATAACATGCTGTGTGCTTCCCACCAAGAAATCGTCAATTCAGTCACAAATTTCTTTTGATACCCCATGTGATCTTTGTTGATAAACATTGACCACAACGTTTTTCAGAAGTCATGGAATACTGCAGCTACCAAAGTGCTTTCATCCATGGCTTTCAGAATATTATGTGGAAAATTGGGGCATTGGTCTCCGCATTAACGATGTCTTCAGAATCCATATTGTTTGGCGTGAAGGAGATAATTCTGTTGAAAACACCTCATTATATCTTAAGTATGTATTACATGATTCTGCAGTAGATGAATGTCAATGGTACTGGATGATAGTTTTGTGGAACACTTTTGGTATTGTCAGGGCTGTTTTTCTGGGGGAACGCTGGGGGATGCGTACCCCTAAACTTTTTCATCGATAAAGTAATTTTTTTACGATGTTGAGAACTTGGAAGAGTGCCAAAGATTTTTTCACGGACGTAAATTATTAATTTCATTTTTTCGTGTTGGTTTTTGTTGCATTGTTTCTTTAAATTGTGTTTTATAGATTAAAATATTTCCTTGTATTGTTTTGTATGTTGGAGGGTTGATTGGACTCACCTGTTTCATCTGAGGTGTATTATAGGTCAATTGAACTTTACGATAACATTTTCTTTTATTGTTCAGGGCCTAGTCGGAATCGTGTGCTTCATTTGAGGTGATGTAAACTGAAGTGTCGATACCACATTCTCTTGTATGTTTGGGTGTTTCTCGGCTTCAGTTGAGCTGTAGTAAAGTCAACTAAAGAGTCCGACACAATTTTTGTTTTTTTTTTTTTGTTTTTTGTTTTGGTAGTTCGACATGTTGATGACGTCATGGCTAAAAGCGGATGGGTGGTATCCCATGCTTCAGTTATAAGTAAATTTCGCTGCATTATATCCAATGTCGGAGTATCCTCAAACTTTTTTTTAGAAAAAAAAAGCACTGGGCATTGTTCATATATGCGAGTGTGACCTGTGCTATCTTCCAACTTTTGGGCATACTTCTTATTCCAGGGAGCTGAGATACGTTATAGTTAAGAGAGAGACTAACTCAAACCCAAACTCTGTATAGAATCTGATAGGGATTTCCACAGGGCCTGGAGCCTGATCAGTTCTAGCGATTTCATATCTCAATGCCGCTGACTCTAATGTCTACGCTATCTGCTAAAAAGTATCCGGACATCCTATGTAATGCGCAATGGCCCACTAGCTGTCACGAGAGCCGGAGCCACCAGTATAAAAGAGGGCAGGGAGTATTGTGTTGTCAGTGCAGAAGCAGAATGGGTCGCTCAGGAGTACTCAGAAACTTTGTAGGTGGACTAGTAATTGAATGTCACCGGAGTAACAAATCGATGAGGGACATTTAAACACTACAAAATTCACCTAAATCGACCGCTGATGATATGAATGCGAAGTGGAGACGCGGAGTAACATCCACAGCTAAACCCAGACCATGAAGTCCTCACGTACTGATGGACAAAAACCCTCGAGAACTGCAGAGAATTGTTGTAGAAAAGGACATGAAACCAGTGGAAGGAATCACTCGCAAGTTCCAATGGACTACCAGTACCCCAGCAAGCACAGTGACGGTGCACAGAGAGTTAAAAAATAATGGGGTACAATGGTCGAGCAACTCTTTATAAGCCACACATTTCTGTATTGAATGGTAAGCAAGTTAGAGGTCGTGTAAGAGTGATGCCACTGGGTAGTGGATGGTTGTAAACGAGTCATTCGGCGTTAGGAATCACATTATAACCTGTGGCAATCCGAAGAAAGTGCTTGGGTTTCTCGAATGCCTACAGAACGTTACCTGCCATCACGTCCAATGCCAACAGTGAAGTATGGAAGAGGTGATGTTATTGTACAGGAATTTTTTTCGTGATTAGGATGCGGTCCTTCTGTTTCGCTTACGAAGACGCTAAATGAGGAAATATATGAACACAGTTCACAGCACTGTGCCCTGTGTACAGTATAGGAACAGATCGAAGATCATATTTGTTTCCATGGGTATGACACTGCACACTATCAAATGCGCCTTCTGTCAGGCAATGGTTGGTGGAAAATAATATTTCTAAAATGTAATGAGCTGCCTAAGTCCCAGTCTGAATCCCATAGAACACCGCTGGGATGAGTTAGAACGTCAACTTTGCTCCAGATCCATTGTTCAACATCACTACCTCCTCTGGTGTCGTCTCATGAAGAAAATTGCCTCCCATTTCTCCAGACATTCAGACACCTTAATGAAAGTGTTCACAGCACAGTTCGAGATGCCATAAAGGCGAATGATGGACACATCCCGTATTATGTCGAGTAATAGGTGTCCAGATACTTTTGGAGAGATAATGTATCTATATCACTTATCTTCGCGAGAATTAAACTTAGGTAGTACTCCTGGAGTTTCTTTTGTACGGAACCGTTTGAAAACGGAGTTTAGCGTTTTATACTTTTGTTGGCGTGGTGGAACGGTGCTGGGTATGGAAGGTAAATCTCCAAGTTTGAGCCTCAGTCCGATAAGCAGCTTCAAGTTGTCATAAATGATCTGCTCATTGCATACTCCAGTATGAGTAAAAAAATTTCTTCTGAACAATAGAATATTGACGCAAAAGCCTCGCTGAAAAAGTCGCCTTCTGTTGGTTTTGATCCACTACTCGCAATCGAGATCGCTAACGATGCACTATTGCTCAAATTAATAGGAAGAACGCGACTCATGTTAAACACCGACGCACTTATTTGTGACGGAGACGCGAAGAAGGCAGCGGCGAGCGCTAGCGCTCTTTCTTTATTTTCTCCCTCTCCCCGTGCACGCGCCGGACCCGGATAACCTAATAACAGACGACGCCGCGCACCACCGGCACGAGAAGAAGAAAGGAGCAGAAGCGGGAGCGGGCGCAATTCTCTGTGGGACTTCCCTTCCCGCGCTCGCGGCCAATTTCAACCAATTTGATCGAAAAGTTCGCCTTAATTTTGTTTTGGCACCGGGGTGACCCGTCGACCGGCCGTTGTTTATGACGAGCGTAGCCCGTCGCCGGCGGCCGTGTGATAAAGCTGATTGCACACAGGCGTGCCGTTATAATGGCGGCCTCTTGTGCGCGCGCCTCTGACCGGAAGCCATTACTGACCCCCGGCGGAATAGTCAGGGAGCGGCGCTGGCGCGGGGGTGGACAGCCTGCTCGTCAGCCGGCGACGGTCGCCGAATATTTATGGGCCCGCCCGTCTGCCAGCTCTTCTCCGCTAAAAAGAAAAAGAACTCAGCGTCGTCATCAGTCATCCGCGTGTCTCCAGAACAGAGGATTCTTCCAACCAAATCCTGCCGTCGGATCGACTTCCGGCCTCGAGGTGGCTTCCGCTTGAGCTCTACGCCGTGTTGTCAGTTTTCATTATCCCTTCAAGCCCCTGTCGTTTTCATTTGCGTGTATCGTCATACGAGCTAAGATGGAATACAAAGAAGCTAACGCGGATCCAAGGTGATGGTCATGGGGGTCATCACCTACTCCGAAGGACAATCTATCAAACCCACTTGTCTTCTTACAGATATCAGTGTCCAAATTTTTAGCCGACAAACGCCAGTGAAGCAACCCACGTTGATCGGCTTTCATCCTGACTGGTTGAATGGAACGTTCCCACCAGCTAAATGCACCCATTCACAGGCTGAACGAACGTACTGCCAAGAAGAAATCTGTCACGTTCATGAGTCCAAGGAAGCTACAGAAGTTAATACAGTAACTGAAGGACGTTCCACTACGAAAAAAAAAAAATAAATAAATATCAAAAAGTTTGACTGTTACCTAACGTAGGTATAAACGACCAAAACAAGCAGTATCCTCCCCCTCCCCTCCCCTCTTCTATTTACACTCCATCAGAGTCATGGTATGCAGAACGCTGTTTACAAACTTAGTACTAAGAGAAATACTGGTGATGGAGAATGCTTATTTCAATTTTACACAGGGTATACATGAAGTCTCTTTATGATTTCAAAAAACAATCATAACTTGGAAACCGTTTTAGATAGTGCGTCGTTGTTGAGTTTGAAACATTTAGAATCTCTTAAAGCATTTTTTCCGTTATGCCAGAATTTCAGTGTGTTCCCACTCGTCAAGGCAATATTCGAGTTTTGCCCATATAAGGGCCAGCACTCCAGCCTCAACAGTTCTGATTGCTTTATTGATTTGTGTTGGAAGGATAGAAATGTCATTGACGATCCTGACGTAACCACACAAAAGAAGGCTAATGGCATGATATCAATGCAATGCCATGCAATGGGACCATCACGACCCACCCACCTCTCAGCAAATGTGTCATTCAGCACATCTCGAACGTTCAAACTCCAATGTGGGGGTGCACCACCATGCTGGAAGATGATGGACGGCTGCAGTAACGCAGAAGTTACGTCAACTCAAGTGGGACAGACTGCACCCGCCCTGTTATTCCAATCTGTCCTCGTGTGATTTTCACGCCTCCAGTACCTTAAAAAACGCCTTGACGGATCGACGACATCCTATCGGACGAGGATGCGCTGCAGGCAGCTGCGAACTTCTTCACGCAGCAGGGCACGGTATCTCTAACCTAGTGCGTCGGTAGGAGGACTGCCTCAATGGCATACCGATCGTGCCCTATACGGCCTTCGAACGGAAACTTTACGTGCAATTGCAGATTGCTTGTAACAAAGCGCCTGTCGGGTAGCCTATACTCACTGCACCTTGGCACAAGAGAGCTGAGGGGCGCCCAGTAGTGCCGGCAACTTAGGGGCAGTAAAGAAAAAGATGATAGAATACAGCGTTCGTTTAGTAAGCACAAAAGTAAGAGAGAAACTATATTTTCCGGTACAAACAAATGTGCGCAATGGTGATTTTCATAACTACTAAGAAACCTATTGCCATGAATAAGAGGAGCTCATACGACAATCTTGGAGAAAGTAAAGAAGGGAGGGCTGAAAGATGGGAGGGACATGTTAAAGGATATAGAAAGGAAAGGCAGTTGAAGAAAATATTGAGGAAAGATATGAAGAAGTATATGCATCTACCTCTGTATGAGTAAACATTGTTCCTGTCACACATGACAGAATAAATTGAACAGCTGCTTAAGGTGTTGCGTGATGTCATTTCTACAATTTATAAAAGCAGTGGATCACAATCAACAACACATATATTTAGTAAATCAGTATTGCTATGTGGGCAGTAAAATAACTGACGACGGCTGAATCAGAGAAGAGATAAACTGCAATCTGGCAATAAAAAGAGAAACGTTTCGTAAAAAATAAAATATTTTAACATTTAATTGGGGCTCCGACTTCAGCGCAGTTCCAAATTCTCTTGACAACACCCCTTGCAACTTTTCTGAAGCCGCCGTATTGTTCTTTTATGAAAATAGCACTATTCGTAATTCGAATGATCAGTTCATCAACCACCCCCACAGGAAAAAATCTGAAGGGTTATGGTCAGGGAACCATGGTGGCTAAGAAACGTGAACATTCCGGAAAAATCCGTTTCCCGGGGAATGTTAGGTTTAGATGATATGTCAACTGACGACTTGAATGTGCAGGGCTCATCGTGCTAGAACATAGCCATCCTTGTAGCCAAAGTCACCTCTTCCAGTAATACTGGAACTTTAGTTTTCAAGAAATTCTAGGCAATGGGGCCCTGTAAGACGATGAAGAAACACGATAGGCCCAATCAACTTCTCGTGTACGCTACTACATCACACATTTACAAAGGAGCTTTCTTGAAAATGTCTCTCCACTGATGCACGTGGATTTTCGTCGGACCACAGACGAGTGTTACTGACACCGTCATGAGTGAAACTGGGTTCATCAGTAAGCAGTATTAGCGAACTCCGCAGAACTGGTGATGTTTCTTGACCGTAAAGGTGCCCAGACCTCAGAAGAGCTACATGTGGTGTTGTCAAAAGAATTCGAAAATGGATTGAAGGACGGCTGTTGTGGCTGAGCGGTTCTAGGCGCTTCCATCTGGAACCGCGGAACCGCTACGGTCGCAGGTTCGAATCCTGCCTCGGGCATGGATGTGTGTGTGTCCTTAGGTTGGCTAGGTTTAAGTAGTTCAAAGTTCTAGGGGACTGATGACCTTAGATGTTAAGTCCCACAGTGCTCAGAGCCATTTGAACCAATGGATTGAAGTCAGAGATAATATTTATGAAAATCAACTTGAAACTCAACCGTTCGTCTGCGAGTAATTGTTTGATTTACGTTCTAACAGCTGTATCTATGCAACCAATAAAATTTGGACACATTTTACATGGAACGCTTTCCAACATATTACAGGGATAGTACAGCAACCAGTGATACACGATGAAGAAACAAAACAGTGAGTCTCGGTTTCATAAATAATAAATAAATACATCCTTCCAACCGAAACTGACTGTTTTGTTTCTTTTACGTGGAATGTTTTATTCTAATTAGTCCCTATTGTTCCTCCTGAAACACCCTGTATTAGTGGCGGCTCACAACCACAGATACGTACTGACCTGCCAAACGGCTCGTTTGTGGACCCATATTAACAGAAACTCTCCTCCTGCTATCGTATATTTTCACCATTGACAGTTTTCACCACTATTTATAATACACTGTGTTAATAGCTGCGCTAGATGGACATGAAATCAACGACAACCATTAAAAAACCAGTACTCTCACGGAACACGTCCCCAGTGACGCATGTAATTACCGGCACATGTCGGCGTTCCGTCCATCAAGAAGCCGCGTAGTGTGAGGAGTGAGTCGGGGTGGAGTACGGCGTCGTAGCGTGCGGTGGCAGCGGAGACGGCGGCGGCGTAACGCGAGAAGTGAGCGAGGGTGGCCAGATGGTGGCAAGTGCAGCGCCGGCCCAGCATTTAGATTCTTTTTCGCAGTGGCCCCCTGGGACGCGGAGACACGGAACCCGCCTCACGCTGACATGACGAGGGATCGATATTATGTGCTGCGTGCCAGCGCGCGGTCGAAACGCCGCCCTCGCGACCCGAGACACGTCTTCCCTTCCTGGCGAGGAGTTACGCACAGCAACAGCTGAGCTTCTGGTGCGCTACCTTCGGAGATCGTTTTCGTACATCTGCTTATTTGCAACTTCCGTGTTTCCCAGCGATATGGTCCGTTTTCTCAGCCTTTCATTCCACTTTGGTAATAAAGGCTCACTTACAAGTCTAACCTAAATTACAAAACACCTTTTAGTACACTGGCCGGCCAAGGTGAAACATGTCTCATATTCGT